>NC_045796.1:19109548-23909548 GCF_009873245.2 Balaenoptera musculus
AAAGAACCTTCTCTCCATCTCAGAGCTGCAGGGCTCCAAGCGTCCTGTTGCCGTCTCCCATTACCGGGACAGAGTCAGTGCCAGGGCAGTGATTGTCAGCTTGCTGAGGTGTGCATTTTAGGTGTTGCTGTTGTTTTTTCTTCTTGTTTTGTTTTAGAGAATTTCAAATAACAAGTGATTTTAAAAATGCCGCATTGATGTAATCTCTGTATTGCTGGCCCTTGTATTCTCCTTGCAAAGAAAGCATGGAGTCCCCTGCAATGTTCTCCTTCAATTCAAACATGCTGCATGGCACAACCTTAGGTATGGGCACACAGAGAAGATGCAGTGTCTGCTGTGATGACCTGGAACTGTGTCCTTGTATGGGGCTCCTATTCTCCACACAAGGTCCCGTAGTTTTCTCTCCCTGCTGCTCAGTATTGTGGGAAGAAAGAAATTCTAGAACCCTGTTTTTTAATTTATCTTTCTGTTCTATTCTGCTACCATGGTACCCAAACAGGACTCTTTATACCATCATATCATTTATTCATTATGAAAATGATCCTAAGTGTTTTACCTAAGTCCATAGGGACCTACACTGGGGGACATACAGTACCCACTGAACTTACATAGAATCTTTGGAAATAAAAATATGCTAAGTTTATTTAACAGTGTTTATATAGTTCCTACTATGTGCCATGCACTTTATTTAATTCTTATAACAAACTTATAAGGCAGATATGATTATTATCCTCCTCCTCATTGTTTTCAGATGTGGAAACTGAGGTACAGAGAAACAAAATAACTTGCCCTAGGTTATATAGCTGATAGTGGGGAAGGTGGGGTTCAATTCCAAGCACTCAGGTTCCAGATTTTGGGGCTGTACTCTCTCTCTGAATGAAAATGGAGATATATCTACCTCCAGCTAATGCTATTTATGAACAGATTAAATCCTGCAATCTGTAAACTTGGAAAGAAGCTTCATATGTTGAAAGACAGCAAGGCTTCCATCCTACCTCCATCTTCCCCTCATGTTAGCCCACTTTCATGTTTTCTTCAGCCATAGGGGTGGGGGAATTGAGGCATTATGGATCTTTCTGCAAATTCCAAGGCCATGGTTAAGGCCAGGGCCTTGCCCCATAATCCTTAACCTCCCCGTCTCAAATATGGTTGCCCTGGGATACTTCTTGTAGATGCAAAGAGAAACTCAAGATATAAGGAGAGTGTACATCAACTAAATCTCAATTTCAAAAAGGTATAAAAAGAAGATATAAGAAGAGTGGATGAAGGGTCATCGTCCTGTATGGTTCCTGTGTCATGTCATCTTTGTTTCCCTTTGCTATCATATGATCAGTCTTCAAATTCCAAAGGCAGCTGGTATAAATAACTTAGCTAAGCACTCTCATCTCTTCTGGACAGAGGCTATCATTTCAGGACATCATGGTGCTAATTGATTTGGTTGCTTCTGAGTCACTTGCCCAAGTCCAGTTTCACCAGTGATTGTCCATCCATGCAATTAAAACATAAAGGCAGTGGGGGGGGGGGCGTGGTGCTGGGGCTTCTTCCCTGAGCAGAGGGCTATGGGCGGGGCAGTTTCCTAAACTTCCTAAAGAAGGGGTCTCTGAGTATGACAAGCCTTCTGACTTCCATACGCAAGACACCTCCATTCCAGCCAATGTGTGTGCTCAGTGCATCCCAAACCTATTTTATACTTTGTGTTTGATTTATGCCTTTTCCTCCTTCAGTAGTATCTCTTCACTTCAATGACCTAAATCCTTCCTGTCTTTGAAAACTCAATCAAAAAGTCCAAAGTCCAAAGTCCAAAAAGTCTTCCAAGCTTATCCCAGCTGGAGGTGGTTGCTATCTGATTATGGGCTCCCATGATACTTTAATTTATGTACCATTTATTTGGCACACGGCATTTACTGCTTTCCCTAGCCTAATCATGAGTCCATGACTCATCTCCCCAACTACATTATATGCTATTTGAGTCTACATAATAGGTACTTAAAAGCCTGTTAATTGAGAGTCACTTCTACTATAGTCTCCGGGAACTCAATGGGATCTTAGTTTTCTCTTGCAAATCAATATCTTGAAGAGCTGCCCCATTCCCCTGTGATGCCAGTGTTACAGAAGTGTGTCAACGACAAACCCAAGAGTAGAACTCTATGTTAACCAAAGGGAAGGAGTCTGCATAGATGATTAAGGGAAAGGGTATCAGAGGAGGCTCTGACAAGGAGATACAATGACCTCAATTACCTGATTTTAGGGCAGCAAGGATTTTAGACTCCCAGAATCCAGCCCATCCCAAGTAAAGCCACCAGAAACAATGGCGCTAGATGGGCGGATTATCAGAACTCTTTTCCACTAAGATCATGCCATCCAGCAAACAAATATAAAAGAGGAGATTCATGAACTAGAAAATCAATTTAGAATCTAGGGGGAAGCCAAAGGCTATCTTAGCTTGACCTTTAGCACACAGTCTATTTCAGACTAAATTTTATTATGGAAGCGCATTCCACAATAGGCTTGTAGTGAGGAATAGAATCTAATTAGAGCTGACAGCGCTCCTAGCCTTAGCAGAACTAACAGTCTGAATGAGAACCTGGCTTGGTGGGAATCTGAAAGGAAAATAGGGTGAGATTACAAGGAGACAGAGTATCTCCAGGGAACCCAAGGAGTGGCTAGGCAAGCACACTGTAGTTACATGGATTAGACTGTCAATGGTTAAAAAGTTAAGTAACTCACTGCATTGGCAAAAGGAGCTAAATAAATGCTATTTTTGAAGTCTGTCAACAAAAACTCAATTGAGAACAGAAGTAGCTAAAATATATGAATGAAAATCAGAGAAAACACAAGACAAAGAAATGGTTTAGGAAAGTAATTCTTTGAAATGAAAGGATTAACATGAAAATATTCTACTCCTTCTCTAAGGGTCCTAAGGAAACAATTTTTAGAACTGTGGTGCACGTTTGCTAAAAAAAATTTTCAGTTCTGTGATTTATTTTTTGGCATTACATTTGATTTGAAAAGAAAGTAAAAGTCTTATAATCATTGTACAAAGAGTCAGATATAAAAGTATAAAAAGATAAAAACGACTTCCTTACTATTAAGCAATGAGTCAGCGTGGGTTCAAGTTTTGCAATATAGATCTCTTGGCATCAACTCTGGGAAAATGCTTTCAAACTCTAAAATCCTATAAAAATGGAGAGAATAATTACCAATATAAACCTATTGCTTTTCACATAGTAAGCACTTTATTAACGATGTTAAATTGTACACAGAGAATTATTTTTGTTATTTCTTTCTCTCTTGAATTATTTTATTATCTTTTTTTTCTTTCCTTTCCTATTCTTTTTTATCCTCCCTCTTGGTAACACTTGTGCATGATATAAATTAAAAAGTTTCCCCATTTTTATTCCCATATAGCCACTTTTGTTGGTTTCTTATGTGTACCTCTAGAGTTAATCTATGCACTGATAAGCATATATGCACAAATAGAATTATATATTGCACATTATTCTGCATTTCAGTTATGTAATTACATTTGTACCATATGAACTTTTACATAATTGTCTGCCTTATCTGTCTTAGATGCCATATAACATTTCATTGTACATATTTATAAGTTAAAGATATATATTTAATTACCCTCTACTGATGCACATTTAAGTTGCTTCCAATTTTTGTTATTTTTATTTCCAGCAGGGCTTCAATTAATATCTTTGTTCAAAGACATTTTGCATGAGTGGGAGTATATCAGTAGAATTAATTCCTAAAATTGGAACTTTCTGGGTGAAACAGTAGGGTGCATCTGTAATTTTGATGGATATAGCTAAATTATTCTTTATAGGATTTCTACCAACTTACATACATCACAACAAAGAATGAGAATTGCCAGTTTTCCCATGCTCTGGTTAATGAGCATGATATTTAAAGTAAAAAAAAAATCATTGCCAGTTTACTCAGGCAAAATGTTATCTCAGTATTTTATTTTTCATTTTTCTTATTTTATTTCTTTTCTTGAACAGTCAGCATCATTTTAAAAAGTATTCTTAACTTCTATATTTTAAATTAATTTCTAATTACATTAATTAAAAATTTAAAAATTTTAACAAAGCTTAAAATGTATTAATAATTTACATCTTACTTATATAAATTGTCACATTTACACTTCAACTCTCATAGTTTTCTCTGGGCCTCTTCATTTTTCTCTTCTTAAAGTGGAGGAGTGTATTACCACCAAGGTGGCTTTTATTCAGCATGTCCCTATATTCTTTGGCAAGCTTATACATTTGTTCCTTTGTTATCTGTCTTTAAATGTCAAAATATTCATGAGTACAGTCTATCTGGTTACATTAGCCAGTAAATGACTTGATTGGCATCAATGGGGGAAAATGTCAGAATAAAGCTGAGGGTTATCCATTTTTTCCTTTGAAAATGGTTATAAAAGGATCATTAGAGTTTTTCCCTTGTGATGAGCACATTTTGCAAATTCTTTATGTGACTTCAACTCATAGTTAAACCTAACTTCCCTATTTCATCTTAGAAATTCTTCTCTAGTCTCAGGAAGGGAAGGAAGATAAGCTATTTGAATCTTTTAGGGGGTTCTGAGGTCAGTAAAGAAGTCCCCGCCAAAGGAGATGACTTTTACCAGAAAAAGAACGTACTTCATCTTTAGTTACACAAATAAGGTCTGCACTATCAATGAAAATCTTAGACCTTCTGGTGAATGATTGATGCCATCCCTCATGTCTGCTGAAAACCTCCCTGGGCATGTGCAGGCTCTATTTTTCTAATCTTATTTCCATGAAAACGCCAGTAGAAAGTGACAGCGTATATCTGGCAACATTCGACTGTGTCACATGACTCAACAGGGCGGCTCAGAGGAGGGCAAAGGAACTGTACTGGTCTCTGTTGTCAATTTTATTGACAGAAAAATGAGTCATTAAAAAAGGGCATCTGAAATTATAGACCTAATTTAGTTCCTGTGTATGAACCAGCAATTCAATAAAGCTTGAGAGCAGTTTCCGTGTACCTAAGTAGCTGAATGTACCTGGTTTAACAATCTGTTGAGTCTAGTCTCAAGAAAAGTCAGAGATCTGCTGATTTCTCTCCCCTTCTCTAAAACATATTGCCAGCAAACCTGGAAAATATTCAGCTCTCTGCAAGATGGCATCACCTGACTAAGAAGTACTTTGCACACAGCCAATACATATTTAATGTTTTATTTTGAAAATCCCTACTTTTATTCACTTATATTGCAGAAATCTTCCATCATTGATTCTGACAAAAAATAGGAATCAGAATTTTAAAACTATCATTTATATGTCAACAACCTGAAAGTTTGTTTATTTAATGCTCTATTTTGATTTTATAAATTAGATAAGATATAGATTTAACCTTCAGGACTATACATAAACGGAGAATCCTTGTTCTAACTTGCTTTGGTGACACTCTTTGAAGTAGGGTATGACTTTATCTGTTATAGGTTTGGGGAACTTACAAAATTTAATGACCCACTGGGATTTATTTATTCTTGTTCAGATGTAGAATAGTGAAATCTAACATGTTCATGGGTATAATGACAATGACAAGGCATATTCTTATTTGAAGTTTAAAAAAGTGGAGGCAAATCATTGGGTTTAAAAGAGAGAGAGAAGAAAGAGAGTACTGTAAATGTCTTAAACATTTAGGAACATTTAAATATATCTTATAACTCAAGGTATTTAATTGAATAAAATCGATGAAGGATAATGTGCAGTTTGTGGTGTCTTTTCCTTAATTCTGAAAAAAATCTAGTGACTTGCAGTACCTTTTACAGCAGAGATCACACCCACTCTCCCAGTGAGCTTGTGGCTGAACTTGAACCTAGAAAGAGCTTGTAAAAGGCCCTGCTGACAAAAGTCCGAGAGAGGCACCTTAATGGATAATGTGTAGTGTTCTGCAGCGTGAGTCACTAGGGTTTCGAAGCAACATCAATTTGGCCATAAGACGTTTCCACGGTTTCCACACTTATCACTCTCTAACTTGGTAATAAACCCCAATAAAATATGACCTGACTGGATTATAACAAGAGAAGAATCTGAAGAACACTCTTTTTATAGTTTCCTGTCTTATAAAGCACTTGACTGACTCCTTTTGCTAAGGCTATCCTAACTTTTACTGTATGGTGCAGTATGAGGTCATTGGCTCTCAGTATTTCAGGAGGGTTCTATGTTGCAGTCAGATCAATATTGTGTGTCTCACTTGTGTTATTAGAAGAAAGAAATATCTGCCTAAGAAAGGGAGTGGAAAAAAAATGCTGGAGAGAGGCATAAACAAACAAACAAAACAATGCCAATATCTATAAGATGCATGAAATGCACAAAAGTCTGCATCACTTATGGCTAAGTAACAGATGAAGCTGTCAGGTAAAAGTAAAAAAGAAACAGTTGTAATATAAGTTATCCTGCAGGGCTGTTTGGAGAATAGGCACAGTGCATTCAACTTTCCACTCGTTAGGGGAAGCTAGGTGATTGAACCAGATTGGAGCAGTTTGTCATGGTGTGATGGTTTAAAGGTCACTCAGTCACACTGAGGTCCTTTTGCGGAAGATTCAGCGTCTAGTTGTGTTTTCTGTGCCATGTGTGTGGGCTTTTCATTGGCAGGAATTCCCAGCTGTACGTCCTGTTCATAACAAAGTGCACTACGAACTGGGGGAAGGGGCTTGCTCCCTGTAGCATCTCACTCCACATGCTCCTCTCCCACCTCAGTCCTCTCTCCCTCTCTGCTCTCTGGCACCTGGCTTGATTAGCTGCTGCCTCTCAACTTCCTTTGTTGGGTGGGAGGCTCTACTGACGGGCTTCTTGGTGCCTGTATTGGAGGAGGAAAGTGATATGAAGGACCTTGTACTTCAAGCATTTGGCAGAGAGGTACAGGCAAGCCAGGAGCCCCCGCTCCACCCTGGGGCAGTGCAACCTGACAACAGGCATCCTTGTGCTTGGACTTTGACTGCTGCTGATGCCTGAGTCATGCACAGAGAATCCCTGGCGAAAGGTCATCAGGACCTGTTTTTCCTGAGCATTGGGAAAGCCCCTGTAGCGACCACTGATGAAAACCACTGGAAACCAAGTTTACTTTCAGTTTTTTTTTCCAAAGAAAACGACAGAGAGAGAGAGAGAGAGACAGAGAGAGGAAGAGAGAAAGAGAAGACTCTAAGTTCAAGGCTAATTGAACGGAGGCTGCACAGTGACCATGAAAGCTCCTATCCATTTTCATATTCTGATACCTTGGAGACCAAAGGTTAAGAGTTTCAGAATAGGGAAGTCATCTTGTTTTGAAATTCCTCAAATGTTTATGTCCGGGTAGAGAGCTCTGGTCGTGACCAAGTAGTTATCTATTCCATCACTTCCTAGTTGTGTAACCTTGAACAACTGACTTGCCATCTCTCTATCACAAGTTCCTTATTTGTAAAATGCAATTAATAATGATTTCTACAATATAGTCATCGTGAAACTTAAATGAGACAGTGCCTCTGATGATGCAGCATATGATGAAAATCCAATAAATATCACTTAGCAGTATTATGATTTCAGGGGCACAGAATAATATATTTTTTTCTAATTACTACATATTTTCTAGCTGTTCTATGCAAAGACTACATTTATTCAGAAAAAAATAACCTTCAAGAAGTGCTTTTATTTCCCCAGGGGCTATTAAAATGTCTAGTCCTATTATAAAGATTTTTGCTTTCAGCCCAACAGACATGCTCAGAAACGGAACGGACTCTGGGGCAGACGGGGCTACGGGTTTAATGACATCAGGTACATAGCGACTCCCACTTTAGGCAAGTCTGAAAATACCCTTTCTGCCCTTCTTAAACCAAATGGCAAGGCAAAATCAAGCAAGCTACACAGCCAAGAAATGATTTCTGGGCTTACGGGTCTGTTTTCATTAACTCTTTATTAATTATGTATTGAGTATTTATTGAGTTCTCTATGTGAAGTGTTGTAGGCTAGCTGGCATTGGGACTCTATTTAAAAATATATCAGACACAGTCTGATGACCTCCAGGAGCATATGCATAGTAAAAAAAAAATATCACGTGCAAAACTTACCACAATAAAAGTAGGTGTGGAAACTGCTTATCAGAGATATGTAAACACGAGAGGTCAGAATGTTCACTTTTTTCTACAAAAGTTTGGATTTTGCTGTATAATTATGCTTTGAAGAAAAAGATACTCAAGGAGGAGAAATGACATAAACAAAGGTGTGAAAATGCTAAACATGATCACTGTTATAATAAAACTACTTATTTGCAATTTCTACTATGTGCTAGGCTAGGCTATATATATATATATATATATATATATATATATATATATCTCCTAGATATATAGGCTAGGGAGTGTGTCTTAGAGCAGGCAAGAGATTAAGCTGCAAAGGTAAGCTGGGATAAGAATAGGATTTCTAACCCTTCAGTGATGTCAGCCCTCCCTAACAAGAATGAAGGGGTTTTCTGGTCTGGGGTGAACTTATGGCAGTGGTGCCTGGTGGAAGGTGATTGAGTGTAGTCAGTCTGGTCTGGTGGGTCAGCTTCTAGGATTCAGCACTTCACAGCAATCCTATGAGGTAGGTAGTGAAGGTTTTGTTATGTCCACTTTCAGCTGGTAAGAATGAAGCACACAAGACCTAAGTGATGAAACCAAAGGCACTTAGACAATTTCAGAGCTGAACTAGTATCCAAGTCTTGCTTGGCTGACTTCCAATACACTTCCATTCTCAAATCCAGGTTGTTACCCTGTGGCTCTGAAATACATGGTGTTGTCGATTTTAGAGAGAAAGGCAGAAACCTTATGCACAGAGGTAACTGTAATAGGTGACAATAGGTTACAGTAAGTGGCAGCGAGCCCAGTGTGCTTGGCTTACTTGAATTGAATGTAAATTATAGAAACGCTAATGGTTATAATTGTGCTAATATTTGTTTGCAAGGAGTTATAGGGGTGGCTCTAAAGAACTTGGGATAGTCCAAGGACCTTAGTATTCAGAACTCATAGATTTGAAAAGTGGGAAAAGCTTTGAGATCATCTAACTTCTTTATTTTATCAGTGAGGAAACTAAGGCTCAGAGAGATCAGGTGAATTGCCAAGGTCATATGGACAGTGAGTGGGGGAGGGCTCGTTCTCTTTAATAGATATTAATTAATGAATTAATTTCTTATGAGGAACTGGCTCGCATGATTACGGAGGTTAAGAAGTCCCATGATCTCCTATCTATCTGGAAGCCAATACCTAGGCTTACACCAGTGGTGTAATTTGGTCTGAGTCTGAAGGTCTGAGAACCACGGGAGCTGATGGTACAAATCCCGGTGCAGGGGCTGGAGAAGATGAGCTGAGATGTCCCAGCTCCAGCGTGAGGCAGAGAAAACAATGATCCTTCCCTCTGGGGGTGTTGTAGGCAATTTCGTGTTTCTGATATCCAGACCAGAATACTCATGAAACTCCAGGCACGGTTCTTCTGTGCTCGCCATGACCAGTGCTGTGTCATTTTGTTTCACCCATAGATTCATTTTCAGAAGATTTAGGGACACATGCTGCAACTCTTTAGAGTGCCTGATGACTGGTCCAACCTGAGTAGGTGCCATGCCCCACTGTGCAGTAGAGGGCAGCATGTGGAGTGAGGAGCAAGCCCCAGGCTTCCCTTCTGTAACCGTGTGATTTCTCTCCCATATATTGACTGTGCCTCATGCCAAGCTTGGACCTCTGAAGGTCAGCTCCTTCCCCTGGTCCACCTCAGGAAGGCACAGGATAATGTAGCCAGGAAATACACCACCTGTTCTCATGCAGTTTGTCTGTGTACTCATTCCACACCATCTAACTGGAAGCCAGGAACTCATCTGCTCTTCCCAGGAGCTGAACTTCTACAGCTCTCGGAGGGGCTCCCGTGCACGTTTGCTGGGAAGCTCAGGGACATGGGGGTCCAGCATATGGAGAATAATCAGGCTCTCGGGCTCCTTCCCACAGACACATACATTCTAGAGGGCAAGGACCTTGGAAAGGTGTAAAACCAAGCACAGAGTTACTGTTCCAGTCTTTGGATTTGTGCCAGCAACTCCACCCCCAGGTAAATGTGGGATAATGTGTTCATTCTACTTTTCACAGGCAAAGCAGATCACAGAAATTATTTGATGAAAAGTAACTGGGAGTTTTGCCAAGCTCATTTTTGGTTCATTATACCATCTATTATTAATACATTATCACATACTGATCACTTGGTCTGATTTCTTTACCCCATGCACACGGTGGTGGTTTTTCCCCTGTTGTTTATAAGTGTAGACAGTGTGATGGAACCATGTTCAAGGCTGAATTTTAAAATGTGATCATCTTAATATTGGGAGAAAGATTCTTTCTGATGAACGCAAGTCTTCTGAGGAATTGTTAACTGACTTTGTCACGAGGCTCAACTTTCAGCAGGCAGAAAAAAGAAAAAGAAAATTACCATCATGGGCTTAAGTTTGAGTAACTGGGAAGAAACACAAGATAAAGTGAAATGGTGAAGAATGTGGGAAAAAGTAACCCTGTCATCTTAGTGTTCAAAATAAACTAAGAGGAAAATATAGAGAATAATATAGTACGTAGATTTTTAATTATCAGAGAAAAATAGGTACAATTCCATGACTGGAGGCTTTAAAAAGTAAAGACCGCTCAAAAGAAACTAGTGCAGCAGGAGAAAGCTTACTGTCTACTTTTAGAAGGATTTTGATTAGAAAAAGGAAGGACCAGAGCATAAAGAAGACTAATTTTTACAGACCCATAAGGGGAAGTGTTTTCCAAAAAGACTGAAGTGTGTCCCTACTTTATTCATCTTCATAACTTTAGCACCTATTGTAGTGCTAGGGTCACCACATTTCTTTCATTGGTTCTGCAGTTTGGAGAAGGTTTATCCCAGGTTCTTATAATAAGATGCTGATGTGATCCCAGCATCACTTTGGATAATCATAATGAAACATGGAGAATAAGAGAGGTGTCAAAAGATGCAAAAATATTGTGACAGAGACACCTAGTTGATCACCCCAACAGCTAGTCTCCTTTTCTTCCTTGGTAATGGAACTCTGATTTCATCTGGGGGTAATGCATCCCATGAAAGGCATACACAAGGACTTCCCTGGTGGTCCAGTGGTTAAGACTCCACACTTCCACTGCAGGGGGCATGGGTTTGATCCCTGGTTGGGGAACTAAGATCCCTCTAATATCCCTCATAATGCATGGCACGGCCAAAAAAAAGCACACACGTCTCAGCCTGTCTTACAGCTTGCTAGGGCCACGTGACTATATTCTGACCAATGAATTATAACAGCCAGTTATTAATGTGCTAGTGTGAAATATAAGATCTGGTATTAATGTGACTTCTGGGTTGACTGAGATCACTTAGCTGGGAAGAGTGGTCTTTTGTCTCTTTGCTATTCTGACTACTGCCATCCTGTAATGAAGCCCTTTTAGAGTCTAAGTTATATGCTGAGAATAGTGAAGAAAAGAGGCTGAAACCTGGATTCTTGATGGCTCCGTGGAGCCATCATACCTAACTCTGAGCTGTTTACCTCTAGATTTCTTCTATTTCAGGAAAAAAAACCCACTTCTATTTGATTATGTTATTTTGGAGTATCTCTTATGCAGCTGAACTTAACCCTAACTGATAAAATTTCCAGAGACTAGAGATGGTTTTCAGAGACTAGAGATAAGCATGTGTAAATTCCAGGAAAAATCCTCCAGGGCACATTCAATAACAATAATTCTTGCTAAATTACCTTAATTTTTTTGGACCTTGTTATCAGATTAGTAGCTTTTATTTAAGAACCAACATTTTGGGAAGACTTACTCCTTGCTGGATGCTGTTTTAAATCCCTTATGTCTATTATCTTTTGTAATCATCACAACAGGTACTTTAAAAAAACCCATATAGCAAATGATAAAACAGAGGCAGAGAGGTTTAAATAACTGATCCAGTGGAACACAGCTGATGGAGACAAGATACAAGCTCAAGGAGTCTGAGTGTAGAGGTCACTGTCTTAGTTCATATACTACACTTTGAGGGGAAAGAAACAGATAACAAGTGAATTTTAATTTTTTTGTGCATTGGATACAATCTCATAAAAGCAGAGTGGAGAAATGATAGATGGGCATTTTGAACAATTCAAGATGCCCAGCCAATGTCATCCTGGAAGGAAGTGTCTTGGTACTTGTCAAGGTGTCTTAATCCACTTCTGTTTAAGAATTTTATTAATGGCTGAGGACACATCAGGTCTATTTATCAAATGTGCAAGAACTAGAATAAGTTTAGCCTGGAAAGGAGAAGACTCATGGAAACATGGAAGGTCTCATCAAATACTTATTCTATAATTTTAGA
Organism: Balaenoptera musculus; assembly: GCF_009873245.2. Taxonomy (NCBI): domain Eukaryota; kingdom Metazoa; phylum Chordata; class Mammalia; order Artiodactyla; family Balaenopteridae; genus Balaenoptera; species Balaenoptera musculus. Next base: position 19,121,911 of record NC_045796.1, read on the forward strand.
GCTTTAGCAGCCTCCAAAATCACTAATGCCTTTCAGGAATGGTGGGCATGCAAAGCGGTACGAGACCTATGGAGACACTATTTTGCAATACTGCAATATTTGACAATATTCTGATAAGTTGCATATGCATTTACCCTTTGACCCAGAAACTCCACTTCTACATTACTAAAAAGATACACTGGTGAAAAAAAAGAAACAAATATAAGAGCACAAATTCACAAAGCTATCCTTTGTACACTAATTACATATAACCTATTTTATTTAAGAAATAAAATTCTAAGGAAAAAATAAAAGTTAGATGGACAGGGGAATCTGTAGATTAAAAGAGACTTAACCAATTGCAATGATAGGCTCTCATTTGCATCCTGATTCAAACAAGCAGAAAGAGAGAGAGAGAGAGAGAGAGAGAGATGATGCACATGTTGGAGAAATGTGAGCACTGCCTGTATAGTTTAAGATATTTAGGAATTATTTGTTGTTACAAAGTCACAGTCCTTATATTTTAGAGAAACTGTGAATCATTATGGATAGTTTTATATGATACTTGGGATGGGATTTGCTTCGATACAAATCCAGGAAAGAGGGAAACTGGGTGAGGATAAAGACAAAATAAGATTGATCACAAGTTGGTATATTTACAGCTGGGTATTGATTACAAGGGCATTCATTATTCTATTACATCAACTCGTGTACATGTTTGAAAATTTTCATAATACGAAAGTAAAAGTTAAACCTATCTCTCAATTTTAAATAAAATATTTTAATTTGCTAAAAAATTTTTCCACTTGAAATGTACAGATGCAGATCTTTAAAAAAGAAACTTACCAAGAAGGAAAAAAAAAATAATCAATAGTAAAAGGGTAATTTAATTTAAGGACAGGTTTCACGTTTGATTTGCAGCAGAGCTAAGGAGCAAATTTGGGACTCTGGAAACTCACTCCAGTGCTCTTTTTATGTTATGATTGACGTTCAGTCAATGAGCAATGATGTTGAAGGGAGCAAACTGTTTGCTGAGTCGCTAGAGGGGAAGCAAGCAAAGTGATACAAAGGTATATTTTGACTCAAAATAACAAAAACTTTTCCTCCAGTTGAGGCCATTGAGAGCATAATAGCTTTTCTCGAGGTTTTGGATGCATCCAGGTCTGGATGAATTCATCCAGGTCTGGATGAATACACAGGTTGAGACTTGATGGCCACCTGATAGGGATGTTGCAAAGAGAATTCCTGTATCAGCTTGGAGGCTGCACTAGAGGAACTTGAAGCTCCCTTCCTACTCAGTGATGCCATAATTCTATAATGAGATGATCCTTCTTGTTTCGACACATAACTCATAACTCTTGCTGGAGGGCTGGCATGTGCCATGGGGAGCATTGGCACCTGACTTAAAAGAAAAACACTTGATTGGCAGATACAGACTGATGCAGTCCTTCACAAACCAAAAATTTAAAGACTCAAATTATTAATGTTAAATAATTCCAGTTTTAGTAGTTTGGGGTTTAATACTTATATTGAATTCCTAGAAGGTGTAAGGTGTTTGGCCATAGACTATAAAGGCCCTGATCCAAGTGCTGAGTGCCTGAATGTGTTTGATACCTCCAGCTTCTCCTCCTCCCTCACATGAGCTGTTTTTCCTGTATGGAAGTCTGCTCCTAGACAAAGTTCTGTTACCCACCTCTAGAGCTAAGTGTGAGCTTAAAGCAACATGTTACCATTCCCAACCATTTTTAAGCTTTATTTCTAACCAGAATAAAAAGATTTATTAAAAAAAAAAATTCCTGAGAAATCAGAAATGAAAGAGGAGATATTAAGATATTACAACTGATACCACAGAAATACAAAGGATCATAAGAGACTGCTATGAACAATTATACTCCAACAAATTAAGCAACCTAGAAGAAATGGATAATTACCTAGAAATCTACAAGCTACCAAGACTGAATAATGATGAAATAGAAAATCTGAACAGAATGATGACTAGTAAAGAGATTGAATCAGTAATTAAAACCTCCCAACAGGGACTTCCCTGGTGGCACAGTGGTTAAGAATCCACTTGCCAATGCAGGGGACACAGGTTTGATCCCTGGTCCATGAAGATCCCACATGCCCCGGAGCAACTAAGCACATGTGCCACAACTACAGAGCCTGTGCTCTAGAGCCTGCGAGCCACAACTACTGAGCCCATGTGCCACAACTGCTGAAGCCCGCACACTCTAGGGTCCGCATGCCACAACTACTGAGCCCATGTGCTGCAACTACGGATGCCCGTGTGCCTAGAGCCCATGCCCTGCAACAAGAGAAGCCACCGCAATGAGAAGCCCACACACTGCAACGAAGAGTAGCCCCTGCTCGCCGCAACTAGAGAAAGCCCACACACAGCAATGAACACCCAACGCAGCCAAAAAAAAAATTAAAATTAAAAATTAAAAAACAAACAAAAACACCTCCTAGCAAACAAAAGTCCAGGACAGAATGGCTTCACTGGTGAGTTCTACCAAACATTCAAAGAAGAATTAATAACAATTCTTCTCAAACTCTTCCAAAAAATAAAATAGGAAGGAGCACTTCCAAACTCATTTTATGAGGCCAGCATTACCCTGATACCAACCAGACAAAGATATCACATAAAAAGAAAATTACAGTTCAATATTCCTGATAAACATAGATGTAAAATTCCTCAACAAAATGTTAGCAAACAGAATTCAACAATACAGTAAAAGGATCATACACCATGACCAAGTGAGATTTATTCTGGGGATGCAAGGATAGTTCAACATCCACAAATCAGTCAGTGTGATACACCACATTAACAAAATGAAGGCTAAAAATTATATGATCATCTCAAAAGATGCAGAAAAAGCTTTTGACAAAATTCAATATCTATTTATGATAAAAACTCTCAACAAAATGAGTATAGAGAGAGCATACCTCAACATAATAAAAGCCATATATGACAAGCCCATAGCTAACATTATACTCAATGGTGAAAATCTGAAAGCTTTTCCTCTAAGATCAGGAACAAGACAAGGATGTCTACTCCCACCACTTTTATTCATCATAGTATTGGAAATCCTAGCCAGAGCAATTAGGCAAGAAAAAGAAATAAAAGTCATCTAAATTGGAAAGGAAGAAGTTAAACTGTCACTATTTGCAGATGACATGATATTATATATAGAAAACTCTAAAGACTCCATCAATAAACTATTAGAATTAATAAGCAAATTCAGTAAAGTTATAGGATATAAAATCAGTAGACAAAAATCTGTTGTGTTTCTATACACCAATTACAAACTATCAGAAAAATTAAGAAAGCAATCCCATTTACAATTGCATTAAAAAGATAAAATACCTAAGAATAACTTTAACCAAAGAGGTAAAAGATGTGTATATTGAAAACTACAAAACATTTATGAAAGAAGTTGAAGAAGACACAAATAAATGGAAGGATTCCATGCTCATGGATTAGATGAATTAATATTGTTGAAATGTCCATACTAGCCAAGGAAATCTACAGATTCAATGCAATTCCTATCAAAATTCCAATGGCGTTTTTCACAGAATTAGAACAAACAATCCTAAAAATTTTATGGAACCACAGAAGACCCTGAATAGCCAAGGCAATCTTGAGAAAGATGAACAAAACTGGAGGCATCACACTCCCTGATTTCAAACTATATTATAAAGCTATAGTAACTATAAACAGTATTGTATTGGCACAAAAACAGACACATAGATCAGTGGAACAGAATAGAGAGACCAGAAATAAATCCATGCATATATGGTCAATTATTTTATGACAAATTACAAGAATATACAGTGGGGAAAGGATAGTCTCTTCAATAAATGGTGTTGGGAAGAATGGACAGTCACATGCAATAGAATGAAACTGAACCAGTATTTTATACCATACAGAAAAATTTACTCAAAATGGATTAAAGACTTGAACGTAAGACCTGAAGCCATAAAACTTCTAGAAGAAAACATAGGTTGTAAACTCTTAGACACAGGTCTTGGTGATGATTTTTTGAATCTAACACCAAAAGCAAAAGCAACAAAAGCAAAAATAAACAAGTGGAAGTACATCCAACTAAAGAGCTTCTGCACAGTAAAGGAAACCATCAACAAAATGAAAAGGCAACTAATGAATGGGAGAAAATTATTGCAAATCATATATCTATTTAGGACTAATATCCTAAATATATTAAAAAACAAAACAAACAAAAAAAAACCCTTACACAGTTCAATAGCTAAAAACGCCAAACAATCTGGTTAAAAAAATGGGCAGAAGATCTGAATAGACATTTTTCCAAAGAAGACATACAGACGGCCAATGGGTACATAAAAAGATTCTCAACATTACTAATCATCAGAGAAATACAAATCAAAACCACCATGGGATATCACCTCACACCTGTTAGAATGGCTATTATCAAAAAGACAAGAAATGACAAGTGTTGGAGAGGGTGTGGAGAAGACGAAACCCTTGTGCACTATTGGTGGGAATGCATACTGGTGCAGCCACTATGGAGAACATTAGTGAGAATCCTCAAAAAATTAAAAGTATATAGAACTCCAATAAGATCTACGAATTCCACTTTTGGGTATTTACCTAAAGAAAATGAAAACACTAACTCAAAAAGATATATGTACCCCCATGTTCATTTCTTCCAAGACATGGAAGCTACCTGAGTGTTCATCGATAAATGAGTGGATAAAGAAGATATGGGAGATATATATATATATATATATACACACACAATGGAATATTATTCAACCATTAAAAAATAAATCTTGCCATTTGCGGCAACATGGATGGATCTAGAGTATATTATATTATGCTAAGTGAAATAAGTCAGACGAAGGCAAATACTGTATGATCTCTCTTATGTGTAGAATCTAAAACAGTAAACAAACAAAAAAACACAAAGACACCAAAGATCATAGATACAGAGGACAGATTGATGGTTGCCAAAAGTGAAGGGTGGGAAGTGAGACAAATGGGTGAACTTTTTTTTTTTTTAGTTTAAATAAATTGAATAAAAAATTTAAATAATAATAAAAGAATTCCTAGTGTCAACCAATAAACAGGGTGAGGGTTGAGGTGGGTGTTCTGAAATGACACAGTATAACCAATCCAGCTATTCTGGTGATTCCAAAGAGAGACTAGCCACGTGGTCTATATCAGAGACGGTCAGGAGCCCTGCTGCTCAGGCTGAAGGTGACCGCCATCCAGGACCTCAGAGTTAGCCTTGCAATGAATGGTTCAGGAAACATAAGGTGCTAGACTTCCAAAGATCTGTAAGGGAGTCCATTCTGTCCCTGTGATGCTATTAGCTTCCTCTCTCTCTCTTTCTAGTTGTCAGTGACATGAATCTCAGCTCCATTCTACATGGATTATTTCTGATCTAATTCTAACAGCCCTAAGATTTCAAGAGATAGATATAAACACCAGTTGGATATTACAAGAAAATCGGATTGTTCTGCAGTGAGTGAGATATGGAAAGGCCTTTTCCCAACCAAGTAGTAGACAGAATTGTCATAGTAAGTTGTGTTTGAAATAAAATGGTTCATATATCTGAGGTGACACTGCCTTTTGTAAAGTGTGAAATTGGTCCTTCTGTTGGGCAGAACGAGGATCAGAAAAGGAAAAAGAAAAAAGAACACAAATAGTTTACTATTTATTATGTTATGATCTGCCTCAATTCACAAGTATCTACCTATACCTGTGTCTAGAGCAATAAGATTCTTTAAAAGGCTACATATTTACTATGTTTTCATGCTTGGTCCAGAGCAAATCTGGTTTGAACCTGCAGATAAATTATCCCCAGCTCTAGAATGCTATAGGGTTGACTTTAAATAGGCACCTGCTAGATTTCCAACATGATAGATGAAAGTGTCCTGCATCCATTAGTCAATTATATCTCCTCTTTTACACTTCAGTCCATACATTAATGCACCCTTGACACTGTTTTTCAGTTCACTCTTCCATCTTCCTTAATCATTTCGGCACGCAACTCACTTGCTTCTTCTGCTACGTCTGCCAACATCCTTGGCATCCCAGTCAAGTTCATGACCATGTTGGCACCCTACACATAACACTTTTTATTGAAGTTTTTACACATATATTTTTATGCCTCTGAACACTGTAACTTTAACCAACTTTACATTTCCCATACGGAGACCATAATGTTACACTGCAAAAATGTGGGCGTAACCAATATTTGCTATGCCCCAACGTGTGTGGGGACAGCTTTTATCTGAGATTCATCCTTCTCACCATCCCTGTCATCTTTAATCTTCTGTAGAGTCTAGCATCTATCAAGGCTATGATGGTAGAAGAGGGCTTTTAAAATGTATTCAGGCTGAAAAGTAAATGCACTTCTATTTTAGGAAAAATTCATGAGAAAACTGGCAGGAAACTCATCTTAATGCAAAATATCTGCTTATTCCTTTGTCTCTGCTCTATAGGCCAGATCACTTCAAGGGACCCACCCTCTTTGCCAATCTCCCAGCTTTCAAAGGCTTCTGTCCAGCAGTGGATCAAACACCTAGTAACTCACACAGGGGCAGAGGTAAGTGGAGACAGCCGTGATTGCTATTTACTCATTTGTTTTTGAAAGGCTATAAAGGGGCTGCAGGAAAGGGTATGCAGGTCGAAGACTGGGGGTGTTCTCTATCCAAAAATGGGGCTCACGAATGCCCTATGACCATGGACGGAGCTAGAGGGCAGGTTTGAATAGGTGAGAGAAGTTATTTCCAAATCACCATCATCTTGTGGACTTTGAATGTATTATTAAATATTATTAAAGATCCTCTAGGATTCTATGTTAACATTTAGCCAGCTAACAGTTAAATCTTTAAGTCCCATAGCAAGTGGTTAGTGTTGGTGTTTTACTTAGGAATGGCACAATCTCAAGGACTAGGTGAAGTACAGCTTTGGACTGGAGAAGGAAAAGGAGTTATTTCCAGAAGAAGGTGCTAAAAGCAGGGCTCTGGGCCAATTTGTTGAAAGCCAATTTACTAAAATTAACTTCATGAATGACCAATTTCCTGACTCATGAGGGTTTTGTTTATAAGTTTTAGTATAGTTCCTGCCGCTACCTCTGCCTCTCCTCGCTCCTGCCTCTGAACTTGACCCTGCCTCTCTAACAAAGGAGCCTGGGCAAACCTCTGAGATGGGGCCAGGGAAAGCACAGGACGATGATGAAACTAAAACTTTTTAAACATTCCCCCAAATTTTGCAAATTGGGCATTTGGCAAATTGTTTTGGGCAAATTGTTTTTCAGTGTAAATTGGTGGTTCAGTAAATTAACTTGCTTCCCCAAAGCAGAGCTATTTCTTAATTGTCCCTCTCTTTCCTAACACGGGCTCCTGTCTCTTTCACACTCAGTTAAAATAAGGAGGGATGAGATCTGTGAAGACATGCACACACAGCTATGCACGCCACAAGATGACACGAGTATACCTGGGTGTACAAACCAGTTGTAAAATCTGAGTCTCAGGGTGAAGAAAGACTTCTCAAAGGTCATCCCTTTCCCCACTGCTACAATCTTGCCTTATTGTGAGGCAGCTTAGAAGCAAATATCACCAGAATTCTTGTGTTTAGTCTTTCTGACCATGGTGGGTTTTTAGTTATTAAAGTTGAATAATCAAATTTAAGAATTATCCCAACCTGTATCCCCAGGCACAGTCCCTCTCTGATTTTCTTGGCTGTGAATCTTTCCCACTAAATGTCCTGAGTCTCTATAAAAGCATCGTCTATTCAAGGTCATTGTTCCCTCAAGTCTCAAATGTCTTAAATGCCAGTGTCTCCCACTGCATGTTCCTTGTTTCTTCGGCTGCTACACATTCTTATCTTTTATTGCTTCCATCAGAATCTAAGTCTGTTGGAAAGGTCCTTAAAGGAAATCTGAGAAATTCAAAAGAAAGTGGCAGAGGAATACAAATTAGAAAAACAATGATATACTACCTGTAACCTGTAAAACTGGCAAAGCATACAAAAAGGAACTACACCCGTGTTGGCTCATAATTGTTGGTGAAAATACAAATTGGCACCATGTTTCCAGAAGGGCATTTGCAAACACACTAACTATCTTAAAATATCCACTGACCTTCAATTTCTCTTCTAGGATTTTTCCTAAGGAAATACAAATGTATATAAAGATTATTATCCCAGTGATATGTACTATTATAAAAAATGGAAATAGCTTTAATGTCCATCCCTATGGGATTAACTGAACATATTATGCTACATTTATATATGATAAAGAATATTATGCACGTATTAAAAATGATCACAATATATTAAATGAGGAAAACAATAGATTTTTAACTGGTACATTTAATATCATAATGCTTTGTAGGACAGCATATACAACGTTAGAAAAAAAAAAGGCCATTAGTTCACACACTAAATTAAATGACAGCATTCATCTCTAGATTAAGTGATTATGGGTGAATTTTATTCCCTTTATTCCTAGATCTATATTTTCCAAATTTTCTACAATTAACATGTTTTCAACGAAGTAAGCTTAGTTTTGACCTCTTACGTATTTTTCTTTCAAAAATAATTTCATGGTTTTCCTTTATGACATAATTAAGAAAGGAAAGAGGTTAAAAAGTTAGTTCTAGTTCCCTACCAGAAGGAACTACACAATACCTTTCTTTCCCTTTTAACCAGTATCTTTCTTTAGAATACGGTATCAAAAAAGATCGTGGACACATTGGAGGGAAATTAAAAACAAAATACACACACACAAACACACACACACCTTAAACGGTAAAATAGCAGCAAGATGCAGCTGATTTCAAAAGGGGGAAATCAAACAATATTCAGTTTCCTATTCCTTCTCTAAACTCAAGCTCCCTGATAAGTCCAGTACATTTGGGAATGGATATGTTTCCTCCCTCCCTCTCTCCCTTTTAAAAACAAGCTGTATTTAACGCAGCAGCAAGGCATGAAGTAAGGCGCTGGTAGGACCCCTGGCTGCAGGATGAGAGGATAGAAAACGCAGAGCAGGAAATTGCTGCACAGTGCACGTCAAGCACCGCACTCCTCGGTGAGGGCACATAGGAGCTGCTCAGGGAAAGGTGCCTATTATAAATATTATCATTTGGTCTAAAAAAGAAAAGAAAAGAAAAGAAAAATCAGGACAGCCCTCTTTGGAAAATAAACAGGAGCACTGAGCTAGTGCCACCGGTTCACAGGCAGCTGACATCTGTACGCAGCAGCCAGTCAACCAGAAGAACTACTGAGCGGTTTCCAGGGTTTCACGGGAAGGAGGAAGAGTCCTGAGAGCCCTTCCTCCCCTCTGGGGAAATGGGAGGCTTGGTCCCCAGATGCGCCTCTCTCTCCGGACTGTCAGCACCGGCAGGCGGGGCGGTCACCCGGCCGGAGCGTGCGCTCTCGGCGTTGCGTAATCATCCCGGGGCTGCCTCCCGCCCGCGCTCTTGTCGGAGGCTCCCCCTGATGGACAAACAGGAAAACGGCTCTCTCGCTGACATCTCCTTGCCCCAGGCTTTCTCCACCTTTAGTATTTTCTCACTGTGCACGAGAAGGGAATTTTCTGCAGAGAAAGAGAAGCCATGAACCACCCCGCAGCACAAAGCATCCACTGGAGCATTTGTCAGTAGACAGCTTCCGTGGGAGGAAGGGGTCATTCTCAGCAGTTTCCCCATGTGGCTCAGGTTCTTGCCTTAAGCCTGTACACTGAAGGATGGAGGGGCCAGGCCTCCCTCTGACAGAGCAGAGAAGGGGCCAGGCAGGATTTCTTAGTGTCTGGGGGAACCTGAGGGGGCGAGTTTACAGCCTTTTCTTGCCTTTTTTTTTTTTTTTTAACATCTTTATTAGAGTATAATTGCTTTATAATGGTGTGTTAATTTCTGCTTTATAACAAAGTGAATCAGTTATACATACACATATGTCCCCATGTCTCTTCCCTCTTGCATCTCCGTCCCTCCCACCCTCCCTATCTCACCCCTCTAGGTGGTCACAAAGCACCGAGCTGACCTCCCTGTGCTATGCGGCTGCTTCCCACTAGCTATCTGTTTTACATTTGGTAGTGTATATATGTCCATGCCACTCTCTCACTTTGTCCCAGCTTACCCTTCCCCCTCCCCGTATCCTCAAGTCCATTCTCTAGTAGGTCTGCATCTTTATTCCTGTCTTGCCCCTAGGTTCTTCTGAGCATTTTTTTTTTCTTTTTTTAGATTCCATATATATGTGTTAGCATATGGTATTTGTTTTTCTCTTTCTGACTTACTACACTCTGTATGACAGTCTCGAGGTCCATCCACCTCACTAAAAATAACTCAGTTTCGTTCCTTTTTATGGCTGAGTAATATTCCATTGTATATATGTGCCACATCTTCTTATCCATTCATCTGTTGATGGACACTTAGGTTGCTTCCATGTCCTGGCTATTGTAAATAGAGCTGCAATGAACTTTTTGGTACATGACTCTTTTTGAATTATGGTTTTCTCAGGGTATATGCCCAGTAGTGGGATTGCTGGGCCTTATGTTAGTTCTATTTTTAGTTTTTTAAGGAACCTCCATACTGTTCTCCATAGTGGCTGTATCAATTTACATTCCCACCAACAGTGCAAGAGAGTTCCCTTTCCTCCACACCCTCTCCAGCATTTATTGTTTCTAGATTTTTTGATGATGGCCATTCTGACCGGTGTGAGATGATATCTCACTGTAGTTTTGATTTGCATTTCTCTAATGATTAATGATGTTGAGCATTCTTTCATGTGTTTGTTGGCAATCTGTATATCTTCTTTGGAGAAATGTCTATTTGGGTCTTCTGCCATTTTTGGATTGGGTTGTTTGTTTTTTTGATATTGAGCTGCATGAGTTGCTTGTATGTTTTGGAGATTAATCCTTTGTCAGTTGCTTCATTTGCAAATATTTTCTCCCATTCTGAGGTTTGTCTTTTCGTCTTGTTTATGGTTTCCTTTCCTGTGCAAAAGCTTTTAAGTTTCATTAGGTCCCATTTCTTCTCTTGCCTTTAACTCCGCTTCATATCATAGAAGCAGAAAGACCCTCAGACCACAAGGATGTCCTAAACGTCTTTCTTTCCCTTTTCTCCAATCGCGACAAACTGCTTGTCACTTCTGTCTATCTCAGTGATCTCCCTAGAAGTGTAAGCTGTTGCCCTCACCCGGCCATAAGAATATCAGAGGTATTCAGTCTTGCCTCTAAATCGTCTTTTAGTTTTATGACCCCAGAACTTGGGTGGGCCTAGCAGTACAAAATTTACATACCACCATGCAGTTTCACTAGAGGAAGGTGGCATTGCTATTGTTCAGCTGAGAAAAAGTTAATGATACTATCATCTTCCCTTTGCTCAGCTTGTGATGGACGTGACACATCTCTTGCTCGAGCTGTGGCTAAAGTGCGGCTGGGCTGAGCAGAGATTGCGGGACCGGCAGTGTTGCTTCAGGGACGGACGTGGGCCCCCAGAGTACCGTCTGGATCTTTTAGGGAATCCTTGCCATTTAATTTTGGTCCAAGTTATTTACTCTCTTGTTTTCTCACGGTTCTCAGTCCTGGCTGCACTTTAGAATCACCCAGGGAGCTTTTAAAAATCACTGATGCTCAGACCCTGGAATAATTGAATCAGAATCTCTGGGGAGTGGAGCCAGGGCATCTGTATTTTTTTTTTTTTCAGATTCTCAGATGACTACAGGATCAGCTAAGGCTTAGAACCACTGCCCTGGCCTTAATCTGCCCAGCTTGTAGGACGTGACCTTATACAAAATAGGAACTCAGAAGCGTTCGATGAATGAATGAGTGAATGGATGAATGAATGAGTGAATGGATGTAGTCTGAGAAGGGCCGACTTTATGACAAATATGCTAAAATGCTGTGATTAATGAATTATATTGATAGTAGACCATACAATAAAGGCAGTCCCAAAACCAGGGGTGGAAAGCTCCAAAGACGGGCTTAAAGAGATGGGTCAGGTAGCTAACGCTGAAGGGAAAAGGCCCGAAAGTGTTTACTGTTGGTACTGGTCTGGTGCAATCCTCCCTTTCCCCTTGGAGGGTAAGGGCAGCAGGACAGGAAGGGATGGGAGACAGGGGAAGAATCTGAGGTCTCATAACTGATGAACAAAAGATGAGGATGGGGGCTTCCCTGGTGGCGCAGTGGTTGAGAGTCTGCCTGCCAATGCAGGGGACACGGGTTCGAGCCCTGGTCTGGGAAGATCCCACATGCCGCGGAGCAACTAGGCCCGTGAACCACAATTGCTGAGCCTGCGCGTCTGGAGCCTGTGCTCCGCAACAAGAGAGGCCGCGATAGTGAGAGGCCCGCGCACCGCGATGAAGAGTGGCCCCCGCTCGCCGCAACTGGACAAAGCCCTCGCACAGAAACGAAGACCCAACACAGCCATATTTAAAAATAAATAAATAAATTTTTAAAAAAAATCTTCAAAAAAAGATGAGGATGCCGCTGCCTGTATTTCAGGGAGTCCGTCGGCCAGAAGCCCTTGCTGAGCCCACAGAGCACATGGAACTTGGGGTGCTCAGGGTGGTGGAAGCACAGGACCAAGGGGTGTTTAGGGGGCAGTACACAAACCCATCAAAGAGATGGGATTCTTGCAGGGGCAAGAATACACATTCGGGGAGGCTAGGCAAGTCCAGTCTCCCACCTGAACTAGACAGTGGCCTTCTTGAGACCAGGAGCAGTATCTTTCTCAGACCTGTTCTGGAAAGTTTCTAGTTTCCCATATATGTGGGAGGGGACTTGGCTTCTCAAGTGAGTGCAAGCAATCGGGGAACCGACAGAAAAGTTAAGGACAGAATTAAAATTCAGTGGGATTGTAAATGGCTGAAATTCAGGCAGTGAAGGGTGGGGCAGTTGCATGGCTGAGAAGAGCCAGTTGCTTAAGAAGGTAAATCGGTCTCTGGTAGGATGAGCTTGGCCCTCCGGAACTGTATCTCTGGGCTGGCAGCTGACCAATTTTCCTACACAACCAAGACTATTTCCTTTCTCATTTTCAGCTTCTCCATAGTCAAAATGGAATTAATAACATAGAGTTTCTCTTAATGGTTGGGGCAAAGCAATGTGTCTTTATGAGTCACTTCAGAATGATCTGCTTCATAACTCTAAGGAATTGGTTCTCTCCCAGCTAACATTCCAAATACAACTGGTTTATTTAATGCAATGGAGTTCTTAGGTAAATGTGGAAACTTTTAGGTAAAAGTGGAAGGAGAAAGTTCTTCTTCCATCCTGGGGTGTGGGGGGTGGTTTGGTGAGGTCTTGGACGTGAGCCTTGTCCAGTCTAATCATGACATAATTCCAGTCCACTGTATAATACAAACTCTGAACATTCGGACAACTTAAAGCATCTTCTTTCTACCAGTTTGGGCCTCACCCAGGCCTGGGAGACCAGAGGGGCGGGTGAGAGCCTGGGAGCCCTCTCACTTGCTAGTTGCTGTCATTTAAAGTCCGCTGAGATTGGAGATAGATCAATGGGGTTAGGGGTGAAGGGTTAGAAGCTGGTACAGTTGTCATCTAGTCTGGTGACCTCTGGCCACCGCTAGATGTTTGAAGCTCTCTTGGGGGATGTTTGTTTGTGAGTCTTTGGATGTCCTCCCTCTGGAGACCTTGACCTGAGCTCCCTAGAAATGGGAAATGCCTGTCACCTGTCATCTGGCAGTCAGCTGTGACTCCCAGCTCTGTCCCTGGAGTCGCAGTGGAGTACTTTGCCCTGCTTAAGGGAGGGGAAGCTAGCTCTAAGTGAGGTTTGGGCCCCCTCATTCTGCTCTCTGAGGCTTATGCACACTGCCTCTGGCTTTAGTCTTTTCAAGCATATCTCAGAACTTTTTTTTTTTTTGGAGAATAAACTCTTATTTTTAATAGTACATTCAAGTAGCTTTAATAGATTTTTTTTTCAGTTTTTATTACAGTAACTATAATCCTGGGTGGCTGGTACAATAGGGGAAGTTTATCCAAAGTCACACCTGAAGTATAAGAAAACAATTGGAATAGAAACTAAGTATTGTAACACCTAGACATCATCTGTGAGCATGAGAAAGTTTTCTATTCTAAAGTAGATACCAGACTTTGGCAACTATAGAATGTCATATAACTGCAAAATTATAGTGCCTTAGTTTTGTTATAACACTTGTGAAAGTCCGAGGTCCTTTTTGTATCTCAGGATTTAGATTTTATATTCCAGGACACACGTGTCAAACTCTCCTAAAAGTCTCCATAAAACTCTTTTCACTTGGGCTTAAAACACAGGGGCATCCATCCCTTTTCCCATGTTGGGAGGACTTAGGGAACATAACAGCAAGCTCCAGATATTTTCTCTGGACCTTTCCATCGTAATCCCTTATAAAAGTTGCAAGTGAGGTCTAGCACCTCACTTTAGAGTATAGGGATGCTTGGGGCCTCTTGCAGTTTAAAAATATATCTATAAATTCTTGTATACTCCTCCCTTTGAGAAGTGGAACCTAATTCCCTTACCCTTGGGAGTGGGCTGGACTTACTGACTTGTTTCTAGAAAATAGAATAAAAAGAAGTGATGATATGAGAATTCCAAGATAAGGTCATAAGTAGGCATTGTGGCTTCCTGCTTGCCCTCTTTTTCTTCCTTGGATCACTTGCTCGGGGAAACCCGCTTCTATATTGTGAGGACACTCCCACAACCCTCCGGAGGGGTCCACGTGGCAAGGATCTAAGCTACCTAACAACAGCCACCTGAGTGAGCCGCCTTGAACACTGCTCCTCCATCCCGAGTCAAGCCTTCACGTGCTGCAGCCCCTACCAACATCTTGACTGCAACCTCGTGAGACAGCCTGAGCCAGAATCACCCAGCTAAATTGCTCCCAAATTTCTGACCCACAGAAATTGTGAGTCGTATTTATGATCTTGTTGCACTATCATGGCCCCTCAAGTAGGAAGTTCACCTTTTGAGAATTACCAGGCGGAGTTGCTTGTGCGTGGACGAAACTGTCAGTACCCCACCCACACCCCCACAAGACTTCCTGTTCCCATCAGTGTCAGTACTACTGCTTTTCATCTGCACCTGAGGGCTTCCTTGGTCCCAGGAGCCTGCTTGCCTGAATGGGGTACCCAAGAATGACTGAGGAGTTATCGCCTCCAGCAGAGCTCTCCTCTAATGACGAAAAGGGTTGGTGGAACCACCTCAGCTGTTTGTCCTCGTGGGTGGGACAACTTGAAGACGTGCTCTACTCAGTATCTCAGGGTCCCCAGCAGGATGGAGCCCCACATCCACAGGATTAACCTGCCCACTGATGCCCTACATTGGCTTCCTTCCCTTCTAGGTCTCACTTTCTCACTCCACTGCCAGTGTTTCCTTCCATCATTTTCCGGGAAGCATTAATTGTTTGTACTCAAATTCTGCCTCAGGATCTGCTTCTGAGGAAACTCAACCTAGATTTCTTTCTTTCCACCCCCTTTTTCCCTACCCGCTATACTCTCTTCCCTTGGGGAAGATGGACTGAGCTGGTTGGTGAGTTTGGGAGGAGTGGAGTGTGGGTATCTCAGTCAAGGCTGGGCTTTCTCATCAGAGATAAGTGTGTCAAGGTCAGTGTGTGTCCTGTCTTCAAGATGCCCACAGTCTCTGCAGCCAATTCTATGATTACCAGGATACACTCTGCCATTGCAAGGGGGTATCTGAGATTTGGGTTTGGTAAGCTCAGTGGGGATTAGATGTTTTAGGTAATTTGATTGCAGACATAGATCAATCTATGATTTCCAATTCAGTCCTCTCTTTAATAAACTACTGTCATGATTCTTGTCTCTCTTCCCAAATTACTTTAGTATTCAAGAAGGGCAAAGAAGAATGCTTTTTATTTGCGCCCTAAAACTTCAACTACTTGTAAAATATAGGGGGTGAGATGTATAATTTATGAGCATTTTCCAAATAACCTGCAAAATTAGTTGTAGAACATTATACCAATTAGCAGTTTTTTGTTTATAAAAAGAAAACTCAACAATCTTTAGTAAGCTACCGTTGTTAACTGTCCATCTCAGGTGATCAAACCCTACAAAAGTCTGAAAGGGGAAAACAACATGGCAGGAAAGCAAGCTGGAATCTAACACTGTTAGGAGAGCTCTGGTATAGGGTTCTGGGATGATGTTGGAATTTTAGCTTCACAAAATGAAGTATCTATTCGCTTAGCGTGAATTTATTTCTGGCACAGTGGGAAGTTCTTAGTCATAAGCTTCTGGGTATTTTCTAGTCAAGATGATGTTTAACATTTACTTTTCAGCTGCATTAAGCTAAATTCTACTGCACCCCCCCAGACACCCCCAACTATCCCTCCCAGGAAAAAATAATTAGAAAATGACAGATAAAGTTTTTTGTTTTTTTTTTTTAATAAAAAGGTTGTGGCCCACTCAAATTTTAAATTCTTTTTGGGAAAATAAAAGAACAGAAACACACAGTAGAAACTAGAGCTGAGTCTGTGCATGTATCAGCTTCCAGGAACAGAAATAGGTATTTGACTTCTGTAGAGTGATGGAGACCAAATACACTCCACAGACAGGAAAGAACCAGAGCCAGGGTCAGGGTGTACACCTGGGAGCTAGGGTAGTATTCTCCCTCCAATGGAAGGAGACTGAGAAATGAGCCAGTTCACTGTCAAGGGCTGTGACTTGTCCAAGATGCATGATGGGACGAAAAATATAGTAACACAATCAGTACCTGAGCCAAGCCACCTATGAGCAAAAATGGATGCCAAAAGTCAATGATCTTTAAAATGATACAGGAATTTAACTGTCTACTCAGAGTTCCCTTTGTGGTCGGACTCTTCCAGAGGTGATAAATGGACTAAGAAAGTTTGCAACTGTGGTCTCTTACTGAAATAGTTATTGAAGGCTATATAATATTTATTATTACAAGAAAAAAGTCAGCCCAGAGGAAATAAGTAGAATTCCAGACAATGCAGCAAGTATAGAAAAACTGTTTAAGTATGTCAGGAAAACTTGAGCTGTGTGTATTCATGAGTTTTTTTAGTCTGTTAAAATGTTGATGTGTGACAGATAATCTTCAATTATATATCCCCCAGGTTTCTTTAGGAAAAGGAAGTCAGTTGATTAAAATGATAATATGGGTGAGTGAGACTATATCAGGAACAATAGTGACAGAGAAATACAAGTGTGTTTGTGCTTCTGTTTTAAGGAAAGGAGAGCAATTTTGTCCTATAGTTGTGCCATTTATTTTCCATAATATGAAAGACCATAGTGAAGAAAGAAACTTGGAAAGTGCATTTTACTTGCTCTATAATACTTAAGTCTGCAAAAAGCCATAAAATATTAAAAAATTTTTGAAAACAAAATTTTGGATGAACTAAATCTAAATGTATGTGTATTGGCATACATACAGCATCCATCTGAGTGAAAAAAATCATTTTGTAGAATATTTAATAAAGACGCCATATAAATTCAGTTTTAAAACCATGCTGAACATAGGCTAACACTCATGTAACCATCACCTATGTCAAAAATAGATTAATACTATCATCTCACAATCTCTTCTCTTGTCCCCTGACAAACTCTCCCCTTCCTAAAGGTAACCACTATTCTAACACTGTAGTTTAGTTTTGTTTTCAAACTTTATATTAATGAAATCACTTAATATTCATTCTGTTATATCTTCATTCTTTTGTTCAACATTACACTTGTGATATATTGATTTGAGTTTAACTATCTCTTAATTTGGAGGAAAATTCTATCTATCATCTATCTATCTATCTATCTATCTATCTATCTATCTATCTATCTATCTATCTATCTATCTATCTATCTACCTATCTATCTATCTACCTGTCTATGAATCTTCTATCATCTGTTCATTTTGGAGTTGTATTGTATCATATTCTATTAGTCATGATACGTTGAGCTTATGTTAGTAACATAACAGTAGTAAAACACCCGTAAAATCTCAGTGATTAACACAAAGTGTTTATTTCTTGCTCATGCAAAATGCACTGCAGGTCAGGTGAATCTCTATAACTATCGTCTTCCACACACGACTCATAGACCCAAGTTGTCTGGGTCTTATGGCTCTGATATTTCAATATATGGCTTCCACACTTGCTACCAACAGGGAAGCAAAGGATGTGAAATCACGGAGTGCCAGTTTTCTATTCCAGCATGGAAGCGACATACATCACATCGACTCACATCCATTTGTCACAGTGAGTCATAAAGTGCTTCTTACCGGCCTGAAGGCTGGGAAGTACCGTCTTCTGGATGCCTAGACAAGAGAGGAGAATCAGATATTGTTGGGCACTAACGAAGTCTGTCACACATACCTTAATAAAATAATTTTTAGATAGAGCTAACAAATTACATTTTGTAACCATGGTAGAAAAATTTTGGCTACTGTTTGTGATAAACTAATGATGTATGAAACCTATTTAAGCAAGATAAGGAATTCAGCTGCCATAAAGAAAAAAAATGACAAATTTAACTACAAAATATGTTGAAATTATTGTATATTAAGGAGTACAATAGACAAAGTCAAATCTAAACAAACTGAAATGTAAGTAACAAAATGTTAATGTCCCTAATGTTTAAGTAAGCTCCAATAAATGGATAACAACAACGAAAACAAAACAATAAAATGGAGAAAAGATACTTGCAGAATATTTATAGAAGTGGTAATCAAATTGATAATGATGCTTATACTGACTAGTAATTAGTGAAAAATTTTACCCATCAGAACTACAGAATTTGTTAAAATTGATAATTTCCAGTACCAGTAAAGTTATAGGGAAATAGATATTAGTTTCACATACTGTTGGCGGGAATGTAAATTACCTTAAACCTTGTGGAAAGTAATTTGATGTGATGTGTTAAAATTTTATATATGTCTGTCTTATGATTCAGCAATTCCATGTCAGGGAATCTACATTAGAAGAATACTTATACAGACTCTGAAAGAACTAAGTTTAAGAATGCTTATTTCAACACTGTCTGTAATAGTATGAAATAAGTGCTAACTTAAATATTCATTAATAGGGGACTAGTTAAACAATTCAGAATTTAGTCATACACAATTCTATAAGCTGCCAAAACTATAGATTTACTTCACAAAATGATTGTTCAATTACTGACTTTTCACCATAATGCTTTTTGAAAATTTTTACCACTTTTTGGGTGACTATGTTTTTTGTAACAATGCTTTCACCTAAAAACCTACAAAAGAAACATAATCTAAAGAATATTTTGACTTTATCATTTTAGACAAGGACATGCTCAAAATTTAGTCAACACAATAATTTCTGTGCAGAGGAGATACATACGCAGAATACATTTGAATTGTTGTCAGATTTGTCTGATCCCAGGACATCTTCCTTTCTGTAAGCACACAGAGCAAGAGGGATAAAAGAGTAGCAACTTCTATGACTTTGGCTTTTATGCACATGCATTCCTATTTCCAAATGTTTTGACCTACCCTTGTGTTTAGGCTTTACTTTCAAGTCTACTTTGAATTAAAAGTTAACCACGAGTGCCCAAACGGCTCGAAAATTGACAAAGTAAATGTTATAGAAAGAAAAGTGAGAAAACTTTAATCATGGAGCAAAGGATAGGTGTGATAAAGGAGGACTGAAGAGGAAGAGGGAAATAAAGATTCTGCAGTCCTTTAAGGTAGTTTACTTAACATACGATATGGAATGCCTGGCTGAAAGTTGATTATGTAACCTTTCTATGTCTTCCTTAGACTGCCTTCCTTGCAC
This sequence comes from Balaenoptera musculus, assembly GCF_009873245.2. Classification (NCBI taxonomy): domain Eukaryota; kingdom Metazoa; phylum Chordata; class Mammalia; order Artiodactyla; family Balaenopteridae; genus Balaenoptera; species Balaenoptera musculus. The sequence continues at coordinate 19,141,631 of NC_045796.1, forward strand.
CTCTCTTCTGCCTCACCGTTGACTATCTGTTCCTTCTCACTGAGTACACTAAACCTTCATGACATTATTACGTTTTCTTCATTTATGAAAAACTGATTTTGTTTCCTCTCGAACTGTTTTTTATTGCTAATATAAACTTGATTTTATTGTCAATTAATGTATTTTTCTCTGTGAAAATAGTTTTGGTATCTTAGGTTGGGTTGAAAGGAATCATAATTTTTCTCATTAAAATTAGTATACATATTTCTTTTGAATTTTTAAAAAAAATTTTATTGAAGTATAGTTGATTTACGGTATTGTGTTTAATTTCTGCTGTACAGCAAAGTGACAGTTATACACATAAATATTACATTCTTTTCATATTCTTTTCCATTATGGTTTATCACAGGATATTGAATATAGTTCCCTGTGCTATACAGTAGGACCTTGTTGTTTATCCATACTATATATAATAGTTTACATCTGCTAATCCCATCCTCCCATTCCTTTCCTCCCCACCCCATTCCCCCTTGGCAACCACAAGTCTGTTCTCTATATCTGTAAGTCTGTTTTTGTTTTCATAGCTATGTTCATTTGTGTCATAGATTCCACATGTAAGTGATATCATATGGTATTTGTCTTTCTCTTTCTGACTTACTTCACTTAGTATGATAATCTCTAGTTCCATCCATCTTGCTGCAAATGGTGTTATTTCATTAAATGGCTGAGTAATATTCCATTATATATATATGTACCACATCTCTTTATCCATTCATCTGTCAATGGACATTTAGGTTGTTTCCATGTCTTGGCTATTGTGAATAGTGCTGCTATGAACATAGGAGTGCATGTATCTTTTCGAATTAGAGTTTTGTCTGGGTATTAGCCCAGGAGTGGGATTGCTAGATCATATGGCAACTCTATTTTTCTTTTCAATTTAATGACTTTACACTTAGTGGCACAGTTTCGGTTATGGATAAAAGTTGTTAAGCAAGGAATGAATGTATTAAAGACGTTTATGCATAATGATGTGCAAGGTTTTCTATGATTGGTGAGTGAAAAAAAGTAAGTTGCTGAATACTTTATAAGTTATGACCTCCTTTTGGCAAAAATGATCAGGAATGACACTATGAATTATGATTATGTCTGGGCTTATGTCGCATACTAGTTACTAGTTTTAAGATCCTGAGACAGGATGCAAAAGATCACATCCCTGCTTTATAATTTACTGTAAAATTTTCGATAACATAATCTCCTCCTCCTTAGCCTTACTGTTTTTTTTAAACCTGAATATCCAGGATGATAATTATTCTACTTCACAGGGAGGTTATAATTAAATAAAGTAATTAATTTTCAGATATAGTAGATAAACTAGACATTGAGCTAAATATATGTATACAGATATACATATATCTGTATTGTTCAAATTTATTTTAAAATGAATGTGTATTAGCTTTTATAAAAAAAATTAAAATAAATTTATAAGGTGTGCTGAACTATTGGAATTGGTTTTCCTATACCACATATGACTGTTCTTTCCTGACAAATTTGAATAAATGTATAAATTTGAATAAATTTGAATGTTTATAGGAACCGACTATCGATTCCTGGGTCTAGTACTGGTTGCATTTCCACCCTGCTGCTACTGCCTGGTAGAGATAGAGATGCTTCTCCAGTTTTGGACTCCTAAGTAAAGCATGTTTTTTCATTTTGAGTACGATAATTTAAAAAAAATTTTTAATCATCTTTACCTATTTCACCTATACATTTGGAGCACTATAATTTTAAAAAACAAATGGAATATATAGTGTTTTCACATAAGGTATAAATACTCACCATTTATTAATTTTTGCTTCTGTCTTGTTGCTTCCTGTTTTCATTTTTGAGGGAGAAGAGACTTGGTAATGAGAACACTTTAATGTAGAAACCCTGAGTCCATGGTTTCCACCTACCTGCCTTTGGGGACACTGAAGATTGGTGCTGGGGGAAGCTGGGAAGTTCCTGGAAATGTGATAGCAAACTCTGAGGGTTAAGGGAAAGCAAAATAATACTAGACTTCGAGTATCTACCCAGTGACAACATCCTTTGGTAGAGTGTGGTCTATGTATGAAGTACTCGAAGAGCAAAGAAGTCTTCTTTCCCTTGAAATATAATCAAATACTTGTCCCCGAGCAATTGTGAGGAGGAGGATGGATGGAAGGTGAAAATTAAAAGGGAAAAGACTATTGAGAGAGCTGAGGGAAGGACTTTGAATCACTGCAGATTTATAAAGATGTAGCTTTTTCCCCCTGCTTCATTCATTAGAAAATTTACATAAGGAACCTTAATTTTGTTGGGAATTGAAGTAAATCAATTTGCAACATCAAACTTTCTTCCTCTTAGCCTTCCTTAGTTTTAGGTCCTCACAGATTAGCAGTTATTGTGGGTGCTGTATTATTCAGCCTTGTATCTGAGGCTTGGGAATCATTTCACACTTCAACAGATCTTTAAATGTGGCATCAAGTTATCTCATAATTGACTTGTCTCCACTGTGTGTTTTAACACATGAAATTCCAGCCAAATTAAAGTACAACAGATGGGAAAAGTCACTAGGAAAGGAACACTAGTGAAGCAATTTCACTTCCTCTTGGAAAGCTAGGATTAATATACTGATTTCAAATAACTGAGGATTCATTTCAAATCCTTGGAGTTTGGAACATAGGTATGTGGACTGAAAATTCAAGCAGCAATTAGTGCTTCTTTTAAGCCTGTAAGAAAATCTCCCCATTTCAGCTGGTTCCTTGTCATGATCATCTTGTATCATCATCACCACCCCAGGTATCAAGCTCCTGCTTGGGCATTGCACTGCTCACTGCTTGTGAGAACGGCACACACTACTGGTGTCAGCCTGGTGCCTGTCAACCCTGTTCATACACAGAAATAAAGCAAGAAGATCAGAGCTAGTCAGGACCACTCTAAACAAACCCCAAACCCCAAAGCCCTCAAGGACATAGTCTTCTGCTGTAATATAATGTCCCAGTTAGGATATTGACCCTCATACAATCCACCGACCTTATTCAGATTTCTATAGTTTTACTTGTACTCAACTCTCCGTGTGTGTATTTAGTTCTATACAATTTTATCTTCTGTGTAGATCTGTGTTTCCACCACCACAGCCAGGATGCTAGGCACTTTCAACATCATAAGGGTACCTGGTGTTGCCATTTTTAAATGAAACCAGGCTCCCCTCTCCAAATCCTGGCAACCGTGAATCTGTCCTCCATTTCTAAAATGTTGTTATTTCTGCAATGTTATATAAATGGAATCATTCAGTATGTAACTTTTGGGGATTGTCTTTTTTCACTCAGTATCATTCCTTGGAAGTTTATCCAAGTTTTTGTGTGTTATTTGTTCCTTTTTATTCCTGAATAGTATAACCAAGGTATATGTCTAGCAGCATTTATTTGTTTAATCATTCACCTGTTGAAGTACATTTGGTCTGACTCCAATTTTTTGCTGTTGTGAATAAAGCTGCTGTGAACATTCATGTAAGTTTTTGGGTGAATATAAGTTTTCATTTCCTGGGATAAGTGCCCAAGAGTTCAATTGCTGGATTATATGATAGTTGTATGCTTAGTTTTTTCGAGGAACGGCCAAATTGTTTGCCAAAGTGGCTGTACCATTTTATATTACCACCAGCAATACATCAGCGATCTAGTTTCTTCTTATCCTCACCGGCATTTGGTGTTGTCAATATTTTTTATTTTAACCATTCTGAAACTATGAAGTGATATCTTATTGTGGTTTTAATTTGCATTTCCCTGATCGTTAATGATGTTGAACAACTTTTGTTGTGTTTGTTTGCTATCTCTTTGTCCTCTTCGGTGATGTGTCTTCATGTCATTTGCCCATTTTCTAATTTCTACTGTTGAGTTTTGAGACTTATTTACATACTTTAAATACTAGTTCTTTGTCAGATATGTGGTTTGCAGATATTTTCTCCCAGTGTATAGTTTGACTTTTCATCTCTTCATATGATGCTTGGAGGAGAAAGTTTTTAATTTTGATGAGGCCCAATTTACCAGTTTTTCCCTTTTATGGATTGTGATTTTGATGTCAGATATAAGAATTCTTTGCCAAAGATCCCAAGGATTTTATTTTATGTTTTTTCTAAAAGTTTTATAGTTTTATGTTTCCAGTTTAAATCTGTTATCCATTTTGAGTTAAATTTTGTTTGAGGCGAGAGTTTTAGGCTGAGGTTCTTTTATCTTTTTCTTTCCTTTTTTCTTCTTCTCTTTCTCCTCTCCTTCTCCTCCTCCTTCTTGTTGCCTATGGATGTGCAGTTGTTCTGGCACCGTTTGTTGTAAGGCTATCTTTCTTCCATTGAAAGCGTTTTGCATCTTGGTCAAAAATTAGTTAAGCATACTTGTGTGGGTCTATTTCTGGGTTCTCTATTCCATTCCATTGATCTACTGTCTATCATGCTACCAATATTACATTGTTTTGATTATAATAGCTAGATAGTTAGCCTTAACATTAGGTAGAGTAATTCCTCCTTTGTCAATATAGTTTCAGCTACCCTAGGGATTATGCCCTAGAGAATCTTGGGCCCCTGGGAGCAAAGATGCTTCGTCAACCAGGTACCAGCTAGCTGGTTTCCTCCTGTCAGATCCCTCGGCCTGCCTCAGTATCTCAGTGAAAAAGGGGAGTTACAGCCCTGGCAAGGAGTATAATACTTTCTCTAGCTGCTTGTTTGTGGTGGGGCTCCCATTTGATCATTCTTGCCTGTGGTGTCAGCTTACCTGATGTTGTCAGAAGGATTCCCATTCTAACTGGGAGAAAATGAACCTACCTTGATTGCCTTCTTTTGCTAGTTTGGTGATCAGAAAACAATGGGTCTGGGTAATCTTCCTTGTTGTGTGGGGAGAAGAAAGATAGCCTTGCCTCTGTGCTCTTCCTCCACCCCTTGGTGTCCAAAACCAGCTCACCCTCTTACGACACTCCAGTTATCTCCTTGGTTGTCTCTGTCATCCTTTCCAGATTTTAGAGGTCTGCTTAGTGGGGAAGAGCAAGGGCAAGACTGTAAGCCAGGTTCTATCAAATAGATATTTTTTAAAAAACCCAACTAGATAAGCAACTGCTTATTTAAATAAAAAAGATACTGGTATATCAAGAGCACCACTTGAACCTTTATGCAGAATGAAATATAAATTTCAGAGCCTGGAAAACTTGAGCCATATCCCCAATGAACCAGTGTTCTTGTGCTTTATTAAAATGCTTAAACTTGTTTTCTTTTCTTTTTTTCCTTTGACAAAAATAGAGTCTGGGCTAAATTCCAATTTGAATAAGTATACTGATCTTCCAAATTCCCTTGGCAGTGTAAATCACATGCAGTTTTCTTCATGTGCTGTCCTTAGCTAGTGGAATAAGACGGCTGTGCACACTGAGATAGATGCTGAGTTATACTGAGAGCTGCCTGGAGATGAAACACCTTCCAATTAATTATCCCACCAGATTTGCAATAATGCCAAAGCCCACCAAGCTGTGTATTTGAATCAGCACTCTGTTTTTCTCTCTAATTGAAACCCTCTTATTTTTCTTCTCATTGTTTTTGAATCTGTTTAATGCTTTTATGAAAATAAAGAGATCTGTTTGCTGAAAAAAAAAATCATGTTGACATTTTCAAGTGCAACATTTGGATGAATGTATTAGCTCCTGCCAATGAATCTGTACACACCCCAGTTCTTTACCCTCCCATGTGATAGTTCTACTGCAGAAAGAGTCTCCACTTCTACTTCTCAACTGAACATCTTACAGTTAAATCTCTTTGCCCTTACTTCCTTCTTTAATAACAGCTGGCCTAGAGCTCTGACACCATACAGTATTTTGTATTTAGATGCCATTCTTTTTTTTCAAAATACAGAATCCTAAAAATATAGGGTTAGAAAGGGTTAAAAATTCACAAGATGTCCAACTCAATCTTTTTAAGGAGGACAAATTTAAACTAAACAACTTACACTAGATTTAAGAACCTCCAGAGAAGTAAATTTCATGATAACTATTGCAGAAACATTCTAATGTTGAATAGCTTTATTTTGAAATAAATGTCTCCAAGTTGACTAGGTACTAAGCTGTTCTTCAAAGAAAAAAATAATTTGCACTAAAAGAAAATATTTAACTATTTTACTATCCCTTATGCTAATTGAAAACTGAAATAAATTTTTAGAGCAGTAGTTGTTAGAATTTTACGGGTTATAGACTTCTTTAATAATATGATGAAAGCTATAGATTTCATCAAAAGACAACATATATAATTGCAGGAGGCTCAGGGATCACCTAAAACCCCCCAGGTTAAGAATGCTTGCCCTGGAATGTAGGTCATTGTTTTTTAAAAACTTCTAAAGTGTCTCTTCTAAATTTCAGAATCCAACTATTTCAGGGAGTAGAACCCAAAGTGAGCTTTGAGTGTATGAGTTATGGTTCTTTTGGTTATATATAACAGAAACAAACTCTGGTTATCTTAAGAAAAAATGTCATTGGAGAGGTATTTGAATAACTCACAGATTTGAAGAAAAACCCAGACCAGAAAAGACAGAAAGTGAGGTAGCAGATACTAATATAATGGACAGTCCCTTTGAGATGCTCATGACCCAGCTTTAGCTCTTTTGTAGCTGCTAAAACACACACACACACACACACACACACACACAGAACAAAAAACAAACAAAAAAACACCAGTAGAGGGGATTCAGGGCAGGCAGAAACAAGAAATGAAATGTACATTGTAGGATACACAGACTCCTAGGGAGATAGGAATGGAAACTATTGCTATCCCTTATTTTAACTGCCTTTGCTATTTTTATTATGGACACAATTATTCTATTCTTATTAATTTATATCTACATACAAAATATCCATAGGAATTTTGAGGAACCAGGATACAAACACTGGTCAGCTTCCAAGAAGGACATACTTTCAAAACAGCCACTTCAGTTATGGCCAAAGAGTATAATAGACAAGAAGAAATTCTATGGAACCAGGGACCATGGAGATCAACTGAATAGCAAAGTCTTCCTAGGGTGCAAAATCAGACCTGATCAAGGATCTTTCCCATTGCTTGGTGGGGCCTTCACAATGTCTACCCTGAGGGATTTCAGAATTGCTATGAAGCAGTGATGGGTGTGTCTCCTGTTCTTCCAATTTCATTCATTGTTTATTCTCTGATCCACACTTGTATATACTTGTATATTGGAGTTGCATGGGGGAAAGGGGCAAAAATCAAATAAAGGGATGCTCTTCTAGACAAATACATCAGTAAAAGATATATGCTCTTGTAAGTTTGGAACATTCTCATTTTAATTGCATGAATATGAGCTCCCTGGTTGCTTTAGTGGTGTATAATTTAAGATCCTATTTGGAGAACTAAGCTGTCTCAACTAGCCTATGATACATGTCTTCTGTGAACGTTGCAAAATTCCATTGTTGACAACCTGCCATCTGGTGTTATCACAGTCTCTTAAGGGTGTAAATCTTTTTTTAAGCTCTGTATACTGTATTTTTCAATATTTCCACTTGAAGGCCAATCTGATACATTTTTGAAAATGATCATAAGCATTGATATAGGCCCATTTTAACATCAGCCTAATAGCTCAAATAATGCAAATTTATTCAATTATAATCTACTGAGAGCCTACTCTGTACAGTTTTGTGCTATAATCTGTGGATAATTAAGATGCTTAATATATGACAATTATGATGTAGTTCTGGCACTCAAGGAGACTATAAACCATTAGATAACAGAGAAAAAGTCTTTATATAAAGTATTATAAATGATCCTAATGTGACAAACTAGTTAAACAATAATGACACAGCTGAAGAAATAAAGCTTATCAGCCAAGTTTGAAGTATCCAGGGTACTGAAGGTCCAGGGTTCTTGAAATGTGCGGATGACGTATGAACTTCTCATAAGGAACTTTCACTTCCCTTCAGGAAATTTTTAAATCATATCTGTAAACCACACATGAAACTCTTTGGATTTTCTCCTGCTTTCTTCTTCTTTGTCTTTATGGATACAGAGATGACTAAAATGTTGATAAATGAAAAAGGAAGAGTAAATATAAGGAGTCTGTATGAATTGTAAATTGGAAAAAAGCATCTTTTGAATTCAAATTGACTATTCTAAAAACTGTTTTCATAGAGTGTAACTTTAAAAGTTTAATGACTTCAAATGATTTGCTATGGAAATGAAGGTCCTTATACAACCTTTTATATTATTTGCCAAAGGTTGTTTTCCACACATCTTATTGTAGAATATGCAGACTTTGGGCACATGCTACTTCAGAAGCAACTGAGTTAAAAATTGGCTGAGTTTGTGGAGAAATACATGAAATCCTCAAAGGTCCATGAGAAAAAAACACATAAGAACAATTTTGTATTATATTATTAATCAGTGGAATAGTCATTGATGAGGTTGTATCTAATATAATTTTGGCCATTTGTACAAGTTTAATATTCTTGGTGAAAACGGCATGTAAATTTCTTCTCAAATTCATAAAATGTTATAAAGATGATAACCAACTTAGCCCAATTTCACCCATGCGCTACAATCATGATTTATATTATTTAACCATTTATATATTAACTGTTAAGTCTTTACTATGTAACATATTAATTTGGAATAGTTTCCTCTAAAGCAAACATCATTTTTTATGAGTTTTCTCTGTATCTGTCAAAATATATCAACCACCTACAGTGGAATGAAAGATACATCCATATGCTATCTGAATTGGTGATTCTGAATCAACAGTTTGATAACATTGAAATTAAAGAGTGTCATTATATTATATACCAGATGGGGAAGTGATTTACAGATTAGTGAATTTTTATAATTGCAAAATGTATTAGAAGTGTTGGGCTTATTTGAATAAAGTTAGAATTGTCTAAAGTTATAGGTTGAATATATATATATATATATATATGTGTGTGTGCATATATATATACCATACTCTCTCTCTCTCTCTCTCTCTCTATATATATATATGGTAGAGTGATTTATCATATAGGTTCATTTCAAAAACAAATCATACTGTGTGGTGATACCGCCATCTGTGCTCATACCAAAAACAGGGATGTTTGGCCTAAAGTTCCAAGCACTTGCAAAAGCCTTCAGTATGTAATGAAGCTCTTACATGAAAACACACCTGTGTTTGGAAACTATTTTATCTAAATTAAGATGAATAAAATCTGTTTTGTAATTGATTAGACAAAAAATGTTGTAACAACATCTTGAAACAAAGTTCTTTCATAATGTTAATTTCAGAACTGTTCTGTGAAGGTCATTGAACATTTTATTTAGCCTGGTATAAATAATCCCACCTGGGATATGACCCAAGCCAGGGGTCGAGGGTGGCAGCACAGTGTTTCTTCTCTGGGGGGAAGTCCATTACTGTGTGGCTCTTCTTGCCACTTCTCCCTCTATTTTCCCATTTTCAAGAGTCAGTGGATGCAAGGGCTTCTTTTGAATGAGACAGAGACACAAGGTAAATATCAGTTAACATATCAGAATATACGCAACATTTCTCATGCAGAATATATCCAATATGTGCCAATAGTTTATATTAACAGGAGGCTCGAGACTAGAAGTCAATGTTTTGTGTTTTTGGAAACTTGATTTCTAGAAGCCAGTTAAAAGTCTATTGAAGTTGTTAGCAATGTTCTGATCCCCTTAAATGAAGACTGTCCCTGGTTACATTTCAAAAAGTACTTTAATGGATGCTTTGATTTTGCAAATGGAAAAGCCACAATGTTATTCTTCAGAGAAGGTGTTGGAGACACCGAGGAGTTACATTGCTCTGATAATGATGTTTCATTATCACCGGGATTGCACCCTGGGGATTATTACTATTGACTCAGAGGCAGGCCTGTGACTGCAGAAGAGGAAAACTGTTGTCTCTGCTTTTACAAGCGGTTCTGAGAAAGGAGGGGTTGACCTTGAAGTACTTGGGGGGGGGGTTGTAAATAGGTAGATGGTAAGAAACAAAGGAGGAAGAAACTGAATGGTAAGCCATATACTTTGTCAAAGACAACAGCCTAAGGATTGTAGGAACAATGATATGCTTTATAGCTCTACCCTGGTTAACTCAACACTATGGAGAATATTTATATGGCTATGTATTCTAAGAGAGTTATTTGTTAACTATGATCCACAGACATTACTATCTTCACCGTCCCAGCAATCTTTACTATTTTTCTACATGAGGATGATCTGAGGGGGGAAAATGACACCTTTAGAGAATATTTAGGAAATATATGGTGGGGGGCATTTCAGGTTGTCCCAATAATAGGAGAGAACTACTACTATTTATTGGTTGAAAGCAAACTATGTTAGACATCCCTCAATTTTTTAAAGAGTTACATGGAACAGAGAATTATCTTTCCTCCTATAAATGATTTGAATGGCCCAACATTCATGTAGTCTAAATACAAGTTGGTGAACCAAGAACCTAACTTTGTAAGATATATAAAACCAAAGTGTCTCTTGCACGGTTTAAAGTTCACTGAATATTTCAGGAATGCAACCATTGTGTACAGTAAGGGCAGACTAAACACTGTTATCTCTGAAAAGGGTTGTTCACTGTTTAGGAAAATGTATCACCAATGGCAACCTCATTCCAAATATTTGAGTCACAATTACAAACCACCTGTATATCAGTCTGAAGTTGTACATGTTGCATTTTCAGTGACTTTACGTATAGGTATGAACATCGTAACTAGTGTTTCATGTACCACGTATTTCTAGTGTAGTCACTCCAAGCATTTATGCATCAATATTCATAGTACCTTATTACAAAATATTTTGATTTTATTTTTCCTTTATTTTAAAGATTTCACTCTATATTTATTTTTTATTTAGTAGAAATACTTTGTTGAATCTACCATATTGTTATCTATTTTCTGTTCTTACCAGCTTTTCTTTGTTATTTTCTCTCTCTTTCCTAACCTACTTTTGGGTTAATTGAATTATTTTTATTATTTCATTTCAATAATAACTTATTTCCTTTGTTTTATTTTTTGCTTAAAGTTTTAAAGTTAACAATATACTTTGTGAACTTGTTGGAGCCTTCATTCAAATAATATTCTAACACTTTGTGTATTATGTAAGAACATTACAGTAGTGTACTTTTATCTCCCTGTCCGTTTGATGATTATATATATGTACACATATAGTGAAATGATAACCACAGTCAACTTAGTTAATGTATCCATCACCTCACATGGTTACCTTTTTTTTTTTTTTTTGGTGTGTGGTGAAAACACTTAAGGTCCACTCTCTTAGTAAATTGCGAGTATACAATACAGTATTATTAACTGTAGTCACCATGCTGTGCATTAGATTCCCCGGAACATATTCATCTTATAATTAAAAGTTCATGTCCTTTTGATCAACACCTCCCCATTTCCTCTGCCTCCCAGCCCCTGGTAACCACAGCTTTAATTTCTGCTTCTACGAGTTTGACTGTTTTAGATCCCACATATAAGTAAGATTATACAGTATTTGTCTTACTATGTCTGGCTTATTTCAATTACCATAATGTCCTCTAGGTTCATGTTTTCACAAATGGCAGAATTACCTTTTTTTAATGGCTAAAATATACATATGTATATATATATATTTTATTTTCTTTATATGTCCTTTTATCTATCTGTCCTTTATTTATCTATCCATCTGTCGATGAACACTTAGGCTGTTTCCATATCTTGGATATTATGAATAATGCTGCAATGAACAAGGGGGTGCAAATATCTCTTTGAGATTGTGATTTTGTCTTTTTTTTTTTTTTTGGATATATACCTAGAAGTGGAATTACTGGGTCATGTGGTAGTTCAATTTTTAATTTTTTGCAGAACCTCCACAATGTTTTCCATAGTGGATGCCCCAATTTACATCCCCATCAACAATGCACAATGGTGGGGGACCAGAGTACTGTAGCAGCAAAATAAAATATCTAAACATGAGAGTTCTACCTTGAAAACCAAGGTTTACAGAGAGTTAGGCAACAGAGGTGTAGTGGCAAAAAACAAACCAAACCAAAACAAAAAACCTTCATAAGCCAAGGTTATCTCTGAGATAGAGCATTATAGCTGGATGAAAGGTCATAGTTGATGATTACAATAGGGGAGGGAGTCCTCCATCCATAAAGTTGGGAAAGTTATTCTATACTATCCATCATACATAGGAAACTTCTCCCAATAGTTCATAAAAACAAATCTTTTTTAAAATAGTGGGATAGCATCACTGATAGTAAACTGACTCAGATATGCTCTTAGGGGATCTGTATTCAAGCCTAAAGAGTAGAGGTAAGTGTCAAGAGCTGTGAAGGGCCTGAGACTTTACCCTACTTGAAAATTAGCAAGGTGGCCTAGAAGAATATACAAGGCTCTTGGGTCAGGCACAAAAGACTTGGCTACTTATGGCATGGCAAGCTGATGAGCTTCAAGCTCATGTCCGTTACCCTGGCCCCCAAGTTCCATGGGGGCGGCAGAAGGCCCAGATATGTGCTATGCACTTGGTGGGTTTGTGTCACAGCTGAGGAATCTCAAATTTAGAAAATCCAACACCCATATTTTATAATGGGATACAAGCAAATCTGCCAAACCTCTGTGCCAGAGGGAAACATTATTTTGCTGGAAAGCAAACAAACCTTCTCTCCTCTGAAGGGAAATATTCTCTATTTCCCAGAGCTGTTCTCAGTACAAACATCCTTAAAAAGATAATCTAGGTCCCTTTCACCAAGTGCAGACACAGCAAAAAGACAGCTGTCTGTGAACCAGAAAGCAGGCCCTCACCAGAAACCAAATCTGCTAGCACCTTAAACTCGGACTTCCCAGACTTCAGAACTGAGAAATAAATTCCTGTTGTTATAAATCAAAAAAAAAAAAAAAAAAGTCTAGAACAAAGGTGGTTTAGTTCCTCTGCTCAAAATATATTCAGAAATATGGGAAACCCATGGAGAACTGTCTTCCACCAATAAGACAGTATGTCACTGTTTCCACATACGTTTCAGGTTATCTAACTCACTCTCTCTGAGAGGCAGCTGATGTCCCTACTGTATCAGCTGCATTTATCAAGTCAGCATTTCAGTGGATTAGGTTTAGGGCGCAGCTTAGGAACACATCTTGACCCCATAGTATTTCCTTTTTATAATGGTATGTTCATTAAAAAGTTAGCATTCTAATATTCTAAAAGAAAAATATTAAAACAAGGAAAACCACCTTTAATTTTACTATCCAACATAAGTTCATGTTTACATATTAACTTTAGGCCTTAACCAAATGCAATTTTACCTTAACCATATGTAAAGATTAACTCAAAGTGGATCATATACCTTAATATAAAACTTGAAGTATGAAAGTTCTAGAAGAAAACATAAGAGAAAATATTTATGACCTTGGATGAGACAAATATTCCTTAGGTATGACACAGAGGCATAATCCATAAAAAGCTGATAATTGGGCTTCATCAAAATTAAAAAGTTTTTATTCTATCAGAAGAATAAAAAGACAAGCCATAGACTGGGAGAAAATATTTGCAAGTCATGTATCCAACAAAGGGCTTGCATCCTGAATATATACAGAACTCTAAAAACTCAATAATAAGAAAACAAACAGATTGATGAAAAATAAGCAAGATATTTGATCAGACACATCACCAAAAGAGTTATGTGAATGGAAAATAAGCACATGAAAAGATGCTCAATTTCATTAGTCACTAGAGAAATATAAATTAAAACCATAAGAGATACCACTACAAACCTGTTCGACAGCTAAAATGAAAGATTGACCATACCAAGTGTTGGTGGGCATGTGGGAGAACTGAAACTTTTGGGAATATTAAATGATCCCACTGCTTTGGAATACAGGTAAAAAGTTAAACAAAATAATCATATGCCTACCACATGACCCAGTCATTCCACTCCGAGTATTCACCAAGAAAAATACAAGCATATGTCCATACAGAGATTTAAGCACGAATGTTTATAATGGCTTCATTTGTAATTGCCAAAAACTGAAAACAGCCTAAAATGTCCATCAATAGGTGAATGGATAAACAAATCGTTTTATAAGCATATAATAGAATACTACCAAACAATAAAAGGAAATGAACTAATAGGTACATAAAACAACATGGATAAATTTCAAAATAATTATGCTAAGTGAAAGAAGCCAGACAAAAAGAGTACATGTAGTATGATTCTACTTATATAAAAAACTAGCGAATGCAAACTAATCTATCATAACAGAAAGAACAGTGGTTGCAGGGATGAGCAAAAGAGAAGCATAACAAAAAGACAGGAAGAAATGTTTTGTGAATGATGGATATGTTTATTATTACATCAAAACCTATTAAAACTTGTGCTCTTTAAGTATGTGCAGTTTATGTCAATTATACCTCAGTAAGCTGTTAAACATGAGGAAGGAAGGAAAATAGTTTGATATATTTTAAAAAATTTCTAGTGGGCATAAAATATTAAAGAACTTTCAACATGACTCTTAAAAAACATGTATAGTATGGTTTAATTTGTATAAAACTGGACATCTCTGTGTGTATATATGCACACAAATGTATCTAGGAAGATGATCATCAGAATGTCAATAGTTTATCTGAGTGGCAGGATTTCAGATGATTTTTTTCTCCCTTCTTTTATACTTGTTATGCTTTAAGTTTTTTACAGTGGACATGTATAGTTATAATCAGACAAAGCAGTGAAGTCGTTTGAAAAGAAAAATAAAGACCGCCATAAGAAGCTTAAAAAAAAAATAGTGGGTAAAATCTGTCTAACTCTATATAAATTATTAAAGGTAATGAGATGAAAATGAAGCAAATAACATTCAGATAGAAAATAAGAACATACCAGAGAAGTGTGTATTAATCAAAAGAAAAATGTTGTATAGTAAAAATTTTTTAAATTTTAGAGCTTTGAAAAATCAGAAATAGAAAAATAGAAAAGCTCAGAAAAGCAATAGGTTAAAAAGTATAACAAGAAAAGTAGAGAATAAAAAGGTAAAAAAAATTTAAAAATCAAACAAATGATGACAGCAATAAAAAAGATTTGACAGAAGTGATTGATGATTAAAGATAAATAATTTAATTATAAAGACAAGATATGCTTGCAGCTGAATTTCATCTAACTTGAAAAGAATTTAAAATACCAATTACTACAGGTGAACAAAGTGGAGGTTAGGAGCACCAACCCCCGTGCAGTCGAAAATCAAGTATAACTTTTTTTTTTATAAATTTATTTATTTATTTATTTATTTTTGGCTGTGTTGGGTCTTCGTTTCTGTGCGAGGGCTTTCTCTAGTTGCAGCAAGCGGGGGCCACTCTTCATCGTGGTGCGCGGGCCTTTCACTGTCGTGGCCTCTCTTGTTGTGGGACACAGGCTCCAGACGCACAGGCTCAGCAGTTGTGGCTCACGGGCCTAGTTGCTCCGCGGCATGTGGGATCTTCCCAGACCAGGACTCGAACCCTTGTCCCCTGCATTAGCAGGCAGATTCTCAGCCACTGTGCCACCAGGGAAGCCCAAGTATAAGTTTTGACTCCACCAAAAACTTAACTACTAACAGCTTATTGTCGACCAGAAGGCTTATCGACAACATAAACAGTTGACTAACACATATTTTGTATGTTATATGTATTATATACTGTATTCTTACAATAAAGTAAACTAGATAAAAGAAAATGTTATTAAGAAAATCATAAGGAAGAGAAAGTACATTTACAGTACTGTATTTATTGATAATGTAAATTTACATTGTCTGTTTACAAGGTGAATCGTCTGTCAGTACCTAATACATCAGTACTGTCTATATGATACAAAACACTGTAGATGTTATACTAATTACTAACACGACATCAAAAATGAAAAGATAATGTGAAAAAGAAATTTATATTTATTTACAGGTATAGCAATTCATGCACTGATAATAAAGCAGCAGCAATATGATTGCTTTATGGTAGCCTAATGTAATTAATACAAGTGCTTCATGGCAGCTTAGCCTATACACTCATGAATGAATCGACATAAAATTTTTGTGACATACAGTATTATAGTCATATTCATAATACAGTATCGGAAATACTGTTAACAGTTTTTAAAAAGCCATTTACCTGTGATGATAGGCTGGTAGGCAGTTTCTTCAATTATGAGAGAGGCATACTGTATAGTAATATACTATAATTCTTTGAAAGCAAAGTTATAAAACAGTAAGAAAACTAATGCATATTAATTTTATATTAATTATCACTCACCATATGTCTATGTAAGCATAGGCTCTCCCCTTCAATGCAAATCTTTCACAGGATGTCCTACAGGATGAATACTTAGGCGACAGTGATGATGATGGTGACACAAAAGCATCTCATGCAGTGCTTGACATACAGTTATTCGATTTTCACACGAAGACACACACATACACGGCAGATAAGTGTATTAACTGTAAGGCATGATGATTATGTACCATCCATTAAGTGGAAGTGGATCATCATAAAGGTCTTCATCCTTATCGTCTTCACGTTGAGTAGGTTGAGGAGGAAGAGGAGGGGTTGGTCTTGCTGTCTCAAAGGTGGCAGAGCTGGAGGAGGTAGAAGGGGAGGAGGAGAGACAAGCACATTAGGTCTAACTTTACAGAAATACATTCTAATTTCTGTGTGACTTTTTTGCTTTTTCACTTCTCTAAAAGTTTCTGTATGGTTCCAAGCCTTCTTCTACCGTTTGCTTTAGTTTCAGTGCCCGTATCATAGAAAGGTCCATGTTGTAAAGTAAGTCAGAAGCAGTCTTGAATAATTGGAGCCCTTCTGCCAGATTGTCTAATGTCAATCTGTTTTCTGGCACTGCTTCTTCTGTGTCTTCTTCCTCCTCATCTGGCACTGGTTTGGAAGCACTCATCTCCACCAAGTTGTCTTCTGTGAATTCCTCTGGTGTGGTATCTGTTAGCTTTTGAATTTCTCCAAGATCCTTATCTTGAAATGCTTCACCCCACCCCACCGCATTTTTTTGCCATATTCACAATCTCTCTCATGATTTCCTTGATTGGCTCTGTCGTAAATCCTGTGAAGTCATGCACAACATCTGGACACAGTTTTCTCCAGTAGGAATTTATTGTATTGGGCCTTCTGGCTTTCACAGCTTTCTTCTATAACAACGATGGCACATTCAATGGTGTAATTTTTACAGACTTTCATGATGTTCTCTCTATTCGAGTTCTCTTCTATAGCATTAATAATCCTTTCCATAGAGTCCTGTGTGTAATAAGTCTTTAAGTTCCTTATTGTTACCGAGTCCAAGCTTGTACTGCTCACATCACGACAGGCAAATAAGTTGAGAGAAAAGGTGCTGGGCAGGGACTAGAGACTTTATTCAGAAAGCCAGCAAACCGAGAAGGTGGTGGAATAATGTCCTAAAGAACCATCTTAACTTGGAGTAGATTCAGGCTTCTTTTATGCTAAGGGAAAAGGGGAAGTGGGAGGGCTCACGATTAAAGGGTAAAGGCAGATTGCAGACTTTTTGGAGCCACCTGGCCTTCAAGGGAAGCATGACATTTCTTTGTGCTTCTGCTTGCTCATGTTGGCCGGATCACAGGGCTCCTGCAAAACCTTCAAGTTGTTAGCAGGTATTTTTACTTTACCATTCTTATCTCTGCTTATTTGCAAGGTTTCTAGGCTGAAACCTTATCGACAACAAGTAATAGCCATAACTAACCCTGGACCACGGGATGGGAACTTTCTTCGGGAAACTTACTGAGCTATTTGGGCACAAGCAGTGTTTCTCTAATGTTTAACTCTTGACATGCAGGACTAAAGTAATAGAATATATAGGCTAAAGAATGAGGGAGGCAGTTTCAACAGGGTGTTAGTTCTGTTCTTCCTCTGTTACATTATGACCCCTTGATCTAGAGCCTGCATTAGAGCTGTTGTGTTTGAGGGGCAAGTAGACCACTTGAACACCTTCGATGTTGAACTCATGGGGTTCTGCGTGGCCAGGTCATTGTCCAAATATCAAAAGAACTTTAAAATGCAGTCACTTACTGGCAAGGTACTTCCTGACTGACCAATCCAGAAGAAGGGGTTCCAGTGTCCAGACCTTCTTGTGATACAACCAAGACTGGCAGCCGGTGTTTATCTTTTCGCTTCAAGGCTTGGGGGTTAGCAGCTTCATAGATAAGGGCAGTCCTGATAAACCCAACTGCATTTGCACAGAACAGTAGCGTTAGCCTGTTCCTTCCTGCTTTAAAGCCTGGTGCTCGCTTCTCTTCCTTACTAATAAATGTCCTTTGTGGTATTTTTTTTTTCCTAGAATAGATACTTTTGTCTGCATTAAAAACTGTTCAGGCAGATATCCTTTCTGTTCATTTATTTAATGGCTTTTGGGAACTTGTCTGCTGCCTCTAGGTCAGGAGAAGCTGCTTTCCTGTCATCCTGACATTTGTTAAGCCAAACCTCTTTCTAAAATTATCAAACCATCCTTTGCTGGCATTAAATTTCCAGCTTTAGATCCTTCACCTTCCTTTTGCTTTAAGTTGTCATATAATGATTTTGCTTTTTCTTGAATCATATTAGAGTGTATGGGCATGCCTTTCTTAGAGCAATCCTGCCCCCACAGAAAAGCTACATTGTCAATACAGGATAAAAAGGTCTCAAAAACTGCAAAGTTTTCCCACCTGCTGGCATAGCTGCAGTAATGGCTTCACAAATTTCATTTTCTTTTTTTTTTTTTTTACAGTGGTCCTTATTCTGGATTCATTTATCTTGAAATGTTGGGCAATTGCAGCTGCAGACCCCAATCTATGGTACATATCAAGCAATTCAACTTTTTCTTGTAACGTCAGGACTTTTCTCTGTTTCTTGGAGGCACTTTCAGCATCACTAGTGACACTTTGTACGGGTCCCCTGATGTTATTCAAGGTTTACAGTATTGCGCTGAACGCAGTGAAAAATACTCAAATTCCATGAGAGATCATTTTTTACTGCCATATGCATTTTACTGGAGAGACTACTTCTCACATGGAGATGATTAGCATCACATGGCATTTAAAGCAGATACTTACAACACTTGAGCTCACTGCAAAAGCAACAGGAAGTGGCTACAAAATTATTACAGTCAACACTGGGTTGGCCGAAAAGTTCCTTCGGATTTTTCCAGATGGTACAAAAACCCGAAGGAACTTTTTGGCCGAACCAATACTACAGATAATTTTATTGTTATGATTTAATACTACCTTTTTAAAAAATAATTTATTTATTATTTATTTTTATATTTATTTTTGGCTGTGTTGGGTCTTCGTTTCGGGCGAGGGCTTTCTCTAGTTGCGGCGAGCGGGGGCCACTCCTCATCGCAGTGCGCGGGCCTCTCACTATCGCGGCCTCTCTTGTTGCAGAGCACAGGCTCCAGACGCGCAGGCTCAGTAGTTGTGTCTCACGGGCCCAGTTGCTCCACGGCATGTGGGATCCTCCCAGACCAGGGCTCGAACCCGTGTGCCCTGCATTGGCAGGCAGACTCTCAACCACTGCGCTACCAGGGAAGCCCCAAATACTACCTTTTTATGTTTGTTTATATTTCTCTTGACTGCCAAAGGCACCAGGTATGATCTGCAAGTGTTTATTTTGATAAATTTTAACTTTTTATAATGGATTTGTGACATTTCATGGTAGTAAATGATAACACAGACTAGTGTCTACATGTATTTTATGCATTCATGACATATCTTTTTCTTAATTTTTTTTTAATATGTCTGGGCTACACAGTTCATCTGTGAGTTTTTCAAATTGTTGCAAGTCTCCAAAAATTTTTTCCAATATATTTATTGAAAAATATTCATGTGTAAGTGGACCTGCACAGTTCAAACCTGTGTTGAGGGTCAACTGTACTTGAATATCCTGATACACACACGTACACACACATTTTCATGTAGATAGCTTGTATAGTAAAAATCTAAAACCAAAGTAATTAGCTGGTTAAATTATGGTATATTTATACTATGGAATGTTGCACAGCAGTTAAAAAATAATAAATGACTTTTGACTAGATTTTGTATTGTATGGTGAGAAAAATCAAAATAAAATGAAGTATGTATAATTAATCAATTTGTAAAACAAGCCATGATATAATATAAATATTGATGTATAATGACATGAGATAAGTGAAAAGTATGGTAACATCCACACTAGGTTGTTCCCATGGATTATTTGGGAGGGGCTGGTAGATCAGAGGGTTGTGAAGGAAGTGCAGGCAAAGAGTAATAGAGGAAAAATGTATGTGTTTGCATATTTAAATAAGTAGATTTACACATACATATGTATAAAGAATTAAAATTTTAATAATAAGGAATTTAAATAAATGAAAAAAGTGAAATCATCTATCAAAGTGGAACAGCTTTGACTGGTTCAGAAATACTATGGGAATTTTCACCTGAGAAAGTCATGAATTGGAAGTGTGCTTTGGGGGCAGTTTCCTACCACGTGTCTCAGTTAAGGCACTCACTGTATTTTTTTTTTTTAAACTAGCATACAAGAACATGCTCTATGTTACAAAAAATACAATGCTGGTACACATAACAAAGGATGTGTGTGATCACATTCTCAATGCCTGGGTTGCTCTGACTCATTTTTAGAATTCAAACTTCTAGCACTTTGAGTGTGTGCTTAACCTACAAAAGTTCTTGCCCAATGAAGGGGGTTTGTTGACATTCTGCTTTGAAAAAGAAAAGCACAAGTCTGAAGCATACTTTTTATTAAAAATTTTTTTTAAGTTTTATTTATTTTTGGAGTTTTTTTTTTTTTTTTTTGAGTGTGTTTTTCATGCTTCAATCTAGACTCATTCATACAGAGCGTCATCTCTACCCTGTTTAATGATTTTGAAACATATTTTTTAATATATTAACGTCTTAGTTAGAGATGAAAGAGCAATAGCTATTTTTATCATTGTTGAATTTTTCAAAGGCAATCCTGTTGGTTCACTTATGATCCTGTTCTGGCACTAACTAAAAATGAAGCAATTCAGAGTGAGACACATACATTTTATTACATTCCAAATATTTTGAGACTATTTTTATTGAAATTTTAAACTCAAATCATAGCTCTCTGGGAAAAACCAGTAAGTTAACATCAAAACACAGAAACTACTTCTAAGGTGGGAAAACGTCTATTTTCAATTGACCTAATACCTTATTTTCATCAAAAGGCAAAGTTATAGATAATTAAAAGTAGGTTTTCCCTCTCTGGAGGAAAAGGAGTATTGGGCATCTCCTGGTCACTTTTTCTTTCCTTTCTGTTTTTTTTGTGTGTCTGGAGCCGGGACCTTCTTTTCTGGCTCTAGCCGGCTCGCGGCTTCCTCCGCAGCCTGAGACTCCAATCTTTGGCGCTCAGCTTCCAGTAACTTGTTTCTATACTCTTCCCGGATATTGAAGATCTTCTGCCGGGCTTCATCTAAGGAGTCCTAATCCAAACAAACAAATAAACAAAAAACCCAAGCAAATAAGATCGACTGATGATAGAGCCTTATTATGGTTCCATAAAAAACTGCACTCCCTTTCCTCAGGCCAACTGACTCATGTAGGAAATTATTGAAGAAAGATGAAAATTAGGTTATGGTCTCAAATGTTTCTTAGTGCATAAAACATGAGATATCAAAGGGCACATGAGATTTTACAGAATGGTAAATAAAAGAGTCAGTAGGAGAAAAATAAAGAGAAAGGTGAAGAAAGAAATGAGCAGGGATTTTGACAAAGCAACTATCTGCTTTAAATGAATTCAGACATAATCTATATAAAATATGCAGCCGGTGTGTCTCTCACAGTAACTGTGCTCAGTAAGTTACTAGTTCCCCATACATATTGTAACCCTGACAAAATATATCTGATTTGTACTTGAAGAAGTTTAGGTGGTATCTAAATAATACCACCTTTTTTCTTCCTCTCACTTACTTCACCTTCACTTCGTAACGTGGCTGGTGCCACCGACTTCTGAGCCTTTGGGGCGTTCTGTGTAGCAAACTGGGTTGACTCTGAAGAGTTTTGCTACTGCCAGCTTAGGATTTGGCTACTTCAAGTCTGTTAATGTGATCTTTCTTCAGCTACTTTCCGACTTCATAAATATTTTGCTATCGTCTCTGCTTCCATTCTTCCCATTTTGTGGATAAATTTCCAATAGTGTATTTTAGAGGGATTTTAGGGAGTGAGTAAAATAGATGTGTATAATTAATTTGCCAATTCTCTGAGAAGCTGGGAACTAAATGTTTTCAAGACTTCTTTCTACCTGGTTACAATATGATTCTATGATACCTTTTGAATATTACAGAAGAATTTGTCAATTGTGATCCAAGTATATGCCCTTTTAGACTCACCCGCATCTCCCCGTACATCTCCAGAACTTGATCCTTTACTTTAAGCCTTTCTTCTTGCTCAATACCACGAATGCTAAGGAGTCTGGTCCTATACTGTCGAAACTGATGGACCTCCTCTGCCTTTTGCATTGCCTGCTGCTGATTCAGCTCATCCGTTTGCAGCAGAGGATCAGTATTTGTTTTTCTTGATATAAAAACATCAACAGAGATACATAAGTCATTTGGGAACTCTAGCATGAACTTTAGCACTCAAATAATTTAAAATCATGTCAGTAGGGTGGTGGTCTGAATCAAATCAAATATCAGGAGCAGAAAGAATAAATCATTATTTTTACATGGGCTAGGCTCCATTTATTAAGTCACTAATATTTTAGGAAATTATTTTAGGAAAATACCAGCAAAATTAGATGTACTATTTGAAGAGGTGTTTGTGGAATTGGTGTGCGAAGCTATAAGAATATTTTGTAGGTGTTTTCTTTTTAATTTATGAAGCTAAGTAGGTTTGAAAATGTTTTCAAATTGATAAATGTACTTGAATAACTATCTCTATTAATCCTATTGTTTAGTTTTTAAGAAAATTCAATCTAATTAAATAATAACAGCAGGTATGATGGGATTTTTTTGCAGCTCAGCTCACCTTAACCAGGCTACAAATTAAATCTTTACAGAAAACATTTAAATGCTTTTATAACTGACTTTTAATAAAACATTTGGTAAATTTAAGATATAAATTCTGTACTTCTAAAAATTCAAATACACTTAAAATATATTAAGCATTTAATTTCAAATTTTCTGTTGTTTAGCAACTGCCTATTGACAATCTATCCAAAATTCTATGAACACAGATGTCTGCATTAACCATATTTATTAAAACTTACCGTACATATTGACTTAAGTCTACACATTCTAGTTTTTTTCGAATAAGTTGGGGAGACATTTCCAAAATTGTTGGGGATCGTGAATGAGGCCCTGTTGTAAAAAAAAAAAAAAAAGTCATAGGCTTTCAAGAAAGAATCAACAATGACTAGCTAAACGATTGTATATCTTGTTTAAATTGACAATATTTTGGACTTGCCTTGTTTAATATGATTTTAATGTGGTTTAATGACTTTATTGAAACATAATTATATTTTACATTTATCCTCTAGCTGGTGTAACTATACTTATAGTTAAATGAAGGAGATGACAAAATGAATATAGAAAAAGATAAATATGCTCTATAAGAAGAGTAACAAAATTACTCTAATTACAGTTAAATGAAAGCAGAGACCTAAAAAGGTCATATTTTGTTACAAAATTTCATTATAAACAAGTGAAATAAACTAATATTTAAAGAGCTTGGTCTATCTGTGAAAGCTATGCGAAGCACTATGGAGGTGGGATATAAAAATGTTTTAAGACACAGTATCCTATCTTCAAGAAACTTTTAGTCCAGTAGAGTAGGCAATATATAACAGGTGAACGTTGAGAATCAAATATCGGGAGATTTTTACCCAGCGGACTCAAGAACCCAAGAGAATAGTTTTAAGAAAGAAATTTTAGAGACTAAGATATTAACCATTCAGCCTTTCCAGCCCATTTAATCTCTCTTTTAAAAAAATTATTGAAGTGTAATTTACATACCATAAAATTTACCAATTTTAAAAGTATAATTCAATATGTTTTAGTAAATTACAGAGTTGTGCAACCAGCACCAAAATCCTGTTTCAAAACATTTCCGTTATCCAAATAAATTCTTTTGTGCCCTCTTAAAGTCACTCTGCATTCCCACCACAAGCCCCAGGCTTTCTGTCTCTGTAGATTTGCCTTTCCTGGATATTTCATGCAAGTAGGAATCAAAAAATTAACTTTTTAAGAAACTGTCAAATCATAGTGTTTTGATTATTGTTATCTTCACAATAAATTCTGAAATCATGAAGGTAAAATCCTTCCTCTTGGTTCTTTATCAAAATTATTTTGGTCATTCTGGGTATTTGCATTTTCATATAAGTTTTGGGATCAGCTTGTCAAATTCTGTAAAATGTCTACTAGGATTTTGATAGAAATTTATAGATCACTATAAATTTGATCTATCTAAATTCAGTATCTAAACTCAGATACACTGAATTTATAGATCAATTTAGGGAGAATTAATATCTTACTATATTGAGTCTTCTAGCCACAAAGCATGGACTGCCTCTCTCTTTACATCTTTCAAAATTTCCTTCAGAAATGTTTTGTAATTTTCAGTATACAGGTCTTGCACTTTTGTTAAATTTATTTCCATATATTCATTATTGATGCTATTGTGAATGAAACTGTCTTCTTAATTTCATTTTTTGATTGCTCATTGAAATGTAGAAATAAAAATATATTAATCTTCTATCATGTGACCTCACCAAACTCACTTGTTAGTTCTAGATGATATTCTTGGTTCTTTTCCCATGATTTCTTAGGATTTTCAATACACAGGATTGATTTGTCTGACAACACAGTTTTATTTCTTCCTTTCTGATATGGATGTATGGTTAAAGTGGACATCCTACGTTCTTGAAGGTTGAAATCACTATATCTGCTTTGTTACACAGATGTCTTTATTGAATTTTTGGCTTACTTTTTGCTTTTCCTGACAAGTGTCACAGTTTCAAGCAGCTGTGATGTTGGCTATTCCAGTTGTTTGCCACCAAGTTCACTATTCCTTGCAACACTATCCATGGGCATAGAACTTTTCCATGGAGCCTCAAATCAGGTAAATCCTTTTTAGCACTGGCAGCAAGACTGCTGGTTCTCCTGGCTACCATGCTACAGACCTTGGGGCTGATGAGGGAACCTCACGTTAATATGCAATAGTAGGTAGGCTAACTGTGGTAGACAGACTAATGGACCTCCGAGGACATCCATGTTCTAACCTCTGAAGCCTATGAATATGCTACCATACAAGGACTTTGCAGATGCAATTAAGGATCTCGAGTTGGGAAGATAATGCTGTATTAGTCAGCTGGGCTAAACCCTTGTAAGGGAAAAAGAGAGGAAGGTAGAAAAGGTAGAATCCAAGAAGGAGATGAAGTGATGGTCATAGAGGAAAGAGAGAGAGGGGGAAGGAAAGAGAGACAGAGGGATAGACAGAGGGATTTGAAGATGCTATGCTGCTGGCCTTGAATATAAGGAGGGAGCCGTAAGCCAAAGAGTCAATGGCCCTAGAAGCTGAAAATGGAAACCGATCCTCTCCAAGGGCCTCCAGGAGGAATGCTGCCCTGCCAACAGCTTAACTTTAGAATTTCTGCCTTCTAGAACTGCAAGTGTTAAGTCACTAAGTTTGTGGTTATTTGTTACAGAAGTAACAAGAAATTTATCCAACTAAGTTAATTTATATTTTTTTGTTTTTATTTTTAATAAATATTTTTCATTTAGTTGTACACCCTCAGAATTTTGAAATGTTTCTTAATCTTTTCCAGTTTATCATTGCTTTTGGGGAGAGGATATGTCAAGTCTTCTCTCTGCCATGCAAAAAATCCCGCCCTCCCACTGGCTGTTTAATCTTGCTTTTCACGTGTGGTTGTAATAGTCTCCAGGAATATTGTAAAGTGTTTAATTTATAACAACTTGTTAAACGGGATTATTCATAGAAATATAATCTAATGTAAAACTTTAAAAACATAAAAAGCAGTAACATCAAATTAATTTTCCATTTTTCAAAAATATCATGCTTTTATAGGCATGATACCCGTGAGAAATAAAGAATATAGTAGTACAAACCCCAACTCTGCTTCATTATTAAAACATAAATTCAGTCATGTTTTTCACTTTATAACATTAAATAAAACATTCCTGAAATATTGCATCTTATATACAATATGACTCTTCTAGAAACCAGTGGTTAATAACTTTTCTTTTTTCATCATGGTTGCTCTGTGATCTTAGATTTCTAAAGTTCATTTGTTTTTCTTATGAGCCTATCTACTTTTGTTGCATATATTTTTGGCATTTCAAACTTGAATTGTTTCTGTAAGACACCAACTCCGCTGACTCTGACTGGAAAGAAAATGTTTTTGATTAATTGGATGTTTGCGTTCTCTTGCATCCTGCCAAGTAATATGTATTTAAACAGGGAGGGTGTAAAAGGGGAAGAGAAGGTTAATCTTCATTTTCACTTATAAAACTGTTGTATCAGAATAGCGTGTAAGTGTAGTATGATCTTGGACCTCTAGAACAGTGCAACTCCAAGTGTGTGCCCATGCGTGCATGTGTGTGTGTGCATGCATTGTCCGTCTGCAAACTGGTACTCTGTGGGATAAGTTCTGAAAGTGAGAGTATGCATTTAGAGATATTTTTACAGCAATTGGTCATCACTGGGTCGTTTTATTATATTTTATAAAAGTTTCAGTTTGCAACAGAATCGGCAGAAAACTTCATCATAGATTGTAAGAAAATAGCTGTTTAAAAGAAATGGTGAAGAATAGTTTGACTGATTGTGAAGCCTGGGGAAAAGATTGGGACTAAAGACAAAGATCACCTCCAACCTTTGGAAGAGGCACTTTCCAGAGGCCTCCAGAAATAAAAGGGAAGTTGAAAGCAAAGTTTGAATTCTTGACCTTGATGATGGCTTGGTGTTGAGAAAGAATGCATAAGAGTGAAATCCATAATGATATTATTTACATGTCCTCTGGCATTATGAAGGAAGTTGTTCTAAGTTACCTACTATATGTGAAAATAGAAAGTAGCAAGAATAAGGTAGCATTTTGGAAGTCACAAATAAATGAGTACATAAATATACATACATGTATATGTGTATATGTATATAAATGTAGAGGCCAGAGCATGTAAATCTCTCACAAGGTCTGTAATCTCCTATGGGCGATGCTCCCTCAGGAGTGAGGGCCAATTTGTGGTGCACCAACAGCAGAGGTGGGAGCAACACACAAAGTTCCAGAGAACAGCTAGATAACCGGACCCATGATTTTCAAGCAGGATTCCTTCTACAGCAACAGTACCTGGGGTGCATGGCAGTGCGTCAGTGCTATAGGATGTACTAGACCCATACAACAGCACACCTCTTCTTGCTGGGAAGGGGAGTAAATTTCGTGTTGATGGTGTGTAATTCAACTTATCATCTTATATTAAAATAAAATTGTAATAAAACATACTTAAGAATGCTTTGAAGCATTTTTTGCATGAGGACAGGCTGCTTTGGCCTCTAGGTCTTCCATCCCTGCTCACTCTTATCTTTCCTCTCTGTTTCCTGACCCCTCCTTATTACCCCAAAATGCACCCCAATAAGGGGTTAATATCTAAAATATATAAACTGTTCATACGACTCAATATTAAAAAAAACAACAACCAAACAACCTGATTAAAATGGACAGAAGACCTGAATAGACATTTTTCCAAAGAAGACATACAGATGACCAACAGGCGCATGAAAAGATGCTCAACATGCTAATCACCAGAGAAATGCAAATCAAAACCACAATGAGGTATCACCTCACACCTGTTGAATGACTGTCATCAAAAAGACTACAAATAAC
Organism: Balaenoptera musculus; assembly: GCF_009873245.2. NCBI lineage: Eukaryota > Metazoa > Chordata > Mammalia > Artiodactyla > Balaenopteridae > Balaenoptera > Balaenoptera musculus. The sequence goes on from NC_045796.1 coordinate 19,169,490, forward strand.
AAATGTTGGCAAGGATATGGAGAAAAGGGAACCCTTGTACACTGCTGGTGGGAATGTGAATTGGTGAAGCCACTGTGGAAAACAGTCTGGAGGTTCCTTTAAAAACTAAAAATAGAGCTACCATATGATCCAGCAATTCCACTCTTGCGTATATATCTGAAGAAAATGAAAACACTATTTCCAAAAGATTCATGCACCCCAATATGCACATGTTCACAGCAGCATTATTTACAATAGCCAAAATATGGAAGCAACCGAAGTGTCCATCAACAGATGAATGGATAAAGAAGATGTGGTATATATATATAAAATGGAAAACTTTGTGTTAGAATAGAGATTTTAGAACATTTTAGAAACCAAATATTTAAAATTTGTTATAAAAGATGTAGTATACTATAGATAAAACAAAAAATCTATTTTTAGTGACAATTGTATATGCGATCTGTGCAATTTTATTTTTAGTATTCGTAGACACAGAAAACTATGTGAAAATATAACTGCTACTTAAAAATTTAAAAAAAAATTTCCCACTTTTATCTTTAGGTTAAGTATTTAGTAATCAGGTCCTTGAGCAGATTACCAACTCTGATAATCAAAATGAAGACCTATACACATATTTTTCTGTGTTTAACCCTAGCCATCACGTGCTTAACTTAGTATCTTTTCCAGAATTTTTATTTTAAAATATGTGTTTATCCTACCAATAAAGGCAATACTTACTGATACTTTCCTTCCGCATGCTCTGCTCACGCTCTTCCTTCCCTGCGGGGGATGATCTTCCACTTTCACTGCTTGTTGATTTTGCCAGATCCTTGAAGCCCTTGTTCGTCTGCCACTTCTTCCACAGCATACTCCCTGATAGTATAGTCTCTCTGTTATCTAAACTCATGGAACTCTTTATATCTGACTCTTTTATGGCACTTGAAGATGTTTCTACTAAATATGATATATGCATTACTGAAAAAACTTGCATTCTATGAAATCACATACAAAAATAGCGAGACATAGAATACATAAATATGTAAAGTTCAAAAACAGGAAAAATTAATTCATGGTCATAGAGATCAAATAGTTACTTTCAGGAAGGAAAAGGCTGGGAAAGAGAATGAAGAGGACTATTGGGATGTATTAAGGGTTTTTTATCTTGATCTGAATGGTGGCTCCTGAATATACTCACATATGAAAATACATCAAGCTGTACAATTAAGATTTGTGCCTTTTTTGCCTGTATGTTACATGATAAGTTCAGCCTTCTCTGAGCTCTGTTCTCCACTAGGCCTTGTCCTTGACTTGTGATGAATCCCAGTTTTAGCCAAGAATCCTGCCAAATTAGTTTATCAAGAATCCCCCTACTCTTGATATCCAATTAAACTCCTCTTCCTCCACACTTGATATTTAATCAAATTTCTCTTCCCTGACCTTTGATACCTAACCAAATTCCTGTAAGTAATTTTTCATCTACTCCCTGCTAGTTAGTTATAAATCCTCACTTGTTTCTGTTGTTTTCAGAGTTGAGTTCAGTCTCTCCCCTATTGCAATAGTCATAAATAAAATCTTCTTTGCCATTTTTAACGTGTCCAGTGCAATAAATTTTCTTTTACATACAAATTAGTACAACATTTAAAAAATTAATAATAAAATCTAGAGCCTAAAGAACAAGAACTGTATTCTATTCACCTTTATATTCCTAACATTACATTAAACTCTACCAATTAGAGGAGTGAGTACTTTAGGAGTTAGAAATATTTCAAATCCCAACTTGGTCACTTTTTAGATGTATGGCGTAGGAAGAATAAGATGACCACCTGAGCTTTGGTCTCTAAATCTACAAAATGGAAATAGTAAGGTCTACCTCATAGTTGCTGTAGGTTAAAGTGAGATAATAAACATAAAGCACTTTGAGCAGTGCCCATCCCAGAATAACAGGATTGGGGTGATATTTATTTTTTATCCTCTTCACATGAAAAGTTAAGGGACATTACTTTTATAACAATTATTGAGTTATACTCCTGAAGATGTAAAAGTGGAAAAGCACGATTTGGGATGTGAATGTCTTCAGCCTCCCTGGACAACTCAGCATGGTGATAGATGGAGGTATAGCCAAGTGTTTGTGGGAAGAGCCCTGGAGTGATGGAGAGCTATGTCTGCATGCTGCCTCTGTCCTTGGGTAGCTTGTGAATTTAGCAAATTACTCTGGGCCTGGGTCCTTACTGGCAAGTTGGAAATAATATTTGTATCAGTGGGTTGATGTGAGTATTGGATGAAATAATTAGTATTTTATAGTTCCAGGCCCATGGCAAATTGTTCACTGAAAGTAGTTAGCTTTCTTACTTTGATTCTTATTGCTATTGTTTATTGCTATTGTGATTAGAAAGGTGCCAGATTTATAGTTGTGAGCCTGCCTTCAAGTTCACATGCTGCTACCTTCTAACGAGGCGGCACCCTTATTTCTGGTTTCATCTTTTCTTAAATGGGGACGATCATATCTACTTGGGGACAAAGTGAACACCTGCTTGGTAAAAAGAAAATGCTTCAGAATCTATTTTCTTACAGAACTGTCTATAACTTTACAATCCTATAATGAAATAGATTCTGAAATTTTTCTTTTTACCAAGCATGACTTGCTGACTAGCTTTGAAGAGGTGCAAGTAACAGCTCCGTGCTTGGGGCAGCTGGGGCAGGGTTCACTGACCTTCTTCCCCTTCTTTGGTTTGGCTTTCAGACATAGGCACGCACTCAGCATCAGGTGTTTTCTTAATGAACCGGCTGAGATAATGGAGACGCGCCTGGGCAGCCTAAAGGACAGACATTATCAACACACATTACAGGCAATACCATCTCAACAGTACTCAAAAGACACGGGAAAATGTGAATGAATACGGCAGCCTGAACCAGACCAGCTCTTATGAATTACCAAAGAAAAACTCCAATTCTGAACCATCCATGATCTTGACAGTGATTTGTGAGAACTAGTGAAGAATAAGTCCTAAAACTCATACGCTGTGCATGCTAGCTTAGATCCAGGTGCTCCTGAACCTTCTTCATCTGCCTCAATAACCCTGAGTTGGGGACATGAAGCACATATAAATAATAATGTTTCACTATGGCAATGATTCTTATATAAAATATAGAGAGGAGGAATCATGAGGTATGTGTATTCCACAAGGGCAGCACATGATTTTTCTCTAAGGTTGTTCAAAGTACATGAAAGCACATATTAAACATTTTTATGCTTTCTTAGTTGGGAGTGTTAAGGACAGAGAGTGTTAATCCCAGATGATGTGAAAGAACAAGGCGACCTACAGTTTGGGCCATAAGTGGCACCATTATGTGCTTTGCTTTTGGAAGTCATCTGGGTATCTGGATAATAACATTTCACAATGTGTTCAAATGTGGTCTTAATATTTAGTTAGTTGATGCTGGACAAAATTCCAGATATTTCCTAAAGGAAAGACTATGTTGTTTCACCAATGTGGCTCTTCCTTCAGACCACACCCAGGAATGAAAGGTAAAAGGACAACTTTTCAAACTCAGGTAACCTTGATCGATCTTCCTGGCTCAGTCATCTCCCAGGCCTGCTTCATGGCTCGGATTTCATCTGCTCGTTCTGTATCTTTTTTCACTTCAAAAAAGTCTGCTTCATTGTATTCAGTGACCAACCTCAAAATCCAGTAGGGTTTATTTGGGTCTTCTTGTTGAGGGTGAGCAGTGGATATCTGGCAAAGTAAAGTAAAAACCTTTGGGTCAGATGCTTTCCTCCTTTCAAAAGGATCTAGATTTTACCCTATGACCCATAATTTCACTTAAGTATTTAAGCCAAGAGAAATGAAAACATATATTCACAACAAGACTTGGAAAAGAACATTTATTACAGCCTCATTCATATTAGCCTAAAAAGGGGAAACAATATAAATATCTGTCAACTGATGAATGGATAAACAAAATTGTAGTATGTTCATACATGGACTACTACTTAACATTAAAAAGTAATAAACTATTAATGCATACCACAGTGTTGTTGAATTCCACAGACAGACATTATACAGAAATAAAGAAGCACAAAAGAGTACTTTTGTGTTGAGCACAAAAGAGTACTTCTTGTATGATTCATCTGTATGAAATTCCAGAACAGGCAAAACTTGCTTGGGGGAGAGGTATGGGGATGACAGAATCCACTGCAAAGAGGTTTAAGGGAATTTCTAAGCTTATGGAAACGGTCTATAATCTAAACCTTGACAGAGATGTGGGTTACATGGTGAATTCACTTGTCAAACCTCACTGAATTGTACATTTAAGATTGTTGCATATCACTCTATGCAAATTTCACCTAAAAACTGTAAATAAAAATAATTCTAAATTGCACTTAGGCTCACTCATACCATCTCTTTACAAGAATGAGGGCAGGAATAGTTGATCATTTCCAAGCCTGGATATACTTGATATATATCCATTAGGAAAATTAACATTTTGCTGTCTTGTAGGATCACTTTCACGGACTTTAGGCTGGGAGCAGATTGACATAGGACTTGAAAATGTCTAGATAAGTGAGGCTCATTGGTAGCAATCTGGTAAGGAGACGAGCTTGAGTCTGATGAGGTTACTAGCACTTTACATAAGACTGAGACAATGTCAATAATCCATATTACAAACGCAGATGGGGAAGTGGAGATTGGGGGGCCACTGAATAAAGTTTTCACATGTAGTTTGGTTTTAAGGTTATCAAAAAGACCTCCTAGCTTTCTACAATATTCCCTTAATATTCTGATGAAAATTTAAATCTCATAATTGGATATTCTTTTATTTCTTCCTTCTAAAACACAGTACATAAGCTTTTACCATCTTTTATATTGCTTGATAAATGAGTTTTTCAGAAACTTCTCTGGGATCAAGTTTTGATTAGGGAAGGGAACACTATGAAGGACTAAGGGAAGGCCACATGTCTATAAGAATTTATGGATTGAATTTAGCTTATTTGCTTTAAATTTGAATAGTTTTGTTGTTGTTAATGATAGGACTATTTTCTCAGAAAATTCAAATAATTGATTTTATAAACTGGGCTACATCTAGAAAAGTTAACACACAGCATTATCTTGAAGTTTCAAGTGGAAAAAAGTGGTTGACTGGAACTTCACCTATGTTTTTGAGCAAAACAATGTTGAAAGAAACACATTTTGAATAGAAAATTTTATCTGGCTCTTTCATATTTCAAACGTAATTGTAATTTGATAGAGAGTGTTCCATTTGTCTGCATTTATTTAGATGATATTACACTAAAAGGCAGAATTTGGATTGTAGAATGTAGCTAGTGAGAACATAAGTAATATAAATTTAAGAAGAAATTAGCTTTTCCGTATGAAATAAAATAAAGGATCAAATAAATTCAACATGATTCTGGTGAATAAAGCAAAAATACAAAGTATATTATTATAGTTTTTGGTTTCCTGTTTGGCCTATATGTTAAATTTTCAAACATCAAACAATATAATACCAATAGCTACTAAAACCAACTAGCACAATATTAAGGTTCCTAAAGCTTAGTTCATTTTTAATGTCATAAAAACCCAATTCCCATGTGAATTCTGTAACCAAACATACCTTTTGTGCTTCACAAGATATTCTAAACATTGTCTCTTTCAGGATTCCCTAGAATTCATGAGTATTTGAAAGTTAACTCAAATTGAATCCCACAATTTCTTACTAAATTTGGTGGACCTTCTGAACAGGCTTTCATTTTGGAGAATATGCATACATTCTTCAAAATTTTGAAAAGAACAGAGGTTTTCACACATGTCAGTTTTTAGTTTTATCCAATCATTAGTTTTCTGAAGAACTTTTTTCTTGACAATATTTTTGCAAGTTTTTAATTTTTTTCTTTATTTCTTTCTATGTACTTCAACTCTTTTACCTGCAGCTTATCCAGCTTTTCATTTCAACTTTCATCTAGAGGTAAAGTTTTTACGCATGACAAGATTGAATCTAAAAATAGGTGTCAGGAAGTAATATAATAGATCATCAAGTATCATATGGGTTTCTTCTCTATCTGTAGCACTGTTGATAACTTTAGACAGTTCAAGCTTGTGTATGTCACCGTGTTTCTCACATCACTCTCATGATGTCCAATGTCCTAGGCACTCTAATGGTATGTCTGGCCAAAGACATTTACACTCATGCATTGCTAATGCTGAGGGGTTATTCGGAAGCAAATCTCCATTGTGATGAAGATTGTTTTCCAAACGCACACTTCGCACAGTAGCCTGGAGCAGCAGATATGGCTCTAGTGGCCTTCCACATCTTATACTGACAGCCTCCCAACTGGTAAGAGTTGATTCCAGGAAAATGACCATAGTTTCAGAAAACAAAAGTTGTTGGCACTTTCCCTCTGTTTACCATGGTAATTACTGCAGCTACCTTAGGACTTCTGGGATTTCTTGCTGTTTCTATCATTGGTGTGTATCCCATTCTATCCTTAAGAATATTTCCCCAAGTTTGACTGTCGTAAAATGCAGGGCTCCAACTCATTTTGACTGTTCCAACAATGTCGTAAAATGCAGGGCTCCAACTCATTTTGACTGTTGCAACAATGACATTTTGTGAAAACACTTCTCATCCTAATTTTTGATAAAGTTCCTCACATTCATCCAAGGGCATATGAAACAGCCCCAACATGAAAGCTAATATGGCACCTGTACTTCCACCACAAATGCAGTCAGAGAGCTGATGAACTGGCTTCTGAGTGAGTTCACCTGATTTCCGCAACGTCTAAAGAGCAACCATATCCCTTGTTCTTCCAAAATCAGTTGTGCGAATTAGGATTCCTCTTCCTTTCACTGGATTCATGCAGCCAAATTAAGGCCAGAATTTCTCTAACTGCAGCCTGAAGAATGCCATCCTTAATTTGTCTCAGTCATAATAAATATGGAATAATTCTTTCCTTGGCAGCCACTCCTTTTCCCTCAGGACATTCTTGAAGATGAAAAGTCAGTTGTTCAACCCTGTTAATGCAGAGCTTTGGCTCAGTTGTTCTTAATGCTTGAATAAATGCCCAGGTTCTGTCATCAATACTCATCCTGGCAATCTTGTCTTGTTGAAGAGATAAACGCTTTTTCTTCTCTCCATTTTTGTCTTTGCTAATAGTCTGCTCAGTTTCTAACTGCCTCTTCCTGTTCTTTGGACTGAATCATACTTTAACTTGGTAATGTATCCACCAATTTAACCACCTACACTAAAGTTTGTACACCTTCAGTGGGATGAGAAAGAGAGTTAGCTGTACTTTGTTTAGTAGAAACTAGAAGAACCTCATTTGTCCTCTTCTTCCTTCCTCTGACCTGTATCTGGTAAAGCTTGTACTCTTTTGTCTGGACTATTACAGTACTTTCTGATGGTTTTCCCATCTCTAATCTTTTCCCCTTTAATTTCATACCCTTAAAAGTCACCAAGGTATCTGAAATGTAAATCTGATCATGTCAGTACACTTCTTAAAGTCAGTACACTTCTGAAAGTCCCACCTCCCAGCCCTGTGTAGCCTAAGCTGTGATCACAAATGATAGGAAGATTTTGTCCTCACAGGTAATTTGTTTTTAGTTCAGTGTTTTTAAATAACTTGAATTTGAGTATCTTTAGGACTCTGCCTGCACTCCTCAAACTTGCCACCCACATACTCTTCCTTACCCTTAATCATTGGGATTACCTACCTGGTCCTGAAAAACTTTGGAATCAGGACCCCAGGCTTGCAGATAGAGTCCCAGCTTTCTAACCAGGCTTTCTAAAAGGCTCCCCTCCACCTGACCCTTACTTACCCTTCCAGCCTTATACCCCATACTTTAGTGGTTCAAAAACCAAATTGTGTTGGATTTTTGCCTCTGAATGTCTTTGCTCACTGATTCAGTTCAGGACTCCTCTAGGCAGAGGCTGAAATAGGTACCTATCCTTTCTACCACTGTGCATACCATATCTAACATTACAACTCTCTCTTTACCTTCAGTCTCCTCCATTAGACTGTGAGTTCCTTGAAGGTAGGGACTGTATAATATTAATATTAGAAAGCCAAGTCGCCAAAACAGTGTCTTACATATTAAAAGCTCAATTAACGCTTTTTGACACTAAACTAAGGAAGACTGCTTACAGAAGGTGCCCAAGGAATGTCTTTAAGGTATCTAGATGATTGCTGCAAACAAGGAGATGGAATTTTTCAGGTTTTCCTCAAAAGATATGGGAAAATAGGGACCCAATGAACCTAAATTTATGAAATGACTCCAATAAAAAAAGCATCACACCCACCTGAGGCTCAAAGCGAGGCGCTTGTTTTTCTTTGGCTATCTTTTCTTTCTCAGAAGACTTTTCTTTGCCTTTCCTTGTTGTTTTGGAAGTTCCTAAAGATTTTTGTCCCTCACTAATAGTGTGGGAATCTGGACTTCCTAAGGTAATTAATTCCTCATGTTTCTCTCCATGTGCTAGAAAAACAAAAAAAGGAAACCAGTGAGTCATGATATAATAATAAAATCATGTCACGTAGGAAAAAGGGAAGAAGTCGGAAAAATGGTTAGTCTAAGGCATTTGGATATTTTTTCTTTATTTAAACAAGCAGATAAGCAAACAAGCAGACAGACCTTTTATAAAGATCTGTGTGACTCCCTTTTATACAATTGAGAAATAATTCACATACTATAAACTTCCCATTGAAATGTATAAATCATGGTTTTGGTTTATTCATAAGGTTATATAATGATCATTACTATCTAATTTGTTTCTGATCTGGATGTTCTCAGTTCATTTTCTTGCCTAATTGCCTTGGCTAGTATCTCCAGTACAATATTGAATTGATTTATCTCTGCTTTAATATTTATTATTCCCTTCTTTCTGCCTACTTTGGGTTTACTTTTTTTCTTTCTTTTCCAGTTTTCTAGTTTTTTAAGGTGGAATATTAAGTTATTGATTTGAGATCTTTGTTCATTTTAAATGTAAGCATTTATAGCTATAAATTTCCCTCTTAGTACTGCTTTCATTTCATCTCATAAGTTTTGGTATGTTGTTAATTGTTTTTCATTCATCTCTAAGTATTTTAAAATTTCCCTTATGGTGCATTTTTTTTCTTCATGTGGATACAAGTTACTGCATAGTGTCCTTTGATTTCAGCCTGAACGATTTCCTTCAGTATTTCTCATAGGGCAAGTTGGTCGGTGACAAAGTTTTTCAGTTTTTGTTTTTCTGGGAATGAGGCTTTGAAAGAGATACAGTTCCATTTTCCTGTACCAGGAATACAGGCTGTTAGTTTTCAAGGTTACTGCTGAGCTGGAGACCAGGGGATGGGACTGGGGCAAGTAAAAATGTCATAAAGGTTACTGTTCTTAAAGAGATATGGCTGTTTTTCTCGAATAAAGCCTTTGCTAATTTCCAGAATTCTGAAAAGTTGATTCTGATCATTTCTGCCAGTTTTTTCATTGTTTTTATGGAGGAGTAAATTTTTGGAGTCCTTTTTCCTGCTATTTCCATTGATGTCCTCCTGGATTTCTTTTCTTATTTGAAGCTTCTGAGTTATCTCTGCATGCTGTTTGTCTGGGGCAGAGTCCTGAGAGAATGGAGAACTCACATAGGCCAGGTCTCTCACAGCCGCCTGGAGACCTTGTCACAAGAGCATGAAATATCAAAAAGCTCTGTGGAGTACGTGAGATTCCATACTAAACAGCTCAGCTCTTGCGTGTGATGAGTAGGCAAAGAAAAAAGTGGACCGATTGAACTTGTGAGCAGAAAAGTGAAAATAATGAGACCACTTAATGAAAATAAGGTTACTTAAATGAGAGTAAGAATGAGGCACAAGGGTAGAAATGATGAGCCATAGAAACCGAATCAAGAGAAAAAAAAAGAACAAAAGAAGACAACGATTTTTATAGGAAGCCACACAGTAAAATCACCTTTTATCAGAAACCCAGGATAGAATGTAGAGAGGCTGCAAAGGACATATTTTCTCTTTGGTTCTTTGATATCCTTTGTTAACCAAAAACTTTGAGGTTGAAGAAACACTATTTGCACAGAAATGGAAGCCCATGTATTTCAGCACCGCTTCCCTGCAGAGGCTCCTCATGCTGTCTCTGCTGTATAGAGATGGTGCAGTACCAGCTCTTCATCTTTAGCCCAATATGAGGTAACTGCGCTTCGACCAGTCTCAGTGGCCACAGCTACCACCTCACTTAAATCCAGGTCCCAGAGGTCTCAATGCCAGCAAAATCAGGAGTTAACTACATTTTAGAGATCTATCTGTGGCCAGTGCTACATAATAGTATCTCATAGAAACTGGAGTAGAAGAATTCATTCTTTTTATCTTGTGCAGCCAGACAACTCTGTTACCAGTTATGCTATGCTTACCGTAAAGCAGCAATTCACAAATTTGATGAATGTATGAATCACCTAGGGAGTCTGGAAGATGTAGGTCTTGAAGCCCAAACCCCAGAGAGTCCAACCCCTTAGAGTTTGATATGGGGCCCAGGAATGTACAGCTTTAAAAACTCTCTCAAGTGGTTCTGATTCATACTTTGAGAAACACTGCTTTAAGAAATGTATACAGTTTTCCCTTTCCTTGGAAGCAAATGTTGCAAAGGGATGGGCGGAAGGGAAGAATACCAGTGAGTTAGAGTTCAGTGAAGCTGAAGGTTCCTTTACAAGAGTGGTTTTCACACTTTAGCCTGTGTCAGAACCACCTGAAGGGCTTGTTAAGAAACAGATTTCTGGACCCCACCCCCCAAAGTTTCTGATTTGGAAGGTATGAGGCGGAGCCCCCAAATTTGCTTTCTAACAAGTATCCAGATAGTTCTGAGGCTGCTGGTCCAAGGACTGCACTTAGAGAAACACGGGTTTACATTTAGGAGGGTATAATTACCTTTTCCCAATATGAAGGATTTCGCTTTATGTTCTATTAATTTTTTTCTAACAAATACCCAAGTATTGGGAGAGCAAATGATATTTGTTGAATCCCTACGATGTTTCTTTCTCTTTTAATTCTCAAAGAATCCCATCAGGGTAGGTTCAGAGAGTTTATGTAATTTACTCAGGCTCTCCCAACTGATAAGTTGAATCAGCATTCAAATAACAGTTCAAAGGACATGTCAGTCCCTTTCAAAATCGGAGTCTTGTAAGTCACCCCATCAGCAAAGTAAAACAGTAATTGCGAAGAATCCAGATCTTATTTCACTTGGTCTCGGTTATCGGCTGCTTTCAAAGTGGGGACAGAGCATCCTGCACAACCGCAAGCACCGTGATTTTACAAGAGGGCAACTTGCCTCTCTGCCAACAACCCCAGCCTGCTGAGAAGTGTGGTGCTAGGGAAAATCCTTTGGTCAAATAATCAAATGACTTAGAAGTGAATCCGGATCAGCCACTGGAGGTTAACTTTGGCAGGTTTCTTGTATTCATTAAGCTTAAGTGAAACCTAAGACTGTGCCACAGGCTTTAAAAAAAATCAATAAAAAACATTTAAAATAGGATCTTACCTAGTATCATACACCCCAGGTTTTTAAGATGTTAACAAATGTCAGATGAAATGGAATCTCAAGCTGCTCCATTAGGTATTTCTGGTGCTTTCTTTTTCTCACTACCCATAATTCTTAGTGTTTGAGTCATACATTTAGGCACATTTGATTCCACTCAAATTAACATATTCTAATATTCAAGTTTACATACGTGAACATTTACTACAGTGTGAGGCACACAGCAGGTGCATACCATCCTCTTTCTTTACATTATTAATATATAGAATAAAATAATTTCCATATTATTTAATGGCTTACAATATGGTAACCTTTTCTCCCAGGAATTACAAGTTCAACAAGGGTGAGAATATCATTACATACTTCATTTTAAATTCCTAATTTCACCTAGTATAGGGCTGAACTCATAGTATGTATTCATTTTCAGATTGCCTAAGTTTAATATGTAAAGCTTTATAGGGAACTGTATGTGTTGGGAGCATATATGTCAGTAAGATGCAAGAATAAATATCCTAGTAGGTCAAAATTGTGAAAAATGTGACCCCGCTTTGCATATTCATGTAATTAGAAGAATTACAGAAATGTAATTTTGATTTTATGATTAAAATTCAGTGCTTAGATTTATATATCCAGAAACTAAAACTGGTTGGGATTTGAACATTAATATAATTTCTCAACTAGAAAACTTGTTTAGAACAAAGTATACATTTACCAAGTACAATCACACTTGGTAAATATAAACAGAAACACCATGTATATATGAATATATAAATATATATAGTATCTACAATGCTTGGTTTCTTCAAATACTCTGAACTGGATACACCATGCATGTATTGTGCCTAAGAAAAACCAATAATATAATATTTATTAGAGTTCAGGAAATAATATTATAATCCTGCTAATAAAATTAGCAGTGGGACTTGAAACCTTTTTTTGAGAATGATAAAGTTTACGTTTAATGCGAATAGATTAGAACTTCAAATATGCAGGCCAGCAATATAAACAAAAGGACTTCAAAATAACAAGACCACTAATTATGTATAAAGGCAGATGATATCACTAAGTATTACCTGCTCAAGATTCTCCATTTTCTATTTTCTTAAGTGAAAGTAAGCAATTTTTACTAAAACTTAAGTATTGAAATATACTAAAGGTGGCACTGTTGCTTCATGTTAACCAGAGGCCAAACTTCCTAAAATTTTATAATAGAAATATCCTAGGTTGTACATAGCCATGTTTCAGGCCTTATATTTTATCATGAGTTATAAAGATGTAAAATTTTGAAAAAAATTAAATTATATATTTTAAAAAAATTATATATTTTATTTCTCATATAAATTAAACATTGAGTTTAAGTCAGTAAATAGGGCAACATTTCCATTTAATTTACATAAAATTTTAAATTAGGTCACCAATGTACAAATGAAAAAAACACTTGACCAATTTATGTTTGATATATTTATAATTGAAAAGCAAGCTAAGTGAACAATTTTAAGACATTAAGAACTTAATTTCTCTAAAATATATCACATTCTTAAGGTTAAAGTTTGTAGGTTGAGTTGTAAATATAATTGACAAGTGGAAGTGGGCATATTGATATGTTTTAATTTAAACAAATTGGCTAACTAAAAAAACACATTTATAAACATGAAATTAGAGAATGATTATTCTGAATTCAAAAGCCACTTAACTTTCAAAAAGATTGAAACATATTCTTTCAAATAGATAATTTTCCTGGTTCATTTTAAATACAATTCAATTCTGAATTTCTTTGCTACTTTCAGCAAAAAATGTATTAGGTGACACAAGGTGTCATTTAATTTTAGCAGCTGATCATTCACACATAAACTTGTCAAATGTGATGTCAAAAAAGAAGACATATAATTATTCCTAAAGACTTATTTTCTAGTTGGAATACACAATAATGATAAAGCCATTTTTTGAAGTGCTACTAGGTTCTAGGAACTTTATATATATTATCTTGAATCTTCCAAACAACTTTGAAATAGAGGAGTTATTATATAATATAGGAGTTATTCTAATTTTGCAGGTGATAACCCAGTTTCAGGTAGTGGAATGTACAGTAGTTTAGCCACTCTACTGTATTTCTCCATTTAATGTTAACTTCCTTTTAAAAACTTAATTCATATTATTAATTTTGTACCATAATCAAGATCTACATTTTACATTATTCTAGTTCATAGATTATACTACTGTGTTCAGTTACTGAAAATCCACCTGTGTCGGACAATTTGAACTTGAGAAACATACATTACATTCCCAGGACTTATTTATCGTATAACTGGAAGTTTGTGCCTTTTGAGCACTTTTACTCATTTTCTATGTCCCCCAGCCACCTCTCTGGCAACCACCAATCTGTTCAATGTTTCTATGAGTTCCATTATTTCAGATTCCACATGTAAGTGAGATCATACAGCATTTGTCTTCTCTGTCTGACTTATTTTCGCTCATCATAATGTCCTCAAGCTTCATTCATGTTGTTGCGAAAGACAGGTTTTTCTTCTTTTTATGGCTGAATAATATTCCATTGTGCATATTTACCACAATTTCTTTACCCATTCATCAATCAATGGACACTTAGGCTGTTTGCATGTCTTGGCTATTGTAAATAATGCTGCAATGAACATGTAGGTGCAGATATCTCTTGGAAATAATGTTTTCATTTCCTTAGGATATATACCCAGAAGTGGATTTGCTAGATCATATGGCAGTTATATTTTTAATTTTTTGAGGAAACTTCATCCTCCATCCATAATGGCTGCACCAATATACATTTCTACTAGCAGTGTACAAAGCGTTCCCCCTTCTGCATATTCTTGCCAATACCTGCTACCTCTTATCTTTTTGATAATAGCCATCCTAACAAATGTGAGGTAAAATCTCATTGTGGTTCTGAATTACATTTCCCTGATGATTAGTGATGTTGAGCATCTTTTCATTTGTCTGTTGGCCATCCGTATGTATTCCTTGGAAAAATGTCTATTCAGGTCCTCTGCCCATTTTTTAATTGGATTGTTTCTTTTTTTGATATTGAGTTGTATGAATTCTTTATATATATTGGATATTAACCTTTTATCAGATATATGGTTTGCAAATATTTTCTCCCATTCCATAACTTGCTTTTAATTTTATTGATGGTTTCCTTTGCTGTGCAGAAGCTTTTTAGTTTGATATAGTCCTACTTGTTTATTTTTGCTTTTGTTGCTTATACTTTCGGTATCAATACCAAAAAATCATCGTTAAGACTGACGTCAAGGATTTTATCCCCCATGTTTTCTTCTAGTTTGTAGTTATATACAAATTTTAGGATTTTACTTTTTCTGTGAAAAATGCCACTGTAATTTTGATAGAGATGGCATTGAATGTACACATGGCTGTGGGTAGTACAAACATTAAAAAAATATATTGGATTAGAAGCCAGACCTTCAGGCAGTAGCTTTTAAAGCATGCAAATAGACCTTTCAGGGAAAGACTGGGAGATGGGCAGTTCTGTCTGCTGTCTCTGCACTGAGCCCTGGAGGCCAGAGCATCCATGGAAGCCTACTAAGAACTATTTGCTATAGTCTTACGGGTCTTGTGGACAAAACCCCATTGGCCTTTAGAGCTAGGTGTTTTGGGTGCCAGTCACTCACGTGGAAACTTTAATAGCTGGGGCACTAGACGTTCAGCCCAAACTCTTTGCTTTGGGTGTTGTGAGTTCCCTTCCAATTGTATCTCACTGTGCTGGGTGTGGGGTTTATGGCGAGAGTATATCTCAACCTTTACGATACGTTTTGGTGTGAGTTTTTCCATTTGCCTGATGTGTAGGAGGTAATCAGCTGTGTATCTGTTTCTGTGGGAGGAGGTAAATTCAGGAGCATCCTATGTCACCATCTTAAACCAGAATTCAGTTTTCAACTCTTTTGTGTAAATACTAAAGAGCACAGTTACTGGTTACATAGTGTCAATGAAAAATTAATTAGTCGATCTAAGAAAGAAATGGAAAAGTTTTTCGAGTCAAATTGAGGATTATAACCCAGGAACGGCACTTCAGAAAGCTCTGAGAACTGTTCCACCCATTAGAAGTCAAGGCAGGGCTTCCCTGGTGGCGCAGTGGTTGAGAATCTGCCTGCCAATGCAGTGCACACGGGTTCGAGCCCTGGTCTGGGAAGATCCCACATGCCGCGGAGCAACTGGGCCCGTGAGCCACAATTACTGAGCCTGCGCGTCTGGAGCCTGTGCTCCGCAACAAGGGAGGCCGCGATAGTGAGAGGCCCGTGCATCGCGATGAAGAGTGGCCCCCGCTTGCTGCAACTAGAGAAAGCCCTCGCACAGAAACGAAGACCCAACACAGCCATAAATAAATAAATAAATAAATTAATTAATTAATTAAAAAAAAAAAAAAAGAAGTCAAGGCATAGTTATATAAGGTTTTTGAGACAGAGGGCTGTACATTAAATGACAAATTATTGACAGTTTACACAATCCAGATCTAAGCGTCATCTTGGCCCCTTACAACATCAAGAAGGAATGTTATCCTTTAGGAGTTGTCTTGTTGATGCCAGGAGAATGTTGCTTTTTATGATTGAGCAGGTATTTCTGCTGATGGGGGAGGTTTGGTAGATGCATAATGCAGATACACAATGCACAGTAGAGGGGAGAGAGGAGACCAAAGGGCAGAGAACATTTTTTATGTTCACATTTTTCTTGTCATGCCATACGATGTGAATTTTATTTCACAACAGTAAATGCATTTTTAGTTTCATAAGAAACCATGCACCTCAGTGTTCACTGCAGCACTATTTACAATAGCCAGGACATGGAAGCAACTTAAATGTCCATTGACAGATGAATGGTTAAAGAAGATGTGGCACATATATACAATGGAATATTACTCAACCATAAAAAAGAATGAAATAATGCCATTTGCAGTGACATGGATGAACCTAGATATTGTCACACTGAGTGAAGTAGGTCAAACAAAGACAAATATCATATGATATCGCTTATATGTGGAATCTAAAAAAATGATACAAATGAACCTATTTGCAAAACAGAAATAGAGTCACAGATATAGAAAACAAACTTATGGTTACCAAAGGGGAAAGGGGGTGGGGGTGGGGTAAATTGGGGGTTTGGGATTAACATATACACACTAGTAGAGATAAAACAGATCATCAACAAGGACCTACCTACTGGATAGCACAGGGAACTCTACTCAAAACTCTGTAATGACCTATATGGGAATAGAATCTAAAAAAGAGTGGATATATGTATATGTATAACTGATTCACTTTGCTGTACAGCAGAAACTAACACAACACTGTAAATCAACTATACTCCAATAAAAATTAATTAAAAGAAAAGAAACCTTGAAACTTGTCTTCCAACTTGGCTGTACCATTTTGTATTCCCACTATCAATGTATGAGAATTCCTGTTGCTCTCTATCCTCACCAGCTTTTGGTGTTGTAGTATGCTCTTTTGTATTGTATAGTTTTATTTTAAAAATAATGTACATATGTTAATTTTTATGATTAGGCAATCTTGCTTCAAATTTGAAAAGAATATGCATTGAAAATACTCATTCCTTCAGATTTAATTATTATACTGCATAATGTGATACAGTGCTTAGGAGTAGAGGCTATTTCAGATTTTTTTTTTTAGTCTAAAGCATCAAACTATCATTTCCTTCTCAGGAATATTAAGAGTAGTTTACATTTTAAAAAGTAAACCTGTATCTTCTTTCAGTAGGAGATTCTCCTTCTTTTAAATATTTTTAAAAACTTATCTTTAAAGTTATACTTTCCCAAAAACTTGGACAAACATAATTTTATAACTAGAAAAGTTTCCTGTACCTTTGTTAGATAATCATCTAGTAATTTTTACTAACTGGACAAACTGTTTAAACTAGGCCTAAACAATCATATATTTTTGGTTTTTATAAACCAAACAGCAAGATTTTGAAACATGTAATCAATTAACAGAACAGGAAATGCCACTGGATTAAAGTACAAATTGTAAGCAATAAGGTTTTAATAATTACATGGTAAATTTATTGTTAAATATTTCTAGAAGATATAAAATACATGAATAACATTTAAGGTGACATACCTTTGTTATCATTTTTCTCTAAGTCTTTTAGTGCTTGAACAAACGTCTGTTGACTTTCAGTGAGAGGCCAACTGTTATACAACACCAAACACTGTATAATATACTTGTATACCTAGGAAATAAAATGCAATAAACAATTAACAATAAAAATAAACATAGGATTTTAGGCACATAATAAATGCATATTTTTCTGGATCATATAATAATACTTTAATTAGATACTGTCAGATGTTCTCCAAAATTCTATAATACCACAGTCTATAAAAGTTTATCCTCACAACCCCACGAATACTTATCATCATATATTCTAGTATTTATAACTTTTGCATTCATGTTTATAAATGAAATTTACTTATTTTACTTTTGCTACTTATCAGTTTTGGAATCAGAATTACATTAATCTCTTAAAAAGGATTGGAAGGTTTGTATTTTTTTTCTGTTTTCTAGAACAATTTACTCTTCAAAAGTCTGTTAGATCTATCCTGTAAAGCAGTTAGGCCTATAGCTTTTTGGAAAGGTAAGACTTTGATTATCATTTCAGTTTTATTATTCTTATTTATTCTTATTTTATATTTTCTTTCTTTTAGTGGAGCAGCTATGCCATTCCTCCCCCTACTCCAGGAATTTTACATTTGAAACAATTTTTGTCAGTTTTAAATTGCTAGTATAGAGCTGTATATAATACTTAAAATTTTTTTAAAACCTGTTGTTTGCATTTATACCTCTATCCTAATTTTTTGTTCTGTATTTGATTTATTTATATTTTCTTTCTTTTTTTCTTACTTGATTAGTCTTACAAGAAGCATGTTTACTTTATTAATCTTAAGAAAGCATAGGTTTTATTAATTTTCCTAAATTTTATTCCCCATTTCATTAATTTCTACTCTCATTTTTATTAAAACTTTTTCTTCTTATTTTTGAGTTATTCTTTTACTCTTTTTTTAACTTTTTGTTTTAATAGCTTAGTTCATTTGTTTAATCATTCATACTTTCTGATGAAATTAATTTGAAAGTCGACATTCCACTGAATGCTACTTTAGATGTGGCTTACAAATATTGATTTGTAGTTTTTTATTTCTATGGAGTCCTTTGTATTTAATAGTTTCATTTTTTTTAAAGGATATTTATTTTACTTTTTTTAAAGGAATTCCTTTATTTTTATTATTTATTTATTTATTTATTTATTTTTGGCTGTGTTGGGTCTTCGTTTCTGTGCGAGGGCTTTCTCCAGTTGTGGCGAGCGGGGGCCACTCTTCATCGCGGTGCGCGGGCCTCTCACTATCGCGGCCTCTCTTGTTGCGGAGCACAGGCTCCAGACGCGCAGGCTCAGTAGTTGTGGCTCACGGGCCTAGTTGCTCCGCGGCATGTGGGATCTTCCCAGACCAGGGCTCGAACCCGTGTCTCCTGCATTGGCAGGCAGATTCTCAACCACTGCGCCACCAGGGAAGCCCAATAGTTTCATTTTTTAATGATTTTTTTAAACTAAAGAATTATTTAGTATATTTCACTGTGTTTTCATGTTTATGGGATTTTTAAGCAGTTAATTACTAATTACTATTGCATTATGTTCAGATAACATTTACACAGTATAGTTTGGTTTTTATTGAGGCTTCCTGTGTGTTCTATGAAAAAGTATATTCTCTTTTATTAGGTGGAGTGTTCTATATAGATATCTAACAGATTAAGCTTATACTTAATATTTCAAATCCTAGTGATCAAATATATTTTGTTTTTCAGCTTGATCTACTTGTTTCTGAAAGATATGTGTTAAAATATTCAACTCAATTGTTAACTTATTTTTCTCTACAGCTCTAATAGTTTTGCTTTTTATTTATTGAGTCTAGGCAGTGAGGTGCCTATATGTCAGTTATGGTCATACTGCTTTATTTTTCCTTTTATTTTTATATAATATCCCCCATGAATCCTATGTATTGAGATATTAAAATATCATCACAGCTCTCTTTTGGTTGAAGTTTAAACTTTCTGTGCTATTTTGTTTAAAAGTGTCACCTTTAGACTACTTACAGTTGGATCTTATTTTTTATCTAACCTTAAAATTTTATCCTTCTAATTGATTAATAATCCATTTGCATTGATTTTAATTACTGCCATATTATGATTTATTTTTGGCATTTTGTTTTTATTTCTTTTAATTAGTTAATTTATTTTCTTGGTTTTCAATGGATAAATCATGTTTTCTTTTGCTGCCTTAAATTATATGCATTGTCCTTTATTTCTTCAACTTAAGGCACATGCAAATATGTTTTTCTTAATATATGACCTTTTTCAAAGTCACATAACCACTAACTCATATGTAATGTAAGATAATAACATCTACATTATAGGGTTAGTGTAAAAATTCAATTTGTCACATATTTTAAAATCTTGGCACAGAGAAAATTTTCAATAATTCTTCAATTCTGGTTATACACTAGTGGCACTACATATAAAAAGTATTATACGTTAACAATTTTTAGGAAAATAATTGTTGCGATTTACATTAAATTTTTATGAGCAGTACCATTAAATAATTCTTTTAAATGTAAATTACCTGCTGTGGTGTGCTAGCATTTTCTTCTATAGCGGGTACAGAGATAGTTTCCTCATCCAAAATAGGCTGGCCAGTGTCTACTATTGCACTTCCAGGTCTTTTATAGGATTTCTGACCTCCTGTGGCAGATTTCTTCTTAACGTAAAATTCTTGCTCTTTCTTGAATGAAGCATGAGTTGAAAGAATTTGCTTGCTAGCTGAATATGAGAAATATTAGGATTAAATTAAGATATGTGGAATGCGTAGTTATTACTGACTGTGTTATTTAGTTATATCCTTATAAAACACTCAAAGGGACAGGTCAATTTGTTTTGTTTTAATGAGATAAAAACCAACATCACTGGCTTCTTGGAAATATTCTGGTCTTAAAGAAACTTACTGTAATGGTATATGACTTGCATAGAGCAATGCATATTCTGAGCAACCACTGATTGATAAAAGATTATACAACAATTCAACAATTTCTCATTCATTCTGTGCTGCTCGAATGACAATAAACTAATACCACACACTCTGACTTCTTCAGCGTTTAATATTATGTGTGTGTATGTTACTGTAATTTTTAATTTTTGCATTCATTATTTCTTAATTAACAGATAATATAAGTGCCATTGGAAGGGATACAAATAGATATGTTCTGGATGATATGAGCTGTATTCTCTACAGCTAGATATGAGCTGTATAATTGAATTAATTTAATTAATTAATGAGCTGTATAATTTGCATTAATTCATCAAACATGTATTGAGGAAACATAAGTGAAACACACAGGGAAATTCAGATTCCAACCATGACAGAATAATGGGCATTGGATTTATTTTTCTACCATAAAAATGATAAATTTGGACAAAATGCATAAAACAACTGCTTTAAGCCGCAGGACAATAGACAGCCCAGGACTGTGATCCTTGAGAGAAGGGCAACATTCAGGATGATCTCTCCACTTCCCCACATTTCTGCCCTTGAGGATCTTCTCACCCGTGGCACAGGGAAATAGAGTTCAAACAGTGAACAGCTGTGTTGTCAGATTTAGGAAGCAAAGACTGGAATTTGAGGCTCCTGAGACAATTAGAATTTGTGAGGCAGGGTACCAGAAAGCAGGCATCTGAGCAGCAAAGGAACTCACAAATATGCATAGGGGTCTACTTGAGTTTTTAGCTGAATTTTAAACTTTGTTTGTACAAATACCTAATGATGCCTGGTAGACATTACTGGAAGATTGTGAGCTTAATGGAGATTCTGAAGGTTGCAGTGTTGAGAGACATTGGAGTTCTGCCAAAATGAAGAAAATTTAATGAAAACACAGAGCATTCAGCTGAAACTCAAGAAAGGCTATTCTTTAGAGCTACCCTAGCCCTGGAGTAATGGAAACTCTAGACCTGACTTAAGAAAGCTTAGAACAAAGTTTTGATAGAATTAAGCTAAACTGTCAATAAATTTTCTGCGAGAACAAAATTCAACACTCTTTTGATGAAGACAGCATAATCTAGAGTCTTGGTAACGTAGCAGATACAATGGACAGTGCACAATGTAACCAATAGAAAAAAGTCAATAGAAATACCCTTAGAGCTGACACAGATGTTGGACTTAGCAAACAAGGACTTTAAAATAGTGATTAAAAATGTGTTTAAGGATTTAAGGGAAAAGGTTGACATAATGAAAGAACAAATGGTGAATATTAACAGAGAAATGAACTATATAAAAAATAAAAAGAAATTCTAGAGCTGACTATAACTGAAATGAGACATTCCTGGATGGACTTAAACATTGTCAAATTTAGAAGAAAACATTAGTAAACTTGAAAATAAGCAATAGAGATGATCTAAATGGAAGCAAAGAATAAAGAAAAAAACTGAACAGAGGCTAAGTGACCCATGGTACAATATTGTAGTGGGTGGAATAGTGACCCCCACCCCCCAAAGAGATATGTCCACCTAGAACCTCAGTATGTAACCTCATTTGACAAAAGGGTGTTTGCAGCTATAATTAAGGTAAGGATTCCACCATGAGATCAACCTGGATTAAAGAGGACCCTAAATCCTATGATGAGCATCCTTAAAAGAGAAAAGAAGAAGACACAGATACACAGAATGAAAGTCATGTGAAGACAGGGGCAGACATTGGCAGAGATATGCTCTCACAAGCCAAGAAATGCCAGGAGCCAACAACGGTTAGAAGAGGCAAGGAAGGATTCTCTCGTAGAGGCTTTGATGGAGATGTGGCTCTGATAACACCTTGATTTTGGACTTCTGCCTTCCAGAACCATGAGAGAATATATCTTTGTTGTTTCAAGCCACTCAGTGTGTGGTAAATTGCTACAGCAGCCCTAGTAAATGAATATAGCTATCAAATGATAAAATTTATGTGTATTCTTAGTCCTAAATGGAGCTCCTATAGAAATAAAATACTTAGGTATAGATTTAATAAACTATCTGTAAAATCTGTACATTGAAGGTTTAAAACATCGTTGAGAGAAATTAAAGATATACTGTGTTCATGGACCAGAAAACTCAGTTTTGTTAAGATGCCAATGTTCCCCAAGTTTAACACAATTCCAGTTAAAATCTAAAGCAATAAACTGTGTGGTCTATCCATACAATGGACTAATACTCAGCAATATAAAAAGGAATGGAGTAGCAACAACATGGAAGTATCTTAAAAACATTATGCTGAGCAAAAGATACCAGTGCCAAAAGAGGATTTACAGTTTTCCAATTTCATGAAGTTCTAGAAGAGACAAAACTAGTTTATTGTTATGGAAATGTGAACAGTGGTTGCCTCTTTGGGGATTGGGAAATTGAATGGAAATAGATTGAGGGATTTTTTTCTGGGTGATAGAAATGTTCTATATCTTGTTAAGAGTATGAGTCACACTGGTACATTGCACTTATCAAAACTCATCAACTTAGGTTTGCACTTCTTCCTATATGTAAATTACCCTCCAATAAAAAATTAAAAATGAATGACACAAAGTCCCTATCCTTGTGAATTCCTTCATTACTTCCTTCAGACATTTAGTTATTCATTCATAACCCGGTATCAAAAATATTGGAAACAAATATGAAAAAGGAAAATCATTTTTCTTAATATACGATAATCTACACGTAAATTAGGAGAAAAACAACTAATTCCAATAGAAAATCAGCAAAACACTCAAAACATTTTTCAAAGAAGGAAATATTAAAGGAGGATATATAAGATATATAAAAATATGCTTAAACCTCATTAATGATAAGTGAAATATAAATAAATCTTTTTAGCATTAAAATTGAAATGAAGAAATATGAAAAACCAAGAAATGTGATAATTTACTGTCATTCAGGGGAGTATGGATAAAAGAAGGTAAATTTACACAAACTCAATGGAGGGCAATTTGACAAAATATACCTAAATCACTACTGCATGTACCCAATGACCCAATAGTTCTACTTCTAAGCATTTATCTAATATATGCATATACATGTTCAGAAGATTATATACTCAGATTTTTTAAAAAAAATTCAGCACTGTTTATATAAACTAATGATTATAATGATCACAAATCACTATCAGTAGGAGACTTGTTACATTAATTATATCATCAATAAATTTGAGCCTTATACAACTAAATGAAATAAAATATTTTACTATTATTAATCCATAGTACTTCCTCAAGCTCTCAATTGCTTAGATTGCAAATTTGTGGGAAATTACAAATTTTATATTAACCCTACAGCATGAGTACTGGTATATGATATTATGCCTGAAAATTATATAAGATATGTAAAATTCTAAAAGCCACACTTACACTGGGAGCTCAAGGCTTTCTCATTCCCCAAGAGGTTAATTGCTGGAATTATAACTTGGCCCTTCCCGGTGGAGCTCGCGATAACTTCTTCATTTTCTAGGATCTGTACCTTGATGAATGCATCCGGTTTGGACGTGCGTACCTGTATTGTAACAGGATGTGGTAATGCAACTTTAACTGAATACCTATAAAGAAAAACATTCACCTTTATAAACAAGTATGCTGGTCTTTCCTTCAAATAGCTAAAAGAAACTGTCTCATTTGCTGATATGATACTCTACAAGTAAAACCACTTTATAAAGTCAGTTAAAATCCTGGAAATATTAGTGCTATTATAGACTTTGGCAAAAGATCCCAGTATGCTGTGGTAAAATGAAGTTAAATATAGGATGTTTATTATCATCATATCCCAAACAGGAAATGTAACTTTTTATTTAGATATAATAAGCACTCACTTGTAAAACTTGATAGATTGCAAACTACTGCCACATCAAACCTTTCCATTACGCCCTCCTCTGCAGTGGGACAAAGAGCACAGCTGGCAGTAGCTTTCAAAACCTCACTGTTAACAGTGTTTGTTAAATACTGTTAACAGTGTTTTCTTTCACAAAAATACAGAGAAGTCAGAAGTAGTACCTGTCGCTTGTGCTCTCACCCTTTCACTAAGCTGGTTGGGAACCTCTTGCAAAAAAGACGAAATGTGCAGTCTAATTCCTTCCCAACTCCTCCCTTAATGCAGTCTAAGAGGTTTCTTGTTTTGTTGAGGTTCTTTCCTACTTTAGGTGAATCTTTGCAAATGTTCAGGATCCTATAAACTTTCAATTTCTCTAGAAATTTGCTTTTCTATCTTCTCTCTTCTGTATCTTAAATTTCCCCACTTTATTTCTCCTTGATATTGGCTTTTGTACCTGTGCAGTTCTCACCCACTGAAAAACAGATCAAAACAAAACAAAAAACAAACCAAAAAAAAAAAAAATCTTCAATCAACCCTGTTGTTCAGTCTCAGCTCTTTTTTATTCCCCAGCGAACAATCTCAGGAGAGTTGTCAACTTCCACTGTCCTCGGCTCATCACCCCCCGACTCGCTCACAACACTCCACTCTGCCCCCAACCAAGGTGCTAAACTTGCTCTTGCCATGGTGTCAAGCACCTTGTCACCACCCTATAGAAACCTCAGTTCTCATCATCCTGAACTGTTAGGAGAATCTGACAAAGTCGAATCAACCCTCATTTTCTCTTTCTTCAAAAACTTTTCCCCATGAGCATAATAACTTTTGTACCTCCTATTTCAGGGGTGCTATTTTTAGACTTCTCTCACATTGACATTCCCATACATATCAGAGAATCTTAATATTCTGTCCTGGATCTGACTCTCTTTGTACAAACTTTCCTGGGCACTTCCATGGGCAGAAACAGAATAATGAGTTCCAAATCTATGTCTCCAACCCGACTCCCCTATGCAGTATCCCTTGGACATTTCACTGGTCTACCATGTTTAACACCTAAAAATGATTTAGGACTTCCTTGGTGGTGCAGTGGTTAAGAATCCGCCTGCCAATGCAGGGGACACAGGTTCGATCCCTGGTCCAGGAAGATCCCACATGCTGCAGAGCAACTAAGCCCGTGCACCACAACTACTGAGCCTGTGCTCTAGAGCCCGCGAGCCACAACTACTGAAGCCCGCACACTCTAGGTAATCAAGTTAAAATGAGGTCCTTATGAAAAGGGGAAATTTGGAGACAGAGAGACACAGGGAGAATGGTGTGTGAAGAGGAACACAAAGACCAGGGTGATAAATCTACAAGTCAAAGAATGCCAATGACCAGAACCCCCTAGAAGCTAGCAGAAAGCATGGAGTATTTTCTCTCTTTCAGCCCTCAGTAGGAATCAATCCAGCTGGCACTTTGATCTCAGACTTCTAGCAGTCAGGATTTCTGTTGTTTAAGCCACCTACTTTGCCAGTTTGTGGGCCTTTGTTATGGCAGCCGTAGCAAACAAATACACTGACTTATTTCAGTTGCCATGATCACACACCTGGGTTATTCTGCAACTGCTACCTGGCTGGTTTCCCTGTCTCCAGTTATGTTTCCCTTCATCCATTCAACACACTGCAGTCTTCCGAGTGAGCTTTTTTTCCTTTTTTTTTCATGTTTTGTACCTTTTATGATTACATATAATTTCATAACAATAGGTTCTAACATTTTTTCTGTTCTTAGAAATTATATTTAGAGTACTTTTTCAATTCATACATTGCAGACATAATGTTTTAACACAAATCTATTAACGCCATTTTTCTTAAACTCCTCCAAAGCATCTCATTGCCTCTGTGGTAAAATCTGAGTCTCTTCTTGCCTTGAGGCCCTTCAGGAAAGGGCCCTGCCAGCCTCTGGATCTTACTGCTTGCTATAGCACCCTAGAACCCCATTTTGCAAACAAAACAAAGGTCATCCTGAAAAGGTCATATTCTCTCTAATTTCTGAATTTTTACATGTGCTAGTCAAGCAGTTCTCTCCTCACCTTCCTCTCAACTCATCCTGACAGATTTAGGACCAGCTGCTATGACTAATTTAGGTATTGGGTTCAATATCACTGAGTCTAATAGTGGCCCTGCTGTGTGATACAATGATTTCCTATCATAGTAGTTAAAATACTTTATCACAATTGTTATTTTTAGTTACTGCCACATTTCCTTCCTTCTCTCCATTTTTTTTTTTTTTTGCTTTCTTCTAATAGGCAGTATGCAAATATATTACAAGAAGCAGATAGATTAAAAAGAGAATTCTTCAACCCTTTTATTGCCCTCAGTTTATGTGCTTTTGTTTAGTATTTTCTCTAAAATTTTACCTGTATATAAAATATATAAACGAATATAAACATAAGAAAATATACTTGGGATATACTGTATATATTGTTCTGTAATTTAGTTTTGTTGTTATCTTTCTTTGCAAAAAATGTGAGCATGTTTGTTAAAGGGAAAAAGGTTTTAAGGAACAAATAAATATGAATTATAGAGAAAAATCAGCCAGAATACAATGAATTATTATTTGTGCCTATACTGTCAAAAAGACTTGGGTTTTACTTTTGAAAACCAATTTACCGATATGTATGGTATCTTTAAAACATTTAATCTCTTTAAAACAATAAATCTTTAGACAATAATCAGAAAAATTTTTAAATATTTACAATAAAATTTGCCCATCATATCTCTATTAATACTATAGAAAAAGTAGAAAAGGAAATTTGTAACAACAGGGAATAACCAATAACCAAAAAACTTGTATATTCATATGAATAATTATTAGATAATCATGAAAAAGAGTTCACAAAATGTCTTAATGGCATTGGGAAATGTTAACACTATAATGTTAAGTAAAAAGGTCAGATTATAAAACTTTAATTATGTTATGATTTTAATAATGTTAAACCGTGACTAGAAAAAACATTCTAAGAAAATACAATAGAATACGAACAATGATTGTTTCTAGGTTGTTTGATTATGGGTGATTTTTATTTCCTTAATAATATATTTACATATTTGCCAAACTTTCTGCATTGAAAAAAATATATGAAAAAGAGAAGACAAGTATTCTAACAACTCATTTAATAACAACATTTAATGAACATTTAACAATATTTAATGAAGGCCAACTATGTATCAGGCATATATCAATACATCCTGTATTGATAAGACATGGTTCCTGCCTCCAATAAGTGTTAATTCTCATGGAGGTGGATGTGAAATTAACCATATAAAATTTGATATGTCACATTCTCAGAAAGAACAAAAGACTATAGAAACACAACTAGGACTAACTAGTTATATTTGGAGGTTTGGGTATAAAAGATTTGACTGTTGAAAATGATCCTTAAAAGTGATAAATTTTGCTAGGTGGAGAAATGGGGACAGGATATAACAAGACAAGAGGAAAGGCATGGGCAAGATAAAATCACATTACAAATATGTCAGGAGTTGGTCCATAGCTCCATCAAGAGAGGGCACCATGTGTTGGGAGGCTGGGCAAGAGTGTTTGTGGTTTGGATTTTATTTTACAGCCAGTGGAAAGTTGTCCAAAATTTTAAAGAAGGGAAATCACATATTTATATGTGTGTGTTAGAAAGGTAACTACTCTGGTAGTAAAGGATGGATATGTAAATGAATAAGGTAAGAGGGACAGAGAAATAGTTAAAAATGAAGAGTGAATATAATGGAGACATGGACACAGCATTTCTATAGACAAAATATAATGAGGCCCTGAAGTAGTGGAGGACATTGAGAATAAAGAGGAGGGCATAGAGATGAGAGGTATGGGGGAATGAGAATCAAAAGGGCTGATTAATGAAAGAGAGTGGAGTCCATGATGAGGCTATTCATGGAGAATATATAAATAAGTATGAAAAGAAGGATGAGTTGGCAGATAGGGAGAAATCTACACAAGAGAAGAGTTAGAGATGGAACAGAACGAGGAGAGAGTAAAAAAGAGGGAAGAGTGTTATAAAGGATGTTCAATGAAAGTCAAATATGATGAGGACTAAGAAACCATTATGTGCAACACAGGCTTGATCTTATATAACATTTATGTAATCACATTACTCTCTATGTTGTTTCCAAAAGAGTATAAAAGTGAAGTTCAAAATTCACCCAGAATTTTACAGAAAATTTATTGTTTTTGATAATATTAATATTTAAAATAAAATATTTAAATTTAAAGTCAATTATTTAATACAAAAATTATTAATATTTTTAAAGGAATGCATTTCCTTTCTGTCACATACCTGAATACAATTTTCTTATCATTGGGTATGTAGTAATCTCTGATTTCCTTTATGGCAAAGGTATTACATGGGAGATCTCGAGACAGGCATGGGAGTGGATGATAAGAACCAATGAGGCGCATTTTCCATCGTGAGGATGTTACATACACATCACCAGTATATGCTTCTGCCACGAATGTATATCCTTTCTACAGGAAAATAGAATTACACAGAAGTAAGTGACATTGTCACTAGTCTCTCAAAGGTACAATAGATGATTTCACAGTATTAAAAATATTTATTATCTTAATATACATAAAGATCCTAAAATCGATTGATAATCAATAAATCACTAGCATGTTTTGAAATCCCTCTTAAAAATTGCTTTCTTACATGTTTTTGGAGAAAATGGAAAACTCTAACACTTTTGTTTGTATGGTTCCCTAGCTATAAAAAAAAAGTGCTTAACTGTGGTAGATGATTACTACATTTCCTGCTAATTCTCCTAATGCTTCCTAAGGCAGATTTTTATCATTATATCATCCTGGATTAGCCCAATATCTTCCTACTTGATTTCCCTGTCTTCTCAGTATCATCTTTCTAAATATGAGATGAAAAAGGCAGAAGAGTTTATGGAAATGTAGTGCCCTTGGGATGACCATTGGCAGGTAAAGCTATCAAATTAGCAGCAGATCTGGTTCCATGGAGCCCAGATGTGAGCCTGGAGATGAGCTCTTTAGGTTGGAGAAAAGAAGCAGTTAAGGAACCTGGGAAAGTGCTAACAGACAAAAGTTCAAAGTAATTCTGAGTTTATAATTCCATACATTTCTAACAAGACATAAGAATATAGATTTGTATTCCAGTTGCTCTCTGATGCAGAGGAAGCTCTCCAATGTGTCTAGATTTTCAGAAACAAAAATTAGAAATACACAAGACAGAATGAATTCATAACATTGCAAAAAACACCTAGGAAAGTTAACCAAAATTCCAAAACCTGTAATAAGATCAGAATTGCAACACCCATAAGGACCTTTGACATTACGTTTGGGGCAAGAAGAAAAGGAAGATAAATCATGTATGCTAAAGTGTTTTTATCAGCAAAGTACAGATTTATTGCTGTTTTTGTTATTATTTGAGCTTGTGGTACTAATCTATTAAAGAAGCAAAACAAAATTACATGACTCTGATTGTGTGTTTGTCTAGACTCAGAGAACAATTTTGAGAGGAATAAAAGTTTATAAAATGGTAGGATAGATATTGGTAAGTGAAAGTCTAAAGCTAAACCAGTGATAGGATTTTAAGAGAGGACCTGGTGACTCTAAAACGACCTCAAGACTCTGTAATAGAAGAGTAACATAATAGAGTACTGAGTACTGAGAAACCTCATAGATAAGTATTTCAAATCACAGGTTATGGTCTTTGAAAAATTATGAAAAAATATATGTCAAACAATTCTAAAGGATTAACTGTGTAACCAGGTTTTTTTTTTTTTTTAACCTTAGACACTAGTTCTGTGGACATATGTTAGAAAAAGTTGACCTAAAATAGGCTACATATGTGTCAAATGCCTGGCAAGTGCCAAAATGTGAATGCAATCATGGGCTACAAAACAATGGAGTAACGATCCTCCTTCAGATGGGTTGGAATTCCCTTTAGAGGCTGCATTTAGTTCTGGGAACTACATTTTAGAGGAGACTTAGATAATTTGGAGAAATGTTCAAAGATCAAGAATTGTGACGAAAGGAAAACCGTACCACAAAAAGGATGACTGAAGCTATTCTTGTATTCATACAGTTCTATATTCTCCTCCTCACTCTATTTTATATTTTATTCTAAAAAGACCTACAGTGAGAGGTTAGAAGACAGGAGGTATTTGACAGAGGGAATGGCTATGCTTGTTGCAATCCTAAATTTACAGTTTAGGAATAATAGTTAAATGGAGATGATAGAGTGTTCTTCTGCATATTGACTCAAAATGCATCATTTAAAGCTACACCCCAAATTCAAGTTTAGTCTAGAAAGGGAGGTCTTCACTGGGGTTACTAAACAAAAACCAAACCAAACCCAAAGTATGCTAGATATAAACAAGAATCAGATTCTTATGTGGTTCAACTAAATATCCTTAAAGATCCCTATAAAAATTAAGTATCAATGGCTAATATGATTAATATTAGCATACTTATCTAGTGAAGTAAAGAGCTCATCTCTAGAATTTAATGACATCTATAATCTTGATAGAGTCTCCCTTTGAATGAAATCATCTTTTTCATGTGGATCTTTGGGACTTTTGATTTCCAATCACAAATGAAATAAATTTTTATATTCAAAAGGAAATCTAGGCCAAACTTGACAAACAGACATTAAAAAAATAACCCATCAATTGTTACTGGTGTGAAGACAAGTTTGTTAACAAAGAACTAGTTATCTCTTATAGTGTTTGGTTTAACCCAAGATATTCTGCTGGAGAGAGGCAAGGTTTATCAATAAATTTCCCAAGCTATAATTTTTAATAAATTGCTATTTACTAGGACATAAGGGAGAATAAATATAGTACAAAAGGGAGTTGTATGGAGGGTCAAATTATATTAGCATCAAATAAATTCAGTTTTTAAGTACCTGTTTGATGTACAGAAATTGTCTTTTATTGGCAAATTCTTCTATTTTTAATTGAAATATAAATACTCTTTCAAAGCAATTAGAAAAATAATATATTGGTGCACAGACTTTGAGTTTTTAAAAATTACATTTAAGTATATAACTCCAAATATACATAACTGCACACAAAAATATTGTCTATCAGATTTTCTAATAAAATGTAAATGTGAAGTAAATGTGCAAAATTTAATACAAACTAAAAATGATTTAAGTCCAATTTACAATTTGATAATATCTTCAAATTTAGTAAAATCAGACTGCATTATTGAGAAAATTTATATCTCATGAAAAATAGAAAAAAAATGATAAGCTTTTAATAAAACATGAGTTTTTAAATTATAATGAAATAGTATAAAAACTCATTAGTAAAATATAAAGTTTTAACAATAGTTATACACAGCCACACACCTCTATATATAGATATGAATGGATTAAATGATTTCATCAAAAATTTAATTGCCCTGATTTTTAAAAAGTTTCCTAAAATCCTAAAATCTTGAAAATAGTTTAACAGTGAACAAGTAGAATTTGAAATTAAAAACAAATTACAGTGGCATCCACAAAACTGAAATACTTAGATATAAATCTAACAAAATATGTACAAAATGTGTATGAAAAAAATTATAAAACTCTGATGAACAAAGTCAAAGGAGAACTAAAATAATGAAGAGATATTTTATGTTCATGGATAGGAAGAATCAACATTGTGAATATTTCAGTTATTTCCAACTTGATCTATAGATTTAATGCAATCTCAATCAAAATCTCAGCATGCTATTTTATGGATACCAACAAACTGGTTTTAAGGTTTATATGGAGAAGACCAAGAATAACCAACACAATACTGAAAGAGAAAAACAAAGTTGGAGAACTGAAACTAATCGACTTTAAGACTCGCTATAAAGCTGCCATCATTAAGACAGTGTCATTTTGACAAAGTAACAGACATACAGATCAATGGAATAGAATAGACCCAGAAATAGACCCACATAAATATAGTGAACAGATCTTTGACAAAAGAGCAAAGGCAATACAATGGATCAAAAACAGTCTTTTCAACAAATGGTGGGGCTTCCCTGGTGGCGCAGTGGTTGAGAATCTGCCTGCCAATGCAGGGGACACGGGTTCGAGCCCTGGTCTGGGAAGATCCCACATGCCGCGGAGCAACTAGGCCCGTGAGCCACAACTACTGAGCCTGCGCGTCTGGAGCCTGTGCTCCGCAACAAGAGAGGCCGCGATAGTGAGAGGCCCGCGCACCGCGATGAAGAGTGGGCCCTGCTTGCCGCAACTAGAGAAAGCTCTCGCACAGAAACGCAGACCCAACACAGCCAAAAATAAATAAATAAAATAATTAAAATAACTTAAAAAAAAGAAGTTTTAAAAAAAAACAAAAAAACAAAAAAAAACAAATGGTGCTGGAAAAACTGGACACCCAAAGCAAAAAAGAGAATCTAGACACAGACCCTCACCCTTCACAAAAATTAACTCGAAATGGATTACAGACCAAAATATAAAATACAAAACTATAAAACTCTTAGAGGGTAACATAAGAGAAAGCCTAGGAATCTCTTGGGTGTGGCAATGACTTTCCAGATCCAACAAAAGAGGCATGATCCATGAAACTGGATCCATGAATTTTAATGAAGCTGGACTTTATTAAAATTAAAAACTTTTGCTCTGTCAAAGAACATGTCAAGAAAATGAGAGGACAAGCCATAGACTGGGAAAAAATATTTGCAAAAGACACATATGATAAAGGACTGTTTGCAAAATGTACAAAAACTTTAAAAACTCAATAATAAGAAAACTAACAACCTGGTTTAAAAATTGGCCAAATATTTTAACAGGCACCTCATCAAAGAAGAAATATAGATGGCAAATAAGCATATGAAAAGATGCTCGACATCAGAGAAACTAAAACAACAATGAAATAACACTACACAGGTATTAAAATGGCCAAAATCCAGAACATGGACAACACCAGATGCTGAGGAGGGTCTGGAGCAACAGGAGCTCTCATTTATTGCTGGCAGGAATGAAAAATGTTACAGACATTTTGGAGGCCAGTTTGGTGGTTTCTTACAAAACTAAACAGTTTGGCGGTTTCTCACTACATGATCCAGAAATTATGCTTCTTGTTATTTACCCAAAAGAGTTAAAAACTTATGTCCATACAAAAACATGCACACTTTGTTCATGATTGCCAAAACTTGGAAGCAACCAAGATGTTCTACAGTAGGTGAATGGATAAATAAACTGTGGTATATCCAGACATGAAATATTATTCAGCGTTAAAAATAAATGAGCTATTAGCCATGAAAAGACATGAAGAAAGCTTAAATGCAAGTTTTAAAGTGAAAGAAGCCAATCTGAAAAGTTTTCTTATGTACTATATGATTCCAACTTTATGACATTTTGGAAAAGACCAAACTATGGAGATAGTAAGAGGATCAGTGGTTGTCAGGGCTTGGGGTGGGTCGATAAATAAGTGGAACACAGAGCATTATTAGGGCAGTAAAAATACCCTGCATGATCTCATAATAATGGATGCATGTCATTTTACATTTGTCTAAACCCATAGAAGGTACAACACAAACAGCGAACCATAATGTAAACTGTGGACTTTGTGTGATTATGATGTGTCAATGCAAAATGAGCAACTGTAACAAATGCACCACTCTGGTAGGGGATGTTGATAATGAGGATGGCTGTGCATGTGGGGGAGAAGAGAGTATAAGGACTATCTCTGTACTTTGCTCTCAATTTTGCTGTGACTCTAAAAAATAAAGTCTTATTTTAAAAAAAATTCTTAAAATAACACAAAAGAACTATCGGGTTCTTTTAAGGAGTGATATTCTATATCTTTTATTCCTATAAACCAGTATTCATCAGGTAGATATGTCTAAATTTATACAAAATAATGCATAGAACCATAAAAGTCAATCACAACCACAGCTCGAAGAGAAAAATAAAGAGGTTCAAAGCCATACAACTAAAGAATGGAACATCAGAGCTACAGGAGATCTCCTGATTTACAGTGCAGGTATACACTATCTTTTATCATGCTTCCCTCTTAGAGGAAATGACTGGAAACACAAAACTGAGGTTCAGGTAAATAGAGAGGCAACGTGATTTGCGTGGACACCAGCCATCAGGGTCTGTACTCAGCAGGACTAATGTGCCAAGGGTGTGTGTTCGCGAAGGGATCTGGGCAGCCCTGGAAAACACTGGGGCTGGTGGGGTGGGGAGTGGCTGTGTAATCACAGTCTTCTGACGTGTTTAGGAATAGAATAAAAAACCCACTGGGAAACTGAGAAAACCTGCTGCTTTGGTTTGGTTTAGGGATAGGACTAAATGTGCTCTTTACCTCCATTTTCATTTTAAGGGTTTGTATGATTTTAATTATGAGAATTTCTAACTTTTCCTTTTGTCATATTTTCTTTGGAGAAAAGATAAGAAGGAGGGCTAAAAGGTGAATGTTCTAGCACTCACATTAATTACCTTTTGCTGTCAAATACATGGGACTTCTATGGAGAAAGACCAGGACCCTATTCCTCTGTTATGTAGATTGAAAACACATCTGTTCTACCTTCTGTTGGAACCTCTCAGGGTGCTGACTTCTCACTACTATTCTATCATATGAGGAGAATAAATTTTACACCTACCTTATTCTTAGTATAAAGATAAGGCACCACTTTTTGGAATACCTTTGGCACTTGTTCCATTGTGTCATTATTAACAACGTGGAGGATACAGACTGGAAGTGTAGTATATACTTTGGGAACCAAAGTCATATCTTGAGGAACCAAAAATGTTTCTCTGTAATTACAAAAGCATGAACTTCCCCTTGACATGAATCATAAAGAAAGTTTGAAATTAGGTTTGATGCTAAGAAATAAAAACATAAGTTTAAAGCTGCAAATAACTTAAAAGCACGCATACCGTTTTCCTTTAAAATTCTTATTGATACACTATTTTGTCATGCAAATGCAAACCTTTTAAGAAATCCTATTTATAAGTAGTTTGTGACTCTTACCTAATAGGCTATTGCTTTGAAATTAGTAAATTTATTTATATACGGAAAGCGTATCAATTTATTATATTATGTTTACCATACTCATAAAAAGATCTAACAATTAACACTTCATAGTCTTCATATTTTGTTTAAAGAAACATGAATAAAAATTTCTATAGTATCTCATTTATGCATAGCAGATATGGAAGAAATTTTAACTAACTTCTCAAAGCAACTTAAACATTCATATTAATACTTTTACTACTATCATAAAGAAAGCTCTGTATATATGAATATTTCATGCCACTTAAGAGTGATGTTACTCGCCAATATGATAGCCTCACCTGAATACTATAAACCAAGTATTTGGTGGCTGGTCTGCGTAAGTCACAGTGTAGTCAGCAAAAGCAATCTTAGTTTCTTCATCTTGATAGCATGGATAAGATTCCATAGACTTGCACTTACTTTTAAACATTAGTCTAAAAATTTAAAAATAATTTAAGTACCAATGGCAAAAGAACTTTTAAAATAAATTCTATTTACAAAAGAGAAATAGGCAAAGAAACAGCATAAAATATTGTAGTACATTGTTGGCTAGATTGAGTCCTTCATCAAATGGGGGCTCGTGGTGCACGGCACCAAAGCAGGAGAGCCCATTCCAGATTAACCATGATGTCTATCAAGGGTGCCCAAAGTTATTTGAAGTTCTTAGTCAAGAGAGAACCTAATTCATGATCGAAGGAGTAACTGAAATTTATAGGTGGGAAATCAGCACTAAAGTTCAACCTATAAGGGTGATGAAACTAGAAGCAGGCAAACTAGCAATAAAACTGGGTGGGAGCCACTGAAGGTCTGGGGTTGACTGGAGACTCAATACTAGAATGGAGTTTAAAGTGAGGAATGGATTTGGAAAAAAAGACTAAAAAAAAAACCCCTAAAAACAGAGGCCACAAACAAGGGGAGAGTGCCAGAGTTTTCCTTCTACATGATTTCTGGTGCAACTGAGGTTTCTCCATGTTTGACCCCTGGAAGCCTGTGGCATATTCCAGAACACGATGGAAGTGATGAGAGAGATCCTCCGGGTCCTGTACCTCCCACTCTGCCAGGAACCGGACCCAGCCTCAGTAGCACCAGGAATCTCAGGTCTTTTATCCAATGTCTTGGGTATTAGCTGGGACAGAAGCTATAATGGCCATAGGAATGGTTCTCTGTTAGAGGTCTAGACAGAGCTAGAGGTGCTCTTGGCTTCCAGAAGGTGGATGGCTCAACTGTGCTGTCACGGGGAAGCAGAGCCATAGAGGTCCTCACAGAGGATAGGATTCACCTGCTCCATTTGATCACTGGTCTTTGGTGGTGGGAGGAAAATGACAGGTTTATATTCGGAAGGATTTTAAAAAGCTTTTCAAAATAATGACAAGAACAAAGACCAGGGCGATTATATATTCTGGTTCTTCTGGGGCAGTCCTGGTTTAGGCTCATATCCCTGGCATAATTATTAATAGTGCTCCCTCGTTCCCTGTCAAAGTGTCCCAGTTTGGTTGATAAATAACCTGATCACCCTCACTAGGAAGTATGACGTGATGGTCTGTCAATGCAGAGTACCCCTGTCAATCATACGGGGGCTGGCTGAGTCTAAATGCAGGAGCTGGCTGAGCCAGTACAGGAACTAAGCAGGCCACATAGGGAACTGAGTGCAATGGGTCCCACCACGATTCTAAGAGAAGGGTGCAATTTAAAGGCTTTCCAGACTGTCACTGTTTCCATCACACATTCTACTATTTTTCATATACCTCAGGAAATTCTAATGAGTATAAGACCATCAAAATCCTGATGTACCATGTGGAATATCTTAAATGACCCATAGAGAGATATCCCTAACATAATCAAAAGATTTAGTTTTAACTTTGCATCCTAGGACAGAGAGAAAGTTATATTGGAAAACTGAGCCTTGCCCAAAGTCAACTTGGTGAAGTTGTGCCCCTACAGGTCTGAGAATGCAAGGCTAGGCTCAAGGACCTCAAAGTTACTCATGTACTACTACTAATAATAGCAATATTTATAATAGCTAATGTTGTGTAATTGCTCAATCTGTAGCATTGTGCTAAATAATTTTCCAGGATTACCTTAATTTATCTTTACAGCTTTATAAAGGAATAATACTATGAAGTAGATATTATTATCCATATATTACAGATGAAAAAACCTTAATTTTATGTTCAGAGCGGATAAGAAACTTACCCCAGGTCACACATCAGATAATTAGTAGAAGTGGGGTTAGCATTAGGTCTTATACTAAAAGATGTGCTTTTGACCATGTAATTAATGCCTGCTAGGATGAGGAGGTAGCTTTGGATGCTCCTGACATTTAAGTTTAAAGATGGGTGAGACTTGTGAGTTTCATCCGTTGAATAGATTGGGGTGTACAACTCAAACTATTGAAAGAGCATGGCCAATATCTGCATTGGATATTCGCTGAGTTTCTTTCTGGGAAATGCTCTTGGCTATGGTAGAAGGAACACATGGAGAGGAACGCCAGCTCCCTGAAGGAGTTATGCCTGTGTTTCAAATACACCTCCATAGTGAGCTGACCTGAGTCCCTAATAGGGCAACACATGATTTTAGCACTCCATTTACATGAAAATTAGGTGTAATTTCTGGGCCAGAAATCTTCCTCACAATGTTGAAGCAGTTTGGAGAAGGAGGTTCTTCGTGCTCTCTGTGTCTGTG
This sequence comes from Balaenoptera musculus, assembly GCF_009873245.2. Classification (NCBI taxonomy): domain Eukaryota; kingdom Metazoa; phylum Chordata; class Mammalia; order Artiodactyla; family Balaenopteridae; genus Balaenoptera; species Balaenoptera musculus. Next base: position 19,207,569 of record NC_045796.1, read on the forward strand.
CAAACAATTGGGGTCTTAGGCAGAAGAGTACCTGTTTTAGAAAACAGGGCTTCTGGAGCAAAAGTTTAATCAAGCTGAATTATCAGGTGATAGCAGAATCCACAGGTCAGGACTTAGGTGAGGTGAGTGAGGTACTCACTCTCAGGGTTGGGAAAATACAAATTTGGATTTTTTCCAAATTTAAAATTTTGACATTTGGCTCATCATGAAATTTTTTCATTAACTTTAGGTTATTTTAAATTTTTATATGTTTACATGCATAATTTTCTATTTGGCTCTTGCTTACAAATATAAGTCCAATCGTTATTTCATTTTGACCTTGTATCCAGAAACTTTAATTTTCTCATTAATTCTAATAAATTCATGTAGATTTTTCGGCATTTTCTACATATATAACCATGTTGTCTGTAAACAGTGGTTTTATTTCTTCCCTTCAAATTCTAGTGACTTTTATTTTGCTTTATTGCCTTTTTGCCCTTCACAAAATTCCAGGATTATCTTGAATAGAAGTGTTTGGTCAGGCGTCTTTGTCTCACTCTCAAACTCAAGGAAAAGCTTTCAAAATTTCACCACTAATCATGTTTGTAGTAATTGCTTAAAAATAGTAGATACCATAACATATTAAGGAAAGTCTTCTCTAATACGAGTTTGCTAAAAAATTTAAATATTTTGAATTTGTGTTAAAATTTTTCAAATGTTTTTTTCTGAACCTATCCAGAGAACCAAGTGATTTGTTCCTTTTCCCTGTTAATGTGCCGAATTGATGAATTTCCTAATGTTAAACCACTATTACATGTCTTAGATTGGGAGAGCCACTTGGTTATAAGGTATTATTCTTTTTATATAATTCTGATTTTGATTTGCTAATATTTTATTACATTTTTTCATCTAATTTCACGAGGGCGATTGGTTTGCAATTTCACTTTTTTTACTGTCCTTGTTGAGTTTTTTAAATCAAGGTTATGAGTTGGTAAATGTCTCCTCTTTTTTTCTGTTCTCTGGAATATGTATAAGATTAATCTTATTTCTTAAATTCGCTTGTTGATCCATTAGCATTGCTAGCAAATGTATTATGCATCCTTGCCCTCCCAGTATTTCATCTAGATTATTACTTTTACCATTTCTGCAATAATGCTAGAACCTTAGAACTCTTTAAAGCTTATTACTCAACTTCTGCATTTTGCATTGTTAAGGTTAAGAATTTACTCCTACGTATGGCTCTTAGTGTGATTGTCCTTTGAAAATAGTGTGTCTTATTTCTCTGGTTACTTTGAAGGTTTTTATTTTGGCCTTTGGTTTTCAGCAATTTGACTACGATGAGTCTGGGTATGGTTCTCTTTGTGTCCTTCCTGCATGAAGTCTGCAAGCAGAATCTCTTGAAAATATGGGTTGATGTATTTTATCAGTTTTGGAAATTTATCAGCTATTATCTTTTTACATTCTGGGACTATAATGATACAAATATTAGACTTTCTAAGCATGTTCCCCATGTCCCTTAGCTCTTTCCTTATTTTCCACTATTTTTCTATTGACCTATCTCCCGTTTCACTGATCTCTTCCTCTATTCTTCCTGATCTGCTGTTAACTAATTAAAAAGTTTTAAATTTCAGTTGTTAAAAATCTTATTTATGTAATTTCCATTTAACTGTGTTTTATTAATCTAGACTTTTAATTTATTTTCTCTTTCTTTAACCTTTATTTTCTTGGGCATTTCCATAATAGTTACCTTTAGAGATTTGGTCTGCTAGCTCCTACATCACCAAATGGTCTGCTTCTTTTATATATATATATATATATATATATATATATATATATATATATATATATATATATATATATATATGTATATATGATTTTCTCTTAGTTTTTTCAGATTATCCTGCTTTGAACATGGTTTGTGGTTAAAATGCAGTTTTCCTAAGGCTCAGTCTACTTCACACTTGTTCCTGTTTCTAGACTGTTGTCCTCCAGGGATTTCAACAGACAACTTTCATTGTTTACTGGAGTCCTCTCCCCTAGCAGGTCCTAAACTCTAACTTTTATCTCTTTAGCACCAAAAGACTTCAAAAAAACTCTGTTTTGCTTCTCAGAGGTTTTATGCTTAGGGTATTAGATAAGTGCAATGAAGACAAACAAAAAGTAGGAAGTGTGGAAGTTCAGAAGCAATGGTATGTTTCTAGCTGCGGTGATTAGGAAAAACTCAACAAATATAGTAGCATTTGAACTGGAATTTATAGTAAGATCATTACACTGCTTTACCTTAAGAAAGGTACATCATTAGGTTACAGTAAGAAACAATAAGAAAGGTTACAATAAGAAACATCATTACACTGCTTTACCTTAAGAGAGAAATCGCATACTGTTCTATATTCTGTTCCAGTACAGCCCAAACTTTCTGAAGAGTATCTGCAACACTGGTATTTTCTTTTGTGCCTAAAAATAACAATAAAAAATAGCAATATCAAAGCTGTAAGGTGCCTGAAAAATCATTTTGTTCTAAGCCCTCCTTTTACAGGTGAGGGAGTTGAAAATCACCAGTAAGGTAATATCCAAAGTCTGAAGCTTTACTAGCAATAAACCATGTTTAAAATATAAAGCTATGAACCTCTAGTCAAGAGCTCTGCTCACAATTTTATGCTGTCTCCCTTCATCTTTAGTTTAAAAATTATAAAATGCTCTTTGATCTAACTGAAGATACTCATCAAAGCATTTACAATGAGAGATCATTTATCACACCAAAAAAAATCCTTATGAAAGCTCTTGTGTCAGAAAAAATAATCCATCCAATTTTTCTAAAAAACAATGGCTAATAGGATCTCACTGAAACTTAATCTAAAGCATAATCCACAAATGGCTTAAGAGGTGATTTGGCAAGAAAAATGCAAATCCATAATAAATGCCTCAAATGTAACATGTCAGAAACTGACTTTTTTTCTAATTATCCTAATTTCTTCACAGTACTTACTCATATCTGAAATCAGTATCTTAATATATTTACTTTCTGCTGTATGCCTGTGACCACTGCAACACAAGATTCATCAGAGCAGAAACCTTGTCAGTTTTACTAATTTCTTTCTGTAAGGCCAGAATCTAGAACAGTTCTGTACACACAAGAATTATTCAATAAATATGTTTGAGTGAAAGAATGCAAATGCTATTAAAATATTATTAAGCTGCTCATTTTTGTCTTTATAAAGAGAAAAAATCATTGTATGAATATAATTTTTACAGCATATATGGACAACATGTGTATTTTACCACATATTTAATTTGATGAATTTATAATTACTTTTTTTTCTGATAGAAAAAATATAAAAATCAAGTGACAGCAATATTTTTCTACCACAAAACTGTGCAGTATAGTTTGTTTCTTTTTACACTTGTGTATCTATAGTTTTTACTGCTTAGATGAACATTTTGGTATTTCTCATTGAATGTTTCAGAGATATTTTTACAACAAAATGTTTCAAAATACTCAAAGAATTCTACTGGAGGCAAGGCTTTTTCTCTAAAAGCATTAACAAAAATTGCAGAATGAAAATAATTGAATATATTTTTTTTGCCTCTGCAGTGTATTATTTTGAGCTGTTAAAATAGACCTCACGAAATAGTTTACTTCATATGCATAAATATATTTGATTTAATAAATATAATAATGTACTTTAAAAGCATTTTATGCCTTCTAAATGTATGTCACCACAGGCATATATGGAAGCTTCTTCATTAAATTCATTCATTCATTCACTCATTCATTCATTCGCTTCTTTGAAAAATGGTCTAGAAATGTAAAAACTGTCTATGACTTAGCTGAAACTGACTGCTAAAGCATTCTGCTAGGCACAGGGGATGGATGGAGAAAAAGGCCAGTTTCCTGTTTTATAAAGAACGCACGATAGATTGGGAAAATACAGCTGATCATTTATTCATTCATTCATTCAGACAGTATTTGTTGTGTGCTCAGTCTGTGCCAGGCACTGCACTATATTCCAGGAACAAAAAGCATGAGTGTACTGACATGCATCCTGAACTCAAGGAAATTCAATATTGATAGAATTAAAAAGAATTAGCTGAGCCATAAAGTAGAATGACTCTAAAATGCTTTTTGTTAGCACGTAAACAAATGTTCATCCTTATTTATGCAAGTTCATTTTATAAATGATTGAAAGAGTATACCTGGTGTTCTAGCTTTCATAAGTAATCTGACGTACGTCCCTCTCCACATGGCTTGAATTTTAATTGCTGCTGCTACTTCCTCAGGAGAATACTCTTTATCGCTTGTTGGCACATTATATTTAACATCTACCCATTCCGCTGGAAAGAGAAAAACAAACTTTGGACTGAAAGTTATATCTAATCTCTACCCCAATTTTCACTGCCTTTAACTGTTAAAGCCCTCTAATGTATAAAGTGCCACAACGATAGATTTGTTGTTATATTTAACATTGCCTTCTGCAGGTGGTTCTTTTTTAGAATATAAACATTCTGGAGAAGGGAAACACTAAATATTGACACTTTCGTGAACTAGTATTGATTCCTTTGTGAAAGTAGCATGAAGGTTCTCTTAAAATTGAAAGAAAATGTTAAAATGGTGGGAATAGAACATCGGAAGAGGAGGAAATGAGGGTTACTTAGATCAGAGAATCTTCCTAGAATTACTCCAGTGCTACTGTATAGATAGTGATTGTCACGCACTTTAAGGTCAGGAACAAATAAAACTGGGAACTGGGCTGCCCTGGGTGTATGTGGGACAGGGGACACACGTCAGATATTTGGAACCTTTTGAGTTTCTCAGGGTATAGCCTGAACTCTACAACTGTTAATATAGACCCATTTTACCTACTCCACAAAAATTTTGAGTGTACTTTTCTCAAATTATTTAGCCCATATAAGGCTAGGAATTCCTTTGTCACATAAATATCTAAAATTAATCAGTACCTAAAGAAGCCTCTTCCAAAGAAGAATCAAGTAAGTCCAAGTCCAAAACCATAGCACGGAATGCAAATTTGAGGTTGGGAAGAGGTTTTGCTATTTGAGCTTTTTTCATTAAATGCCATAAAGAAACATGAAAAACCTGAAAAAGATAAAATGCACTAGTATATTTTTTAAATCAAGAAAATACCCTTACCTGGCCAGAGAGGCTCTCTAAAAAACTTCAGATAGTCTAAAAATAAAAACTATGTATTTCTCAGATATACACACCATCTAGCAGAAGACTCTTTGCAGACTCCCTCATCCAGTAAGAGACGAAAATTATTTATCATTTGACTAATTTTAACTTAATAAGCTTTAATCACCACAACAATGTTTATAATGTACATTCAATTAAAATATAACATTAAACGGATTGAGGAGATATAGTGTAAGATAAAAAATAAGGTTCTTATGCCTAAGCAAGTCAAATACCAGATTTTTTTTATCCCAAGATGCCACCCATTATAAGACACACTATTAGTTCCTGTGCTTCAAAAAAGAAGATATGTCACTCAAAGTTTTTAATCACTTTCTTGTCACTTAATGAGTATTTACTTCCTATTGAAAAAGCTCTTTTAAATTTATTTAGGCATAACTTTTTCATCATGTATCACACTTAAACGTACATGAAAAAGTAAACTACATAAATTGGTTAAGTATTCTGAAAACTTATTCATACTCAAACTCCTACTCTTGTAAATCACTTTTTGTAAACACTAAACGTGTGTTTTTCTATGCAGTTTAGTCCTTCGTGTTGTCAAAAGCTTTGAAGATGCACCATTGCCTAAAGAGTATTCTCCTTTTGTTCCTGGGGTTTTTCTCAAGCCACCGACCCTCATTCAGGAAGTGCTGATGCTGACTTGTTCTTGATCTCACCAAAGAGGACCGCTGGAAGGTTTTCAGACCACATCCAGAACACATATTCCTTCTTCCAAGTTTTTTTTCATGGCTTTTATCCTGAAATGCTGATGGATTCCATATATCCAGTCACACCACTGGGAATAACAACCAGCCACTGCAGATTTCTGCTTGCTTACTTGTAGCTATTTACATGTTCACAGGGAGTAAAGTGCTTGGTGAATTAGGTAGGGCTCCTGGGGCACTATCTGTGGTGACTTTCAGCCAGTCATACCTCTCCCTCTCTCTCTTTTCCTCAGCCATGGGGGAGTCATTCTGGTGTGAGGAGAACCCCTTTCCCTTCACATTTCTTTGAGAGGCTCTACCAAGCCATTTAATTCTCTTCGCCTAAGGATCAGGCTTTTGTCAAACATATTTCTTTTGAAACGGAGACGATATGAATTCTTATGAACAAGTCCATGTCCATGTGTGTGCAGAGAATTCTGGAGGTCACCTGGCCAGCAATGATTGTAAGGAACCACCAATGATAAGACACACTCTGATTTCATTCTGATGTTAAAGGGGAAAAGCAATGTTCGTCTTAGAATTGGTGAAAGACAGTGCCCTGCAAAGGCATATGACTATTGCATTTCCTGCTTAGTCTACATTTTCTGACAACTCCTCACCTCTCTTCATATGTATAGAAACAGGGACCTAGTCCCACAGTCTGTATCTGTACCTACCCCATCAGCTAGCAATGGTGGACAAGCCTGCGAACAAGCATCTAACCCAAGCTGAGCAAATCTTTGTCACTTCGGCCAATATTTTTTTTTTTTAATTTTTATTGGAGTATAGTTGATTTACAATGTTGTGTTAGTTTCAGGTGTACAGCAAAGTAAATCAGTTATACATATACATATGGCCACTCTTTTTTAGATTCTTTTCCCATATAAGTCATTACAGAGTATTGAGTTCCCTGTGCTTCAGCCAGTAATTTGACACCAGGATCAAGGTATTCTAAACTGGCCTTGTATGAGAAAGCAATATAAAATTCAGGAGCCATGTTTTCCATGATGTGAACTTAAGAGGAGAGAAAACATGTTTATAAAGAGAAAAAATGGAGAAGACAAGTTCTGAGGGCCTTCTTTTCCCGCTTTAAAGTTCCTCACTGAGTCATTCCTGTTCTTATGTGTCCAGAAGATGTCCCTGTATTGTTATAACAAATCAACACATCCAGCTCCTTGTTGTGGCTTAAATAAGCTAGATGTGTCCTCGTGACATGCTAATAAAATGCACTAAATAGTTCAACATCTAAGGTAAACATTTTTGAAAAAATCATGATAATGTTAATCCTCATACTCTCTGTTACAAATTAGTGTTCAGAGTCTTTGGTGATACTGACATTTGGGAGTGCTTGAGTCTGGTCTACACGTGAATATTGATGACAACAGTGAACTCAGAACCGTGGGCAGTAAGTGGCCAGTACTCTTAATCCTTCATTAAGACACATGCATGCTAGAGAGTGGGGAATAAATCTTACAGAGATTCATGGACTTACCACATCAGTGGAGATTTTAGGGGTCCAGAGGGCTAGGCATGCTGGGACATCCTCTCTAAGGTAAAGGATAAGACATAACTAAGAAAGAGGCCAGTACTTGCTGGTCCTCTTGCATTTGGGCAGTAGAATATTCTGCTTTGGGGAGTATTATTTCAATGCATTCATTGAGTGACTCTGAAGACCATCAGCTTTGAGTGGGATCCAATGCAAGAGAGGCATCTGCAGGAAATTCGAGCACCCCAGGAAAGAAAGAAAGATCACCTGGTCCAATTCTGTTGTAAACATGCCACTGAAACACCTCCCAGCAAATGCACAAATGTTATTTACTACTGAGAGAGTCCTTATCTATGGGGTCCTTATAGTATGATGCACCTCATCTGTCTAGAATTGTTTACGGTAGACAAATTTGGAATTGATTTATGGAGCATGGCTCTCTGAAAAATGTCACATAACTGTGTAATATACAAGTAAACAATGGAGATGTTTCATTACCAAAATAGCTCCCTTTTGTGTAAGTGATACATGCACAAAGACCCCCTACATATTAGATCTGGGCTAGCATCAAAAGGCCTATTCAAAAGTAATCTTCATAGCAGAGATGGTGACGATGAATGGGCCCAACAGTATGGGCTCTCTTTCACCCAGGCTTAGCTGTCTCAACTGTCGGTCGCAAAAACTGACTCATTATTTAATATGGTATCATCCTCCGGGGTGTACAGTCAGTTACTTCATGACAAGTTGGTATCAGTGGACTTCTGTCAAGGAGGGGTGGGCAGTGATTCATCCTTACTAGAATTGAGACTTACCTCAAATATGAGTTTGTTTTCCCTGTATTTGGTGCCTCTGCCAGCACTGTTATCTTAGGGGTTACAGAGACATGGATCCAGCCTAACATTCCCCTTGGACCAAGGATCAAGTTATACAGTGAACATTTAATCACTGGGGAATGTTTGAGACTCACTGGTCCTAACATATACCATAGAAAGAATTGATAAAATTCCTGGCAGATTGGAAAGGCATATAAAAGGCTCAGCTAAGAAGCCAGCCTGGTGATGACATCCTACAAAATTGAGGCAGTATCCTCCAGAATACAGAATATTTGTATAAAACCAAAGATCAATACACAGTACTATGACTGTAATAGCTATAATATACTGGCCTGAGATTCAAAAATTAGAAGTAGGAGTGGCCTCTCTCACCATCATTTCCAGTGGTCCATTTTCAATAATTAGTGTTCTCTGTCCCCACAACAGGGAGTTTCTGTATTGGAGGACCTAATTCCTGGGGGTGGATAGCAGGAAATATTTTCACCAGGGAACACAGTATGATTTACAATAAACTAAACTCTGATATATTCCTAGTTGCTTTGAGATCCTCATCCTGGTGGACAAACAGGAAAAAAGAAACTAATATAATGGAGTGGTGGGAGAATTCATCCCTCTTGTCATGAGGAGCTAGGTTTCTGCTACATAATGAGGACAAGAAGAATTATGTCTGGATTTGCTGGAACACCTGTTGGTGCTTCCACAGTGAATGCTTAATTACAACAATCTCAGCCTGATAAGAGTAAGGCAATCAAGGTCTGTACCCATCAAGATTGAAGGTCTGGGGCACCAACCAGGCAAGCAACTAGAGCAGCTGGAAGAAAGGGAAATCTAGAATAGGTGGTAGAGGAGAGATGTTGACTACCAATTATGGCCTTAGGGCCAGCTGTAGCAGTGGATACTACAGCTTTCTTGTTATATGGTAATTTGATTATTTATTTATTTTTAGAGCTTATGGCCGCCACCAAGAGGCATCTAGAGCCACCACCTTCAGGACTGGAGGGACAGAATTAACTTAAGGACCAATCAGACTAGTTAAAGAGGTAAGTCATGGCAGATTTTTGGAGATTGCTCATGCCCGAGGTGAGTGGTTTTCAACTGGGAGTGATTTGTGTCCCAGGTAGGGTTGACAGATAAGATACAAGAAACTGTAAGGGCAAATACCAGTTTAAACAAAACAAAACAAACCAAACAAGACAATTCTCCTTAAGGAAAATAAGGAAAGAGACTCTTCCCCTCCCTGTTCTTAGAGCATTCACTTTAGAAAACTTATAATTTTAGGTTCTCTCTCTCTCTTCTTCTTTGAAATACATGTAAATATTTTTAAAGGCTAAATAGGTATCTTGCCAGCTTTAAGATCCAGGAATATCTTTCTCAAGGACCTGGAAGTCATCTCTTTGAAATGTAATCATCAAGGAAGATAGCACCCCAATCCCCCAGTTTCTGTGGAAGGGGAGGAACCTAACCTTGGTGGGAGCCTCCCACCAACTTGGAAGAATACCTCCTGCCATAAAGGCATGAGAAGTTTATGTTTCTTTTGGATAAACTCAGTTAGCTAATGCAAATGGTCACTCCAAATAGCAGGTGAACTTAGGATTCACTCTGTGTAACAAATGGTGCCATCAAATCCCTTTACTTAAGGGACTAATTATCATTTATCTTGAGAACATGTAGGTAATGGGCAATATCTGCTGGGCTATACAAAAGGGTGAGGTTTCTTTGGCTCTTTGCTATCTCTTTAGCAGATTGCCCTTGACGGTTTAACGCTTATTCAACAATCTTCTGTTTCTTCTACCTTTGTGGAGGTTTTCCTCGTTTGAAGGAGATTCTGTTTTTAATTATCTATCCCCAACAACACCTTATACCCAGTTAAAGTGGAATAACAGGGAAAATAAATTTTTAGTGTAATTTTTAACAGAAGTATGTGCTATATATTGCACATACTGTTTGTTTATATGAAATTAAAATTTAATTGGGTGAAATGACTCTAGACAGAGACCTTGCACCCTTCACAAACATTAACTCAAACGGACAGTAGACTGAAATGCAAAATGCAAAAGTATAAAATTCCTAGAAGATAACATAGGAGAAAATCTAGATGACCTGGGTATGGCGATGGCTTTATGGATATAACACTAAAGCCATGACCCATGAGAGAAAGAATTGATAAGGCAACTTCACTAAAATTAAAAACTTCTGCTCTGTAAGGAAAATGTCAAGAGAATGAGAAAACAAGTCATAGACTGGGAGAAAATATTTGCAAAGGAATACTTAAAACTCAATGATAAGAAAACAAACAACCTGATTAAAAATGGGCCAAAGACTTTAACAGACACCTCACCAAAGAAGACATACAGATGGCAAATAAGCATATCAAAATATGTTCCGTATCATATGTCATCAGGGAAATGCAAATTAAAATGAGATACCACTACACACCTATTAGAAAGGCCCAAATCTGGAACAATGACAACATCAAATCCTGACTAGGATATAGAGCAACAGAAATTCTCATTCATTTTGGTGGGAATGAAAAATGGTACAGCCACTTTCGAAGACAGTTTGATAATTTTTATAAAACTAAACATACTCTTATCACATGATCCAGCAATTACACTCCTTTGTATTTACCCAAATGAGCTGAAAACATATGCCTTCACAAAAACTTGCACACAGATGTTTATAGCCACTTCATTCATAATTGCCAAAACTTGGAAGCAACTAAGATGTCTTTCAGTAAGTGAATAAATAAATAAACCATGGTACATCCAGACAATGGAATATTATTCAGCATGAAAATGAAGTGACCTATGAAGTCATGAAAAGACATGGAGGGAACTTAAATGTGTATTTCTGAGTCAAAGAAGCTTATTTGGAAAGACTACATACTTTATGACATTCTGGAAAAGGCAAAACTATGGAGACAATAAAAAAGATCGATGGGTGCCAGGGCTTGGGGGAGGGGAGAGATGACTAGGCAGAACACACAGGATCTTTAGGGCAGTGAAACTATTATATATGATATTACAATGATGGATACATGTTATTATACATTTGTCCAGACCCACAGAATGTACACCAAGAGTAAACTCTAGTGTAAACTGTGGACTTTGAGTGATTGATGTACCAATGTAGGTTCATCGACTGTAACAAATGTACCACTCATGGGGGGTGTTGACAAATAATGGGGAAGGCACGTGTGGCATCAGGGGATAAATGGGAAATCTCCATACCTTCTGCCCAATTTTGCAATGAACCTGAAACTACTCTAAAAATTAAGTCTTTAGTAAAACAAATTTTAACGGGGTGTCCTGTATTTTAATTTCCGACTCTAGCAACACTGCTCCCCAGGGGACACTTGACAATGTCTGAAATCATTTTTAGTTGTCACAACTGGTATTTAGAGGGTGTAGGCAAGCCATGCTGCCACTGACAGGTCAGGACCACAACAAAAATCATCTGACTCAAAATGTCAGTAGTGTACAGGGGGTACCACAAAGTCGTTTTGCTTCACTCCCTCAAGGCTTTCAGTAAAGCCAGGATGCTGCTCAACCCCAAGAGAGTGTGAGGAAATAAATACCCCTGAGAGCACCCATCCATCAGGGGATAAACGTTACAGTCGCCGCATCCTCTAGGGGGACCTTTCTAAGGGATGTCCTACACAGTTTATCAGGATTCCCCGGAGCACTGAGCCCCAGTAGCCCACAGCAATAATCACCACATCCTTTAATGAATATCCTCCTCTTTCTCATTTCATTCTTCCTACTCTCTCGTTTCTGCTTGCTGACGTCACTTCCCAAATAAACTGTCTTCGTCCAGAACACTTTCTCGGCTGATTTTGGGGGTCATCTAATATGAGAAACATCATTACAAACACATCCTCTCCTAGGAACATTACAGCCTGAACACGCTTACCCGGAAGTGCTGTGCGGTTAGTCTTTTATCCTGGAGGGGAATAGGGTAGTGAGCTGTTTGTAGATCCCTCAGGGCTGCAGAAAGTTTAGCCTTATCTTCGAAATTAGCAATCCCATGTCCAACAGCTTTCAAAATTGTTAAAGCCCGCTCTGTAAATCGGTAGCTCTCCTGTGAAGACAAAGGATAGCGGTCAGCCTCCCTTTTGCTTATTTAGGTGTAACTAGGCTTCCAACAATTTAATTTCTGTTCATATATTAAACATCTGTTATATGACTGACTCAATAGTTATTTATGGAGGACTTACTTGATCAAAGCATTTTGCTAGGTGCTATGGTCTGAGGGATATAAAACAAGGAACATGATTCCTGCTTTAGTAGGAACGCACGGAAACAACACCTACCTCACTTTGGGGGCCAGGGGAAATTTCTCCACAGTATGAATATCCAGCATTTGTTCTGAAGAGTGTCTAGGAATTAGTCTGACAGCTGTGTGGAGTTTGACGACTGAAGGGCAGAGAAGTGTTCAGGGAGAGAGCAATAAAATAAAATAGACAAGAGGGTAAACTAGCGTGGGCTGCTGGCTCCCTTCTGCTATAAACTTGGAAGAAGCGATAAAAACAAGAAGGAGATAGGGATGTCAGGAAGGAACTTATTTTTTAAAATGGAGAAAACACTGAGGTGTTTGCAGATTATCTTTACTCGTGTGTGGTGGGTAGTTGGTGGCTGGTGGAGAAGTTACTCAGAGCAGAGGGTGCTTGGAGGAAGCATGACGAGGGTCAAGTAGGAGGAAAACTTTGTAAAGTCTGTTTTTGCCTCTTTCCTAGGGGCACCATGGTGCAATCATTGCTCCACGGTTCCCTGCAGAAATTTTGAGGAATGGCCCAGCAGGAATGGCATGAAAATGCGGTGAGAAACTGTTGAAAACAGATGAAACTGACTTGCCACCTTAACACATTTACTTCTTGGTGACCTTCTCCCAACCTCCCCAAAGCCTAGGGAAAGTCTCTTCTTAATGGTGTTTCTCCCTGAGATAAAACCATGACCAGAAAACTTGTCTGGTTAAATGGTAGTATTGGGAATGATCATGTATGGCTCTGAGGAGCTTGAGTCTCTCTGTTCTTGGACCAGTCTATATCCCCTTTTGCTTCTTCATTAGAACTGAAGAATACTGGGGCCTGGATGTAAGCCTCAGTAATTTTTATAAGATGGAGGAGTTGGTAACGCCAGGGAAATATGAGTTCACAGACTAAAATAACTAAACACTTAGGGAGTTAAATCACCTAAAGAAAGAAACAAACTGCTTCCATGTCTTGGGTATTGTAAATGGTGTTGCTATGAATATCGGGGTGCACGTGTCTTTTCGTGCCTTTTGAATAAATGTCCAGGATATATATCCAGGAGTGGGATTGCTGGATCATATGGTAGCTCTATTTTTAGTTTTTTATGGAACCTCCATACTGTTCTCCATAATGGCTGCACCAATTTACATTCCCACCAACAGTGTAGGAGGGTTCCCTTTTCTCCACACCCTCTGCAGCATTTATTATTTGTAAGCTTTTTGATGATGGCCATTCTGACTGGTGTGAGGTGATGCCTCATTGTGGTTTTGCCTTCCATTTCTCTAATAATTAGCAGTGTTGAGCATCTTTTCATGTGCCTGTTGGCCATCTGTATGTCTTCTTTGGAGAAGTGTCTATTTAGGTCTTCTGCCCATTTTTTGATTGGGTTGTTTGTTTTTTTGACATTGAGTTGTATGAGCTGTTTGTATATTTTGGAAATTAACCCCTTGGCAGTCGCATCATTTGCAGATATTATCTCCCATTCCATAGGTTGTCTTTTCATTTTGTTGATGGTTTCCTTTGCTGTGCAAAAGCATTTAAGTTTGATACATGCACCCCAAGGTTCATAGCAGCACTATTTACCATAGCCAAGACATGGAAGCAACCTAAGTGTCCATCAACAGATGAATGGATAAAGAAGGTGTGATATATATATAATGGAATATTACTCAGCCATAAAAAATTAAAATATTGCTATTTGCAATAACATGGATGGACCTACAGAATAGCATAGTGAATTAAGTAGACAGAGAAAGACAAATACTATATTATCAATTTATCACTTATATGTGGAATCAAATAAATAATAGAATGAATCTATTTACAAAATAGAAAGACTCACAGACATAGAAAACAAACTATGGTTAACAAAGGGGAAAGGGGTAAGGGAGGGATAAATTAGGAGTATGGGATTAACAGATACAAACAACTGTATATAAAATAGTTAAGAAACAAAGATTTACTGTATACCACAGGGAACAATATTCAGTATCTTCTAATAACCTATAATGGAAAACAATCTGAAAAAAATATATATATAACTGAATCACTTTGCTGTATACCTGAAACTAACACAATATTGTAAATCAACTATACTTCAGTTAAAAAAGGAAGAATAAGAAAGAAAGAAACAAACTGGGTAATCCATGCTATCTAAAGCAGAGTTATTATTTTTTCCAAGAAAAGACAAAATAAGAATCTAAAATAAGCAGGGTAGGGACATCGACATAGAAGGTGGGCTTCCTGATCTTCCTCTGTGTCTGCTGAGCAGGAGGCAGAAGACTGATGAGAGATGGCGCAGAAAGTGAAGAAGCAGCCATGGGGAATCCTGCACAGCCACTGCCCGGAGAGGCAGCCATGCATGACTGAAGCATGTCTGGGCCATGGAAACATGAGCATGAGGGAGCTGGTCTCGAGCCGTCTTGTTGCTGCTCTGGCCAAGAGGTTTACTGACTGGCTAAGTGGATCTCATCTCACTAACATAAAGCTGTGTTATGTGGGATAGATTGGAGGGAGCAAGTAAAGCTGAATTATGTAGTGGGAAGGCTCTATGAATATATCTGCCCCCAAAATGCACATGCCCATGTCTAAAGATGTCCTTTAGAGGACATCTAAACCAAGACAGGACCTCAGGGAAAATGCTGGACGCATTTACCTCTCTCTTCTTTCAGACCCTGTCAGAACAGAGGAGCAAGAGAAAGTAAGAAGAGGTCAAGAGGAGAAAGAGGAGATGAAGAAGTGACCGAACTTTCCGTGGATCCTCTTGCCTTGAATCCCAGAGACCCTTCCTTAGATCAAGGAAGGGCAAAAGGAGCATATAATATATCAAAATTGTACACTGTATTAAAAGGGACTTCACTGATCCTACATAGCTTCCAAAGGACCAATAATAGAATGGGATCTGCCTGAGGTGTTAACAGATGTGAAAGGGGATTCAACAGAGCAGAGGTGAATAAATAAAATAAAATGAAATAAAATAATTTTATTTGTATCCCTACAGAGTTTAGACTGTTTATTAGCATGTCGTATTGGGGAATTTCTTACAGAATATACTTAATAGTTTTAAAAAGTAAAAAATCGGTAAGTTGAAAACAAAATAGCAATGTGATTTAGTTCAAAATCTTTGAAAATAAGGCACAAAAAAAAATCACAGTTACTCAAAGATTTACC
Source organism: Balaenoptera musculus (assembly GCF_009873245.2). Taxonomy (NCBI): domain Eukaryota; kingdom Metazoa; phylum Chordata; class Mammalia; order Artiodactyla; family Balaenopteridae; genus Balaenoptera; species Balaenoptera musculus. Next base: position 19,223,182 of record NC_045796.1, read on the forward strand.
AGCTCAAAGTTGGGTAGCACAACATCTTCATCCCCGACGACAAAGGTCACCGTGCTGCAGATGTGTATGGAGTGGCCCACGGGGGAGTATGCGGTGAAGAGCAGCATGTGTCTCCTAAAGAGAGTGGACACTGTATGAGGACCGAGGGTTTCCTTTGTTGTAGTCCTTGCCTCTGTTACCTTCTTGATGATTCTTTGTGCTCAAATGAAGTCAAACGTTAGTAAGGGCTGAATTTTGTAACACAGATGAGGTAAAGACTGATGAATTTTTCACTCTGAAAGAACCCTCCGAGATCATGGAATCTATATTTCACTGATTATGCTGGACAAAAAACGGTTACAGTAAATGACAAACTTGCACATGTTGGAGACATCTCCCATAAGCTGCGGACACGTTGCGAAACACTTGTCCTGATTTTCCCCCTAACAAACAACAGTAATAATTCATGTTGGCCTAGCGCTCTGTAGATTTCATAGTCAGTTTCTCACAAATGCATAATTTCATGTGTGTTAACTGTGTCTCTCCTACCAGGTTGCGGCATCAGGGAGAATACTGAGAGCATGTCCAAAACCCACCTGTCTATAGCTTAGGTCCTGTGGGGGGAAAAGCAGATCAAAATACTAGATTCCTTATCAGTTCCCCATTCTTGGTTGTCTTGATGGATGAGCACTCAGACAGAATAATGATTTCTGGGAGAATCTCTCCATGCCAGAGTTTTTAGGGAAGATGTGAAAATATAGAAGTTTTAAAATTTATTATTTCTCTAGAAATATTGGATGCTTGCCATAGATTATTTTAGCACTTCATTTTGTTGCTTGGGCTTTGCTTTTGTACAAGAGCCATAGCTTTTCATTGATCACATAGAATTATCATGATTGATCTTGGGAAATTCAGCAAAAATATTTATTTCATCTGAAATACGAGGTAATATTTTGAATTTTATTTATCAAAATCATGAAAACTTCTCAATTATACATATTTTCTTTAAAATGAAAAATGTGATGTGTTTAACCAATTTTATCTTAATTCAAAATAGAACTACAGGTAAAATTAAAAACAAACTACAGGTAAAACTACAGATTTGTAGGGGAAAATGCTGTTTCTCAACCTGTTTTTAAATAAAATCATGGTTCTTATTAAGGAATTTAATAAGTTTTACAATAAAACAAAAAAGATCATTTTAATAAATTAATTTTAGGAAATGCTGGGTTAAACAAGTTTAAACTGTATTCTTTACTAAAGAAACAACCAGATTCTTTAACAATTATGAATCTTACAAAAGGTACAGCATTTCTTCACTTTATTTGTTCACAGACTTATTTTTCTCAAGAATCAGGATGATAGACCTCCGCTTTATGAAATTGCTTCAGGAAACAACATATTAGATTCCATATTGTTATTGTTTCATTATTTAGTAGTCAAAAGTTTACAAGTCTTCAAATAATTCTTAGTATGGGAAAAATGAAGTCACTCCATACCCAACAGGCAGGCGAACCACTGTAGCCTTGGTAGCATACGTGTGAATTGTCACAACAAGATCATGTGCCCTCAGAGACTTCCAAGAAACTGTCTCAACTGTAAGTAGTCCAGGCTGTATGGGAGGGCTGTTCTTTGTTAAAGCTTTAGGAAAATTTAAAAGAAAAAAAAATTATATATATATATATACACAGAAATTTGATTGTGAGAGTATAGTTGGCGTTCACTGGTATTGCTTTTTACCAATAATGACATTAATAATATGATAATAACAATAATATTAACAACAACAACCAAGAATTAAACCTATTCTGAAAATGTTCATAAAACATTAGAAACTACCGTGAGTAAATAAATACTGGAAATAATACTCAAGAGGAATCAAGATCTTCTTCCCTCCCTATCCTACTTTTCTCCTCATAGTCATCCCCTCAGCTGAAGAAAACAAGAATGAAAAAGTTAGGAAAAAGAGGACAGACAGGGGCATTTCACTGTAGTATACCACTGCTTTTCTTATGTAGGGCAGTAATAACAATATCTCTCTAGACACAATTTTAAAGGAGGAAAAATACCGCATCTGGGAAAATGAGAGATTTTCCTAAGATAGTGGCAAAGCAAGGGCAAAAGATGCCACTGTTTATTTAAGTTTTGACCTTTGATCCTTAGCTTTGACTGTGTAGAAAAATAATTACCAAAATTTTAATTTTAAGTAAATTAATTAAAAATTAAAAATTTTACTTAAATTTAATTTTTATAAATTAATTTAAAATTTTATCTAATTAAACTTTAATTAATAATTTTTTTATCTTGAAATTGATAGAAAATAATGACTATTCTTCATCAGTAGCTGAGAGCAAAAGACTTCTTACCCTGTTTCCAGATAACACCCAGGCTAAGGATACAAGGCCACCACATGACCTGAAATACCTGTACGCATTTCGAGTTTCAATGTTCTAGGCCATGGTGTGGCTTAGGAGCTATTGGTTAAGTAGACATACTAAGCTCACACCACTGAAGTCTGGAAAGTTTATTCAACAAGTATTTATTGTCCACTTGCTGCACATCTGACACCATTCAAAACATTGGGTACATCCTGATGGAAAATCATAGTCTGTGCCCTCAGAGTGGGCAAAAAATTCAATATTAAGCATTCAGCAAATATTTGTACCTGTACAGTGTCAGGTACTGTTAATTTGAGTTAAATATAAATGCTTTAGTAAAATAAGCCAAACAAAGAATGCTGTTTTGTGCATATGTGCATGTGTTTGCAAGAAGCTGGCCTTAGAGAAGAGAAGGAACAGTCCGTCTGTTAGAACAGGAGGGAAGGGTGACAAGAGCTTGGGAGAGTTCATTATGAGAAGATGAGTGGGTCATTTCCAATTTCTTCTATCTCTTCAGTGAAGACAGCAGCAAGGTCATCAGCTGAAAATGAGGACGGATGAGAGTGGGAGTTGGAGATTTGAAGGCAGAGAGAGAGAGAGAGATTTGAAGGTTTGAAATAGTCACTCATGAGAATGAGAGCTGGGAGAATGAATGAACTCAGGAAATGTTGGCAGTGCACAGGGGCTTTTTTGAGATTTGTGGTCCTCAATTTAAAGTGGGGCTAGGTAGTAGGATTTTTTTTTTCTCCAGTTACACTCAGCTGTTCTGATGAAACCTCAGGTTAGGCACAGAGATATCTTCAACCAATATTAGGATTTTGCCAGGAGTGTAAGATGAGAGGGTAAGAAGAGCACTTGTGTTGAGGGCACCTGTGAGGATATAAATACAATCATGGACCATGGAAACTATGTTGGGAATAAGAGAAATAAAGATGTGAGGAGATTGGACATAGAAAAAGTGGTAAGGTTGATGGATGGAGGTCCCAGTTCAGTCCAAGACCTGTAGGGGTGGGAGTTCTAGAGAGAGCGAACTGGAGATGCAGGGGTGGGGGTCAGAGAACTTGAAATTTGATTAGGATAATACAGTTATTGTTTCAATAACGTCTAAAATATAACCATGAAATTAGGGGGCCAAGGTGGGATGGAGGAAAAGATCTTTGGAATTGTCAAATCAAAGAAGAAAGAGTTCATGATTTTCAATAGATTTTGAAAGAATCAAGAATGATAACACGTGGGACTTCCCCGGCGGTCCAGTGGTTAAGACTTTGCCTTCCAGTGCAGGGGATACAGGTTTGACCCCTGGTCGGGGAGATAAGATCCCACATGCCTTGCAGCCAAAAAATCAAAACATAAAACAGAAGCAATATTGTAACAAATTCAATAAAGACTTTAAAAATGGTCCATATCAAAAAATCTTAAAAAAAAAAAGAATGATGACTTGTATAGGTGGAAAGAAAGATAGAGGGACCAGGTGTGCTCAAGAGGTGACCATAAGACCACAACAAGGAGAGGGACAGGTGGCAAGAGTGAGTATAATCCTTGATGTCAGAGGAGTAGGAAGATCTTAGGAGGTCTGGAGAGGGAATAAGTTCCTTCACACATTATACATTTTCCCTGAACAGAAAGTAAGTTGGGATCTCAGACAGTCATTTTCTCATAGCCTTCTTACCTCCAGGTTCTCCCCAGCGTACCAATGCAGAAAAGCAAATCAGTAGTTCAATGGGCTTTAGACTGTCCACAAATAGATAGTAGGACACACGTTCATCTGAGAACTGCAAGAAATCAGACCAATCATTGTATTTCATGTCAGCCTATTAATGCTGTATTTTCCACTTCTATTAAAAGTACAATATCTAACATTTATAGAGAATTTACTGTGTTCTAGACACCACGATAAGTACTTTACAGGTTTAATGATAGGAAGAAAATCACACCGGTGAATGTTGGCAGCAGTCCACGGAAGCTGGGTCTGCAGGGCCTGTGTGAGACCGGCCACCATATCAGAGAGAGCCAAAGCTCTTCCCCATGAGTAAAGAAAAGGGATATGCTTATTCCAGAAATGACAAATAGACGAAGAGATTGAGCCCAGAGCTGAGCAGTGCTCAGAGGATAGGTCCTTAATAAGCAAACAGTCAATGGAGTAACTTTGGCAGAGAATGGAAATGTACTAAGGTATGCTACATGGTGGTTTTTCATATAAACCCTCTATTCCTTCTTTCTACAAGATCTTCAGAAATATACCCATCGTACGCTAATGAACCAAACTGGATTTTTGTTCTGGGCATGCAAGAAAGTACTGAGCACAACTGGGATGTCCTTTGTGGACAGCCACATAAGGACTACATGAACATGATTTTAATCCATCTTACGTGGGTACCGTTAATATCCAGAATTATGGATGGAGAAACTGAAACACAGAGAGGGTAAGTAAATTTCCAAAGGTCACAGCACTTGCAAGTAGAAAAGCTGAGATTCAAAAGTAGGTCTATCTATCTACCTGACTCCAACACTGATCTTCACAATTATTGGGCTATTATTGCATTTCAATTTCCCAGTGCTTCAGCATAATTTTGACTGATGGTACATGGTAAGTGTGTTAATTTGTCATTATACTTTAAAAGCTTTCTATACTATTGAACAACAATATTTAAATCACAAGTTGCAATACAAAAGAAAAACCTCTAGCAATACTGTGAAAAAAGAAATCCTTATTAATCAAATACAACAAGACTTCTAGAAATGCTTGGTACAATGCAACTATTTAAAATGATCGCTTCCCTCAATGTCTTCCAATAGTTAGCATTAGACACTTTATTTCATTTGTTTTCTTTTAGCTGCCACATGTTGGTGATAGAGGCAGTTGTTTCAAACACCATCTAAAACTATGAAGGGCCCTGCATTTGCCAGCGCAGCCTGTGTGGCTGAGGAGGGGATTCTGCCTAGAGATCATTTGTTGTCATTTTAAAGAGCCTGAGAATTTGAGGGTGAGGTGGCCCCGAGGCCACATTCAGGGGCTCTGCTCTGGTGCGGGGACCAGACACCTTTGTGAGCCCCTTGCCGACCCCCATGACATCTCCCAGGGGACAGCTAAGGCATGTGCAGCAGACAGGCCTCAGGCTCTGTGTCTCCAGCTCAGCTGGCAGTGCCTGTGGCCACTAAAATCAGGACTGTCTGGCCTCAGACCACGAACAATCCATATTAAAGGCTGTTAAGTTTGGGTACCTAAAACATCCTCTAAGAAAAAGTCATCATTTTCTCAGACCACTGATGTCAAAAAAAAATTCAGCGGAATGAAGGGACTCATAATGGATGCCGTCATTTTATTTTGCTAAGCCGGGACTTTACAAGGAAAATACAATTCTCTTTTCACCATCACTTCATAAAAATAGGATCGGAACAAAGAACAGTTGGCCATTTTCCGAACACACATACACCTATATATTAGGGTGGTGATGTATAACAAAAACTCATATGCAAACTGCTCTTAGTAATAATAACGACAGCCAGCATTTATTTTCACTTACTAAGTATTAGGCATTCTCCTAAGTGTTTTACACATGTTCTCTCATTTATTTCTCAACTCTATGATGTTGGTCTCTCACTGCCATTGTACAAATAAGAAAACTGAGGCAAAGAGAACTTAAATAGCTTGCTCAAGTCCCACCTCAGATGCGATCTAGATTCAAACCCCGGCAGTCTAGCTCCAGAGCCACTCATCTGCTTCCTCCAAAGGTGTACTAGTGAGAAAGGCGCAGGTTTTACATCGGACAAACGCAGTTCTCGTGATGCTTGCGCCACTTACTAGTTTGGTGATCTTGGGCATTTTACTCAAACTTGGTCTGCCTCAGTTTCCTAACCTGAAAATTGATAATAATAATTGTCCTTTCATTGAGTTTGCTATGAGGAGTTGATGTAATAAAGAACCTAGGTCAGGGCTAGGAACAGAGTCAGCACCTATAAATGACTAGCATTTAATTATTGCCAATATTTTGAATATGACAACATTCCTAAGTTAACTGTAAACTGTATATTATTCTCATACCGTACTCTGGGTTCCACTATTCCCAATTAACAGGTTTTTTGTTTTGTTTTGTTTTGTTTTTGTAATATTCATAAAATCAAAGCATTCCTCTGGGCGTTTTTATAGATAGACTTCAGAACCAGGTCACCCATTCTGCCACCCCTGCAAACGCCACCCCAGTCACTACTACAGACCTGATTCTTACTTTCAGAGCAGGCAACCAGCTACAGAGCACCTCTTGAGGGACGCTCAAACGGTTTTCTCTGCCTGCATTTTCATCTCGTACAAGTGCAAAGGGAGAAGTCATCACCAAGCCTCCTACTTCCCCCAGCTCTGCATACAGCTCATGGAGATGTCGGGGGAGTATTACTGGGGGCTTGCAGGGCCCCATACAAGTGACATGCAAGTTTCAGCACAATTTAGTTTCCCAGGATATGTTTCATAGTTTTCCACAAAGTTCTACTCAATGTGACATTTGCTCGTTAATTCATTCAACAATTTTTTTTTTCTTTTTTTTACCAAGCTCCCACCTCATGCCAGGACCTGTACTACAACAGTAAAGAAAAGGACGGAGTCCTCCTTAAGACGCTGATGGGGGAAGTGGCTGGGTAGGTGGAGGGGCACAGAGAAGTGACCGTGCAGTTAGGATGGAGGGAGGGAAGTGTCGGGGTGGCGACAGTCATACAGAGTGCATGGAGTCAGGGTACTTGACCCAGACTCTACAGGCAGGGAAGGAGGTCTCACAGGGTCAAGGACATCCATGCTGTTCTGAAGGACTTCTAGGTGTTAGCCAGATGAAGGCAATAAAGATGAAGAAGAATGAACTCCAGGCAGAGGGAAGAACGTGGGCAAAAATAACAGAAATGATAGTGAAAATGTGCTTATATTTTAGGAATTGTGCGCAAGTCAGTAAACACTAATTGAAAGCAAATGTAGTGAATTTATTTGTGCTTTTCCTTCATTTATTCATAAGTCAAAACTTCCTTTATGTGAATTTATATAATAATGCGGCTCAGCATTGAATCACTGCAACACAATCAGATGGATCATACTTGGGGATATGAGGTAGAAGAATTTTGCTTATTGTCTAGATCAGAGATTAGTAGAAGACCCTAAGAATTAAATATTTTTAATTAAGATTTTTTTTTTGATGTGGACCATTTTTCAAAGTCTTTATTGAATTTGTTACAATATTGCTTCTGTTTTATGTTTTTGTTTTTTGGCCACAAGGTATGTGGGATCTTAGCTCCCCAACCAGGGATCAAACCCGCACCCCCTGCATTGGAAAGCGAAGTCTTAACCACTGGACCACCAGGGAAGTCCCTTAAATTTTTAAATATAATTATGTTAGAAGTTTAGAAATGCTTGATAAATCCGAAAGAGTTTTTCACTAGCATGATTCCATTAAAAATGTAAGAAGGGAAAGAAAAGAGATCATAATCTATTTACCTTGAATTCTGATTTTTGAAAGTTAAGGCAATATGAACTTGGCTTGTGGAAAATATATATATTCCTGAAAAACATAATTTATAACAGGTTATTGTCATCATATGCAACAAAACAGTACTACATGTTAAGTTTCTCAGAAGCAAATAATTATAGGCAAAACAGGTAAAGATAGATGAAAGTTAAAAAAATAATAACAACTCAGAAAGGAAAAAAGTGGTTGCCAGGGGCTGGGGTTGGGGAAAATAGGGAGAGATTGGTGAAAGGTACAAATTTTCAGTTATAAGATGAATAAGGTCTGAAGATCTAATGTATAACATGGCAACTATCATTGATAACACTATATTGTATAATTAAAATTTGCTAAGAGAATAGAACTTAAATGTTCTCACACACAATAACAAAATAAATATATGAGGTGATAGATATGTTAGTTAACTTGATGGGGGGGGATTTTTCACAATATATATGTGTATCAATTCATCACCACGTACACTTTAAATACTTACAATTTTATTTGTCAACTGCATCTCAGTAAAGCTGAGAAAAAATAATAACTGTATTGAATTAGTTGCCTGAAAGGGACAAAAATGATCTCCTTCAGTGAATAAACTGCCTTCATCTTAATAAACAAATAAGTCTTTGAGGATAAGCTGAAACTGGCCTGAGACTGGTTTGGCTATTCATGTTTCATGTGGACAATCAACTCATCCATATTTCCTTCTAATATTTTTTTTCTTATTAGTTATCTATTTTATACATATTAGGGTATCTATGTCAATCCCAATTTCACCACCCCCCCCCACTATCCCCCCTTGGTGTCCATATGTTTGTTCTCTATATCTGTGTCTCTATTTCTGTCTTGCAAACCAGTTCACCTGTACCATTTTTCTAGATTCCACATATATGCATTAATATATATATTTGTTTTTCTCTTTCTGATTTACTTCACTCTGTATGACAGTCTCTAGGTCCATCCACGTCTCTACAAATGACCCAATTTTGTTCCTTTTTATGGCTGAGTAATATTCCATTGTATATATGTACCACATGTCCTTTATCCATTTGTCTGTCGATGGGCATTTAGGTTGCTTCCGTGACCTGGCTGTTGTAAATATCCTTCTAATATTTTTGTTTGATATTATATCAACACCAGACTAATATTGGCTTAACTCTTTTAAATGAAAGCTAAAAATGAATAGCTTATATACCCACTGTATTAAATGCACACAAAAATTTATACTTACTGAAAGCATACACAGAAGTCTTCAAAATCTAACCATATTTCTTTAGAAACACCATTATTTACTGTTGCAAGTTCCTCCTTCGATTTTTCCTGTGTTGCTGTTGTCTGGCTGACCAAATCTCTTTCCAGACTGATTCCTTCAGCTGCATGGGCTGCATCATTCAATCCATAGTCTGGTAGTTCATCTGCGTACAGCAGAAGACAACCATGTCAAACAACCTAATTGTTAAATATTAAATTATTAAGATATGAAAAATTGTAGAGGAGAGCTCACACATCAAAATCTATTTTTGAGAAAATATTTACTGAGGTAATAGTTTACATGCAGGTCTCAAATTTGTAGAGGTCCATACAAAGACCCACTTTCATACCCTCAGGAGAATTTAATCATAACTTACATGCAGAGTGTCCAGAAATTTTGAAATCACTTTCATAAATTTGTGCACACATTCTTTAGAGATTCAAGTTATAACACAAGTTAGCTGGTTTATGTATTTAAAATCTGCTGTAAACAGACATATTCATGTAAGAGGGGCTGACGCAGACAACAGAAGGAGAAGCAAAAACTTGAAAGATCTATTGTGATGGATGTATTTCTGTAAGCCCTGCAGTCAGTGATTCAGTAATCTTATTTTATGTTTATCAAGGAATGGCATAAAGTTCTCATACACTTTTCTTGAACCAAAATGTTATATACGCACATGCCACATAACACTTTTTTGGATTTCAGCCTTGGTCAAGTCTTTATTTAGGATCTGAGGAATTTGCAATGGTTCCAGTGCTTTGATCATAACGTGCATGCATTAAGACACAAGAACTTTACTCATGGGACTTTAATCAGATAGTCTTTTATTTTGACTTTAAGCTTGAATTTAACAAGTGAGATTATCTGATTTTTCTAGCCCAGAGCAGATTAGAATCAACACATCAGAGGAAGCCCTGGAGGGAGGCTGCTGAGAGCCAGGAGGAGGGAGAGCAAGAAGCTGTCGAGAAGCAGAGACCCTTTTGTGCTTTGATGTCTGTGAAAAAATGTCATGAGAAGATTATTAATTTACCTTTTCTGAGTATAGCTTGTGAAGCAGCATTACCCTGTGAAATGAAAGGAACACGTTAAGAAACCATTTATAAATTCGACAAAACATTACAGCTCTCTAAAGCACCACAGTTTTTAAAAGAATTAATACAGTCTTTTAAACACTGAAGAAATAGATTTCTACAAATACTTACTAAAACCTACAGCAAAACGAAATTTGTTTTTAACCTTAAAACTCAAAACATGTCAATTTGGCTGAGAGTTTAAATTTGTGACATTAAAATACAGAAGATGTGAGTGTATTAAACATTTGAATCTTATAATAAAAGTTAAATAAAAACAAATATATCCCCAAGTAGATATATTAGTTGGTATGAGGCACCTATAATTAATACAGATTGAGTAAAATGAGATTATGATTGATAATTAGTGTACGGAACCTAAGGATTATTTCAAATTATAAAAATGTTTTCTCAAATTTTTAACAGGGAAAATAAGCTTCACATGTATGACTCTGTTATCTCTGGGACACAATTAAAATAAGTATAAAAGATAAAATGGTATAAATTTATACAGACTGATGGGTGATATTTTGGATGATGTAAAGTGTATGGAGAAGACAGCAGAGTAGACAAAACTGAATACTAAGTGCTGGTGAGAAGCAAGCCCATCCACGCCTTAGGACCCCAGAAACAATTAGCAGGCATCTGGGAAGGACAGAATGAGATACAGGTTGAAAATACAGGGATGGGTTGAATGTCTATATAAGGAACAGACAAATCCCCACTTCTCCCTAATCCCTTCTGGTTTAGCATCTATCCTTCTTCTGCCTAAACAGGGCACTGGAAGTTGCTTCAAGTAGAGAAATTAAATGAAAAGTCTCCAGATCTGGGTTCACAGATACCGTGGGAAGCAAGAAAGGTTACTACACAGAGAGGAGAGGAATTAAGTGAACATCCACATGCTGAACTTTGAGACTCTCAGGAACTCTGTGCTGCTCGGCTTTAATAACTCTGGTGGATAAGGATATAACAATCCTTATGACCACATTCCACCCAGCAGGGAGATTAGAGGACCCTTAACCTGAGACACTGAACAGAGCCAGGGAAAATCCTCAGGGAATCTGATATTTGGAGCTAGTCCCACCCCAAATGAAGCTCATTTACCCCCAATTATCTCAAATTAAAACTTCCAGTTGACAAGCTCTGTCCATGCCATAAAGCTTCTTCTAATCAGCAGCTCTTTAATTTCATAAATTCTTTAAATATATGTGTACAACAAAGTATTGCTAGATAATTGAGGAGAGTCTCATACAAAAGAAAGAAACTAATGGGTGTGGGTAGGGAGATTCATAGGAATCAGAAATGATAATATAGGGAGAAATTTTTAAGTTAGTAATATCAGAAAGTTAAGAAGATATTCATTTATCAAATAATAAACTATAAAAATATAATCAAGAACAAGAGACAGTTCTTAGAACCTAAAAATAGGAAAGTGAAATAAATTCAATAGAAAGTTTGGATGTAAAGTTGATACAAAAGACTCAGAGATGAAAACTAAAAAGCTTTTCAAAGAAAACATAGGTGAAAAGCTTCACGACATTGGATTTGACATTGGTTTCTTAGATATGACAATAAAAACACAGACTGCAAAAGTAAAAATAAATTGGGCTACATAAATAATCTTCTGTCATTCAAAGGACATAATCAACAGAGTGAAAATGCAACCTATGGAATGAGAGAAATTATTTGCAACTCATATGTCTAGTAAAGGGTTAACATCAAGAATATATGAAGAACTTCTACAAAAACAGTATAAAATAAACAAACCCAATTTAAAAATGGGTAAAGGACTTGAATAGACATTTGTCCAAAGAAAATATACAAATGGCCAACAAGCACATGGAAAACGTCCTCCACATCACTCATCCTTAGGGGAATACAGATCAGAATTGCAATGAGATACCACCCTCACAGCCACTGGGATGACTACTGTTAAAGAAAAAAGAAAAAAAAACCAGAAAATGGCAAGTGTTATTGTTACTGTTATGTGGTGAGGATGTAGAGAAATTGGAACCTTTTTGCGCTTTCTGTGGGAATATAAAATGGTGCAGTTGCTATGGAAAACAGTATGGTGGTTCCTGAAAAAGCTAAAAATAGAATTAACATATGATCCAACAATTCCACATCTGAGTATATACCCAAAAGAACTGAAGGCAGCATCTCAAAGAAACATTTATACACCCATGTTCATAGCAGCATTATTCACCAAGTATCCATTGATGGATGTATGGATAAACAAAAGGTGGTATATGTACATGCACAATGGAATATTATTCAGCCTTAAAGGAAAAAAATTATGACACGTGGTACAACATGGATGAACTGTAAGGACATTTTACTAAGTGAAGTAAGGCAGCCACAAAAATACAAATACTGTATGATTTCTCTTATATGAGGTACTTAGAGTAATCAGAATCCTAGAGACAAAAAGTAGAATGGTGGTTTTAAGGGGCTGAAAAGGGGCAGGAATGCAGAATGATTTAATGGGTATAAAGTTTTAGTTTTGTAAGATGAAATGATTTCTGGAGGTTAGTGGCACAACAATGTGAATGTATTCAATATTATTGTTCTCAGAAAAGGAAATTCTTGAGGAAAAAGTATAAGAAAATTCTCCAGAACTGAAAAACGTGAGTATCCAGGTTGAACGGGCTCATGGAGTACCTAGCACAGTTCATGTAAACAGACTCATTTACGCGGCCAATCATTGTAAATTTTTCTTATTCCAAGAATGGAAGGACTGTCTTAAAACATTCCCAGAGGGGAAAAAAAAAGAGTCATCCTAGAACAGATCAAGAATCAAAATGTTATCTGTATTCTTAAGAGCAGTGGTTGAAGGTAAAAGACAAAAGTTAAGGAACAGAGTTAAAATTCTGAAAGAAAGAACATCCACACTGGAATTCTACAACACGCCAAAATATAAATCAGAGGAGGGGGTGGAATACAGACATCTGCAGGCATACAAACCCCTCATAATTTTCACTTCCCACGCAGTTTTTCTCAGGGAGTACTAGAAGATGTGCACCACCTAAATTAGGGTATCAAGTAGCAGGAGAGCATAGTTTCCAAGAATTAGAAAATCCATCAGAGGAGAGAGAGAAAAGAAAGTCCAATGATGACAGGTGCAAGTTTCCATCAGTTGGAACAAGAGCAAGAGAGCAAAGGATTCCAGAGGGTGATCTCTCCAGGAAAACAGGCGGCATTGGTAGAGTTATCTGATGTGTTTGTGTGGTAAAGGGGGTTTAAAGGTATTTGTTCAATGGTGTTTCTTTTTTTAAAAAGAGTGTTTGGGAAGGCTTCCTAATGTGTCGCAGAAAAAAAAATGAAGTAATTGGTTTGTACAAAAAGTTGTGTAAGAAAAGAAATTTGTCTCTCCAATAAAAATCCTTCCACAGCTAGAATATTTTTTAACGGACGAATACTTTTATTTATTACCATCCTTCTTCTATTACAGCCTGAAGTAATGATGAAGGTGGAAAAGGAAACAGGTAAATAATTAATGCCTGACTTGCACTAAATATTAATTCCTAAGGAAAGTCTGAAAACAGGCCTAGTGTCCCTAATATTTGTATCTATTTTAAGGGCAAAGGTAGGGTAATTTTGCTATTTAAAAACATGAACTATATTAGGCTGGGCTAGTCTGAGGTAACAAACCAATCCTGAAATTTCAATGGCTTAACACATAGGGTTAACTTCTCCCTCACATTCAGCCCATTTTGGGGGGCTCCTTTTCAAGGGATTCCTTTCCCAGTTGTGATGTAGGGATCTAGAAACTTGTATCTTGTAGCCTTGCCACTGGGATACGCGGTTTCCTGATGGTTGTGGGAGAAGCAGAGAGCTGCAAAGCCACGTGCAGACTCAGTAAGTGCTTCGGCCTGAAACGGCACACCTCACTATTGCCTGCACTCTATCAGCCAGATTGTGTGTCGAAGGCAAGCTCAAGAGCAGGGCCGGCTTCATGAGTGTGTAATCACTCAGGGCGCTGGGCTCAGAAGGGCCCTGTGTTTGTTTTAACGCTCTGCTGTCACTCTCTTGACATTCTTAATAATTGTTGAACAAGGGGCCCTGCATTTTCATTCCACAAGTTACGCAGCCAGTCCCAGTTACAAGCCAGGAGCCAGACCTGTGAGAGGCCTGGGAAGTACACAAGGGGCACTGAGACTCCCAGGGGGCAGTGGGCATCTCAGTCAGAGATCCTGCCAATCAAGCCACAATGCAGAGCCCTTTGCTTCCACTGTTAGGGCTCCAGCTGTTACGGCTCGTAGAACTCTTAGTTTCCCCAACAGCTTCATCCCTATTAGGTGAGAAGCATTAGGTAACAGCTCAGGAAATCTCAACGGGGTCCGCTCTGGTATCCAGCCTCACAGCTAGAGTACTGATTGGACAAAAACTTGTGAAATGAAAACATCTTGAAGACAGAGGAAAGTGGAGGTATGAGATGGTAAGTGAATACAAGAGTGCTAAATCCTTATCTTCTGTAGCAAGAGGTCAAGAGATAATGTTTAAATTGATAGATGGAGAAAGAACGGAATTCAGTCATTCAACAAATACGTAACAGTGTCTGTCATGTGCTAGGCATCTTTGCAGGTGCTGAGGGAGAAACAGTAGATGATAAAGATCAAGATCTCTGCCTTCATAAAGGCTACTACTTAGAAATATGGAGACACATAGCAGAAGAAACACTTAAATAAAAGTGATTGACTCTGGGGAGGAAGGCTAAAGAATGAGGAGGGGTAATACAGGTTGGTTATTTTATGATTATCTTTTTGGTAACTTTTGACTCTTTAAAACTATTGCATACAATACTTTGAAATTAAGAAAAAAAGTTTAACAATGTTTAAGTCTATTCATTCTTCTTGCAAGATTTCTCATCTGTTAGTCTCTGCTTTTCAACTAATTCTAAAAAATGTGTTTACGTGCGTGTGATTCTGTACCCTCCAATGTATCTTATACCATTTATAGAGGTTGGTAGAAATCAACTATGGTTCATTCACATAATGAAATAGTATGTGACTTTAAGAACAAAGACGCTCTTTAGGCATAGTGAAATTATCTCCAGTATTTACTAAGTAAAAACTTAAAAAATTTTCATTAAGTTTTGAGTAGAAAAAGGTGGAATATTGTGTGTTTCTTTATATTTACATAAAGACACCCTGAAAGTGTCCTACAGAGGGCAAAGCAGTGAAAGTGGGAGAAGTACTTACATGGAAACAAGACTTCTTGATGTATGCCTTATAATTTTATTTTTGAACATGCAAATATATTATGCATTAAAACCCTTTCACACCTACCACACTGGCAGAAGTTGAAACATCAGACAATATATGGGTTGGCCAGAATGTGGTGTGCAGAGAAAATTCTCATCCAGTGCATTTTATTGTAAGGTTAAAAGGTGAATGTCCTATGACCCATCAGTGATACTCCCAGATTCATATCCTAGAACAGAGCTTCCTAGGCTAGTGTCCACTGGGGCCCATGGTTAGATTTCAGGAATCCATGAACATGGTTGCTTGAAAGATTATTTTCATCTTTAGCTGAAGTTCAGCATTCAGTTTTCTTCAGTTTTCAATTTATCAATGCAGGTGAGTAGCTACAGTGTTATTGGCAATAACTGTGACTTTATCCATGAAAGAAATCACAATATTTTACCTTATATTAGAGTTGTTGCAAAATCTGAAATGTCACATATGCTAATCACTACTTTGAAGTTACAGCAGTTATTAGGCCCATTGTTGGATTCCATGTGGTCACATCTTCCTGTCTACAGACACTCCTGTAACCTGAACTGCCCAACTATCTGGCAGCTATCCTTTAGTATACCTTCAACCACCAAATCGTGACGTTGTATGTTCACACGGTGCTAACCCAGACAGCTGTTCTGCTTTCCACTGTTCCCTGTTGCCAATACTCAGCTCATACGCAGAAAGAGATAAGTTGTATTCATTGTGTGTTTTAGAAAATTGACAAAGGGAGACATAACACATAAAAGTTCACAAACCCTGGAACTACAGAAACTCTTGCATGTGTGTACAGGGACAGTCAAGATGAGTCATGGTACCACTGCTTGCAATAGCAAGAAACAAAAAGCAATGAATGTAGCCATTAACACTGTGAAAGATGTTTTTAAATGGTAGACTAGTTATGTATTAAATACCTTTGACCAATGAAATGAATGAACTGTAACATGTGGCAAAAGAGACAAATCTCATAAACATTAAGAAATCCCAGAAGAATTAATACAAGAGTCCACAAAAATAAAATGAGGATGACAATGAAACCAAGCTATATATTGTTCATAAACGTGTACATAACTGACAAAATTAGAAGAGTGTGGAGCTGACAAATACCAGGCCTTGTATGGCAGGTAGGAGATTCAATTCAGAAGAGACACACGTGGAACTTCCCTGGTGGTCCAGTGTTTAAGACTCTGTGCTTCCTCTGCAGGGGGCACGGGTTCAATCCCTGGTTGGGGAACTAAGATCCCACATGCCATGCAGTGCACCCCCCCAAAAAAAAGAGAACACAGGAGACATCTATGAGAGATGAATATTCCACTTTCTAATCTAGAAGATGGGTACGTAAGAAGTTTATTTTCAGTGTTCTTTATTCTGCTCAAATGCATTTATGTATAATATATTTCACAATTTAAGAAAAAAAGTTTTTATAGTTAAGAATCAGGCTAATAATAAGAGTAACATAGTTACCTGAGACATATTTCTTGTCAATTGACTTAAGCCTGTCTGGCTAAAGGTTGCAGTTTCATCATTTTCAGTAAGGGAAGATAAACCAGATCCTGGAAGCACCCCTTTCTTAATCAAAGATCGTACAAAATGACTAATGGAAAAAAAAGAAAAAAAACTTCTGTTATCTTAATCTCTTGTTTAAAGCTACTAATAAATAACTGCAGCTTTTATTGAGATATACTTGACATATAACATTATATTAGTTTCAGGTATACAACATGTTGATTCAATATTTGTATATATGGCAAAATGATAACCACAATTCTAGTTAACGTAGGCCACCACACACAGTTACAATTTTTTTTCCTTGTGATAAGAACGTTTAAGGTCCACTCTCTTAGTAACTTTCAAATATACAACACAGTATTATTAACGATAGTCACCATGCTGCACATTATAGCCCCAGGACTTACTTATTTTACAACTGGAAGTTTGTCCCTTTTGACCCCCATCACCCATTTCATCCACCCCCATGCCCTGCCTCTGGCAGTCATCAGTCTGTTCTCGTGTACTCTGTATCTATGAGCATGTTTGCTTGTCTGTCTTTTTTAGATTCCACGTATAAGTGGGATCATAAGGTATTTGTCTTTCTCTGTCGGACTTATTTCACTTGAGATATCCTCAAGGTCCATCTATGTTGTCACAAAAATGGCAAGATTTCCTTCGTTTTGAATGGCTGAATAATATTCCGTTGCATAGTGATGTTTGGTCAACCATAGAAAGTTCTGATTTTTTTCATTTTATCACTCTCATTCTTTTACAACCAGTAATTTCTTTTGCTTCATGTTAAAAAATATTTAATTGCTATATATACTACTGAAGCAATATTCTCTATCAGTCACTGGAATGGTGTAAAAATTTTCTGGAACGCTATTTATTGTAAAGCTATGGTGGCCATCTTTGAATGTTGATGATCAGAACACATAGGAACCTGGCATTTAGAAGTGATTTAATTAAGTATCAGAGTAATGTAGCAGTGAAATAGGGCTTGGAGTCAAAAATTTAATGATGCACGTTGAGCCCTTAAGTTTACAACTGTGATATTTATACTAGCTACCCAAGCATACAGTACTTTCTTTCAAGTTATTGCTGACATGGGCATCCCTGGTGGCGCAGTGGTTGAGAATCTGCCTGCCAATGCAGGGGACATGGGTTCGAGCCCTGGTCCGGGAAGATCCCACATGCCGCAGAGCAACTAGGCCCGTGAGCCACAATTACTGAGCCTGTGCGTCTGGAGCCTGTGCTCCGCAACAAGAGAGGCCGCGATAATGAGAGGCCCGCGCACCGCGATGAAGAGTGGCCCCCACTTGCCACAACTAGAGAAAGCCCTCGCACAGAAACAAAGACCCAACACAGCCATAAATAAATAAATAAATAAATAAATAAATAAATAAATAAATAAATAAACAAACCCAAAAAGTTGAAAAAAAAAAAAAAAAGTTATTGCTGACATGACCCCAAATCAATGTTGCCACAGCTAGAAGTTTATGGGTACAATAAAAAGATATTTGTTATAGTACAAATATATTAGATGTTTCAAAGATAAAATTAAATTTCATGTATATAGAACTTCCCATACTTTTGGATTTTTCCTTGCTAGTGTTCTGTAAAACTTGGTTCACCTCAAGCTAAATGTCTCTGAAACTGCCACTAGAGGGTAGCACAAACATATCTGTGAGGCTCTGATTCTCTAAAACAAGGCCAGGAGCCAGGACTGGGCAAACTGGGCATGTTGTTGCTACAGTGACAGTGTTCCAAGGAAAGGCAGTTGCATAGCACTCATTCTCCAGGGCTCGTCAAAAAACCGGCTTGCTCTTATGCTGACCTGAGAACTCTGACTGTACAGCAGTCAGGTACAAGGAAATGCCATTCACATATTTTTGCTTTTGGCTCTGCCAGATAAAATGGATATACTAGGGAATTCATAACAGGTTCAAGCAGTGAATAGATTAGTTGAATCCAATCAAGTGTTGAAGTCACCTAGACCTGGGTTAAAGAATTTCATCCAACTTAATTAGGTTAAAAAGCTGAAAGAAAGCATAAGAAAATTAAGTAAGAGAGTCAACGTTGGAAATTCAGGTTATGAAACCAACGCATTTGTGGTCTCTCTTGGCATAGGGATTCTAGAAGTCTGCGTGTGACAGTTTGAATCCTGAGAAAATGTGTCCTGGTGGTGTGTGCGGCTCTGGTTCATACAATCCACAAAATATTTGAGTAATATGCAATCTCAATAAGCTAAGAGATAATCAAAAATTAGTTTGAATGGTAAAATCATCATCTCAGTGGATAACACTAACTATAAAATTAATTAGAAAAAGTATAAAGTTTAATATTTTTATGTTAAGTTTAAGAAAATTCTGTCTTTATGCGGTATTTTGTATTGGTAACAGGTGAAAGAAGTTTAGCATGTTACATAATCCAACAAATTAGGCTATAAAATGTGTAGCTTTATATTTAATTTTAGGTTTATAATTAAGTTATAAGAAAATTTTGGTTTGTAAAAACTAATAGTGTACATAGGAAAAACCAAGGTTACCAAAAAACATTTTGATTATTTGAACTTTTAATGATGATTTATATAATTGGCAAGATTTTATTTGTGATTTTTGGCTTTTCAAGAATTACTTAAAGCAAAAATAAAATACAGTACTGTTGTAAATACAATTTAAAATGTTTAAATAAATTCAGCTAACTAAATTTATTTAAAACTTTTATAGAAATTAATAATTTATGTATAAAATAAGAATTTTTATAAGTTAAACTGAAAGTTTGAGGAAAACTAGATTTGCAAATACATAGCAGAACAAATTTTTAAAACCAAAGAAGCAGCAAATTGTTTTTTCTGTTTATAAAGCTTGACATGGCTAAATGCCATGTTTGTCTACTAGTGCTGCCTAGGGGGTCCCTCCTCAACCACTTTTCAGTGAATTGTTGATGCATAGAACTGCAGGAGCTTTAAGTTAAAACATTTGAATAATGTTTCTAATATTTTCAACTTAACTAGAGTCCATAAAATGTAAATTAACGGGCTATGATGTAAAGAAGCTCTAAAAGTAGGACAGTGCAATGAACAGACTTCTGATCTAAATTTTGACTGCTTTTATTCATCAACTTATATTCTTATCGTGGATTTTAATATATCTAAGAGAAGGATGAAACATACCTAATGGTCATTATATTTGTGACCTATAAGCCGTTCAAAAATTTTAATGATGTTCTAGTAAAGTTTAAAAAAAAGTTCAAAAAAGTACACACGTCATAAATGTAAAACTTGCTGAAAAATCACCAAGTAAATATGGCCATATCACCATTATTCAGATCAAGAGATATTAATATTACCAGCACTCCACAAGCCCTGCCAGATGTGCTTCCCAATCACAGCTAGCACTCCTCGCCACAGGTAACCACTATCAAGACTTCCAACACCATATATTGCATTTTTTTTTCTTTTTAAAAATCTATATTAATAGAATAATTAAAACTAAACTGTATACTTTTTATACCAGATTTCTTTGGTCTAATATTTTTGTGTGTGACATTTATCCACGCTGATTTTTTTTGCAGTATTTCTTCTGCTTTATATCTATGTATTATTGTATTATGTTTGTCTATGGTTTTACTATGATTATCTAGCGGCAGTTTTCTCCCCATTTACATTACTTGACTTTTTTTCAGAACTTGCTGAATCTTGACTTGATTTTTTTTAACTTTTGGGATAATATTGGTCATTATATTTTTATTTCATGATTATTCCCCAAACTCTCTATCCTCTACTTCTGAGACCCACTTGCAAGTATGTTGGTCTTTTTCAACTTTTCTTACATGTCTTTATTATACTTTTCCTCATTTTTTTTTTTTTGGTCTCCATACTTCAGTCTGGATATTATCTTTTGACCTATTTTCCACTTTGCTAATTGTCTTTTTTTGCTGTATCTTATCTGTGATTAAACACATCCACTGAATTCTAAAATTTCAGTTATTATATTCCTTGGTTCTAGAATCCCTATTTTTTTAACCATTTTAAATACTATTATTTATTTTTATACTTTACAACTTTATTGAGGGATTATTGAAGTACATTTAACTGCACAAATTTAAAGAATAGATTTGATAATCCTTGATATATGTATATATCCATGTGTTAGTTATCAATTGCTTCATAACAAATCACCACACTTTTAGTGGTAATAATCATATCACCCACTATTCCTTCTCATTATTGCTATCTGTGGACTTCCTTTTCACCACTATGAACTCATTAAAAACGTTAGACCCAGGATGATAATTTTTATTTCTACCCCTATTGTCACATTCAAATATTAGTAAATTTGGATTCTTCCTCCCCTTCCTCCTTTTTCTTCTTCATTGTCTTTGCTGTTGTATTTAGTTAGCTCTTTTTTTCTCCTCTAAGACTGACAGACTTCACCTCCCAGGTTTTTATGACAATCATTTGATCTTGTGATTTAATTATCAGGTAATAACCAAAAACATTCCCCAGTGTTAATGTTTAAAGTAAAACAAAATACTGTGTTGTTCTAAAACAGAAGTCAAAACTGTAAAGCCAGACATATTTAGGCCTCATTTTGACCAATTCAAAATTTATCTTAACTGTTTATTACTGTGAAATAGAACCTAAAAATTTTATTTCCCTATGATCACTGCATTGACACAAACTTTAATACATTTGTCACCAAGGGATACATTTTTAACTGCACAAATCACAAAATGCTTCTTCTGTTAACAAGATGAATTCATGGGAAAGAATGTTCTATACTTACGTTTCTGTTGGAATTGTAAATGCAGTCATTCTATAATTCAAAAACGGACTTGAAATCTCAAGAAACTGGTCAGGCTTCTTTATTACTAATTCTAAAAAGAAAAAGGTAGTGTGATGTACTTTTTAAAAAATCTTTCAAGATTATATGTAAAATTTGACATTTAATGCAGTACTGATTAGATTAACTATTTACCCAGCAAATTTCAATAGAGTTAAATAGAAATGTACTATGATACATAAAGTTTTGTATTAAAAAGGACTTTATAGATCCTACCAATATGAGATTTCTTTAGTCTATTTCTCAGTTGCTTTCCAGATTTACAACGTGAAACAATGAAGTCTCAAGGGAGAAAGTCAGCAATGTCTTCTGGAGTTATTACTTGGCATTTGCTGCTATTTCAAGTACACAAAAGACTTTCTATAAAACTCTTTTACTAAAAATGTGTTCTTTTAGTTAACCTCTACAACACAATTGCTCAGGACATGAAAAAAATGTGGACTAATACATGGAGATAGTGGAAGAACAGAAAATGTAACATAGTAAGGGTCATAGGTAGAAAAGAAAGCAGTAGTCAAGAAAAATGTTGTGGGTATTCCTAAAGATGTCTGAAGCTGACATAGAAGTAAATTCTCAATGGATATAGCACACAACCCACGCACTAACACGGTGAACATTGAAATTAAACATTAGGCATAATTATTTTAAATAAGCTCCTATAGCAGTGGAAAGGATGACCACAGGACGAAGAGAAGCGAGACTATAACACAGTGCACGTGACTTCTCTGTGCTTGTTCTGTGATAACCTCTATATTGATCTCTCTCTCTCCCTTTCTCTCTCTCTCTCTCTGTGTTTCCTGTTAATTTCACTTAAAATATTAAATCCAATAGAGAGAAGAAAGACAATGATGTGGTGAGCCTCAAAGCAGGACACTGCAGTTATGGAATCCCATCAATCCATAGGTTTTCTTTCCCAGCTTACAATGGAGCTATCAAATTACACAGAATTACACAACAGTCAATATCAAAATCAGGAAGTAGCTGAATGTCCAGTATTTTTCCTTTCATTCAGCTATTCCTGATGCTCTGAATGAAGAATGGTTGTGTGGCTCTATGCATTTAACTAAAATATAGCATTCAGTGGTAAAAGATTTTCTTTCAAGCATCATGTGAATGCTGATCTTTGGTTGGAAAGACAGAAGAAGATAGGAAGGAAGGAGGGAAGGGAAGGAGGGAGGGAGGAAACTGGAAAGTTCTTGGAATCCAAAGCAACAGTTGGCACTTTGGTGGCACAAACAGCCTGTTGCAGGAACTCAAGGAATGTAAGGAAATAACTGAAATAATCAAGCAGGAGGGAGAGAGGCAGACAAGTCTAATAAAAAAAAAAAAAAGATGAACTGACCATTTCTCCTGTATATCTAAACCAGATATTTCTTTAATCTTTGTTCTTTTCTGGCCAGGATAAAACATGTTGTGCTAGAAAATCTTTGCCACCAGCTGTACTGGTTGTATAAACGTAGGCAGAAAGAAAATGTGAGGAAAATTACATGGTTAACAGTTGTTATTTATATCTTAAAAACATGTAAATTACGGTTGGAAGTAGGAGGCAAGGAACAGGTAAATACTCCAATCTCTGCGGCTACTGTGGTTTTAGGATCCTGAGTACCAACGAGACTTACGTATTACCCTGTGACTGAGATATGTTTCCCCTGCACTGAAGGATAAGCAACACTTGAATTGGTAGCAGAAGCCACAGCAAGCACCATCAATAAGGGTACAAGCCATGGTTCATGAGCCCAGCCACTTAAAGCTTATTTATATGCTTCTCAGGGATGCCTTTAGTAAACTGGCACCAGGTATGTTCATCGTGGCTTTGTCTTCATTGTTCATTCAAGGACAGGCCTGTGAACCGTAATGCAACAACTTCTAGAATGTGATGACCTGTTACTGGATGAAAACAATTAGTAGATCCTGAGGTATTGGAAAAGACAAAGGAAGAAAACGCAAAAGCAAGGAAATGAACACAAAAAAGATAACAAAAAAAGCTGTTTTTGAACGAAGATAATTTAAACTTTTCAGAATGGGAAATATATTTACACACATACACACATATACATATGTAAACCATAGCACCACAATTCTCTATCACCCTTCATTAAAAATCGCAAGTATAAATTAGCTATGGAAAGGCCATATGTTTATGTTGAGTTAACATAAACAAGTTATTCTTCTAAGCCATAATTTTTTAATTATTAGTTTTTCTTTTCTAATCCCCTCTCCTTATGATTTTTCATTTATGGTCTCGCTCATTTCTTCTCTCGCCATCTTGGTCTCTCTTCCATTCAAACGTGGTGCTCATGGTAAAAGGAGTAAAAATGAAGACTTGTAGAGAAAATGATTGAAGGAGCGAAGAATTAGACATGGATTATGAAGAATTTAGAAACAAAAGGTGAGAATAAGAACAAGGTGGGAACAGCCTCCCTGCCCCATTCTCAGCCTGTGTGAACCTGTGTATTTCTGAGCACAACTGCCATTCACTGTGGCTACATGACAACACTGACACGGGAACCAGCCCAGGGTAAAAGTCCTATTCCTATAGGAGTTCCAAACAGAAATCGGTCAATTCAAAGATTATGTCCTACAGGGCACTGTAGAATGATGCCCATGTTAGAAATTCACACCAGTGGCCTAACATATATGCTGCTTAACCTTCTATATTATTTACTACAAACCACTTTTCTATCACAGTTATAATCACAATGCCGTCACCCAAAGAATGGCCTTTATATATCTGACCAGTTTAGACATGAAAACCAAACTGCTTGGCGTCTGAGATGTGCAGAATTAATCCTTTAAAGATTAAATTCGGATTAAAGACAAAATTCGGACATAAAATTAAATGAAGGTTTTAACTGTAATGTTGGGTTGTTTGCCTTGATATGTATCTCATTACAAATGAAACTATTAGAACTTCATAGAGAGAAATGTTAATAAGATTTTCAGACAATATGATTCATACCTTGAGCTTCATCTGTTATAACAGTTTCTTTTTTTTGACGAAGGAGTTTCCACGGAGGTATAGGAGGTAGTTTTGGTGGTGCTATAAGGGGGCAAGACCTAGTTCTTGTCACCAGCACAGGATGGCTACAGAGGTGGGAAAGCCCATATTCCCTAAGCTTCTCAGCAGAATCAGCCTAAAAGGTGGAAGGCAGATTTAAAAGGATTCTTGTATTTGCTTCATGCACTTAAGATAATACTTCTCGTCATTATAAAAATACTGTCACCACTAGAGAGACATAGTGGTAATAAGAAAAAAAATAACCACCCGTATTTCTACATTCCTTAACATGAGCACTATTACTCTTTGTATTTCTTTCCATCTTTTAAGTTATCTGGGGCCCCCTTTCCTTAGTTACAAAATGAGAGACTAGAACGAGAAGCCACTTTTCAGTTCTAAGAGTTTAAGATTCTCTGAGATTGCAGAAGTCTTAGTACATCAGTTTTGGTCCAAAATTAATCAGCTACTATTTTTATAGGTTAAAGCTTTGATGCAGTACTTAACATGTAAAGTCTTTGTTAGTTTGTTTTTTAAGCACCAGCAATTGCTACATAGTGTTCAAAATAAACCAACTGCCTTTAGTGCGTCAGGTCCATGAGGGTAAGCGGTTGCCTTGTCTACAGTTTATGTCCTCAGGCTCCCCCCACACACAAAATCCTCATGATCACGCCTGACAATGGAGGCATTCACAGAAGGACAGAGGGTAGAGGCTCCCCTGTGTCCTGCCAGATCAAGTCATTTCCCAGGCAGATGCTTTCCGTATTCGACGGTTCAGATCTCCTGAAGCCACTTGGCTTTGGAACAATTCAGAGTAAGATTTAAGTAGAAATTCAGTTACTGACTGATGGCTGAAATATACCATAAGTAATCAAAAAGTATGTGAAAGTTAAAGTAATGTACACTGTAGTCAAATTCTCATGTTCACGGTCTAAATGTTGAAACATTTAAAGTAAAATAAAATATTAACTACCTTAAAGTCAGTTTTGCCAGTAACTATTTTTCTTCCTAGTGATTTTGCATCATTGATTTCTATGCAAATAGCAATGTTTGAAAATGTAAATTTATAAAGCAGTCATTTAAATTGGGATCAGAAACCCACCTATTAGCCTATTCTAAATTATCGCCTCAGCTACAACATGCCTTGCTGTTGTGGCTGTTTTTCTATAGTTCAAACTATAGCTCAGTCTATAGTTGAGGCACAAAATAGGCGGGGGTATCCATGAGCTAGAACAGTTCTTCCTGAATCCAGAGATTAATTATGATTGTAATAATTAATAATTGTAAGAAAGAGTTAACAGTGCATTATTAAGTCCAGTAGAGCCATTTAAAAGCATTATAAATATGGGAAATAAAGAGGAAAGCACTTCAATTTTTTTTTTTTTTTTAAAAAGGCCTAATTTAAAGGAGAGGAAAATGTCACATCCCCTTTATCTCATCTGTGAATGTTGACAATTCACTGAAAAAATTCAGAAACCCCTGGAATTATGCCTTAGAGTGGCTTAAAAATTTTTTTTCATAGATGTTATAAAGGCTAAACCTTTTTTGTATAACTTTAGCTCTGTCAAATTTTAGAAGTTTCCCAACACCTGTAAGGAACCCTTTCCAATAAGAATTTATGGAAGAATATATTGCTGTTATTCACTAAGTTAATGTCTCGGTATAGTAATAAAAATACATTACTGTAAAATTTACATTTAAATAATATCTAAAGTAGTATTTATAAGTTGAATAATTCCCAGATAGTTTACCGTTCAAAAATTTGGTCTATGTATCTCAACTCCTTCTTACAATTGCAACCACAATTGTAGTCTGTTTGCTTTCTTTTTTGAGCTGCAGAGCATCAGAAAATAAAACTATTTAAGGCATTTAGAAAATGTAAGATATTGTATCAAATAATTAAGTATGGTATTTTCACCTATTGTATTGTTTGAATAATCCACAAAAGTACTAGCTTGATGTAAGGTATGTAAGCCAGTTTCTCATACTTTGTTTTATTTCCAACATACTACACAATACTTCTGAATGACATAAAGTAATGCTATTAATAATAGTTATAGTTCGATATTGAGAAACTTTGTTCAAGGGTCGCAAATTTCCTTAGATTAGAATTAGGGACAGAGAGAAATTTAGAATAGTGAAACATTCTAGTGAAATACTGAATAGGCCTTCAAGAAATATTTTTGAATAATTCATTATGTAAGACAAATTAGAAGTTTCCTTGCCCATAAAACCCTTTCACTCCCTTACCCCATCCCACCTCAGACATTCTAAAAGTAGGGTTTTGAGCAGATAGGGGAGGCTTTTTTAGAACTCCCAGCTCACCCATTTAAATAAAACTAAAACCATTTAGAAGACCCAGGAGCAAGAGAATGGGGGATAATGTGGGGTAATTCTTAACACTTTGTTTCTTCCAAAGTTTTTTTTTTTTTTTTTTTTTATTCTTGCATTCTTTACCAATTCTTTAAATAAAGGAAAAGTATTGACTTTATTTTTACAGCCTGGTCTCATTGTCTTTGGGGTTAGAATTTTTTGCAATGTACTCCATTTAACAAAATTCCACTAGAACAGAACTTGTTTTCTGTAGATTCAGCTTGAAAATATTATATCATCTTTACATTCTGATTTTTACCAGGAGAATGTGTTCATCCTAATAACTAATGTAAAAGAATCAGCAGAAGACTGTAACGTTGTAGTCAATTCATTACAGCCTTGAAGTTCATCTCATTACTGTTATAGACACTGGGCTCATTTCTGAAACTCTGGGCCCTTTAAGTCATTTCAACCCCCAAAAGGAGGATTTATAATACTCTGCACATCCTGGCTCCCTCCCACATGTCAAGCTGCCTCTAAGACTTCTCCCTTTGCAATCTGTTCAACCTCTAGCAGTCCCTCGAACCCAGTGGGTTCTCCTTCACCTTCAGACTTTCCCACATAAGCTTCCCTATGCTTCAAGCACACTTTTTCCTGTTTTCCAGGCTAACATCTTAAAGCCACTGCTTAAACATTTTTTTTCCCCCCTTTGGGAAGACTTCCCTAGTCACCCACTAGAGAGAAAGATGTGTTTCTGCTATGTGTCCAATACTCATTTTTCCACTCCTTCATTAATTCATTTATTTGGTCACTCATTCAACTTTATTTTATTTGAATGCTACATCTACCATGTTCCAGGCGCCCTCTGTTATGCGAGTCTTCTAACTATTACTGTCGTTGCTCATCTGCCTTTCTCATTGACTCTTAACTTTGTGAGGAGCGTCCTTATTAATCATGTTCATCATGGTGTCCTCAGATCCCAGCTCATTGTTTAGGACATAATAGATAATCAATAAACATCTGTTGAATTAATGAATAAACATGAGAGTTTCTTTGTCTTCTCAATTAAAAATTTTGTGTCTACAGGTTAGTTTTTCAGTAGGACAGCAAAAAGTTCAAGTGGATTATTTTGCACCTTCTTTGTGTAATGAAGATGTAAATTCTATCTTTATATTTTTCAGTTTTAAAAAGTGTTTAAGTACTTCCCATACGTGAGACCAGGACACTCCATAAAGCATGGCTCATGTTCTTTTGTAGTCCATGGTGTTAGACTACTGGAATATCTAAGACAACACCTAGGCCAAGGCTGGGTAAGGAGATTAAAAAAAAATCAGGGCTGACATAGCCAGCTCAAATCCTAACTTGGAAGGCTTGGAAGCCTGGGAAGCACACTAGGATTTAACCATGGCTAAAGGTAAATAACTTTGAATTAAAAACAGAGACACTGCCCCTTTCTCTACATTCATAATGGCACATTACGTTCTATTGTTTTGACAATATTACCCTTGGTATATTACAGATTTTCGCAGGAAGGAATGGTTTCTATCTAAAGAGAAAGAAGGAGGAGGAGCAGGAGGAGGAGGAAGGAGGGAAGGAAGGAAGGAAGGAAGGAAGGAAAGGAAGGAAAGGAAGAAGAAGGAATGGTAACACTATATGCCCCTTGGGCAAATCATCCAGAAGATAAATGTAATGCACATAGTAAAGTGCAATAATCATACAATTGAAACAATGTAAACATTTCAACCAAATTTCCATTCAATTTTTAATACTATTTCTAACTAACCAAATAATTATATCACCGTCTTCTTATACTTTGATGTAGTGATTTCAGAACATATAGAATTCTAGCAATACAGTGTTGGATGTCTAAAAGTTCCCCAAAGTGTTAGGAATCAATACAAATACAATAGGTTGTTTTCTAAGTAGACTGAAGAGTAATCTGACTTTACTCTTTAAAAGGGAAGGAGAAAAATGATTTTTATGTCCCAGAACCAAAGATAACTTAAAAAATTATGGCAAACCAATGCATCCCATGTAACTATTAAATATTATGTTGTCAAATATTTCACGTCATGGGAAAATGTTAATGATACAGTGTCAAGTGAAAAAGCTGGTTTCTAAACAGAAAGTAAAATAGAATTCCCCTGTGTAAAAAAATTTATACACATGTACACATAGAAAATATGCAGACAAGAAAAAAAGTCAAAGTGTATATGCCAAAATGTTAATAGTGTCTATGACTAGGTATTTATACTATGAATAGTTGAATTTTATTACCTTTGTCCATATTTTCTAAGTTTTCTATAAGTTGTTAGATTTATAAGAAGAAAGCAATTAACATTTTTGTGTGTATTACTTTAAGATACAATGAGCTCATAGTAGTGGTTTACTAGCCCTCAATATGCATTTATTTAAGTTGTCTTAGGTTAAGAATATGTGTATGACCTGTTTATAGAAAGATGATTTATTATTATTTAGGAATGACTTACACACTTCTCACTGAAATATATAATTTGATGCCTTTTGTTTACAATGAAAGGAATTGATAAAAATATATGAGACTATATCCTTTTTTTTTTTTTTTTTGTAGTTAAAACTATTGTAATCATCTAAGAAAATTTTGGATGTTCCAGGTCCCTGTACCTAAGTGCCTAATTATAGAGATAACAAGACTAAAATTCAGGAATGAAATTTTGATTAAATTCTGATATACCTTCTACTACAAGTAAACACACACACACACGCACACACACACACCATAAATTATACTGAATTTCTTGGCCTTGAGTACTTACCATCTTCTCTAATAAAAAGATCTTCTTTTCAAACAAATAGAGAGGTGTAAAGGTAGCATATACAACCATCTGAGGGGACTGTATTGCTGAAGAACCTGTAAAACCAAACACATATTGCGTCATGGAAATTCTAGCCAAAATGGAACTGGCAGGTCGTGGTAGACTGTTCAAATTCCTTAATGAACTTACCTTTGCTGATGAAATATAGGTAAATGACTCTACATGCATTTAATAAATGTTAAATCTCAAATGTGCATCTATTTTATAGAATGTCTCATCAGTGTTACCTTCACAATAGTACCATATAATTCATTAAGAAATCATTTTACTTCATTGTAAAACAGTTATTACATAAACTCACTCTAGCTATCTGTCAATGTAACTTAGCTTTCATAGAATCTTTATTTTGAATTTAAGGAATTCTGGGAGTTTCTATGTCATTTCAAGTAGAAAGAAAACATAAATAAATTAATCCTCCCATGAAGAAGGGAAACTAAGAAGGTAACTTAGTTTGGAATGTTTAATGCCTGTAGATTTGCTCCTGAACATCAATATTTATTCAAGTGTTCCTTAATATCCCTGAAATTACCCCATTTGATTCATGATGCTTTTGTTCTTTAAAGATTCTGGCCAAAATAATAGAATTTATTTTCCTCTATTGTTTTTATTTTTAATTAAAAGGTTTTGATTTATTCCTTTAAAATTCACACACTTAACAAAAACAGAAATATAGATCAATGGAACAGGATAGAAAGCCCAGAGATAAACCCACGCACATATGGTCACCTTATCTTTGATAAAGGAGGCAAGAATATACAGTGGAGAAAAGACAGCCTCTTCAATAAGTGGTGCTGGGAAAACTGGACAGGTACATGTAAAAGTATGAAATTAGAACACTCCCTAACAGCATACACAAAAATAAACTCAAAATGGATTAAAGACCTCAATGTAAGGCCAGACACTATCAAACTCTTAGAGGAAAACATAGGCAGAACACTCTATGACATACATCACAGCAAGATCCTTTTTGACCCACCTCCTAGAGAAATGGAAATAAAAACAAAAATAAACAAATGGGACCTAATGAAACTTAAAAGCTTTTGCACAGCAAAGGAAACCATAAACAAGACAAGAAGACAACCCTCAGAATGGGAGAAAATATTTGCAAATGAAGAAACTGACAAAGGATTAATCTCCAAAAGTTACAAGCAGCTCATGCAGCTCAATATCAAAAAAACAAACAACCCAATCCAAAAATGGGCAGAAGACCTAAATAGACATTTCTCCAAAGCAGATATACAGATTGCCAACAAACACATGAGAGAATGCTCAACATCATTAATCATTAGAGAAATGCAAGTCAAAACTACAATGAGATATCATCTCACACCGGTCAGAATGGCCATCATCAAAAAATCTACAAACAATAAATGCTGGAGAGGGTGTGGAGAAAAGGGAACCCTCTTGCACTGTTGGTGGGAATGTAAATTGATAAAGCCACTATGGAGAACAATATGGACGTTCCTCAAAACACTAAAACACTAAAAATAGAACTGCCATATGACCCAGCAATCCCACTACTGGGCATATACCCTGAGAAAACCTTAATTCAAAAAGAGTCATGTACCAAAATGTTCATTGCAGCTCTATTTACAATAGCCAGGACATGGAAGCAACCTAAGTGTCCATCAACAGATGAATGGATAAAGAAGATGTGGCACATATATAAAATGGAATATTACTCAGCCATACAAAGAAATGAAATTGAGTTATTTGTAGTGAGGTGGATGGACTTAGAGTCTGTCTTACAGAGTGAAGTAAGTCAGAAAGAGAAAAACAAATACCGTATGCTAACACATATATATGGAATCTAAGGAAAAAAAGAAAAAAAAGGTCATGAAGAACCTAGGGGCAAGACGGGAATAAAGACACAGACCTACTAGAGAATGGACTTGAGAATATGGGGAGGCAGAAGGGTAAGCTGTGACAAAGTGAGAGAGTGGCATGGACATATATATACTACCAAACGTAAAATAGATAGTTAGTGGGAAGCAGCCGCATAGCACAGGGAGATCAGCCCGGTGCTTTGTGACCACCTAGAAGGGTGGGATAGGGAGGGTGGGAAGGAGGGAGATGCAAGAGGGAAGAGATATGGGAACATATGTATATGTATATGTATAATGTATAATGTATAATGATTCACTTTGTTATAAAGCAGAAACTAACACACCATTGTAAAGCAATTATACTCCAATAAAGATGTTAAAAAAGAAAAAAATTCATGCACTTACATTTCACTGCACTAGATAATATGTTTATTGAAGAATAATATCTTTAGAACCACAATATATAAATTAGATGTGAACCCTGGATCGCTCTAAAATGGATTAAGATGTGAAATATGCCAAGCTTGTAAAAATATGTTTTAACATTTAAAAAGTAAACTTTGTATATGTAGGGGAGCAAAATTTGTCACCTTAAAATGTGTCTCTTTGTCATGAGGATTATTTTAGGCTTTTTTTTTTTTTTTAAGAACAGAGTACTCAGGAATTCTTTCTTTTTACCTCCCCCTTAACTGCCTAAAAGAATTCAGATAAAGGGCCTGGTCCAGGAAGAGCACTGTCACCAGAGATACCTACAAAGAATATGGGCTAAGTGTGGTAGGGCAGGGCCTAGAGACAAGAGTCCTCTCTATGTCCCACTGCCTCTGCGTGGTAGAGCAAACATGTTTACCAAACATTTGCTTTTCAATCTCCAGGTGAATTGCCTTCCTCCCTTTTGAAGTCACAAACCCCCGACCCCCTTTTCTTTCTCTCAGATGGTAGATAAGCCTCAATTGCCTAACCTGTCCTTGGGTTTCATTTTTCTTATGAGGCCTCATACATACATAATTATTATTCTTTTTCTTCTGTTAATCTGTCTCATGTCAATTTAATTCTTAGACCAGCTAGAAGAACCTGGAGAGAGTAGAGGGAAATTTTTTCCTTCTCTAACACATATTTTTCATGCAGCAGAGATCTGAACCCAGGCAATTTTACTCCACAGCCCAAACTTTGAACCACATTCTGTATCTAGAGGTTGACTTAACTATGAGTTTGGTAGGAAAAAAGGCATTGTTACCATCATTTTCACAAAGAAAGAAACTCAAAGAAAGGTTTAGCCATTCTCACAAACATGAATAATTATCAGTAACTTTGGGACTGTTATGTCATCCACTATCAGAAAAGATTGTTTAAGGCATCACTATAAGAAAATAATTTTTTATATAAAATTAAAAACATAATGACTAGCGTTTGTATTTTCTCTACCAAACCACCAGACATGTTTCTGTAAAAATACAAAGCCAGAACTATGAAAATGCTCTCACAAAAAAAACACAGTAATGTATTAAGAAAGAAGACAAAATGAAAAAAAAAAAAAACTAGATAAAGCATAGTGCTGGAGGTAAATGGACACATTTTCATGTAAAGAAGGATGAACTGAGAATTATGATATACACTCTGGAAGCACCAAGATAGATGACCCAATGTTAGGACTATAAAGTTTAAAATATATATTTTATATATCAACATATATATATAATTTACACAGAGGAGGACATATATTAATACATATTAATTTATAATTATATATTTATATAAATATATTTATATATTTTATAATAAAAATGTTATGTGTACTAACATATAATATATATTTTTATTAGTATTATATATCCTCCTTCATGTAAACACTTCTGTGACTGTTGTATCATAAGAACTTGGATAACACTGTCTCATATGTAGGATCTTGCTCTGTTATGTATAACCATCTGAGGGCCTAACAATTATGGGCAACCTTGAAAAGCTTATTTAGACATGTCTAAACAGGAAATATATTTCTATGCTCCAATGTTTTCCAGCATTTTAGGAAATAAGTACAATAATTATTATTCTAGGAGACTGAGAACTTACAATCTGACAGAGACTGTAGAGAATATTGTACGTCTGATGAGGGCCTTGAACCATGAAGAGACCATTTGAATTTTTCCTTTTCTTTTTCCTTCTCTCCATCTTTACTCCTCTTCTTTCCAAGGTCTTTTGCATTGGCTTTCTCCAACATATTAAAAAAATGTAATAAATCTTTTAACTACAAAACCTCAATGTATGTTGCTTATTAAGTCATTGTGTTGAAAAGAAAGTTAAATAGTAGTATTTAACTTATTTAAGTGTAAAACAATAGCCATAAATTTCCCCAAGTACTACTCACCTCAAATTAGTAACATCAAAATAAAGCAAAAGAAAACTTTGAAAATTGACATGTATTGTGAAAGACATGCAGCATTATTTATTATTGACTACATATAATTTTATGTTAAATGTAGATGATCAGTTAAATATAATTTATTCATATAAAATCTTGGTGTCAGGCTGATTTTCTCATTTAAAAAAGAAAAAAAAAAAAAAAAAACAGCAAAGAAAGTACTTAAAGTTGAGTCCTAAATGTGGAGCCCTCTTAGATCTTCTTGCAAAAAAAAAAATAAATAAATAATTTAAAAAAAAGAAAGGATATTGGAGACTGCAGCCAAAAAAATAATAATAAATAATTAAAAAAAAAAAAAAGATCTTCTTTACTTGGGGCTTGCATTTCAAGAAACACAGCTTTCTGCCTCCAGAATCTCTTCTGGTGGAAACTGGCCACCAACCAACGTCCACAAACCAACATCTGATTGTCCACATGTTGTGTGTAGTAAAACGCAGTACCCAGAACCATCCACCATTTGAATTTCCATTCACATTTACATTTCTATGAAACATGTTCTCCTTCAACTGAAAAAAAAAACCCTAAGCTTTTTTATTTCCTAATAAATCCCTTCCAATTCTAAAACAGAAATTTCAAATTTCTACCATTCATTCGTTCATCATTTGCTAAACTTGTAATCACCATTGATCAGGTTTTTTTTCTTTTTAATTTGCATAAATAAAAACTATAACATTAACAACTTGTACTGTTCCTTAGCTTCTAAAGTAAATCTATCTCATAGCTTTTATAGTAGATTTAACATCTATGTTAGATACAAAGGCAAAGATAACTATAACTTTAAGTGTAGGATGAGATACTTTATTGGGAAACAAGTATAAAAAATAGATTATCAGAATTTTATTTTGTGGCTTTTCTATAAATATTTGACTTAAAACTAATTATAGGTAATAATATATGACTTCATGTATGATTTTAAATTGGGATTTTAAAAGCCTTTAAATGCCTATTCAGAATTCATAATTTAAAATAATATAGTATATAATAAAAATTATAAATAGAAAAACACACTTTTCACATAGAAATTTGGAAAGTATGCAAAAATGTTTATCAAAATGTGTTTTTGCCAATACCATGAGTAAATCTGTTGCTCCTCTGTCACCTCATTTCACCCATCTGGCCAACCCCTCTAAATAAAAGTAGCAGCTGAGTCCTACTGGACATGGCCTTCCTCTAGTTCTGCAAGCTTCTGCCACATCTATTTTAAATAACAACGAGAACCTCCATCTCCACCTCCACCTCACTCTCAGCTCGTAGAGAATAGAAGCCTTTAGTCAGAAACCCTCAGCTTCTCCCTATCAAACCCATTCATCCACTGACATGTGCATCTGTCCTCTCCCATGCCCTGTGCCCACCCGTTAGGATGGAGGAGACTTTGCTCCCTGGTTTGGTCCAATCCCTTCACCTGGGCTCTCTGGAAACCTACACTACGGCTGTCATGTCAACTCCATCTTCGCAATCACTTAAAAGTACTTCTTCATCAGGTAAAAATTTAAATATCTTTCACGGATCCCTCACATTCCCTGTCAGCTTCTACTTTGTCACTCTCCTGTTCTTCACAGACAAACTTCTAACAGGGGTGTTTATACATTATTTTACTTCCCACTTATTTCTTAACCTCTCCAATGTGTCTTCCACCCCCATCACTTACCAGTGCCCAGTGACCTCCATATCACAAAATCCAGCAGAGAAACTTGAATTGTCCTCATATTTCAACTCTCAACACTACTTGACACAATCTCCCTGATTCTTAAAACACTCTTTTCCTTTGACTTCAGTAGCAACATGCTCTGCTGGTCTTCTTCCTGTTTCTCTGGTCATCCTTTAACCTCTTTTGCCAGCTCATTATTTTGTACCCAGTTCTCAGATATTTAGCTTCTTTAAGGCTGAGTCTTAAGCTTCTTAGTCTTCTCACTTTATGCCATCTCCTTGAGAATATCATTCATTGTTTAATTTGGCATGCATTTGTCAATGATTCCCAAAAATATATCACCAGCCTGGAACTCCTGACATGAAAGTACACTTGATTTCTTAAAGGCACATCAAATTCAATATGTTCTGAGTCATTCTGTGATCTCTCCTCATAAAGCCGTTCCTCTTTTGGCATTATCCCTCTCAATAAAAGGTACTACCATCTATCCAGTTTTGGAAGTCAGAATTCTGCACATCATCTTTGCCACATTCTGCCATTTTTTACATTTTAAATATCTCTCAATCATTTACTTTATCTGCCTCTCCACTATGACTGTCCTATTACCCTATGCCAAGCTACTATTGTCCCTGACCTGAGCTGATGCAAAGGTCTCCAAATTGTTTTTTCTATGTCCACTCATGTCACTGACTCTCCACCCCCACATGCACACCAAATTATTTTCTTCTCAGAGAACCAGAATATCCTTTTGAAAACGTGAAATAGATCATGACTCAACCCTAAACTTCATTAGCCGTCAATTGCTCCTTGGTAAAGATCAATCATCTTAACATGACCTGGAGGATTTGACATGATCGCTATCCTATCTACTTCTCCAGGCTCTTCTTAAGCCACTTTATTCCACACATCCTCTCCTCCAGCTAAACATATCTTCTACCAGGTCTTCCAAATCATTGTCATTCCTGCTACTTCTTCATAATATTTATATCTGCTGTCTCCTCTACCTAGAATGCTCTTCCCTTCTCAGTCCTTAATCTTCCTCCAGCTATTCCTATCATCTTTGCAAACACAGCTCAAAATTCCTTAGGGAATTCTTCCTTGATGCCCCAGACTAGGTCTTTCATATGAACTCCTAAAGTTTCCTGTATTTCCCTTCAAGACTCATGTATTAGTATGTATTTATGATTTTTAAAATTAATGTTAGTCCCACTCACTAGTCCTTAGCTCTAGGAAGTGAGTTCCACACCTGATTTTGTTCATCAAGTTATCACTAATTCTTGGAACACTTACTGATATTCTCAGCAAGTAGTATGTTGAATGGATTGTAAAATGGAGGGATGGATAGACAGAAGTTAACTTGTGATACATGAGAAAGGGATTCCAGGTTCAAATTAATTTAGGATACACTGGGTAAAACAAATTTAATCTGGCTTTTTTTTTGCTTTCTTTTATAAACTAATGCACATTAGATCATTTTAAACAGCACTGATGATAGGCAGATATCACACACACAATTTTTTTGTATATTTTTGAGGAACATTTACAGTAATTATTTCTGGGCAGTATATAGTTGGAAATGCTGGTTGATAAGATCTAGATAAGGACAAAATATCAATATCTTATAAAACATAAACATTTGAAAGATCATTATAGATGCTATCACAGTACACAAAAAGCTGAGTATTTTCTAGTATATTTAACTCTACTATACAAGCATTATTGTTCATATGTATGGCTATATGAAATATTTTAGAAAACATAAAATAAATAATGATTAAATATATTTCCCACTTAAGAAGAAATGCTCCTACACTTTGTAAAATAACTCGAAATTTTTTTTTCCAGATTTTAACTTTCACCTTACAATAACCTGCAAATCATAATCTAATCTATGTCCATTTCACACTTCCTGAAAAGGAAAACAGGACAACATTTCTCCTTTGGTATTCTGGTCCATTCCACTCTACATATAACATATAAGAAAGATGTGTTTAAGGGAAATTGAAAACTTAATGTGTTTTTCTATATTAATAATATATTAATTTAGTATCATCAAAATATATAATTGCCTTTGATTTTTAAGGAGAGCAAAATATAGTAGAATAATTAACATATGGTAAACACCATTGCAAGTTCTAATATCTTGGAAAGAAAGGACCTTAATTACATGACTGTTTTCACAACACTTAATAAATATAATGACAATAAATAATCATTAAATTAAGCAATGACTAAACTATAAAGTGTTTATATATAATACCCATATTGAATAACATCATGATATAAAATGTCTTACCCTTTAAAACTCTGTCACTTTTCTCAGGTAATTTTAGTGTTGTTGCTGAACCTTCAGGTTTGAATTCCTTGCCATCTTTCATTTCTTTGCCATCTTTCACTTCTTTCCCATCCTTCATGTCTTTCCCTTGTTCTTTCAATTTGGCATCTATGTCTGTTATTTTGCTTTCAGAGCTGGACTCATCTGACAGCTTAAACTCGGGCAATATTTCTCTCAAGAGCTCCCAAACTTTGTCCATATATCCTGGGCTTAGGTAAAAAAAATTAATTTCCAAATTAAGTTTTTTATTCCACATCAAGAAATTACCGACAGAAAAAAATCAACTTGCTATTTCAAAAAACCAATTACAATAGTTACTTCACATGTTAGTTAAAAACACCATTATGTGCTTATTTATTCAACAAGCTTTGATTGAGTGCCTACTCTGTGGTGGGCTTTGCTGATGCAAGGAGACCAAACACAGAGTTCCAGTTAAAGATGGTGATGTAGGAAGATTTTGAACTCACCTCTTCCTATGGACACAACAAATCTACAGCTACATACAGAACAATTTCCTCTGAAAATAATAAAAAAACTAGCTGAGGAATTCCTTCATATCTGGCAAATGAGAAAAAAAACCATACTGAAGTGGCTAGGAGAGGCTGAGACATGGTCTTGCCATAAACCTCACACAGTGTGGCCACACACAGTTTGGAGGGAGCTCACATCCCTAAGCTTTTCCCTGAAGAGTGAAGGGTTTGAACCCCACATAATGGCACCCCAACTTTTAAGACCTGCAGATCAGAGACAAGCTCCCAAAACATCTAGTTTTGAAAGCCAGCAGGGCTTGCATCAATGAGGCCCACAAGGCTATAGCAAACTCAGAAAGACTTCTTAAAGGGCTCTCACGGACTCACCCATCCCAGGACTCACCCATAGAAGAGCACCCAGTAGGAGACTAATATCCCACTTTCACCAATGAATAGATCATCCAGACAGAAAATCAATGAGAAAACATTGGCCTTGGGACTTCCCTGGCGGTCCAGTGGTTAATACTCTGTGCTTGCACTGCGGGGGGAGTGAGTTTGATCCCTGGTCAGGGAACTAAGATCCCACATGTCACGTGGCATGGCCAAAAAAAAAAGAGAAAACATTGGCCTTGAATGACACATTAAATAGGATGGACTTAGACACATATAGAACATTCCACCCAAAAGCAACAGAATACACATTTTTCTCAAATGTACATGGAACATTCTCCAGGATAGATCATATGTTAAGTCACAAAACAACTCTTAATGAGTTCAAGAAGACTGAAATCATACCATGCATCTTTTCCAACCACAACTGTATGAAACTAGAAATTAATTACAAGAAGAAAACTGGGAAATTCACAGCTATGTGTAGATTAAACTATATGCTACTAACCAACCAACGGGTCAAAGAAAAAATCAAAAAAATGCTTTGCGATAAATAAAAATGGAAGTACAACATAACAAAAATACAACAGATACAACGACAACAAAACAAATACAACAAAGCAAAGATAGTTCTAAGAAGTAGCTCTGTGAGAGTTCGTAGCAATACATGTCTACATCAAGAAATATGATCTCAAATAAACTACCTAACTTTACACCTCAAAGAAATAGAAAAAAAAAGAACAAATGAAGCCTAAAGTTAGTAGAAGGAAGGTAATAACAAATATTAGAGTGGAAATAAATGAGAGAGACTAAAAAGACAAGAAAAGATCAAAGAAATTAAGAACTGGTTTTTTGAAAAGATAAACAAAATTGACAAACCTTTAGACTCACCAACAAAAAAAAGAAGACTCAAATAAAGAAAATCAGAAATGAAACAGACACATTGTAATTAATACCACAAAATACAAAGGATCGTAAGAGACTACTATAAACAAATATACAAAACAAATTGGACAACCTAAAAGAAATGGATAAATTCCTAGAAACATATGATTTACCAAGACAAAGAAATAGAAAATCTGAACGGACTGATTACTAGTAATCAAAAACCTCCCAACAATGAAAAGTCCAGAATCAGAGAGCTTCACTGGTGAATTCTACCAAACATTTAAAGAAGAATTAATACCAATACTTCTCAAATTCATTCAAAAAATAGAAGACAGGGGAAAACGTCTAAACTCATTTAACAAGGCCAGCATTACCCTGATATCAAAATCAGACAAGGATATCACAAGAAAAGAGAACTACAGATCAAAATCCCTGATGAACATAGAGGCAAAAAATTCACAACAGAATGTTAGCAAACAGAATTCAACAATACATTAAAAGGATCATACACCATGATCAAGTGAGATTTATTCCTGGGGTGCAAGAATGATTCAACATGCAGAAATCAATCAGTGTAATACATCACAGTAAAAAAAATGAAGGATAAAAATCATATGGTCATCTCAATAGATGCAGAAAACCATTTGACAAATTCAACATCAATTTATGATAAAAATGCTCAACAAAATGGGGTTAGAGGGAACATACCTCAATATAATGAAAGACATATATGACATGCCCACAGTTAACATCATACTTAATGGTGAAAAGCTGAAAGCTTTTCTCTAAGATCAGGAACAAGATAAGGATGTCCACTCTCACCGCTTTTATTCAGCACAGTATTGGAAGTCTAGCCAGAGCAATAAGGCAAGAAAAGGTAATAAAAGGCTTTTAAATCAGAAAGGAAGAAGTAAAAGTCATATTTGCAGATGATATAATATTATATATAGAAAACCCTAAGAAATGCCACCCAAAAGCTGTTAGAATAAACAAATTCAGTATAGTTGCAGGATACAAAATCAATATACAAAAATCTTTTGCATTCTATGCACTAATAATGAACTATCTAAAAGAGAAATTAGGGAAACAATCTCATATACAACTGCAGCAAAAAGACCTAGGAATAAACTTAACCAAGGAGGTGAAAGACCTGTACACTGAAAACTATGATATTAATGAGAGAAATTAAAGAAGACACAAATAAATGAAAGATATACAGGGCTTATAGATTGGAAGAATTAATATTGTTAAAATGTCCATACTACCCAAAGCAATCTATAGATTCAATGCAATCCCTATCAAAATTCCAATGATATTTTTCACAGAAGTAGAATAAACAATCCTAAAATTTGTATGGAACCACAAAAGATCCTGATTAGCCCAAGTAATCTTGAGAAGGAAGAACAAAGCTGGAGGCATCACACTTCCTGATTTCAAACTGTAATACAAAGCCATAGTAGTCAAAAGAGGATGATATTGGCATAAAAGCAGACACATAGATCAATGCAATAGAATAGAGAAGCCAGAAATAAACCCATGCATATACGGTCAATTAATTTATGACAAAGGAGCC
This sequence comes from Balaenoptera musculus, assembly GCF_009873245.2. Lineage (NCBI taxonomy): Eukaryota > Metazoa > Chordata > Mammalia > Artiodactyla > Balaenopteridae > Balaenoptera > Balaenoptera musculus. The sequence continues at coordinate 19,264,631 of NC_045796.1, forward strand.
AAGAATATAATGGGGAAAAGTACATTCTCTTCAATAAATGATGCTGAGAAAACTGGACAGTCACATGCAAAAGAATAAAACTTGACCATTATGTTATACTATACACAAAAATTAACTCCAAATGGATTAAAGGCTTAAAAGTGAGACCTGAAACCATAAAACTCCTAGAAGAAAGCATAGATGTTAAGCTCCTTGACATCAGTCTTGGTGATAATTTTTTGGACTTGACACCAAAAGCAAAGACAAAAAAAGTAAAAATAAACAGGTGGACTATATCAAACTAAAAAGCTTCTGCAAAAAAACAAAACAAAACAAACCTACAACAAAATGAAAAGATATCCTACTGAATGGAAGAAAATATTTGCAAATTATATATCTAATAAAGGGTTAATATCCAAAATATAAAAAGAACTAATTTAACTCAATAAAATGACTATCCAATTAATAAATGGGCAGAGGATCTGAATAGACATATTTCCAAAGAACATATACAGATGGCCAACAGGTACAATGAAACGTGCTAAACATCACTAATCATCAGGTAAATGTAAATCAAAACCACAATGAGTTATCACCTCACACCTGTTGTAATGGCTATTATCAAAAAGACAAGAAATGACAAGTGTTGGCAAGGATGTGGAGAAAAGGGCACTTTCATTCACTTTTGGTGGGAATGTAAATTGGTGCAGCCAGCATGGAGTTTCTTCAAAAACTTAAAAATGGAACTATTGTATAATCCCGCAATTCCACTTCTGGGTATTTATCCATAGGAAATGAAAACACTAACTCAAAAAAACAGATGCACTCCAATGTTCATTGCAGTATTATTTACAATAGCCAAGACATAGAATCAACATATGTGTCTATGGATGGATGAATGAATAAAGAAAGTGTGGTATTCATATACACAATGAAATATTGTTCAGACATAAAAAATGAAGGAAATCTTGCCATTTGCAACAATGTGGATGGACTTTGAGGACATTATACTAAGTGAAATAAGTCAGAGAGAGAAAGACAAATATTGTATGATCTCACTTATATACAGAATCTAAAAACAAACAGCAAAACAAACAAAAATGAACTCACTGATATAGAGAACAGATTAGTGGTTGCCAGAGGCAAGGGGTAGGATTTGGGCAAAATAGTGAAGGTGTTCAAAAGGTACAAATTTCCAGTTATACAATAAATGAGTCAGGGGGTGGTAATGCACAGCATGGTGACTGTAGTTAACAATATTGTACTTTATATTTGAAAGTTGCTAAGAGAGTAGGTCTTAAAAGTTCTTATCACAAGAAAAAAAATGATAGCCATGTGTGGTGCTGGGTGTTAACTAGATTTGTGTTGACCATTTCTCAATATATACAAATATCAAATTATTATGTTGTACACCTGAAACTAATATATTGTTATATGTCAATTACATCTCAATAAAAATAAATAAACAAGCAAAGAAACAAAGAAACCAAAATAAACAAAGAGACCAAACACATGGCCCTAGTCTCAAGGCTCACTCAGTCTGGCAGAGGAGAGAGGCATGTCACACACATGACAGGGAAAGAATATGTATTTGAGCATCTGTTAAGTGCCAGGCACTTTCCTATATATTATCATTTAGATAAATGGTCTCTATGTTACTTCTCTGTGGAATTTAACAATATTTTTACTTTCTCTAAACTCTTTCCTGAGGCTTCTACAACATCATTCTTTTCTAGTTTCTATTATTATAGAAATCAATTGTGGACTCCTTTGAACACTCCCTTTCCTCTGCTCACTGCTGACCAATTAGGGCTGCTTCCCCAGAGTTCTCCTCAATATGCTCTTGATAGCCTATAGCCTTTCCTCAGTGAGTTAATAAGCACAACCATATTTTAGGTTCACCTGTACTTTTATGTAACCCTCAAATCATTAGCTCCAGCTCAAACCTCTCTCCAGAAGAGAAGAGGTTGTGTACAACCACCTAATAGACATCTATCCAAAAACAAACAACTCAGACTACTCTGGTGGTGCAGTGGTTAAGAATCTGCCTGCCAATGCAGGGGACACGGGTTCAAGACCTGGTGCAAGAAGACCCACATGCCATGGAGCAACTAAGCCCATGCACCACAACTCCTGAGCCTGCGCTCTAGAGCCTGTGGGCCACAACTACTGAGCCCCCATGCCACAACTACTGAAGCCCATGTGCCTAGAGCCTGTGCTCCACAACAAGAGAAGCCACTGCAATGAGAGGTCCACGCAGCACAACAAAGACCCAACACAGCCAAAAATAAATAAATAAAATAAATAAATTTATAGAAAAGAAATCAAAAACAAACCAATCAATCAATAAAAACATCCTGCCACCATCTTCTACTTTTCAGTCAAGTTAGAAAACTGAGAATGACCAAGTCTCTCTCCCTGAAACTCTCATCAAATAAAAAGTACGTCCCTTAGATCCGACCTCCTCCTACTGCAATTGACAACACTTTCTCCATTCTTCTACTTTTTAAAAATATCTTTATTGGAGTATAATTGCTTTACAATGTTGTGTTAGTTTCTGCTGTACAACAAAGTGAATCAGCTATACATATACATATATTCCCATATCCCCTCCCTCTCGCGTCTCCCTCCCACCCTCCCTATCCCACCCCTCTAGGTGGTCACAAAGCGCAGGGCTGATCTCCCTGTGCTATGCGGCAGCTTCCCACTGGCTATCTATTTTACATTTGGTAGTGTATATATGTCAATGCTCTCACTTCTCCCTAGCTTCCCCTTCCGCCCCCATGTCCTCAAGTCCGTTCTCTACATCTGCATCGTTAGTCCTGCCCTGCCACTAGGTTCATCAGTACCGTTTTTTTTTTAGATTCCATATATATGTGCTGGCATACAGTATTTGTTTTTCTCTTTCTGACTTACTTCACTCTGTATGACAGACTGCAGGTCCATCCACTTTATTACAAATAACTCAATTTCGTTCCTTTTTATGGCTGAGTAATATTCCATTGTATAGATGTGCCACATCTTCTTTATCCATTCATCTGTTGATGGACATTTAGGTTGCTTCCAAACCTGACTATTGTAAATAGTGCTGCAATGAATATTGTGGTACACGTGTCTTTTTGAATTATGGTTTTCTCAGGGTATATGCCCAGTAGTGAGATTGCTGGGTCATATGATAGTTCTATTTTTAGTTTTTTTAAGGAACCTCCATACTGTTCTCCATAGTGGCTGTATCAATTTACATTCCCACCAACAGTGCAAGAGGGTTCCCTTTTCTCCACACCCTCTCCAGCATTTATTGTTTGTAGATTTTTTGATGATGGCCATTCTGCCTGGTGTGAGGTGATACCTCATTGTGGTTTTGATTTGCATTTCTCTAATGATTAGTGATGTTGGGCATCTTTTCATGTGTTTGTTGGCAATCTGTATGTCTACTTTGGAGAAATGTCCATTTAGGTCTTCCACACATTTTTGGATTTGTTTGTTTTTTTGATATTGAGCTGCATGAACTGCTTGTATATTTTGGAGAAAAGACCCCGAATAGCCAAAGCAATCTTGAGAAAGAAAAATGGAGCTGGAGGAATCAGGCTCCCTGACATCAGACTATACTACAAAGCTATAGTAATCAAGACAGTATGGTACTGGCACAAAAACAGAAATACAGATCAATGGAACAGTATAGAAAGCTCAGAGATAAACCCACACACATATGGTCACCTTATCTTTGACAAAGGAGGCAACAATATACAATGGAGAAAAGACACCCTCTTCAATAAGTGGTGCTGGGAAAACTGGACAGCTACATGTAAAAGAATGAAATTAGAAACCTTCCTAACACCATACACAAAAATAAACTCAAAATGGATTAAAGACCTAAATGTAAGGCCAGACACTATAAAACTCTTAGAGGAAAACATAGGCAGAACACTCTATGACATAATTCACAGCAAGATCCTTTTTGACCCACCTCCTAGAGTAATAGAAATAAAAACAAAAATAAGCAAATGGGACCTAATGAAACTTAAAAGATTTTGCACAGCAAAGGAATCCATAAACAAGACAAAAAGATAACCCTCAGAATGGGAGAAAATATTTGCAAAAAAAGCAACTGACAAAGGATTAATCTCCTTTCTCCATTCCTATCACCACTTTCTCTGTAGAAGCCCTTGGCAAAGACTTCTGCAATACTGCACAAACCAGTCCCCCTGTTCCAGTCCTGACATCTGAGCCATCCTCCAAAATCACAAGTCTGATAAGATCAGATCATCCTCCTGTCTAAAATCCCTCAGTGACATTCTGTTGTGAAGACTTCTTAACTTTCTCTGTTTGGTTCCTACATACCTCTCCACCCCATACCCATCCATCCTCCAGAACCCAGCACATAATCTAGTCCTGCAGAAAAATGTGCCTTTCTGGGACTACACCCTGCTCCCTTGTAGTTTCAGGCTATTCTTTCTTCTCTGAGTTGGCTTCCCTACCTCAATAAGCTGCACTAATTTCAACTAATCCTTTGAGGTCAGTTTAAGCATTACTTTCTAGGGAAATTAAGCTATACATTCCTGTTCTGGATTCCCAAAGAATCTTTTACACACTTCTAGTTTAGCCTTTTAAAATATTTTTGAAATTACTCTGTCAACAAACATTTATTGAGAACATACTGTGTAATGGCCATTCAGTGTCATTTCTCTAAGCACAGAAGTCTCAACATTGAGAAAGACAAAAAGGGTCCCTATTCTCATGCATCTTACCATCTCAGTGGATGGATACAACTGAGAGAGAGAGAGACAGAGAGTGAGATTGAGAGAGAGAGGGAGAGAGAGAAGATAACAGGCAGCTATAACTTTCATGATGAAAACAAAATAATAAACAATGGGATATGGAATCATTCAGGAAAGAAATAATTTAGATGGGATAGTTGAGAAGGCCTATCCGAGGAGCTGATATTTAAGCTTGGTGATATCTAAATGTTATGACATATCCAACCAAGTAAATATCTGATGGAGGATCATTCCAGGCATAAATAAAGAACAGTTCATATAAAGACCCTAAGGGACAATGAGTTTAGCACATTTGAGAAACAGAATGAAGATGTGGGTGGCCAGCTAGTGGTTGCCAAGACAGTTTTCATTTTTGTATTTAATCCCATAACAGCTCTGCAACATAGGTAGTACAATCCTAATTGAAGTTTAAGAGGTTGTAAATTTTATGCAGTCACAAATGATAGACTACCAAATGACAGAATCAGGGTTAAAATAGATCTTTCTGAATCCAAAACCCCTGTGTTTTTTCCCACCTACAATGTAAAAAATGTTATGCTGTGAAAAAGAAATATTCATACACCAAAGGATGAGACTATACAACATCTTGGACAGTTAGGCTTAAATATGGGGTGGTGGAGTGCTCTTTTCACAAATGAACTACACCAAGATCAGAGAAATTTGTGTAGAAAAGCATCATCTCTTCATTTGAAATTGTCAGACTTCTAATAGCCACTCTGTATTTCTAGTATAATACGGAGAGTTAGAAGGGTTTTTTTTTTCCAAATGATGAAACAGTGCTAACTGTAGGAAAACATAAGAGGCAGGTCAACAATTGCAAATAGAGCAATGTCTCCCTTTGGGACTTCTATGGGAGAGGGAAGGGAAAGGCTGTCTGTTGAACATGTCACAAAACACTTTTCACCCTAATTGGTTTTCATATGGAAAAAGTCAGTAGTGAACACAAGTATGAAACTTGAATACTCTAATTCTCCTGGACCTCTGTAAAACCATGACCATGACTGGCGAAGCCCCTCAGGGGCTGTCTCTGCACAATCGAATCCTTTGTAGGAAGAGAAACATCCCACTTCTGAACATACCATGGCTTTGATCATGTTGTTCTCCTGCTTTCCCTGTCCCTTTCCTTCCGTCCCCTCTAATCAAACCCAGTCAATGGTAAAGGCTCAGATCAAGTCAGAACTTTCTCCATGAAGCCGTACCTGACCTCCGCCTGCATCCTTGGCAGATGGTGATTTCAAATTAAACATTTCTTGACAATCATTATTATACTGTTCCATGACATTCTTTTCATTTAAAATTATACACTTATATACACATGAATTAACTTTGTGATTTTATAGTGTAACTGTAATTTTAAATTATATGCATAGTGTGGCAGAATGTTCATAACAAAAAATCCTACAAATCATGACATAAATCAGAGAGAGCATATATCTTTTACTTTCTGGGTACATTTAGAAGTAAAATGATAAACTTGAACATCTGAGTCAGTCTCATTTTTTTAGACTTTTCTCTGTTTTCAAAGGGTGATTATTAACTACCATACATATATCTATATAATATTAAATAATATAGTGATACTCATTAGAGGGAAAGAAACTTGCACTAATTATGTATCTACCATACATCAGTTACTTTTTCTGACACTCTTACCTACTCAATCCTGAGAACAACCCTGTAAGATAGGTCGTTTTTACCTGCATTTTACATATGAAATAACTAGGGCCCAAAAAAGTTATATTACTTGCAAAATTCACATAGCTTGAAATTGGAATTATAAGAATGTAAGTTTAGCTATATAGTTCTGGCACCAAAGCTCAAGCTTTTTCCCCTTATATCATTTTCATAGACATTTTATAAGCAACCATAAAAATAAAAATTCATGCAAATTGAGCATCTAAAATCCTTCAAATTTTTAACTTAATTTAATTATTAAACTGGTCTTGGGACTTCTCTGGTGGTCCAGTGGTTAAGACTTCACCTTCCAATGCAGGGGGTGCAGGATTGGGGAGCTAAGATCCCACATGCCTCATGGCCAAAAAACCAAAACAGAAAACAGAAGCAATACTGTAACAAATTCACTAAAGACTTTAAAAGTGGTCTATATCAAAAAAAAAAAAAAAAGTCTTTAAAACAAAAGAAATAAACTGGTCTTATAATCATGAAAGTATATGAACAGTGTTTTCAGTTTTCATGTATGATTTCACTGGATGATTCTAGCAAGAGACAATTCCCAATTTTTAATTTACTAATTTTCTAGTCACAAATTACTTTGATCTCCTGTTTCTTTACCACCCTCTGATAGACTTCTGATGTTTTCATGCCTCTGGTATATTTATTGCAGGGAAAATTAAGGCAAAATTTTAAGCATTCCATCAATACTGAAGATAAAAATTTAGAAAAGTCCATACTTATAAACCCCATTCTCTCTTTATTTCTCTCCACTAACATTGACCATATCATGTCAATAAATATCCTCTTCTCTTAGATATCAGAAAAGGATTTTCCATGAGATGACGATCTAAAAGGCTGCTATCTGGACCTTTCCCAAAGGTAAAAAGCAAAATCAGCTCTCTTTCGGGAAAGTGGTCCTTAGAGGAGTTTGTCTACCCTCCCATTTCTTTCCCTGCAAATATATTTTCTTTGAACCAAACAATGGCTAGTTTATCCTGCTGAAAGGATGCTTTAGGTGGTAGAATCCAAGTTACTAGGACCTGTCTTCAGTCTCCTTTAACCTGGACACTGGGAATGGTAGCTTTCTAACACCAAAGATCAGAGATGATCCAAATTGATAACTGTACTGTGGATTTGATCTTCTTATAAAAATCAGCATCTGGATTGATGGCAAGTTCAGATCTATTGATATAATTATTTTCTATGCACCTTAACCTGATTAATTTCCAGTATCAATGGTAATATGATCAAATTATGTGGCTATAACCTTTATGCATGAAACAAAAAATATTTGTGAAATTTTAAGTAAGCATTACATTAAATGCTCTCTCTTTGAACATAGACAAACAATCTCTATATATCTAGAATCATATGAGAGAAAGACTGTGGGCTTTGGACCCAGAAAGATTTACATTCAAATATTACCTCCAGGTACAATGTACACGGTTTTAGGGAATTCAACCACTCTGAGCTTCAGTTTTCTCATTTCTAATGACATATAACACCTAGCTGATAGGGTCATATGGATAATTAAATAAGATAATCTTTTGAGGACTGTGGGTATTAATTAGAATAATATATTAAAGTGCTTATAGCCTAATAGGCATTTTAATATTATTCATTCCCTAGTATGGGTAGCTAATTAAAAGTCGCTTGTACTTTTCTGTATTGAATAAGTGTATAAGTAGAAAGGGACACCTGTAAATATTTTATCATAATAAATAATTAACATTGTTTTAATATTTGCAATTCAGATATTTAAGGATTAAATTTACTATATATAAGCAAACAGAATTTATCCTGGTATTCTCAAGGAATTTTTTATAATACTATAACATGTTATTCGCCAAACATTTTGTAAAATGTGACAATTTTTTAAAATTTTCTTAAAGACTAAGAATATTTTAGTTAAAGAAACCTTACTGGGGAAGAGATAAAAAAATATATGAGTTACTTAATGGTCAAACGTACTGGAGAGAAATGACTTCTGGTAACCATCCTGTGAGTGCGTGAATCACTGTGAACTCTCCCAGTTCTCTCCTCTCTGCTACATGGATGCTAAAAAAGCAAATGCACAATAGTATGGTCAATAACATTTGAAAACAGAGAGAGGTCTATAAAAAACAGGAATCTCTAATAAGCAGTGATATAATAATAAATGTAGGGGTCCTACTGGTTATACATTAGAGCACAAAAATATACTTTTCCAACAGTCAGATGACTTGTTTTGATAAGGCACTTAAATAGATCCAATGATAAAATTACATATCTATTACAAAACATGCTTACAAGCTTTATTTTATAAATGTATTTATTTTATTTTATTTATGTCTGTGTTGGGTCTTCGTTGCTGCGCGTGGGCTTTCTCTAGTTGCGGCGAGCGGGGGCTACTCTTCGTTGCGGTGCTCGGGCTTCTCAATGCGGTGGCTTCTTTTCTTGCGGAGCTCGGGCTCTAGGTGCGGGGGCTTCAGTAGTTGTGGTTCGCTGGTTCTGGAGTCCAGGCTCAGTAGCTGTGGCGCACGGGCTTAATTGCTCCGTGGTATGTGGGATCTTCCCGGACCAGGGCTCGAACCCATGTTCCCTGCATTGGCAGGTGGATTCTTAACCTCTGCGCCTCCAGGGAAGCCCACAAGCTTTATGTTAAAATGTCATATATATAAAGCATTAACGTCATATACATAAACATATCCATATATATTATATATCGGGAAATATATATAGATGACATATAATCTATTCTATATATTCAATATATTATCATGGTCTTTTAAAAATAGGGCAGTATCCTTCATCTTTCTAGTTTCGGTAATTATTCTAAGATTCCTATGAGGCTGTGTATTAAGTCAGTCTCACAAATGGCAGGACAAGATGGGCATCAGACATCTTTAATAAAATCCTTAGATAATTTCAGAGAACCAGAAACATCCATTCTATCCTGTACTAAAGAGTGGATCTGTCGCCATAGCATAAAGTCAAATGAGGCTGTGATTGATCAAATATTGCTCTTCTCATTTTAATCCTTTTGTTAAAAATTTTTTTTTCTGAAGTGATTAGTCTATTTTCATTAACACACACAAATGCCGTATCTATGTTTTGCTCGGAAATCAGAGCTTCAGTCCGCCTTATGCCAACAGTGACGACTGATGGTATTGACCGGCATACGTGTCTTTTTCTTCAGAAAGAAATCTTACTATCTTAGTCACATGCTCCATCATTTAAAAATTTACATTGGCTTCTTGTTTACAGATTATAAATTGTGATATGTCTACATATCTCAAAGATAACTAACATCTAGTGGGATAATCCACAGTCTAAACTCCTCTTGGAATAATCATATTAATATTCAGGATGTGACTGTGCAAACCCCATAAAAGTAACTCTTTTTCCTTTGCATATTTCATAGTGGTATTTAAATAACTACTAAATATTAATTTTTTAATGTAGAAAGCTAAAACTCACATAAAATATTTACTATCTACTATAAAATCTGAGAAAAACTTTTGGACGAATATAAATTGGACCATGTAGTGATTTCCACTGGAAAGCCTAAGAAATGTCTTACATTAAGTCTGGTCCTTTATTTTCAAGTTGGATTTGTTTATTTTTCAAAAATAACAATAATTCTATTACTCAAGTTGCTACAAAATTCTACTGAACTGTAGTTTTAAGAAAGATAAAATGCTACTCCAATTATCCAGGTCACACATTTACTGCTTCACTGGCCTTGTGGCTCTAATTCTCAGAACTTCAAGTTAGGTCTGAGAATTAGGAACATTATTTTCTTTCAAAAATAAACAGGGGCTTCCCTGGTGGCGCAGTGGTTGAGAATCTGCCTGCCAATGCAGGGGACACGGGTTCGAGCCCTGGTCTGGGAAGATCCCACATGCCGCGGAGCAACTGGGCCTGTGAGCCACAATTACTGAGCCTGCGCATCTGGAGCCTGTGCTCCGCAACAAGAGAGGCCGCGATGGTGATAGGCCCGCGCACCGCGATGAAGAGGGGTCCCCACTTGCCACAACTAGAGAAAGCCCTCGCACAGAAACGAAGACCCAACACAGTCATAAATAGATAAATAAATAAATAAATAAAAGAACGTGAATTTCTAAAAAAATAAAAAAAATAAATAAATAAACAAACATAGTTGTCACCATTTTGAATACTTGGTAGTATTCAGCTACCTAAAATGATCTGAGCTGAGCTTTTAAAAATGATTGAAATTAAGGGTTGCAAGCTGGGTAAAACAAATTTCCAATAGAAAATTGAGGGTTGGTAAGAGAAAAGAGAGATGAAAAGGATGGCAGTAGGAGGGGTTGTTTTCGTTGTGTGGCTTTGGGAGAGAAAAAGGAAGCTGAGCCAAATGAAAATCCACAAAAAATCAGACCAGGCTACTGACTGACAGTGCTATATGTAATAATAGAAGGGGAGGGGCTGAGCTTTGAGCAAATGGCTGGAGTGGCCTCTTAAAGGAGCGGCTGTGACACACTGCAGGAGGGGGAAGGGTGTCAAATTCAAGTTGGTGCAGTGTGTGTGAGAATTCTCCCACTGAGCAGAGACACACAGTTGCCATGCATTTGCAAGTCAGGCATCAAAGCTTTTTTGCATCATTCAGGCCGGCACGGAAGGACCGACCACAGGTCTCTGCAAGTGGAAGCTAAGAGAATAAACGTAGCAGACATGTCCCATACATGTTGGTTCACAAGTCATGCAGGAATATAAGACACAAGCAGATTTCACAAGAATATTGAAGGAAACATGAGTAGTTTTCATCCTGAATGTATAAAAAGGAACAATGTTACCAAAAGTGTGAGAAGCACACTGACATCCTTCAGAAGAGTTCAGGGTTTCAAGATGAGTAAACGACTGCTGCATATACAGAGCCTAAAACTTTAACTGGATTCCAGTATACATTATTCAGTATTTAGATGAACTAATATTTTCCCCTACAAAACAACTTCTTTCTCTCATTAAGCTGAAGATTGATTTTCCATGACTGACTTTCCATTCATTATAAGGAAACACTGGATGTAGAATAAGTTTTTAGTATTTTTCTTGGAGGAATTTTGTCTTATTGTGGGCTAATGCAATATTTCAAATCAGTGGCTTTGGCTTATTTATTTTTATATCAGAAAGTTTACATTGTTTGGAGAAAAGGCTTCTTAAAATTGAGTTTTTGAAAAATAAAGCTACGCAATACAGATGTATAGCTGTCGTTGCTGTTGTTTGCCTTTTTGTTTGTATACAAGTAAGCGATAATTTTTTATTCTACTTACTCCACATTTGCCAGCTTAATGATAGCTTTAGACAAAAGCATTGGCCAAAGTTCAAATTCATAGGTTGTAGCTGGAAGCAATAGATTGTTTTCTTCATCAAAAGGCAGAAAGTCATCAATAGTTATCTTTCTCCAGCAACCCTAAAGATGAGAAGAAAGGAATATATTCTCAGTGATTAACATTATTTTTTCTCATACATTATTGTACACTGCTGACGTTATTATTTACTGTTTTATAATTTTATTTTAGCGTCTTACATCTAATGACTGACATATTGGTATTCAATACTACTCTGTCTGAGCGTTTTAGCTTATTATTTTATTTAATGTAATTATAGCATGCCTATATCTATATCAATAGTATGATTATTTATGAGGTCTTTTAGCACATTCTAGGGTGCCCCATCCTACATAATGCAGTAAATTGAAGTGTTTCAAATAGCAAAACCAAAATACCACACAATCATGGAAAGTTTGGACATGATTAAATAACTAAATACAGTCATAATGCAAATTCTGCAAATGTAACTTTAGTAATTATTTTTTATCCTTATATCCTCAGTGATCTTATACTTCCAATTACCATATTACTCCTACTCCTGTTTAAAGATCTATTTTTTAACATAAAGCTAATTAATACTTTATTTAATAAAATCATTATATACTTACCTGTATACATATTATTTCATAATTAAAAGCTTGAGGCAAACGATAAAATTAATGATTGTGAACTCAAATATTTTTTTAAACTTTGGTTTTACATGTGAAATTTTAGTTTGAATTCATTTCTTCCCCCAAGAAATATTTCAGCAGTGATGCAAGCATTGTGAACCCAAAGATTTGTAACACATGGCTTATATCTATACCATTGAATTGCTTACAGACTAGTGAGGGAAGGCATATAGGCAAATACAAAATGTAATATGTTTAAAATGCTCTAGGATCAGAAAGGAAAGTGTGACTAATTTTGCTTGGGGGATGTCCTCACAAGAAGGTGACATTTGAACTCAAGATTCAAGGAACAGTATAATTTTCCTAGGTAGATAGGAACAATAGGGTGAAAAATGCTTTCTTTTTATGACACCTGTAACTGAACTCATACTGCCTTATTTAGTGGTTATATGACTTTTTCTTTATTTCCTTATGGATGATGTAGGGCAAACAGGTTTAAAGTCACAGGTGTTTAGCTACTCTCTCTTCTAATTTTAAGTGAAACAACCCAAAAGAATACACAGTGAAATAAGCCAGATTCAAAAAGACAAATATTGTATGATTCCTCTCACATGAAGTACCAGGAAAAATCTAATTTATAGAGACAAAAAGTATAACAGAGGCCACCAGGGCCTGGAGGAGAGGGGAATGAGAAAATACTGTTTAATGGATGCAGAATTTCTATTTGGGATGATGAAAATGTGGAAATAAATAGTGGTGATGATTGCACAGCATTGTAAAAATACATACTGTCTCTAAATTGTACATTTATAATGCTTAAAATGCTAAATGTTATGTTATGTATATTTTACCACAGTAAAAAATAGCAATAGTAGTTCCCTTCTTACACTTTGATTTTCAGAAAAAAAATTTCAAAGGGGCTATCTGGATTCCCACAAAGGGAAAGTTTTAAGTAGCCATAAGAACTTTGTTATACCAGTTTAACAAGTATCACCTGCTTCCAGCTGATCAGTGATTACATATTTCAATACAGATGCTTTGATTGCTAAACACTATTGAACTGTATACTTTACATGAGTGAATTGTATGGTATGTGGATTGTATCTCAATAAAGCTGTTACATAAAAATACACAAGGATGAATGTTCAACATTACATATCTAAAACATAATTTGACTAAGGTTATAATAATTTTCACTGATATTAGTACATTGGTTAGTCGCCTCCTTTAAGTTTATGAGTAAATGAAATGTTATGTATATATAAACACAAATAATTTTTGAAACCCCATCATAGGGCATTGAATTATTATTGCATTTGGTATTTTTTTGTCACTGCATGTAAATGATGTATATTGGACATTTTTACTGAGTTTACTGTGTTAGTGCCACATAATTTTAAAAGACCATCAGAATGTTTAATTATAGAATGCTTGTAAAGAAAGATACCTTTTTGTTAAGATAAACATAGATTAATAAAAGACACTTTAGAACACAGTCATGTTCAAATTTTATTATTTTCCATACTTCAATTCCAGGTCACAATAACTAAATGGCTACATATATTTATACCCTCTTCCTCCTAGGACCACCCTGAAAGGAAAATAAAAAATTTGTTTTATAAATAATAGTTCAAATCACAATTACAAAGGATCAAGAAAAGAGTAATCAGTGGACAGAGATTTCAGCAAAAACCTGAATGGTCATAATTATATGAATGCGATGGAATTCTGACTTCGCTTCCCTACTTCTACTGCAGTAATAGGTGGTGCCTTCCCACTCAGGTTAGAGCTCTGACTTCTGCACTTGCTCTGAAGTAAACAAAGCAGTTTCTCTCCCCAGAAGAGTCAATGGGAAGGACTGACTTCCATCCTCCTCCTGCAGTGAAGAGGAGGTGCCTGGCCTGGTAGAACCTATTGGAGGAACTCTTATTTCCACACCCTACCCATGCAGTAATGAAGCACACTTCCCCCTCCTCAGGTGGTGATAAGGAGATTGTGGGACGGAGTCTTATCCTCTGGGTAACAGAATAGCACTATACAGGTGTTACAAACTAAATTGAGATTTGAAACAAAGCCCACAAAAGTGATCCAGGGTGTGCATTCCAAATCTAAACAGGCTGACTACTTGCTAAAATAGAAATTTTAATTAGAAACCACAGTCATAAGACATAACACAAATAATGTCCAGGAAACTGTCCAAAATTTCTCATCATACCAAAACCCAGGAACATCTCAATTTCAATGAGAAAATACAATCTACAGACCACAAAATCAAGATAACAGAGAGGTTGTAATTTTTAGGTAGGAACCGTAAATATGCTATTATAAAAATGCTCCAACAAGTAATTATGAACACTCTGGAAACAAATGAAAAATAGAAAATCTCAGCAAAGAGATAGAAAATATGAAAGAGGAAAAAATGGTAATTTTGAATTTAAAATTAAACAATAAACAAACAGACCCCTTAATAGCAGAATGCAAATGACAGAAATTAGTGAACTGTAAGTTATATCGATAGAAATTATGAGCAATAAGGGAGATATAGATTGAAAAAATAATATGAGCCTCAGGGGCCTGTAAGACAATGCAAATATATATAACATTCATGTCATTGGAGTCCAAAAAAAAGAGGGACAAAGAATGTAGGGCTGAAGTAGGTTTGAAGGAATAATGGCTGCAAACTTCCCAAATTTATCATAAAACATAATCTTACAGATTTATGGAGCTCAGAACACCCAAAACAGGATAATTCCAAAGAAATCTACATCCAGAAATCTACACATGTTAAATTCAGAATCCCAAAAAACAAGACAAAGAAAAAAGCCTGAAAGCAGCCAATGAGAAAAGACACATTACCTACAGGAGAACAGCAGATTGCTCCCCAGAAACCACAGAGGCCAGAAGAAAGTAGCACACGATGCTGAAAGAAATAAACTGTCAACCCTGAATTCTGAACCGAGTGAAAATATTCTTTAGGAATAAAAGTGAAACAAAAACATTTTAGGTAAGGAAAGATAAAATAATTTGTCACCAGAGACTGGCTCAAAAAGAGTGGCAAAAGGAAATTCTTCAAAGGCAAAAATAGAAAAAAAGAAAATGGAACATTAGGAATGAAGAAAGAGCAAAGGAAAGAGTAAGCACATTGCTAAATGATAGAGTATTAGCTTCCTCTTGAGCTTTTAAAATTATTTTTGACATTTAAAAGCAAAATTTTTCATGAGGGTCTCAATATATGTTCAAGAAACATTTAAGACAACGATAATAAAGAGGGAGGAGTGTAAAGGGGCCTAAAAGGTGGTAGTTATATTCCAGTTTAAGTGGTAAAGTGTTGATATTAGTGGACTGTGATAAGCTATGCATGTATAATTTAATCCCTAGAGCCACCACTACAAACAAATGTATGCAAAGAGATATACTCAAAAACACTAGGGATACTAATTCTAAAAGATATAATACATGCACTCCAATGTTCATAGCAGCATTATTTACCATAGCCAAGACAGGGAAGCAACCTAAATGTCCATCAACAGATGAATGGATAAAGAAGATGTGGTACATATATACAATGGAATATTAATCAGCCATAAAAAATGAAATAATGCCATTTGCAGCAACATGGATAGACCTAGAGATTATCATACTAAATGAAGTAAGTCAGACAGAGAAAGACCAATATTATATGAGATCACTTATATGTGGAATCTAAAAAATAATACAAATGAATCTATTTACAAAACAGAAACATACAGACATAGAAAACCAATTTATGGTTAACAAAGAGGAACAGGAGGAGGGATATATTAGGAGGATGAGATTAACAGATACACACTACTATATATAAAATAGATAAAAAACAATGATTTACTGTATAGCACAGGGAACTATATTCAACATCTTGAATACCTATAATGGAAAAGAATCTGAAAATATATATATATACATATATAACTGAATCACTTTGCTATACACCTGAAACTAATACAATATTGTAAATAACTATAGTTAAAAAAAATAAAACACCAGAGATAAACAAAATGGAATCCTACAGAATGTTCAGGAAATGAATAAGAGGACAGAAAAAGGAAATATATAAAATGTAACAGAAGTAACAGAGTAGACAAAATTGCGGACAAGACCCAATTGTATCAAATATAAATTACACACAAATTAAAATACAAGAGTAACTTGGATATACTTATCAAAGTTAAGAATTTGCATATATTTTGACAGAAAAATTACACACGTAGAAAGCTGAGAAAAGTCACACAAATAGGAAAAAATATATACACGAAGACGTTATTTTAGAGCATTGTTTGTATTGGTAAAACACTGGTCATAACCTAAATGTCTGTCAATATGAAATTAGCAAAATACGTATTGAGTCATCTCTTGGTATCTGTGGGGGACTGGTTCCAGAATCAGCCACATATACCAAAATATGGGGATACTCAGGTCCCATAGTTGACCCTCCTTATCTGAGGATTCAACCAAGGGCAGATCATAACCATAGTGCTGTATTTATTGAAAAAAATACACTTATAAGTCAACCTGGGCAGTTCAAACCTATGTTATTCAAAGGTCAACTATAGTTATTGTCATCTTTAAACAATGGAGTGCAAGGTAGATCAATAAATATTAGCATAAAAAATGTCCATGGTTAGGAAAAAAAATACAGAATGATGAGTACTGTATGATCTTACTGTCGGTATAGATTATATATAGTAGGTTTACATATATTTGTAAGAAAAAGTTTAGGACGATATACAGAAATCATTTACTATGATTGTCTGGGTAGGTAGAGTCATAGGGAACTTCCATTGGCTAATTTAAACATTTTAATAATGTTTGAATTTTTTTAATAAAAGCATATATAATGTTAATAATAATGAACAGAGAACAAAAACATTTCCATTTTGGAAAAATGTAATTGAATGATGGAAAAATAATTTGTCATGGCATATACCTTGAAAACACTGTTTAAAGAACAAAATGTCACTGGGTGGGAGAGAGTTTGTTTCAAATGCTGACTGCAGGCTCTGCCCAGAGACTGTGGGGTGGGGGGTATGGGAAACATGATAGGTGATGTTGATGCTGGTGTGTTCTGCACCCCACAGTTTGAGAAACTCTGAATTCTACAATAATGTAGTGCTTAAAGAGTTAAGCACTTAATAAGTTAATTAACAAAGGTTAATCAGAAATAAAAGATAATATGTTTTTTATATGGATAGACAGATGGCAACAGGGGAAAAGTATTGGTCTCAAGGTGTGAGTTTCTCTGTTTATTCAGAGATAAATGAAAGCACTCAGAGAAAGGCTGCCAAGAGCACTACGTATCTGAAGTGGAGAGCAATATCTTAATTGCTTCTTTCAAGGAGCCCAAGGAATGCTGACATTGAAAAGCACCTGAGGAGACCACATGTGGCCCAGTAGCAGTGTTATCACTGCCAGGTGAAAGAAGAGAGAAAACTTCTCTGTTTTATAATACTGTTTTTTATGCTACCCAATAAATTTTTGATTGATGTCAAAGAACCTTGAGGCTATTTACTTACAATCCACACTGGAAAAAATGGAAAAACTTTTACAGAAGAAACAATATGCTGGTGTAAAAATCTGAACTTTAAATGTCATGCCTAGAGGCTCTCATTGGTTGGTTTACTTTGAAGAAATGACTAAGGTGATTGCTTCAAGAGACAACAGGAAAGGGGGAGAAGAATATATGTAATAAGGCAGAGAAGGAAAAATCAATGTCCAATAAGAAACAAATGAGAAAGTGTCAATAAATGGAAGAAAACAAACAGTGAGGTGTATGCCTTAAGGTGTACAAGATGGGACAGTGGAAGGAAAATAGATGTAGGGTAGAGGATGTATCTCCAGTACATTATCCTGAATCAAGCAGTAGAGGGTGACAAAGAATATTCTTATGAACACCTTTCTTAAATATTTGCAGTGAAAACCAAAGGATATACATGTACATAGTGAATTAGAATTGGAAGAGGAAAAAAATGAAAAATTAAATTGTGTATGTCTGGAAAGGGACAAGAAAAGAAAGTAGCAATATACTTTATCTTGTCAGCAATAATTTACTCTAACACTTTATTACACCTCATCTGCAAAGAGGTGTTGACTCAGCCCCACCATCTGGGAATTAGGGAGAGAGAGGTAGAAATGTCCAGCCCAGAGAGAACAGCCAGAAAACCAGGTAGCCATCTCTATCACATGAACACAGCCTCTGAAACAGCAAAGTTCTTGTTTTGCTCCCTTTAAAAATTGCACCTGTCTATCTATTTATTATCATTGCTATCAGTATTCTTCTATATCCTTCTAGGACTACAGTCCCAATTTTAAAAAATGGACCAAAGGAGAGGAGGGCTAGCAGGAGAGTGTTGTAATTTGGCTTGTGTATTTATTTTACAAAAAGAACTGTAGGGCTTCCCTGGTGGCGCAGTGGTTGAGAATCTGCCTGCTGATGCAGGGGACACGGGTTCGAGCCCTGGTCTGGGAAGATCCCACATGCCGCGGAGCAACTGGGCCCGTGAGCCACCACTACTGAGCCTGCGCGTCTGGAGCCTGTGCTCCGCAACAAGAGAGGCCGCGATAGTGAGAGGCCTGCGCATCGCGATGAAGAGTGGCCCCCGCACCACGATGAAGAGTGGCCCCCGCTCGCCGCAACTAGAGAAAGCCCTCGCCCGAAACGAAGACCCAACACAGCTAAAAATAAATAAATGGAGTAGCTATTAATTAAAAAAAAAAAAAAGAACTGTAGATTGGACCAACTGTGAAAATAAGAAATATATATTTGAACAGAAGACCTGGAAAAAGAAAACATCTAGAAGGTAATAGCTTCTTATATATATTTCCATATACTAATGAATACACTAAGTGGATGGGGGGCTGGATGCTTCAAGCTCAGTGCTATAGAGAAAAATGAAGCAGAGACAGGGGAGAGAGTGTCAGGGTTTCAGATAGGGTGGAGAGTAAAGGCTCAGAATGAGTGTCTGAAACACTAAACCCAGGAGATACTCGGGCATTCTAAAACAAAAAGGTTATTATCCATGTATTCCATATGTAACCAAATTATCATTCACATAACAATCATACATAAAGGAAAATAGAGCTCAATATTAAGTTACCCCAAAGAAATCTCATGTATATTCTAAGTGAATAAAACTTTGGAATGCATACTCCATCTGAATGAAAGATGAATCAAAATAAAATACTCAAGAGAGAGGAAACTGTATTAAAAAAAAAACAATGATGAGGATTAACCCTTTTATATATAGAATAAGAGATAAATATAAATATGTGTTCAAAGATAAATACTAGAAAAAATGTTTACTCAAAAAACATATATACCAAGAAAACATTGAAATAAGAGTATTAGGTGGATTTTATTCTAAAAAAACAAAACAAACTATAAATTCATAATAATTAAAGCAATATGGTATCTGAATAGGATAAGGAAGCTAGTGAAAGAAAATAGAATCCAAAACCAAACACAGTCAAATTGGAAATTAGTGTATGATAAAAGTGGTTTTTAAAATCAGTGGTAAAAGGTAGAAGATTCAGTATGTAATGCTGGGGCAACTGGCTGAGGTTTTGGAATAAAAAATAAACCAGTTCTTCATTTCTCACAGTAGATAAAACAAAAGATCCAGACATTAGAAAGATCCAGACAGCTGACAGCCTTCGTAAACTGCCTCATCTTCTACTAGCTTCATTATCGGCATGTAAGAAAACTATATTTCAATATGAAAGACACACAAATTTTTAATGCATGTGAACACAAACTTACCATCCAGTAAAGTTTCACAACATACTTTCCATAGCTATTGAACAAGGGAATGTGACCCTTCACAGCCTTGCACAGAGAGTAAATGTGTTCCCAGGGCTTCCAGACCAGAAGAGGAGGTTCCCCTGCAGTCCCTTTAGAATAATTGTT
Source organism: Balaenoptera musculus (assembly GCF_009873245.2). Taxonomy (NCBI): domain Eukaryota; kingdom Metazoa; phylum Chordata; class Mammalia; order Artiodactyla; family Balaenopteridae; genus Balaenoptera; species Balaenoptera musculus. The sequence continues at coordinate 19,284,942 of NC_045796.1, forward strand.
CAAAGCACCCCCATTGAATATCTTCCACATGGCGTAGATTTCGCTGATAATCCATCTCATCAGCTAGAGATAAAAACCAGTAGTGTTCATTAGTTATTTTTCAGTTGTTGGCACTGTAATTTGAAAGGGGGTGGGGAGAACAGTTGAAAATCTACTTCCAGTGGTAATGTCAGATTCTACATGTAGTATATCCCACATTTTGATTTCTGACCTACAGAATGGTCATAGATCTTGCTTTTGTTTTCAAAAAATATAGTCACAATACAAGCTAAAAAGTCTTAGCTAAGAGCTGTCTTCCAGAGTAAACTGTCAGTGATGTGACATTGACCTCCATATTAGTTGTGTGCATGTGTGTGACAGAAAAGGAGGGAGGAGAGAGGGAGACTGAATGTTTCTGAGAGCAATGATGATTTTATTTTGGAATTAACATTATATAAAGGATTGAGCTACTCTTCTGTAAATGTTGAGAAGTTTGAGAAGGAAATGATCCCTTTAAGTCTATAAAACCAATTAGACAAGTAACGAGACGTGGGAAAGAATTAAAATTACACACACACTTAACTCTACTCTAAGTCTCATATCCATGTGTTGATCTGCAGGTGCAGAAGTGCTCCAAGTAAAACTCCCAACTGCAGGGTTTTCAACAGGCAGCAAGGCACAGTGGAGAGTTGAACTTCAGAGTATGTTTTACTGCCTGGTTTGTAAGGAAATTAAATACTTGAGACTAACATCATAAGATTTATGTTTTCCTTGATTTGGTTATCTAGAAAATTTCTTAAAGTTTGGTTAAGTTGAAAAAGACAAATCAGATATCCTCCTGTATACCTGGAGATTTTACTACAGAATTATTTTATACTTCCTTTGTGGAATCTAAAATATGACATAAACGAACCTACCTGAGAAACAGAAAGACTCACAGACATTGAGAACAGACTTGTGGTTGCCAAGGGGGAGGGGGATTCGGGAAGGATGGAGTAGGAGTTTGGGCTTAGCAGATGCAAACTATTATATACAGAATGGATAAACAACAACATCCTACTGTATAGCACAGGGAACTATATTCAATATCCTGTGATAAACCATAATGGAAAAGAATATAAAAAAGAATATATATATATATATATATATATATATATATATATATATAACTCAATCACTTTGCTGTACTACAGAAATTAAGACAACATTGTAAATCAACTATATTTCAATACATAAATATTTTACACTTCCCTTGAAAAATGATATACTAAAGTCTATGTAGGTTTAGAATTCATAAAATAAGCATATTTTAGACTAAACTATAAAATATAAAACAATTCAGAGATAATTTTATACTAATCAGTACAACCTGGCTGAAGAAAAAATACTTTGATTTTAATATTGGTCAAGATATTAAAGATCAGAAAGACAAAGTGTTTAAATGGATAATGACTCTGCCCCACTCCTCTGACTGGACCTTAGGAGAAAATAATCAAAAAGCCCGTTTCTGATGTAACTACATTAGGGGAGTGGAACAGGTCTGCTTCTGATGGATAGAACCCCGGGTGGAGAGTGGGGAGGTGTGTTCCCACGTGCTGTAGGACTGCTGCACTGAAAATCTGGTTTGTTTCAATGAGGTTTTGCATTTGAGCTGCACCCCCTGATTTCTCCACATTAGCAAGTCAGACAACACCAAACACCCTACTCTTGGACATGATGTAGGGCCAGACTGGCAACAACTTTATGTCAATTGCTAGGCACATGGATCCGGAGGAGAAATGCCTAGATGGTGTGTACTGGGCTACCCTGGTCCATGGGTGGGAGAATAGGGGCATAAGAAGTGCTAATATTAACATCTCCCCCACCTGTTCTCTCTCTACTCAATTAAAGAGGCTTCTCTTCCTCTTTGAGTGTCTGGCTTATGAAATATTCAGTTATACCAGAGCTTAAAGGTGAGCAAGACAGCACTGAAATTGACCGACTGGGAATTGTTTAAGGGCAGGTCCCAAAGGCATTCTGCAGGGAGGCTTTTCTTAGGTTGATACTCCCCTACTTACCTCACTGCAGAGTAAATGCTCATTTGCTGAAAACAAGTCAAACAGGATTTCGTTTTTCACAACCACTGGAGCCTGAAATATATATATATATATATATATATATATATATATATATATATATATGGAGAGAGAGAGAGAGAGAGAGAGAGAGAGAGAGAGAGAGAGAGAGATATTACTCCTTAGGAAAAATAAAGGAAATGTAGCTTAATGAAACAGTTTCATGTGCTATAAACAGGCCAAACTCGATTTCATTTCTCACAACCAGAGGAATTAGAAGAAATAAAAAATAAGCACATTATTCTGTAAGATAACCCTGTTAGAGCTGTAGGTGACATTAATTTAATAATGTAATACCTGTAAAATACAGTATTTTATGACATTGGCAGGTAAATATTTATTAAGGCTTTATCTTCCCTCCATCATAAAGGGCATAAATTGGCTAGTGAAAATGAGGCAAAGATACCAAGGGTGACATAATCTATCTTCCAAGGGTATCTGAAATGCCTGTAAGTCATTGATATGCTATTCTTAGATACAAATTTAGCCATAGTAATTTTAGAATGTTTGAGGATGATGTAGCACTTCTAGGAAAATTCTTGACTTTAAAATATATATATTTTAACATAATAATCCACCAGTTCTTTGTTATATTTCCAGTTCTGTAGCTCAGAAATTACAAGACTCTTTTTGTTTCATTAATTTTATTGATGGATGTTTCTAGTCTGGCCTGGTTCTGTCCCCAGAGGACGTTCCACAATAAAATAAAACAAAAAAAAGAAACAGTATTTTAACATATAATAAAATGTTGTAAGATATAACATATGCAGATAAATTTAGCATGCATAAACTCACAAACTGAGAGTTTAAAACCTGATATGAAATTTAAATTAACCACTCAAGTTAAACCTGAAGCTTAGTTAACATCTGGTAGCTAGAAAAATGTCTTCATCTTGGATAAAAAATATTAGCTGAGACAGCTTTTTAAAATCTTGCTCAACTTTAAATATTGTTATGTCTTTTAAAGTTAATTTGGTGGTCATTATTTAATTGGTATATATCTAAGTTTGCTTTTATATTTAGACCAAAATATGACTTGTAACACTTTTTAAAATTAGTTACAATTAATATCAACCTTATATATTTAACATATCAAAATAAAATGAAAGTTGCTTTGATTAGCAAAATAGATTTTTATAGAAACTAATGCCATCAATTACTCTCAATCATCTGTATAACTAGCATCTTGAAAATTCAATAAAATATTTTTACATGTCTGAGAAAAATTTACCTAAAACTACCTTGAAGGCCTGAATTGACTCTTATGTTCATAGTTTAAAAACATAATTTATATAATTTATAAAATTACATATATATAACTTTATGTTTGTATATATATATATATATATATATATATATATTATTCTGGTTTGTCTGATTGTGACGCAACACTTCTAAAATGCCTATATCTTTCAGTATGTACAAAATGCATTAAAATTGACTATAGATTAAATATGTATTAGATATCTAAGGTTTGACGGGTTAGACTTAATAGTCACCTGCTGACAAATGGAAAGGAGGAACTGACAGTTTCTAAAAAGACAACAAATATTAAGACAGAGGTCTCTGCAATGGTATTTTAGCATCTTTATCCCCTACACCTATACCTGGGGCAAGACAAAGTTTTAGACATCTTACATCTGCTTAATATAATCAACATTGAAGGACCTGGGCCACCAATATCTGGTTCTCAGAAATAAACAAATCTGATTATTCACTCTGCTATTAGGGCGTGTTAACCCCCTTGGTTGGAATGGTCCATGTTGACTCTGATATCTTAAATTTAGGCTTTTAAGTTTTTTAATAAGTTAGCTTCTCTTTGACTTAAATCATGTCCTTTGATTTCATATTTTGCTTAGTGTCCTGGAGTATGTTTCTAGTGCTCTTTAAATTGTGGGTTGCAATTATATAGTGATTCATGAAATCATTTAATGGGTCAGGACTATATACATATATATATACACACATATATATATCTATAAGATGTTTCAGGAATATATATATATATATATCTTTATATATATGGACTATAATAAAATAGAGTAAATTTCATATAGAAAGGTCATTATTGTTTTGTAATATTTTTGTCTAAACTTTATGTATGTCCATATTTAATGATTCTCAATGTAAAATGTATTTATCACTGTGGTCTCATACATTAAAACTTGACAAGCACTATTCTAAAACTTTCCTGCTTAGCTAGACTTTCAGTTTGGGCTGTTCTGGTTCACACTTCAGCATGATGGATCAAGAGAAGGAGTCAGTGCAGAGGGAGAGGAGAGGTAAGGAGATGGATGGCAGCATTTCGATAAATACAGGTGGAAGTGTCATTAACAACAATGAATCAGTTTATTTTTAGTATAAGTGTATCTTCCAGAACTAAGGTATGCTAAAAGAGAAAAAGGTGTAAAACTTTCCTACTTATTCAAACTTACAACACTCATTTCATGGAATTCATATCCTTCATTTGCATGGAATATAAACTCTGCACTTATACTGAGTAGAACCTGAGTGTTATTAATAATATATAAATATTAAGTGCATTATATTAACATCACAGAATTTGCATTCTTCATTTCGATGTTACCTAACATTATAAGTAATTTAAAGGTATGGTTTTTGTAAATTTGATTTATTTTATTTAAAATGTCTTACAGATAAGCATTGAATAAATACTCTGATGGACAAAGATGTACCTTTTTATTTTCTCATTTTAATAAATATTTAGGATTTAGGATTTCTGACTTTCTTAACTAATAACAATAATTGAAAAGCATGACAGATAAATTGTATTTTCTGCATTATTAACAGTGCTTCTAAAAGCTAAAACTCTTAGGAATAAAATCACTAGGCATAGAAACAGAGATGCAGTGAATTCCATGATTACAGAAGAATCAGCTTCATTATAACCTTTTGACTAGCATTAAATAACTAATTTAGTCTACTGGCTTTCTATGCATTAAATGAAAATGGGAGATTCAAGAAGGGAAAAAAGGCATTAGTGATAATTAAACCCTTGGAAATACCAAATATATTCAAACTAACATAGCTATTAATTAGGAAGATAGACCAGTAGGTCTAAAGTTTAATGTACATAAGTGCTATTTAAAATGAAGTTTTCTTGGGTGATGTCCATGTCAGTGTGATTCACATGGGGTTCAGAAATGAAAGTGGCACTTGGAAAATGATTCAAAAATTCCTGGAATAGAGAGATCCAAGTGCAGATCTCTTGGGCTGGAAAATAAATGCTTATTAACACTAGCGTAAACAGACCTTTACACCATGTAAGAAGCAGAAAGGAGAAAGTCTGTCAGAAATTAAGGAATAACTTTTTGCAACATTTTAGGTTAAAATTTGACATCATGAAGAGAAGAAGGAAACTTGAGGCCCTAAACAAAATTTCATTATTCTCTTGGAAACCAGTACAAACTATATCGATAAATATTTATTTCTAGTTTAAAGGCCAAAAAGTAATTACTTTTTCTTACTAAATACCAAGAAAAAATTACCCTAAAAAGCTTTTAAAATGCAAATTTTCATAACGGGGATATTATATCTCATAGTTAATACGTATTTTAATAGTAAAAATATCTCTTACCTGATTAATTAAAAAATCCTGTGGACGTTTCCAGGAATAAATTTTCAATGATGGTGGTAGTTCAATCTTTCCTTCAGGGTCTTCAAAAAAATGCTATATAAAAAACGTATTAAGTATTTTCTCCATATAGTTTTATTAAAACAAAAACAATTCTATCCTAATAAAAATGAATACGTGCATTGATCTGATCAATAAATAAGCATTTTTAGAGTAATCTAAATGTGTTTAGATAATCTAAATGTGTAATCTAGTGTGTTTGTTCTCAGAGCTAGTTCTTACAGTACTTGGAGAATACTGAAGTTAACAATACTGTATTTAATTAATGAAACCTTGATTACTGAGTAGCATTTTGATTGCAGAGGAAGCAGTCCAAACAAGCATGAGTGGCTTGGGAATGTGAATTAGGTATGGTGGGGAAACAATTTTGGATGGGCTAGATATGGCCACATTTTCCACTGAAAATATATATTTTTTTAATCTGAGTAGAGAAAATTGAAAAGTATTTACTTACTTTTCAGTTAGAATCATAAAAAAGATGATATGTAAATGAAATTTGTACCTTTGATCTGACTTTCATTTATTAATTGTTTTAATTAAACTTGTTATTTTGAGATAATCATGATTCATAAGCCATTGCATGAAATAATACAGAGAGTTCCTACGTTCTCTACCCAATTTCTTCAGCCATACCATCTTGCAAAACTATAGAACACAACCAGGATATTGACAATGACACAGCCAAGATATACAGAACATTTCCATCAGCACAAGGATCCTTCTTATGCCCTTTTATAGCCACACCCACCTTCCAACTCCCCAGTCTGTGCTTAATCCCCATCACTTGGCAATCGCTAGTCTTGACGTTTATAATTTTGTCATTTCAGTCATGTTATGAATGGAACCTACCATATAGTCTATAACCCTTTGGATTGGCTTTATTTCTCTCTCTGCCTAATTCCCTGGAGATTCAATCCATTCAAGTTGTTGCATGTATCAGTAGTTTGTTGTTTATTGCTGAGTAATATTTCATGCTATGGATATTTGTTTGTTTACCACCTGCCCATCAAAGGTCATCTGGGCTGTTTCCAGTTTGAAGCTATTACTAATAAAGCTGCTATGAACATTTGTGTATAGGTTACTGGTTTTTGTGTGAATGTGAATTTCCATTACTCTGGGATAAATGCTCAAGAATGCAATTAATTCTTTAATTTTTGAGCCCCAACTATGAGTCAATTAGTGAGTTCTGGAGAAAGAATGATATCCATATGCAAGCAGTCTAGCAAGTCAGAGAGACTTCAGGTAGCTGCTATGTAAAAATTCTCATAGCTCATAAAATGGTAGGGGACGGGGGGATCTTTACAAGAAATAACAGGACAATTTCTAGGATTACAAACAAAATGCTAAAGGAACATAAACTATCTGTATGGGAAAAAGAAATGTAATTAAATTTCACCTCAGTTAATAGGCACAGGGGAAAATATACTGTTCTGTGATTTTCATCATAATTATATGTTTACCCTAATGCTGGTGTGGCTTGAGAAATAGGTTATATTTTAGGGCATTGTCTGAGCGTTAAACATAATAAGTGTCTATGTGTATCTGGAGCATGTGGTTTATTGTCAAATTTAAGATACTGGAATAATTCAAATGAAGATAAAGGCAACCCTAACATCTAGTCAAAATGATAGAAGAATGAGTCCTTAAAAGACAAACTGATGTCTTTTCAGGAGCTGTACTAGACTTCTGGGTTTCTCTCACATTGCTTTTTTCCCTGCAAATATTAATTTAGTAATTTTAAAGTCCCCTATCTGACAATTCCAAAAAAGTCTCCTTTGGATCTGTTTCTATTATCTGATTTTTCCTCTTGATTTTTAGTCACTTGGTTCCATTTCTCTTCATGTCTGGTAAATTTTGATTGTATGATATATGCTGGATATAAAAATTTATACATGTTCTAAATGATGATGTCTTTGTCCAGAGAGGAGGATTTTATTCCCTTCTGACAGGCAGAGCACAAGATGAACTTGACCTAGTCAACACTGGGTCTTAGGATTTGGCAGGACTGGTGTGATTTTGGTTTGTTCTTACTCAATGTGGAATTCTGTAGCCATGTTGGGGCACTAACTAAAAGTCTGGAGTGTTTATCAAGGTCCCTTCACTTGGTGTACCTTGAATTCCATTCTCTACCCATCATCTTGAAATCTTTTCTCAATTATTAAGCTTCCAGGCTGCTGCTTTTTACTCATTTGCTCAGCAGCAAAACTTCACACTCACAGCTTAGGAGGTAGACAAATGTCTCAAAATAAAACTGTATGCAAAATTTACAGATCACTTCTCTGTAGTTACCTCTGAGATTTGGGTTCAAGTTCTGGCTGCTTTGGCAGTCCCAGACAATATCCTCCTTCCCTTCAGCCCAGAAAAACTGACATGAGCCCCAGGCCAATACTCTGTGCTTGCTTTCTAATTTCCATGCCTTGAATTAATGTCTTTGAGGAAAAAAAAATAGTGGGGCTCATCCCATTGTGATTCCCTTTTCTCCAGGATTTGAGCCCCTCATATTGTTAATGGTAATCCTTCCGTGTCATTTTGCTTTAGGTATATTTCTTACATCCATCTTATAGTACTTTATCGTATACCTCTTAATTTGGTTCACCCATCATATCCTTTTCTTGCTGAGGAAGTGAGACATAACGCTGGACTTATAGGGAAGGGTCAGGCATCTGAGGCTGATTTCCTGATCACTAGTCTCACATCTAAAGAAGTGGCCTTTGTAAAATTCCAAGGATAACTGCCATGGTTACATGCTTAAGGCAATTTATCCTGGTAAAATATGGATGCTGCAAATCATGGCTCAGAGCTAATATGCCACCATATCACAGAAATGCAACCACAGTGCTTGGAGTGTCCACGACTCACTCCAGCGGGGAAACTATTGCTTCCTGAGCCATGAATGCTGAGGTTGTGGAGCAGAACTGGGGGTGGAAAGCAAGGTTCTATCTCAGATGGCACCACTCTGCACTGTCATAATAACTAGGACGTGAGCTGTGCTCTCCTACCTTGTGAAAGCTGCGGTGGCAGAATGGGGTGTTAGTTAAGGTTCTGAAATGTCACCCCCATTGGAATAGCCCCTGTTCAGAGCAGGAGTAGGGCTAGCGCTTTCCAAATCATGCAGTTTTATACAGCAGCCAGCAATAGTCCTATATGTTGACCCCAAATGAAATGGAAATCAACTGTCCATTTGACCAGCACACTTATTACTGCTCCAGTCTCAATGGTTTTTCTCCAATAAATGTTCTTCCAACAGACTTGCCCTTGTTTCTTGAACATTAAGTTCAAGAATTTGGTACCTGACCTTCCAGAGATCTGTAAGAACTGTTCATAGTCATCTAATAAAGATATGTTTGCATTCTAAGGTCCTTAAAATGTTGTTTTATATGCTATTTCTTATTTCAAAGTTTTCAGGTACTTCTCCTCTTCCCTTCCCCGTTGATCCTTCACAATTTGGAGTGACTCATCTCTGGATCTTTTCCAGAGCTCAGCTGCTCAACTGAGGATTTGCACAATCTATCTTGCTGATGAAAATTCACAGACAATCCCCATAAGATCTGAATTTCTATAAAATATGTAGAATATGACCATTTTCATTTGAACCCAGAGAGTTCAAAAGTCCTTTGCATCTAAAAGTTCCATAATCACCTTAGGCATGGTACAAAGAATGCATTCCCTCACATATTGTTATTTGAAATTGTTCAAACACTAACAGTGTCAGCAATTAGTTATCATTATTGAGTATCTTTTGTAAACAAATTACTGATATGAATCATGCAGTTGGTGACTGCATTTTGTGAACAAAATGTAAATGCTAATAAGTACCATTTCAGAGTGCTTTATGCAAAAAAAGACACTAGAGTTCAACCTAGCCATTACGGCAGTTTTGTTTGTGTTCTGAAAATTGTATTGTGTTTTCTTTTTTAATATCTTTATTGAAGTATAATTACTTTACAATGGTGTGTTAGTTTCTGCTGTATAACAGAGTGAATCAGCTACATGTATACATGTATCCCCATATCTCCTCCCTCTGCGTGTATTGTGTTTTAAAAGTACTTTTGTTGAATGAATTACTGCACCAAATAAATGGGTCATATTTAAAATGCAACCCAGACTGGTACCTTCTATAAAGAAGTTTTTAGAAAAAAAACATTTTTAAGTAAGCAAAAGAACCTAAAATAATATAACTGGAAAATGTAGGAACCCCATTCTCAGCTCCAATCTCAGGGATGCAACATGTTTAAAAGCTACAGATAAATGAAGAGTAACCTAGATTTTTACCCAAATACCTTGGGGGGCAGATATTAAGAAGGATTCAATTCTTATAGTAACATCTCTTAAAAATTTATCTTCCCTGTAATCTCCAAATAACATCACACAGTTTCGTGGGGGGCTCTCATTTTCGAAACCACCATCTCTAAATGTCTGGCTCCCAATTCTGTTCAAAATCCACTTGCTAGCCTGTTCTAGCAATTTTCCCTTTCTTCCATTATGACTCTTTGGTCATTTCTCTCCTCCCATTTACTGAAACGTGATTCACCAAAGCTCAGGACTAAGGCTTGGAAAGACAAGGTAGGATGGGGGAGGCAAGGTGGACAAAGACAAAATTTCTCTTTTGAATGGAGACTGTGGAGAGGAGTGAGCATGTGCACACGTTAACAAATCTTATTCCATTAAACAAGCAACAACCAAAATGAAATCTAGTCATATTCAAGTCTACTTACAAGTATAGGGCTTTTCCCTGTTTTGTCCTTTTCTTTTGCACCTTTGCCTGCATCCCACTTTTCAGCATTTATGTCTGCCTCGCTCCATTCTGGCCAGATTGGAAATTTCCCCTTCTTCTGTTCACTGGGTTGCACATTACTGCCAAACGGGAACTGACTAGAGACAGAGGGGGGGAGGTGATTTTCATTCAAATCTCTGAGGTAAACTACTGGATTAATTTCATGATGTAAATTTAATTATCTGGTTAGCAACCATGTTAAACATATTTTTCAATACAGTGGATGGACAGCTTCCACATGTTAAGGTTCTAAGGACAGAAATACCCCAGAGATTATTCTGTAAGCAAATTTTGAGCATTAGCCCCTACTTATTAAGGCAGGACATTCATCATAAACACAGAAGATGCCACGAAGGGGAATATTTATATACAAACCATACCCAACGAAAATCCTTTACATGTATAATAGTGATTGCTTTTTGAAGATCAGTGAAAATATAATTTGGATTTTCCCAAATATAAAAGTGCTATATGATCATCATTTTAGAAGAAAATTAAAAAATACAAATCAGATAAATAAGAAAGGCATACTCACCTCATTCTAGAAACCACATTGTTAAAAATTATCCATCCTCTCAGGTCACTGTACAAGGATATACATCTTTCCTCAAAAATGACATCATTCATCATATTCTCTTTTACAGATTGCTTTTTTCCACTTATCAGTATATTGTTGACAGTTCCCATGCCAATAAATGTTTAAATACTAATTGAATGATTGCATAATCTTCCATTGTATGATATATTGTCTTTCATTTAACTAAGTTTCTATAGTTGGAAATTTGAGGGTTTTGATTTAAAAAATTTTTCACAATTATAGACAAGACTGTGATGGCTATCCCTGTTGCCAAATCTTTGCATACGTGATTATTTCTTAGGATAGATTTTAATAAGGAGACTTACTGAATCAAAATATATGCAGGTTTAAAGTTTGTGATATATTTTGAGTAATTTTCTGCAGAAAAGCTGGACTTATTTTATACTCTCACTGTGAGTATATTGGTGTTCTCCTATCTCTAAACTTCTTTTGCTTTTTCTACATTTTTATGAATTGTAAAATCTAAAAAAGTCATCGTCTTAATTATTCAAGTTTTTAGCTACTTGTGAGGCTGGAAGCCTGCTCTAGACCCCGGGATAAGCAGTGAACAAACCAGACTAAAATCTCTACCCTTATTGAGTTCATAATCTAGCAGTGGAGACACAAAATAAACAGCATAAATTGAGTAAAATAAATAGTATATTATAAAGTGAAAAATACTAAAGGGAAATATAAAAGAGGAAAGGGGACTTGAAGAGTTAAGTTGCACAATTTTTAATACAGTAGTTATGGAAAGTGTCTATAATAGGGTTATATTTAAGTAAATAGTGAAAGAAAATAAAGGATCAAGCAATGTGGATACCTGTGGGAAGAATGTTCCACAAACAAGGAATAGTATTCCAGATGCAAAGAGCATCCTAGCTTATTTGAAGAATAATAATGAGATCAGTGAGGCTGAAGAGGGGGTTAAAAAGAGATGATTTCAGAGAGGTAACAGGAGGGGCAAAGATAATAAAGGTGATCTAAACAAAGGGAAGCACATGGGTCTTTAGTCTGAGTGAGACAGGAAACCAAAGGAGGGTTTTGAGCAGGGGTATAACATGACATAACTGAAATTTTATAATCACTTTTGTTGCTATGTTCAGAAAAGACAAAAGCGACAACTTAGAAGGCATTGAAACAACAGGTGAGAGCTGTTGGTGGTTTGGACCAGGTTGGTAACAGTAGAGGAGGCAAGAAATAGTCCCTTGTGTATATTTTAAAGGCAGAACAAGTAGGTATTGAGTTGATATTGCCTAAAAGACAGAAGATTATGGGATGGGACAAAGCTGAGGTAGGCAATAAAGCAACATTTCACTTTTGAATGAGTTGTGTTTTAGATGTTTATCATACATTCATGGAGATGTTAAACAGGTAGTTATACAATTCTGAAGTTTGGAAGAAAGAAATAGACTAAAAGTGAAAATTTGAGAGTCATTAGCATTTCAGTGATATCTAAACTCTTAAGATTCGGTGAAATCACCAAGAAAATGATCATACATAAAGAAGAGGCAGTCCCAGGGGTGCTATTCAAAATGCCTAACAACTGGGAAGGAATGAGCATTGACTGGTCTAAATAGATGCTGTCCATGATCCTGGATCAGGATCTTCAAAGCCACCAGCTCCGTCAGACATTTATCCTTTACTTTAAGTAGTAGGGTCGGGGATGTAAGGTCCTCAGGGTGGGTCAGGGACCCAGGGCAAGAATCAGAAAAGTCTGGGGATCAGGGTTATTGGTGAGGTTATTGTTAAGGCTACTCACGAATCAATATAAAAACATTTCAATATTCTATTAATCAGTACAGCTACATATCTGCCCTAGTACTCCATATTAAAAGAGAAGAAAAAACCCAAAATACTGAGAAAAGCAGTCAGTGAGTGTGGTAGACAGAATAATGGTCCCCCAAATATGTCCATATGTCCATATCCTTATCCCCAGAACCGGTGGATATGTTTCCTTCCATGGTAAAAGAGAGTTTGTAGATATCTTTAAGTTAAGTACCTTGAGATGGGGAGATTATCCCAGATTATCTGGGTGGCTTCAGTGGAATCATAAGGGTCCTCAAAACTGGAAGAAGGAGACAGAAGACGTCTGAGGGAGATGTGACTCCTGAAGACTAGACAGAAAAATGCAAAACTTCTGATTTTGAAGATAGAGAAAGGAGACCACAAGCCAAGGAAGGTGGGCAGCTTCAAGAGGTTGGAAAAGGCAAAGAAATGGATTCTCTCCTTGAACCTCCAGAAAGGAATGCAGGCCTGCTGACACTTGTTAGCTCAGTGAGACCCATTTTGGACTTCTGACCTCCAGAATTGCAAAGTAATACACTTGCACTGTTTTAAATAACTGAGTTTGTGGTGTTTTCTTACAGCAGCAATAAGAAACAGTGAGGTAGGAAAAACACAGTAGAGGGTGATGCCCTGGAAGCCAAGTAAAGCTGTTTTTTAAAAAATGAGAGAAAGAGCAACAGATCCAAATGCTCCTAACAGATCAAACAAGATGAATTATTAACAAATAAATATTGAACTTAGCAACAAGAAGGTTAAGGTCTCTGCAAATTTCATCTTCTAAGGTCAAGTTTGGGAGGGACTTTCCTGAACACCCTACCTAATATAGCAACCCTCACCTCTCTGCATCTTTTCATCTTTAATAGCAGTTGACAGTTCTCTCACTAATCATTTATGTGCTTATTGTATGTTTCCAAACATAGGGTTTGTAAGTTCTCCAGCGGCAGGAACACTGGGTTTTTCTTCACTCCCTCTATCTCCAGCAACTAGAACAGTGCCTGGACAACATGGGCAATCTATATATTTCTCTGTCATCTACCTATTTACATGAAATAGAAGAATATATGTCTTTATATTTCTATAATTTCTAATTAGAACTGTTTCAAATTTTTATATATAGGTAGAGATTGGCCAGATGCTCACCAGTCCTGTTTTCCATTTCCTATGTTTCCCATACTCCTTTGCAGGTTGGCTGGTATTTTGTGATGGTGTTTTGGAAAATAGCATGTGGGGAGATGTGTTATATCCCATCTTTATGCTCCTTAAACATTTCCTGAGATACTTCTTACTCTCTTCCTGCTTGATGTATGGCTCAGTCCTTATGAGAAGACTTTAGAAAATGGTAATACCACAAGATGAAAGGTGCCAAGAATCCTTATGTAGCACATGCAAAGGCACCACTAAACTCCTGATCATACTCTGGTATGAATGAGAAGTATCTTTTGTTGTGTAAGGTCACTGAGGTTTGGGGATTGTTTGATACTGAAGCTAGCATTGAGTACTTCCTATTTGCTACTTTGTTACTGTAGCTAGCATTGATTACTAACACTGACTAACATAAAGAGTGTAATTCTTTTCTTAGGGTTTGGATTTCCTCCTTTATATCTTTAATCATTATAAACATATACATGGTAAATTACATAAAGATCATTTTTCTATTATCAAATTTGTGACACCTGATTCTCTTGTTTGTTGTAACTTCTGCCTATCTTTTCTATGTTCTTGTGTTTTAGGACACGTTTATTATGAGCTTATCCTTATTAGGATAAGGGTTTTCTTTCCCTCCAATACCCTTCCTCCAAGACAATCCTGTGTTGAAAGAATGTTCTTTGCATGCAGTATTGAGTTTTCTTCTTTCACAGACCTCAAATGAATAAGCCATCCAGAAACTTACAGGTACTTTAAAATCAGATCTCAAACTAATGTAAGTCTCAGTCCAAGGGTTTCCACTTCTCAAGGGAAAAAAAATCTTTTTTTTTTTTTTTTCAGCCAGACACCAGCCAGAGAAATGCTAGCTTTCTTATCAATCTCTCTGTGCTTGGGTGGATTTTTCTCATTCACCTTTTTACCGAAAATTAAACTCGTGGAAAGCCATGCCTTTATGTAAGGTGGGAGCAATCCCTTTACTCATTTGGGCTCAAGATCTTGCTTTATATGTGATAAAACAAAAGAGTCCACTTTCATAAACTGATAAGGCAATGCAGCAGCTTCAGCTCAGAGCCATGCCATTCTGACTTTCAGTTCCGTCCTTATTTCTGGATCCTGAACATTTTTATTTCTCTATGTAGGTGTTTCTAGGTACTGTTGTTATTTTTAAAAATTGTGATCCACCATAATGCTGGAAAAGAAAGTCTGATAATATATACATTGTAAAGGGGTGGTCCTAAGTAGCATGTAAGAGAAGGAAGACTAGAACAGTTTTCAGGGAAAAAGCGCAATTTTTCATAGTATTAATTTTAAAAATCAAGGCATAAATTAGTGTATTATAGTACCTCTGTTTTATTGAGTGTTGGTACAACCTTACAGATAAAAAGAAATTAGTGATTTTGTATCCATCAAAACCATGATAAAATTACCTCATTCAGGAAGCTCAAAAATCTTAAAAGCTGTTTTGTAAAAGGAAGATTTAATTTCTTAAAAAATAAGGGCTCTGTTGAGACTCTGTTTTGCTTTCCTCTTCATTCTGTCAAGTGTAAGTATATTCTGGCTCCCTCCCTTAAGCTGTGAAGCCTTATTACTAATTGGCCTACTTTCCTTGTAACATGTCAAATTTGTTTCCATCTATATTGAAGATCACTTAAAAAGAATCTCATTAGAGGTATCTTATACCAGCTCAGTAGCTCCCATATTGTGCTACACACACAGTACAAGCAATGGTCAAATACAGTCCAATGTCAAATATACTGTAAACTTCAAATGATCATGTACAACTGTTGCTTTTGAAGCTCTCAGCACAGTATGCCTTTGAATTTCATTGCCATAATGTACCTACTGTTCTAGCATAGTCAGGATGCTTTAAAATATTCAAATCACATTATTCCTGGTTTCATCAATTCTGAAAACAAGATAATCTTTAAACACAAAGGTAACCCAGGACTTTTGAAGATTTAGGAACTGGTAATATTGGGAAATAAATGCTGAAAATTTAGAAAATTCAAACATGCAAAGAAATCAAACCGGCCCCTGAAAAAATCAGGAGTATACAGAGTTACTCTATTTGTATAGCAATATACCCAAGTACTAGTAAATGATTTACTTCATTAAAATTACAAGTTGTATAAAAGATTTCAAAGATAAGTATATTCTCTGCTATATGGCTAAATGCTCTCTTCCACACAGTAGGTCTAAATATGCTATTGAGATAAGTGAAGTGTCACTGACCCATTTAGGAGAGGCTAGCAACTTATAAACAAAACATATTTGTGGAAAGTTATTTCAAAAATTTTAATAAAATCAGTGAGGAATGTTTAAAATATAAAATATGTATATTCCAAATGCCAAATTATATTCCAGAGGAAACCGAGGTTTAGAGGGAAGAAAAATGCCAGAAAGCCAGGCAAGGGGCTGATTTCCAGAGTAGAAATATAAAATATAAAGGTACTCCTGGGGAAAAGAGAGGAAGCGTAAAAGAAGCAAACTTATAACAGTGGGCAAAGTCAAACAGAATAGTCTGACATGAAAATGATGCATAATGTAAGCAACAGATACACAGGTGTTAAAATAATTATACATATATATATACTTTTCATTACTAAAATGAATTGATCATGATTGGAAGCCACTGAAAAATGTAAGTGGGTGGTCACCAAAAGCAGGAGGCGAGGGGTGGGCAAAATGGGCGACAATGGTCAAAAGGTACAAACTTCCAGTTAAAAAATAAATGTCACGAGGATGTAAAATACAGCATAGTGACTGTAGTTAATAATACACTGTTGTATCTTTGAAAGTTGTTAAAATTCACATCACAAAGAAAAAAATGTGCAACTACATACGGTGACATGTTAACTAGACTTATTGTGGTGATCGTTCAAAACATATACAAATATCAAATCATAATGTTATATATCTGAAACTAATATAATATGTCAATTATATCTCAGTTAAAAAAAGTCAATGGACTAAACCTGTAGTGGTGGATTGGGGTCTGGAATAGTGTAACCCACAAGCAGGTACTGGGAATTGGAATTGAGCAAGCTTAAAAGTCTATTTTGGAAAAGAAGCTGAATTCACCCTGCAAATGTCAGGAGACCAGAAATAGGCTTTGTGAATGAGCAAGTGTCTAGAGTATTCATGAACTCCTAGCATTGAACTAAGGCTGGAATAACTCCCCTTATAGCTTATGGTGTCAGAGGCAATATGCCACTTTCCTATGATTCCATGAGGAAATAGTCTGGGCAAATGGGAAAAAGTGGGGATGGGGGTGGCCCTCTACCACCATGGATGTGGTATCAGGGATAGCACTTCCTGCGTGGGAGAAAAGCCTCCAACCTCCCCATGTTAAGACTTGAGTGGAAGCAGGGGTGATATAAAAATGCACCCACCAATCAGAAAGGACTTTGCTCTTGTATTGGAACAGAGTGCTAGAGGCCTGAGCTGGTTTTTAACCATTTAGTAACTGAATTGTGAATAATAGGTCCTGGGGTTCTCAAAAAGGAATCAGCGTTCAATGGGAGAGAAATATTCTTCAGGGAGTTCAGAAAAGCAGCTACTTGCCAACTGATAGGTAGTATTTCAATAATGTAACAACTATCCTGTCCTTTTCACTACAGCATCCCTACTGGATGTCAGAATGGGTAGGGAGGGAATCATCCTAAAAGCCATCCAAACCTCATGGCAGAAAACAGCATGCATGAGTTTAAAATATGAACTAAAATATGAACTAAAGAACTAACATTGCAAAGCAAAAAAAGAAACTTACAACTAAAAGGACAGTCGGTAAATATAGCAAAAGAAAGAAATCACACCCAAGGAAAGAAAAATAATGTAGCAAACTTAAAAGGTGTTTAAAATGAGTATATTTAGAATTATCAAAAAGATAAAGGAATAAAATTTCTTCTTTGCAATGAGAACAGGAAGATGTCAAACAAGAGAACAAAAAAATAAGACCAATATAAAAAAGAGACATTGGAAATTTTAGTAATGGAAACTTCAAATGCTGAAAGAGTAGACTGAATAAAGTTGAAGAGGACTAATGATTTAGAAGGTAGAATTTTAGAAATCAAGTGTTCTCATAGATAAAGAGTTAGAAAATGTGAAATACCCAAGTAGATAGATTGAAAAACACTAATGTATGCCTAATAGAAGTCTCAGAAGGATGAAATGGTTAAAATGGTGGTGGTGGGGGGGTGTTTAGGAGAAATATTTGATGATCCAACTGCTGAAAAATGTTCAGAATTGACGAGAGACATGTCTTCAGATTGGAAAAAGCACATCAACCAATAACAAAGCACAGATGGGAGGTCAGGGAGTAGAATTCTGCATCTAGATAGATCAACTGAAATTACAGACCAATGTTGAAGATTAAAATCTAAAGAACTGACAAGTTACCTAAAAATAAAAACCAGTCAAATTGACAGCAAATAGTAGACACTATAAAGCAGTGAAGTGATGTCTTCAGAGCTGAGGTAAATGTCAGTCTTGGAATTAAGACCCAATTAAACTCTTATTCAAAAGTGAGGTAGAAACAGTTATTTTAAATTAAATAAAAACATTTTGAAAATGTGAGTTTACCATAACAGACTCTTGCCCCCCGCCAAAAAAAAAAAAAAGAAAATTAATGAAGGATTTATCTCAGGAAAATAGAAATGAACCCAGACTGAAAGTGTGGAATACAAGTTGCAGTGGTAAACAAATGAGTCAATATAACATTTTGGTAAAATTCTAAAAAGTATTTCCTGTAAACAAATAATAACAATAACTTTGTGCTTTTGAAGGTATACAAAATAAATGATATGGGAAAGAGAGGGAATTCTGATAGACACTAGCATGCCTGTTTTTTTCTTTAGGAATAATACTAACTGTAGACTTTGTAGGAAAATATTTAAAGATTAGTGTATTTAAAAAAATTAAGAATTGTCTTAGTCAGTTTGGGCTGCTATAACATCATACCATAGAATGGGTGGTTTATAAACAGTAGAAGTTTATTTTTCACAGTTCTGGAGCCTAGAAGTCTGACATCAGTTTGCCAGTTTGGTCAGGTTCTGATGAGAGCTTTCTTGTGTTTTACAGGTGGCTGACTTCTCATTGTGCCCTCACATGGAGGAAAGAGAGATAGGTAGCTCTCTGGCCTCTTCTTATAAGGGCACTAATCCCATTTATGAGGGCTTCACATTACTTCCCAAAAGTGAGTAATTCACATTACTCATTACTCTCCAAAGCCCCACCTCCAAATACCATCACATTGAGATAAGGGTTTCAACATATGAATTTTGGGGAATGCAGACATTCAGTCCATTGCAAAGATATTCCAATAAATAAAATACAAAACTTCCAAACTGAAAGAGAAGAGAAAGAGTAGACCTGACATTAGGGAACAACTCATTACAATTTGGGTAGAAGGGAAATCAGGAATGCAGAATTTTAAAAATTAGGGTCAAATCAACCAATATGACTGGAGACTAAAACATTTTAGGAAAACACTGTTTCAGAATGAGAAAGGAATCTCACTCAACAAACAGTTCACTTATTTTTAACTCACATTTATTGAACACCTGCTCTGTGACAAGCATTGTGCTAGATGATGGGGTTACAGATATGTAAATATATATCTATACTCGAGTTTATTTTGGAATGCAAACAGATAAACAGAAAATTTCAATATAATGTGGTATGTGCAGGGATGGAAGTATTCACAGGTGGTAGAGGGGGAATTGTGCCCAATATGAGGCAATTAGGAGAAACTTCCTGCAATAGATAGCATCTGAGCAGTCTTGAAGGATAACTACAAATTTTCCATATTGAAAAAGGAGAAAGAACATCACTATGAAAGAACAGCATACAAGACAGTCAGAGGTAAGAAACAGCAGAGTGGGTGCAGAGAATTATGAGCTCTTCAAGTACTGGGTGAGCATGTAGTATAAAGTGAGGGGAAATTAGGCTGGAGAGAAACATAAGATAGGCAGGCAGTTCCCACTTAGGGTCTTGTTGAGGAGCTTGAACCTTGTTTTGTAGTTATTGCTGACTTTGCTCATTATACTAAGACAGACATTTTATTTTTAGATACATATTATTTAACATTTACTCTTAACAGACCACTGGTTTAACATAGGAAGTTTGAGGAATACTGAACTTGAAATACAACTCAAAAGTGAGCACAATATAATGATTATGAAAATTTTATTTAAGGTAATCTTCGTAAGATCTGGAAGTTGCATTCTTTTAATTAAAACTTTTGTATCATGATGTCTCTACTACATCAAAAACCAATTAAAAAAATATAATATGTACTGGCAATTATATCTAATTTGGAATTTTATTTTTAAGGAAAGAATTCTATCCATACTTGCAATATATTATTTGTGGATATATATCTATAAATACTGCTTTAAATATTCTCATCTTAATAGTTAGAAATAAAATGTAGAACTTAATAACCTGAGACATACCATGTCCACTTCAGTTGGAGTAACAAGGACTGGATTGATCCTCCCAACTAAGACAGCTAAAAACCTGAGCAAAACACATGAAACTGGCTTTCAAGACACAGTCATAAAATGATGAAGGATAGTAATTACCAACATACAGGAAACAAATGAGGTGAGCCCTATAATTGCTTCAGCTTATGGCCATGAGAGAGTTTTCCGGCTGCAGTGCAGGGAGAGTTAACCTAGGCATATCTCAGCATATTCCTTAGATAGAGGAGCTGGAGATGAAAGAAAGTCTAGGGGAGACCAAGGCAGCTAGAGTTTGAAGGACAGAGGACTAGAAAAGAGAGCTTCATAGAGAGAGAACTCCTGAAATCTTCAGAGGGTCACCCATTCCCTATAAGTTTTAGGATGTGTTTTTCTATTTCTGTAAAAAATTCATTGAGATTTTGATAAAGATTGCATTGAATCTGTAGACTGCTTTGGGTAGTAATGACATTAAAATGGTCTTCCAATCCATGAACATGGGATGTGTTTCCATTTATGTCTTTAATTTCTTTCAGCAATGTTTTGTAGTTTTCACTTTACAAGTCTTTCACCTCCTTGATTAAGTTAGTTCATAAGTATTTTATTTTTCTTTTCTTTTTTTTTTTAACATCTTTATTGGAGTATAATTGCTTTACAATGGTGTGTTAATTTCTGCTTTATAACAAAGTGAATCAGTTATACGTATACATATATTCCCATATCTCTTCCCTATTGCATCTCCCTCCCTCCCACCCTCCTTATCCCATCCCTCTAGGTGGTCACAAAGCACTGAGCTGATCTCCCTGTGCTATGTGGTTGCTTCCCACTAGCTATCTATTTTACGTTTGCTAGTGTATATATGTCCATGCCACTCTCTCACTTTGTCACATCTTACCCTTCCCCCTCCCCATATCCTCAGGTCCATTCTCTAGTAGGTCTGTGTCTTTATTCCTGTCTTGCCACTAGGTTCTTCATGACATTTTTTTTCCCCCTTAGATTCCATATATATGTGTTAGCATACTGTATTTGTTTTTCTCTTTCTGACTTACTTCACTCCGTATGACAGACTCCAACTCCATCCACCTCACTACAAATAACTCAATTTCGTTTCTTCTTATGGCTGAGTAATATTCCATTGTATATATGTGCCACATCTTCTTTATCCATTCATCTGTCGATGGACACTTAGGTTGCTTCCATGTCCTGACTATTGTAAACAGTGCTGCAATGAACACTGAGGTACATGACTCTTTTTTGAATTATGGTATATGCCCAGTAGTGAGATTCCTGGGTCATATGGTAGTTCTATTTTTAGTTGTTAAAGGAACCTCCATACTGTTCTCCATAGTGGCTGTATCAATTTACATTCCCACCTACAGTGCAAGAGGGTTCCCTTTTCTCCACACCCTCTCCAGCATTTATTACTGGTAGATTTTTTGATGATGGCCATTCTGACTGGTGTGAGGTGATACATCATTGTAGTTTTGATTTGCATTTCTCTAATGATTAGTGATGTTGAGCATCCTTTCATGTGTTTGTTGGCAATCTGTACATCTTCTTTGGAGAAATGTCTATTTAGGTCTTCTGCCCATTTTTGGATTGGGTTGTTTGTTTTTTGGATATTGAGCTGCATGAGCTGTTTATATATTTTTGAGATTAATCCTTTGTCATTTGCTTCATTGGCAAATATTTTCTTCCATTCTGAGGGTTGTCTTCTTGTCTTGTTTATGGTTTCCTTTCCTGTGCAAAAGCTTTTAAGTTTCATTAGGTCCCATTTGTTTCTTTTTGTTTTTATTTCCATTTCGATAGGAGGCGGGTCAAAAAGGATCTTGCTGTGATACAGTGTTCTGCCTAGGCTTTCCACTAAGAGTTTTATAGTGACTGGCTTTACATTTAGGTCTTTAATCCATTTTGAGTTTATTTTTGTGTATGGTGTTAGGAAGTGTTCTAATATCATTCTTTTACATGTAGCTGTCCAGTTTTCCCAGCACCACTTACTGAAGGGGCTGTCTTTTATCCATTGTATATTCTTGCCTCCTTTATCAAAGATAAGGTGACCATATGCGTGTGGGTTTATATCTGGGCTTTCTATCCTGTTCCATTGATCTATATTTCTGTTTTTGTGCCACTACCATACTGTCTTGATTACTGTAGCTTTGTAGTATAGTCTGAAGTCCGGGAGCCTGATTCCTCCAGCTCTATTTTTCTTTCTCAAGATTGCTTTGGCTATTCGCGGTCTTTTGTGTTTCCATACAAATTGTGAAATTTTTTGTTCTAGTTCTGTGATAAATGCAATTGGTAGTTTGATAGGGATTGCATTGAATCCGTAGATTGCTTTGGGTAGTATAGTCATTTTCACAATGTTGATTCCTCCAATCCAAGAACGTGGTATATCTCTCCATCTGTTTGTATCACCTTTAATTTCTTTCATCAGTGTCTTATAGTTTTCTGCATACAGGTCTTCTGTCTCCTTAGGTAGCATTATTCTTAGGTATTTTATCCTTTTTGTTGCAGTGGTAAATGGGAGTGTATCCTTAATTGCTCTTTCAGATTTTTCATCATTAGTGTATAGGAATGCAAGAGATTTCTGTGCATTAATTTTGTATCTTGCTACTTTACCAAATTCATTGATTAACTCTAGTAGTTGTCTGGTAGCATCTTTAGGATTCTCTATGTATAGTATCATGTCCTCTGCAAACAGTGACAGCTTTATGTCTTCTTTTCCGATTTGGATTCCTTTTATTTCTTTTTCTTCTCTGATAGCTGTGGCTAACACTTCCAAAACTATGTTGAATAATAGTGGTGAGAGGGTGAGAGTGGGCAACCTTGTCTTGTTCCTGATCTTAGTGGAAATGGTTTCAGTTTATCACCATTGAGAACGATGTTGGCTGTGAGTTTGTCATATATGGCCTTTATCATGTTGAGGTAGGTTCCCGCTATGCCTAATTTCTGGAGGGTTTTTATCATAAATGGGTGTTGAATTTTGTCGAAAGCTTTTTCTGCATCTATTGAGGTTATCATATGGTTTTTATCCTTCCATTTGTTAATATGGTGTATCACATTGATTGATTTGCGTATACTGACGAATCCTTGCATTCCTGGGATAAACCCCAGTTGATCATGGTGTATGATTCTTTTAATGTGCTGTTGGATTCTGTTTGCTAGTATTTTGTTGTAGATTTTTGCATCTATGTTCATCAGTGATATTAGCATGTAGTTTTCTTCTTTGTGACATCTTTGTCTGGTTTTGGTATCAGGGTGATGGTGGCCTCACAGAATGTTCCTTCCTCTGCTATATTTTGGTAGAGTTTGAGAAGGATAGGTGTTACCTCTTCTCTAAAGGTTTGAAAGAATTCACCTGTGAAGCCATCTGGTCCCGGGATTGTTTCTTGGAAGATTTTTAATCACAATTTCAATTTCATTACTTGTGATTGGTCTGTTTATATCTTCTATTTCTTCCTGGTTCAGTCTCGGAAGGTTGTGCTTTTCTAAGAATTTGTCCATTTCTTCCAGGTTGTCCATTGTATTGGTTTATAGTTGCTTGTAGTAATCTCTCATGATCCTTTGTATTTCTGCAGTGTCAGTTGTTATTTCTCTGTTTTCATTTCTAATTCTGTTGATGTGTCTTCTCCATTTTTTTCCTGGTAAGTCTGGCTAATGGTTTATAAATTTTGTTTATCTTCTCAAAGAACCAGCTTTTAGTTTTATTGATCTTTGCTATCGTTTCCTTCATTTCTTTTTCATTTATTTCTGATCTGATCTTTAAGATTTCTTTCCTTCCACTAGCTTTGGGGTTTTTTTTGTTCTTCTTTCTCTAATTGCTTTACGTATAAGGTTAGGTTGTTTATTTGAGATGTTTCTTGTTTCTTGAGGTAGGACTGTATTGCTATAAACTTCCCTCTTAGAACTGCTTTTGCTGCATCCCACAGGTTTTGGGTCGTCGTGTTTTCATTGTCATTTGTTTCTAGGTATTTTCTGATTTCTTCAGTGATCTCTTGCTCATTTAGTAGTGTATTGTTTAGCCTCCATGTGTTTGTATTTTTCACAGATTTTTTCCTGTAATTGATATCTAGTCTCATAGCGTTGTGGCCAGAAAAGATACTTGATATGATTTCAATTTTCTTAAGTTTACCAAGGCTTGACTTGTGACCCAAAATGTGATCTACCCTGGAGAATGTTCCATGAGCCCTTGAGAAGAAACTACATTCCATTGTTTTTCGATGGAATGTCCTATAAATATCAATTAAATCTATCTTGTTTAACGTGTCATTTAAAGCTTGTGTTTTCTTATTTATTTTCATTTTGTGTGATCTGTCCATTGGTGAAAGTGGGGTGTGTTAAAGTCCCCTAAAGTCCCCTGCTATGATTGTGTTACTGTCAGTTTCCCCTTTTATGGCTGTTAGCATTTGCCTTATGTATTGAGGTGCTCCTATGTTGGGTGCAAAAATATTTACAATTGTTATATCTTCTCCTTGGATCGATCCCTTGATCATTATATAGTGTCCTTCTTTGTCTCTGTAATTTTCTTTATTTTAAAGTCTATTTTGTCTGATATGAGAATTGCTACTCCAGCTTTGTTTTGATTTCCATTTGCATGGAATATCTTTTTCCATCCCCTCACTTTCAGTCTGTATGTGTCCCTAGGTCTGAAGTGGGTCTCTTGTAGGCAGCATATATACGGGTCTTGTCTTTGTATCCATTCAGCCAGTCTATGTCTTTTGGTGGGAGCATTTAATCCATTTACATTTAAGGTAATTATTGATATGTATGTTCCTAGTACCATTTTCTTAATTGTTTTGTGTTTGTTATTGTAGGTCTTTTCCTTGTCTTGTGTTTCCTGCCTAGAGAAATTCCTTTAGCATTTGTTGTAAAGCTGGTTTGGTGGTGCTGAATTCTCTTAGCTTTTGCTTGTCTGTAAAGTTTTTAATTTATCTGTCAAATCTGAATGAGGTCCTTGCTGGGTAGAGTAATCTTGGTTGTAGGTTTTTCCCTGTCATCACTTTAAATATGTCCTGCCACTCCCTTCTGGCTTGCAGAGTTTCTGCTGAAAGATCAGCTGTTAACCTTATGGGAATTCCCCTGTATGTTATTTGTTGCTTTTCCCTTGCTGCTTTTAATATTTTTCTTTGTATTTAATTTTTGATAGTTTGATTAATATATGTCTTGGTGTGTTTCTCCTTGGATTTATCCTGTATGGGACTCTCTGCACTTCCTGGACTTGATTGATTATTTCCTTTCCCATATTAGGGAAGTTTTCAACTATAATCTCTTCAAATATTTTCTCAGTCCCTTTCTTTTTCTCTTCTTCCTCTGGGACCCTTATAATTCGAATGTTGGTGCATTTAATGTTGTCCCAGACATCTCTGAGATTGTCCTCAATTCTTTTCATTCTTTTTTCTTTATTCTGCTCTGCAGTAGTTATTTCCACTATTTTATCTTCCAGGTCAGGTATCCATTCTTCTGCCTCTGTTATTCTGCTATTGATTCCTTTTAGAGAATTTTTAATTTCATTTATTGTGTTGTTCATCATTATTTGTTTGCTCTTTAGTTCTTCTAGGTCCTTGTTAAACGTTTCTTGTATTTTCTCCATTCTATTTCCAAGATTTTGGATCATCTTTACTATCATTACTCTGTACTCTTTTTCAGGTAGACTGCCTATTTCCTCTTCATTTGTTTGGTCTGGTGGGTTTTTACCTTGCTCCTTCATCTGCTGCGTATTTCTCTGTTTTCTCATTTTGCTTAACTTACTGTGTTTGGGGTCTCCTTTTCGCAGGCTATTTCCCATTGTATTTGGTGTCTGCCCCCCGTGGGTAAGGTTGGTTCAGTGTGTTGTGCAGGCTTCCTGGTGGAGGGCACTGGTGCCTGTGTTCTGGTTGATGAAGCTGGATCGTGTCTTTCTGGTGGGCAGGACCACGTCTGGTGGTGTGTTTGGGGGTATCTGTGAACTTATTATGATTTTAGGCAGCCTCTCTGCTAATGGGTGGGGTTGTATTCCTGTGTTACTAGTTTTTTGGCATGTGGTGTCCAGCACTGTAGCTTGCTGGTCATTGAGTGGAGCTGGGTCTTAGCGTTGAGACGGAGATCTCTGGGAGAGTTCTCCCCAATTGTTATTACATGGGGCTGGGAGGTCTCTGGTGGTCCAGTGTCCTGAACTCGGCTCTCCCATCTCAGAGGCTAAGGCCTGACACCCAGCCGGAGCACCAAGACCCTGTCAGCCACATGGCTTACATGTAAACATGTTAAATAAATTTTTCAATCCAAAGGTACAGGGTGGCTGGCCTTCTGCATCTGCTCGGAACTCCAGCCAGATGTTGTCTTCCGAGCCTGGTTGATATGGAGAGCCTGCTTTGGATCCAGGTCCAGCTGCATTCCCTAGTGCCTAGAAGAAGCAGCCATTTCCCCCATCTTCCCCTATCCCTGCCACAACTCGTGACGATGCTGGAGCACCTGAGGCTCTGCCCCTCATGCTCCAGATGAACGTTCTTTTCAAGAACATACATTTTATTTGCCAAGTCATACCATAATCTGAGACATCAAACAAGTCTCAATAAATTTGAAAGAATTCAAGTCATACAAAATATGTTCTCTGACCAATGGAAATTACACTAGAAATCTCTAACCAAAACACCTGGAAAATTTGAAGATATTTGGAATCTAGGTAAAATATTTATGATTAACCAATGTGTTAAAGAAAAAATTTAAAAAGTTATAAAAGTATCTGAATTGAATAAAAATGAAAATATAACACACTAAAATGTACAGGATGCCACTAAAGCAATAGATAGGGGAAGTTTATAGCACAAAATGTCTACATTAGAAAAGAATCAAAGTCTCAGAACAATGTACTCAGTTTCCACCTTAAGTAACTAGGAAGAAGAGAGCAAGTTAAATCTAATGTAAATTAATAAAAAATTAGAGCAGGTTAATAGAAATAGAAAACATAAAAATGGCAGAGAAAAATCAATAAATCAAAAAGCCAGTTCTTTGATTGATCAAACTCTAGTCAGGTTGATCAGGAATGTGGAAGAGAAGATACAAACTACCAATCAGAATGAAAAAAGAGACATCACTACTGATCCCATAGACATTAAAAAGATAATAAGGAAATATTACAAACAACTCTATGTCCATATATTTGATAGCTTAGATGAAATGGATCAGTTCCCTGAATACAAACTAAGAATCCTTGGTAAAGAGGAGATAGATTGGACTGGAGATATTGAATACCCTTGTCTGTACCTATTAATAGAGTGAACTTAGCATTAAATATTTTCCTACAGAAAACTCCAGACCCAAATGGCTTCACTGGTAAAGTCTACTAAATATTTAAGGAAGAAGTAATACTAATTCTACACTAATTATTGGCAACAACATGGATGAATATCAAAATAATTATGATGAGTGAAAGAAGCCATACAAAAGGAAGTTTATTATTCCATTTATATAAAACTCTAGAAAATGTAAACTAATCTATAGTGATAGAAAATAGAACAGTGATTGCCTGGGGACTGGGGTCAGGGAAAGACAGAAGGAAGGCAAGGAAACTTTTTTGAACAGTAGATCTGTTCATCATCTTGATTGTGTTGATTCTTTCATGTGTGTGGATGTACATCAAAACTTATCAGAATGCATTCTTTAAATATGTGCAATTTATTGTATGTCAAATGTACATCAATAAACCTGTTTTTTAAAAAGAAAGAAAAAGAAAACCTGGGGATTTTAAAAGGCAAATTTAGGAAAATCCAAACATCACCTTGTGATAGCAGTATTATCTGTTTCTAGAGTCATAATATATAGTTAAATTAAATCTAGATTCTATGATATATTTGACTGCCAAGTCATATTCAACAAAATGTATTTTGTCTGTCTTTCATGTATACCTATTCCTGGTAAATTAAACCATGTATAATTTGGACTTGGGAAAAAGTCAAAATTGTCTGTATATGTAATAAAAGTAGTCCATATTAGCATTAATATATATTTTATAATCTGGTTATTAATAAAACACTAATGAAATAACTTTTTAAAACTTAAAAGCACTTGTTAATCACATACATAGCAAAGATGACAAAATGATTTTTTAAAAATTCTTAGGTCAATTAACAAATTATATAATACAACAGAAAATATAAGAGCTGAAAACCAAAGAAAATTTTAGCTGGCACAAAATCATAGAGACTTCTAAGAAAAAGTTTTAAAAGAAGCAGAATCTTATTTACACACAGGCCATACACACTCTTATATATGCTTTAATTAGATTACTTCCACTGCGAGGATGTTAAAATTTCAATAAAGTGAGGGTCTGGAATTTTGCTATTATTTTCCTTGAGCATGCTGCTCAGGGTAAAGACATGATTTTATTCATAGTGGGAGGTAGTTTATTTATGCAATGTGTAATCAGCATGCCTTATTAAGTAGCATCAGCTCATACCCTGAAGGAAACAGAATACACAATTGACTTAATTTGCATTAGGGGCATTCTGAGCCATATTCTTCAGAAATATTAAATACGTGAGGAAATAAATTGCAACCTCTAAAAAATGCAAAAATTAAAAATAGTTAAAGTCAGATTGTTATGTCAACCTTTATTCTCTTGATTTGATGAAAATTATTTAATTAGGCATTTAACTTTAAAAGTTCAACATTTATCTATTTTTTTTAATATACTGTGCTTGTGTGAATACGAAAATAAATAGGTGAGGGAGATTAAGAGGTACAAACTTTCAATTACAAAATAAACGAGTCACAGGTATGAAATGTACAGTGTGGGGAGTATAGTCAATAATTATGTAACATCTTCATCATGGTGATCATTTTGAAGTGTATAGAAATATCGAATCACTACTCTGTGTACCAGCAACTAACAGCATGTTGCAGGTTAATTATACTTCAAAATCAAACAAACCAAACCCACAGAAAAAGAGATCAGATTTGTTATTACGATAGGTGGGGGTGGAGAGGTGGAACTGGATGAAGGTAGCCAAAAGGTACAAACTTCCAGTTATAAGATAAATAAGTACTAGATATGTAAAGTACAGCATGATAAATATGATTAACGCTGCTGTACATTGTATTGGGTTGACCAGAAAGTTCATTCAGGTTTTTCTATAAGATGTTACGGAAAAACCCGAACAAACTTTTTGGTCAACTCAGTATATGAAAGTTGCTAAAAGATTAAATCCTAAGAGTTCTTATCACAAGGAAGAAATTTTTTTTTCTAATTCTTTAATGTCTTATCTACATGAGATGACAGATGTTCACTAAACTTATTGTGGTAATCACTTCACGACGTATGTAAGTCAAATCATTATGAAATGAACACTGAGCCAGGGTAGAGAAGCAATTTGAAGGGAAAATCAAAAGAACATGGAAACCAACTGGACATAACAGACAAAGGAGGGTGAAGGTCAAAGATAACTGCTTGAAACTCAAGGTGGCAGGGAAGATGGTAGTAAGATTCTCTAAAATAAACATGGGAAATCTACACATTTGGAAGAGAAAATGATGACCTCCATTTTGGACATATTTAACTTGGAGTAGGAGAGTACATCCAAGTGGATTTGTCCCCTTGAACTTGAGCTCAGTTACATGGTAAGGACCACGGGTGCTAATTCAGTCATCTTTAATCATCATTGTTTTAGATAATCAAAAGGGATAAAGGAGAGAGGAGTGAAGCAAGACCATCAGAGAATGGCTTAATTTGGGGGGTAGAAGAAAGAAAACAAAGCAGGGGCAGGTCAGAAGGAAAGGAAAACTCCAGGAAAGGATAAGAGAGGATAGATTTAGCTGGAGTGACACATGTTCCCCTGAGCCCTCTTGAGAGATGGAGGAACAAAGGGAGAGAGCAGAATAGGAGGGGGCTTCTTCTGCTGTTCTGATCCCGATGAACACAGGCCCCTAGTATCTGAAGCTTCTGCCTTTTACTGGAATCTAACACTGTCCAGCAGCAAAGCTGATATTTTAAAGAGCAAGGACAAAACATGATATGCAAATACATGACATAATGTCCTTAATGACTTTAACCAAAATCCATGAAAGAAACAACAGGTCCTCAGCACCCTGGGTGAGTACATGCACAAGCTCCTATTAAACTTTTTTTTTCTCCTTTTTACACAACTCCAACTATTTTCTTCCTAACTTTATTCTTTGTTTATGGAGCAAACTGATCACAGATCCCTCCTAGACTTTGATCCAAGGTAGAGCAAACATGTGGCTTTGTCTCTAATTTCTAATTAATTCATTACAATAGTATGTGGAAAGAGCTCTGTTAGCAGATTGTACAGCACAGGCTTCACCTTTGACCATGACCTCACCTGGTTAAACTCTCACGGTGTTTCTGGCTCATACCTGGGATGAAAGCAGGCAAAACAGGCCACAGTTCTTCCTGCTTCCTCTCCTTTTGCCTGTGTATCCACAAGGTTTGATGACCTGTAATAGCCTTTTTTATTAATTTATAACTAAACTAGACATATTTCTTCCCTGAATGAAGATTGAGAGGTGAAGAAATGGGAGCAGAAAGGGCACATTGACCTTTTGAGGATTTCAACTGAAGTAATATATGTAATTCTGATACCCATCATGTCAGAGGATGGAATAAAAATAATCACAAAATCTTTAGACTATGTTATTCATTTGGCACCAGCAAAAATATAAATATATATATATTTTATATATATATACTTTATATATATATTTATATATATATTTTATATATATATATTTATATATATATTTTATACATATGTGTGTGTATATATATATATATACTTTATATATATATTTATGTATATACTTTATACATATGTGTGTGTGTGTGTGTGTATATATATATATAGATATATATACTTTATATATAAAGTTTACTTTTAAAATGTACCATATGTTAATTCAGCCATACAGATCAGCATGCCTATAGCCCTAGACCCTGGAATTAATTAGCCTGAACCTACCCTAGGAAAGAATGTAATAAAATTTCAAAGCACCTAGTTGAATACTTCTTCTGACAATGTATGCATGTCTTCTTTGTCAAGGGTCAAAGTGAGAAAGATTAGTAATATTTCTATCCAATGCTTCATATTATACAAATCATATCAAAGGTATATTTTTAACATCTTGGATACAGATTTTAGTCATTTTTATCTCACATTAAGTAGCCTAATAAGCTTATAGATTATTTAATCCCTTAATTTCAATAATCTGTGACCTAGAAATGTCAAAATAATAGTAAAGCCAACTAAAATATTTTTAAATAACCACTTTTGATTGAGGCAATATGACTTTGCTCATTTGAAGCACTACCAACAGTGCTGTGAGTTTCAAAGTATAAATTTGATTTTGTTTTTAGGTAACGCTGAAGTACGAATTCCATGAGTTTGTAAATTTAAATCTTTTTAATCTAACATCTTCTACTCCTCTAATAATGCTACAGAGTAAACTGAGGAGGAACCATTTCTCCTCCAAAAGGAAACAAAATAAAAATTGGTTGATTAAAAAAATTTTTTTCATTGCCAGAAATAATTGTTAACCCATGTCAAGTTTTAACAAATTATTAAACAAATGTTCAGATTAAGATTATTTCAGGGCTTCCCTGGTGGCGCAGTGGTTGAGAATCTGCCTGCCAATGCACGGTACACGGGTTCGAGCCCTGGTCTGGGAAGATCCCACATGCCGCGGAGCAACTAGGCCCGTGAGCCACAACTACTGAGCCTGCGTGTCTGGAGCCTGTGCTCCGCAACAAGAGAGGCCGCGATAGTGAGAGGCCCGCGCACCACGATGAAGAGTGGTCCCCGCTTGCCACAACTAGAGAAAGCCCTCGCACAGAAACGAAGACCCAACACAGCCAAAAATAAATTAAATAAATAAATTAATTAAAAAAAAAAAGATTATTTCAAAGGAAGAACTAGTGGCAGACCCCACTAAGACTAACAGGTTATTCCTAGCCTCATTAAGCAGGGCTTTTTGGCTGAGATTTTTATATTTAAGAAATATGCAACAGACATTTATATGATGCCCTAATCTGTGCTGAGTGTTGCCTGGTGTCCTGGGGATGATTGACAGGGCCTCTTCCCTCTGGGTCTCATAGTCGCTCTCTGGTTCTGAGACAGAGGGTTTTATGGACAAGCTGCCACACCAGGTTTCTATTTTAACTCAAAGTACACACACACTTATTAAACACACATCGTGCCAGGTCCTGAAGAAAATGCAAAAATAAGCAAGGAAAGGCCCTCAGAAATTTGTCATTGAATTTCATTTACACTTTTTTTCCTTCTCTTTTCAGACATGGTGGCATCATCACCTGGACATCATCACCGCTGCCACTGAAGGTCAGTAACTTGGCTTTGTGGTCTTTGACACAATCATCTTACAGGTCTGCTCTGTACCCACTCACCCTTCTTTAAAAAAGTTCCTCACTCTCATGGAGAGTTCCCAGAAGCAAGCATTCCCCCATTATCTCCCATTATCATCACCCGTTTCTTGCTACCCTGATTCTTAATTCAGCATGAATTCCATTCAGACAACAGTTAAATTGTACCTCATAAATCATCATTTTGACATTTAAAACAGTCTATGTTTCCCCATCACATAGAGTTCAAATTCCTTAATCTGTCCTTCTCACGTGCTGCATACTCGCCTCTGATGCTTTATGTGCCGGAACGTTCATATGAAATCCCTCTGCTCCAGCCAACCTGGATGACTTTCTGTGCCTCAGACATCTCCATCACCTGCCCTAGCCATCTCACTAGCCTGTGCCTTTCGAAGTTGGAGAGTGGCTGTTAGAGGGAGATGATGAAAGACCAGCTCCAGTTGGAAGTGACCCTCTTCTCCTCTAACTCACATAACCATCATTTTAGACATGTCATGATTTCTCTAATCTAACCCTATGCCAATACGTGGTTCTTTCCATTATTTCCAACAAGTTCTCCCTGACAAATTCGACATTACTGTGTATTTCCTAGTTATTTCTATTTGAATCTTAGTTTTTCTCCCCTAGATTACAAATCCCTGGACTTGTACCCTGTTTTGCAATTCGTTATTCTCCCAAGCCAACCAGTGACTTGGGCATGAGAAGCGCTCAATTAATCATTGGGAAATGAACATAAAGAATTGGCTTTCCTCTAGGGAAGTTTTGGTCACCAGAGATCACCTTTTAAATTGTGAGTACTTACGACCTTAGTTGTTGAGGTTCTCAGAGGTGACCTGGGTAAATCACAAAACTCAGTGTGAACCCTGGGTTGTTTCCTGCCCTGCTTCTCCTCTTCCCTCTCTGCCTTTTTCTGTGGAGCTATAAGGACTATACCTAGAGCTACAAAAGGCATCTCCCTTCTCTCTCTCTCTCTCTTTCTTCCTCTCTCTCTCTCTCTCTCTCTCGTGCACACACACATTTTTTTTCCTTTTTGATTTCTGGTGGTAGAGGAATAGATTATCTATTATCTATCAACCACTGTTGCATGGTTTCATTGAAGCAGCTTTCTCTTTGACTTGGTATAACCAAGAATTCACTTAATTTAATCCTCAGTAAGATATGTATTCTTCTATTTTATGTTGCTTTCATAGTATTAATCATAATTCCACTCTTGTAATAGTCTTGTTTTCAAAGTTTTGTATAGACAAATATGTTGATCTTTTTTGAGAATTCTATGAAATTTAAATGCACACTTCAGTAAGTATAGATTAACTTGAGCTTTATGAAATATATTTCATTCTGTTTTGAAAAGAGGTCTAACTATATTCAATATCCTGTGATAAATCATAATGAAAAAGAATATGAAATAGAATGTGTATATATATATATATATGTATGTATAACTGAATCACTATGCTGTACAGCAGAAAGTAACACAACATCGTAAATCAACTATACTTCAATAAAATACATTTTTAAAAAAGAGGTCTAATGATGTTTCATCATCTATAAGAATCTAGAAGGTTGCATAATTCTTGTTAGTTCAACAAATTATCTGTTTGATCTTGATTTTAATGTGCTATTGGAAGTGGAACAAAACTTTGTGACTATAAACACCAAATTGTATTCCTATCTCAAACTTCCCATTCAAGTTCAAATATTTTAGCATTTGAAGTGTAAGCATTAACACTTCTAATAACCCTTAAGAGTTAAATTGCATGCCTTCTCTTCCCTCTTTTAAGTTGTCTATCATCTACACCAAAACTTATATTCAGTACTTCTAAGAAGATCAAATTTTTGTCTTCTGTCACTACAAATCCTTCCATGGTATCTTTGCAGTACACACTAGTTTTCAAATTGATTAATTTAAATTGGTTTGTAATTTCCAATTATCATTAGGTACTAATAATGAAAGACATAATTTGTGACAGTTGTTATGACAATAAAAAATATGGTTCTCAAAGATGAAATTTTAAAAAGATGACATCCCCAATTAGAACAATAAGTTAAATCAAAGTTTTGAACACTTTACTGTAACAAAATTCTCTCACTTATGGATTCAGTAGAGTTAAAAAGCATCTGAAAGAATCATGATAGTTTGGAGCTGGAGGAAAAAATAAAGTAGAGAAGGGAGGAAAGGGAATGCTGGAATGGGAACAATTTTAAGTAGATGGTCCTTCATTTAAAGAAGAAAAAATTGAATGTCAAAATAAAAAAATGACATATCTAATGTCACAAAAAATGGTGCAAGGGTGAACCCTATATCAGAGATTTCATTCTTGCTGATACAGAGAAATACAGAATACATAAAATAGAAATACCTTAATCTAATGTAAAAACTGTCAGCTCAGTTACCTGGCATACTTATTCTTGGTGATTCAAAGTCATATTTACTTATGAATTTGGTCACAGCTGGACATAGATGGTTCTGCTTTCTCAGTTGAAACATCTCAGTTTTTGAATTTTGCCAACAGTGGATCAGATCAGAAAAGGAGGGAGAACAAGTCTCCAATCAAATTTAGAAGGAATGAAAACCAAGCTAGGTAACTAAACTATGAACTCATTTAATAAACAAATGGTGAGTGGCTATTATGTGCCAGCCACCAGACTAGGCAAAAGCCAGACCTGGTCCTGTCCCCAATTTGACACATAAGTTTAGGGAATACAAGAGATATGCTACAGATGGCAGCTGTAGGACAATAAAGTTTTATGGGACAGCCATTTTCAAGACTCTGAATACTTTTTCTCTCATTTCCGTACTCAGGACCATGTAGAGTTAGTTGCATTTATTATATGTATAACCACAAGGTGTGGTAAAATAATGACATATAAAAACTTACTCTAAATGTCTCCAGTATATTTCAAATGACAATTACACTGGAGCCTTGCTAGACTTTGATCCCTGGGCCCCATGCTAGGTGACACCTATATCTATGACTTAGCCTGATATCTATAATTAGTTCTTCAGTAAAACTTAGAGGATAAACATGATTTACAGTGGACTTCACATTCTATTATATAATGCTACAGCAGAACCTAATGATTTGATGTTTAATACTCAATAGCTAGTTTCTAGCAAAGCCTAGATATTGTATAACGATTTGCCCTTACTCTTTTATTTTCATAAATATATACATGTACTTTTATTGATATAATTCAATTCAGACATTTTCTGGGGAAAAAAACCTGTTAGAAATAACATCATCTCAAAAAGGAATGGGACGTCCCAGTAAGGAAAGAGTTAACATCTTATCAGCAGGGATCTTATTTCTATCATGTGATAAAATCACCACAAAACCAGGCCAGGTACTGTGTTTTATGGTATCTGGTTTGATCAGTTTGTTTTTGTTTTTTTTTTAAATGGGCGTTAACAATCTCATCTCTTTCAGGATATAAACTCTTTAAAATCAAAGCTCCTTAAGAGTTGTGAGCCTTCGATGTACATTAATTATAACCATTACTAAGTTTGCTTTTCTTTTTTTGGTGTATTGCAACCCTGTTATAGTCTTTTATTTAATCACTGTCATTCACTTATTCATTAAATAAACATTTTTGAGTGCCTACTACATATGACCCAAATATGACTAAGGACCCAATAGTGTATAAAATAGAAGAGGAAAAATCCTTGCCTTCATGGAACTTACATTTTATTAAGATGACATATGCATAAACATAATTTTTAAAGCAAAATATATAGTATGTTAATGAGCAAAGCAATTAATGACAAAAAATAAAGCAGCAAAAGAAAAACGGGGAGTTTTTGGCTTTGGCAGGAAAGTGGGGATAGCAATTTTAAACCAGTTGGCCAAAGAAGCTGACATGAGAAAGTGGCATTGAGCTAAATACCTAAGGGAGGTGAGGGAGAAAACCATATGGAAATGACTTTCTAGCAGAGGAAATAGCAAAGCAAAGGCCCTGAGGTAGGAACAAGCCTGGGGTGCTCCAGGATGTGAAAAGGAGGACAGTATGTGAACAGGGGGGAGGTAAAGTCAGAAAAGGAATAGGGGAAAAGGGGAAAGACCTTGATCCTGTAGGGTCTTGTAGAACTTGGACCTTTAAGAATGGAAGCAACTAGAAAATACTGAAATGACCTGCCCTACACTGGTATGTAGCAGGAGAGCAATTCTGTTAAAAATCACTTACGTATGTAATATAGTATCTGAAATTTAAGTTACTAATAAAAATGAATGGATTATCTGCCAGGAAGCTGGAAGCTTGCTTACGAGAGAAAACAGAACTAGGAATAGAGAATCACAGACATGGGAATAAGTGCGGGAGAGGAGTTCAGGGAGGGAAAGAGTTTAAGTACTAGGCATCAGTGAACAGAAGTTCAATGTGGGATTCTTTAGGTAAAGAAGGAGATGAAGAATTAGGCGACCGAAATCGAAGAACCCAACTAAAAAGAATTTACTGTCCACCCCTCACAGGCATAGTGGGAAAACATGAATGACCCCACTGAGTTAGGTTTAGCAGCTGGCACTCTCTTATAGCTGGAATACATTTTAGAAATGTGTAAGTTCAAATAATAGCCCCAAATCTGTGTTATTAATAACTAGGTATTTTTAGAGGGGGAAAAAAAACACACCAGAGGACAAAAAGTAATAAGGAGGTACATACAGAGACACGACAAACACCACCCCAGGTCAGAGAGGCATCATGTAGATTCCATGAGCTAAAGTCTGTACACTTTCTTGGAGTAAACATTAGTAACGTGAATTACATATTTATATAGTTTTAACTTTTAAAAACCATTTTATGTCTGATATAATCTGACTAAAAGTCTTTAGTTGTTGCACTGGGGCAGATACAAACTAGGGAATCATCACTGAGGTGAAAGTTCTCTCTGTCTCTGTCTCTTTCTGCTAATACTGGGGCCATGCAGACGTGGCCCTAACTTTGAGCCTCGCCTCTTTGGCAAGGAAGCAGCAGCCTTTCTAAGTGCCTGGGTGGACTCTGAAGGAGAGGAGGGGCAGGAAGGGGCGGGAGGCTCATGGACGGGAGCCAGAGTGCAGCCGCCGAGCAGCTGAAATAGGGAAACCTGGGAGGAGGTGGATCGAGGCAGGCATGGAGGAAGAATGAGGGCAAGAACCTGCCGAGTCTGGGTTCCACAGAAGGGAAAGAAGCTGCCAAGAGGCCATCTAAACTCGTGCCCTGGCATAGTTTGCTACAGTGAAGCAGCGCCAGGACGAGTGGAAAGGCCAAGGGGTCAGGCCAGGGGTGGGATGGGCAGGCAGAGGTCCCTTACTCTTTAGATTTATCCGATCCGTGCGCCGAGTTGATACGATGCACCTCTTTCTTTCTGGTTTGTTTGGTGGTCATGGCAGAGGCGGACCCAGGCAGCGGCTGAGCTCTGAGCTAGGAGCCGGCTCTGCGACCCTGGCTCCGCGTCTGCCGTTGCCAGGAGACGACCCGTGTGCTTCCTGCAGCGGCGGGGCAGGTGCTGGCAAGGCTTTAGCAGGGGCGGCTCTAGCGGAGGCGGCTTTAGGTCGCAGTGGGGATGCGAGCTCGAGCGCTCCACAGGCGGGTGGTAACCTAGGGGTTGAGTGTCTGGGGAGGAAGGCTCCCCGGGGAATGGATTCGTCCGTAGGATTTATGGGCAGCTCTGATAAACCGGAGTTTTTCTATCAGGTTGACTCTGCCAGGCTTTGCCCTTCGGAACCATAGACATATATCGACTCTCTTTTGGATTTGAAGACGTGTACTATGCAAGTCCCCTTTCCCCAAGTCTTCTCTCCGCTGAACAAGTTCCTTTAGCAATAATTTAAGAGACATTACGGACACAGTAATTTGCCAATGGCTTGAAAATCGTGGGTTCAGTAGTGAATACGGTGGGTGCAGGGGGATCCCTGTACCGAAGGCAAGATCATGACACCCTCAGTCGCTTAAGTTTCACTAATGATGATGTCTGTATTTAAATAAGTTTGGGTTGTTCACATGAAAGGATAAACCCAGGTCACGGAATGGAGCGGCCCTTGATAAGCTCACTTGAGAAGGCACTGGAGCCAGATGACACGAATCCAAGCAAACCAAGACCCATGAAGCCTCCAGCTTAATGGTCAGCCAATCCTGGTGGTATCTATAAGTGATCTTGCCTTGAGCAAGTTCTTCCTTTTGAGCCTCAGTTTACTCATTTGTAAGCAGGAGATGCTAATAGCTAACACAATTCTATCTTGAGGATAAATAAGATGTATGGAAAATGTTTAGAACATAATGAAAGCACGGAAAGTAGGGGCCTGTATTTCAAAATGCCTTTGAGGAGCAGGCAGATAACATGAATGAATGAAGCTGAGAAACGCTTAGACTGGGAAAATTTTTAAGTGCATTAAAATAAAACCAAATATTGCTCCGGCCCAATACAACCTCACTTCAGAGAGATTTAACCGTGCACAGGCCTGAGGTTTAGAACCCCTGTCACTAGGTGGTCTCTTCCATTAGCCTAGAGATAATTAACCATCTTTAAATAAAGACATTCCCTCTGTTCTTGGAACTGTTCAGTGGCCCAACTCTACAAGGGAGAAGCAGCTTCCTGCAAAGCAAATCTTTCAACTGCTCTGAGGAATGAGTGCCTAGACCACTCTGCTCAGCGTAGCTCTTGCTTTGTCAGACTATCCCAATCTTATTATTGGGTGTTACATAGATGACAATCAGATAGCAACTTCTCTGTATTCTATATGCAAGATAACTAACTTCTAAGGCAGCAGTGTTAATGTTATGACTGAAAAAATGCCCTACAAATAGCTGTATGTGTGAAGAAAGTGAAGACACCTTGAGAACTCTGCCTCATTTATCCCAGGATTGAGATTTCCAGAGAGCTCTACTGAATGAAAGTAAAGGATCAAACTTCAAGAAAATATTATTTAATACTAAATCTAATCAGAGTCATCAATGCAATGCCATAAGCATATACAAAGACTACTGGGTAAAAATAGCACAATTTTAAGCAACCAACCCATGGACGGGTGAGTTTCCTCTTGAACAAGGGCCATCCCTGAAGCCATAGTTAATGGTTGCAAGGTGCCAAGGCCATTAGAGAAGAAATGTCTTAGAAATCAGGTGATCTACAGCCCACATGTATTTTACAGATGAAGAACCCCAGACAAAGAGAAGAGAAATGCCTTGCCAAAAGTTGCTTGGCTACTTAGGGGTAGAATTTGGACAAAAGGCATTAAAAACAGGAGCACAGGTTTCAACCAGACATATTACTACTCCACTCAGAGACTGTTTTCTTATCTGTTAAATTAAGATAAAAATAAAATAAGGGAGTTGGTATCAGGATATAATGAGATAATAAAAATTTGTTTTTAAAGTATGAAGTGCTTATTAATTCCTCATCCAGTGTTTTTCTCCATTATTACATTATGCATGCAGCGTGCAGAAATGGAATTTCTCTTTTTTTTTCTGAAGCCAAACTCTGGTCAGGTCATGATTCTAAGAAGCAAATATGTTCCTCTATAAACCATAAGATGGCATTTGTATGTGCCAGTGCAAAAAGGAAAATAGGCCCTACATCTATCTTTTTTTAAATCCGTATTCTTATGTGCAGGTGGTAATTATGGTCAATGTCATTTTGAAATGTTAATAATAGCTGTGATTTATTGAGTTCCTATGACATGCCAGGCTTAGGGAGGGCTGCTAGCTCCTTAGAGCACAGGCTTTAGAGACAGACCTGAATTTAAATACTGACTCTTATTGAGTTACCCTGGGTAAGTCATTTAAACTCTCTGGATTCCATTTTCTTCATTTGCGAAAAGGAAAGAATACTACTACCTACCTGGAATGTTGTGTTTGGAACATTATCAGCACTCAAATAACGATAGCTAATACTTTCCTTATTTCACAGGTAAAAAAACTGAAGTGCAGAGGGGTAAAGGGACTTGTGTGACACGGGGCCAGTGGCACAGCAAGAGCAGCCTGCCTCCGTGGCCTTTGCCTCTGCAATCCTCCAGACTAACCATCCAGGCTGTAATCTTTCGGACATGCTCCTGAGCACAGCAAATTCAGGTGATTGCCCTGCCACTCAGCTTAGGGATGTCCAAGATCTCCTGCTGTTCAACCACTCTCAAAGGCTGAGAAACAGGGCTTGTGTTTCATTAGAGCTACACAGAGCGGAGCCTTTCTTTAGTCTGTACTTAACGTTTGGAGGAAGAGTTATGACTTCAGACAACAGTAACCCCTGCTCCATAGGGAAGTGGTTAGAAATACTTACTTCCTCATGCCAGCAGAATCAATAACCAGGGGCTCTCTCTTTGGACTGCACGGGGAAGTGACTTTTGGTAACCACTTCTCTACCCACCCTTGGGAGCCCTAGATGACTGGAGCTGAGTAGGAGGTAGGGCAGGGAGAGGGGCAGTGTTTCGGATTCTTGAAGCCATAGCTCTGGGCAGCTTTAGACACTTGGTTCCACAGCCTCGGGAAATTACACGATGGTGCTGCTCAGCCACCTCTTTGCCATGAGGTCAGTTATGAAGTTGCCTACTTTTAACCAAATAAATGAGGAAGTGTAAATTCTGCCTGTTCTGCCTATGGCTCAGGTTAACTGCCTTTACAAGTTCCGTCTTTCAATTGCCACTTTTCCT
The DNA here is from genome assembly GCF_009873245.2 of Balaenoptera musculus. Classification (NCBI taxonomy): domain Eukaryota; kingdom Metazoa; phylum Chordata; class Mammalia; order Artiodactyla; family Balaenopteridae; genus Balaenoptera; species Balaenoptera musculus. Next base: position 19,326,415 of record NC_045796.1, read on the forward strand.
TAGAAATTAATATCCTTCTCCTTTATTTTCCACAGAGCTTTATTTGTTCATTTTTTTAAATTCTGATAATGTTCCACCTTATTCTTATCGTTACTTAGGCCCCGGCCCTTCTCATTTACTAAACTGTAAGGGCACTTAAAGCAGGACCGGTTCTACTCTTCTTCACCAAATTCACATCAAACTTTGCAAACCTCTTCAACATCTCGTCATCAGAACTCACATTTATTGAGCACTTACCATCTGCTTGGCACTACCAAATGCTTTTTCTGTAATAACTCACTTAATCCCCATAAACACCCTAGGGATGTGCTATTATTACAATCGCTCTTTTGTAAATAAGAAAACAGAGGTTAAATTAAATTAGTAAGTATCAGGCAGCATTCAGGCCCATGTGGTCTGGTGCCAGATCCACACTCTTTATAACCACATTATTCTGCTTCTGACTGCCTCAGTGGTGGCAACCCTGTAAGGGGTTATAATTAGCCCATTTTGTAGAGAAGGAACATGAGCTTTAAAAAGCATAGCACCTTGCCCAAAGTCCAAAGCACAGAGAGGGTAGAGCCAGAATGTAAACGTCAGCCATCTGGCTTCAGAGTGCACACTTATTTTATTTGATTTTTATTTTATGATTTTTATCTTATTTATTGTGGTAAGAACACTTAATACAAGACCTACCCTTCTAATACATTTTTAAGAGCACAATATAGTGTTGGTAATTGTAAGCACAATGTTGTACAGCAGATCTCGAGAGCTTATTCATCTTGCATCGCTGAAACTTTCTACCTGTGTATGCTCTCAAGTTCTACGGTACATTGCCTCCTTCAAACAGAAGGAGTACAGAAAAATGTTTACTATCGGTCCTAGAAAAATTTATTATAAATTGCAACTTAGTTTCAGTTTTGTCCCTTAATGTTCAGCCTCTTCAGGGCCCTCTAGTTATCGAGGATTTGGATCCGGCAGATACAAAACCTCCCTGTCCCTGACAGAGAAAGCCTCATTATGCTGGGCAGAGCTTAAATTACAGTCTTAATTGTCTTTGAAAGGAAATTCTGAAGAGAGATTCATAAAAAGTGGGATAATAAGGAAAAGATATTTTCCTGATACTAGCTGAAAAATACTTTCCATTTTGATAAGCTGTTTAAATAAGAAACAAGTTTTCCTGATTGTAATAAAACACTTCATCAGGATGCAAACTGACGTGCATTTGTGTAAGGCTGCAGTCACCTAGGCACTGGATGTGGTGGTACTCAGCCTGGACAGAGGTACTCACTTCCCTACCAGAGAAAGCTCCTCACTCAACGCAAGGTTATGTCTTCTCCCTGAGAGCTTCCTGCACCTCAGTGGTGTAAGTGTAAGAAAAGGGATATAATTGGGACAACTCTGAAAGATCCTTCTGTCTTTCGAGCTCCCTCATTTATTGGCAGAGACCTCTTTCCCAACAGCATTGCAGTGTAACTTCTGCTGCCCAGTCCCTCTTGCCTTACCCTCTTAGAGATACTACTGAGAACACTCACTAATAAACATCGTGTACACAAATCTCAGAATGTGAGAGTCTGTTTCCTGGGAACTAGCCTAGAACAGTTAATAGCAGGTTTGACTGCAGGAAGCAGACTCTAAAATGAGACTTGGTAAGCCTTCAGCTTCCAAACAAAATGAAGTAACAGGGAATGAATTTACCTTCTCACGCGCAATGGCTAATAAAATGAATAAAATATATGAAGACATTGGCCTTCAGGCAATGAAATCAGTGATCCCAGAGATGAAAAACAAACAAAGGTGAGCTTTTCAGAAATAAACCCACGCACTTACGGACAAAGGAGGCAAAAATATACAATGGAGAAAAGACAGTCTCTTCAATAAGTGGTGCTGGGAAAACTGGACAGCTACATGTAAAAGAATGAAATTAGGACATTCTCTAACACCATATACAAAAATAAACTCAAAATGGATTAAAGACCTAAATGTAAGACTGGAAACCATAAAATCCCTAGAGGAAAACATAGGCAGAACACCCTTTGACATAAATCATAGCAATATTTTTTTGGATGTTTATTCTACGGCAAAGGAAATAAAAGCAAAAATAAACAAATGGGACCTAATTAAACTTAAAAGCTTTTGCACAGCAAAGGAAACCATCAACAACGTGAAAAGACAACCTACTGAATGGCGGAAAATACTTGGAAATGATATGATCAATAAGGGGTTAATATCCAAAATATATAAACAGCTCACAAAACTCAATATCAAAAAACAAACAACCCAATTAAATATGAATAGGGAATTCCCTGGTGGTCCAGTGGTTAGGATTCCACGCTTTCACTGCTGAAGGTGCAGTTTCGATTCCTGGTCGGGGAACTAAGATCCTGCAAGCCATGTGATGTGGCAAGATAAATAAAATAAAATAATAAAATAAAATAAAATAAAATAAAATAAAATAAAATAAAATAAAATAGACATTTTCCAAAGCAGATATGCAGATGGCCAGCAGGCACCTGAAAAGATGCTCAACATTGCTAGTCATCAGGGAAATGCAAATCAAAATCACAATGAGATATCACCTCACACCTGTCAGAATGGCTACGATCAAAAAGAACAGAAATAACAAGTGTTGGTGACGATGTGGAGAAAAGGGAACCCTCCTACACTGTTGGTGGGAATGTAAATTGGTGCAGCCACTGTGGAAAACAGTATGGAGGGTTCTCAAAAAACTAAAAATAGAACTACCATATGACCCAGCAATTCCACTCCTGGGTATATATCTGAGAAAACCAAAAACACTAGTTCAAAAAGATACATGCACTCCAATGTTCATAGCAACATTATTTACAACTGCCAAAATATGGAAACAACCTAAGTGTCCATCGACAGATGAATGGATAAAGAATATGTAGTGTGTGTGTGTGTATATACACACACACACTGGAATACTATTCAGCCATAAAAAGGATGAAATTTTGCCATTTGCAGCAACATGAATGGACTTGGAGTGTATTATGCTACATAAGATAAGTCAGTCAGAGAAAGAAAGATACTCTGATATCACTCATATGTGGAATCTAAAAAATACAACAAATTAGTGAATATAACTAAAAAGAAACAGACTCACAGATATAGAGAACAAATTAGTGGTTACCAGTGGGGAGAGGGAAGGGGGAGGGGCAATATACAGGTAGAGGATTAACAGGTACAAACTACTATGCATAAAATAAGCTACATGGATATATTGTGCAACACAGGAAATATAGCCAATATTTTATAATAGCTATAAATGGAGTATAAACTTTAAAAATTGTGAACCATTATATTGCATACCTGTAATTTATATAATATTGTAAATCAACTATACTTCAATTAAACAAACAAAAAAAACTGATGGACTTTATAATTGTCCCAGCTTTCTGTGAGGGCTTGACACAGGGCAAGGGAGCCCAGGCAGAGCCTGATGGTGTCCCCGGTTTAGGGAAATGGAACTGGAATCCAGCGGGGCTAGGAGGCTAAAGTTCTCAGAGCAGAGTATGTGGAGGAGAGAGCAGCACAGAGAGGAGATACTCAGAGGGTAGGCCCTCAGTGTCTGTCAGAGCGCTGATCTTCACAAGCACAGGTGGTAATGCCCTGAGGCCATGGAAAGAACCATGTGAAAGGGTTAGAAGGGGCATAAGCTCACATGGGGCCTGTTCCCACCAGCATGACTGGAGAAACCTCAGAATTCACAGGAGACAGAATATGGAGTTTTGCCCCCTCCGTAGTGGTGAAAATTTCACCCTAAACAAAACTCCTCCTTGTTCCCATCTAACAAAATTTAAAAGCAGGACCTGAAATGATCAAACTGTTTCTAAGTAGGTTAACAGCTTCCCTGAACAAATTTAAGAATATTTCTAGGAGTACAAAAATAACTAGTACCCAACAGGTAAAATTCAAAAAGACTGGTATCCAATAAAACTTACCAAGCATAAACAAAAAGAAGCAGGAAAATATGTCCCATTAAAAGGAGAAAAAAAATCAACCAATTGAAAATGACTCAGAATAAAACATGGATGATAGAATTAGCAGACAGAACGTTAAAATAGCTGTTATCACGGCATGCCATATGTTCAAGAAGCTAGAAGAAAGATTAAATATGTTAAGTTCCTCTTAAGAACACCTAAAACTACACATATGATGTCTATGTCGAAAAGATACACTGGATGGGATGAATGACAGATTCGCCATTGCAGAAGAACAGATTGGTTAATTTGAAGACACAGCAACAGAAACAATCCAACGTGAAACACAGAGGAAAAAAACAAAAAAGAATAGGACATCAGGGAGCTGTGAAACAACTTTAAATAGACTAATACCCATGCAGCTGGAGTCCCTGAATAAATGGGCAAGGAGGACAGGCGTGGGGGTTAGGAGAAGAAGATCCAGAAGAAAATAGATGCAAAAATAATGATTGAAATTTTTCCAAATTTTGGAAAATTAGAGGTATGAGATTAACAGATACAAACTACTATGTGTGAAATAGATAAGCAACAAGGATACATGGTATAGCACAGGGAATTATCGCTATTATCTTGCAATAATTTATAATGGAGTATAATCTGCAAAAAGAGTGAATCACTATGCTGTACACCTGAAACTAATGTAATATTGTAAATCAACTATACTTCAATAAAAATAAAATAAAATATTCTGTATAAACAGCATTACATGAGTTCATAGACATGTAGACTTGGGCTCCAACCTAGCTCCATCACATGCTAGAGGTATGATGTTTGGCAAGCTATTTAGACTCTGAAGTCATTTTACTTATCTGAACAATGGTTATAAACTGATTGTTGTCAAGATTGGTTGAGATGCATATGTTTTGAAAAACAAAAACAAAGCAAAACAAAACTAAGTATGGTCCTTCTCCTATGAAGCAGCACTATTTGTCTATATGAAAGTTCTAAAATAACTTGGCAAAAGCTGCAGCTGCGAGGAAGAGACTAACAGAATTTTGTGTTATGGTGATTTATAAGGGCTTCAAATAATTTTAAAAACTTTTTGGAGGGTAAGAAAATAATTTTGTATAATAATGAAGTATAATTTTTAAACATGAGAATTAAAAAGAAAATAGTTAGGCTTCATGATTATAATAAGGTATATTATTCTCCCCGCAAAACCTTTACCTTATAAACCTGGTTAAGATAGTTACAAGCCATTCTCTCTTTTGACTTAATTGCTAGTAATTCTATACATCTATGAAGCTTGTTGAATTTTCCACACATTTATACCTCACATATATCTTACACATGCTATTTATACAAAAAAAAGTTAGCACATATAAATATATTCCAGTGCTTAAAAATGTAGACCTTAAAGTTCATTGGAAGTGAAATGCAGGGGAAAAGTTCAAAATGGACTCTTGTTTAAATGTTTTGATTTTGGAATTATGAAAGTGTAAAAACAAGTTTAAAAAATCTCTAGTCCCATCTTCCAGAAGTAACCACTGATAATTTCTTGATGTGTTCTTGATGTGTCATCATTTACACAACTATTTTATATAATTGAGTTTATATTATTTAACTTTCTTTCACTTAGCTATGCTGCCAGTACTTCCCATGTCATTTAATGATTTTCTACATGATGATTTTTAATAGCTGTGTAGTAAGGCATCATATGAATATATGTAACCATTGTCCTACTGTTGAACTTTTAGGTACTTTCCTATATTTAATCAATGTGAATAACAGGCTGATAAAATACAGTGCAGTACAGATGAACAGGAATGGGGAACTGGAGGCTTGGACTCTGGGGCCACCTCTGAGTGCTTTCGGATAAGTCATTTCACCTCCCTGAGTTCCAGTTTCCTCACTTAGAAAATTGTAGGGCTGAACTAGATGAAGTTCCAGATCCTCTTCTGTGCTAACATAGACCCCAGCACTTGCAGGATTAATGAACACTTTGGTGGGGAAGGTCTTGAGTAGGGTGCTGCACTGGAGAACTCTAAACAACCAGAAGGTAGTGTAAGGTCTACACTTTCTGGGTTGTTTGCAGAACTAAAACAGCAAGAAGTGATCAGTGCACTGGAAAAAGTGGGAAAGCATCAAAACACCTCTGATTCTGCCGCCCCTTTCCTCTCCTCTGAGAGCTAAGAAGGACTGACATCCAACCTTGCTGTCCCCCTAGACTTCAAGCGTGTGTTGCTCAATTGGAGGGTGACGCCTACAAGTGTGACGGGGCATTTTACCCTGTTTCCATTTGTGCATATTCTCAGCTTCATAAACAAGTTTAAAAACAAATTTTTTTTTAAAATTTAAGTATGATCCCATAATAAGATCCCATATGCTGCATGGCATATGGAATCTTAGTTCCCTGACCGGGGATCAAACCCACTTTCCCTGCAGTGAAAGTGCAGAGTCTTAACCACTGGATCACCAGGGAAGTTCTCAGTTTCATAAACAAGTTTCTAAAAAACAGTTTCAAAATGCGCATTAATTTAAAGATAACTCATTTAAAGTAAGTTAGCTTTATTGAAACAATGCTATATACCTCATGAACTTACATTCTAGGAGAGGGGGAGAGACAACAAACAGACACAAAATATATCATGTTGTTCCAGTATGTCAAGTGGGGCTAACTACTAAGCAGAAAAAAGGAAGTAGGGTAAAAGAAATAGGAAATGTGTGAACTAGGGAGGAAGTTGCTATATTATATTGAGGGCACAGGAATGACCACTCTGGTAATATGACATTTGAGGAGAGACCTAAAGTGTATAAGACATCAAGCCATGCAGACCTCCGAGGGGATGCGTATTCTAAGCAAGGTCAATAGCAAGTAATTTTTTGAGGTGGGAGGTTATGTGGTGTGTTCTCTGCCTCTGTGACTAGAAAAAATAGAACAAGAAGAAAAGTAGAGAAGATGAAGTCAGAGAGGCAGCAGGGTGGCAGATCCTACTGGCTCCTATTAGGAACATGGCATTTATTCTGAGTCAGATGGAAGCAAATAGAGGATTTGGGGCAGAGAAGTGACATGACCTGGTTTAGGCTTTAAAATGATCTTTCAGGGTGCTTTACTGAAAATACACATGGGTGGGTATTGAGGGATGAGTAGGGCAGAAGCTAGGGAAAAATAGTTAAAATGCTATTGCAAAGACACAGACCTACTAGAGAATGGACTTGAGGATATGGGGAGGGGGAAGGGTAAGCTGTGACAAAGTGAGAGAGTGGCATGGACATATATACACTACCAAATGTAAAATAGATAGCTAGTGGGAAGCAGCCGCACAGCACAGGGAGATCAGCTCGGTGCTTTGTGACCACCTAGAGGGGTGGGATAGGGAGGGTGGGAGGGAGGGAGACGCAAGAGGGAAGAGATATGGGAACATATGTGTATGTATAACTGATTCACTTTGTTATAAAGCAGAAACTAACACACCATTGTAAAGCAATTATACTCCAATAAAGATGTTTAAAAAAATGCTATTGCAGTAATTCAGAAAAATGCAGTATTGGCTACACTAGGGCAAAAGTATAGGAGGGTGAGAACCGGTCTGATCCTGGGTGCATTTGAAGGAATAGCTAAAAGGATCTGCTGATAGACTGGATACAGAGTGTAAGATAAAAGAGGAATCAAGGATGACAGCAAGGATTTTAGCCTGAGCAATTGAAAAAACAGAACTCCCAGACACTGAAGTGAGAAAGACTTTGAGAGCAGAAAGTTTAGGGAGAAAATTAGGAGTTCAGGTTTGAATGTGTTCAGTTTGAGTTGCCTATTAGAAATGCAATCAGAGAGTTCACAGGCATTTGGATAAATGAGTCTGGAATTCAGGTGACAGCTCTGGGCTGGAGATAGAAATTTGGGGGGGGTCTTTATCATAAGATGAATTCCATAAATAACTTTACCCATCCCATAAAAATATTTTAAAATATTACAGGAATGTATGGAAAAACTCAATTAGGTCAGAAAATGATTAATAAGGATTTATGCTTGAGTCTTCCTGCAAGTTGTCACCCAGGTAATTATTTTTAAATCAATCCATGCTGCTTAAATGAAATTCTACTTTAGAACGATGTCTTTTATTGCTTTGGAGGATTACTCTAGCTTATGAAAATTATTGCTCTAGTGTTCTTCCCCTACACTGTTGACTTAAATGAAACTTGTATCAAAAAGGAATGAGGTTTCACAAGCAATTATTGTATTTTAGAGCTGGAATGGCCTTAACGGCCTCATTTAATCTAGGACTTCATTTTACAGAAAGAGGAAAAAACGGAAGTTCAAACAGTTCCCAAAGTCATTCAGCTAGTGTACTTATCAAATATTTACTTAACACAACAAATTAAGTTGGGTGATATTCTAAGTGTTGGTGATAAAACAGTCAACAATAAAAATAAAGACTCTGTCACACGGAATTTACAGTCCCTTTGGGGGAGCTAGAAAACAAACATGCAAATGTACAATATGGCACATAATTGATAAGTGCTATGAAGAAAAGTGAATCAAGATAAGGATAGGGTGATAAGTAATTTATTTTTCAAATTGGGACACTTTTTAGAATAAAAGGGGTTGAAAACTAGATGGGAAGTCAGGTCAGCAGGCATAAGCTGGGGCATCCAGCTTGGACAAATGAAAATGTAAGGTTGCCCAGGTAAGTTGGATGGGGTGGTGCTGAGGGGGTGAGTCAGGTTTATTCCACATAAAGTGGTCAGGAGTCAGAAGACATGGTGACATGTGAGGAGAGGCCTGAAGACAGTGAAGGAAGAAGCCATGCATATATTTGCGGTTGGCTGCCACAGACAAAGGAAGCGACAATGAAGCCTCTGACGAGGGCGGCATGTGGAGAAACAGTGTGGTTGCTGGAGAGGGAACAGGGGAATAATGGTAGGAGGTGAGACAAGCTGAACTTTTAGGCTATTAAAATGATTGTGGTGTTTGTTATGCTTAATAGAAGAAGCCATTTGTTGGTTATGATATGAAGAGTGACATCTAATTTTATTTTTAATAATAATAATTTGGCTGTCCTATTGACTATAGTCTGGGATGGGGGTGAGAATTTAAAAACAATGTCACTTACCATGCCAGCAAGGAAAAATTCTTGGTAATAAATATAAGAAAAGCTGTATAAGGCTTCTACCGGAAAATCTTATCGCTAAAATTAAGGACGACTAAATAAATGAGGTGCTCTGGGATGACCTAGATGAGTGGGATGGGGGACGTGGGAGGGAGGTCCAAGAGGGAGGGGATATATGTATACAAATAGCTGATTCACTTCATTATGCAGCAGAAACTAACACAACATTGTAAAGCAATTATACTCCAATAAAAAATTTGTTTTAAATGTGAATTAAAAAAAAAAAAAAAAGAGGGCTTCCCTGGTGGCGCAGTGGTTAAGAACCCGCCTGCCAATGCAAGGGACAAGGGTTCGAGCCCTGGCCTGGGAAGATCCCACATGCCGCGGAGCAACTAAGCCCGTGTGCCACAACTACTGAGCCTGAGCTCTAGAGCCCGCAAGCCACAACTACTGAGCCCACGTGCCACAACTACCGAAGCCTGCATGCCTAGAGCCCGTGCTCCACAACAAGAGAAGCCACGACAATGAGAAGCCTGCGCACCGCAACGAAGAGTAGCCCCTGCTCACCGCAACTAAAGAAAGCCCGCGCACAGCAACGAAGACCCAACACAGCCAAAAAAAAAAAAATTAATTAATTAATTAATTAGAAAAAAAAAGAGCCCTTCTCTTAAAAAAAAAAAATACATCATGTTCACAGATTAGAACACTCAATATTGTAAAAATGTCAATTTCTCCCCAATTCTATAGATTCAACACATTTCCAACCAAAATTCAAGCAGGTTATTTTTTGGCATAAATTGACAATCTGGTACTATTTATAAAGAGTTGCCAATGACCCAGAATAATTTTTTAAAATATTTAAATAGAAAAAATTTGCAAGATTTGTATTATTTTAAGAATTACTATAAAGTCATAATAATTATTGATATGGAATAGAAGAATAGATTAGTAAAAACAGGAAGTCCAGAAAGAGATATACACACAATGAAATGTGGTAATTTTATTTTTATAAAGGCACCAATGAAATTTAACGTGGACAAAGAAATTATATATGGTTTTCAATATATAGTACCAGAAGAACTGGCTGTCTACATGAAAAAAAAAAAAGAAGCTTGACCAATACCTCACTCCATAGACAGAAATTAACTCAAGATGGGATATAGATCTAAACATAAAAATTCAATCTAAAAGTCTCCTTAAAGAAAATACTGGATAATATCTTTGCAAACTTCAGGTGTTCAATGATTTCTTAGAACACAGAAATCATTAAACATAATAAAAAGTTTAATAAACTGAACTTCCTTAAAAGTAAAAACTTCTTTTCAAAAATAGTCATTACTAAGAAAATTAGAAGGCAAACCTCGATGGGATAAAAGCATTGCAATGTATTTATACAACAAAGGATTTGTATTTAGACTATATAAAGATTTGCTAAAATTCAATAATAAAAAGACAAAAAACTTAATAAAAATTCACACAAAACATAGACAACCACAAAATAAGGAATATTAATGGCCAATAAGCACAGTCATTAGGGTTGTGTAAATTGAAACCCAATGAGATATAATGAGTATATACATACCTAGTACAATGCTAAAATGAAAAAATAAAACTAATAACAGTATACTGTATTTTTCTATGTCAACCTGGTTAAGCTGAAGACTATATTTCCCAGAATTTCCTTTTCTGTTTTAGATTTGGCCCAAAGAGAAACTTTCATATAATTTATATAAATAAAGCAGTAGCCATTACTCTCAAAAGTTTGCCGGTGTCAGATTTAGTGCCAGACTGGTGCAGATGTATTCACTGAGTCATGGCATGACCTCATTTTACAAGGTTGTCCAACTCATCTTCCAGGGTGATCAACAGCAGCCCCAGGTCCACCATGCTTGGCTCTGGACCCACAAAATTGGTAGCTACACAAAGACAACAAGTTCCCATAGAGCTCGCCATTAACTTCCTTTTCTTGGTCCTACTGCAGTGGATGTTTAGTTTCTCAGACTTCCCTGCAAGCTCTAACTTGTCTACCTGCACCAGTACTTTAGGTAGACTCATTAATGACTCTTTTTCTGATCCCAACCCTTCCATTTACTTCATCTACTTTCACTTTTGTGCAAGGTCTAATTCCTACAGTGAATCCCTTATTCCACTAACACTCATGCTAGCTCTGTTTCCCAGATGAACGCTTGATGACTACAGTTCTTGGAACCTCACCTGCATTTGGATCTGATTTAGATAACTATATTCTCAATTCTGAGACTGATGCCATCATTGAAATGAAACTTTGGGGGTTCTGGAATGACAGGATTATATTTTTTCATGTGAAGAGACTATAAATTCTTTGTGATCAAAGACTGCTGAAAGGTAGATTGCTAAAAGGCCTCAAATACTTCCTATCCCTGCAGCAATACTCCTCTCCAATGTGATTTTTCAGTTCTTTCTATTAACGGTGGAATCCACTTCCCCATGCCTTAAATGTGTTCTTGGCCACATGACTTTCTTTGGCTACTAGGACATTAACAAACGTGAACCAAGCAGAGGATTAGAAAGTGGAAGTGGAATGGAGCTTGCTTTATTCTGCTGACTTTAACCAGCAAGCCATGTGGATGAGTCCTGGCCAGCCCCTGAAACACGCAAAGCCAAGTCATGCCTGTCATCCCAGTTGATGATGAGGTAATCACCAAACACACAAGTGAGGCTGTCCTAAGCCGTCAAGTTCCAGTGAGTTGGCTCAGATTGGTGTTATTTTATGGCACTAAGTTATGTAGAGATTTGTTATGAAGCAAAAACTAACCAGTACAAATATTAAATGTTGAGACGATGCCAAGCAACTCCAACTCTGATTAGTCACTGATGATGGCAAATGACTCTGGAAAACTGTTTGGCAGTTTCTTATGACGTTAAACACACACCTACCGTAATATCCAGAAATTCCAGTCTTAGATGTTTACCTAAGAGAAATGAAAACACATAGTCACACAAAGATTTTTACAAGAAAGTTCATAGCAGCTCTATTCATGACAGCAAAAATTGGAAATAAGCTAAATGTCCATCAACAGGAGAATAAACAAAATGTGATATATTCGGTAATACCATTCAGGAATAAAAAGGAATGAACAACAAATATATAAATAAATATATAAATATATAATATACAAATATATAAATATATATAATAATTATATAATAATTATATTATTATAATAATAATGAATAGATAAATAGATAAATAGATAAATCATAAAAACTTTAGGTTTAGTGAATGAAGCAAGACACAACAGTATTTACCATGGAATCCCATGTATATAAAGTTCCCGGAGAAACATACAAGGAAACGGAGACAGCGGAGTAAAGGTGTATACAGGTCCTCGGTGGGTTGAAATGAGATAGAAAGAAAGGAGATTTTGTTAGAAGTTTGAATGCTTGAATTTGTCACCTTAGCTTTTATTTTCTCTACGTATGATTATTTTTCTCTTCTCTCCCCAATATTTCTGCCACAGTTTATGTTCCAGTTAAATATCAGTTAACTTCAGAGACCCATATAAGCAAAGCAGGCAAAGACACCACAATCTAAAACATGAACAGCATTGGACCTCAGAAAAGTGTATTAAAATAGTTTCCAGAATTGAAAGAAAAAATACGAAATTACTGGAAGCAAAATTATCAAGAACAACAACAAAATGATTTTAGCTTTGAAAAAAGCCATCTGCTCCTTAAGTATGTTCATCATATATGATCACTTGATTCTGAAGAACAGTCCTTCCAGATAAATTGGGCAGGGATGGTTATCATTCTTTTTTTTTTTTTTTTTTTTTTTTTTACTGATTCAGATATTGAGGGGAGAGTGCGTTGGTAACTTGCTCAAAATTAGGTGTTTCCTCAAAACCATTCCCAGAAGCCAGGCTGAACTCTGACAGCACTGTGCTTCTCAGTGGACTATATGTATTGAAAAATGTGTGCTGTCAATCCACAGAAACGCATGTTTTCATTTAACTCAACACTGGGATCTGAGGTAAAATCCACTAATCTAAAAGGAAATCGCCAATGCGATTTTATTCCACTAATTCATTCTGACCTATTATTTACAAAAGACTCAGAAACCAAATTCAAAAATTAATTCAACATACAGGAATTTCTATTCATAGTGTACTGAACCTAAATTTTTCTTTTAGGGCTGCTGGGTTTATTGTCTTTTGGGGTGGTTTGCTTTTGTTTTGCTTTGTTTTAATCTAATGTTAAAAATATATCAGTGACATCATAAAAGTTCAACGTTAAAACTTTTTAACATTCTTATGTTTTCATCTTATTCAAAACAAACAAATGAACACTCTTACTAAGGACGTTCTAAGTAAAAGCTTTGTCTCCATGCTTGAAGTTTAAAGAAAAGATAGCATTCTCAATAAATTAAAAGTACTTACAGATTTTTCACACACTTTTTGTCTAGAACCCAGTGGCATGTAAATTTAGTTCTAGAAAAGGGATCAGGTCTGAAAGCAGTCTTCTGAGTTGCTAAAACTCCCCTGGAGAAGTTCTGAGGAGAGATTGTAGACATAATCATTGATACAGGTCAAATTTACTAATTTTCTGTTCATTCTGCCATCTGTGACACCTAACTTTTAACACACATCATTATGCAAGATGATTGTTTTGATGTTTGGCTACATAACAAACCGGCCAAAATTTCACAGCTTAAAACAACCATTTGATTACTTCTCACAGTTCTGCATGTTAATTGGGATCGCCTGGGTAGTTCTGGGCCAGAGCTGCCACCGTTGGGGTCACAGCTACTGGGTGGCTCCATTGGGCTTGAACTTCTAAGATGACGCACTCACATGGCTGTTGGTTGACGCTGGCTGAAGGCTGGGAGCTCAGCTGGGCATGTGGACCGCAGCACCTCACATGGACCCTCAGGTGGCTTGGGCTTTTCACGGATGGCAGCTGGGCTCTAGAAGGCAGAGTTTGAGGAATGAGTGTTCCCAGAGGACAGAAGCAAAAGCTGCCAGTCAGTGCTCTAAAAGGCTAAGCCTAGAGCTGGCACGGTGTCACTTCTGCCATTATCTATTACTTAAGCAGTCACAGGATGAGACTAGATTCAGGATGAGGGAAAATAAACTCTACTTCTCAAAGGAAAGCGTTACAAAGAAATGGTGGCCATCTTTAATCCACCAAACCTCTTGTCAATGAATCAAGCTATGGATTACATAAAAGGTGTTTTGAGGAAAAACATTTCTTATATCTTTATCTCAATAATGTTAATCTATAGTCCACATTCTATGCTTTTTTTAAAAATTGGTGATTGATTACTTCTTTCTGTAAGGTACAACCTTAAAAGCACAATTTTAGCAACCATATTTGTTCCTTCATACAGGTTTTTCTTTCCCATTTACCTTTATGAAAGTAAAGTCAGAGCTGCCAGAATTTCTTTCAGATCGTAAAGAAAGATCTCTCTACCACTAGGCTATGTTTCCCCTCTCCAACAGCTACATCCCACACAGAGCATTAAATGTGAACCTGGATGACCTCCTTCATTATTTATTCCCAATTTCTAGCCTCTGCATGGTAAAATTATAACTGAGTGGGAAGCAATTTCTGTTCAGTTTAAGAATCTGTTGAAGTCATTCGAGTAACTTGCCCATAGCAACAGAGAGAAGCTACAATGTCATACTTGCAGCTTAATACTGAGCTCTGCAAATTGCACAGACATAATTTCCTTTTCTTTTTCACAAAGATGAGCAGTTGAAGTGTCAGAGCAGGTATGCTCATGTACGAGCAAACTCAGTATACGAAGTTATAAATGATAAATCTAAATTAAAGATTTATTGCTTTCCCTTTCATTAACATTTACCTCTTATTGGGAAATTCAATTTTAAAAAGTCCACCAAACTGTTATTGTGTGTAGTGTAGAGGAACTTATTATATGACACAGCACCTACTCTATGACTCTGTACTGACCTTATGACTGTCTTGATTGCTGTAGCTGTGGAGTGAGTTTTGAAATCAGAAGGTGTAAGCCCTCCCACTTTTTTCTCCTTCAAGATTGTTTTGGCTATTTGATGTCTCTTGCATTTCCATATGAATTTTAGGATCAGATGTCTCTTGCAGTTCCATATGAATTTTAGGATCAGCTTATCCTTTTCTGCAAAAAAGGCAATTGGACATTTCACGGGGATTGCATTTAATCCGTAGATAATTTGGGGGGGGGGGTTACTGTCATTTTAACAATATTAAGTCTTTCAGTCCATGAACACAGGATGTCTTTCTATTTATTTAGATCTTGCATTTTTTAAAATAATATTTTGTGGTTTTTAGTGTACAAATCTTATATTTCCTTGGTTAAATTTATTCCTAAGTATTTTATCCTTTTTGATGTATTGTGAATGGAACTGCTTTGTTAATTTCATTTTCAGCTTGCTCATTGATGTGGTATAGAAATATAACTAATTTTTGTATATTGTACACTGATCTTGAACACTGACACTTTGCGGAGCTAGTTTATTTAAAACTAAAGCTACTATTGTTTTAGTGAATTATTTAGGGTTTTCTGTATATAATATCATGTTTTCTCCAAATAGAGATAATTTTATTTCTTACTTTCCAACCTAGATGTCTTTTAATTCTTTTTTTTTTTTTTTTTTTGACTAATTTCCCTGGCTAGAACCTCCAGTACAATGTTGAAAGAAGTGGCAAAAACAGACATACTCATCTTGTTCCTGAAAGCTTTTAGTTTTTCATCATTAATCGTGATGTTTGCTGTGGGTTTTCAATAGTTGGCTTTTATCATGTTGAGAAAGTTCCCTTCTATTCCTAGTTTGTTGTGTGTTTTCATCAAGAAATAGTATTGGATTTTGTCATATGCTTTTTCTGCACATATTGAAATGGTCATGTGTTTTTTTTCCTTTATTCTATTAATATGATGTTACTTTGATTATTTTTGCAGGTTGGACCAATCTTGCATTCCTGAAAAAAATTCCACTTGTCATGGTATATAACTATTTTTAATACTGCTGGAATTAGTTTGCTAGAATTTTTTTTTTTGAAGATTTTTGCATCTATACTCACAAGGGATATTGGTCTGCAGTTTTCATTTCCTGTGATGCTTTTTTCTGCCTTTGGCATTGGGGTAATACTGGCCTCATAGAATGAGTTAGGAAGTGTTCCGACTTTCTCTGTTTTTTTTTTTTTTTTAAATATCATGATGTTTTATTTATTTATTTATTGGCTGAGACGTGTATGCCTTTTTTTGGCTGCACCGTGCATTATGAGGGATCTTAGTTCCCTGACCAGGAATCGAACCCAAGCCTCCTGCATTGGGAGCACAGAGTCTTAACCCTGGACCGACAGGTCTAAACACTGGACCGCCAGGGAAGTCCCCTCTTTCTGTTTTTTGAAAGAGTTAGTGAAAGGTCGGCATTAATTCTTCTTTATGTATTTGGTAGAATTTATCAGTAAAGCCCTCTGGTCCTACACTTTTCTTTTTTGGCATTTGTTTGATTACTAAATCAGTCTCTTGTAGTAAGATTTTGTATTTCTCCTTTAGTTTAGAACAATGCCAACTTAATTTCAATAATATATAAAAACATTGCTCCTGTGTATCTCCATCCTCCACTTTCATGCTGTTATCAGAAATCACATCTTTATGCATTGTGTGCCTGTTATCACAGATTTATAATTATTGATTTATGCAGTTGTCTTTTAAGTCAGGTAGAAAAAATGAATTACAAACAAAAATACATTTATACTGTCTTTTATATTTACCTAGGTAGTTAGTTATCTCTATCGGTGTTCTTTATTTCTTCACGTGGATTTGAATTACTGTGTAATGTCTTTTTATTTCAGCCTGAATGACTTCAACAAACATAACTTTAGCAGTTGTTCTAGGAGAGGTCTGCTAGTGACAAACTCTCATAGTTTTTGTTTATCTGGGAATGTGTTAATGTCACCTTCATTTTCAAAGGATAGTTTGGTCAGATATAGATTTCTTAGTTGAAAGTTTGAATATGTCATCCCATTGCCTTCTGGTCTCCATAGTTTCTAATAAGAAACCACTGTTTATCTTATTGAGTGTCTCTTACACATGACGTATCATTTCTCTCTTGCTGCTTTCAAGATTCTCTTTGTTTTTGGCTTTGGACAGTTTGATTATGATGTGTCTAGGTATGGAGTTTGAGTTTATTCTACTTAGAGTTCATTGAGCTCTACAGATTAATGTTTGTCAACAAATTTGGGAAGTTTGGACCATTATTTCTTCACATATTCTTTTTTGCCCTTTTCTCTCTAGTCTCCTTCTGGGACTTCCCTTATGATTGTCAGTACATTTTACGATGTTCCACAGGTCTCTGAGGTTCTGTTCATTTTTCTTCATTCTTTTTTCTTTCTTTTTCTGGGACTTGGTAATTTCAATTGTGAAGTTCACTGATTCTTTCTTCTGCTTGCTCAAATCTGACCTGCTGTTGAGACCTTCTAATGAATTTTTCGTATCAGTTATTGTACTTTTCAATTCCAGAATTTCTATTTGGTTCCTTTTTACAACTTCTTTATTTATATTCTCTATTTCATGAGCCATCAGTCTCATCCTTTCCTTTAGTTCTTTATTCATGGTTTCCTTTAGCTCTTTGAACATGTTTAAAATAGCTAATTTAGAGTTTTTGTTTAGACAGTCCAATGTCTGAGTTTTCTCCGAGATACTTTTTTTGTTTCTTTGCATGCATTGTAATTTTTTCGTTGAAAACTGAGCACTGTGAATCTTATAATGGGGAAACTCTGGAAATCAATTTCTCTCCTTTCCAGTCCTCCAGCTAGGTTTGTTGATGTTGCTGATTATTGTAGTTGTTGTTTCTTTAATGATTATTCTGAACTAATTTTGGAAAGTATGTATCTTTTGTCATGTGTGACCGCTGAAATATCTATTCCATTAGGTTAGTAGTTAGCTAATGACTGGACAGAGATTTCCTTAAAGTCCTGGAGCCACAAAATAGCCCAGTCTTTGCCAAGAGGTTTGCCTTCAATACTAAACCACGAAGTTTAAAATTCTTCCTTAGCTTTTATCTTCTGCTTCCACAGAGCCTTAAGAGCCAGAGTTGAGAGCTGCCACATAACAACCACCACGACAATAACTGATCCCTCACTGCTAAATCAAGGATGTACAGTGCCTAAGAAAGGTTTTATTTCTACCATTCAGAATAGACTGGAGTTGCTTTAGCACTTAATTTTCAAAGAACTTTTGAATAACTTATGAAATTGTTATGTTCCCATATAAAGGATTCATACCTTTTGTATATCAATGTTTTTATCTGATTGTGAAAGTAATACCACCACAGCATTCTTTTTCTAATCCACGATTTCCAGTTTTTTGCTTTTATAAACATTGCTGCCATGAATATCCTTGCAACATGAACTAAATTTACAAATTTTCAAGCATATCTGCAGGATAAATGGCTATGGGAAATTCAACATAAAATGGCATTTGTAATTTTGATAGGTATTGTCCATTTGTCCTTTATATACATTTTGCCACCTTTCATTCTCTTCAGCAATATGAGACACTGTTTTATCACACCCTAGTAATTTTAATAAATATTTCTTTGGCCAATCTAATAGATGAAAAATGGTATCTTAGTGTAGTTTTGGATTTGCATCTTTGTGTGTTTCAGCATCTTCTCATCTGTTTAATGGTCATTTTATTTCCTCTTCAATTAGTTGTTTCTGCTTATTTGTTGTTCATTGTTCTGGTCTTTTTGACTTGTAGGAGGAGTTCTTTAAAAATCAAGGATAATAACAGTTTAACTATAACATAAAATACTTTTCCAGGATCATCTTTTGAGTTTACTTATGGTGAGTTTTGGCAATGTATTTATTTATTTTTGTGTGGTTGAAAGTATCAGATTTTGTGTCATACTTAAAAAGACTTCCCCAATTACAAGATTTTTTTAAAAATCTCATGTTTTATCTTAGTAATTTTTTTCATTTAAATCATTAATCTATCTGAAACTAATTTGGATAAAAAATTAGATCTAGGGAGCCAACATTTTCCCCTAGATGACTACTCAGTTATCTCAACACATTTTATTAATAATCAAATTTTCTTTGCTGATATGAAATAACATCCCTTCATATACTTCATTTCCAAATGCTTTTAGACTCAGTTTTGGACTTTCTAACCCTGTGATCTATCTGGCTATTCTCATGCTAATATCTTTTTTTTTTTAATTTCAAGGTATACAGAATACTTACTTCAGCAGAATATTGAATAACCCGAGTCTTTATCATCACAGAAGGAAATGTTGGTATGTAGAATTACATATAAAATTGCATCAAAAATGTAATGGTCACAATTTTTTTATTAAAAATGTTTTAGTAATCAAATTTTAGAAGTTTAATATTATAGTGCAGAGAAATAGTTTGTCAGTATCACCAGCAGCTAGATAGTTCCTGTCTACTCTACTATATGTAATCCGTCATACAAAATTGATGTTCACTTCAACTAAACAAACTGAACTTTTTTTTTTCTTTTTTGGCCTGCTCTTCCAGTATAGGTTACTGATGATGGTGATGTTGCTTTTTTTCCTTTCAAATAATAACTAAAATATGCATTTATTTCCCCCACAATTTCTGGACTTGAAGACTTGACTTATGGTGGTGATGATATTTCATTGACGCTATATCATGAAATAAGATGCTTTCAGAATAAGATTCAGGAGTACACTTAATAGCAGTAACATTAAAAAAAAAATTTTTTTTTTGCACACCAGAATGTAATTCAGGAAATAAAAAAAGCTTTTTCACTAATGTCTTCTAAAAGGAATTTTTACTACAATTCATAACTTGTGAAAATCTAAAAAATTCTCCTCTTCAATTATTGAAAATAGTTGGAAGACTACAGAACTCTTTTCAATGACACTGTTCTTTAAATTCTTAGCTTCTACACACTCAAAACTAGAAAATTGCCTCATTACAACATTCTAGCCAAGTCTTTTGTTTTGAAATTTGATTAATGGAAAAAATATGTTTTGAACACTCGGTTTTTCTCTAAGACTTATTTTTCCTATTATTATTTAGATTCTTTATTATATCTGGCTTCAAGATTATCTATCACAGATGTCATTGTACATGATTTTGGAGTTTTTGTCATCTCAATTCCACATGGAGCAAAATTAACATCTTTTTTTAAAATTTTATCTTAAGAAGATTTGAAGATTTCTCAAAATGAAATTTTTTCTTGAAGGAACCTTGTTCTAAATTGAATCAAACAAATAAAACTTAAATGAAGCTCTTAAAGAATAACTTGTTATTGTTATGAATACTAAATAGTAGATTAAACAACTCTACAATGATCAGAAGTCTGCAATTGAGAAGCCCTTCTGCTACTAACAGCAACATTCTTGGGTTCAAAAAGAGAAGTTGTGAGACAAAAGAGGCTTTATTCAGCATCAAGTGTATGTAGCTTTAAGAAAGAATATAGGATAGGCAACAGCACAGAATGCTTACAAAGGCATGACTGTGGTCTTGGAACTTCCAGGAATTTTTCAGTATCCCAGTCACTCGGCACTCATAGGATCCTAGGAGAAGAGGCTGAGTGAGTGTGCGCTATCTTGTCTCAGAAAGCCCTTCAGCGTTGATTCCTACCTAATCCTGCTGCCCGCTCTGGAATTACAAGAGCCTATACCTCCATGTGGCTGCTTCATCAATACTGGTTACTCTTTATAAAGAATATTGACAATGAAGCCCAGTAGCTCTGTGTCCTACACGGTTCTCGGTAAAAGTCTGATTTATCTTAGATCCAGTGTAGGCACACCCTTAATAATTTCTTGAGTTAGTGTTTCAAGGAGGATTTCACCAAGGGTAAAATGATCAGGTGTCATCAAGGCTGGAAAAAACGCTACCAAACCAGCATTAACGCTTTCCTTCTAAAAATCTATTCGGTCATATTAAATTTTTACAAACATTATATTAATAAGTATGCTGCCTCATATTACACTGTTATAAATTCATTACTTTAAAAAGGACATAACCCTTTTATAGTCTTTTAATATTGGTATCAACTGTCAATCTATTTCTATATTTAAAGGACATTTATTAATAACCGTTTTCTATGTAAAAGTGTTTTCACAATCATTAGTTATGAGATGTTTAAACAAGATAGAAGCTAGTACATGCTATAAAGGGAAGCTGAATGAAAACCACAAAAAAACCTTAATTATTAAGTAAACTACATCTTGCTAAAAATCAATGGTTGTTTGCAGAGAATTAATCAGTTTGCTGGAACCTGCTGAAGAGGTAAGCAAACTAATATTCTTGAGAGTGTATACATGTTTTATACGATATTTGCTATAACAATCATTTTAATCTGTCAGCTCCAGGAAAAATATTGTTTTTCAAAATAATAAAATTCTCTCAATTTTTATCTGCATCTCAGATTTTGGATACTCACCAATGTCAGCATTTTCCCTAAATGTTAACTTTGGGGCACATTAGTTTAAAAAATCATATTCAGGAAATATCTACTTATTACTAGTTTTTTTAAGTTGCAATTAATTTTTTTATTGAATGAAAGAATAATTACACTTAATTTTTATAAATTCTTTTTCAGCATTTATGGAAAAATAACATCCTGTTTTGATTTGCTTTCATGGTAAATCTCATTAATAGCTTTCTTAACAATCTTAATAGAAACAACTGTATAAACCCATCCTGGGCATCTTAAGTTGATCTTTATTGTGCTGTTGATTTTATTTGTTAATTATTTATATAGGGTTTTTCCATCACTTTAAGATTGGTAGCTAGTTTGCTATTTTTGGGCACCCTTGTCAGGTTTCAGTATAAATATCTTGCTAACTTCATTTATATATACTATTTAATCCTGGAAAAACTTCATGTTTGGGTCATTTTTATTAAAAAGGGCTTCCTTTCTAACAAATAACATTTCTTTGATGGTTGAGAGTTTCAATATTTATATAATCATCAACACACAACAGTGTGCTGTTTCATTCTTGATAGTAAGCCTGGAATTATAATAAAACACCAGCAAGACTGACGTCATGGAATTCATAGAGTCTGTTTCTCTGTCTTACCCTCTCCATTTATAGAAAGCCCATCCCTCTCCTCTGATTCTGACGTAGTAATGTAAATGTGGGTGTGCAGGAGGTCAATGTTCCTCAGGGTCCTTGGGACTCACTTTCTTTGCATTGCCAAAATTACCTTGCAGCACTTCTCAGATTCCATAATCACCAGTAACTAGTCTTTTTCTAGTTACAGTCTGACAGAGACCATCCACGAACTGGTTGGTAAGTCACTGTCATCGCTTGCTCAACTTTAGTCAAGCAACAAGGTGTTTCTCATACTTCAAAGCTAACTTCCTTCAAAAATGGAGAGTTTTCTTTGTTCTATACTTTGGAACAGTTTAAATGGCATTGGGAAGATGAGTTCTTTAAATGTTTCAAGTTACCCGTGGTATATACTATACCTGGTGCATTTTTTGGTGATGGAAGTTACAAAGAGGGCTGGGCTAGGTGAAAGTTAGATTTTTTGACCACTTATTTCTCAAATATAAAAATTGGACTACTTTTCTCCCTGGGGAAGTTTAAGAAATTGTTTTCCTTTGAATTAATTTGCATAATGTTGAGCAACATTTTCAGTTAACATCTTTTACTTTCTCATTTAAATGCCATTATTTTCTTTATACCATAATTTTCAGGTTTATCTATTTTATCTTCTCCCTCCACAAAAAATTTTACAAAAATTATTATGTTTCTAGTAAACAAACTTCTGATGTTAGCATTAATTTCTTCCTTCACTGGTCTTCTAAATTCTTGTATTGAAGGTTTATTCCATTCACTTTTATTCTTTAATCGTTTCAAAGTAAGCATTTTGATTTTGGCATTGTTATCTGCAGTTTGGTAGTTTCTATATATGGTGTCTTCATCATAGTTATTTTCCAGATATTTTGTAATTTTAGGTTTGATTTTCTCCTTGGTCTGAGTTATATGTCCAGTTAGTTTCTGTTTAGTTGGTTTGGTTGTGTGCCTTCCGCTGTTTTCTGATCTTATTGCTTTGTGATGAATGTTGTCGACTCTATTTCTTTCAGAATTTGAGGTTTGTTTGTGGCTAGTCCATGGTGACTTTTGTGATTGATTTTTCCATGATTACTGGAAAATAAGGTATATCCTTCTGTGGGAGTGGGGAGTATGTGTGTGCTTGCAGAGGATCTATCTTATATTATTTCACAATGATTGAGGAAAGTTCAGCTGAAGTCTTGTACTACATTTTTTTCCCCTAATACTTCCTAGCATTTGTTTTATGAATGTTGATGATAAATACATTTATTACTGTTAGATTCCCATTATGGATTCCTCCTTTTGTAATAAAATGTTCTCCTATGTCTCATTTGGTACTTTTTGCCCACAACTCACCTTGATTGATATTTGTGCCTTTTGTTTGTTTGTTTGCATTGTCCTAATATGTCTTTAGCATCCTGTTATTTTCAAATTATGAATCACTTTATTTCAGCATATTCTGAGCATACCAATTGTTAGACCTCCATTATCCGTTCTCCCTTTGTTTTCTCTTTTAAAATAACTTTATTTCCATTTCTTTTTGCCATCTTGAATTCTATATCCCTTATCATCCTTTCAGCAATCTGTTCTTTGTACTGCTTTCAATTTGACCTTCAGTGTTTTGATATTTTTCCCACTTCCACTTCTTTCTCTGACCAATAATGTAAGTAGAAGTGGTATTGGGGTGTGTATTCGTTTCCTAGGGCTACTGTAACAAAGTATCCCAAGTTGGGTGGCTTTAAACAACAGAAATTTATTGTCTATTGTTCTGGAGGCTGGAAGTCCAAAATCAAGGTTTCAGCAGTGCCGTGCTCCCTCCAAAACCTGTAGAAGAATCCTTCCCTGATTCTTTCTAGTTTCTGGTGGTTTGCTGGCAATCTGTGGTGTTCCTTCACTTGTAGCTGTCAAGGAACTCCAATCCTCTGTCTTCACATGGCATTCTCCCTGTCTATGTCTTTATGTGGCCATCTTCTTATGAGGATACCAGTTATATTGTATTGGGAGCCCACCCTATGCCAGCACCTCATCTGAACTAATTACATCTGTAACCATACTATTTCCAAATAAGGTCACATTCTGAGGTGCTGGGGGTTAGGACTTCAACATTTCTTTTGTGGGGGACCTAATTCAATTAATAACAGGGTGCATCTGCCCTAAGTTCCTAATTCTGATGCATCTCTGGTTTAAAAAATAAATCTTGGAAATATGGTTGGTTATATAGCTGTTCCTTGGTAAAATTTTCACTGCTGTTTCCTTCCTATCTTTTTTTTTTTTTCCTGATATTTTTGTGTAAATTCTGATCTGGTTATAAAGTTCTGACATAGTTAACAATGTGATTTTTCTTAAAAATGCCAAATTATCTTGTTATACATCAAAATGCTTTTTCAGAAGCAAGCGGTCATGGTTATTAAATAGGACAATGATTTTGAATTCAACGTATAATGCCTCATCTTTATTTCAGACTTATTTTTTAAAGAGTTAACATTAATTCCCTGTAAACTAGTGCTGCTTTAGAAATAATGAACTACAACTTTTTAAAGTGACTTATAAAACTAATGTTAGAACAGAGTTAACAAACTATGGCATATTGGATATTTTATTTAAAACATGGGGCCTGGGAACAGAAAGAAAAATTACATTTAAGGACCTAGCAGGATTTGGCTAAATTTCTTCTCGAATATAAGCAGACTGAGTGGGTGGAGAAGCTCATAGGTAATTCCATTTGACAGACCTATTTCATTTTCTCTTTCAAGTTCACCATTAACCTTGGTTTGAAAAGAACAAGAAGGCTTCAAAAATGTACTTACAAATATGTCATTTAGTAAAGGTTAAAAAACAGACTAACTCTTTCATAATATGCAGTTCCCAAAATATCACTACTTGAAGCAGCCATTTGGAAGACTGTCCAGCTCCTTAAGAAGAAAATAAATGTCGGCTTCCCTTCTTTACCTGTTGATTTAATATATTACATGGGGAATTAAAGGAGAGCAGAAAACTTTTAGTTGTCTCCTTTGAACTGTAAGTAAGGATTTTGGTGCTGACATTCCAATGATAGCACATGCCTGCGCATGACCATTGATGTGAGTAAAGTCTTAGTTATCACATCAGATTCTGTCTGGCACCCACAATTCAGGATAGTCTTAAATAACAATGAGTTAAAGAGCTGGGTACAGGAGTGGATTTCATATACTCTTGATTCAGCTTAGGTTGGTTCATCCTAGAATTATCTTAAAATTTACAGGAAGTAAATTCTTCTTTGGGGTCCTTCATTGAGTCATGTAAAAGTCTGCTACAGAGTGAAGTGTTCATTTCATGTTTCCTTTATAGGTAAATTAAAGTGTATGGTGACAAAACATTGAAATATTATAATATATAAATTAAAATCATAGGAACATAATATTTTAAACTTAACATTGATTTACCAGTCTTCATTTTATACTGAGATGGGTCTTTAAATTTTTGAATATAAATTGATTTTTGGTTAACAGTGACCATTATTTTAGAATATAATATGCTTAGCTTTATATGTATTTAAGGAATGGCTCATTTATCTATCCTGTCATCAGTTCCTATTTTAATCATAATTCCTTTCTTTGCAGAGACAACTATTATACATATTACACATCAATTGCAACAGGCAATGAATTTATCATTAATCACCTTGTTAAATAGAATTGAATAGAAATATGCTCAAGTAGTACAATAAAAAATACCTAGAGTACATATTTAATTTTTAAAGGTGCTATGCTACAAAAATTAGATTCTACTCCCAGCTATTATAATCATTCTGAATCAAACCGGCTCGAAAGTACTACAGTACTTTACAGTACTAACTTTCCATAAGAGAAAAAAATTTGGAGAGTATCTCAGTTTGTAATGAATAAAAGAAAACCTCAGAATTTCATC
The DNA here is from genome assembly GCF_009873245.2 of Balaenoptera musculus. NCBI lineage: Eukaryota > Metazoa > Chordata > Mammalia > Artiodactyla > Balaenopteridae > Balaenoptera > Balaenoptera musculus. The sequence goes on from NC_045796.1 coordinate 19,352,401, forward strand.
TCTAAACCACAGACAGACAGTGAAGCAGTACGTTGAATTGAAATTGAAGCCAGTTTCAACCAATGTTATTATGACTTCACTTAAAGCAATTACTGTATTTCTTTAAAGTTCTGTAGGCTCTCAAATTACAGTTTAACAGTATGACTAAAGCTATACTAAAAACTCAAAAGCAAAGTTGTCTTAAAGGGAGGGAAATGGCAGGTATAAATCTAGCGTGGTTCACAAAGATCAACAAAATAATCATACTACTAAAAGATAGCATCACATGTTAACTTAGAGTGAACATAAAATTTGTAATACATAAACACTTCAACCTCTAGAGCAGGTTTGGCAGTGGGAAGAAGATTGATAGATAATTAGTTTGATTTGGGAAATGCTAATGGACAAGTAGAACAATGCCAGATGGTATTCAGGTGACTTTTCAGAGGCAATAGATTGATTTACTAATATGTATGTAGTTCTAGCACTATTTTATATGTAACTCTAACCTATATCATCTACATTCCTACCTCCTCATCCCACCATACACACAAAACTCGGAGAATCAGAAATAAAAAGAATAGTGGTTTTCTATATTCAAATTTCAAAACAAAATCCAGTTTTGGAAAAGAAATGGGTAGTTCATATGATTTCACATGTGGATAAATCTTGTTCTTTAAATTGCACAATTGTTTATTCTTGAACACTGGCAAGAGTGAGCAGCAAAAATTCACCTCATGTGAATGTAGATGGACATTTTAAAGTCTGAGCTGAATAAGTCCAGCTATTAATCTTAGGAAACTTAACTGATTTAGCAAGTAAACTAATATATGTAAGATCCAAGAAGGACCAAATTATAAGTGATGTTATTAAGTGTAGTAAACAGTAAAGATCATTCAAAGCAGCTTTTATTTTCTTAAGTATTATGTTTTAAATGGAAATATTCCTCTTCATTTCAGTGGTAGTGTAGGGAACATACTGACCAATGTAAAATGAACTGTACCATAAAACTGTAACCATTATCTAAAAAGCTCAAGTCAGCCTTGACCAATATCCACAGTTCTAGCTTTTCCCTGAGGTAATTATAATCAGGAACTTGGTATTTAGCTGTACAAAGTCTTTAAATTCTTAATGCATATTTTTATATAACTGTTGCTATACTGCTGTACAGTGTCTCCTTGTATGGGTATTCAATCGTCCATTTCATTTTTCCACTACAGATAAACATTCAGATTAGTTCTTTTGCATGTCTATCCAATCAATGCTGCAGTGAACAAGCTCCTGCATATTCTCCTTTGTACACATAAGCAAATGTTCACCCAGAGTTGACAGTAAGGGCAAATACAAATTAAAAGTATTAAAAGGCTTGATTCTCCCTGTGGTAAATAAGGGAAGAGACTCTCCCTGCCTGTGCTCTCCCTTTTTTCTGAGAGTATTTACACTTGAAGACTTGTAAATTCTTTCTCTGTCTCTTTGGAATGTATGTAAATCATTTTTAAAGCTAAATAAGTCTCTCATCAGCTTGCTCAAGGACCTAGGAGCCATCTCTTTGAAATGTGATCATCAAGGAAGATAGGGTCCCTGTCTCCCAGTTTCTGTGGGAGGGGGAAGCCTAACTTTGGTGGAAGCCTCATGCCAACTTGTAAAACTTCCTCCTGCCATAAAGACATAAGAAGTTCATTTTTCCTTTGGATAAACTCAGTTAGCTAATGCAAACGGTCACCCCAGTTACTAAGTGAATTGAAGATTTGTTATGTGAGAAAAATGGGGCTGATAAGCCCTCTTATCTGAGGACTAGTTATTGTGTACCCTGAGAACACGCATGGAACGGGTCGGATCTGCTGGGCTATATGAAAGGGTAAGATTTCTTCCTGTCTTTACAATCTCTTAGCATATTACCTGTGACGAACACGTTCTGATTTCATGCTTATTCAATAATAACTGCTTTCATTCTGGTCTAACTTTGTGGGGAGGTTTTCTGGGTTGGGAGGAGGGTGTGTTCTTAATTCTGTTTCCCCATCAATAGCAGTTCCACTTCTAGGCAAGATGTGGACTAAAAGTGTAAAGTGAACAGCAACCCATGAGGGAAAACTCGGAGGTATCTATCAAGGCAGATCTAGTTAACAGCAGATTATGAATATCTATTTTCCCATATGTTCATCCACATCAGAGATATAATCAAACTCATACATTTTTGGTGAATTTTCCTGGATACTAAGACTTGACACATGAATTGACTCTTCTGTAAGTGCTGGTTTTACATTATTTGCTCATTTTTACTCATTGTCTTATAGAGTGCTTATTTTTATTATTTGACTTATTAATCCTCACCCAACTGAATGAATTACAAATATTTTCTTTGCTGTCATTTGTAATAATTTTACTTATATCATCTTGCTATATAAGATATACTGATATAACCAAATGTATCTATGTTTTCCTCTTTGGCTTTAAGCATTTGAGGATTTAGAGATTTTCTTAGCCCAACATCAAAGTTTTTTCATACATGCTAAAGTTTTTGTAGTTTTAGTTCTTGTTTTCACACTTATTAATTTACAGATTGTATCATTTTGGAGAACAGTGTAATAAAGATATGACACTGAGATTATGACTTCCTTTTTCCAAATGGCTACACTACTTGTAGGTTAGTCCAGCCTGTCAGAACCCTCAGGTCTCCATTTTCTGCAGTGGACGAAAGTGAGTTTATTCTGCTGGTCCACTGTTTAAGGAGTTCAGACTTTTGAACAACACTGATTTATAAATGGAAATGAAAATGCTACATTTTAAGCATGTTCATGGTTTATGTAAAAACACAGATTTCAAACTAAATAACACTTTAACTATTGTTACCCACTCCACAGGGTTTTCAAAATGGACATCACCAGACTTTTTTTAAAGCAGATTTCTGAGCTCCATTCCCAGAAAACTATTTAATTCTGAAGTGAGGCTGAGGAGTTTTTATTCAGCAATTAAGTGAATAAGGAATATCAAAGTATTCTCTTCTTTCCTTTAATCATTTATGTAGCTTACCCTTGTAGGGGAGCAAAATTTGCCACCCCAAAATATATCTCTTTGTCATGAGGATGATGTTAGGCTGATTATTTTTAAGAAATCCAAGACTCAGGAAGTTTTTTTTACCTCCCCCTTAACTGACTAAAAGAATTTAGACAAAGGGCCTACTGCTTATTTCTGCACCCGAGATACCTACAAAGAACATGGGCCAGGTGTGGTGGGGCACTCAGCAGAGCCTGAAGACCAGATTCCTCCTTGTGTCCCACTGTCTCTGCATGGCAGAGCAAATACTTGTTTACCAAACATTTTCCATCTTCGAGTGAATTGCTTTCCTCCCCTTTGAAGTCACAAACCCCTACCCCCTTCTCTTTCTCTCAGATGGTAGATAAGCCTCAATTGCCCAACCTGTCCTTGGGTCTCATTTTTCTTTTGGGGCCCTGTATGTATGCAATTAAATTTGATTTTCTCCTGTTAATCTGTTTCATGTCAACTTAATTCTTAGACCAGCCAGAAGAACCTAGAAAGGGTAGAGGAGAACTTGTCCTTCCCCAACACCCTCACTTCAAGTTTCATGTTCAAGTTGCAAAAATTAATTATAGTGAGAATTTAGGAGTAAAGCAAAACAGTTACTCAGTTTTACTTCTAAAGTGTAGGAAATAATAAATAGAATACACTACCTCACACTGACAAACAGAACCCTGTTTATAGAAAAAAATTATTTAAGGTGCTGTCAATCCTTAAAATTATTCTAAGAGAAGAAAACAAATATGGTAAAGATGGGCAAAGAAAGTGCAATACTACTGATTCTGAATCCACTGCTAAATCAACGTAAACATGATGAATTTCCTGGAAAAAATAAAACTCAGTATATGAAAAAAGAACATTCAGTCTTTCAATGACTACTTAGAATAAGCTTTATATTTCTAACATTTTGGTTTGGGCACAGATATTTCATAATACTTACACTACTGGACTCTGGAATTTAAAAAAGGTTAAAAAGTTGAACTTTGTACATAGACTAGAAAAAAATTTAAAGTATGACACATATGTTTCCTAGAAAGCAAGATTTAATGCATTATTTTTAAAAACTTAAGAGGGTTGTATTAATTAAATTAGTATTACTTAAATCAGGGTCTGCTTTCTATTCCTCGGTCTCAGGAAAATCTGATTCTACAGAGAATACGTGTCCAAAGAGGTTAAAGAGTTGATTTACTTAAATATATAACACACAAACACATCTGATTCCTAGCCAAGGCTCAGGTTTAACATGAGAAGGGCAAGCTACATTTTATAGCCCGTGATAGTTACGACTCATTCTCAGAGTACACCTGTGAGAGCAAATGCAATTTGCTAGTCTTTTTTTTCCCCCTGCTCAATAAATGTACAGATATTTCCTATCGAAGTTCATACTTAATGTACAAGACCTCATTTTGCATTGTCTTTGGTATGTCACAAATACTTTTAAATTTTCTTTGAAAGGGATAAGTTGGACCTTTCACATGATATCATTAACCCCCTCAAAAATAAAAGGCAAAAGTGAACAGACACAGACTTTTCTAAGGCAGAAAAGTATGCCCATATTACCTTTCTAGAACTACATGAATTCAAAACAAAATTTGCAGTCAAAATATTTATTCTTTTCCTTAATTGGGTTAAATGACAATACAAATATTGTGAGCCTGCTTTGTTTCTCATGTACTATACTTTAAATGTTCAAAACTTTGTATAAAACCACACACAACCTAATTTCTTTCACAATGCCTACTACAGAAATCTCGATTTAACTGTATATGTTTTGAAATAAATTCACTCCTTAACGATTATTATTACAGATTTGAAAAGACTAGTTACAACCGCAACAGTAATATCTATCAGGCTCTTAGTTATAAACAAACACACAGGAAGAAGAAAGGAGAGAATGGACTAGGGAGAGAAAAGAAGAGATGTTCATTTATATTGTTTCCAACTGGTACCAACCAGATCAGAGTACCAGTGTGGTGTGAGTGCTTCCTGACTCATTAGGAAGGGGATTTTAATGTATTTAAGGGGAATAACCACATGCCACACTAGCCAGGACTAGTTAAATTACAATATTTAAGGATAACAATTTTACATGAAGTACCAAAGTTTTGACTAGAAAAATAAATTGCTAAACAGAAACTTCCAGCTTTCTGTGGCTAAAAGGGTCTAAAAGCCTCCCTCGAACTTGAGGATAGGATACGGGAGACAAAAATACAGACTCATGAAACTACAGTGAGACTGCAGGGAAAGTTACCAGCCCAGTGTTCACACTGAAAGCCACAACTTCCAAGTCTTAACAAATCCTGAAGAACTGTCATTTTAAAAGATGTTAAAAAGGACATAAACATTATCCTGAATATGATGGCAACAACAACAGAAGCCTAAGTGTTCACAGGTGAAGGGGCAGAGCCACCGGCAGGACTCCTTCACCCGCGTCCCCTTTCGTCACAGGCTCCCAGGGGTGCCATCTTTGTTATTTTAAGGCACAGCCCTGCAGATTCACAGAGCAGCATATCCACCATCCATGATCCACTCTCAGGAATCTGCTTCCAACCGAATCAGGCTGCATCCGCAGGAGAGAAGCAGACGCTGAGTTAGCAACACTGGGATTTGTTCTCTTTTTTCACGGTCTCCTCATCCAGTTTAATTCTGCCGTCGTTTTCTTCATTAGGGAAGCTTTGGTGGTTGGCAAGAATGTTCTCCACTAGGAACCGGGATGCTTCATCTATGTTTATGTTATCCTGTAGTGCAGAAACAACCAGGATAAATTCTCAGGATCAATATTCTTAGAGGAAAGCATTAGAGTATTACCAGGAGCTAGGAAAGTTTGTCAGAGGGGGCATTATAAGTACGCCAGCTCCATCTCCTGCTCCAATACTAAAGTGTTTGCTAAGAGTTCAATGCTGCTGAGTAATGTGACTGAGACACTCTTCTTTTTACAAAGGATCACTCTTTCTGATGTTCTGTTTTTGAGTGTTTTAAACTTCTGCCACTGAGGTTCAGTGAACTGTCTCCATGGTAAATGAGTCTTCATCCTGCTGTAGGTGGCCAGCCACATAAGTGAAAGCACAGAGATAAAAACAAAAACAAAAACAAAAATCTGCCCTTGAACATCTACTTCACGTATTCAGGATACATTGTGAAAAAAAAAATGCTGAAGGGCTCAAACCACATTAAGATATGATAAATGCAACATGTCGCTTCCCCATCTCTGAGTACAAATTATGACTTTTAGTTGACATGTATAAACTGAGCTGAAACAATGTTGTGGGTGTGATGCCCGTTAAGGATGCTCTAAGGAATCACCAGCTATCACAACATTTGTGTGACTGATTCATAAGCTGTCATTAAATACATGATATGTAACATATAGCAAAAACTGTGCTTCTTTTTAAAAGTATTTAACTTTTCATTTTAAAATGATTTCAGATTTACAGAAACATTGTAAAAGTAGTAAACGTTCCTATATATTCTTCACCCATATTCCTCAGACATTAACATCTTAGGTAACCAGAGTATAACTATCAAAATCAAGAAATTAGATGACAGTACTGTGCCAGCATTACTCTATCAACCTTGTTCGAATTTCATCAACTGTCTCACTGTCCTGTTTCTGATGCAGGTGAGCAGCTGTGTTTCGCGATCTGTCCCCTTGGCCTCCTTGAATCTGGAACAGGTCCTCAGTCTCCTTGCCTTTCATGACCTTGACACTCTTGGAGAGTACTGGCCAGAGACTATCCCTCAGTTTGGATCTGTCTGATGTTTCCGTATCATTAAATTCAAGTCACGCATTGTTGGCAGGAATAAGACATACATGATGTGCCCTTTTCAGTGTATGAGGAGGCACACTTGCTTGAAGTCATGTCTGCCAGGCTTCTCCACTGAAAAGTTACTCTTTTTCACTTTGTACTCAGTTAGGACAAATATGTAAATATCCTGTTTTTCACCATACCTTTCCCTATTCATTTTGGCATCAGTTAATTTTTCCCTAGAACAATTATTACTGTTGTGTTTAATGGTGACTTTCTATTTCCATCATTCCTTCTCCATTTATGATTTGGAATTCTCCTGTTAGGAAGAGCTTTCTCTTCTCTCCCATTTATTCATTTGTTTATTCATATCATGGATCATTATTTTATTCTATGTATTAAGTCCATTACAATAATTACTTATTTTGTTGCTCAAACTGTCTTAGGTTTTGGAGCTCCTATAAGCAGGCTCCTGTGTCTTTCTGACGCATCTCCGTCACTTTGTGAGCGTTTCCTTAGCTTCCGGCACCACAAATTATCTCAGGCACATCTTTACTTTCCTTGTCCTACATGAAACAATGACTGAAATGAATCAGTCATTTCTCCAGGGAGACTCGGTTCGTTTTATTGGATAACAGTATTTAAAAACCAAATTCTAAGGACTTGCAAAGCTCATTGGTTCTGTGCTGTCATTGCTTCTAATCCTTTTCAGCAGACACACCTAGTAAATATGTATGTATCCATACACATATTGGTATCTGCTTCTATGTTTATCTGTTTACACATATATGTATGTGTACATGTATGTGCATGTGTGTGTATATGCACACACATATACACATTAATACAGAATTTATATATGTGTGTGTGTATATATATACATATATATTGACTTTTCCAATTCCAATCCAATACCACGAGGTTCATTCTAGCCTTCTCCCTTATTTGTTATACCTTTCTCAGACAGTGAGAGCTCTGCAAGACCTCTGCTATTTATTCAGGTATCTTTTCTAGCACCAACACAAGCTTTTTTTAACTCCATTCCCAAGATAAGCATTAACTTTAATTAAAGTATTGATCGTTAAATGCCCAAATGTCCCTCAGTCCCCACCATCCCCATTATACCAAGTAATTATAATGTTCTCTTACTGTATTTAATTGTAATTGATTAGGAACAGAAAGTCCCATATTGTAGTGTAATTAGTCATACATTCTCATATTGGAAATCCATTATTTTCCATAAAGGTGAAAAGATGAAGTTCATGAATTCAAACTTGCCTTTTGGCTGTGTTTGTATCAGAATTCAGATCACTGGAATTCTAGCAGAAATCAGATTTGAAGTTAGCTGCTGGCCAGCTCAGAAGCATAGGTATTAGTGACACTTGGGCAGTACTTTAAGCCTTGACTAAAATTTTTAACAAAAATTTTATATTACTGTTACTCTCTTGAAATACTCCTGGTTTACCACTAAGGAAATTTTGCAGAAGGTGTTTCTAATATATTCGTAGGAAGGCACAGAACATATGAATGTTTTTCTTTTCACCTCTGAGTGTAACCCTGTCCATAGATATCATGAAGCTGATGACTTATACAGTCTCAGGTGACAGGCCACATGATACTGTTGTTTATGAATCTTCCTTCTAGACTCTGGGGAGAAATTTGGATTTATTACCTGAATGATTAATTCAAATAAAACCAGAAGAGGAAACTTTATCTGTAATATATTCATCTTCTCCACCAAATCTCATGCTCTAATAAACACTTACACATACCACTAATTTTTTTCTAACAAAGCTGGGAAGTAAAGCAAATCCCCACAGATGCAGAGAGCAGAGAGAGGGCATGGCTTCCAAAACAAGTGCCTCTATAAAAAGCCTTGCCTTCTGCAACCTCTTCCTTCCTGTTTGGCTAAGTGCTCATGCAGCAACTCTGGTCTTCATCTCTCTTCCACTACTACTTTTTATTTATGAAACTAAATTTTAAGATACTAGAATATATTTGTTTAAACAAATAGCCTTTAGCTTAGGAGTAAACACTTCTGTCTTCAGCAGACACTATTTTTTCCAATGACCCCACCGTCACAATATTTTCAGAGCACTTTTTGTGTAGTCTCCCATAGCTTTGCTTTCATTATTCTGATCATCAGTGGCAGCAAATAATCTTCCACTTTTAGGATGAGTTTCTGGTAAAGCTAAAAGTAACTCGGTAATAAGTAAGTAGGTCATTTGGAGAAACAATGCATTTTTTTTTGTGATATATACAAGAAATTCACAGAAGGCATACTAAAAGCTGAAACTGTGTTAAGATTATATCAAATTCATGGTTTTGAGTTTGCCATCACAGAATTTTGCTAATAATTCATCATCCTCTCATGTCTGATTGTTATTGGACCTCTAAAGTGAAACTTCCAATGTACATAAACCCCCTCCAGCACAATATTTTGTGCTTGGTATTGTCACCTTTACTTTCGTGTATATTTAGACTGTTAAGATTTTCAACAGCCAACGTGTTTTTTTCTTCAAAAAACATTTTATCCAGCTTCCCAGAATGGCTGAAAGAAAAAATTCTCACTCTACTATTCATGAAGAAGTATGTCACAAATGTTGATAATTTCCTCTTGTTCAAATTTCCCTACACATTTGATCTAAAACTCTTCAAACATCATCTGAATACATCTCCTCTCTGACCTTTTCAATGTCTGTTAGTCTGCACATGACTTACAACTTCACTAGGGACAACTACGTCCCTTAGTTTTATTAAGCGTTCTATAAAAATCAAAAATAGTTGTGCTTGACAATATACCTCATACCCCACAAATTCCAGGCACATGAAAAGTACTTCATTTAAGGACTCAAACTCATAGAAAATGTCATTTGTTCTTGGCTCTAATAATAGTCATTTTTATTTTAATGTAAAATCTGCCCTTCTATTCACCTCTCCACTAGCCAATTCTGAAAGCATTCCTGCTGCTGAGTGAAAGAAGCTATAACATATCCATGCTAAGCTTCACCTTTTACTAGGTTTCCAAAAACCACTCAGGTAAATCCATCTAAATACTTTAAAGTTACAGGTCAGATTTACGAATTAACAGCAGAGCAGATAACAAACGCACAGCAGACCTCACCTTTGCAGAGGTTTCAAACCATCCAGTGAAGCCATGTTCTTTGCAAAACTGGTCCATCTGGGGAGTATTCTGGCCACTGTCTTTTTTCTGGTCACATTTGTTAGCTAAGAGGACAGCAGGAATAGGGTTGCCGTTTGGAAGATGGACTTTACTATCCAGATCACTTTTCCATTTTAAAACGGCTTCAAACGTGGAACCTCTCGATATATCAAAGACAACGAAAGCACCAACAGCTTCTTTGTAATATACTCGGGTCATGTTGCCAAACCGTTCCTGTCCTAGAAATAAGTATAATAAGAGATTAAAAACTTATACTTCGGACAGAGGCGATATTTAGTCATAATCCTTTTGACCCTAAGAATAATGTTATAAACACATATCTGTCATTCCATAGCACTGTAAACTGGTAGGACTGAGGACATACACACAGAACCACGAACCACAAAGCAGAAGCGGCTGATCATGTGGTCCGAGTACACAGTTACCCAGTTTTATGTTCTGTGCACGTACCCCACATTCTCCATAAACACCGAGATGACAGTTCGTAAAGCTACAGAGTCCATCATTTCCCCCTCCACTCTTCTTGGTCTAAGAGAAGAGAGGTACTAAAGGAAAAAAGAAAGTTGGGAGTGGAGGGAAGAGACAAGAATAGAAGAAAATAAGACTTGCAGGAAGGAGATAAGTGTGGTGGGTAAAATGCTAGTCAAAAAGATTAGGACTGAACATGAGATAAAGGAACTCATGTTCTTAACTCCTTTTTCCTTCACATCTCCAGCCAAACCCGCTTTCGATTCAAAATGCAAGACTGCTCTCCTGTAAGAAGGCAGACATGCAAACCCACTATTTTATGGTTTTCCCCTTTAATTTAGAATAGAGGGTGGGGTGCCAAACTAGTAAACGTACAGAAATCCAGAAGTTATAAAGAGCTATTAAGCTCTAGTGGCTTTTGTTTTTGTTTTGTTCATAGAATCATCTATAAATCCCTTCAAATATTTCTTTTTACCAACCACGCTAAAGCATATTCAAGTCTGTATTCATATTAACTTTCTTGTTAAAGCATAAGAAAACCAGAAATGTATGTGGCAAGGCATTTTTGAGGAGGACCTTGTGGCTTAGAATATCCATTTCCTTAGGTTTCAGAGCCAGGATTCGAAGCTCCCTGACAGTCTCATGCAGCAGAGGGTGTGCTTTCTAACATCACCGTATGTGACAAATCAAAACAGTGCCAATTACACTGTTAAGCAAATGAAAAGTAAAGGCACAAACTGGGAGAAAAAAAAATACAGATCCTGTACCTGATTAAAAAAATTTGTTCTCAGAATATAAAGAGCTCTCAAAACTCCAAAGTAAGAAGATTAAAAAAATTTAATAAAGTAAGCAAAAGATTGGAACAGTTTACCAAAGAATTTATATGATGATAAATAAGCATAAGAAATGATGCTCAAAATTATTAACCATTGGGGAAATGCAAATTTAAACCACAATGAGCTGATCCTTTATACCCACAACAATGGCTATAATTAAAAAGTCTGACTATACCAAGTGTTGGTGAAGATGTGGAACAACTGGAGCTCTCATATACTGCTGGTAAGAATAATACTTTAAAATAGTACAACCATGTTGGGAAACAATTTGATACTTTCTTAAAAATGTAAACATATACCTACCATACAACAAACCCATTCCATTCCTAGGTATTTGCAAACAAAATGAAAACACACATCTATAAAAAGGCATGTTCATGAATGCTCATAGCAGCTTTATTTTTAATAGTCCCAAACTGGAAGCAACTCAAATGTCTATTTACATACTAATGAATAGACTATGGTATATCCATACAATGGAATACAACTTAACAATAGAAACGAAAGGAACTATGGATACAAGTAACAACATGGATGAATCTCAAAATAATTATGCTGAGTCAAAAAAGCCAGACCAAGGAGAGAACAGGTAATACTATGAGTCCCTTTATATCAAATTCTAAAAAATCAGAAACTATAGTGATACAGTAAGAGAAAGCAGATCAATGATTGCCTTGGGCAAGGCAGGAGGATGGATTACAAAAGAGCTGGAGCAAATGGCTTTCAGGTGATGAAAATATTTGCAATCTTGATTATAGTAATGTTTCACAAGGGTATACTTATGTCAAAACTTATAAAATTGTACAGTGTATTGTATGTTAACTACACAACAATAAAGTTATAAAAAATAATACCTACCTCATATGGTCACTGGAAGGGTTAAATGTAAAATGCCTGCCTGGGATTTTTTTAGGGCTGAGTTTGGCAAACTATAGCTCATGGCCAAATCCAGCTAAATAAAATTCTAGAGAATAGCCATCCTCATCCGTTCATGTATTATATGCCTGTTTTTACTCTATAATGGCAGAGTTGAGTAGTTGCAACAGAGAGTAAGTGGCTCACAAAACCTAGAATAATTGCTATCAGGAAGTTTACAGAAAGAAGTGAATGATTTCTGTTCTAGGGGGTTAGGAACAGTCTATACCTTGAACTGGAAGTGGTATATAAAAATTCATGAAGGTATACACTTAAGGTCTCTGCATGTAGGTTATACTTCAAGTTCAAAGAGTGTAAAAAGCCAGGTCACAGTAAACACTGAATAACTATTAGCTAAGAATTATCATTAAGTGCTCAATAAATGTATTGCACGATGAAAGCCTGAGTATCCTTTTGTAAATGGTGCCAATTACATATGGCAAAGACTTAAACTATTAGCTAGTTATGTGTTGTACCTTGTAGTGGTGAAAACAGCTTGCAGAGGAAAATGAACTTGAGGAAAGCACAACTGTACTAGAGAATCAAATAGCAAGCACCCAACAGTCAAGTTACCCCAGGAAATAACTTTCTCTGCCTAAATCAGCTAATTGTCTTTAGAGATCTTTAGGGGTCATCAAAGTTCCACCCAGCTCTCACTTCTGATGTTTTAGGTTTCTGTATTATAAATTTAATCCTAAAATGATTTTCTAAAGATTCTGCAATCACCAAATCTAGACAGCAATGGGGATCAAATGTAAATGACCCAGCATCACAAGGCCAAGTCCATGCATTTAGCTTATTCTCCAAAAGAATAATAAAATATATTTCCTATTCTACTGAGTTCATAATCTCTTTTTTAAAATTCAAAAGTAATCCATTAATGCTTCAGAGATATTCTCGAACTGGTAAAACCAAGTAAAAAACAAAAGTTTCTAAAACATATGAAGTTTAATTAGGGAGTGGAGAAGATAAGACGAATTCATTTAAAATAATCATCTCAACATAAAATTAAAGGTTTTTCTCCAAAAACCTAACAAGGTGAAACCTAGATTTAACTATGCTGTTTTAAAGGTTTAAATGCACCGATTTGCTAAGCTCTTTCAGTTGTTAAACTGGGAAGTAAAGTAAACTTTGCTACTAGAGTATGAGTTGCATCCTGTATCTTTGGGTAATTTTAGCTATTCCTTTATTATTGTCTAAAACAAAGGATTCCAGTGGAAAACAAAACCAATGTTCATGGATATTCCATCCTCCTCCACTTCTAAACACAGGGAGGGGCACAGTGTTCTGCCCCAACTAAATCAGTCGTGTCCGTCGACGAGTCCTGGCCGATGAAATGTGAACGGAAGCGTTGCTTCCCAGCAGAATCACTTGTCCTGCAGCAGCAAGGCGGAACCCCAATTTGGAGATGATAGTATCAGATGGTAGGGCCTGTTAGCCTGGGTCTTCAAGTGGCTCCAATGAAAAATCATCCTCACGTTCCTCACCATCCCTCCCACCTCTGTTCTCCACTGTGGACAAGTAAAAAGCACAAGAAATAATCATCTTCATGTTGTTGACCCCCCAACATAACCTAGTCTATCTTGGCTGGTACAACTCCCAAATATCTTTTTATCTCTTCTATCTAGATCTGATCTCAACTAAAAAATATGTATTAGGTTCCTCCTATGTACCAGGCACTGTGCTAGACACTGATGAAAATAACGAAACAGTGAATATGATCTTAAGGATCTCACAGTCTATTTGAGGAAAGAGACAAAATGATACCATGATGTGTCAGGTATAATCAGGGATACAAAGAGCATATTATGGTATCAAACAAGGGGATGTTTTTTATTCATTGAGGTGAGCTAATCTTACAAGTCTTTTTGAAAGATACATTATCAAGAAATGCCATTCAAATGCTACCTCATCATGAAAATATAGTATCTTCATAAACTTTATTTCCATGCTGTGACTTTCAGGTTGCACGCCCATGGGGGTGGCCAGCCAAGTCAAAGCCATGTTAACTGCTCGAGGCAGTTTCCCAGTAGCTCTGAGTCATCCCCAGGAGAAACACAAATTTTCCTACTTCCCCTTTCACAGCACATCAGAAGTCAGCCCTTCCTAGGTTCAAAGAAGGGCTAAGGATCAAACAAATGGGAAAGACTTTCACATCCAAACTAGAATTGCATTAGAATTCCATAGACTCTTAGATTTTTTTTGTTTTTTAATTTTAGAAAAGAAAATAAAAAATACTCTGAGGGGGCAGCCAATCAACCATTTTAAGTTTAGCCTAAGAACTCTTTATTATTCTAGGATTCTACTTTCTGCAAATACATATATAAAAGCAGGAGATTTCTGCCATGCTGAGTGCTCCTGGATTGTATCCTGTGGTGGGAGTGGACTGGGTAGAAGGGAAAGTCTAGAGTTATTAAATGTAAAGACAGCTGCGCGTGTTTTGTTTCATGCCGTGTGTGTATAGAGTTAAAGCGTGTAGCAGTATGGAAACTCAGCAGAACCTGGGAGACCTCCCTCTTACTAGGTCTGTAGAAGTAGTTCAGACAGGGTGGGGAGAATGCTAAGCAACACCACCTTCTGTGACCAGAGCTGTAAGCTTCTCTTACAGGAAGGGGAGGGACCACTTTATGCTTTCCTGACAAAACACTGTAACGGACAATATTGTAACTGGAAGGTGACACTCCAGATCATCTAGTCCAACCTCTCTTATTTTATAGATGAGAAAATAAAATCCCAGGGAGATGACATTACTCAAATTTCTTAGGTTGACTTGTCATCAAATGTACTGTCTGATCTGTTAGCCAAGTATTTTCTGGAGTATATATTGCTCCACATGGCCCTGTGTTTCCAAATAGATCCAAGGTACGATGAGCCTGGGAGTGACCTTCCTTCAGGACAGCACAGCCCTGCTACAAAAGTTACAGCCTTGCTCTATGTCCCCTCGTGCTTTACCACAGCAGCTAAGGAAGTGCCCCACTGCTGACTGCGTTAGTTATGCTGATTCTAGGGACAGGGTTTTTCATCCATATTGCTGTGGACACATTGCCTGAATATTCCAAATGGCTCTGAAATGCGTTATCCTTTAAAAAGATGTGTTACTTCCTTCTCTGGAAGAAGGAACCCTGATTATAGCTAGATATCTTGGCAATGAGAAAGGGAAAAAAAGAGCACAGTGTTAGTCATCTAGACTCGAAGACATTTAAAAATGCACGACTTTTACATACTGAAATGGATGACCTGTAAGGTACATATGCTGGCAAAAGGATTAAAATGCTTATCTAATATTTGGAGTATCCAACACTAATGGCTTTGAAAAGGAGTTGAGATAATTTAGTATATTTCCAGGAATACATATTCCAATCAAGGAAAAAAACCCCACAAAACAGTGTGCCTTATCTCTTTATAGCGCATGCAAATTTTGAAAAGGGAAGTATTTCCTCTCTGATTTGAAAAGGAAAGTACTGCATTTTGAACTGCTATCAGAAACACATGCCAGAGATGTTTTCTCTTATGATTTTAATCACTGGTTTTATTTTTTAAACGTTTGTCTCAGTATTTTATGTTCATGCCCCCATTTGATAAATATTCTAAATGTCTCTTAATGTTATTTGAAACTCAAAATATAAATTACACAATGAAAAATAAATCTGAGCAATAGGACAATTAGTGCTTAGCTTTCCAAGTATAAATGCTTATCTTTTCCCACCAAGAATTACTGAGCTACATATTCTTGCTCAAGGTGATTGGGAGAAAATGTATAGTTTCTAGTCAGTGCATATAAAGTCCTTTAAAAACAAATCCTTAAAATTCAGTGTGCATTTCAGAGATGAAGCGCTTCTAACAAGCTTGTGTGGGTGGTGGGTAACAGATCAAGACCCAGTCAAAATTTAATTTAAGTCCAGTCATTGGTTCTAGAAGGATAATTATCTATCCACTAAAAATTTTTATAGCTTGATACAGGTAATAATGTGATGTCATAATGGGTCTTGGGTTTTATATGTAAGAGGTTACAATTTGTAGTCACATAGGTTTTTGTTATTTTTAGGGCATCTAGTTAACGACTCATTATACTACTACTTTATAAAGCCCTTATAAACGTGCCCCAGCATTACACTTAAATATTTAACATGCTAAAACTATAGGTATTGTTAGAAGAAAAAAACACTTTCTTACATTAAAGAACTACCATAATACTGACCAATAAAACAATGTAACTAAAAACAGACCGTATTGCTAGTTGCCCATTTTCCCCCCACTGGCTTATGCAATTTTCCATAAAACAAGTGGCTGTATTCTCCACAGATACAACAAGTCTAAAAGCTAATGCATCAAATTAGCACCATATGAGTTTGGATTTGATATGTACTGTATTTCATATTTTAATATTGTACCATGAAGAAGGTAAAAGGAGTCACATGATTTTACACAATACCATTCATTTGTCTGGTTTTCCTTTTTATCATGTGTAGATGAGAGGGAGATAATATAACATGACAATGAAACCTTTGGAATGAAAAATATCTGGATCCATGCCCTAACTCTGCAAGTTACAGGTGTACAGACCTTAGGAAAATCCCTTAATCTTCCTGAGTCTCAGTTTACTCAACTGTAAACTGAGAATCATTCTCATTTCTCCAGATTATCATAAGTATAAATGAGAATAAAAGTAAATTGAATGACAGTGACTATTAAACAGCTTTTAATAAATGTTAACTGTTATTATGTAAGAGGGTCAAATACCAAAATTTCCTAACTCTGGGATTCTATGCTTACATTTGGAAATGTATTTCCACTTGGAAAAATAAGCTTTATAGGGGAAGAGGCAAAGCTGCCATTTAAATCATGTACAAAGCACCATTTTTGCTCATACCACCTTCTGTCAAGCAAAAGAGTAACAAAACTGAATAAAGAAAAAATTTTTAAATACCTAAACTAAAAGGAAAACAAACTCCTTTTGAGATGGTAGCAGTATCACTAAGTAGTCTTCAAAATTACCTATTCCCAAATACATGCCAGTTCAGAGTCTGGATTTTTCTTTTTGCTAATCTGAAATGAGCAGTCTTCTGTGGTATTTAGGTCACAGTATAAGGTCTGTTTTTATTCAATTATTTACATCTTCTGTGGCGACTATAAAAATAACACCTGACTTTAATCAATTTAAAGGAAGGAAAAAAATCAAAATATCTTTTTGGTTTGTGTCCAAAGTCATAATAGTTTGACTGGACCACAAAGACAAAGAATATGGCCAGGGAATAGCTGAGTGGTGAAATGTCAGCTTTGGTCCAGGAAGAATGAACGGTTCTGCTCACCAGCCGTGGACTGCTCAACTACAGACTTAGTAGGTGAGAGACTTAACTTCTCTCTTGTTAAACCATGATGTTTGGGGATGTTTGACAGATGAAGCCAATTCTGCTTATAGCTGACGTTAAGGAATCTGCCTTTTAAGCACCTCAGATGAGTCTGACGGAGGAGGTCCCATATAATCACACTAAAAACCCCAATATATTTAGCTTAACTTCAAAGCAATCAAAAATCACTACGGAAGATGCTTGAGGAAAATATCTGGGTAGAAGTGAGTGAAAAGAATGGGGAAGAAGAGAATGTAAGATCATCTGTCAATTAGAAAGACCAACAGAGGGCCTTAAACTAAAGCCCTGTTATCCATTTATTTTTATGCGGTTTGTCTCTCAAAATAAGAGTGAAGAAATCACATGTTTCTAGCATCGATTGCAAAAAGTGCAAAAAGCTCTTTTGAAAATATAATTGAGTAGAATTCTAAAGCAACTTTTTCTTGATCTTTTGTCTCACCCTTCAGAAATCTCCCCACATATGTCAGCACTTTTTTCACCATCCAAGAGAAGATCTTTACAACCATAATACAACTTAAACTTGTCAACTTAGCCCACTCTCTATTACTTAAGTGTTGATTAAATGTGAAATCCTCACTATTTTGAGGATACGCTATTCTTGGCCTCCAAATCAAAGGTCTTCAAAGTTTTCTTGTTTGGAAGAGTACTTTCTCTCAATCTATTTTAATAAGTGCTTAGAAATATGTATTAATCAGGTTTTTTATTTTCTATATTTTATGATGCTTTGACATCTTGGGGCCTTGTGGACCAGGGGAGGGACTGCCCCTTCTAGGGTTAGCTAGTTCTTAGAGAGAGCAAACAACTTGCTGAGAGCATGTCTTCGATATGCAAACCAACCAATCCTGAGTCCTTATCCTCTACCCGCTTTCTTCTTCCAGGCTCCTGCAGCCCAGGACATTATCATCCTGCCCTGAATCGCCCCATGGCCAGGTACTAGACAACTAGGGACCATCCCTATAGCCCAGAGCAAACTGCAATCCCTCAAACTATCCAATCCTAAGCTTGCTCAGCCTGCCTACACTGCCTTGTCCTTTCCTTCCTGCAAAAACCACAGTAAAGGCTCTAGCCCTCGCTTTGCTTTCTCCGAGCTCCTTCTGCCTCCTGAATGACCCTGGTGCTTCCCTACACGGTCCTGCATGATATGGCATGGTACCTCCTCTTGGGAACTATGAGTAACAAACTATTTCTTTCAATGGCAATTGTCTCCAGATGCATTGGTCTCATCACACTTGAATAAAAACAAAATCTTGAGTACAATTTAAAAGGGAATAAGAATCATTAAAATTTATATATCAAAATCTTAAGAAAGTTGGAAGGTCAGGATAACATATACATGACGGATCAAATTTCTCCTAAAATATATCTGAAAATAACATTGCAGCCCTGGAATAACGCATGGCATTCAGGCTCAATCCATGAGATCAGAGTAGACCAGACAAATATCTGTAATTGTTACCTTGCTTTTCCAGGGTGTGCTCTGCAACCATATACCAATAAAACAGCTTTGTTAACTTCAGAGAAGTCCACAGTTTGGAAACAGTCTTTCAAAATGTACAAAAAAAGTGATGCAGCCAATCAAAAAGTGTCTGCTTTGGAAGCAGTATGCTTCATAATTAAGTATAAGAACTGGAAATTCTGGATTGATGACATAAAGAGATGGTAATTATTTAAATATGAGTCATATGCTCTAAAATAGGGATGACCAGAACATTTGCAAATTTAGAGAAAAGTTAATGCTACTGTTTTGAATCCAGTGAACCAAAAATACACTGTGCTATTTGACAGAGACACGAGTCCTGTCTCTGTACGGTGCCGTGGATTACCTGTGTTTTCTTGGTCAACTTACCAAACCTCCCTGTATTTACACCATGGGGTCTCTGAAAGCCTATAATCCAGTTCAAACAATAGAATAATTAGGCAAATGGCTGGGAGCCAAGTCAAATTTCAGTACTTCTTATCAGCACTTGGCTGTCTCTACCTTAACCTGAGCACCTTTTAGCTTACTTGGACTCACTGAGGCAACTAAGAATGGTAACATATTCAAAAGGAGGAAAGGCAACAGGCGTATCATTATCAGGGGAATTTTCATGTGCGATAACACAAATATGTTGCTATGCTGAAACTCCTGCTGCCTGGGCAATTGTGAAAGCACAGTCCATACTGGGGCACCCAAAGGTGTGTCAGGACTCACGAACTGAGGAAGATTTGAAGATGTAAAATGGGACAGGCTTTGCTTGTAATTCAGCACAGAAATTGAGCCAGAATAAGGCTGAAGATGGCAAGATTGTACGGATCAGATGTAATAAAGATTTTCTTTAATTCCTTTAAATGAGTTATTAAGCAATTGGCCCCCAATAAGCCCTAAGACAGTTACTGTAGTGCTAAGACAGAGACTACAAATAACAGAGACTAATTTCTCAAAGCACCGCTTCTTCATATTTAGAAAAAAAAAACTTGAATATTAATACTCCCTGACTGACAGATACTCTGAAGGTCAAGAAAGCATCAGAGATAATATTCCAGACTCTTGCTCATAAAGAGTTGGAGGGTTATCAAAGAAGACAAGAAGAGATCACTAGATATAGTAATTGGCAATATTCAAGAGAGAACAAGAAAGACAGATCAACATTCTATTTTCAGATGTGAATCAAAAATCAAAAGTGAATCTAACTATGGTTTATATAATTTATAACGTCTTCCAAGCATGCATTTTATGCTTTGGTAAACAATATTTACATGAATTCAGAATACATTGTTCCTGATTTGTTCTTTGGCCCAAAGGTGTATTACTCAGATTTTTATAAAGAAATTTTGATCCTTAAAAGTGAAGGGTGGCAGAATAGCCCACCCCCCAAAATGCCACTTTGGCATAAGAATTATTTGAACTAAAGGCACTTGAAAAACAGCAAGTGCACGAAGGGTGCTCTAATCTCCCCTTCTTCTTCCTTAAATGGGGAGATAAAACTCCCATGTGAAAGATGTCCTCCCTGTACCGGAAGGAAGGACACATTCTCATCACCAGAGATGGGGAGTCAAGCTGAGAGAATTCTATAGAAACAGATCTTGTTAAAATAACTTTTGTCTTCCTTTAGCCTCCCATAGAGTTTGGTTATTTTTCTACTATTGCCTCTCTTTGTTCAACCTAGTATAAAAGCATTTATACTAGGTTGAACTTTTTGGGGTCTTCCTTTCCTTATTAAGGCTCCTGTGTCACATAAAGCTTATATTAAATAAATTTCTGCTATTAATCTGTCTTACATTAATTCTCAGGCCCAGCTGAAAGCTTTAGGAGGGCAGAGATAAAATTCTGCCTCCTCTACAAAAACAATAAATACATGAAGACTGAATTATATTATATTAGATCTAAATGGACAAACTTAAGAAAAAAGAGAGATTTAGCCTAGACCAGCCATTCAACCTACCTGGAAAATTCTACAGTTGCTAATAGGCTTATAATAAGTAGTGGGACAAATACTAATTCATCTATAATACACGTTAAAAGGAAGATCAGATGCTGCATCCTAATTCAGTATGCATTAGGTAAACTCTCTTTAAAATCTTATCAAAGACTTCACTATTTTAGTATATTTCAGTATGTATTGAGCAGCAGTCTTAAAGCAGATATTAAGTAAAAGACAGCAATTGCCTAACACAAAAATTATATTAAATTGCATCTATATTTTAAAGCTACATTCATTTGATGTAATAAGGATTTGTAAGGCCTGTAACCAAGAGTCACTATGGTTCTCAATTTGAAGTGTTTAGCTTAAACTGACTGGTCACATTTACAGAAAACATGTGGATAACTCCTGCCTGTCACACTTGCCAAAGCTTTCAAGTATAATTTCTTTAGCACCTTTCCCATCTCTAAAGCAACAACAAAAAAGCTACATAGTAATAACACCACACCTTAAGTTAGTCTTATCAAGTGGCCAGCTCCACCTACTATTTTGCCATCAAGGACTATTTCCCTCCTTTGAGAATTAAATATGATTCAACTTTGTTACTACATAAGGCAAATATGTTTAGCCATGGGGAACTTTTCGGAGTGACCTTCAATTTGCCTTCATTACACCATTACTACTTAATTCAAATGGTATGAGCTAGGATTCACTAGTAGCTCAAATATTCAAACCAAACCTAGTTAATGATGTAGCTCCCTAAACCTTAAGTTAAAGCCACAATATTTTTGCTCTTAGTTTCCTTATATATTAACACTGAAAGCCTTATTTAAAAGATGAGCCTAATAATTTCCAATTATCTCGTAAGTTTACCTCTAATCTTGATAATTGCTGGTGTGTACTTGCTGGATGGAATCCCTTTTGGAGATCTTAAAGGTCTGCTTTCCTTCCTGGAAAAGCTCAAGCTTTGGATTTAGGCAAAAGTGCAAGGATATTCCATCTAGGCCGCTATATACCAGAGTCTGGTAAAGACTGACTATGTCCCCTTTCTGGCAAAATAGATCTCTTCAAGAAGGATGAAAAAAGAGGTGATACCCAGGAAGAAAACTCTTACTCATGCTTTTGCTTTCCCAAGTCTCCAAATATAAGCTTTTTTCCTTGAAGCTTAAAAACACAACTGTGCCATAAAAATCTTTTATTTACCTGCAGAAGGACCCAATCATAATTTAATCGCTAAATACCACATTATTTTACATGAAGAATAAGGCAAAGTCAACAATCCTCCTAGGCAGGGATTTAAAATCATCTTCATGGAAATTCACGGCTACACTGAAGATTCCTGCAGAATGATTATCACATGGTAAGGCAACCTTTAGAATCCATGACTTTGTTGAGAAGCAATACTATTATTCATAAGTGCTCTATGAAAAAGCAGGAAGTGTTTCGAAAGAAGCCTCTGGCTTCAAAAGATGACTTTTCAAACGAACTTTTGGTTTTCTGTAACCAACAAAAAGAACAACAAAAAGCTGAGCCCAAGGCTGATTATCCCCCTTTCTCTGAGGTGACATACATCAATTTATTCTCATATCCGAAGTAGAGAAGCCTGTTCTGAAATAAATGAGTATGTAAGTTATAATTCGTCAATACCTTCTCATATGTAATAAGCTGTTGATGACAAGAGCACTACCCAGCAGACAGACCTGTGTCCCTGACTCTGCTACCAGGTGGGTGGCCACACCTACAGGCTTCTGTTATGCAACTGGAGGATGAAGGACGGTCTCTCCAACCCTGAACATGCATGCTCCCATCCAAACGCTCTAATGCAGACTGACCTTAACATGGATGAGGACTGAACAGGGTAACTCTTGGTACCACTTCCATATTTAAATTTTCCCAAAGCTAACGTCTTTTTCCATGTGCACATCCCACCCATGACACCAGCCAGAGTTCAAGTTTTCATACATTAGAGCAAGGAGAATAGGTACCCCTCAACCAGGGATATTACGCTCCCAAATGACAACTGAAAGCAAATGCCAGGGAAATAATATATTGCGGTTGGGGAGGCAGGAGTGGGGCTAGGTGCCGGTTTCAAGAGAAACTTTCCCAAATCTTCGCCTGGGTGGCCTGCCCCAGGAATGAGAGCACAGTCTATGAATGGGGTTTCACTCACAAGGAAGTGTCTCAGACCCAAGGTGGGCGATGAGAAACCTTCCGAGAAGGAACCTGCTTTCTAGTCTTGGTTGTGTCACTAACCAGGAGCGTCGCTTTGGGTAAGTCGTTCAACCACTCTTAACCTCAGTTCTCACCTGTGAAACGTTAAGGCGAATGAGAGGAGCCAGCCCCCGCCCTTCGCTCTTCCTTGCCAAGATTCAGAGTTAAAACTTCGGGGAAAAGCCCCCATAGCTTTCTCACCTCTGGTCAGGTGAGAGCGCCGGAGCACAGGGCCTCCCCTCCATCTCTTAAAAACAAGACAGCTCTCCACACACTGAGCTGAGGCATCTAACCAGGCTTATTCATTTATGCATTTATTTACCTTGTCCTGCTTTTAAATTCTCCGACTACTACTGCCTGTTCCACTGTCCTGATTCCCCTGGAGCCCACGCGACCACATCCCTTACCATCTTTCTAAGTGGTTTAGTCCCTTTCTTCTAAACTGACACGGGCAGGCGAGTTCGGGCAGAGGACAGAGAAAGAAGAAAGGAGACCGAAAGCAGCCGAGCGGCCCCTGGCTCCCGACGGGCGCCTCCTGCCCGCCGTGGGGTCCCCGCGCGTCCGCGGCTCGGGCCACCCGCTTACCCGCGATGTCCCACAGCTGCAGGCGCACCAGCGTCCTGCTGTCCCAGTTGAGGACCTTGAGAGCGAAGTCCACCCCGATGGTGGCCCGGTAGTGCTGGGAGAAGAGCTGGTGGACGTAGCGCTTGATGATGCTGGTCTTGCCCACGCCAAGTTCGCCGATGACCAGCACCTTGAAGAGGTGCTCGCGGGTCTCGGGCACCGTGGCGGCGGCCGCCCCCCGGCCCGGGTCCCCGGCTCCGCCGCCCGCCATGAGCGCCCCGGCCGCTCTCGGCAAGCTCGGGCTCCGCGCCGGGGTCCCCGCCCGGACGCGCCCTCCCCGCGGCGCCCTGGGAGCCCCCGCCGGCCGTCGAAACTTCCCCGAGGCCGGCCGCCCTCCCCGCCGCGCTGCCGCAGCGCCTGACCGGTCACAGGACCCGGAACCCGCCGCCGCTCGCAGCCCGCGCGGGGCGGGGAAAGGGCCGGGGGCTGGCCTGGCTAGGGAGGCCGGGGTGAGGAGGCCGGGCTGAGGAGGCCTCTGCCCGCCGCCGTCTGCGCTCCCGGCGGGCCGGGCCAGAACGCGGGGCACTTCCTCTCCCCGGGCGCCCCTCCTCGGGGCGGCGCTGAGCTCGGCCGCCCCCTGGTGGCCGCGGGGGAGCCGAGAACCTGGGGCCGACGGCGAGCCTTCCCAGAGCCGCTGTGAACCCAGGCGGTTCAAGGTCAGGCCTCCGAGGCCGGCGGTGAACGCCCCCGGGGCAGAGCACGGAGAGGCGCGAGGTGGTTGTCCAGGGGGCCGACCCCAGCCTGGAAGGCGCGGGCCTGGGAATCAGCCTCCTTCCCTGCCTCCGCCCTGAGGGAGTTTAACACCTGGAGATCATTGTCGTTGATCTCCAGCGGCCCACTTTAGAAGTAAAAAGAGTGGACGGATGACTCAGAGCTCGACAAAGGACTGAAAACGCTTTTGTATAAACGAAGGAGTGAGTCTGAGGAAGAAGACACAAGGTCTCCAAAACGATCTTGTTTTACTTCCTCAACAAACCACAAAAGCCTTTTTAAGTGTTCCGGTGGTAGAGACTCTGAAACAGATCCTAGGAATGGACTGAAATACAGTATTGAGGACTTTTATTTAAAAGAAGAAAGATAGGAAGCCTTACGTTGCCTGCAGTGTTTATAAAACTGAGGGCTGCCCTGCATAAGGTTTAGAAACACCTGGAGCTGATAGCCTCTGGTAGCTTCCTTAAATAAAGCTGCTGCTCACCCTATCCTCACTCTGACAATCATTGAAAAATGTTTTTCAGAAGTGGAGGCGTTTTAAAATTTAGAAGTCAAAGTGGGAGTAAAACCTTCAATAGAATAGCTACTGAAAAATCGTGGTTATGTCTCTAAGGACGTTTTATGGCCAAATAGCTTATGGCTTTTATGCTCACTCAGCTAGAGCCCGTCCAGTACATCTCCAGCTTGGGGAAAGAGGAAATCTTCCAATTACTGCCATAAGTGCAGCATATGGTTCCATACATACGTATTACCATAAATTTTTATGGCTTTTATTTTTTTTCTTTAACCCTCCTAGGTTTCCACTGGCATTAAAAATAGAATTGTGGTGCTAAAAATCACATGTGGTAAATGATTTAAAATTAGAAATTGTCCCAGCTAAAGGAAGGATAATGGCTTGGATCTGGTGGTTCTCAAACTTGAGTGTTAAGGGTTTGTTACAACAGATTGCACAGTAGGCCCATATCCAGAGAGGTTCTGATTCAGTAGATCTGGGGTGGAGCCAGATAATTTGCATTTCAAACAAGTTCCTAGGTGATGCTAATGCTGCAGGTTAAGGTGCACAGTGGTTTGGACCAGTGCTTACTTCTCAAACTTAAAAGTTCATATGAATCATCTAGGATCTTGTAAAAGTGCAGATTAAGTGTATGAGGGGTGGAGCCTGAGATTTAGAATTTCAGATAAATTCCCAGGTGATGTGAATGCTGTGAGTGGACCACACTTTGATCAGTAAGGGTTTAGATTAGAATTCAGTAGTTCCCACATTTGCTTTGTATCTGACTCACTTGATGTTATGGACTGAATGTTTCTGTCTCCCAAATTTGAATGTTTAAATCCCAGCCCCCAATATGACGGGATTAAGAAGTGGGCCTTTCAGAGGTCATGAAGGTAGAGCTCTCATGAATGAGATTAGTGCCCTTGGAAAAGAGGACACAACAAGAAGACAGTGGCCTATGGACCAGGAAGTGGGTCTCACCAGACACTGAAGCTGTCTCCTTGATCTTGGACTTCTCCAATTTCAGAACTGTGAGAAATAAATTGTTGTTTAAGCCGCTCAGTTGATGGTACTTTGTTATATCAGCCAGAGCTAAGACACCTGGGGAGCTAGCTAGCTAACTTACCCAGACATTCTCTTTTAATCTTTTATCAAAAGGAGAGCCCAGAAAGCTGTATTAGACAACAACAACCAAAAACAAAAACAAACAAACAAACAAAAAACCTAGGTGAGCATGGCACACACACTTGACTTCAAGAACTACTGATTTAAATAACGCCAAGTAATGTAAGTAAGCAGAACAGCGTCTGCTTGTGCAGCCCTAAATTGGAAAAAGTTGAGAGTTGGGTGGGTAGAATGAATAAGTCTTAGGATCCTGAGCTATTTTCGTGGGGAAACAAGTTTTTTTTCATACATAAAATGAAGAGAAAATAATACAAGTAATCTGAGACTTGTGACTGAATAAATAAAACTGTTTTAAACAAACATTTCCATTTACTGCCTGTAGGGATGGCCCATTTAGAAAGTCACCCTGTGATACCCTCTCACATTTATTCACATTCTGTGCATGCTATACTCTCCATCTGGAATATATTCCAACCCTTTACCCCACCCCAGGCTCTCCCAGCTAAACTCCTCCTCTTCATTCAAGTGCCAGATCAAGGGATTACCTGCTCTTTTCACTCTGAATTTCCCTGGCAGATTTACACATTCATTTATTTATTAAAAAGCTTCTGATGGTGCCAGGAAATGTTCTAGATACTCCAAGTACAATGATAGGAGCAGAATAGAGAAGATTCTTCCTCTCAAGGGCCTTATACTATACTGGAAACAAGATAGGTAATTAAAGAGCAATTAAATAAATAAAATAATTTAGGATAGTTATAAATTTTATGAGAAAAATAGGAAAATGCCATTTAATGAGTAATCATTGAATGAAGAATAAAAGCTACACTAATCGGCAGGCCTACCCTAAAGGAAATATTGAAAGTAGGTGCCAAGTTGCATTTGTTTACCATGTGATAACCAATGGTCCCAGGACTGTTTATTGAAAAGACCACCCTTTCTCATTCCTCTGCAGTGCCACCTTAGTCTTAATTTGAGTGCTTATATAAGATTGGGTTTGTTTCTACACTCTCTTCTCTTCCATTAGTCTATGTGTCTGTCTGTGCTTGCACCAATTCTTAACTGCCTTAATTACTGTAGCTTTATTATAAGCCTTCTTTTCTGGCAAATCAAACCCCTCATTCTGTAATTCTTTTTCAAGTTTGTTATAACCATTCTTGTTTCTTTGCGTTTCCATATACATCTTAGAATCAGCATCTCAATGTTCACAAACGCACCTGCTGGTACTTGTGTTGGGGTTGCATTGAGTCTGTAGATCAATTTGAGGAAAATTGAAAACATCGAGCCTTCAAAAATACTGACATGGTATATCTAACATTTATGTAAGTCTTAATACCTTTCCATCATATGAAGAGGTCTTGAATTGTGTGTAGTTGGTTTAAAAATAAAAATAAAAATAAAATTGATTTGTGTAGAATGAGTTTAGATTCAATGACCCTGATAATTCTAAAATTTTATAGAATTGCATTTTCTATGTGTAGAAACATTGTTCTTTTCTTACTTTTCAATCCTTATACATCTTGTTTTTCGTATTTTATTTCACTGGCTAGGACTGCCAATAAAATTTTGAATAAAATTGGAGAGAGTAGGCAACCCAGCTTTTGAGACGAAGTTTTCAAGATATCCCCATTAAGTTTTGTGTGTGTGTGTGTGTGTGTTTGCTGCGTTGGGTCTTCGTTGCGGTGCGCGGGCTTCTCATTGCAGTGGCTTCTCTTGTGGAGCATGGGCTCTAGGTGCGTGGGCTTCAGTAGTTGCAGCACATGAGCTCAGTAGTTGTGGCGCACACGCTTAGTTGCTCCACAGCATGTGAGATCTTCCCAGACCAGGGATGGAACCCTTATCCCCTGCATTGTCAGGAGGATTCTTAACCACTGAGCCACCAGGGAAGTCCCCCCATTAAGTTTTTTTTAATAAACTTTTCATTTCAGGATAGTATTAGATTTATAGAAAAGTTCAAAGATAGTACAGAGAGTTCCTATGTACCTCACCTGCTTTCCCCTGTTGCTAATATCCTACATTATTATGGTACATTTGTCACAATTAATGAACTGATATTGAAACAATTAACTAAAGTCTATATTTTATTCAGATACCCTTCGTTTTGACGTAATGCCCTTTTTCTGTTCCAGGATCTCATTCAGGACACCACATTACCTTCAGTGAACATGTCTCCTTAGGCTCCTTTTGGCTGTGACAGCTTCTTAGACTTTCCGTGTTTCTGATGGCCTTAACGATTTTGAGGAGTACTGGCTAGGTACAGCTGACCTTCGAACAACAGGGGTTTGAACTGTGCAGGTCCACTTATACGCAGATTTCTTTTCAGTGGTAAATACTGCAGCACTACATGATTTGCAGTTAATTGGAATGGTGGATACAGAAGGCCGACCATAAGTTATACTTGGACTTTCCACTGTGAGGAGGGTTGGCGGCCCAGCCCCACTGATGTTTAAGTGTCAGCTATATTTTGTAGAATGTGCCTTAACTGGGATTGTCTGATGTGTCCTTCATGACTAAATTTTGAGTTATGCGTTTTGGGGAGAGGAAGACCACAAAGGTCCAGTGCCACTCTCATAGGTCAAGGGTACATACTATCATGACTTACCACTCTTGATGTTAATCTTGATCACTTGGCTGAGGTAATGTTTTTCAGATTTCTTCCCTGCAAAGGCTTGCCCCCAACCTCTCACCTCCCTTTCCATATTGTTCTCTTTGGAATGAAATTGCTGTGAATAACCAACACTTAAGGAGTGGGGAGATGTGCTCCACCTCCCTGAGGGCAGAATCACTACATAAATTATTTGGAATTCTTCTGCATGGTAGATTTGTCTTCTCTCCCATTTATTTACCTGTTCAATTATTTATATCAGTTTATCAGGAATTGATATTAGGATAATTCTGGACTTATAGAATGGGATAGAAACTATCCCTCTGCTTCTATTTTCTGTAAGAGATTATGGAGACTTGGTATTATGTCTTCCTTAAATATTTAGTAGAATTTACCAGTGAAACTATGGATCTAGTGCTTTACCTTTTGGAAGTTTATTAACTATCGATTCATTTCCCTAATAGATACGTGGAGAGTCAGGTTATCTAATTCTCCTCATGTGAGTTTTGCTAGTTTGGGTCTTTTAAGGAACATTTCACCTAAATTATCAAATCCGTGGCCATAGAATTGTTCATAGTATTCCTTTATTATTCTTTTTATGGGTTCTGTCGCAATGATTCCTCTTTCATTTATTGTATCAGTCATTTGTTTATTTTTTCCTTGGTTAGTGAGGATAGATGTATGGATTTTATTGATTTTTTTCCCCAAGGAACTAGCTTTTGGTTTTATTCATTTTTCTCTATTGACTTCCTATTTTTAATTTCATTGATTTCTGCTCTAGTTTTTATTATTTTTCTTCTAGCTTTAGGCTTAATTTACTGTATCTAGTTTGCTAAGGTAGATTAGGTTTTAGATCTTCCTTCTATTCAAACATATGAATTTAATCCTGTACATTTACCTCTAAGCACTGCTTTGACTGCATCCTACAGTTTGATAAATTGTGTTTTCTTTTATTTAGTTCAAAATATTTAAAAATGTATCTTGATATTTCTTCTTTGACCCACGTATTATTTAGAAGTATATTAATTTCCAAATATTTTGGGATTTCCCAACTATTTTTCTGTTACTGAGTCCTAGTTTAATCCTATTAGTCTGAGAACGTAACTGAATGATTTCTATCCAGTATGGCAGCCACTGGCCACATGCAAATTTCAATTTAAATCAATTAAAATTAAATAAAAAATTAAAAGTATTTCCTGAGTCTCAACAGCTATATTTTAAGTGCTTAATAGCCACATGTGGCCTAGTGGCTACTGTATTGGTTAACACACATAAAGAACTTTTCTATCATTGCAGAAATTTCTTTATTTTCTCCCGGCTTTATTGAGATAAAATTGACATATAACATTGTGTAAGTTTAAGGTATATACTGCGCTGATTTGATACCCTTATATACACTGCATAATGATTACCACCATTGCCTTAACTAACACCTTCATCACATCCCTTAATTACCATTTCTTTTTTGTGGTGAGAACATCTGATTTACTCTCTCAGCAACTTTCAAATATATAATACAGTATTGTTAATTATAGTCACCATGCTGTACATTAGATCCCCAGAACTTGTCTATCTCGACATCTCCCCATTTCCTCCACCCTCAGCCCCTGGTAACCATCATTATATTCTGTTTTTATGAGTTTGGCCTTTTTAGATTCCACATACAGATAACACCATGCAGTCTTTCTCTGTCTCTGACTCATTTCACTTAGCATAATGCCCTCAATGTCCATCCACGTTGTCACAAATGATAGGATTTCCTTCTTTCTCATGGCTGAATAATATTCTGTTGTATATATATGCCACATCTTCTTTATCCATTCATCCACTGATGGACACGTAGGTTGTTTTCACATTGTGGCTATTGTGACTAACACTGCACTAAATATGGGAATGCAGGTATCTCTGAGATATCCTGTTTTCATTTCCTTTGGAAATATACCCAGAAGTGGGATTGCTGGATCATATGGAAGTTCTATTTCAGACAGCACTCTTATAGAACATGACATAGGAAAATATCTTTATGATTTTAGAATAAGTTAGGATTTTTAAAGCAGTCACAGAAACTGTCATGACAAAGGAAAATATGCTAAAACTACATAAAACTTAAAAAATTTTCCTTGAAAAAGCCAATAGGAGGGCTTCCCTGGTAGCACAGTGGTTAAGAATCTGCCTGCCAATGCAGGGGACAAGGGTTTGAGCCCTGGTCTGGGAAGAACCCACATGCCACAGAGCAACTAAGCCCGTGGGCCACAACTGTTGAGCCTGCGCTCTAGAGCCTGCGAGCCACAACTACTGAGCCCGAGTGCCACAACTACTGAAGCCTGCGCTCCTAGAGCCCGTGCTCTGCAACAAGAGAAGCCACCCAATGAGAAGCCCACACACCACAACAAAGAGTAGCCCCTGCTCACTGCAACTAGAGAAAAGCCCGCATGCAGCAACAAAGACCCAACGCAGCCAAAAATAAAAATAAATAAATAAATTTATTAAAAAAAGAAAGCCAATAGGAGAGTACAAGGTAAGTTAACAGAATAGGAAAATATATGTGCTATAAAATTTTTAAAAGCTCAATTTTGAAACATATAATTTATAAAACTTATTATGAAAACACATATGACAAAACAGAAGAGAGAAAAAGACTTGAAAAGATATTTCACAAAAGAGGATTCAAATAGCCAACAAACATATGCAAATATGACCAGCCTCATTACTCACCAGGGAAATGATAATTTAAACCATAAATCAATGTAAAATCTTTTCACACTTTCTAGATTGACTAAAATTAAAAAGTGCTTACAATACTAATTGTTGGCAAAGATGTGGAGCAATTATGGCTCATATACACTATAAATATAAAGAGAGAGAGAGAGGGATTCTTTAATTTTAAGAAATTGCCTTACTTCGTGTTTATAGAGGTTGGCAAGTCCAAAATGTGTAAGGAAGGCTGGTGGGATGGAGACCTAGGGAAGAGTTGACGTTGCAGCTTAAATCTGAAGGCAGTCTGCTGATGGAATTCCCTCTTCCTCAGGGGAGGTCAGTCTTTTTCTTAAGGCTTTTAACTGTTTAAATGAGGCCCAACTACATTACGGAGGGTAATACGCTTTACTCAAAGTCTACTGATTTAAATGCTTATCTCATCTAAAAAATACCTTCAAAGCAGCAACCAGACATGTTTGACGAATATCTGGGTACTGTAGCCTAGGCAAGTTGACTCATAAAATTAACCATCACACCTAATAATCCAATATCTATGCTAAAAACAAAAACGGAAAACAAAACAAAACTCCACCTTTTATAAGTGTTCACAAGAAGTCATGTACAATGCATCATTGACTGTAATATGGAAAAAATAGAAACAACGAAAGGAATAAATAAGCTATGATTCATATATTTATATAGTGGGATAACTCACAAGAGATAAAATAAATGAAACATGAATACATGGAGAAATCTTCAAAAGTATAATGTTGAGTGAAAAAAGTAGGTTTTAAAGTTATTTTGATGGTATGAAGCCTTATGGGGTGCAGAAGACAGTTTGCAGTTACTTTTTGGTTTCCCTTGTTTTGTGAGCTTCTTTCCTTTCCTCTCACCTCCCCTTTCCCTTGCCAGTGTCTCCTTAACTTTCCAAATAAACTACTCACACTTGAAACATTATCTTTAAGTTAGCTTTGAAGAAATTCAAACTAAGTCATGTGTTATGCATAATTCAAATATGAAGTAAAAAATTTTATGTGTGCAAATATACTCAAGGAAACCCCAGTCCTTTCAAAAGGATCTTGTTTTCTTTCTGTGACTTATTATGTCTCATTTTATTTTTTTTCTTTATGTTCTATGTCCTTATTTTGATATCTCCTCCAAACTCTCAAAAAGACCTGTAAAATCTCTCATACAATAGTATCAGGTAAACTATTAGCTCCATGATTTTCCATAAAGATATTCATCCTGGAGCTTTTCTCTAATTTGGACTGAGAGTTTTTAGACTGGCTGCACAGCTGTTCTGGAACTTTCCTTTGCTGTTATTCTGGATTTTTTCTTCATTTCTCCTATATGTTGGAGCTCTGACATCTTGGATCTCAAGTCTACCTCATCTTAACTGGAGCATATTCTTTAATAACTTTCTGAGAAAAGGTGCTTTGAAAGTAAATATTTAAGTCCTTACATGCCTAAAAATGCTATTACTCTACCCTTACATTTGATTTAATGTTTGAATAGTTATATGATTCTATATTAGAATTTTTACCCTCTCAATTTTAATTTCAAAGGCATTTGTTTATTGAATTCTTAATTTCAGCATTGCTTTATCAAGTCCAATGCCATTCTGATGAACATTTTGTCATATGTAACCTATTTATTTTGTATGGCAGCTTTTATTCTCCTCTTTATTCTTGATATTCTGAAATTTCATAAGATTTACCTCAGTGTAGATCTTTTTGTAATCATTGGACCCTTTCAATATGCAAATTTTTGTCACTCAGTTCTGGGAAATTTTCTTGTATTATTTCTTTTCTAAATTCTCCCTCTTAACGTTCTTTTTTCTCTCATTGTGAAACTTCTATTATCTGGTCATTTAAACTCTGGGATGGAATGTTTTTTGTTTCTTTTTCTTTTTCTTTTTCTTTTACATTAGTTATTACTACAATAATGCTGCATAACAAACTTCTCTAGAGCTCAGTGTTATGCAAAAACAAGTATTCATTTTCTTGCTCATTAGTCCGTAGTTGGCTGGGGCTCCATAAATTTTGACCAGAGTCAGCTGGACTTGGCAGATCAGGGTCATCTGCTCCATGTACTTCTTATCTTCCTTAGACCAGTGACTTCTCAAATGGCAGATGTTCAATAAAGCAAATAGAAACTCATGTGCCTCTTAAGACTGTGGTTTGGAAACAACACACTCACTTCTATACACACTCTTTTGGTCTTGTAGTCCTAGCCCAACATCAATGGAGTGGGAAAATATGCTCTACTCTATGGGGGAAAAGGAAGAAATATTTTCTGAAAACATAATCTAATTTATCACACTTACATTATATTTCATTTTTGGGGAAGTTTCTTCTTTCTGAATGATTTTCTCTTGATTTCTCTATTTTTTGCAATCATATATTTTATTTCCAAGAACTCTTCTTTGTTTTTTGTTCCATTTTATAAAAGTATTGTTTTCTTTTTAAACAAACAGAAAAAATTCTCATAACTACCTGAAAAATTGATTGGCTTTTAAAAAAATTTTTATTGGAGTATAGTCGTTTTACAGTATTGTGTTAGTTTCTACTGTACAGCAAAGTGAATCAGCAATATGTATACATATATCCCCTTTTTGACTGGCTATTTTTCTTTCTCTTTCTCTCTCTCTCTTTTAAAAATTTTTGTTCTGCTTTCTAAATTTCTCTTGGAGTTCTTTTTCCTCTTTATTATGTCTCTGTCTTACATATTGGAGGCAATATTTAAATGTCTAATAACACTTCATTGATTTAAGAGTGAGACACTGTCATTAAATGGAATTCTGTGAATGTGGGTAGGGATTATTGACTGGTGGGGTTCACTGTAGGATTATTGGATGGGAGGCCCAGCTATTTTATTGCCTCTTTCCATGTCAGTATCTGTAGAGCCTGTCTCTTTGTCTGCTCAAGCTTTCCAGAGATTAATTTTCCAGTCTCCTTTCTGGGAAATATAAGCCTGGTTGCTAGTTAGAGAGAATGGAAGTCTCCATGTTCAGCCTGGAGATATGCACCCACTCTCCCTCTTTTCAGGATGACATCCCTCATTTACTACATCATGCATGGTATCCTTTCCAGTATAATTTCTCCTGATTATAAGCCTTATGCATTCTATAGGCATGGGGATGGGTAATAACCTGCTGTACAGGATTGCAGAGATCATCCCATTAAAGATGCTATTAGAGAAATAGCATCCTGTACTAAAGAACTGAACTTAAGTGACATTAAACTAACTTTAAACTGTTCAGAGTCTACCTTAGAGTTCTACCATTGTCCTCAAGGGAATCTTTTTCTCCAGTTCCTGAGTTTTTCCAGGTTAGCACTATGAATTATGTTGTTTCTGATAGGCTCTTCCCTTGCAAGTGCCTAGATTTCTGCATTCTCATCTGTGTTATGTCAGTTACCACTCTTTGTATGCTTTCCACC
Source organism: Balaenoptera musculus (assembly GCF_009873245.2). NCBI lineage: Eukaryota > Metazoa > Chordata > Mammalia > Artiodactyla > Balaenopteridae > Balaenoptera > Balaenoptera musculus. The sequence continues at coordinate 19,387,241 of NC_045796.1, forward strand.
TCCAAAATATTTGTAGTCATTTCATTTCCTGTTGTCTCCTTTCTCCATCTATTTGATCTTTTGGGTTTTTAAACTTTTAAAATTCATCTGTTGTCATGTTACTGGAATTTTAGGAGCAAATAGAGAGAAACACATGTGTTTAATTTGCCATGTTTAATCAGAACAGAATGATACTTCTAAAATTCAAATCAAGTCAGTCATATCTCAACCCTGTTTAAAAACCATCAATGGCTTCACATAAAACTCAATTTGAAGTCTAAACTTTGTAAGATGGCACTTCTTGCTTGTCAACAACCCTACTCCCACTCATACTATCACTATCACTCATTACTGAAATTCATTGTTTCCTACGATGCCATGCTTTCTTTTATCTTGGGGCATTTGCTCTGAATTTCCTCTTTCCCCTCTACTCCTTTTCTAGAACCTAAAAGTCTTCAGTTCTCAGCTTATCATCTGCTCTTTCCACTTCTTAGGATGGATGCTCATTTTTTCCTTGCTATAGCACCCTGTACTATGCTAGTCTGCATTATATGTACATTAAGAACTCTGTGTCCCACTCTGCATTATGAAGGCTAAGCAGGGTCTCGTTCTTCTTCACTATAAGAGCATCAACACTCAGTATCTATGTAGCAGGTACTCATTAAAAAATTGATGAGTGATATGGGTCAATGGAACAGAATAGAGTGCCCAGAAATAAACCCACACACCTATGGTCAATTAATCTTCAATAAAGGAGGCAGGAATATACAATAGAGAAAAGACAGTCTCTTCTGCAAGTGTTGTTGGGAAAGCTGAACAGCCACATGTAAATCAATGAAGTTAAACACTCCCTCACATCATACACAAAAATAAACTCAAAACAGACTTAAAGAGTTAAATATAAGACATAAGATAAAACTCCTAGAAGAAAATGTAAGCAAACATTCTCTGACATAAATCATAGAAATGTTTTCTTTGGGTCCATCTCCCAAGGCAATAGAAATAAAGGCAAAAATAAACAAATAGGACCTAATCCAACTTACAAGATTTTGCACAGCAAAGGAAACCACAAGGAAAACGAAAAGACAACCTACGGAATAGGAGAAAATATTTGCAAATGATGTGACCCACAAGGGCTTAATTTCCAATATATACAAACAGCTCATACAACTCAATAATAACAACAACAAAAACAATCCAATCAAGAAATGGGCAGAAAACCTAAATGGACATTTCTCCAAAGAAGACATACAGATGGCCAATAGGCATGTGAAAAGATGTTCAATATTGATAATTATGAGAGAAATGCAGATCAAAACTATAATGAGGTATCACCTCACACCAGTCAGAATGGCCATCATCAAAAAGTCTACAAATAATAAACACTGGAGAGGGTGTGGAGGAAAGGGAACCCTCCTGCACTGTTGGTGGGAATGTAAATTGGTCCAACCACTATGGAAAACAGTTCCTTAAAAAACTAAACATAGAATTGCCATGTGATTCAGCAATCCCTCTCCTGGGCATATGTCTGGAGGAAACTCTAATTTGAAAAGATACATGCACCCCAATGTTCATAGCAGCACAATTCACAATAGCCAAGACATGGAAGCAACCTAAATGTCCACTGACAGATGAATGGATAAACAAGATGTGGTATATATATATATACAATGGAATACTACTCAGCCATAAAAAAGAATGAAATAATGCCATTTGCAGCAACATGAATGGACCTTGAGATTATCATACAAAGTAAAGTAAGTCAGAAAGAGAAAGACAAGCACCATATGATATCAGTTATATGTGGAATCTAAAATATGGTACAAATGAACTTATTTACAAAGCAGAAACAGACTCACAAACATAGAGAACAAAGTTATGGTTTCCAAAGGGGAAAGAGGGTAGAGGAGGGATAAATTAAGAGTTTGGAATAAACAGAATCAAACTACTATATATAAAATAGGTAAACAACAAGGTCCCACTGTACAGCACAGGGAACTATATTCAATATCCTGTGACAAACCATAATGGAAAAGAATATGAAAAGGAATATATTTATATAACTGAATATATTTGTTGTACACGAGAAACAGAACATTGTAAATCAACTATACTTCAATAAAAAAAATTTGATGAGTGAATATTGAGTGACCACTAGACCCTATTCCAAGACCTGAGTTCACATTCTAGCTTTATCCATTGACAAAATTTGTGATCTTTTAATAAATAAAGAGCATAGGATTTAGAGGAATTTCTGGCTCCACTATTTCTTATGTGATCTCAAAAGATCACAACCTCTCAGTCTCCATTTTCTCAGCTTTAAATGGAGTTAAAAATATACGTCCTGCTTTCTGCACAAAGTGATATATAGATAATATTCATAAATATGCAGTGCATTTTATAAATGTACAAAATATGCTAAAAATAGATCTTACTTTAAGAAGCTATTGAATACCTAGTACTGTGTTCCCTGTTTGCCAAGTTCTTTGCTGTGCATGTGTAAGTGTGTTTTTTGTGTGCACTTCTGTTTAAATTAGCAACCTCTCATTTTTCTTAAATGTCTATAGTAATATAATATGATTAAGAACAAAAGCACAAAGTGCCCTTATTATTAATATAATTTTAAGTAATTATAAATGTGTTAAATACTTTAGGTATATCAGGCAATAAAATTTTGCAATATTTTTCCATAGGTTATGTATTACTATGTAACAATTATAATTTTAATTCCATGTTCATTTCATATAATTTTCAATGGCTAATGTAGAACAGCTTGGCAAAATATAAATGAAATTCTAGCCAGTTTGGACAATTCTCTTTATTGCCTTCTGTTTCTACATTGTGCAGGATAATCTAATATTCATGAGATCATAGAGCCAAATGCAATTATAATCTCTTCTCAGTTTGTAGGAGATGGTATTTTATATTCCAGACTCTTTGGGAGCCCTACAGTTGTTTGGGGGCAGGATGCACTTTTAACTATTTCTTCAGAAAGTTAGTTGACATGATCTGCCAGGAAATGCACAGTCATCAACTTTATGACTGATTCTTATATTGAATTGAATATCCTCTTGGAATCCACCAAAGGCCATTTTGAACCAATTTATCTGCTTTTTTTAATCTGCAATATGATTTTCATGTCCAAATTAGTTATTCCAATGTTTATTCAATTGCCTGGAAATTTTAAAAGGAAATGGAAAAGATAGGAGAAAAAATATTTAACAAATGCCTCTTTTCTCTGAACAATTCATTTGAGAAGATGTGAATATACAAATCTTGCATTCTCATGTCTTCATGGGAATGTCTTCATGGTTTGATAGAGAATTTTATAACAAAGATATGGCTTGAAAGGCACATTTCAACACAGATTATGTCATGTTTGTAAACTATTTTATCTGTTTGGAATACATTTTGAAATATTCAGTTGGTAAAGCATGGTGCCCCTTTGCAATTGCACTAGATAGCAATTGCTTGTCTAGTTAATGTACGTAGCACTTTGAGGAAACTGCAAATACTAGTTCAAAGTCACTGTAGATAATGTAAGTTCACTTTACTTGAACATTTGCTCTCTGGCAAATATTATTTTAAAACCTGTAACACCTGTTTAGCTGGATAGCTCTGTAATATTGGTACTTTTACTGTCCACGTTTTACAGATGAGAGTATGGGTCCTAAACGACACAGGTAAGAGGTGGTAGGTCCCAGACATCTGATTCCAGAGTCCCTTCTCCTCACTATGCAGTACTGCAGACTCCTGCCCTCATCAGTTAGCAGCTTAAAGGGGCAAGTAAACAATCCTCTGTCATCCGTAACAATTGGAACTGCTTGGCCGCAAGAGGGCAAGCTTTGCAAATTCAGTCCTGCTAAACAGTGACAGAAAAACGTCCTGGCGCTCATAACTAATTAACCTAAGAGTTTCCTTGTAGCAAAAGATCATGAAGTCTCAGCAGTGTGTTGTCCAGTGTCTGCATTTATGGCACTTTGAGTCAGTGAGGATATCAAGGGGATTTCAAGATTTGCTACACATTATTCAAATATGTGTTAGTGGTTGAAGGATTACATATCACAAAGTACCTTAGCCAAAATTTCTGGACTCTGACCTTTGAAAACAAAACCATGAGTCCAGAACCAGCGTAGTTGTCATAATTGGACAAAGGTACTCTGAAAAGCAAGATACTGGGTCAATGATTTTCTTTTCCTTTCTTCCAACAATTATGCATTAAAATATTTATTGAGGTCAAGTTCTCTTCCAGTAATTGTTCAAGTTGAGTATAAAGTGCTTGATGCAACCAATATTGTTCTCATTTTCATTAGTGTAGTGGTCAGGTGACTCTAAGTTAAATTTCTTTAACAAACAAGCCTCACATGGTGGTGGCTTAACATAGAAAAGGTTTATTTTTGCTCATATAAAATCTGATATGGATCTGGGTGAATTTCTAGACAGCTGTCTACCATGTGAGGCTCTGGAATCCAGGCTGCTTCCATCTTCATCAAATCAGAGCAGAAGAGAACAGGGCAGTCTTGCGTCAGCTATTAAATGCTTCGGCTCTGAAGGGACACATGTAACTTCTATTCACAAGGCTCTGTTTAAAACTAGTCAGGAAGGCCTGTGTACATATAAGGGGGTTAGGAAAGTATAAGCCCATTGTGTGCCTAAAAAAGAGGAAATCAGAAGTTTCTCCCATGTGTAGATTACTGTTTCTAGAAGACTAAACAGAGAGTAAGCAAACACATTTATATTATAAAAGATAGGGAGTTATACCAATAGTTATAAATGCATTAATATGATGAGCCCTATTTATGTATACAAAAGCTAAAACTCAGACAATTGTCTAGCGACAGATATATTAAGAAAAGTGTTTTACCTATGATATGTTTTCAAGTTTGAACCAGGGTTTCTCAAATTTGGCCCTATTGACAATTTGTACCTGATAATTCTTTATTGTGAGAATTTTCAGTGCATTATATGATATTTAGCAGCAAGCCTGGTCTCTAATCACTAGATGCCAGTAGGCAATACCCCTCCCTCACCCAGATGTGAGAACCAAATATCCCTCCAGACGTTGCCAAGTGTCCCCGTGAAGGCAAATTCACCCTGGGCTGAGAACCACTGGTTTGCACTATTCCCTGTACTTTTTCAATACCAAACCTAGAGTTAACACAGTAACATGCATGCATACATACTTTACAGTTATGTAAAGCACTTTACATGGCTTCATCTCAATTAAAATAACTACAAGAGACTGTGAGGAAACAAGTTGAAAAAGGCAAAATGATTCGTCCATATCACAAGGGGAGTAAATGTCAGGGAGACAACTCAATCGAAGTCCTTTCACTCCAGATTCATAAATATTAATTAGTGTTTATTGAATACCTCTTATGTGACAGCTATCGTTCTAGTTATAGAGGATATAAAAATAAAAGATCGGTTCCTGCTCTCAGGAGACTCACAGTCTAGTGAATCAAAGAGACAATTCAATATAAAATTACATAGGAGGTAATTAAACCAAGTATTCTGATAGAAGGGCTTGTAGTTCTTCAGAGGGAGGTACTTCACCCACAGAACTCTCAGAAAAGTGATAGAAATCCTGCAATAGAAAGGAAGGAATGATAGGAACCCATGGAACAGAGAGTGTCGAATATTATTTCTGAGTCACCACGGGAAAAAAAATGAACTAAAATATAGAGAACTACAGAGCAGATCAAGAGGAAAGAAAAGATAATATTCTTTGTGTGAGGGAAAACTTGTGAAAAATGCTGCTAAGCCTTCAACGTGCAGGCAAATGTTGTCTGAATGGTTGCAAGATACAGAAACACCCTCACTTTATGGGTTTTCTGCAATGTTGATTCAAGTGAATCCTATCGAACTCAAAGAAGAAATCCTACTACAGAAAAATCATTAAAAATTAAAAAAGAAATAAGCGCAAACTGTTTCTGAAGCAGAAACAAAGTGAATGATAAAGAATAGGTTTAAAGAAGGGCATCTTTCATATAAATGACAAGCAATAGGATTTCTGAAAATGTAGCCGGCTGGAAGGTCACTGGGAAGCTCATTTATTCAAGGTTTGAGCTGTGGTCTCTTGGAATGAACTTGTTCTACACTTCTGATTTGACTGTGTCTTAATATTTAAATATCTCAATTATTTTTCAGCTTAAGAATGATTTTTAAAATATGGAGATTCCTTAGCCTGAGTGTGATTCTCTGTCAATGTATGACTTCATAATTTGGCCCAGTAAATGACTATAAGCTACATAAAGTATGCATGTTCTTTAAACACCCACTCGTGATCCTGGGGATTGTTATTGAGTGAAACACGTGTTTAATTCCTTGTTTGGAAAGCAGAGAGGGTGCAAAGATGATCTTCTCAAACAGGAGCATTTAGGCTCTCAGTGCTCTTTCCTCTTCAATATCAATCAGCTCACTTCTCTCTGAGCCTTTACTCGTAACATGCTGTTCCTTCTGCCATCAGCCTTCACAACTAGCAAATAGTGACTCATCCCTATTCCTCTCCCTGTATAATCTCACCACTTCAGGCTCACTCTACCCTCTAGGCAGGTTCTGCCTGTCACCCAGTTTGAAATCACACTCCTTTTTTGTTGTCCTGATCAAATTTTTACTCCTCCATGCAACTTTTCCTGATCTGAGGTGTCAAAATCAGTCCCCACATTCTACTCTTAGGGTCACTTATTGGAAATTACAGCATTCCCTGTGTCGATTGAGGGCAATGATTCCTCACTCTGACTCACCGCCCCCTCCCCCAGCCAGTTTCCCCACTTGCCCCCTGTAAAGAAAAATATACAATGGGTAGGGCAGAATCTGGAAACTTGATTGGAAAAATCTTGCAAGAGTAAAATTTGAAAAACCAGCAAAAAGGAAAAAATATCTATGAGCAGGAGAGCAGTTTAGAGAGAGGTGGAAATTTGGGGGAAAGAACAGAGGGGAGAAAGTTTCAGTTTCTTTATGACTTGGGGTAGGGAGGAAGTAGAGTTGTGTAACTCAAGAGGGAAAATATCCTCTAGGTTGAATTCACCAGACGCTCCCCCACTGAGTGCCTGGAAGTCCCCAGGAGACAGGCTTCCTGTGATATTGAGATTTATAATAAGAAATGTACATTTGGTCTTCTCCCCAGTTTCTGGCACAGAGATCCGAAAACTTTTGGAATTTCTTAAGTGATAAGAGCAGTAACAGTGTCTACTGTTATACTAATGAGGTGGCTTTTAAAAATGCCTAAGGTTGAAGGCTGGTTGCCAGGGGAGCCAACCAGGGGATTAAAGGGATGGAACTTTCCGTTCCAGCCCTGACCTCTTGGGAGGGAGAGATGCTGGAGACTGAGCTCAATCACCAATGGCCAATGATTTAATCAATTATGTCTATGTAATGAAGCCTCCATAAATACCCAAAAGCACAGGGTTGGGAGACCTTCGGGGTTGGTGAACGTGTGGACACTTGGGGAGAGTGTGGAGCCCAGAGAGAGTACGGAAGCCCTGCCTTTTTCCCCATGCCTTGCCCTATGCATCTCTTCCATCTGACTGTTCCCGAGTTGTTTCTTTTTATAATAAACCAGTAATCTAGTAGGTAAAATGTTTCTCTGGGTTCTGTGAGTTGCTCTCACAGATTAATTGAACCCAAGGAGGGAGTTGTTGGAACTAGACAATCAGTCAGAAGCCCGGGTGACAATCTGGGCTTTTGATTGGCATCTGAAGTTGGGTTTTGGGGCAGTCTTGTGGGACTGAGCCCTTAACCTGTGGGATTTGATGCTATCTCCTGGTGGATAGTGTCAGGATTGAGTTAAATTATAGGGCACCCAGCTGGTGTCAGAAAATTGATTCGTCATGAGGGGAAAACCCTCCAAAACACATTGTTATTGACCAAAACCCTTTCTTCCCCTGCATCTGAAACCGCGTAACGCAGATTGGGACTTGAACCCATGGTCTTTTAATTGAGATCATACACCTGGTCTCACGACTTAATGAAGCTCAGGTTCTTGATATCTCCTCACAGAAAGAGTTCAGTGAGAGACAAAGTGATAGGTAAGAAGTAGATTTATTTAGAGAGAAACATTCCACAGACAAAGTGTGGGCCATCTCAGAAGGCGAGAGGCCCTGAAATATGGGGTGGTTAGTTTTTATGGGCTGGGTAACTTCACAGGCCAGTGAGTGAGAGGATTATTCCAACTATTTCGGGAAGTGGGGGGATTTCCAGGAACTGGGCCACTGCCCACTTTTTGACCTTTTATGGTTGGCCTCAGAACTGTCATGGCACTGATGGATGTGTCGTTTAGCATATGCTAGTGTATTACAATGAGCATATGATGAGGCTCAAGGTCCATTGGAAGTCGAACCTTCTGCTATCTTGGACCTAGTTGGTTCTAACAAGTTTTTGTCAGGTTCTATCGCTATGTCATTCTTTTAAAGGTTGTGCCCTGCCCCGATTCCTCCTGTTTCACATCCAGAGAAGGGAAGCCTTGAGCTATTATGGGAAGGGAGGTGGGAAAGGCCTCAGCATTAATGTCTAAAGGTTTATTAAAGTGCCCTAGATAGCCTAGGGTAGAAACCTCAGCTCTGCCACTTCTAGCTATGCAATCTTGAACACATTACTTACACTCTTTAAGCTTCTTTGAGTTTATCCTCTAGAAGTTTTGTGGTGAACATCTAATGAAATAAAAGAGATTGAGCCATTGCTCAATGCCTGACACAGTGTAGCTGCTCAACAGATGATGAGCTCCTGCTATCTCTCACAATGACAGGCAACTTGAATCGTGGGTAAAGCACAGAATTTGAGTCAGATAAAACTAGATTCAAGTCCAGATTGATTTAGACCTAGGCTATATTCAGATCTGCCCCTTGCATATGTGAGATCTTGATCATGTTAGGTAAATTTTACTACCCTTATTTTTCTCATCTTTAGAAGAAGCTTAATAAACTACATCTCCAAGGGGTCTTATAAGGATTAAAGTAAGGATTAGACATACTGTATATATAGCTCTTAACATAGTTGCTGGTATAGACTAAGTCTAATAAATTCTAGCCAATGTTATCAGGACTCCAGCAATTATTTAGGCTTCTTGTCTTGATTAAGCTTTCTCAGGCTGATGATCAATGAAATAATTTAGATCACCAAAATATATTACATTCTAATTATGAGCAAGGCACTGGGCTAGACACTGAGGGGAATCACAGAAGAATAAAACATCATGACTGTCTTCAAGGTATTCACAGTCTGATGGGGGGAACAGACATGTACTTATTAGCAGGAAAATGATAAACAGTTGCAAAATGGGGGGAGAAAAGTTTAATTCTTAATGTAGAGATCCAAAGGTCTCCAGGAAGCTGAGTTTGGAAGGATGAGTAGCATTCCAAAGACAGAGAGTTGGAGAAAGGGTGACTAGGGAGTTGTGATGACTGTGCAGAAATACTAGATATGAAAACGCTTGATATGTTTAAGAGAATAACTAATTTGTGGTCAGTTTGTGTCTGTGTGTGTGTGTGTTGCAGGTTGCTGTAAATAATTATATACTTGTTCTGTTTTTTTATTCTTTTACAATGGTGGGAACTATTTCTTATTCAATTATATATTTCACACAACCCCTCATGGTGTCTTGTGCACAGTAAAGTTCAATGAAATGAATTAAATTGAAGATGCTTTCTCATTAGATTTTAATTTCCCAAATATGTTAAGGTGTATTGCCTTTTTTGCATGATAAGTTTATTTTATATAGCCATCCCAATTAATATGCTTAGGTATCTCTGCTGACAGTGTTTCAGAAATAATAATAGCATGAATTTTAAAATTTTTCTAGCAATTTACTTGGCTTTAAATAATTCATCCTTCATATTAACTTCTGTAAAACTCTGTAACAGTTTAGACACCACCCCAGCTTTCGATTCTGGCTGATAATTATGAGGTTTCTTCCTGTCAAGGAACAGTAACAAAGGAGAGCCTCCTCTGCCTCTTTGAGTGAAAGGACCTGGAGGTGGAAGTCAAGAGAAGAGGCCATTTCCCCAGCCAAGGGGACAGCTTATCCAGAAATGCGCAAGTGCTGAAACAGGAATGAGCAAAAGATTGGTGAGCAATATCCTCGTTAAATGAACTCAGCTGGATTACTCACTTTTGACCTACCCTACCTATGAATGAAGAAGAAGAGGGAGGAAAGAGAGAGAAGAAGGAGAAGAAGGACATGATAATGCTGTTTGTTTTATGTGTCACATGGGCAAGAACACACTTTATTTTTTTAACATCGTTATTGGAGTATAATTGCTTTACAATGGTGTGTTAGTTTCTGCTGTATAACAAAGTGAATCAGCTATGCATATACATATGTCCCCATATCCCCTCCCTCTTGAGTCTCCCTCCCACCCTCCCTATCCCACCCTTCTAGGTGGTCACAAAGCACTGAGCTGATCTCCCTGTGCTATGTGGGTGCTTCCCACTAGCTATCTATTTTACATTTGGTACTGTATATATGTCCATGCCACTCTCTCACTTTGTCCCAGCTTCCCCCTCCCCATGTCCTCAAGTCCATTCTCTAGGGGCAGGACAGGAATAAAGAACACACTTTCGAATTAGGGGTATTGCTGGAGGCAACAAATCTTCAAATGTATTTGAAGTCAGTTTTGTTGAGTAAGAACATAAGTAAGTAGAAAAAGATTATGAGATTCAAAAGATTATTACTTCAATGTTTAATTTGTATTACTCATGAAATATTACCTTAGCTGACCTTGAGTTTTATCTAGCGTGTCCTTCGATCATCAGGTTTTTCCTCACTACTGGACCATTCCTTCCACCCCATACCCTCCTCCAGCTACCACCTTCTTTCTTTCCTTTTTTTCCCCCATTTATAGAAAAAAAAATTACAAAAGCTGTCTATCCTTAGTTCTTCCACTTGTACTTCTCTTATTCTCTGTTGTAAGGATAACAGTGATCTTCCCGTAATTAGTCTACTGGGAAGCTCTGGGTTCTCATCTCATTGGCCCTCTCTCTGCGTTTGCACAGCAAAGGAGCTTTCCTCACTGACACACTCTCATCTCTGCCTACTGGGCCATCTCTCTCTGGTTCCCCTCCTCTCTCTTCAGTCATTCTCTCAGACTTTTATGATTCTCCGTCACCCTCAATAACCATGATATGGCGGTGTTCCTCAGGGATCCTGGTTCTCTTCTTTACCTACACGACCCCCTAGGTAACATCATCCAGTCTTAAGGTTTTATATATTGTCTGTATTTTGTTGACTCTCAAATGTTCACGCCTGACATGTGCTCTGAACTCCACTCTTTTATATCCACCCACCTACCTGCCATGGACTAAACCAAACTCTCAATTCCCACCACAATTTGTTCTTCCAAAATGTCTGACAGTCTCAGCAAGTGTCATCCCCATTTTTCTGTTGTTCAGGCCCCAAATCCTGGAGCCATCCTCGACTCCGTTCCTCTCTCACTCCCCGCATATAATCCTCCAGTCATTACCTTCACTCAATATTTTAAAAATATTTACTAACATTTACCTGCCATGTATCTGTTACTGTTCTGGAAGCTGCAGATACAGAAGAGAATAAAGCAGACGAGAGCCCTGCCTTCAAGTTCTGGTGACTTTAATAAAGATCCACAATCCAGCCATCTTTCATCTCCTTCACATCACCACCACAACCACCCTAGACAAAGCCACCCAAATGTCCCTGAAATAGTGCAGCAGCCTCGTGCTTCCACTCTTGTCCCCCATAGTCTTTACTTACCATACTAGCCAGGGTGATCATTTGGAAACATAAATCAGATCATGCCTTTTCTCTGCTCATGACTCTCCAGTGGCTCCTCGTCTCACTTAGTGCAAAATTCAAAGTCCTTAACAAAACCCACAAGGCTCTCTATGACCTGGGTCCTGCTGTAGCTCCGACATCCCCTCCAGCACCTGCCCCTTCTCTGACGTTGCTCCAGTCAAGTCAGTCTCCTTGCTCTTCCTCTCAACCCTTTAAACAACCCAAGCACATGACCTTAGTTCTTGCTGCGCGGCATATTCCCACACTTCAGATGGTCCCTAAAGCATCACCTTACTGAGCAGGCCCTCCCTTATCTTTAATACAAAAGAGCATTCGTACCTTCATCACTCTGTATTCCCCCTCCCTGTTTTATGTCTGTCTGTATGTATGCCTTGGCAGCCTCTTCTATCTAGAATGTGAGCCTTTGAAAGCTAGGACTTTGTTTGGCTCACTGCTGTATCTGCATCTCCCAGAGCAGTGCCTGGAAAATAGTGTGCACTCAAGAAATATTTACTGAATTATCTTCAGTCCTGGAATCCTATAATTTGTTAATTTACAAGTGTGTTGACATAAAGTCCCTTTGGGGACTGCATTTGCGAGCCAGCGAATACCAGATAAGTGTGCCGTTGACAGCTCAGGAGCAGAGAGACTCAGATGCCCTGTGACCTCAGTAACATTCTGTTCTATCAAAATTAAGTGTAAACTTTCAAATCTAAAGATTAAGTATCCCACCTCTTTGTTGTGACTAGTTTCTCATATTAGCTAAACTATTAAACAAAGAGCCTGTTGTAAATATGAGTTACAAAGTCCCTGGGAAGTGGTACAGGTAATTAGCAGTCAGTGATTTATAACCCTTGAATTAAATTAATCACCTCGAAATTAGACATGTGGATACACTATGCAGGCAGGTGAACTACGTACAAGGGGGATAAATGCATGCACTTTGATTCTTAGATAGTGAGCTATGTAGGACACCATTTCAGTCTATCATAAAGGCAAGAGCAGTTGAGAAATCCTGGATAAAAAGGCTCCATATGCAGATACTCTCAGAAAATAAATAAATAAATAAATAACTTGGGTGCCCTGAAAGGACTAATTTAAATAAAAAGAGTATTCATGCAATCAGACCAGTGGTCTCTTTTTTTTGACATGTTACTTTTTACTTTATTTTCACATGCTTAAGTATTTTCAAGTGAATTACAGACATCATGATGTTCCACCCCCAAATATTTCAGTATAAACCTTTAAGAAAAACAGAATATCTTTAAACGTAACCAAAAGTAGATTCTTTGCATCTAATAGCCAGTTCATAATCAAATTTGCTCAATTGTCCTTCAAGAGTTTATACAATTGTTTTTTCACAGCCAAATCCATTCCGGGATCTGGTGTTTTGTCCCTTGATTTTTTTTTAAATGCAGGCCAGTCCTTTCTTTTCTTGACCCTGATGTATGGAAAAGCCAGGGCCATTTGTCCTGTCAATTGTTCCACCTTTAGACCACTGGTCTCTTATTTAGCCACAACTACCCGACTGACCACCACCTAAGCACCAGCCACATGGAATGTTTTACCTTTCTGTGTCTTCTTTGATAGCTCTGAACTTTTACATGTACTTTTATATTCTTGGTCTGCCCTTGCCCCATAACCTGTCTACCCCAAATTCTGTCTGTAAGATCCAGTTCCAATACAGTCTTCTGGGTAAACTCTTTTCTGAATCCTATGATCGATTTAGTTGCTTTTTCTCCTCTGTCTTCATATTCATTTGTACGTGTGTCTATTACAGAAACTCAGTGCATTAACTGGCTTGTGACTTTACCTCATCTCTGTTGGCTTCTTGAGGATAAGAAATATTTTCATTATTGTTGTGCCTCCAGCATCCAACCTAATGTCCTCTGATAGTGAAATATCTTCTCATAACTTTGTTGAAATTAAGAAAATAGCCTTAAATATGATGTCATCTATAAAGTGTGTTGTAAACTTCTAAAGATCCTAGAATATCACATAATGCAAACCTGTTCATATGAAACATGATATATCAGAATAATCTCTTTTCCTATCTCAGAAACACAGACTAGGTAGTAGACCATAATTTTTTATGTTGGTAAGCACCTATTTACGATAATATAATGCCTTTTCATCGCTTTTTCTGTTGAAGAGCATAAAACATCATGTTGGGATCAATTCAGTCATCCTCATAAGATTCTCCATTAAATAGGAAGGAAGCGGTGATTCCCAGATTGATTTTCATCTTATGTTGGGTTTATAGATGATAGAACTAAAGCATCGGCTGGTAGAATGGCTTACTCAGTTATTCGGTATGCTATAATTACCTACCTACTTTACTTGCTTTTATTTCCCTTTTAGAACTTCATCCCTAGTTTTTGTACCTCTCTTGGTAATATCTGGATATTGAAGAAACTTTAAATTTCAAAACAGTGATCATTAATTGTTCCTCGAATGTCTTAGAAGTATCTCTCCCTTCTCTTTTTTTCCAAATAGTGTGTGTTTCTTTTCCTTTTTTCCTTTTTTTTTTCAACAATGACCGGATTTGGCTTTGTATTATTATTATTATTATTACTAGCTTTTCAACTCTTACATGTGTACCTGGCCTCATTTTTAGACGTTTATGACTGTCGTCCCAGCAGAGAGTGCTTTAAGGACAAAGACTGTCGTTCATTTTTTGTAAACCTCTAATCCTAGAAGGTGCTTCACTCTTGTAAGCTGCCTGTGTGAGACGTTCTTAGGTTCTTTAGGATCTCGGATCTCAATGAGACAGGAATGGCAGAACATTAAAAGAAAAACCAAAGGCCTATACATTCTCTTTATTCCCCACTAACTACGATGCTAAATACTCCACAGCAGGCCCTGGCAATGCCGTCAGCCCCCTGCCACGGGGGAGATTCTTCAAAGCTCACATGTGCTTCCACACCTCAGGGTGGGTGGAGCTGCCTTGGATAAAGCTGTTGCTATGTTCCCAGTCTGTAGCCAACCCCCACAGGGAAGCCCACTAGTAGTTCCAGCAGGGAGAAGGTGTTCTCATCACTTCTATTTATAGCCCCCGCGGTAGGATCTGGGCTTCCATGGTAGCATGCAATTATAATTTCCGATTGCCTTATTTGAGCTACAAAGGGACAAGCTTTTCCCTCATATCTGTAGAAGTATAAAACACCAGCAAGCATGATTTCTCAACAAAAAATCTTTCTACAGCTTTGCAGACACTCCTTTTTCTTCCCTCACTGCAGGTAGGAAGGACACAAGGACAGGACCTGTTAACCTCCTGTGTTCCTATGAGAAGGGAAATCATTTCATACCCAGGGGGCTCAGGTCACAAGTAGAGTATTTATCCCAGCATCTCCCTAAGAAGGCACTTGATATATATTGATAGAATTAAATTATTATTTCATGCCCTCTCTCCCTCTGCTTCTCTGCCTAACTGTAGAATTGATTTTACCACAGTACACAAGTCAGGTGCTTAAAGATGTTTGTTAAGTAAAATAAATTTGTTAGCCACTTCTAAAGAGCTGCTGAAATTAGAGACTGGAATTTCCATTTCTCTCCACCTGATTTTTTTTTTTTTTTTTGGCCTGATCCATTTTGGCACAATGGATCATAGATTCTGACTTCATTGTGATTTGCAAAAAATAACCTATTCTTTCCCCTGCAGATCCAATTCTCTAAGAAGACAATGGCATGTCTCAGGGCTCCTACTCCCTGAGATCTCCTCTGGAGATCCACATTTTCTTGCCAGAATATCTGGATATATTTTGATAAACTCTTGACCTTTTAACTTTGTCCTTGTCTCCCACCACAGATCTAACTCTGCTTGGAACCAGTCTCTAAATCTCAATGTGGTCTGGAGATTGGGTGAAACAAGACAACTTTTATCTCATGGGCTATAATCTAGGGAAAGCTGGTTTATTTTGGGGGGGGGAATTCTCACTGATTCACCATTAAACAGGATTTAATATCATTGCTTTGGACAAGTGTACTAGATAGGGTCAGAGTTAACCCCTTCCCTCTCTATTTACCAGAATTCCTGAGAAGGTCAGTGTGGGCTGGGTAGAAAATAGTCATTTCCCCAAACTTATCTTTTTACATAATGCTTCCTGAACCTATTTGTGACCCTAATTCTACTGTTGAAATGAGGCTGTAAAGGTGACTAGACTTGGATGAGGTTATCAAATTCTGTCAGTGATGTATTATTCTGTGATGTTCTTTGAAACCCTCACTTGATGTTTTGAGAAAAGAGCATCCCATCCATCCCTTACCAGTAGATCATTGATTTAAAAATCAATCTTTAGTGTTTGGGGAAATCTGCGTCTTTCCCTGTCTATAAATAGTAATAACAACAATGTTGGACAGGTTTTTCATGTAGTATCATTTGAAGTGGAGGGCAGAGAAAAGTTCCTACAATTTTATCAAATTTAAATCTTAATACAATTTAAAGATAAATAATAAATCCTTGCAGGATGTTCTGGGATGGCTGCCACAATCATTGGAGTAGATTTTTTGTTGGACGGTGTTAAGGATAGATCTCAATGGATTTATGGAGTGAAGGCTGGAGGTATTTTTCTGTTTTAAAATCCAAAGACAACTGCCCTCAAGGTAAATGTTATTCACTTTGATGAAAATGGCTGTTTTTTTTTTTCTGAACTATCAAAATTAAATTAGCTTTATGAGAATTAACTTTATGAGTTTAATTTGCAAAATCATCTGATGTACATTAACTCCAAAAATCATTTGACACAGTATCATCTGAATTAGTTCCCCTAGAAGATTTTACTAGTTGACACCAAAGCACCTCCAGCTTCAGGATCTTAATAAATCATGCCAACTGCCAAAATAATCCCATCTATTTTAATTGATTTGGGTTATGCCTGATTAGTGATGGTTAGCATTCTTTATTTAGAGCTTAATTTAGAATTACCCACAATGAACATAAGGGAGATACGATAGTTTTTCAACTGTCCCAATGTGATGAAAAGCTGAGGGTTTTGTTTCATGGCTTTGTGCTCAGAAGAACCTAGGCTGGGGAATATTTAGACTGTTCCTGCTTCTCAGAAGGTGTGAAACGAAGTTCCAGGGCAAACATTTTTCTTTGTTTGTTATGGTACTGACATCATCAAACTGTTCAAATGGGAACTAAACCTTTTTCAATTAACATGTTTTTCATGTTTACAAGATCAGCTGTGGTTTAATCTATGTGGTCTTGTACAATTCCCCTGGATATTATTCTTCTATCTTAAGAATCATTTCACATGACTCTTTCTTAATTTTAAGCCATCCAAGGGCAACTCTCAGAGAATCTCTTCAATATCTTCAAATGTTTCTGAAGCTTGTTCATTTTGTCGGTGGGAATAGACAAAATGGGAGACAGTTGGACAGCAGAGTGTCTCTTACATCAGCTCTGAAGTCGTTTGTGTTCTCTAACCCTCACGGATTCTTCTTCAGATCTCAGCTGCAAACATTCTTCTCCCTCTCCCATAGCTCTGTGCAGAGTATTACTCATTATTTGTCTTAGGAGTCATGTTATTTTTAGTAGCTTAGTCAGGGGTTTAGGGATACAGTTTGAACAAATGCTACAATTCAAATAAAGAAAACCCCAAGTATTTCAGGCTCCCTGGCTTCTGACAGCAGAGAGGCAGGTAAGAAGGAAGGCAATTTAAATCTCACCATCATTTGTGACAAATGGCACAGGGGACTCCAGTACCTTCTATCTTACTGGCCTCTGAATGTCTCTCCTCATGAGTGTTCTGGCGTGGGCCCTCATCTTTTTTGCCTTATGGGAGAGTGACCACTCTTCATGTGATGTATCTCTAGAAGAGAAAAAGCTTCAGTACAGAGGGTTTTCTTCCACAACAGTCTCCCAGAAATGCTTGGAGGTGGCAATAGATTCTTCTTCTAAACAGCAGCTTGGCCGAAGGCATATAATGGAGCCAGCAGAATCTTCCTTTTCTTGCTTTTTCTTTCAAAATAGAAGCATTATTTCCTCTGGCAACGTATTTTAACCTACTCCAGGGATTCCCTTCAAATCTGCTATTTAGGAAAATGGATAGCAAGTGGAGAAGAGGTGATGTGAGGGTGATGGAGAGGGGAAGACCACTGCTTACTTCCTTAGGGAAGATAAACACGTGATCTGCAGTTAGAACACAGGGAATCCCAACATTCTGACACACAGTGGCTGTCATGGTGTTTGTTGGGGAAAAAACTGTTATGAGCTGAATATTTGTGCCCCTCACCACAATTCATATGTTGAAATCCTTGCCCCCCAATGTGATATATTGGAAGGAGAGGGCTTTGGGAAGCGATTAGGTAATGAGGGCAGAACCTCCACGGATGGAGTTAGTGCCCTCATAAAAGAGACCCCGGAGAGCTCTCTCATCCATGTCTACTGCGTGAGGACACATGGAAAAGACGGACATCTCAGAACCAGGAAGAAGGCTCTCACCAGACACTGAATCTGCCAAACCCTTGGTCTTGGACTTCCCAGCCTCCAGAACTAAACTGTGAGAAATCGATTTCTGTTGTTTATAAGCCACCCAGTCTATGGCACTTTGTTATAGCAGCCTGGACAGACAAAAACAAAAACGATTTTATGTACTGCAGAATCTCAGTATTACTCTGAGCTATCATGTGGGTTGAAACCAACATGGTAGCTTATAAAACCTCCCTCTCCTTCTCTCTTTCTGTATAAATACACACACACACACACATACACACACATGTATATATACTTTCTAAAACAAGACCCAGAAGCTCTTGTTTTTAATGGAGAACCCCTTGATTAAGGACAAGATGCAACCAACTTTCTTCAGCACTTTTCCCTGTTTTAATGTTTAAGACACACCTCCTTTAGGGAATGTTGCTGAGAGGAATCCCCTTTATTTCCCATCCATTTAATTATGTGCAATCTTTCCGCAGCAACTAATCTAGCCATGATTTGGAAGTGTGGCCACGTGCAAATTTTAATGTAGAATAAGATTCTTCCAACTCCTACCCCACTCATAGTGCTTAGACCATAGAGATGACAGGCTATTACACAACCTAAGTCGAATGTAAATAGAGAAAGTAGAGTCAAAATGCCATCTTAGAAACTAGCACAGGGTCTAAATTAAAAGCAGGTTAAGTTGCACGTATTT
The DNA here is from genome assembly GCF_009873245.2 of Balaenoptera musculus. Classification (NCBI taxonomy): domain Eukaryota; kingdom Metazoa; phylum Chordata; class Mammalia; order Artiodactyla; family Balaenopteridae; genus Balaenoptera; species Balaenoptera musculus. Next base: position 19,406,102 of record NC_045796.1, read on the forward strand.
GTGCACAAGTTGCAATAGTTCTGATTTTAAAAATACAGTTTAATAATAAAAAAAATCTTAGTTTTTCTCCTTGCTTAAAATGATCAAATGTAGCTTTCAGTTTAGTAGGCAACTGAAGGAAGATATGCATTTTGAAGAAACGTTGAAAATTACGCCCCTTTTAATAACATAATTAAGGTGGAACTAGTACCTAGATATGGCCCTTACCATTTTCTAGTATGATTTTTCTTCTAGATTGAATCATTGGTTTCTCCTCCTTTATTTTGTTTTCTATAGATCTCTTTGCAATGGATGGAACAATCATTCCCTTTGCTAATTATTGCAATAAAAATGGAAAAATGTGTTTCATTGAAAAAATACTGGATTATTCTATCCTATAACATATTAAAAGTTGATGCCAATTATATCTAGACAATTTATGTAAGCATAGGAATTGACAAGTAATAAGATTGGAGAATTGTTGAGGGGTTTTACAAAATATAGTACAAAAACTAGAGTACTGTATTTCAAAATTTAAAAATCTCAAATTATGGGCATACTTGGCCATATGTACACACACATACATTTTCAAAAGATCTAGGCAATATATATTCTGTTAAGTCCCCTTTTCACTGAAAGGTTGGCATAGTATTACTTTTTAGGGGATACAATGATCACTTTGACCATTATTTTTTTTTAATGTAAACCCAATAGTATTGTTTATGTCATGTAAAGCTATATCTAACATTAAATTCTCATATCATCAGTATTTGCCCTTGTAAATTAAATATGGATAAATTCTTAACAAACAAACATTCACCATGTGCTTTTTCTATGCCAGGTACACTGCTTCTCAAATGAAAAATGATTTAAGAAACTGAGATTGCCTAGTCTATAACAGACAAGATTGATGTAGACCTCTATAACACTGTTCACATATTTGAAAAACTGACTGTAGATAAGAGACTCACTTTACACAATGTAGCTCCAAAAGCAATAATATTCAGTTTTATTCAGCAGACATTTATGAGACACTTCTATGTGCCAGTCACTGTCATAGATGCTGGAGATACCAAAGTGAATAAGACATTTTCTACACTCAAGAAGCAAACTTCTACTGAAACTCAAATAGGTGAAAGCTTCAAGGAAGACAGTTTCAGTTCAACACAAAGACTGATTCCCTAACAATTAGAACTATCCACAAATGTAACAAGGAGTCTTGTGAGCTCTCATCTCTAAGTTTAGCCGTAATTCTCCAGGATGGGTATAGTAGAAGCAAAGTCTAGGGCAATGGACTTAATAACTGTTTAATACTAGACACAAGTGAATGACCAAACATCATGAGGGTGCAGACATCAGGCCATGGCCAGTAGTGGAAAAGCAAGTGAGCCCTGTGTGCTAAGAGGAAACCCAGAAGTTGGGTCAGTAATAAAGGTAAAGATGAGTCAGGGGAAGAACCTCAGCAGTACAGGAAGTTCATGATGAAGTTTATTGACAGACACAGGTACCTTTGAAGCCTGTAAGAAATGCCTTATTAGTATGAAATAAAAAGACCTTCAAAGCCCCTAACAAAGGACCAAACAGATGTCAAAGTTAATGGGGTAGCCATATTTAGCAAATATAAGTACTGGTCACCCAGTTAACTTTGAATTTCAAATAAAAAACCAAATATTTTTTAGTATAAGCATGTCCCAAATATTGCATAGGACACATTTATACTAAAGTTTTTTATTGTTTACCTGAAATTCAATGTTAACTGGGTAAACTGTATTTTATCTGGCAACCCTAACCAGATGAGCATCAGTCAGGATGGTGTAAAGGGGATCCATTCACAGGGTCAGGTTAGATTTATTCATTCAACAGTATTAATGGGGTACCTAATATTTGCCAGATACTATGTTAGCATTGGGAATACAAGAATGACCACGACAGACATAGCTTTGCTGCTCAATGATGTTACTGCCTAGTGGGAGAATAAGACGATTATATAAGTGCTATGATGGAGGAAGCACAGGGTATTATGTGAGCACACAATAGAAACATCCAACTCATTCCAGAGGGGCCAGAAAATCTTCCTTGAACGTATGACTAAAGCCCAGATCTGAAGCATTTGTAGGAGTTAGTCAGAGGAAAGAGCAGTGTAAGTGTTACTGGTGGAGGAAACAGCAAATGTATGAGATTGAGCATGGATCATTCAAGAAAATGCAAATACTTCACTGAGACTGGAGTTTAAATTGCAATTTGGAGAGTTATATAAGATAAGTCTGGAGCAAGAACTATATTATGAAGGACCTTGGAAGCAGAAAATTTGGATGCTATCCTATGGGAAATGGTAATCTCCAGAAGGCTCATCAGGCCAAGGATAGATATGGGGGAGATCATGTGATCAAATTTGAATAAGAGATATAAGTATGTCATTAGAATGGTGACATAGGCACCTCTGACTGCAGTTCCCTTTCACAAGAAGACCAACTAGCAACTATTCATAGAGCAAGACACCATGTAAAAATCCCAGAATATGGGAGTGTGGCTGAAGCAACCCCCTGGATCACAGAGACTTAGAAGGACTGCATTAGAAGGGTAAGAGGAATGGCTACACTCTAACCAGATTGTCGCTCCATCCAGGCCAGCAAGAGCTGTACCAAGAGGGCCCCCTTGGGCCTAAGGTTTCTCCAGTGGGAAAATGAGAGCCCGAGGTGTACATCCAGATCCCCCAGTATTGAAGAACACTACATGGGAGGTCCACTGGAGTCTTGTCTCACAGGGATCACAGGAGGAATTGGTGGGACTTGACAACTGGTGATTAGATTCAGCTGGAGAAGTGGGGGAGTGGGTTACAGCAACCAACACTCAGATCTTGGCAGGCTACATTCCTCCTCTCAGCTATGCCCTAGTAGAGGTCCCAGCCAGTGGCTCTGCAGAGCCAAGCTTGTGACCCTGTCTGACCAAGGAGTCCGGTGAATGGTTCTGCCTGATTCTGAGCTGTACGGACTTGTAGAGCCTGTTCTTTGGCTCTGTGTTTTGCAGGGAAGCAAATTTGAAGTCTTGCCTACTGTTAAGCACAGCCACCAGTCCAGCTCAATGAGGTAGCCCAACCAGAGCACCCAGGGAGATGCATAGCCCAAACACAAAAATGACAAACCTTTAGCTAGACTCACCAAGAAAAAAAAAGGGAAAGAACCTAAATAAATATAATTTTAAATGAAAGAAGAGACATTATAACTGATACCACAGAAATTTGAAGGATTAGAAGAGACTACTATGAAGAATTATACAGCAACCAATTGGACAACCTAGAAAAAAATGGGTAAATAACTAGAAACACACAGCCTACCAAGACAGAATCATGAAGAAGTAGAAAGTCTGAACAGACTAATAATGAATAAGAAGATTTAATGAGTAATCGAAAGTTCCCAACAAAGGAAAGCCCAGGACCAAATGGTTTCACTGATGAATTTTACCAAACATTTAAAGATTAATTAATGCTTTTCTTTCTCAAACTCTTCCAAAAAATTGAAGAAGAGGAAATACCCGCCAAATACATTTTACAAGGCCAGCATTATCCTGATACGAAAGCCACAAAAAAAGCACTACAAGGAAAGAAAGCTATAGACCAATATCCTTGAAGAATATAGATGCAAAAATTCTCAACAAAATACTAGTAAACCAAATAAACAGCACATTAAAAGGATTTTACATCATGATCAAGTGGGATTTATCCCTGGGATTCAATGATGTTTCGACATAAGCAAATCAATAAATGTGATATATCACATTACTAGAATGAGAGATAAAAATCTTATTATCACCTCAATAGATGCAGAAATGGCATTTGACAAAATTCAACATCATTCATGATACATATTGTCAACAAATTGGATATAAGAAGGAATGTACTTCAACATAATTAAGGCCGTATATGACAACACACAGCTAACATCGTACTTGGTGGTGAAAGGCTGAAAGATTTTCTTTCAGATCAGAAACAAGACAAGGGGGCATACCCTCACCAGTCCTACTCAACATAGTACTGGAAATTCTAGTCAGAGCAATTAGGCAAGAAAAAAATTAAAGGCATTCTGTCTCTATTTTCAGATGACATGATCTTATATATGGAAACCCCAAAAGACTCCACCAAAACACTGTTGGATGTAATCAACTAGTTCAGTAAAGTCGCAGGATACAAAAATCAATATACAAAAATTAGTAGTGTTTCTATACACTAACAAAGAACTATCTGGAAAAGAAATAATGACCCCACTTACGATAGCATCAAAAACAATAAAATACTTAGCAATAAATTTAACCAAGGAGGTGAAAGAACTGTATGCTGAAAACTATAAGAAATTAATGAAAGAAATTAAAGAAGACACAAATAAGTGAAAAGAAATACTATGTTCATAGATCAGAAAAATTAATATTGTTAAAATGTCCATACTACCCAAAGCCATCTACAGTTTCAATGTAATCCCTATCAAGATTCCAATGACACTTTTACAGAACTAGAAAAAACATTTAGGAAGCCAGACAAACAGGATAAGTGTATGGATTGTGTGTTAAGATACAATAAGGAATCAAAGGTAGTTCTAATTTTAATGGTTCTATTGTTTAGTTCTATTTTAAATTTTTCTGTCTGTGCCATTAGATAGTTGATAATGATGATTCCAGATGCTTTGAAAGGGAGGATTAGAGGAAAATCATCTCATTATGAATGAAAATCAGACAGACTTTGAGGTTCTCTGACAAGAGAAGTCTCAAATGCAGTTGTATTCACTGGCCTGGAGCTTCAGAGGAAGTTGTATCCTCAACATATAGATTTGGTAATTATCAATATACCCATAGCAATTGAAATCAGAGGAAGAGAATGCTCAAAGAAGTTGGGAAATCAGAAAGGCTTTAGGGAAAAGCCCTGTGGGACATCAACAATTACAATGGAGACTAAATTGAGAATCTGGAGAATCAACCAGTTGTGTGACATTTGACATAGCTTATGTTTTCTTTTTTTTTCCTTTTTATTTATCTCACACCTTACTTTTATCATTTACAAATTGAGGAATAAATATAGGATTGTAATAGCACCTGACATAGGTAGACAGTTAATAAATTTAGCATTATAGTCTGTGCATAGCCATCGCCTTACCTTCTCCCCTGCTCTGTGTACAAAGTTCAATTTGTTTTACACCACAGTGGTTCTTAACATTTTTGTTTTGATTGAGCTTTGTGAAAAACTGATGCAAGCATGCTCTCTCTTTTTAGAAAAATGCATATGAAGAACGCAAAGCAAAAATTTGCATGCAACTTCAAGAGGCTCATGGATTCCCAAAGCCCATCCCTGACTCTCTCTCTGCAGCATTACCTGAAGGAGGGAGACATTCAGATTGCATATGCGTTATTTTCCACTTGGGTTCTGGGGCCCCAAGCCTAAATCCATTCCAGCTTTGCAGGTCACAGCACAGCCCCAGGAGTTCTTAGCTCTTACACTTAAGACACGTAGGTGCTCTTGTTCTCTGTGGACATATGCTGGATGGGAATGAGAATAGGCAAGGTGTGAAAAAGTTCTGTCATTTATTTTCCAATTGCCCCATTTGGTAACCAGGCAAAGGGCATACTGTGTTTTGATATTCCAGCACCATCTATGATATGACTTCAGCTTCTTCGGTGTCCAATAGCAGTCCATTATTCATCCACATGTGAAAATCTACTGTCTTTTCTCTTCCCTGTTTTTCTTTCTCTCCCCAGCTTTCTTTTCTCTTTTTCCCTTTTATTCTAGAATTCTCTGGTTCTTTCTTTTAACTGAACACAATATGGAAGAAAAATGTAATTTGGGTTTACTGATACCTTTACTGAATATGTTTTATATTCCCTATTTGGAATTTTACATACTCACACCTTTATATGCTTCACTTTGACCCCTCTTCCCCATCCAACACCCCTGCCAAAAGAGTGCTTCCAATTTATAGGCAGACTTGGATTAACTTTTTTCCATCATAGTTTCAGTCTTATTAATTTAAAAAAAAGTTCTTACTTCAGTTTTACACCTGGATTTCCCTCTAAATACTTTCAAAATCTTCTATTGAATTATTTCTTTAAAGAAATCAGGCACTTACTCTGCAAGCTATCTTGTGCTATATGGTTTTTTGGTTTTGTTTTCTAATTTTTTAAACTGTATTTTATTTTATTTTTCTGTTTTAGTCATTCCAAATTGAAAGGAGTTTGCTGGGGCTGATTCATTCTAATGGTAACCAGAATATATTTTTAAAGATAAATGTCCCTCAGTACTTCCTTCTTTCATGCATCTATTTTAGAAGTCGGTGGCTGATGTCTCATAGCTCTTTCCAGATTGTATTTTTCATCTATCAGTAAAGCCAGTATCTTTATGACATATGGTAAGGAATGACCTTGAGTTTTTTCTAATAGATGAAGTGCAATCTCCATTTATAAAATTATATTAACACGTCTGCATATTTTTAAGCCTGTTGACTTTGCTTCTGTCATCAGAAGCCATGTTCAGGGGACAATAAAGACTGTCATTTTAAACTGTGTGTACACAAATCATTGGTAGCGTGCATCAAGCCATCTGCTCTGCCCCCCAATTTTTTTCTTTTTCTTTTTTTATGCGCAACTGTGAAAAGGCTTTAAAATGATAATGTTTCATACTTCCCATTTTCTCTGCTACAATTTTCATTACCTTGTCTTATGAAAATGTTACTTCTGATGAATTAGGTGCAAAATTCCAGTGTTAGATTGATTCTTTACCTTCCACATTTCGCCTGTCATTTAAACCAGTAGCTCTTCTTCAAATGTTATACAATCTCTGCTGGAACATAATTATAATTTCAATAAATCTGATTGCTATTTGAAATCTATATGTACTAATGCATGCAGAGCCTGATTATTTCAAGAAGATGGGCTATTCTATTGCTGCTTTATGTAGTGTGAAGAAATGACACGGTAGTAACTTTAACCATTTTGATTCTGAATGGAAGTGAATACCTAGTTTCATTATATGGACTTCCCTTGGTCCCCACATTCTTCTTCTTCTCCTCTCCTAATCCTGATATTGAACAAAATTAAAGAATTTATGCTGCAAAATTACAATCACTAACCTTTGTATAGTAAGTTCACATATGTTCTTAACGTAACATCAGCATTCTTTAATAGTAAAAAGCAAGATTTTTCTTCTCTCAAATTCTTGGGGAGTAGTTTTGTTTACAACGGATTCATCTTTTGAAATTCCTTTCTTTTGACATCCCAGAGGGAAAGAAATGTATCAGATGTGACCTAACTTTCTGTAGTGCTCAGCCAACTCATCTGTATGCGTTCAAATCGGTTTCCAAAGAAGATGGAGGTAGGGCTGCCATCTCAGCATCAGGGCAAAGTCAAAAAGATCTATTCTTTTGTTACAAGCCTTTGAAGAAAATCCCACCTCTATCAGCCAGATATTAAAACAAAAGCAATAGTTTTATTTCAAATGATGAATATCAGAAAACTTAAGTTATAACAGAATCCATGTTTTCCATATGAAGCAGATGTATCAAGGCAGCAGCCTTCAAAATTCATGGTCAAGAATTCTGAAGAAATTTCCAAAGATGCAGACTCCTCCCACACTTATAATAAAGATGTGTGGAGGATTTTGGGGATGTAACATCTGGGGTCCCCAGAGACTGAGGAGCCTGACCTCTGCTGGTGTCCTCAAATGCCCTAAATTCTCTCCTTCCCCTACTTCCTGCATCTGTCAAAACCACTTCCTTATGGCGGGTAGTGATATATTGACACGGTTGTACTAATATGTAACTAATCAAAAATTTAACCTTGCCTAGGACAGTTTGCATCATAGAAAATTTAACTTTGCCTAGGACCGTTGCATCATAGTTATAGGGGAGCTCCTATAACCTAAAGGAGTTTTCAGGGATAGCCCTGGAAAGAAGCACAGCTGAAGGGATTTCCAATAAACAGAATGAAGGCCAAGGAGACTAATGTATATAAATGGGGTATTTCTGCTAGTGCTTTATTTTGACTCTGGATACTGTAGAAGGCCCTTGGTGTATAAATTAATGAGCCACTTGTAGACCTGTGGTTCCTGAAGACTGCAGCACTGAACTTCCTATGGTTTTATTATGACAAATTTTTTTAGAGAAATTTCTACCAGTTTGGATCTTGTTTTGATGAAGTCATAGGGTGAGGAGGATTAGAAGAGGTCTGTCTTCTGACTACTCCATGTATAAAGATGATGGACAAAAGGAAACTAGCATGTTAGCCATTTTATATGTACTTGCTTTCATTCTTACAACAACCAAGTAAAGTAGGTCCTATGGTTACCTCATGTTATAGACAAACAAACTGAGCTAAGATAAACTCAACAATTTGTTCAAAATTCTTTAGGGACAAAGACCAAGTCTCTAAGTAGCCTGAGCTGATCTTGCCTGAAAGTGCCCAAAACAAGAGAATTGCATTTCATCTTATCATTGGCTACCAAAGGTAATAGTTGGATGTGACTTTTCTCACAAACTAGTCCATTCCTCTCACTTGTCAGGTAAGGCCAGAGGCAGAAATCACACAGCAGAATGTCAGGTTCAAACTAGACCCCAGACTGCTTTAAATGTCAGATACCATGGCCAAGGGCTCATTTTTCTCCATTTCTTTATAGGGGCCCAAGAATTCTGAAGCTCTGAATGACGAGAACTGAAATCTCAGAGACTCATTAAGAAATTTAAGATGATTTGAATTAACAGATTTTGGTCTGTATTCACTTCTATGGAGCCGGACTGCCTGGGTTCATGTCACGGCTCCGTCACTTATTGTTGTTGCCTTTGGGCAAGTTACTTGATCTCCCTATGCCCTTTTCTTTGTCTGTGAAAAATGGGAATAATAATAACAGTAACCTGTTTCATAGGGTAATGTAGGCATTTAACAAATTAATAAACATCTACCAAGAGCTGAAACATATGGTAGAATTAGCAGAAAAGGACACTAAAATAAATTACTACAAATATATTCTATGTATTAAAAAAATTAAGTAGAGACAGGATGACTAAAGGTAACGTAGTATCCTGGAACAGAAAAAGGACATTAGGTAAAAAATAAGGAAATCTGAATACAGTATGGACTTTAGTTAATAATTATGTGTGAATATTGGTTCATTAATTGTAACAAATGTTCCATACTAATGTAAGATGTTAAAAATAGAGAAAACTGGGTATGAGGTACATGAGAACTTTGTGTACAATCTGCCCAATTTTTCAGCAAGTCTAAAACTGTTCTAAAAATAAAGTCTATTTTTTTTAACACCTTTATTGGAGTATAATTGCTTTACAATGGTGTGTTAGTTTCTGCTTTATAACAAAGTGAATCAGCTATACATATACATATATCTCCATATCCCCTCCCTCTTGCGTCTCCCTTCCACCCTCCTTATCCCAGTCCTCTAGGTGGTCACAAAGCACCGAGCTGATCTCCCTGTGCTATGCGGCTGCTTCGCACTAGCTCTCTATTGTACATTTGGTAGTATATATAAGTCTCTCACTTCGTCTCAGCTTACCCTTCCCCCTCCCTGTGTCCTCAAGTCCATTCTCTACATCTGCGTCTTTATTCCTGTCCTTCCCCTAGGTTCTTCAGAACCTTTTTTTTTTTTTTTAGATTCCATATATATGTGTTAGCATACAGTATTTGTTTTTCTCTTTCTGACTTATTTCACTCTGTATGACAGAATCTAGGTCCATCCACCTCACTACAGATAATTCAATTTCATTTCCTTTTACGGCTGAGTAATATTCCATTATATATAAGTGCCACATCTTCTTTATCCATTCATCTGTTGATGGACACTTAGGTTGCTTCCATGTCCTGGCTATTGTAAATAGAACTGCAATGAACATTGTGGTACATGACTCTTTTTGAATGATGGTTTTCTCAGGGTATATGCCCATTAGTGGGATTGCTGGGTCATAAGGTAGTTCTATTTTTAGTTTTTTAAGGCACCTCCATACTGTTCTCCATAGTGGCTGTATCAATTTACATTCCCACCAACAGGGCAAGAGGGTACCCTTTTCTCCACACCCTCTCCAGCATTTATTGTTTGTAGATTTTTTGATGACGACCATTCTTACTGGTGTGAGGTGATACCTCATTGCAGTTTTGATTTACACTTCTCTAATGATTAGTGATGTTGAGCATCCTTTCATGTATGTGTTGGCAATCTGTATGTCTTCTTTGGAGAAATGTCTATTTAGGTCTTCTGCCCATTTTTGGATTGGGTTGATTGTTTTTTTCATATTGAGCTGCATGAACTGCTTGTAAATTTTGGAGATTAATCCTTTGTCAGTTGCTTCATTTGCAAATATTTTCTCCCATTTTGAGGGTTGTCTTTTCATCTTGTTTATGGTTTCCTTTGCTGTGCAAAAGCTTTTAAGTTTCATTAGGTCCCATTTGTTTATTTTTGTTTTTATTTCCATTTCTCTAGGAGGTAGGTCAAAAAGGATCTTGCTGCGATTTATGTCATAGACTATTCTGCCTATGTTTTCCTCTAAGAGTTTGATAGTGTCTGGCTTTACATTTAGGTCTTTAATCCACTTTGAGTTTATTTTTGTGTATGGTGTTAGGGAGTGTTCTAACTTCATTCTTTTACATGTAGCTGTCCAGTTTTCCCAGCACCACTTATTGAAGGGGTTGTCTTTTCTCCATTGTATATTCTTGCCTCCTTTATCAAAGAAAAGGTGATATGTGCATGGGCTTATCTCTTGGCTTTCTCTCCTGTTCTATTGATCTATATTTCTGTTTTTGTGCCAGTACCATACTGCCTTGATTACTGTAGTTTTGTAGTATAGTCTGAAGTCCAGGAGCCTGATTCCTCCAGCTCCATTTTTCGTTCTCAAGATTGCTTTGGCTATTCGGGGTCTTTTGTGTTTCCATACAAATTGTGAAATTTTTTGTTCTAGTCCTGTGAAAAATGCCATTGGTAGTTTGATAGGGATCGCATTGAATCTGTAGATTGCTTTGGGTAGTATAGTCATTTTCACAATATTGATTCTTTCAATCCAAGAACGTGGTATATCTCTCCATCTGTTTGTATCATCTTTAATTTCTTTCATCAGTGTCTTATAGTTTTCTGCATACAGGTCTTTTGTCTCCTTAGGTAGGTTCATTCCTAGGTATTGTATTCTTTTTGTTGCAATGGTAAATGGAAGTGTTTCCTTAATTTCTCTTTCAAATTTTTCATCATTAGTATATAGGAATGCAAGAGATTTCTGTGCATTAATTTTGTATCCTGATACTTTACCAAATGCACTGATTAGCTCTAGTAGTTTTCTGGTAGCATCTTAAAGATTCTCTGTGTATATTATCATGTCATCTTCAAACAGTGACAGTTTTACTTCTTCTTTTCTGACTTGGATTCCTTTTATTTCTTTTTCTTCTCTGATTACTGTGGCTAAATCTTCCAAAACTATGTTGAATAATAGTGGTGAGAGTAGGCAACCTTGTCTTATTCCTGATCTTAGTGGAAATGGTTTCAGTTTTTCACCATAGAGAATGATGTTGGCTGTGGGTTTGTCATATATGGCCTTTATTATGTTGAGATAAGTTCCCTCTCTGCATACTTTCTGGAGGGTTTTTATCATAAATGGGTGTTGAATTTTGTCCAAAGCTTTCTCTGCATCTATTGAAATGATCATATGATTTTTCTCCTTCAATCTGTTAATATGGTGTATCACAATGATTGATTTGCATATATTGAAGAATCCTTGCATTCCTGGGATAAACCCCACTTGATCATGGTGTACAATCCTTTTAATGTGCTGCTGGATTCTGTTTGCTAGCATTTTGTTGAAGATTTTTGCGTCTATGTTCATCAGTGATATTGGCCTGTAGTTTTCTTTCTTTGTGACATCTTTGTCTGGTTTTGGTGTCAGGGTGATGGTAGCCTCATAGAATGAGTTTGGGAGTGTTCCTCCCCCTGTTATATTTTGGAAGAGTTTGAAAAGGATAAGTATTAGCTCTTCTCTAAATGTTTGATAGAATTGGCCTGTGAAGGCATCTGGTCCTGGGCTTTTGTTTGTTGGAAGATTTTTAATCAGTGTCAATTTCAGTGCTTGTGATTGGTCTGTTCATATTTTCTATTTCTTCCTGGTTCAGTCTTGAAAGGTTGTGCTTTTCTAAGAATTTGTCCATTTCTTCCAGGTTGTCCCATTTTATTGGCATATAGTTACTTGTAATAATCTCTCATGATCCTTCATATTTCTGCGGTGTCAGTTGTTACTACTCCTTTTTCATTTCTAATTCTCTTGATTTGAGTCTTCTCCCTTTTTTTCTTGATGACTCTGGCTAATGGTTTATCAATTTTAATTATCTTCTCAAAGAACCAGCTTTTAGCTTTATTGATCTTTGCTATCGTATCCTTCATTTCTTTTTCATTTATTTCTGATTTGATCTTTATGATTACTTTCCTTCTGCTAACCATGGGGTGTTTTTGTTCTTCTTTCTCTAATTGCTTTAGGTGTAAGGTTAGGTTGTTTATTTCCGATGTTTCTTGTTATCTGAGGTAGAATTGTATTGCTATAAACTTCCTTCTTAGAACTGGTTTTGCTGTATCCCAGAGGTTTTGGGTCGTCGTGCTTTCATTGTCATTTCTTTCTAGGTATTTTTTGATTTCCTCTTTGATTTCTTCAGTGATCTCTTGGTTATTAAGTAGTGTATTGTTTAGCCTCCATATGTTTGTATTTTTTACAGATTTTTTCCTGTAATTCATATCTAGTCTCATAGCATTGCAGTTGAAAAAGATACTTGATACGATTTCAATTTTCTTAAATTTACCAAGGCTTGATTTGTGACCCAAGATATGATCTATCCTGGAGAATGTTCCATGAGCACTTGAGAAGAAAGTGTATTCTGTTGTTTTTGGATGGAATGTTTTATAAATATCAATTAAGTCCATCTTGTTTAATGTATCATTTAAAGCTTGTGTTTCCTTATGTATTTTCATTTTTGTTGATGTGTCCATTGGTGAAACTGGGGTGTTAAATTCCCCTACTGTGATTGTGTTACTGTCAATTTCCCCTTTTATGGCTGTTAGCATTGGCTTATATATTGAGGTGCTCCTATGTTGGGTGCATAAATATTTACAATTGTTATATCTTCTTCTTGGATTGATCCCTTGATCATTACATAGTGTCCTTCTTTGTCTCTTGTAATAGTCTTTATTTTAAAGTCCATTATGTCTGATATGAGTATTGCTACTCCAGCTTTCTTTGATTTCCATTTGCATGGAATATCTTTTTCCATCCCCTCACTTTCAGTCTGTATGTGTTTGTAAGTCTGAAGTGGGTCTCTTGTAGGCAGCATATATAGTGGTCTTGTTTTTGTATCCATTCAGCCAGTCTGTGTCTTTTGGTGGGAGCATTTAATCCATTTACATTTAAGGTAATTATCGATATGTATGTTCCTATTATCATTTTCTTAATTGTTTTGGGTTTGTTATTGTAGGTGTTTTCCTTCTCTTGTATATCCTGCCTAGAGAAGTTCCTTTAGCATTTGTTGTAAAGCTGGTTTGGTGGTGCTGAATTCTCTTAGCTTTTGCTTGTCTGTAAAGTTTTTAATTTCTCTGTTGAATCTGAATGAGGTCCTTGCTGGGCAGAGTAATCTTGGTTGTAGGTTTTACTTTTTCATCACTTTAAATATGTCCTGCCACTCCCTTCTGGCTTGCGGAGTTTCTGCTGAAAGATCAGCTGTTAACCTTATGGGGATTCCCTTGTATGTTATTGGTTGTTTTTCTCTTGCTGCTTTTAATATTTTTTCTTTGTATTTAATTTTTGATAGTTTGATTAATATGTGTCTTGGCATGTTTCTCCTTGGATTTATCCTGTATGGGACTCTCTGTGCTTCCTGGACTTAATTAACTATTTCCTTTCCCATATTAGGGAAGTTTTCAACTATAATCTCTTCAAATATTTTCTCAGTCCCTTTCTTTTTCTCTTCTTCTTCTGGGACCCCTATAATTAGAATGTTGGTGTGTTTAATGTTGTCCCAGAGGTCTCTAAGACTGTCCTCAATTCTTTTTATTCTTTTTTCTTTATTCTGCTCTGCAGTAGTTATTTCCACTATTTTATCTTCCAGGTCACTTATCTGTTCTTTTGCCTCAGTTATTCTGCTATTGATTCCTTGTAGAGAATTTTAAATTTCATTTATTGTGTTGTTCATCATTGTTTGTTTGTTCTTTAGTTCTTCTAAGTCCTTGTTAAACATTTCTTGTATTTTCTCCATTATATTTCCAAGATTTTGGATCATCTTTACTACCATTACTCTGAATTCCTTTTCAGCTAGACTGCCTATTCCTTCTTCATTTCTTTGGTCTGGTGGGTTTTTACCTTGCTCATTCATCTGCTGTGTGTTTCTGTGTCTTCTCATTTTGCTTAAGTTACTGTGTTTGGGGGTCTCTTTTTCACCAGCTGCAGGTTTATAGTTCCCGTTGTTTTTGGTGTCTACCCCCAGTGGCTAAGGTTGCTTCAGTGGGTTGTGTAGCTTCCTGGTAGAGGGGACTAGTGCCTGTGTTCTGGTGGATGAGGCTGGATCTTGTCCTTCTGGTGGGCAGGACCGTGTCTGGTGGTATGTTTTGGGGTGTCTGTGACTTTATTATGATTTTAGGCAGCCTCTCTGCTAATGGGTGGGGGTGTGTTCCTGTCTTGGTAGTTGTTTGGCATAGGGTGTCCAGCACTGTAGCTTCCTGGTCGTTGAGTGGAAGTGGGTCTTAGCATTGAGATGGAGATCTCTGGGAGAGCTTTTGCCATTTGATATTATGTGGAGCTGGGAGGTCTCTGGTGGACCCATGTCCTGAACTTGGCTCTCCCACCTCAGAGGCACAGGCCTCACAGCCAGCTGGAGCACCAAGACACTGTCAGCCACACGGCTGAGAAGAAAAGGGAGAAAAAAAGAAAGAAAGAAAGAAAGAAAGAAAGAAAGAAAGAAAGAAAGAAAGAAAGAAAGAAAGAAGAAAGAAAGAAAGAAAGAAAGAAAGAAAGAGAGAGAGAGAGAAAGAAAGCAAGCAAGAAAGAAAAAATAAATATATAAAATAAAAGTTATTAAAATAAAAAGTATAAAAATTATTAAAGTAAAAAATTAAAAAGTAATAATAAGAGAAAGAAAGAAAGAAGGGAGCAACCGAACCAAAAAACAAATCCACCAATGATAACAACCGCTAAAAACTATACTTAAAAAAAACAAAAAACACAAAACGGACAGACCTAACCCTAGGACAAATGGTAAAAGCAAAGCTATACAGACAAAATCACACAAAGAAGTGTACACATACACACTCACAAAAAGAGGAAAAGGAAAAAAAATATATATATCTATATATAAAAAAAAAAGGAGGAAGAGAGCAACCAAATCAATAAACAAATCTACCAATGATAATAAACTCTAAATACTAAACTAAGATAAACATAAAAGCAGAAACAAATTCTTACAGAAATCCAACCCCAAGTCTACAGTTGCTCCCAAAGTCCACTGCCTCAATTTTGGGATGATTTGTTGTCTATTCAGATAATCCACAGATGCAGGTACATCAAGTTGATTGTGGAGATTTAACCTGCTGCTCCTGAGGCTGCATGGAGTAATTTCCCTTTCTCTTCTTTGTTCACACAGCTCCTGTGGCTCAGCTTTGGATTTCCCTGCCTTTGTGTGTAGGTTGCCTGAGGGCGTCTGTTCTTCACCTAGACAGGACGGGGTTAAAGGAGCAGCTGCTTCGGGGGCTCTGGCTCACTCAGGCCGGGGGGAGGGAGGGGTATGGATGCGGGGCGAGCCTGCGGCGGCAGAGGCCAGTGTGATGTTGCACCAGCCTGAGGCGTGCCGTGCATTCTCCCGAGGGAGTTGTCCCCGGGTGACGGGACCCTGGCAGTGGCGGGCTGCACAGGCTCCCGGGAGGGGCAGTGTGGAGAGTGACCTGTGCTTGCACACAGGCTTCTTGGTGGTGGCAGCAGCAGCCTTAGCGTCTCATTCCCGTCTCTGGGGCCCGCGCTGATCGCCGCAGCTCGCGCCCATCTCTGGAGCTCGTTTAGGTGGCGCTCTGAATCCCCTCTCCTCGCGCACCTGAAACAATGGTCTCTTGCCTCTTCAGCAGGTCCAGACATTTTCCCGGACTCCCTCCTGGCCAGCTGTGGCGCACTAGCCCCCTTCAGGCTGTGTTCACACCGCCAACCCCAGTCCTCTCCCTGGGATCCGACCTCCGAAGCCCGAGCCTCAGCTCCCAGCCCCGCCCGCCCCGGCGGGGGAGCAGACAAGCCTCTCGGGCTGGTGAGTGCTGCTCGGCGCCAAGCCTCTGTGCGGGAATCTCTCCGCTTTGCCCTCCGCACCCCTGTGGCTGCGCTCTCCTGCGTGGCTCCGAAGCTTCCCTCCCCCACCCACCCCCCTTTCTCCGCCAGTGAAGTGTCTTCCTAGTGTGTGGTAACTTTTCCTCCAGATCCCTCCCAGAGGTGCAGGTCCCATCCCTATTCTTTTGTCTCTGTTTTTTCTTTTTTCTTCTGCCCTACCTGGGTACGTGGGGAGTTTCTTGCCTTTTGGGAAATCGAGGTCTTCTGCCAGCGTTCAGTAGATGTTCTGTAGGAGTTGTTCCACATGTAGATGTATTTTTGTTGTGGGGAGGAAGGTGATCTCCACGTCTTACTCCTCCGCCATCTTGAAGGTCTCCCCCAAGTCTATTTTTTTAAATGAGACTAACGAAAAATAATCCATCAAAAATTTAAATTTCCTACCCTCTTCCTTCCCCCAAATCCCCCCAAGGCACCAGGAAAAGGAGGTTCTATTTCCTCAAGGTGTTACAGGAGGGGCTGATCTTTACGCTGCTGTGTCTGCAGGTCTCTAGAGCCTCCTGTTAAGCTAGAGTAACTGAGTCTTCTATCACGCTCTCTTTCCGTGCTCCTCCTATAACTGAAGGTCTCTGAGTGAAGGGTATGTATGTGGCTGGCTTTTAAAGGAGCCCCTAAACATACCATGTCATCAGTTCTACTCTGCATGGTCACCCCAGAACACTGAAACTGTAAATAAGATATCCAGTCTTTTCCTCTTTTTTGGCTTTTTCTTTAGTCTATGTTGCTTTTTTTCTTTTTCTTTTTTAATTTACACGGAACCCATTTGTTCTAACATCAGCCCTGCTGAGAAGGAGTGTGGGGTGGTTGGGGAGAAAAAGAAACCATGAGTTTTCACATCCTAGTCTCACCCCTTCCAAATTCCTCTCTTGCCCTGAACAAATACCTAGCTCCACTTTCTTCCTGGAGGAGTGTGAATTCCCATACATTTTTTTTTCTACTTATGAATTATGGTAAAACTTTATGTTGAGAATGAAACTATTTCCACTTGTTGTGTAAGGGAAACTATTAAAATTTGCAGAATCTTTTGACAAACTCTGGTTTTAAAGACTATTGTCAAATAAGGACTCAAACGTAGTAGGCTGAACAATAACCGCCTGGCTTTAGACTGGACCTTCACTGTTCTTTCCTGAAAATTTTAAGTTGCACAGTTTAGTCTTGATGTTTAAGACAGTATAGAAAAGGGGGAAAAACGCACTACATTACTAAAAGAAAAAATATATCAGGAAGAAATTCTAAAATGCTTTCTGTGTCACACTGATAAAAGGAAGTGCTGTTTTATTATTAAAAGTTATAGCTGAAACTTAACATTCTAGTACTTTGGAGGACTAAATAATGCATATGCTATTGGAAAGTTTTATAAGTGCTTGCAATTTTATTATATATACTTATGTTATAATGAATCACTTGATTTATTTAGATAAAGCCCTATTTTATATAAGGCTGTATTCAAGCTCTCTTATTAAAAAAGATGTGGACAAAGGAGTTCTCTAGATGGGCCTTAAATACTTTAATTTTATACTTGCAACACTCATTGCCTTAACAAAGTTGATAATGACAGAAATGATTTTTACCTGTTTGCAGAATCAACCTAAGCAGATGAACGCTACTACTGGCAAATTTGTACTTTTAAGATTAGTCTATTTGTCTTCTCATCACTTAAGAAATTGTATAGATTATACATTTAAGTGGTATACTGCTAGAGTACTTCTGAGATGATTGATTTTGTGCTAGAAGGCTCTGTTTTTCATGATCTTCAGTCTGCATCTTTCTTCTGAGCTGCAGCCCCTTTTTCGGGATGCCTGCATGGATATCTTTACTTGGCTGTCTCCTAAATGACACACACACACAAACACACTTTCTGTTCCCAGCAACCTCAAGTTACTAGCTATGTCCAGAACATGTCATGGTCTTTGACAACAAGGGGACTTTCTTACCTCATTGTCTCTCTCTGAATTCCCTTGCTAGAATCCCACTTACTTATTAATGATTTACTTTAACAATTCCTTTAAGACTTACTTTTGTAAACTTTTCTTATCTCCCTATTCTCTCCTCCTCCAAAGAAATGTAATAACTTTTTTACATACTCCCAAAGTGTGTGAGATCCTGGAAAGTAGAAGCCCTGATTTATTTGCCTACAAATAAATTGTTATACTAGATTGTCAAGCATGTGTGTGTGTGTGTGTGTGTGTGTGTGTGTGTGTGTGTGTGTCTTGCAGAGGTTGATGTGTTTGGAGTCACCTGTTGGCCAGGACTGGTCAAGATGAGCAGGAATAAGAAGACATAGAGATTCATTTCTCTGTATGATAGAGTAACTAGTATTTGGGGAATGTGTTCTGGCTGTTAGAAAAGGTTTGGAAGATTATAGAGTGGTCTTGGGAGAAAGAAGGTGACCAACAACACAGCAGGAAATCAGGCCTAAGGAGAAGGACTAGAGACACCAAGTTACTCTTCTGAACAGTGATGTCTAAATTCTTATTTGTAAATAATTTTCTGTGCAATACTACTACCAAATCTTCAGTGAAATTTAAGTTGGCGGTGCCTTGGGAAATGAGGGGAAGGCTGGATGATTGGTTTGGAGTAAAGCTATGCAGACAGAGGACACAGCAAGAGAGTGAAGTGCCAAAGCAGGCTTACCAAAGACTCAATCAGGACAGTAATAAAAGCTTGAGGTGTCCAAGAGAATGGAAAGACTTTCTGAATATCTGGAAATTTTACAAAGCATGCTAGAGCTTTCAAGAAAGTTGAGATGAAATATCAAATAATTTAATTGGCTATTAAAGGAAAAGCCCCCAGAATGTTAGAGGATTTGAGAAGATTCTACTCCTACAAAGTTTAAGAAAGTTTAGCATTGAAATTAGAAAGTAATATATTAAATTCCATTTTTTTTAAAGATTTTTAAAAATTAATTAATTTATTTATTTTTGGCTGTGTTGGGTCTTCGTTTCTGTGCGAGGGCTTTCTCCAGCTGTGGCAAGTGGGGGCCACTCCTCATCGCGGTGCGCGGGCCTCTCACCATCGCAGCCTCTCTTGTTGCAGAGCACAGGCTCCAGACGCGCAGGCTCAGTAGTTGTGGCTCACGGGCCTAATTGCTCCACAGCATGTGGGATCCTCCCAGACCAGGGCTGGAACCCGCGTCCCCTGCATTAGCAGGCAGATTCTCAACCACTGCGCCACAAGGGAAGCCCGTAAATTCCATTTTTTATGGTGCCAAAATAACATGCTTTCCCAACAACAAGTTTCTCTTCACTTAAGAGATATGAGACCATTTCCATGTTTTTGAGATTGACATCTCTAAAATACCCACAGTTCTAGAGAGGGATTCAAGCACCTACTCTAAGGTGTGTGGCTTTTCTGGTCCACATATTTGGGGCACCCAAATCTCATAAGTTTATTTAGCAATAAATATTGAGGGAATTGTTTACCCTGGGATTTATGATGACAAGGTGATCATTATTTGATAATGAATGTATCCGCCATATGACAAGAACTAAATGTCACTAAATATTTATTTTAAATATATATTATATTAAAATATATATTAAAATTGGTGAAAACCAAAGTCAAAGAGAAAAATCTTAGAAGAAGGCAGAGGGCAGCAAAAGACACATTTACATTTAAATAGGAACAATGCCTGACTTTTCCAGAAAAACTATGGAGACCATAAAACGATGAATCATAAATTTTAAATGCAGAAAGGAATTAGCTATTAACTTAGGGAGAACATCCTTCAAATTAAGGCATACCAAAGATACTTTTAAGCAAGAAAAATCTGGGAGAATAATTAGCAATAATCACACACACACACACACAAAAACACACACACACAATTACAGGAAGTTCTTCACGTAGAAGAGAAATTATTACATTTGGAAGAACAGAAATACATGATTTACCCTTCTTGGGGTTCACAGAACTTCTCCAATCTGTGGATTGTTATTTTCTTACGTTTTGAAAACATTGTTAGCTATTATCTCATCAGTTATTGTCTCTGCCTTTTTGCATTCTCCCCTCTTTCTGAGATTCCAGTTGTACATATATATTTGTAACTTTCTCCTTTGGATGGCTTAAGATATTTTCTATATTTTCATCTTTTTTTGCCATGCTTTAATCTGTATATTTTCTAGTGACTTGATTTCTAGTTCATAATTCTCAATTCTGCTACATCTAATTTACTATTAAACTCTTACCCTCTTAAGGAGTTTATTATGTCATTTACTGTATCTTAAAATATTTTGTTTTCCTAGAGCATTTTCATACAGCTCAATTTTCTATTGAATTTTTTCCATCTTGACACCCTCCATCTTGTCATTGTCTTCTCATCTTGTATTGAATACGTTAACCAGTTATTTTAATGTTTGTAAATGATAACTCATATATATGTCACTTATAGGTCTGTTTTTATTGTCTGTCTTTTCCTCTTGGTTTTTGGTCAGTTACTCTTGTGGTATGCTTGACCATTTTTTGATTTAATTACAGATAATTTGTATAAAATATATAATATGTATATTGAAGCTCTTATTGACATTATCTTTTCTCATAGAGAATGTAATTTTGCTTTCAGGAAATCTATTAGAGTAGGGAAAGGTCATATAGGATTCAAAGCTGGATTTCACCCTTTTGTGAGGGTGAGTCTCTTTCTAGTTGGAACTGATCCTTAGAGGATATATCTTTCAGGCTCCATACTGGAAACTAGGATATCCTTGCCTAGCCCTGAACTGTAATTTCTGTCTTTATGGTCTCACAAGATTGCCAGAATCTCTATTCATCTTGCTAATTTTTTACCCACCACACTCTGCTTGTCCTCTTAGCCTCTCTAGCTCAAAGTGCTTAAAAATGCCTTAAGGGGTTAAGTAGTCGTAACGTGGGGCTCGGGCTTCCCTGGTGGCGCAGTGGTTGAGAGTCTGCCTGCCAATGCAGGGGACCCGGGTTCGAGCCCTGGTCTGGGAGGATCCCGCATGCCGCGGAGCGACTAGGCCCGTGAGCCACAGCTACTGAGCCTGCGCGTCTGGAGCCTGTGCTCCGCAACGGGAGAGACCGCGATGGTGGGAGGCCCATGCACCGCAGTGAGGAGTGGCCCCCGCTTGCCACAGCTGGAGAAAGCCCTCGCACAGAAACGAAGACCCAACACAGTCATAAATAAATAAATTTTAAAAAAAAGAAAAAACAAACGTAATGTGGTGCTCACTCCAGTTTGTTTTCCTTTATTCCAGGATCCTAACTGTTGAAGCCTTGGCTTCCTTGGTATCTCTTCAATGGTATCAAGCAGATTTTTTTTTTCCCAACTTTTCTGTTTCTTCACCAGCCATTTATGGTGGAGGTATTGCTCTGTAATGAGTTACTCCAACATTACAAGTTAAGCAACTCTGAAACAGTTTTCATTTTCAACTTTCAGTATCTTTATTTTCCTAGAACTGGACACAATTAACTCTTCGAAGCAGGCCACTCCTCAATATCTTAAACCTTATAATTCAGACTCTTGTTTTAACAAACTCTAATGTGTGATTTTTAAATGTAAGAATGCATTCAAGAACAGGGAAACTAAATTTAAGGGATTATACCAACACATTTCCTCAATATTAATAGAACTACATGAAGTTAAATACCCTGTGTATAACATATGAGTTTTAATATTGCAGAACTTTGACTCTCTTATAAGAGAGTAACTCACATAACAAGTTACTCTTTACTTTTCTATCCCAAGCAATGTGAGATATTACAAATGATAGATCATATCTGTAACATTTCACTGTGTATTTAAATCAATTTAAGAGACAATCCTCTCTATTGTATATAGGCGAAAAAAAACAAAAAAACAAAAAACAAAACAACACTTCCATCCCTGCCCTGAAAATAATCAGTTAACTCTGAAATAAATTAATCAAGTTTCAGCAAATGGAACACCAGATATAGGTCACAGGCAACTTTTCCCCTTAAGCCTCTTTCCTAAGCAATTTTATGGAAAGTTTTGGTGTTGGCCAAAAGAAGACACCGGTTTATTATTCAACTTTGTTTTAATGGGTTTCAACATTCTCTGACAGATTTTGGTTAAGATATTTCCATTAAAAGTACTGATTTAAAAATCTAACAACTTAAAACTACCACATCAAAAAATGGTTGGGCTTCCCTGGTGGCGCAGTGGTTGAGAATCTGCCTGCCAATGCAGGGAACACGGGTTCGAGCCCTGCTGGGAAGATCCCACATGCCGCGGAGCGGCTGGGCCCGTGAGCCACAATTACTGAGCCTGCGTGTCTGGAGCCTGTGCTCTGCAACAAGAGAGGCCGCGATGGTGAGAGGCCCACGCACCGCAATGAAGAGAGGCCCCCACTTGCCACAACTAGAGAAAGCCCTCGCACAGAAACGAAGACCCAACACAGCCATAAATAAATAAATAAAATTAAAAATAAAAACAAAAAAAAAAAACAGCAACAACATACATTAAAAAAAAAATGGTCGACAAAACGTTCCTTTCTTTCTGAAGGTTTCACAGTGCATTTATATCATTAACCAGCCTTTTACTATTAAACTTAAATGGCCAAATGAGACAGTTCTGAGCTATTCTTCCACAGCCAATTAAGACAGCTCAGTGTTCTATTCATTTAGTCATCTGATTTTTCTGAGCAGATTTGTTGACCTAGCCAGCTCCAGAAGCCTTCTTGCCCACTGTCATTATTACATCCACAGCAACTGTCTGCCTCATATCATGAGCAGCAAAATGACCCAGAGGAGGAGAGTCAGAGAGACTCTCAACACACATAATTCTGTTACAAACACCCTCAGTGATGGCAGCATCAATAGATTTCAAAAAGTTGGGCCATCTTCCAGCTTCTTACCAGAAAAGCAATCAATCTTCTTCTGCCTGGCAAACTTACAAGCAATATAAGCAGTGTGACAATCCAGCTCAATTATACAGCCAGCAATGATTTGGCCTGGATGGTTCAGGATAATTACCTGAGCAATGAAGCCAGCTGCTTCCATAGTAAGTCATTTTTGCTGTCACTAGCCATGTTGTCACAATAAATATCTTTGATAGACATGTTCATGACATTGAAGACCATGTTGTTCCCAGGCAGAGCTACACTCAAAGTTTCAAAATGCATTTCAGCAAACCTCACTTCAGTTGTAGTGTTGACTTGGGCAAAGGTGGTCACCACGCCCAGTCTAGTCTCAACTCAACTCACAGGGATTGTACCAATAACACCAATTTTGTAGGCAACCTGGAGGGACAGACAAAAGGGCTTGGCAGTTGCATGAGTTGTTTGCAGGATGCAATACAGAGCTTTAAGCAGTGTGGCTCCACTGGCATTGTCATCCTTATGGTAAATTACCATCTCTTGAACCAAGCTACTTTAGCACTTAGCTCCAGCACATTGCCACCATTCCAACCAGAAATTGGCACAAATGCTACTGTGTTGAGGTTATAACCACTTTTCTTAATATAGATGCTGACTTCCTCATATCTCTTCTAGCTGTAGAGTAACTGGGTAGAATCTATCGTGTTAACATCAAAAATTAGTTGATTCAAACCTAGCATGTAAGCCAGTAGGGCATGATAATGGGTCCACACATTCTTATTGATACCTTCTTCAAATTTAGAAATATCAGCAGCAACACTGTCAGCCTGAGATGTGTCTGTGACCATGTTTTTGATAAAATCTCTGTGTACTAAGGCATCATGATAGTCATATAATACTTGTTGATCTCAAATTTCCACAAGGAGAGATCAATGGTGATACCATATTCCCATTCAGTGTTAAGTTTTTCCAAGACCCAAGTATACTCAAAGAAGGCTTTTCCCATCTCAGCAGGCTCATTCTAAAATTTTCTGATGGTTGTTTTGTTGATTCCACCACATTTGTAGATCAAATGGCCAGTGATAGCAATACTGATATGAGTCTTACTCCATTTTGGCTCATACTTAGTATTGTTTTCATGACACGTGTGTTCTGGTGGCAAACTCATCACAAAAAGGAAGTAATTCATTTTTAGTTGAGTAATTATACAATATTTTGGTAGCCTACTCAACTTTATGTATCAGAATAAGGACATGGCCCTTTTCCATGAAATAATACTGCCTGTTCTCTGAACATATGGATTTCGTAAACTGCTTTCAGGAAAGCACAGTACAGTAAGTCTTACTATATTCTATTTCTTATATACATAAATTATAAAAATGGAAAGAACAAAATAAAAGAAGTTTTACAGTCTCTCTATTTTTTTTTTACCATAATTGTGTTTTTGCCCACTAGCTAAAAACAAACAAACAAACAAAAAAAAGGAAGTGGTGTCTGAAAGTCATCACCGTCAATCATTTTAGGTAGTAAAGACAGAGGCAGTCTGCCCTCAAGTGCTGTATTAAAAGGGAGTTTCTAAAATAGAGTCAGAGGGGATGAGATTTCCAGTTCTTCTTCAAAGAGAGCTCATCAATAGAGTGCTGGTGATTTCTCAATCAGTGCTGGTGAGAACTATTGATACTTATTTTCTAATATTACCATGACTAGAATATAAAGGACTTTTGTTTAAAAACAACTTTCTGAGTATAGTTGGTTCTAAAATTGTCACTCATTGCTTACGAAAGTAAGTTCTTGTTAATGTGGGGCTCCACAAACAATTTTCCCTGAAACACACATATTCTAGATGAGTAAGCAAGTGCTTATTTTAATGGCAGGGAAAGTGTCCCTTGAAGTTTATATTTATTAAATCCAGTTTCTATAAATACTATATTTTTAGTAAACTAATGTAAGTAAGGCAGTGAAAAAATCAAATACCTAAAAATGTTTAAAACTGCTGTGGAGCATATTACATAATCAATGAAAAAGGATTATACAGTGTGTGGTTCTTTAAACTGTTGGTTAAGAAATCCTAGAAGTCTGTAGAGTTGCTGCAAGAAGCCAAGATGTGGACTAATCTACATATGATAATTTATAAGCTGAATAAAAATAAACAACCCACTTTCATTTTAATTTTGTTCCAATTGTAACTTATATGCTACGCATTTATTCTCAATTATTTTCTCAGTCAACAAATACAATACTTACAACTATTTTTATGAGGTGATCTGTGACATTTTTATATCTTTGAAAAGTTTAGACAATCATCAATATATTAAAAATGTTATCTTACCTCCCTGAGTCTAGGTTTTTTCCTCTATGAATGAAAATTTTACCATCTACCATGTAGACATGTAGTGGTTGTTGAGGGCATTCAATAAATGTTAATTTCCTCAGTTGTCCTTCCACACATGTACCAGAAGCCTGGCTTTGCTCTATAAGGTGAATTGTCAAGTTAAAATCAAATTTATCAACTCACAATTCTGATTTCCTAAACAAATCAGCAGAAAGAGGACTAATTTTAAAAAAGTCGAACTGCTAGCAGAAATTACTGTTGAAAAGGAGCAAAAGAATGACAATTATAGTTCAGTAATATAATTGATAGCTATAATACTAAGCCAAAACAGGTCATTAAGACAAGTTAATTTATGTTTATTTCTACTAAACAATATCAGCCAAAAAAGTAAGAGCCTGAGTGAGACTCTAAGCTTCATGCACATTCTTTCCCTTAATTCTTACAACAAACTTTTATGTTGTAACTGAATACTAGTATTATTCCCATTTTACAGATGAGGAATGTTGTGAAATTTGCCCAAGGTTACAGAACAAGTATGTGGTGAGGCTGGCTTTAACTACACTTCCTTTCATTAAGGAAATCTTGTCCAAATCTACTGTGAGACATTGTCCCTGAGTTGATTCAGATGCATTCTGGACAATAGCACAATCTGGGATCTGAACTGGGAGGAGGTAAGGAACTGACACCTCTCCTCCCTTTTCCCAAGAAAACATGCCTGTCTTTCCTTCCTTGTTCATAGAATTCGAGCTTTAAGACTTTCCTCTCCTCTCTTTCATGGTGAGCAGCTTCCTATAAATTTCTCCCAGCCCCATTGTTCTGTGAATGTTTCCATTTCTAAAGACATCAATTTAAGGGCATCTAGACAGCTCTGGCTTTTCTGATGTTTTCAAACAGCCTAAGTCTATCTTTCCTATGAAATATTTATTTTAAGATAGCAGAGAGAAACTTCCTAGATGTGTAGAGAGAAATAAGACTCCAAAGGCACATTTCCCAGCATAATTCTCTAAAGTAAAAATTGATCTATGATAGAGACCTGTAATTAAGTGTCAATTACATTGCTAATTCCTCTGAGGAATGCCAGTGGCATAGCCCAGGCTGTGAAAAACAAGTTAGCAGAGTTAAGACTCTTGTAGCCTAGACTCTTTCTCTTTTCTTCGTTGACTACCAGCTTAGCTGGTTGTCATGGTTGAATAGGTGGACTCAAGTCTGAAAGAGTACTTGGCCTGCATTGTTCTTAATGAACTGTCTTAAGAGCACATTCCTCTCTTGGGAACATTACTGTTACTTGGAGCCAAATTCTGCTACTTTTGTGAGCATTGATTAAACACACTCACTCAGAATCATGTGTACATGTAACCGAGCAGGACCCTATGAGGCCTTCCCAGAATAGACCTCCCCCCATGTCCTCCACCTGCCTTTTGTCTCTAGAAAAGCTGTAGTCAAAGAATAAATTTAATCAGAGAAGTGAGAACATGCAGAAAGAGAGGAAAACAGTCAAGTAAGACCAAGTCATAATACTTTAGTCATTAAACAAAGTCAAGGACTTTTAGTTCTTCCTCAAGGACTGTAGATAATATTCTGAGCCATGTCCTTTGAGCTGTTCTGCAGATCCTGAAACCCCCTCCAGGTGGAAGAAGTTAACTGCATGCTGCCCACAAGCATGTAGACCCCAGAGTGATTGGAACCAGAAGGTTGGTGAAGCTGACTCCCGATCACCTCACAACCAACCAATCAGAAGAATGTCCACGAGCTGATCACGCGCTGCTCCTTGAACACTATAAGACTCTTCACTTTCCCCTTCCAGCCTGGGTCACACAGTCTTGAGGGCATTAGCCTACTGTGGCCCCCTTTGCCTGGCAAAGCAATAAAAGCTTCTCTTCTCTACTTCACCCAAAACTCTATCTCCACATTTCTATTTAGCACCGGTGAACAGAGGCCGAGTTTCAGCAACATATACAACACTTTACTGATAAACCTATGATGGAGGATAAACATGTATTTGCACAGGCAGAGAATTTCAGGAATAATTGGACTCCGAAACCATACCTACTAATGCAGAGAAGTCTTTGGGAGGATGGACCATCCAGAGGGTAATCTTTGTTGAATAATAGCTGCTTACCTCTGAACTTCACTCTGCACTGGTGTTGCTTGACATTAAAAATCCTATCAATATTGTGTATACCATCGGGAAATGATATAGATATACCAACTCTTTTGGAGCAGCTGTTACTGGGGTATAAATGGTTCATTTCCACTTTTTCTATTGGGATATACTTAAGAAAAATTCTTCCTCTCACTATATTGGTCTCCCTCACCCCACCCCCCTTTTTTTCTTTCAAAGTAGGAGGGAGAGAGAGAGATTGATTCACAGATTTCATCTGTGACAGTGTCCTTTCTTTCATTTCTGTAAGTCAGTGTAGGAGAAGTGTGGTTCAGAGTCCTCTTACCAAATGCGCATCATACTTTAAAAGTATGGCCCATTTATTCAGAGCCCTGGGGGGGTTCTATTATAAACTTCAATGTGCAAATGCCAGAATGCAGGAAAGAGGAGGCTCGAGAAAAGACTAGAGGATGTTAAGTATAATGACAAGATACAAAGGCCTAGAAGTTAAGTAGAGCAGACAACTGCTGGCATCAGATGTGAAAGAAATGTGATGGATTCAGTGAGTCTGGCTATGTGTGAAGGAGAGAAATTGGGTTTTGAAGTCGTGGGCTAAACCCTTGACCTCACCTACGTCAGCCACTTAAGTAGCATGGCAGTAATCTGAGTGCCTGGCTGATCAGGCCCAGGGTAGACCATGTGACTGAAGACCCTACTCTCCATCCAAAGTGAGGGCACCCCCCGCCCCGCCTCCCCGGGAGGGAGTTCAGATTTCACATCCTCTCAGCTGATGTGCTCATACTTGTAGAGATCACAGACAATAAACAGGTCATTTTGTTTTCTTATTATTTCCCTTCAGATGCAACCACTGTACATCTTCATGGACAAAAAGAATCTGGAATTTATATGCAACGTTCACAACTCTGTCAGTTTTTAATTCAACAAATGATCTGAGAAATGGAAAGAATTCTTTACTTTCTTTATAGGATTATTCAGTTACAGAGGATATAAAGAAATCCAGCTGTGCAGAAAATAATATAATCTATTCATATGACTCTGAGTACTTGGAAAAGAAAAATGTGCCGTGATAGCAAGAACATGTTTGCCATTTTTCTAGTCCTGTACATAGCATATGAGCGTAGGTTATTTATAATTGTTTTCTAGGTATCAATACTTGTAGAGCCCATTGGATTTGTGGTCAGGCTTTAACAATCCTGCAGTCCTAGAAGGTTGCCTATTACTTCTTATAAATCAAGAGTATCAGTATGTTCATATTTCTTAGAGACAGGAAGTTTCATTTTAGATTCAGATGCGAAGTGCATAGACAATAATGTGCTCTCTGGGAGAATGCAAAAAAGTATTTAAGTGGCATACATTATAGAGTAAAAAAAAAAAAAATGCTGTGTTAATTTGCATCCCAGGAAGGTGAATAGGTAATTAAGACTGCATCTCAGCTCCTTTTAAAACACATAATTCATTTAGTGTTTCTAACGCTCAAAAAAGTACTTTAACAGTGACATTGGAGAATGAAATTCTCTCTTTAAACTTGAAATCAAGGACATGGAAACATATATCAGTTTTTCTTAAAGTGTGACCTGAATAAAATCACTTGGGACTCTTGTTAAAAGTACAGACTCCTGAAACTTGCCCCGAAATAATCAATGGTAGAAACTCACTTGTAAAAGAAAAAAATGACAATACCTAACACCAGCTTCCTTAGATTGGTCTCATGTATTCCTGAAGGAGCTCCCATTGTCCAAATTTGGGAAAATTTGAGCATCAAAATAAATAACCATATTGATGGGTAATAAACTGTTGAATGAATATAAATGAATGTATACATAAATAGGGATAAGAAAAACTATTCTTTACAAGGAATACCAAATAATAAATATAGAAAAAGGTGATATAACTTGAAAAACCACCACTTGTACCTATTATAGAAATACTTAATTCAATAAATGCTGAATCTATTGTGGGCTAAATGCTAAACTGGGCTGAAGAATGAGATATTTGCATGGCCCAAAGTATCTCCATACAAAATATTTATTAATGCCAGAGACACTAGATCATCAGGCAGGATAGCTAGGCAGTGTACAGAGTAGACCTCAAGGCAATAGCTTGGACCCAGACCCTGGACCAGAGGCAAAGACAGGACCACTGCATTCTTCCCAGGAGTCCAGATCTTTGTTTTGATTGAGAGGCAGACATAGAAACTCAGGAAGACATGGGACCTTCAACCACTGTGTCAGGACCTCAGAGCTCAACATTGAAGACTGACTCAATTTCTCATCCCAGCAAACAGGGACCATGGGAGTTCCTGCTCATGCCCTTCCTCTTCTAGGACTGGCCCAGGAATCAGGAGGCCTGAGGCTGGGTCTAGATGCAAGGAGCTGTGGAAAACAGGGACCAGGGTAGCTGAGCCTGAATCACAAAATAGCTTATAGTTATCTTATTACAATATCTACTTCCCAAGTGAGGGCAGCTGGGATCCCCAATTTTCCTCAAATATACAGCTCTTTTTCCGCTTGGTCCTTCTGAAGCCCTCCTGCTCTTAGGACCCTCTGGAGACATAGCAATGAAAATGTAGAGCATTTTGGTTATTTAGGATTTTGCATCACAATCATCAACTCTCCTTAGAATGCGTCATTATTTTTTTTATCCCCAGAAAGAATAATTTGCGCAGTTAGACAGTATTAAGAACTCTGTATTCAAGGTTCTTATTTCTGCAAATATTCAATGTTTTTCCATTGAGATAAATGAACTAATCCTAACTGACGTCATCATTGGCCCCTATAACAGCCACTTCCCCACGCTGTTTCCCACACCATCCACATGACTCCCCTCTTTCTAGCTTCCAGATTCAAAATCAAAACAAAACGTCAAATCTACAATCTCCGGATGGGTGAACTCACCGGAGCTCAGTAGCATATATATTGTACTTGTTCCTCTTTAAAAGTTCTCCTAGGGAAGATGAAATAAAAGAAGTGCACAAGACAAAGGTATAAATCTAAATAAAAGGGCTAATCTTTGCAGATATCTGCAGCCAATATAAAATCTAGACAGACAAGTTTTGTTGAGAATAACAATGGTGTCTGCAAAGGCCTATTTGGATTTGAGGTGTAATGGCCCACAGTGTAATAACAATCTGGAGACCTTAAAAACACGAATTAATAATGCCTAGAATGTCTTGCAAGAGAAAGAAAGCTAAAGGTATTGAAGAAAACAATGGGAAATCAAATGAATAGATCAAAATCTTATTCTAAATCAGTTTTCAGGTTTAAGCCTCTTGACAGGTATGGTTCACACAATACTCTGTTTCACGGCACTGATGTTATTTTGAAGGGTGAAGGGATGTCTTTAAGATATTCCATCTAATCCCTGTGTTCCCAACTGTTTTCTTTTTCATATAAATTTACAAGCTGTTTGCATCCTCTCTTTTGGAAAAGTCAGCACAGGTCTGTTGGCTACAAAATTGCCAAACACAATATCCTTAGAAAAATGTGCTATCGCAAAGCTCTTGGTTATGCAGTATAATCTTGCCTTGATTCACTTAGATGACTTTTTTCAGTGTTGAGAAGCAAAACCAAAAGGGAGCAGGCATATCCTTTAATTAAAAAATGGCTGTGAAGTGGAGGAGTCATGTAATCATGTGGAACTAAGTAGAGAAACTAGACTGTGTTTATCTCTAGCAGAATAACAAGCTGCAAATAAATGCACAACATTTCAGGGCATAGGTAAACCAAGGATCATTTCATGAAATTACATGTTAGGATCATATTTCACAAATAATATTTATATTGTCAGGTACCTTGTCCTTGTAATCACCATAAAATACACTTGAATTCTTTGCAATCTGTATGCTTCGGCAGATAAGCCCCAAATCTTCCCCAAACAGTTCCTTTTCTTAAAAACTGAAGTCATTTGGAACTCAGAAAAGTCAGAGATTTTTGATTTGTGAATTCCGGGTCTGCCCCTAGCTATGAGACCATAAACAAACCACAGGAGCCTTCTGAATCTTATTATTATGTTTTTCTGTAAATGGGATGTAAGGATTAAGTAATAAAAAGATAATTTTGTCCTTGCATGAGGACAGAGGTAGATTTCTTCTCTTGCCCCTCTTTCTGGCCAAGGTTAACTTCCACCTTGGTCTGCTACCCTAGATGTCAAGCCACCCTTCTGATGGCCCATGCTAGAATTTCGGGCGTAATGCCTAGAGGGAGGGTCGCTCCCATTGTTTGCAAGATTCTGTAAGATCACAGGGTGTTTGCGTGAGAACACACACTGAAAAGGGGCTGCCCTTCAGGGGAGAGCAAGGAGACCAGCTGATCTCAAAAGGCTTGGTAGCGGGACTTCCCTAGCGGTCCAGTGGTTGACTCCGCGCTTCCGCTGCAGGGGCACGGGTTCTGATCCTTGGTCGGAGAACTAAGATCCCACAAGCCACATGGCGCCGCCAGAAGAAAAAAAAGACTTGGTAGGGTTCTCTACACTAAGCAGGTTCCAGACACTAAGATTCTATAATAAAATAGAAGAGGATACAATTTCAAATAAAATGTACAATTTCAAATAAAATAGAAGAGGATAAGTGTCTGGTTGCCAATTTTTGTGATTAAAAAACATAATAAAAAACATAAACAAAAAACCCTACATCTTTATTGGTATTTCATAATACAAAACCATTTTGATACTAAAAACTTTTGGAAGACCTACATTTGAAGGAGAAAAACTTTCTTTTGAATGAAATAAATTTAATTACATAATAAAAGTATTGCACTGCCTGTATGTGATTTATTTTACTACAGACTAATGGAAACCCTGTGGGAAAAAAAATGGGTCTGTAAGTAAACATTTAGAAATCATTATTCTAAGGAACCTACACCTCACGAAACAAAAGCTAGCTTACTGATGGAAATCCCTGTCAGTAGTTTTTAAGCTTAGTTATAAACGGATTTTTGAAAGTCTGTTTATTTATTCTGTATAAAACCTCTTTCTTTTGTTATTATCTAATCTTGGCACATGCCATCTGTGGCTAATAGTGGTAGACTTGGTCTTCTAAAACTCTAGAAATGCAGCTTAAGCTAGCTTCCACATTTGTGGCTGTGTCTAGAGATGCAAAAAACCAATGTTTAAACCAATATTGACTGAAACCAAGTGTGCTCTAAACTAATGTAACTTTCTTGGAGACAGAGAATCTCTTGCATAAGATGCAGTCAATTCTTACGAGGCTAGCCACAGCCTCATACAACACCTTAAATATTCTACTATACTTATTTGGGTAGCTGTTTCACTAAGCCCCAGTGAATAATATCGCCATTTGATAAATGTTCTTGATGTCATTTTGCTTGCTATAGTCTTCTTGTTGTAAGATTGCTATACAAAAGACACATATTGCAAGCCATGGTTCAAAGCACTGCTGCTCTTCTATGACTGTCTAAATGAAAAACAAAATGAGAGAGAGAAAGAACTGAGAGATAATAGCTTTATAAAACCACTATAGAATCCTTCTATAAAAAGATTTTCATTAGAAGGTAGCTGCTAGTAAAGATAAAGATGAATCTTAAATACTATAATTTAGAATATCAACAGAATGGGAGCTAATCTGGACTCTGCAAAAAAGTAAATGGGGATTCACAGACATTCCTGGAAGGCAATGCATATTAGGATTATAATATCTTATATGCACCACAGCTTTTTAAGTTCTTTTTTCTATTGTAAGGATAAAATATAATATTATAAGGATATATAAAAGTGAAGAATGGGGCTAATGAAATTTGGGCATTGGGATAATATTCAAATAGTGCTTAATGAAGATAACTTTTACAATTTTTGTTTTTTATTTGTTCTATTTAGTGTATTTTATTTATTCGGTACACTGCTACTTCTCCTTTTCCTTCCAAGTCATATGTCATTCTGCAAATACTAAATAATACATAAGTATTCATTAGTGAATACTCTGAAATTACTTACTTATGCTCATTACTACTGAAAGACAAATCCTAAATGCCTAATGAAGAGCAAGTCTGCTTATTACCTACCAATTATATCCAGTTTCACCTGAATGATTGCAATTAAATATCACCAAATAGTATCTGATACTACTCCTTTTTCCTCCAACTCTAACCTGTGCTAGTGGTTTATCTGCATCATGACCTATCCAGTTGAAGGATTTATTACTGCACAAAACTACTTAGCAGTGATTGAATAGAATTTAAATCTTATTTAACCACAAATTAGAAAGAAAACACAGAATGTCAAATCTGCAGGGTTTTTTTCCCAAAATAAAATCTACTTTTTCCTAATAGATTTAAAAAGGCATTTACTAAACCATACATCTCATAAAATTAATAGGTATTATCAGGAGACAGTTTGCATGTTGGGGAGCTAAGAATCCCATGGGAGAAACATGTTGATTCACTGGCACTGTACCATTTTTTAAAGCAGTATGGAATTAAACTTGAATTTTTATGAAGGAAACACTGCTAATGCAAAATGAATTCTGCTAAGCCAATTTCACTTCTCTGCACACTGCCCTCATTAGATGAAAGAACTTAAGTTTAGCCAAGAGCTCGAGAATTGCACACTGGAACAATAACATGAGCTACAATAAAAGAATGTGGTGGAATCTGTTGTTTTGATAGTGGCTACATGCCAATAGTTATGTTGGCTTCTGTTTCTAAAGTTCCACAAGTGTGTCTTCAACCTCAATGGTTATCCTGGGCTTCAGTTCCACATTCCAATTTCCTGTTTAGACACTGTCCTACCATTATCTTAAAATCAATATACCTAATGTTGAATTTATTATCTTCCATCCAAATCAGTGTATTCTCCTAATCTGCTTCCTAAGGGACCTGTGCTAGCCTTTCAATTAAGTATAAACATTGTACCCTGGCAATTAAGAACTTCAACATTAGCACCCCAAATTTTTTACCATACTCTGTTCTAGTCACTGCTGCTTTTTGTTTTGTTTTTTTTGTTCTTTGTTACTAACACCTTTAACGATCTGGAGACTTTTTCCCAGGAGGATACCCATGTATCTATAAACCCAGTATTTTTTACATCATTGTAAGGAGCTCAAGGATATCTAAAGAAGTTGCAAATAGACCTCCTATGAGTCATGCTGCCCAAGTTAAACATCCCTTTGTTCTTCGTGTATATCTAGACCATCTGATGTTTCCTTCATATTCATTGTATCTTCCTAATACTGAGCTCTGGTTATGTTGTCCCCCTCACCAGCAAACCCCCTCCTTCATACACACCGATTCTTCAAAGTCTGTCTCAAATATCACATCCATAAATAGGTACTTGGGGATTTTGACTATCCAGCATCCATCCTCCCTTATACTGGCAACAGTATCCTTATTTTGCTGAAATACTCACTCCTCCCTCATGGAGTTCATAGTCCTCCTCCAGGAGTGGCTCCTGACTGACTTAAACCAACTAACACATTCAATCCCTTCGGCCATAGAGATTGACTGATGAATAGGTATATGTCTGAGATGCTAGCAGATGCTTGATGGGGGTTTCTGGGAAAGTAGCTTCATTACTTTGGTAGAGATCTCTTTTTCTCTTGGAAATTAGAAAGAAAGCATATAATTCCTCCACATTCTGATGCTGCCATCTTATAACTACAAGGAATGCAGATTTAGGCTTAAACACACACACCAGAAGAAGTC
This sequence comes from Balaenoptera musculus, assembly GCF_009873245.2. Classification (NCBI taxonomy): domain Eukaryota; kingdom Metazoa; phylum Chordata; class Mammalia; order Artiodactyla; family Balaenopteridae; genus Balaenoptera; species Balaenoptera musculus. The sequence goes on from NC_045796.1 coordinate 19,441,333, forward strand.
AAGAGAAACCTGGGGAGAAACTAGGTCTTGAGTGACATTGTTGAGCCACTAGACCATGACTGACTAGAAGCCTACCCTTTTCCAGGATTTTACATCAATATTATTCAATAAATTTTCTGTATCATTTGAGCTAGTTTGAGTCAGGTTTTCTATTGCTTGCAAAATAAAGATTCCTAAAGTATACACTTCTCAAACATCTTGTTTTTCTTTTTTAGTACACTGTGACATTTTGTTGGTTTAATTTTTGTGTCACTTGTTCTTATCTATGTGTAATGGTATATGTGTCTTATTTCCCATCTGGCAAGAAGTTCAGGCCTGCAAAACTATACATCAAGCATGTCTTTAACATTCATTTCATCTTGTCTGGGACCTTGCATATCCATTCTTTCTTTCTTTTTTTTTTTTAATTTATTTATTTTATTGATTTTTACTTTTGGCTGTGTTGGGTCTTCATTGCTGTGCGTGGGCTTTCTCTAGTTGTGGTGAGCGGGGGCTGCTCTTCATTGCAGTGCCCGGGCTCCTCATTGCGGTGACTTCTCTTGTTGCGGAGCACGGGCTCTAGGCGTGCAGGCTTCAATAGATGTGGCACACCGGCTCAGTAGTAGTGGCTTGCGGGCTCTAGAGTGCAGGCTCAGTAGTTGTGGCACACGGGCTTAGTTGCTCCATGGCATGTGGGGTCTTCCTGGACCAGGGCTTGAAACCCTGTCCCCTGCATTGGCAGGAGGATTCTTAACCACTGCACCACCAGGGAAGCCCTCCATTATTTCTTTATATATTAAATGTTAACTTCACAATGCTTCAGACCCTGTGCTAAGCACAGAGAACAGGAGCACAAAGGGCAGAGGGTAATCTATTGGTAGCAAACCAGCCAAAAACTTAGTGGCTTAAAACAGTGATCATATATTTTACTAACAAATGTGCAATTTGACCAGGATTTTCTAGGGGCAATATGTCTCTCTTCTACATAGTATCAGCACAGCTGGAGGGGTCACTTCCAAGTTGATGCACTTACATGGCTGGCATGTTGGTTCTGGCTGTCAGCTGAGAGCATAGCCAGCCTTGATTTCTCACCATGTAGTTTCCTTCGTGGTGCTACTTGGGCTTCCTCGCATTATGGGGACTTGGCTCTAAAAGCAATTGTTATAAAAGATAGTAAGTGGAAGCTGCTAGTTTCTTAAGGCCTAGATCTGGAACCTGAAACAATGCTATTTCTTCTCTAACATATTGGTCCAAATAGTTGCAGATCTTGTCAAAATTCAAAAAGAGGGAAAATAAATCCCACCTCTCAATAGAAATGTCAAAGTATTTGTGGCCATTTTTAATGGTCAACAAGAATATATAGGATATGATCTTTTACCTTAAAGAAATCAGGCTCAGTGGGTATGAGAATGAGACATAAGACATACAGACATGAGAATATAAATCTGAAGTAGTAAGGGCTCCAATATAGATAGTGTTATGAAATGATTGGTGTTCCTCCAAACTCCATATATTGAAGCCCTAACTTCTGATGTTTCTGTATTTGGAGATAGTTTCTTCAGGGAGACAATTAAGGTTCAGTGAGGTCACAAGGGTAGAGACCTAATCCAATAGGGCTTGTGTTCTTATAAGAAGAGGAAGGAACACCAGAGATCTCTCTCTCTCCACATGAGTGCACAGAAAAGAGGCCTTGTGAGAATAGAGGAAGAAGGTGACCATCTACTAGCTAGGAAGAGAGGTCTCACTAGAAACCAACCCTGACAGGACCTTGATCTTTGTCTTCTATCCTCCAAGACTGTGAGAAAATAGATTTCTGTTGTTTAGGTCACTCAGTTTGTGGTATTTTGTTATAGCAGCCCTAGGGAACTAATAATGATAGATAGAAGATAGTTATCAATAGATAGATAGATAGATAGATAGATAGATAGATAGATAGATAGATAGATAGATAGATAGATAGATAGACAGGCAGCATGTTCTATCCAGACTTTGCCTGGGAAGGTCGGAGGAAGGCTGTCAATTTATACAACTCCAAGGGACATTATTTTTATAAAGCACTTGTGAATTATCTCCCTGGAGCTGTGCAGTGTTGCAGCCCTGAGACAGAGGAGATGTTACTGAGAAGGAGAAGTTTGAATAAGACTGGAAGTTTAAATAAGTTGTTCATGGAAAGATAAGGAAAGAAAGGCATTCTAGGCAGAAGTCAGAACTTGTGAAAAGTCATAGGTACATGAAACAATGAGGCATTTTCAAGAAATCAGGCTGTTTTCTAAGGTGAGAGCCGAAGGCATGTGGGAGCTTTTCTTCAGGCATCATCTGTGAACCAGACTCAATGACCTGTTGATCTTTTGTTATTGCTTTTTGCCTAGTTTTGCTCAAAACAAAACAACACAACATCAGGGTGACCCAGATTTTCCTCTTTACCTCGTTCTCTATGCGAGCTGGTCTCCAAGTCTTACCATTTCTTACTTTCTAATATCCACCACTTTATCATGTTACTTTCAATTCCTACTAGCACTTTTTTACTCACAGTAGGGATTTTGCATAACTTGTAAGTAGATAGTTTTTACTCCTACTCTGTCCCCACTTCTGACCTAATTTAAAGAGTATAATTAGTTTGGTTGAGTATTTTTAAAAGTGTTCTCGCAATCAGTGTGATTATTGTTGACTTTTAAGTGGTCTGATAGGGGTGAAAATCAGTTTACCAAGTCTTGAATATGAAGTGAGGTTTTAAGTAGAACATGATTTAAATGGCTGTTTTTTTAAAGAATGAAATATGGCAATAGATTGTTGGGGCCCAGGGCAGGCCGCCACAAAGTATGCCTCAATGGCATATGGATTGCTTTGAATTTAAAGGTACTTATATATGGCCAATATGAGAGGGACACTTTGACCTTCCTCTCTGTCTCTCTGAAAGCAGGAAATAAATCTCCTATATGAAAGGTACACTCCCTGCATCTAGAGGTAGAAGGACATCCTTTTTGCCAGAAATAGGGAATTTGGGGTGAAGAAGATTTAGAATTAAAACTTATTACTTCTTTAATTTACTACCCCAAGCCCAAACTCTGTTCAGTTTTTTCACTAGTTAAGCACCCAAAGCCTAAGTTTCTTTATCCTGTCAATTTCTTACAAATGTACTGTTTCTTTGTCTAAAAAGTATAAAAGCTGACTCCTTTGGCTGCTTTTTAGGTCCCATTTCTATGAGACCTCTGTGTGTATGAATTAAAATTTGTTTCTTTTTCTCCTGTTAATGTCTTGTGTTGATTTTATTTCCAGTCACAAGAACTCAAGAAGAGTAGGGGGGAATATTCCCCTCCTCAACAAGTTAATTTTGATTTAGCTGTATTTAATAGAATAGAAGACTTAAAAAGTGGTATGCTACAGGTATACCCACCCATATGCTTTTCTGGTTCTTCTTTGGGAGAATACACCTTTTCATATATGTATATATTCTGAGCAATATGAAAACCCTGTTCCAGTTACTAAGCCATTTTCTCTCAGTGCCAAACCTCCCTCTGGGACAGAGCAGTGTATTAAATCAGGTCTTCTTGACTGATAGGACTGTAATCAACCCAAATCTAATTCATCTTTATCTTTCTGAAAGTTTGCATTAGCTGCAAACCACAAATTTGCTTTGCCAACTCAATCCTTGTTAGTTTCCAACACTAGAAGGCACTAGAATGAGCCTGGAAAGCTGCAGGAGAAAGAACAGACGCACCCCTCCCGCTTCCTACTTGTCTGCAGGTGCTTCCCCTGAGCGTCGCCCTCACCTTGATTCTTCGTTCTGGCGCTAGCAGTGCCGTCCCAAAGGAGCAGCTGTAGCCAGTGTAGTTTTTCTCCGTTCTCCAGACCCGCCTTACCGTGCCTACTCAAAGACAGGAGCACGTCAGCTAGCCTTGCCTCCTCAGAGCCAGGCCACAGGCTCTCTCCTCTAAGTTGCTAAACTGTCATAATTCCAGCCTCTCTCTGTCCTTTGTGCCCTGAGCACTAGAGGTGGTCACTGCTTCCTTCGTTTGCAAGTTCAGATTTCAGAGTTCTCTTTTTACCCTTTCAGTTTCCTAGTTAATAACTTTTAACCTAGTTAATTATTTAACTTTTTACTGTTCAAATAACTGATATATGACTCAAGGTTCAACCAAAGAAGAAGAAATAGTAGGAGATGCTATATATATGAAACAAGGAATTGGTTTACATGAATGTGGACGCTGTGCAAACTGGGCAAATCTGAAATCCACAGGGCATGTTGTCAGGAATGGCAGGCAGGAACACTTGTACATGGGCTGAAAGTGCTACCCACAGGCAGGATTTCTTCTTTGCCAAGGAAGCCTCAGCTCTGCTCTTAAAGCCTTTCAACATATTGAAACAGGTCTACCCAGATTTATTCTCTGTTATTCAAAGTCAACTGATTATAGACTTTAATCACATCTCCAAAATACATTCACAGCCACACCTAGGTTAGTATTTGATTGAATAACTGGTGATTGTAGCCCAGTCAAGTTGACACAGCCAAAGACCTCACAGCTGATATGGTTTCTGTCTCCTCACCTGTCTCCAACTCACATAGACCCTCATCTACATGTAGATAGCTGGATTTTCCTGGCTGAACTAGAAAGAACTGCTGGGAGAATTTATCTTTCTATGTCTCCTAAGAGACTACAAAACTAGATCACTTGTGGACCTAAAGTGCTGGCTCCAGCTCTTTATCTTGGAATATTATATACAGTGACCAATATTTAGGAAACCTGATTCTATTCCTGCTTTTGGCTTCTTGTATTTAATTATTGTCCATGAATTATGAAGAATACAACTTAACGTTCTATTGAACAATGACAATATTTTTGATAGAAGAGTGCATTAAATCAAGTCTTCTTTATTGACCTGAACCTAATTTACCTTTATCTTTCTAAATGTTGCATCAAATTCCTAAATATAAGAAATTCTATAAAATTTGATTTTTTTCCTATTCACTTATTGTTTTGATCTCAGGCAAAATACTTGGTGACCTCTCTGATCTTAAGTTATCTTTTCTATTTATCCTGTGTTACTGTGAGGTTCAAATGGGATAATGTATATAAAGAGGCTTTTTGTATACTACCAGGCATTCTCTTCACTGCAGGAACATTGAGTAGGATTTCAAAAAGAGGAGCATATATTTCTGCTTTCTCTGCTCTAATATTTTAACTCATTTTTTATTTCCATCTTGAAAGGCTTTATTGCATCTCTGGATTTATTTGTTGGACTTACTATTCCAATAAAAATCATTTCAGAAATTGTTTCCTTTGGAAGGCAGCTATAAAGAGATTTATGGCTTTGATTTTCTAGATTCATTTTTCAGAATCATAGACAAGATGTGGAGAGATTGTTTAGCTTCTATTAAGTACCTAGTGTTCCTGAGTAGCTTTTGTAGAGCTGGTGAACCAAAATTAGACCCAAGAGACCAAAGGGAGATCCCACCTTTACTCCATCCCATCACTTACTAATGCTCTGAACATAAATGCACTTGGACTCTGGGCCCTGGTTTTATTCCATCTTATCCTCATGCTTACATTACTGTGGTCTCTGGGCTGTAGCCTTGAGAATAATTTCCTTCATGCTGATACTACAGTGTCAAAGAATATGGAATATGAGTCTATTTAACATTTCTTTCTGGAAAACCTATTCCATTCTCTTCTAGGGTTTGTTTTTGAAATGCTCAACTTGGTAGGCCCAAAACACTGTGAGGAAGACACACTTGTTTTTCCTGATACCACCGTCTACTCATGCATACACAGGAATGATGGATTACTGGAATGAGAAACTAAGGAAGGGACAGTTTTTATATGCATGTATATTAGTTTGCCAGGGCTTCCATAAGAAAATAGCATAGACTGTATGGCTTAAACAACAGAAATTTGTTTTCTCACCTTATTGGAAGCTAGAAGTCCAAGATCAGGGTGTTGGCAGGTTTGGTTTCTTCTGAGGTCTCTCTTCTTGGCTTGCAGACGGCTGCCTTTGTACTGTGTCCTCACGTGGTCTTTCTTCTGTGCACCAGCATTTCTGGTGGTTTTTTTTTGTGTCCAAATTTCCTCTCTTATAAGGACACCAGTTGGATTTGATTAAGGCTCACCTTAAGGGCTTCATTTTAACTAAATTACCTCTTTAAAAGTTCTATCTCCAAGTAAAGTCACATACTGAGATACTGGGGATTAAGGCTTCTACATAGGAATTTTGCAAGGACTCAATTCAGCCTATATTTTCTACAACATGCAAATAGCTCAGTACTAGGTTTTGTAACAATGCATTTCATCATGTAATTTTAATGCAATTTATTGCTATGGGCTCTATTATTTTCCCCACTGTAAATGTGAGAAAATTCATGCTGAGTAAAGTTAAGGATATTTGGTGGGGTCACAGCTTTGTGGATGGGGAAATGGTCTCTGGTACCAAAATAAATATGAGAAAGTTATAGACTTGGAGAAGTTTCTGTCCATGGATTAGGGAATGTTATAAGAAGACAAGGAAACAAGTTGTACTTCAATTTCACATTGCCTTACTGAGACCTTCCTGTAGTTTTGACTTAACTAGGATCCTACTCCAGAGAAGCTGATCATTGCAGAGAACCAGGAAAGATTCCTCTGATTCGGATTTACTTCCTATAGTAGTCCTTCAGAGGATGTCCCTTGGGTTCCTGGAACTCTGTTTCCAATATGTGCAGAGAGGGGAAGTACCTGGGAATGTGCGTTCCCTCCCCCCAGGGTAACCTATTTGCCAGTGGCTGACTGGAACCCAATCCAGAAGCCCAGTCCCCTGCCCAAGGTAGGATGAACCACAGTGTAATTTACACTTCAGAGCCCCTCAGAAATCAGGTTGAGGCTGGGGCTTTGCCAGAAACTTCACCCTTTCTTGGCTTCTTCTCCTTTTCTGCTCTGGCGTCCCCTTCCCTTATTAGTTTCCCTTGGTGGCATGTCCTTACTAAATTAATTCCTTATGAATCTTTGACTTCAGGTCTGATTCTAGGTCACCTTCTGTGGCTAAATCACGTTCCAATTTGTTCCAGTTCTTTAGAGGTAATGACAGATTAAATCAAATCCCAGTACTGTGTTGTAAAGGGTTTAGAATGGGAAACCTGGGTTTAATTTCTGGCTCTGCCATGTATCAGCTTAGTGATTGAATCATTCATCACTAATTCCAAAAGACAGAACCAGACAAACACACTTAAAAAAAAGAATGTGTTCATTTATTTTTTTATTATTATTTATTATTATTATTATTTTCTTCTTATTATTTTTTATTGGGGTATAGTTGCTTTAAAATGTTGTGTTAGTTTCTGCTGTACAGTGAAGTGAATCAGCTATATGTATACATATATCCCCTGTTTTTTGGATTTCCTTCCCATTTAGGTCACTACAGAGCACTGAGTAGAGTTCCCTGTGCTATACAGCAGGTTCTCATTAGTTACCTATTTTATACATAGTAGTGTATGTATGTCAGTCCCAATCTCCTAATTCAACTCACTGCCCCCACTTGGTGTCCATATGTTTGTTCTCTACATCTGTGTCTCTATTTCTGCCTTGCAAACTGGTTCATCTGTACCATTTTTTCTAGATTCCACATATATGCGTTAATGTACAAGGTTTGTTTTTCTCTTTCTGACTTACTTCACTCTGTATGACAGTCTCTAGGTCCATCCATGTCTCTACAAATGACCCAATTTCATTCCTTTTTATGGCTGAGTAATATTCCATTGTATATATATACCACATCTTCTTTATCCATTCATCTGTTTATGGACATTTAGGTTGCTTCCATGATATGGCTATTGTAAATAGAGCTGCAATGAACATTTTGGTACATGACTCTTTTTGAATTATGGTTTTGTCAGGGCATATGCCCAGTAGTGGGATTGCTGGATCATATGGTAGTGCTATTTTTAGTTTTTTAAGGAACCTCCATACTGTTCTCCATAGTGGCTGTATCAGTTTACATTCCCACCAACAGTGCAAGAGGGTTCCCTTTTCTCCACATCCTCTCCAGCATTTATTGTTTGTAGACTTTTTGATGATGGCCATTCTGACCAGTGTGAGGTGATACCTCACTGTAGTTTTGATTTGCATTTCTCTAATGATTAGTGATGTTGAGCATCTTTTCATGTGTTTGTTGGCCATCTGTATGTCTTCTTTGGAGAAATGTCTGTTTAGGTGTTCCATCCATTTTTTGATTGGGTTGTTTGTTTTTTTGGTATTGAGCTTCATGAGCTGTTTGTATATTTTGGGGATTAATCCCTTATCCATTGCTTCATCTGCAAATATTTTCTCCCATTCTGAGGGTAGAATTTGTTCATTTATATAACCCTAAATCCAGGAGGAGCTCAGACTTCAGGCATGATCCATCTCATTAGGAATTTGTCTTACTACTTTTGACTTTTCCCTGTATTGTGGCAAGAGGGTCACCATGAGCTCCAGGTTTACACCTTACCAGTTCAGCAACCTCCCCAGAATGAGGGCACCTCTTTTCCCAAAGCACCATCATGGGCCCTGGGATTTACTCAACTGGTCCAATTTAGGACAGGAGTCAACTCTTGAATCAATAAATCTTTCTAGCCTTGGGCAGATTTCTGTCCCTGGAGGCAGGGGTCAGAGTCAGCCTCAACTCAATGACATTGACTGAGAGCAGGGATGACAGATGACATGTAGGTTCCCTAAAGGAAAACTGAGGTATGAGAAGAAATGCAAATGGATACTGAGCAGACAAAACTAACTAGTTCCTACAGTGAGCTTAAACAAGATAATTAACATTTATAAACCACTCTCTCCTTACCATTAATTGGAGATAATTACAGTTTATCTATCACATTAAATAATGCAATATAGGAAAAGTTCTCAGCACAGTGCCTGGTACAAAATAGTTGTTCAATAAATGGTAATTAGTAGTAGTACCATGAAGAAAGAGTTATGTTTGGACATCTTGAGGTGCCTCCTGTCTAAACAATTTCATTATTCTATTTTAGGTGTTTGAGTAATAAAATCAGATAGAGACAATAAACAAAAACAGAAATAATGCCCTAAGGACCTGTGCGCTGGAGTGGCAAGGGCTTCCAGAAGCAAGTCAGGAAGTATTTAAATTATAAAAAAAGGGCAATACTAATGTTAAATTCTATTATGGATTCAGCTGTGATTATTATGTCACTATAAAGATCACAAAGAACATTTTATTCTTTGGGAGAGTGAGATTTATTGGGAAGAGAAAATGGTTACAGAGATATACAAATATTAAATTTTTATATTTTTCTACTTCACATAATTCTTGTTAAATTGCTGTGTAAATAGTAGAAAAATACGAGATATATAGAATTTTTTTTCTGATTTTTATGTGTGTGGGTATGGGATCACAAGGAACATTATATATGGCTCTTAATAGAAAAAGTAAAATTTCCTTTTCTTTGCTTTATAGTGAGGTCAATTTTATTACCCCATATAACCGTCTGCTAGGAAATAGTAAAACAAAATTTTTCATAATGTATTATTTCTGGTTGAATTCCTGGGTGTCATTCAATCATTTTCCTGATTGAATGTAAATATATTCAAACTATAAAGTACAAATTGCCCTTACAGTTAAATGTTTAGCCTTCTTTCTAGAAAATAATCTTAACAATTACAATGTTTCATATTTTATAATTTAGTATTTAAAAATATTTAAGCAATGATTATTGTTACCTTAGAAGAACATAGAAGGAAAGAGGAAGTTAAACTAGAATAATAGCTTTATCTTTCTTATTTTGGCTTCAACCTCTGAAAAATTTGCATTTTATTCTGAAAGTTATTTTGTATCTACAATTTTCTGAATAATACAAATTCTTTTAAATTAATCTTTAATTTAGAGTTATATCCTTTTCACCTCAGAAAAAAATGTATTTTCTCCTCTGAAAATATTTTTCCCATCTTCTTACTGGGTAATGTTATTTCATTCATTTTGAGAAGAAAAAACATGTTTTATCAGATACCCAGGCATACCCATATACATGAGGCATTCGATGTTCTGTATGGGTGAGCAAAGACCAAGAAGGGATGAAAATGTGTCAGTTTTCCCATTAGTGACGGCCTTCTGGCTAAAAGCCCTCTTTTCTGCTGTCTCAGTCAGGCATGCACCATGAGAGAGCGGGAATAAAATGTTTCCATTGATTTTTTTTTAACCCCGAGGTCAGTTTCTCTATTATGCATATGAACGGATAAAACAACATTCCTTAAAATTGTGAGATAAAATCATAGGCAGACATTAAGAAGCATGATATAGCTCTGTATGTAATGTTACGCAAGTTCCCAAGATAGCTGTAAAAGCAGAGTACAAAACAGGGTAGATGGCATGGTCTCATACATAGAATATACAGTAATATATCAGTATAATTTATATGTAGAATAATTCTCAAAAGATAAACAGATCTGGATGAAATTGGTAACCTTCAGGGAGACCTGTAACTCTGGGCTCCGTGTTTATCATGAACCATTATCTTGTTGTTAAAAATGTAACATTAGATAAAATGTAACATGGAAGTATAGAGAGTGGTATAATAATCGCCTATTACTCATCATTCATATTCAGTAGTTATCAGAATTCTCTGTACTTGCATCTATCATTTCTTTTTTCTATTTTATTTTTGAATTATTTTAAATGTATGTTCTAAATATTATGTCATTTCATCGGTATTTCAATGTACATCGCTAATACAGATATTTTTAACTTTCATATTCACAATACCATTATCTCTCCTTACACAATTAACAATAACTTTTTCTTAAGATTTGTTTTTTTAGAGCAGTTTTAGGTTCACAGCAAAATTGAGATGAAAGTACAGAGATTTCCCACATACTCCCTTCCGCCACCCATGCACGGCCTCCCCCGTTACCAATATCCTCACCAGACTGGGACATTTGTTACAATCTACATCAACATATATCATGACCTAAAACTCGTAGTTTACCTTAGTGTTCACTCTTGATGTTATATTTACATTCTATGAGTTTGGATAAATGTATAATGACATATATCCATCATTATATTATGATACAGAGCACTTTCACTATCCTGAAAAACCTTCTATGCTTCACCTATTCATCCTTCCTCTGTGACCCAGAAACCACTGATGACTTCATCTGCAAAGACAGTTTTGTATATTCCTTACCAATTTGTATACCTTTCATTTCCTGTTCTTGCCATATTGTATTAGCAAGGATTTCCAGTACACTGTTGAAAAGGGTTGGTGACAAAGGATATCCTTGCCCTGTACCTGATTTTAGTGGCAAAACTTCAAGTTTCCCACTATTAAGTATATGAGCTGTAGGTTTTTTGTAGATTTTTTAAAAATCAAGTTAAGAAAGTCTCCCTCTATTCTGATTTCACTGAGAGTATTTTATCTATTCCTTCTTGTGTGAGTTTTGGTAGATTGTGCCTTTGAAGGAATTGGTCCATTTCACCTAAATTATCGAGTTTGTGGGCATAGAGTTGTTCATAGAATTCTGTTATTAGTCTTTTTAATTTCCATGTGATCTGTAATGATGTCCCCTCTTTTATTTATGATATTTGTAATTTGTTTCCTCTCTCTTTTTTTGGTCTTAGTTGGCCTGAGTAGAGGCTTATCAATTTGATTGATCTTTTTAAAGAACAAGCTTTTTGTTTTGCTGATTTTCTCTGTTGATTTTCTGTTTTATTTCATTGATTTCTGCTCTAATTCTTATTATTTATTTTCTTCTGCTTACTTTGGGATTTATTTGCTTTTTGTATTTTTAGCTTCCTAAGGGGGATTTTGGATCTTTCTTCTTTTCTAATATATGGATTCAGTGCTATAAATTTCCCTCTAAGTACTGTTTTTCTTCATCCCACACACTTTGGTAATTTGTTGCTTTCATTTTCATATAGTTCAAAATATTTTTAATTTCTCTTGAGATTTCTCCTTTGACCTGTGTGTTATTAAGAAATGTGTTGTTTAACTTCCATATGTTTTGGTATTTTTCAGTTATTTTTCTGTTGATTTCTAGTTTAATTACATTGTGGTCTGACAGCAGGAATTGTATGGTTTCTATTCTTTTAAAAAATTTAAGGTATGCTTTATGGCTCAGAATTTGGTCCACCTTGATGAATGTTCTATGTGAGCTGGCAAAGAATGCGTATTCTGCTTTTGTTGGATGAAGTTGTCTATAGATGTCAATTATATCCAGTTGATTGATGGTGTTGTTGAATTCATTATGTTCTTAATGATTTTCTGCCTACTGGATCTGTCCATTTCTGGTAGATGGGTGTTGAAGTCTCTAACTATGATAATGGATTCATCTGTTTCTCTTTAAAGTTTTATCTGTTTTTTCTTCATGTAGTGTGATGATCTGTTGTTAGGTGCATCCACGTTAAAGATTGTTATGTCTTCTTGGATAACTGACCTTCTTACAATTATATAATGCCCTTTTTTAGCCCTGACAACTCTCCTGCCCTTGAGGTCTGCTCTGTCTTAATATAGCTACTCCTGATTTCCTTTGGTTACTGTTCAAGCATGGTATATTTTTCTCCATCCATCTACTTTTAATCTACATGTGTCTTTATATTTAAAGTAGGTTTCTTATAGATAACGTACAGTTGTGAAACAGAGCAGGATCCTATGGTCCTTTTCTTCCATGTCCTCCACCTACCTTTTGTCTGTGGACAAACTTTACCCAAAGGATAAGTTTAATCAGAGAAGTGAGAAAATGCAGAAACAAAGGAAAACAGTCAAAGGAGACCAAATATTAATAGTTTAGTCATTAAACATAGTCAAGGACCTTTAGTTCCTTCTCAAGGGCAATAGATAATATTCTTTTTTTTTTAACATCTTTATTGGAGTATAATTGCTTTACAATGGTGTGTTAGTTTCTGCTGTATAACAAAATGAATCAGCTATACATATACATACATCCCCATATCTCCTTCCTCGTGTGTCTCCCTCCCACCCTCCCTATCCCACCCCTCTAGGTGGACACAAAGCACTGAGCTGATCTCCCTGTGCTCTGCAGCTGCTTCCCACTAGCTATCTATTTTACATTTGGTAGTGTATATATGTCCATACCACTCTCACTTCGTCCCAGCTTACCCTTCCCCCTCCCCAAGTCCTCAAGTGCATTCTCTATGTCTGCGTCTTTCTTCCTGTCCTGCCCCTAGGTACTTCATAACCATTTTTTTTTTTTAGATTCCATATATATGTGTTAGCATATGGTATTTGTTTTTCTTTTTCTGACTTACTTCACTCTGTATGACAGTCTCTATGTCCATCCACCTCACTACAAATAACTCAATTTCGTTTCTTTTTATGGCTGAGTAATATTCCATTGTATATATGTGCCACGTCTTCTTTATCCGTTCATCTGTTGATGGACACTCAGGTTGCTTCCATGTCCTGGTTATTGTAAATAGAGCTGCAATGAACATTGTGGTACATGACTATTTTTGAGTTATGGTTTTCTCAGGGTATATGCCCAGTAGTGGGATTGCTGGCTCGTATGGTAGTTCTATTTTTAGTTTTTTAAGGAAACTCCATACTGTTCTCCATAGTGACTGTATCAATTTACATTCTCACCAACAGAGCAAGACGGTTCCCTTTTCTCCACACCCTCTCCAGCATTTATTGTTTGTAGACTTTTTGGTGATGGCCATTCTGACCGGTGTGAGGTGATACCTCATTATAGTTTTGATTTGCATTTCTCTAATGATTAGTGATGTTGAGCAGCCTTTCATGTGTTTGTCTGCAGTCTGTACATCTTCTTTGGAGAAATGTCTATTCAGGTCTTCTGCTCATTTTTGGATTGGGTTGTTTGTTTTTTTGATATTGAGCTGCATGAGCTGCTTGTATATTTTGGAGATTAAGCTATAGGTAATATTCTGAGCCGTATCCTGTGAGCTGTTTTGTAAATACTGAAACCCCCACCAGGTGGGAAAAGTTAACTACATGATGACCAGACTGTAGCCATCATATAAGCTGCCACAATTCCGAGAATTGGCCTTAAATAAATGGGAACAAACCAACCCTGGAACTGAAGATTAAATGTACTTAAAACAATCAAGATGACCAATTTCAAGATGACGGTCAGAGCTGACTGTGCTATTTCTATATGTAGCCCCCTCCCTCGGTCTGTAAAACTCTTGCCCCCTGATTGTTGGGGTGGTGGGAGGAGTAGTCCTTTGGACAGGAGTCCACCATCCCTACTGGCTGCCGGCATCCAAAATAAAGCAAACTTTCCTTTCCACCAACTTTGCCTCTTTACTGGCTTTTGAGCGGTGCTCAGCCAGACCCCACTTTTGGTTACAGTTGGGTCATGTTTCTTGATCCATGATGACAATCTCTCTTTTAATTGGTGCATTTAGACAATTGACATTCAAAGTGGTTATTGATATAGTTGGATTAATATCTACCATATTTGTTACAGTTTTCTATTTGTTGCTCTTGTTCTTTGTTTTTATTTTTGTCCTCTACTCTTTTTCTGCCTTTTGTCTTTTGAGTATTTTATATGATTCTATTTTATCTCCTTTCTTAGAATATCAGATGCACTTCTTTTTTAAAACATTTTTTAGTGGTTGCCCAAGAGCTTGCAATATGCTTTTACAACTAATCCAAGTCCATTTCCAAATAAAACTATATCACTTCACAGGTAGTGTAACTTATAAAAACTAAATAATCCTAATTCTTCCCTCTTGTCCCTTGTATTGTGGCTGTCATTTATTTCATTTATATATAAGCATATTTATATGTATGTATATATATGATACATATATCATATATATAATATATATATGATAGAATACATTGCTGCTTTTATTATTTTGAACAGTCTGTTATCTGTTAGGTCAATTAAGAATAAGAAAAATAAAAGTTTTTATTTTACCTTTACATAATCGTTGTTTGATGATCTTCCTTTCCTTATGTAGATCTAAGTTATGACCTATGTTATTTTCCTTTTCTCTAAAGAACTTCTTTTTACATTTCTCGCAAGGCAGGTTTACTAGCAACAAACTCCCAACACTTTAAATATTTCACTCTGTTATTATTTGCACAGTATCTAAAGAGAAGTTGTATTTAATTCTTATCTTTGTTTCTCTATAGGTAAGATATTTTTTCCCTCTGTCTTCTTTCAGGAGTGTTAAAGTTATCTTTGATTTTCTATAATTTATAATGATATGCTTTGGTGTAGTGTGTAGTTTTTGTTTTGTTTTGGTTTGGTTTTTTAATTTTTTGGGTTTTTTTGGTATGTATCCTGCTTGGTGTTCTGCGACCTTCCTGGATCCCAGATTTGTGGTTTTGTGTCTGACATTAATTTGGGGAAATTGTCAGCCATTATTGTGTCAAATATTTCTTCTGTTTGTTACTCTTTTTCTTCTCATTCTGGTATTCACATTATGCAACTCACATCTTTTGTAGTTGTCTCACAGTCCTTGGATATTCTGTTCTGTTTTGTTCTCTTTGCTTTTCAGTTTTGAAGGTTTCTATGGAGATGATATCCTCAAGCTCAGAGACGTTTTCTTCAGCTGTGTCCAGTCTACTATTAAGTCCCTCAAAAGGATGCTTCATTTCTATTACAGTGTTTTGGATCTCTAGCATTTCCTTTTGGTTCTTAGGATTTCCATCTCTCTGCCTATATTGCCCAATTGTTCTTACATGCTGTCTACTTTATCCATTAGAGTACCTAGTATATTAATCATAGTTATATTAAAACCCCACTCTGATAATCCCAGTTTCTCTGTGATATTTGGTTCTGATGCTTGCTCTGTCTCTTCAAATTGTGTTCTTTTGACTTTTGTATGCCTTGTAAATTTTTCTTGATAGCTGGACATGATATACGGGGTTAAAAAAAACTGCTGTAAATAGGACTTTAGCTATGCAGCGGTGAGGTGTTGGGGGAGGGGAAGCATTCTATAGTCCTGGGATTTGGTCTCAGTCTTTTAGTGAGACTATGCCTCTGGACTGTGGTCTTCACTAGTATTCTTCGTATTTTTCACCACCACCCTACCCCGCCCCACCTTAAGTAGAAGGGTATAGTTAGGCTGGGATGGTTAGGTATTTCACTTTCCCCATCAGTTAAGTTCTGAAAATACCCCAGCAGTTTAGGCTCTGTTTAACTAGTTTCTTCTGAGGTGAATCTTCTTAAGAAGAACAGAATGCTCTGGCATATTTCAAAATTCTTGCTTTTCTCCTCCCTCTAATGGAAGCATGAGCTCCTGGAATTAAATCTTACAAAATTGGCAGGGGATGGGGACAGACTCCACTGATTGGGTCTCATTGGAGCTTTTAACTATCAGACTTGTCCACACAGATTCTCCAGCAATTGATCAAATACATTCAAGTTTTTCTGCCCCAGTACTGGTTCCCAGACTAGTTTCCACTCATGAGTCTCTGCTCTGGTAAATTGTTATTCTCTCTATTTGCCTGTCCAGTTTCCTCTCCTATCTTGAGGACTGTGGCTTGACCTGTGGCCTTATCTTTCGTATGGATCTCAGAAGAGTTGTTGATTTTTCAGTCTGTCAACTTTTTACTTGTTTTACTTGTTGTTAGGGTGGATTGACAACTTCCAAGTTCCTTGTATGCAGAGCTGGACAGAAGTCAACAATAACTTTTGATATCATGCAATATCTAGGCCATTTTCAAATGTCTTCATTTATCTTTTAAAAACTCTTTTAAAAAGTTTACATATTTCTTTCAATTTAATGACTTAAGTAACATTAAATCCATTAAGACCTCTTAACCTAAAGCAATATCTTCTACCTTTTTGGTTTTCATGCCCTTCATTTGTTAAAGTAACTAAGTCAATTTCCTGTCTCACAGTGTGGACTTATCTGTTTGCTTCTTCATAGTGTCACTTAATTTGTTCCTCTTTGTTCCTCTTTCCGCCCCCCCCACCAAAAATTCCTGAAAACTGGCTAAGATTCAATTAGATTCAGGTATGTTAGTTGATTATGCAAAAACTAAATGGTATTTTAAGAATGTTATTTCAACAAAATATATTTTTTGGATTTATTAAAGGCCCTGGCTCTGCTAGATGCAAACTCAAATGCTTAGCATTTGCAAAATGCTCCATGATACTTCATACTGCAGGAAGTTGCTCATGAATAAACATAAAGCTTTGGAAATTTTGGGTACTAACAGCTGAAAAGCATTCATTCTCGATCATTGTCATAGGGGGACTTGAAGGCCTGAAAGTTCCCTGTCCAATAGATATCAAACTTGGGTAGTTGAGATATAGCAATAAACTCCGAGAAAATATCCAGAATGACAAGACTAAAACTTATTCACTTATTCATGGCTGTTCTTTCACTTTGCAAATCTTAATTCCTTCAATTCCCGAGAACTTGCTAAATAAATTAGGTTCTTTGGTAAGCACACTTACTTTTTTTAAAAAATCATTCATTTATTCACTTAGCAAATGTTTATTCGTTCATTAATAATGATTGAATGCCCACTTGATGCCAAGCACTATTCTAGGCATTGGGATAGAGACAACAAATCTGTACAATCATTTAAATGTATTTTCAAGTCAGTTGAAAGTATTCAGCATTTAATATGTGCGTATGTAATATACAAGGCACTGAACAAGGCTTTGCTCTGATATAAAGAAGTGTAAGACATATCACCTGCCCTCCTGATATCTTAGTCTATTGGTTGGGACAAACACATCCATATTGTTCTCGAACAAGCTGTGCAAGAATAGAGAAACAGATGAGATACTATTGATATAAAGGGTGACTGAGATAATTTCTAACTAAAGGCTCTGGGCCTTTCCTTTCATTAAAACTCTCATTTGGCTGCAATAAAATGCTTGAAGTAACTGCTATGTGTTCTGCGCATATGTCTTAAAAAGCTGGATTTGGGTTGTGTTCAAAATGGCATTCATCACAAAGTTAAGAGCATTTTTAAAAGTATTAAGAATAGTCTTTATTTAAAGCATGACAGACTGATGAGAAACTTCTAGTCTATCCCTCCATTTTTGATATTCAATTTTTATTTAAAGAGGAAAGGTAAAAATAAATAACTCCAATTCTATTCTCCAGGGCAACTGTCATTTTATGCAAATAGCATGTACATATATGGGTATATGACCATAAACTTTTAGTTTTACTGAAAATGAATATAGACATGTTTTACATTTAATTTTTTGACAAATAAAAATTATATTTATTTAAGATGTATGACTTCATGTTTTGATATACATATGCATTGTGAAATGATCCCCACAATCAAGGTAATTAACATATATACCACCTCCCATAATTACCTCTGTTGTTGTTTTTGTTTTGTGTGGTGAGAATATTAAGATCTACCCTCTTAGTAAATTTTAAGTATACAGAAATTCTGGAGCTAAAGAAATAATATAATGAATGAAATGAAAAATGCCATGAACATGGTTGTTTGAGTGGAAATGGTTTGTTGCTTTTTCAGAGGTGCTTTGTCATTTAATTCAAAGCTCTTAAGAGGTAAGTGGTGCAGTTCCCTACTTATTATTTGTTCGTTTTGTTTTTCTATTATTTGCAGGTCTCTTCCCTCCTCTCTCCAATCTACTCCTGAGCCGTGTTCAGTGAGAGGTGGCAGGCTGGTGAGCCTGTGGGAAACAGGTAAAGTCCAGGTCAAAGACGTGCTGCAAACTCATTAGCCAGGCAAATATTGCAGTGGTTTCGCACAGAAGCCTGATCAGAGACTAGTAAATTTTTAAGTGAAGAAAGCAAAGAATACTGAAGAAAACTAGATTCAAAATCATAGATCTCCATTTTCTGTTTAATGTAGAACTTCTCTAAGCCACAGAACAGGTATCGCTAGGCATCCTGAGATAATTAGGCAAAGATAGAGAGAGGCACAGCTCACAGGCTCCTACTTTATTCTCATTAGTTGGCACTACCTGGCACTGGGTTTGATGAGTCACATTCTGGACCTTCTGACTTGAAGTGTGGTTTGATAGAAATAGCCTGAAATACACCAAAGGTGAGTGTTTAAGACTGGGCTTAACCACTTCCTAGCTCTGTGGACATGGGCAAGTAATTTAACTCCTCCTCACTATATATGAGCGCAAAATGGGATTTAGAATACTTTAAAGGGCTGTTGTAAGATTCACATGTGCTCGTGAAAGTAAAAGAAGTCTGAAAGCTATAAAAATTAGGAATCACAATCCATCTTCCTGGTAAAATGTTTTAGACAAACTTTTTTTCAAAGAAAGTTTTTATTTTTTTATGTGCAGAAATGTTCACCTACTAGGAATTAAAAGACCCTTCATTTTAGCAGATGTGAGTGTAAAGGACATAAAACGAAGGTGGTGTGGATCAGGCTGTATGCGGAATTAAGGTAATCACAGGTATGGGAGCTTATCTAGGAAGCGGCGAAGGGTTGAGTTTGGAATACCAGTTTAGCCTCTTTCTAATGAGAGAGTTATCAATGCTCAAGTCAGTGTTCAGAATCTGAACATAAGCAAGTTTGAGGGAAGAATAAGCATATAAATTTGGAAAGGAAAGTAGACTCTGGCTGCAGAAGAAGAGAGGGAGGGAGAAAGAGAGAGGGATAGAAGAAGAGACAGGGAGAGAAAAAGCGAGGCTGGCCTAGAATGAGAAGCTTGGAGGTTATTGGTAATCTCTAGACCTAAATCACAGTTTTTTCAACTTTAGCTGCACTCTGGAATTGCCTATGACACTCTAAAAATACTGATGCCTGGATCCCATCCCCACAATTCTGATTTTATTGTCTGGGATCAATTTTTTAAAAGCTCTTTTCGGGTGATTCTAATCTGAGCAAAGCTGAGAATCACTGAACTGAAACAGTGCCTCTCTAACTTAAATGTGCGTATAATTCACCTTGAAAATGCAGATCTGGGGTGGAGCCTGAGATTCTGCATCTCTAAGAAGCTTCCAGCTCCTAACAGCATCCTAACAAGCTTCCTTTAACTTCTGGGCTATTGTGTGGGTTAATCGAAATGTAATAAAATGAGGATGAAGAAAATGATGATGAAGATGATGATGATGATGATGATGATGTTGATGAAGAAGACGAAGAAGAGGAAGGAGAAGGAGAAGGAGCAGAGGAAGAAGGTAGCTAACATTTAATGAATATCAAATATGTGCCAGGCACTGCACAGGGTGTTTCCAGGGTTAACTCGTTAAAATCGTCAGAACAATCCTGTAAGGGTTGGTATTATTATTAATATTGTTTTACAAACTGAGGCTTAAAAAGTCTTAGGTATCTTACCTAAGTTTAGAAACCTAGTAAATATATTTGAATTCTGGCAGTCTGACACTGAGCCTGTGCTCTTAACAACTCTGTTATCCTGATACTGGTATGATTCCATAGGCTTCATTTTAAATGATACGCGTACCTCAAGAGAGAAAATCTGAAAGAAGGAGGCAAATCTGGAAGCATCCGTGATACTGGCCCAGATATAAATAAGGTTCAAACCTATACCTGGATTATGATTTTTGACTGTGGGAACAGCTGAGAGGTGTGGCATGAGAATTTTTGCAGAGAAAGCATCCATTTTTTATTCTGGATAAGGCAAGTCACAGACTTTGCCAAGGTCTCAGCCTTGACTGCTCATTATATCACTTGGACAGATTTAAAAATCCTGATGTCTAGGCCACACCCCAAACCAGATAAATCAGACTCTCTGGGAGTAAAACCCAGAGATTAGCATTTGTTAAAGCCTCCCAGGGATTCCAAATTGCAGCTAGCATTGCTAATCATTGGGTTTCGGTAGGAGAAGAGAGTGGGATCCTGGGAGGAAATTGATGCCACTGTTGATAAAATCCAAATGTCACATTTCCTGGGCAGCCTATTCTAGCAGTTGGAGGTATTTTTCTTTTTACTTTGAACTGCCCCTGGCTTCTATCTCTACCTCTCTGAGAGCACTGACCACATTCTGCCTTTAAGATGGGTATTTGTGCCTTCGTTCAACGCTCTTTGGAGACTAGAGCTTCTGAGGGCAGACAGTATAAAGCAGTGTACACAAAAGGTTTCTCCCTAGATAGCGTCGCCAAAAGAGGTCATGTTAACAAGGGTATCTGTGGTCGAACCAGTTGAGCTCACATTGTGTAAATATCACTCTCTCTTAGAGAGTTCCAGTGAATGCTGGATTTAAAAGTGATAAGATGTTCTATGGTAAAGAAGCATCTTTATTTAACTAGGGGTTTCCAAAATTATTTGAACATAAAATACTCTTGATATTCTGTTTTTATACACACATTTGAGGGTGAGGTAATCCTGGGATACAAAAGAGAATGGGCCTATGGGTAATATCTGGTTACAAATCCAAGAAAAAGTAATATAAAAACTCATGAGGCTGTTGTGAAGGATTAAGTCAAATGAGATAATAAATAATAAATAAAATAAGTAATAATATATTGAATGACATCATATACGTAATGTGTCAATTATAGTTCCCGATGCTGTGGGCTTCTTTCTTTTTCATCTTTGTAGCCTCAGGAGAACCTAGGATAATTTTTATTATACACACACACACACACACACACACACACACAAACCAAAACACCCATAAGCCATGATCCTAGCTATATTTCCTCTTTCAAAATAGTAATAAAATTTCACGAATCATAGGTCAGAAGCATTAAATGCCACCTAAGGTGATAATCTCCTCTGCATTTTTTCTATTACTAATGGTTATAGAATACGAAGAAACTATTGATGACAATCTCCCTTTGAAATTCAACATTTGTTATTTATTGGTTGATTATATGGTTTAATTACGGACTGACTGCAGTGCCTCTTGCTGCACAGCTCTCTTCCCTCCGGACAGCCAGGTGGGTGACAATGGAGCAGACCCAGGCAGAGGCGGCCGTGCCTGCTGAGAAGAGGGGAGACTCTGAACTGCACCAGCACTGGTCACTCCCACTCTTGTGTCCCTGGACATTTCGTATACGTGTCTGGTTTTTTAATTGCCTGTGAATTCTTAGCACAGAGCACAATGCCTGGCTTTCAGTTCTTTATAACCAGCTCCTTAATGAATCACATATTGGGATTCTTCACAGATAATACAGGAACCTTAGGGAGGCTGATGGAACACATTATCCACGTCTGCAGGGAAATATAAAGGGAATATAAATATACATATAAAGGGAAATATAAAGAATAAAGCTGGTGATTTTGTTGTTGTTGGGGGCACATAGGGTTCGTCTTCCAAAATCGCCTCTCAGATTCCCACCCTCCTCATTTGGTATTCAGTCTAAATCCGGCTCTTTCATATTGGAGGATGCTGGTTCCAGTTGGAAGATGAAGAGTGTTGAAGATGAGAGAAGAAAGCTCTTCCTTTCCTTAAGAATTGTTGTTTAGTGTTTAATGTAGCTTTTCTTCCTTCATGCAGAGGATTCTGTGGGGGCCTCCTGAGCCACAAGGGGTGAACTATTGGTTTGTTATACAAAATGTGAGACAGGGTTATAGGCAGGAGCATGGTTTTTTTAAATAGACTTTTCTACAACTCTTGAGGATTGCTTTCTATTTTTCTTTTTTTAATCCAGTGTCTATACTTGTACACTTAAGACAATGATTCTCAAGCCTGGATGCACAGTAGAAACACTCGGACATGAGGTCCAGGTATGTTTTATTTATTTTTAAGCTCTCTGGGTGCTTCTAAAGTGCAGCCCATGTTCAGGACCACTGCCTTAGAATAACATCTGTTATTGTTAACTGATTTACCTAAAACCTGGGGGCTTGAAATATCCCTACGATGCTGATTTTCTGTGTTTCCAGCAATGTGGGTTTACTTCCACTGGAAGAAGCACAGTTGAAAATCATTAGATTGTGAGGTTCCCATCCTGACCCCTGATTCTCAGCAACAAACTACTAAATGTGTAAAATACTGTGATACTCCTTTATACCATAAAGAACTCAAGAAAGAAAAGAACCTCAGTCCTGCCTTTGGCCAGGTGACACAACAAAGTAGCTATTGACATTTTATTTAAAATCTTTGAAAGAAACTGCAGCAACTCTCTGAGCAGCTATATGGTCAAATTGGGCAGTGGTATACTCATAAATAACTTTTCTAACTTTATTTTTAATATAAAGAACAATGGTATTTGATAAGGAATTAAATTCACTGATATTTTAGGCTGGATTTCCAGTGTCTTGAGGGATGCTATGATTTCCAAAATGTGAAAAAGATTTTCCTCTCCTTCCTTTCACTTTGGCAGTGGAGGTGAAGTTTTCAAAAAATATTCAGCAGTGGTTCCGGACCGTTTCTAGACAGTAGCTTAAAGAGAATCAGCTTGAAAAGAATGTTTTTGTTTTTGTTTTTTAAATTTTAAGTATATGAAGATGGTGTTTGTTAAGCTTTTGATAAACATTTTTGGACATAAAATTAAAACCCGTTCATGTTGGTTGTAAGGAAGAGGAATATAGATACTTTTGATTTGAAGTGAAACTGCTTTATACATTATACATAGTGACCTGCAGTATTATTATTTTTCATACACAGGCACCAGACAAAAATGAAATTTGTCATTCAATTTTATCTGCTTATTCCAACAGAAATGGTAAACAGGAGAGACGATAATCAGGGAAAACTAAATCTTTCATGAGTGCACATTTTCCCTTTAGCGTAGCCTTTATATTTAGGCAAATTTAGAATGGCGGAGCGTGAAAGGGAAGGTGGATAGTATTTACCGTCTCTGGGGTTTCAGAACTCAGATCAGGAGAATCAAACCTGGAGAGTCATTGCAACCAAGAAGCGATGAGGATCTAGAGTCTTTCGGTAGGTAGAACAGGCTGAAACAATACACCATTTGACTAGTATTTTACTACCTATTAGGATAAGAAGGAATTCTCTGAAAATCTGTGCAGCAGAGATCCTGATCAGAAAAGCGAGTGTAAATAATGCCATAAATTACACCCTCTTTGTATCTTGGGAACAGTCATGTCAACCCACAGGGGTCACTAGGTGCCTTGTGAATGCGGGTCAAATGTCAGAGGTCCTTTATAGCTTCCATCTCTCTGAGTCTCAGATACTGTGCCTCTGAGGCTGTCTTTTGCTGGGGAGGCTGCAGCCACTGTCTCTGCTAAGTAGAAATAAAACATATCTAATCAAGGAATAAATGATACCTACTTCTACAGGAGAAATAGATTGTAGTTTGTCAAGTCAGATATTACCAGCCTGAGTGAGCAGAAACTGCTCACTGATTAAAAGTCCTCTCTCCTAGAAAAGTAATTTATTCTATCACTAGGGTTCTACAATAATTTTGCAAATGTATGAATTTCACCTGTTCTCATCCCATAATGTTTTAACCAGTTATTTAACAAAAGGCAGTAAGAAGAGAAGTTAATTTTTATTTAGTTAAAAGTTATAAAAATGGAAGTTTAATGATGTTCTCAACCACTTAAAAATGCTACCCTTGCATCACCACTGCTTATGGTAAATTAAGTATCCCATTACAGAAGGATGAAGGTTATTTCAAGTCACATCTAGTTACTTGAGGTGGCAGAACCTTCCCTGAGGTCCTGGAGGCACTCTTCCCATCAGACTGGGTTTTGATAAATGGTAAGGATTGGTCACGGAAATCTGTGCTAAAAATTTCTGCCGTGTGTTAGTCTATGTGGCTACATGAAATCAGATCATGCATTGCAGTGAAAACCTGAAAAAGGATAACAAATGAAAAGAATCTGCACTAGCAAGTACTCTGTGTGCAGTCAAGGTGGTGAAAGTGTGGAAAAGGCCAGGAGACTTAGGGGTTCGCACGGTTAGTGATCAATAAGGTAAACCCTGGATTCTGGCGAGCCTGTGAACTTAGTCATTATCACTTATTCGCCTTGTGTCTTGCTTACCTGTAGATTGAGGTTAATGACTGTGGCAGAGACGATGAAACCTGTTCACCATTGGCCTCAGGCATTAGGATGAACGCATTTTCCAGCCTCCCTTGCAGTTAGATTTCAGGGGACGAACCTCCAGCTCCGGCATTTCCTTTACTGCAGTAACTTAGAGACCATGTTCCAGCTAGAGTTGCTACCAGGATGAAGGAGGGTTGGCCCAACCTGCATGTGATTTTAGGTGAACATGAAATACGTGCTGTTTTATTAAGGCACTGAGATTTCAGTCCTCCCTCCCATCCTTCCCTTCTCCTTTCCTCTCTCTTTTCTCCCTCCCCTCCCCCTCACTTCCTCCTTTCCTCCCTCCCTCCCTCCCTTCCTTCTTTCCTGATACTGTAGCACAGTGTAGCATACCCTGATTAATACAGACGTCACACCTACTTTTCAAAGGTGTATGGATTAAACAATGTCAAGGATACAATGCTGGGGACATAGGGACACATAATAAGTCTTTAATACATATATTATTATTTTATATAATACAAACTCATCATTTTAGAGATTAAAAATGCTGAGGCTTAAAGGAGTTAAGTGATTTAACCACAAGGAAACAGCTAATTTTGGGTATATATAGCTAAAGATTTCCAATCTGGGGTTCTTTCAAATATATTGCAACCTTCCCCTAAACCAGATGTACCCTTTCAGTGAAAGAAACATTTAGATGCTTTAAATCTGTTGAGCTGAATTTATTTAAAGAAGGTAACTAATATGTTGAAGCTTCAGTGATATCTGAACAATGCTGATCTCAATCTTATAATTGTCAGGTGGCACCTATTTGAAATTTAGCTAATTATCTTCAAATCTACTAGAATATTTCACATTTTTGAGGCGAGGGGTCATTCCCTCTCTAACTTTTTTTTTACTCTAAATTCTTTTAGTAAACATTCTGGAAATAATAATTACCTATCTGAAAAACAGAGTGGCCCTTTAAAAAATTCCCAGTACATTTACTTTAAATTAGAATGACATGTCATTTATTAAATTGCAGAACCATAGAATACCATAATTATTATACTTTTTTACTTTAAGTATTTTTCTAATACCTTTATAAATTACTATAATTAGACAGCAATTTTGAGTTAGATCTTTTTTCTATTGGTAGATTTCCATTGTAAGTCAATGTGTGGTAATTCTGCTGGTGGAGTTGAGAAAAATTCCCCAGCTCTAAGGAATCCTGAAGCCCTTTGGGAGATAATTCATACCCAGTTCCCAACTGGTGATTTTAGAGTATGCAATATAAGTTTTCCATCATTTTGCTATTCAAACTAAGTGTGCTTACTTGTATCAAGAATTTTCAAAACAGTTTTCAGTGTAGTATTTTCAGCATAGTATTCAGCATAATTCTCAGCATAGTATGGTGGTTCAGAGTGTGAGCTTTGGAACCCAGGAAATGTACTGCCATCTCTATGGATATCCCACTAGCTTTGCAATTTTAGGCAAGTTACTTCACCTTTTTTGAGCTGTAGTTTTCTCATTTATAAAATGAGAATATGAGAATACACCCTACCTCAAACTTAAATGTGATGTAAAATGCATATTGTTTGGGAGGGAATAAATAATAATTATAATCAAATAACTGATAATACATTATTGGAAACCAGCCTAAAGGAATATTATATATAGAAAAAGTCTTTGATGTGAAATAATTCCTCATGTTATTTGCAGGGCTCAAAAAGTTATAAACAATCTAAGTATCTAATAGGAGAATGGTTAAATAAATTGAAAGGTGTGCATATAATAAAGTTTATGGAGTATCTTTGTCAGTGTCAGTAAGAAATGTTTTATGAGTTGCTTGTGAATACTAAGTAGGTCACTTTAATGATTTACCTCAACTCCCTGCCTGCTACATGGCAAATACCATGGCATTTCTAAATTCTGTTGAGTCGTTGAAGGGAGAGCATTGACTTTGATATAATTTGTATACTGCCTGCACCTCTGCTTTCCTCTGTTTCAGCTGCTGCTTTGTGATCTGTTTTGGCTGCTAGCTGCAGTTACTTTACTTGCCCCTATTGCTGTTCCCTGCATCTCTCCACAGCCATTTATCCACATCTTTTCTTGGGTCGTACTGCCCACATAGTGGCCCTGCCCCAGCTTTGACCTCTAACATCTTTTGAGGCTCTCTTCCTTGCTGTTGCTAAAAGCTCAGTACCACCTGCTTCTGATTTGTTATTGATGTCCCCTGTACCATTTCACTAAACTGCCACAGGCTGGCCAGCCCTCTGCTCGGCTGTCACAAAACTGGGGCTCTGACCCTCATGGTCTCCATCACTTATCTTTCCTGTTGGCTTACAAGGAGATCCCTGCCCCTTCTTGTGGCTTATTCTAACTCTTATATGTAGGAGTTGGGGGAGGGGGCTGGAAGACTCGTTAGCCCCTAGAGATCCATTCTTACCATTGAGCCACAGAGCCCTTTCCATTGCCAAGTGCACTAGGCTCTGATGGGCATAATCACTGCCCCTGTCTGCTCCAGCCTTGTTGCTGATTCTTGCCCAGATTCCATTTTCCTTACTCATGACTTTGTTTCCTCTTTCAGGTCATCTATTGCGCTTCTCCATAACCTGCCCTATCAGCTATGCTGCTATATATTGGAATTTGCTGTATATGTGAACCTCAGATGGGAACCCAAAAGTTTCCTGGATTCAGGTCCATGGGGATTGGGAACTTTGCCCAGCTCCATGAGCAGGTGATTCCTTAGCTCGGATCAAGTGGAAATCCTTGCTTAAGTCATATTGCTAAATAAAAAAAGCATAGGGCTTCCCTGGTGGCGCAGTGGTTGAGAGTCTGCCTGCCAATGCAGGGGACACGGGTTCAAGCCCTGGTCTGGGAGGATCCCATGTGCCGCGGAGCAACTGGGCCCGTGAGCCACAATTACTGAGCCTGAGGGTCTGGAGCCTGTGCTCCGTAACAGGAGAGGCCGCAATAGTGAGAGGCCCGCACACCGTGATGAAGAGTGGCCCCCACTTGCTGCAACTAGAGAAAGCCCTCGCACAGAAACGGAGACCTAACACAGCCATAAATAAATAAATAAAAATTAAAAAAAAAAAAAAGAGTTCTTTAAAAAAAAAAAAAAGCATAGAGAAAAATATAAATGAAAGATGATCCTAACTCTGTTAAAAACAAATTTACTTGCATGAAAATCACTAGAAGGTAAAATCAAAATATCTGTAATGTTAATATTTGGGTGATGTGACTATAGCTTATTTTCTTTCTTTAATTCTCTGTTTCTACCATGCAATTTATTTTTTAATAGAAAAATGACACAATTTAAGAAATCATTGCAAAGAAATAACCCAGAGGCTAGGAACAAATTTATTTAAAGGACAGTCACACTTAAACTTTCCTTTGTGATTTTCCTTTGCTATAAAAAAACAGTAGTCTGGCTGATTCTAGAGGCATTTGTTCTCACTTCAAGTCCTTCAGTACACCTTTGCCTTGCCTTCTGCAGTTCTTGTTCTCATATTCTTATCTGTACCAGTATCTGTATTTGTGGGCATGTATGTTATCTGCTTGCTTCCTGTCTATCTATCTGCCTATCTATCGATCTATCTACCTGTCTATCTATCTATCCATCATCATCTCCATATCATATCTATAGCAGGTATTGTTGGTGCCCTGCCCAATCTTGACACTCACCTTCCCCACATAGACCAACTCTTAGGTTTCCAACTGCCAGCATCTGCGATTCTTTGCCTGAAGGCTATCTCTGGAGATAGGAGCCTGCATGTGAGACACACTGGAAGTAATTGGAATCGACATGCACCTCCCTCCCCAACAGTCCTTAACCACGACAGGAATTGGTGATTCAATGCTCCCAACTTCCTTGCTCTTTGGGGAATGGAGACAGTTATGAGTCATGTTCTCTACTGTCTCCCAGAGACTCCAGCAGGACTGAGTCCAGCAATACAGCCATATTGGCTGCCTTGTTTCCCCACTCTCATACTAGTTCTTCCAGGGATCACTTCCCCAGTACACATTTGCATTCAAATCCTCCTGTCACGGTCTGTTCCAGGGAAAATGCAACCTAAAAAAAATCTTCATTCATATCTATTTCCTGCAGTTCACATGAAAATGGCTTAAACGTTACAGCTGTCTCAGAGCTAAGTGTGAGCTCAAAATGTGGCAGGACTGCTAACAAAATGAACATTTTACTAGGCAGCAATACTAGAATAATGGTTCAAAAGAGTCAATGTATCTGTCCTGTTCTGGATGCAACATTTAAAAAAAAAATTCCAAAATTGGAATATGACCATAACCTGATTAGCAGTTTAGGAACCTAATAACAAAGATAGCAGTCAAAGAAAGTAAAACAGTTTGGCTTGGAGAATAAACCACTAACTAACTGCATAATCACTGTATTCAAGTGGCTGAAGGGAAGTCCTGTGCACAGTGGACTAAATGTGTTTAGTCTTTTTCCAGAAGGCAGAACTCTGATTGGACAAAAGTTAGAGAAAAGCAAATTTTGACCCTGGCAAATGAAGAATTTTCTAACAATTAGAGCCTTTCCTTATCTAATGCAAGATCCTAGTCCCTGGAAATACTTAGGCAGAGGGCAAAAGTCATCTAAATCCATTCCATCCCTTAAAATAAACCAGGCCACACAAGCCTCTGTGATTCTCACCAAAAGCTCATTTCGGTCAATTGCATTTTGTCTCTGCAACTCCATCAGACTGCCGGCCTGTTGCGTACCTTGCTGGTCCTACCTCTTAGTTTTTCTGGTTCCCCAGAGACCTTCACTCTGGATTTGCACTGTAGTCCTGTTTTCCGGCCAGCTTTGGGTGTTAACAACATAGTTTAGGACTTGCTTTTCCAGGATCCAGGGCCACCTGCGCTCTCTCTTTGCACAGCGGCTGGCAGTAGGCCTTGTTACCCCAGCCCCTGCCACTGTCCTACCCCAGATAGCAATGGCTTCTCACCTGGTCCCTGCCTGACATGGGAAGAAGAACAGGGCACAAGGGAATAGAGTCCTCACTGAGGTGAGAGTTTAAGTGACTTCTAAATTTACTTCCAGCTCTATACTTCTATGATTATTTTTCTTCTCAGTTTTTGTTATCCTCATTCTTAAGCTTTTTTTCCTTGTCTATTAATCTATATGCATTGCTTCTCCAGCTACCCTGGGAAAATCAAGCCAGGTTCCAGTTTAATAGCATCACTACTTCAACTCCCTACCTAAGCTCTTCTTTTCTCCCATGTTCTCCCAAGCCTTGGTGACCAGGTTAGCCTTTTACTTTGTCTAAAGGGATGTACTTCTGTAAGGAAGGAACCCCCAGCCCATGCTTTCCCCATGGATGACTTATTTTTCCTCACTTTAACTGGTGCCTCCTTCAGCAGTCTGTGTCTTACCTGCAATTCTCCTGCAGAGGACGCTGTTTCCCACACCGAGCACTGCCTTGCCAGACCTCTGGCTGGGTTCAGCGGATACTGAGTATTGCCACCCTCTTCTGCAGGCAAAGCAGACCTGCTGCCCAGTGGGACAGCTCTCTCTGATGCCAAAAGGAGAGCTTGTTTTTCATGATGAAAAAATGTGTTGCTCCTGTTGGCAGATTTAGGACCGGTAGGTAGAAATACAGAGCTCTGGACCCCATAAGGATCTTGGAACAAATCTTCAGAGAACTGGGCTGGGAAAACTATATGGTGTTACAATACTAATTTACTTTCTCAACAACATTTACTGAGTGTCTGCTTTGCCTCGAAGCCTTAGAAGTCAGGTATTAGAAAGCAAAAAGGAACTAAAAATCTATTCAGGGAAAGAGACATGTAAGTTATAATGTAATCTGGGATGTGTATAAAATACTATGGGAATACAAAATGGGGAGCAGTCACAACAGACACAAACTCCTACATACTATCCTGGGTTCTGGAGAAGAGCATGAGTTCATGGGCTCTGTGCTGGCTTAAGATGCGGGTCAATTCCCTGTTGAGCCACTTACTAGCTAAGAGACTTTGGGCAAGTTATTTCAGTTCTCTAAGATATTCCTTGTGGCAGTAGTACTGGGGAGATTAAAGGAGAAGGAATGCAAAAGACCTGCAAATTTTCTGGCACAGAGTAGGTTAAAAAAAATGTTTCCATTCGCTTTGATTGCTTCTCAGGATAGAAATTATTGGGGCAGTTCCTCATACAATGTTGGTGGTATCTGGATCCCAATTTCAACTTCTCCAAATGTCTCCATTGTGATGCAGCTTCCGGACTTTCCAAGTGGAGGCCCTTATGACCCACCATGGTATATGGGTGTTTCTTTGGACTGCGCACCCAAAATATTTTCATCTTTTTGCTTTTTTCTTTTTTTCCCCTATTCTTTGTTTCTCATTTTCTCTCCCATGGGTTTTCCTCATGAGACCAAGCTTCCATTTCATAACTTTTCATTCTATTTTCTGGGCACAAAGAAGAAACCCCTGATGTCTCAGCTCC
This sequence comes from Balaenoptera musculus, assembly GCF_009873245.2. Lineage (NCBI taxonomy): Eukaryota > Metazoa > Chordata > Mammalia > Artiodactyla > Balaenopteridae > Balaenoptera > Balaenoptera musculus. Next base: position 19,472,544 of record NC_045796.1, read on the forward strand.
TGATTCTGGTAACTTCTTCAACATCAGTCTTCCTGGATAGAGGCTGCTCTTTCCATCTAAATGCACCCCACTCTCATGGATGTGGCCCTGGTACCACCAAGTTTTCTCTTTGAATGACACTTGGTAGATGCCTTACTTTGTAGGTATCTTATCTAGAGATGTGAATAAAAGAGGCTCCCATGTTCTGGGAACCAATGATGTCTCCATTGAAATATAGAGGAATGGAACTTGGGATGAGCGGGAGGATATCACCAAGGTAAGAAACCAGGTGCCCCTAGAGTGGGAGCCAAGGGGAGAAAATCTGTGCGGGGCACAAAGGAAACAAAGATGGAGCTTTCAGATGCCTCTGTCTCTAAATCTCTGCTGGAGATGCAGGAGTTTGTCAAGCCTCACGTATTCTATCAAAAAAGGTAGATGACAATGTCTGCCACGACACTGAAAATTTAAATTCTGGATTTCATTTGAAACGTTAGAGTTAGAGATACGGCCTTCCTCATAATCAAATTATACTCTACTTTGTCACATACCTGATCAGTAGATTTTGCGTGGTGATCTCCAGCTTTCACCTAGAAGACGTGTGCTGAGCAAACAAAACCATTGAAATTATTTTTTATACCAGTCAGTCTGTTTCTATTATTGTCACTCTTACAAAGTAGAGAGAGGGAACATACACATTTAATAAATAGAAAATATTTATTATACAGCAGTATCAAGATTATTTGACAACAGACAGTTAACAAGCCAAAGGAAAACACTTTTACAAGAGCTATACAATTTGTATAAGCACATACATTAAGGTGGAAAGTTTCTGTCCTTTTCTTATAGAGTATGTATGTGTACATTTCCAATTTTGAACAATTATAATTTAAGAGCTAGTACTCTATTGTATTCAGGAAAACTTTTAATCATGATAATAGTAGGCATTCAGAGTAATAATGTGACTGGTGTTGAATGTGTTCACCCAACGTCTCAGACTAAAACCTCAGGACAAACTGACATAGTATTTGAATTGTAGAAGCAGTTTTCCTGATCTAGTCTTACTTTAAAGTATCTGAAAGCACAAGTCCTGATCTTAAGAACATATGTCAGTGGCATTAAGATAAGAAACCTGTTTCATTAATAATAGATAGTAAACTTTCCCTTGCTAGTTTGCCAATTAGTGGACCATATATTAAGCATTGGAACCACCCATTTTCCTCATTCTGCTTCATGACAGTGAAAATATGGAACTGAAATCCATGTTTCAGTCATGAGGTCTTTCTACCAAAGGTGTAATAAAGTAATTTTTTAAAAGGAAAGACAGTCTATTCTTGATATAAAATTGACTAAACTTGGCAGTAGAATATGGAAAGACATAAGAAATATGAGCCTCAAACATTGGAGTGGATGTTAAATTCTGAACAAATGATGCAGTGAGTATTTAAAGAGTCTAAGATACATTTTGGCTGAGAAATCAGCAGCTTCAACATGAAGGAAGCATACTAAACACGACTGAACATAAGGCATAAACAAAGATACTTAAGGGGATAAGATTCATTCCCAAGTAATACAAGAAATCAAAACAGCAAAAAAATCTCTTTTACTGGGGAGAAAAAAGGGGAGCAAAAATGAAACAACTGGATTACATGTATGTGGATAGTATACACTGCAAATAACAAAAATAAAAAAAGTTATGAGTGAAAATACAGGAATAAAAGAATGTGGAAATAAAAATTAAAAGAGATCAAAAAGTGATGAATAAATAATTTGGGAAATCATGACCAGAGTTAGAAGTTAGTACATACTTTAAGCACATAAAGCTCAAGAAGCTGTGGAAAATTAAGAAAACAAACAAACAAACCCTAAAGAAACCTGAAATAATGTAAATACTGCCATTTCAATCTTATGTTTTAATAATGATGTGTGCAAGTTTATAAAATGTACCTTTTTATTGTTACCCACAGTTTTCGCGAACTTTTAGTATAACAAATTTTCAAACCACTTCATTAATAATATATTTCCACATCATAAAATATCTGAAAAATAAGTTCCCTCTTAGAAGAAGAGGGACCATCTGAGCAGCATATGAAAACCATTGGACCAGAGCAGTCAAACCTTCAAAGAGCTCCTGTAAATACTGATGGCAATGGTATATAAAACGTTATTTGGAACATAAATATATCTACACTATATCGGAAGACAATCTTCTCGTTGCAGTTCGATTGACATTACTTTGCACAAATTTCATTATCACAGGTATATAAGGACCCCGAAACACATTCACTTGCTAGTTACAGGGACTTCAGTGACAATTAGAAAGAATTATTTGTCATTTAAACCAATAATAGTTGCTATGAGTACACCATTAAGTTCAAAGATGGATTTGTTTCCGTAGCACATAGGAGAAACAATGGCACCAAATACACATACTGCATCTTAGAAGTTCAACTGGTAAGTATTATTTGCTACAGTAAATGGAAGGTAACAATTTTGCCACACGGTTTGTTCTCTTTCACATAAGGGCAAAGGAGAGCCCCCTTGGCACACAAGTAAATCCACAAAAAGTCTTCTGCCACTCTCAAAACAGTCTCTTGTCTGGACTTCTTCTGACATCACCAATAAGCGAGCGTCAGATATGGGAAGCTGATGTTTGCTGACTGATTTTGTTCAAAGCCCCAAGCTTATGCACTGTCTTCCTTCTCGTTCCGCCCTCCCCTAGCACTCCTGATGAAACGCTTTTTGGTGATAATTTTGCTCTTATTCCTGTTTTCTAAATAGAGGGAGATGACAAAGCAGCAAGGCATCCACACACCTTTCTCCGAGTGTGACAGCAAGGCTGGCACTGGATGGGGTGCAGTCGGCGAACAGAGGCCCCTTTCTGGGCCAGCTCCCGAGTGTCCCGAAGACCAGGGGTCTGCGGGCCCAGCAGGGAGAAGGGCTTGAGGGAAATGAGCTGCTGTCCATCACTGTTCTCTGGGTGGTTCCACGCCTGCCCCTCCTTCGCCCACCTGCTCTGCCTGACTCCACCATGCTCGCTGGGAATACCATGATGACGAGCTAATGATTCAACTGGGCGGTCCTCCCAGGCTGTCCCCTTCCACACGGGCCAAGGGTGTGGGCATGCGTATCTATGCACAATGGTCCGAAGAGATGATGTTGGTTGACTTTGTTCATTTTTGCGATTACAGTTACATACTATATGGGATTGTGCTTTGTCAGAATTCCCTTTCTTCCCAGAGAAGGCTTTTGAATAATTCAAGAATCAGAATCTTCGCCTGGATCCCTTTTTTGCTTGCGGGGTCCAGCGCCTCTGGCGCTGGCCTTTCTAAGACGGCAGCCGCGGTCTCTTCCTTGCTCCTGACTTCACCTCCAGCCCCCGCTTCTCCCCCAGCTTCCTGCAAGTCTCCGGAGGTGCTGGCGCGCCCTGACCACGCCTGCTTTTCCCTGCGGACACCTCCTCCCTACAGGGTGGAAGAGCTTTGCGTATAATCCCTCAGGATGACAGAGGCGTAGGTCACGCTGGGAGGGCTGCAGGGCACCGACTCGGACACGGGGGAGCTGGGCGCCGAGCTGCCCGAGGCCACCGAGTCGCGGAAGGGGGACGGAGGCGTCAGGGCGGGCGAATCCTCTGGGGTTGGTCTGCTGGCCGCCTGCAGCTCCTCCTCCTCCCCCTCCTCCAGCTCGTCCTCCTCCGTGTTCCCTTCCCGCTCGTACAGGTACTCCTGCAGGAGCCTGAACCTCTCGCTGTCGTCCTCGTCGTCGTCGTCGGCCGACGGGGAGACGGGCTCCTCCCCGAAGGTGCTCAGCTGCAGCGGCAGCAGCTGCAGGGGCTGCGGCGGCGCCGGGGGCGGGAACAGGGGCCGCAGCCCGTTCGCCGGAGCCCCGGGCACCGCGAGCACCGAGTTGAAATCCGGGAGCCCGGCGCTGAAATTGCTGACCACTCCCTGCAGCTGGTCCATGAGGGATTTCTGCGCGGGCGGCGGCGGCGGCTGCTGGAGGGGAGGGGGCAAGCCCCTGGGGACGGCCGGGTCGGCCAGGAAGAGGGGGGTCTCCTCCGCGGTCAGGCGGGGCGGCAGAGGCGGGGTGCTCACCGCGGCCGGCACGCGTCGGTGCACCACCATAGAAGGACTGCTGGGCGGGCTGAAGCCGATCGGCCGGGCATCCTCCTCCTCCACGTTGTAAAGGGTCTTGGTGCTGGTATCGGAAAAGGTCAGGCTCTTGCCGGAGCCTTGGTAACTTTTAGTGAGGGGTTTGATGATGGCTGTTTGGTTGCAGGCCGTCTCATTGGTCTTCACGTGCACAGAGAGGCGGTGCCACATGTGCTGTCCCTTGGGCACCTGTCTTCCACTTGGTTCAGACCATGACACAGACTTGCCATTAAAACTATGAATAAAATAGAGATAGGTTTACTTGCAGATGTATCATGCGCAGAGGATGACATACATATAAACCATTGGTTAGCCCAGCTCAAAGCAATTTGACTCCCCCCTCGACGGCGTGTATGCCTGTCCTCCACACCCCTACTGTCTCCTTATTATACGTCCAACACCAAAGTCTGCAGCGACCACAGGTCGCCTCTGAAGCAACCTGGGGTTCCATCCACCTCAAGACAAGGCAGGACATTTTGACCCTGAGAAAAGCTGCAGGGGAGAAGAGCCAGCTTGTTGTAGAAGCAGCTATTTTCATTTAGGTCTATGATTTCACAGCTATTACACACACACCCACACACATACACACACACTCTAAGGCAATGATAAAATTGTTGCTCAGTGCAAGCCTTTGAAAGATTCCAAAATTGATGGAGGAAACAAATTAAAAATAAAATCTTAGTTACACATGGACAACAGAGCATAATGACCATAGCTATTGCCTCCCTTTCTTCTTAGTCCCTGGAACAAATTAAAACACACGTATAAAGCTACTCTCATTGTCCTGTGAAGTTATAAAATACATCCTCTCAGTTGCCCATTCTGATATGCAGGTATTTCCTGTGTTAACAGGGGTGGCATGATTATGCACATGGCATCTGTGCAGAAGAGGAAAAAAAGGAGATGACAGAAAAACCCAGACCTATGCTTCACTTAAGAGTTTCCTAACTTTTGGCTTTCTTTTCATTTCAAAGTATTATTCCTGACACATGCAGTGGATCACAATTCACATAGCAGCTAGTTTGGGATTTTCACACTGGCAGCATTTAATGAGGTGTGTTTGAAAGAGACAGAACTGGAAGGCCCAGAAAAATACAAATACCCGTATACTGCTTTAGTCTTCTCGCATAGTTTGATGTAAATTGACAAAATTAAGATTCAGACAAAGCAGAAGTTACTGAGACCAGACTTCTCCGGGGCCTTTTCCTCATTGAGCACTGGTGAAGAAAAGCCTTAGGGCAGCAGCAATCCTCCACACTTACCAACTTTCATTTTCATGGGATCCTCATAAAACCAACCAAATAGAATATATCTCTGAAGAAAAAACAAATGAGACGTACTGGGTGCATATACTACAAATTCTATTCTGTCTGTTCTAATAATTCTGATCTTACTTTCGGACTCAGTTTATTTTCTGTATAATTTTTAGCAGATGGTGGTACCTTAACGTAGCATACTATTAATAACAATAGTGTTAATACTTAAATCGGGAAATCATTTTTTTCTTCTTTTATTTTTTTTCAGGAGTTTGCTTTTTCTTTGTGTCCATGAAAACAACAGAGAAAGTAGCACAATAATGACACATTTTTGACATTAAAAGGAAGAGGGAAAATGAGTATTTTTTTCTTAGGTGGATATGTGAAATAGACTATTTCATAGCGGATTCTTTTGTTTGGAAAAATGTAGGAAATGATCAATAGTTAACATAATGGTTTATTTAATCATTTTGAAAATACAAGAATGACTACTTCAAAAATTATATGTGAGTTCCACATTTATGATGAAGGTAGTGTTTTGACATTTCAAATTTTACAATCCTGAAAGTGAAGTGAGTCAAATAAATACAGATTTGTGTTGAAAGTCTGATATCAATTATAGAAAATTCTGGATATAAAAGTTTTAAAATAGATATAACAGGTAAAATTTTCTCATTATTTGGGAAGAAGGCAGTTCCTCCATATATCTGATAACCTATGCTGTATTTTTAATTGTCTAAGAAAAATCTCATCTCTAAAATACTATATCAAAATACTATATCACTCAAATGTATGCTTAATATATTCTCTTAATATATATATCTTAATATATTAATAATAATATAATAATATATTTAATTATTTTATTTATATTTATATTATTAATATTTAATATATTTATTATATTTAATTACTACTAATAATATATTAATATATCTTAATATATTCTCTAAGAATGTATATGTGCCTATAAATGTGAAATTACTGACTTATCGACTTCTAGACTCTCTTGTTAGAATAGCTGACTCTCTCCTGAGGTGAACAAACTGAAGAATGAGCCGGTGGTGTCTGGCAAGAGCAGTCAACCAGCCAAAGGCAAGACCAGAACCCAGAGCTCCTCTTCTGAGTTTGAAATTCCAGGCAAGCTCACCTCCCACTTTCACCTTTCTCAGTTTCCTCCATCTCCCACTCTACTCACACATTTTCTCTCCTTATGCATTTAATATGCCTCTTCCAGAAAGTATAAGACTGCCCAGTTGCCTCTTGCCTTGCATAAATATGCTTTAGTGTAATTTCCAACTGCAATGCTTTGCATCCCTTTCAATTGCAATGGAAACACTTTTTCCTTCTCCAGATGCTTGCCTCTCCATGCTCATTAAGAAAATCACTAAACTAAAAGGCTGCTTGTGTCATTTAGGTGTGTGTGTGTGTGTTTTAAAAACCAATTCCCTTGACAGCTAGTCTGACCTAATTCAACACTAGGCTTAGATATCCAAACAAAACATTGCCGTCTCCAAATATGCCAGCAAAAAAGGTAACCTTGTATTGCTGGGACTTAGTTCACTTTCTGGCTCCCTCACATGGGTAGTTTTCCGCCTTGTCCAGGGGTCCTATATGAGTCTCTTTTTAAATCATGTAAAAGGCATTATTAATCATCTTGCAGACAGATATGATCACAATTTAGTTCTATTTAATCCAATAGCAATTTTATTCTTGGGATGGAAGATTTTCACCCTGGCTGTCAAAATTAGCAGCTTTCCTTCCCCTCAGAGTCTTGCTCTAGATTTTCTGTAAAGTGCTGTTTAATTAGGAAACAGTTATAATGCCCTAGGGAATTTTATCAGATTAAGAAAATTAGATTAACCTTTTTTTTTCAAGGACAAAATAAATTGCTTCCTAAAAACCAGAGTGGAGGAAAGGCACCATCTCATAGAAACTGCATCACAGGGTATAAACTTTGGTCTTTCTAGATTAGTTATTTTTAACCTATGGTTCACAGACAGCTTGAATGGTCCATGGATCTACATGTACATCAAAGCATTGTTTTTAGGCTGAATCAATATTATGTTTTTGTAGATTATGGGCTGCTATTTTTAAACGCAAGATGCTGTTATGATAAATGGTACTTCTAGATACAAGTGTAACTAAGTCCTGAGCAGCCTTTTTTCATGTTCTGTGTTGAAGTGGCCACTAATAAAGGTACAATTACTATCACAGATTCAGGTGAAGGTTTAATAACCATTTTCACGTGAAAAGTGATTATCCTATTTGAAAAGGTTGGGAACCCATTGCTGTGATATTAAGAGGAAAAAAATTTATAAAATATGGGGCAGCAAAAAGGAATAAATGCATTATAAAGATGCAATATTATTATGAAATAAGACTTTTATTTAAACCCGGATAACTTTAATACATTGTGTTTCAGCCATCAGCTTCTTCATTCTATTGTTTAATTTTACTTGGTTCCCTAATCTTAGGAAAAGCAACCTGGTTTAGAAACAGCACAAAATTGTCACAAAGCACCCGACCTTTCTTGCTCTGACTTCAAAAGACAGACATCAGACCGAACAATCTTATATTTGAAGATCAAATGCAGTAGTGTTTGGAGTAAATACCTCGAGTGGCTAAATATATTTACTGATATTGAAGTGATTGGAGGAAATCGCTGTGAGGCCTAGGAGGAACTAGAGACATGGAGGATGATATACGCTGAGTCCTGTAGAGCTAAGCAGGAGGAGGGCAGTGGCTCCAGCTCCAGCAGGCTTGGGATCTTGCTTTGGTTTTTCTTTCGTTAGATAAGTATCACAATCCCCCCAAACAGAAAACCCAACATTTACAGCACTTTAGAGAATAGTTGGAAGTGGGTGGTGTAAACAGATTAGTGTATCTTTTTTTTTTTTTCAGATTAGTTTACCTTTGGCATTCAGAGTGATCCTGTCTGTTTTATCTGTTTCCGTAAGTACTAGTTCCATCTGCAGAATACACTGCTCTCTGCTCCAGAGATGTCTAAAATGGGAATAACAGTGGGTGGATGTTTGAGATCAGGAGGGACGCATCCTGCACAAGCTGCCTGAGGGGGAAGCTTGCACAACACCTGTCTCCATCATGTCCAATGCAAGTCTTTGCCACTAGGCTTAATAGCTGCACAACAGACGTGACGATGGCATCCGGAGAGCCCAGACAAGGCAGGACCTTCCCAAGAGGAGGGAAGTCTAGCTCCTTGGAATCTGAGGAGGGTAGCATTTGTTTTCTTTGAAAATGAAAATGGAAACAGGAAATGCCATTGGGTCACAGCGTGGAGAGAGTGGCTCACCAAGTAAACAAGCTACAGCCACAGGCTTGCAGACAGTTCTGCTGTGGCCCTGCAGCTACAACTGGGACATCTGGCCCTTCAAGGAGGAGGTGGTGTTGCCCTGAGACGCTTCAGATGGGATGCCAGAGCCGCCGTGTCCAGGTATCTCACCTCCACCTGCTTCAGCAAGCTGCTACCAGAACGCAGTTTCAACAGTGATTCTTGTAGCACATCAGGCATAGGACTATTTGAAACCATTTGAGTCAGACTCCTGTTTTCCCAGGCAAGCCCAAGTTAGTCTTCAACACGAAGAACTCCCACTGACTCCAGTTTCCCTTCTTGAAAGCTTTCCAGAAAAAACATGCGTATTTAGTATATATTCTGTATATGTATATATATATATACAGAAGATATATATTCAGTATATATATATCTATATATCTTTGGAAGCTTATCTGAACATATTTAAAATTTCTCACCTTATTGAATCACCACTTCTTGTAAGGTAGAGAATCTCTGAATGCGTTGGTGAAGACAAACGCTTTTCGATACCATGAGAACATGGTAGTTTCTGATGATTTTAAATCTTAAATGGCACTGTGAATTTTATGCCTCTCCTCTTTCATTCTAACCTCATCATAAGCTAATCAGGAAACCATTTGGCTTGCTGAAATATACAATATCACAAAGTCTAAATATACAGTCCTCCTTTCAGAATCTTTAGATCAATCACCTTGAATATCCTAAGGTTATGTGATTCAGGATAAAAGACAACAGAAAGAAAATCAGTTTGCCTTTATTAAGCCTTGTTCTTTCTCCAGTGAATTAATAAAGAAAAAGACATCCACAAATGAAATTACCTCATCAATAAAGTACGTAAGAGCCCATAAACTGTGTCCGGGTGTAGGGTCTACTGTCTTGAGAAAATTGACAAATCTATTTCAAACTAAAGAGTAGAATTCTGATGGCTACTAAACTTTTTCTAAGCACATTTTAAATGGCCTTCGGCTCAACCTAATAATGATTGCTGGCTGAGGAAAGAGATTCTGGTGCCAAAGTTTATTTATGACATCATGTTGGTACGGCAGCACTGTTTTAGCAGAGGTATACCAGGTGTAATTATATTCCTCCAGGAGGTATAGATGAACCTAATTATGTTCCTTTTGAAGAAAGTTCAGGTCAAGCATTATCATTTTTTTCTATGCTCCATGCTTCCAGACCTATAATTTTAATAGCAAGTCTTTCGATGCTCTTCAACAATACTTGGAGTCCTCACATTTCCCCTGGAAATATAGGACAGTTGCATTGCCCTGCAGGGATTACTCCTCAGAGGCAGGAGAGATCTAGGCAGACCATAATGATCCAGTAGGCAGCTTTATTTCTATCACTAGTCCCTTTGCCTTGCTTGTTCACAAAAGCCGTGGAAACTGAAGGTCACAAAAAGAACATATCTTTTTTTTTTTTTTTTTTTTTTTTTTGCAGGAACAACCAAGGCTAAAAATAGTCAGTCTTAGTCTATGGTGCACAGCTTGGAAGCTACCAATCTCCTCCTGATCCTTTACTATCTCCAGAAAGCTTGAGTAGATCTTATTTCAAAAGTTCTTTACAACCAACCTGTTAGCTTTGCTGACCGTTGCATTATTTTTTGTCACCTACCGATGATGGACCCACTTTCAGCCTTTGTTTTTGCTTTTAGGCACTCACCTTTAAGTCATGAAATGTTAAGTGACTCTCTTCTCTCTCTGGCCCTGCTGACATGACACGGCAAGCACATCTACTAGTCCCATCAATCCCTCCTGACAGGCAGCCAGCAGCTGTCATAATCAGGATGCCCTTCCTGTGTTCTTGGTCAGACTCAACCCTTGGTGCAAGAAACACTCAATGCTTTTTGACTTGGGAGAATTACAGAGAATGCATCCAAGCAGACTAGAGCGGCTCTGATCTAGATGTGCAGAGTCCTCCCAACCACCACTTATTTTTCCCTCCAAGAGTCAGTACGATTTGATTGAGACCACACACTTTCTATTGGGGCCTTTCCAGGGAATGTCAGAACACGACTTCCCAATGCACTCCACTGAGTGAAGAGAAGAGACGCTAGGGCGCCATTCACCAGGCTCCACAGCCAGGTTCAGCAGCAGACATTTGAACAAATTGGGCTCTTCTCATCTGAAGAGCTATTCCAGCCACAGCCACCTGAGCAGTGAGCTCCCTCCTGCTGCAGGAATGTGTACCTTTGACTCTCCCAGGAGTTTGAAGGGCTGTAAAGGAACAGCTAAAAATGACCACAGACTCCGTGCACAATGAATTGAACATGGTCTATGTTCTTTTGTTGACTTAAAGAGACACTGTCAAGACCTAAAGGTCAAAAATTGGACCAAACATGCACCGGTTTTATCAGATGGAGAAAATCTGATAAAAGCACTAAAGTTCTGGGAAAATAGCTACTTTCCTTTTTTGTTTGTTTGGTTTTTGTTTTGGTTTTTGGTTTTTTTTTTTGCAAAACTCACTTTTTGTGGGACTCACAGAACTTTTGTTTTGTGCTCCCCAGGGCATAGGAGGCACCCAGCAAAGGCTGGTGTCCACCTCGTCAAACTGACATTATGGAATCCTTCCATAAGTTCAAATTATGGCTCTTACTTTAATGCAGACAGGATCATATCAAACATTTGTGTAGCAGCAAAAAAAAAAAGGCAAAGAAAGAAAACAAAAGAAAGAGCTCTGTTTGCCAAGGAGAAGCTGACAAATTTGTGAAGGGGGAACATTCACTTTCAAGTTTGTGAGTGGGAGTCACAAACAAAAGCGAATCTCTAGAATGGGAAAAAAATGTTGCCTCTTGCATCAAAACATAAAAAAGCCAAAAGACTAACAGCTTGACAGTGTCCTTTTAAGAACGATGGACGATCACATTAAGGCAGTCGTGCAAACCATGGCACGTAACCGGCCCCTCATTCTTGATGGCATGCACCACGTCTGTTTCCATGTTAGAAAGTAGGAAAACCCAGGAGAGAGAAAGCAAGGGGCAAACCACTATTTTTTCCATGCAGCTTCTCTTACACATTCACTGCAGTGTGTGGGTTTTCAAAGCTGCACATGTGCCGACGGACACTGTCTGGTGGGCGAGAATTCTGGCTGCCTCTTCCTGAAGATGGAAAAGAAAAAGATACCCAGTGAGTGAGCGGTTATACACGTATATAGAGATGGCGATCACACCACTTGGGCGGTGCCAGGGCTGGGGTAGGGCCTAGCTGGGCTCCTGAGCCTTTCTCCACGTCACCTGCACCTTCACATCCTGGATCTTCCTTGTGTTGCCCAGCTGTTTCTTACTGCCAGGCCCAATTCTGAAAGTCACATCAGTGGAGTGCATTCTTTCTTTTACCTTGTGGGACCATCTCTTTCCAAGTGGCAGATGCTTTCTCTGCTGTGTGTATGTGTCTATTCCAAATTGCCTCTTTCCCCTCCACTCTTGACACTCTCCTTTATTCTTGGAGGCAGCGGATTCCACCTGAATCTTCCCACCCACCATCCCTCTTAAAGGATGCTTATGGGTTTATGTCTTACACTGTGACTTGTAGTGATAATTTTACTCTATATTATGTTATCGTAAAAGCAGTGCTGTCACTTAGCATAAAGTCACATGTTTCTCTTGGCCCTCATAAGATGGAACGTATCTTGTGGTGGAAAGAAGGGAAGTGGCGAGAGATTGGGTAAGCCTCCCACCAGGGAAGAAGGTCATCTCATTCCCTGGTTGGATGTCTCCTTGTACAGCACAGAGTGTGTGTGTGGTAAGGGGAGAAGAGCCCTGACTTGACATGACCAGGATGATGGGGTGGCCATGTGCAGGTGGCCTTTCCAGCATCTGTTGGAGTGAGGATACGTGGGTTTTGCACAAGTTCAGGACACTGAACTAGGTGGTGGGATAAAGCCATCTTAGTGTCGCTCCACATAAGAGGGCAGCCAATCATAGAAGAGAATTTGAGGAACAAGATGCTAAAGGTGAACCATCAGCAGGTGCTGTGAGTGGTGTGGATAAGGTGACAGTCATGAAGCCCCTATAGGGCTTTCTAGAAACTCACAAACGTTCTGTCAATCATCCTTGGGCCACCGACCCCAAGATCCTGGTGACAATTATCCAGTGTTAATCAGAAGAGGACCGCAACAGCTCCAGGCAAGTCAAAGAACTTTGTCAACTCTCCTATCTCTTCTTCCCATCAAAGCAAGCAGAAAAAGGGAAATTCAGAAGAGGAAAGAGGCAGAGATATTTCAGGAGCAGACCATGTCCCTTCCCAGTCCAAGTCTTTCAGGCTGAAGCCTGACATTGTTCTGGGAAGGAGAGATGTGAGTTTGAGGCTTGAAACAAGAATACAGTGGAATATCTTTTTAATACCTGAAAGCAAGGAATCTAGTACGAATGCAGAAGGTGAGAAAAAAGATTTTTCATAGCACAGTTGAAGGTGAAGGAGAAAAAATAAAATTGATCAATATGTATATTTCCATCAAGTTTGGACCATTCAATAAACCATTTGAAAGTACATGATCTACCCAGAACAATCTGAAATCCTCATCCAGAGATAAGAACTTGAAACACCTTGGTATAATTTTATTACCACTACAATAATCAATTTACTTAAGAAAATTAGACAAAGAGATGATGTTTGTTACTGAATGAGGCAAAGTAATATGACATTTAATACGCCCACCTGAAATTACAAAGATCATGAAAACAATGAAAACATTAGTAGTAGATGCCCAGGAATAAAAATATGATGTTTGAATGTATAATGAAGTTACTGGTAGAAAAGGGCATTTCACCTGTAAACTAATGTTAAAGCAACTTCATTTCTCATGAAAGAAGGCAGAAAACACACTCAAAGCATTTGGCTTTGCCTTGCGAAACTGCCTGCATCCCCGTGAATCCTCCGATTAATTCGCCTTTAGATAATGTCTGTATGTGGCCTGGTCCAGGGGCGCTGGGAAGCCAGGACCCTGGCAGGGCTGGCTTCCTGTCCCCGTGACCAATACAGACACACGGTGGGTCCCTCATCAGAAGGGCCCTGTATTCAGGGTTCAGTGCTCTGTGGTCATCCTTTTGATATTCGTAATCATTTTATCACTTAATTTGTGTTTTGTAAGTGATGTTCCACATGGAAACGGAGCACGTACTGCGCGTTTAGAGCCTCACCTCAAGAATGATCCTGCCTCTCCGGACAGGTTTTCAGTTTCTTGTTCCTTGCACCCCACCCCCACCCCCACTTGGGGACCAGAGCCCATCCAGCCTCCCACTACCCACCCCTGCCCAATGATCACTGCCACCCTCCTCCCCTGCCAGGGGACTGTGGGAAGGGGTGTGGGAAGATCAGATCAGGATCAGGTGCACATGCCCAATAACGTCTCAAGGCAGCCGATGGCCGTGGCCAACTCCTCCTTGAACTGGCAGGTCCGCGGCACATCTGGTGAGGAACACGGCGGGGGCGAGCCTCTCGCCCGTCCTCCGTGCATGTACCTTGCCAGCCCCTGTACCGTTGTTGCGACACCCTTGAGGGCTGCCGGTCTACCATGGGCTGGGGCAGGAGGCACCTGGAAAGGGGAGACGCCTGGTTCAGTTTCTCCGTGGCATCTACCCAGTGACGGGCTGGAGGGGAACCTGGCGGCCTGAGCGTGTATGCGGAGTCACTGGGTGGCAAGCTGCTGCGCCTGGCAGGGTCTGTGCTTGCTCGTCAAATACCCCCCGCGAGGGAGTACAGCGTCACATGGCAAATAAGAAACCAAAATGACAGGTCTACAGAGAGACAGTAGAAGAAAGGAAAAGGCTTTATATTTTAGTACCTTTAACATTTTTCCCTCTATGTTTTCAGCCAGGGGCTACGGGTTTTCATTTTGCACTGGGCCATGCAATTGATACAGCTGGTCCTGTCTGCTGGAATGTACGGCTGAGGGATGATAAAAACCATGGGGAAACGTCTTGACAGCTTAGAGACTTGACTGCTGACGTTAGCATAGGTGCACACAGTGTGGCATGAGGGACAACTCAGCACTTGTGTCTCCTGGGGACTGGGGCAGCAAGCTCTGTGGCCTCTGTAGCTGACTTGGAAATACTCTTGCAGTTATGGACAGTTCTGTGGTTGCTTTGGGGGTTTCAACCATATTGACAGCCAAATTTCACATAGTAACTCCAAGCAATCCCAAAGCCACCTTTAACTATTGATTGAAATAGTTGAAAAAATTACAGCATCTCCTTCATGGTTCCATTTCTTTAGTCTCTGACTTTGTGTTGAAGTGAGATGAAAATGACCTTTGCATACAGATGTTACTTTTATGAAAGAAGAGGATTATTAAAGGTTACAGGTCAAGACCTGAAAAATCTGATTCCAGAGTGGCCATTTTATCAATTGCATAAAATCTGAGAGAAGGAGCTGGACTTTGGTGTATTTTTAACAACTGTAGAACCATTTATTCAACCAACCCGAGAGTCCGCAAGCCAGAGTAAAAGCTTGGAGGGAAAATGCAGCATATGTGGGCTTGTCAAATATAAGTCCCAAATCTGTGCTGAATCTTTTGGCAGAAACTGTGGATTTAATGAAACCCCAGAAGTTTAGTTAGAAAGATTCATCTTCAATTTCTTCTGAAAATGCAAAGCTTTTTTTTTTCTTTTCTTTCTTCTCTTTCCCCCTTCCTTCCCTTCCTTCCTTCCTTCCTTTTTCTTCCCTCCCTTCTTTCCTCCCTCCCTCCCTCTCTCTCTCTTTCTCTCTCTCTCTCTTTCTTTCTTTCTTTCTTTCAAGTCCCTTCTTGGTGTATGCATACCTTCTCCCATCTATTCCCATTGTCCAAATAACCTTTCTTTGTATAAGAGACTATCTGTCTTTGAGTGTACTTGGTGCCATATGACTTTGCTGTTGTGTGTTATTTGCTTTACAGCTAGTCACCCCTACATTGGTTTCTGTGCTAAGAATGATTCTTTATGTGAACTTGAGAAGTTGTTACAGACAAGTTTTACTCCTTAGAGTGTAGCAATAAGCTCACGGGACAAGGATTCAGGAGACCAGCTACTCTCCAACTGAGTATTTGCCTCTTTCAGACTCAGTTTTTCATCCATAAAGAAGGATTGTTGAAATAGTACATGTAAAAATGCTTCCAAATAGCAAAATGCTATCCCAGCTTAAGACAACTCTATTAGAGGAGCAAAGGCACAAAAGGCTGATATTTTAAATCTCAGTGTGTATTTAGGTTAGACTAATTCATAGTATCTCCAACTTCACTTCATTTTACTCATGGATTTTAACCACTTCCTTATTCAAGAATTTCAATAACTTCTAGGAGAAAACTATTTTCTACTAGAAACTAAGAAAACTAAGAAATTAGAAAATAGTTTTCTCTCTTGCAATTTTTTTTTTTTTTTGCCAGCAACATTAGAGACATTGAGTGGATATGTCAGGAGCAGGTAAAAGCTAGGTACAGTCAGGTTAGCTGTCTGTATCTGAAGTTGCATGTCTATGACAGGTTTGGAGGTGAGACTTTTAGCAGAGATAAAATGGTCTATACAATTCCAGATGGTCACCATGGAAACACTGTGGCAGCTGTCCAAAGTAACCATAAAGACTGATGGCAACCACTCAAGACCATTTTAGCAGAAGATATCTATCTTTTCTGTTGTTATAAATAAATAGGGTAATTTGTGCCTCTGATTGCTTTCCAAAGCCAAATGCATTCTTTCTATTATCTGAATTTAAATATTAATTTCTCAACATTCATTCATCAGAGTGGAAAATGGAGCTCTGACTATATATATAGGCCCGCTGTAAATGGTAATTGTTCCACTCTTCCTTTTAATACATGCACATCTAACATAGTACAGTAAGGCTCTTTATATAAACACAATGCAGTGTGAAATACTTCTCTATTTTCAAATCCTTAATTGTAAAGATTTCTAAGAGAGATGCTATAGAGAACAATTTAATAAAATTCAATTCAATTACCATCACAGATTTGTCAAATATTAACATTTTGTCTTATTAAGTTTCCTTTCCTTCAGAAAACATTAGGGATATGTTTGAAGCCCTCTGTATATTATTCTTAATACTAATCCTCTCCTTTTCAAGAGAAAATTTGGTACATATCATCACTTGGCATATGCTAATACTTTTACATGTGTAGTCATATGTGTTAATAAATAATATGTGGTAGTGTTTAGCATGTTATTAGATTTCAGATCCATAGCGTCACACTATATTTCCATTCAGCAATTTGCCCTTTTGCATAGTATTATGTTAATAGATATAGCTCTAGTTCATTCACTTAAACTAAATTGAATAAATACCACACTGTCAAGAATATAATCAATTCTCCTACTGATGGCCATTTAGGTTGTTTCCTACGTACTGCTATTTTAAGCAACACTGCAGTAAACATTCTTGGTTATGTCTCTTTGCACACATATGAGAGAGCTTTTCTATGGTGTGGACGAAGAAGCAGAATTGATGGATTGTGGTGAATGCACATTTGTCTTTCTTATGTATTGCTAAATTGCCCTACAAAATGCTTGCAGAATTTACACTGGTATGTGAGAACTCCTACTATTCTTTCCAAATCAGTTCATTTTTCAGACATCTTTAAAACTGACTGTTGTTATGAAAATTATTTTAAATATATAAACATGGAAACAATGCTAAAATGAACCCCCATATCCCTATTATCCAGCTTCAATAATAATCAATATATTTGTGAATCTTATTTCATCTATACCTGCCATTTATTTATTTTAAAGCAAATCTAAAACATTATGTCATTCCATCCATAAAGAAGTTCGTATATATTTCTACAATATAGGTACACATTTTTATAATAAAAGGAAAAAATATTGTCACACTTAAAATATATTAATAGTGATTCCTTAATATTTGATATTAAATATTTGATATTAAATAGATGATATTTGAATTTCCCTGATTGTCTCATGTATATTTATTTTACTCTTGATTTTCACATCATCCCAATAAGAGCTGCACATTGTATTTTGTTGATGAGTCTTATAAGTCTTTTTTAATCTGTAGATGTCCCCTCCTCCTTTTTGCTTGCTATTTATTTGTTGAAGAAACATCCAGATTATAGATTTTACAGATTGAGTCCCTGTAGTGTCATTTAACATGTTTCTCTGTTACTTATGTTTCCTATGATTTGATAGTTAGATCTGAAGTCTTGATCAGCTTCATGATTAATTGTATGGGGAGAATAGTTTGTTGGAGACAGAGTTTTCTTTCTGTTATACCACACAAAGAAGCACATAAATTGTGTTTTCTATTAGTCATATTAAGATTGATCAGTGGGTTCAGGTGTTGTCAGCCTGATGTACACATTATAAAACTCCCCATCAATCTTTCATCTAATGGTTTTAGCAGTAATTGATGACATTATATAGATCAATTATTTTATTACAAAACTAATAAATGATGTTATTATCATTCTATCATCCCTTCTGTATTTGTCGACTAGATTTCTTTTTAAAAGAGGAACTTATTCTTATCAGCTATTTAATTCCTCTGAGATAAAGTTCAAACAGAAAACACAAGCCAAATGGATGAGTCTTTTCTTTGTCAATGCTCAGAATGATGATTCAGTTTTCTAACATTTAGCAACAGTGATCAGTGTATCACCTGTGGGTCTGTTTCTATTGTCTGTTTCCCTTGTTTTTGTTTTGTTGTTATATGGTTCTAACTCTTCCATGCCTAAACACATTTTATATCAGATAAGACATTATAAATATATAAAATAAGATTCTGTAGAGGTTCTAGAGGTTCTAGGTTATCTCTACCAGAGTTACTTCACCACTTTTTCTGCTAAGTAGAATGGGAAAGATCAACTCAATTCAGTCAGAAACTGAGCTGAGCAAAGTTGTTTTGCAGTTTGTATAGGAGTCAGTCTACTGTAGGGTATATCGCTTCAAGACTTTTAACAGAGCATCTGGCTGTGCACTAGTACAGCTCACTTGGTGGGTCTTTATCTCCTCAGCATTGAGAGACTGTGGGATATTCTGGCTGGCTTTTTGAAGATTTTTAGTTTAGATTTTTGGTCCCCCACCCCACACAACTTCAGAATTAGGCACGTGTCTTAACAGGGAACCTGTATCAGGTGTTTGAGAACTTTGAGTCTCCAATCTTGTCAGTGCAGCTTCAGGTGATTGCTAAAAGTGTTTTCTAGTCTGTCTCCTCAGCATTGAAAGGATCCATGAAAATAGACTCTCCATGTCAGAGGTGTTTGGCTTATCTTTTAACCTTTCTGATCCAGCCAACTGCAAACATCAGCAGATGTTTTGAGGGAGAAGCTGGACATGTATTGAAGCCTCTCATGCCTTTTATTTTATCACTTCAGCCTCCAGTGACTACAAGATCTCTTCTGTCTTCTCTCCTCCCTCCACTGACACTCTGCTTGGGCCAAGTCTGGATACTCGTCCTTTTGCCAGAGCCTGGAATTGGCAGATGCCTCCAGGGAAAAGCATCTGCAGATCATCTGCTCACTTCTCAGTTCTCCTGTTTCTGATATTTTACTTCTCACTAATCCCTGTCACTTCAACAGCTCCCTGATGCTGGAAAAAAAAGATAGCTTTTGTCTTTCATACCTGTTTTCTAAACCTAGTCTTATTCTTCACGACATTTTGCACATATTTCCTTCAGGAATTCTAAAATGTTTATCAAGTTCTTGACCACACTGCAATGTATATTACATCTTTGCATCTCTCCTGTGATCTTTTTCACTTCTTATTATATAAGTTAATTCTTATCTTCAACAGTAGGCAAGTCATAGTTTCTGGAGGGCAGGATCCATGGCTGATTTACCATTGTGTGCTAGTTTATCCCCCTTTTACCTACCCCAATTCTTGGAAATAAAAGGAAACCATGTAATTTCTCATGCAAACTGATTACTTTTAAGAGTGAAGGAAGTGCTCTTAAAAATTATGTCATGACAAAAGGCATAAACTGGGACTTTCCTGGGCATACAAAGAGACATATGGTCATCTATTTACAGTAAATGTTGAACAAGTGATTGAATAAACAAAACAGAAGGAAGAAATATTCCTAATTTGAAAATAATACAGAAATAGTACCGAGCTTCTTTATCACTTTGGTAATTGCAGGAATATCAAAAGCACTTATTATTTTTGTTACTAATTCCTAAATTAATTCTCATACTCAATATTGACTGTCATAAAATCTCCAGCAAAATTTACATTAAAAAAATAAAATAGTAAAAATAATGTGTATATGTATTTGTGTGTGCAAAAACTAGACTATACATAAATATGTTAATGGTGGGTTTTCTCTGTGTATTGGTAGAATTGTAGATAATTTTTATTAGCTGTTTTGTGTTTTCCTATATTTTCCAAATTCCCCACAATTAATATTTATCATTTTTTAAAATATGAAAAATAAGCAGTAACTGTTATTACAAAAAGAAATTTATAATACATAATTCAGAAGTAAAATTCCCTCTTCTTTTAGCTTTACCCCAATAAACTAAGGTATTATATAAGAGTTGTGAATATATTATTTTTTGCTGAAAAAATTTAAAGTAAAAATTCTAAATATATATTAAAATATATGAGGAGCTACTAAGGAGAAATATCAAATATAAATTACAGAATTTGGGAAGTTGTACTAATATTTTGTATGTACTGAAGTCTTAATTCAAAATTTTGTAGTAAATTTAGTCTTTATACTATAAATAAACATTTTACTGTATGTATATTTTCAATGTTTATTCTCACATACAGGCATCTTTATTCATGAGAAAGTAAAAGCTCAAAATTAGAAAAAAAAAATACAACTTGTTACATAAAAGGAAAAAAAAATACCCTGCTATGTTTCCAGATAAACTTTAGGTGCCAAACTGCCAAAGTAAGTCTTTTTATTATTTTGCTCTGATTTATCACAGAGGGGGAGAGAAAGAGATGATGAAAACAACTTGCCAAAAACTAAAGTCTTCACCTCAGGATGTTTTGAAAAAAGAAATTATTACTTTGGTAAGAAGCTTAAAATTCATGATAACAAAAAAAGACTTAGATCACTTGAGAACTTTGTGAGGCTTTTAATATTCTTGGCTAAAGCACTAATATTAGATATATGTTTTCACTAAAATTTATTTTATGCCATCACTTCTGTTTAAGCAGAGGCATTAATATCCCCATGTCACCACCCACCAAACCTGAAAAGAAACTGATAGGCAATTATCATAGAATTTCTTTCACAGTATTAGAAGTACAGTCACCATAGCCCTAAAAGAAATCTTGGTCATATCATAACCTATTGAGAAAGAGAAAGGGGAGATATTAAAACTGGGATAAGAGGACTTCTGTGTCCAGCTAAGATGTAATTCTTTGGGGTAAACCAGCTCTCCCACTGAGAACAACTAGAAAAAAACAGACAAAATATTTTTAAAAACCATTTAAAGATATTGGGATTCTGTCATGGCAGCCAGAATCCAAGGGACCAATAAGTCAGAAAGAAGAGAACTTCAGAGAGGTAAGTAGATAATCTTCAAACTATTTTTCTCATTGGGACATTTGATGATTCTTGATACAGAAGAGCAGATTGAGAGTCCAGGCAGAGGGTCTTAAGTAAGAGGTAAAGAAGCAAGAAAAACAAATATTTACAGGGCTACAGACACAAACATTTGAGTTCAAGTCTTCCAAGGTAGCCAGGACTTGAGGAGCCAAGACCCTGAAGAGAAGGAGGTCAAGAAAAGTGAGACCAACACTTGGTGGGTTTCCTTTAGAAATTTTTGCAAATTTTAGGCTTCACAAAGCACAGGATACAAAGCTAAGCAGAAAGCTGCTGAAAATCAGTGCAGTTTTAGGTAGTCTCATAGCACTGAGGAATCAAAATAGGAGTTAAAAGACATTTAAAGAATGAAGAAATGAAGTAAACGGTGAGGACTCAGGTTCTTAAAATCCCTGATCTCAGGATCATCATCATCATCAGGAAAATGCAAATTAAAACTATAATTAAATACTACTACACACCCATTAGAATGGCTATCATGTAAAAGACCATCAACACAAAATAGATCTCATGCATTCTTCGTAGGAGTGTAAAATGACAAAATCACTGTGGAAATCTCTTTGGCAGTTTCTAATAAGTTAAACATACACCTGCCTTATCATCCAGTAATTCCACTGCTAGGCATATACCCACAAGAAATGAAAATTTATGTCCATAAAGACGTACGTGTATGATGATTGTAGCTTTAGTTGCAATATCGAGAGCTGGAAATTGCCCAAATGTCCATCAACGAAATAGATTAAATACATTTTAGTATATTCATACAAGGTAACACTACTCAGCAATTCAAGAGAATAAACTATTGGTACATGCGGGAGCATGGATGAGTCTCACGCTGTGTGAAAGGATGGCTCATAATGTATATACAGTGAAACTATTTTAAAATGGGGAGATCAGGAGAGCATATGCAAACAATTTGTTTTAACTCTTCCCAGTGATTAATTGGTAGCAGTACTATTAATTGTTAGACATTTCTATGGCTACTGTGGAATAACATAAACATATACTTATGTTCTGATTCTATCACCTGTTTCCTTGGGAACTAGGATTCTTATTGTGGCATAAATGTAATATATATGTAGTACATGATAATACATGAGCTGTCCATGAATTTCTGGATCAGAAAAGCTGAGAACAGATAGAGTAGGGAGTCTATGGAACACTTACTTTAAGCTACTTCTTAAGACCTACCAACTATACTATTCGCTGGTAGAGTATGGTAAATAGAATGTGAGTATTGTCATCTCCACTGTTAGAGATAAAGCAACTGAAGTCTGTAGAAAGGTAAATGTGAGAAACAGTGTGTGATCATATGGACCACACAGAGTGCACATTCCTAAGGAAGCGTCTTCGCAGGGACCGATGAGGATCTGGTTCTCAGACTTGCAGTCATTTTTCCCATCACTCACCACCCAGGTAAATATCATAGCACAACTTATTTTGTCTGCCCAATAAGGATAATATATCATCCAGGGTGAGACTTATATTAAACAAGCTCATATAGTGAGGTTGTTATATAACAGAATTTCAATTTCATTTGCAGTAGGAAATAATGTACAGGATTTAGAATACCAAAATGTATATAAATAGGGGAAGCCAATAATGAATAGTTACTTGCTCACAGGGAATCAGAAGAAGGGGTGGAGGGTGGAAAATGTCAGTACTTAAACATTTGATGGCATTAAGCCAATATAGCTTACTTCATCCTTTTAGTCTCAGGGATCACCTTGTCATTTGTACCTAAATTTTCAGAGCCCGTGGCTCACCATCCCCTTCACTCATCTCAGCATCAGAGAGGTCTACGGCCATTTCCAATGTTTGTTTGTTTGCTTTTCTCTGCTTTTGTGTCTGATCAGTCTCCCTCTCTTATAAATCAACCACATTTTAGATGTGATAGTCCATTTGATCTGGTAATAGTTCATATATTATAGGCTTTGGAGCTAAACTACCCTGAGGTGACTGCACATCTCTATTTACTCTGAATTTTGTGAGCAATCTTACTTTTACCTTTCTTTTTACCTTTTAAGCATTTCTTTCTGTTCACTATCTTCTTCCCCAGTTGTCAGAGCCCTAGGTCAGGCCACTCTAGTCTCCCACCTGGACCCTGCTACAGCCTCCTCCCAGAGCGCCCCACCTCCCACCTTGCTCTCCTGTGTCCTTCACACTGAGGGTGGAGTATTAGCTCTAAAACACGTTTCTCACTAATCACAGTGTGCCCCTGCTTTGTGACTGTGGTGACTTCCATTGTTCAGAGGATGAGATCCACGCTCTTGAGGTCTGTAAGGAGGCCCTACGTGATCTGGTCTTAGCCCGCCCTTCCTGTCTACTTATCACACTTGCTTTTATTCTCACTTCCAGGCATCCTGGAATTGCTTCCTGTCCTTCAGCCATCAGTGGGTTTTTTTGCTCAGAGCCTTTACACTGTGATTGTTTGACTGGTCTACCCCTTTAGCTCCCTTCCTTTCCTAGCTAACCCCTTTTCCCCTTCAGAAGTCAGTCTAAATAATACTTAGTCCTGGGAACATTTCCAGTCTCCACACACTGGGACTGGTTAGGTCCTCTTCATAACACTCCTGTAACACCTTGTACTTATCCTTACAAACATTCACTACACTTGTAATTACATGTTCAATGTTTGGTCTACTGGCTAGAATCCAATTTTCCACGAAGGCAGGGGCTGGATCTGTTTTGCTCCCCACTGTATTCCCTGCCCGTGTCTCAATGGCCAGCACATGTAGGTGCTTGAATCAATTAGCCATCAGTGCTTCTCTTCCCAATGTAAAAAGGGGTGCATCAGGCCTTGAGCTCATTCTAACCATGAGAGCAAAAGAGACTTTATACTAGGATCGGCCCTAGAATAACTTTTGACTTTAAACAGTTGGAGCTAAACAAAACCTTACTAAAATTGCTTGCAATTCTCTCTCTTACAATCAGACACTGACGGAATCAGTAGCTAAAGTCACAGAGCTGCCTGGTGACGGATCTACAGCCATCCTTCCTACTCCCTCACCCCTCCCCCAGCTGCCCCATTATCGTAACTTCTTTTATGCTACTTTGCTCATGTAAGTCTTCATTCCTTTTTCTTTGTTAACACTTTTCCTACTCCCCTATCCCACATCCACCTAAGCCAAATAACATAAGCAGTGCAAAGTTTAATCAAGTGAAAAATGACATTAATTCCCACAGTGTTTGAGAGCATTTACTAGAAACAAGCTAACAGTATGTATTTTTATAACTGAAAAATCAGGGAAAGGAAAGTATTTTCTATCTTTATTGACTTCTCCTAAGCAGTTGTTTTTCAATATCTTTAGCAGCATCACCAGGGACTTTGCCTAATTTCGTTAGCAGCAAACTCGTCATTCATCTGGAAGATAATCTGCATAGAGGGTATTGCTAAGTTGCCTTCAGTTAGAGGAGATTTCCCTTACCCTTTCGAAATAAAATAAAATTATACACACATTTTTGGGTTAACTGGATTAAATATTTGCTGATTTTCCTCTTCTATTCTATTGACCAATGTTAACAATAAGTAATATTTTATTGTTGGCCTGTAATTTATGATGTATTTTAATTCATTCAGAAGACAATGTCCTAACGATCCATATTTCTTCAAAAACAAAACAAGACACCTTTTCCCCTCCTCTTTGTTCATCTTGAGGTGACTTAGAAGTATTTTACAGCCAGGATTCTCTATAAAGTAGCAAAGGCAAGGCCCAGTTTTTAAATTTGTTTGACTCTACACCTCACACCTTCATAACAAACACTGTGTCAGCGTGATGCATTTTCTCTCCCCTCCATTGGTATACCTGCTGGAGATTGTAGCAGTCACTCACATTTTGCATAGACAGGTGATCACTTGGCTGGCTGGTTACCACCGGCAGGTTTTGAAGTTTCTTTTCATCAACGTTTCTAAATATAAAATGCTGGTGCTTAGAAGTTACTTATTCAGATGCCAAAGAAGAAAGGATGGGTGGTAGTTGGAATTACTCTGGTGGAGACACTTGCAGGGCTTCTGCTCACGTCACAGTCATACCCCTTCTCTGAGAACTGCCTCCCTGATCTTACCCATGGAGGACGGGAGTGATGGGCCCCTGCAAGGTAATTTTATACTCTATGACTTCACATCATCTTTGTCCGTCATCTCCTTGACCCGGGATAGACACCTGAGTCAGGCTGAGGTAATCAGTGTCTGTCTGTGCTATGTAGAACCACGTGGGTTGAGGGAATTGAAGCTGTCTCTTTGGTAACTGGACCGATAGCATGTAAACTCAGGAGCACTGGGATGGTTGTCCTTGGACTGACCATGAGGGCCCAAGAAATGGAGAAAGCAGATGTATGAGGAGAAAAAGGAGGCGTGCAGGGAGCCAGGAGATGACATAGATGCCTGGAACCTTTTTCCTCAGAAGCCTGGTCCCCCTTGTGACCCAGAAACGTTCCAAATCTTGTTACTATAAGATATCTGAAATTATTCCTTATATTTTCTCTATTAAATATCCCACCGCCTTTTGCTTAGGCTAGCTTCATCTGGCTTTTATAACTTGCAGCGAAAGAGTTCTAATTAATGAGCCTATAGGCACCATTCTCATGATATGAAGCTTCCAAATCCACTGGTACTTTCTTCTGTTTCTTCATTGTGCAGGCTGCTAATATTTTTGCTCTTAAACTCGCTTTACGAACGTGTTGCTCACATGGCCTGCTTCCCTTTTGAGTAGGTAGCACTTTACACTGGACTCTAAGGCTAACAGATGGCATGCAAACGATCTCATCTTTCTTTAGCTGTGGCCAAGCACGGACAGGCTGCCAAGTCATGTCAGACAGGGTGTGCTTCTTCTCACACCTCTCACACAGTAACGCTGCGCGCCTGGGCTTTCCGCAGACACACAGCTCCACCATTCTACATAGCGTGGATATCACAAGTTGAGAGTAACGATGCGTATACCCAGTTTTTACAACTGTCATTACATGAAGGTGTAATGCAGAGTTTTATGCTAGTATATGAACGTTCATACCTCCTCCCCTATTTTCATAATTTTAATGTCACTAGCTAACAGCTAGTGAAATTTTACTATACGCTAGGCACTGCGCTATACTCTATAAATTTTCCCATTTACTTACACAAAGGGAAAATAAATACGCTTAGGCTAGCTTAGGTTGGCTTCTAGAACTTGAAGCCAGAGAGTTTTAATTAACGAATGTATAAGCTTTGTTCTTATGATCTAAGGACATCCATGGTCATGTTTAGCCTGCAGGCCTCCAGTGTCTCCTCTGATAGTTTCTTTCATCTAACAGGTGATTGTTACATACAGTAGGACAAGGATAAAAAGAGTATCTGTTACGTAGAGTGGGACCTTGCAAAAATAACAAACCCAGGCTCAATAAACTTCTGACTCTAAATTCACCCACCCACCTGAATCATCACATTATACCATTTTCTATTATTTCACTCACTGGATTTTATTGTAATGATGTGTTATACCAATAAACTATGACCTTCTTAAGGGCAGACTCCATGTCTTATTCATTTTATTGAATACATGAATGAATGAATACATTATTGAGGTAACAGACATAAAGGTGATGAAAATTATATTTTAGTTAAAGTGATAAAAACAAACGATTTTATCCAGAAAACAATGATTTTAGTCCCATTTCTTCCTCTTATAAAAATGGCCTTGAACTTTCCAAGCCTTAGTTTCTTTATTTACACAATGGTGTTATGTGTACCTACTTTGGGTCATTATGGATATTCATCTGGAATATTTTTGAATTCAGTTCAGAAGCTACACATTATAAATATAGGAGAATAAAACACTAAGTGTGAGAACCTGAATATGTATGTCACACAAGTTCATTTGAATTTGAAAGAAATATAAAAGGTGGCCTATATTCAAAAGGAATATATTCTCTTTGAAGCTGTAGCAAAATCTGTGCCCCATGGTCTCAGTGTATAACTTGAAAACATAAAATATGAGTATTAAAAGTAGCTATCTCTGTGTTATTTGTAGAATGAGTATATTATTCACAAGAGGGAAAAAACAAGGAAATAATGGTGACTGTAAATTTGTGTCCCCACCCCCCTATCCTCATGTCATTCATCTCTCCCCCTGTACTTAAGTCCATGTCTTCTGAAGGTGGTCTCTCACCACGGCAACTCCTCAACACACAACTTATTTACTTATCTGTGTTCATTCTAAATTATGGCTAATGTGCTTTTAGGTCATAGTGTTACATATTTCAGAGAGTAAAGGCATTTCATCTTGTTTTTTCAGGGGGCATAAGGTTTTACCCCAAACAAAATACCCTCACACTGGCAGGCTCAGGCATTATGACTGGCTGTCAGGAAGAGAGTCAAGGATTTGGATTTCTAGCCCCTTCCAATCACAGCTGAATGAAGGTAACTGTTTCATTCTCAACTGAGTCTGGCTCTGAACACACAACACCCTTCTTCTACAAACAACCTGTACTTAGGAGCTGTGACTCCTCCAACTCCACCCATAATGCCAGGACAGCATACCTTACTTTCCAGCTTTCCCTCATTTGTCCCATTTCAAATCTTACAATCAATGCTTGTTAGCCCAGAGATCTGATAAAATCAGTAGTAAGAGTTGTATTTTAGGATTTTACTTAAAATTCATCTAAGTTTCCAGCTTAATTTTTCCATCTTTTTGTTTTTTTTAATGACAAGCAACACACATGTAGTGAAGTGAGAACCAGCATCAACCACAACCAACATATTCTTCAAAATTGGTGCTTCATTATGACACTTGTCAATTGATGTCCAATGGCTCTATTGCAATGGCACAGCTCTGGGTCAGACTGCCCAGCATAACCTGTATGACCTCTAGTTTATATTTTCAATTTCTCTTTCTCTGTCAGCTCCTTTCTCAGATACTACAAACAAGCTTAAATTTCTCCTCTATTATACCACTTCTCCCTCTTTCCTTGGCTTCCTTAGATACTGTCTAAAATTCTTAATTCTTTTAATGACAAACTCCTCAACTTACAGCTATAAAAATTCTACTCACATCACACCATTGAAACGAGTCAAGGATAACCATAGAGTCTCCATCCTTGGGGATCCCAAGGATCCCAAGTTCTATCTTCTTGGAACAGTCTGTTATAGACTGAATGGTTGTGTCCCCTCAAATTCATATGTTGACATCTTAACTCCCTAATGTAATGGTATTAGGAGGTGAGGGCTTTGGGAGGTATTTAGGGTTAGATGAAGTCATGAGAACGGGATCCTCATTATTACTCTTATAAGAAGAGACACCAGACAGCTCACTCTCCCTCCTCTCCCCTTCTCTCTCTCTTTCTGCCCCCACGCTTGCACAGAAAATTGGTTATGTGAGCACACAGCCAGAAGGCAGCTGTCTGCAACCCAATGGGAGAGGTCTTACCAGGACTCAACCATGCTGGCACCCTGATCTTGGACTTCCAGCCTCCAGAACTGTGAGAAGATAAATGTCTGTCTTTTAAGCCCCCAGTCTGTGGGATTTTACTATGGCAACAGAGCTGACTGAACGAGTCTCCTTGGTTTCCTTGATACTGTGATCCCTCTGTTTCTCCCCTTTTTTATTCTGTGTTGTTTATTGCTTTCAGGTTTTCCTTATTTATCTTATCTCTTAAATGTAAATGTTCCCTAATGTTCTTCCTCCTACTTTCTTCTTTTCTCATGTCTTAATCACTCTTTTGGCCACTGTAAACATTCTGACAATTAAGCCTCAAATCTAGAGCTCTGGCTCAGACCTTTCTCTTAAGCTTCTGACTTAAAATTTTCAATACTTTATGGATGCCTCTATTTGAATGCCTTTACTGGATTTTCAGTTGATAAGTCTGAAACCCAACTTATCAACATTTCCCCAGTCCTATTCTGACAGGAGAATACAGGAGTATTCCCTATCAGTTTTTATGGTAGTTGTATTTTTCCAGTTACCCAGGCTCAAATCAAGAGAGTTGTATTCTATTGTTCATTTCTTTCTCCCCCCCCCCCAAAATCAGTATTCCAGTTCTAATGAATCAAGCTCAGAAAACGTTTTCCTATGCATGCCTGGGATTTGACTTTTATTTCGCTGCTCAAGTTTAAGCCTTTTATTTTCAACCTGTCATTTGGATTTTTGTAGCACTCTATTAACTAGTCTTTCTATAGTCAATCTCTTCCCATAAAGCTTACACATGAACATAAAACTTCACAAAAGTCATTAATACATCTTGCAGTTTATATAAAAAGTATACAAATTTCTTCTTAGAACATTGATCATTATCTATAATCTGTCCTCTTTCTGCATTTAAAATTTACCCACCACTACACCTCTCCATGTACTTCACTCATAAGAGATTCCATGTTTCAGCCCAAAAGTGCATTAACAATTCTAAATCTTCATTTATGTTATTTTCTACATGTGAAATGGTCTCGCCATAGCACAGTTTCTCCTGTTGAAAAACATAAGGTTAAGTTTAAATGCCACTTTTATAATTTTATTAATAAGTCTTTCCCCATCCTTCCACAGAT
Organism: Balaenoptera musculus; assembly: GCF_009873245.2. Lineage (NCBI taxonomy): Eukaryota > Metazoa > Chordata > Mammalia > Artiodactyla > Balaenopteridae > Balaenoptera > Balaenoptera musculus. The sequence continues at coordinate 19,502,276 of NC_045796.1, forward strand.
ACCACTCCATTTAGATGGACTGAATGAATCTCTTTCTTCCCTGGACACATAAAATGCTATATTACTCCTCTATTATGGCAGTTAACCCAGTATATTTAGTTCTATTTTTGAGTGTCTCCCTTACTATTTTGCAAGATTGGTGCATTCTGTAACTACCTCTTATATCTTTTTTATCCTAAATATTATCTAGCACCATATCAAGTACGTACATGCTTTTATGAAGCATATGTTACTGTTGAAACAATCATTGATTAAAGAAGTGAATGAATAAACAGTAGATCCACCATAAGTATTACTCTCAGGTGTGAAATTCTACGACAAGTACTTCAATAAAATCTTCTGATATTTACTATAAAATCAAGTGAAGAATTGTAATAACTTTTAAAGCCTTTTATTGTATGATTAAAGGTAAAATAATTTCAAAATGACAGATTTTCTCATTTACAAGCTAGAAGAGTGAATGAATTCTTTGTATGAAAGAGAACATGTTATCTCTATTTGATTGTGATGTCTGTTGGCTCACTGTCATGTTTCCTTTCCTAATCAAAGGAGGAAAGACAAATGAAGAGGCTTACCCAGGGCATAAGCACTAGTGTTGTAGGCTTATTTACCTTTTCTGTACACACACACACACAAAAAGTTTCTAGCAGACCCAGAGGAAAATGTCGTCAAAGCATCATTTCATTTAGTATTTCACTTAGCTTTTGCCTTCATTAAAAACATATATACAGAAGCAAGAAGACCTACAATCCTGCAGCCTGTGGAACAAAAACCACATTCACAGAAAAATAGACAAGATGAAAAGGCAGAGTGCTATGTACCAAATGGAGGAAGAAGATAAAACCCCAGAAAAACAATTAAATGAAGTAGAGATAGACAACCTTCCAGAAAAAGCATTCAGAATAATGATAGTGAAGATGATCCAGGACCTCGGAAAAAGAATGGAGGCAAACATTGAGAAGATGCAAGAAATGTTTAACAAAGATCTAGAAGAATTAGAGAACAAACACCTAGAAGAATTAAATAACAAACAAACAGAGATGAACAATACAATAACTGAAATGAAAAATACACTAGAAGGAATCAATAGCAGAATAACTGAGGCAGAAGAATGGATAGGTGACCTGGAAGACAGAATGGTGGAATTCACTGCCGCAGAACAGAATAAAGAAAAAAGAAGGAAATGAAGACAGCCTAAGAGACCTCTGGGACAACATTCGCATTATAGGGGTCCCAGAAGGAAAAGAGAGAGAGAAAGAACCTGAGAAAATATTTGAAGAGATTATAGTCGAAAACTTCCTTAACATGGGAAAGGAAATAGCCACCCAAGTCCAGGAAGCGCAGAGAGTCCCAGGCAGGATAAACCCAAGGAGAAACACACTAAGACACATATTAATCAAACAAAAATTAAATACAAAGAAAAATTACTGAAGGCAACAAGGGAAAAACAACAAATAACATACAAGGGAACTCCCATAAGGTTAACAGCTGATTTCTCAGCAGAAACTCTACAAGGCAGAAGGGAGTGGCATGATACATTTAAAGTGATGAAAGGGAAGAACATACAACCAAGATTACTCTACCTGACAAGGATCTCATTCAGATTCGATGGAGAAATCAAAAGCTTTATAGACAAGCAATGGTAGGAGAATTCAGCACCACCAAATCAACTCTACAACAAATGATAAAGGAACTTCTCTAAGTGGGAAACACAAGAGAAGAAAAGGACCTACAAAAACAAACCCATAGCAATTAAGAAAATGGTAACAGGAACATACATATCGATAATTACATTAAACGTGAATGGATTAATGCTCTAACCAAAACACACGGGCTCACTGAATGGATACAAAAACAAGACCCATATATATGCAGTCTACAAGACACCCACTTCAGACCTAGGGACACATACAGACTGAAAGTGAGGGGATGGAAAAAGATATTCCATGCAAATGGAAATCAAAAGAAAGCTGGAGTAGCAATACTTATATCAGATAAAATAGACTTTAAAATAAAGAATGTTACAAGAGACAAGGAAGGACAATACATAATGATCAAGGGATCAATCCAAGAAGAAGATATAACAATTATAAATATATATGCACCCAACATAGGAGCACCTCAATACATAAGGCAACTGCTAACAGCTATAAAAGGGGAAATCGACAGTAACATAATAATAGTGGGGGAATTTAACACGTCACTTACACCAATGGACAGATCATCCAAACAGAAAATTAATAAGGAAACACAACCTTTAAATGACACAATAGACCAGATAGATTTATAGGACATTCCATCCAAAAACAGCAGATTACACTTTCTTCTCAAGTGCACACGGAACATTCTCCAAGATAGATTACATCTTGGGTCACATATCAAGCCTCAGTAAATTTAAGAAAATTGAAATCATATCAAGCATCTTTTCTGACCACAATGCCATGAGATTAGATATCAATTACAGGGAAATAACGTAAAAAACACAAACACATGGAGGCTAAACAATACATTACTAAATAACCAAGAGATCACTGAAGGAATCAAACAGGAAATAAAAAAATACCTAGAGACAAATGACAATAAAAACGCGACAATCCAAAACCTATGGGATGCAACAAAAGCAGTTCTAAGTGGGAAGATTATAGCAATACAGGCCTACCTCAAGAAACAAGAAAAATCTCAAACAATCTACCTTACAGCTATACGAACTAGAGAACAAAGAACAGACAAAACCCAAAGTTAGTAGAAGGAAAGAAATCATAAAGATCAGAGCAGAAATAAATGAAATAGAAACAAAGAAAACAATAGCAAAGATCAATAAAACTAAAAGCTGGTTCCTTGAGAAGATAAATAAAATTGACAAGCCATTAGCCAGACTCACCAAGAAAAAGAGGGAGAGGACTCAAATCAATAATATTAGAAATGAAAAAGGAGAAGTTACAACAGACACCACAGAAATAAAAAGCATCCTAAAAGACTACTACAAGCAACTCTGTGCCAATAAAATGGACAACCTGGAAGAAATGGACAATTCTTAGAAAGGTATAACCTTCCAAGACAAACCAGGAAGAAATAGAAAATATGAACAGACCAATCACAAGTAAAGAAATTGAAACTATGATTAAAAATTTTCCAAGAAACAAAAGCCCAGGACCAGATGGCTTCACAGGTGAATTCTATCGCACATTTAGAGAAGAGCTAACACCCATTCTTCTCAAACTCTTCCAAAAAATTGCAGAGGAAATAACACTCCCACACTCATTCTATGAGGCCACCATCACCCTGATACCAAAACCAAACAAAGATATTACAAAAAAAGAAAATTACAGACCAATATCACTGATGAATATAGATGCAAAAATCCTCAACAAAATACTAGCAAACAGAATCCAACAACACATTAAAAGGATCATACACCATGATCAAGTGGGATTTATCCCAGGGATGCAAGGATTCTTCAATATATGCAAATCAATAACTGCAATACACCATATTAACAAATTGAAGAATAAAAACCATATGATCATCTCAATAGATGCAGAAAAAGCTTTTGTCGAAATTCAACACCGATTTATGATAAAGTCTCCAGAAAGTGGGCATAGAGGGAACCTACCTCAACATAATAAAGGCCATATACGACAAACCGACAGCAATCATCATTCTCAATTGTGAAAAACTGAAAGCATTTCCTCTAAGATCAGGAACAAGACAAAGATGTCCACTCTCACCACTATTATTCAACATAGTTTTGGAAGTCCTAGTGATGGCAATCAGAGAAGAAAAATAAATAAAAGGAATACAAATTGGAAAAGAAGAAGTAAAACTGTCACTGTTTGCAGATGACATGATACTATACATAGAGAATCCTAAAGACGTCACCAGAAAACTACTAGAGCTAATCAATGAATTTGGTAAAGTTGCAGGATACAAAATTAATGCACAGAAATCTCTTGCATTCCTATACACTAATGATGAAAAATCTGAAAGAGAAATTAAGGAAACACTCCCATTTACCGTTGAAACAAAAAGAATAAAATACCTAGGAATAGGGGCTTCCCTGGTGGCGCAGTGGTTGAGAGTCTGCCTGCGAATGCAGGGGACACGGGTTCAAGCCCTGGTCTGGGAAGATCCCACATGCTGCGGAGCAACTGGGCCTGTGAGCCACAACTACTGAGCCTGCACATCTGGAGCCTGTGCTCCGCAACAAGAGAGGCCGCGATAGTGAGAGGCCTGCGCACTGCGATGAACAGTGGCCCCCGCTTGTCGCAGCTAGCGAAAGCCCTCGCACAGAAACGAAGACCCAACACAGCCAAAAAAAAAAAAAAAAAAAAAGATGTTAAAAGAAAAAAAAACATATATACAAATGCTTAAGAAACAGTCGCAAGAACATACTCATACACTATTTACTTAGAAAACTATATTTTAAAATTACTTCCTTGCATCAATTTAATGCCTTTTTTTGGTGATTGTAATTGTTTTTAGTTTTGCCTGCAATTATGCACCCAAAAAGTCATAGGCGTGTACTGTCAAATTTCAGCTCCATGCGCCCTCACATTGGCACTTGTTGAGTTATTTATCAAAAAAATGACTAGAAGTGTTAGTTTGACTTTTAGCCATTGATATAACTATTTTTTTTTTAAAGAAAGTATGTCATTTACATAATGTCTTAATTTTTTAGTTGCATAATGTTAACTCATTTTGCTTTAAAGGTAAGTGATAAGTAACTTGGATCAAAATAACTTGCTTACTTATGAATGTCTATGGATTTCTATGTTTCTTCTACTGCCAAGAAAGAGAATTTTTCCCACTATCTTTTTTTTTTTTTAATAAATTTATTTATTTATTTATTTATTTTTGGCTGTGTTGGGTCTTCGTTTCTGCGTGAGGGCATTTTCCAGTTGCGGTGAGCGGGGGCCACTCTTCATCGCGGTGCGCAGGCCTCTCATTATCGTGGCCTCTCTTGTTGCGGAGCACAGGCTCCAGACGCGCAGGCTCAGTAATTGTGGCTCACGGGCCCAGTTGCTCCGGGGCATGTGGGATCTTCCCAGACCAGGGCTCGAACCCGTGTCCCCTGCATTGGCAGGCAGATTCTCAACCACTGTGCCACCAGGGAAGTCCTTCCCACTATCTTTATATTAATTTAGGTCTGAATAGTTTCCCATGCAAATACATTAACAGCTAAAGATATTAGCAATGCCAAAGGTATTGTAATTTTGTAATTCAGTTGATCTTCCAGGGTAGGATTATGCCTAATAGGATTTCTAACTATAAGTAATTCAAGTAATCCAAACACCCAATTTATTGATTAAAATCCTCCTAAATTATATTTCAGAAAATATAAATGCAAGCGCCCAAACCTTTGGTTGTGTCAGATATCTGGCTGTGAACAAAATAACAAATTGAAGTAAACTTTGCAAAAGCAGACACACAACATCATCCTTCTCCTATATCTCAGAAACAGCCTGGTATGAGAATATAGTTGGACTTGCAACTACTCAGAATAATATCAAAGAGATCAGTTGGAAGCTCTTCATTACAGCATCTGTTCTGTGTTTATAGCTACATATGCAGACTGCCGAACACCCACAGTGCACCATAAATGTAGAGATTACACATCCAGAATGGTAATAAACTCATTGGGTGATATGTTCCCCAGAGTTTTCAGCCCCTTGCTTCAGTTGGCAAAACTCTGCTGGATTTTTGTTGCTGTAGAAAATATTAGATTGTTTGTGGTTTTTGTAACTTTGGAGACAGATCAGGAAATCATAAAACAGCAATTAAACGGTAAAGACAGAGGCACTGGGATTATTTTTATATTTCAAAAGTACAATCTCATAGAGAGTTACAAGAGAAGCAATGGCAGAGTAAGGGAGAAAAATGAGTAAATAAATGGTTGTTTTCCATAGAACTTTAGCCTCAAATACCGTCTGTGGATCAGCTCAGCTGTATGGTACACTTTGGAGAAGCTACCAATTGTACAAAGAAAGCTGCATGTTAGAATTACTAATTAGAAGTATTATTCCTTACTGTAATAATCTGATAGTGCTTGATAAACTACAGCTAATAGTTGAGCAATGCATTAACTGGTGAAAGCAGCGCTTCCCAGACAACCAATCCAGTTTAGACCAAGATACTTTTTCTCTCAAAAGCGTGATTCTAAATGAAATTAATTTCTAAATTCATAATAATGAAGGGAATATTCTCAACTTCTAAGGAAAGTTCCAGGTGTGAGAAGGTAGTCAGAATAAACACAGTGCCTGGCTACTATAGAAGTGGTAAGCTAACTTCATTTTATCTCAGCTGCCAAGCAATGTGTACTAATGATTAGTCACCTCTCTCTTGGACAGGTGCCCATATCTGTCTGTACATAGAATCCCGGAGAGAGCTTTCAAAAATGCATAATCCTGAGTACCAAAAGATATCTTGATCACATAGATTCTCTCTTTCCATTAAATGGTTATAATAACAGCTTTCAGAAATGACTCATGACCAAAAATCATATGAAAGTTTCTGAAGAACCATAATAAAGGCAGTTAGAAAACATGGCTCTGGGTAATGATGGATGTTGGAATGGAACCCTCATAAAGCCATATGGGAAGTGATAAAGGAAATCTTAATCTCTACAAACATTCCAGTTTAAAGAGTGTTTTCTCCCTTCTTTTCATTTTGTTTCCTCTCATTCCTTCCCTCTTAATGGTAATTGTCATGATGCCATTGTACATCTGGACTCTGTGGCTATGGTCTAATTGTTTTCCTCATTTCATGGCACTGTTGTTTTGCTTTCATGCTCACTAGAACTGAGAGGATGTTGGCAGGAATGAAAAATCAGGGCAAGGGAAAAAAACCGGCTAAGCAACTTCTTTAATCAGCATCTCATGAAGAACTTGAAATCGATACTGCAAGAAGTAGGTGTAAATTATTGGCTTCATCCTTAACACTGAAAAAATTTAAGGATGTCTTTATTTGATATAATAACCAAACTTGATGGACTTCAAAAATATATTTTCCCGTCGACTCCCTCATCTGATACTCAAGCCTTATATGATTTTTGTAAAAGATGCCCATGGTGCTGCTTGACCAGTAAAGATAAAAAACCCAGAAGTTTAAGGCATGTAGATTTTTTGACATATGTGAAAATGAGAAATGTCATGCCAGTTTAGACTTAGGCAAAGAATGGCTAACTAAGTGGAATTTACTTAAGAGTCACACAAATTCACAGTGGCTTGGTGTCCTCACCTACAAAATTGGGGAAAACAACACCCATTCCCCTCCCCTTACCTTGCTGACATGTTCAGGTGCACAGAATAGTTCTAAAACAATGTATATGTTATAATTATTACTATTAAAATTCTTCACTTTCAAAGGGTTGTTTCAAAAAGTGAAATTAATACTGCTAATGGGGAAAATCGTTTAATTTTTGGATAATTCAACTACCACTAGAACTTCAAGCATCCATGTTATTTTAAAAGTTGTAAATGTGACATGAAATCTGTTTTCATGGGTCTCAGAAAAAGATGACACATGCAAATTTTAGCATATGCTTCTTTGCAAAATAGAGTCAGGAAAAAGTTAGGAATCTGTGTATTACATAAACTACTCAGAAGAATTACCAAAGTAGAAATAATCTGGACTTTGATGTTCATGCCGACTCTCAAGTTTGGGGCTCTTCACCTTTATCTGGTTCCTTATTTCATTTGGTACTTTATGGCTAGGAAACCATTCTGGTTATAACCTTGTAGTAGAGATAGGTCAATTAATGTGTAGCATTATGGAAGTTTACAGTACACATTAAAGTTCAATAAATAAGAGGGGCACGGTAAGACAGTTGCTTAAGGGAACTTATTTCAGGACATACTTGGTGCTCAGCTGCACTCAAATTTTGAAATAGTCAAACTTCCCCAGGTGCCTAATTTCCTTCCTCTCCATCCCAGATGAGTAATGGTGTGGCTCCAAAGTAATAAAAATAAACCAGAAACTATCTCAACCATGATCTAAACTAGAAATTAGAACTAGAGGTTGCATCTCTGACCAGACCCCAGAGATGTACTGATGTTCCACATAAGGAGGACCCATGCAAAAGGAAAACATTAGGGACACAACAGAATCTGCAGATTGCAGGTAAGAATAAATATATGCTCAGCTGGTTGTTGCTTCACGTTCCTTGCTCTTTCAAAGAAATGAAAACAATGAAGACCTTTAGTACTACATTCTTACTGCAACAGAATGTGAGATTTGAAAAAAAGAAAAGATTAAGAAAGGACAGGAAAAACAGTGGGGAAATAGAAGAACATGATTTAGTCAAATAGAAGAAAATAGAAAAGAGAGAGGGGTGGGGGGAGGCAAACCCGGGTCAGATAACTCACTTGGCATTCCCTGCCCCTGGTTTCTTTCTTCGGAAGATGTTGAGGAAAGTGTTGGAGCGGCAGGGCAGCTTGCCATCGCCCACGTGCATGCGGACTACATCCGAGGTGGTGAAGGCACTGCGTACATTCCTCTCGGGCTTGGCAATGATGATGTACATCTTGGGAGTGAACATGCACCCCAGGGCCACCGTTACACTGAGGCTCACTGCAAAGCAGGTAGTAATGATCTTGTAGTTGCTCCCAAAGTAAATGGGCACAAAAGCCAGCCAAATGATGCAGGTGGTGTACATGGTGAAGGCGATATATTTGGCCTCATTGAAGTTGGCGGGCACATTGCGGGTCTTGAAGGCATAGTAGGTACAGCTCATGATGAGGAGTCCGTTGTAGCCCAAAGGGGCCACCACACCCAAGTTGCTGGTATTGCAGATAAGGTAGACTTCTTTGATGCTTGGGTAGGACAGAATGGGCATGGGGGGCTCCATGATGATCAGGGTTACCACCAAAGTTAGCTGCACACTAATTAGAATTGAGGCAATGATCACCTGGGCCCAGGCACTCATAAACCTGGGCTTGCGGGTGCAGATCTTCTTCTTGCTGCCAGCCAGGATGCGTGCAATGCGATTGGTTTTGGTCACTAAAGCAGAGTAGCACATGGCAGAGGAGAGGCCGACCAGGAGGCGCTGGAGGTAGCAGGATGTGGTAGTAGGTTTGGCAATGAGAGTGAAAGGGCACACGTAACCGAGGAAGATTCCAGCTAGAATAATGTAGCAGAGCTCCCGACTAGAGGATTTGACCACTGGTGTATCCCGGTACAGCACGAAGATAAGGGTAACAAACAAGGTAACGAGGATGCCCAGGCAGGAAAAGGCAATGGCTATGATGGATTCTATGTTGCTCCATTCCAGATAGCGGACAGGAATGGGTTCACAGCCTGTGATGAGAAAAATAGTTTTAAAATGAATCTAAGATTTTGCTGATCAATAATAGTGCTTACTAGTTACTAGAGGCGTAGCTATATTCGCATCTTCCATGATTTATGCTATTTTAATTTTTTTAAAATGCCTCTCTATCACACAAATAGACATACACCATTGTCTTCTCTGGACAATCATGTTCCCAAACCTAATCTCATCACAAGCCTAATGTGACATACTTAAGCCTATAAATATAATCTTTGCTTCCAGTGTTATAAACGGATGCTGCTCCGTGGATGGAACTTGGTTCTACACTTTCAGAAAATGAAAGAAAAAGAAGGAAACCAAACTGTGTTTCCATTGAAGGTTAAATGGTCACAGTGTAATAGAATAAGTTCGTAAGAAATAAACTAACAAAATTTTTATTTTTATGCAGCTATTGTCCAGAGGCAAGTCCAGCTCATAGACAAGCATTTTCTTTCTTTTCTATTCTTTCTTTTTTTTTTTTTGGCCAGCCAGCAAACTTTTTAAACATAAATTTCATTTGAATTCTTTAGAAGAGTCTGTATTCTCCTATTTACCACATATACTATTACTCACTCTAAGTCTCACCTCTTTAGTTATGAACGTGGCATCTGAGGGCCTTTGAGTTATCAACCTCTAATAGACATACTAAAGAAGAATGAAATCTCCCCTCACCCATCTCTTGAAAGGAGAGACAGCGCTGTGTTCCTAAATGCCTGGCTTATCTTTTCCTTCCAGAATAAAGTCTCTTTTGTATTTCACAGAGAGAAAAACATTTGTCAAGTCCTGGCAACAACCCCTTCACAGAATTTTGTGATTGGTCTGGGCCATATTTCCCAAATTGTGAGAATAAAAATATGTATTTCCATAAATTTAGGAAGAGACTCATTGTTCTGTAGCTATGAGAGTGAGGAACCACCAGAACCTGTTTTAAACCTGTTCAGTCATTCAACAAGCTGGGATCAGACTCACATTTAATACATGAGTGCAAACCACTCAGAAGCACACGCTCCTGACTGATCATAGTGGCCTCTCTCTTTTGTGTGTCAGGGGTTTGTCTGTGTCAGAGTCTCAGCCTCTTCCTGGAAGAACTTCTGCTTCCAAAAAAAGTCACATTTTAATTCTAAATCTTCCTGTTTCCTTGATAAAGTTTAGAAAGATGATTAGATAGATACATAGTTAGAATAACAATGACCATTATGGGGAACTTTTGATGTAACACAATCAATAAATTAAAATATTTAAGAACAGCTATAGACACATTTGGAGATAAAATACTTAATAGTCGATATTCAGCTCCTTTAATTGTCATACTGAGGCTGCTAAATAAAATTCAAATTCCAATGGAGTCTTTGTCAAGGCCTTTGTAACCTTCTGAAAGCTACCCTCTTTGCATTCCTCTTTTTCTATGCAACCTGGTTTTGTAAATGAGCTATTCTGTCTTCGGAGTTTTTATTAGAAAAGAATACTGCATTTTAAATTTCTAGAACACAAGTCAGATCTATTGAATTTGAATTAAAACCCTGGTCTAGAGCCAAATTGAGAGCTATAATTAATGATTTTCGTAAACTTCAGGGACACAGGCAAAATATTTTCTGCAGAATTCAGGATTTGTATTAGATACTTATTGTACTGCACTACAGATATGTACCAACTAAATCAATTAATTGTTAGCCTCATGTAGGAAAATATTTAAAAAGCAGCACATTACAAAAGGGAAGATTTAAATAACCCAGTGGTGTAACATTTAAAAAATAAAAATAGAAAATGCATTACGTAAAGCAATTTCAGACTTTTTTTTTCAATAAAGATTCAAAATAAGGATGGAAGATAGAGTTTAGGAAACCTTCAAACAATTCTGGGTTAGACTCAATAACTGACATAACAAGGACTATAGCCTCTCTACAAGTGGGCTCAGACCTGAATTAGGGCCATCAAACAAAAAAAAAATGTTAAAATTAAAAGTTACCAAGTTAGAAAATATCTAATATGTGACTAGACATTTCCAGATAGAGTTATATAGTAAATAAACAAGAAATCAACATAATCATGGATCTTTAGGTAAGACATCTAAAAGGGCCTCTATTCTCTGTGATTTGGGAACCTATAGATATCACAAATAAAAGCATAATTTAAAGAACCATTACCCCATATTAGTAAAACTCAGGATAACTACCTAAAATCTGTCTAATGACTTAACTCCAGGGGAGACATTGGCACCCAAGAACTCCCTGTCTGTTCTCTGAACTCCCAGGGGAAGCAATATCTCTTTCTTATTGATATAGATGCCTTTATGTCTACTAATCATCTCACTATTAATAGAACATCAAATACCTTGGTTTAATAAAACAACTCAACTAGTGAAAATCTTTGATAATCCTATGCTCCAACATATAACTGGGACTTTGAGACTATTATTATAAGAATACATTATTCTTGGTGACACAAAACCCACAATTTTAACATACAGGATTTACTGCCAGACAAGATGTGTTATAATTCTTACACATGATCAAATTATATCTGATTTAGTCATGAAAATACCTATACTATGTATAATTTAAGACATTATCCAAATAACAGCTTTTGTTTCAGAATTCTTATGGATGAAAGACTCCACAGAAATAGGAAGATGGATTGAAACAGAGCACATGAGTATACAGATTATCATAGATACCTAGATCATCACAAATCTTTCTTTTTTGTATAAATATGAAAATGCTACACCATGATCTATATGTATTAACAGCATAGCGATGTCAAACAACCATTGCTCATTGTGGTAGGCAGCTTCCAAAATGGTTCCGAATAATCCCCACATCCTGGGATTCATGTCCTTGTATAATACTCTCCCCTTGAGTATGAACTAGGCCTATAACTTGTTTCTTTTTTATAGAATATAGAAAAGTTGATGGGATGCCCCTCCTGTGATTGGGTTACATAAGATAATTTCCATCTTAGTAGCAGACTCAGACTGTATTGCTGGCTCTGATGAAGCAACCTCCTACGCTGCTAAGGTCCACATGGCAAGGGACCGAGAACAGTCCCCATGTAATAACCAGCTAAAAAAATAAAAAGAAAGCTGAAGCCCTCAATTCAACAATCTTTTGAGGATTATATCCTGGCAATAACTGAGTTTGGAAGTGCACCCTTCCACAATCAAGCCTTCAGACTAGACCCCATCCCTAGCTGACAGTTTGATTTTAGGTTTGTGAAAGATCATGAAGCAGAGAATTCAGCTACACTGTGCATTTCTGACCCACAGAAAATGTGAGATAATAAATGTGTGTCACTGTAAGCTACTAAGTTTGGGGGTAATTTGTTACACAGCAATATATTACAAATTTACCCATTAAAAGCAAATTTACCCAACCTCTTATTTCTATAGCCAATGCTTAGTCTCCTTGCCTAAGGATAATTAATTTCTTGATGTGTTGATGTTATATAAAATAATTGCTGCCATAAAGGTTGAGACCTGCAGTTAGAAAAAAAGGTACTATAAAAGCTAATACCGTTCTAGTACTATGAAAGATAATAGAAATATTTTAGAGACAATCATGCTAAACAGACTGCTCTAAGAGTCCTTACAGAGTCTCATATAGAACAACAAATAATTTATTAATAATAACAAATCCATGGAGAAGTTCAAGAATTCAATTGTAGGTACACAAACTCTAGCCAGAAAAAAGATTCTTAAAAGAAATATCAGAATGATTGTGTTGTCAGATCCATAAGGATAATTCTGGCAAAACCAGATGGCTATCTCGTAGCACCAGATGAAATATCCAATATACACTAGATAAAATTCTGATGGAAAAGATGAAAGAACTCATCTCAGTAGAAACAAATTGGCCACAAAATTAAACACTAGTGGGAAAACATTCCCAGGATAGCAGATGTGGCCAGTTCATGCTTCATTTGTAATTAAATTAATCTGGAAAAACTGTAAAGGTCAGGGGCACTGACTGATACAACTGCAAAAGAATCCTTTGAGTAACTCCAAATGCATTGCATACGGTTGTCTCCTATGGTTTATAAATATATACTAGCTTAAATAGTGTATTTATCTTCTGGATGGGTTGAAGCATTCCCCTATTGAAAAGCCACAATACTTATAATGGCAAAAATATGATCAGACGTGTAGTCTTAGCAAGCATGTTCCAACTTGCCAATCTAGTGATATGGGAACTTTTCATCGGAACATTTATTCATGAATTTAAATTATATAAGGCTGTCTTCATTCCCAAACCTCTGGACAAGTAAAAGGGAACCTTAATACTGCTGAAGGTAACAACCCTTAGTGATTTTAAACTGAGGTTTGCAGAGAGCCTCCAGAAGCTGAAGGCTCATGAAAGTTAACTGTTAACCCAAGAAGCTTGAAGCAAGCTGATGACTACACAGTGGTCTTCTGTGCAAGATTATCTTAAGATTCTTATATATATCATACTCTCCTTTATATGTTCTTGCTTGTTCATACTTTTCTACTTTATTGATTAAAAGCTATACAAACCTGAGTTTGTCTTTAATGTTCTCCTCACTAGTAATAAGGACTTGCCTAAACCTGGGTTTTGTTAGAGACAATCATTACTCTAACTCAGTAATTCAATTATATCAAGCTATTGTTAAGTATGTTATAACAATAAGCTTTGTATATGCAAATATTTCACAAGTTCAATATTTGAAAGAATTCAGAAGACTCACAGAACATGCTTCTGTAATGTTTTCATTTAAAGGCAAAAGGGAAAGTACAGTAAGAGAAAGTGCAGTTTAGCAGCCAGGGATCAAGAGGTATCCAGATGCAAGCTCTCTAGGACCCTTATTCCTACAAGGGTATACTTCATCTGTGGATTGAGCTACCAAAATCTGCACAATGAACATTGGTTTTGAGACAGCTCAAGATAGAAGTTCTCAGTGAAGTCTTTTATGACCCTCAAGTCATAGAGCCAAGACAACCTGTCTAATAAAATATGCCAGGGGAAATCCATCAGTAAATGAACTGACTTTGGTTGTCATCAGTGGAGTTTCAAACTTTAAACTGTATATCATAAATCCCAGTGCCCTTAATGTAGCCAGAAACCAAAGACTGATACTCAGCCATCTCAATAGATAATCATAGAGTCTTCCAAGTCTAGTTGTAAATTAAGCCTATCCTATGTAGTATACTATAGACAAATGAAGAAAAGCATCCTTATGATAGAAGTATAAATATTCTTGTGTTGTAACAGTAGCAGTTTGTCATAACAACACCCCAAAGCAATATACCTGCACCACCACTAGGATTACTTTATCTCGTGTGAAGATCCTAGATTATTTTCCCCATGTGGAAACCAAAGTTTTCAAGGCCAATCCAGGACCATCCAAAACAGAATCACCTGGGGATTGGGACTGATCATTTACATTTTGAATAAGCTTTTTAAAAGTTGTTTTTTATTCTTTCCTTTCCTTTCTTTTTTATTTTTTAAGACACCCTAAATTTGAGAAGTGCTAGCTTTGATATCTTGAGGGAATTAGACAAAATATCCATATTGTTCATATACGTGATGTAATGTACTTATTTGTCCTGTTTTGAGGTTTAAAGAGAAGAGTGGCCCAACCGCCAAGTGTGTTTGGGTATTCCAAGACTAGAAGGGATGGCGGTTAAGTTCAATCAGTGGTAAAGAGTAAGTGTCCTGAGCCTACCTGACCCCCAGCACCCAAAAGGAGAAGACTTTAACGGGAGTTGTGCATACTATATCTAAAATGCAGAGAACTTAAGGACCTGGCAGTGTCTATGGTTAGAGTTACCCTAGACAATCCAGAACCATTGGACAAGTCAGTTTCCTTCAAGCAGACTACAAACTACTGAGCAAAATACAAGAGAAGTGGTAATAACTCTGATCTGAGGGCAACGGGTTACTCCTAATTTTTGAAACAAACATTGGCTCACTAGCAAGATCCAAATGCATTGGAGGAGGTTAAAATTTAACATCTGACTTCTTTCCAATTAGGTAAAGACAAATTTAATACGAATCAAGAAATAAAGATAGGCCACAATTATTCTACCTAAAGTGTGTTGGGGCATTTAATAACATTTACAGTAGTACTTCATGATTGCATAAGGGTTCATTGAAATGCTTTCTTTAACATTATTACATTAATATAAATCACCTACAAGGTGAAATTATTATTTAATGTTTAACTCAATGTCCCTTCCTCTGTGAAGGTTTTTCTCTTCCCAGGGAAAAATGATTGCTTTTTTCTCTGTACTTATATGAAATTTTGTACATACTCCTGTTGCAAGGCTTATAATTACCTGTTTACATGTCTGGTTTCATATGAAGCTTCTCTTCCAGGATATAAACCTTGTTTCATTCACCCATATGTCCCAGTTTCTCAAAAAAAAAAAATACCTGGCATGAAGTAGGTGGTAGTGTATAATATAAAAGTGAATAAATGAGTAGATAATATAAGAGGTGGCAGTAACTGTTGGATGGGGAAAAATAGTTAAAAAGTTAATTTCTATAACTTAGTATTTTCTATTTTTTATTGTTGAGATTTAGTGCAGTCTGACTTTCTGAGGAATTATTTTATGCTATTTGACTTTTTAAAAGGAATAAGTAGCATTGGATTACATATAATTGGCCCATAGATTGTTAAACTACTGTCAAGTTGTATATCATGGCAGAAGAGATCCCTGTTTATGCATCATATAAAGTAAAATGTGAAATTTAAATGCTGAATTAAAATGTGCATATTCCCAAGAAGAAAATATGAAAAATTTATTAAAACAGCATCAGAAGTCACTTCCTCTAAGAAATATACAATATTTTTCTTCATAGCCAAAAAATAACATATTCTTATGAAAACAAAAACTCACTAACATGTTTTTATTCATTAATATTAGAGTCTTTGAAGCATATATGAAAAGTAGCTATCACATAAAATGATTTTAAGCATATTTTAAACAAACTTCACCTTCAGTAAAAAACACTATTTTCCAAAGAGAATGATTTCTCATTTTAACTAAAATTCAGTCAAAAAAATCCACCCATGAAAATAAAATACCTACTTAAAGGCAATGCATATACTCCTCTGAATATTTTTACTGATTTTTTGGTATTCTCTCTCTGTGAGTTTTCTCTTTTCACAACTACTGCTACCATGGCAACAATCAAAAACACATTGCCATGTACTGCGCCCTTGCTCTGAGCCTGACATGGCACCAAGTAAGTGGCAAATTAGTTCTCATTTTCCATTCATGTGTAAGACTGGAAGGGATGCAGAAACAGTAGGTGTCATTAAAACTAAGTATAGCTGAATAATATTCCATTGTATATATGTACCACATCTTCTTTATCCATTCCTGTATGCTAACACATATATATGGAATCTAAAAAAAAAAAAAGGTTATGAAGAACCTAGGGGCAGGACAGGAATAAAGACGCAGACGTAGAGAATGGACTTGAGGACACGGGGAGGGGGAAGGGTAAGCTGAGACAAAGAAAGTGTCATGGACATATATACACTACCAAATGTAAAATAGCTGGTGAGAAGCAGCTGCATAGTACAGGGAGATCAGCTTGGTGTTTTGTGACCACCTAGAGGGGTGGGATAGGGAGGATCGGAAGGAGATGCAAGAGGGAGGGGATATGGGGATATATGTATACGTATAGTTGATTCACTTTGTTATACAGTAGCAACAAACACAACAGTGTAAAGCAATTATACTCCAATAAAGACGTTAAAAAAAAAAGTATAAATGAGTACGAGATGCATATTCTGAAAGACCTTAAGTATAAGAGTTACAACATAATTTGGATACATGATCCGAAAGTAGCCACTTGCCTGTTGTTATCAGATAAAGGTAGTCTGAGCTGTTGCTTTGCTCAACTCATTTGAATGTTAAAGTGATTTTTACACATATGATGGATGATAGTAGATTAAATTCTCTAGAAAGATAACTGCATTAAAATTCACCTATTTATAATCAAGGAGGATATTTTTTAATATTTTACTAAGTCAAAGAGGCTTAATCAATGATGGTGATCATTTGGCAGTGGGCAGACTATATATCCACAGTGGAACATCTCTAGGGAATAAAACATATGACTTTGAGTTCCATTATTATAACATATTAGATCTTTAAAATTTTTTTTGTATTTTAATGTTTTAAAGTTGGATAGAAGTTCTTTATCATGTATGAGATAAGCCCCCATTTAAAGGGAAGATGAAGCAGTAGGAAAAGTTGGGGGAAGCCCCAAAAGTGTAGACAAGAGGAAAACTCTTGTACCTCAAAGCCAGGACTTCTGACGTTTAAGATTAACCTTAGAAAGGTGATGGTTTTGTCTTTGAGCCTCTTCCTGATCAGTTGTGGTCTCAGTCAGATAGCTGAGGGCTGACTCTGAAGTCAAGCCCAGTTCTCAAGCACAATGGTGATCTAAGGGGACGGCTTTCTCAAGATGAAAAGGACCGGCAGGAAGCACACACTACAAAGGAGGGTAAAGTTGTGAAGAGAGACACAGTACGAGTGGGAAAGGAGGCCTGTGTCCAGAATGAGGTTGGAAAACCTTTTCCAAGTCAGTCCATTGCACGCAACCATGAGATAAATGCATAGTGAAAGGGCATTCGACCCAGGGACAAAAACCCCTAGATTCTAGTGGTGGCTTCTCCTGTTGATGATCTGTATTGATGTAGATGAACTTGGGTGAGTTCCTTCTTCTTTCTAATTCTCTCCATAGAACAAATATTTATCAGGCAGCAATTATGTTCAAGGCACCAGGCTATGAGCCAGAGAGTAATGTTTCTCAAGGGATGGAACAGGGACTAAGTGCTTCAGAATCTGCTGGGTCTTGTCTCAGAAATAGTGAATGGGAATCTCTGTAGATGGGTAATTCCCAGGTAATTTTTAGGCACATTGAAGTTGAAAACCAGTTTTCAGCTAGAGAATAAAGAAACAGGTGAGGTATAGTTTGTACCTTCAAAAATATGCTGATCTAATTTCTTTTCATTTAAAAATGGCCTTTGTACCAGGTGACTTCTTAAAGCTTTCTGATACTCAGTCTATTTTCTAACAGGGTTAACATTTTACAAGGTCTCTCACTCACAAAGTATAGTTTTAATTATGTGACCTGATTCTACTCAGCCAGCCATTTTTGATGCCCGTTGAATAAGCCACACAATTTCTTAGTTTCATATTCTTATTTGGGAACAAGTCAAAAAGTAAACAACAATCATGAATGTTACCCTAATGATTTTCAGCAGCACACAGGGAAGCATAGGATCAGCAGTCAATGAGCTACGACCTACTTCTAACTAGTTGCATGACCTTGGGCACAAGTACACCTCTCTAGCCCTCAGCTTTGTCGTTCGAAAATGAGGGATTGCATTACTCAGATGACAAGGTCTCTATGAACTCAAAGACAAAGTTTCTATGGCTTTATCACTTTTCAAATTTGTGAAAAGTAACTGTGAAACACCTCTCATCTGTGAACTCATACCAGGGTCTTTGGAAATCAAAACTCATATACCTGAACATTGCTCTTGGGAAGCTTATAAACTCATGTAATCCATCCACAGGAGTCCCATTGATTTTATGAGTAAATCATCTCTTGCATTCATTTATTCCTCTCCATTGCTGTAGCAGCTGCCCTAGTTCACACCCTTTGAAATTACTCACTTGGACCAACATAATAGCTTCCTAACTTCTCTCTATTTTTAGTCTAGGCTCACTACTCTCCTCCATACTACCGCCAGGGTCATCTTTCTGAGACAGAGATATCATGATGTTATTCACTGCTTTAAATTCTTCAGTGGCTCTTCTGTGCTTAAAGCCAAAATCCAAACATTTATAAAAAGGTCCTACAGAAGCTCCTTACCATTTGCTGCCAGTGTACTCATCCAGTCTCATTTCTGACCACGTATCTACTAGGCCTTGCATTTACCAAACAACCCCATATACTTGTTCCATGGTTTTCTCCAAATGTATTACATGCTTTCATGTTTCCCATGTTCTACTTTCTGTCTGGAATTTCTTTCATCTCCTTGTCTGCCTAACAAACTTTACAGTAGTTTATAAATATCTCTATTGTAGTAATAACTATTTTATTTTATACTTTTACATGTTTCTTCCCTGATATATTTTAAGTAAATAAAGCTGGGGCTGTGTTTCACTTATTTTTGAACCTTTACATCCTGCAATAGTGCCTCATATACAGATGTTCAAGAAATATTTGCAAATATAAATTCAGGTGACTAGAAATATCTTCAGATAAAATTTTTAAAAAGAAAAACAGGAACAACTGGTATACAAGAATAACCTTTGAATACACTTTTACATTTAAATGAACTTTTAATATAGATTATGGAAAAAGTATAAGAGGTTTATGTGTACACTTTGACATGAGCAGTAACAATGTAAATAAACATTGAAAAAGACATGAGCTAATCACTATCATTTTAAACAATAGGCACATCGGAAAGGTCAACAGTCAGGGGCAGGGCTTACAAGTGAGGCAGCGCTTACCTGTTAGATCTGCATTGGGCCACCAGCCCAAGTCACAAGCTTTGCAGGTGAATTCGTCTTGCACATATTCATTCTCTTTGCAGGCAGTGCAAATCCAGCAGCAACTGACTTCTCCTTTCCGTATGACCTATAACATAGCAATATTTCATATGCCTTACAGATCGTTTCTCCAGAAAGACTTTTTTTTTTTTTTTTCAGGTGAGGACTTGCTTTCAAACTATGATTTTTTTAGAAAAGTAACTTTTCAAAAAATTGTATATGTCGAGGAACTTTAAATACATGGATTGGGATATACCTTATTGTACCAGAGTTCAGATGTGAATTTCAGTTCATTCCATGTTGGATTTGGAAGCTTTTCAATAATAATTTCTTTTATAAAAGGAATTAAACAGCTGAATCGTATCATTATGTATATTAATATGTATTAATAATTCATAGAAAAGTAAAAATACATTTTTCTTTTTATATTGTTACAAGTTCCCTGATATTTACTTTCATAATGTTTAATATGCTGTTAATCCCATCCATTAAAAAATTATTTCTAATATACTTTGGTTTTCATTGTATAAATTCTATTTTATGTTCTTATATTTCCATGTGTCTTCTCGTGATATGCATGTTTTCTTTTAAATCCTTTTGTATGTATTTACAGTAGGTATTTTAATTTGACTTCTAATTCCATCATCAATATAATATCTGGGACTGTTTCTATTGCTTGCTTTTTCTTCAGGTAATGTGTCACATTTTCTCGTTTTGTCACATGTCTAAAAATTTTTAACCAGATGCTGGACATAAGGTGCAGAGTGCTGGATTTTTTTCTTGAAGTAGTATTGGCCTTTGTTCCGGCAGGCAGCTAAGTCACCTGTGGCTCAGTTTGAGTCTTGTTTTTCATTTTTTAGGGCAAGTCTAGAATAGTCTCTACTCTAGGAATAGTTTAGCCTCATTATAAACTATGACCCTGCTGGGATCTCTACTTAACTCTTTGTGTACTCAGCAAAGCGTCTCCACTAGGGCTTGTAGAAACTGGGACAATTCTTGGCCTTGTGTGACCTCTGGGAATCCAGCTCCCCACTAATTGTTCTTTACCTGGACATTCTGAATTCTACCCTGCTCATACAGATTCAGTCAAATACTCATGAAAACTCATATGCCAACTTCTGGGACTCTTTTTCTGCATAGATCCATCCTCTTCCTTCCTCTGCACTACAAATTCTGGCTGCCTTGGCCTTCTTAAACTCTGATTTCTGTCTTCTTAAATTATCAAGATAGCCAAGCTCTGTTTGTGTTCTTTCTCACTAAACAACAACTAGGAAATTGCCTCCAGACAGAAAGCCAGAGTGATTTTAGGGTTCACCTTGTTTGTTTCCTTTCAATTCCTTGAATTCAAGGTCATGCACTGTTTTCCAATGTCTGAACATAGTTACTTCATATATTGTGTCAAGTTTTCTTGTTGTTTACAGCAGAAGACAAAGTCTGTACTCTGTTACTCCCTCATGGCTAGAAACAGAGGTCCCTCCCCAACACATTAGACATAATCAAATGTTCTCATATGTAGAGTCAGAAATTAAACTGTAAATATTGCCATACCTTAAAATCATACAAACTCTATCCTTTGTGAAAATAAAATTATCTTCTTGCAAATCAGGTCGAAATTTATACCACTATTTTAGAATTACATGAAAAATATCAAATGACATTATATTTTCAGAAACTGTAAAAGGTTTCCTTTTTCTTCTTTTACTTTCAAATAACTTTAGAAAGTAGACTCAGATTAAGTCTTTTTGAAAATTTCACACCTATCCTCAGAATAAGCATGAGAAATCTATATTCCAAATTATAAATTTTTCTAAGTGCCATGAGAAAAATTGAATAAATGAGTACTGCTTTTTACATTAATGAGTATAAGAAGTACAAAATAGTGTATATCTCTTCAGTCCGCTTTATCTTTTGCCTAACTATAAAATGAATACTATGAATGAGACAATTTCAAAAGATAATAATGCTACACAATTTATTTATGCAGAATGACTGGTGAAAGGTAGATCCTATGAGTAACTGGCACATGGAAAGTATTTAAGATTAGGCTTTGAATGACTGAATAAACGAATGAATAAGTGATTGGCTTATACCTCTAATAAATAATGAAAAAGGAACTGCTCAAATGGAGTTTTTTTTTATTACTTCTTATTCAGCCACCAAGTATGTGCACTTTTGCCATACAATGTCTAAAATATGGCATTTGTCTTTTCTATCTCTCAGCCACCCCTCTAGACTCAGAAAGATGAATTCTGGTCCCTGTCTCCTAATCATATAATGTGCCTCTAATTACTTCTCACTCCCGAGTTACATGCACACAGCTGTCAAGATCATCTCGAGGGCCTGTGGGCTCCTCAAGAGAAGGGAATCATGCCATACTTTCATTGTTTTCAGATCATAGTCATCAATAAATGTACCAAGAACACACAGTAGCCAGCCAATGAATGAGTGTTGAGTTGAATCTTTTTTAAAAATGTAATTCGGGGGCTTCCCTGGTGGCGCAGTGGTTGAGTCTGCCTGCCAATGCAGGGGACACGGGTTCGAGCCCTGGTCTGGGAAGATCCCACATGCCGCAGAGCAGCTGGGCCCGTGAGCCACAGCTACTGAGCCTGCGCGTCTGGAGCCTGTGCTCTGCAACAAGAGAGGCCGCAATAGTGAGAGGCCCGCGCACCGCGATGAAGAGTGGCCCCCGCTTGCCACAACTGGACAAAGCCCTCGCACAGAAACGAAGACCCAACACAGCCAAAAATAAATAAATAAATAAATAAATAAATAAATAAATAAATAAATAAATAAATAAATAAATAAATATTTAAAAAAAAAATGTAATTCGGTCACTCAAGGAATGTCAGTGTCTCCCTTTTCTAATACCTTTGAAATGTAAGCTCTTTGGTCAGTCATTCACTTAGTCTCTGGTCCTTGTTTCTGCACCTAAGTTTGACTGTTAATAATCTCTTACATAAGTCCTTGTTTCTGCACCTAAGTTTGACTGTTAATAATCTCTTACATAAGTCCTTGTTTCTGCACCTAAGTTTGACTGTTAATAATCTCTTACATAAGTCCGCCAAACAAGGAAGAGCAGCCTCTGTGCCATCCCCTGCTTACATCCTCATTAATGTTTGTTTTGGAGGGAGGTTTCAAGTAGGGCAGATACATCATCTAATTTGCTTTCCATCTGACTTGCTTTCTACAAGGATTATTATGGCTGCTGTTTAGAGAATAGATTTTAAGAAGGACAAAAGAGAGAGAGTGTGTGTGTTGTTTAATCCATGGCTTTAACATGCAACAATAAAGAAATAAATATATTTTAATAAAAGAAAGGATATTCCTTTCCATTTAGAATATCATCTTTCCTCCATCAGCCCATCTATGTCACTACTTTCGAGTCCTGACACATGCTCCAGGAAGTATTTCTGGTGCAGTGAGCCTTTTGAAACATTACCTTATTTGGAATTCTCTATAATTAAAATATACTTGGTATTTTATTACCACAAGTTAGTTAGCTTTTGTCCTCTAATTGTTTCACATGTATATGGTAGATATGTTTCATTCAGATACTTTTTAAAAAATTCTTAAATTATTGTCTCTATGTTTTAATCTCCCCCATATCACACAGGTATTGATATTTTAAATTATTTTTATATTTTTATACTAACTGATAATTCTTTTGCATGTAGTATACACTCAATAACTGAATGTATTGTCTCATTTTTGTTACCGTAAAACACTTTTTATGACAGCTCTGAGTCATGATAAGAGATTTGATATTTCTCTGAAATTGCCCTTGAAACACCAAGACTTCCCAAGACACAGGAACTGTTTTGATTCCTTTTACATCCTGTGTACGTGGTGCTCTGTTTATTGTTAGTAAGACTAGATGACCTGCTGCTTCACACAAGGTTATGATTCAATTCCATATACACTGTAGGAGTCTTAAAGTATTTATGCCATAGGAAATCAAGCGTTAACTTTATGACTGCGTTTCTGAAGTAACTTGAAATGGATTTTTTAAATTTAGGCTTTATTTAGAAAAAGGATAAAAGAAAGAAAACAGCATCGAAAGAATATAATGAAGGAAAAGCAATGATAAATCAAAGGAAACAGAGAAATTTGCTTCAGAAGGGAAATGCCTGGAAGACTAAACAGAATAAAGACACTGGTCCTACCTAATTAGGACTGTAGGAAAATCAGCTGAGGGAGAGAAGGGCTAGTCCTACCCTCCTGTGTCCCCATGACACCCAGTATGAGAGCTTGGGCAACAATGGACTGTAATTGCTGATACAATTTTTTCCAGCTACACTATGAGTTCCTCAAAGGAAGGGGCCATGTTTAAGTTTCTTTTGCATTCACAGTGCTAGCATAGTTATTGGTACATATTAATTTTCAATAATTACTCAATAATGTATGTGAAAGAAAAGAGGGAAATAATATGGAATATTACATAAACAAAAGAAATGAAAATGAAGAATTCAAAGAGAATAAAAAATAGGAGGAAACTGAAGAGAGCCTTGAAAGAATTATAGAAAAATATCTGTTTAGGAAAATCCCTACGTAGTAATTTATTACAGGGGAAATGTAACAAAAATCATATAGGAATAGAAAATGATCACAAAAATGGACATACATTGAATGAGACCATGTGCAAGGCCCTCTGTACAGAATTACACTAAACCTCACAACCACTCCATGGAGTGAAGTTAATTATTTACATTTTGCAGATGAAGAAACAGCTGCAGAGGGGATCAGTAACTTGTGCAAACCTCAGGCACATTATCACCAGGTAGTTTCAAGAACTAAGCTCTTCCTTGTGTAAAAACAGCTGTCAGAATGATGACATGTTATGCTGAGAACCAAAATTATATCTCAGAAGTTGGCAGATATATATTTACTTAACCAACATTTATTTAGTGGCCCAGTGTGCCAGACACGGTGCTATGCATGGGGACAAATAAATGAAAAGACCTGATGATCACTGAGGTTAAGAAGCTCAAAATCTGACATAATATAATACGTATACTGCTAGAAGGAGGAATGAAATGCTTATGCAGGGCATATGCCTTCAATCATTCATCCATTCATTCATTCACATTATGCATTCACAATCAGTGAATAAAACAGATCATATCCCCATCCTTGAGGAGCGCCATCCTAGAAAAGGGCTTTGAGAAAACTACAGCAAGAAAGAGGAATAGGGTTCAGGGCAGGGACCAAGGTGAGGCAAGCCTAGTGCCTAGGGACCAGAATTAAAGAGGCCCTTAAAACCCTCAGCGTTGTGCACATGCCCACCCTGCACTTGCAGGATCTTGATGGGGGGCCCCTTTAGGGTCTGTGCCCTAAGTTCTTCACTTGCCTCATCTTAGTCCCAGTCTTGACAGGGAGGCACCTGGAACTGGGGATTGCAATTTTGCATATGGTGGTCAGGTAAGCCTTCACAAAGATATGCCATTTGACTAAAGACTTGAGAGAGGGAAAGGGAGTAAGTCCTGAATATATCTGGTGGAAGAGAGTTCTAGGCAGTGGCATCAGCTAAAGAAAAGACCCAGAAGTAAGAGTCCAATGGGTACTCATGCTATTGCCTTCCTTCTCTACTTTTCTGTATGTGTGTTATACTTCAATAAATATTTACTTAAAAAGGAAAATGAGCCCTGCTTTGGTCACTGCCACCTGCAAGACACAACAGCTCTGCTGTGTTCCTTCTCTGCTCGGTGTCTTGTGATTCAGCAGCAGGTCCTATCGGCACCTGTCTCCAAAAGTGGCAGACAAGCTAGATCTGAGGCTAAGGTGATCACCAAAAAATTCAGTAACCAGGAGACCAGCTTAAACACTGGTCAAAGCATGAGAGGTGAGGGTGTAGGTATTACTCAGAGTGGCTGAGTAATTAATGATGTAAATTAATGATGATTCCATAGAATTTCTCATTATGACCAGTGCTTGCAAAGTTTTCTCTCATCCAGAGACACTATAATAATTTCATGCTTTCACATACATAATAAAATACAAAAAGGAACTCAGTATTTTGTCTTCAACTTTTTTCAAAATTTTAGCCAGTATGTTTTTAGTAGCTGGGGCAGATCACATCATCATTATGTAATCATAAGCTTCTCAGATAAGGAATTTTGATATTCCTGTGGACAATTTTTGTTGAGAACCTGCCATCCTGCAGTGGAATTTATAAAATATTACATAATGAAGGAACTATGTCATTGTTTCATTGGTTGCCAAAATGGTTGCATTAATTATGAACAAGTTAAATGGGTAGTTTGTTTTGATTCACAAAAAGGGGAAGTTGAGGTGAACAGGACAGCTGTGGTTGATCTTATTGCTAACTTTCTTAGCTGGTCTATTGGCCATGTGAGAGTTGCCCTTATTCTTAGAAGACAAAAGCTGCTGTATGAAGTTTCATGATATCTGCACCTCACGTTCAGATGGTTCAGGGAAAAAATAGTTAACCCAATTCTGAAATATATAGTTTGTAAAAATATGTGTATCTGGGCTTTTCTCCACATATATAGGGGGTATTTTACTATATGACAATATGGCATGTGTAATGAAGAACCATTTATGATATGGTCTCCATAATTCTATCTTGATCGGCCAGGTAAGAAGGGGGGAAGTAGTGATTTCTACTTTCCATGCCTAAACTCCCAGACTCAAACCATCATCTTGGAGTAAAGAATCCAAAAACGAACTAAATGGAAGAAAAAAATAAAAGAGAAGAGAGGGGAAAAGAAAGAGTAGGAGGAGAATGAAAGCAATCCCCAGGACCCTTTCCCTGGGATTCTCTGCCACTTTCTCCATCTCTGTCAGACTCTCCCGACCACCTTCACTAATATTTATTGCCTGCTTAGTTCTAGATTCTGTTCCCTCAGCAATTTTAAAGTGGATCTCTATTTATAGTTTTGTTGTAAACTATTGAGAAAATCAGCTTTATCAATTGAAACTTGCATTTGTAGGAAATATGCCAGTTCATATAATGAAAGATGGTTGAACAACATGTGGCTGTGGGTCGATAAGAGCTTTGGATTGGCTCCAAGCTCAGCTCAGCATTTGCTAGCTGAGAAAGCCTGGGGCAAGTGACTCAAGCCCTCTGGGCCTCTGACTTCTCATCATAAAATGGGGTGATAATATCTGCTTTAAAAGGGTTGTTTTAAGGAATAATTGAAACGATGTCATCCATTCTTGTACTTGCACAAGAATATGCTTGATAAGTGTTAGTTCCCGATCTCTATTGCCTCCCTTCTCCTTTCTTTCACTTTCTCCCCCTTGCCTTCCCACCCCTTCTTACCTCTTTCCTGCCTTCCCCACACCAAGGAAAATAGCAGCAGGCTTGGTGTGGGAGACCAATACACGTGCCAGGCCCTTGCTGTTTGCTTGCAGATCCATTGTCCATATTTTACGTGCTGCCTCAAATTCTTTTTGCCTGACCTGTCTCTTAGGCCCTTGGGCCCTGGCTCTTGAGGGTTCTGGATGCTTCTGCAACTCCTACCTCAGAGCCTACCACTACTGTGTCATCTTCTGGCATCTCCAGGTGACTCTCTCTCCCCCGGAGGAGGCACTGGGTTCCAGAACTGCCTCCTTGGCAATTCAGCACAGCAGGAGCCCAGACCAGACTGTGTAAGACCCACAGAGACTTCTCCCCCTGCTGCTTCCAAATTCAAAGAAGGTCCACATAGCAGGACATGGACACTGGCTTTCCCAGTAGCTGCCTAAAGGGGTCAGATGACGTCACTTCCTGTGAGCAAACGCTGACCACAGGAAGCAGAAAATAGAATGGCAGGAGTGCATACATTTTTCTCCCTTCCTTGCTCCCACAGACAGTCCGAGCAGCCTGTCCAGAGACCTCCGTGAGGCTGAGCTGTGCTCAGTGAGGCAGCGCCCTGCTCAGTGATGCTTCACCTTAGTGGTAGAGGTATTCCTCCATGCTTGCATGCCTCCCTTCCCTTTTCCTCTCACTCTTGCTTCCCTGGGATTGTATCTCCCAGTAATGCATTAGCACTTAACCTTGCTTAGCTTTCAGGGTTCAAGGGAACCTGAGCTAAGTATCTGCGCACTACATTGCTCAGGCTCTCTTTCCAGCATCTTCTCCATACGGTTGGCAGGATGGAAGGACCTAATGGGAGACTGAAGAGCCGGAGAGAGGAGAAGCCTCGTACCAAGGTATCCTCCCCTCCCACCTCAGGAGGGGTCTCAGGTAGTATCTGTGACCTTCCCTGTGTCTCTCTAGCCCAGAGGTGGGAATGATTCCTACTGTTGCTCATCTCTGAGTTGCCTCATTGCCCCCTTTTACTTTTATAACCAGTTTTTTACCTTAAATTTCCTCTGTTGAACCACTTGGCATGGGTTCTTTCTTTCCTGACTGAAACCTGACTAATATAAGACACAACAATAAAAGTTTGATTTTATTTACTACTGTTTGTGGTATGACTGAAATCAATTTCTCCTCCATAAAATATTATACTTATAAGATATTATATTTATATTTCTAAAATCAATAACATAAGAAAACTGGACTTTTAACTACTTCAAAGGAAATTACCATAAGAAAGTTTTATGGGTTATCACAAAAGAAGTCAAATGGTTATTTCGACATTTTAAGTGGCATTTGATATTTAAAATGAATAATCCTTTCCTAAAGGTTATGTTTCTCAGTTAATACAAGTGCAGGTCCTACAATCACCTTTTAAGTTGCTTCCCTCCAGCCTCTGTAGTGGCTACTGAGAGACCTGGCTCTGCATCCTGAACCTGGTAGGTGGCAAATTGACGATGTAAGAATATAAATGCTATTATTTGGTAAATGGGATTCAGATTTCATTTGTTTCCATACCTCCCATGGTACTTATGGGAAACAAACAAACATCCCCCCTCACCTCCACTCCAGGTGCTATTGAGAACGGGCATACTTTTATCCTGCAGGGTACACAATATTATGAAAATTGGACCCCAAGAGATTTGCATTTATAGCAAGTGCTCTGTAATGGCTCAGCAAAGATTTCTGGGATCTCCTTCGATAACACTGCATGGGTGTAATGCAAATGTGATGCCAGAAATACTTCAGCATCTAGCTTACAGATGCACGCAGACAGCCTTTCCTCTGAACTTGGGGGGTGGGGGGAAAGTCTATCTTCTGGAGTATACACATGGGACTACACATGGCATGTGAGCTCCCATTCATGGCCTGCCAGCAGTCAGAGTAACAGCAGGGAATTCTGAAAGGGAGCTGGAGTGCAGAGTATCTTTAGAATGATTTGTTTTCTCTTGCCAGGGTTGTATTTGTTTGTTTGTTTGTTTGTTTTTCTTATACTCTGAATAACCAAACTGTGTAGTTTCATAAACTTTTTCACAGCAGTTGTCTGCACTAAATATTCAATGCTGCCACCCATGCCGGGGAGGAGGTCTGAGATGAACATGTGACACCCTTTGGGTCACAGAAGAGCATAAAGCCCAGGGCTTCTGGGCTGTCCCAATGATATGACTTCGGGTCTCCCTGGTTTTCCCTACCATCCAGAGAAGATAACCAACCCAGAATCCAGTGGTCTGGCATCCTGTGGTAAGAGTCAAGGAGAAGTTTTAGGCCTCTCAATTTCAGAGGATATATTCCTAATACCACCAGACAGCCCCACGTGAAAAATTCCATCTGGATAAGAATCAGAAGTGGATTCTTGGGGAGAAGTAGCACTGACGTACGGCCCGTACACAGTGGTTTGGCTGGAGTCATTCTCACACTACTGAAATGCTTCTGTACTGGGCGGAAACTAATGGTGTCTCTCCAAGCCCCCTGACTGCCCCATCCTACCCTAGCCATGTAAGATTCCTCACCTAAATCTTCCCATGATCCAACAACTCAAGGATTAACCGCGGGCATGGCAGGAGGCCTCCAGCACCCTGTCATAGCACTAAGATGGAGTTCATTCTGATTGGTGGGTTACCATGACAATTATTAAATATGTTTAATATCGCATCTGCAGAAGAGGCAGTGACATTTGCAAGTAGGGAGAGTCGCCTCAGGAGTGGTTTTCATGCTCAAAGTGCCTGATTCGACTCAGAGTTTGAGTCCACACGGACAGCTCTTCTCAGCTGCTGAGAGATGTTGCAGGTTCCAGATCCTCCACGTTCTTTGATCAGCAGTGATAAAGCTTTTCCAGCTGCTGTACCAGCACTACTAGACTCTTGCCCTAAAGGCCCCTAAGTATACTTCTCAGGGCCTTTCCCTTGCACGGCTGGTTCTACGGCTCCTGCGAACAGCAGAGCGGCGTGGCCACGTGGCAAGACAGCAGGGGCCTCACACAGTACACATTCCAGCCCCAGCTGTGCTTTGTGACATTCACTTGACAGCCTGTCTGCTCCCAGAGATGAATCACAGAAAATTAGAGATGGGAAAGACCTATTAGGTCATTTAATCCACACTCTTGCCAGTTCACAATCACTCCCCTATGCTCCGTTTCCTAGTGCATCAGCCAGTCTGGTTTTTAAATAGCATGGGATTCAGTCAGTGCTCTTTCCATGTCTTCTTCACCAAGAATTCTCTCTACTCCATTCAGCCAAATGCCCAGTATATGATGTTTATTTACTCTAGTTTTAAGTATACCATAATATCATGATCACTCACTTGCCCCAACCTGGAAAAAAAAAACAAACTTCTGGGAATAATTCGAAGTGAAGACTCTCTCTTGGCTGGAAAATAGCAGTTTCAGGAAAATTCAAAGAACTTGGTAGAGAAAAGAGAAGTGGTAAGCAATGTTTTTGTGTTACGTCATTTCAGCTTCTTTTACTTTAGTTATACATTTATTTGGCATCGTTCAGCTTCTGCTTTCTTTAACAATAGCTAGAACTATGAGTAAGCAGTATCATTGGCTTTGGTTTCCGCGTTTACTTCTGTCTTAATTTTTAATTTGATTATTCATCCCCTTGCTTTCTATATTGTATTTAAGACTGCAGCTCATCATTACGATTCAAATAAAGACTATTCTAAATATCCCAGTGGTTTGCCTATTCCATTTCCCAATCTTTCTTTGTCTTCCTCATTTTTGCTAAACACAAGAACAGAAACAGTACACCTGGCGCACCCTTTCTGGACAGTCTGGTCAAAGAAAAATGTCTGTGTTTTTCTTTGCTTATGCCCAGGCAGGAGGTCTCCTCATGGACACCATGCAAGAATGCATTTGTGGCTGGCTTACCTTAATTTGACCCTTTAAGCAAGGCTCACTGCACACAGACCGTACCATTCCACTCTTGTTCATTTGGATTTTGTAATCATCAATGTTCAGCACCCCTTCATGCCAAGTTCCAACATGTACATAGTCATAGCGATCAGCTTCAGTGTACTGCAGATTCATGATATCATACCTACAAAGAAAACAACATGTGTGTCTTGGAGAATATGGACATGATGTAGAAACCAAAGGAATTTGGTAAATAGGTAATACTAGAGAGAAGAAAGAGAAAAGTTAGAATCATCCCATGTCCTAATGCCAGCTACGGTCAATATTTTAGTTTATTTAGTTTAGTTATGTATCCTCTGATTTTCCAAAATGTGTATTCCATCCCTCAGTCTCTGTTTGTGTATCATCCATATTCATTAAAGAATATATTATTCTTGTACTTTTCTCTCTGCTTATTCTCAAAAAAATTCTATATGTGCTGAGTCGATCACCATATCCTTCAAATAATTATTCACTAGATTATTCTTTGATCAAGTAACAATTCTTCAGAACACTAATTTTTAGCTTAAGTACTTTTATTCCAAATTCCTTTTTCACATTCAGTTGCCATTTTAATTACACTGGATTAAAAGAGGTGAGTTTTACCAAGTCTGGAACTTATTTTAGGTGCTAATAGAGCACAAAATCTGAGAAATGCACCTTTAATTAGCAAGGATGTTTGGGATTTAACATCTTGAGCATTGACATTTAAACTGGTCTCTTCCTTGATCAGGACAAACATTTCTGAATACAAGTAATTGGTGTCAGTTATTTCAGTTATTTCAAATGCTGCAATGCTGCACAATGGTAAAATCTACATTTAGAAATTTCACTGTAGCCAGAGTGTGTTCTGGGGACCAGATACATCATTTCCCAGTGTGGGCAGTGGACAGCATTTTCCAATTTGGTGGAAAAAACACAGCATTTGACATTAGAATGTATAAGCTGGAATCTCTTTCCTAATATTTTAATAGTAGATTATACTACTTAGGAATGTCACTAAACTCTGTAAGGCTCATGGGGTTCTTGTGGGAATTTACTAACATAAGGCTGTTCGCAATTGGGAGAAATACATATGTAAGGCATTATCACTATATCATTCACATTAGTAGCACTATTAATGCGCTAAAATACTCTGGTTATTTCCATACTATAAGAAAATGAGAACATCTTTGTGTTGTCATAGTTATTTCTCTCTCGGTTATTGACAATTCTCTGGTATTCTTCAATCTTCTTTCCATGTTGCTATTTACTCCAAGGAAACTATAACTCAAGTGGCAGTTGCCCAGAAATGGATGCCTGACTCTCCCTCAGTGGCTCTGCAAAGTGGGGTTCTTTCCTGCAGTACCTGTGTATTCTTCACTCTCCTGCACTAGAATATGAGGCAATATCTCTTACTCTTTGTGTGTGACCCAAAGAAATAGATGGCAATTAACTAACACATATTCCTCTTCCTCAGCTCTCTTCCTCCTCTCCATAATATCCCTACCTAACCCATCCTGGAATTCTTTCCCTCTAACCCTGATACACACTCAGAATCCTCCTCAGCCCAGCACTGCAGGAAGCTACTACCAGTCAACCTTAGCTGGCATCTGAAACCTATTGGCTATATCTGGCCTAGTTCTTTATCTAGACAACTAAAATCTTTTAATAGCTTTGCTGCCTGTTCTTAATGTGCAAATGCATCCTGTCACCCACAGGATGGCTAGTGGCTTCTCCACAATCAGATCCTGGCAATTTCTATAAATAGCAGCTCCCTAAAGGGAAAGGGGACTCTCGGGGCATAAAGGAAGTCTTTCCCCTACTTTTCCAGGTGAACAAAACTTACGCGGAGTGAGAAGAGAGAATGGTGCAACTGGAGTGTGTTATTCACCTCTCTGCTTTCTGATTTTTGGTTAATAGAGGGTTCTCATTCCTCTGGTTGCTGAGACAAACCAGAATGTTCTCAGAGTAGCTCTCTGAGTGATATCCATGTGGGTATTAACTGTGGGTTGAAGGCTCGCATTCATCTTGCTGATCAAGGACACTAATCTACACCTCCAATATTTTTCCATTTTAAACTCCTTATGGTTACAGAGCCTGCTGTGAGTGTTTGGTATGAGTAATTCCCTTTTTCATTTCCTTTAATCTCTATGTTTTACTCCATATTACATTGTTAAATCTCCTTACATACTTTCAATGCAGGCTTAGGTGTAACGCTAGCTTTAGAATATCTTTTTCCTATAAATCAGTTTCCTAAGACTTTTATTTCAACTTCCTTATTTCAATAGGAGAAATCAGTTCACGCTTAATTAGCATTTAGGAACTGAAAAATTCACAATATTTTGGTATGAAAACATACTTTTAAAAAGTCCCAAAAGCTGGAGAAAAAAAAATGCTTGATGATACCAAGGGAAAAATACTGACTTACTGAAAAGAGGCCTTCCCCAGTGCTGTGTATGTTAATGAACACTGCTCTTTTCTCTTGACCCCAGAGTCCCTTCTCGCACGTTGGCGGTTATTTGGAATATCCTCATGCTGTAAATTACAACTTTACAGCATCCTTTCAATGCATTCAATTTTTGTTGCATGATGATTAACTAAAATAATTACAAGAGGGACCAAAAGCATGAATGATGGTGTGACAGGAGATAGAAACGGAGGGAAGTGGTTGAAATAGAAATTGAATACAGATGAAGCTGACCAATTTCAAGCCTGTGGAAATGATCCTTGAAAAGGGTCCCAGGGGAAAACTCTTGATTTAAATATGCAATTAAAGATGAAGGAGAGGGGCTTCCCTGGTGGCGCAGTGGTTGAGAATCTGCCTGCCAATGCAGGCGACACGGGTTCGAGCCCTGGTCTGGGAAGATCCCACATGCCGCGGAGCGACTAGGCCCGTGAGCCACAATTGCTGAGCCTGCGCGTCTGGAGCCTGTGCTCCGCAACGAGAGAGGCCAATAGTGAAAGGCCCGCGCACCGCGATGAAGAGTGGCCCCCACTTGCCACAACTAGAGAAGGCCCTCGCACAGAAACGAAGACCCAACACAGCCATAAATAAATAAATAAAATAAAATTAAAAAAAAAAAAAAAAAAAAAAAAAAACACTTGCAATTAAAAAAAAAAAAAAAAAAGATGGAGAAAAAGGCTAAAATTGTGGGCCTATATTTTGGATAGTTTACAAATAGAGAGAGGAGGAGGAAACTCATGTCTACGCTGTGTGGGAAATGCATCTGGCCCTGTCCTAGGCACATTGTATATGTTATAGAATCATGAAGGAAGGTTTCCATTCCAAATCCAATCCTTGATAGAACCTGGTTTCCAGTAGAACCCAGGATTACAACCACGGGTTTAAAGGGGGGCGGGGGGGGGCAGTCAGTGCTCTGAATCACTTTTTCCTCTGGCACCATTTCTTAAGGTGCTCAGCTCCTGGAAGCTTTCCACACGCCCAGGCCCTGCATCATTCCATCCTTCCCACTCTCATTTTCATCTAAAGCTGCTCCCACCTCACTGGCAGCTTGGAAGCAATCTGATAAATTCATCGCTTTAATTGCTGAGTGTTACTTATATCATTTATCCTTCCTGGAGCTGTTGGATTTTGACAGGGAGAATCCACTTAGGCCCTGCAAGGCACTCTCTAAATGTAGAACTTTAAGTTTACATGAAAGGAAGAGATATGTGGAGAATTATTTAGGGTCAAATAGTCTCTTACAGTACATTTGAAATGACATTAAGAAGGTTGCCAGCAACTTTGCCTAATTTTAGGATTAGCTAAAAGGCAGCACGATGTGGCAAAAAGATTACAAGTGTCAGATTCGGACTGCACTGCCTCTACCAGCTACTCTCTGCGTGACTTTAGGTGAGTTTCTTAGTTTCTCTGACACTCAGTTTTATCATCTGTAAAAGAAGATAATGATATGCCTACAGCGATGAGGATTAAATGATTTGATGATCTGTTTTATCACAACATATGCTTTTCTAAAATCTCTCATTTTGCAAAATTATGTACTGAAAGATAACAGGGCTTAGGAGGAAAAAAAAAAAGATTGTGGGCACACTGTGCAGTAGCCAGACTGAGGGCCTTTTTTCTTTCCTGTTGCAGGTTTTAATTTTTATCCCACTATTCTGATCATCCCTTGCCCAAGAAAATTCCTATGAAAGAACACAACTACGGTTTACACTGATATCATTCTCTGCATACCAATTACATATGAGCTAACTGGTACTATAAAAGCAAGTGTTGCAGAAGAGACTGTATATAAAATGACTTGGGAAAAATATATATAGTTAGTTAGATTTAATTTTCCTTTGCTTCTTGATTAATTCTTTGGAAGCCATAGAGACTCGATACCAGACAGAAAATTCTTTCCTTTCTTGTTCCAAGAAACACGTTAGCAGGAACATAAGTTAACCTGAAAAAAAGGGATACATATGTAAGACCTGGTTCTCGTCATATATTAAGCTCTTTAAGCAGGAATAATATTAAAATATTCCACAACCAGTATAGTATTGGGACTAATCAGTTAGAAGGAGGCTGACCTGATGTTGGCAGTGCCAGGGAGGGTCCTGCTGGTCAGATGTAATCTCCTTAGTATCTTGGGCTTGCAGGGAGGTCCCAGGCATTCTAAGGGAAGACCAGGGATGATAGCTGTATGTGTGTGGGGGGAGGTAGGGGGGTGGCACTTGTAGGATGCAGGATTGTGGGTATTTACCAATAAGAAGTTCTTCAATGTTTTATAATGTAATTTCCATCTAACATTAGCCCTTTCTTTTTAGCTATCTCGTTGCGTCTGTCCTCATGGCACCCAGAAACCATGAAACCAAAGGGAGCCAGAGTATCTGTCTGTCTGGCTCGAAGAGGATCACAGGGTTATTTAGATCCATTATGGAAAAGACTGCTTTACCTTCCAGGAGCATCCCCTTTCTCATCAAACCACACCTCCTCTCCAGACACACCGATGAACGTGGACTTGATGAGGAAGTCCAGGAGTTTGCTGCCATCGATGGGCTTCATGGCATCACAGAGGCCCACATGGCCAGGGCAGAGGGCGTGGTGCATGTTCTGTAGCCCATGTGCCATGGCATAGATGGCGTTGATGACAAACCCCATCTTACTGTCCTGGACATAGTTTTCTTCTAAGCTTTCATTGCCTGTAACATAAAAACAGATCACTACCAAGGTTGCAGTAATGAAGTCTAAACCTGCATGTTTAATTCTCAAATGCTTTTCAGGCCTCTCAGAAGAAGGGAAAGCCAAACTTACCTGTTCAAGCTTTGTATTTGTGACTATCTCTGGTGTATTCTATCTGCAAATAGTTTATTCAATTTTATTTTCTGAATTCAATAACAGCTTTATAACATATAAAACAAACGCCACAGAGGTGAAAATAAAGAACTTTCACATATTGCAAGGAAATCCTTAAGGAGCAATGAAAATAGCTCTTATTTCCTCTGGGTTCACAGAAACTTATATTAAAAGTCTCCCTATATCACAGTCCTGGAAAAGCATTTTTTATACCCTTTGTGACAACCCACAATCCATTGTAAATCAGTTTGTGCATTATCTAAACCCCAATATTTTCTCTTGATGATTCCACTAATTTTATCATCTCTAGGACCAAAAAAACCTAGAGTAAAAAGAAGAACTAGGTAGTATGAATTTCTTCTTCCATACGGTTGGTGGTACAGAAATATTTGAATAAGATTTGCTAATTATTAGAAACTCAGGTAAAATGTTTCTTGATGGAAGAGTCATACTACACATTTAATCTAAACCTTTAGTTTTACCTGTGAATTTCAAATACTCTGCAATCATTTCCACCTATGTCACAGGTGACAGCCTAAATAGGTCACTGAACCCTAAGGTGTCTGGGCTGGAGAATAACAGAGTATCTTAGGAACTTAGAGAGCTTGAAGTACTTAGAAGAAATGGTAAAGAGTTTTGACTTTGCCGTTGAGCTTGAGATGAAATAAGACATTTCCAAAGAGTTCTATTTAAGGCTAATCTATTTAGGTATAGTTGAAAATGTAAAAAAGGTACATGTGCATCTACCCTAAGAATGAGATACAAAATACCCAGGCCAGGTTGAAGGGGGGACAAATTCAATTTTAACTCATCTTCCAGTGTTCCTTAATAAGAACTTGTTAAAAGTGTGATTTGCTAAAGTAATATTTTCCTAATTGAAAGAACACTTCCCAAGAGGAAATAGGAGTAAGGGAGGCAGAAGGGGCATTTTAAAATCAAACTTCACAGAATAAGTCTAGAAGGTTACGTAAAGCAGAAAGCAAACACCCTCCTTGAAAAAACT
Organism: Balaenoptera musculus; assembly: GCF_009873245.2. Taxonomy (NCBI): domain Eukaryota; kingdom Metazoa; phylum Chordata; class Mammalia; order Artiodactyla; family Balaenopteridae; genus Balaenoptera; species Balaenoptera musculus. The sequence goes on from NC_045796.1 coordinate 19,539,596, forward strand.
GCAAAGTCATTGAAATAAGGTAATTTATGTCTGCCACCCAGAACCCCTGGGTCTTAAATGTTAGTTTGCTTTCCCTCTTTTTTATATTGGGATATAAAAGAGATAAATTAATGCCATCGGTCTGATAAGTTTTAAATGAGCCTTTAAATACAGCCCGAAACTTCCAAGTGCTGGAGTTAAATGTTAAAGTTGTTAGAATTACAGAAATTACCAGGAGTTAAAGAAGAAAAAAAATAGACAAATATTGGATGGCAAAATAACCTTCAATGCAGCAGTTACTGAAAGGGTTCTAGCAGCTACTTAAAGGGTTCTACTAAAACCATCTACTTGAAGTGGCAGCTATTAAAGTCAACCCTAGGAGCAAACTGTCAAAAAATATGCGTTCTTTTCTCTGTTAGGGACAAACCTTATGACCACTGAGTCTGTTGTTTTGTTTTTGTTTTGATAACTGCTACTAAAGATGTATTATATATTTTAAAAATTATTTTGGTGTCCCCAGTACAAATTTCTTAAGCTGTCTTGTCTAGTGGATGCCTTATTCATCAGCATTCAGACTGTAACTGGTCTTGGATTTCTTTGAGATCAATGTTTTACTTTCGATCCTTATTTAGGGCTATCATATAACTTATTGTCCAAACTGGGTTACTTTTGTGAGTGAAGTGAGTAATAATTATTCCAGAAACACCGGTGTGATTAAGGCAAACTGGTCAAATGGTGACGTGTTTCTTGAGCCATGCTGACTTCCAACTGTATCTATTTACTAATGTTATGAGTAAGATATGTGTGTATATATGTATATATATATGAAAAATATATAAAATAACACATGTAAATATATATACATTCATGTATACATATGTATATTTATTGATACATATACACAATCAACAATTAGTGGAATATTCTTCTTAATTTAAACTAATTTTACATTTGTCTTATTTTAATGGGAAATATACACATTAATAGTAATACTGGCTACTATTTTTTGTATTTACTATATACAATACTCAAATAATGATATCATGATAATACAGTTCTTTCTGTAAGTTGGCAGAAACATGGGTGTAGATATAGAAGTCTACAGAGGAGACACTTTTCTGGCGACCAAGGACAGGGCATCCTTCTGTGCACCAGTATCATTTTCAAGCTTTTTGAGGGCTTCTCCCTGGGATTGTTCCAAATGTGCACAGCTGTCTCTCTGACTAGAAGTACTAGCACTCAATCTATGAACTGCAAATTAAGACAAAGAAGCCCATCCTGTCAGTATTCATCATACAGAAAACCAGGAGGCTAGGCACATGTTTTCAGGGAATATTTGTAACTCAAACCCTTTTCCAAATAAACACAAACAGCTGGTGTGTTTGTGTAAATCTAAAGCGACACATGCACTTCCCTACCCCGCCAGTCCCCTGGGTCTGCACATGAAGGGGATGGCTACCTCCCATCAGTAAGAAGTCTCTCTTCAGCTAGTACCCCAGTTCACGATGAACTAGCATTTGGGAAGGCGTGACAGTTAGAAAATCACCTGGCCTTTACAGGACCATTTTCTTTGCCATAGCAACAGTCCCAGATGATGCTGCAAGAATTTATCATCAAACAAACAGAATATGATACAGGTTTTCCTTCTGCCCAAAGATCCTATATTTTCATGACCAGAGAATAGAGAATCCAAACTAATAATATTGTCACTTGGTGGGAAGGTGAAAACACTCTGATTCCCTGGGGTTTAGTGTCTTTTTAATAACACTAGTCTCAGAGTTATTAGTAAGAAGGGGATTTTATGATTCATTTTCTGTGGTGCATTAACCATTACAGGCCACTAGGGTATCATTAAACTAGTACATTTTCTAATATACTAAATGGAATCAAATGATTGTAGTTGACTGTGTTTATTTACCTTCAAAAGAATACCTGCCTAACTACTTCACAGCAGATTGTGAAAATAGCTACCTTGATTCTAAATAGTAATCTTGTTCTTATTGCAAAACACAAGGGCTATAAATTGCTGCCTGAGTATGGCAGCACACAGAGCCTCCATGAGGGTAGAAACAGACTGTGTACCTTCTGAAAACAGGAAATCCACGGTGGTGGGGAGAAGGGCTGGCAATTCCATCTGCTGCCATTTAGGATGGCTATTCAGCAGAGTGGTAACAGAGTGGTAACAGAAAGAAAGAGCTCGGGACTAGGCACTTAAACACCTGGGACCTAGTGAAATGGAGCAGGACCCTGTGGGGCTCTCCTGGCTATGAATCCTTTCCATGTCCCCAGTTTCTTGTTTGAAAGAAATAGGCTTCATTCAGCCTCCTTGACCCTCCCTGAGTTCCAAAGTGCAGACTCAAACAGTTGCTTATCAGGGAAGGGAGGAAATGCAAAAAGAAAGGAGGAGCAGTCAAGAAACATTAGTGCAAATAAATAAGATCGTCTATACCAATTTTTTCAGATTCCACATATATGCGTTAATATACGATATTTGTTTTTCTCTTTCTGACTTACTTCACTCTGTATGACAGTCTCTAGGTCCATCCATGTCTCTACAAAATTTACAAAGCAGAAATAGAGACACAAATGTAGAGATCAAACATATGGATACCAAGGGGCAAGGGGGGCCATGGGATGAATTGGGAGATTGGGATTGACATATATACACTATTGATACTATGTATAAAATAGATAACTAATGAGAACCTACTGTATAACACAGGGAACTCTACTCAGTGTTCTGTGGTGACCTAAATGAGAAGGAAACCCAAAAAAGAGGGGATATATGTATACATATAGCTGATTCACTTTGCTATACAGTATAAGCTAACACAATATTGTAAAGCAACTATACTCCAATAAAAATTTTTTTTAATTAAAAAAAAAAAGAAACAATAGTGCAGCCACGGGGCAGGGTCCTGGTTCCTCCTTAAGGAATATACATAACAATATCCTCCAGTTCTTCTGCAGGCAGACCCTCACCCAGGTAGAGGATGGTAACTTTAGGCTGAGAACAAGATTCCTGGAACACTGCCCTGTAATCTCACCACCAACCAATCAGAAGAAAGTCACATACCTTGTAGCCCTCACCCCAAATTTTGCCTATAAAAACTTCTCCCCACCAAACCATTGGGGAGTTCTGGTTTTTCCTGAGCATGAGCCACCCATTCTCCTTGCTTGGCCCTGCAATAAACCTTTCTCAGCTCCAAACTGATGTGTCAGTTTGTTTGGCCTCACTGTGCATTGGGTACATGAACTTGCAGTCAGTAACACTAGAGGCAGTTCTGCTATAATATATCAACGATACATATCCAACTAGCCATGGAACTTGGACAAGTGTCTAGACCTCCTTGAGTCTCAGTTTCCTAATCTAAAAAATACCACAAGTAGATCAGATTATCTTTCTGAAGATGTCTTTCCCCCTCTAAAGTTCCTATGCTTTGCTTCTCCAATTCCACATTTATTGGTACTTAGCAAAGTCCTTTACATATACTATCTTTTTTAATTCTTACAAAACTGTATGAGTTTTGTTCTATTATCACCATTTTACAAATGAGAAGATTAAAGCACAGATAAGTGAAATCAAGGTTGGGGAGAAATGTTTACCTTTCCCTTTCCCTTCTATTAATGCTTCTTTGTGAAGAGATTCTTACTTAGTACCACCTCAGGCCTCTTGTCTTACTCAATGGGAAGAGGGGAGTGACTCATCTTTTTGCAGGATTGAGAAAAAGAAACTGGGCATGCTTAGCTCAGCTCCTTTCTCTCTCATCTGGAGGCCTGCACTTGACAATTCTCAAAGGTTCTGGTTGATTCTCCAGCCTTTGGAAAATGTGGGCTGTAGTCGACAGTTGTGCCAGTAGGCTAGACAGGTTAATCTAGTATTGAAAAGTCTATTGTGCTCACATATCTGATCCATGTCCCTAATCCAGTTTGTTGTGTTTTTGTCGTTGTTGTTGTTTGTTTGTCAGTTTTTTTGTTAACTTCTAAAAACTTCTTCACTGAGGTATAACTCATATGGTGCAGAAATCTTTACTGTACATTATAATATTAATAAATGTTTATTAATTTATTAATAAATGTTTACATATGTACATACCCATGTAACTGCTCCCCATATCATGATATAGAGCATTTCCAGAGGCTTCCATTTATTTAGAGCTTCCTTAATTTATCCCAGCAATGTTTTGTAATTTTTCAGTATGCAGATACTAGGTATTTGATTTTTATGGTACTGCTACAATTGGTGTACTTGAAAATTTTTTAAATTATTTGTTGCTAGTATAGAGAAATGCTATTGATATCTGTGTTTCAGCCTCGTATCCTGCAAGCTTGACAAATTTACTTATTAATTCTAATTTCTTATAAATTCTTTTGAGCTTTCTATGTATGCAGTCACATTATTAATAAAACATATCTTATATTTTATCTCCATCTGTTTCACTCCTGGGTCTACTCCTTAGTTGGGTTCAAATTTGGGAAGGAAATACATTGGCTGTGCCACTGAAATCTCAGGGGTTCTGAATTCAAGGTCACACAGCTACCAAGGACAGAGGCAGTGGCCTCCAGCGCTGGACCCGGTCCCTGCCACGTGGCACTATGCATACAATAGCAGCCCTGCCCAACTGCTGGAGCAGTTCTATAACAGACAACGAGACATCAGTTAGGAAAAACAATTACTTTGATGTTTATTAGTTCTGAATTTTTAGTAATATCGTCCCAGTTTGAATGTCCAAAGTGGAAAAACGTAGTAAATAAATTGAAAGAATGTTGAACTCCAATAGAGTACTTTGTTGATGCCTATTCTTTCTATTTAATTAGTACAACCTTACCACTATGCATGTAGGTCTAGTTATGTTGCCTTTTTAAATCTAGACCCTCAGCATGAAATTCAAAATAAAAAGAAACAAAACAAGCATTCTTTTATCTCATCATAACAAGGAAATGTTTTGGGAAACATTAGTAAACATAACTGTCCCTGGAGAAAACATTCTTCTGGTTTCTTGGCTTTTGTAGCTCTCCACTGCTTCTTTTTATCTGAGAGCATTATATATTCAATACGTAATTTGATACAATCTCCATTCAGATCAAAATAGAAAGAACTGTAATTGTTTTATATTGTTAACATATCAAGCAAAGAAAATGAAATTCATGTTCCTTTAAATGACCTGAGTATCAGATTAATTGAGAGAAAATTAATCAGGTCATTTTTAAAATAATGACCTCAAAGGACTGAAGTGTTATCAAGTTTTCTTGAAGGCCTGGCTATTAAATTTTCCTTATGCTTTTCCAGGAAGAATTTGTGGTAAGATTCACAACAGTCCAGTCTTGTTCATGCTCAAGTTTAAAATCTTTGAATTCTTTTTTTCCTCTGGCTCTATACTTTCCTCTTTCCCTAAAAATTTTCTCAGCTCACATCACAGAAAAATATGACCCCTCCATTATTTTCTATTCTGTTTATTAAAATGTAAATTAACTCCTATGTAGGATGGAAAAGAAGAAAGTAAGGGTCATTTACTTGAGCGTGTGTTATTAGCTGAATTTCTATTGCTTAAACCCACCTGGTTTTAACATATGTGAACAATACAGACATTTTTCTAAATACATCATCACAATCTATTGTTAAAGAGAGAAATCCCCCAGTTATATGACACACACACAGCCGACTCCCTGAAAATTGCTGATAATGTATGGTAAGCCTTCAATTCCCTGAAAATACAATTGCATTTTAGCTAATTCACATTTCAAAAAATTATAATGTTATGTGAAAAACAAATGAGGACAATCCCCGGAGAGTTTAAGTGATGCTAAGGATTAGTCAGTAACATTCAGTTGAACTGTGGGGCTCTTTGTTTCTCTACAGAGAGAAAATAAGGGCAGCTTCTCATGCGCCTTTGCCTTTATTGATCTGGCACAAAACAGTGTCATGGAGTTATAAACCACTCCCCACGGGTCTGCAATAAGCATTTGGCAGGTAATCATAGAGAAGGAGTATGTTACAGAGAGCTGGCTGCTTTAGCCAACGTGGGAAGTTAGGGTGTTGTTAAAATTCATCAGGAACCAACTCCTGTCTCAACAACCTGCTGGGTCAGAATCCTTGCCAAGCCTATTCATCTTGGTCTCTTCTAAATGCTAAGAAGGCATATCTATGCTCATAGCTCCACTTCTACTTATTTATGGATGATAGGAAACATGCTTTCTTTTACAAATTTAAGGTAGCTCCATGATTTAATGCTATTATGGTCCATTTCAAGTTCCCTTTTGTAGTATCTCTAGTTTCATGCTTCAGTGTTTAGATTGAGCTAATAAATTAGAGTGGATTTTGCAGAAATATAAGAACTATTTGTGAAAACTCTACTTATCTCTGACCTATTAGAGTCTAACAGCATCTTCTGATAACCAATATAGGGTCTTGTTTATTACAAAACAAAACTTTAAAAGTTATATGGCATTAGTATTGCAAATCCACTTTTATGATTGACTTCTGATTTATACAGTACAGTATTTATAACTTGACAAAATGCTGTACCATTAAAAATGTCTACTTTGGGATATATTAAGGATATCCTATCCTTCAGCCTTTTTCCTGGAATTCATATGCCAAGTGATAGAATGGAAACTTGGAATAGAAGCTTTCCATGTTCTGCACAGGATTAAATACAGGTTTAAATACAGGCCATAAGGTTTATTACCATGCCCGCATCACCTAAGAATGAGATATACTGTGGATTTTCTTGTAAAGTTCATTTCTGCAGGGCACTCTTAGTTGATATTTTACACTGATATTTTATGTAGACTTAACAGCTCATGTAGACCAAAACGCTATCTGTCCCAATGTTGGTTGGGATTTCTTGAATGACATATTGCCTTTTATGTGGTGTCTCCCAACAGCATCTCTTGAAAGAATCAAATTTGGAATTCCTAAGAGCCTAATAGGAACTCATGGCTAGTGAGACTTCAATCAATATCTGTCACAGAAATTAAAAGAGTAGCTCCTAAGATTAACGTTGTCAAGCACATACAGGCAAAAAGCTCTGAACAGGGTCTATTGCTAAAACACATACAGGGTTCAGACTTTATGCAAATCTGCTTGGATATGTCAGTCACTCTGCTCAGGTTGTGAAAGGCATATTTACAGAAACAAGAATGCCACAAATAGATTCATTAAGAAGGACTCCTTGAGAGGTCACAGGGCTGATCCAAATCTATTAAAATTATATTCAGGAGTGGCATATAAGCTCTATATTCTAACTGGTAAAGTTGTTTATCATAGGGTATGGGTAAACAATGCTGAAATAGCTGTACACATATACCAAGGTTGAAAAAATAAATGAATAGGGAATTCCCTGGTGGTCCAGTGGTTAGGAGTCTGAGTTTCCACTGCTGGGGGCCCGCATTTGATCTCTGGTGGGGGAACTAAGATCCCACAAGCTGCGTGGCCAAAAAAACAAAAAGCAAAACAGAAAAAATGAATAAATGGATGACAGATGATAGAATCCAAGTTTATCACAGTTGGAGTGGGGAAGGTTACTGATAAGCAAAGGGGAAAAGCTAGAATAAACCATGTGGTACTGGAACCAAGGTAAAGGCATAAGTATGAATTTAAATTTAGCTTAATATATGTACTGATGAATTAATATAGAAATAATCATACATATGTTTATATGTGGATTGGTATATATTTATATACTTCCCAACTCTGCCCAGTGAAGCAAAAACACCCTAATCATAACAAGCATGCCCAGTGCCCAGATCTTGGATTCTAACACCATTCTCTAATAAAGAGGATCAGAATGCCTTTGGAGAAATAACCAGTTGTAGGGCTGGGGCAGGAAGTATACAAGATGAGCCTGAAACATCTTATAGTGCCAGAAAATAAGGAAGTTGCTTAAAAAATAAAACAATAGAGATATGTCAAAGAACACTAGAATCAAATAAAAGACCTCCCAATGGCCCAAGCTGAGACAATTTGAGCAAGAAAATCAATAATATAGTATTGGATTATAAGCCAAAGTATAAAATATAAATACTCTTGAGTCCAACTGATATAAATAAAGAATTAAATAAAAAAATTAATGGGGAAGAGACAAATGTCCTGTACAGAAGAATTCCAAATAATTTATGTAGCTAATCTGCCCTCAAGAAGGTGGAGCATAATTCCACACCCTTTAAGTGTGGGATGCACTTAGTGATTTGCTTTCAAAGAGTACAGTACAAAAAGCAGATAGAAACAGAAACCTAGTAAGTGCTTCATTAGCCAGGTGATCAATGTTAACATTATCAGTGATAAATTGATAGGGTGTACTCTCGTACATTGTGTTGAGAAATATTACTCAGCCATAAAAACTCCATTCACTTCTGGGGTCTTCCTCCCAAAACTCATAATCTCAGTCTGACTATGAGAAATACATTTGCCAAACTCAAATTTAGTGACACTCTACAAAATACCTGACCAGTACTCCTAAAAACTGTCAAGGTCATCAAAAACAAGGGAAATTCGAGAATTATCACAGCTGAGAGGAGCCAAAGAGACATGAAAAATAAATATAATGTGATACCCTGGATGAGATCCTGGAACAGAAAAAGGAAAACTGATGAAATAAGAAAAAAAAAATATGGAGTTTAGTTAATAGTAATGCACCTATGTTGACTCATTAATTGTGGCAAATGTAGCACAGCAATATGAGGTGATAACAACAGGGGAAACTGAGTGCAGGGTATTTGAGAACTCCCTGATATACCTTTGCAACTTTTATTGAAAACTCTTCTAAAATACAAACTTTATTTTTAAAAAATATACAAACATTAGCATCCAACCTGGACTAGTGTCAGGTAACAAGAGGTAACATGATTGAATTCTTGCTATGTGACAGGAACTTAATCAGGTGCTTTACGTATAATATCTATTCACCTCATGATGACTTATTAAATGGGTGATATTACTATGCCCAGCTTACTAATGGAAAATCCAAGGATTGTCCAAGGTCACACAGCTGGACAGTGGTGGTGACTAGCCTGACACCCAGCTGACTCTAGAGCTCTCACTCTGAAGTACTATGTTGCTCTGTCTCTTGCTCAGTTGTAACCCAAGAGTGACATTCCACTCAGCAGGCTCATGGACAGATTGCATTTGATGCTATATTAATAAATGTTCATGTGTGCAGAATGAAACTTGCCCCCGATTGTAGATTATATATAATCTATAAAGAGAACACCCACAAATTTCATCACATGGTGATGTTGTCATGATTTATTTCACATGGATGATATTGATATAGAGGCAGAATTTTTTTTGCATGACTTTTTCCTATAGATGCTCCATTCAACACTCCATAGAGAAGGCTAAATCCGACAGATAAAGATCATTTGGGAGGAAACCCATCACTAAGAATCAATATTCTAGATTCTATGACCCTCAGCCACAAGAAATGATTAACTGATTCCCCAGGCTTTTATCTGAGGTTCCAGACTGCTGCAGGGTCAATTCTTCTGGGCATAAATGTCATCCATGCATTTAAAAAGTTGAAAGTAAACCTTCTTCTAAGGGGAAATACCCACAGAAAGTTAACTGAAGAATCTAATTAAACAAGTGGCCCTTGAGGCAGGCATACAGTCTTGGTTGGTAATATCAGTTTGGAAGCTACAACATAAGAACAGACTTTGAAGAAGCTCCAAAGTATCACAAGGAACTCTCTCAAGCAACATCCATGCTCAGTGCCTGTAGTTAACCTAGTCTGCTAACTTAGACTGCTGGGGTCAAGTCTTTGCAAACTGACTTTGCTCAAGCTTATCAAAACACACTCATCAAAAATGCACTTGAGGATTTCCTCGGTGGCGCAGTGGATAAGAATCTGCATGCCAATGCAGGGGACACAGGTTCGATACCTGGTCCGGGAAGATCCCACAAGCCCCGGAGCAACTAAGCCCGTGCTCCACAACTACTGAGACTCTGCTCTAGAGCCCACGAGCCACAACTACTGAGTCCGCACGCCACAACTACTGAAGCCCTCACGTGCCTAGAGCTCATGCTCCACAACAGGAGAAGCCACCACAATAAGAAGCCCGCGCACCACAACGAAGAGTAGCCCCTGCTCGCTGCAACTAGAGAAAGCCTGTGCATAGCAACAAAGACACAACGCAGCCAAAAATAAATATTAAATTAAAAAAAAACAGTGCACTTGAGAACATGTGGAATTTAGCATCTCTGAGATAATATTTCTGTTGACTGTGCGACTCTTTTAGTTATACCCTACTTGGATGATGCCTCAATCATGGGATTCTGTCCTACTGAAATAATTGAACAACATATCAGGATTTTTCCCTGGTGGTTTCAACTTATTCTTAGATGAGGATATGAGACAAACACAGATGGGGTCAAGATGATTCTTCCTCTACACTTGTGTACACAAATGCACTTGTTCATTTTTGTACTCAGATTGAACTTTTTCTAGTGTAATAAAGACAATTAACTTCAATTAGGACGTGGAATTTAGATAAAATAGGTGTGTCTCCCCACCTTTCAATGTATCTACTTGATTCTCAAACACCCATAAAAGCGTAGCCAACTCTAGAAAGAAGGAAGAGTGCAGAGAACTTGGCACCCACTAACCACTAAGGTTCAAAACTCAGATAGCAGAATTGATGGACGGGGTTAGTGACAACCGAGGCTAGATTGAAGCAACGAACAATAGATACCTGTAACTCATTGTAAAGGTAGAAGAAATCTAGGCTGATTTATACCAAAGCCTGTGTTATTTGAGGGCAAGTCTGGTTCTGGGTGTAAAATTCAGTGATAGCAGAACTCTTTATTACCGTGTGTTTATGCATACGTGTGTGTGTGTATGTTTGCACATGCTTTGGATTAAACAGCTGTATGTGTGTATTCAAAGCACGGTGCTATTTTAAGGCCTGATATCTTGCAGCATTCTTCAAATGAACTTAACATAGAAAGAGGAAGCTTCCTACGTAACACAGGGCATGCTGAGCTGTCACAGCTCTCTGAGTGAGCTTAGAGATGTGGCATTGGTACCCCTGCACTGATTTCTTACACAGGTAGGAAGAAAAAGGCCGCAGCAGAGATGAATTCTACCCTTAACTAGAGATAAGAAGGCCAAAACAGAGATTAGTTTGCTGAGAAATGAGCACTGGAACCAGGGCATGTATATTCACCCTGTAGGCGATCAGAAATATATGGGAAGAGAAAACCAAGGCAGAGATTGATCAGGATGACACTGCCACATTGATCAAATATGACAGCTTCTTTTAGTGATGAGGTCAACAGGAAAACCATTAAAAGCATCTTCTCTATGAACACCTGGCATTGACTTTTCAGTCATGCCCCCTGAAAGCTCACAGAACTATAAAGTAAAGGCAGCAATGATTTTCTGCCTCAACAACTGCTGAATCAGAATCCCAACAACTACTCACATAGACTGGAACAGCATAAAAATTCATTGGTGGATTTTTTCAAGTTACATTGGTCCAGGGGGAAAAGCATTATTTTGCGTACCAAGGGATATTCCTGTTTATTGGTGAGTTTCTATTTGTCTGGCTTCCTGAATGTGAAGGAGATACAAGCTTTAGAAGTCCAGATCATCTTGGGATGCAAAGAGCAAGGATGGCTGAGAGTCATTTTGCTGCAAGAAATCCACCATAAAACATCCCCGATTCCTATTGAAAATTGCAAAACCACCATCATCTTGTCAGAATAGGCTCCACCTGCAATGAAATCATACCTTGCTCATTTTCATGCAATAACAAGAGTTAGACAATTGTCATCTACATGATCTCAATTGTTCTCATAGTGAATGACTGACAGCTCAGGAATAGGATCATGATCAAACTGAGGCTTAATTATTATTGATGGAGACTAGGATACATTTAAGAACACTCAAAAGGAAACCTGATATGATGACTACAAGCTATTACTTGAAATTACTGAATACAAACTAATATAAATGAAGTGTCTATTTAACATATTAGTCAAATTAGGAGCTCTTAACCTCTGTAGGAATAAAATAACAAGCTGTGTATAAATGGAACACAAAATGAAGGGGGGAAGTTCAGGCAATTATTTCAGTCTGAAGCAGTAAATGAGAAAGTTCTTCAAATCTCTTAAAAGGTAGAACCAAATTCATGTTCTGTATTTAAGCTTGTGGACTGAGTGCTGTTGGAAGAGAGCTGTTCAAGGCACATACCCATTTGGTTCTCTTATGGGATGAAGAGGAATGAAGATGTCAGTACCTGGAATAATAGGGATGTTTAATACCTTTTAGAATAAAATTAAAACGAGAATGCCAGCTCATTCCTTTAGGTTATTTAACAGAATAAGAATTTAATACTGCAGTGATTGCATTCTCATTTTGAAAATCGCTCACTCAGCCATCTATGGCGCATGTTCCACCTGTCAACTTCTATGTGTATATTTCAAAGAGTCAGAATGTGTGGGTCCAACTCCAAGACAGAAATTGAGGAAAGAAATCAATCACTGTGGAATTATAGGGAAGCTTCATGCAGGAGGTGGACATAAGACTGCTGTTAAATAACGGTAAGACACAGAGTAAAGAAAAGAGAAGGAAGAAGGGGCTTCCTATGTAGCAGAAACATTGATAGGGTGCGGACACCGAGTGTGGATGAGCCAGTAAATATCCACACCTTTATTAACTTAGTTAATAAAGACGATAATAATAACAGCTATTATTCATTGAACTTTAAATAGCCAGTAGAGAGTTTTAGACTTGAAGCCAGAAGCCAAAGGAAGTTCCTACAGTCTTTCAGCATTGAAGGCTCAGGCTTCTTCCTGGTACCATCACTCCATTTTAGAACTCATCTCCTAGATGGTTGTCCAGACATCAGTGACTATTTTAAACATGCATGAATTCATGAGTTTTACTCTAAGCCATAGACACCCATGAGGTTCGGAGGGAGACAGGAAAACTAAGCAGACAAAGAAAGCAAAGTTAATGCTTTCCTATTAGTTGGGGCTTGGGCCCTAAATAAAATTCAGAATTTAAACAGGCGGGGACAGGCCACATAGAAGTCTTGTTATTCCTAAGCTTGTCAGACACAAGTACTTTCAACCCTGCTCCATCTCTTTCATGTCCACTCAACCCCAAACTTTTCTGTTCTCCAAACCTCCAAACTTTGAGCTTGGGTTATATCACCATTGAAAAAATCAACTTATAGCATACCTGACAGAGGTCAGTAAAATGAGGCTGTTACCTTCCATGATAAAAACATGCCAGCAATTGGTTAAATAAACTGTCGTACATCCAGACAATGGAATATTAGTCCATGCTAAAGAGAGAGAACTATCAACGGCATAAAAAGACATGAAGAAAACTTAAATGCACATTATTAAGTAAAGGAAGCCAATCTGAAAAGACTACATACTACATGATTCCAACATGTGACATTCTGGAAAAGGCAAAACTATGGAGACAGTAAAAATATCAGTGGTTGCCACAGTCTGGGGATGGGGGGCGGTGAGATGAATAGGAATAGACAGGTCATTATATATTTGTCCAAACCCACAGAATGTACACCACCAAGAGTGAGTCCTAATGTAAACTAGAGACTTTGGGTGATTACGATGTGTCACAGGTTCATAAATTATAACAAATGTACTACCCTAGTGGGGGATGTTGATCATGGGGGAGGCCGTGCATGTGTGGGGCAGGGAGTATGTGGGAAATCTCTGTACCTTCCTCTCAATTTTGCTGTGAACCTAAAACTACTCTAAAAAAATTAAGTGTTTAAAAATATATATACTAGCATTTAACTAATATTTGATCTGTTAAGGGTTAGAAATAAGGGAAGTTTTTACTTTTCTTGTTTGTACACAAATGTTTGTATGATTGCATATCTGATCATTTTCTTGGTAAGAATTCTTTGCAGTAAAATTGCTCACTCAAGATGTTTCTTTTGACTCTTGATGCATATTGAAAATTTTTCCTCCAAAAAAACTGTACCATTTATTCTATCATCAGCTGCATATTTGAGTGTCCATTTTAACACATCCTGAACAACACTGCCTACTACCATTTTGTAAAATATTTGACAGTTTGATAGAGGCAAAATTATTCCTTTTGTTTTCTTTGGTTGCTAAGGGGGAGTAAAACTTTTTCATTATTTTGAATTGTGTATTCCTATTTCCTCATTATTTTAAGTTTAAATAATGATATTTATTGTAATATTTTCAAGTAGTTATAATTTTTTCACTTTTGTGAATTTTGTTGCAAGTAAGTACAAACTATAAGTCTGATTTACCAAGAACATCACTGTGCTGTGTCTTTAGAACAAGAATTTCCTGGCAGGAGAGTTGCTAGAAGCAGTGTTTCTGATTTCTGCCATAGCACACAGACACCTCAGATTGCATAGTTCTATGAAAAGGCCAAGTCGTGTGCAGGAAGCAATCTCAGGGTCTAGGAAACTGGCTTAACGTCTCTGCCCCTCTTTGCACATTTAGTTTAGTTCCTTTGTTTATTTTGTCCTGTGAACAATTTAGCAATATCTCTACCAAGTAATTTTGTTAACACATTCAATTTCATTATCAGTTTACCATATATTGGAGTGTGTAGTAACATCTGACGGCCACTTATAATTTTACAACCTTAGAGGAAATTTACTAGAAAGCAACAGGCATAGAGAAGTAAAAACAGCCCTAGCATCCCTAATATCATATGGATATCTCCAGACAAAACCTGGGAAATGAGAGCCTGGGAGGGGCTGAAACTGGGAAGTGGGCTGCCAGATCCTGCCTGCAGAAAACTAGTCTGAAGGCATAACCTTGTACGCAAGGAGTATTGCCTGGGCTACCAGATTACAAGTCTCTGGAAGGCATCATTCTCAGAGAACACAATAATAATTGTGCCCCTGGAGCTGTGCAATGTGGAATTCCCTCCTAAAACCAGGGACAGAGTCAGGCAAATAAGTTTAGCAGGAAAGGGAGAACTCATGTTGGGACTTCGGAAATAGGAAGCAATGGAAGAGCCATGCAGATACCTGCAACCTGACAGTGGCCAGAGTCAGCACTCTTTCAATGGGCAGGTTGTAAGGCAGGATTTCTCTGTCTAGGAAAGGGATTATTAAGAACAATCATATAAGGAACCTGGGACTATAGAATGTACCAGGGAGGGGACTCAGACACAGAAATATATAGAGTTAGGTATTAGATTGGGTGGTTCAAGGTGGGGAAATGATAAAACCAGGAGCTCAAGACTAGGAGGAGTAAAGGTGATTCTTGTTGAGCTGAGGGTTGTAGCAGATTATTAGTGCTCTGCCCAGATCACCTTTACCAGCCAGAATACACATACCCCAGATGCTGCAATGTGACGGATAACAACCCATAGCTGCCTTCGGTGAAGAATTGCTCTCAGACAACTTGGAGATGCCTCATCAGGAAGACCACACCTCCCCACCGTCCCGACTCCATATAAGAACTTGGCCAATGACTGACTGACTCTGAAGTTCAAAAAACTGGCCTCCTTGCTAACTCTGTGGTCAATCTGTATTCCAGAGCATCCTTGTGGGATCAGACTGGCTCAGACTCCAGCTGAGACATTGCTAGCTTATTCCCCAGCCCTATCCCGAATCCCTCCCTCTCCTCTTGAGAGCATGCCTCAATATATTATTAGCAAAAGAATCTTTGCCTCTGGCTCTGCTTCTCAGATACCCAACCTAACAGGACAAATGGCCTGTAATGTACTAGACCATAGTTAATATGTTCAAGACTCTAAAACTCTTCCTGGCTTTTCTACTCCACATCAGGATTGATTGTGAGGCACTTCTCTCAATTATTATCAGCACTGGATTTTTTTAAGGTATCTGCTAAAATGAAGGTTCCTGGTCTCCATCTTAGATCTATTAAAAAAAGAATCACCGTTACTGAGGCCAGAGTACCCTGGGAGATTCTCATGCACTTTAAAGATTAAGAATGATGTCCTAGGAGTTGGAGTAGGAAGTTATTGATGGAAATCAAGTGGGTAGGCAAATGAAGGGGACAGGGTCGCAGGAGCTGGGAATAAGGCTGAAACAGAAGTAGAGATTTAATGCATAGCTAATGCAATGTAATGCAAATAAGAGGCATGTTACTAGTGAAAGCAGGTTTCCCAAATAGGGATTCAGAGCTGGAAAATATGTAATAGAGAATTAGTGTCCTTTGTTAGTTGGTGTCACTTCATTGACCCCTAGGCTTCCTACTTATAAAGTGGGAATAATGAAGCCTCCACTTAACAACCCATATGCATATTATGGAGATAGACTGAAACAATGTGCTAGGTGCTTTAAATCAGTTGGAAGAAAAGGCATTACATAAATACAAGTTCTAACAAGCATTAATACCTTCTTGGCTGAGCTTCAAAACCACAGCCAAGTTTTAAAGCCTTACAATATTCATGAAGCTGTAATGAAGTTCGAGAGGCTTCAGATTTAATCTGCAAGATGTCAGTCAATGAAAGGGATTTCTTATTCAATATCTAAATTATTCCTAACTGAAGGCAGATAGCACCTACAAGAATTCTGCAACTGGAGACTTATATTTGCTTTAAGAGCGAGACTGCATAATAGATAATTTTTCTCATTAAATTTTGGCTGAATTCCAAAGGGAAGAAGATTTTCAAATGAAGAGAAATTCTTTACACAGGAATTTACTCAAGGATGAGGTCTAGTCATATATCAACAGGACCATGGAATGGTCTTGTCCTGAGAGAAAATTAGGTTGTCAAGACAAAGGCCTCAAGCTTATGGTGATTTATTAGTGGACAAAAAGACATCATGGCACACTAATAGCATGTGAAGATGCAGATAATGATACATCAGGTGCTTTCCACCCCATATAACCACTCTATTACAGCACACCTGCTTTCCCTGGGACTTTTCCACACCTGGCCAGACATAAGTTGATGGGAAGTGTATATGAAGAGAGAACAGCAGATTTGCATTCTGGTCTTAGCCTGTTGATATTAACCAGTGCGACTGTAAGTCATTAACAAATTTTAGCCTTAGCTTCTCCATATGTTTTCAGGAGGATAACAGGGTCAAATTTGTAGATATTGCATGAGAAAATTTACACGGTATTTGTGTTGTGTGGCTATGCACAAGACAGTAAATCTTTCTGGGTCAAGGTTCCTCATCTTGTAAAATAAGAAAGGATGATCTAGGTAAATGCCAACATTTGCAATATGAATTCGAAGTATGTGCAGATCTCCACACTAAAGGTAATCCACTGGCTGACGATGAAGCCACCCAATTACCCATGATTGTCACTGGCATTCTGGGGACTAGTAAGGAACACTGAAGAGCCTAATTCTTTCTGGTCACTGTTTTTCACTTTCTCATTTCCTAAACTTTACATTGGGGCAAATAATTAGGGTCAGATGTATCTGTTTCACTTCTCTGCCACTGTTGACTTCCTGGTAGAAGTTCTAATTAGCAGTGAATGGCTGAAGGACGAGTAAGGCAAAGGGAGGAAGAAGAGAAAATCAGACTGAAAAGCGAGGATTTTATAATAATAATGTGTGATTTGATATTTTCCCATTGTATTTTTCTAGGCTTGAATGAAATAAACATGGGGGGGGGTGGAAGAGAGAGAGAGAAAGAGAGAAAGAATATCAGAGATTTTTGCTTGACCTAGGCAAAAAAATATGATGAGTAATAAACCATGGATGTAAGAATCAGCAGCTCAGGATTTAGGATTTTGTCTCTAGGGTCTTTGAGCAGCTGTAGCCATTGCAGCCATTATTTGCACCCATGTGAGGAGAACATTAACTCCTTCCTGGGAGCAACACATCCTGAGTGACAGGAATGGTCTCTTATCAGAGGACCAGAGACTTTCCTACCAGCTGAATCCTACCAAATGATGCCAGATGATTCAGCATCTATGCCTGCCCACATCACCACCACGAAATGTAATAAAATCTATATGCAGTTTCTTTCCTGATCATTGTCCTAAAGAACCAAAACAGAGATGGAGCAAAAGACTTGTTATAGGAGACAATCCAAAAAAACAACCAGTAAGCACATATCTGAGGTAAATCAGTGTTGTTCAGCTGCCAGCAACTACTCCTCAGAGAGGCTATATTTCCAAGATCATTTAACTAAAATTTTAAAACTGTCTTTCATGAAGACAATACGTTCTGAAAATGGATAAGGAGTGATAGCTTTTAATTTCTTATGGTAGGCAGAAGGGCCCGCTACAGACGTCCAGATCTCTGGAACCTGTGAGTGTTATGTTACATGGCAAAGGTATTCTGTAATTAAGGTTGAGGGGCTTAAAAATAAGGGGATTATTATGGACTATCCAGGTAGATCCAATCTAACCCACATGAGCCTTAAAAATAGAGAACTTTGGCTCGCTGGAGTCAGAGAAGTGTGGCAGAAGACGAATTGGAGAGATTTGAAGCGTGAGAGGGATTTGATCGATTCTTGCTGAAGCAGTCATATGGAAAGCAGGAAAAAGTATGTGGGAAACCTATAGGAACAACTGCTAGCTGACAGGAAGCAAAGATACAAGGACAAGCTGCAAAGGACAGATTTCCGCCAACAAGCTAAATGAGCTTAGGAAGGATTCTTCCCCAGAGTCTTGTGAGACACTCCACACGGCTCAGTTGGGCCAGTTATACCAAGACTTGTGACCTACACAACTGTGAGATAATAACTGGATGTTATTTTAAGCTGCTAACTGTGATCATTTGTTAAGGCAGCAGTAGAAAACGAATACAACTCTCACTGGCTGATACACATGGTGTATTAGCCACCAGCCAACTACAGAAAGTAGGTAATAAGAGACCCACAAGGAGAAGACAACTAGCTTTTATATTTCATGAAATCTACCACCTCAATAAATACTGTAGTGTTCAAAGAGTACTTCTCTCTGAATATTTAAGAAATAAAGAAATGCTCATTTCCCTGAAATGATAACCAGACAGTGTGCTATCTCCATTCTGGTTCTATGATTTTTTCCAACTTCCAAGCTACTGAACAGTCTGAAAGCCTATTTTTCTATCAACCAGCTGATTTTAAGGCCGTCCTTCAAAGACAGTTGTCAGCCAGACCATTATTTTTTTACTGTCACTTATAGAAGCTTAAAGTCATCTTCAAAAATAAACATGTATGAGGTTAGAAAGCTTTCTTTCAAAAGAAAATGGAACAAAACTGACATCTATTTGTACACTGCTTATTAAGACTTTATTCTGGAGTTGAAGAAACTAAGGTTGCTCCTGACCCCATAACTAGTAAGCAACACGCTAGAGATAGAAATTCATTTGTTGGTCTCCTAAGCATGGGGTCTTAAAAGGACTTTTCCAGGTAAGAATTAATTATATTCCTTGCTTATGACAGTCTTCTGAATTTATTAACAGGATTTGAAAATATATAGACACACACACACAACAGTGAACTAGACTCTGTTCTTTGGTTTGTACAGTACCTTTTCCCATTGTTTCCTGTTTATTATCCATTTTTCCCTAGCTAGAAAAAAATTAAGTATAAAAACACAATATCATCTTATTCTACAGAGTTTGATTCTTCCTCTCCTAGAGCCTTCTCTCTGGGCTGGGGCAAACCCTTATGCCCTGGCTGGGGTGGGATATGGTTCTAAGAGGGTTCTAAGTTAGGATGAACACATTCCACGGAACATTCCTGGCAGTTCCCTGAAACCCATTCCTATTGGTGTCTAAATTCTACCACAGTGGTGCCCTCATCAGTTCCTCTTCTGAGAGCCCTCCTCCTGAGAGGCGTGGCTGCAGGGCCCTCTGGCCTCTCTCTTGCTGCACGAATCTAAACTTCACAGTTAGCACATTTTTTATAGCTCGGACTTTCCTGTCCTGTCAGTTTCTAGATCTCATATCAGTTTCCGTATCTCATAATTTAGCACTTCATTATTTCAGCCTATCGTGCTATTATATATGCTTAGGTCATGTTAGTTAATTGAATCATGTGAATGTCCCATCATCTCAATCAGACTATAAATTTCTGTGAGTGCAGCTATCATTTTACTAAGCTTGTGCACCACATAGCGTATCATTACACACTCACACAGCATTTGGGACATAATAGTATAGAATAAACATCCGGTAGATTTACTTATATTTAACTTAGACTTAATCAAATAGTTGATTGATCCTGCCCTTGTTACAGAATATATGTATTATCCCCTTTTTGTTCCTATCTAAACAACAAGGAATTTTAAATAAAGCAGCATTGTAAAATAAAAGTAATTGTTAGAGTGGGGATAATATCAGGCTGACAATGCAGTGTTTAGATGTGGGTAAGAGAAGGAAACAGAGATAAGAAGAAAAAAGATTATTTTAATCTAACATAAAATTGAAAATTTAAATTATAATATTGGATAAACAATATCACTACAACATGTAGGAACTGGTTATACATAAGATAAAGTTTATAATGTAAAAAAGGCAAGTGAAAATAAATTTGATATGGTATTGGGAATGTGGAAAAATTTCCCATAGATTTCTGTTGTTATTTTAATATTATTTTCCCAGTAAAAACTTTTTGAAAGTACATGAATTCCAACAGAGGCAGTAAAAATATCAGTTGTTGCCAGTGCCGGGGGCAGGAGGAGCGGGGGAGAAGGACGAATGACTAGGAGGAGCACAGTGGATTTTGAGGGTAATGAAAACACTCTGAATGATACTATGATGGTGGATATATGTCATTATACATTTGTACAGACCCATATGATGTACAACACCAGGATTGAGCCTTAATGTAAACTATGGGTTTTGGATGACAATAATGTCAGTGTAGTTCATCAATCGTAACATATGCACCACTCTGAAGAGGAATGTTGATAATGGGAAAGGCCGCGCATGTGTGGGGTAGAGAGTATATGGGAAATCTCTGTACTTGCCTCTCAATTTTGCTGTAACCTAAACTTCTCTTTAAAAAAGTCCAAATATTTTAGAAGGTCATAAAAACAAAAAAGTACACCGATTCTCTCCGGAAACTTCTCTCTTGAGTTATTTTCCAAGCTAAATAAAATGACTGTGTCTAAAACAACCAACAAAAATACCTTTCACAGGAAAAATGAAGACGAATGCACCATCAGTCTTCAACATTTTTCCTCTCAAGCAGCAGTTTTAAAGGGAGACAGTGGGGCTTCCCTGGTGGTGCAGTGGTTGAGAATCTGCCTACCAATGCAGGGGACACGGGTTCGAGCCCTGGTCTGGGAGGATCCCACATGCCGCGGAGCAACTGGGCCCGTGCACCACAACTACTGAGCCTGCGCATCTGGAGCCTGTGCTCCGCAACAAGAGAGGCCGCGACAGTGAGAGGCCCACGCACCGCGATGAAGAGTGGCCCCCACACGCTGCACCTAGAGAAAGCCCTCGCACAGAAACGAAGAACCAACACAGCCAAAATAAATAAATAAATAAATAAATAAATTAAATAAATTTTAAAAAAAGAAAAAGAAAAAAAAGGGGAGACAGAGTGTTCCTCAGGCTACCCAGTCATGACCACACAGCCAACCTTTCTGCCATTCAAGAGACTTCCTGCCATGCACTTTGGTAAACCATGTTTACAGTTTTTATAGTTTTGCACTGTTTTTTTCCCCCTGAAGCTAATAAAAAGCCTATTTGGCACTAGCATGTTAGGCCAGTCAGGAAGAAACCTTAGAAAATTTGAGGAATAATTTGTAGGGAAATCATTTAAAAGTTACATTTAAAATTTTGCAGAGATTCACTTTTGGTGCCTCTTTCTATATCTATGTCTTTGATTGTTCCCTCCAAAGCATCCAAACTCTTATCACTGCCTTCACAATGTCCTCTCTTCACAGCACCCTACCTCAGTCAAGAGGAAGGGACATCTGAGAATCTTAACTCCACAAAATGTGGAGCTCTTCCCTCAGACCCCTGTCCTCCTACAGAATATATGTCTTAAGCCCTGTTTGTTGCAGTCTGATTATCAAGGAATTTTTTTTTTTTTTTTTTTATTTACTTATGGCTGTGTTGGGTCTTCGTTTCTGTGCGAGGGCTTTCCCCAGTTGTGGCAAGTGGGGGCCACTCCTCATTGCGGTGCGCGGGCCTCTCACTATAGTGGCCTCTCTTGTTGCAGAGCACAGGCTCCAGACGCGCAGGCTCAGTAATTATGGCTCACGGGCCCAGTTGATCCGCAGCATGTGGGATCTTCCCAGACCAGGGCTCGAACCCGTGGTCCCCTGCATTGGCAGGCAGATTCTCAACCACTGCGCCACCAGGGAAGCCCCAAGGAATTTTAAATAAAGCAATGGTCTCTGTAGCAGCATGCAAGTTAATTGTGTGCGTACATCCAAGACATCATTGGTCTTATAATAGGTAATAGGAGCTTTAATGCAACAAGAGATTTGCTGGGCCAGGGAATCTCTGAGTGATGTTCAATCTCATCCTTCATCCACTCATTCAGCTCAATGTATTTCACACCCACCTTGTTATTGTGCTTGGTGACGGAGGAGATGCAAAGGTGTATCCTGCATTCACAACCTGTAAGGAAACTATAGTCTAAGAGAGTAGCCTGACAATAGCTACAAGAAATACAGAGATGCCTCAGGGGAAGTTCAAAGGTAACAGATGATAACAGATGGCCCAAGGTGGGGTGAGGTGGGGTCAGAAGTGTGCACACTGAAACCACCGACATGGCATTTACCAACAGATGGACAGGACAGGCTGCCACCAGCCGCTGGCCTCGTCTGACCTACTGAGGGTGACAGACAACTGAGGCCCAAGATAGTATCCTCCTTGGGGTCCCGGGCTCCTTTTTCCTCAGGTAAGGAATCAAATGAAGGTTGGGATAGAAATCCCAACCTCTCAGAAGCAGTAAAAGTTCCCCTGAGCTGAGTATTCTGGAAGCCTGTGAATATACCTGACAACTGGAAAGATGGAACATTCAAGAGAATGGAAAGAAATGTCAGCTAAATTGTATGACAAACATGGAAAGAACACAATGAGCACAACTAGGGCACCTACCAGGCACCAGAGGGGGACCACGGACACCTAAGGACATGGGAGGAACCCCCAGTGACCAGGTAAGACGTGGGGCGTGGGGGGAGTGAAGGGGGAGGAGAAGTGGAAGTGGGCGGGACTGGTGACCCTGGGGGCGACTGGGAAAGGGGAAGAGATCCCACGCCCGAAGGGGGAAATTGGGGGACAATTGGGAGGGGAGAGGATCAAAAGGGAGCATGGCCAGGTTTCCCCTGCCCACTTGGGCCTCCGGGAGAGTGCTGAGATCCCGGGACTAGTCCTCTGCCCACCGAGGCCCCCTCCAGCCTGGTGGATCCTGAGGGAGTGGGAGGGAGGGAAGGGGGAGCAAAAGTAAAGGCCGGGCCTACAGGACCGGCACCCCTAAGGGGTGGCTGGGGGAGGGGAGGAGTTCCTACACCCAGTGGGACCCACCCATGGTTAGGGGTCCTGGGCGAGATGGGGTGGGGGTGGCATGGAAGAACAGAAGGGAATGTGGCCACTTAGGCACCAGGGAGCCTGTGGGGCTCCTGGGCCTAATCCTCTGCCCTCAGAGCCTCCCTCCTGTGGTGCAGAGCCCAAGCCCCGCCCCAGGGCCCCACCTCTACACTTGGAGACCCCCTCTGAGACCGCCTCCAATGGCACTGGGCCTAAACCCCACCCACACACCCTCACCCAGGGCCCTATCTCCAAACTCCAGAGCTCCACACTCCCGAAGGCCCCCATTGGACGTGCTGCCTCTCTGCTTCCAGGCAGGTCCTAAGCAGAGGCCCCGCCCCATGTTTGAACATCACACCGCCTAGGCCCAGCACCCAAGGCCTTTTCCTGCTGCGTAGGTCCTGAGCCTAGGCCTCACCCCACACTCAAATGTCACTGCCCCCCCACCCCGCCCCACCCAGGTCCTGCTCCACCCTAAACCTTGCCCCTGTCTAAACTCCACCTCCCATAGCCAAGGCCTTTTATTTCTTTTCTTTTTTTTCCTCTTTAAGATTGGAGTTCTGTTTTACCTTGTTGATTTATTGGTGTTGATTCATTTATATTTTTATTTTTCTAATAAATCTTTTATTTTACTAATTTTGTTTTATTCTTTATACTTTGTTATTGTTCTGTTCCTTTTGGCTTGTTCCCTTTTTTCCCTTTTTCTTTTTTCTCTATTTTCTGTTGTGGTTTTGTTTTACCTTGTTGCAGTTGTTTCAATTATATTTTTAATTTTCCTAATATATTTTTTATCTTTCTAATTTTATTTTGTTTTTTTATTCTTTGTTACAGTACTGCTCCTTTTTTTTTTTTTTTTTTTTTTTTTTTTTTTTTTTTTTTTGCCTCACCACGTGGCTTGTGGGATGTTGGTTCCTAGGCCAGATTCAGGGCCAAGCTCCGGTGGTGGGACCTCTGAGTCCAAACTGCTGGACTAACAGAGAACGTCAGACCCCAGGGAATATCAATCAGAGTGAGGCCTCCCAGAGGTCCTCATCTCAGCACCAAGACCCAGCTCTATCCAACTGCCTGCAAACTCCAGTGCTGGACACCTCAGGCCAAACAACCAGTAAGACAGGAATACAGCCCCACCCATCAAAAAAAAAAAGAAAAGTCAAAAAAATGTTACAGATGAGGAGCAAGGTAAAAACCTACAAAATGAAGACGAAATAGGCAACTACCTGAAAAAGAATTCAGAGTAATGATAGTAAAGATGATCCAAAATCTCGGAAACAGAATGGAGAAAATACAAGAAAAATTAAACAAGGATCTAGAAGAACTAAAGAGCAAACAAACAGTGATGAACAACACAATAACTGAAATCAAAAATACTCTAGAAGGAATCAATAACAGAATAACTGAGGCAGAAGAACGGATAAGTGAGCTGGAAGATAAAATGGTGGAAATAGCTGCCAGCGAGCAGAATAAAGAAAAAAGAATGAAAAGAATTGAGGACAGTTTCAGAGACCTCTGGGACAACATTAAACACACCAACATTTGAATTATAGGGGTCCCAGAGGAGAAGAGAGAGAGAAAGGACCCAAGAAAATATTTGAAGAAATTATAGTCGAAAACTTCCCTAACATGGGAAAGTTAAGCCCATCAAGCCCAGGAAGTGCAGAGAGTCCCATACAGGATAAACCCAAAGAGAAGCACGCCAAGACACATATAAATCAAACTATCAAAAATTAAATACAAAAGAAGAAATATTAAAAGCAGCAAGGGAAAAGCAACAAATAACATACAAGGGAATACCCATAAGGTTAACAGTTGATCTTTCAGCAGAAACTCTGCAAGTCAGAAGGGAGTGGCAGGACTTGTTTTAAATGATGAAAGGGAAACACCTAAAACCAAGATAATTCTACCCAGCAAGGATCTCATTCAGATTCGATGGAGAAATCAAAAGCTTTACAGACAAGCAAAAGCTAAGAGAATTCAGCACCACCAAACCAGCTCTACAACAAATGCTAAAGGAACTTCTCTAAGCGAGAAACAAAAGAGAAGAAAAAGACCCACAAAAACAAACCCAAATCAACTAAGAAAATGGTGATAGGAACATACATATCAATAATCACCTTGAATGTAACTGGATTAAATCCTCCAACCAAAAGACACAGACTGGCTGAATGGATACAAAAACAAGACCTGTATATATGCTGTCTACAAGAAACCCAATTCAGACCTAGGGACACATACAGACTGAAAGTGAGGAGATGGAAAAAGATATTCCATGCAAACAGAAACCACAAGAAAGCTGGAGTAGCAATTCTCATATCAGATAAAATAGACCTTAAAATAAAGACAGTTACAATAGATAAGGAAGGACACTACATAATGATCAAGGGATCAATCCAAGAAGAAAACACAATAATTATAAATATTTATGCACCCAACATAGGAGCACCTCAATACCTAAGGCAAATGTTAACAGCCATAAAAGGAGAAATCGACAGTAACACAAAAAATTGTGGAGGACTTTCACACCCCACTTACACCAATAGACACATCATCCAGATAGAAAATAAATAAGGAAACACAAGCTTTAAATGACACAATAGACCAGATAGACTTAACTGATATTTTTAGGACATTCCACCCAAAAGCAGAAAATACACTTTTTTCTCAAGTGCACACAGAACGTTCTCCAGAATAGATCACATCTTGAGTCACACATCAAGCCTCGGAAAATTTAAGAAAATTGAAATCATATCAAGCATCTTTTCTGACCACAATGCTATGAGATTAGAAATCAATCACAAGAAAAAAAACAGTAAAAATCACAAATACATGGAGGCTAAACAGTGCGCTGCTAAATAACGAACAGATCACTGAAGAAATCAAAGAAGAAATCAAACAATATGTAGAAAAAAATGACAATGAAAACACGACGATCCAAAACCTATGGGATGCAGCAAAAGCAGTTCTAAGTAGGAAGTTCATAGCAATTCAAGCTTACCTCAAGAAACAAGAAAAATTTCAAACAAAAAATCTAACCTTACAACTAAAGCAACTAGAAAAAGAAGAATAAAGAAAACCCAAAGTTAGTAGAAGGAAAGAAATCATAAACATCACAGCAGAAATAAATGAAATAGAAACAAAGAAAACAATAGTAAAGATCAATAAAAGCAAAAGCTGGTTCTTTGACAAGATAAACAAAATTGATAAACTTTAGCCAGACTCATCAAGAAAAAAAGGAAGAGGACTCAAATCAGTAAAATTAGAAACGAAAAAGGGGAAGTTACAACTGACACCACAGAAGTACAAAAGATCATAAGAGACTACTACAAGCAACTATATGCCAATAAAATGGACCACCTGGAAGAAATGGACAAATTCTTGGAAAAGTACAAGCTTCCAAGATTGAACCAGGAAGAATTAGAAAATATAAACAGACCAATCGTAGGTAATGAAATTGAAACTGTAATTAAAAATCTTCCAACAGGGGCTTCCCTGGTGGCGCAGTGGTTGAGAATCTGCCTGCCAATGCAGGGGACACGGGTTCAAGCCCTGGTCTGGGAAGATCCCACATGCCGTGGAGCAACTAGGCCTGTGAGCCACAATTACTGAGCCTGCGCGTCTGGAGCCTGTGCTCCGCAACAAGAGAGGCCACGATAGTGAGAGGCCCGCGTACCACGATGAAGAGTGGCCCCCACTTGCCGCAACTAGAGAAAGCCCTCACACAGAAACGAAGACCCAACACAGCCATAATTAAATAAATAAATAAATAAATAAACCCAACTTAAAAAAAAAAAATCTTCCAACAAACGAAAGTACAGGACCAGATGGCTTCACAGGCTAATTATATCAAACATTTATAGAACAGTTAATATCTATCTTTCACAAATTCTTTCAAAAAATTTCAGAGAGAGGAACACTCCCAAACTCGTTCTGTGAGGCCACAATCACCTTGAAACCAAAACCAGATAAAGGTATCACAAAAAAAGAAAATTATAGACCAATATCACTGATGAACATAGATGAAAAAATCCTCAACAAAATACTAGCAAACAGAATCCAGCAGCACATTAAAAGGATCATACACCATGATCTAGTGGTATTTATCCCAGGGATGCAAGGATTATTCGATATATGCAAAACAATCAATGTGATACGCCATATTAACAAATTAAAGAATAAAAACCATATGATCATCTTAATAGATGCAAAAAAAGCTTTTGACAAAATTCAACACCAATTTATGATAAAAACTCTCCAGAAAGTAGGCATAGAGGGAAACTACCTCCACATAAAAAAAGCCATATAAGACAAACCCACAGCAAACATCACTGTCAATGGTGAAAAACAGAAAGCATTTCCTGTAAGATCAGGAAGAAGACAAGGATATGAACTCTTGCCACTATTATCCAACATAGTTTTGGAAGTCCTAGCCAAAACAGAAATCAGAGAAGAAAAAGAAATAAAAGGAATACAAATTGGAAAAGAAGTAAAACTGTTACTGTTTGCAGATGACATGATACTATACATAGAAAATCCTAAAGATGCCACCAGAAAACTACAAGAACTAATCAATGAATGTGGTGAGGTTGCAAGATACAAAATTAATGCACAGAAATCTCTTACATTCCTATATACTAACAATGAAAGATCAGAAAGAGAAATTAAGGAAAAAATCCCATTTACCATCACAACAAAAAGAATAAAATATCTAGGAATAAACCAACCTAAGGAGGCAAAAGACTTGTACTCAGAAAACGATAAAACACTGCTGAAAGAAATTAAAGATAACATAAACAGATGGAGAGATATACCATGCTCCTGGAATCAAAGAATCAATATTGTGAAAATGACTAAACTACCCAAAGCGATCTACAGGTTCAATGCAATCCCTATTAAATTACCAATGGCATTTTTCACAGAACTAGGACAAGAAATTTTACAGTTTCTATGGAAACACAAAAGACCCTGAATAGCCAAAGCAATCTTAAGAAAGAAAAACGGAGCTGGAGGAATCAGGCTCCCTGACTTCAGACTATACTACAAAGCTACAGTAATCAAGACAGTATAGTACTGGCACAAAAACAGAAATATAGATCAATGGAACAGGATAGAAAGCCCAGAGATAAACCCACACACATATGGTCACCTTATCTTTGACAAAGGAGGCAAGAATATACAATCGAGAAAAAACAGTCTCTTCGATAAGTGGTGCTGGGAAAAATGGACAGCTACATGTGAACAAATGAAATTGGAACACACCCTAACACCATACACAAAAATAAACTCCAAATGGATTAAAGACCTAAATGTAAGTCCAGACACTATAAAACTCTTAGAGGAAAACATAGGCAGAACACTCTATGATATAAATCACAGCAAGATCCTTTTTGACCCACCCCTTAGAGTAAGGGAAATAAAAGCAAAAATAAACAAATGGGACCTAATTAAACTTAAAAGCTTTTGCACAGCAAAGGAAACCATAAACAAGATGAAAAGACAACCCTCAGAATGGAAGAAAATATTTGTAAATGAAGTAACTGACAAAGGATTAATCTCCAAAACATACAAGCAGCTCATGCACCTCAGTATCACAGAAACAAACAACCCAACCCAAAAATGGGCAGAAGACCTAAATAGACATTTCCCCTAAGAAGACATATAGATGGCCAACAAGTACATGAAAAGATGCTCAACATCACTAATCATTAGAGAAATGCAATTCAAAACCACAATGAGATATCACCTCACATCGGTCAGAATGGCCGATCAAAAGATCTACAAACAATAAATGCTGGAGAGGGTGTGGAGAAAAGGGAACCCTCCTGCACTGTTGGGGGGAATGTAAATACAGCCACTATGGAGAACAGTAGGGAGGTTCCTTAAAAAACTAAAAATAGAAATACCCTATGACCCAGTAATCCCACTACTGGGCATATACCCTGAGAAAACCATAATTCAAAAGGAGACATGTACCACAATATTCATTGCAGCACTATTTACAGTAGGCAGGACGTGGAAGCAACCTAAATGTCCATCAACAGATGAATGGATAAAGAAGATGTGGTGCATATATACAGTGGAATATTACTCAGCCATAAAAAGGAATGAAATTGAGTTATTTGTAGTGAGGTGGATGGACCTAGAGACTGTCATACAGAGTGAAGTAAGTCAGAAAGAGAAAAACAAATACCGTATGCTAATGCATATACATGGAATTTAAAAAAGTGGTACTGATGAACCTAGCAGCAGGGCAGGAATAAGGACGCAGATGCAGAGAACGGACTTGAGGGCACGGGGTTGAAGGGGAAGTTAGGATGAAGTAAGAGAGTAGCATTGACATATTTACAATACCAAATGTAGAATGGATGTCTAGTGGGAAGCTGCTGCATAGCACAGTGAGATCAGCTCGGTGCTTTGTGATGACCTAGAGGGATGGGATAGGAAGGATGGCAGGGAGGCTCAGGAGGGAGAGGATATGGGGATATATGTATACATGTAGCTGATTCACTTTTTTGTACAGTAGAAACTAACACAACGTTGTAAAGCTTTTGTATTCCAATAAAGATGTGAAAAAAAAAGAAAGAACACAATCATTTAAAAACTGTGATATATAAGATAGATGTCACACATCATGTTTAGGTAAGTAAAATGGTTTTAAATGTATTATACTCATGTATATACATAGAGATTTAATATCATTAGACAATATTACTATTTAAATACTTGTGTAAGAGCATCACATAATTTATTTCACTTAATTTTAATATTTGCACTTTAACATTGGTATATACTTACCATGTTATAGATGAGGCAAGTGAGGCTTCAAAATATTAAAAAAAATTTTTCCAGAGCCACCTATATCAAGGAGTAAAGCCAGAAATCAAATAATGATCTACTAACCCACATCTAGGCTAGAGTAGGTCTTTTTGTGTGTGTGTGTGTGTGTGTGTGTGTGTGTGTGTATGTGTGTGTGTATGTGATATTTTAAAGGAGGTTGAGGACAGTAGGTCACACTTTTATTTTAGTCACAGCAGTGCTTTAATTAGCAATACTGTCCACAGAGGAATTTTAAACTAGAGAACAATATAAATAATTTCAATTACAGAAAATCCCATCTTGTTTTTGACATATAATAATTGAATAGAGATGGTACTTTCAAACTTCTGGCAACCTTGCACTGTAGACATGATGTGACCAAAGAAAATATTATTCATTTTTATGAGCAGCTGCCCCTGACCAAGATGAACAGAGTGTGAAGCAGGCAGAGATGAAGCAGGTGGTAATCCCACAATCTGCGGGGTGCCTGTAATACCTGCTTGTCAAATCCAGCCCTCATAGTTCCACCAGCCTCAACAACTCCCTGACCTTTAGTCTTCCTTTGCTAAATGCCCCCACGCAGTGCCTATGTTTAAAGTCCTTTGCTTGTCTTTCATCAAAGAAGAAGCTGGGGAAAGAATGGGGTGAGATGGGGTCAGGAGGGTCCAACCTGAAACCACCAATTTGAAATCTACTGAATTACCTTGTTGTCCCTGGAAGCATTGGGAACAGCCATATAGGAGCGTTTCTTTAGGGGGAAATGCACGGGAATTCCCTGGCAGTCCAATAGTTAGGACTCTGCATCCACTGCTTGGGACCCTGGGTTCAATCCCTGGTTGGGGAACTGAGATTCTGCAAGCCGTGTGGCGCAGCCAAAAAAAAAAAAAACAGGGGAAATGCTCAATCCTCCAATGAGCTTGCATAGCTCACTGCATTGACCCCACTGTCTTCCCTCCTCCTCACACTTGAGATGCATGTAGTCATCATGACCTTGGCCTACTGTGGTGGCCCCCAAGCTGTAAGCTTATTCAGCTTTCTGCTTTCCGGAGAACTGCTTGTCTCTTTCTTGGTATGCACCCCTGACGCTGCGGTATTGAGCGTAAAAAAGGAAAATGGCTTGCGGCCGGTTTCGTTCCAGGTGCCTGCTCTGGATCTAAGGGCCCCTGGTTGTTCCCCAGAAGAAGGACGTGCTGCCCTGAGGGGGAAGTCTGTATCTCCAAAGAATGGCCCATAAGGCATGCTGACGCATAGATAGTGGTGCATAGATAGTGGCGCATAGATAGTGGCGCATAGATAATGGCGAATAGATAGTGGCGCATAGATAGTGGCGCATAGATAGTGGTGACAGAATTATGTGGAAATACAACGTTTACTGATTTATTGTCTAATATTCGTTCCGTACTAAACCTATATATACATTCATGCTCTTTGAATAAACTTGCCTTGCAACCATCAGTTGTCTTGGCCCTTCTGACCCCATACTGGTGCTTTTCAGTTCCTTACCCCTCACCGCCAGGAACTTCTAGCTTTCTGCAGCCGGTCTGCGGCAGCCTTCCTTCAATATGTTATAGGGATTAGCCCTAATAAGCCATTTTTTATTTTCCGTAAAAATGATTGGTCCTAAAGTGGTCTCTTAATCACGGCTCGAGGAGGAAGTTATCTCAGGACTCCATTCCAGGAAGAGCTTCATTTTTATGAAGGATGATAAGCAACTTGTATATCTGTGTCTTTTGGACACTGTGGTTCAAAGTCAGAGGTGTTGTCCATCTCTAGCCACAGAACGTAAGCTCATGACATGTATTTTGTTTCTAAACACAACTTCGACTTTATCTCGTTTTTCCCTGCCCTTATTCTACAAAATTTCCATTTTGTAAAAAGTCATATTGTAACTGTCACAACCAAGATGAGCATAAGGAGACATGACAGCTAAATGTAACGTAATATTCACTGAATGGGGGGCTTCCCTGGTGGCGCAGTGGTTGAGAATCTGCCTGCCAATGCAGGGGACACGGGTTCGAGCCCTGGTCTGGGAAGATCCCACATACCACGGAGCAACTGGGCCCGTGAGCCACAATTACTGAGCCTGCGCGTCTGGAGCCTGTGCTCCGCAACAAGAGAGGCCGCGATGGTGAGAGGCCCGCGCACCGCGATGAAGAGTGGTCCCCACTTGCCGCAACTAGAGAAAAGCCCTCGCACACAAACGAAGACTCAACACAGTCATAAATAAATAAAATAAATAAAAGAACGTGAATTTCTTAAAAAAAAAAAAAAAAGCA
This sequence comes from Balaenoptera musculus, assembly GCF_009873245.2. Taxonomy (NCBI): domain Eukaryota; kingdom Metazoa; phylum Chordata; class Mammalia; order Artiodactyla; family Balaenopteridae; genus Balaenoptera; species Balaenoptera musculus. Next base: position 19,572,048 of record NC_045796.1, read on the forward strand.
GCTAGACAGGAGAAAAGCTTTAGAAAACAAATTGCTTCTTTAAAAAAAAAAAAAAAAATTCAGTGAATGGTATCCTGGAACAGAAAAAAAAAAAAAAGGCATTGGATAAAAATTAAAGTATGAATAAAATATGAACTTTAGTTAATAAATTGTGTCAATATTGTTTCATTAATTATAACAAATCTAAGCCACCAATATAGCATGTCGGTAATGGAGGAGACTGATTGTGAGGTATGTAGAATCTCTGCACTATCCTCATGATTTTTCTGTAAGTCTAGAACTATTCTACAAAAGTGTTTATTTTTAAAAAATCAAGGCATATATAAGTCACCTTATACCATAGGTAACTTTCTGGAATATTTATTTTCTGCTTATTTCACTAAAAGTCATATTGTTGAAACTTTTGTAGATTGCCTTAAATAATTATTGGAAAAAAGGTAGTTATTAATACATAAAACACATTCAGACACATATACATAAACTTTTGGTTAAATGGTCTAGCCTTATGTACAGATTTTCATAATATCTTTAGTTTATATGTTCTGTGCCAAATAACTAGAAGACTTCTGCATAGTTCCTTCGTTACACATCTTGATTCATCTATTATTTATCATGTTTATTATTTTTTTGTTATGAGAACTTGTAACACCTATTCTCTTAACAACTTTCAAATATGCAGTACAGTATTATTAACTACAGTCACCATGCTGTACATTGCATTTACATGACTTATTTTATAAGTGGAAGTTTGTATATTTTTTGTTTGTGTTTTCATTATTATTTATTCATATCACCTATTTTTTTTAAACAATGATACCTAGGTATATCCTCAAAAGTACTATTTGACTTTTGTTTGTATTCTTTCTTTTCAATAAACTTAATTCTAATAGCTATATAACCACACCTCTAACTTGATCACATCACTTTACAGTCTAGGACTTAGGCGCTCATGACTTACTCTTACCTGAAAACTGAAGAAGTCACTAATGACATGTTTTAAAGACTCAAAGGCCAAGACTGATTTTCCTTTATTGTGTACAGATTTTAAAATGAGAAAGTACAAGTTTTATAACAAGAATTTAAAAAGTAAAACAATTTTAATTTCAAGAAAGGGCATTCTGATAAAGGACATCTTGGAAGATAAAAGTTTTAAAAATTATAAAATCTGAGAAAATATTCAGCCTCAGTGATAATAAGAAAGGTAAAAATTAAAATGACACTAATTTTCACATATTATTTTAGGAATTTTAAAAAGTATAATGCCTAATAACAGTGTGCCAGGGACTCGGATAATCCTGTGAAGAAGGTTGCAGCTAAGAATTCTTAGCCATTTGCTACATTACAATATCTTCTTACCCTTTGAACGTAGAGACTTGGAAAACTGTCACTTAAGAGAAGATGATGCAGCCAGGCTGAGGCCATTTTATACCTAGGGGTTGATGTAAATAAATTACTATGAGAAGGGGGAAATATAACCCTGAGACATTTAACAACCTTTTTACAATGTCAAAAGAATTTGTGCATGCTTGTTATTTTGCAAGAAATAACTGTGTTGCTAAGAGGTAATATTGACCTCTCATGCCCCACATGAGAAAGGAAATCCTATCACTGCCCTTGAATGTCAATCATCTTAGGTCAAATCTAGGAAGAAAGACCCCTTGGTTAGAGCAGTTTGCTGTGTCTGACTATATAGGAACCACTTTCTTTTTGTCCTTTCTAAGATGGGAATAAACTCCAAATCCAGAGCCTTTAAACAAAGACTTCACTAGTGGAAACATAAAAACTCTGTATAGTAATACCTAATTATTACTTAATCTTACCTTAATTAGAAAAGAAAGGCATTTTGTTGACACGCCCTTCTGGCTAATGTCTCACTGTTTGGAGTTCTGAATCTTTCATTCATTGTTTTAATAAAAATGACCTACAATTAATTTAGCCCCTGGTAAAGAGGAAGGACATTTTTCTTCATCTTCAGCAAAAATATATCAAGGCATCTTGCCACAGTAATTCTGCCAATTAAAGGTTTGAGTTTAAAATTCCAAAACTTTCAGCCATACATATATTTTAGGCACATAAGATTATGGCTGTAGTGTTAATCTTGGTTTAATAGTTTTATAGATTGTATTATTGCTCACAAATATTAGATGCCTTTCCCTTGGGATGGATTATATTTCCTCCCTCTAGTGGTATTTGGCCGGACCATAGCAGTGGCTTTGATTGATTAAATGTTAGTGAAGTGACAAGTACAACTTTTAGCAGAAGCTTTAAATCTAGACCACGCTGATCATGTTACAATTATTAATGCTCCAGATAGCAGCTGTTCTATAAGACTGGCTCCCAGAGTGCCAAAGACATGGAGTAGTCTTAACTAACACATAATGAACATGTGGCACGAATGAGAAATAACTATTTCCTGATATAAGACATTAAGTTAAGGGTCATTTGTTATAACAGTATACCCTAACTTATTCTGACCAAAAAATAAATTGGTACCTAAAACTAGGTGGATGCTACAACAACAAAAACAACAGTGAACCATAAAACATGAAGCTTATAGAAACAGGTAGCAGATGGCAAGGAAACTATGACCAGGATCCAAAAGGACACAAATTCACTATTATCCAGTGATATAACATTCAATAACATTGTGACTTGTAATAACTTGAAAGGCAGGTATTTTATCAAATGAGCTTTCATATTTAGGTAAGGAGGTAGGAAAATTAAATGTACAGAGATGAAAATAAAATGGATTCTCATTTCCAATTCTTAAAAGATAAAACTGAGAAGGTCTTTATGCTACAAAGGACAAATGAAAATTCAGCTTCATGACAAAGACCAAATCAAAACTCATATTGTTATATTAAAATCTCTTTAGGAATTAATTTGCACCCATAAATTTTTCAGATGAACAAAATTGCTAAGAGAGAAGAGGCAAAGACTGGTTTTTCATTAGAAGTCGGTTAGGCTCAATGTTTCTAAAATTAAGACTAGAAGGTGAGGATTCTCTAAAAAAGAATTGTAGGCATAGCTACTGGCACATGTTGTGATGGATAACCTAGTTAAAAAGAAAGCTACATTTTTTGAAAGAGTTTTACAGAGAAAAAAAAAAGCTACCAGCCTAGACTAAAAGATATTGTGACCACTGGAGACTTAAAATGGTCTTTGTGTCCCAACATTTTAGGGCCAGGAAGCAGACTGAAAAAGTTGCTTGGCCCCCAAAGAAGACAATGCCCAATGCCTCATCAGAAGACACCAAAAAGGATGATTGAAAAGGAGGGACCTTACTGAGACTGGATGCAAAGTCCATGGAGAACACCAGACTTGGAACTTCTCCCAGGGAAAACATCAGAGCTCACTCAGAGAATGTTTCCCAATGCCATTAAGGGACACTTGGGATACCTTCTGAGTGGAATTTTAGAATTTCTGTGGACCAATCACTGCTGTATATCTCTAAGACTTTGCCTTTTCCAAAATGATTATTTTTACAATTCTTTCATTTCTCCCCCATTATGCACTGGGTGCAGAAGGACAGCTAACTTGTCTCTCTCACACACGGGACCATGAAAGAAGAGCCATGTTTGGCCTGTTGTAGAGAATTTTATATGATCCTAAACTTTGAGCCTGATCATTGGATGGGTCACTTGCATTGTCTCTGTTGGAGAGTAGATGAATGTATTTTGCAGGAAGAAATTAGATTTATCTTAATAATTTATCTAAATAATTTCAACCAGAAAGACAGAGTATGGTAGATCTATTGTTGTTCACAAAATATCAATATTTGCTGCCTTTTCCAAGGAAAGTATGATACTTCTCCACTCACTGATATCAGGTCAGGCTGATGTAACTTTCTTTGGTCAATGAAATATTATTAAAAATAGTGGATGTTAATTCCAGGTAGAAACTCTAAGAGCCAGCACATGATTTTCCATACCCTCTTTTTCCTCTGTAGTAATGGGCAATGTTCCAGACAGAATCTTCACTGTCAGCTTGGTTTTGCAGTAAAGATAACCTGGAGAAAATGCACAGAAAACCTGCAGAGGAAATGGGACCTGAGCCAGAACTCAGTCTGTACTTTGAAGGTACTGGAATTTGGGGTCATTAGTTACTGCCCAGTCTATCCTAACTGATTCATATTCCTGTTTCCATATCTCCATAATGAATAGACCATGGAGGAAATAAAAAGAAGTTACTTTTCTACATTGTACTCCTAGGACTTGACTCAAAAGAAATGAAAGCATATGTCCAAATAAAGACTTGTAGATGGATGTTCATAGCAACTTGATTTGTAATATCAAAAATTATAAACAACTCAATTGCCCATCACCAGGTGAATGAATAAAACAAATTGTGATATATCCATATAGTGGAACACTACTCAGCAATTAAAAGGAATGAACCGTTGATACATGCAGCACAATGATGAATCTCAAAATAATTCTGCTGAGTGAAAGAAGGCAGACAAAAAAGGGTTCACAATGTACAATTCCATTAAAGTGCAGAAATTACAAATTAACTGTAGTGACATAAAACCAATAAGTGGTTGCCTGCTGATGGGGGTGGGTATGGGTATAATATATACAAATATTAAACCATTACCTGCATAGTTGTATACCTGAAACTAACATGATGTTATGTAAATTATAAATAAGTAAGTAAATAAATAAATAAACAAATAGAAATTGATATAAACAGACATGTGGCTAGTGGCTACCACATTTGACAGTGCAGGTCAAATGTATTAATAAGAAATAGGCAGGATACAAAATTAATATACAGAAATCTGTTGCATTTCTATACACCAACATCAAAGTATCAGAAAGAGAAATTAAGGAAACAATTCCACTTACCATTGCAGCAAAAAGAATAAAATACCTAGGAATAAATCTACCTAAGGAGGCAGAAGACCTATACTTGGAAAACTCTAAGACACTAAGGAAAGAAATTGAAGACAACACAAACAGATGGAAAGATATACTGTGTTCTTTAACAATGTTGTCAAAATGGCCATACTACCCAAGGCAATCTACAGATTCAATGCAATTCCTATCAAAATACCAATGGCATTTTTCACAGAACTAGAACAAATAGTTTTTGAATTTGTATGGAAACACAAAAGACCTGGAATAGCTAAAACAATCTTGAGAAAGAAGAACAGAGCTGCAGGAATCATGCTCCCTGACTTCAGACTATACTACAAAGCTACAATAATCAAAATAGTATGTTATTAGCACAAAAAACAGACCCATTGATCAATGGAACAAGATAGAGAGCCCAGAAATAAACCCACACACTTATGGTCAATTAATCTATGACAAAGGAAGCAAGAATAATATACAAAGAAAAAAAGACAGTCTCTTCAGTAAGTGGTGTTGGGAAAACTGGACAACATACCTGAGTATGTTTCCTAGTGGTAAATTCCGTGCAGTGTAAAAGAATGAAATTAGAACATCTTCTAATACCATATACAAAAATAAACTCAAAATGGATTGAAGATCTAAATGTAACACCAGATACCATAAAACTCCTAAAGGAAAACATAGGCAGACCACTCTTTTACATAAATCGCAGCAATACTTTTTGGATCTGTCTCATAAGTAAAGAAAATAAAAGCAAAAATAAACAAAAAGACCTAATTAAACTTAAAAGTTTTTGCACAACAAAGGAAACCATTGACAAAATGAAAATACAACCTACTGAATGGGATAAAATATTTGCAAATGATATGACCAATAAAGGATTAATATCTAACATACATAAACAGTTCATACAACTCAACATCAAAAAGCAAACAACCCAATTAAAAAATCGGCAGAACCGAATAGACGTTTTCCAGAGGAAATGCAGAAGGCCAACAGGAACATGAAAAGATGCTCAACATAGTTAATCATCAGGGAAGTGCAAATCAAAACTACAATAAGATATCACCTCACTCCTGTCAGAATGGCTATCATCAAAAAGAACACAAATAACAAATACTGGTGAGGATGTGGAGAAAAGGGAATCCTTGTATACTGGTGGTGGGAATGTAAGTTGGTGTAGTCACTGTGGAAAAGAGTATGGAGGCTCCTCACAAAACTAAGAATAAAACTACCTTATGACCCAGCAATTCCACTCCTGGATATATATTTATAAAAACAAAAACAAAACACTTATTTGAAAAGACACATGCACCCCAGTGTTCACGGCAGCATTATTTACAATTGCCAAGATATGGAAGCAACCTAAGTGTTAATCAGCAGATGAATGTATAAAGAAGCTGTGGTATATCTATATGTACATCTATATCTATACACACACACACACACACACACACACACACACACACACACCATGGAATACTATGAAGCTATAAAAAAGAATGAAATTTTGCCATTTGCAGCAATATAGATGGACTTGGAGGACATTATGCTAAGTGAAATAAATCAGACAAAGAAAGACAAATACTGTATGATATCACTTATATGTGGAATCTAAAAAAACAAAACAAAACAACTAGTGAGTACAACAAAAAGAAGCAGACTCACAGATATAGGGAAGAAAGTAGTGGTTACCAGTGGAGTGGGGGGAGGGGCAATATAGGGGTGGGGAGTGGGAGGTACAAACTATTAGGTGTAAGATAGGCTGAAGGATGTATTGTACAACATGGGGAATATAGCCAGTATTTTGTAATAACTGTAAATGAAAAGTAACTTTAAAAATTGCATAAAATTTTTAAAAATTAAATTAAAAAATACAAAAAAAAGAAACAGGCAGACCCAACAACCAAAATTTAAAACAGAAAAGAAATAGGCAGACCAAGACTATGCTTATAGTACAATATTATTTTCAGGACTTCATCTATGTCTAATGACATTGGTCTGAGAAATTATAATGTCTGGATGTGAAACAGGTCAGTTTATTTTCATTCTTCCAACTAAAAGATATAAACACACCTGCTATGGACTGAATGTTTGTGTCTCCTCAAAATTCTTATGTTTAAACCCTGATCTCCATTGTGATGGCATTTGGTGATAGGGATTTGGGGAGATAATTAGGTCTTGAGTATGGAGCCCTCATGATGTGATCAGTGCCCTTGGAAGAAAAGACCTTGCTTCCTCTCTCCATTCTGTGATGAAACCAAGCTAAGGGCCCTCACCAGAACCTGATCATCCTGGCACCCCTTATCTCAGAGTTTCTAGCCTCCAGAACTATGAGAAATAAATGTTCATTGTTTAAGCCACCAAGTTTAGGGTAACTTGTTATAACTCAAAAGGACTAAGGGGCTTCCCTGGTGGCGCAGTGGTTGAGAATCTGCCTGCCAATGCAGGGGACACGGGTTCAAGCCCTGATCTGGGAGGATCCCACATGCCACGGAGCAACTAGGCCCGTGAGCCACAACTACTGAGCCTGCGCGTCTGGAGCCTGTGCTCCGCATCAAGAGAGGCCACGATAGTGAGAGGCCCGCGCACCGCGATGAAGAGTGGCCCCCACTTGCCACAACTAGAGAAAGCCCTCGCACAGAAACGAAGACCCAACACAGCCAAAAATATTAATTAATTAATTTAAAAAAAAAAGGACTAAGAACATCTAAGGCCTTTGAAACTTATTTCCATAAGGCAACTTCTACCAGCACAGTCCAAGAACCTATGACAGTTTTGTTTTAAGGGTGTTTGTTTGGCTCAGCTGCAACTGTGACCCATTCATCAGCACTTCCTGTATGCACAACAGAATTCCTAAGAATAGTTTTACTGCCTTGGATCAGGGGGCTTTAAAATCTTCATTGCAGGATCTATAAAAATGTTTGGCTTTGCTCCATGAGATATAGGGCGCAATATTGTACTATTCTTCTTGCAGCGAGGAAAGACTGAGAATTCTACCAGCATTGAGTTGAGGAATTATGTTCCTCAGTTTATTTAAACCAACTATTGCTCCATGTGAGGGTCATGGGATATAGGGCTATGGAGACCCATTATCAGTCATCTATTGCCACAACAATGCTGCATAACAAACTACCCCAAGCCTCAGTGGCTTAAAACAACAGCATTTATTTAGTTCATGAATCTGGGGGGTCAACTGGGGTGTTCAGCTCCTCTGGGTTGTACATGACTCATCTCAGCTGGGCTTGTTCATATATCAACAGTAAGCTAGTGGATTGGCTGGGAATTGGCTTACCCAGAATGACCTCAGTAGAGAAGTTATCCTATTTCTGCTCCATGTTATTTCTCACCTTCTGGAAGGCTAACTCAGGCGTGTACATATAGCTGAGGGAGGACTCCAAGAAAGAGAATGGGAGTACGTCAAGCCTCTTGAGACCTAGACTTGGAACTAATAAGCTGTAAGGTCAATCCAGATTCACGAGGTCATGGTTAAAGGCTGATGATATACTTCAAGAGTGCATACTGGTATTTGGGCTTATAAAGGCAAAGAGAAGTTATTACCCTGGGACCTAATGGGCTGAAGTAAACTGGAACCTATTTCAGTTCATAGATGATCTTAATCTCGATCAAACTGTAATGGACCAATTTCATACAACCTTACATAATAAGTTAATTCAAAACAGAATGTTCATAAAGTTTAAAACCTGATGAGGCAAAAATATTATAAAAATTAGTACCAGTCTAAAAATTGTGAATGGCAGTCTCCAAACTACTGGGGCAATAATACACATGCCCAGAAGGTCTTGAAATTTTGTCAAATCAGACTGGCTGTCATTATCTTACTAGTGCTCAGCTATTGGTAAGCATTAGAGATGCCATCAAAATTCTTTCATTATGTCTTGGATAACAACCAAGTACAAGGATATACTAGCTTTAAAAAGCATTGTGACAATCTGTTCCCCACTGGTACAAAGAATAAGGGGAGAAAGTAAAATTATGGCTGTAAATATACTAGATTATGAAAAAAGCTGGTGAGGAAATAATGAACCTGGTATATTCATACAGTTAATATGCTGCCAGCCGCAGCAAATCTTAATATTGCCATATTTCAAGAAAATGGTAATATTTGTTTTCAAGGGAGCACAAAATGGTCATGTTCATAGAACAATAATTACGTATTTAGTAACCTACAGTGAGGGAACAATCCAAAAATAGTAACAACAAAAATCATGAAAACTCTCTGTACCATATTTAGTGTTTTTTTGTTTTGTTTTCTGTTTTTCTTCTAGTCATTTGTGTGTGTGTGTGTTCATTTTTTTTTAACATCTTTATTGGAGTATAATTGCTTTACAATGGTGTGTTAGTTTCTGCTGTATAACAAAGTGAATCAGTTATACATATACATATATCCCCATATCTCTTCCCTCTTGCATCTCCCCCCCTCCCACCCTCCCTATCCCACCCTTCTAGGTGGTCACAAAGCACCAAGCTGATCTCACTGTGCTACGCGGCTGCTTCCCACTAGCTATCTATTTTACATTAGGTAGTGTATATATGTCCATGCCACTCTCTCACTTCGTCCCAGCTTACCCTTCCCCATCCCCATGTCCTCAAGTCTATTCTCTATGTCTGTGTTTTTATTCCTGTCCTGTCCCTAGGTTCTTCAAAACGAATTGTATTTTTTTTTTGTTTTGTGTTTTTAGATTCCATATACATGTGTTAGCATATGGTATTTGTGTTTCTCTTTCTGACTTACTTCACTCTGTATGACAGTCTCTAGGTCCATCCACTCACTACCAATAACTCAATTTCATTTCTTTTTATGGCTGAGTAATATTCCATTGTATATATGTCCCACATCTTCTTTATCCATGCATCTGTCAATGGACACTTAGGTTGCTTCCATGTCCTGGCTATTGTAAATAGAGCTGCAATGAACATTGTGGTACATAACTCTTTTTGAATTATGGTTTTCTCAGGGTATATGCCAGGTAGTGGGATTGCTGGGAGGTATGGCAGTTCTATTTTTAGTTTTTAAGGAACCTCCATACAATTCTCCACAGTGGCTGTATCAATTTACATTCCCACCAACAGGGCAAGAGAGTTCCCTTTTCTCCACACCCTCTCCAGCATTTATTGTTTGTAGATTTCTGATGATGACCATTGTAACCGGTGTGAAGTAACACCTCACTGTAGCATTGATTTGCAGTTCTCTAATAATTAGTAATGTTGAGCATCCTTTCATGTGTTTGTTGGCAATCTGTATAATTTCTTTGGAGAAATGTTTATTTAGGTCTTATGCCCATTTTTGGATTGGGTTGTTTGTTTTTTTGATACTGAGCTGCTTGTAAATTTTGGAGGTTAATTCTTTATCAATTGCTTCGTTAGCAAATATTTTCTCCAATTCTGAGGGTTGTCTTTTTGTTTTGTTTATGGTTTTCTTTGCTGTGCAAAAGCTTTTAAGTTTCATTAGGTCCCATTTGTTTATTTTTGTTTTTATTTCCATTACTCTAGGTGGTGGATCAAAAAAGATCTTGCTGTGATTTATGTCAAACTGTGTTCTTCCTATGTTTTCCTCTAAGAGATTTATAGTGTCCAGTCTTACGTTTAGGCCTCTAATCCATTTTGAGTTTATTTTTGGCTATGGTGTTAGGGAGTGTTCTAATTTCATTCTTTTACATGTAGCTGTCCAGTTTTCCCAGTACCACTTATTGAAGAGACTGTCTTTTATCCATTGTATGTCCTTGCCTCATTTGTCATAGATTAGTTGACCATAGGTGCATGGGATATCTCTGGGCTTTCTATCCTGTTCCATCGGTCTATATTTCTGTTTTTGTGCCAGTACCATATTGTCTTAATTACTGTAGCTTTGTAGTATAGTCTGAAGTCAGGGTGTCTGATTCCTCCAGCTCTGTTTTTCTTTCTTAAGATTGCTTTGGCTATTCGGAGTCTTTTGTGTTTCCATACAAACTGTAAAATTTCTTGATCTAGTTCTGTGAAAAACGTCATTGGTAACTTAATAGGGATCACATTGAACCTGTAGATTGCTTTGGGTAGTAGAGTCATTTTCACAATATTGATTCTTCCAATCCAAGAATATGGTATATCTCTCCATCTGTTTGTATCATCTATAATTGCTTTCATCAGTGTCTTATAGTTTTCTGCATACAGTTCTTTTGTCTCCCTAGGTAGGTTTACTCCTAGGTATTTTATTCTTTTTGTTGCAATGGTAAATGGGAGTGTTTCCTTAATTTCTCTTTCAGATTTTTCATCATTAGTGTACAGGAATGCAAGAGAGTTCTGTGCATTAATTTTGCATCCTGAAACTTTACCAAATACATTGATTAGCTCTAGTAGTTTTCTGCTGACATCTTTAGGATTCTCTAAGTATAGTATCATGTCATCTGCAAACAGTGACAGATTTACTTCTTCTTTTCCAATTTTTATTCCTTTTATTTCTTTTTCTTCTCTGATTGCCATGGCTAGGACTTCCAAAACTATGTTGAATAATAGTGGTGAGAGTGGGAAACCTTGCCTTGTTCCTGATCTTAGAGGAAATGTTTTCAGTTTTTCACCATTGAGAATGATGTTTGGTCTGGGTTTGTCATATATGGCCTTTATTATGTTGAGGTAGGTTCCCTCTATCCCCACTTCCTGGAGACTTTTTATCATAAATTGGTGTTGAATTTCGACAAAAGCTTTTTCTGCATCTATTGAGATGATCATATGTTTTTTATTCTTCAATTTGTTAATATGGTGTATCACATTGATTGATCTGCATATATTGAAGAATCCTTGCATCCCTGGGATAAATCCCACTTGATCATGGTGTATGATCCTTTTAATGTGTTTTTGCATTCTGTTTGCTAGTATTTTGTTGAGGATTTTTGCATCTATATTCATCAGTGATACTGGTCTGTAATTTTCTTTTTTGTAGTATCTTTGTCTGGTTTTTGTATCAGGGTGATGGTGCCCTCATAGAATGAGTGTGGGAGTTTTCCTTCCTCTGGAATTGTTTGGAAGAGTTTGAGAAGGATGGGTGTTAGCTCTTCTCTAAATGTGTGATAGAATTCACCTGTGAAGCCATCTAGTCCTGGACTTTTTTTGTTGGAAGAGTTTTAATCACAGTTTCAATTTCATTACTTGTGATTGGTGTGTTCATATTTTCTATTTCTTCCTGGTTCAGTCTTGGAAGGTTATACCTTTCTAAGAATTTGTCCAGTTTTTCCAGGTTGTCCATTTTATTGGCATAGAGTTGCTTGTAGTATTCTCTTAGGATGCTTTGTATTTCTGTGGTGTCTGTTGTTACTTCTCCTTTTTCATTTCTAATATTATTGATTTGAGTCCTCTCCCTCTCTTTCCTGATGGGTCTGGCTAATGGTTTATCAATTTTGTTTATCTTCTCAAAGAACCAGCTCTTAGTTGTATTGATCTTTGCTATTGTTTTCTTTGTTTCTATTTCATGTATTTCTGCTCTGATCTTTATGATTTCTTTCATTCTGCTAACTTTGGGTTTGTTTGTTGTCCTTTCTCTAGTTCTTTTAGATGTAAGGTTAGATTGTTTATTTGAGATTTTTCTTGTTTCTTGAGGTAGGCTTGTATTGTTATAAACTTCCCTCTTAGAACTGCTTTTGCTGCATCCCATTGGTTTTGGATGGTCGTGTTTTCATTGTCATTTGTCTCTAGGTATTTTTTGATTTCCTCTTTGATTTCCTCAGTGATCTCTTGGTTATTTAGTATCGTATTGTTTAGCCTCCATGTGTTTGCGTTTTTAACGTTTTTTTCCTTGTAATTGATTTCTAATCTCATAGCGTTGTGGTCAGAAAAGATGCTTGATATGATTTCAATTTTCTTAAATATACTGAGGCTCGATTTGTGATCCAAGATGTGATCTATCCTGGAGAATGTTCCGTGCGTACTTGAGTAGAAAGTGTAATCTGCTGTTTTTGGATGGAATGTCCTATAAATGTCAATTAAATCTATCTGGTCTATTGTGTCATTTAAAGCTTGTGTTTCCTTATTGATTTTCTTTTTGGATGATCTGTCCATTGGTGTAAGTGAGGTGTTAAAGTCCCCCACTATATTGTGTTACTGTTGATTTCCTCTTTTATAGATGTTAGCAGTTGCCATATGTATTGAGGTGCTCCTATCTTGGGTGCATATATCTTTATAATTGTTATATCTTCTTCTTGGATTGATATCTTGATCATTATGTAGTGTCCTTCCTTGTCTCTTGTAACGTTTTTTATTTTAAAGCCTATTTTATCTGATATGAGTATTGCTACTCCAGCTTTCTTTTGATTTCCAATTGCATGGAATATCTTTTTCCACCCCTTCACTTTCAGTCTGTATGTGTCCCTAGGTCTGACGTGGGTCTCTTGTGCACAGCAAATATATGGGTCTTGTTTTTGTATCCATTCAGCGAGCCTGTGTCTTTTGGTTGGAGCAGTAATCCATTCACGTTTAAGGTAATTATTGATATGTATGTTCCTATTACTATTTTCTTAATTGTTTTGGGTTTGTTTTTGTAGGTCCTTTTCTTCTCTTGTGTTTCCGGCTTAGAGAAGTTCCTTTAGCATTTGTTGTAGAGCTGGTTTGGTGGTGCTGAATTCTCTTAGCTTTTGCTTGTCTGTAAAGCTTTTGATTTCTCCATCAAATCTGAATGAGCTCCTTGACGGGTAGACTAATCTTGGTTGTAGGTTCTTCCCTTTCATCACTTTAAATATGTCATGTCACTCCCTTGTGGCTTGTAGAGTTTCTGCTGAGAAATCAGCTGCTAACCGTATGGTAGTTCCCCTGTATGATATTTGTCGTTTTTCCCTTGCTGCTTTCAGTAATTTTTCTTTGTCTTTAATTTTTGCCAATTTGATTACTATGTGTCTCGGCGAGTTTCTCCTTGGGTTTATCCTGTATGGGACTGTCTGCGCTTCCTGGACTTGGGTGGCTATTTCCTTTCCCATGTTAGGGAAGTTTTTGATTATAATCTCTTCCAGTATTTTCTCAGGTACTTTCTCTCTCTCTTTTCCTTCTGGGACCCCTGTAATGTGAATGTTTTTGCATTTAATCTTGTCCCAGAGGTCTCTTAGGCTGTCTTCATTTCTTTTCATTCTTTTTTCTTTATTCTGTTCCACAGCAGTGAATTCCACCATTCTGTCTTCCAGGTCACTTATCCATTCCTCTGCCTCAGCTATTCTGCTATTGATTCCTTCTAGTGTATTTTTCATTTCAGTTATTGTATTACTCATCTCTGTTTGTTTGTTCTTTAATTCTTCTAGGTCTTTGTTAAACATTTCTTGCATCTTCTCCGTCTTTGCCTCCATTCTTTTTCCAAGGTCCTGGGTTATCTTCACTATCATTATTCTGAATTCTTTTTCTGGAAGTTTGCCTATCTCCACTTCATTTAGTTGTTTTTCTGGGGTTTTATCTTGTTCCTTCATCTGGTACATAGCCCTCTGCCTTTTCATCTTGTCTATCTTTCTGTGAATGTGGTGTTTGTTCCACGGGCTGCAGGATTGTAGTTCTTCTTGCTTCTGCTGTCTGTCCTCTGGTGGATGAGGCTAAGAGGCTTTTGCAAGCTTCCTGATAAGAGGGACTGGTGGTGGGTAGAGCTGGCTGTTGTTCTGGTGGGTAGAGCTCAGTAAAACTTTAATACGATTGTCTGCTGATGGGTGGGGCTGGGTTCCCTTCCTGTTGGTTGTTTCGCCTGAGGCAACCCAACACTGGAGCTTACCTGGGCTCTTTGGTGGGGCTAATGGCGGACTATGGGAGGGCTCACGCCAAGGAGTACTTCCCAGAACTTCTGCTGCCAGTGTTCTTGTCCTCACAGTGAGACACAGCCACCCCCCGCCTCTGCAGGAGACCCTCCAACATTAGCAGGTAGGTCTGGTTCAGTCTCCTATGGGGTCACTGCTCCTTCCCCTGGGTCTCGATGTGCACACTATTTGGTGTGTGCCCTCCAAGAGTGGAGTCTCCATTTTCCCCAGTCCTGTCAAAGTCCTGCAATCAAATCCCACTAGCCTTCAAAGTGTGATTCTCTAGGAATTCCTCCTCCTGTTGCTGGACCCCCACGTTGTGAAGCCTGATGTGGGGCTCAGACCCTTCACTCCAGTGGGTGGACTTCTGTGGTATAAATGTTCTCCAGTTTGTGAGTCACCCACCCAGCAGTTATGGGATTTGATCTTATTGTGATTGCGCCCCTCCTATCATCTCATTGTGGCTTTTCCTTTGTCTTTGGATGTGGGGTATGTTTTTTAGTGAGTTCCAGTGTCTTCCTGTCGATGACTGCTCAGCAGTTAGTTGTGATTCTGGTGCTCTCACAAGAGGGAGTGAGAGCACGTCCTTCTACTCCACCATCTTGAACCAATCGATTTCACAATGATTAATTTTTTAGAAGTTAGACTTTGATGTTTTAGTTAGTGCTTTTCCAACACATCTCCAGTCCCTTGATATACTCAACTAATTAAGCAGTGATGTAGACTTTTCATGAAGTACTTTTTAATTAGCCACAGTGATTCCCAAATTATTCAGCCTGAGCTCAGGACCCTTAATATTCAAACTGACAATCCAGAGCATGTAAACTCTTTATTTAAATAGTGACATCTGAAATTAAGCTCAATAAAGGTTTCTATGGAAACTAACTGCAATATCAAAACTTTGCAAAACACAAAAATGACCCAATTAGAAGAGGTAAAAATAAATGTCAGAAAGTGTAGCTATGAATAGTATGGAAAGGTTACTTCTATTTCTTTACATTAATTTTCATAAGTGTGTCTGCATATTCATTAGAAGACTACAGAATTCATTTGCTATTCAAGAATATCAAGTAGATAAGAATGATACATAAAGTGAAATTTTTTGTCAATCTGCAATAAAATTGAAGCCAATTCCCTACACAGACTAAAACTGAAGAGTTAGTTTACATGAATGTATGCACACAGACATAAAATTCTAGGATATTTGCAGCAGAAAAGATGAATAACTTTTATGAATTAGTTCCAAGTAGAGAAGTTAAATAAGCCTTCTGTCTTCCTTAGAACTAAGAACAAAGGGAAATATTTGCTGAACTTGACTCCAGAATGAAATGCAAATAAAAACATGTTTATCAAATTTTATAATCAAATAAGAAGCTCTTAAAAATAGCTTTGAGAGTCAAGCATAATATAAGAACAATTCATGAATGTGCCAATCTTTTTTTCCTGCTATGAATGTTAACCAAGTTTAGATTTTAACCTTGACATTTGCATATACTGTGACAAATGAAAACCCAAAGTATTATTGTACATGGCTGCAGAATTCTAACTTTTGTTTTGAAAGCTCAGGTCTCAAGATATTTTCCTGGAAATCCTTAAATAAAGACATCCAAACATGTTTAAAAAGTAATATTCTGAACTCTACTAATGAAACACAGTATCAAAGTGACATATATAGTTGCATCACTAACAGGCACCTCAAACTTAACTCATCTGAAATTTAGCTCCTGATCTTTCCCTAACCTGCTTTTCCTGGAGTCTTCCTCATCTCAGTCAATGGCAACACCATCTTTTCAGTTGCTCAGACCAGAGTCATTTTTCACAATTCTATCAGCAAATCCCCTCAGCCCTCATTCAAAATATCCTCAGAATTCAATCACCTCTCTCCATCTTGCTTGCCACAACCATGCCCCAATCCACCACACTCTCACCTACATTATTACAG
Organism: Balaenoptera musculus; assembly: GCF_009873245.2. Classification (NCBI taxonomy): domain Eukaryota; kingdom Metazoa; phylum Chordata; class Mammalia; order Artiodactyla; family Balaenopteridae; genus Balaenoptera; species Balaenoptera musculus. The sequence continues at coordinate 19,588,598 of NC_045796.1, forward strand.
CAACCTCCTAACTGCTCTGCTTCCTTCTTCTGACTTTCCCCCTTTTGTCAAAACTTAAAAACTGCAGCAAGAGTAATTCTGTTCAGAAAAAGTAAGGCTGATCCTGTCTCTACTGTGCTCGAACTTCCCAGTGGCTTTCCATCTCACTCAGAACAAAGCCAAAGTTTTCACAAGGGACAGTTAAGTCCTGCAGGACCTGTTCCCCTGTGTGCCTCTCTGACTTCTCACCTGCTATTCAATGTACTCACTGGCTTCAGGCAGCCTGAGCTCCTTACTGTTCTCCCACTAAGCCGGGCATGCCGGTGCGTCTTTTTATTTGCTATTCCTCTGCTTGGAATGCCCTTCCCAGGTGTTTGCTTGGCTCACTCTCACATCTTTAATCAAATGTCTCCTTCTCAGTGAGGCTTTCTCTGGCCATTCCCTTTTAACATGCTCTTATGATCACTTAAATGAGAATATATTTTGCTTAATTTATTTTTGTTCTATTTATTTCTCTGCACTGAAATGTAAGGTTATTGAAACAGTTCTTTTCCTCTTTTGTTTTCAGCTGTATTTCCATCTCCTAGAATAAAGCCTTGCATATACTAGGTGCTCAATAAATTTTGTTGAACGTTGAATCAGTGAAATATATTTCATTTAGAAAAATAATAGTCCTAACTTTTCCTTAAATAAAGTAAAACTCATTGACAACAACATAAATTAACTGATCAATACATTAATAAGAAATGACTGAGATTCCAGAGATCAGTGGTGTACAGGTTCTATGAGGGTTATAAGAACTCCCTATCTTCAAAGATCTTATAGTTTAAGAAAACAACATTCATTAGAAAACAATAAAAGACAATCTATTACTAAATTCTAAGTCCAAAGTAGTCAAGCATTGTGGTATTTAGGAGGTGAGTGTTCTAATCCCATTGCTGCCATTAACTAAATGAACCTAAGGAAATGTTGCCCCTTTATCCTCAATGTCTTCATTTTGCAGATAAGGAGAATGCACTAGGTGGCTTACTGGTCCACTAGAATTCTTAACTTCTATTGGTCTATTATTTGAGAGAAGAGAGAAAGTAGAGATATGTGACAGAGGTGGTTAGCTGTTCAGCAACTCTTTTCCTCTTCTCCTAGCTCTTAGCCTCCCAAGAAGCCATACCAAAGGAGTTCTAAAAACCTTGATTGATTGAAAATAGATTCACACCAAACAGTTTCCCAGTGAATTCTGCTGAATTTTATCAAGTTAGACACAAATCACTGCATTTACATATTTTGGTATTTTAAAATAATTTTCTAATATCAAAATGTGAATGTTATTAAAAGTAGAAATAGTTTTTGTCATTATTCTTACCCTGTCTTATAAAAACTCATTGTCTTCAGTTGTTATTTATCTATATCATGCGTATTATCTGTTTTGATTTGCCCAAAGAGACCACAAGTTTCTCTAGGTCAAGAGTCATGAATTATACACCTTTCTGTCCTTTTTTTTTGGGAGGGGTGTATTCAGTGCTTTGTATGTGCTGTGTGAATGAATGGGGTCTAGACATTTCTGAATAAAATCTTCTCAGCCTAGTTATAGGAAATATGTGTCACATCACTGTGCTACAATACAAATTTGGTCATGGATAGAGTCTTTAATGCTCTGGTAGTTCCTGGTGGCAGGGAGAAGGGAGACATCCTGTGGAGTTCATCAAGCCCTGAAAGACCTTTAACAATGCGCCGCCCTTCTTTGGCATGCCTCTAGTGAGTAGTGCATGGGAAGTATCTGTCCCTTCTTGTCGCTTGTGCCCATATACACCCATGTTGGTGGTGTGGCCCTAGGTGACACCTTATCTTCTGCTGACTTTTATATCAAAGCAAGTCCTAAAGAAGAAAAAGGGATCAAACCAGTGCTGCTTACTTATGTCTGCGGTTAGCATCTCCTAAGCATGCGTGCAATACAATCTCTTCCCTCTGGCCTGAATACTAAATACCTGAATTCTCAGTTTCCTTTTCCTTTATTTATCTTTTCTTATAACTTGTCCCACCAGAGACCAAAGCAGTCTCCATGTTTCCAGAATATAGAAACATGAATCCTTGGGGCAATACACACTCCCTCCTCATTTTAGCTATTTTAGAAATTAAGTTGGCAATTTAATTCTTGTATCTCCAGCCTTGGCACTTTCTATACTTATTGAACAAACTGGAAGAGATGACCAAAATCTGAGTTGTGATGTTGTAAACACGAGTTACCTGTGCAGATTCTTTTAAAGTTGGGATTTTCCAGAATGTGTCCTGGTAAGCGGCACTGGAACCGATGTTGCCAGAACTCAGGGAACCAGGGATTCCGCGTATTAGTGTCCAGCCTCAGTTTCAGGAAATAATCATCAAAGGACCTGACCTCTGGAGACTGCAGCTTTATCGTGATTCCCCCGTTGGCTTCCACCTCATAACCTTCAATGACTTCATCTCTGTCTGCCCAGCCATCACTAAAAAATGCAGGGATTGGGGTGGGGAGAGAGAAAGACAAAAGTCTCACAAATAGAGCTATGAGTTTTGCATGAATGAAGCAATTCAGCAAGACTTAAAGTCTATTTTAAGCCAACATTGTTAACTATCAATGACTTTTTTTTATTTTTGTGGACAATAGAAAATTATAGTGTCATAATGTCAAAAACAAACAATCATAATGTCTTGTTTGTTTTTCACAGTAGTGAAAGTGATGATGAAGATGATGACAGTAACAATTACAAGAACTAACGTTTATTGAGCATTTACTAGTCACCAGATTCTGCACTATTCAATTTTACTGAGTCAGATGTTCAGCAAATAGCTGAGTCCTGGTGGATCCTGGATACAGATCCAGGCAGTCTGGCTCCCAAGCCCATTGCTCTTTACAACTAGACCACAAAGCCCATCGGTTGTTCTCCAAACCCGAAGAAAATAAAACCCAGGTACTCAGGACCTTCTCAATAAGAGCTAGGCAAGGTTTCAAGGTTGCAATCAAGACCATTATATGAGCTGCATTATATAGCGTAGAAAATTGATCTAGCTTAGAAACATGACAATCACAGATTTTGTTCCTGGACATTGTTCAAATTTGCATCTCTTAGAAATGACCAGATGCTTTTTTTTTTTCCTAATGTTATTTCAAAATAACAGCATTAAAAGAAAACAACCTGACTCCCCAAAATAAAAAAATCCTCCTGCTCTCTAAATGGCAGTTCACTGACATTTCATTTGTAGGTTCAAATTTTTTAAGTTTGTCCACTTTCTAGAACATTCACATCTGCCAAGAGGGATATATCTCCAGTTTAATTCAAGTGTATCTATGAGCTAGGCCCAACCTCATGTGAGTGGCTATGATCCCTTCCCAAGAGGGGGTCAAAGAAAAATTGCACCAGAGTTAAAGAGGCAAAGAAGACTTTATTCAAGACTATTTCAATAGGCCAAAGATACTGAACTCAATTCTGCTGAAACAAAAGGTGGAAGTGCTAGGATAAGCTAGTGAGGAAGTGCTGGCTGACACTGAGTGGAGCTTGGTCAATGTGATTAAACCATCTGTGTTTGATAATTGTCATTTATCTAAATTAGGCTCCCACCTTCCCACAGAAACTGGGCGATAGGGGTCTGCTATCACTCTTAACGATCATATTTTAAAGGGATGGCTCCCAGGCACCTGAGAAAAAAATTTCTCTGTTGTAAAACTAGCAAGAGGCTGGGAGAAATTTTACATTTCAAAGGGGCAGAGAAAGAATTGACACTGGCGTGCCTTTAAAAGTAAAAAGCTGTATCATTCATCTGTCGATGGACACATATATACAATGGAATATTACTCAGCCATAAAAAGAAATGAAATGGAGGTATTTGTAATGAGGTGGATGGAGTTAGAGTCTGTCATACAGAGTGAAGTAAGTCAGAAAGAGAAAAACAAATACAGTATGCTAACACATATATATGGAATCTAAGGGAAAAAAAAAAAGGCCATGAAGAACCTAGTGGCAAGACGGGAATAAAGACACAGACCTACTAGAGAATGGACTTGAGGATATGGGGAGGGGGTGGGGTGAGATGTGACAGGGTAAGAGAGTGTCATGGACATATATCCACTACCAAATGTAAAATAGATAGCTAGTGGGAAGCAGCCGCATAGCACAGGGATATCAGCTCGGTGCTTTGTGACCACCTAGAGGGGTGGGATGGGGAGGGTGGGAGGGAGGGAGATGCAAGAGGGAAGAGAAATGGGAACATATTGTATATGTATAACTGATTCACTTTGTTATAAAGCAGAAGCTAACACACCATTGTAAGGCAATTATACTTCAATAAAGATGTTTAAAAAAAAAAAAAAAGCTGTGACAAAGTGAGAGAGTGGCATGGACATATATACACTACCAAACATAAAATAGATAGCTAGTGGGAAGCAGCCGCATAGCACAGGGAGATCAGCTCGGTGCTTTGTGACCACCTAGTAGGGGTGGGATAGGGAAGGTGGGAGGGAGGGAGACGCAAGAGGGAAGAGATATGGGAACATATGTATATGTATAATTGATTCACTTGGTTATAAAGCGGAAACTAACACACCATTGTAAAGCAATTATACTCCAATAAAGATGTTAAATAAAAAAAAAAAGTAAATGTTCTATCTAAGAAAAGGGAATTCTCGGGGCCCAAAGTAAGGAAGAAATTTGCCTAAATTCTAGTCAAGCTTTGGAGAACATTAAGAGTGCCTTGAGCAAGGAGTGGATCTATTCCTCTACCCACGGAGTAGGTGGAGGTAGCCCTGCATGTAGCCCTGCAGTTTCTGGAACACAACCATTCAGTCTCTGCCAGAGAAAGTGTTTTATCACTTGCTTCTCACAGAGCAGGGAGCTGGGCCAAACACATATGACAGACCATAGCTCATTCCTCTCCTTGTTACCTGAGACCAATTTAGATAAATATGTCCTCCACTTAGCTGAGCTAATTGGTATAATTTCATTCCAGAATCTTCCCAGTGAACCACACAGGAGCTACATTTTCAACAGATCAAATACAGAAGGTAAGTTGACTTAATATGATCCAGAACTAAAGGAATTTTGAGGTAAGGTGTAGTCTAACCAGCCAGACCAGAGAATATCTATATGCTTCTTCTAAATCTGCTAGAATATAAATTTTAATATTTTGCATGGATCTTTCTTTTCTCTCTTTCCTCCCTCTTCCCTCCCTTCTTTCTTTCCTTCCTTCCTTCTGCATTTACCTAGCACCTACTATGTACCAGATGCTCTGCTATGCTCAGGATTCAGTTCAGAATAAGAAATATTATTCTCTTCCCCCTGGTGTTACAGACTTGTGGGAAAACAGATGTTAAACAAGAATTTCAAACACTGTGGAGGTAAAGAAGGAGAAGTGACCAAAACTATGGGAAGGAGGGGCTTGGGTCTAACTTAGTCTTGTGTGTATGTATGTGAGTGTGGGTGAAGAAAGGTGTGATTAGGAATGGTTTTCCTAAGAAAGTGATGTCTGAGCTGAGACTCAAAGGATGAGTAGGCATTAGTCAGGTCCAGACAGGAGGAGGGATTGGTAAAGAAAATTCCTGATAGATTATCTAACATATAGGAAAGAACAAGGCTCATTCAAAGAATTTAGAGTGTCTGTTCATGGGAGCACAGAGAGAAGTTAGCAGGAGATGGGGATGTTGGCAAAATTCCACCCTAGGAACTCTTAGCCTAAGGACTACAGGAGATCCTCAAAGTGTTGTAAGGCTATTACTTAATGAGGTCATTCAGCTCTACCCTCTGGTGGTAAATGACCTGAGTATTTTGGGGGACAAGTCCTCTACTCACCATCACTGAACATGATGGCCAATCAAACTGATTAAAAGAAAAAAAAAAAAAGCCCACTCATTTATCTTTCTATATCCTCAGTCTGGTTAGAAAGGTTTGAACTAGTTTGTTTGGATTTATTCACATTTATATCACAACTACATCTATAGCAGTTTGAAGATGAGAGCTATAGTTCATGTCATGTTGAAAAGGAGGGTAAAAATAAAACCAGTTAGGTTTTCAAGAAATTCTGCCTATGAGTATATATTTAAAATCAAGATGACATAACTTGAAGGAAATAATTACTTTTTGACGTTGTTAGGCTTGAAGTGTGTTTCTCCCCAAGGTTTAATATTATGCGAGACTTTTATGTGCATGTATAGTCTGAACAAGAAACCCACAATTTTTAAAAGTGTATGAAATGTCTTCCCTAGTGTTTATTTGCATTTTTTAGAAAAATCATTAAGTTTATAAAAGCGAGTATCATGTGTCAGTGCTGGAAGCAGAGAAAGTGTGACCTCCTGCCCTTTTGCAACCAACACAGAGGAGTGCACCATAGGGGTAAACCCTTGTCTATGAATATAGACAACTTGAAGTCATATGGTTTAGTGGGGTGAAGCCCTAAATCCCCTTTGCCATTGGTCAAAGCCCTTCCCCCCTCACCACAGATGACTCCCTTCTAGAAATTAGAGTTGGTGTTAGATCCAAGAGATTATAAAATCAGGGACAATCGAGATGTGATAGAGAAAATATTCAACTAGGATTAGTCGGTGAATATATCTTGAAGTGTTAATTGCTAAAGTTTTGTATGAGATCTTAAATCTATCACAGGTGAGGTATAAAGGAATGATAACAAATCAAAAGTCACAGAAAAACAATCGTAAAGCAACTCCTGGTTTGTATATATTTTAATCATTTCTTCTGTGTACCACTTGTCAGATGTATATATTTGAGGATTTTGAAAGATTTTTGCTCTTTAGTTATAGCATTGGGATTTTTTACAAGGATATTGTTTTGGTGAATTCTCTGTGAAGCACACTTGGGAACGGAGAGCCAGCAGCTCTCCTGATACCTGGTATAGGTTTTTTCTTTCCCTGTTGATGGTGGTAGGGTGGTGGTGGTAGTGGCGGTGGTGGTGTAGACTGTGCTTGAGCAGAGATGACCTGCAGGCACCTGCTCACCCCAAGTGTCTGGAGTGAATCCTGCTGGGCTGGGTGCTGGTCAGCCTTAGGCAGGGCTGAGCTCTTCTGAGGCACATTCACAGCCTCTAGCAGCTTCTGCTACTCCATCTGTCTCCCAATTTTGAGTTCATTTTCTATCTGGGGTCTGGATATGAAACTGCATAATGTGAATAAATGGGGGGAACATTTAACAGGAAGCTACATGTCTTAAGTATTCCTCACAAATATACAAGACTCCTTATTTCCTATCCCCCCTCAACATTTTTATACAACAATTCTTTCACAAGATTGTTCTTCACTTCCCCCAAAAGCATTGCTCTAGTCCTATGAAATTTCACAATCCAAACTTATAATAATAAGATTTCTTCCACTCAATAAATTCTGATATTAACAACAAGGGAATATTATTTCTAATTCTACCTATTACAACTTGACAGGAGCTTCAGGAGTGTTATTTTGCATTATATCAGTTAAAATAATTTAATAAGCTAATTGATAGTAAAAAAAAAAGAAATGCAATAGTATTCATTTAAAAAATTGTACAAAAACATTTTAGAAAATCCTATTTACATTCAATTAAAATAATTACAGTCTAGAGAGTAAAGCAATTTGATTTGTGTAATGAATTCAAGTGATTGTGTATACCTGATAATAAAACTATAATTCTTTAAAAATAATCCAAAGTTTACCATATAACCAGGGACAGAAGAAAAGCATAATAAAAACAATATTTTCAAAAACATATGTAAACAAGCACAACATTACATAAATTAAAATGCTAACTATATTTACAAAGGTTGAAGAAATGTAGGATAATGTAATTTAAGTCAAGTGATGCCAATTATGAGAAATATTTTGGAGGTAATGGCAGCTTTTTCAATAATAATTGAGACTGGCTTTATTCATTCAACGCGCATTCACTAAGGGTCTTATATGAGTTAAGCATTTGCTCACTGCTTTGATACATTGCTCAAAAGTAGAGGTAAGGTCCTTGCCATCAAGGCAATTACAGGGGTGGGATAGTCTGGCCGCTGAATACACAATAGCCACAGAGCTGCAATCCCTGAAAGAAAAGGAAGACAGGCTACAGAAACATAGAGATGGGGCAAAGGAGTCATGCCAAGGGAGATTTTGCCCAAGGGGAAATAACATCTAGGATGAAACTTAAAGGAGGAGTTGAAGTTGCACAGGTAAAGAGGGAGATGGGAGAGAGACCAGCTAAAGAGGGAAAAAAGCTTTGAAACAACAGCAAGGCTTTCAGTTTACTTAGAGTGTTCAAGGTAAGGAAAGATAGGACAAGCAGGGGTGAGATCTGGAAGAACCTTAACATCCTTGTTAAGGGTTTTGGATTTCATTTTTATGGTGGTAAGAAACTACTCAGATTTTCAGCAGGAATATGACACAATTAGATTTGCTTTAGAAGGGTTTTTCTAGAAAGTACCTAGAGTGTAAGTACTTGTGAAGATTCTTTGGTTCTAGAATTCCGAGGCAGAAACTGTAGAAACAAACACATAGACATGTGCACACACACATGCACACACACAGGCTAATAACATTGTATTATGAAGGCACAGTGGCAGTGTTGATGAATCAGGAATTGGGGTAGTGGTCACAATTAGTTTATATTTAATTTTAAAATTAGTTACTGCCAATTCACCATGAATGTAGAACTAACACAAAATGTAGGTCCCTTTATTTAATTATCTAGGACAGGCATTTAGAGGTCACTCAGCCTACTGAAAAACACAAGAGAGGATAAGGGGATGGAGTCACCTTTTATTGTCCTATACATCTGGAGTTATTATAGAATTCAAACAGAGGCCTTACTTCTAAAGCTACTCTGTTTCAGTGGAAAACGGAGGCTGGGGAGAGAATGGGAAGGTATCAAAAGACAAAAGAGGAAGAATGAAGGGAATTAATTCTCAAGGAGCTGAAGCTCCATGTAAAGATCAAGGTCAGATCAGGTTTCCTTACTTTCCATCTGCTCCTGACCCCTAAACCCTAACCCACCTCTGGCATCCTGAGCCTGGAATCATCTGCCACCCGGAGACTCGTAATTATCCTCCTCTCCTAGCAGAAATGTAGGGCAACTACTGATAAATATTGCACACAGCCATGCAAGTGTGGAGGCCCCTCCTAAACCTTCTACAGACCATTTCTCATGTATCAGTTACAATTTCAAGCCAGTGTGAAAGAAGGGTGGGCCAATGCGGAATTACTTGTGGACAAGTAGGTCTTTTGAATTCCTTCAAATTCTACTGCCAAGGTAGCACCCCATTTTGTCTCTCATTCAATTAACCCAAAGAGACAATATGAAATAGGAATTGGTTAGTTAAACTTTCTAAGCCTCTGTTTCTCCACCTATAAAATGGGAATGGAAATGGTTATCAACTTCTTAAGAGTTGTGTGAGAATTAAACTAGATAATCCATATAAAACACTTATCACAGTATGTAAGGCATGATGAAGTCTTACTAGACATAACAGTTCTTTATCATCAATCTTCTCATGATCCAACCAATGTACTGAGCTGTATCGACACGTAGGAGAGACTTCTCTACAAAAGTGCTGCTCACAGTGTGGTCCAAAATTGGTGCCAGTCATGATCTGTTTTTTACCAGTTGACGAGGAGAGACTGAGAGGAAGCATTTAGAAAAACCTACAGCAGTTAGACATTGTTGCAAGATCTAAGAACATGACTGGTGGACTCATGTCTTTGAATAAACAGGGTTTAACCACTTTGTTTTCCAATTCATACGGCGAATTGCCCATGCCTCAAGCCTATCCACGGTCATATGCAGTAGAACTCAGTTACACTGTGTGAGCTTTTTAGGTTACTTTGCCAAATACAACCCCAAATTATATAAATATTTGAGAATATATAAGCACTTATTTTTATCAATTTGTTTTTACAATCACATTAAATTTTAATCAAGACTGTTTTATAATTTATCATATAACATTACTTTCTATAGCAGAGAAATAAAATTTTCATTATTTACTTTAACTCCAATTATATGTGGCCGCACAAGCTTCACCAGAATTTTTTTTTTTTTTACAAGAAAAGATACAATTTGCTGAATGTGGCAGTAGTATTTGAATGTGGACAGCGGAAATGATTCCATAGAAATAGGGCAAAAAGAGTTCCAATGAAATTTACCTGAAAATATGTTGGTTTATATATTGAATTTATCCCTAATTGATGGTGAAGTGCTGAAACCATAGTGTATTATCTGTGGGGCTGTTTTAGTTAATGAATTCATGAAATCATCAAAATGTATTAGTCACTTGTAGTAGCCCTGCCACCCTTTTCCACAGTTTTGATTTCCTCTGTTTCAGTTACCCACAGTCAACCGTGGTCTGAAAACACTAAATGAAAAATTCCAGAAATAAACAATTTATAAGTTTTAAGTTGCATGCTGTTCCGAGTAGCGTGATGAAATCGCTTGAGGTCCAGCTCCATCCAGCCCAAGGTGTGAGTCAACCTTTTTCCAGGATATCCCACCTGTTAGTCACTTAGTAGCCATATCGTCTCAGTTATCAGATTGACTGTTGAGGTATTACTTGTGTTCAAGTATCATTTTACTTATTAATGGCCTCAAAGTGCAAGAGTGGTGATGTTGGTAATTGCGATATGTCAAAGAGAAGGAGTAAGATGTTTCCTTTAAGTGAAAAGTTCTCAACTTAATAAGGAAAGAAAAAAATTGTATGCTGAAGTTGCTAAGATCTACAGTAAGAACAAATCTTCTTTCCATGAAATTGTGAAGAAGGAAAAAGAAATTTGTGATAGTTTTGCTATTACACCTCAAACTGCAAAAGTTACAACCACAGTGTATGAAAAGTGCTTAGTTAAGATGTAAAAAGCAATACATTTGTACAATAAGATATTTTGAAAGAAAGAAAGACAACACATTCACCTAACGTTTATTACAGTATATTGTTAGTTTTTGCTGTTAATCTCTTACTGTGCCTAATTTATAAATTAAACTTTATCATAGATATGTATGTATAGAAAAAAACATAGTATATATAGGAGTCAGTACTATTTGCAGTTTCAGGCATCCACTGGGGGTCTTGGAATGTATCCCCCATGGATAAAGAGGGACTACTGTATACACAAAACATAAAGGATTAAAATTTTAAACCAAAAGAATCATTTGAAAGAAAAAGCATTGAATTAAAAGCCGATAAAAGCATGTGTTCAATATTCTACATATAAACATTAGTGTTTCATGGGTTTTATATGAAGTGGCATTTGCGATTGCTAAGAATTAAATATATATACAGTTGACAAGACATTATGAATGACTACGTTAGAGGTATTTACTTAGAAATGTTCAGTGATTTTGGTAAAACGGTAACTCAAGTACTACTTTCTGATGCCATCATAGCTGGATGATTTCCAAAACTGCCTAATGATATGGAAAACCAACTCACTGAATAAATAAAGCTGGTAAAGCATTCTTTCACTGTAAGTTGATGAATGTGCAGATATTGCTTTTTGTGGCAGTTCTTTTAGTATATGTGCAGTTTGAAAATGATAAAGATTTGAAGAAAGAAATCTCTGCTCTGATTTAAATTCTCTTTTAGCGGGACTTCCCTAGTGGCATAGTGGTTAAGAATCCGCCTGCCAATGCAGGGGACACAGGTCCCAGCCCTGGTCCGCGAAGATCCCACATGCCGCGGAGCAACTAAGTCCATGCGCCACAACTACTGAGTCCACGTGCCACAATTACTGAAGCCCGTGCGCCTAGAGCCCATGCTCTGCAACAAGAGAAGACACTGCAATGAGAAGCCTGCGCACTGTAACAAAGAGTAGCCCCCGCTCGCCGCAACTAAAGCCCGCGCGCAGCAACGAAGACTCAACACAGCCAAAAATAAAATAAATTAATTTTAAAAAAATTCTCTTTTAGCTTTATGGCTGAGAAACACAAGTAGCTCTAAACTTTATAAAATTATGAAGAATTATTTTGTCAAGAAATGTGGTTGACAGTTTATGTTTTATATAAAGGAATGTTCTGATGCTGCAACTGCCAGCATCAGGAAAACATTCTGAAGTAGTTACCTAAGTTAAGGAGCTTGTGAGAGAATGTAAATCAATGCAATGCTTCCCTCATTGAGAAAGTCTTGATTTAAAAAAAGTCAGCTGAAGTAAACAACGCTGGTGACACAGCACAAATTTTGAGTTATGTAAGACCCAAAGTTGGCTCATTAGAACTGACTGTTAGCATTTTTTCTGAATGCTGTATTCAGTAAATTCATGTTGGTAGATTGAAATTATCCATGATGGTGATACATACTTCAAGCAAACCAGTAAATGCTACAAATTAGGGATTCTTTTTTCTTGTTTTCTTTTCCCACACAACCAGTTATGATAATATGGAAACTGACCATGAACAGCTATTTTTGGTATTAAAGAAAGAAGCTGTGTCAAGAGTGTCTGAACTGCAAAATAAACTCTTAAATGTTTCTTCAGGAGAAGAAATAAGGTTGGTTCCAATATTTAAACATATTAATACGAAAGCCTGACTTGCTCTATTGACTGATATCTTGGATATATTTAGTAATCTTTATATTTCTATGAAAAGAAATAATTCGATTATTTTTCCAAAGGGGAGCTAAGATCAAAGAGCAAAATTAAAAGTTAGAAATTTTGAAGAACAAGGTTTTTTTGCAGATTGCTATATCACAGTTTTAATTTTAAAATAATTGTCAATAAGTAGGAAATGATCTTGATATTATCATCTGCAAAGTGTTATCAGCAAACACTATGAATTTGATTGCTTTAGTTTCCTTGGGCTACCTAACAAATACCATAGACTGGTGGCTTTAACAATGGAAATTTATTTTCTCACAGTTCTGGAGAATAGAAGTCCAAGATCAAGGTTCCAACTGATTCAGTTTCACTGAGAGCTCTCTTCCTGGCTTGCCAACTATGTCCTAACATGGCCTTTCCTTGGCGCATATAGAGACACAATGAGAGAGAACAATCTCTCTGGTGTTTATTCTAACAAGTACACTAATCCGATTGGATCAGGGCTCCCCCTGTATGACCTTATTTAACCTTAATTAAATCCCTTAAGGTCCCATCTCCAAATTCAGTCACATCAGAGGTTAGGGCTTCAACAGATTAATCTGGGGGCACTCAATTCAGTTCATAGCAGATGGAATAACACTAAAGTTATCATTTGCTGAAAAATCTTAATATAAAAAAATTAATGAATCCAGAATTCACATATTTCATCAAAAGATAATTTAAATTGAACTAAAAGGTTATGGAATAAATTATTGGAGCTGGCTACTGTTAAAGGATTGAAGATGACTTTTTAAACTACAGCCTCACTTGCTTTACTTGGTTCAAAAATTTTAAATAAATATCCCAAACTTGCTGAAATTGCTGTAAAATCTCTTCTTCCATTTCCATCAGTAAGCTGATGTGAGGCTGGTTATTCTACTAGGAATTTTATGAAAACAAAATAAAGAAGCAGTTTATACATGCATAATCCCATGCAAGTATCTTTGTTTATCCAACCAAGATTAGATAATTTAATAAACTCACTTATCATATTAAATTTTTAAAATATTGACATGCCTGGTTTTTGTTCAAAGTGTGTATATAAGTATTTAACATAGGTATCCTCTACTTCACTTACAACATTTTGTTTATTTATAATTATAGAACATCTAAAAGTTACAAGTGTAACAGTAATTTTCTCTACTAATCACCTAGGCACACACTTTCGATGAACAATGGATACATTTTTTGTAACTTTCTTTTCTCCTTTGTTTCGTTTATTTTTATTATATTTACTGAAATGAGATTTTATGCCTGTTAAATCTAATAATACAACTTTGGGCTTGTATTCGCATGTCTTTATGCTATATTTAATTTCTTAGTAATTTACCTTTTTTGTATTTTTCAAAGTACAACTCTGCCCTAGATTGGGACTTAAAAAAAAAAAATAGAAGTTTGAGAGTCACTGTTCTAGACACTCTATCCTTTATGCCTTAGAAATTGTTAGGGTAAAGACTATGCTATTACGACAGTTCAAAAAAGGACACTTCAGAAACTGTATCTTAATGTGTGTGGTAAATGAAGTCATGACTACCAGTAGAGACTTTAATTTTGTTGAGAAACATGCAAAATTTTACAGATTGAAACTACCATTCTTCACTCTCTCATTTAAATCCCTGGCAGTTTTATTGCTGCTGAACCTTTATTTTTCAGGTCCCTATGCCATTTGAGTGAAAGGCTGCACTTCCCAGATAATTGTTAAGAACCAACTGAAGGGAGGCAAGAGACTTATTAGAAAAAGAATGCAATAAGGAGGCAGACGGATTCTCATTAGAGCATAAACTAGATCCTGGCACTCCTCTGCTTAAAACCCATAAGTGCCTTTTCATCTCATCCAAAGTTTTTCAAAGAGTACCTTAAAAAACCCTGCACACTCTGATCCCCATTACCTCTCTCATCTCTACTATTCTACGTTTTGCTCTGCTCCAGCCACACTGGGATACCCTGGTCTATAGGATCTTTGCACTGGCTATTTTCTCTGCCTGGAATCCTGGAATTCTCATCACTTGAATATTTGCATAGCTTTCTCTTTTACTTCCTTCATGTCCGCTCAAATATCACATTCTCATAGAGGTCTTTCCCTGTTTAAAGTTGTGTCCTTTCTATTCCTCTTTTCTACTCCCTTTATCTCCTTAAAATATCACTATCTGACATACCATATAAATATATTTTCTATATCCTTCCAGTAAAATGGAAGCTCCACATAGGCAGAGAGGATTTTATCTTTTTTGTTCATTTATATAACCCCAGAATTTATACTAGTTCTTGGCTCATAGTAGGTGCTCATTATATATTTGTGAAATGAATTAATGGATAAAAGACTCTGTGAACTAATTTATTTTCAAGAATTCATAGAAAATACTATGATCCGTGGTATGCTAGAGGTGGCTCATACCAACTGGCAAGAACCCATTGTCATCATATTTTCCCAGATCTGCATTAAGTGACTTCATGGTAGTAGGTTGAAACTGGCCATAATGCCAGGTGGCTTAAAACAACAGAAATTTATTCACTCAAAGTTCTGGAGGCTAGATGTCTGAAATCATGGTCCCCTGTGGCCATGCTTCCTCTGAGACTCTAGGTAGACTCCTTTCTTGCTTCTTCTGAGTCCCTGGTGGCAGCCCTCAACCCATGGCACTCCTTAGCTTCTAGCTGCAGCACTCCAATCCCTGACTCTGTTGTCACATGGTGTTCCCCTATGTGTGTCTGTGCCACTGTCTCTCTTCTCCACTTACAAGGGCATCAGTCATATTGGATTAAAGGCTACCCTACTCCAGTATAACTTCATTTTGACTGTACACTTGCAACAACTCTATTTCCAAATTAGGTCACATTCTGAGGTACTGGGGATCAGGAGTCAACATATTCAACATATCTTTTTAGAAGACACAATTCAACACATAACAAAGAGCAAACACTACAAATCAAGACTTTATTGTTCTGCTTTGCTTCATTTTTTTTTTTTAAGAGAGGCAGTTGTTAAACATCTATCAGCATACCACTAACTATAACATGCTGTGACATTTTCTCTGAAATGCAGGGTTAGTTGTGAACTTCTAACCTGTTAGATGAGCTAAAGATTATTTAAATGATTATTGTTTAGTCCTAAAATATCCATAATAGAAATTAAAAGCTATTATTTTTTGAAATAAACAGCTATTTTTTCTGAAAGATATTGTTACATGTTTTAGGCATTTGGATCACTTTACTTTTTCTTTCTCAAGAATAGATAACTACATTCTAAGAAGGATCAGAAAATATAAAACACCCCCAAAACAGACCAAAATAGTTTTAATAAATACTATTAATTTTAAAAACAGATTTATAGTTTATACATGCAGTTATTTGAATTGGAGAACTATTTTTGCCCCTTTTGTGCTACAGACATATGTACTTATGAATGCTTTAGACCTCTCAGCTTTGAGATCTTAATAAGTGATGAGTTGAGTTATACCTGGAACTATACCTTAGTAAATCATTCTAATAATACAAGAAAATTAATACAAAGATAGTATATGTGTATATGGTACTTTTAATTTTACATTTCATGTAATTAATTTAGAGTATCCATTGAAAAACAAATTTAGATCTTTCAATATTAGCTGATTCAAATCTTTTGCATTCTTTCATTTAATAAATATTTGCTGATATCCTACTTAGCGCCAAGCACTGTCAGATCCTGAGAACACATTGATTAATAAGACCAGAAATGTCCCTACTCTTTAAATTAAACTTAAATTTAAATTCATAGGTGGGGCTCCTACTTCCAGCCACAATGGAGTAAGAAGTATTAAATTCAGTCTTCCATCTGAAAAAACTAAAACACTGGACAAAATATATAAAACAATGGCTCTCAAAACATTTTACATTGGACAATGAAGGACAGTGATCTCTGAAAAGTGAGCACCAAATGAGATGAGCCCTACAATTGTTTGATCTTACTGCCTAGAGGTTTCCAAGTCACAACACAGAAGCGAGATGGGGGAGTGAGAAAGAATGGACTCAGGCACAGTCCAGTGGAGTCTCTGAGTTAAGTGGACAAGTGGACAGAGCTGGGAGTCAGGGGAAACCAAAGTGGCCAGATTTCACAGGGCAAAGTACTGCAGAGGGGAAAGCTGCCGGGAGAGAACAGTCTGCAGTGCTCCCAGAAGTATTTTGTTGAATATTAGACAGCCCATGTATATGAGGAAATTATCTAAGCCCAAGGAAACAAACAACCAAAAGAATTTGAGGGAATAGTGCCTGGAGGTCACACAGAGTTGGGAATAGTAACGATTCTCAATAGCTAGAATGGAATATATCATGTTTCACAAGGAGGTGGCTAAAGTATTGATACTAAGAAAGATCTTGCCTCAGTAGCTGTAGAAAATTTGCCCTAGATGAACGGTTATTCTGGTTTTATCTAACAAAGCTTAGAAGCAAGGTGCAAAAAAAAAAAAAAAAAAAAACCAAATTATTTCTAAATAACTTTACCTCCTCCAAGAACTAGCACAAGAATATTTTTAGAAATACAAAATATCAAGTAATCAATAAGGTATAATTTACAATGTCTGGCATTTAATAAACATTATTAGGCACATAAATTCATATGTGGAGTGAGGGAGAAAAGAGATATTAAAATGACAAATAATAACAAAAAATTTTCAAGTGGTAATACAGTTTAGGTAGACAGTTTTTAAAGAGTCATATGATATGAACAAAGAGCCCACCATTTTACATTGCTGGTCAGAGAAAGCACTGGGTTGCTAGGGAAACAGCTCTGAAGAGACAACCCTCATGCTGAGACCTGAGCTGCATGAAGATCAGAGGGAAGAGGGCTTTAGGTAGCTGGCACAAAGGCCCTGAGGCAGGAGCAAGCAGCTGTGGCTGAACATTACCCACTTGCCACAGAAACGTAGGCTCAAAATCTTTCCATTTATCAGAACAGAAGACATATGAATAGAAACTTTTTTGTTTTTCAGCTGTCTACTATATATTTGCTATTCTCTAAGATATCTTAAAATTTTAAGTGTTTTCAGTTTTTTTAAAGTCCTTGTTAGGACATAAAGCTGATATGAAGGTGGTCTCATTTTGATTACCTAGGCTGATGAGTGACCTCTGAGAGCAAAACTGGAGAAATCAGTGAGGCCATTGCAATTTAGAGCAAGTCACAGCTCTTACTTGCACCTCATCTAGCACACCCTATTTTTATGTAATTAGGAGCCTAGAAGTACATCACTGTTCAAACCACAGAGCTATCCCAAGTGCCTTCAGAAAAATCTTAGAATCATGTTCTGAGAAAACTCAATATGGCTCCAAAATCATCTTGTGTTATAGCAAGCTATTGACCATAGAATTCCAGACGACTAAGTCAGAGCAGACCCATTTGGAGCTTAAATTCTGCAAAGTTTGAATGGAATCTGAAGCTTTTGTTTCCTAATTCACTAGAGTTAAAAGTGAGCTTATCCAACAGGTTTTGCTTCCTCACTAAAATTTTCATTACCAGTTATTTTTAGTGGCCGCTGTTTCTAAAGCAGTCCTGGGGTTGAGGGGAAGGGTCTGCTTAAAAACTGTGGACTAAAGCAAGAGCTAGGCACATTTCTGTGGATGAGAGAAAAAAGAAGTGTTCCTTGATGGAAGACAGTGGATACTCTAACCGCATTTGATGTAATGTCACATGGGGAAAGGGCACATAAGTATACATGGAGGCAGAGAAGTAGGTATCATGAATAATAATGACAAAGATTTATAAAGTGGAAGTAGAGAATGAATGAGTTCTGAACATCTTGAGTTATTCTCAGCAATCGTTTGCGGATAGGCAGTTTCTTGAGTTGCAGGGCCATTGGACAACTAGAATGGAACTTCCAGATGAGAGGCCTCAGGCAACAAGAATAATTCTTCAGTGCTACAGACAATATAACTTTGTGTCCTCAGTAAATATTTATGGAAGAAAGGAAGGAAGAAAAGAACAGAGGGAGGAAGGGAGAAAGAAGGACTAAGAAATGAGCATATGAAATCCACAGTGATTACTAAATTAACATTAAATCCACAAAAGGATTAAACTTTCCTTTTAAAAGACAATTATTCTAAATCTACATTTAAAAACCTAGCTCTATGCTATTAGAAATTTCAAAAACATAGTGTTATAAAATGGTTGAAAGGAAAGGGGTCAAAGATCCTACTCTTAGAAAATGGTAGAAACAAAATTAAATACTCTTTAAAAAAAAAATCAACTCCTAAGCAATCCAGCAGAAGGCAGAAAAGTAGGATCAAGGTACAGTACTGGAAAGGTAGGACAAATAGGAAGCACAAAATAAGGTGATGGCAGTAATTCCAAATATATCAGTAGTTATAACTAAATTCACATCATGGTTAATTCTGGCCTCACAGAATGAATTAGGAAGTGTTTCCTCCTCTTCCATTTTCAGAAGAGCTTGAGAAGAATTTGGTGTTAATTCTTTCTTGAAGGACTAGTAGAATTCACAAGTCAAGCTATGCAGTCATGGACTTATCTTTGTTGGGAAGTTTTGATTATTGATTAAATCTCATTTTACTTATTATAGGTTTGTTCAGATTTTATAATTCTTTTTGAGTCAATTTTGGTACTTTGTGCATCTCTTGGATTTTTTTCCATTTTGTCTCCATTACCTAATTTGTTAGACATGGCTTAATTCTTGAAACTAATCAGTGTAATGCACCATAATAACATATATAAAGAGAAAATTCATATGATTATCGAAATAGATGTAGAAAAAAATATTACATAAAGCTTAATATCTGTTCAAGATTTAGAACACACACATAAACAGAAAATAAAATTGAGAAAAATTACTTTAATCGATAAAAGCTATCAGGAAAATATACATAAAACCTCATACCTGCATATACGTGTAAACTATGCAAAGAAATTTACTTCTAGTTATACACTCAACTGAAATGTATACATATGCGCACCATCAGAAATGAACAGAAATGTTCACAACATCAGTGTTTCTAAGAGCCAAGAACTATAATCAACCTAAATGTTCATCAAAAGTAAAGGAGATAAATGGTGTTATAGCTGTACAAGTGGATACTACAGACCAACGGGACTAAGCAAACTATTCTATGTGCAGTAACACGGATGAATCTCATAAACATAACATTGAACAAAAGAACACAAAAAAGTAACTTCTATATGGTTCAAATTATATATAGTTCCAAACAATCAAAAATTATCTATAGTCTTAAAAGTCAGAATCATAGGTATATATAGAAGCGTGGTAGCAACTGGAAGAGGATATAGGGGGACTTCATAGGTGCTAGGGACATTCAATTTCCTTAGCTTGGCAATAATTAAATGACTGTTTCCACTCTGTAAAAATTTACTTAGCTGTGCACATGTCATGTGCTCTTTTGTATATATGTCATACTTGACGAAATAATTATATTTTAAAAATAAAACACAAAATCAACTCCTAGAAAAATAATGAAAACTTTCCTAAATATCAGAAGAACTGCACATGCACACCCACATACACACATCCACACTAAAAAAATCAAAGCAAAGAAAACACCCAGTGAGAGGCTTTAAAAAGTATAAAATTGACAAAATAATAACATGGCATAAATCAGACTAAATATATTTGTCATTTTAATTAAAGGAATATTGGCTTAATTCACTGATTATAATAAAAATAAAATATTAAATTGGATTCCAAAGAAAGAATTAAAATTATGCTAGATCAAACACACTCACCTACAATAAAATTTTTCAAAAAGTTGAAAATAAAAAGATGTGCAAGAGCATACCAGATAAATGTAAACAAGAAATGATGTAACATAATTTTAATATTAGAGAAGGAGTGATTTAAGGCAAAAATCCTGTCTTAAATTCAGCTGATTAGCAACTTTACTCTGAAACATACCCTTTGTCATGTAACATAATATATTCACAGGTTTAGGACATTTAGATGTAGACATCTTTAGGGGGCCATTATCCTTTCTATCACTGTCTGCCCTCTGGTACATAAAAATTCACATCAATCCCACATGTAAAATGCATTCACTTCATTCCAATATCTGCAAAAGTCTCAACCCATTAACAGCATCAACTTAAATCCAAAATCTCATCTAGATCTCATCAGCTCAAAATTCCCAAGTCTGGTCATTTAAATCATCTAAATCAGGTATGAATAAGATCTGATCTATCCTGGGGCAAAATTCCTCTGCGTCTGTGAACCTGTGAAATTAGAAAACAAGTTATCTGCTCCAAAATACAATATTGGGTCAGGCATGGGGTACCAGTCATAAGTATCCCCGTTCAAAAAAATGGAAGGAAAGTCAAATTAAAAATCTAGCTGAGTAAACAACATAGGTTTCAAAGCCTGGGAGTAATCCTCTGTGGTCCAAGGTTCTACCTTTTTGTCTTGAGGCTCTTTACCCTTAGAGATAGTCTTCTTTTTGTATGAAGTATAGCACATTTGCAGCTGAAAAGTTGATCTTCCTATTTCCTACCTGTACAATTTTGTGAGTCTGACAGTTTTCTTTCATTTCTTACTCTCTTTGCCCCTTTTAGTCAAAGCTGTCAGTGTTTCATGTTTGTGGAACATACTCAAAAACCTTGTAGATTTCTTGTGTATGTCAAGGAAATTTGTCCCATTAGACATGAGGCTCTTCCACATATTTCTTCTACATAATTTCATCTCTATATTGCTTCCTTCAGATATGGCTGAGGGGATCCATGAGCAGAATGTCTAATCTCTTCAAAAAGACCTCAGTATGACTGAATAGTCTGATCGTTTGATCTTTCTAATGCACTAGCAAAAGGTCATACAGCCACACCCTTGGCTTTCTCTCCAGAGCACACTTTCTAGACAGTGAATCTCCTAACTTTAGCATATTTTCAATCTAGATAAACTGCGAATTTCTCAAATGATTTATTTTTGCCTAACGGTTCTTCCCTCAATTTATCTCCCTCCTCCCACATTTTACTATAAGCAGTCAAAAGAGACCAGGATGCACCTTTCACATTTTGCTTGGGGCCTCCTCAGCTAAATATCCAAGTTCATAATTTACAAGTTTTAATTCCATATATCTGCAAGACACAATTCAGCTAAGTTCCCTGCCACTATATGTAAAAAAATCCTCTCTTCTCCACTTTTTTAATAACATATTCTTCATTTCCACTTGACCCTTCACCTGCACTGCCTTTCTAGTGTTTTTTCTACCAGCTATTCTCGATGGCTTCAGTATTCTCTAAGACAGACAACAGGTGCTTTCTCTACCAGGCTCCCTCACATTCTTCTGAGTCCTCACTAGCAGAATCATTAACACCCATATTTCTACTAAGAGTCTATTCAAGGCAGTCTAGTCTTTTTCTATCATGCTCCTTAAAAACCCTCCAGTCTCTGCCCATTG
Organism: Balaenoptera musculus; assembly: GCF_009873245.2. Classification (NCBI taxonomy): domain Eukaryota; kingdom Metazoa; phylum Chordata; class Mammalia; order Artiodactyla; family Balaenopteridae; genus Balaenoptera; species Balaenoptera musculus. The sequence continues at coordinate 19,610,502 of NC_045796.1, forward strand.
CCCAATTCTAAGTTCATTCCACATTTTTACATATTTCTTACACATCAGCACCCACTTCCAAGTATTAAACTCTGTATTAGTTTCCAATTGCTGCTGTAACAAATTAACACAAACTTGGTGGCTAAAGGCAACACAAATTTATTATTTTACAGCTTTGGAGAATTCTAAAGTGGGTCTCACTGGGCTAAAACCAAGACGTCAACAGAGCTGTATTCCTTCTGAATGCAGTAGGAAAGAATGAATTCCTCTCCTTTTCCTGATTATACAGGCTGGCTGCATTCCTTGGCTTGTAGCACTCTTCCATTTTCAAAGCCAGAAATTACTTCTCTCTGACCTGTCACTCTATCATCAGACCCCCTTCTCTAACTCCCTTGCCTCCCTCTTTCCCTTATAGCAACTCTTAATTAACTCAACCAGATAATCCAGGATAATCTCTCTATCTCAAGATCCTCAATTTAACATCTGCAAAGTTCTTTTTGACATATAAAGTCATATACTCACAGGTTCCAGGGATAGGACAGGGACATATTTATTTATTTATTCATTTATTTATACTTGTTATTCTGCCTACCACAGAAAGCAAGTGAGAGGTTACTGTAGAGGTGGGTCTTGGAACAAGAGTATGAGTCATATAGTTAGACAACTTGGGGGGGTCATACATGTCAGAAGGAGAGGATAGTATAGATAAATAAGCTATGTAAAGGAAAAACATGTCTGGAGGGTAAGGGCCTAAAAGAGGTTGTAAAGCTGAGAGTTCAAAGTCGTATTGTAAACATAGGCTGGGACCACATTATCAAAAGGGTAGCACAGTAGGCTAGGAAGCTCACATTTTATGCCAGGTGCAGTGGGAGACTGAGTGTTTTGAAGAACGAGAGCAACATAATAAAATCTGTTTTAGAGATAGTGCACAATAAAATCTCTTTTAGGTGGTAGTACAGAAGATAGATAAAGTCAGAATATCAAAGCCTACACAAATAGCCATAAATAGTTTGATTTATGAGTTGAGCTAATTTAAGTAACATGATTTTGTACGTGTACTTTAAGACCCTCTTAAATGTGGTAAAATGATTTAATGCCAAAATGGTTAAATGAAGTAATAAAAAGTAGAATAAGCCAAGGGGGTTGCACTGGACTGGTTTCATAGATCCCCTAGCTAAAATTCAGGGAAGAATCTTTAAACCTTTATTATTACAGAAAACACCTCTTTTCATTAAAAAGAAGCTCTTTCTTGGCCAACAGCCAGTGACTTCATAGCAAAATTAAAGCAATAATCTAGATTATTTGAGCAAAATTTTTCCTAACAATTTCTGATGCTGTATTCTTTTTCTTCTGGGTAAAATTATTGGATTGCCTGTCCACATTAATCAAATATAAAGAATAATTTTTCACTTCACCATCTCACTTAACATTAATACAACACTGAAACATTTGATTTTCATTACATTTTCCCCTAGAGGGATAATACGCCTGCCATTTAACATTATTTTCATTTGAGGTTCTTTACTATTTCTCAAAAATCTATACAAGAGGCTGTCAGTTTTTAGAGTTGTTTTTCAGGAGCAGCACATTCTGCCAGGACATTGTTTTCATTATGCTTTTTGTAACTAGCAAAGGCCATCAATGTCAGTTGAGAACAGTTTTTAAAATCCGACTTCCAAAGCCCTTCAAGCAAAAACTTGTTAACAACTGAGCTTTCCAATCTTTCTGTTCCTTCCTTATATCTAAACATGCAGTCCTTTCAGTCACCACATTGTAAACTTAACTGAAAGCTGACACATTTGCAAAATCTAAGGATTCATTCTTATAAATATTCCAGTGAGTCACTTAAGGATTTGAATTTACTGTATTAATAAAACAGGAGTACTTTGATTTAGTTTATAGAGAAAATCCTAAACATTTATCAATGAATTAAGTTTCTAAAAAATAAGCAAGAAGAGATGTTATATTGAGGTAACATGCTATTCAAATGTAAAGCCCTGTCACAGCAAAGTGTCATTTGGTAAATTTTTAAAAATGCATCTTCATAAGCCCTTTTTCATTTTGTACCTTTTTGTATATTGAGTTTTCTTAGACTAGACAACTTTTGGAAATTTGGAAGAAATTTAGATGACAATGACTTTTTAAAATAATTAGAATGTATAGAATTTTTAGCTTCTAAAACTAAATTCAATGTTTTTACAAGAGACTTATTGATCAATGCAATGTTGATTTGGTTGTGATCGCAAAGATAAAGATATATGCAACAATCTATAACTATATGAAGGAATATAACAGTTTATATGTCTTAAAGTTATAACAGGACCAATGTTTGGATGAGAGATAAATTTCAACTCAATAACTTTGTATAGGCTAGAATTCTCTAAATATAGATTTCGGTCAGCATACATTTAAAATATTAAATACACATATCATATTTTCCAGGTATTATGTTATTGTGCTATAAGCCATTGAATAAAATAGATACAGGCCCTGCTCTCAAATTCTAGCAAGCATGGAATAAATAAACAGCATCATATCATTTAATTCTTAACCTAAAGTGGTAATGGGAATAATACATAATGCAATCAAAGAAGGTCATCATAGATAAGCACTGTGCAAAGAGATGAGGATAGCAGAGGATGCAGGGCCCAAGTTTATAGTTATTTCTAAATGCAATATGAATCTATTGAAGGGCGAAGGGTTTTACAGAAGAGCGTAAAGGATTTGATTTACATTGAAGGAAAAAGCCACTCTGGCTTGCAGGGATACAGATTAAAAAGCTGTAGGGACAGAACCAGAGAAATTAGTCAGAGGCTACTGAATCAATACGGATGACAGGTTATGGTGCCTGGGACTCAGTTTGTGATAGGAAGGCAGACACATAGGGATGTTAAAAAAAAAAAAAGACATCCATGATATATTTGGAAATAGAGTCAGAAATACTAGGTGATGAACTAGATGTGAAGGATGAAGGGGGAGGGGCAAGAATGACTATTTCTGACTTGAGCAACAGGTGGATAGCAGTGATATTTACAGTAATGGGGAAAGTCAAGAAAGGAGAAGTTAAGGGTTTGGTTTACATGTTAAGTTTGAGATAGTGAAGCAAATGCATCAGGTGTGATGCATTGGTTATTCCCCAGAAATGCAACATTCCTCCATCAGATTAAGTTCAAGAATTGAATAGACATTTGTCTAGATGACATGAAAGTCTCCTCCATCTTTAAAATGTTATAACTGTATGGAAAGTGGAAAAGAGAGCCATCTGAAGGAAACGTTGTGAATTATTAAATTTGTTTTTGTTAGGTGAGGTGCTTGGGACCAGGACTTGTTCATTTTATATCTTATTTGTTCCCGTGAACTTATCCGTCACTAAGTAAAAAGTAGATTAGCTGAAGCTAAAATTTCCAGTATCTACATAACCTAAAATTCACACCAGTTAATTTTCAAATCCTCTCTTTGCATTATTGTTGTAATGAAGCGCGCATTATTATTTTAGCATCCGGGACAAAGAATACTTAATTATGCACCAATGCTCTCTTTACTGTATGTGTTTGTAGATAAAAAAAGTTGTACGTATCCACTAAAGAAAATAACACTTTTCTTTCTTTCTAAAAACAACTTTAAATATGTCATTGCCATCTTTATGACTAAACAGGTTATTCACATTATTACTATCTTAATTTTATTAATTTTAAACCAACATTTCCTGATCAGCTACAAAGAGGAGGCTAGATAGGTGACGATCAGAGTTCTCATGGCATCCCCACCTCACTTTGAGGCCCTGAGCCCCCCCAAATCCCATCTCCCATGTGCTGATCTTTGATGTTCTGCTGCCTTCACTATTCTCATGGACGGAAGCCCAAGCAGGCAGTCCACGAAGACTCAATGTGAGGGAACCCACTCAGAACACCTGCACTTAGCAAACCTTCAATTGCCAAAACTGCATGCATTTAAAATCAATTTTGAGCTATTTAGAATCTTTGAAGGAAACAGTACTGAGAAGCCAGATGTTTCTGTATCATATGTGAGTAATATACGATGTGAGTAATATATGAGTCATAGGCCAGAAATACTCCAAGGCTGCAGTTAAGCATATAGATCCTGGAACCATGCTGCTTGAGTGGAGTTTCATCTATGCCACTGTCCAGCTTTGTAACTTTGGACAAATTATTGAAATTTGTGAAATAGGATTAATATCCCTATCTTATATCTTTGCAGAGTCTTAAATGAATAATGAGCTTTTGGAACTGCGCTTGTCATTGCTAGAGTTCAATAAATATGCATTATAATAATTTTATCCGTCTTTTTCTAAGGATGCATGATTTAATACAGGAGATAAAAACCACAGGCCAACCCAAAGCTCTTCTACAAAATGCTAAACTAACTTTAAATTACAAGGCAAATATAACGAATGAAAGCAGAACTTGCTTCTTTTCTTGCATAAATATGTAAAATCCCCCTTCTTGTGCCTTTCTAGCTCACAGGCCCATTTGATGTTTTCCTAAATAATTTCCATATACCCAATAGCATAAAACCAAGGGTCACACGTATATTTAAATTTCTTAACTCAGGAATTAAAAGCACTTTGGGACTTGTATCTGGCTGACTTTTACATTCTAGTAGGTATATGGGTTATTTGTGAATTAAAACAAACCACCCTAAAAATCAGTGGCTTAAAACTGCAGTCATTTATTATCATTCATATATCTGCAGGTGGGATGTACTCAGCTGATTTAGGCTGGACTCTGCTGGGATGCTCTGCTTCAAGCTCGCCTTGCTGCTCAGGTCTGCTCCTTAGGTGTTCATCGTGGACATGGTCTGGGGGTAAGGGAGTAGTGGCTATTTGCGAAAGCTCTCCTTGTGGTGATGGCAGAAGCACAAGAGAACAAGCCCAGCTGTGCAAGGAACTTCAAATCTCTTCATGTGTTAGATTTGCTAATGTTTCACTGGCCTAAGCAAGTAATGTGACAGAGAAACACACATCCTTTTCTGGAGCAAGGAGGGAGGTAAGTGAATATGTCTTTCAGTTATCTAATCTATCACAATAGATTTTGCTACTGGTAATGCTATCATCATTCTTGTGAATGTTGTGTATGCTTACATTTTAAGTAATTCATTTTGAGACCTAAGATTTTGTATAGTTCAAGTTTACTGACCATCTGAAGAAATAAACAAACAAAACACAATGTTTTTCTTAGTAAGGGAGAATGTTCTTTACTATATAAAATGGATTCTGGCCCATGACAGTACTTGACTCAATAAATATTTTCTGAATTAATAATATGGAATATTGAGGGTAAGTTTTTTGCACTAATAGCCCAACTTTTTGGGGGGGAGTAGTGTAGGTGGTACACTTATTTTCTAATTACTTTATTTATTCAGCCTTTCCTTCATTCAACCAAAATTTTTTGGGTGGCTTTTATGAGTAAGGCATGTTCTAGGTAATAAGGATCTAGAAGTAATCAAAATTGTCAGGTTCCTACCATTTGGGGAGGGAGACAATAAACAATGACACAATAAGTTAATTGTGGATAATGGTAAATAGCTGAAAAGTAAAGTTTTAGAGGAATTACCTTAAGGAGGTGAGACTATTTTGGATAAGGTAAACAGGAAAGGACTTAAAGAAGGTGATATTTGAGCTGAATTTTGGATGATGGAAGAAGCCAACCTAGTGAAGATATAGAGAAAGAGTATTCCAGCCACAGGTACAGCATAAGCAAATACTGCGACAGGAAAGAGCTTTGGCCTATTTGAGGTCCAGAAAGAAGCCAGTGCCAAAAGTATTCTCAACTCCAAGCTTGAAATGAAAAACCCTTTCAAATTTCTTGAATTTGATTTCTTGCCTTTGATTCCCTAGTACCTTGTGCACTGATCACCTGGATTTATAATTGTCAAACTCTTCCACTGGAACTTCAGCTCCTTTGGTGCAGATATCTATTTCTTGGCAGTTTCTTTTTCATAGCACCTAGTACAGAGCTCCATTCGACCCAAGGTTGGCAGATGCACGCATGAACAAAAGCCAACTTTTTACAGTTTAAGAATAAGTGTAGGCCCAAGGTGGGCATCAACTCATTTACAATCCAGATGAAACGGATGGAAGGGGCAGTGAGAGAGTCACAGAAAAGGCCACACTTTGAAGCCATATTTCTTTTGTCACATGAAGTGATTTAGCCTTCATTTTCCGTTTCCAGAAATATAAAAATGTGAAAGAAGTCAAGATCTATCATGTATAAGATACACAGGAACATAAAAAAGTGAATAAGACTGTATTCTGCCTTCTGAAATCATAATAATTATAATAGAAAATTATATCACTAAAGCACTTTAAACATTTTCTAATTGCTTTCAAACTTATTATCACATTTTGTCCTTTGTTGACTATAGTAAAAGGGCATTTTTAATAACTATAATATCTTTCACAGCCTAAGTTAGCTAGCTTGGGAAAAGAGAGACATTTCAGGTGACTTTAAGATCCAAGATAGAATTTAGAATTGGAAGGGACTTTTGAGAGCATCTAACCCATTAAGGATTTGGAGGCCGAGACCAAATGTGTTAAGGCCGTGGCTGGAATCCTGGTCCCCGAGTCCTTTATTACTTTACTCACTATTTTACTAGTCATTAAAAAAAAAAGGCCGAGAATTAGGTTTATGATGAAATTAGCAAACACAAAAGGTAGACTCAGAAGAAATCATAAGCAAAAAGAATGGGGGAAAACAGTACTCATCAGAAATTAATTTTTCCAGAGTTTTGTTGTTGTTGTTGTTGCTGATGTTGTATTTAAAAAAAAAACTGAGTGCTATTTACAAATGTTAGTTAATAAAATAACTGTAGTCAAAGAAAGTAGCTTTTTTAGTGTAAAGTAATTTCCCAAAGGCAAGAAAAGGTGAGCGAGGTTGGTATTAAAAATAAATAAATACATAAAAATGTAAAAGAAGTTGTGGGTTAGATTAAGAGAAAAGAGATACAATACATTACATGGAAAATGTTCACGTGTTCAAGAGAGAAAAATCATATAATTCAGGGTCCATGATTCCTTGAGTATATCAAGGGATATAACTATTAACTCAGTAAGGCTGTCAAAGAAACACAGTCAGTGGTATGGTATGATGCTTTTTCAACCTGACAACAAACAAACAAGTGGAAAAGTTCTTGAGACCATGTTAGCCAACTAGAAATATTCAGGTTGCAAAGAGAGTGACAGTTATGAGAATAAGTTTTGAAAGATTAGTAATCATCCTGTGCTAAGTTCTCACTGTAAACAACAATAAAACTGGACAAATATACATAGCAACTACTTTCAAGCATAGGAGAAAACAGCTCAGGGCAATGGTCACTGAGGCAGGGAACCACACAAGACAATCTCCACAATAACCTCAGCTTTCTGCTGGGGAGCATTATGCAAATCACTGCACTGGGCAGTAGAGCCCAAACAGAGAGCTGATGTCTTGGTGAGTGGAAGAAATAAAATTCAGAGTTCAGGGTAGTGGGTGCTGGTGGAATTTGCAAGGCAGAGTAACATTTGTGAGGGAGCTGCACTGAGAAGGAACTCCACAAATCTGCTCCTCTTAAGTCTTTGGCTGAATACTAAACTGAAAATGCACTAGGCAAGATTCCATAAAGCCTGACAGAATACAGCTATTGAGGGGATATGAGCTGAACTGAGACCACACAGTGCTGAAAGGTCTTGGAGTTCTGACCAGCCAGAGTGGAGATACCTCACTAAATATCCTGATCATTCTATTGAGACCACATATAAGGAGAAGAGCTATTCTGGTCCCAGAGAAATGCCTACTCTAGATCAGTGGTTCTCAACTAGGGTGATTTTGACCCCTTCCCAGGGGACCTTTGGCAATATTTAGAGACCTTGGTATCTGTTATGTTTGGTGGGGGAGTGTGACTGGCATCTAGTGGGCAGAGAACAGGAATGTTAAATTGCACAGGGATGCTAAACTAAACAAAACAAACAATTTCCCAGTCCAAACTGTCAAGAGTGCAGTCAAGAATTCCTGCTCTATCTTTACCCTAATAAAGTCTAAAAGCAAACCTTAAAAGGATAAAGCTGATCCATGACTAAATTACCTAGCTGATAGAACAACTCAAAGACAAAATCCAGAACCTCAACAATGTAACAGTAATGACCTGCTTACAATAAAGAACAAAAAATACTAGGTATTTGCAGAAACAGGAAAATGTGACACATAAGCAGAAGAAAAGAGCCTGCTAATGACACCAATATTGGAATTTGTAGACAAGGACCTTAAAAGTATTTGTAAGAAAAGATGAACATAATGAGGAAGCTCCCAAGGAATTTAAGAAGAGAAATGGAAACTATAAAAAAGAAACAAATGTAAATTCTAGGACTGAAAATATAATACCAGAATTTAAAAAATTCATTGGATGAGTTTAACAGAAGATTAGACATGGCAAAAGGGAGAAAAAAGTGAACTTGAAGACACGGCAATAGACACTGAACTATAAAGCGTAGAGTGAAGAAGACCAAAATAAATAAATAAAATAGCTTCAGAGAAATGTGAGACAATACTAAAATGTCTCATATACAAGTAACTGAGGTCCAAGAAGGAAATGAGAGAGATGGGAATGGTAAACATATTTGAATAAGTAATAATGAAAATTCTCAAATCTGATAAAAAAAAATCCACTCACGCTTTGAAGAAGCTCAACACAATACAAAGGATAAATACAAAGAAAACCACACCTAGTCACATCAAATTGCTGTAAACCAAACAAAGGAGAATCTCTGAAAACAGCCAGAGAAAAATAGACCCATTACATACTGGTGAACAATAATAAGAATGACCATGCCAATGTCATCGGAAAATAACACAAGGCAGAAGACCAGTAATGAGAAAAAAAAAATTCACATAGATTTCTATATCTAGTATAAAAAAGATGAACGGAAGGTATTTTCCCCAAATTTTTATTTTGAAAAAAATTTCAAACTCACAGAAGAGTTGCAAGAATAGTACAACGAACCCTCAATACAAATGCTCTTCATCTAGAGTCACTAGTTGTCAGCATTTTGACTCACTTTCTTTATCTGTTTTTCCCCTGAACTGAGTTAATTGAAGATATCATGACACTTTATCCATAAATACCAGGTGTCTCTGAATATAAGAACATTCTCCTTTGTAACCAAAATACAATGATCAGAAATTTTAATCTTGAGACTTTATCAAGTAATAAATCTGAAATGCAATTTAAATTTCCCCAACTATGTCATTTTACTGTTTGTTTTAAACCCAGGACTAATCTGGGATCATGCATTGCATTTATTTTGTTTTTAACTTGTTCAGCTTCATTAATGTATAATTGACAAATAAAATTGTATATCTTTAAAGTATGAAAAGATGATACGACACACGTATACTTTGTGAAATGATTACCACAATTAGATTAATTATCCATCACCTCACATAGTCATCTTTTATGTGTGTGTATTGAGAATGCCTAAGGTCTACTCTTTTAGCAAATTTCAACTACACAACTCAATATTATTAATTATAGGCACATGCTGTAATTAGATTCCAAGAGCTTACTCATTTTATAACTGAAGCTTGTATGTGTTGACCAGCATCTCTCCATCCCTGCCCACCCTCAACTTCTGACAACCACCATTATACTCTCCATGAGTTCAACTTCAACTTTTTTTTTTAACATTCTACACATAAGTGAGATCATACAGTATTTGTCTTTCTCTGTCTTGCCAATTTCACTTAGCATAATGTCCTCTAAATTCATCCATGTTTTTGGCAAGCTTTCCTTCTTTATAATGACTAAATAATATCCCATAGTATATGTATGTACCACATCTCTTTTATCCATTTGTCCATTGAAGAACACATTGTTTTCATACATTGTATATTGTAAATAGTGTTTTAATAAACATGGGGGTGCAGATCTTTTTGAGGTAGTGATTTCCTTTCCTTCAGATATATACCCAGTAATGGGATTGTTGGATTATATAGTAGTTCTATTTTTAATTTTTTTGAGGAAACGTCATACTGTTTACATAGCAGCCGTATCAATTTACATTCCCACCAATAATGGACAAGAGTTCCCTTTTCTCCATAACCTTGCCAGCACTTGATATCTGTTGTTTTTGTCATAAAAGTCATCCTAACAGGCATGAAGTGGTATCTCACTGTGGTTTTGATTTGCATTTCCCTGATGGTTAGTAATGTTGAACACCATTTTATGTACCTATTGACTATTTGAATGTTTTCACAAACAAATGGAAAGATATTCCATGCTCATGGATTAGAAGAATTAATATTGTTAAAATGTCCATACCACCCAAAGTGATACAGATTTAATGCAGTCCCTATCAAAAGTACATTGGCATTTTTCATAGAAATAGAAGAAACAATCCTAAAATGGAAACACAAAGGATATCAGATTGCTAAAGCAATTTTTATGAAGAAGAATAAAGCTGAAGGCAGCACACTTTTTGATTTCAAACTATACTATAAAGTTATAACAATCAAAACAGTATGGTATGGTATCAAAATAGACTCATAGACCATTGGAACAGCATTGAGAGCCCAGATATAAATCCATGCATATATTGTCAACTAATCTTTTACAAGGGCACCAAGAACACACAATGGGGAAAGAATAGTCTCTTCAATAAACAGTGGTATGAAAACTGGATATCTACATGCAAAAGAATGAAACTAGAACTCTAACTTACACCACTCACAGAAATTAATCCCAAATGGGTTAAAGACTTAAGTGTAACACCTGAAACTGTGAAACTCCAGAAGAAGATATAGGGAAAAATCTCCTTGATATTTGTCTTGACAATGAGTTTTTGGATATGACACAAAAGCACAGGCAACAAAAGCAAAAATAAACAAGTGGGACTTCATAAACTAAAAAGTTCCTAAAAGTCTTTTTAGATAAGAAGAATAAGTTTTTTTGGCAAGAGAATTTATCACCAACAGACCTCAATCACAAATAATGTTAAGTGAAGTTTTTCAGGCTGAAAAGAAAATAATTAAACCACCTGGATATACATAAAGAAATAAAGATTTCCAGAGATGGAAAGTATGTGGGAAAATGTATAAGGCTTTTTTTTTCTGTCTTTTATACCTTTAAGAAACAATTGACTATTAAAACAAAAATAGCAACAATGTATAGGGGAAAGTCATAACATATGAAGGAGTTGATTATATGAGAAAAATATAATGAAGAATGGGACATGGGAAAATAGAAGTATACTGTCTTAAGGTTCTAAGAGTATACAGGAAGTAATATAAAATTAAATTAAGGTAGACTGTGACAAATTAAAGGTGCACATTTTAATCCCTAGAACAATCACTTTAAAAATAGGCATAACAAAAAGTCAATAGAGGGGATAAAATGGAATGCAAAAAAATATTTCATTCCAAAGAAGAAGGAACTTTTAAGTGGTAAATTTTATGTTATGTATATTCTACCAATTTTTTTTAGTTAACTTTAAATTTTTAAAAAGAAACAAAGAACAAAGAGGACAATAGAAAACATTTAACAAAGTAGCAGACTTTAACCAAACCATATCTATAGTTGTATTAAATGTACAAGGAGACAACACTCTAATTAACAGGAAATTATTGTTAGTTTTTATTTTAAAAATAAGATGTTACTCTAAGTTGTCTTTAAAAATTCACTTTAAATATAAAGCTTGAAATAGGTTGAGGGCAAAAAGACTTAAAAATATATATCATACAAATAGTAAGCATAAAAAGCTACAATTAAACCTTGAACAACATGGGAGCTGGCGGCACCGACCCTTGCTCAGTTGAAAATCTGTGTATAACTTCACAATTGGCCTTCTGTATCTGCGGTTCTGCATCCACAGACTCAACCAACCACAGATCGTGTGGTACTGTAGAATGTATTTATTGAAAAAAATCTGCATATAAGTGGACCCATGCATTTCAAACTCGTGTTGTTCAAAAGTCAACTGTATATTAATATCAGTCAAAGGTGACTTTGGAACAAGGAATATTCCCCCCAAATGAAGCAGGATATTTTATAATGATAAAACTGTTGATTCACCAAGTACACATAACAATGATAATAACAAAGTTTCCAAATACATGAAGCAAAACTGACAGAAGTAAAGGGAGAACATACAAATCCACAAATATAGTTATATATTTTAAAACTCCTCTCTCAGTTACTGATAGAAAAAGTAGACAAAAACTTAGCAAGAATGTAAAATAATGACAAATAATATCAACCAAATTTATCCCAACAGACATTTATAAAATATTATATCAAACAAATGCAGATAACACATTATTTTCAGTGCACATGAAACACCAAGGTAGACCACTTCTAGGCCACATGCATCAATTGCAATAAAACTCCAAGTAATACAGATAATGTTTTCTAGCCATAGTAGAATTAAATTCAGAAATCAATAACAATTGGAAGTGTGGAAAATCACCAAATATTTGATATTAAGCAATACACTTATAAATAATCCATAAATTAAAGAATAAATCACATGAGTAATTAGAAGATTTTTAACTGAATGATAACTAAAACACAACATAGTCAATTTTATGGGATGTAATTAAAGCAGGGGTAAAAGCATATTTATATCTCTAAGAAAATATGAAAGAAAAACAGAAAGATTAAAAAATAATATGTTTCCACTTTTGTAAACTAGCATATGAATGTCAAACTGAATCAAAAATATGTAGAAGAAAGGAAGTAACTGAGGTACAAGCACAAATAATAAAGAAAAACTGAAAAAAACACAACATGATTATTTGAAAAATCAATATAGAGAGACTATATATCACCAATGACAGCAATGAAAAAAAGAAATATCACTACAGATTCTGCAGACATTAAAAGGATAAGAAATTATTCTAAAAAATCGTGTACCAGTAAGACCACTGAGCCTGTGCTCTAGAGCCTGCGAGCCACAACTACTGAGTCTGCATGCCACAACTACGGAAGCCCACGTGCTGCAACCACTGAAGCCCACGCGCCTAGAGCCTGTGCTCTGAAACAAGAGAAGCCACCACAATGAGAAGCCCACATACTGTGACGAAGAGTATTCCCCGCTCACCACAACTAGAGAAAGCCAGCGCACAGCAACAGAAGACCAAACACAGCCAAAAATAAATAAATAAATAAAATAATTAATTTAAAAAAAAAAAACACTTCTAAAACAGTACTGGCAGGGTTTTGTTAAAAAAAAAAAATCATGTGCCAATAAAGTTGACAGCTTAGAAGAAACTGGAAAATTTCTTAACAGACACAGAATAGAAAAACGGACACAAGAGGAAACTTTTTAAATGGTCCTATATCTGTTAATAAAAATTAATTTTAATTAACTAATTAAAAATATTCCCACAAAGAAAACTGTAGTCCTAGACAACTTCACTGGTGATTTCCATTAAATATTTAAGGCAGAAATAAAATGTACAAGTTATTTACTCTGTCTATTGCTAGACAAGGAATAGGTAACATCATTAAGAATTAATTTATGTTGTAATAGAACAGTATAAACTTAATTCCAAATATCACCTCTGCCACTTTCCAGCTGTATGACATGTGTAATTTCTTTAACTTTCTAGGCCAAATTTTTCTCAAATACAGGCATACCTCAGAGATATTCCAGATTCAGTTCCAGACCACCACAATAAAGTAAATATCACAATAAAGTGAGTCACACAAATTTTTGGTTTCCCAGTGCATATAAAGGTTATGTTTACAATATACAGTAGTCTATTAAGTATGCAAGAGCATTATGTCTAAACGAACAATTAACTAAAAAACACTTTATTGCTAAAAATGCTTATCATCATCTCAGTCTTCAACGAGCTGTCATCTTTTTGCTGGTGGAGGGTCTTGCTTCGATGCTGACTGGTCAGGGTGGGGGCTGTTGAAGCCTGGGATGGCTGCTGCAATTTCTTAAAATAAGACAACAATGAAGTTTGCCACATCAATTGACTCTTCCTTTTATGAACGATTTTTCAATGGCATACAATGCTGTTTGGTGGCATTTTACCCACAGTAGAACTTCTTTCAAAATTGCAGTCAATCTGCTCAAACCCTGCCACTGCTTTATCAACTAAGTTTATGTAATATCCTAAATCCTTTGTTGTCATTTCAACAATCTTCCCAGCATCTTCACCAGGAGTAGATTCCATCTCAAGAAACCACTTTCTCTGCTCATGTATAAGAAGCAATTCCTCATCCATTAAATATTTATCATGAGATTGCAGCAGTTCAATCACATATTCTGGCTCCACTTCTAATTTTAGTTCTCTTGCAATTTCTACCACAACAGCAGTGACTTCCTCCACTGAAGTCCTGAACTCCTCAAAGTCATCCATGAGGGCTGGAATCAACTTTTTTCAAACTCCTGTTAATTTTGATATTTTGACCTCTTCCCATGAATTACAAATGTTCTTAATGGCATCTAGAATGGTGAATTCTTCCCAGAAGGTTTTCAATCAACTTTGCCAAGATCCATCAGAGGAATCACTGTCTATGGCAGTGATAGCCTTAGAAAACGTATTTCTTAAATAATAAGACTTTAAAGTAAAAATTACTCCTTGATTTATGGGCTGCAGAATGAATGTTGTGTTAACAGGCATGAAAACAACATTAATGTCATTGCACATCTCTATCAGAGCTCTTGGGTGACCAAGATGCATTGTCAACGAGCAGTAATGTTTTGAAAGAAATCTTTTTTCCTGAGCAGTATGTCTGAAGAGTGGGCTTAAAATATTCCATAAACCATGTTGTAAACAAATGTGCTATCATCCAGGCTTTGTTGTTCCATTTACAGAGCACAAGCAAAGTAGACTTAGTACAATTCTCAAGGGCCCTAGGATTTTCAGAATAATAAATGAGCATTGGCTTCAACTTAAAGTCACCAGCTACATTAGCCCCTAAGAAGAGAGTGAGCCTTTCCTCTGAAGCTTTGAAGCCAGGCATTGACCTCTCTTTAGCTATGGAAGTCATAGTGGGAATCGTCTTCCAAGAAGGCTGCTTTGTCTCTGTTGAAAATCTGTTGTTTAGTGTAGGCAACTTCATTACTTATCTTAGCTACATCTTCTGGATAACTTGCTGCAGCTTCTACTCAGCTCTTGCTACTTCAACTTGCACTTTTATGTTATGGAGTTGGCTTTTCTCCTTAAACCTCATGAACCAACCTCTGTTAGCTTCAGACTTTTTTTCTGCAGCTTCCTCACTCTCTCAGCCTTCATAGATTGAAGAGAATTAGGGCTTTGCTCTGACGTAGGTTTAAGGAGAATATTGTGGCTGTTTTGATCTTCTGTCCAGACCACTAACACTTTCTCCATATTAGCAGTAAGGCTCTTTCACTTTCATATCATTCATGTGTTCTCTGGAAGAGCACTTTCAATTTCCTTCAAAGTACTTTTTCTTTGCATTCACAATTTGGCTGTTTGGTGCAAGATGCCTAGCTTTTGGCCTATCTTGGATTTTGATATGCCTTCCTCACTAAACTTAATCATTTCTAACTTTTGACTTAAAGTGTGAGATGTGCGACCCTTCTTTTCACTTGAACTCTTAGAGGCCATTGTAGGGTTTTTATCTGGCTTAATTTTAATATTGTTATGTATCAGGGAATAAGGAGGTCCCAGAAGAGGGAGAGAAACTGGAAAATAGCCAGTCAGTAGAGTAGTCAGAACACACAAAATATTTATCAATTAAGTCTGCCATCTTACACGAGCACAGTTTATGGCACTCCAAAACAATTACAAGAGTAATATCAAAGATAACTGATCACAGATCACTGTAACTAATATAATAATAATGAAAATGTTTGTAATATTACAAGAATTACCAAAATGTGACACAGAGACACAATGTGAGCAAATGCTATTGGAAAAATGGCAGTGGTAGACTTAATACCGCATTCAATTTGTAAAAAACAGAATATCTGCAAGCACAATAAAATGAAGCACAATGAAACAAGTTATGCCTGTGTAAAGCAAGGTTAGTAATACATCACCTTGTTGTACTGAAAATTAAAAACCGAAGATAATATATATAAAGTATATATGGCATTTGTTGGGTCTTCCAAATAATATTATTTGAAGGTACATAATGATATTTCTTTGGGAGATTTTTATCAAGTGGGTATTATGCTAATAAACCAATGAGAGAAAAAGCAATCACTTCAATCTTGATTCTAATTTATCTGGAATCACTAAAAATTGAAAAATTGATAATAGGTATAAAAATATTTCAGATGGTCTAAGGATAGGATCTACTTTTAGTAGATCGTATTTTTTTCTCAATGTAATTAGAAGTTAAATATTAGGCTTTTAATTTTTTAAAAAGTCTTGTTGGCTTTAGGAGCATTTAGGAAATATTTCTGAAGTGCCATTTCAAATTAATGGATAGAACTGTCTTGCACAATATTGTGTTGTGGTGGGGGGTGGTCCCCAAGCAACCCTCAGCCTCGATGATTCACCTGAAGGACCTGTGGGATGCAAAAACCTGTTACATTTATGGTTACAGTTTGTTACAGGAAAAGGATACAGATCCAAATGGACTAAAGACCTAAATGTAAGACCAAACACTATAAAACTCTTAGAGGAAAACATAGGGAAAACACTCTTTGATATAAACCACAGAAAGATCTTTCTTGACCCACCTCCTAGAGGAATGAAAATAAAAACAAAAGTAAACAAATGGGATCTAATTAAACTTAAAAGCTTTTGCACAGCAAAGGAAACCATAAACAACATGAAAAGACAACCCTCAGAATGGGAGAAAATATTTGCAAATGAAACAATGGACAAAGGGTTAATCTCCAAAATATACAAACAGCTCATGGAGCTCAACATCATAAAAACAAACAACCCAATTAAAAAAATGGGTCGAAGACCTAAATAAATATTTCACCTAAGAAGACAGACAGATGGCCAAGAGGCACATGAAAAGATGCTCAACATCACTAATTATTAGAGAAATGCAAATCAAAACTACAATGAGGTATCACCTCACACTGGTCAGAATGGCCATCATCAAAAAGTCTACAAACAATAAATGCTGGAGAGGGTGTGGAGAAAGGGAACCCTCTTGCACTGTTGGTGGGAATGTAAATTGATACAGCCACTATGGAGAACAGTATTGAGGTTCCTTAAAAAACTAAAAATAGAATTACCTTATGACCCAGCAATCCCACTACTGGGCATATACTCTGAGAAAACCATAATTCAAAAAGAGTCATGTACCACAGTGTTCATTACAGCACTGCTTACAATAGCCAGGACATGGAAGCAACTTAAGTGTCCATCGACAGATGAATGCATAAGGAAGATGTGGCACATATATACAATGGAATATTACTCAGCCATAAAGAGAAAAGAAATTGAGTTATTTGTAGTGAGGTGGATGGACCTAGAGTCTGTCATACAGAGTGAAGTAAGTCAGAAAGAGAAAAACAAATATCATATGCTAACACATATATATGGAATCTAAAAAAAAAAAAGTTCTGAAGAACCTAGGGGCAGGACAGGAATAAAAATGCAGACCTAGAGAATGGACTTGAGGACATGGGTAGGGGGAAGGGTAAGCTGAGACGAAATGAGAGAGTGGCATTGACATATATACACACTACCAAATGTAAAATAGATAGATAGTGAGAAGCAGCTGCATAGCACAAAGAGATCAGCTTGGTGCTGTGTGACCACCTAGAGGGGTGGGATAGGGAGGGTGGGAGGGAGGCGCAAGAGGGCGGGGATATGGGAATATATGTATATGTATAACTTATTCACTTTGTTATACAGAAGCAACTAACACAACAATGTAAAGTAGTTATACTCCAATAAAGATGTTTAAAAAAAAAGGAAAGAAAATGTAGCAGAGAGCAAGGCAGAATAGGTCCCTGCTTATATGGACATAATAGTCAAGGGAGAAATAGACAAGTCAACTAACAGTGATAAGCATGTTTTTTTAAAACAGTGTGATAAGCATGGTGTGGAAAAATGCAGTGTTAACTGAAATCGGGCACCCATCCCAGATATGACTTTTATGAAAATCAACTGTCTAAACTAGTACCTGATGGATGAATTGAGTAGGAGTAAGCAAAGACAATTGATGAGAGGGAAAGAGTTTTATAGAACCATTAACCTTTAACCATGATCCTGTCCAGGTAATGAGATCAGCACAACTCTTCTGGGTAGACAGCTAGTGGGCACTTGAACAGAAACATCTACATCAGTTCTCAGAGCAAGAAGCTTTCACTATCCTAGATGTGATGGGGAGGGCTTCTTCATGCATTAACATTATTGTTAATTTAATCATGCAGCAACTGTATCTAATATTTCAGTGCAGAACAGGATGCTGGACTACAATACCAAGTATGGAAGGTATGCTTCCTGCTCTCATGGATTTTACTACTGCTTTGCATGTAGTGAGGTCTACTTGTAGGCTATTTGGTTACAGTGACCTCTCTGAAGTCAATTTGGTGGAACATTTTGATGAAATAAACCCACAGGTAGGTAAGTCGAGAATAAAATAAAATACATAGAAAGAAAAGAGGGCAGGATATTTTAAAATGACATAAACAAAAAGGAAGAAGGGAACTGAGATAAGGGAAAGAAAGAAAGGGAGAAAGAGAGCAGAAATAACATATTTATGATGAGAAAGACAAAGTGCCATGAAAACTTTTCTCCAATATAATAGGCTGCCTACTTTTCACATTATGGTCTTTCTAAACTAGGGTTTGAACATCTAGTATGCGTAGCTCAGTGCCTTGTCCATATAGGTGCATGAAAAACATTTCATGGGATGAATTAAAGAAAATAAGCTTTGCAGGGTACTTTTTGAGTGCTTAGAACTCATATTCAACAAAAATTTTGCATGAATCTGACTGCTGCCATGAAAACCAGCTGTCTTCAAACCAGCATTCCAATGCTCCCTTTTGCCTTTAATTCCATTGTAAGTTTCAGGACCCTAAATCAACTTCTTCAGCCTGAAAACTTCAAGATTATTCATGCTACTGTAACCACTGTGCCATTTAGTTAAGAAATGGCTTATTATTGCGACTAAAAACCACAGTTATCTTCTTGGGGAAAAAAAACCCCATCTTAACAAAAGAGCAAATTGATAGAAAGTGTTCCTTGAGTATCTCTTATTATTTATTAATTTAAATTTAAGTCACAAAATATTTATTGAGCACTTACTAATTACAGGGTCCCATGCTCAGTAGACACCACAGAGCTTAAAAAGAAGAGGAGGCTGTAGTTCATGCCCTTAAATAGCTTATAATTTTATTATACAAGGGAAAATAAAATAGTCCTATTATAAATTTTAAAGTAAGGAGATATATATTTCATAATAAAATTGAAAAATACATGCAAAAGAAGGAATAAATTATATCAGATTGGGGGATCAAGAAAGTCTTTACTGAAAAGATAACAGTGGAGAGGGTCTCAGAATATTACTAGAATTCCAAAAAGTAAAGACAGATAAGAGACTATTCTATTTTTTTTTAAACATCTTTATCGGAGTATAATTGCTTTACAATGGTGTGTTAGTTTCTGCTGTATAACAAAGTGAACCAGCTATACATATACATATATCCCCATATCTCCTCCCTCTTGTGTTTCCATCCCACCTTCCCTATCCCACCCCTCTAGGTGGTCCCAGAGCACAGAGCTGATCTCCCTGTGCTAAAAAAAAAAAAAACAAAAAAAACAAAAAAAACCAGACTATTCTAGTTGGAAGAAACAGCATAAGCCAAATTACAGAGGTAGAAAACTCATGTGCTCTTCAGGGAAAAATCTAGCTCATCTGGAGCACTAGGTAACACAAAAGCAGCAGTGGGAGAATCAAACCATGAATATCCCAGTGAAATTCACACACAATTCTCTAAATAACAAAGAACAATTGTATTTTTTGTAAAAGATATGACATCATAAGAGTTTTTCATTAGGAAGATTATAGGCAGCTATGTGTAGGATGGATTACAGCAGGAAAAGACTGGAGTTTAGAATCAAATGTAATAGACAAAAATAAAACAATAAGTTTTGAGGTTTGAGGGGGCCCCATGAGTTGCCACCCTCTTTTCTCTGGTCAAATTCTGGATCAACTGAAATTGATAAAGAAGATGGCAGATGAATATAAAAAGTGTTGAAGATCACGGTTTAAGGGTGCAGCAACAATGAACTTCCTAAAATGGATTCCTAGCATTAGATAGACTTTTCTACAAGCAGAATGCTCTACAAAATTTAGGGTATAAAGGAGGAAATCAGAAAGGCAAAAAAAAAAAAAAAAAAAAAATGGAGGGGGTAAACTAAATGCTGGGGCCCTTTCCCAAACATACTAGAGGAGGAGAGAGTGAAAGCCCAGATGGAGGCTTAGAGTAGTATAGTGCAGGAGCTCTCCCTATAGGAAGCTGGCAAAAAATGTTCCTTCATCCCCAAAAGAAGGGCTTCTATTTTCCTGGGAAGAAAAAAAGATAGCTCACATTTACTACCAACAAAGGACTTCCTAAGTGCTTTACTGTTTCATCTAATATTTTAAAAACCCTAGTATATAGGCACTATTATTTCCATTTTACAGGGTTGAAACGATAAGTAAATTGGTAACATGGCACAACCCACAGTGTCAGATCCTGAATTGAACCTGAGGCCTTGCGGTTCCACGGTCCACGTACCTAACACCTAGGGCAAGAGATGGCAGGAGAGGGCTTTGGGAAATGCGTGCTCCTTGGGGTACAGCTTGAGGACAAGGATTCCAGGAAGGAGTCAAGGAACTGGCATACTGCAACATCAAGGACCTCGAGTAGAACAAAAACACCTCTTAGATCTTCTTGTGAGGACCCAGAGAAGAGTTTTAGTAGACTGTTGGAGGTGAAAGCTTGACTAGAGACACAGGAAAGAATGAATATGAAGAAGTAGAAGCAACAAGTATACATTTTCAAGAAAAGTAGCATCTGAAGGAAAGGGGAGTGAAAGTAAAATCACTTGTAGGGCCAGAAAAATGAGCCAAGGTGTTTTAGGTAGTTTGCTAGTTCAGGGGTCCCCAACTCCAGACCGCAGACCAGTCCCAATGCACGGCCTGTTAGAAACCGGGCCGCACAGCAGGAGGTGAGCGGCAGGCAAGCGAGCCAGCAAAGCTTCATCTGCTGCTCCCCATTTCTCCCCATCACTCGCATTACAGCCTGAACCATTCCCACTCCTCCGTCAGTGGAAAAGTTGCTTTCCACGAAACGGGTCCCTGGTGCCAAAAAGGTTGGGGACCGCTGCTGAGGGTATCTGAGAACATTTATAAAAAGAGAAGAAAGTTCCAGGGGAGAAGGACAATTTGAAGACGCAAATGAGAGGGGACAAAATTAGTGGACTTGGGTTCCAGAAGAGGGAAGAGGAAATGAGATTGAGAAACAGGAGAACAATATGAGGCTTGAAATCAGAGGCTTCTTCCAGGGGAGAGACACGGAGTTATCTGAAGATAGAAATAGAGGAGTCTCAACTAGGCAGGCCTCAAATACAAGTTAGAGAAATCACTCCAAGGCTTGACAAGGAGAGATTAAGCACCAAAGGCTTGAATACAAGGGGATTGTCACAGTTCTCCTTGGAAATGGGATACAGAATCAATAAAAAATAAATAAGAGATTGCTGAGAAGTGAAGACCAGAGGAGGCAAGCTAATATGGAGGTATAGTGGATTCTGTCATTTGGGGAAAGGGGCCCTTTTGAGACAGTTTAAATAATATACAGAGACCAAAATTTAATTCATAACATTTTAAACCTATAAATTATCTAATTGTCTTATATTTGAAGCATATAAACACACATTCAAGTCATGAGCCTAACGCTTTGGTGATAGTCTCACCACACACACACAGACACACACACACACAAATGAAATGAAGAACTGAACCAATTATTTTACTAATTCCAGCTCCTAAACCCCCAAACCAGTTAACTCAATATTTAGATCAAAATATATTTCTGTCCTGAAAGAAAGCCAAATAGCTCTTTCAATACAGGGAAAATTAAGAAAAGGAATGCTGAATCTTCTAAGTCTTATTCCAGAGAGCAGCAACAGAAAATTATTCTATGCTATTTCAAGAAGAGAATCTTAGTTTTGCTGAGACTTAAGTCATACCTTATTCTCTTCATTTTACTATTTCTTCTTCAATACTGCTTTTATTTATACTCTATGTCTCTTAAAACTCCTGATTTTTTTGTAAACTCCACTGTTTAGGAAAATACAATTAACATTATGTCATTAGGTAAATAAAATGAAAGAGCCTTCAGATATCTTGGTCATTCAGCCACTGTGTGCAGTTTTACTTGATGGGAGAGTGGGAGACAGAATAAAGGGGGAAAGATGGTATGAGAGAACTTGACATTTACAGAGTATCTATGATTTGTTAATACTATATATACTATAAGAAAATGTTTTCAGGCTGTGCATTGCAACACATTCTTAAGTCATGAAATCAACTTAGTGGGCCATGAACTGGCTTTTAAAAAGTGGAAGAGAATAAAGTAATACAAAACAGAGTATAATAAGTTCAGTTTAGAGAAAATTTTGTCTTAGTTATATATAAATACATATGTACATTTGTGAACCCTAGGCCATGATGTAAAATATATTTCTTGCTGTGGATTATGGTCAAAACAGCTCCAAAGTCATCAATTTAATGGGTCCCCTTAAAGTCATCAATCCGTTCCACTTTTCCCAGCATCCCAATTTTCTTTTGAGGTCTTGTTGGGCTAGAAATTCCTAGATTGGCTTCCTGGTATAGAAGCTGGAAGGGGCCAAATCAGCCAACTGAATACTCTTGCCTGGGACTTGAGCCAGGAACAGGCTGACACTTGAGCAGGTGACACAAGGATGAAAAACATAAATAGTTGGCACATACCCTTTCTAGTGGTTGCATCCAGACCACTCTGTTTAGGTAATGAGACTATTTCTATGGTCCCTGCTCCCTTAGTTTCTGTCCATTGCTCCCCATTCTCTAGCTTCATGTCAATATGTTAAGTCCTGACTTCCTTCTGATAAATCCTTTTTTTGCTCATTAGCCAGAGTTGATTTTTGTTATTCTAATTACAGGATCCTAGACTTATACATATGTGTTGTCTCTTTTAAACCGCAAAACTATTCTGTGATGTAGGTATTATTTTTATTTTACTAGTGGGAAAAATGAGATTCATAGTGATCTGGTAATTTTGCCAAAGGTTATCTTGCAAGTATGGAATTCAGACCAGGTCACAGTGACTTTTAAAGTTTATGTGCTTTCTATTAAATAATGTACATTGAGCTGGCAATAGCAGACAGTGATAGATTTCACATGCAGAATAATTTTATGCAGCGGATTTGTCAGGGAATAGTTCTTTTATCTGAGTGAATCAAAATCAATAGCTTTCTATTAAATTCAAGATAAAGTTCAGCAGTCTTGAGATTTTACAGAAGGTTTTAAGATTATGCATTTTGAGAGAAAATACAGCTTAGACTGTTTTGTTAATATTTTCATGGATTTTAAGGGAAAAAAAGTTATATCATCCTATTAATTGCATCCCCTTAGCAATAAACCGGAGTTCTGGAACTCTCAAGATGTATGAAATGAATATGAACAGCTCAGGAATTATCCCAAGAAATGCAACAGTGTCAACAAACGAAAGAGACTGGATAATTCAGCTGAACTACCACTAAAAAATTAATCACACTCTCCCTTATTATCTCTATTTCTTTCATATACAGTTTGTTGTTCATCCATTTTTACAACATATATTTTACTGAAGCACTGTTCTAGACTCGGGATATATTAGTGAAAAATAAAAACAAAGATATCTACCTTCACAAGACAAAATAATCAATAAGAAAAATAAGTAAAATATATCAAATGTAAGACAGATATGACTTCTTAGGGAAAAAAGAAGGAAATATCAGGGGAGGGGGTGATCATTTGTGAGGGTGGTCAGGGAAAGCTTCACTGAGATGCATTTAAGGAAGAACATAAATGAGATGAAGTCGTGAGCCTTGGGAGTGTCTGAGGATGTGTGTTTCAGGTAGAGGGAACTATAAATGCAAAGGTGCCCAAGTAGGAATGCACTGGGCAAAATCAAGAAAGAGAGACTAGAATGAGGGTTAAAAGATGTGGTCAGAGGGAAATGGATCATGGAGGATTTTGGCATGACCTTTGAATGAGATGGGAAGCCATTAGAGAGATGCAAGTGGATGAGAGATATGAACTGAGTTGATTTATAAAGATCACTCTGCACAAATTCTGCCCTCATCCATATGCCCAAATCAAATGCTGAGACCAGATTAGACAGACAAGGTGCCTTTACTTTCTTCTGATACTTATGAACAACTGTGAAAACAGAGCATCTGCTGCTTTGGGCCTAAGGTAGTTTCCAACTAAGAACTGCCAGATAAATACAGCAAGTCTGTCCCTCACTTCTAATATTTGAATTTTAGGTCACGAATAATTCAAAGGAGAATAATGTATGATCTACTTTCTCTAGGGCTGCCCATTTGTGGATGTGACACTCAGATCTGCAAATAAAATTAATTCAAGGACAAACATAAAAGGATCTTAGGGTTAGAAAAGCACTATGCAAAGAGGATTGGGAAACTAATTTGGAAGCTATTTTGCTGATGGAGCTTTAGGGATTTAAGTCAATTAAAATTAGAGTGGGAGAAAGAAGGGATAATGCCAAAGAGTTGATGTTTAAGATGCCTGATAGTGAGAGGGTTAAAGAAAGATGTTCTAGAACATATATTTTTTTATCATCTTTATTGGAGTATAATTGCTTTACAAAGGTGTGTTAGTTTCTGCTTTATAACAAAGTGAATCAGTTATACATATACATATATCCCCATATCTCTTCCTTCTTGCGTCTCCCTCCCTCCCACCTTCCCTACCCCACCCTTCTAGATGGTCACAAAGCACAGAGCTGATCTCCCTGTGCTATGCGGCTGCTTCCCACTAGCTATCTATTTTACATTTGGTGGTGTATATATGTCCATGACACTCTCTCACTTTGTCCCAGCTTACCTTTCCCCCTCCCTGTGTCCTCAAGTCCATTCTCTAGTAGGTCTGCGTC
The DNA here is from genome assembly GCF_009873245.2 of Balaenoptera musculus. Classification (NCBI taxonomy): domain Eukaryota; kingdom Metazoa; phylum Chordata; class Mammalia; order Artiodactyla; family Balaenopteridae; genus Balaenoptera; species Balaenoptera musculus. The sequence goes on from NC_045796.1 coordinate 19,635,553, forward strand.
TTTATTCTTGTCCTGACCCTAGGTTCTTCAGAATTTTTTTTTTTTTTAGATTCCATATATATGTGCTAGCATATGATATTTGTTTTTCTCTTTCTGACTTACTTCACTCTGTATGACAGACTCTAGGTCCATCCACCTCACTACAAGTAACTGAATTTCACTCCTTTTATGGCTGAGTAATATTCCATTCTATATATGTGCCACATCTTCTTTATCCATTCATCTGTCGATGGACACTTAAGTTGCTTCCATGTCCTGGCTATTGTAAATAGAGCTGCAATGAACATTGTGGTACATGACTCTTTTTGAATTATGGTTTTTTCAGGGTATATACCCAGTAGTGCGATTGTTGGGTCGTATGGTAGTTCTATTTTTAGTTTTTTAAGGAACCTCCATACTCTTCTCCATAGTGGCTGTATCAATTTACATTCCCACCAACAGTGCAAGAGGGTTCCCTTTTCTCCACACCCTCTCCAGCATTTATTGTTTGTAGATTTTTTGATGATGGCCATTCTGACCGGTGTGAGATGATATCTCATTGTAGTTTTGATTTGCATTTCTCCAATGATTAATGATGTTGAGCATTCTTTCATGTGTTTGTTGGCTACCTGTATATCTTCCTTGAAGAAATGTCTATTCAGGTCTTCTGTCCATTTTTGGATTGGATTGTTTGTTTTTTTGATACTGAGCTGCATAAACTGCTTGCAAATTTTGGAGGTTAATCCTTTGTCAATTGCTTTGTTTGCAAATATTTTCTCCCATTCTGAGGGTTGTCTTTTTGTCTTGTTTATGCTTTCCTTTGCTGTGCAAAAGCTTTTAAGTTTCATTAGGTCCCATTTGTTTATTTTTGATTTTATTTCCATTTCTCTAGGAGGTGGGTCAAAACAGATCTTGCTGTGATTTATGTCATAGTGTGTTCTGCCTATGTTTTCCTCTAAGAGTTTTATAGTGTCTGGCCTTACATTTAGGTCTTTAATCCATTTGGAGTTTATTTTTGTGTATGGTGTTAGGAAGTGTTCTAATTTCATTCTTTTACATGTAGCTGTTCAGTTTTCAGAGCACCACTTATTGAAGAGACTGTCTTTTCTCCATTGTATATTCTTGCCTCCTTTATCAAAGATAAGGTGACCATATGTGCGTGGGTTTATCTCTGGGCTTTCTATCCTGTTCCATTGATCTGTATTTCTGTTTTTCTGCCAGTACTATACTGTCTTGATAACTGTAGCTTTGTAGTATAGTCTGAAGTCAGGGAGCCTGATTCCTCCAGCTCCGTTTTTCTTTCTCAAGATTGCTTTGGCTATTCGGGGTCTTTTGTGTTTCCATACAAATTGTGAAATTTTTTGTTCTGGTTCTGTGAAAAAGGCCACTGGTAGTTTGATAGGGATTGCACTGAATCTGTAGATTGCTTTGGGTAGTATAGTCATTTTCACAATGTTGATTCTTCCAATCGAAGAACATGGTATATCTCTCCATCTATTTGTATCATCTTTAATTTCTTTCATCAGTGTCTTATAATTTTCTGCATACAGGTCTTTTGTCTCCTTAGGTAGGTTTATGCCTAGGTATTTTATTCTTTTTGTTGCAATGGTAAATGGGAGTGTTTTCTTCATTTCACTTTCAGATTTTTCATCATTAGTGTAGAGGAATGCAAGAGATTTCTGTGAATTAATTTTGTATCCTGCTACTTTACCAAATTCATTGATTAGCTCTAGTAGTTTTCTGGTAGCATCTTTAGGATTCTCGATGTATAGTATCATGTCATCTGCAAACAGTGACAGCTTTACTTCTTCTTTTCTGATTTAGATTCCTTTTACTTCTTTTTCTTCTCTGATTGCTGTGGCTAAAACTTCCAAAACTATGTTGAATAATAGTGGTGAGAGTGGGCACCTTCTCTTGTTCCTGATCTTCATGGAAATGGTTTCAGTTTTTCACCATTGAAGATGATGTTGGCTGTGGGTTTGTCATATATGGTCTATATTATGTTGAGGTAAGTTCCCTCTATGCCTACTTTCTGGAGGGTTTTTTATCATAAATGGGTGTTGAATTTTGTCGAAAGCTTTCTCTGCATCTATTGAAATGATCATATGGTTTTTCTCCTTCAATTTGTTAATATGGTGTATCACATTGATTGATTTGCATATATTGAAGAATCCTTGCATTCCTGGAATAAACCCCACTTGATCATGGTGTATGATCCTTTTAATATGCTGTTGGATTCTGTTTGCTAGTATTTTGTTCAGGATTTTTGCATCTATGTTCATCAGGGATATTGGCCTGTAGTTTTCTTTCTTTGGGACATCTTTTTCTGGCTTTGGTATCAGGCTGATGGTGGCCTCGTAGAATGAGTTTGGGAGTGTTCCTCCCTCTGCTACATTTTGGAAGAGTTTGAGAAGGATAGGTGTTAACTCTTCTCTAAATGTTTGATAGAATTCGTATGTGAAGCCATCTGGTCCTGGGCTTTTGTTTATGGAAGATTTTTAATCACAGTTTCAATTTCAGTGCTTGTGATTGGTCTGTTCATATTTTCTATTTCTTCCTGGTTCAGTCTCAGAAGATTGTGCATTTCAAAGAATTTGTCCATTTCTTCCAGGTTTTCCATTTTATTGGCATATAGTTGCTTGTAGTAATCTCTCATGATCCTTTGTATTTCTGCAATGTCACTTGTTACTTCTCCTTTTTCATTTCTAATTCTATTGATTTGAGTTTTTTCCCTTTTTTTCTTGATGAGTCTGGCTAATTGTTTACCAATTTTGTTTATCTTCTCAAAGAACCAGCTTTTAGTTTTATTGATCTTTGCTATCATTTCCTTCATTTCTTTTTCATTTATTTCTGATCTGATCTTTATGATTTCTTTCCTTCTTCTAATTTTGGGGTTTTTTGTTCTTCTTTCTCTAATTGTTTTAGGTGTAAGGTTAGGTTGTTTATTTGAGATGTTTCTTGTTTCTTCAGGTAGGATTGTATTGCTATAAACTTCCCTCTTAGAACTGCTTTTGCTGCATCCCATAGGATTTGGGTCATTGTGTTTTCATTGTTGGTTGTTTCTAGGTATTTTTTGATTTCCTCTTTGATTTATTCAGTGATCTCTTGGTTATTAAGTAGTGTATTGTTTAGCCTTCATGTGTCTGTATTTTTTACAGTTTTTTTCCTGTAAGTGATATCTAGTCTCATAGCATTGTGGTCGGAAAAGATACTTGATATGATTTCAATTTTCTTAAATTTACCAAGGCTTTATTTGTGACCCAAGATATGGTCTATCCTGGAGAATGTTCCATGAGCACTTGAGAAGAAAGTGTATTCTGTTGTTTTTGGATGGAATGTCTTATAAATATCAATTAACTCCATCTTGTTTAATGTACCATTTAAAGCTTGTGTTTCCTTATTTATTTTCATTTTGGATGATCTGTCCATTGGTGAAAGTGGGGTGTTAATGTCCCCTGCTATGATTGTGCTACTGTTGATTTCTCCTTTTATGGCTGTTAGTATTTGCCTTATATATTGAGGTGCTCCTATGTTGGGTGCATAAAAACTTACAATTGTTATATCTTTTTCTTGGATTGATCCCTTGATCATTATGTAGTGTCCTTCTCTGTCTCTTGTAATAGTCTTTGTTTTAAAGTCTATTTTATCTGATATGAGAATTGCTACTCCAGCTTTCTTTTGATTTCCATTTGCAAGGTATATCTTTTTCCATCCCCTCAGTTTCAGTCTGTATGTGTCCCTAGGTCTGAAGTGGGTCTCTTGTAGACAGCATATATATGGGTCTTGTTTTTGTATCCATTTAGCCAGTCTATGTCTTTTGGTTGGAGCATTTAATCCATTTACATTTAAGGTAATTATCGATATGTATGTTCCTATTACCATTTTCTTAATTGTTTTGGGTTTATTATTGTAGGTCTTTTCCTTCTCTTGTGTTTCCTGCCTAGAGAAGTTCCTTTAGCATTTGTTGTAAAGCTGGTTTGGTGGTGCTGAATTCTCTTAGCTTTTGCTTGTCTGTAAAGGTTTTAATTTCTCCATCAAATCTGAATGAGATCCTTTCTGGGTAGAGTAATCTTGGTTGTAGGTTCTTCCCTTTCATCACTTTAAATATGTGCTGCCACTTCCTTTTGGCTTGCAGAGTTTTTGCTGAAAAATCAGCTGTTAACCTTATGGGGATTCCCCTGTAGGTTATTTGTTGTTTTTCCCTTGCTGCTTTTAATATTTTTCCTTTGTATTTAATTTTTGACAGTTTGATTAATATGTGTCTTGGCGTGTTTCTCCTTGGATTTATCCTGTATGGGACTCTCTGTGCTTCCCAGACTTGATTAACTATTTCCTTTTCCATTTTAGGGAAGTTTTCAACTATAATCTGTTCAAATATTTTCTCAGTCCCTTTCTTTTTCTCTTTTTCTTCTGGGACCCCTATAATTAGAATGTTGGTACATTTAATGTTGTCCCAGAGGTCTCTGAGAGTGTCCTCAATTCTTTTCATTCTTTATTCTGCTCTGTGGTAGTTGTTTCCAATATTTTATCTTCCAGGTCACTTATCCATTCTTCTGCCTCAGTTATTCTGCTACTGATCCCTTCTAGAGAACTGTTTTTTTTTTTTTAGAGAACTTTAATTTCATTTGTTGTGCTGTTCATCATTGTTTGTTTGCTCTTTAGTTCTTCTAGGTCCTTGTTAAATGTTTCTTTATTTTCTCCATTCTATTTCCAAGATTTTGGATCATCTTTACTATCATTACTCTGAATTCTTTTTCAGGTAGACTGCCTATTTCCTCTTCATTTGTTAGGTCTGGTGGGTTTTTACCTTGCTCCTTCATCTGCTGTGTGTTTCTCTGTCTTCTCATTTTGCTTCACTTACTGTGTTTGGGGTCTCCTTTTCACAGGCTGCAGGTTCGCAGTTCCCGTTGTTTTTGGTGTCTGCCCCAAGTGGCTAAGGTTGGTTCAGTGGGGTGTGTAGGCTTCCTGGTGGAGGGGACTGGTGCCTGTGTTCTGGTGGATGAGGCTGGATCTTGTCTTTCCGGTGGGCAGGTCCACGTCTGGTGGTGTGTTTTGGGGTGTCTCTGACCTTATTATGATTTTAGGCAGCCTCTCTGCTAATGGGTGGTGTTGTGTTCCTGTCTTGCTAGTTGTTTGGCATAGGGTGTCCAGCACTGTAGCTTGCTGGTCGTTGAGCGGAGCTGGGTCTTGGCTTTGAGATGGAGATCTCTGGGAGATTTTCACTGTTTGATATTACGTGGAGCTGGCAGGTCTCTGGTGGTCCAATGTCCTGAACTTGGCTCTCCCACCTGAGAGGCACAGCCCTGATGCCTGGCCGGAGCAGGAAGAGCCTGTTATCCACACGGAAAAAGAGAAAAAGTGAAGAAAATATATATATTGTTGCTCCTAATGTCCACCTCCTCAATTCAGGATGATTCGTTGTCTATTCAGGTATTCCACAGATGCAGGCACATCAAGTTGATTGTGGAGATTTAATACGCTGCTCCTGAGGCTGCTGGGAGAGGTTTCCCTTTCTCTTCTTTGTTCGCACAGCTCCCGGGGTTCAGCTTTGGATTTGGACCCGCCTCTGCGTGTAGGTCGCCTGAGGGCATCTGTTCTTCGCTCAGACAGGCCGGGGTTAAAGGAGCAGCTGCTTCGGGGGCTCTGGCTCACTCAGGCCGGGGGAAAGGAGGGGTATGGATGCGGGGCGAGCCTGCGGCGGCAGAGGCCAGTGTCACGCTGCAGCAGCCTGAGGCGCGCCGTGGTGCCTTCTCCCGGGGAAGTTGTCCCTGGGTCACGGGACCCTGGCAGTGGCGGGCTGCACAGGCTCCCGGGAGGGGCGGTGTGGATAGTGACCTGTGCTTGCACACAGGCTTCCTGGTGGCGGCGGCAGCAGCCTTAGCATCTCATGCCCGGCTCTGGTGTCCACGCTGATAGCCGCGGCTCGCGCCCGTCTCTGGAGCTCGTTTAGGTGGTGCTCTGAATCCCCTCTCCTCGCGCACCTGAAACAATGGTCTCTTGCCTCTTCGGCAGCTCCAGACTATTTCCCAGACTCCCTCCCGGCTAGCTGTGGCGCACTAGCCCCCTTCAGGCTGTGTTCACGCCGCCAACCCCAGTCCTGTCCCTGGGATCCGACCGAAGCCCGAGCCTCAGCTCCCAGCCCTGCCAGACCCGGCGGGTGAGCAGACAAGCCTCTCGGGCTGGTGAGTGCTGCTTGGCACCGAGCCTCTGTGCGGGAATCTCTCCGCTTTGCCCTCCGCACCCCTGTGGCTGCGCTTTCCTCTGTGGCTCCGAAGCTCCCCCCTCCGCCCCCCGCAGTCTCTGCCCATGAAGGATCTTCCTAGTGTGTGGAACCTTTCCTCCTTCCCTGCTGCCTCCCTGAGGTGCAGGTCCCATCCCTATTCTTTTGTCTCTGTTTTTTCTTTTTTCCTTTGCCCTACCCAGGTACGTGGGGAGTTTTTTGCCTTTTGGGAGGTCTGAGGTCTTCTGCCAGCGTTCAGTAGGTGTTCTGTAGGAGCTGTTCCACATGTAGATGTATTTCTGATGTATTAGTGCGGAGGAAGGTGATCTCCACGTCTTATTCTTCTGCCATCTTGAATCCCCTCCTATGTCTATGTCTTTCTTGCTACCCTGCCACTAGGTTCATCAGTACTTTTTTTTTTTTTAAGATTCCATATATATGTGTTAGCATACGGTATTTGTTTTTTTCTTTCTGACTTACTTCACTCTGTATGACAGACTCTAGGTCCATCCACCTCACTACAAGGTAGAGTTTTAACATATGAATTTGGAGTGGGGTACCCATTTGGTCCATAACAGAGGTGGTATATTAAGCGATCTGACAGAGCTCCAGATGCACAGTAGGTACACAATAAATCGTAGGTGATAGAATCACATCTCACCAGGAACTCTTCACCTCGGCAAGACAGTGTTGTCACTGTGCTCCAGAGCACATCGTGACAATACCTGACCCTGAATATTTGCCTAAGCTGTTCCTGCGAATGCTATCCCTTTTTACCTCCAGCTCAGATTCAAGCCCACTACGAGGTTCTCATTCCCTCTTAATATTGTTATGAGAGACGTCTTAACTAAGTTGTCCTAAATTTGAGAATTTTTCATAAGCCTAAGGTTTCTCTGGTTCTTGGTCCCAACATTCTGGTTACTGAATAAGCCAGGCCCTTCAGCATTGGACAAAGAGAAAAGAGCAACAGAACATTTACTGTCTGCAGGTCCTCGAAAGATATTTTATAAAATTATTGATTAAAATCTCTCTCCAGCCAGGTGGTGATGGGGTTGAGGACGCTGGGTAGCGCTATTATAGAGCAATTTAACATAAAAGAATGAAAAACTGAGATAGGAAAAATTATTCAAAACAAGGGTGCAAGTCAATGGGGAATCAGTTGGTGTTGAAGAAAGAACCAAGGTATGATGTAAATGGATGGAAAACCCTGGGAATCTAAGAGAAAGCATTGTCAGGTAGGAGAGGAACCAAGAGGGACTCCCGGTCAGGATTCTGATGCATTTGAAGTGGGGAGAGAGTGTATGTAGATCACAGTTTACAAACAAAATTTAGATAGACAGATAGACAGACATAGATATCAATAGATTGATATACACAAGAGCAAATTTTAAAAGGATACTAAAACCTCCATCTAATATTATTCCCTTTTAATAAATGTTTCGTTTCTGATTCCTCCCACAAAATTGCAAACTCCTCAAAGGCAGACAGAGGCTGCCTTATTTTCCTCTCATTCTTCAGGTGATTATCAAGAAAGGTTTTATTAAAAGAAATACAATGTCAGGTATCTTCTATGTGTCCCATTTATTGATGAAAATAACTGCTAGTAGAATGACTCCTGCTTCAACTTTGCATTTATGTAGACAGCATTTTTCTTCTATAAGAATGAGCCTCATTTCCCTCAAAACATCTCAATCTCATAATGAGAAGCAGGTGTTCTTCTCATTTCTTAGATGGATAAATTACAAAACAAAGAGGTGAACAGACGGCTCAGGAAAATCAGGCAGCTGCTGAAGCAGGAGTGGATTTTGGTTATTGTGTGTCCCTGGCTAGCAGGCTTTGCATGCTGATTTCCCTGTTCAGTTGACTCCACCAAAGCAGCCATTTGCCAGAGTGGAAGTTGTGCCTCTTCTGTAGTGGATCCACATTCAGTAGTCAAGTTCAGGTCTCACTGCCAAAGGAAAGCTTATTTCAGGGCAAAGTTAACAGGAATATATATGAATTTCTGTCAACCAAGGCTCTGCCACAGAAAATGTCATTAATTTGGGGCCTTTTACGTTGAACTGGATTAGCCCCAAAGCAGCACAGCCTTTAAAGACATCACGCTCATAAAATGCTCAGCCTGGGGTAGAAGCCCAGTAATTGCCTGGATACCTTCTGATTGCTTTTCCAGAGCTTTCTCCATCCTTCCTCGCCCTGCTCTGGGCCCCAGGAGACTAAGCCTTATGAATTGCAACTGGACTTCTTGTCCTCTGGCTTAACCACTGTGATCACTAGCAGAAAATTAGAGAGTAGGAGGAGAGCGATTCATTTCCAGCTCCCTTCTTGCCAGGCTGCAGTTGAGCCACTAGCTCTGTTCCTCTAATTGGGATGCAGCTTCTACCACGTGGCCTATTTCTTACAGCCTCAGGTAGCACCCCCAACCCCTTAATCTGGCAGGCCCTTCCTTGTTTCATAGTTTCTTGGTGGTTCCTTTAACCTTGCCACATCTTTGGAAAAAAGTCTCTTCATTGAATTATCTTCATTTACCCATTTTGATGCCTCATGTGTTTCCTGAAGGGATCTTGACAGATATATTAATGCTTGCTCCATTCCAGTATGAACATCAGGACTAGAGCTATCCTGTGCTGCTTTCCATGGTACTGAAGATTTCTGGAAGTCAGTGGACCAAGGTTCTATTCACATCATGTCTGCAACTCAGATAAAATTGCTGAGGGAAGAGTCGGTCCTTGTCTGGCTCCCACCAAGCACAGCTCTAGGTGTACTATACATGTCATCCCATTCAACCTCCTTAACAGTACCACAACTAAATATTATTATCTCCACTTTACAGTAAGGAACTGATGGCTAAAATCAGACATTGGAAGGTGACTCTAAAGATTGTGCTCTTTCCACCACTGCACAATTCTCACTCTTCTGGGGCTATTTTCTCCACGATAAAAGAGACTGTTGGACTATATCAGTGGTTCTCAATCCTGGTTCTATAGCTAGATAACTTTAAAAATACTGCAACTCAAAACTTCACCAATTAAATTTATATGCTCCTTTTATGATTCAAATGAGAACTAAGGTTGAGACCACTGAAATAAATGTCCCATAAAGTTTCTTTTAATTTTAAAATGTTGAATTCCAGTATTTTTTAACTTATTGCTGCAGTTTTGTCTTATCATAATTTAATATTGCTGTATTTTTCAATGTGTTTTTTCTTTCTTCCTTCTATGTTGTAGTAAGAAAATGTTTTTGTAGAAAGAATATAGAACAGACACGTATAAAATTATTTTTGAGGCATCTATCACACACTTATAGAATGCTGGCTATATATAGAACCCCTTCCTGTGTGATAAGTAGAACACAATCTTTGCCTTCAAGAAACTCATAGTCTAATGGGGATACAGATCCAAACCCAGATACTTATACTGTAATGTGACAAGTGTAGTTAAGTAGTTAAGGAGATATGTACATTGGATATGTCAGTTTCAGAACCTCCAACAGAACAATAATGCCATGACCCACACTTTAATATCTAAATAGAACTATCTCAAAGACTTCATATATTTTTTTCAGAGAAGGAGTGGGTCAATTTTATCCACATATGAATATAAACAATTCAGCCCATCTGAGCTGTGAATGCAGGTTGCTTGGCAACAGCTCTTACAGTTGTGTTATTTGCTATGAAATGAGAGGAGCTGGTACTTTTCTCTTTAAAACAAAAGAATATTAATAACAGCAATAATAGTGGGTATTTATAAATCTTTTGTGTAAGAACTGCATAATGTTTTAGTTCATGCATGCTTTGGATTCAAAGTTAGGCAGTTTTTAGAAAGGTAAGAAGGTTGGGGGAGAATGTCATAGTCAAACACCATCATTAGGAGAATATACAACAGTGAGCTGATCTGATTTTATGAATCTGATGTGCATTTATTAGCATATTTTTTATCTTTAACCCTCTATATACAAGGTTTTTATGAAAAGTGAAGAGAAGCAGGGATATATGCTAGGGAAGGAGCACAAAATTAGTCAAATGTATATTCCCTGCGACTAAGATATTTTATTAAACTCTTAAATCTTTTCAGTTGATTTCATCTTAAAGAAAAAATACAGAGCATCTCTAAAGTACAGCTGTACCACTATGGAAAAAGTAATGGGAAGTCATAGGGGAAAAAATGTTTCACCTCCTACTAGGAATAATTAAGGATATAAAATTCACACAAACCCAACTCTAACTTCTAGAGAAATTTTCCTACCACAATATTCCAGTAATCATAGTAGAAAAAATGTCTAGTGAAGAGTGAATTTTTTTTCTTCATTAAAAAAAATTTCAGATCAGGAAACAAAATATCAATCATACCACATGTCCACATCTTCCTGTAAAAACCCGGCTCCAGAGAGGGAGGCAGCTCCTTTGCTCCCTACTATTATAAAATATGACAGATAATTTATTCCACAGCATTGGAATCTTTTGGAGAGAGGTAAGCGTATTAAGTATAAAATGCCTAACAAACATGAATGCTAACAAATGTCCATTTAAATATATTGCTGCCATCTTGCATTTCTCATAAAGATCATCTCAATTTCAAGGTCTATCCATCTTTCATTTATTTATCAGCTCTAAATGTTAGCATATTAGTAAAACCAAATGGTAGAAAACAATTTTGGATATCTAAACAATGTTTCCTGTGTTATGTTTGTCATTTGGCTTGTTACTGAGCAGACAGATGGGATCTAACTTGTCACAGCAAGCTTCAGCAAAAAGCAACATGATATGCACACACAGAATAATGGGCATCAAGGAAGCCACAGGCTCATAGTGTCCATTAGTTAGTAGCTGTGATTTGTAACCTGAGGGCACTTCAGCAATCCATACCTGGATATAAAAGTGTCAGATTAGAAACAATTTATTCCAAATGCTTTTTGGACATATATGTTTAGTGTCCAGCATAGCTGGCTGCATAAGTTTTCAATATATGGTCTGAGTTCATTCCCTTGTAAAACAATGGGATATATCAACACTGGACACCCAATTATGTCACCCTATCAGAAAGCATGGCTTCTCATGCCTGAAAAGATATAGAGGTTGCCACTGCTTAGTCTTATTTGCTTGTTCACTATGACACCAATTAACCCCCATTACTCTAGTCACAAAGAAATGTCTGTGTCATTGATAATATGTGCAAGAAGTGGTAAGAGTGGGCAGTCCTCCCTTTTTTCTGAGACACCATCTTCTCTGGAAGGGGCAGTATGATATAAAAGAGGATATTTAGTAAGATACTGTAATTTACATTTGGAAAACAAACTAAATATACTGTTTCTCCATACAAAGTGAAGCATAATAAAAATATGACTTAAAGAGTTCTATAAAAGTAAGACTTTACTCTCTGTATATCAGTGATTTTCAGTGAGGTGCATTAGAGATTGCAAGGGAATTAGAGTTATATTTATGAAAAGTAAGCATCAGGAATTCTAGCTTCTGCTTGGAATGTAGTAAGCTGAAAATAATGTCACTTCCTCCATTACATCAAAAAAAAAAAAAAAGCACAAATCTTCAAAATCACCATGTTTCTTGAATCTATTAGATAGCAGAGTCACAGAACAAGCAAGTAAACTTAAATCTAGGGAAAAACAAACGTTTCCAAGGAGAAACAGCACACTAGCCCTCGATTATCTGAGGCAGATGCTGGATACTCAAAGCCAAACATGAAGGTGAGAGTAATTCTACTAAAATTTACCAGTGTGCTGAAGGTAGAAAGTGAGCTAGTGGGAACCAAAACACCAAAGAACCATATCCACTGTCAGTCTCCTCTCCACAAACCTCACTGGATGTCCTCACAGGACAAGAGTGTTGAGGAAGTGTCAGGAAGGGCCTGAGGTAGTGGAACAGCATCCCTGCAGGAAGGACACAGAGCCCTACTTGGATCCTTTTCCCTTATCTTTCTTATGGAACAAACACCTTAAGTCTCTGGGGAAATGGAAGAAACACCATCACACTTAAGGCACAGGGAAAAATCCAATGTAGTTGGGAGAATGGAACAAATAATATTCTCTAACCCTGGGGGAGGAGCAGAAATAGACACTGGGCCCAGACCATTAGAAAGAGAAGAAGAGTCACTGAGATGGTCCCACCCCTGAGATGCAGGGACAAAGTGCTGCCTACGAAAAGGGCTGAACCAGAACAACAGAGAATGTCCCCTCAGTGCCTACCACTTGAGTTAAGTAATAGCAGTGTACTACTAGGGGAAGGACAAGAGCATAGAGAAAGAACTTCTCTAAGGCACAGTCATTAAGAAACTCTCATGGTGAGGGTGGAAAAGACATTGGGAAAAACTCTCTGGCTAGAAATTAAAGTGAAATCATGAAGTTGAGGATAGATGACAAATATTAACCAAACTAAAACACAAATAGAAAAAGGAATTTTTCTGTGGAAAAATATCAAATGACCTAACATGTTGGTAATTGGAATCCCAAAAGGAGAAGATAAAGAAAACAAAACAAAATAAATTTGAAGACATTATGGCAGAGAATTTTCCAAAATTAGTGATAAACACCCAAACACAAATCCAAGAAGCTCAGAAATAGCAACTGGAATAAACACAAAACACACATACAAATCCCAAGACATCTCACATTTAAACTTCTGAAAACCAGTCACAGAGATACAGACATATTACATGCAAAGGAACAAAGATAAGAATTACAGATTTCTCATCATAAATTATGCAAGCCAGAACATGTAATTTAAAGTGCTGAAAGACAAAAAATATCTATCAACCTATAATTTTATACCCAATGAAAACATCTTTCAAAAATAAAAGAAAACTAAAGACATATCTCTGTAAAAAAAAGTGGAAAATCAATTGCCAGCAGACTTTCACTATGACATTAAAGGAAGTTCTTTAGGCAAAGGAATATGATGACAGAGAAAAATTTGGATCCATAAAACGAAATGAAGAGAATTAGTAATGAAGATGAACTTAAGATTCATTTTTTATCATTTTAATTTACTTAAAAGATAACTGTCTAAAGCAAAAATAACTGCAATGAATTTATAAAATATGTAAAAATAAATTTATGACAAAAATGATACAAATATGGGAAGAAAAATTAGGAGTTCACTGTTATGTCTTACACTACATATGAAGTGGTATAAAGTTATTTGAAGGCATATTCTTATTGAATAAGATGAATATTGTAAACTTAAGGAAGGGCAACACAAAAAATATTTCAAATAGATATAAAAAGTAAGACAATAGTGGATACAAATGTATCTTTTAAAAACTCAAGAGAAAAAAGAAATAGAAATAAAAGGACAAATGAAACAAATAGAAACGATTTGAGAAGATGACATATGTTAATATGATCACATTAATTATTACAGTGGTCTAAACAAGCTAAGTAAAAGAAAAGAAAATGCTAGAATGGATATAAAACCAAGACCCAATTGTATGCTATCTATAGGAAACTTATTTTAAGTATAAAAACATAGATAGGTTAAAAGTAAAAGAAGAAGTTAAACTGTGCCATACAATTCAGATCATTAGAGGTTCATTTCAGACTAGAATTCCTCTCCAGGAATTTTTTTATGCTATCTGGTACCTAAATTTCCTCAACATGCAGCTTTAATATGTCAAAGTTTACAGAGAATTACTAAATGCTGACTCAGTCAGAGTTTTTGGTGGCAAGCAACAGGATCTGACCTGTTAATTAAGCAAAAAAGTATTTTTTATTTAGTTTATTGGATGGCTCACGTATAACAAAAGACTTACGAAACAGGCTCAGGAATGGGCTGGAGTCAAGAGAGGCCAGACAGCAAAGAGTTATTCACCAGAACAGTCCTTTTCGGATTCTCTGCCATCACTCTCAGTTATCACTATCTGACCCTCTTCTGTTGGGGGCAGAGAACAGGAATGTCTGGGCCCCTGAGACTCCTGTAATAGAAGGTGGAGCCCTCCCTACCCTCAAGACTCACATGAATGCAAAATGTGTATTATAAATATCTCCTATAAAAGGAGCTACACTAGGTTCAATTATAACTTTAAAAACTTTCAGGGAGGCTAGAAGACTGTCTATCAAAGGTAGGTCTATGTGAATTAGCATAATGATAAATTTTATGAATCTGAAATAATGCTCATATCCTTGAAACTGTAACTCCATCTTTTTTTGTTAGTGTCAGAGAACACAACTTCCCAAAAACTAAAAAGAAATGAAATTTAAAAACTGACCTTCATGTGCTATTAAAGTGTACCTTCTCTTTTTAAGGTCTAACGTTGATAAGCTTACGATAAGATGTCTATGAGCTCTCTACACACTCAGTTCTACACTAAAATTTCTTTTCCCAACTTCTAAATAATGAATAAGTTTTCTAGACTGGCAGGTGGAAATTATAAACACATATATTTACTAAAGTTGTAGAGGAAGGTAGGAAATCATAATAGAGCAAGGATAGGAATAAGGGATTGTCACAAAGATAATAAAGTTTATAGATGTGTTTATAGATGGTATAATTGAATAAAAAGATAAATTGGAGAAGCTACAGGAATCAATAATTCATATGCCTGGTAGACTGTCTGTCAAAGATCAGACATCTCAAGAGAGGCTTTGACAGGGTACAGACTACAGTAAACTTATGATTGATTGAGTTCTTTTATATGCACCTATAATGCAATTTATCTATGTTGTCAGTTGAAGGAGAGTTGTATTCTTCAGAGTTACAACTGTCATTCCGCTGTTCAAGTTTAAGAACCAAACATAGATTCCCGATCAATTATCAAAAAGTGTGGGCTAAAAAAGTAATGCAAAAGAGATCAAACGCAGTTTTGGGTTTTAATCAACAGTTGATAAATGCTTTGCAGATGTATATGAGGCCCTAAAATTTTGTACTACTTACCATGCAAGAGATAAATGTCAGAAAAAACTCACAGGCTAAGTTTTTCAATTCTTGGTCTCATTTGACAACCATAAGAGAAAAAAATCTCTAAGTCCAGCTCTCTGTAGTCTGATGGGCACATACGAATGCTCTTTAAAACTAAATGAATTGTCTTGCCAAATAAAATATCCAGTACCTTCAAAATAAATGGCAATGCACAACTTCCTGACACAGTGATTTCGGTTTAGATGCAATGAATGTGTGGTGCTTCCTACTGCATAAGATGAGCTCCCTTCAAAATAAAAGAATTCCTCATCTTTTAAAGGAGGCTGACCATGTTTCTGTTTCCTTTCACATGAAGCCATGGTTGCAATTCACCGAATTGTCATATCTGGTCATTTGATACATGTTATTGCTGAGACTGGCCCCAAAGAAACATTGGTAAGTTGGTAGCATATAAAGCATGCAATGGATCAGGACATAGTCAGTTGATGTGATCTCTAAGGCTTCAAAATTCTAAGTTTCATTAGTGCTTACTTATTGGATCAAAAGTTAATGATATATGCATTATAAATATTCTTGTGAAACTACTCTATATGATATTATAATGGTGGATCTGCCATTATACGTTTGTCAAAACCCACAGAATATGAAACACTGATGTGCAACCCATAAAATGCATAACACTAATGTAAACTATGGAATGTAAATTAATGTAATGTAATGTAAACTAATGTAATGTAATGTAAACTAATGTAAACTATGGTGATAATGATGTCAGTGTAGGTTCATCAATCCTAACAAACATACGGCTCTAGTGTAGGATGTCAATAATGAGGGAGGTTGTGCTTAAGGGTAAGGGACAGGAGATTATAACTCTGTACTTTCTGCTCAATTTTTCTGTGAAACTAAAACTGCTCTAAAAAATAAATCTAATGAAAAGGGAAAAAATATTGTCCCAAGTGAAACAAAATATAATGTTAATCAGTACAGACAATTATACCTGAACATTGCTTTGTCTTCATAGATGATATACCCTTGCTAAATCCTACCCCTGCTATTGTTTGAGGAGAAATTCTTTATCCAAGTCTCAATAATTTTAAGAAAACTGAAATCATACCAAGCATCTTTTTCAACCACAACACTATGAGACTAGAAGTCAACTGCAAGAAAAAAAAAAACTGCAAAAAATGCAAACACATGGAAGCTAAACAATATGTCATTGAACAACCAATGCATCACAAAGAAATCAGGAAATCAAAAAATACCTGGAGACAAGTGAATTTGGAAACACAATATTCCAAAATCTATGGGACACAGCAGAAGTGGGAACTTCCTAAGAAGGAAGTTTATAGTGATAAAAGCCTATCTCAGGAAATAAGAAAAATATCAAATAAACAATTTAACCTTACACCTAAGAAACTAGAAAAAGAAGAACAAACAAAACCCAAAGCAAGTAGAAGAAAAGGAATAATAAAGATCAGAGTGGAAATAAATGAAACAGAGACTAAAAAAATAGAAAAGATCAATGAAATTAAGAGCAGTTTCTTTGAAAAGATAAACAAAATTTATCAACCTTCATCAAGAAAAAAAGAGAAAGGGCCCAAATAAATAAAATCAGAAATGAAAAAGGAGAAGTTACAACTGACACCACAGAAATACAAAGAATCATAAGAGATTACTACAATTATACACCAATAAAAGGGACAACCTAGAAGAAATGAAAAAATTCCTAGAAACATACACTCTCTCAATACTGAATCAAGAAAAATTGGAAATATGAACAGACCAATTACCAGTAATGAAATTGAATTATTAATTTTTAAAAACTTCCAACAAACAAAAGTTCAGGACAAGATGTCTTCACAAGTGAATTGTACCAAACATTTAAGAAAGAGTTAAGTCCTATCATTCTCAAACTATTCCAAAAATTTGGAGAAAGAATTCCAAACTGACTCTTGGAGGCCAGCACCACTCTGATACCCAAACCAGACAAGGATACCACAAAAAAAGAAAATTACAGGGCAATATCACTGATGAATATAGAAGCAAAAATCTCTAGCAAAATGTTAGCAAAACAAGTTCAACAATACATTGAAAGGATCGAACACCATGATCAAGTGGGATTTATCCCAGGGATGCAAGGATGGTTCAACATCTCCAAGCAAATCAATCCATGTGAAATACCACATTAAATAATTGAAGAACAAAAATCATATAATCATCTCAATAGATGCAGAAAAAGCTTTTGACAAAATTCAACACCCATTTATAATAAAAGCCCTCAACAAAGTGGATATAGAGAGAACATACCTCATCATAATAAAGGCCGTATATGACAAACCTACAGCCAATATCATTATCAAAGTGAAAAGCAAAAAGCATTTCCTGTAAGATCAGGAACAAGACAAGGATGTCCACTCTCACCACATTTATTCAACATAGTATTGAAAGTCCTAACCACAACAATTAGACAAGAAATAAAAAAGAAATCCAAATTGGAAAGGAAGAAGGAAAAGTGTCTCTGTTTGCAGATGACATGATACTATATGTAGATAATCCTAAAGACACCACCAAAAAGCTATTAGAACTAGCAAATGAATTCAGTAAAGTTACAGGATACAAAATTAATATGCAGAAATCTGTTGTATTTTTATACACTAACAACAAAATCTCATAAAGAGAAATTAAGAAAGCAATCATTTACAATTGCTTCAAAAAAATAAAATATCTAGGATTAAATTTAAACAAAGGGATAAAAGACTTGTACTTAAAAAACTATAATACATTGATGAAAGAAATTGAAGATGACACAAACAAATGGAAAGATATGCCACACTCATGGATTGGAAGAATTAATATTGTTAAAATGACCATACTATCCAAGGCAATATACAGGTTCAATGCAATCCCTATCAAAATACCAATGGCATTTTTCACAGAACTAGAACAAATAATTCTAAAATTTGTATGGAAACACAAAAGACTCCAAATAGCTAAATTGTCTTGAGCAAGAAGAACAGAGCTGGAGGAATCATGCTCCCTAATTTCAAACTATACTACAAAACTACAGTAATCAAAACAGTATGATGCTGGCACAGAACAGACACATAGATCAACAGAACAGAAAAGAGAGCCGAGAAATAAACCCACATTTATATGGTCAATTACTCTATGACAAAGGAGGCAAGATTATACTATGGGGAAAAGGCAACATCTTCAATAAATGGTCTTGGAAAAACTGGGCAGCTGCATGCAAAAGAATCAAACTGTATTATTTTCTCACATGATATACAAAAATAAACTCAAACTGGATTAAAGACTTAAATGTAAGACCTAAAACCATAAGACCCCTAAAAGTGAATGTAGGCAGTATGCTCTTTGACATCAGTCTTAGCAATATCTTTCTAGATATGTCTCCTCAGACAAGAGAAACAAATGCAAAAATAAATGGATGGGACTATATTAGACTAAAAGCTTTTGAACAGCATAGGGAACTACCAAAAAAACAAAAAAGCAGCCTACTGAATGGGAGAAGATATTTGCAAACAATATATCTGATAAGGGGTTAACATCCAAAATATACCAAAAACATATAATTCAACATCAAAAAAAAAACCAAAAAAAAACTAACAACTCAATTAAGAAATGGGCAGATGGCCTGAATAGACATTTTTCCAAAGAAGACACACAAATGGGGACTTCGCTGGTGGCACAGTGGTTAAGAATCCGCCTGCCAGTGCAGGGGACACAAGTTCGAGCCCTGGTCCGGGAAGATCCCACATGCCGCGGGGCAGCTCAGCCCATGCGCCATGGCTACTGGGCCTGCGCTCTAGAGCCCACGAGCCACAACTACTGAGCCCGAGTGCCACAACTACTGAAGCCCACGCGCCTAGAGCCCGTGCTCTGCAGCGGGAGAAGCCACCACAATGAGAAGCCCGGGAACCACAATGAAGAATAGCCCGCGCGCAGCAACAAAGACCCAAGGCAGCCAAAAATAAAAATAAATAAAAAAAAAAAAAAAAAAAAAAAAAAAGACACACAGATGGCCATCAGATACATGAAAAGATGCTCAGTATCACTAATCATTAAGAAAATGCAAATCAAAACTACAATGAGATATCACCTGTCAGAATGGCTATTATCAAAAAGACAACAAATAGCAAGTGTTGGTGAGGATATAGAGAAAAGGGAACCCAGGTGAACTGTTGGCAGATATGTAAATTGGTAGAGCCACTATGGAAAACAGTATGGAGGTTACTCAAAAAATTAAAAATAGAACTACCATATGATCCAGCAATTCCACTGGGTACTTTTCCGAAGAAAACAAAAATACTAATTCAAAAAGATATGTGTACCCTTAGGATCACTGCAGCATTATTTACAGTAGCCACCATATGGAAGCAACCCAAGTGTCCATCAATAAATGAGTGGGTAAAGAATATATATATATATATAATGGAATATTATTCAGCCTTAAAATATAATGAAATCTTGCCATTTTTAACAACATGGATGTACCTAGAGATTATTATGCTAAGTGAAATAAGTCAGAGAAATACAAATACTGTATGTTTAGATTTCACTTATATGTGGAATCTAAAAAGCAAAACAAGCAAACATAACAAAGCAGAAACAGACTTATAGATACACAGAACAAACTGGTAGTTGCCAGAGGAAGGAGGGTAGGGAAATAAGTGAAATAGGTGAGGGAGATTAAGAGGTACAAACTTAAGCAGTTATGAAACAGATGAGTCACAGGGGTGTGATGTGCAACAAGGGAGTATGGTCGATAATACTGTAATAATTTTGTATGTGACATATGTTAACTGGACTTATCATGGTGATCAATTTGTAATGTAGAAAAATATCAAATCCCTATGTCATACATCTGAAATCAATATAATATTGTGAGTCAATTATACTTTAAAAAAGATAAAAAACTCTATGCTCTTAGCAACTTTCAATATATAATACAATATTGTTAACTATAAAAAATCACAGACTCTGCCAGTCTGATAGCACATTAAAATTCAGCAAATGTTGAAAAATTTATTAAAAATAAAATGACTTTTAGCATTGGACCTGATATTACACATTCAATTAAATATACATTTCATTAAGTGAGGGTATTCAATATCAAATTGATAATTTAATGAAGTAACTATCTATGTCTATGTTCCTTTCCATTCCTAATATAAGTATTTGAATTTTATTAGTTTCTGATCTCAAAATGATATACTTAAATGTGTCCAAAAATTTAAATGCAGTATACATTTTATGTGGATATATGGAAGACACTTAACAAATATACATATATATTCCCTATATAAATCCTAAGTGGTTCTTTCCTACTTTCTTGAAACCCTCCTTGTTCATAATACTTCACCTACATAATCCTGCATGTGTGTTCAGGTGCATGTGTACACACACACAAAACAACAACGACACATTTCATTTGCATGAAAGTATTTGTAAACAAAGTAGAATTTACTCAGGCTTTAGCAAGGGAGATGGAGAGGATTTGCAAGCTCTTGGTTTTTTCCTTCCCCAAGGTAAACCCCTAACTTGCCATTAATACAAATTCCTTTTCTCTTTAGATCATTATTCATAATTTATTTTTACCAAGATTTTATAAGAAATATATTTACCCGCTATGGATACACATAAAATTGAACACATTACAAAACAATACTTAATCTTTATGATATATATATATGTTAATATTTCCTAAAAACTATACTTCATCTTTACTATGTTATGCAGTGATATTTTCTATTCTATTCTTTTCATTTTTTTTTTATTATGACTGGTCACTGTCTATTAATTGAGATTATGGCTCTCTAATGAGACGTGACCTGTAGTTTGAAAACTACTGCTCCAGGCTGCCCCACAGACTGACTGCCCTACCTCTTCATTCATTTCATTCATTCATTCGTTTCATTCATTCTTCATTTTTCAGAGTTGCTCTCTTCTTTGCATGAAACCTGGGAGCAAGTTTTACCTGAGTCTCCAAAGTCTTGCTCCTACCCTCTGGTGTTTTTATCAAAGCCTCTTCTCAACAAGGCTGGTCTCTTCCTACAAAGACTTTCTCACACCAGCTGCTACAAAGATAACATATTCTCTTTAGTCTCACACATGTAAAATATTACCATGGGCAGAAACTTTAGTTAATAAAATGCTTTCTACTTAAAAAAATACTTCAAACCCATCCACCCAGATTGTGATTTGAATGCTCTTTCTTAAAGCAGATGTATTTGATCATATCATTTCAAACTCTAAGTGAGAAATGAGTGCAAAGAAAAATCTAAAGCTTTTAAAAATAACCAAGCCTTGAGCAATCAAGGGAATTAGAGAAAAAAGAAGTCACAAAATCATTTCTAAAACATAATGTAATTTGGCTCTTCGAAGATGGAGAAATCAGACAAACCATGGGTAGGGGGCTCCAAATCATTCCACTAAAGAAATACGAGAAAGGAATAAGAGAACAGATTTAACTGTGACTAAAGCCATGTTGTTTTCCTTATGATATTATTTCAAGAAAGATATAAGTTACAAACAAACTATACCTGTGATAGAAAGCATTTTCTCAGTTTCACTTTTGATTAAATATTAAATTTACCTAGTGAGTCTCCAGAAATTGACACACAATGTCTTAACAAAAGGCAAGATATTATATCTGGAATTATAAACGTATTCAGAGAAGCCAACTTTTTATGGCAGGTATATTCTACCACCTGTTTAATTAAAGCAGGATCTGGACCCTTCCAGGTTCATTCTTCTGATTTATTTATATGTTTTATTCAGCAAGGAATTCATTTATTTATGTCTGTTCTTCTGATACTAACTGAATTTGTCAGAATCTTGCAAGCACATCACTAATTTATACACCATTTATGATTTCTCAAAGTTTCCTTAGTAAAGTTCAGACTCTATACTCATGAATCAATGGCAGGGCACGTGCTTCAGAGAATATCTTTATTCCTAATATTTTAAAGTATAAGTTTGCATCTGCAAATGATCTTCTGCTTCAAAAATATTTTCACACACACACAAAAAGAAGTCTGTGTCTGTATTGTGTCTATTCAGTACTTCACCACCACAGTAAGAAACGGTTTCATTTTGGCAGGTAAGAGATTGTTATTAAGTGAGTGCCACCCACCCCATACCCTGGATGAGGACCTCGACAAATTATTAAACTCTCTAAGCCTGGTAATTTTTCTATCTCTAAGATGGAGATAATAATCACAGGGTTATTATGATTATATTGCAAAGAAATGAGATAGGTACAGCAAAATACTTGACAAAATGTATATGATAAAAGAATTTTGCTTCTATTACAATACAGCTTATCTGCCTTACAAAAACTATTCTTCTCTTCAAGATTCAGCTTGAAAATCACCTTATCTGTGAAGCCTTCATCCTGCAAATATTCCTCTATTCTTGATGCCCCCCAAATACATTTTACATGTGCCTATCAGTACTTTTATATTGTATTGTTACTATTGGGGATCTATCTCTCTCTTCATATAGACTGTGGAATCCTTAACGGTAGGGACTATATTTTAGTTAATGTCACATTTCTATGCTCTATTACAGTGCTTAGTGTAGAGTAGGTACCTATATTCTTCTCCTATTGAATAAATGAATGAGTCTATTGTTGGCATAATCTGTCTCTTACTCTAATTATTATGATAGCACAATAAATATTAATTATCTTTCATGATAGGTCATGTCATTATATAATTGCTAAATGAATATCTTAAAATATTAGTAATTGGGAGGTCTATTGCACCTGTGCTAACGTTTATGTATCATGATTTTATCAGTAAGAGAAACAGTGTGAGCAGTTCAGAAGGATGCCCTAAGTTGTGTTTATGAAACACTGTGTCAGAATCCTAATATGTTTCTGACGTCTGAAAATTGGATTACCTGAGTCTTACTGGTATCATGACACAAAGGAAATATAGACGTTAACTAATCTTTAAATGGGTAACAACAAATAACTTTTGTGATTCTTCACTTATATTTGGAAGCATCATTGGGTTAGCTACAACACTGAAAAAAGCCACCATATCATATTAACTCTTAAATCAGGGAACATCCAACTCATTTTGAACTCAAATAATTGTCAAAGAAGAATCAGGCCAATTCATCAAAGTCTTTTAAGACAATGATTCTGAACAGACTTCTCCAAAGAAATATTGATTAATGAAGTCAATGTACCGATTGAAAGGACTGCTCTCTGGGTGAAAATATTTGGCAATGAACAAGCCACCATTTAGTAGCCACACTGCAAAGGTTTTCAGCAAGAATATACAGAACGGTTAACTTATTCTAGTAGGTATTTTGTGTGCCACGATGAATGATTTTCATTACTTTGCTTTCTCCTCCCTTACTTCTCTGGCCTGTGGTTCATTTATACTCTTTAAATACAAGAACCCATATCACTTGGTAATTACATGTACTTGTCTTCTCAACTGAATTATAGACTCCCACAAGACTCCCCAGCATTTTTCATTGTTTTATAATCAGTGCCTAGCACAGTACTTGGCATATAATACTAGCTCCTCAATAAATGATTGTTGGTCAGAATATTTAGATGTTTCTAGCACCAATCTTCCCTAGCTTTATAGTGCTGTAGGATCTGGGAAGACACTTTACAAACTAAAACTAAGAAGTGGGCTGCTTGTCTGAGTACCATATTGTTCAGAAAACAGGTAGCCTCCAGCAGGTGCTGCTTAGTTGGGAAAGGTTTCTTAAAAGAGTCCAATGTCAATGGAATATTCCCAACAATTTGTTGAGTGATAACTTGACTAAAGTGTGTGAGGCAGCTCATGAGAGTACGGTAACTCTGATGTGAATGTTTTACAGCTTAGAGGAACATGCCTCTTCCATGTTAAGTGCTGCACTTTCAAGCCATAGTTTCCATTAGTCCCCATTTCCATTACACTGTTAAACTCTCTAGCCAGCTTTAATAAACTTCTCTAAGGGAGCCAGTCAGCTGAAGAATATCTTTTTTCACTGGAGAACAGGGAATACTGAACTTTACATCAAGCAGTTGACATGGCAACAGAAGCTTTCACCATTCAAAAGAAAATGACAATAGCAGACCAGGTGATTTTAAGTGGCATTTTTGAGACAGTAATGTTTGATACTGTTCTCAAAGTAGCAGCCTACCAGGTTTTTCTTCCACTAAATTATCCACTCCAGTTTCAAAAAAACTGGATATAAGTTTATTAAAAAGTAAATTTAAAAAGAAAAAAAGTACAATTTTAATGGTGGTAGGTATATTTCTGATTTTCAGTCTCTAGAGTTAGTTATGTTTACCTAAAAAGATAAAACAATTTTAAAGCGCAATGGTATTAGCACATTTTTCATATGAACAAATCTAATACATACTGTGGTCAGATGTACAGAAGAGTATTGGAATAATTTTCCACAATATACAATACCATTAAGACGAGAAGACTTATAGTTTTGTTGTAAATTTTTAAAAATAGAAAATTATTTTAAGAATAACGGTAATAGTGGTTGTTCTGTATTTTATAAAACATCACTCTTTACAGGAAGAACATCCTAGTAAGAACTCAGAGTAAGGGCACAAAAATTAGGATTATTCTACCACATCATTCACATATTTTTGTAGCTATTTGAGAGACAATTTTGCAGGAGGAAGGCAGTTTTAGATTTGTATAATAGGAAGTATGATGGAGAAAAAGAATAGAGAAAGGGGCCATAAAATAGCTGAGAAAAAAGAGATGGGGGCCAGATAGAAAAGATATAAAAAGAGAAATCCTATATAGATGGGGAAAAAGTACTTGCTTGATCCTCCTAGGACTAGCTGTCATTAAAGGAGGAAACCAAATTAGAAGACTCTGAGATCTCTTTATATTGTTAAAACTAAATTGAAATTATTAATGATCATGATTTAGGTACGTTTATTATGTTGGCCTTCTGGAAAAAAGACAACTAGATAAGGCAGAAACAGTGGTTTGAGTGAACATTACAGAAAAAATAACAAGTATATAATAACAAACTTCGAGTAGCAGCAGCACAGCAAGACCATGGAAGGGAAATAAAGTCATCCTCATATATAATGGGACTGTTTTAGTCCTCAAAATACATTATAAAGTGGAACTCTGGGTTAGCAGAGTCAGAATACCCTGTTGGAGCAAGGCAGACCACAAGGTGACACAATGCTGTGTTCCTAGTCTCAGTTCCTCTGTCTCCTACAAACTCTGTGCTAAAGCTCATCCAGTCCTGTCACTGTTTCCCATGAATATCGTGTTCTTTTTTGCCTCTCTCCTGTCTCCTTTCATGCTCTTACCTCAGACAATTCCTTCCTGAATTCCACTTGCTTCTTCCCCTGGTGAAGAGCTAATCATTCTTCAAAAACATGGCTAATTCCACCCTCTCTGAAGACTTCCACTCTATATCCAAAAGAAGTGGTTATTCCTTTACTCTCCCATAGCACTTTGGACATAACCCCATTAAATTATTCATACACTGCAGCACAATTTTTTTTTTATAAATTTATTTATTTATTATTTATTTATTTATGGCTGCATTGGGTCTTCATTCTGCACGCGGGCTTTCTCTAGTTGCAGCAAGAGGGGGCTACTCTTCATTGCGGTGCACAGGCTTCTCATTGTGGTGGCTCCTCTTGTTGCGGAGCACGGGCTCTAGGCTCATGGGTTTCAGTAGTTGCAACATGCGGGCTCAGTAGTTGTGGCTCGCAGGCTCTAGAGCACAGGCTCAGTAGTTGTGGCGCACAGGCTTAGTTGCTCCACGGCATGTGGGATCTTCCTGGACCAGGGCTCGAACCCATGTCCCCTGCACTGGCAGGCGGATTCTTAACCACTGCGCCACCAGGGAAGCCCCACAATTATTTTTTTACTTATCCTCCACCCCTCTACTTACTGAGAGTTGTCTGAGGACAGTGACTACATCTTTGTCTCTGGGCTCAATACATGATTTTTAATAAAAGAAAGGACTAAGTAAATTTAAACTATAGCAAATTCCAGAAATAACAAAATATGCAGTGCTTGGTGAGCACCTAGAAATAGCACCATCAGTGTAAGGTGGGTGTGCAGCCTATGCATCTGGATGTGAGCCAAGGCCCAGCCAGAGTTCCCTGACTGCCTGTGTATATCAGCCGTGGCCTGAGCACTGGGAGACTTCATGTATTGCTTCTGGGGGCCTTCACAATGAATCCAGGTGGAAGCTTACTCCTTCTTTTAAACTCTAGGATATCTCAGAGGTTCAGCCCGTCACACCACAGCTGTTTCTGAGCAGGCCTCAATGCTCCTCAGCAAAAAGAACTCTCACAACCACACTCTGGACCTTATAATCAGTTCAAAGTTACTCACCAATGAAATCAAATATTTAGACACTCCACTTTATGATCACAATGTCGTATCTTTTCGGCTCCCCTCAGTTACTTCTAGAACATGAATTCTTCTACTTCCTCAAGATGCACACTCCTTGGTCCTTACATTTGCTCCCAATCCATTTCCTTCACTTCTTTCCTTATTTAAGTTAGAGTTTTCAACTCCCTTCTGCCCCATGATCTTTCAGAAGCACTCATATGGCAAACTCCAACTCCAGAAGATTTCAACTGGCCACTATCCTAAAATCCATATTCAACAATTTGCACTAGTTTCTAATGTTTATCTTACTTGATTGGGTCACAAACTTCGACACTTTACCACTTACTTTTTGAAATGTCATCTCCCTATGGCTTTTGTGACGTTACTCTCTTTGCTTCCTTCCTATTTCTGCCCAGGTCAGACCTCTCTCCTGCACTCCAGATCTGTATATCCCACTTCCATCTGGCCATTTCTACAAGGATATCTGACAATCACTTCAAACCCGAGTGTCTGAAACAGAATCTATCATCACTCCAACACAGAATGTCCTCCTACTTCTACTTCTGGAATCTCTACCTCAAGAAATGGTGCCACCATCCACTTGCTGATATCCTTTAACCCCTCCCACTTCTTCAGTCTCCACATCCAGTTAATGACGTGGTCCTATAGGATCGTTAATGTCCTCAAATCCAGCACTTCTCTCCATGATCATTTCTACTACCCTGGCATAGATACCCATCACATGCTCCCTGGATCACTGCAATAGTTTCCACTTGACCTTACTTTTCATAGTTATTTTAAAATATATATTT
This sequence comes from Balaenoptera musculus, assembly GCF_009873245.2. Classification (NCBI taxonomy): domain Eukaryota; kingdom Metazoa; phylum Chordata; class Mammalia; order Artiodactyla; family Balaenopteridae; genus Balaenoptera; species Balaenoptera musculus. The sequence continues at coordinate 19,662,793 of NC_045796.1, forward strand.
TACAATTTATATCTCTAGGCTGCCACTTCCTTAAGCAGGTCTTCCCTGACAAACTTACCTAAAGTAGGGACTTCCTGTTGTTCTCTATTAGAACAATTCTTTGGTTTCTTTTATGGCACTTAGAACAGTATATAATTATTCTATTTATAAAGTATTGATGTTATCTCTCTCCCTTCCTTACCAGACCCATGATGGCTTAGATCATCCCAGGCTCATTCAGCATTGTCTCCTTTGCAAGTAGCAAGGAAACTATACACAGTTAATCAATCAATATTCAATTAATGAATGAATGAATGAATTAGTGCCCACTGTATTCTAAGCAATGAGCTAGTCAGTTGGAATATATACAGCCATGACCAAAATAGAAACATCCCTACTCTTGCTGAATGTATAGGGTCCCCTTCTCCAATTTATTGTCCATGTTATATCCAGAGGGATTTTTCTAAAATGCTTCTGGCTCCATTATTTCTAACTCTCTGATGGTTTTCTGATGTCCCATAGGTGAAGTTCAAAATTCATTAACATGGCTAGCTAGGGTTTCCAGTATCTAGCTTCTACTTACCTCCCCAGTCTCATCTCCGGACATTTGAAAACTGTCATTTGAGTTCTATTCTTCAGCCTGATAAAACTTCTCTTAGCATTCATAGCCCACCATGCTCTCTCTCATCTCTTGGCCTTTGTGCATGTGTTTCCACTCTTCTTGCTCTTCAACACTCTCACATGTCCTAAACCAGGCTAATATCTCTTTAGGTATTTGTTCCTCCTGGAGGAGTTTCAAAAACACCCCCCTGGTCTCCCTGTTACATTCTCCCATAGAATCTTACTTCCTTTATCATAGTACCAACGACCTTGAATTGAATATATAAATTAATCTCCGTGAGGCTGTTTCCCTCACTTTTGCAGTTTTATACCACAACATCTGGTATCAAGTCTAGGACATGGTAGAAACTCAGTGAATGTTTTCTTATGAGAAAAAAATAGAAATAATTATCCAATTAGGAATAGGATAATAAGTTAATGAATGAGTATAGGAAGGAACAGATAGTAGTATATATACCCTATAAGGCAGCTATAAATTAAAATTAGTTGCCATAAGGAAGAAATCTCTAAATTAGGGAATGTATACCTAATGAGAATAGTATTTGATCTTTGAACGGGACTTTGAGGAGCTAGCCTGGGAACTTAACCACCATGTATTCAACACGATTTTATGGGGAAAAAATCCTTTACTGCAGCAGCAAATAATTAATTCAATGAAAGAACAGTTTTCTCCATTAGAACTGGAAAAACAATGGGGAAGGAAAAGAAGAAAATAAGCCCATGTTCCCTCCTCTCCAAATCAGAGCTATGCACTGATATTTATAGTCCTGAGGCATTAATAAACAGATTTTATGTAATTCAGAGATTGTGTCCAAGTGAAGAACTCACCCAGGTCATGCATTAATTTATTTATTTGGAACTACGCTGCAAAGTAGAAGGTAATGATGAAGCATCTTCAAAACTATGTTTTTAGAAATGCACAGATAAGCTCTTTTTTTATTCAAGCAGTCGATGAATACTAATTCTTTGTTATTTAAATGGATCTGTTGTATTTTGACACATTGTGATTGATAATCTTTTGATGTATCAACTTGGCTAGGCTACAGTCCTCAGTTAGTTATTCAATCAAACCCCAATCTAGGTGTTGCTATGAAGTTATTTTGTTGGTATGATTAAAGTCTATAATCAGTTGACTTCAAGTAAGGGGATTATCCTAGATAATTAGGTGAGCCTGATGCCATCAGTTTAAAGGTCTTAAAGCAGAGCTGAGGCTTCCCCAATGGAGAAGAAATTTTGCCTGTGGAAAGAATATGTCCAAGAGCTCCAGCCTCTTCTTCCTGATGGCCTTCCCTGTGGATTCTGGATTTGCTTAGCCCTTCCCCACAATCACAGAAGCCAATTCCTTGCAATGAATCAATACGTACGTATCCTAATGGCTGGTTTCTCTAGTTTAGCCCTAATATACATGTTGTCCTCTGGATTACTAGGGAATTTTCTAGGAGCCAGGCTAGTCAGTGGAATGTAAAAATGAAATTGGAAAAAAAGAATTGTATAATTAACATTTTGGAAAAGTTTAAAGATAAACACCATTGTTCATAGCTTACGTACTGTTTATTATCTGAGCTATTAGCTCATAGAAAGTTAAGTATCGTCATGGATTTTTCAAAGATATAATTTGAGGTGTCTGATGAAAGTCTGTGGATGCTTTTTAAATAAAATCTTAATGGATTCTGTTCTAGCCACTTGACACACTACTCAGCAATTAAACTGAAGCCTTAAATGGATCTCAATAAAAATGTCTCCTGATAATCAAATTGATTTTATTTGATTAAGTGATATCAGACTTCTCCCATCTAAGAGACACAAAAAAAATTTCATTTACTAAAAAAATTCTCTTTTATCTTAAAATAAAAATTGTCCATCTGCTACAGCAAGTGGTAATTTTTTTCCTTGCTTTACTTTGTTTTCTTTCTATCATCAGAAAGAGACTGGGTTGTCTCTTCAAGTTTTACTGGAGGCACACAGGTCACCAAATACTAATGGCCAAATGTCAGAACTATCCACTTCTGCCAAGAGCAGGGATTAAAAACTCTCTGGGCCAAAGACAAATTCAACAGTCATTACTTTCCAAGAACTCTAGTGATGCCTGGGTTTTGAAAAGTGCTATAGCAAGTTAAACCAAATGTTTTTTTTCCTCTATATAACTCAAACAGAAAGTAACACTGATAGAAGCTGAATGAATCAATAGGGCTGAGAGCAGGGGGGATGATGGATTTGAATACGTTATAATTACTTTATATTGAGAAGTTTTTTTCTGAAAGAGTCACATCAGAAGGGTGGTGTGTAGAACAGGCACTCTATTTTACCCCATATGCTTAACTTGAGAGGTTAAAAAGCTCTTTCCCATTCCTGCTATGAGTCTTCATTCTTCAGCACACACATGCCTGCCTGTGCACCGTGGGAGTCAGAAGTATAGTTCTCAGTGCCATGCAAGCAACCCCTGCATTTGAAGGATTGTTGGATTGCCCTGAAATGGGTCTCTTTTATTTGTGTAGATCTACTCACAAATAATGAATTGGTAAGTAAAAAGCCCTTTTTCCACTACTTTCCCTAGTGATGAGGTAGGAGGTGACCTCAGGATGTCTGCTAAAAGGATATTAACTTCCACCACAGTGCCATAGGCAGGCTCGTGGCTCTTGTTCTATTTATGCTCCTCCCTCTTCTACCCACCTAGATCGCCCTTCTCTATCTCTGCCAGCCTATCCATAATTCAGCCACTTCCTAGCATTATAGGAACGAAGAAGAAGCAGCTTTCTGCCACCCTGGTCTCACCATTGAATCATCTTGTGTTACAACAGTGTGGTATGGTAAAAAGAAAACACATAGGATGTAGAATTATTATTAGTATTATCACCATCATCATCATTATAGTATTATAGTATCTTATAGTGTGAATGCTTCATGCTGTGTTAAGCACTTATTTTCTAGTTTAACACTATATTAACATTATAGATTAGGGTTACTATCCTCTTTATTTTGTAGAATTTATAGAACTGTGAGGAAATAGAGTTCAAGAATATAGATATAGAAGGTGTAAAATTTGGGACAAATTACAAAGCTTTTTGACTTGATTTTTCTCTCTTTTGCTTCTTAAGGTCTTGCTTCTAATTCTAAGCTCCTTCTTTTTGATTTCTCCCCACTTCCCCAAACATTCCAACTCAATATGCTCTCAGTCACTTAAAAATTCTGAACATAGAAAAGCCAAGAGAACCCCTGTGATATTGCAGCCGAAAATGTAATAGTTTATAATTCTACCCTAATCTTTCATCTCAAAATAACAGTACCTTCAGGAAATACAGCATCGTTGTTCTTTGCATATAATCACATTGTGCAAAATAGCGATGTTCTACTCTTCAAGATCCCTTTCTATTTAAAACAGTTTTTAATATCACTCTATTCCTTAAGCACAAGACCCATGAAGTTAAAAGGCTTATTTCAACATAAGGCTTATTTACCCTCCCTGTACTCCTGCCCCTGTTCCCTCCTGACATTCTAAAAAATGTTTTGAGAGTAAAGTATCTATTACCCATCAGCAACACCAGATTTCACTGAATCATAGAAGCCAAATTAATAATACCAATTGGATTTATAATGTAAATGAGCAGGATCCTAATGAACTGATACTTCCATTTCAATGATAATGTCTCAGACCTTCTTAACACTTCTTTCCATGAATGAAATACACTCTTGTATCTCAAACCATCATCCTCCTTTGTGTAACTTGCCTCCAACCCATTTTCCATGAAACCTTGAAATCTATGTTTTCTCTAAAACCTTTTGTAGTAGAATAAAAGGTATTTCAAATGCCTGGAGCCATCCATGAACTGTCAACCTTTATGTGAGGCTCTATTGCTTCTTTGTTCTATGAAACCACATTTAAAGTACAAAGAAGTGAATGAAGTCAGAGTGAAAAAAATTGCCAAATTTTACCAACCTTCACCTACTTAGTCAGAAATGTCCCAGATCTTTAAAGCATTTGGGGCCAAGTTAATTGCACTCTCTAGGACAAATCATCCCAGGTGGATGATTTTCTATTCTTGCCTCTCTGACTCTTAACCTAACATTTGGAGCATTTGTTCAATATTCTAAAAATAAAAATTACTGTTAACTGCAACATGGTCACAGGAAAGAGCATAGGATTTAGATCTAAAGGATTCATATTTCAGCTCTGGCTACTCCAACTTATAGCTTCATACTCTTGGGTAAATGAAGTGATTAGAGTCTCTATCTTGACTAGAGTATTAATAGTACTTAATTTATAGGGTTTCTGTCAGGATTAATTAAGTAATAGTTATAAAACTGTTTAGTATAACGTAAGAAAATTTTAAAGTAATATACAATGGTTATATTAAGATTTTTTACCCATTGATGATACTTTCATATCAGTGTACAATCTTTCAAAAATTTATTGTTTTAGTCAAGTTATATTTTTTTAAAAAATACACTATATTGCTCATAATTATTGGCAGTTATAAAAATTTAAGAGGGAAAGTGATTTAAACTGAGAGCTGGAGACTATTAAGAATTGCAACACAAAATGAAGGACCATGATTGACAAAATACTAGCAGTAATTTATGTTTCCTCTAGGGAGAAGTCTATGTAAAATGTAATATAATATATATGTATATGTGATGTATATATAATATATACAATAAAAAGATAAAAGTCCTATATCTTAACTTCAAAATGCATAACAACAACAACAGCAACAAAAATAAAGCCAGTCAAGTCTTACTCCAACACGAGTAGAGTGAAGAAGAATTGGCAGGGGGCAGAGACAAGGTAAATTTTTATCTAGACACTATTTTTTTTTTTAAAGACATGTTTATTGCCAAGGTAAAACAGCATATACCAAAATCTATTTTCAGAATTTACCTTTTCGAAAGAAGGGAGAAGACTGGGAATGAGAATGGTTATCCTAGGTTTTAGATTAACGTATAATGTATTTATAATAAGAGGAGAAATTTTATGGACATATATATATACATATATTCAAATATATACAAAAAACTAAAAGAGTGGAAATATTAGCATCATTAGACTATGTTCAGTGATGATATGGTATTGCTATTATAATTTCCTTGTAATTTTTTGTATGTTTTAAAGACTTTTTTTAACCAAACAGACAAAAAATAAAGGAAATAAAGGATGTTAGTCTTATTAACACCGTTTCTCTATGTGAATTACTAATGTATCTTGTTTACGTGTGACTTAAAGTTGTGAAAAGTAAAGAAAGATCATTCCAATAAGTTAACATTTTGTGTTATTTTCAATGTATATAACAAATCTTTTATTTTCTACACACAAAAAATTTATGTACAGTTTTTTAACAGACACTCTATCTGCTCACTCTAAGTAAAAATTGGAAACGTATTTAAGAAATATCACTATAGAAGTGTCATGTTATTAGCTTTCTTGAATTATCAACTAGGATCATCACGGTGTTTGATGAGAGATTACCTATATAAAATGCCTGTAGCTCTAAGTCACCATAACCCCACAGGACTTGTGTCTTTCTTTACTCAAACTTCAACCAACTGTAGTTCTGCACAGGTAATATCTGAGGACAGTAAATCAAGGTAACCTTTAAGGGAAAAAGTGATATAACAGAAAGATGGCAGGGAGCCTGAGGGCTGTGTATGAAAGAGAGAAAGAGGTCATTTGGGACAGCAGAAAGGAGGAAAATCATCAGAAGCTGATTAGAAATAAAAGTTCCTATATATTGAGTATCTACTCTTATATGTCAAAGGCTGTGTATTATCTCTGATTTTTGCAAGAAGTTTTCAAGGCAAATATTATAAACTCCTTTTCATAGATAGAAAATAAGCTCAGACAAATAAGTTAATATATATAATGTTAAATGAATAAGTTGCCTTAGTCCCACAGATACTGTTTTGGCTAGGATTCAAACCCAGGTTTGTTTGACCCCAAATGCCTTTTTTTTTATCTCTCACCAAAACAAGTTGCCTCTCTATATTTTGAGTTGCCTTTTTATTTTGTATAGATGGGGGTTTGGTGGTGGTTGACGGTATTATGGCCAGGTATCTAGAAATGTCTACATTTTGTACTGCCCATTATTACTTCTCTCGGCAGGGAAGTAAGAAATGAAGTACTACTGAACTAATAACTGCGCAAATACTTAAAATAGAGCTCTGGTAAAAGATTACTTGAAGGACCTAACAACTTCCAAGTCTATGTCTAAGGACCAATGGGATGAAGGATATTTCAGGCAGAGAGACAGAGACAGAGAGAGAAGGGGTAGGGGAGATATGAGTGTGTGTATTAAGCAAGCTCCAAGAGGCCCTAAGAGCCAGCCACAAGAAACCAGAAAGAGAATAATAAATAGGCATAGCTTTGTACCTTTTAAGGAATAATAACACTGTGTCAAGATCTCAGGCCTGGAATAGCAACTCCTTCTCCCTTCAGTGGGAGTGTCTGTGAAGAAGGTAAGGATTATAAGTAGGAGTGGCCTGGGAAGAAAGGAATACAACTACCCTTCTGTATTGGTGCACAGTATAGGCTCTATTTTCTCCCATACAGCAGTGATGTTTCCTCCTGCTTCTCTGCCTGTTGCTCCTGACCAAATGATTCTGCCTTTTACTCACCAGCAAAAACAGCCCCCAGTATAAGGGTCTCAGAGTTACAGCCCTGAGTTTGTTTCCTAGAATAGAAACAACCATGGTGACCATGCCTTATAGACACCCACCCTTTTCTTCTTCTGCTGTGGGAATCAGCATGCTCCTTCCTTTGAGCTCTTTCCACGTGGGCTGAAAAGGTCCCACATCCTATAGAGATTAGGCCAACATGATTATGCTGCCCACAAAGGGACCTCTGCTCCCACTGCCCTGGGAAAGCACACCCGTGGCTTTGTACGTGCCCACATTTTTGTGTGGAGCGTGTGGGAGAAGAACCAGGTAAGTAGACAGATACTGATTGGGGAAAGCTGAGGCTGACTTTCAGTTTGTTTACAATCCAAAGATTGTGTAGTGCTCTCATTTTGCCTTTAGAAAACCTATGTGGCTCAGAAAAGGATTCAAAGTAGACAAAGGGCCAGATCTAACTTATAAAGGGAAAAAAAATAAAGAAATTTAATTTCAATGTTCCATTTCTAAGTACAGTTATTTTGTCTTTCTGCATTTAACTCCTCAGGGAGAAGAATATACTGCATTGTGATGATAACAATTCGGGTTCCAACTTATTTAACTGGAAAATAAAGTTTAAAAAATTTTTCTTTGTAAGAATCGGCCAACCCTCTGCAGCTATCACCATGCTATTTCTGCTGCTGTAACCTTTTGAGTCAGCTGTCAGATCAGCTAACCATTAAGAATTTGCTTCTTAGATTTTTTACTTACTTGAAATATACATGCTGGGTTAAATAAATCCTCAAAAAGAAGTAAAGAAAAAGAAAAGAAAAAGGCAGAACACTGTAGAGTTTCCCATAAAATGAATGTTACTTTTAAAATAAATGTTGTATGCTATGAAAGAATTTAAAACAGTAGCTCAAAAGGAAAAAAGAAGTTAGTTTGTAGGAAAAGGAACCATAACTCAATGACTTCCTTTGTCATTTTTAAACAAAATTTCTTATTATAAACATTTAGTACTTTCAAACACACCTTAAATTGAACCCCAAAGCATCCCAGAGCCACTTTTCACATTACTTTGAACTTCACTAATTAGAAATAATTTAAGTGTTCAAAATAATGGACTCACTAAATATTTTTAAATGCATGTATTTTTCACATGTTCATTCATTCATTAATGAAATATTACATAACACCGTGTAAAGGGGCCACCTCTGTGTTAGGAGCTAGGATGCAAGAACCCTATACAGAGCCTCTGTCCTCAGAGGATATGAGGATATGTCTTAAGATGTTACATGAACTTCAAGGCAGGCTGTAGTTTGGCTAAAACAGGGCTGCTGCCTTAGACCTTGGCTTTGTTCCCTGTAGCTACTCCAGAACTCTGAACACACATGAAAAAAATCTGCTGAATGTTTGTAATGGTGAGCACTCACAAAGCACACATAACTAGGGTTTCTAAATTGCTTTAAAGTCTGATTTTTTTTTTGACCGCTCCACATGGCTTGAAGGATCTCAGTTTCCTGACCAGGGATTGAACCTGGGTCACGGCAGTGAAAGCCCGAAATCTTAACCACTGGACCACCAGGGAACCCCCTGATTTTTTAAATTATTACTAAACAGGGTTTCTTTTGTAACTTTTTGTGTTATTAATTTATTTAGTAAACTCTTCTTTTATAAAGAACATTTAAATTAAATCTTAATTGTTTCTGAATTACCACAAAATTAATAAAATTTATTATAAAGATGAAGTTCTCAACAGGGACACTACATACCCTAATACTATTAGACTCACCTATAAATTTGATGCTCTGGCCTATACTAACCACACCCATCACATGGGATCCTATGAAGTTACACAGAAATATAAATGGTAGACTGAGTATTTGCAAATGATTTTAACTATAGTTACATGAGAGCTTTCCAAATGAGAACACGTATATTAAGAAAATTAAAGGAAAATACATTCAGATAGAGATTTTTCTGGGTTTACATGTACTTCCTGTGCTAACTCTGAAAGCTCAAGAAATTAGGGTAAATTGGTAAAATCTTTTATCAATAAAAACCTCTGTGCTAGAGCACTACTGCCCATTGCCTCATTACAACATTTTAAATGGGAGCAGTATCTCTGCATTTTTCTTTCTTCACTCACATCATCAAGTAGTCCAAAAATAAAGGTTTTGTAAAGTTCCTGCCAATGCACCTTATAAATTAACACATGCGTAATGGTAGAGAGAAGACTGTTGTCAGTTTGACAGTATCTAGTTATCACTTCTTTGAAAGCTGTAGGTGCATGCAATTAACACTCAATAAGAACATTATATTCAAAAATAACACATAATCTACATGTGTTGAAGACAAGGGATTTTATTCTGATGAAAAGTTTAGTAAAAATAGTGATTGAAAAAATATATTTTCTTTTGATTTGAAAGATTTTTGCCATACACACACTCAAAAGATAAGGGAATTAACAAAGAGTGACAATTAGTAATTAATACTCCAACATCCAAATTTTGGGAAATTTAGGTGAGAGATAAAGTTCTGCATAATCTTTTCTGTATTTTTTTTCCTGTGGAATAACATTAAGAATATAGACTCTAGTTTCAGAGTTTCAGGAAGTCTTAAGAACCTTGTTAAATAAAGGTTAACTAAGACTCTTGTGACATACTACGCTTCAGACGTACGCTCAGTTGATCTTATCCAGAAGGGAGTTTGGGTGCCATTGAGTCCACTGATTTACAAACTTGACTATAGTAGAAAGACGTCGCTGTCCACAGGAGAAATGAGTACTCCTTATTCCAGCATAAAGCCATTACTGCAATGCGGCTCTGCAGTTAGGTGCTACCTTTCCTACAGCCCTTTGAATCTAGGTGTGCCATTTGACTAAGTTCTGGTCAATGGGATCTAAGAGAAAGGGACGAGCGACATCCTGCACACATTACTCCATGAACTTTGTCTGTCTGTTAGATGGAAGTATGGGATTCCAATGTCCTGGGAGATAACAGAGCAAGAAGATTAAAGATAAAACTCCCATAGAGAAGAGAGCAGTATAATTACCAGGAATCCCTGCATCGAACACTTAACAAGACCAGGAAACAAACTTCTCTGTATTAAACTACTAAAATTCAAGGATTTATTTTTTATAGTAGGTACTGTTAACCCTAATTAACAAAATGCTACACAACAGAATCCTTATGGGAGAGCCTATGACTGCATTTTTTTTAAGTTCTCTTTTGAGTTTCATGCTGCCAGCCTGGCATCTATCCATGGTCCTGAGTTTGTAAATCTCATCCCAGAAACGAGAGGACATTGGTGTCCACAGAGGAAAGTCACTTGTCCGGAATTGCACAGCTAAACTGTATGAGAGCTAGGAAGATAATTCTGGCCCCCTGAATATTTCAGCCTAAAGGAAAACAAGAAGACTGGATGTCATAGTAAAACCAGCAAGGTGTATATTTTGAAGCCAGCTGAGGTTAATATGATCCATGCTCATTTCATTAATAATCACTAGAAACTCATATTAAGAATGGTAGATAATATTTAATTCAATTTAACAAAACTTTCACTGAACTCCTGAATACTGGGCCTGTGCTAAACAGTTTCACTTCTCCTATCTGATGTAATCTTCAGAGAAATCCTGTGAGGTAGGTATTATAATAGCTACTTATGCTGATGGGACAACTGAAGCTCAAAGAAGGAAAGGAACTTGCTCAAGATCCCACTGCTAATAAGAGTGAAGGTCTGTCTGGCTTCAAACCCCAAAGATTCCGTACTAATCAGCTACTATTGCATGCACGAGAATACTGGAAAAGTTCTGACTGTGTATACTTATAATGAACATATATTATAAGGCAAGGCATAGCTACATAACACATTTGGTGTATATGGGGCATGTATGTATAGGTTTGTATATATATTGATCCATGGTACAAAAAATATGTACTCAGAGTGTGCATATTTGTGTGCATGGTCACTGGGGAATGTTCTCTCTGGCTACTAGAGTCCTGCTTATTTGGGTCATCCAGGCACCGAGGATCCTTCATCCACGACGGCCTGCTAGGTGTAGTTTAGCATTAGCTTCCCCAGGCTCTTTGGTAAGGCTTCAGACACACAAGAATGCCTACAAGTCAGCATTGCCCAGTGGTTGAGAGCACGTACTCTGGAGCCAGACTCTGTGGGTTCAACTTCTGGCACAGCCACTTACTGGTTACATGATCTTGGGAAGTCATGTAACATCCCTAAGCCTCATATGTACAATGAGGATAATAACAGTTTCCATCTTAAATGTACTGTTACAAGTTAATACTTATAGAAGCCTTGAACAGTGTCTGGCACATGATAATCTGCTATATAGACATTTGTATAAAAATATGAAAAAAATGCAGAGCATTCTGTTGACCAAAAAAAAAAAAAAAAGCAATGAAAACCAAAGACATTAAAGAAGTGTCACATGCATTCCTAATGTGATTTATACCAGTAATTCAAATTTTAACACAGTATACGCCACAAAACATCTCCTGAAGATATTTTTACAAAGAAAGCCTATGATCAAATAAGTTTGGAAACACATGACCCCTGGAAGCCATGAAATGCACCACTCATATCTCTTGTTGTAGGGGCAGAGATCCACCATCATGTTTGCACTGAGGCAATGCTTCCCACAAGCTGCTCATGGCCAAGAAATGAGCACAGCAAAAATACTAACACAAAACACAATGCCCTCTGATTGACAATTTAGACCTGAAACTCTCCATCAATCTGACAAAATGTTCTTAGAACTTCACTATAATCTGAGACTCTTTCTATTTACTTCTCCTTCTCCTTTATAGATTCAGACTGCCTTGTGGTCTGAAGGCTCTTCCTACCTTCTCCTTCTCCCTCCCCTTTGTCCTTCATGGGCTATAACTCCCCCCCAAAAAAATCTCCTGAACGTCTATTCTCATCTTGGCGTTTACTTCTTAGAGGATATGAACTATCATACTTGGGAACAGGAGTGACATGGGAAAACACATGGAAAGAAGGAGTTTGGAGACCCAGTTACTCATTGCCCAGCAGAAAAAAGAATGTAGCATACCGCATGCTGTGGGGGCCATGGGGATTTCCTGCCAGAGGTGATGGTCAAATGGCTAAAGACTTTATTAATGGTGACAGGGAGGAATGCTCTTGGTATAGGCATTCAGGCCTTTGAAAGAGAGGATGGGAAGAATGTCTAGGACAGAGAGTTATCTGAGTACTTCTTCCTTGGATTGATGCCATGCAGAAGGACAAGGAGAAACTGAAGGCCATAACAAAGTACGAGAGCAAGAGAGCCTTTTTGGTAGCTCGTAAAGAGGCCCTTACCTCCTGCAATGGAAGGCACACACAAATGAGCAGCCAGCTGAAGACCTAACAGGCTTGCAGAGCTCCAGGAATGCTTCAATGTTCAGCCAAGGCAAGTCTGTTATATTGAGGTTAAGGCCCTAAATGGGAAAATTTGGGACCCTGAAACATGGATAAAGACATCTGGATGAATGCCCCTGAGGGTGTTTGCTCTTCAGACACCCCAGAATGCTCAAAGCTTTTTAAGGTAGCCCACTCTTCCATAGAAAGTGCTAGCACTTCTTTCATGCTTAAAAATGCTGTAGAAATTCCAGCATAACTCTGCTGGGGACAGGCTGGGTCTGAAAAGGGAGAAAAAAGATTATATATGAAGGAGCTGCAAGAATTAGCTAGCATGCACGGCAAGGAGCCAGGGAATTATCCCTGGGGCTGAATTTTGAGGGGGCTTAATAGAGAGGTCATAGTACAAGACTGGATAAATAAGAATTCATTGGCTTGGGGACATGGGATTTAACACCTTGGCAAGGACACCAGGGGATAGGGAAAATGTGCTTTGCTTTACGGTGGCTCTTAGAAGCCTGAAGAAAGCAATAGTCAATGCTGAGTGAAATGGATATGGCTGACTTGACCTGGCAGATGGTAGAAGAAGAAATAAAGAGGTTGAGGAAAGTGAGCATTCTGTCATGGACACATTACATGCGTTCAGACAATCCTCTAAAGAATTATGTTCCACAGGAATCCCAGTGGACACACCAACGACTACCAGCAATGCACTAGTAAGAGGGATACCAGCACCACATAATTGTTCAGTGGTGTATCTCCTCTGCTGACTAGGTCTGACTATAGGAGAGGCAGTCAGAGGTGGGTTTGTTAATATCACTGGGGATGATGGAGCTCTGAATATTAGAGGCCATGGGATGGTGCTTTACCTACAGAAGCCAGGAGGCTAAAATTACTGTAACAACTAAAATGATTGGAGGATCAGCCAAGGGGCTTAGAAGGAGTTGTGGAGATGGTTTTAGAGTATGGCATTTCCAGATAAAACAGACTGGAAGCTAACAAGAATACACTTTAATATCCAGAACCAGCAAAAAAGCAAGAATGGAAGAGCGGAAGGCTGAAGGGAATAGTCTCAGTAAAAAGCCACGATCCCTTGCTCAGTTCACAGACTTCGGCCAATTTTCAGATCTAGAAACTTTTGACTGAAGAATTAGCTGGTTCCTTAGAAGGAAGGACCCTGCATTTCTCTGATTCTTCCCAAAGGGGCCTTTAGCCATATATTCATGTAACTGTACACTGGGGAAAGGGAATAATGATACATTTCAAGGACTATTGGACATAGGGTCTGAACTGACACTGATACCCAGAAACCCAAACCATCATTATGGCCTCTCTGTTGGACTGGGGGCTTGTGATGGCCAGGTAATAAATGAAGTCCCAGCTAAGGTCCAGTTTACAGTGGACCCACTAGGTCCAAGGACCCAGGCAATGGTAATTTCTCCAGTCCTGCACCAGTATGCTTACTATAAGGAGAAGAAGAAAGGTCTTGGTCTGCAGGAAGTGTGGGTAAAAAGAAAGAACAAAAATAAAGCTCAAGAAGGCATGCTTAGTGATTCTCTCCATCTCACCAATCAAGATAGCCTTTCTGCTAGAAGGCAGGTCTGAGGCGGTGGAGAGATAGTAGCTTCCTCCCAATATCTGTGAAGTTCTCATTTTATGGGCCAAGCAAAAGTACAGAGAAAGAGTGATATAAAATGGTTGCCTCTTCCCATTTTTACTCCCAACTGTCATTTCACCTACTACTTATAGTATATTGCATTCATATTCAAGTCATTTTTAAAATGTGCATTGTTAACATATACAACAAGTTACTGGGATGGAAGTAGAGGAGACAGTGATGTTTATAGTAATGGTTAACATTTATTGAGCAGCACAATCTTCAGACATTCTTCTAAGAGCTGTGCATGTAGTAACTTGTTTAATTCTCACAACAGTGGTATAATAACCTGAGGGACAAAGTGGTATAATAACCATGCAGCTATTAAGGGGCAGAGCCAAGATTTGAACCAAGACCAGCAGGCTTATGTTCTAAACTCACATGATATATTGGAATATGATGACATGCTTGCCCTCAAACAACTTACAACCTAATAGGACACTTAAGCCAGAAACAGTGACATGTAGGGTAGTACCAACTTAATGCCATGTGAGTTCAATGCAGGACTATGTGGTTTCTTGAAGAGTGAAACATTTGGCTTAAGGATCCTTAGATTTTTCTTGAACAGAACTGTGTCTGCACCTGAGTGCCAAATGGGGACTGAGGGATGTTAGTCAATGTGTTAGGAAGTTCAATAGGGGATTGGTCAGTGGGATAACTGGAAGATACAATGGTTGTAGTAAAAGAGAGAAGCTCTTATTTTGAAAGATTGAAGGTAGAAAATTCTGAAAGATGCTCCAGTTGCTGGTTGAATTTGCAGACCTGGTCAATGGAGCTGAGAAAGTGAGAGAAATATAAGATCAAAGTGTCAGTTGGATTTTAAATCCAATTGATATGAAGGCTTAAGATAAAATAAAGAGGAAAACTATAACACAGACTCTGAAGTCCCAAAGAAAGGTAGACATATGCGGTGGAAGCTGGCAAATAATGACAAAGAAAATGTCATTAGTGGGTAACTTAGACATCATAAAAAGAAACAAGTGGTTTAGAAAGAGCATGAAACTAGACAAAGAATATATGACTAGGCAAATGCATAGAAGGAGAAGTCCAAATTGCCAACATCAATATGGAAATATTTTAAGCCATTAATGATGAGAGATATGCAAATTAAAACATTGAGAGAATCACAGAATACCCATTAGAATGATAAAAAAGATCAGAAAAGGAGCTAAATCCAAGTGTAAAAAAAAGTTATGAAGAGATTGAACTCCCATATACTGCTGGTGGGAAGGTAAACTGGGTCAGTTACTCAAGAAACCAAATTGACGATATCTTGTGAAAGTCGAGTCTGTAAATGCCCTATGACACAGTAATTACAGTTCAAGGTATCTTTCTCGAAGAATTACTGTACTTGCACAGGTCCAAAAGGGGACAGGAATGTTCATTATAGCTGTGCCTTAGAAACTACTTAGGTCTCAATCATTAGGAAAATGGAGTTTAAAATGTGGTAGAATGCACAAGTAAAAGGCAACCTAGATACACAACCTAGAATAAGTTTTTAAAACATGCCATTGAAAGAAAAAGAACAAAGAGACTTACAGCATAACAATTACACTTATTAAAAACCCATGTATTCACAAAACATATACTGAAGGCTTTTGTCTCCACTTCAAAAAAAATGGTGCTTGTGAGAGTCATCAATGACCACCAGTTGCTGTGTATACTACTTACACTCTACCGCCAGAGTAACCTACTGATAGCCCTAGACACAGGTAATCACTCTCTCCTGTTGAACTTTCTTCACCTGGCTCTAGGACACCATACTCTCCTGAGTATTTCCCTCTCTCTCACTGGCTGCAGTGTCTTAGTCTCTTTGTTTACTTGCAGTTATTTATTTTCCCAAGTTCTAGATGTCACAGTGCCTCAAGGTTCAGACCTCAGACCTCTTCCCTTCTCTAACTACCCTCACACCCTTGGTTATCTCATCCAAACTCATGACTTTAAGTAGCATATATATCCTAATGGCTTCCAAATTTGCATCTCCAGCCCAGAACTTGCCTCTGAATTTAGACTTCTATATGCAACTGCATACCTAACATCTCCATGTCCATAATTATAAGCATCTCAAATTTAACATGTCCAGGATAAAACTCCAGCTCTCTGTCCCACCCACTCCCCCCACAAACCTATCACTCCTGTAGACTTCCTCATCTTATAAAATGGCAAATCCATTCTCTCAGTTGCTTGGTACAAAAAACTCTTTCATACCTTATATCCAGTTATATTAACAAAACATGTTGCCTCTATTCATGAAATATGTCCATAATCTGGCCACTTTTCACCTCCTCTATTCCTTCCATCCTAGACTGATTCTTCATTATCTCTCCCCTGGATGACTGCAATAGGCTCCTACTTCCATCCGTACCTACCTAGAGTCCATTCTACACACAGCAGCCAGAAGAATCCTTTTAAAATATCAGTCAAATCATATGTATAACTGAAATTTTTCAGAAAAAAATACTTTTAGTACATACAATTCACTAATTTTTTAATTCTATTACATTTTTAATGCAGATCACAACCCGTTAAACTGATTTCATGACCCACAAATGGGTCACAATACACATTTTGAAAAGTACTGATTTAGGAAGAGGTAAGAATAGTGAGAGTTTTAAAACTAGGTAGGTAAGTCAGATGATGAGAATGAAGAGAAAAGGAGAATAAGAAAAACAATTCATTATAATTATTATATTACTGATTTACTTACATATATTAGGTATTTTCTACACATGAGGAACTGTGCTAAATGCTTTGATGCATTTAATCCTAGACAAATTGATATATGAAGAACTGAAGTTTTACCCAAGGTCAAATGACAAAAGTTGCAGAGCCAGAATTCTAACCCAGCTCCGTATGATTTCACTGCCCCTCCTCGGTAACCAGGATAACATATTTCCTCCGTGTATGTTTCATTATTATTCTATAAATAGTTTGCATTAATTAAAAAACCCAGATAATAGCCCCATTTTTTCTATTTCAATTTGCTGTCATGTAATTGGTGTGAATAACTTTTGTTTCAAAATGTTCATATAAATGTTCGCATTAAAAGGAGTATTTCATAAAATTATTATTCTACAGATTTTCCCTTTTCATAAGGCAAATTCCAGCATTTGGATATTGACTTAGAGAGCAGTAAACCTTGCTTATGCTGGAAGTTAAGCAGTTTTATGTGTGAAGAGGCTAGTAAGTATTCTGGATGGTTAGTTACTTGGTTTCATTTTAGCACAATCAAAAGACTGGGATAGATCAATATGTTTATTCCAATTTTTCCAACTTCTCTTCTGATAAATATTCCTTTTCCAACTTTGTTTGTGTGCTGTGTGTCCCTTTTTAAGCACAGAGAGAAACCATTACATATTCAATACAAAAGTTTGTATTAATTTGTCATGGACCGAGATTGACCTATAGGAAAAAACAAAAGGTGACAGACTGCTTTTAGCTTCAGCATAAGAAAAAGCAAAGAGAAAATGGAGCAAACCAAAGAGGTATAGAGGAACAAATAAAATATCTGAAAGAGGAGAGAAGTGGGGAAAAGTCAGAGAGGCAATGCTGAACCAAAAGATTAATTAAAGAAACAATAAAATAAAAATGGAAAATAAAAAGAGAATTCAATGTTTTCTCCCTGCAACTTAAGTAAAATCATTGACTGTGGCCTCATGTAGAGGAGCCTAAATGGACAGTGATATGATTCTGAAACTGAAAGGCTATTAGAAGCAAATCAAGTCCACTTTGACTACTTTAGAAAAAGGGATCAGAGAGAAAGACTCTGGTTTAAGTTGGAAATAAAAGCAATAAGAGGACTGACAAGAGAGGAAGGAACCCCTCCAAAGAAAGTAACTCTGTAACCACCTCATTCATTTATGGGACAGCCTTCATTGTCTGTGCCAGACACTCTACTGAATGCTTGGAAAACAAATACAGATAAGACCTGGTGCTTGCCCTCAAAGAACAATTCTTTTGGGAGAATCATACTAGTACACAGATCATCACATCACATTGAGGTAAGTGCTAAGACAGAAAAATGCACAAGGTGCTATAAAAGGAGACACTAAGGGGATGAGGCCATATGCGTGAGCATCCTAACTCAGACTAAGGAAGAGGCTTGGGAGAGAATGAATCAGTGAAACTTCCTAAAATCTTTGAGTTACTTACACAAAGGGGGCATGGAGGCTCTTCAAAACAGCAGGGATAGAGTATGCAAAGACACAGAGGTGGCAGAGAGAGAATTACAGGTACACAGAGGATAAGGCAGTTGTATGATGGTATTTGGAGAGGTAATTTGGGGTCAGACCAAAAGGAGCCATGAATAGGATGCCAAAAAATTTGGACTCCACCCCAAAGACTACAAGCCACCTCAAACACTTAAATCAGAGGAATGGCATGTTTTGATACTGCAATGTGAGGAAGAAGTGGAAATAGAGTCAAGAATGGGGGAGATAAAACTGCAAGGATGAAGTCAAGAAATTCAGTTAGGTGTTGTGGCAGTAATCTAAATGAGAAATGATGAAGGGTTGAAGTAAGGTTGGAGCTATGGAGATGGAGATGAAGGGGCAGAGCCAAAAACTATTAAAGAGATAAAATAGCAAAACATGGTGACCAAATGTATGTATACATGTGTGTGCGTGTGTGTGTGTGTGAAAGTTCAGGTGTGTGACTTGGGTGACATAGCAGTATTGTGGGGTACTTTTCTCTAAGACAGTGAATTAAGAGGAAGAACCTGTGGGGAGGGAGAGAACTTTTCCTCATTGGAAGGTTTTTGATTACTGATTCAATCTCCTGACAAGTATTTGGTCTATTCAGATTTCTATTTCTTCATGATTCAATTTTGAAAGGTTGTATGTTTCTAGAAATGTATCCATTTCTTCTATGTTGTCCAATTTACTGATGTATAATTTTTCATAGTAGTCTCTTATGATCCTTTGTATTTCTGTGGTATCACTTGTAATATCTTCTCTTTCATATCTGATTTTATTTACTTTGAACTCTCTTTTTTTCTTGGTAAGTCTAGCTAACAGTTTTTCTATTTTCTTTATGTTTAAAAAAAGAGTTTAGTTTCATTAATCTTTTCTATTATCTCTTTAGTTTCTATTTCATTTATTTCTGCTCTGATCTTTGTTACATCCTTCCATTTGCTTAACTTTGGGCTTAGTTTATTCTTCTTTTTGTAGTTCCTTGAGGTATAAAGTTAGATTGTTTATTTGAGATCCTCCTTTCTTCTTGATGTATGCATTTATTGCTGTAAGCTTCTCTCTTAGAACTGCACTTGCTGCATCCCATAAGTGTTGGCATGTTGTGTTTACATTTTCATTTGTCTCAATATTTTGTTTTGTTTTTTTGATTTCTTCTTGGACCCTTTGGTTGTTCAGGAGTATATTGTTTAATCTCTAAGTATTTGTGAATTTTCTAGTTTTCTTCTTGTAATTGATTTCTATTTTCATACCATTGTGGTCAGAAAAGAAGCTTGATATGATTTCAGTATTCTTAAATTTATTAAGACTTGTTTTGCAGCATAACATATGATGTGTCCTGTAGAATGCTCTATGCACACTCGAGAAGAATAGGTATTCTTCTTCTTGTGGACAGAATGTTCTGTATATGTCTGTTAGGTTCATCTGATCTAATGAGTTGTTTAAGTCCAATGTTTCCTTATTGATTTTCTGTCTGGATAATCTCTCCATCGTTGAAAGTGGTGTATTGAAGTCCCCTGCTATTACTGTATTGATCTGTTAATCTGTTAATAGTTGCTCTATATATTTACATTCTCCATTCTTAGTTAAGGAGAAAAATTCTTCAAAAGCTCATGTCAAGAGGTAGATGATCTTTTTGTTCTACTGTGCCAGCCAGGCACGTCTGACTGGCAGAAAAAGAAGTTTAAATTTCTAGGTACATTAAGCATTAGTTTTCAAACATCAGATTCCAAATGTAATGACGAGCCAGACAAGTAGTCAGACTTGAGTTAGATAGATACACACAGGAAGACACAATCATATATATCTTAGATGAAAGATAAAAATAATGTTAGAGCTATTAAAGTTTACAGCAATAAAATAAAATAAATGAATTCTGGGATTTCTTAAACCCACACCTCCCCCATTCCATTCTCAGAAAGTTGAGTGCACTTAAACTCTCATTCCAAATTTCCAGCCATGCCCACAATCCTGCATCAGGTGAAGGTTTCATCATGATCTTAGAATCTGAGACAGAGGGTTATTCTATGCATTTAAACATTCAGAGCGAATGATAACTTTTACACACTTGCACTCTTAGAGGTGGTTCATATTGATCATCATATTCTCATTCCATTCTACCTCTTTTACCTTCTATTTCATATTTCCCAACTCTTTATCCTATGTGCTTCACTCTGTGTAGAATTCTCAGATTTATTTCATTGAAAATCTCTTCAGTTGTATAATGTTCTATATAACCACTTCATGAATTTTAGTTTTGGTGGCTACTTTCTTCATTAGTAGATGCTTTATTTTGTTCTTTGTCAAATCTGAAAGCTACTTTGTCATTGTCTTCTCTTATTTCTCTATGACTCTAAACCTCCTTTTGCTTCTTAAATCATTTTAATAGTGCAGTGATTATTACATGACCTCTATGCAATTGCTTTAATAGCTCAAGTTCCAAGAGAGCTAGTCCTTAAATATGTGTTGGCTAACTCCCTCAAAGTGTAATATGTCCTTGTGTGCATTCTATTTTTTCTCATGAACTCATTTTTAGTGGGAATTTTTTTCCTGTACAAGTCTGATACACCCTGGATTGGGTGTTATGTAATTGTTTTGTCTTTGCTTCTTCAAACCCTCAGGGTGTTCACTAGTTCAGAATATTTTTTTAATTAATTGTCTGTCTTGAGGAGTCCAGCAAAACATTTGCAAAATAACTTCAGACTCCATGCCCATTTGTGTTTCTGAACTGGGCTTCAATTTCTCAATGGAATATCTTTTTCCTACTGAGGGCTATGGTAGAGACTATTTCTTCATTACATTCTTGTGCAGGTGAGTAAACTTTTCCTACTTCCTCTTTAACTCCATTTTTTGTAGGGGTGCAACTTTAGCATGGCTGTTAGTTCCCTTTCTTTTACTCAATTTCGAGGTTATATATCTTATTCCAACAATGATCAGTCAACTTTACTTATTAGCACCGAGGTCCTATACTCAGACATAATCTGACATCCTTGCCCTCCAGTCTTAGAGCTGCCAAAGCAAACCGCCTAACTTACCATTCTGGCTTTAAGTTTCCCTTTGATTCTAGCACCAGCGATTCCCTTCCTTTCTTTAACACTCATAATTTTTATAAAATTTAAATATATCCATAATTTCTATTTGTTAATAGCAGGAAAATGATTTATGATATCTCAGGTGATAAAGATTGAGTGAAGTTTTTCATAGCAGATATAACCTTAGTGGAAAAGGCCAAAATGTTGCTTCTGCAAAGAATGTAGTAGACTCGGGGAGTTTAAAATCAGAATGCTTGAGTTTAAATCCTAATTACCTACTAACTATAGCACTGCAATCAAATCGCATACCCTCACTGCACTTTTGCTTTTTATTCATAAAATGTGGAGAGTAGAAATGATTTTGACATATGTAAAAACCTCTAAAATGTGAAGTATAATGATAATGATATGAAAACATTGTTTATTTTACTTGTGAACCTGAGATCAGGAAGTAAAAGTGCCAATATTTCAAAATGACATGCCAGGATACTTACAGAAAGCATACAGATGGAAGAATAGTTCAGAGACAAGAGAGTCTAACAGGTCAGCTCATGCGTTAAACTCATACTTCAGCAGGAAGAGGAATTTCTACAGGAATAGGGGACAGATGGGAAAAGCAGCAGGATGTCATAGTGGTTCAATCTAGAGCTGTGAGTGGCTCAAAGGGCTGGTGGGAATCCTACGAGAAGTTGAAAACAGGCCAGGTCACTGAGGAAAACAGAAAAATAGTCCACTTGCATAGGAACAATATCAAGGATCTTAAGGTTGAAGAGACATAAGAAAATTAATAGAAAACTTTCTTCAACTAAGTAAAACAGGAAAAACAATAATGGTACAAAAAGCAGGAAAACGGTACTTAGGAAAAAATATCAAAACTTAAGAAGCAGGGGCTTTGGAATTGTCATTCTACTGAACTTCAAATGTTTCCCATTATACCTATTTATATTTTAATCTCAACACTCATAACATTATTGTACATATTGGCTTAGCTTCTGTCTCTACTACTACCTTATGTACTCTTTAAGGGCAGAAGCAACTTCTCCAATTCTAGCCCTTGGCACAGTGGCCTAGTATAAAGTACATTTTCAACAAATGAATGTTGAAAAGACAAATAAGAAAGTTGATATGATAAGAAGGCAAAAAGGCAGGGAAAAGAGGCATGTGCTATGTTAAACAAAATCAGGATTTACACAAATCAACAGAGCATCTATACTACAATCTTCTGGTAACTTGGAATTGGCAGGTGATATTACAGAGCCACAGGCTCCACCTTTGAGTGCACAGAGAGAACAAAGGAGGCCTCTGGAAAGTGGAGAAAAGCAGAGGAGTGAGTGCTCTTCTTCAAAGAGAGTGGAAGAGGGCAAACTTAGCAACTCACACTAGTCAGCCAGATTACTGAGAAAAGTAAAACAAAAGTATTATGAGGCCTTGAGTGAAGACTCTTAGAACTAGACCAGCTTTGGAAAGAGTAAATCATACCAAATAAAATTATTTTTGCAATGAAATGGCAGGGTGTGTAGATCAAAGAAATAACTAATATAATTTAATTACATATTAGTGAGGCTTTTGATTCAAGGTTATAGTTATCTGTCAGTTGGATAATTTGCTTAATGATGCTCCAAACTACAAGGAGGAAATATAAATTATTTCTTAAATTATTTACTTAAATTATTAATATAAAGTAACTAATATAAATAAATATTAAAATTGTGATATCGTGATTTATAAGAAATGTATTTTGGTCATTCAAATGACAAAATATACTTCTCATATATATTTGGTCTTTGTCTACTGGTTCCAGGCTCATAGTTCCTAAAGTCCTTGCAATTTCCTGTCATAAGAGCCATAAATGTGCCTATTGTTATGTTAAGGAGGTGACTTTTGGAAAACCCCTTGGTCACTGAAGGATGGCGGATAGTGGCTGGTTGCTAGGTGAACCAACCTTGTGATTAGAGGGTTGGAACTCTTAGCTTCACCACTTCCCACCTCCAGGGAGGGGAGAGGGGCTGGAGGTTGAATCACCCTCAAAGGAACAATGATTTAATCAGTCGTGCCTAAGTAATAAAGCCTTCATAAAATCCAAAAGAACAGGGTTCTGAGAGCTTCCAGGGTAGTGAATATGTGGAGATTGGGGGAGGGGCCCATGCTCAAAGAAAGCACAGAAGCTCTAAGCCCTAAGCATCTCTTCCATTTGGCTGTTCCTGAGGTATATCCTTTTATAATAAACTGGGGATTTATTAAGTAAAATTTTCCCTGAGTTCTGTCAGCCGCTCTAACAAATTAGACAAACCCAAGGAAGGGGTCTTGGAACTTCTGATCTATAGCCAGTTGACCAGAAGCCCAGGTGACCACCTGGACTTGTGACTGGAGCCTGAAATGGAGGGGGGAGCAGTCATGTAGGACTAAGCCCTTAGCCTATGGAATCGGATACTATCTCCAGGTAGATGCAGTCAGTATTGAGTTGAATGGTAGGACACCCAGCTGGTGTCTGAGAATTGCGTTGGTGTGGGAACCCCCCAGCCCACCACACACACACACATATTGGAAATTGGCTCCCAGAACACTTTAAAAAACATATTTTTATATATTACATATACTATATAGTATAATTTTTACATACTTTATTTTTCAGATATCACATTTTTTCCCCCAAACTCTAGTTTCTTGTGAGAAGTTAAGGCAAAGACAAAAACTAATAGAGCTTATCTGGGGCAGAAACCAGTAATGGACCACTAGTATCCATTTCCATCTTCTCTGTTTAACTATCAGGAATCCTGGAGTTGTAGCTTGGCACATGGCTACCTAGTGAGAGGCTATCAGCCTCCCTTACAGCTAGGTGTGAGTAGTGGCTAAGTGCATGCCAATGAATCATGAGCTGAACTAATATATGCCACTTTCAGTTTCTTAGAAGAAAAGTCTACTTGCTCTGAGAAGTCTTTTTCTCTCTTGCTGACCAAGAAATGGCAACATCTGGGGCAGTCACATGTTCAGGATGACAGAGACAACTCTCTCTTCAGCATGAGTCGCTGGATGATCTTATGGGTCATATTCACTCTGTCAGCTTTGGACCACTCACATCTGAACTGTTAAGTGAGAATCAAGCTTTTATCTTATTTAAGCCATGGAATATTTTGATCATCTACTTACGTATTGGTCTAGCTTGCACCTTAAGTAATTAAATTATCAAAGTAAGCAAATGTGCTACAACTATTCATTCTTTCAAGGTTCTCCTATGAAGCTTCACGTCAATCTATGATTTCAGGTTTGTTACCATTGATATACTCAATTACATCATAGAATGGTGAATAACGTTTAGAGTGGTTTTCAAACTTTAGTATACATGAGAATAAGTCTGTTGAGAAGCCCAAGAACTGAGGTATTTACAAAGTCACTTGGATGATTCTGTTTCAGGTGGCCTATAAGAGATGTTTTGAAGAGTTGTGGAACAATGGTGATAAGACTGAATTGTGTCTGATGAGAATCAGTCTTAGAGTCACCAATACTTTGTATGTAAAATTGGTGTGCTATGAACCACTGCATGAAAGGTGAAGTGAAAAAGAGGAAGATGAAGGTTATAACGAGCCTTTTAAGATGATCAAGACTAGATTGGTCTCTTCTTTTAAAAAATATAGGCCGAGAGTTCCAAGCTATTAGAGCAGTGGTTCTGAATAGATAAGCTCCCATTGGGATTCCCTGTGGAATTTTTAAAAGTACAGATGCTTGTCCTCACACTTATTTGCTGACTTAGAGTATTTGGAAGTCAAGTCCAGTTTTTTAAAACATCAGAAGTGATTATAATTCACATTCATGAATAACAAGCAAGGTGTTATCCAGTTAAGAAAAAATTTCTCGAGAATTTTTGAAGTAAGTTCTTTTTAATCTGGAAATGAGACAGAGAGTGAGTGGGAAGAATATTAAAAAGAGTTTCTGGCTTTAGAGAATAAGAAAATAATCTAGTCTAATCTTTTTGCTAATTTATGGATTTGCCAGGAAGATGGAGACTAAACCAATGTCTCAAGGTCAATAAACAAGGATTAATTCAGCACTTACTATAAGCTTGGTCTTGTGAGGAATTTAAAAAATATATTCTTTGGCTCATAAAATCATTTCATTACTTGATAATTGTACACCTTTGTACAAACAGCATATGTAAGTTATTGGGGGAGGGGAGAGAATTAAAAAAATCTAATATCAATTTTAAGAGTAGGAGAATATGAGGCAGTCTTCATGGAGAAAAATCACTTGGATTATGAGTCTGGGTACAAATTGCCATGGCAGGGGGAATATTTCAGGTCCCCAGAAATGGAGATGTCTGTGGCACCTTGAAGAAATGATAAAGAGAATTTCTATTCTCTTGGAAGAGAAAAGAAATTGTTGTAAACACTGTAAAGGATCTTGAATGCCAGCACAAGAAATCTGGACTTTGTCCTGTAAACAATAGGGAATCAAAGTTGTTTTTGTCTTCAACTGATATGGACAAAGAAGGGTTTCAAGAAAAATCGATTCAACAGTGGGGTGCACGATGGATTTGAAAGAGAAGAAGTCTGAAAGAAAGGAAATGAGAGAAATGTTATCGCAGTGATCTCAGTAGTAGAGTGACCACAGGAGTTTCTGAGATTCCTGTTAATTCTATGACCCATGAGGGCTCTAAGAGAAAACTAATCTCTTTTTGAAACACTTCAAATGGCTGCAATAACTATGTGCAGAGATAAACATAATGGACTTTAGTTTTACAAAAAAGACATCCTGTGTAAGACAGAAGGCTTGCTATTTAACCAACTGAACATCAGTTTTGAGAATTGTGTTTTTTTTAAGAGTAAAATAAGAACATGAATAACAATAAGAAAACAACTATGCTACTAACCCCCAAAATAATGATTTTCCTGGTCATCCTTACTAACCATAGAAAATAATTGTCAAAATCTTCTAGGTTTATTTGGCTTTTGTTTTGTTTTATTTTGTTCTCGCTTTTTAAAGAAATAGCTCATCCGATACACCTTTTGTGCCTAGTTCTTTTGCAGTTATTTTTCTTCTGTTTCTTAGGGAATATAAATCACATTTCAATGAAATTAACCTCTGTATTAAAAGGATATCATTTTTTGTTGTTATTGTTGTTCATGAAATGTCTCTGCCCCTCCATGTACTTAGTGCATTACTGGGTACCGTGAATTTTTTAAAAAAGAAGACTGTCTTTTGCCCTGAACAAATTAATAAAATCCTAAGCCCCTTAAATGACATCTTCACAAATGTGCCCCAATGCATACCTCACATACAAGAAAGGGGAGTAAAGGAAAATTAGAAATGAATTCTACTTGATCAAAGACTTCATGGAGTGGCATGAACTATGAATGTCTTCATTTGGAAAATACCATATCTTCTAGATCCCTATTAGTAAATAAATATTCTTGATGGAGAATCTTGATTTATTTTTCAATGCCTTTATTTTTTTCTTTATCCTGAATGTAGTTGGTATCAATAAAATATTTTATTATGGCTAGTTGATTAATATATTATAGCTCCACAAATGTTTGAATAATAAAATCATGTTCAGATGTTACATGTGCAAAAGCTAGCACAGTTAGAGCTTCAGACCTTCTAGACTTTAAACAAACTAATCTTTTATATAACTTAAAAGGAGCAGGATAGTCATTAGTGTTGATAAACAGTATTTCTGGTTCTGCTTCTAGACATATAGTAATATTGCATTTCTTTCCCCCACTTTAAGTTAAATGTGGTCATGTGACTTGTTTTGACCAATAAAATATGAGTAAAACCAACATTTGCTTTTCTGGGCAGAAGCCTTTAAAGTTCCCATCTGTCTGTCATGATACTCAGCAACACTCCAAATAGGCTCCCTCACTTATATGTTCAAGTGAGGACAATATAGATTATAACCACTATAGCCCAATGTACATATAGTGACATATAGTGTGAGCAAAAAGTAAGTCCTTGTGATTATAGACCACTGAAATTTTGTGGGTGTTCCTTACCAGAGCACAATCTAGCACATCTTGATTGACACAGACATTGAACAAGACGAGAAGACAGCTGTAACAAGAAAAGCTGCAAAATGTGGCACTGGTTTAGCAACTAGTAGGCAGTAGGTACAAAAGAAGCTGTTATCGGAAACTATTATCTGCTAAGCAGTGGGAAACATCTGGTAAAATTGCCACTTGTAATAATTTGGTAGGCAGATCATGTACCCAATGAACTTCAAACTCTTGGAAAAGAAGTTGGAGAAAAAATATTTGGCATATATAGGTAGCTATTAGCTACACTTTGCAAGGCATTATAAGAAAGAGATTTGGTCAGGAAAATATTAACTTTTGGATTAAATATTTGTTTGGAAACAAAAAGGAATGCAAGTTGTCCCCAAATTCAGGAATATAGAGAAAAGAGACAAATGCTCCCCAGCCCAAAATAAAATTTATAGTCTTTGAGCAATATAAGCCAAGTAAAACCCAGCCTCACAGGTAAGGATCATGTTAAGGGTACTCGTATAAATTTCTGAATGGATGAATGTGTCTCAGAGTGAGACTGAACTAAAGGTGGATCTCCCAGAAAATGAGCTTAATAGTGTTGCTCTCCTCCAAGCCCAACTGGTACAAAGTATCTGCAATAATTCAAGATTTAGAGATAAGTGAATGAGAAAGTTAAAGAATACAGCTACCCTAAAAACCATGTTTTACAAAGAACTGTGGGAGGGATTGCTAGCACAATGTACTGACTGGAATCAACTAGATTAGATACTCACAGTGTTTTCAGAGAATTTTATTGACATTAAGAATCACCAGTCTGGGGGCTTCCCTGGTGGTGCAGTGGTTGAGAATCTGCCTGCTAATGCAGGGGACACGGGTTCGAGCCCTGGTCTGGGAAGATCCCACATGGCGTGGAGCAACTAGGCCCGTGAGCCACAACTACTGAGCCTGCGCGTCTGGAGCCTGTGCTCCGCAACAAGAGAGGCCACGATAGTGAGAGGCCCGCGCACCGCGATGAAGAGTGGCCCCCGCTTGCCGCAGCTAGAGGAAGCCCTCGCACAGAAACGAAGACCCAACACAGCCAAAAAAATAAATTAATTAATTAATTAAAAAAAAAAAAAAAAAAAGAATCACCAGTCTGGATTTAAAAAAACTGCCACTGACCTAAGCTTAAATCAATCCTTGAACTGTCAATCATCTACAGGCAGAAAGTAGGCTTAGGAAGTTACTCAGTTCTGAAAGAGGGCATATACTCTCTCCCAATTTTTCAGATGTGTTCGCAAAGAATCACAGGAAAGAAAGAATTCCCAGAGGACCACTGGGCAAGGGGGCTACTCCCAGGTAATGGAACCAGGGCCCTATACAAGGAATTTTTCTATCCCCAAGGTAGGCAGATTTTACAATTTTGACTCTATGGGATAGTACAGTTGTTCTGGACCAGACTAGCATCTGCTGTATGTCTTTCATTATTCCCTTTCCAAATCAGAATGCTTATTGAAGTTATCCTATTTTACTATGACCAGAGTATATTGGAGTGCAAGAGGAAACTAACATATCTTTAATTTATATGTCTCCAGATAAAAGGGAGCCATATTCAGACCTGATGTACAGCCTACTGCTTATTATCCAGATGTCCTAGTCTATGAGATTTATGTTATCACTGGATGGGACTTTTGGGTTGTCTCCCTTGAGAAGAGTAAAGTATATTTTGAACATGATAATGAAAATAAATTGACCATTTGTTTACCAAATATTACATGTTTTTCATCAATACTTTATTGGAGAATGAATATTTCTGGCTTGCCTTCTTTCAGACAAGAAGTAGGGTTGTACATGGTAGGGCTGTACTTCTCTTTAATAAGACAGTTTATTAAGTAAAATGTGAGTGGACGCTGTGTGGTCTCTGTAGGGTGAAAGTTTTTAAAGGAAGTATTCTAACACATTCCTATCGTTTTTCCATGTTAACCAGCAGTCTTACAGATAATGAAAGCTTAATCAGGCTACACATCCCTGAATGAAAACAACATGAAGCAGAGCCCCATAAACCTGAGACAATAGGTAATGAGAGCAATAAATAAACCTTTTTTGTTTTAAGCCACTAAGATGTTAGAGTTGTTTGTTACTGCACCATAACACAACCCATTTGACTAGCATAAGACACACTGCTATAGGAAATCAGTGCTTGGCTTACCTCATGCACTCAATATTGGTAATGAAACAATTCATGCAGGCATCTTAGTGTTTAGTAACAAAACTCCAAGTCAAGGAGAATGAAATTTTGTGGATTCTCACAGCATTCAATGAGGTCTAATTCAGATAATCCACATATAGGTAATTAGAAAACAGAAAAGATATATCAGCACAAGACTAGAGGATTTCTCAATATTGTAAACAATAGAACAATAGGCAGTCTCAGGAAGCAGTGAGTTTCCAATCAAACAAAAATAGAATGAACACATTTGAGAAGATGAAAAGAGAGTTCTGCTTTGGAAGGGAAGTTAAATGAAATGACCTTTACGTTTTACTCTGACTCAGAGATTCTGCAACTGTAATTGTCTCCCCCTCTGTCTCTTTCAAACTGATTTAAAACAAGATAGGTAGAAGCTAAGTACCTAGGCTGAACCCAAGATTTATGATAATGTTATTAAAATTTATCCCCTGACAAGTGTTATTATATGTCTCAGGTGACCCATTTTAATCTTGAATTCTTGGCTAAATCCAGCCAGTGTTCCAGGTCCTACATTTTACAATGCTTCAGGGTTCTCAGTAGGGAGGAGACCTATTTAATTGCCCACTCCAACTGTGATTTCCAGACTAAATGGCCTGATTATTGCCATAATTCCTGAGGTATATCTTTTTGTTTTCAACTTTGTTCCTAGTTTTATAGAAACCACACAAAGAACTTACCAAAATGTAAATATTTATGCTGTAAGCAAGAGACAGAAGTGAGGGTAGTAATTGGAACGGCCAACATCTGGAGTCAGACTAAGGAGGAAAAAATGAGTAAGGAGAGAAAAGTATCTGAATTAGACAAGATAATGCCAAGCAATCATCCTAGGCACAAAGACCCTAGATAAGGACCAGAGAACTGCTTAACAGAAGGCACAAAAACAATTTTAAGATCATAATACAAGGAATAGAAAAGGAACATAAATATCACCTAATTCTTTTTTATAGACAGAAACCAAAATTCGGGGATTTGTTAAGGTCATTTAGCTGTTTTCTCACTCAGGTCTTAGTAGTTGACTTCAAGACCAGTAACTACCATTTTTACTGTTTTATCAGCTAACATTCATAGCTCCTCTCCATCCATCACTTTACTTGACCCTCTACGCAACTTTAAGATCTGGGAAGTGGAACAGAAAATGATAGTTGCTGACAAAAATTTATTCTCCCCTTCTTGCATAATAAGAGTTCCTAGTTGGACACATGGCCAACCAAAAGAAAGAACAAACTTCTCAGTCTCTCATGGAGCTAACTATGGCCTTGTAACAAAGTTACAATGGGATATGAGGAGAGTAACGGATGTGTAGAACTTCCATGTCTTGTTCTTAAAGGAAGGTCTATGCTTATCTCCTTTCCTCCTTCCGAAACTGGAACATGGATGGCATAGATAGCCCCCTTGAACTCTGAAGATGAGAAGAACATCAGAGGGGATAATCAAACAACAAATTGGAAGGAACCTGAATCTCTAGAAGACTTCATGCAGGAGAGTAGCCCTGCTAGCCTTGAACTGCCTACCTCCAGATTGTTAAGTGTTAGTTTCATTTTTATTGTGGTAACCAAAGTTGTACTCTAATTAAGAAGGCAAAACAGGTATTTTTATTACCAATTTTATGAGGAAATATTGATACCCATTTTGCTTAGAATGGTTGGTCACTAGTTAGTGCCTCTTTTCAAAGCAAGTGGAGTGGAATATTTTGTTGACTTAACCTCAGTGTATATGGAAATGCCATGTCTCATTCTGGTCCAGAAAAAATAAAACTGATATGCAGATCTGCAGTGCTAGAAATGGGTCCTCCATTTAGCCATCTAGCAAAGCTAAGAAAATTTTTTTCTGAGTGGATCCTACATGGATGAGCTAATCCAAAAGTTTAAAGCATATTTATGTAGAGTGTTGTCAAGTATTTTATTTAAAGAGCAACAAGAAAGGGCAAGTAATTATTGCCTGTTCTTGTAATAGGACATGCAAATGAATGATTTTTTGAAGGATATTTCCAATTCAGATAATGCTGCATGTACAGCTGTAACTGACTTGGGGGGAACTGAGGGATGGAATTAGCTAATTTCTTGTAATCAAGACAAATTCAAAAGAGGAAAAATTTCATCCACCTGTCATTTAGAAATTCTACTAAAGAGGACTCTAGAACACATATTTTTTCAGAAAGAAACAATTTGCTAAAAGAAAAAGAAAATCACTCTAGCAATCAATCAAGTTTCTTGTCTTTCCTGCTTATTAATGAAATAAATTTGTTTGTAAGCCCTAGGTCATAAAACTATGATTCACCATAAAATAATTTTTAAAGCATATTCTATGAAAATGAGATGTGGGCAAAAAGGTTAAAGTTCACAGTAACAAAGTAGATCAATAATTTTTCATGCTGTGAACAATCGGTTTCTTTTACTTTCAATGAAATGAGACCTTCTTGGATAACTTATAGAAATGCTTGATATAACTTTACACAATTTTTTATGACTAAAACATCTACTCCTTTTCAATCACTTTTCCTTGTTAATGATGTCCCTATGCTCCTTTTATATCCCTATAATTCTACTACTGTGTGTTCTAAGAACAATCTCTTATTTACTCTTATTAACTATATTCTTTCCTTCTGCTTTTATCTAATAAATAACTTCTACTCAAAAATTATTACAAATTTATTATTATTGCCAACCAACCTGACCCATATTTATCCACCTCCTCTTCTTACCTGTTACTAGATTCAGACATTCATTTCATAGCGCTTTTGACAAAGGAGGGGCCAGGAGAAAATCTCCTATACTTGCTAGCGGTTTGGGAAAAGGGAAAAATGGGCAGCTTGAAGTATAATGACATTTTGAGTCAACCTAAGAATTTCTAATAGTTTGCTACATTCTGATCTCTACTGATATTTTTTTCTTCAGAAGTCAGTCAACAAAAATATATTAAGTGACTGTTGTTATACTAAGTGCTGTGTATATATACTGGGAATACAATAGTAATCACCGCAGAGTGAAATTGTATTTTATATACATCCACTTTTTTTCCTTTTCTTTTCTCACTTGAAAACTGGCAGTTATTGGGTTTGCTTCTTGATCTTGTTCTGGGTTTGCTTCTTGATCTTGAACATGTTCATAACTTAAGGTGATGACATAAGACATATTCTGTTTAGTGTATTGAAGCTATCGCGAAGACGTCATTACTCAGTGCCTCAAACACTTCATTTCTCAACATTGCTCTTTAAAGAGTTTGTGGATTTTTGTTTTGTTGTTTTTTTCTTTAAGAGGTGGAAAGTTATGTGTGAACATTTTAAGTCCTCTAGCCTCCTTCTAAGCTAATTTTGTATTCACTGAAATCTCTTGCTGAAATGCATTTGTTATCCATGTGCACTACACATCTATTTGTGTACCTGAGGTGTGTTATTGCAAATGATCCTTGGTTGATGGGCAGTGAAAACAGTGTCATACTGTCATCCTTTTCTTGGCTTATATGCTCCTTAGCTGATGTTTTAGTATAATTTTACATTTCATAACCCTATGGATTTTATGTGTGTTATCACATTGAGATTATTTCTAGTTAGACCAGGATTATATATCTTCTGCCATTATAACAAGAGCTAATTAGAAAGGTCTACTTTTTAAAACACTTGTTAAAAGTGAATTCTTACTCAAGAGTCATTTTTGCCTCAGGTTACATATTAAGGTATTAGATCATTTTACAGCTAAAATTCAGTGTGTTAAAATAAAAAACAGGCTATGGGCTGGAAAGAGTAAACCATAAAAAGCTAGTAAAGATCCTATGAAGAAATTAATTTTAACAAAGTTTAAATTTATGACATTTGGATGTTATATTCTATTTTGATTTTCAAAAAGTAAAAATTAATAAATTTGTAAAACCTATAGGACAAAAACAAAAGAAAACTGTTAGTTTTTTTTTTAAGATAGACTAGAAAGGAATTCCATCAAATGATATCACCTCACACAATATGTATTTCATATTTATTCCCACAAGGGCTCTAAGATATAATTTGCTTTGTGTGTAAAGGCAAAAAATATATATATATATGTTTTTCTGCTTTAAAAGAGATAATTCTCTAAGTATAACCTA
Organism: Balaenoptera musculus; assembly: GCF_009873245.2. NCBI lineage: Eukaryota > Metazoa > Chordata > Mammalia > Artiodactyla > Balaenopteridae > Balaenoptera > Balaenoptera musculus. The sequence continues at coordinate 19,696,512 of NC_045796.1, forward strand.
TGATCTGAGAATCAGTTAAGACTATTTTTCTCTCCTGTATAGTCAGTAGAAATAGACTGAAGCTTAGCTTTGCCCTTTCATCTCCAATGAAAATAAACTAATATGTAATTCAGCAATCTGGTTCTTGATATAAGAAGTAACAAAATCTAGTTAAGTCCTTATATGATTTGGTATTGTAATGTGAAAAAAAAAAAAACAGTTAAAATAGAATATCTGGATAAAATAAATAAGACAAAGAAATAACTCAAAAAATGTAAAAAAACACATTTTATAGAGATTTATAAAAACTCTAACTATAAAGGAATAAAGAACAGGAAAATTGAGAGTTCTGAGTTCTAATTCTGGGCTTGCTACTGACTCTGTACAATTTGAACAATGGGCACCTTGTCCTTCAATTTTATTTCATGTAAATGAATGATCAGAGTGTTCCATCTACTGACACTATATTAAAACCAGTCCATTCCTTCTCCAAATGCTTTGCTGGGGTCACCAAGGTCATCTCTCTGCAAGCCCAACCAAGCCTTGTCCTGACTAGAGCAACTAGTACAATTTTGAGAGTGGGGTCTGAAATCAGTCTTGCTGCCTTAGGTCCAGATTGCAGTACCAGCGTTAGTCCTAAGAAAGCATGTGCACACAAGAGTGCTGATTTTATTTTCTTCAGTACACTCTATTCTCCCAATTTTCATAATTGAGATTCTCCAGCGGTTTGTAATCTGGTACTCTATTTCCTATCTGAAAATAAATTACTATGAGTCCATGTGTCTGGGTTCTGACCACTGACTATTTCTTATAAGACCCTCTTCCAAGTCATTATATTCAACCCCCACTTTCACTCCTATATCTCCAGCCCAGATTAGTATCCCTCCCTCCATGGATGGGCTAATGGCTTTGAATTAAAATCAGAAGCCTGCCCCTTACTCAACTTCACCTTAAGCTGATGCACATAATGAAACAGTGGGAAAGTTGGTCTAGAGCAGACATTCCCAAACATGAATACATCAACACAATGTCTGCATAATATTTGGTATCCAAATGAGAATGGTCTTTAAATGAGCAACTTATTTTTTAAAAAATATAGGTGATCAAAGTTAATATCAAAATATAGATGATCAAAAATGTAGATGATCAAAAAAAAAATGTAGATGATCAAAGTTAATATCAACAGTGATAAGTCATGTTGATAGCGTTTATCCTTGATATGCTATAATGAGGATAATGGTACTTTGCCTCTGTGGTCTTAATTTCAAAAACCTATAACTCCAGTCAAATTATGAGAAGAAAAAAATCAGGCAAGTCCTAGTTAAAGAACATTCTACAGAATACAAAGTACTCCTCAAAACTGTCAAGGTCATCATATATTAGGAAAATCTATGAAACTATCAAAGCCAAAAGGAGCCTAAGAATACATGACAGCTAAGTGTAATGTGGAATCCTAGAACAGAAAATAGACATTAGGTAAAAACTAAGAAAATCTGAGTAAAGTATGGACTTTAGTTAGTAAACGATATAAATGTAACAAAGTATACTAACATAAGATATTAGTAAAAGAAACTGGGTTTATGGGAATTAACTGTACTATCTCAGCAATTTTTCGGTAAATTTGTTCTAAAAACAGTAAAACTATTCTAAAAAAGTAAAGTTTACCAAAATAATACACAAAAAGGAAGAGTTCTTTTGGCATATTATAAAAATAAATTACCATTTGTAGACTTATAAAGAACAGTACTTACATGACTATGAGAAACTGGTCTTTTTCACAGTCATTTTTCTTGGCTACATCTCTGTTTTAAAATATATTTTTCAAGGCAAGGACTATAAATGACCAAGCTGAAGTTGCAAAAGTACAATTAATGAGAATATCAGTGAAAAAAATCCAATGAAGGCAAAGATGCCATGTAAAAAATAACTGAGAAACTAATGAAATTAATGATATCAAAATATCACTCATTAGTTATCTAGCTCAGAATAGTTGCAAATATGTTAATATCAGATTTTAATGTGATATAAAAATTCCAAAACAGAAATTTAGGAACATTAAACATGTGAATATATATATGTACATGTTTTATAGATTTATAGAAATTAAAAGAGAACCAGATTTTTTAAATACACATTTAATAGTATTCTAGAAGGAAAAAGATGAAATTTAACTTGTGTAAACTGTTTTCAGAATATATCAAGCAGACAGAGAATGAAGAGAATCTAAAATTTTTAAGATTAAAAAATGATTCAGCCTATTCTATCCTACCCTATTCTAGCCTGCTGTGAGTTGTCAAAGAAAGTCACAGTGGGAATACATGTCAGTTCTTGTTACTCCACTGGGTTGGGATTAGGAAATCATGTGTTGGAACAATGGTCCAAAGGTCAGACATAGAGGGCTCACTTACTTTGTTGCTTCCTCTCCTGGTGCTGCGTTAGGAAAATAACAACAGATTTGAAGCCAAATACTTAATGCTTCAAGAAGAAACGAATGCTCAGACTGTGTCCATTTAGTAATATGACTACATTTCACAGCTAACATGTATTGGTTTAATAACAACGTAGGGGAATTCTGTTAAGCATTTAAATTCCATTACCTCCATTGAAAGTTGCAATAGCTCTATGTAATGGGTACTAGTATTGGTGCCACTTTGTAGAAAGATTACAAACCTACTCAAGGTCTCTTAGCAGTAAATGGGGAAGCTGGGGTTAGAACCAAGTATTTCAGATCCTTTTATATAAAATCTATTTTTTTAGAGTAATTATTTGATGTAATTTACTGGTCAATTTAGAGAAATAAGTTAGTTAAAAGATTTAATTATTGTTTCTAAGAATTTACTGAACCAACTAATTATTTTGGTATATATCAGATATAATTTCCTCGTTGCTTAGAAAACATGAAAGAACTACAATATTTAATTTATCTTGAAGGGAAACTTACATATTTTTTTCCTTTCAAATATTTTTGGGATGTTGATTCTAGAGGAGATAGATCAAAGTGATCTAAACCAGAATTTTAGTAAGTCAGGATCTCTGAGTATTTAGTACTGATTTCCTCATCCTAATTTGACCAGAGAAGCCCATAGGGAGACAGTAAAACTATAACTATGTTCTTTAATGCTCAAAAGGGTGGTAAGTGTATCAGTCCATCAATTCTAAAAGAGCAATTACAACATATCATGACTTAAAATCATGCAGACCAATAAATCTTTCTAATATAGTCATCTCTTTCATTTCCTGATAGGTGGTTCTACAACTTCTGCTTTTTGACTTAAAACATCCTCACTGACTTTAGAAAAATTTATTTTGTTGTTGGACAGATAATCACAGTTGCCAATATTTATTGAATGTTTACTATCTGTTAGGTACTAAACTGGACATATTTGCTTAATACCAAGTATGTAATGAATACCTTCTAAGTTGTAGGCATTGTTATAGGGGTACTAGGGATTCAGCAATGAGCGAAAAAATGACCCTATCCTTAACATGCTTATAGTTCATCATTTAATCAACAAAATAACCTATGAGATAGGTACTATATTTAGTAGCATTATTTGTCTCCCTTCTACAAGTGAAAAGGAGGGTTAGATGTTTTCCTATAGCCACAATGGTTTTGATATTATAACATATAGGTGTACATAAACCACGTGTTACAGCATGTTCTTTGAAATACAACAATATATTTTCAAAGCCTAATATAACCCATGTCATCTTTAGAAAAGACACTAGGTCCTTCTTATTCCACTAAGAGGATATACCCTTCACATGTTATTTTTCTTATCATAAGAATTGTTCATAAACACTTGAAAACTCCAGTTTGTGATTTTTTTAAAAAATGTTTTTCCAATGAACCAAAAGAGGATATTTTGGATTTATGAGATGGATTCTACATTTGTATTTATGTGTATTGTGTTGCTTAATTTTTACTATTTACCATTTTGAAAACAAAAAAGCTACAAAGTCAAACCAAATTCTGTAAAGTAAAATGTTCCTCTTTTTAATATACTGCTTCTCAAGGTCCTATGGATAATATAATAAATCCAGCCAAGAAACATCATCTATATAGTTATATCCAGACAAATGTTGACAGGCCTTCCTAAAGCTTTTCAAAAGGATGACACTTAAGAAAAGTAGACGTAGTAATAAGTATCCGATAAAAATCTCAGAAAACACAAGTGATAATGCTAGCAGAGGGTATTTATGTCCTTTAATGTTGCCATTGCAAAAACTTCACTGTGATTCCTGCTTTAACCTTATTAGCATAATGCCTTTAAAAACAAGATCATAAAATGACTAAAGGCCAAATTCTTATCAAAAAAGTGTGAATTACAAATGCAAGTACTGTGGTTCTGTTCATACTGCTGTAGTAGTCTCTAAGATAGTCCTGCATTCTGGATTCATTGTTTTTATGCAATCCCCACCCCTTGAGTCACTGGACCTAGTGATATGCTTCTAATAAACAGGATTTGGCAAAAGTAATGGGATAGCACTTCCACAATTAGGTTACAAATAGACCATGACTAGTTCCATCTCTCTCTCTCTCTGTCATTCTCTCCCACTCTCACTCTCACTCTTTCTTTCTCTTTCCCTCTTGCTGGCTTGCTCTAGAGAAGCCAGGTGTCATGTAAGCTGCCCCATGGAGAGGCCCAGGTGGCAAGAAACTGGTTATCTCCAGCGAAAAGCCAGCAAGAACCTGAGATCTGGAAACAGCAAAGTGAGTGAGTTTGGAAGCAGATTCTCCCCAAGTTGAGCCTTGGGATAACAAGATCTTGGATAGATGAAAACTGTGTGCATTTCACAAGTCGTTCTCTACACAAAGTCAGGCTCAGCAAACATCTTTTCTTCTTCACAGAAAACTCAAGACACAAAGCCTTTGGGACTCAAGTATAAACAGCTCTAATTTCATAACTGGAAATGTAGTTAATGAACTCAGGGTATCCTTTTGAATTTTTAAACTTCATTAAGTGATTTTATATCAATCAATGTAAAATTTTCTAATATTTTCCAATGGTAGAGACCAAAGCCAATAGATCAGTTTAATAATTTTCAATATTCTACTTTGGCAAAACATGCAAGCACGCTGCTCTTCTGTACTTAGTTACTGACACAATTTTTGCAATTCCAGCTCTCTTGAGTTTTTAGCTAAGCTTGCAATCCCCATAGGCATTGACTGGAGTGATTTTAATAAACTATACAATGTGCTACATTTGGAGAGCAAGGAAGGAAAAATATACCTGCCCGTCTCCTCATTAGAGAGGAATGCCAAACTCAAAAGCCCTTCAAGTCAAACTCCCTGGTTATTGTATAGTATTTTCACAAATTACTGAAGCTGCATCTATATTTTGAAAAATTGCCAAGGTAATTTCTAGAGAATATACATGTGCAGGAGGAAGATTACTACTATGAAAAAAAAAGTGTAAAAATTACTAAAAGAAATGTTCAGAGCAGGCTTTCTTTCAATTTTCAATATTATCTCAGAAATATGTAGAAGCCATGCTCATTTCTAAGTGATGTCAAATAAAAAGCAAGAAGCCAAATTCTTCCAAATATGTGAACATCCTTGACATTGACTATAGCTATAATAAGGGCTCTGGGTGAGTACCTCAGGGGGAAAAAAATGTAAATTTCTTTTGTGTAATTGTCAACCTTTTATAGCTAAATCCCTGGAATAATTGACCAATGAGAATAAGTTATTTATTTTTAATCACTGAAATAGTTAAGTCAGTGATTCTTCATTATCTTGCTATCCATAAAAATTCGATTAAAGAAAGATGGGACAAGGTTAGGGTTGCCAAGGATCAAGGGCTTCCCAGTAGGAAGAATTATCACACTGGAACACCCCTCTTTCCAGCCTGATCACCTCCTGTACTCAGAACAAACCAAAGATTGGCCTCAAAAATTACTCATGCCCAAATTTAATTGAATCAGAATATGGAGAATGTATACCCCCAGGCATTGTTTAAAACAATAGAGCAATAAGTCAGTAATTAACAAAGTCTAACATCTGAGTGTAATAACAAATGCTCACAGCTTAACAGAGAGACCAGGAAAAGAGACCTTCAATAGTGCCTTGATTAAACAACCCCATCATCCCAAAGTGAGTTATGCACTCACTTGAGGCTGCATGCATCCTCTGAGGAACAAAACCAAACACTTCACACTGTGAGGGAAATAGGCTTCACTAAAATAGTCTAGTCAAGACACAAAACAAATAAAAACACAAAAACAAGCCCCAGGGAGGGGGTAGGGAAATCAGCATCCAGAGTTGCTACAATATATTACCTAAAATGTGTGGTTTTCAACAAAAAATTGTGATATATTCAAAGAAAAAGAAAAGTGTGACATACATATTTTTTAAAAAACAGGCAACAAAAACTGCCTGGGAAATGGTCCAGATGTCAGCTATAACAAAGCCTTCAAAGTATCTGTTATAAATATGTTTAAAGAACTAAGGAAACCATGTTTAAAGAAGTAAATGTCTAATCAAATATCAATAAAGATATAGAAGTTATAGAAAAAATTAAAAAGAAATTCTAGACTTGAAAAGTACAATAAATGAAATGTAGAAGAGCTCAGCGGTAGGTTTGAACTGGCAGAAGAAAGAATAGTTGAACTTGAAACTATATCAATACAGATTATACAGTCCAAAGAGATAAAAAATATCCATTCCTCCATCGATGGACATTTAGGTTGCTTCCATGTCCTGGATATTGCAAATAGTGCTGCAATGAATATTAGGGTGCATGTATCTTTTTGAATTATGGCTTTCTATGGGTATATGCCCAGGAGTGGAATTGCTGGATCATATGATAGCTCTATTTTTAGTATTTTAAGGAATCTCTGTACTGTTCTCCATAGTGGCTGTACCAATTTACATTCCCACCAACAGTGTAGGAGGGTTCCCTTTTCTCCACACCCTCTCCAGCATTTACTGTTTGTAGATTTTTTTGATGATCGTCATTTTGACTGGTGTGAGGTGATACCTCATTGTAGTTTTGATTTGTGTTTCTCTAATAATTAGTGAGATGTTGAGCATCTTTTCATGTGCCTCTTGGCCAACTGTATGTCTTCTTCGGAGAAATATACAATGGAAAATTATTCAGCCATAGAAAGAATGAAATAATGCCATTTGCAGCTACATGGATGGATCTAGAGATTGTCATACTGACATAAGTCAGACAGAGAAAGACAAATATCATATAATATCGCTTATATGTGGGATCTAAAAAATGGTACAAATGAACTTATTTACAAAACAGAAACAGAGTCACAGATGTAGTAAACAAACTTATGGTTACCAAGGAGGAAAGGGGGGAGGGATAAATTGGGAGATTGTGGTTGACATATACACACTACTGTATATAAAATAGATAACTAATAAGAACCCACTGTATAGCACAGGGAACTCTACTCAATACCCTGTAATGACCTATATGGGGAAAGAAGCTAAAGAGTTGATATATGTATATGTATAACTGATTCGCTTTGCTGTATAGCAGAAACTAACACAATGTTGTAAATCAACTATACTCCAATAAAAATTAATTTAAGAAAACAAAGAGATAGTAAATAGAATTTTTAAAAACGAATAGAGTCTCAGAAAAAATGTGAGACACTTTGAAGAATGCCAGCATACATATAACAGGAGTCCCAGAAGAAGTGGAGAAAGGAAATGGAGCAGAAAAATATTCAAAGAAAAACTGTCTGGAAACTTACCAGATTTACTGAAAAGCTTTTATCTCCACATGCAAGAATGAACTCTAAGTAGGATAAACACAAAAAGATACAGATGCAGGTACATCATAGTAAAATGGTGAAAGCCAAGAAAAAGAGAAAATCTTGAAAGCAGCAAGAGAAAAACAGCTCATCACATGCAGTTGAATCCCATATAATTAAGAAATGGTCTTTTATGAGAAACACAGGTGGCCAGAAGGCAGTTGAATGACATAGTCAAAGTGCTGAAATAAAAAGCTATCAAACAAAAATCTTATACCCAGCAAAACTATTTCTCAAAAATGAAGGTGAAATCAAGATATTCCCAGATAAACACTGAGTGAATTCATCCCTAGCAGAGCCACGTTACAAAAAAATAAATAAAATATGAGAGGAAATTCTTCAGTCTGAAAGCAAGTTACCCAGATGAAAATTGAAACACACACACACACACACACACACACACACACACATATGCACACACACACACAGCACAGGTAAAGGTACTTAGATAATTATAAAAATAAAAGAGTGTAAATGCATATCTTTTCTTCTTTCTATACTTAAATGATTTTAAAAGCAATTGTATAAAATGATATGCAAATAATTATATTTGGGGACCAATAACATATAGAAATGTAATATATTTGACAATAGCACAAAAGTTGTGGGTGGGAACCAAAGAATGTCCACTCTCGTTGTTTCTGTTCAATACTGTAATGAATGTTCTGCCAGAGAAATTTAAAAGAAAAGAAAAGAAAGGCATCCAAATCTGAATGGAAGGGGTAAAACTACCTTTATTTGTTGACTGCATGTCCTTGTATATAGAAAATTGTAAGGAATCCACTAAAAACTACAAGAACTAATATATGAGCTCACCAAGGTTTCAGGATCAAGATCAACATATAAAAATCATTTATATTTCTATACACTAGCAATGACCAATCTAAAATAAAATTAAGAAAACAATTCCATCTACAGTAGCATACAAAGAGTAAAATAATTAAGAAAAAATTTAGCAAAATAATTGCAATACATGTACCCTGAAAACATCATTGAAAGAAATTAAGAAAGATTTAAATGGATAGGCATCTGATGTTTATGGATTGAAAGATTTCATATTGCTAAAATGGTAATACTCCCCATATTGATCTGGAGATTCAATGTAATACCTATCAAAATTCCAACTGCCCTTTTTTTTTAGAAATTTACAGGTTGATCTTAAAATTCATATGGAAATGCAAGGGATCTAAAATAAAACAATTCTGGAATATTTGGATGACTCAAACTTTTCAATTTCAAAACTTGTTAAAAAGTTACAGCAATTAGGACAAGGTGGTACTGGCATAAAACTAGACATTTAGATCAATGAATTAAAATTGAGAGTCCAGAAATAAACCATTCTGTTCAGTTGATTTCTAACAGAACTACCAAAACAGTTCCATGTGGAAAGAATAGTCCTTTCAACAAATAATGCTGGAGCAACTGGATTTCCACATGCAAAAGAAGGAAATTAGACCCCATACTCACACCATATTAAAAAATTAACTCAAAATGGATCAAAAACCTAAATATAAGAGATAAAACTATAAAACTTTTAGAAAAGAAACAGGTGTAAATGTAAACGACCTTGAATTATGCAATGGTTTCTTAGACATGACACCAAAATTACAAACAACAACATTAAAAGTAGATAAATTGGACTTCACCAAAATTTAAAATGTTTACTTATCAAAGAACACTATCAAGAAGTAAAAAAGACAAGCTACAGAATGGGAGAAAATATTTGCAAATAATGTATCTGATAAGGGTCTAATACCCAGAATATATAAAGAACTCTTACAACTCAACAGTAAAAAAAACAAATAACACAATTTTAAAATGTTCATATGATTTAATAGATATTTCTTCAAATAAGATTACAAATGACCAATAAGCACATGAAAATATGCTGCTCAATATCATTAGTCATTAAGGGAAATGCAAATCAGAACCAAAACGAGATATAACTTCACACCCACTGTGGTGGAGAGAGAGATCTAGATAGAGATAGAGACATTTTTAAATGGATGATAACAAAATGTGGTAAGAATGTGGAAAAGTTGGAAACCTCATACACTGCTAGAAGAAATGTAAAATGGTTCCCTCCTGCCTTCAATAATTAGAACACAAAACAAAATATATTAACCAACTCTTGTGAGACATTGTATAAATATCAGTATAACACAATGATACCTTAGAAAATTAAAATCAATGCATCGATGCAGTGAGTCTAATTTACCATGTTATTGCCTGGTGGTAGTTTCTAGGCTGCAGAGAAAGAAGGATGAAACTAAACAGAGAACAAAAAAAAAACGGGGATCAGAGTTCAAGAAGGTCAAAAATGTAGAATTACCGGGACAGAGTCCAGAAAGGAGAGAGGTGCATTGAAACAGGGATATGTAGAGGGATCCCTACAAGTCTTTGGCTAAGTTCTGTTGTGCACATGTGTGAGAAGAAACTACCTGAGTCCAGAGAAAGACTCACTAAAAAACATAGACCAAACAAATCCTGAAATGTACACAATACTGAGGATAGCTCATACCCTCATAAGCCTTAGTAGAAAGGCTGCTCTGACAAGACAGGCAAGGACGTTAAAACGCTTGTTGCAAAGATGTTCTATGTATTCCAAATGGTAGAGAAAAACATGAACATGTTAAGAAGAGAAATAAAAGGTAAATAAAAGACCTAAGTGTGACTTCTAAAGATGAAAACTACATTATCTAAAATAAAAAATACACATGATGGGATTAAGAACAGAGTAGACACTGCAGAAAAAAATCAGTGTACTCAAAGTCATAGCAATAGAAACTGTAAAAAAAAAAAAAAAAAGCAAAGAGAGAAAAGACTTTAAAATACCCAGACTAAACACATAATTTCCCTGTGTAAAAATATTAAGCAGTCAAATATACATATAATTGGAGTACAACATAGGAAGAAAAGAATGGAGGGACCTTCAAGACGGCGGAGGAATAAGATGTGGAGATCACCTTCCTCCCCACAAATACATCAAAAATACATCTACATGTGGAACAACTCCTACAGAACACCTACTGAACGCTGGCAGAAGACCTCAGACTTCACAAAAGGCAAGAAACTCCCCACGTACTTGGGTAGGGCAAAAGAAAAAAGAAAAAACAGAGACAAAAGAATAGGGATGAGACCTACACTCGGGGAGGGAGCTGTGAAGGAGGAAAAGTTCCCACACACTAGGAAGCCCTGTCACTGATGGAGACGGGGGGTGGACGGGGGAAAGCTTCAGAGCCACAGAGGAGAGTGCAGCAACAGGGGTGCAGAGGGCAAAGCAGAGAGATTCCCGCACAGAGGATCAGTGCCGACCAGCACTCACCAGCCTGAGAGGCTTGTGTGCTCACGCACTGGGGCAGGTGGGGGCTGGGAGCTGAGGCTCGGGCTTCAGAGGTCAGACCCCATGGAGAGGACTGGGGTTGGCTGTGTAAGCACAGCCTGAAGGGGGCTAGTGCACCACAGCTAGCCAGGAGGGAGTCTGGGAAAATGTCTGGACTGCCTAAGAGGCAAGAGACCATTGTTTTGGGGTGCGTGAGGAGAAGGGATTCAGAGCACCGCCTAATGAGCTCCAGAGATGGGCGTGAGCCGCGGCTATCAGCACAGACACCAGAGATGGGCGTGAGATGCTAAGGCTGCTGCTGCAGACACCAAGAAGCCTGTGTGCAAGCACAGGTCACTATCCACACCTCCCCTCCCAGGAGCCTGTGCAGCCTGCCACTGCCAAGGTCCCATGATCCAGGGACAACTTCCCCGGGAGAACACACGGCACATCTCAGGCTGTTGCAATGTCATGCTGGCCTCTGCCACCACAAGCTCGCCCTGCATTCTGTACCCCTCCCTCCCCCCAGCCTGACTGAGCCAGAGCCCCCTAATCAGCTGCTCCTTTAACCCCATCCTGTCTCAGCAAAGAAAAAACACTCTCAGGTGAACTACACGCAGAGGCGGGGCCAAATCTAAAGCTGAACCCCAGGAGCTGTGAGAACAAAGAAGAGAAAGGGAAATCTCTCCATGCAGCCTCAGGAGCAGCGGATTAAAACTCCACAATCAACTTGATGTACCCTGAATTTGTTGAATACCTCAATAGACAACGAATCATCCCAAAAATGAGGTGGTGGACTTTCAGAGCAACTGTAGACTTGGGGTTTCCTTTCTGCATCTAATTTGTTTCTTGTTTTATGTTTATTTTAGTTTAGTATTTACAGCTTAATATCATTGGTAGATTTGTTTATTGATTTGTTTGCTCTCTTCCTTTTTTTTATATATTTTTTCCCCTTTTTCTCTTTTTGTGAGTGTGTATGTGTATGCTTCTTTGTGTGATTGTCTCTGTATAACTTTGCTTTTACCATTTGTCCTAGGGTTCTGTCTGTCCATTTTTCTTTTTTTTTTTTGTATAGTTTCTAGCACTTGTTATCATTGATGGATTTGTTATTTGGTTTAGTTGTTCTCTTCTTTCTTTCTTTTTTTTAATTACTTTTTAATTTTTTTATTTTCAATAAATTTTTAAAATTTTACTTTAATTGTTTTACTTTATTTATTTTTCTTTCTTTCTTTTTTTTTTCTCCCTTTTCTTCTGAGCTGAGTGGCTGACAGGGTCTTGGTGCTCTGGCCGGGTGTAAGGCCTGATCCTCTGCAGTGGGAGAGCCAAGATCAGGACACTGGTCCACCAGAGAGCTCCCGGCCCCACATATCAAATGGCGAAAGCTCTCACAGAGATCTCCATCTCAACGCTAAGACTCATCTCCACTTAACAACCAGCAAACTACAGTGCTGGACACCCTATGCCAAACAACCAGCAAGACACGAACACAACCCCACCCATTAGCAGAGAGGATGCCTAAAATCATAATAAGTTCACAGACACCCCAAAACACACCACTGGATGCGGTCCTGCCCACCAGAAAGACAAGATCAAGTCTCATCCACCAGAACACAGGCACCAGTCTCCTCCACCAGGAAGCCTACACAACCCACTGAACCAACCTTACCCACTAGGGGCAGACACCAAAAACAATTGGAACTACGAACCTGCAGCCTGAAAAAAGGACATCCCAAACACAGTAAGTTAAGCAAAATGAGAAGACAAAGAAATACACAGCAGATGAAGGAGCAAGGTAAAAACCCAACAGACCAAAGAAATGAAGAGGAAATAGGCAGCCTACCTGAAAAAGAATTCAGAGGAAAGATAGTAGAGATGATCCAAAATCTTGGAAATAGAATAGAGAAAATACAGGAAACATTTAAAAAGGACCTAGAAGAACTAAAGAGCAAACAAATAATGTTGAACAACACAATAAATGAAATTAAAAATTCTCTAGAAAGAATCAATAGCAGAATAACTGAGGCAGAAGAACAGATAAATGACGTGGAAGGTAAAATAGTGGAAATAACTACTGCAGAGCAGAATAAAGAAAAAAGAATGAAAAGAATTGAGGACCGTCTCAGAGAACTCTGGGACAACATTAAGTCTCAGAGAACTCTGGGACAACAGTAAATGCACCAACATTTGAATTATAGGGGTCCCAGGAGAAGAAGAGAAAAAAAAGAGACTGAGAAAATATTTTAAGAGATTACAGTTGAAAAATTCCCTAATATGGGAAAGGAAATATTCAATCAAGTCCAGGAAGGGCAGAGAGTCCCATACAGGATAAATCCAAGGAGAAACATACCAAGACATATATTAATCTAACTACCAAAATTAAATACAAAGAGAAAATATTAAAAGCACCAAGGGAAAAGCAACAAATAACATACAAGGGAATCCCCATAAGGATAACAGCTGATCATTCAGCAGAAACTCTGCAATCCAGAAGGGAGTGGCAGGACATATTTAAAGTGATGAAAGGGAAAAACCTACAACCAAGATTACTCTACCCAGCAAGGATCTCATTCAGATTCGACGGAGAAATTAAAAACTTTACAGACAAGCAAAAGCTAAGAGAATTCAGCACCACCAAACCAGCTTTACAACAAATGCTAAAAGAACTTCTCTAGGCAGTAAACACAAGAAAAGGAAAAGACCTACAATAACAAACCCAAAACAATTAAGAAAATGGTAATAGGAACATACATATCAATAACTACCTTAAATGTAAATGGATTAAATGCTCCAACCAAAAGACATAGACTGGCTGAATGGATACAAAAACAAGACCCATATATATGCTGTCTACAAGAGACCCACTTCAGACCTAGGGACACATACAGACTGAAACTGAGGGGATGGAAAAAGATATTCCACGAAAATGAAAATCAAAAGAAACCTGGAGTAGCAATTCTCATATCAGATAAAATAGACTTTAAAATCAAGACTATTACAAGAGACAAAGAAGGACACTACATAATGATCAAGGGATCAATCCAAGAAAAAGATATAACAATTGTAAATATTTATGCACCCAACATAGGAACACCTCAATACATAAGGCACGTGCTAAAAACCATAAAAGCAGAAATCGACAGTAACATAATCAGAGTAGGGGACTTTAACGCCCCACTTTCACCATTGGACAGATCATCCAAAATGAAAATAAATAAGGAAACACAAGCTTTAAACAACACATTAAACAAGATGGACTTAATTGATATTTATAGGACATTCCATTCAAAAACAACAGAATACACTTTTTTCTCAAGTGCTCATGGAACATTCTCCAGGATAGATCATATCTTGTCACAAATCAAGCCTCGGTAAATTTAAGATAATTGAAATTGTATCAAGTACCCTTTCCGACCACAATGCTATGAGACTAGAAATCAATTACAGGAAACAATATGTAAAAAATACAAACACATGGAGGCTAAACAATACACTACTAAATAAACAAGAGATCACTGAAGACATCAAAGAGGAAATCAAAAAATACCTAGAAAGAAATGACAATGAAAACATGATGACCCAAAACTTATGGGATGCAGCAAAATTTCTAAGAGAGAAATTTATAGCAATACAATCCTACCTCAAGAAACAGAAACATCTCAAATAAACAACCTTACCTTACACCTAAAGCAATTAGAGAAAGAAGAACAACAAAACCTAAAGTTAGCAGAAGGAAAGAAATCATAAATATCAGATCAGAAATAAATGAAAAAGAAATGAAGGAAACAAGAGCAAAGATAAATAACCTAAAAGCTGGTTCTTTGAGAAGATAAACAAAATTGATAAACCATTAGCCAGACTCCTTCTGAAAAAAGGGGAGAAGACTCAAATCAATAGAATTAGTAATGAAAACAAAGAAGTAACAAGTGACACTGCAGAAATACAAAGTATCATGAGAGATTACTACAAGCAACTATATGTCAATAAAATGGACAACCTGGAAGGCACGGACAAATTCTCAGAAAAGCACAACCTTCCGAGACTGAACCAGGAAAAAATAGAAAACATAAACATACCAATCCCAAGCACTGAAATTGAAACTATGATTAAAAATCCTCCAACAAACAAACGTCCAGGACCAGAAGGTTTCACAGGTGAATTCTATCAAACATTTAGAGAAGAGCTAACACCTTTCCTTCTCAAACTGTTCCAAAATATAGCAGAGGGAGGAACACTCCCAAACTCATTCTGCGAGGCCACAATCACCCTCATACCAAAATCAGACAAAGATGTCACAAAAAAAGAAAACTACAGGCCAATATCACTGATGAAAACAGATGGAAAAGTCCTCAACAAAATACTAGCAAACAGAATCCAACAGCACATTGAAGGGATCATACACCGTGATCAACTAGGGTTTACCCCAGGAATGCAAGGATTCTTAAATATATTCAAATCAAACAGTGTGATACACCACATTAACAAACTGAAGTATAAAAACCATATGATAATCTCAATAGATGTAGAAAAAGCTTTTGACAAAATTCAACACCCATTTATGATAAGAACCCTCCGGAAAGTAGGCATAGAGGGAACTTACCTCAACTTAATAAAGGCCATATATGACAAATCCACAGCCAGCATTGTTCTCAATGGTGAATAACTGAAACCATTTCCACTAAGATCAGGAACAAGACAAGGTTGCCCACTCTCACCACTACTACTCAACATAGTTTTGGAAGTTTCAGCCACAGCAATCAGAGAGGAATAAGAAATACAAGGAATGCATTGTATTCCGGAAAAGAAGTAAAACTCTCACTGTTTGCAGATGACAGGACACTATACATAGAGAATCCTAAAGATGCTACCAGAAAACTACTAGAGCTAATCAATGAATTTGGTAAAGTAGCAGGATACAAAATTAATGCACAGAAATCTCTTGCATTCCTATATACTAATGATGAAAATTCTGAAAGAGAAGTTAAGGAAACACTCCCATTTACCACTGCAACAAAAAGAATAAAATACCTAGGAATCTAGGAATAAACCTACTAAGGAGACAAAAGACCTGTATGCAGAAAACTATAATACACTGATGAAAGTAATTAAAGATGATACAAACAGATGGAGAGATATACCATGTTCTTGGATTGGAAGAATCAACATTGTGAAAATGACTCTACTACCCAAAACAATCTACAGATTCAATGCAATCCTTATCAAATGACCAATGGCATTTTTCACAGAACCAGAACAAAAAATTTCACAATTTCTATGGAAACACAAAAGACCCCGAATAGCCAAAACAATCTTGAGAAAGAAAAACGGAGCTGGAGGAAGCAGACTACCTGACTTCAGACTATACTACAAAGCTACAGTAATCAAGACAGTATGGTACTGGCACAAAAACAGAAATATAGATTAATGGAACAGGATAAAAAGCCCATAGATAAACCCACGCACATATGGTCACCTTATCTTTGATAAAGGAGGCAAGAACATACAATGGAGAAAAGACAGCTTCTTCAATAATTGGTGCTGGGAAAACTGGACAGCTACATGTAAAAGAATGAACGTAGAAAACTCCCTAACACCATAGCCAAAAATAAACTCAAAATGGATGAAAGACCTAAATGTAAGGCCAGACACTATAAAACTCTTAGAGGAAAACATAAGCACAACACTCTATGATGTAAATCACAGCAAGATGCACTTTGACCCACCTCCTAGAGAAATGGAAATAAAAACAAAAATAAACAAATGGGACCTAATGAAACTTAAAAACTTTTGCACAGCAAAGGAAACTATAAACAAGATGAAAAGACAACCCTCAGAATGGGAGAAAATATTTGCAAACGAACCAACTGACAAAGGATTAATCTCCAAAATATACAAGCATCTCAGGCAGCTCAATATTAAAAAAAAAAAAAAAAAAAACCCAATCCAAAAATGGGCAGAATACCTAAATAGACATTTTTCCAAGGAAGATATACAGATGGCCAAGAAGCACATGAAAGGCTGCTCAACATCACTAATCATTAGAGAAATGCAAATCAAAACTACAATGAGATATCACCTCACACTGGTCAGAATGGCCATCATCAAAAAATCTAGAAACAATAAATGCTGGAGAGTGTGGAGAAAAGGGAATCCTCTTGCACTGTTGGTGGGAATGTAAATTGATACAGCCACTATGGAGAACAGTATGGAGGTTCCTTAAAAAGCTAAAAATAGAACTACCATACGACCCAGCAATACCACTACTATGCATATACCCTGAGAAAACCATAATTCAAAAAGACACATGCACCCCAATGTTCATTGCAGCACTGTTTACAATAGCCAGGATATGGAAGCAACCTAAGTGTCCATCGACAGATGAATGGATAAAGAAGATGTGGCACATATATAGAACGGAATATTACTCAGCCATAAAAAGAAGTGAATTGAGTTATTTGTAGTGGGGTGGATGGACCTAGAGTCTGTCATACAGAATGAAGTAAGTCAGAAAGAGAAAAACAAATACCGTATGCTAACACATATATATGGAATCTAAAAAAAAAAAAAAAAAGGTCATGAAGAACCTAGGGGCAAGACGGGAATCAAGACGCAGACCAACTGGAGAATGGGCTTGAGGACATGGGGAGGGGGAAGGGTAAGCTGGAAGAAAGTGAGAGAGTGTCATGGACATATATACACTACCAAATGTAAAATAGATAGCTAGTGGGAAGCAGCTGCATAGCACACGGAGATCAGCTCAGTGCTTTGTGACCACCTAGAGGGGTGGGATAGGGAGGGTGGGAGGGAGATGCAAGAGGAAGGAGAAATAGGGATAAATATATATGTATAGCTGATTCACTTTGTTATAAAGCAGAAACTAACACACCATTGTAAAGCAATTATACTCCAATAAAGACGTTAAAAAAAGAAAGAAAGAAAAGAATGGCCAGCACAGAAATATTTTAGGGAAGAATAGCTAATCACCTTCCAAACTTGATTTAAAAAAAAACTACAAACCCACATATCTAAGAAGTTCAATGAACCCCAAGTCAAACAAATATGACAAAAAACACATCAAGGATTATCATACTCAAATTGCTGAAAACTAGTGATAAAGAGACATGCTTAAAAGAATAATAGAAATACACAGTAGAGGAACAAAAGAATTACAGCAGATTTCTCATCAGAAGCTATGCAAGTCAGAAATATATTTGAATATTTCTAAAGCATTGGGAGTAAAAACAACTATCAACCTAGATTACTATACCAGAACATTTTTTTTAATTAAGGCAAAATAAAAACATTCACAGACTAAAAAAGTGGAGAGAATTTATCTCAGCAGACCAGCTCCTCCAGTAATGTTAAAGGAAATTTTTCAGGCAGAAGGAAAATAATCCATAGAAAATATGGATCTACACAGGAATGAAGAAGATCACAGATAGTAATTATACTGGTAATTATAGAAGATAATTTTTCTCACTTTTGATATCTTGGATAGCTAATTGAGCACTCTAGCAAAAACAATAACAATGTATTTTGAATTTTGGAATAGAATTAGAAGTAAAATATATCATGACAACAGAACACAGGTCAGGAGGGAGAAATGTATATATATTGCTACAAAGTTCTTATACTATATGTGATGTGGTATAATATTCTTAGAAGGTGGGGACAATAATAACTTTAAAAAGCATAGTGTAAACCCGAGATCAACTATTCATAAAATAACATGATAGCTAGTTAAGTAAAAAAGTAAAGATAAAATGGAATGCTATATATACATATTCAATTAATTTAAAATAGGACAGAGGGATAGGAAATAAGTAATGTATATGCATATATAGTCAACTGTTTTCAACTAAATGACAGGTTACTTCAATGGGGAAATTATAGTCCTTTCAATACATAGTTCTGGAAAAGCTGGATACTCTCATATCCAAAAAAAAAATAAGTATTCACTCATCTCACAATATATGTGAAAATTAACTCCAAATATATGATTTAATCATATCTAGCTATAAAAGTAAAAATTATAAAACTTCTATGAAAATGTTTGTAACCTTGGAGTAGATAAAGCCATCTTTGATAGAACACAAAGCATGAACCATAAAAAAAGAAACTGATAACTTTCAAAATTTTAAATGTTCCATTTTTCAAAGATACTATGAACAAAATTAAATTTTCAGATACATACTGAGAAAACATATGCTATACATATATATTATAAATTATTTGAGTCCAGAAGTTATACAGAATTTTTATAACTTCATAATAAGGCAAACAAATTGATAAAATGGACATAGATGTGTGCAAGAGATTTTACCAAAAAAAGATATTAAAATGGCAAATAAGTACATAAAATTTTTCAACGTTATTAGTCTTTAGGAAATGCAAATTAAAACAACAAAGACATGCCACTAGACACCCACTAGAATAGCTGAAAGCCGAAAAGACTGGCAGTACTATTTTGAAGATGTGGAAAAATTAGAACTCTCATACAGTGCTGGTAGAACTGCAAAATTTTACAGCCACTTTGGAAAGTAGTTCTGCAGTTTCTTATAAAGTAATTTATAAAGTTAAATATACACTCACCATGTGACCCATAATCTCACTCTAGATATTTCCTAAAGAGAATTAAATATATGTGTCCACACACACACACTTACACAAATCATATTCATAGCTGCATTATTCATTATAGTCAAACCTGGAAACAACCCAAATGTCCATCAATAGGAGAACAGATAAGCAAATTGAAGCATATTCATGCCATAGAATACTACAGTTGACCCCTGAACAACGTGGGGTTCAATCCACTTATATAACGTATACTTATAGTCGGCACTCCATATCTGCATTTCCTCCCCATCTGCAGATTCAGCCAACCACCGACCACGTAGTACTTGTAATATTTACTAATGAAAAATATCCATGTAAAAGTAGACCTGTGCAGTTCAAACCTGTGTTGTTCAAGTATCACTTGTACTCAACAATAGTAGTTCATTGATCAGCCACGGGCAACCCTAGATTTGGAGATGGCAGAGGCTAAATCTGCCACAAGTGTATGTGCTCCTTACTCTGCATTTTGGTAAGTCTGAGAATTGGGACATGGCAGTGTTTTCAAGGGGCAGGTCAATAGGCCAGTTTGGGCATCAGGAGGAGACAGAAACACAGGAAATAAGCAGAGTTGCAAAGTGTTTATTGCTATTACCATTACTACTGCTACTACTACTACTACTATTATACACTACTTTCAAATTCCTAAAAAAATTTCTAAAGAAAATTTTGAAAATAAATAAATTTCAAGAAATAATAAAGCAAAATACAATCCAAAAAAGAAAACGGAAGATAAAATGGTGGATTGACAGGCAGTGGAGTTAAACTTTTCACTTCATCTTCCCTTTCAAATATATCCTGTAAGCAATTCATTCATAGTGAACACCACCTGAGTGCAAAACACTGATGCAGGCACCACAGAGTAGTGGTTCTGAAATTTAACTCATCTTTAGTCCTTTTAAAAAAAGAAGAAGATCCAAATCCCTCACCAAGAAATTCTACTAATGGCCTGGGGTAAGATCCAGGGATCCACATTTTTAAGAGCGCCTACTGAGTGTGATGTGCAGCCAGGATGAGAACTGACTGTCATAGGAACTATGAAAATTCATTAAGATAAATTCCCTGTAGTCTTCAATCAGCCTCAAACACAAACTTGGGTAAATCATAATGACCTCCTTTTTCATTCATTCGAATTTGAGCCAGTGCCTTATAGATACAGAAGGCACCCAAAATCCTTTCCTTCAGTGTTTCTAATACTTCCTAGGCAAGTAGAGACCATGATAGTAGTCTTTTAGTTTTCAGGTGTCCATTTTCTGAAACGTGGAAATAGGTGTTGGTATAAAGGAAGAGTTAATCATTACTAACGTTAATGCAAATCAGCCGCCCCAATTTTGTGGAAATCCTGAGCATTTCTGTGGCTGAGATCTATGCTCAAAATAGCTGTCAATATCCTACAAATGGGAGAAAAGACAGCCTCTTCAATAAGTGGTGCTGGGAAAATTGGACAGATACATGTAAAAGTATGAAATTAGAAAACTCCCTGACACCATGCACAAAAATAAACTCAAAATGGATTAAAGACCTAAGTGTAAGGCCAGACACTATCAAACTCTTAGAGGAAAACATAGGCAGAACACTCTATGACATACATCACAGCAAGATTCTTTTTGACCCAACTCCCAGAGAAATGGAAATAAGAACACAAATAAACAAATGGGACCTAATGAAACTTAAAAGCTTTTGCACAGCAAAGGAAACCATAAACAACACCAAAAGACAACCATCAGAATGGGAGAATATATTTGCAAATGAAGCAACTGACAAAGGATTAATCTCCAAGATTTACAAGCAGCTCAATAACAAAAAAACGAACAACCCAATCCAAAAATGGGCAGAAGACCTAAACAGACATTTCTCCAAAGAAGATATACAGATTGCCAACAGACACATGAAAGAATGCTCAACATCATTAATCATTAGAGAAATGCAAATCAAAACTACAATGAGATATCATCTCACACCGGTCAGAATGGCCATCATCAAAAAATCTAGAAACAATAAATGCTGGAGAGGGTGTGGAGGAAAGGGAACACTCTTGCACTGTTGGTGGGAATGTAAATTGATACAGCCACTATGGAGAACAGTATGGAGGTTCCTTAAAAAACTACAAATAGAACTACCATACGACCCAGCAATCCCAATACTGGGCATATACCCTGAGAAAACCATAGGTCAAAAAGAGTCATGTACCAAAATGTTCATTGCAGCTCTATTTACAATAGCCAGGACATGGAAGCAACCTAAATGTCCATCAACAGATGAATGGATAAAGAAGATGTGGCACATATATACAATGGAATATTACTCAGCCATAAAAAGAAATGAAATGGAGGTATTTGTAATGAGGGGGATGGAGTTAGAGTCTGTCATACAGAGTGAAGTAAGTCAGAAAGAGAAAAACAAATACAGTATGCTAACACATATATATGGAATCTAAGGGAAAAAAAAAAAAAAAAAGGCCATGAAGAACCTAGTGGCAAGACGGGAATAAAGACACAGACCTACTAGAGAATGGACTTGAGGATATGGGGAGGGGGTGGGGTGAGATGTGACAGGGTGAGAGAGTGTCATGGACATATATACACTACCAAATGTAAAACAGATAGCTAGTGGGAAGCAGCCACATAGCACAGGGAGATCAGCTCGGTGCTTTGTGACCACCTAGAGGGGTGGGATAGGGAGGGTGGGAGGGAGGGAGATACAAGAGGGAAGAGATATGGGAACATATTGTATATGTATAACTGATACACTTTGTTATAAAGCAGAAGCTAACACACCACTGTAAGGCAATTATACTTCAATAAAGATGTTTAAAAAAAAAATATCCTACAAATGATGTTTATTCTCCAGAGTACTCTAAACTAAATCCCTTCTCCTTCCTTAGCACACATTTCTCATGGTCTTTTTCTAACAGTGTAATCTTCCACAAAGCTCTCATTAATCTGCCTTTGGAGCAGGAGTGTTTTAAGGAAGCGATAGTCTGTCAGCAGGTTAGTAATCATTTTCCACCCTTGGGAACCTAGAGAAGGCCAGGTTGCGAATCTACAAGTCGTGACCATTATGCGTCAGAAAATGCTCATCAGCTTTGGCAGCAACTTGATTATAATCCATTTTGGGGGATGTCACACTTCACTGGAAGTCCACATTTACTTAAAACACATAACCTTTGCAATTTTGCCTGAAGGCTGCAAACTTTAGATATTTCCCCTTTTTTTTCCAAAATGGAAAGATGGGATCTAAAACAACTCATTTTTCATTAAAAATATAACTGTGTGGAACATAACACAATGGTATATCATCTTATGTTTCAAGGGTATAGAGATCACTTTTCTAAATATGTGTTTAGGTTCTGGAAGAAAAAGACAAAATGTACATTGTAAAAAACAAGAGCTTCCTTTGTTTTAAAATGAAACTGTAAGCTTCTTTCCAGATAAAGTAACTGCTTCATTTCAATCAGTTTTTTGAATATGTGCCTAAAGTTGTTCATTGTGCTTTCAACTCATAAATCATGGTGTTAGTATTTTCATGGATCAGGTTTTAGATGGGGGGGTGCAGATTTCTCTGCAGTGACAGATAATGGGAAGTGGGTCTAGTAGGTGAGAAGATGACAGAGTTGGGAGGGAAGACAGGTAAAACAGCACACACCAATAAGAAAGGGATAGGCATTTGAAATGTAAGTACCATATACTTATAAACTGATTGACCAGGATACAGTAGAGAGAGGGGATGAGATGGAAAGTTATTGACCTAATTATCTTTATTGGATGCTTATTTCTTACAGTGGAGAAATAACATGTCATAATGCAGTAGAAGGGGCTAGGAAATACATATTTAAATATGGTATACCGAAGTATATCTATACAGAGACTCCTAAAAAAGTAGAATGTAAACCTAGCAGAAGGGCTTCCCAAGATAAGGAAGGCAGGGTAAAAGCCCAGGATAATGCCAACACTAGGCATAGGACTAAAGCCAAAAAGCTCTCACTCGCCCTCAGAAAATAGTGTATCTTTAAGGGACCCAATATTGACGCTCAGCTTTGGTTTAACAGACAAGTAAGCATTTTGTGCTTAGACAAATACAACAACCAGACAGGTAAGCAAATATTAGTCCCAATTTTACAGAAAAATTCTAGAAATAGAGGCTGATTGAAGAACATCAACCTTTACCACACTAGGTAAAACTTACTGATCCTGGAAAATGAAAGGGAACTCAGGGTCACACAATGAAGCTACCTGCTCTCACTGTGACACTCCAAGCTTTCTGACATAGTTATTAAATAATTAACACATCAAAACACTTCACTTGGCATGATAAGAAAATAAAAAGTATATAAAACGTGGTTCCTATCATTGAGGAGGTTACAATTCGATATTTACATATCCGCATGACGCTATGGTATAGTAGGAAGTTTGACTCTGTCTTCACCACTTATTAATTTAGGAATTTGGGGTAATTGTTTAACTTCTTTACCTTCCAAATCAACCTTTCAGAGTTGTTGTTAGGACTGGAGATATCATATATTATTAACCTAGTACATACCAAAACTTCAATAAATCATAGCTATTATGTGTTTACACATGTAAACCATGCTTATTTTCACTTTCTTCAAATAAAAGAACAATATAGGAATTAGAACAAATCCATCAGTTAATTTTTAGAATTGTAATAGTTACTACTGAGGATTTCAGAGAAATATCACCCACTTATTCCAAATTAGCTTTTACATGGGTATAGTTCCATAGATATAGACTGTATACAAATAGAGAATGATATTGTGGAGTCTCATGTTAAAATAAAAATATTGAGCTTGAAAAGAATGGCCCCTTTACTGAAATATCATATAAAACATTTAGCACTAAGAGAGAAATAAAAAAGGATTCATAGATGTAGAGAATAATTAGAAATGTAAAATAATTTTCTCATGAACATACCTCAGTTTATTTTTCCAAAGAATATGGGTCTAAACAATGAAATAAATCTCAAGAAGAGAGAGCAAACTGAAAGAAAACTAAGGGTAAAGATAGTATCTCTTAAACAAAACAATCATAGCTTGACACACACAGTATAACTTAGTGAACAAGAGCATGAAATCTGAAGTCACATTGCCTAGGTTCAAATCCCAACTGTGACACTTTTTGACAAGTTCTTTACATCTCCATACATTAAAATAGAAATAATATTAGCGCCTATCTCATCATATTTTTACGACGATTAAATGAGTTTATGTATAAAAAGTGCTTAGAACAGCGCCTGGCATACAGTAAGTCCTAAATAAATGTTATCATCATCATCACCATCATAATTAAAATATAATTATAGATACGCTGCACACAATTTTGAGAAGGATCTCGAAAGAGGCAGTTTCATAGAAACAAGAAAGAATGGCTCTTCTGTGTGATGATTAACTTGACTATGGTTAATTAACTTACTTGGTGAGAATATTATTCCAGTTTGTTCAGAGTCAGAGGTTTGATTTTCATGTGGATATGCTGGCTACATTGCATGACCACAGATTAAGACACTAATTCTGAGTAGTTGTATTCAATGAATTCTCCTGGTTTTAACAAGGTGACTCGTGAAAAGTGTAAATTGATTAATCCAAATTCATGAATAACTTTAGAAAAAAATGAATCTATAAATACATTCTTTTGAACATGGTTCAGTCATATGGTCTTAATATATGATAAATTCTAGGACTGGAAAAATATTTAAAGATGATCTGGAGCCAAGTCATTAATTTTTATAGAAAAAAAAATAGACTCGGAGACAAAACATGACTTAAGATCACATGATTACTTTGTGGCAGAGTTGAACTCTTAGCTCATGTTTTGTTTTGTTTTTCCATTACATACATTCATTAAATATAGGATATTTTTAATATCTTGGAGAACTTTCTATTTAAAAATTCTATTTCTGTCATTATAGTTTATTACTCCATTGTAAAAAACGCAGTCCCAATGACAGAATGTGTGACTTTGAAGGCCATTGCAAGGACATTGTCATAAGAAAAATGGAAAGCCATTTTCAGGTATTGAGCATGTAAGGTTAAAAGGCATTACCTGACTTAAATTTTTTAAAGATCCATTTGCCTTAATGGATCAGAATGGGAGAAAATATTTGCAAATGAAGCAACTGACAAAGGATTAATCTCCAAGATTTACAAGCAGCTCATGCAGCTCAATAACAAAAAAACAAACAACCCAATCCAAAAATGGGCAGAAGACCTAAACAGACATTTCTCCAAAGAAGATGTACAGATTGCCAACAAACACATGAAAGAATGCTCAACATCATTAATCATTAGAGAAATGCAAATCAAAACTACAATGAGATATCATTTCACACCGGTCAGAATGGCCATCACCAAAAAATCTAGAAACAATAAATGCTGGAGAGGGTGTGAAGAAAACGGAACACTCTTGCCCTGTTGGTGGGAATGTAAATTGATACAGCCACTATGGAGAACAGTATGGAGGTTCCTTAAAAAACTACAAATAGAACTACCATATGACCCAGCAATCCCACTACTGGGCATATACCCTGAGAAAACCATAATTCAAAAAGAGTCATGTACCAAAATGTTCATTGCAGCTCTATTTACAATAGCCAGGACATGAAAGCAACCTAAATGTCCATCATCGGATGAATGGATAAAGAAGATGTGGCACATATATACAATGGAATACTACTCAGCCATAAAAAGAAACAAAATGGAGTTACTTGTAGTAAGGTGGATGGAGTTAGAGTCTGTCATACAGAGTGAAGTAAGTCAGAAAGAGAAAAACAAATACAGTATGCTAACACATATATATGGAATCTAAGGGAAAAAAAAAAAGGTCATGAAGAACCTAGTGGCAAGACGGGAATAAAGACACAGACCTACTAGAGAATGGACTTGAGGATATGGGGATGGGGAAGGGTAAGATGTGACAAAGTGAGAGAGTGGCATGGACATATATACACTACCAAACGTAAAATAGATAGCTAGTGGGAAGCAACCGCATAGCACAGGGAGATCAGCTCTGTGCTTTGTGACCACCTAGAGGGGTGGGATAGGGAGGGTAGGAGGGAGGGAGATGCAAGAGAGAAGAGATATGGGAACATATGTATATGTATAACTGATTCACTTTGTTATAAAGCAGAAACTAACACACCATTGTAAAGCAATTATACTCCAATACAGATGTTAAAAAAAAAAAAAAAGAATAAATGGCAGGGAAGCGCAAGGCAAGGATCAATTAGGAGGTTATTGCCATAACCCAAGTGAGAGATGATGTTGGCTTGGACTAGGATGGTAGCAGCAAGAAAGGTATTAAGCTGTCAAAGTCTTGGATATGTTTTGATTGTAGCACCAACAACATTTCCTTCTGTGTTGGATGTGAAGTGTAAGAGAAAAGAGGAGTCACAGGAGGCAAAGGAGTACAAACCTCCATTCAGGAATTTCTAATTTTTTTCTTAACTAAATGTCTCTTGCTGCAATCTACACCATGATTTACTTATCTTCACCTCTGTGAGAAGAGGTCCATCACCATCTACACAATATGCCCTCTTGTGAATCTGGCAGCATCCAGAATCATACCACGTATTCTGAAAGAAATTAAACAATGGCTCCTGACCTCAAAGGATTTTATCATTTGGTAAATTAAACCTCCTTTAAATAGGAAGGAGATATATTTGACAGCATTACAAATGTAGCTAGAAGTTGCAACTTGGTGTTAAACTGGAACCCTTCTGGACACGTCTGCTGAAATTAGGGAACCAAGCTCACCAAATGTCCACTGGCATGAGGAACAGAGGAGTGCTTGGGTTAGAATTCATCCCATAGGAAGTAGGAGAATCAAGCCTCTGAAGGAAAAGCTGATCCTAGGTATGTTGTAGTGTTACTACTTGTCTTTATTGCCAGCTCAGCTCCCTCTGGACTCATATCTCTCCCAGGGAAGGGAGAGAGCTGTGAAAAAAGAATGAAAAAAAGGCTGTTTTCCACAAAATCCTCTAAGATATGAGAGTAAAAGCCAATATCACTTTGATAGACCCTCATGGAATATAGCCCAGAAAGCCAGAGAAGCACTGCGTGGCATAGCTTTGACATCTCCAGGGCTCCATGCTTTATTGTCAGTGACCACTGGTACAGGGAGCAGTGTCCTCAGGAGCACAGGTGTTTGTTGTGATGATAGTGTCTCTAGGATACATCAGTGGAACCCAGAAGATATGAGGTAGAGAAAGAGAGGAGTAAAGGAAGTGACATCTCCACGGACAAGCACATGTGAGACTCAGAAATACCTGTAGGGACTCAGCTGCATTATTAGCAGGTAAGCAAGAGCCAGAGAGATAAGTTTACATTATTATTCTTGACCAGCTTTAAAATAATGATAATAGAATGAGTTCTTTACACTCCAATTACTCACTGCAGCATTTTGTATAAATATATTTCACAATTAGGCAGTCTTTATACCCCAAAGCTCACATATTTGCTACATCTGTTTGAGATTTCCAGAATCCAGGTAGCTAGCCTCTCTTTGGGGATATTAAACAGAAGGAAACCTGCAAAACAGACTTTTCTTCTTTTGAAAATGGTAAACATGAGATTTTTTTAAAAAACAAGCACCTTTCATAAAAGCAGTCATTTTTACAAAATCAATTAAAAGATTGAATATCTATATGCCACCTGTCCTGATGCGTATATTAAGAACCTTATTCCGTGTAACACTTCAACAATGCTGCTTACATCCTTTTTCACTCATGAAGGAAGTAACATTCCTTCTTTAAATACTCCTTCTTTAGAGATGCTTTCTTAAATGGCCTCACACAACTGCATCATGTTGAAGAAACCAAAAAGACATTTACGGCAGTGTGCCAATTTCACCCAAATTCAATAATTTTCTTAATCTTGAATTATTCTTTGACCTTGACTTCATACTTCCTCATGCCTAGAGATCATTTCTTTGTTTCTTTATTCATTTAGCTGTATTTCTATCCTACCTTCTACTGAAAAGTTTTTGATAGGTCCTGTACCTCTAGTTCCAGATGAAAGTGAGATTAGTTTTATTAGCATTGCAGTCATTATCACAAGTGCAATGCCAGAAGGGAAAGGTCCAGGGAGGATATCCACACCACCACTGCCCCGTTTCCTAGAGAAAAGGGTCACTGGTTAAGGTGCTTCAAAAGGTGAGAAAAGATTGTACTCTAGCCAAAAGAGAAGATGGAGAAGAAAAAGAGATCTGGAAGATGAGTGTGACAGAGTCATAGATCAGTGGAAGCTTTCATTCAAGTAAACTTAGGTTTATGTAGGTTCCTTGGAAAAATTGATCAGTTCCTTTATGTAGTATTAGAAGATGGTAAATCAAATCAAACA
Organism: Balaenoptera musculus; assembly: GCF_009873245.2. Taxonomy (NCBI): domain Eukaryota; kingdom Metazoa; phylum Chordata; class Mammalia; order Artiodactyla; family Balaenopteridae; genus Balaenoptera; species Balaenoptera musculus. The sequence continues at coordinate 19,725,554 of NC_045796.1, forward strand.
AGATACCCATTAGGTCAAAAACCCTATGAAAAATACAATGATACTGAAAATCTCCATTCCAGCACAAGTACATATGGTTTAGAAAGAACATAGACTTTGGAACCCACCACCTGCAATTCCATAAATTACATGCTGAAAACATCACTATTAGCCACCCCATAAGTGTAAGATATTATACTATCAAGTACCAGAGTTCAGCTGCATGTCTTCACCTGCACTCAACTAGCCCTTTAAATTTCAGATCTTAATGTGTATTTCCATCTTCACTACTACCTTCCATCCACCAACACCTCATTAAGATATCTATGTTTAGGAATATGAAGAGAAAAGCATTCGTGTGGTTTTGGGAGGAGGAGGGGTGGAAGGGGGGAAGCAAATGAAAAGAATAATTCGCCAGGACAAAACATTCTAGCAAAAACTTCCCACCTTTTTCTGAAATAGTCTCATCATCTTGTCATCGACTGCTCTGCTCTTGTCTATCATGAAAATAGAAATAGCCCCACTCTCAGTGAGATCCAGAAGGAATGCACATCTCACCCGCTTTGCAATCAGGAAGTCCAGTTTTGTGAGAGCAAGTATATGTGCGCCAAAGTGTATGTGTGTGTGTGTGAAAGAGAGGGAGAGAGAGAGATTGAAATTTACCTTCCTATGAGGGAGAACTCGCCCATGACTCCCAGGCGCCGCATGGCACTCAGAAGGCCTCTGACGGTCATGCCTTCGCAGAAGCAAACCACCACTCTGGCCTTGGGAAGCCGCTCTCGGAGCTTGCGCAGGAGTCGGTCAAAGCTCTTCTCCCCAGCATTGCTGTAGATTTTGTCTGAATGGGCGATGCAGAGGCCTTCCTGGGCAGCCAGCTCTTTGAAAGCATCCATTCCGCTCTCCCCGTAATTCCCTGTCCAGAAACAATCAGCAGATGTTCAAGACAACCTGGCAGCAGCAGCAGTAACAAGCTAGGAAAAGGACTCATTAGTCACAGGGAATGAAGAGGACAGACTTGCCAAATAATTTGTATATATAACAGGGACTGAAGGAGGATCTGGATGGACTAAAGAGAATAATCAAATGTAATCAAACTATCAACTCTGTGAAAATAGTGGAAAACTATATAACTAGGGTGTCCACAGTGAAACAGGTTTTGAGAAATGAGGGACGGCTGCCCTGTTTTACAACCATGATTACTAGTGGTTGTTCGAGATTTTAGCAACGTGGGAGAAGTCAGAACATTGGGGTAGGAGGTCAACCAGCACAATGAGACGTGTTCATTTGAGGGTTTGCTTCAGCTGGCTGCCAGGTTAAGAGCAGACACTCATGGTGATAGCAAGTCCTGCAACATTTCCGTGAAGAGTGAGTAAGCAAAGCAAATGGAGCACCTGGCCAGGCCAGAATACGCAGACAAAAACCAGCTATAAATCTCAGTATCTATAAAAGTTTTAAATCTCAATATCTATAAAAGTTTCACGGACTTTGTTATGAAACTTATAAGATTTTCCTGTATTTTTGAAACAAGAAAAGAGTTCTCGTTTCCTGTTTCATAAGATTAAATTACCAAATTAATGTTTTTGCCTCTTCAGTTAACCACCTTCAGTGGCTTAATACAGTCCAGTGAAGCCCGAATGGAAGATTTAACACATGACAAAATCCTCAGTTCCATGGACTGGTCACACATCATGGCTCAGACAAGAGGCACTGACCGATTATAAGGGGGAAGACTGCCGCTGGTAAGTGAATGCGTCATCTGCCTGCAGAAGAGGGCACGAGGAAGGAAATCAGATGCCGCTTACAATAATAAATGCAGGTTCAGGAACCTACAAGGTACAAAGACATCACCAGCCAACTCTTTCAGAAAAAGGCACTGAAAAGGCATCATAAGATGGTGTTACAAGGGGAACAACTTTATTGCTAAGGTGCCACCTTTGGACTACAATCACAGAAGATTTTACTCTTTTATCAAAATACATGCAGACTAAAGGAGCAAAAATATTCTATGCATTTGAATAAGAAAATCCTTGTGTTTTAAATCTAGTAAAGGCCTTAGACATACTCTGTGCAAACCCTTCAGGTTACAGCAAGGAAACTGGGCCAAGTGAAGTGGCTCACCAGTAGGCATGAAGCTTGTTTGTGTTAGAACTGGAACAGTCTACCTGATTCCTAAGTTACTGTTTGTTTCTCTTAACAGCAACAAGCAACTAAACACGTATGTTTTCATAATTTTTTTTGAAAATGTCAGCATAGGTCAATTGGTTCTATGAAATACTTGTTTCAATTACTTTATTCTTATTTTCTTGTTTGGATAGCAATTCTTCATTATACAAGTTGATTGAGATCTGAGTATGATGTGGTAGACCATGTTTAAACTGCTCATTTCTCTTATGAAGCCTACGAGACTCCAAACTAGCATACATATTTCTACAAAAGTAACTCTAATATAAGAATGACTTGTACTTTTATAAATCTTTATATTTTAAACATTGCATTCATAAATTTTATCTTATTTGTACTCATTATGTTGATGATAGTACTACATACAAATACTATACAAAAAAGGAAGAAAATCACCTCTAGGAAGCTTAAAATCATGTTACTTTCATTTAGTAGCAATGACATGACTAACTCAAATGTAAATATCTAATAGAGATGCTATGGGTTAGGAATCAGGAAGAGCTGCCTAAAGAAAGTACTTGTGGTATGGAAGGTGTGGAGAAAAAGGAATCCTTGTATATTGTTGGCAGGAATGTAAATTGGTACAGCCATTATGGGAAACAATATGAAGTTCTCCAAAATCTTAAAATGGAACTATCATATGATTCAGTAATCCCTCTACTAGGTGTATATCCAAAGGAAATGTAATCAGTATCTTAAATAGCCAAGATATGGAAATAACCTAAATGTCCACTGATGCGTGAATGGATAAAGAAAATGTAATAAATGTTATATTCCATATATATATTATATACATACATATATATATAACATATATATGGAATGGAATATTATCCATAGAATATTAGCCATAAAATATGGAATATTAGCCATAAAATGGAATATTTGTTGTAAAAATGAAGGTAAGGCCACCATTTGCAATAACATGGGTAAACCTGGAGGACATTATGCTAAGTGAAATAAGTCAGACATAGAAAAACAAATACTGTATGATATCTGTTATATGTGAAATCTAAAAAAAGTCAAGCTCATAGAGCCAGAGAGTAGAACAGCGGTTACTAGAAGTGGGGGAATGGAGAAACTGGGGAGATGTTGGTCAAAGAATGCAAAATCTCAGTTATAAGATGGGTAAGTTCTGGGGATCTAATGTACAGTATGGTGACTATACAGGTAATTATATATATAATATATATATCATATATAATAATCTACAGCTAATAATATATATTGTATATTTGAAATTTGCTGAGAGTAGATCTTAAATGTTCTCAGAAAAACAACAAAAGAGGTAACTATGAGGTAATGGATGTGTAAATTAACTTGACTGTGGTAATCATTTCACAATGTATATATATATATAAAACTACCACATTGCACACCTTAAACATACACTATTTTGTTTGTCAATTATACCTCAAAAATCTGGGAAAAAAAGAAAGTGCTTTTATTCTGGATCTTAAAATATAAACAGATTTTCCACAGATAGAAAGAAAACTAGAGGACATGTATTCTTTGCCTGACTCCTTGGTCATGATCAAGCGATGCCAGACTTAAAATAAAACACTCAGCACAGAACCTACCCTCTGTCTCCCCTCTCCTTTCCATCTGACCACCCAGACCTCCTCTTGCCTTTCCTGGTAGTGAGGAATTTATTTAGATACTTCTCTGTGTAACCCTGGAAGGAGTTCTAAATATATAAAGAACTGACATAATAAAACTCTTAAAAGTACTATGTAAATGTTAACACTCAGGTCTGGTAGCGAGCTGCATATTTTTATTCAATTATCAAATAGATTATCGAGCTCTCAACTTGGAAAAAATCCCTAGGCTCTGCTCTTTAAAGAGTTGCCCAGAATTATCGGACATTGACTTTGCCTTCAATTTGATGAATATTTGCTGTCTCTGGTACTGTGCTAAATACCTAAGCACTTCATTTTTTCATTACAACTCCATATAGAAGTTATAAGTCTCTGATGGGGATGTGGAAGCTCTAAGAGGTTATGTAACTTGCCTAAGATCAAACAGTGATGAATATAGGATTCAACATCTAACTCAGAAGTTCCTGTTCATAACCACCATTTTATACTGCCTCCTACATGGACTTATAATACACCTATGAAGGCATGACACAAGCACACAAAATACAGCAACAATACTAAGCTGTATATGCTCCATGGGAAATGAAAAATACCATAATACTAAATTTCAGAATGAGAGAGCAGGGATGATCAGAGAATACCTCTTGGGAAAAGTAGGAATGAAAATGAGTTCTTGAAGAATGTAAGCAAGGGATTGGCTTTCAGGGTAAATGGAAGTGAATGAGAATCCATAAAAGGTATTTTTAGAGGCAATGACTAGAGAAGTTCCACTGGAGCAGAAGGTTCATGGTTTGTAGAATGCCACTCTGTATAGCACATCTCTAGTGAAGTATCTGGCATACCACTACAGGATTGCAACATGGAAACGTGCTATATGTTGCTGTGTTGTAACAGATTTTGTAACAGACTTTATCACTGTTATGATGTTGCCTAAAACCTAGAGAGCAAGAGAGAGAGATGGAAGAGTGGCATCTGACAAAGCCCATAAAATATAAAATTGAAATATATTGAAACATATGAGAAAAAGATTTACGGAGAGTAAATCAAGATATTCTATAAAACAAGCTTTTAAACAGAACTTACGGGGAGATTAACGAGAGAAAACATGGGGTTTACAAAGAAATCCCTATAGTTTGAATAATAAAAGTATTTAAACATAATAGAAGTGGACATTGTACAAGGGCAAAGTTAATAAAGGTACTGAAAATAGGAGTAAAAATTAGAACTATCTCAAGAGAGAAAAGAAAATGGCTAAAACTCAATTTTCTAAACTACATATGATTTTTTGAAGAAGTTAGATATGATTATTATCAGACCATATTAACAGATATTCATTCATAAAAGATTGATTTGTAGTGATTTGGTGGTAAGTTACACTGAGCAAACAAGCTATGAAATAAAATTGTCTTGCATTTCATAATCACCTGTATGAACTGTCATCATAGCAAAAAGGAGGCACTTAAGGCTAGTCTTTATATTGATTGCTTTTTCTTCTACTCTTAAAATATTGAAGATATATTTAAGAAACAATCTGAACTCCATTTGGTGGCTAAAATAACACTTCAGCCATTATGTTGAATGAAGTCCAAATCCCGTTATTGCATCTTCATAAATTATCTTGGTAAAACAACAGCATTCAACATATCTCATCCCTACGTATGTACACCTCAGTTATATGAGGGGAAACATTTATACAGGGAAAATAGGTAGATATTTCTTCACTTTCCTTAAAGAAGGAACAGTATTACTTTCAAAGATTCACTAGTCTTATGCTCTAGACTCCCTTAATCTCTGCCTTATTTCATGCTTATATCCCTTTATTGGTATTCTTTGGTAGTCTTAGGCTCCCTGGATTATGATATACCCCTTGCGTTATGGGCCAGTCCCTATCTGAGGTCCTGAAAACTGATCATTCTGCCTCCTGGGACATCTTGGACAAATAAGATAATATCCCATTTTTGAAAGAACTATGGTTGATGGAAATTGATTTCACAGCACCTTCTGGAAACCTACCGCCAATATTCAACAATCATCACTATCAGGAAATTCTTCTTTTTGATCTAAATCCTGTACAACAAAATATAAATCCATATCCCCTTCACTCTCAGGGGAGGCAGGTATCAGTTCCTTTGAATTCTTTCTTTCTTTTTTTTTAAAAAGTCTTTCTGGAAGCCACAGTTCAGCTTTCTCTCCTCCCAGGGAAACAACCCCTATTATTTTAACCTTTCCTGGCAACCTTTTAATTTGTTTGGTTCTCCCACTTAATACGTAGAAAGTGTTATGTTTCCCTGCTTCCATCCACACACCTGCAGTCAGCATTATGGGTCTGGTCAGTCAGAGGTGAATGAGTCATCACCTGCCTTAGAAGCACGTAAGGGATTTTATATGCAAGGTCAGGGAAGGAACTGCTTGACACAAGGCGATCAGAGAAAACAGAAGAGAATACTTTTTATCAGAAATTTCACAACCCCACCTTTAATTACCCCAGTTTGGGCAGGTAGAGTTATAGCATCCAAGTGGAAGAAGGAGATTTACCAAAAGGTGACTGTCATCTCTATGCAATAGGACTGATTAATCTTTGTCCTTTTGCCCCATCATGTTTTCAGGTATGCCTTACAGCTGAGTAAATAAGAGGATGAGCCTTGGAGGAAGATCAACCTGGTTTGAATCCTGGGTCCTAGATGAGGAGATAGCCTTAAAGTATTTTCTTTAGGTTTTGTGCAAATGGGGGTCATAACATACATCTCAAAGACTTGTCATGATTATTGAATTATATGTGTTCATGAATGTAAAGTTCCTGGAACACAGAAAAATTCAGGGGATGGTGCCTACTTTTATTCTCCATGTTTCTGTAAAGTTGTAGAATCTAAAATTGGACATAAGGCTTTATCATTGACTCAAGAGCTTTAAATTCCTTTATTTCTGTGTTCCTATTTATAAAACCCAAGCTTGTGACTGTTTCTTTAACTGAAGTGTTCAGCTCTCCATTCATGGTTACCTTGTTCCCAAGCTGTTCCTAGATCACTTTTTCTGTCATACTTGCCCAAAGCAATTCCTTCTCCATTTTATTTTTGGACTATTGGTGTTTACACAATGCATTCAAAAGTCTGTGTTTGTCTATATTGAGTCTCTGTCACTCAGTCTTCTTTAAGTTTCAGCCACTGTATCTATTTTAGAGCTTTATGCAATAACCCAGTTTGTTGCTTCTCTAACTCAAGTTCTTTATGATATGGAGAAAGAAGTTAAGAGAAGGCAAAATGTAAGTGGTATAAAAATACAAAAGGACATCATCCTTCTTGCAGAAAAGTGGCATTTTTCCATTTCAGTTTTCACATGGAGAAAACAGGTTCACAGAAGCAGCCCCTGTCATACCTGTCCACTATCCCTGCCTATGTGATATTGAATATACAATCACAACTGGGAAAATTGTATCTAGTAACAAGTTGAGAAAAAGTAACCCCAACACACACACACTAGTATTCTTTTTAGATAATACCTAGTGTTGGCAAGAGTTCATGGAAATGAGCACTCATATACTGCTAATGGTAATATAAACTGTTCCACCTTTTTGGTGGAAAATTTGTAGTAACAATGTTTTAAATTACATTCATATTTTTTAACTCAGAAATTTAGTTTTCAGAAAATACTTTCATTGTCCATCAAGTTCCAGTTACAAGGATCTCCATCACAGCACACAATTGGAAAATATAACAGAAACCAAAAAAAAAAAAAAAAAACCAAAACAAACAAGAAAAAAACTATTTTCTACAACAGGAGATGTTGATGTTTAAATAATTATTATGTAATGGTATAAAGAATATATGCAACCGTTTTCTAGGGTGATATAAAGTTGTACTCAATGTAAAAGGAAAGCCATATTGTTAAGTACAAAAAGTTTAAAAGAGTGTGTAAAATATAAAGCCAATTTTTAATATATGTGTATATATATAAAGTTTGAAGAATATGCAAGAAAATATTAACAGTTTTTTCAGAATTATATATAATTATGTTTTTATATTTTATTATCTTTGTTTTCTAATTTATCCAAATAATCATGTATTATTTTGTTAATAAAAATGGTTGAAATAAAAATACATAGGGTACAGTTTTTATCTGACTATCATGCCAAGCATAGCTATTATGGTGTGTGTATTCAGGAAACTTTGCCAGAAGGGAAATGAACCTCTCACAAGAACAATGTAACAATTTTTCTGACGATCTTACTCTCTCGTGTGCGTTTTTCATGGGTAGAGATTAACTGCTTGTAGCGGCATGGTGTACTTACTGAAAAATAAAGTCGGTGTGTAGGATCGGCGGTTTTGTTCATGTCGTGAGTAAAGCAATTTTTAAAAATTTGTTAGTGTTGAGGTTTTTTTTTGAACGGAAAAAGCTTAGAAATTCTTTTCTCCGTAGTGGTTGTGTGGTGGTAATTCTTAAGCATATATTAAGTTTTACGATAATAAATGCTGGTTAATGTTACAAAAAAAAAAAAAAAAGAAATAAGAAATACCAATGTTATAGTCACTTAGTGGGGCATGCAGGATCTTAGTTTCCTGACCAGAGACTGAACCTGTGACCCCTGCAGTGGAAGCGTGGAGTCTTAACCACTGGACCACCAGGGAATTCCCTACAGTCACTGCTCTTAAACAAAGTTAACCATAAACCGTGTGCCATTTCCTGTGATACCTACCTACTTGGATTGAGAGAGTCTGTTTAATATATACCGATTTCCTGTTTGAAATTCCAAAATCTGATATGAGTACCCTTAATTTATTAAAGAAGTAGTTAGTCTCCACTTTTTTTTTTCTTTAAGAGTCAGTGAGATTTGAACAGCAATAAGACCAGTATGATATACCAAGGTAATAAATGCTGTTTATGACTTCTTTAAAAAAAAAAAAAAAGTCAATGAGATTTAGTCTGGGAGATGTAAATTTCAATTCTACTGAGTTTCTGCCCTAAGAAAAGATATAAAAGGCTTAGAACACACTCTCTGATGTAAATTCCCTACAAGCTCTGGGCTGCAGGCCTGGTCATCTCTTCTCCACGATAAGGAAGCACTTCAGGTTGAGGCCAGGATGGGTGGCCCACTGAAGTCTCTCCCTTTGAGTAAAGGGTTAGAAGCAGTGTGAAAGATGTCTAAGTATCATTTGGGCATTATTTCTAATAGGGAATAAAGGTGAATAAAATCTGTTTAACCAGTTTCTGTGTCTTGGTGTCCTGAATATTCTGTCTCACTGAAGGTAAAAGAAATCAAAATATAACTTGGTTGAGGGAGGGTAAGCAACACTAATGTTACAGATCCTAAAGCAGTGGTATAATGTGAAAATTTATAGTGATCTTATTGTTTTACAATTATCTTTGTTTAACTTCACTACAACCTTGTTGCCTCATTTTGCCATAATTTTATCCATTTATAAAGAAAACTGAGGCCTGAGAAAATAGTAATTTGCCCAAAAATTGTCAGAATCAGAATTTGAACTCAGATGTGTCTAACCCTGAAGCCTATAGCCCTTAATTACTTACCTACAACATCCTTTATGTTTCATACTCTAGCAGTTTTCTATGCATTATCCATTCCCCCATCCTTCCTTAATAAAAAAATACCCCTTTTTGTTTAGGGTGACTGTGCATAGTCAAAAGTACCTACTCTCCCAGATTCTCTTGCAGCTAGAGATGTAGAAGTGACCCAATTCCAAACAATGAGATTTAAGCAGAAGTTGCCAGGTGAAGCTTCTGGGAAATTTTTGAAAAGGTCAGATGCCAGGCATGCTTCTTAGGCCTTTTGTCCCTTCTTTCTTTACACCAGTACGTGGACCCAGGCCTAGATGTGCAGCAGCCATGTTGTCACAATGAGGGGTCAACTATGAGGATGAAGCCTTCACACGAAGGCTGGGGGAGCAGAAAACATAACAGCCCAGCTACCCAGGAGCATCACTACACTTCGTTCTAGCCCTGCACTGGCCGCCCCTGGATGTCTTCTTGAATGAGAAAGGTGAAACCCAGTCTGCAAAGCCACAATTAGAATGGTGTTCTGCTACTTGCAGATGAACACATTCTTGATCCTCTATATGATATTTCACTATAAGAATTCCAGGATGAGAGCAAAAAGTCTTGCCTATCTCTAACCAGCTGTGACCTTGAGTTGTTTGTCATTGTCTTCTTTGCCTCATGTTCAAAGTATGGGGTTCATACTAGATCTTTAAGCTTCCTTACAACATAAGCATTTGGTGATTCTAGAACAATATGAATCAGCACTCTTTCATAATCTAGAGCTTCATGTCAAAACATGTTCCATATTCTCAGTACCCAGAGTAAGCACCAGCTTAGCAAAATTTTTTTCAACAGCTTTTTCCTTCCCCAGTCTGATTCTTTTACAAGTACATTACTGTAGAGGAGGAGAAAGCATTTGTTGAATAACCATTTAAAATGTATCTTGCCTGTAGGTTTATTTTTTGCCAGTACTCACTTTTAGGTATACAGTCACTAAAAAGCAGGGAACAAGACACAGCCCTGCAAAAACAACCATCATATTAGAAAACAAGGCTGCTTACAGAACAAGCTCATTAGGTGAACCCGAAGTAATAGAGAGACATACTGTCCAGCATCAGTGGACTGACATTCAGCAGGAGCCAGCTGTTCCCTTACCCCTCCATGTAGCTACTTTTAGCCACCTTTTGCTCAGTGGAATTAACCCAACCCTGTTACTAAGCCCTTGGTCTCCTCCTATTTAACCCCACTTTTGTATCTTTACATCATCAGTAAAATTTTCCATTGAGCCAAGTCAAAATAGGTTTTACCTTGGGTCAAAAGGAAATTAGCCTATGAAGGAAAAATTGTCTTTAATTCAAAGGACATGAGAGCCTCGTGCAGAAAATGTAGTGAATTAAAAGTCCCTTGGATCTGTGCCTATGAAACCTAACCAGTTCTGCCTCGGTCTAACTATGACCGTGTGCAAATACCTGGACTGCCCTGGGTTCCAGTTTCTTTATCTATAAAGCGAAGGGGTGGCACTGGATAATATCTGAGGGCTCTTATTATCAGGCTGTAAGGCTAGCCCCGGTTTTCTGTACCATGGTGGGAAAGGCTCATTCCATACCACTTTGCATTCTAGCGCCTTAGTTTGACCTGTGTTTCACCTGGACTGAGGATACGAGGACTTTTCCAGTGGCTTTGCCAATGCTCTTGAAGTAATATCATTTGTTTATAGGAGAGGTAGCATTGCAGAATGGTAAAAAGCAGGTACTCTGGAACCAGAGGGCCCTGGGCTCAAATTCTGACTCCCCCACATATTAGCCACGGGACTTTTGTTAAGTCAGTTAACCTCACTGTGCTTTGGTTCATCTGTACAATAAAAATAGTAATGGAAAGCACCTCTTAGAGTTGTTGTAAGAATTAAATGATTTAAAAAATATAAATATTAGCATATGAGAGTTTGTTATTTATTTAGCTGACATTTCTTGAGCTCTGTGTGCTAGGCACCAGAAGAAGCCATTTACAACCAGTATATCCTTTTGTCCTCAGAAACCCACAACAGGGCATTTCCACATGATAAAACTGAGGTTTGGAAAGTTTGCTTATGTTCCCGCACACAGTAAATGAGAGAGAAGGAAACTCAGGCCTGGCAATTAGAGTCCAGAGCCCATAGTCCTATTTGACATGCTGTAGGGGCACCAGATGTGTGAATATGAGCCTGTATGGATGAGTCAGCTGGTCAGGGAAAACTTCAAGGAAGGGTGACAGGCTGCGTCTATGTGTGATGGTGAGCAAGGTAGTATCATTGACAGGCCAACTAAGAACATAACCAAGTAAGTGTCACTGGGCATTTTATCTGCTCTTCAGGCCAGGATGTTTGGCATAAGGCTTACATACAATGCTATTAAAAGTGTAAGCAAAGCACTTGGGCCGCTCTAGCTCAGGATTCCTCCTACACTGATACCTGAAATTCTACCATTTGTAACACGTGACTTCTCTTTCTCCTAAAAAGAAAAATCCTCCTGGGAAAGATAACCCATTAAAACCCTGACACCCTAATTTGATTTGGTTTAGCAGATCTTTCTAAAAGCAGTGGGCAACTGGAGGGATCAAGATGCCATGGATACGAGGGGTTGTAAAGCAGAGCAGTGCACAGAAGGCAGAGCATGTCAATCCACAATACACTAGGTCCTGGGTTCTTTCCCACCATTATCCTTGGACCATTTACAAACACCCTCTAGTGGTGAATAATTCTTATGTCTATTATGTAAAATCTTTACAGTACATTTTGACAAGAGGACCACCAAGAAGGAACTGGATGAACACAGAAGATGGGAATATTTAATGACAACGTTAGGGTTAAATATTATATATAAATAAAATATAAAGGAAGAGTTCATGAAGAACCTGAGTGGAAATCATCCACTGTAATTTCCCTTCATCTATATGTGGTATACATTTCCTTAGCCCTATTTATTAATACAATATATAATTCAATTATTAGTTTAAAAAAATAAGAATATGCCAAGGTCCCGTTTCCCATTTTGGTATTAAATCATCATTTGTTTTCATCCATAAAAACTAAGAAAGGAGACATTATTTCTGAGAAGCCCAATATTTGGAATCAAGTATTTTAGATAACCTTCAATTATGACATTGCAGGGCAGAGTGAATCTGTTGTAGGATTAGATTTCCTCTGGGCTTTCTTCCAATTCCAAGAGTTTTAAATTGATGAACCACACAGGTATTGTTGATTTAGCTCTTCCAATGACACTCTGCAAGCTCTATGGCTGCCAAATCACAGCTCTCCAATATCTCTGATTCATTACAGAGAAATGAGAGCAGAAATGTAGAAACTCAAATAAGCAGCTCTCTAGTCTCCAGTTTTCTCACCATCACCAGGGGACATAGAAAAACAAGTATTACATCCTGTGAATGAACATGATCACTTTGTTGTTCAATATCTTCCAGCACATATGTGTGTGCCAGGCAAAGCAAGGCCCTTAGGGGCAAACAAATGAATGGAAGAGAGTCCATCTGCTAGATAAACCTAGGCTTTTGGAAGAGTTGTACATGCAAAGGGATGATTACAGATGGTGCTGAAGTGCAGGCCAGAGGAGAGAGCATCTACAGGATCAGAAAGTAAGGGTATTAAAATGATATCTTATTCATATGTCTGTTCTCTGGACCCATTCGAATGTAGGAGTAACTAGAAGTCTTTAAAGTTTAAAAAAAAGTAAGAGGAAGAAATAAACAATAAAATGTATGACAATTCCAAATACACACATGTACATACACAGACACACACATGCATATATATATGTGTGTGTGCATGATACATCAAAAAGCTGTCACTAATGGAAATCAGTTTAGATATATTTCTTGTGTCCATTAAAATGAAACAATTTTACTTCCTTACTCTTGCTCATTAATAATCTATCAGTTCTCTAATGTATGTTGAATTTACCAATTACCATTACTTTAATCCAAGCCTTCACTGTCTCTTTCTCCTTATCACCTTTGTGGTCTCCCTAGGTCCACTTTTATTCCTCTTCAATCCACTCCAAACCTGGAAATCACGGTTATTTTAAATATAATGGGATCAATTTATTTACTGGTTCAGATATCTTTAGTGGTTTCCCCCCAACCCTTAGGATTTAATCCCCAAGTCTTTCATGGCCTGAAAGGTCTCACATGACCCCCAGCTTCCCTGCCAGGCTGGCCTCACTTCTTGTCACTTTGCCAGTTCACTTTTGCAGCCACAACAGACTCCTTTTCATTTTCAAATGTGTAAAGCTCTTTCCTTGCTCAGAGGCTCCACTCATTTGCTTCCCACTGCCTTTGCCAGACTTACTTCTATTCATCATTCAGGTTTCAGCCCCTCAGTTCTATCTCTTACTCATAGACGTTTTCCCCAATCATCCTATAGAAAGTGGCCCTACCTTGGCTCCCTCATCACAATGACAATAAACTCCATTTATTCCCTTTATAGCACTTATGGTGAGATATGGATAAATGTGTAATCATGTAGTTATTAGTGTGGTTATTTGCTTAATGTCTGTATACTCCATTAGTGTGTGTACCTGGTGAAAGTAAGGGCTGTGTCTGTACCACCTTTGTCCAGCACAGTGCCTGTTTCAACTCAATAACTCTGTTGGATGACTCATCAGTAATTGTTGTCCAATTCAAGCAGTAAATACATGATTAGTCTGCCTGATAAACTCTTTGTCCCACTGGAATGTGATTATGTTGGATTAAAAGTACAAGAGGAATTTGGGAGGCATGTATTACTGCCCCTTTACAGGCTGTGACAGTGTGTACTTAAGTGACAGTGTGTATTTTCTACGTTTCATTTAAAAATTACATATATATGTAATTTTAATTAGTTAAATATATAAGTATTATATATTTATTTGTATAATAGTATATATTATATACAACATTATATTATATAAAATATTGTAATTATTACATTATATACAACACCATATATATACATATATATAAAATATATTAGAACTTAGGGAACATTAGACGTTATCTAGTCTATGACCCTCATTTTACAAGTGAGGTCCAAAAAAGTGAATAAACCTACCCAAAATCACAAAGAAAGATAGTGGTGGTATCTTATCAAAACCTGGGGCTCCTAATTTTGGGGACACCACCCCTTTTACCACCACCCCTTCTACCACATAAAATAGAATTCTAGGTTATTATTGAGAGTTATACACACAAAAAAAGAAATATAAGTGAGAGAAAATCAGTCTTGAAATCTACTTTAATACTATCACATTCTGGGACAGTGGAGACAAATTCATTCATGAAATGTGTGCTGTCCTCTCAGTCCCCAAGTCTTAATTGATTAAATAGGCACTTAGAGGAGTAGATAGTGTTTAACTTTTCTAACTTCAGAAACATATGTAAAGTTCTAGTAGAATCATTATGGAGCTAACTTTCTTCCAGAGAGGAACAATAGGTCTGGGAGAAACAGAGCTAACTAGGCTCTCCTATCATGAGGTTGGATAGAAAAGTGGCAAGAACTTTCATCTGAGGTCATCAGTCATTCTAGGAGTGCTAATTCTACTATAAGAAGAATTATTTAACAAAGAAAGATGAAGATCTATGATGATGATAAACTTCTGTGCATGAAATCTCCCTCTGATAATTAGAATGAACTTTAGAGAGGATCAGCCCAAAAAATGCATCACTCTGCACAACATCACAGCCTGAGCTCAGGTAAAACCCCTTGCTTCCTAATATTGAAAGTCTCAGAAATTAGTTGCCTCCTTTCTTAGGGTGTTCTTGTTGCAACTAATGATGATTTAATACAGAAACTAAGAATCTTTGGAGTTTTACCTTCTGGAAACACCAAATAAATTTATTATTAATAAAATGTAGTAAAAGATGAGTTCACGGGCTTCCCTGGTGGCGCAGTGGTTGAGAGTCTGCCTGCCAGTGCAGGGGACACGGGTTCGAGCCCTGGTCTGGGAGGATCCCACGTGCCGTGGAGCGGCTGGGCCCGTGAGCCACAACTACTGAGCCTGCGCGTCTGGAGCCTGTGCTCCGCAACAAGAGAGGCCACGACAGTGAGAGGCCCGCGCACTGTGATGAGGAGTGGCCCCCGCTCGCCGCAACTAGAGGAAGCCCTCGCGCAGAAACGAAGACCCAACGCAGCCAAAAATAAATATAAAAATAAATTAAAAAATAAATAAAAAGAAAACTAATTATAAAAAAAAAAAAAAGATGAGTTCACTAAAGGAGGAAATAGCTCATCACAAAGTTTTCTTTAAATCTTAGCATGGTATTAGGCTTTCCCTACCATGAAACTTTAAAGAATAATATTAAAACTTAAAAAACATAAAACCAAACTATGTAGTTAACTAATGCTCAACTATTCAACATTTACTTTCCCTTGGCTGTCTGACACCCTCCAAGTGTTATTCTTAAGAAATTTTATTACTTACTTTTATTATTATTCATTTACATTTAATACATAAAAGTTATAACTCATGTATAAGGCACTGACTGATACAATGCCTTATAAAGCTATTTTCTTTTTTCTCAGGAAGGAAGGAAGGAAGGAAGGAGGGAAGGAGGGAGGGAGTGGGAGGAAAAACTAAACCCTAGAACCTCAGGAAACAACACTGGGAATAAAATTAAACATTTTTTAACCAATTCTCAAAATCTTGAGCCATAACAGTGCAATTTGAAGCTATATTGTGGTAAAGTTCTCCATGATTTCTAATTACACTAATCATCTTAACTATATACTGAAGCAACATCAGGTTTGAGTATTGACAACTGCCATTTCTCTTCCTTTAATTACCTTGTTAAACCCAACGTATCTGACATCTTATAGTCTGACCAATAGAAATGTCTAGCTTGCCAAATGAATGCCTGTGCTCTGAGTGATTTTTTTGTTCTGGATAGAAACAAAAAAAATAAAAGCTCCTGACATCTTTTCCTCTAGCCTTAGGGATCTGGGCTCTGGCCAAATCATGATTTGAGCTGAAAACCCAAATTCCCCGGAAAGTTAGAAAGCCCCACCCACACAGAAATCAAGCTGGGCTCTTTCTGTTGCAGGAGAAGACTCTGTGATACGGAGATCCTCATATCGGCCACACAGGACAGTACTGAGCTAGAGCTTGCGACCTGTAACAACATGAAACTGCCATAAAAACTTGACCTTCTGTCTCAAACAGGGATACAGTGGCCTAGCTTAAGTAAGAACTGAGTTTGCGATTCATCTCAAGGTAAACCAGAGGCCACAAATCCTTGCCATCTTCCCAAGTTATTCTGTGTTCAGTGAACTACAGAAATGCCTCCAAGGGAGGTTCTGCCTTTGTCCCACCCATAAACTATTCTCAGTAGGCTTCATGTAGGACAGATGCAGAGTAGTGTTTCATAGAATAATTGAAATTGATTTCCTGCCACAAACACACTCACATACACACACACACACACACACACACACACACACACACACACAGAGGCATTCTTTGTCTTGTTTAATGGAACAACTACACTTTAAGAAGAAAGGTATATATCCCTGCTAACTTAATATCTCTGCTAACTTAACTTAAATCTCTGCTAGTTTGAAATAAGTCACTATTTCTGGAGGCTGTTTCCTATGCAATACAAGCTCTAGGAACATGGGGAGTGTTATATTCTGTTTTCCTTCCTGTACTACCCACATATTGCCATTTTATTAAATATTAATAGATAGCAAAATAATATAATAAAAATACCCAAATATTTAACCTCCAAAATAAAATAAAAAGTCACCCCAAGTCTGTCATTCTTTAGGATTGTATAAACTGTAAAAAATGTTACATTTTTGAGAACATCAGAGGAAAAAATACTCTACATCAGTATTTATTCTCGAAAGTCATTAAGTTTCTAAAGGCCACAACTAAAGACTTTATGAATACATTAGGGAGTTGGACCATATAATACATAAGACTTCTCATAGTTTTAACATCCTCTGACTTCACAATGAAAATACAGGGCATGGCCAAAGATGTTGGGTGAGGGAATGAAATGATAAGAGAGTATAAAAGAAAAGAAGACACTCAGAAGCTTTACCTTCTGGAAACATCAAATAACTCCATTATTAATAGTTTTTATTAAAGTAATTTTGCAGCCTATGCAGACACATTCACTATACTAAATCTGAAATATTAATATTTCTGAAAATTTCCCAAAGTTTTTCCTCAAAAAGACCTAAATTTGCATAGCAAATTCATAATTCGCAAAGCTCTATCATGTGTGTGACCTTGTTTAATCCTGAAAACAATTCTGCTCTTAGCGACTAACAGCATGTATGGGCTCTAAGGACCTGGGTTCCAATCTTGACTCCACTCCTCATCAGCTGAATTCTTGGTGATCTAAGACTCAAATGTGCCTCATTTTCCTCATCTGTAAAATAGAGGCAGTACCATTACCTACCTAAGAGTGTTATGGTGAGAAATTAAATGGCATAATATATGTATGTCAATCATTTAGCACTTGGTGCTTACTAAGTGTTCAATAAACATGTGCTGTTATTACCCTCATGGAAGATTGTATTTTCCAAAGATGGTGACACCAATATATCCCATCCATGTATTCTTACAATGTGACATTGTCACTTCTGCATTGAGAAATGGAGTCTGTGTTCCCTCCCCTGAAGTTACCCTGTATGACTTCTGAATCTAAGTCATGTATGTGATAGAGCTTTGCCCAGCCATCTGGGGATACTTGCCCTTGGAAACCAGCTACCACACCATGAGAGAGCCAAGCAGCCACGTGGAGAGGGGGTGTTTAAGTACTCCAGCCACAGCCCGAGGTCCCAGCACACAGCCAGCATCAACCGACAGACAGGTGAGTGAGTGAGGTTACAGATCATTCCAGCTCCCAGCCTTTGAGCCACTCCAGCTGATGCCAAGTAGAGCAGAGACAAGCTGTCCCCAGTGAGCCCCACCCAACTGCAGATTCATGAACAAAAGTAATTTTGTTATTTTAAGCCACTAAATTTTAGGAAACTGAATTTTGCCTAAGATTACACAGATATTAAGAGGTAGCAAGTGAACTCAGAGGCAGATTTTCCGATTCCAAATCACGTTGTCTTTTCACAATTTCAAATTCAGAAAGTTGTCCTAAGCAAGAACGTCTTGAGTATATGCCTGGCTCATTGTCACATTGTAAGTTGATCTCATCCCATCTCCGATCATTTGAACCCAGGTGGCCTTCCACCCACCACATCTCAGAAGCAAACACCATCCATGGGCAACAGCACCTATATCCACCTTGTTCTGCCTTTCCCATTATTTTCTTGGCTCCTGAGTTAGGAATTTCTGTCTCTGCTCTGATATTCTCCTCATTTGGCTACCAGCTTAGACTGCCTTTCCTGACTTCTGAACCTGGACTAACCATGCAACAATAATATTCCACCCATTAGGCTATCACCTGAAGTTTCAGGTACGTACGAAGCCCTCTGTTAGTACTGGTCTGCTGAACCTTTAATATATCCCTTAACTCTCCCCACTGTCTCTTTCCATGGAATTAAGTAACTATAAATCCACACTTAGTAACATAATGTTGTGAAATGTAACTATGCTTCTCAAATGAAAACTAATGCTAACTTCTGAGCCAAGGAAAGTTTAATATGAAGCTAATGAAGCTTTAAGCTTCAGGGTTGCTCACTTACATAGGCTCCTTCCAAGACTCTGGGAGGGGCTGTAACAATGTACTTATGGACTTTTTTCAATTAAATTTGCTAAGTACAATATATTTTCAACAACCTTGAATCTTCCCTTACTCCTGAGAGTGGCTTAGTCAAAATGGAGCACACACCAGAGCTGTTAACTTCTATTTCTATATAGGAGTGGTTTTTGCATTAACTTAAAATCTTAAAACACTTTGAAACAGCAAAGTTAAAACAGCTTATTCATAGTAAGTTTAGAACTTTCTTCAATAGTAAAGTTTATTGGAGCTTCTCAAATTAAGGAATAAAATCAGGATTTCAGTAACCAAACACACAGGGGAATCTTTCCCCTATCCCCCAATAATTACAAATTCAAGTGATATGCTACAACTAATGATATATTTAGAACATGCCAGTATTTGAAAACTCTTCTGTAATAGATAAGTTTGAGATGAGATCATTGTTTAGTTCAGAGACTGTTTTGATGCTTTGCTTCGGTCATTTTAGAAAATGAGCTTGTCTCCAATTTAAATTGATAAAATTGATAATTTTTAAAGGTTAAACTATATACACAGTATGTTTTAAAATATGTGTATATTTGTGTACAAACATCTATATGCCAAAAAAATATAGTAAAGCAATATATCAAAAAGTTAACAGTAAATATCTCTTGGTGGTGAGATTATGGTTGATTTTTCTTTCCTTTATTTTAGAAATGTCTTATAGTAACTGTGGACTATGTTTATAATCAGAAATAAAAGATAAAAATTCATTGTCAAGAATCCCTTTTTTTTCAAGTGTTGGTCCAAATAAAACCATATTTGCATTTAGTTCAGGCTTAATTAATTCAGTTTGTTCCACAGTTTGGGTCAACTTTTGGTCCCTCTGTTATAGGAGCCTCCCTAAGGATCTACATAAAAATATTAAGTAGAAACTTTTTGAAAGTGAAAATTATTTTTCCCTCATTTATGGCTATAAGTAGAAATGGGTAGGAATATATCACTTCAAAATTTTTTTAAAAAGCAGATTAAAAACAAAAGTGATTATAAAACTATCTGAAATTTAAGAAGCTAAGATAAATACTCTCATCAGTTAAATCAAATCACGAATTCATTTTCACTTAATGTTTTGACTTCATCGCTTTTAAACATTTTCAAAATAGGGTGCTTCCTTCAAGAACTACGTGATAAAATGAAGGAGTAATTCAACACTAATTAGGAGTCTGAATAAGTGAAATGGAAAAAATCTGAGAACATATGCAAGTATGATAAGCATTTGCATAAAGAGCAACTCAAAATAAGAAAAGAGGAAAAAATTAAAAGAGCTTAGTTGCTTAAAGAAGCTATTAAAGGTGAAAAAGACAAAATTATTACCTCAGCCTCAGATATACTTAGAATATTGACCTAAACTCCCAGTTTATAAATTACATCTTCGGTCTAAGAATAAAGTGATGACAACTAGAAAGAAAAAAATATAGTGAGAGGAGAGGAAGAGGAAGGAAGGAAGGATGGAAGAAAGGAAGGAAGGGGAAGGGAAGGGAAGGGAAGGGAGGGAAAGGAAGGGAAGAGAAGAGGGGGAAATTATCCTTATAATCTAAGTATCAGCTATACTACAAAGAAGACTTTGCAAATGGCCAAAAATAGCCAGAACATAGAGAAAATATAGTCTCATATAATAACTGAACTAAGATACAGACAGTATTCTCTGTGCATATTTAATTGCCCCAATTGAAATAATATCAGTTAAAAATAAAGTGAAATTAACTTTTCAGAGATGGGAATGGTAAAGATATATTTTTATCTAATTCTAGACTCTATGAATTGGCAAGTGGCAATTACCAAAGGTAAGTTAGAGAAGAAATACAAAAAGTAGTCTGGATCATTCTTAAAGCTCAAAGCTATTTGGAGTAACTGTAAATTACACCAAGTTAAAATATTTTAAAGAATTCTTTTGTCAATTAAATGATGTCATTAGCATTAGATAATTAAAGTAAGTTTACTCACATCACTAATAGACAGTTTTCTCTTTTTGTTTAAATGATGAACTGGAATTTTTTAAATTTCCTTACTTCGAGAATCCTAAGCAATTTTTCTTTCCCCAGAGCTCTGCAGCCATTAATGCAAACTGAAGAAATGCATTGGACTAGATTCTCTAAATTATAAATGACCACAGATGACTAGTTTAAAAGATAAGGTGCTTTTTAAAATTAGGAGGGGACCAAAATGCCCTCAGTTTCATCCCTATTCATGAATATTATCATTGAACCATTGTTGATTTTTTAAAAGAAATATTTAGTATAGTATGACAAATCCTTATGCCACAGAAATAAGTATAGCTGATACTTAGATCATGGAAATAATTGTTGCCAACATATGATATAGAAATAAATGTAGATAAATATATACACATTTACTAATGTATTATAGTAATCACTGTCTCAAAAGGGATATGCAAAATTGTCAATAGAATAATATATCTGGAGAATTTAAATATTTAGTTGATTTAGAGACAATCTCTTCCAAAATCAATACATACATTTAAGGTCTTCTTTGAAATCTATAATAAGGAAAATATTATGTTTCTCAGTAGTCTTGAACCAAATTACAAAGTCATAAAACAGTATTTTAAGTTATGCTATGAAGTCCCCAGTGTTCCATATTTAAATCAATTTGTCCTTTTAAAAAAATATGGCTTTGGAAAGCATCATGTTGATTAAAATCACTTACTAGTTCAAATTCCTCAGGTATTTTTTAATCTGTAAAATAGGAAAATAATTTTGAATTTCTATAAAGAAATAGAAAAATGTGTGCAAATCATGTGGTATAGTACCTGGCACTTAATATTTCTGAAACAGTCAAAGCTTAAACTGAAAGAAAAATTATGAGTTTTGTAACATAGACTATGCTGATTCCTCAGAAGAAATGTTTTTGCTAATATTAAAAACGGTTTTTCTGCTTTATGATGGATATCTGAGCATATGTATTAATCTTTCTTACTTCCCATAATGCCATTGAAATAACAGAAGAGATATAAAAATAAGAATGAATCCATGGTAGCACTAGAAACCCGGGAAGGGTGCCAGCAGCAGACCAGAATAGCGGGGAATTTCTAGAAGATATAGGCAGATGGGATCTGATTGATAGTAAAATCTGATAGAGCTGAACCTGTAGCCCTGAAAATGCGTAAGAGAAAGTACTAAAGAAGCGTGTTCTTTCTTTTCAGAATCCAAGAAGAACACCAGATCAAAGACAGCAGGTACTGGAAGCACAGCTGGGGAGTGGAATGGTGAGCTCCAGTTGGATGGAAAGCTGAACTGCTGACTGTATCATGACCCTCCGACTAAAGCCTCAAGAAAAGCTCTCTAAATAAAATAACGGATTGCCATAAGAAACTTCCAGAAGTTATTGGAGAAAAGAAGAGTATCTCAGAGGTACTCCAGGTAACTTCTGCTTCCCTTAATAGAGGTATGGCAGCCCATACATCTATTAAGCAAACTTTCTGGGTAATCTAGCAGAAATATCTTTCTGGTCCCAACCATGCACCCTCTCTCTACACAAAGCTCCTCCATCAGTTCATTCAAAGAAGAAAGTATTCACTAAATTTAAATTCACTCAGGGAAGGAATTATTTTATTCACTTTTGTAGGGAAAACCATCTCTAGCTATCATTACTTACCAACCTCAGCCCTCAATTATAAATACGAATACCACAGAAAAGCCATCAATGTCAAAACAGGCATATAACAACCAAGGGACTAATATCTGAGGAAACAAAGCTCATATAAGAAATAGCAGATATCTTTAAAATAAATAGAATTCTTAGAGATTTGAAAAGACGTTACATACACAGAAAACAATGAATCTATCAATACTATAGAAAAGAAGCAATTGGATATGTTTATGACTTGATGGTGGTGATGGTTTCACAGATATACACTTAACACCAAACTCATCAAGTTGTATACATTAAATATGCATAGCTTTTTGTAGCAATCATAGCAATCATACCTCAATAAAGTGGTTTTTTAATGAAAACTAAGATTATATAAATGAAAAATTCAAATAAAAATATCAGAATGATATAGGCTTAAAGCTGAAATAGTGAAATAAAAGATTGTGCTGAGAAATCCTCCAGTGTTCAATGCAACAGGACAAAGAGGTGAAAATTATAAGAGAAAGACAGGCAGAGAATAAATCCAGGAGACCTAACATCTACCTAATAAGAAAGAAGAAAGAAGTAAGGAGTAGAAAATAACAAAAGAAAATTTACTTGAGCTGATGAAGTACTAGCATCTTGAGATAGCAGGACTTGATGAATTCTTTACAGAAATGTTGTGGTGTGGATGAAGTAAGTTGTGGAGTATAATCTAGATACCACCTAAAAAAATTGCAAGTGCCAAAATAAGGAGGAAGGCCTGATACCTTACCAAGGAAGGAAAAATATTTGCAAAAGAACTGAGATCAGACTGGCATCAGAATTATATTATGTTACCTACAAAATAAGAGTCTGGATGAAAGAAGAACAATATCTACAAGTTGCTGGTAGAAAAACATTTTGATCTAAATAATAATTCAAGTAAAAAAATAAAGACATCTGAGATACATAAAGACACATAAAATTTGCTACCCATGTAATTTTTTCTAAAAAAAATCCATGTTGCATTATATTAAAATTAAAAATGAATTCAAGAAAAAAGAAAATATAGAATGTAAGTAACAGTGGTAAAGAATTGAGTAAAATGTATAAAAAGCTGCATAAATCATTATTAATAAGTAATTCATTTTAATACAGTGTATATATTAATATATATTATATAACATATATAACATATATTTTAATATAATATATATTTTTTATATATGTATATATTATATATATATAGTTTGCTTAAAAAAAGACACCCAAGAGTTTAAATTCTTAATTATTTTTTTGGCTGCACCACGTGGTTTGTGAGATCCTAATTCCCTGACCAGGGATTGAACCCACGCTCCCTGCATTGGAAGTGTGGAGTCTTAACCACTGGACTGCTGGGGAAGTCTCTTAAATTCTTAATTTTTAACAAAATCCTGGAGTGGGGAAAGAAAAAGGAAAATGAATGTTCTCAGTCTCTTTGAGGGGAAGGAAAGTGAGATATGGAGGCTATAGATTTTTTTATTGAAGCATGGTTGATTTACAATATTGTGTTACTTTCAGGTATACAGCAAAGTGATTCAGTTATATATTTTTTCAAATTATTTTCCAGTATAGGTTATTACAAGATATTGAATATAGTTCCCTGTATCATACAGCAAATCCTTGTTGCTTATCTACTTTATGTATAGAAGTTAGTATCTGTTAATTTCATACTCCTATTTTATCCTTCCCCCTCTTCCTTTCCCCTTTGGTAACCAAAAGTTTGTTTTTTATGTCTGTGAGTCTGTTTCTGTTTTGTATAAAGTTTCATTTGTATTATTTTTTAGATTCCACATGTAAGTGATATCACATAATATTTGTCTTTCTCTGTCTGACTTATTTCACTTAGTATGATATTCCCTAGTTGCTGCAAATGTTAATGTTTCATTCTTTTTCATGGCTGAGTAATATCCCATTGTGTGTGTGTGTGTGTGTGTGTGTGTGTGTGTTTATCACATCTTCTTAAACCAATCAACTGTTGATGGAAACTTGGGTTGTTTCCATGTCTTGGCTATTGTAAATAACGCTGTTATGAACACTGGGGTGCATGTATCTTTTCAAAGTAAAGTTTTCATCTTTTCTGGATATATGCCCAGGAGTGAGATTGCTGGATTATATAGTAGCTCTATCTTTAGTGTTTTAAAGGAACCTCCCTACTGTTTTCCATAGTGGCTGCACCAATTTACATTCCCACCAACAGTGTAGGAGCGTTCCCTTTTCTCCACACCCTCTCCAGCATTTGTAGATTTTTTGATGATAGTCATTCTGACAGGTGTGAGGTGATACCTCACTGTGGTTTTGATTCACATTTCTCTAATAATTAGTGATGTTGAGCATCTTTTCATGTGCCTGTTGGCCATCTGTATGTCTTCTTTGGAGAAATGTCTATTTAGGTCTTCTGCTGATTTTTTTATTGGGTTGGAGGCTATAGATATTCTTTTGAAATTGACAGGAAAACATAAGATAAATATGTTTATATAAATATATTTATTAGTGGAACTGAAATAAAAGAATATCAAGACAGTTCTTGACTAGAGAGTAAATGCAATGTAATCAATCTGACCAAAAACATTAAAAAATAAAATAAACAAGAAAATAATAAGAAATCATAAAATAATATGGCAGAACTACATAATGTTAAAAATATGTAAATTAGATGTTATTAAAACAGAAACTTTCAGATTGGACCAACAAACATCCAACTATATGCAAGATACAAAAATAAATAAATAAAATGTCACAGAAAGGTGAGAAATGAAGAGATAGATGTACCCACAAGACATATATATCAACAACAATAACTTTAAAAGGAATAACAGCAATATATTAATAGCAAAGTTGGTTTATAGTAAAAAAAATTATATGAATATGAAAGAGGATATAAAAAACATTATTTTTATCCAAATCAAATGTCAAAATATTAATAGATAAGCATCTATCTCAAAAGTCTAGGGAAAGAATAGAGCAAAATGAAACCAAGGAATTTTGAAAAAGAACAAAAGAACAGAAAATTAATAAAATAGATGACATACCAAAATAAGCACAACAAAAATAAAACCAATGGCAGACTTTAAAAAAAAATAGAAAATGGACCAGTCTCTTCCAGATGTGATCAAGGAAAAAAGCAAAGAAAGAAAATAAAAGCACAAGTGAACCACACTGGGCTCATCAAAGTGAGGGGTGAGAGATATAGTGATATATATACAGAAGTTTTTTTTAAATAAAATACAGTGTTATGACAAAACCTTAAAATCTATATGGAATGGGAAATAATATGAATTTCCACAATGACCTAACAGGAGTTGAAAAAATTTTAATAGGTCAATAACCACAGAAGGAACTGAAAATAAAACTAAAGATTTATCTCCCTGCAAAATATGCTAAGCTCAGGTGCCTTTCCAGGTAAATATTATCAAAGCTACAAGCTTTAAACAATAGTAAGAAATGAAAGTTAGTAAACTTTTTGTTTGATTCTAGAAAAGCATTCAAAGCTGGTCACAAAACTGAAAAAAAAGCAACACACGTGTGCATACACACACACAATATACTAGGGATGCTTATCTCATGAAAAACAAATAAAAATTCCTAAATATAATATATGAGCAAACAAAATATAGAAGAATATTAAAAGAATATATTATTTAGTTACCAACCTGGGTTGATTCTAGAAGTAAAAGTATCATTCAACATTAAAAAATGTATTAATGAGTCATTGTGTTAACTAATTACATGAACATCCTGACATGAGGAAAAAATGTTTAATAAAATTCAAGACTTATTCGTGAGTTTTAAAAATTAAACTGAGTTAAAGATAGGTGAAATTTCTCTTAAGTTGATGAATGGTACCTATCAAATACAAATTTTAAAATATTAAGAGGTAAACACTGAAAAGATTTTAAACAAAACAAAGATACTTTTGTTTCTTTGTAGAAATGTAATTACATACTGTAACTACAGTACAATTATGTGGCATTGTTTATAGTCAATGCAAAAGACAAGAAAAGAAATTATTCATAGCCAATGCAACAAAAAAGATGAATCATTAAATATTAGCTGGAAAGCAACAATAGTTATTTTATAGACTATG
The DNA here is from genome assembly GCF_009873245.2 of Balaenoptera musculus. Lineage (NCBI taxonomy): Eukaryota > Metazoa > Chordata > Mammalia > Artiodactyla > Balaenopteridae > Balaenoptera > Balaenoptera musculus. The sequence continues at coordinate 19,752,227 of NC_045796.1, forward strand.
TGTGCTAGGTTAATACCAGAGAAAAACTGGGAAACTAGTTAGAACTAAAACAAAAGCACATAATGTTGACCAGATACAAGATCATTCAACCAAAATCAATAGTTTTTCTAATAACCAGTTAAGAAATGTTATGAAAAAACTCTAATTCACAAGTGATATAGCAAATCTAAAATTACTAGGAATAAACTGAATAAGAAATGTGCCAAACCTATATAAATGGGAACACAATATTATAAAATTATAGCTTAATTCTCAATGCTTTTTTTTTTACTGAAATTTAACAGTTAGTGCTGAAATTAATTTTAAGAATAAGCAGATAATATAATCACGAAATATAGAGAATGAATAATAGGAATATAAAGCTACACATAGATCAACAGAACTGCAGTACTGGCTTCCACATATTGAGAACTCACTATGTGCCAAACACTGCTCTAACTATTATGTACACACACACTCACTCATTTAATCCTCAAAATAGCTGTATGATTATTATCACCTTTTTAAGATGAGGAAATGAACCACAGAAAAGTTAAGTAACCTACCTAAAATCACACAGGTAGCACTTTAAAAATCCATAGGATTGAGGGAAGTTGCTCAGTTTTCTCTCTTAAACAGCAACTGTGTCAATCAGGAATTTACGAGAACTATAATTACATCTGAAGTGTGGATTTTCTGGGTTATTGAAAGAATCTTCATGTGGTTTAGTCCTTAATCATGCAATTGATAAAATGAATAAGATTTAAGGAAAAATAAAGATCCTAGAATATCTTCAGGACCCAAAGTACTGGAATAATGACTAAACAACAGACTTAAAGACTAAAATTCTGGTCTATAGCATATTAATTTTTTTATGTGTTTTCCAAATCTTTAAAATGGGAATAGCAATGCATTATTTCAGGGATTACATGAGAATATATGTGATTTACATAGCCTATTTGTTGGGTGAATAAATAAATAATCCTATCATCCAAATACAACTAATATTGTAATTATAATACATTCTTTCTAACCAGTAATACTGTTAATATTAATAAAGAATAATTTTAAGAGGCAGCCTACTATCACTTACTACTGTATAATAAACATTTTTTACCATGTTTATGTTGCCATTTAACCATGAGTTTGAAGGCCATATAATGTTCCACTGAGTGGAGCTATCCTAATTTACATAAGCATTCCACAGCTATTGTTTCTTTATTTTGAGGTGTCGGGTTATTTTTGCTTTTTGTAATTATGCATAGCACCTCAATGAATTTGTTCAAGCATATAATTTTCTCCATATTTCCAATTATTTCTATAGAAAATGGAATTCCTAAGAAAAGATTATAAATATTTTTATTTTCAATTCACATGCCAGATTGCTTTCCAGTTTGTGGAAGAGCAATCTACCACCAAAGTAGAAGAATACCAGTTTCAAACTCTTTGCAACTTTCAGTATTCATTATTTAATAGACTTTTCCCAATTTAATAGGCTCTAAAATATCATTATTATACTGAAATCTTAAAACAATGTCCCTAATAACATAGCTGTTTTTAAGAAATGAGATCTTCCTTTTCAAATTCTTGAGGTAGTAAAATTAAGCAGTAGAGTCCACAGTTCAAAGTGTTAAATAAGCATCCTCTATACCTCTTCTTTCATTTTCAACATGTTATCAACAAATGCAATAATTATTTGAGGAGTTCAACATATAGATCCAAAAATTTACTAAGGGTAGCTAAGATCTGGGAGGAGTACCTAGCTTAATTTTTGAGACTGATGGCAAGAAACCATGCCCAATGCAGAGCATTTCTCAGTCCAGAGAGAGGATTCAGGACTGATGACTCAAAACACCTGCCCCAGACCCACTCTCTCATATGAAATGGCTACAGGCTAATGGTTTGCAGTCAAATCTTTCACAATATACCTGAGAGAAATGAACCATATATTTTTATTTTCATAAGACTAACAGGTCCATATCTTGACTAAATATAGTTTAATTACTGTCACAAGTGGAATATTGTAAGGTTTTAAGCTGCAGGAAGGAGTCATCAAACAACAATACAAGTCTAATGGCTCCAAATATTCTGTACAATTTACTATATGTGTGTTGAGTGTCTAACAAGATCTTGGCACTATGGAGGAGACAGGACTACATGGCATGAGCTGTGCCTTCAAGGAGTTTCAATTTGGGCTGGGAAACAAATATTACATCCCACTTAAAACAATTAAAGACTGGATAAATCAAAGGAAGAAAAGTACTTTTGATTTCATGGTTTTCTGGTAGATTTTATTTGATGTTTTTGTCAAAAAGAAATATGGAGCTTGAAGACTTAAGGAGATGAAAAGAGAATTTCATCAAATAATGGTTTGCCTTTAAACTATAAAAGTTTTATTCTCTCTATTGATTATTTCTACCGCTACATAGATAGCTAAAAAACCTGTGCATGTCCCTGAGTGATCTGAATGTGAACATACAAAGGAAAAAAGTAAGAATCTTCCCACTTCTTGAACGCATAGAAACAGTGACAAATGGCTCTTGGGAAGCTGTCCTTCAGAAAGAAACCTTTACCAGGGAAGTCCAGATAGAGGGGTTTCTATCTTGATCTCTCTTCTGTCAGAAAGAAAAAGAATACATGCTCTGAAACACAGAAAGTTTCATACGATTTGGCATTTCCAAAAAGAAAGAAATTTCCAAGGTCTAAGTAACAGTATGTATCTCAATAAAGAACTCACTAGTTCTGCTTATCTGAAAAGCAGATGGTGTGGCAAATAAAAAGAAAAAAACTTTTCTGAAGATATTCCTTTTCCAAAATGCTAAATGGATTCTTCATCCCTTATATTTGTGTTGTTCTCTCTCTCTCCTTTTTTTTTTTTTCTTTTTTGGATAACCATATAGAAGTCAATGTTTTTCCAGAATGGCAATTAAATATAGATTGAGGTGAGAATTATGCATACTTGCATACTCCACCATACGCAAGTTGCTATTACAAAACTCATTGGTAACCTCATGTGTATGAGGGAATGTTGCACAGACAGTATCAGGCAGTTTGGTTGAATTACTCAGAACAGTGGAAGTCTCTGCATGGGTGGCTATTGCTGAGTAGCACACTAGGCTGACACTCATATAAAACTAACTTTATCAGGTTTTCTGTGTCACAGTGTGCCACATTATATAGAGAGTATAGTGGAAAACAGCCCCTGCATTTAAGAAGCTTACAGTGCAGTTATAATAATAAAATATATATATGAAGGTGGAATAAAAATATGTCAAACACCTGTCAAGCATTATGCTAACTGCTTTTCTGTGTCAACCCATTCAGCACCCTCAACTATATGGGGGCTTTGTTGTTCTCTCTATTGACTTCCTATAGCAATTAAAACCCAAACTCCTTACTACCACTAAAGACCCCACATGATTTGATCCCTCCCCTCCTCAGCAACCTCACCCCTACCAGTATGATCACAGCCCTTGTTCACAGCATCAAGACTTGAATCCAAGTCCAGGTGTTCAAAGCCCATGTTTTCTTCCTTATCTCTAAATATCTAATTTGGCATGGCCAAATAGTGACACAAAGAGCTTATGAGTAAATATAAAGTAAATGGCATAATAACAAGTATTTATAGAAAAATAACCCCAGACTGGCTTGTCAGAGACTGCTTTCAAGAAGGAGTTGGCCTTGAACTGAGCCTTGGAAAATGGGTCATCTTGTGATTGGCAGAAAAAAGGAACTGGGTGAACACAGACAGAAGGGACACACATGCCATCTCTGGGATGGTAGGGAGAACATTCTGGTAGAAGATGATTGAAGTACACTGAATTTTGAATTATTGTACCCACATTTCAGTACAAACATTGCCATTTATCAGCTAGGTGGCTTGGCAATCATATAACTTCTTTGATTTTCAATTTTCACACTAGTAAAATTTGCTCTACCTCACCGTGTTAATATGATTAATGGAAATATATATATATATGAATAATATACAATATATTACTAATGTGTAATGTAATAATATAATATAATGTAATTTAATACATAATATAATTATAACATATAGCATATATATTCATATATATAAATATATGTGTATAAATGTATATGTGAAAGCACTTGAAAAATGTATAGCTGTCTGAAAGCAAAAGACAGCTGTAGCATAAATAGAAGAAAGCAAATTAAATAGCAGAAAACTTAACTAATGCCAGTTAATATAAGTAAACAATTACATAAATGAGAAACTTTTATGATTATGACCCAGTAATTAGAAGATCAAGGAGAGACTTACAAGGAGAAAAATGCATCCCCATATATGAGTAAGATAACCACGTCCTGATTTAGAAATTAGGTTCTCAGGTAAGAGAGATAGGAAGCATGCCTCCTGGATTCCAGGGATATATTTTGTGTCCATTTTCCCAAAACCTTCTTGTCAAATGTACAAATAGCTACCATTTTGTGAGATAAATGTAATTGAGAGGTGATTAAAGGAAACAAAATAAACAACCACTTGAAAGGGACTTAGTGAGCTCCCTGGCCTGCACAGAATTTCTGGGACAATTTCAATTCCATTTCAGACTCGAAAGGTGAAGGCTCCAGGAAGTCACCTCAGGCCAGTAGGAGAAAAGTCTCCAATTGCTTGCAGGAAGCCTGTAAGGAGTCTCCTCCGCCTAGCCAAGCTCTGGGGCTCTTTTTCAGTGCCTGGAAGCACCGTAGGTAAGTACATGAATATTAAAGCCAGAGAAGCTGACAATAGCAAAATAACTGCTTAAGCTAGCATACTACTACATTTTGCCTGGATGTTTCTATTTATTTTATATATTGCTCCTTTATTATATTTCTGTATTTTGTCTCTTATAGGAGAGTAATACTATTTAAAATAAATGTATACCAAAAAATTTCAAAAGCATGCTAAATGCTTTTAATCCTAGAAGAGGAAGAATAAAAGGAGTCAAAGAAGGTCATCCTCCTGGTGACAGGGACAGTACACTGCAGGAAAAGTGTCAAGGGGAACCTTGCAAACTCAACTTACTGGAGTGAAGGCACATTAGAGGGACACTGAGGCCAGGAGAGGAGAAAGCACTTATAATCATATTTTCATCCTCTGCCTACAGGTTAAAAAGCAGGTTAGCTACCCTTGGAAGTACTAAATCAATAAAGTGATAAGGCTAGAAAGCATTTATCTTTGCTTAACTAATAATTATTGAGAACTTACTCTGCACATATCACCATTCTAGGTGCATTGTGTGCACAAAATTACCCAGCCTCATAATCTGCCTTCAGGGTACATACAGTCTAGTAGAGGAATCAGTTCTGATACATAAGGAGTAATCCCACAAGGTTGTCTAGATTTAAGCTAGTTGACAGTAACAGATGATGAAAGTGGTTTATTGAGGTGATAAACTAGAAGATTCCGTTAACAGTTACAGAATTGGTCAATGGCTATAAAGATCTACAGTCTGCCTGGAGACAAAGTTCTCCTCAGTTTGGGAGACATAACCTTATGACAGATCAATGGCAGAATAAAATAAGAAAATAAAAATCCTAATGAGAACTAAATTGAAAAAATTTCCCCTGCACCATATGGTGTGTCACAAGGGACACTACTGTTCAAGGAGGGTAATTTTCCTATAAGAAGAATAAGGGCAGACTAAGAATAAGCTCGCTGAAGTCCAGGGTTTGTATGAGAACACAGCCCGAGAACCACTGCTTAATCAGCCAGAGATTTCTTTCTCCCTCTACCATGAGAACAGAAGCACTGGTCATCCACAAAGATATCTGAGGTTCTGTAATAAGACAACATAACTGTGCTCATATTGCAATGAAAGCTGACAAGGCTATGCAGCTGACCTTCTGTCTCAGAACCTAGGCTTGCATTAGGAGTTGCATTTACAGTGAATGTCCATTAATCAAGATATTTTCCAATCACATTCTGCAAAGGAGATGAGTTCTCCCTAAATAAATGATACCATTCCAAGACCACTTAGCCATATATTAAATCTTTTAAAGCTATAACTTGAAAGAAAACAATTTCCAAATACAGAACATTCTGTTATTGGTGCAGACCAAATTCCATTGTAACAAAACCTCAGAGACTGTTTGGACTCTTTTGCTGCACAAAGATTTGATGTATGAGCTATTGCTAAGACTCTCTGGACTAAGAGGTGAGAGATCTGGGCTTTAGCTAAGCTTTCCGATCATTGTGTGACCTGGGTGCCGACATTCAGTCTCCAAAGCTTCCAAGTCCCAGTCTGTCAAATAAGCCAGTTGAATGAGTTATCTTCCACGTCCCTTCTTATTCTTAACACTTCTTAACATTTGCAATAGTGCAAACTTCAAAATTCTGGTTTTCATGAAGTTAAACATATTGTAATTTGTTGTATAAAAACTATTACAAAATACAAATACTATGCTAAAACTGAAAAATACTAATATACCAAAGATTCCAGTCCCTTAGAGGCAAATTATTAATGACATATGTTTGTGAGTTGCATGTCCTTTTAAATAGTTTGTCTCTTTTTCAAGTAGTCCCTTTTATAACTCCCAAGTTTCTAAGAATCATTTGCATTAAATAACAGTTATAAACAAGGCTTTCAAATACCTGGTTTTAAAAAGATAAGGTTATTTGCTTGTCACCATGATTTTTAACTACTGATTACAATGTTTTCTTCAGTTATTTATAACTCATTCCTGTCTACTTGTTTGTGTTACACATTTTAAGTACAGGCATTTAGCTTAGTAATATTACTAATTTAAAGGTTACTTACTCTAAAATGGCAGATTATCTCTTTCCATCACCCACCAGTATGTGAAAAAGATAATCTTCATTTCTGGATTCTGTTCTTTTAGTTCCTCAACCCAGCACAATTAGATCTTCACCACCCACCACTCTCCTGAAACTACTCACTAAAGCCACCACAACTCTGAAATTAATCATCCCAGTTGCTTATTTTTTAACCCTACCTATTGTAAAATATAAACTACAACACAGAAAAGCTCACAAAATATAAATGTGCAGCCCAAAGATTTCTCCCATGGAAAATACCTATAAAAATGTCACTCAGATCAAGAAAGAGATCCTAGCAGCTCCCCTCATGCCTACTCCAGGTCCTTATCCTTCTTCTTTCAAGTAACCACTATCCTAATTTATTTATTCCTCTAGGTTTTTTTACATTCTTACCAACTAAGCAGGTATTTCTAAGCACTATAGGTTTAACTAAACCTGCCTTCATAGTTTATCTGACTTTAATCCCCAACAACACGCTTGCAATATTTATTGTTTTCTCTTGCATGAATTCTATTTATAAATATACCTCCATTTGTTTGCCCATTCCGCTGTGGGCTCAGTGGCTTATTTTGAAGTCCTCATCCCAGTGAACATCTCTGGAACATGTAACAGTGTTGACCATTGCCTCTTTGAAATTCTCTTCTCTCCCACCTTTCACAGAAATACTCCCCTAAGTTTCCCTTCTATCACTTTGATGGTTCTTCATTGTTTTTCACTAAGAGCTATTCCTCAGTGCTCCCCATACGAAATATTGGTCTTCTTTAGGTATCTTTCTTTATCTCCTCTTTTTACACACTATCACTAGGCAACCATTCCTTCCTTAGCTCTGGGCCCCAACTACTCTTCTAGGATGATTTTTCATGACTTCCTGCCTTCCTTCACCTTCATTCCAGCCTGGCCCCTCTTTTCCCCCTAGACATTTTACACAGCTGCTGAAAAAGCTACCCCCTAAACATGTCATTTCCTTCTTGCCTTTATGCCTTTTCATATGCCACTCCTCCATCCAGGAATTCCCTTTCCCCTCTTTATCCTTTAATTTCCAGATCAAATGTTTCCTCCTGTGAAATCTTCAGGAACACTCTAGCAGTTTTAATTGCTCCCTCATCTGTATTCCATGAGCACATAGTGAAGTCCTCTGTTACAGCACTTATTCTGCTCTATTGTGAACATTTGTGTGTCTATCTTCTACACGAGAGGACAAGGAATCCTGTCTTATTCATCTCTATATCCCTGGGAGTGCTCAATGGGTAAATGCTGCCAGAATGAAAGAATCTGTTTATTTGGTAACCTTTATGAATTTCCTATGCTAGGGAAGGCTTACAGCATTCACATTCGTGCTGTGCTTGTCTGCCAAAGATGCATCAAACTTTTATATGGGGAGGGTGTTAAAGATTGGGTTTCCTCAGAAGCAGACTCTGAGATGAAGATTAACATGCAGGATGTTTTATTACAGAAAACTCTTGGGATCAACACCAGTGGAAGGAAATGAAAAGAGAAAGAAGCAAGACTGTGCAGAGGAAGATGTCAAGCTATGATGCTGTCGCAATGGAAGACTTAGCTGACACTACAGGGAATTTTGAGGCTGGAATGTCCTAGGGTTGGGTAGGAGAGCTGGGCTTCTGTGTTCCCTCATCTGCATCAGAGGTGGGCATGAACTCTTTAGCCTGGCCAATCCCTGGAGGGCTCTGACAGCCAAAAGAGATACTGCCAGCTGGTCCTAGCATCACAGTGTCCATCACAGTATAAAATTCTGCTAAAAAGAATTTCATAAATCAGCCTCCTGAGTTATGTATAATGTCTATTAGGTAGGATTTCCAGTGGCTCAAGATGTACTTATATCATTAAGAAAAAAATGGTAATTGCCAATTTTACCATGCTTGGTATAAAAGTTTCTGTTCTGACTTCACTTTCTTTGTTTTCTCTAGGCTTTTTTGTTTGTTTGTTTTCTCTAGCCTTGTGCCAGCATTCCCAATGGACAATTTCCCCAGAGACCCCCCCAAGAAGGACATCCTAGAAACTGTACACAGAGACCCTTGCAGTGAGAATTTAATGTGACTCCATTTGTGAAGACTTAAGCAACAGAAAACTAGATATTTGGTTTGTTCACCAGTTAACTTTAGTGAAGTGCACAGTTTAGTATTCTCAGACACATTTATGTGAACACTGGAAATGAAAAATTTGAAAATCTTAACTAAGTGCCAAAGCATCTGAATATCCAACTTCCAGCTGAATATTTCAGTTTCTTCCCAAGTTTTTTCTTCCATTATTTTATATACCTAAAAGTGTTAAAAAAGAAAACAATTTTAAGGAGTGGATACTTATATGGCTCTGTCTTGGGCAACCTCAAAAAAAAAAAAGTTGTCAAACTAGAAGGATTCATTTTCTTCACATGGAAAAATAGTAACTCTATTTACCCCAGAAAGAGTAAAATCTGTAGTTATTCTATCCCTTCTAGAAGAGTCCATCAAAATCACCAACATATGAAGCATATAAGTGTTCTAAAAAAGGGCACCAGGAGATAGGGTGCTAAAGACCAGAATGTAAGAAATCTACATTGGTAGATTTTGATTGCTGAGTTCTGAGGCTGACATGAGAAAAAAAGAGTTCTGTGACTGCCAGGTTTCGTGAATGAGCAAATAGATGAAGAGTGGTGTTTTTAACCAGGAAAGATATATAGGAGGAGGAGCAGTCTGGGGAAGAAAAGATTATAAGCTCAGTTTTGTAAATATTGAGCTCAGATACCTGGACACCATCCAGTAAAGGTACAAGATAGTTTTAGATCTGCTCAGGGCTGAGCTAGGAATATGAATTTGGCGGACATAAGTGTATAGACTCATTCACTTATTCATTCATTTATTCACTTATCATTCAATTAGCTATGAGCTAGGTACCAACCTAGGTCCTAGATATAAAGAAGTTAGTGTGGTTAATGATAGCTAATGCTGTGGGACAGGATGAAATCACAGAGGGAGAGATAGGATGAGTGAGAAGAGGACAAATATCAAAACCATGGGGAGGAGCTCACATTGAAGATATGGGCAGTGGAAGAGAAACAAGAGAAAAAGACTAAGAAAAAGAGGCTGGGTGGGCAAAAGAAGAACCAGAGGAGATGAAGAGCTCTGAATTTAAGGGAGAGAGAAGTACTGGATGGAGTTTAGACTATTGCATTAGGCAGACCTCCCTGTAGAACTTACTCATCATGACGTTGAAAAATGGAACGTGCCATCTCATCTGTGATAATAATATCTGGTTTTCAAAAATAACAGATATAGAGTCCTGCCATGCAAACACACTCAACAATAAATTTTATCACTGATATTATTATTTTCACTGTTTTATAATTATTATGACTATTACTAATAGTTTTATCATTATCAGTAATGTTCTATAATCCAAAAACGTCAACATAAGGACTTTGAAAAAATGGCCCCTGTCTATAATCTTCAAGAGATCCTTCAAGAGAACAGATGCAACATGCTGGTGGTGGTGGTGGCAGTGAATCAGATCACAGTAGGTTGGGAGCTGACTGCCTGAGAGGGAAGAAAGAAGACATTCGAATGCAGATTATCATGTCCAAATTGTTGACCATAAAAGGAAAGAGACAGGAGAGTAGATAGGGAGCTTCTAGAAGATTTTTTTAAATGCATAGAGAGTATGCTCATATAATAAAGGGGCTAGCTCAGTGGAGGGAGAAGCAGGATACGAGTTAGAAGAAATAATGAGCAAGGTCTTGGAAGATTCAGACGGACTATGATCAAGGACAAAGGTGGATTTATAACAATATCAAAAAATACCAAGTGCCTCAGAAAAAGTCTAACAAAAATGTATAGAGTGTCACAATTACATTAAAGAAGGCCCCCAAAACTGAAATAATCTCATTTCACAGTGTATATGTACATTAAATCATCACTTGTACACCTTTAAAAAATTACATTGTGGCACCTAAACATATATAATTTTTATTTGTCAATCATATATTATAAAACTGGGGAAAAAAGAAAAGAAAAATGTATCTGGAAATGTACATAAACAATTTTTTAAAATACTGAAATATATATCAAATTCACAGATTGGCAAGTTCACTAGTATAAATATTTCTCTGGGGAAATTAATTTATAGGTTCATATCATCAGGTTATTTCTGTGTGTGAGGGGATACTTAACAAGCAAATTTACTTGTGCATTAAAAAGGCCAAGAATAACCAGGACACACTTGAAGAAGAAAACTAAGAAGGACTTGCCCAGATATCAACACTTACATAAAGCTACAGTAATCAGGATGGTGAATTTTTATTGCAAATGTAGACATTTATGTTGATGGAATATAACTGAAGTCCAGAAGCAACTCCACACACAAAAGAACACTTGATTTATAACAAGTTAGCACTCCAGAGCAGTGGAGAAAGGACAGACTTTTCAACCAATGTAACTATAATAATGAGTATCCATATATACCAATCACTTGCAGGTGAATTAAAAATATAACTGGAAAAGGCTAAATTTTTAAACTTTTAGAAGAGAATATAGGTGGATATCTTCACAACCTTGAGATAGGGGTTTTTAATAAAACAGAAAACACACTACTATAAAGGAAAAATAGATAATTTTGCTACAATAAAATTAAGAACGTCTGCTTATTATAAGACCTCATGAAAAGGTAAAGAGATAAACCACAGAGCAGAAGAAGATACTTGCAGATTGATAATAGTAGATCTCAATACACAGTCAACTCAATGAGAAATACAAATAAATGAAAAAAGAAACATAAGCAATCCAATAAAAAATAGGCAAAGAATTTGAAAGAGTTGCATAAAATTGAAAATTCAAATCACCAATAAATTTATTTTTTTAAAGGTACTCAACATCACTAGCAATTAGAGTAAGTGAAAATTAAAACAATGAATTAACACTAAACATCCCTAAGATTGGAAAAGCATAAAAGTCTAATACCAAGCACTGGCCAGGATTTGAAACATTAGGAATTGTCATACACTGCTGGTGGGAATATAAACACATACACTCCATTGGGAAACAATGCAGTATTATCTAGTGTAGTTGAAGAACACATACACTTTGACCCAACAATCCCATTGCTACATACACACTTTAAAAAAATGTGTGCACCAAGAGGCATTGTTCATAGCCCAAAACTATGAGAACTATTGGGAACATCCCAATATCAGTAGAATGGATAAATAGACTGTTCATTTAATCAGCACTATGAAATATTAAAAAATGAATGGACAAAGTCACAAGCAACATGAATGAAACTTTCCAACATAAAGTTAAGCAGAAACAAGGCACAAAAGAATACATATAATATGATTCCATTTATACATGGTTGAAAAATAGAAAAACTAACCTTTTTATTTAGGGATGCATACATAGTTGGCAAAATCATAGAGAGTATTACTATAAAAATCAAGATAGTATAAACACAAGGGGAAAGGAATGAGTTTGCAACTGGCATGAGTTCGCCTGGCTGGTTTCTGCTCCCTCTGCCTTCAGTAGCTATTCCAAATCTTCTATATAAAATGTTCTATTTCTTAGTCTGGATAGTGTTAATAAGGTATTTGCCTTATAGTTATTTATAAAACTGTCCATATGGGTTTTTATGTACTTTTCCATGTGCAAGTTATATTTCTCAATGAAAAGACTTGGGGGAAAAATATAGGTGGTGAGATTAACTTTACACAATAGTGGAAAAATATAACATTTACTTAGTAACTTATTGTGAGAATTGAACATAATCCATAAACATGCTTAGCTATACACCTAAGATGAGGCACATGCTCAAGTGTAATAATTATAATATTAAAGTACCTGTAAAGAAGAGTGAATATGAAAAAAAGAAAAATGCTGTTAAAAGCTGGATTTTTTCTTTCAATTCAGAAATACTGCAAGATATATTTTAACGCTTTAGGACTACTTGTGGTTACCAGTAATCCTAGCCCGTTTCTGTAGATTTCCTTACAGGAGAGCAAAAATATTTATTTCCTTTTCAAATAGATAAGCAACTTATCAAGGCACTTGATTACATGTTATCTATTTGAAATAAGTGGTTTGGAGAGGGCAGATGGCAGAAGCAAGAAGTACTACAATCCTGCAGTCTGTGGAATGAAAACCATATTCACAGAAAGATAGACAAAATGAAAAGGCAGAGGACTATGTACCAGATGAAGGAATAAGATAAAACCCCAGAAAAACAACTATATGAAGTGGACGTAGGCAACCTTCCAGAAAAAGAATTCAGAATAATGATAGTGAAGATGATCCAGGACCTCGGAAAAAGGATGGAGGCAAATATCGAAAAGATGCAAGAAATGTTTAACAAAGACCTAGAAGAATTAAAGAACAAACACCTAGAAGAATTAAAGAACAAACAGAGATGAACAATACAAACTGAAATGAAAAATACACTAGAAGGAATCAATAGCAGAATAACTGAGGCAGAAAAACGGATAAGTGACCTGGAAGACAGAATGGTGGAATTCACTGCCAGAGAACAGAATAAAGAAAAAAGAATGAAAAGAAATGAAGACAGCCTGAGACCTCTGAGACAACATTAAACGTACAAATATTCGCATTATAGGGGTCCCAGAAGGAGAAGACAGAGAGAAAGGACCCAAGAAAATATTTGAAGAGATTATAGTTGAAAACTTCCCTAACATGGGAAAGGAAATAGCCACCCAAGTCCAGGAAGCACAGAGAGTCCCAGGCAGGATAACCCCAAGGAGAAATGCGCTGAGACACATAGTAATCAAATTGACAAAATTTAAAGACAAAGAAAAATTATTAAAAGCAACAAGGGAAAAATGACAAATAACATACAAGGAAGCTCCCATAAGGTTAACAGATGATTTCTCAGCAGAAATCCTACAAGCCAGAAGAGATTGGCATGATACATTTAAAGTGATGAAAGGAAAGAACCTACAGCCAAGATTACTCTACCTGGCAAGGTCTCATTCAGATTCAACACAGAAATCAAAAGCTTTACAGACAAGCAAAAGCTAAGAGAATCAGCACCACAAAACCAGCTCTACAACAAATGCTAAAGGAACTTCTCTAAGTGGGAAACACGAGGAGAACAGGACCTACAAAAACAAACCCAAAACAATTAATAAAATAGTAATAGGAACATACATATTGATAATTACCTTAAATGTGAATGCATTAAATGTTCCAACCAAAAGACACAAACTCATTGAATGATACAAAAACAAGACCCATATATATGCTGTCTACAGAGACCCATTTCAGACCTAGGGGACACATACATACTGAAAGTGGGGGGATGGAAAAAGATATTCCATGCAAATGGAAATCAAAAGAAAGCTGGACTAGCAATACTCATAGCAGATAAAATAGACTTTAAAATAAACAATGTTACAAAAGACAAGGAAGGACACTACATAATGATCAAGGGATCAATCCAAGAAGAAGATATAACAATTATAAATATATATGCACCCAACATAGGAGCACCTCAATACATAAGTCAAATGGTAACAGCTATAAAAGAGGAAATTGACAGTAACACAGTAATAGTGGGGGGCTTTAATAACTCATTTACACCAAAGGACAGATCATCCAGACAGAAAATTAATAAGGAAACACAAGCTTTAAATGACACAATAGACCAGATAGATTTAATTGATATTTATAGGACATTGCATCTGAAAACAGCAGATTACACTTTCTTCTCAAGTGCACACGGAACATTCTCCAGAATAGATCATATCTTGGGTCACAAATCAAGCCTTGGTAAATTTAGGAAAATTGAAATCATATCAAACATCTTTTCCAACCACAACACTATGAGATTAGAAACCAATTACAGGGGAAAAAAACGTAAAAAACACAAACACATGGAAGCTAAACAATACATTACTAAACAACCAAGTTATTACTGAAGAAATCAAAGAGGAAATAAAAAAATACCTAGAGACAAATGACAACGAAAACACAATGATCCTATGGGATGCAGCAAAAGCAGTTCTAAGAGGGAAGTTTATAGCAATAAAATTCTACCTCAAGGAACAAGAAAAATCTCAAATAAACAATCCAACCTTATACCTAAAGGAACTAGAGAAAGAAGAACAAACAAAACCCAAAGTTAGTAGAAGGAAAGAAATAATAAAGATCAGAGCAGAAATAAATAAAATAGAAACAAAGAAAACAATAGCAAAGATCAATAAAACTAAAATCTGGTCCTTTGAGAAGATAAACAAAACTGATAAACCTTTAGCCAGACTCATCAAGAATAAAAGGGAGAGGACTCAAATCAATAAAATTAGAAATGAAAAAGGAGAAGTTACAATGGACCCCGCAGAAATACAAAGCATCATAAGAGACTACTACAAGCAACTCTATACCAATAAAATGGACAACCTGAAAGAAACGGACAAATTCTTGGAAAGGTATAACCTTCCAACTGAACCAGGAAAAAATAGAAAATATGAACAGACCAACCACAAATAATGAAATTGAAACTGTGATTAAAAATCTTCCAACAAACAAAAGTCCAGGACCAGATGGCATCACAAGTGAATTCTATCAAACATTTAGAGAAGAGCTAACACCCATCCTTCTCAAACTCTTCCAAAAGAATGCAGAGGTAGGAACACTCCCAAACTCATTCTATGAGGCCACCATCACCCTGATACCAAAACCAGACAAAGATGTCACAAAAAAAAGAAAACTACAGGCCAATATCACTGATGAACATAGATGCAAAAATCCTCAACAAAATACTTACAAACAGAATCGAACAACACATTAAAAGGATCATACACCATGACCAAGTGAGATTTATCCCAGGTATCCAAGGATTCTTCAGTATACGCAAATCAGTCAATGTGATACACCATATTAACAAATTGAAGAATAAAAACCATATGATCATCTCAATAGATGCAGAAAAAGCTTTTGACGAAATTCAACACTCTCCAGTTGTTATGATAAAAACTCTTCAGAAAGTGGACATAGAGGGAACCTACCTCAACATAATAAAGGCCATATACGACAAACCCACAGCAAACATCATTCTCAATGGTGAAAAACTGAAAGCATTTCCTCTAAGATTAAGAACAAAATAAGGATGTCCACTCTCGCCACTATTATCCAACATAGTTTTGGAAGTCCTAGCCATGGCAATCAGAGAAGAAAAAGAAATAAAAGGAATACAAATTGGAAAAGAAGAAGTAAAACTGTCACTGTTTGCAGATGACATGATACTATACATAGATAATCCTAAAGATGCTACCAGAAAACTACTAGAGCTAATCAGTGAATTTAGTAAAGTTGCAGGATACAAAATTAATGCACAGAAATCTCTTGCATTCCTATACACTAACAACAAAAGATCAGAAAGAGAAATTAAGGAAACAATCACATTCACCATTGCAACAAAAAGAATAAAATACCTAGGAATAAACCTACCTAAGGAGGTAAAAAACCTGTACTCAGAAAACAATAAGACACTGATGAAAGAAATCAAAGATGACACAAACAGATGGAGAGATATACCATGTTCTTGAATTGGAAGAATCAATACTGTGAAAATGACTATATTACCCAAAGCAATCTACAGATTCAGTGCAATCCCTATCAAATTACCAATGGCAGTTTTCACAGAACTAGAACAAAAAAGTCTTAAAATTTGTATGGAGACACAAAAGTCCCTAAATAGCCAAAGCGAACTTGAGGGAAAAAAACTGAGCTGGAGGAATCAGACTCCCTGACTTCAGACTATACTACAAAGCTACAATGAGAAAGACAATGTGGTACTGGCACAAACACAGAAATATAGATCAACGGAACAGGATAGAAAGCCCAGAGATAAACCCACACACCTACGGTCAACTAATCTATGACAAAGGAGGCAAGGATACACAATGGAGAAAAGACAGTCTCTTCAATAAGTGGTGCTGGGAAAACTGGACAGCTACATGTAACAGAATGAAATTAGAATACTCCCTAACACCATAGCCAAATATAAACTCAAAATGGATTAAAGGCCTAAAGGTAAGGCCAGACACTATAAAGCTCTTAGAGGAAAACATAGGAAGAATACTCTTTGACATAAATCACAGCAAGATCTTTTTCGAACCACCTCCTAGAGTAATGGAAATAAAAACAAAGATAAACAAATGGGACCTAATGAAAAAAGTTTTGCACAGCAAAGGAACTATAAACAAGATGAAAAGACAACCCTCAGAATGGCAGAAAATATTTCCAAACGAATCAACAGACAAAGGATTAATCTCCAAAACATATAAACAGCTCATGCAGCTCAGTATTAAAAAAAAATAAACAACCCAATCAAAAAATGGGCAGAAGACCTAAATAGACATTTCTCCAAAGAAGACATACAGATGGCCAAGAGACATATGAAAAGCTGCTCAACACCACTAATTATTAGAGAAATACAAATCAAAACTACAATGAGGTATCACCGGTTAGAATGGCCATCATCAAAAAATCTACAAACAATAATTGCCGGAGAGGGTGTGGAGAAAAGGGAAACCTCTTGCACTGTTGGTGGGAATGTAAATTGATACAGCTACTATGGAGAACAGTATGGAGGTTCCTTAAAAAACTAAAAATGGAATTACCATATGACCCAGCAATCCCACTACTGGGCATATACCCAGAGAAACCATAATTCAAAAAGACACATGCACCCCAATGTTCATTGCAGCACTGTTTACAATAGCCAGGTCATGGAAACAACCTAAATGCCCATTGACAGACGAATGGATAAAGAATATGTGGTACATATATACAATGGGATATTACTCAGCCATAAAAAGAAATGAAATTAAGTTATTTGTAGTGAGGTGGACGGACCTAGAGTCTGTCATACGGAGTGAAGTAACTCAGAAAGAGAAAAACAAATACCGTACACTAACACATATATATGGAATCTAAAATTTAAAAAAAAAATGGTTATGAAGAAACTAGGAGCAGGACCGGAATAAAGAGGCACATGTAGAGAATAGCCTTGAGGACATGGGGAGGGGGAAGGGTAAACTGGGACGAAATGAGAGAGTGGCATGGACTAACATATACTACCAAATGTAAAATAGATAGCTAGTGGGAAGCAGCCGCATAGCACAGGGAGATCAGCTTGGTGCTTTGTGACCACCTAGAGGGGTGGGATAGGGAGGGTGGGAGGGAGACGCAAGAGGGAGGAGATATGGGGATATATGTATACGTATAGCTGATTCACTTTGTTATAAAGCAGAAACTAACACACCATGATAAAGCAATTATACTCCAATAAAGATGTTTAAAAAAAAAAACTAAACAAAGTACAAAAATAAATAAATTAACTGAATAAAATGATGTTGATATAAATGCTTAATGGAGGTGTAAGTAATATGCTGTAGGAATATTTCATTCAGGCTGGGTAAATCAGGACAGACTTTCATTTGAAGGAGATTGACAGATAATCCAGATTTGGCCCTTACCAGTTCATGATTTCAAACAAGTTCCTCAGGCACTCCAAAATGAGGAAACTGCATAAGCAAAGGATAGAAGTCCTAGATATGCTCAAAGATTGTAAAAGAGACGGATAAAGGTGGAACATTCACTTTGTAGAGGGATGTAAAGGAAGAACCTACTGAATAGGCAATGTGAACCCACGTTTGAGTACACAGAAGTGGCTTTAGCTTTTACAAAGTAACTGGGTTAAAGTGACTCTAGCACAAGACAGAAAAAATGTGGTCCATCACACAGCTTTGCAAATACATTCCAGAATTATAAACCTTGATGAAATTTTGTTTAGCAAATTTTCCTCACCCAGTTCCTTGAGGTACTTCCCATTCTGTACTAGCAAATACCAGTCCTGTATCTTCATATATTTGTTCTATTGCAGAGGATTAAAACTGTTTTCTACTAAAAATTGTGAAATTATCAGAAACAACTAATTCAGTCAGAACATGAATTTAAAATAAAACAACCTTATACACAGATATAAAGAGTTTTTCTGAAGCAGCATGTCAGAGAGATGAGGAAAAGAGTATAATCAGAATTCACTTTGGAACCTCCCCCCAACATTAGGCAAAAGTCTCCCTAAAATTTAGCAGATTGTCCCACATATTGTCCATATTTTAGTTCCAGAACACAGTTAAAACATGGACAATATGAACCTTTTTGAGTATGTTCCACATAAACAGAACCACCTTTCCACCCAAACCATTTATTTCCCCAATTTACTATTGTCAGTTACATAATCTAATAAAACTGTTATTCCCTGGCATAGTAGAACATGAAATTTTTAAAAAGTAAGCAACAATCTGTGAAATAAAGTAAATTCACAGAGTGTTTTCAGACCAAATATCATCTGTTTCCTGTGCTAAATCCAAATGCATTTCGGTGGATAACATTAAATGCTACTTAACATTATAACAAATTATCCCTTTCTGAGAATCAAAACTGTCTCATAGCTAAAAATTATATCATCAAATTTATTACTCAAGCATGTTCCTATGGTGAATTTCTGATTCTCTCTTCTTCCTAAGAAT
The DNA here is from genome assembly GCF_009873245.2 of Balaenoptera musculus. Lineage (NCBI taxonomy): Eukaryota > Metazoa > Chordata > Mammalia > Artiodactyla > Balaenopteridae > Balaenoptera > Balaenoptera musculus. Next base: position 19,771,519 of record NC_045796.1, read on the forward strand.
TCCACCCACCCAACATCACTCCTCAATCAGTTGTCAGAAGACACAGTGGTCTGCCTGGTCATGGGCGATATGCCAGCAAGTAAACAAGTAAGGAGTTGAGGAGGGAGACGGTTTTTTTATGTTTGTAACCAAGTTCATGCCATTAATATTGTATTTCAAAAGTGAAAACCGTCTGTTATGGCATATGGCATTACTGCCTATGTGAAATATGTGGGCATAAATAGCTACTGGCTCCTTTAAGCAGGCCAGCTGCTGAGAAGGCACCCACACTCCCTGGGCGGCTGATGACTGCAACTAAGGCCACTGAAGCTGTGTGACCTTCAGCAGGTCCCTTCCTCTCTCGAGGTTCAATTTGATCCTCTGAAAATTAAGTAGGGTGAACTAGCTACTCTCTAGGTCTCTTCCAGCCCTCTGAATCTGTGAAAGAAATAACAATTAAAAGGAAAAAGCTGCAGAAAATTCCAGCAAAGTCAGGTAGAATGTGGACAGCTCAAGGCTTTAGATTGATTAAAACAAGAGAATATTTTTAGCTTAGTTAAGTTAAAGCAGTTTCAGCTGATAATGAATCTAAGTCTTGAGGTCAGAATACTCTCAGGAAAGAATGGAAGAGAGTCATACTTGAGATCTCTGAAATGGAAAGGACTGCCTTGAGAAGAGATGAGTTCATCATCATGGGAGGTGTTCAAGGAGAGGGTGGGAGCTCACTCGGTAGGGATGCTGAGGAGCTTGTAAATCAAGCTCTAAGATTTCTCCAAACAGGATGCAAAATGTCACTATAAGCTGCTATGCCAGAATCCCGTGTTCTTAGCTCTCATGGATCCCACACAGTATCTCATTTTTTGAGCCCTACCCTGGACCATGCACTGTGCAAGTCTGATAAGGCATGCAATGATGATTCAGAGAATACACTTCTGAGAGATAAGACAGAAAAGGGATAGCTACCAGTTAATGATGAGTGCACAGAAGAAGCACAAAAATCAAGAAAGATCAGAGGTGGGAGAAATTACTTTGAAGTTTGCAGAGTAAAGGTGGAGCACTAATGAAGAGTTTATGGAAGAGATGAAAGTGGAGCAGAGACCTGAAGAAAGGCAAGGGATGCAGAAGGAAAACAAATGACTTCTAAGATCCTTCCATTCCTGAGATTCCATGTGCTTCACAAATAGCTGAGAATGACATGAAAATGAGCATAGATATGCTAGTTCCCCTACCTCAAAGTGCCAAGTCTGCCAACTCCTTCACCCGTTAGGCTAATCAGGCAAGGGCCAAGGTGGTACACCCTGCTATCAGGAGAAGTCAGACCAGGACAGGGGTTCACACTAGATGTAGAATCAGGATCACATTATGGTTATCTTTGGGTGATGCCAGCAAACTGAAGGCATCACATGCAATTTTTATGGTAAGACCAAGTTTTAAAAAGACATTGTAGGATTATATAATACGTTCATTCTATGGACACTGGCTTGAAATTTTGATTCCAATGATAAAAACACATGCAATATAGTGCTGACCTTATGTGCACTTCTATCCCCTTGGTCAGACAGATCATTTAGTTGGACAATGTACTCCTATTTAAACATCAGAATTCATTAGTAGCTTTTAATTTTGATTACCAGTGAAACTTTACCTTTGACTCTCTGGAGGAATTGTCTAATGGCTGCTCATACGAGATGCCAGCTTTTATTTTACTTAACCACTACCCTGAGCCCCCTTTTTAAATTAGTACATGATCCTTAGAGCATCTTCTCAGATCTGAGAGTTCAGTCATGAGCCTAGAGTAGATCCTCAGCTGCAAATCTCAATGAGATAGATTGTTATCCTATTCCAGTGCAAGTAATTATAGTTTCAAATGAGTGTTCAAGTCTTTGCTGTGTTTGAGTACATGCCATTTAGAATAAATTTTTTTCCAAAATTTGACATCATTCCATTAACAATGAAATGATTAATTATGCTTACATAGGGTAACCAAAGGAACTTGTTTGAAATGCAGACCTCTTGGTGTTACCAAACTTATGAAATGATGAATATAGTATAAAAAATATAGTAATATGTGCTGTAGCAGTCACATGAAGATAAGATAATATTGTAATTGATTCCAGGAACTTATAGAATAGAAATGCTAATAATACAAGTATGAAAAGAAGAGATCGAATTGTAAGTTTATTTGAGTGTAGTAACTACCAGAAAAAGTTATGCCCTTGACCAGGACTACTGACTGTTAGTTACCTGGAGGGAGCAGTTTCCTCAGATAAGGAAAATGGATAGTCACCTTAGATTTACTATTCCCAGCACACACACTGCCTGTATATTTTGGGTATCCCTCTCACTTTCTCCTGTTTGTAGAGACCTGGAGTTCATTGTGTTTAACCCTAACTTAATAAGGTTAACTTTTCCACTAGACTTCTTTGTCCCTGGTTGTATCTTTATGTATCCCAGATGTATCTGTATACAAGAAAGGCACATGACCAATCAATATTGGAAAACGTTGGGGTTTTTTTTTTGGTTTGGTTTTTTATAAGCACTATTAGCAGAGGCAAACATTTAAATTTTGGGTCCCTAAATAAAATTCTGCAAAATTATACTTATTCTCAGACTCACATTTATTCTACATTTTAGAAGACCTAATGTGATATGAATGCTGAGATTTCTTAATACAGTTTCAATATGCATTTTCTATCATTAAAGTAGGAAAAAATTAACATAGAAATGAAAGAATATTATCCAAGGTCTAACAGAAAAAATAATCTGCTATTTATATCATAAATCACTCCTAAGGGGGTAGACCCTATTATTATATTATATATCATATAACCATATACTAGTACTGAAGAATTGTAAAATGAAATTATAAAATATCATCTGTGTACCTTATAACATAAAAAATTAACTCAAAATAGATCATAGACTTAATGGATCATAGATACCTGGCAGTCCTGTATTGAGCACCTTAATGGATTTGGTTATGTGTATTTAGGAAAAGGAGCTGGAGAAGGCTAGATTTTTTTAGTAAAATAGAGATTTACTTATTTAGAATTTCTAGGGAAATATGGAAAGGAGAACAGGGGAAGCAAAAAAAGGAAAAAATGAGGCTCAGAGAAGGATATAAAACGTAATGCATGGGCCTGGGACTAAGACAGCAAATCTCCATCTAAAGAGTAAATGCAAAGGATTTTAGAGAACAGGAGTGCATAACGTGGATGCTTAGGTTTTGACTGAGTTATGCATCGAGACGCCTCTCCTCGACTATCAGCTCACCAGTCTAACCTAGTAAACTCACAAGTGCTTTGAGTGTGTGTAAACCAACAAATATTTTGAGGGCCACTTCTGAATTAATTTCATGCACAACTAAGACAGCACATGTGGAAGCAGAAGACCAGCATTCAGACAAGACCATGAAAATATAAAGCCCTGGAAACTGACAGAAGTCTTGCAAAAATATGGAATTATTGAGTTCTAGCCAATCTTACCTAGATCTTGAGTAGCAGTGAGACTTTCCCACATGACATCCCATTTTGCATGTTTCCAACAAAATCTAAATATATCTGTTCAGAATATTCATGGATGTGAGAAGAAACTGAAGCAATATACATGGGCTCTGATCTCAAGAGAGATTCCAAACTAGAAATAAAAGGCACACACCCTAAAACATTAGAAAATAATACATAAGATGAATAATGTAGTGTAAGGTCCTACTCCTGCTTACCCCTAAATTCATTCCCCAACTAAAAGTTTAGAAAATTTTATTCCAGTCTCTGGGAAGGGGAAGGTTGGTGTCACTAGAAACATTTCAGACTCTATAAGCTGTTCCTCCTCTTGGAAAGAGAAAAATAATCAATTTGGTGAAATCAGTAAGAGCCTAACTTTCTGCCAGTGGGAGTCATTTGGGCTCAAAAGTTAGAAGGAAGGTCTATTCCCTTCCTTTGTTTATCCTCTTGGTTCTGCTTCTTCAGATGTGTTTGGCATTGGGCTTCCAGTTTCCAGGCAGTAGGCCCCCTCAGATGTGTGTCAGAGCATCTCACCTTTGACAAGACAGATAAATTAAATTTGCAAGAGAATCAGAAGGCCTGTATATGTCCTTCATCTATACACACATTGTAATAAAGCCAATACTTCATGTCCCCATATGGCTCTGTATGTGTAAACTCTCAACCAGATCCATGCAAGTGAGAAGAGATCACACCATAAATTTAATCCTGAAAGATAATACAGAACCAAAACTCTATGAAGATGTTAAGATCATCAAATGATTAATGCAGGCCAAAATCACCAAGGTATAAAGTAATGAGGGTCTGGAAAAAATGGAGTTAGTTGGGAAATTGAAAAGTGAATCATGGGCTTTGGAATTACTTCAAAGGAAAATTCATAGCCTGGGTGACTGATATAGGGTAAATGGAGGGTGCAGCATGCAATCTCAACAATTCAAAGATGCCACCGTATTTGGATCTCTTCTAGCCTGTCCCTTCTCTGAGTTTGCAATGTTCATCCATATGGGACTGACTGAAGTATAGTCAACTCTCTAAATTAATCAGGGTGTTTGTTTCTTAATTCTATTAAAATAGCAGACATAGAATTGTTCACAATTCTTAACTACAACCATGTTTATCTGCTGAACTCCATATCTGCATTTCAAAGCTGTCCCTTCACCATTGTAGCTACTGATGGAATTATCCTTCATAAATGTAAATATCAAAATCATTTTTCTACTTAAAACCTTAAGTAACTATACAATAAACTCCAAAGTTTTTAGTATGAAAAGAAAGTGCACTTGAAAACCTAGTTTCAGCATGACTTTCCACCCTCATCTCTAGCCACTTTCCCCAGTGTTCTAGATGCACTGGACCCCTCATTTGCTCCCTAAACACACCCTTCAATTTTATGGCTCTCCTCATTTATGCTGTTCCTGTCTCTAAAATACTTTTCCAGCTACCAAAAATCTAGCGCGTTTCTATTCCTCTGACATGGCTCAACCTCCATGTCACACTCCTGTTTCTCAACCCAAGTCCTAATGAGAGCTAAGTACTTCATCAGCTATGAAGAGCTTTGATATGAACACTGTCATAAAGTTAGGCGGGGAGCTTACCTGCCCCCTGACTCCTCACATTTCCATAGTGGAGAGAGAGCTCTACTTCTTGGGAGGACTCTCTCTGCTTCTGCACCTATACTTTCACAAGGGAGGAGAGACTTCTCTGATCTTGATAAGGGGAAGAAGAAACTGAGACAAATAGTTCAGCTCTTTTGTCTGTTTCAGAATGCAAAATCTTTAGGACACACATTTCTTCTTCTCATCCATTAGTAACTTTACTAGGAAGGTTCTGTCTTTACAAGGCCTGAGGTTATGAGTAGATAAGTTCAATTCACAGGTTGAGGGAACATATGAGCGAGAGCAGAGTACAGCTATAGGTCAAGCAACATTCTCTAATTGCCATCAATATAAAAGCAGATATTCTTCCCAACATCTTTTTGAATTCCTGAATGTACTTTTGGGGTTTTTTTCCCAAACTCAGGAGGAGAAGAGGAATGTTATTGACTGGCCTTTTCTAGCCCTAACTTACTGGTTCATGGTCTGGAAATACAGAGTAATAAACCCTTGGACAGAATGTGGGCAGTGCATGGAAAGACAGGGATGAAATTGGAAACCTTTGATGCCTTAGGAATTCTAAGCCATCTGGGTTTTTACCTCAGTGGTTTACCATGGCTTTTATTGTAACTATGTGCCTGGACTTTAATTGTTGAGGGAATGTGGGGCTTAGTAATCATGGTCTGTGTGTTTCTTTGTGGCTAAACTTGACCTGACTTATACAGCACAGCTATGGCGTAAAAAAGACCAATGGAACAGGGATTACATTATGGGTAAAAGAGTCTCTTCTGTTCCAGTAAAGGCGAACTTTAAAGTAAGCAGAGCTTTAGCACACAGGCTCTTTAGGCACTTGTGGGTAAATCACATTTAACTTGTTTTATTGTATTTCTCAGTCAAATACATAGGCTGAGTCTCTAAAGTACAGAAGCAGCTAAGTTACTTCCAGGCCACAGACTTCTACTAAAGTAGGTCTCAAACCAGGCATAGGTAATATAGTTCTAAATATGCTGCCCCGAATTGCATTTTTGTATGTTTTGAAATACAAGAGTTAAAAACTATGGAGAAACTAACCTATTGGATTCATATAGCTTTTTCACAAGTTTTTGAGGATCATCCTCCAAACTAATGGCCTCAAAGAGGCTGTAACTTGCTATTGAAGTGACTAAAACACCAGCTTTGCATTTCAGAGGTTTACTAGGGCCTCACACACAGAAGGGACATGGATGCTATTAGCAAAAACTTAAAAGGAACAAGTGTTTTATGCATGAAGAAAAATAGGCCACAAATGAAATAAATGCAAACTCAGAGACTAAGAGGAACCTAAAATGCCCGGGTCTGGAACATATTGTTGTTAAGAATCATGCTTACTGAGGAAGCCAAGGAGGGGCTACATTGGCTAGTTATACTACAGCGTTAGTGCAAACAGAAGCAATGAGAGAGTGAACAAAAATGATGCTGAATAAGCTGGAGGAAAAGAGTTTTCCTAAGATGGAATGTTAAGATCTTAGAGTACAGGCTAGACAGTTGTCAAAGAAAAAAATGAGATCTTGAAGGCCAGGCTAGAAAAATAGCAAGTTAAAAAAATGAACCTGGGTCTAACAGCTCATAAAGAGGGTGCTTGAAGATGAATAGGTATTTTAGCATTTACTAGAGCAGACAGCATAAAAACCCAATGAAATCTAATAGAGCAAGAGAAGCAAGATCTCAGAGAGCAATTTGGAAGGCTTCCCTAGAAGGAACTATGATGCAGGAAACTACTAAGAAGTACACTCTTAAAGTTGCCTATAGAGAATCTACAGTAAAAGCAAGTGGGCAAACACTCTCAAAAATCTGAGCAATCTCAGGCTATTACGGGGAATCATATAGATGAGGCTTAAGGAAACACAGTTATTATAATAGGAATGCAGTTATTGTTTATGTCCTGAAGGCACATGACCAAGAAATGTATGAAATTTGGACAATTGACAGTGACCAAGGAAGATGCACCATAGTAAAGGGAAGGTAGGCAGGGCAATAACTTGCATTCAGACATGGTTCTCATGGGAGAACACATCCTGATCTTATGAACAGAAATTCAAGCAAAGGGGCAATGGCAAAATATGTTATAAACAAAAAGTATCTGGGCCTGAAAACAAAGAAAAAGTAAAGGAAAGAAGACATTCACATCTCGAATATTTTTTATGAATATGAAACAATTCGGAGACTTTGCCAACAAGTGCACTGTCTGAAAAAAAATCTTTTTAATCAAATAACAAACAAAAAAGAGATCTCAGGGTAGAAGATGAAAAAAGAGTAGTAATCAGCAATCTTTGATCTCTTTCTATATCTATAACCAGAGCACTAAATAAGGACTTTTTCTGCACAGATTTGAGACAAAAATAAAATTAAAAAGTAAAGTCACAGAGGAATTGAATAGTCATTGATTCAATAGAAATAGAGTATATAATTTTTGTATGTCCATGAAACATTTATAAAATTCAAATATATAACTGTACACAAATGAAATCTTGAGTTATTTTAAAGAGGACTCAGTCTAATCATAAAACAAGCATGTTACATAAAAAATATTTTATTTACTTAAAATTAAAAATCATAATTCTAGATTACACTTAGATAAAAGAGAAAAAAAAAGTAAAAGAAAACTTTGGCCTCAAGAGCAGAGCAAAAGTTATACTCAGAGGAAAGCATAAAAATTATATGCCTTCATTGTGCAAAAAAAAGAAGAGAAAAAAAGAAAGCTACTTAATATTTATTTTGAAATTAGCTAAAAGCTAAACCAAAAGGCACTAGAAGAATTAATTAAGCTAAAAGCTGAAATTAATGAGAGAACACAGTAGCACAATCAAAAAGATGGTTCTTTTTTGAATGACCAGTAAAATCGATAAATCTATTATAAGCATAATTAAGGGAAAATAATAATAAACCAAAGTAGTCAAAGTGTGGAAGAAGAAAGGAAACGTAGGATGCAGGAGCAATTAAAACCATAAAAAGTGATCACTGCATGGAACTCTATGGCAACTACTTTGAAAACTTAGAGGGAGCTTTCCAAATCTTCTATCACCTGCAATGATTTAAATCAGTGCTTCTCAAACACTAATGTATATATATATCACCTAGGATCTTGTTAAAATGTAGGTTCTGACTCATACGTCAGGTTGGTAGCTGAGATTTTGCATTAATTAGTAATGAACTCCTAGGTGATGTTGACATTGCTGGTCCTAGGACCACATTTTGACTAACAAAGGTTTAAATCACATTGGAATTACCTGTTATTTACAGGCAGTTAAAATGCAGCTATAAATCCACTGGGGCCTTTCAAAAGTATATTTTTTAATTTTTTAATGTCTTTTGTTATAATTCATTTATTCAAGTTTTCTAAATTTTCTTGAGTTAATTTGGCAATTTATATACACACCTTGAAGAAAATAAATCTCAATCTTAATTACTCCAGGTACAAAAAGAAATTCTAGATAGAATAAAGTCTTAAAAGCATAAATATCTTTGGGCTGGAGGTGGGGGAAATAAGGGGACAGATCTCGTTAGACAAAATTGGAGACTAAGCCGTTATTAATAAAAGAAAAATATCTGTTTCAGCAAAAATTTTAATTTTTACCATGAAATTCTCTAATAAGCAAAGTCAACAGAGAGCAGACTAGGATACAAAAAATCTGCAATATACAAGACTAAAGGTTAATATCTATAATACACAAAGACCTATTACAAAATAAAATGGAGACAAAAAAAAAATACCAAGAGGAGAAAATTGGCAAATATGAAAGAGAAATTCACAGAAGAGCTAACCCTCATGATGAAGAAACATGAAAATATCTTCAAACTCACTGACGGGCAATGAAATATAAATTATAGTAACAATGAAATATCTCTATACTTATCAGATGTGAAAGAATTATAAACTTATTACTAGTAGTAATAACTATTACTAATTAAAGGAAAAGGTATACTCTTACACATTGCTGGTAAAGTGTGAATTGTTAGAAATTCTTTAGAACACAATCTGGCATCATATCTTTTTAATTAAAAAGAATATAAACAGCAATCCACTCCTGAAAAGAATCTATCCTATAAAATAAAAACATCAATATATAAAGATATATAAACAAAAATATTTATTGAGCATTATTTCCAGCCATAAATAAATAACTAAAGTCTAGTGGGGGAAGTTCTATGGTTTTCTATTGCTAGGTAACAAACTAGTACAAATTTAGTGACTCAAAACACCACACACTTATCATCTTACAGTTTCTGTGGGTCAGAACTCAAGGCACAGCTTAACTGGTTCCTCTGCTTAGGGTTTTATGAAGTTGCAATCAAGGTATCATCCAGGCTGCATTCTCATCTGGTGGTTTGACTGGGGAAGAATTCGTTTTCAGTCTCATTCAGTTTGTTGGCAGAATTAATTTCCTTGTGACTGCAGGGCTGAGGTCTCTGGCTTCTTGCTAGTTCTTGGCTAGACACTGCCCTCATCTCTCAAATGTCGCCTGGTTATCTGTAGGAGCCCTGCAGTTCTTTGCCAGATGGGCTTCTCCAACATGGCCACTTCATCAAGCCAGTAAAGAGAGTCTCTAGAGGGAGTCTGCTAGTGAGATAGTCTTATATAATGTAACAATCACTGGAGTGACATCCATCACCTTTGCCATATTCTGTTGGTTAGATGCAAGCCACAGCTCCTCCACACATTCAAGGGGAGGGGATTATACAAAAGTATGAACACCAAGAATGCCATCTGTGCCTCCACAGAAATCAAATTGTGTAGATTAAGGAAGGTTAGGTAAATTGTCATGTGTTTATACCACTGAATATTATGCAGTCATTGTAAAGAATAAATTTTTATCACTTGATTTGACCGATTTCCAAAGGTATTGTTGAATGAGAAAAGCAAATGCAACAAAGTTGAATAATATTATCCTAAATTTATAAAACAATAAATCTACCCCCCTCGATGGACTCTTAAAGGCTCAGCTTTTAGAATAAATAACAGCAACTTTTCCTAAGGTGTCAGCTAAGGGAGAAACAGATGTGGGGACAGTGGGAAATTGCTCCTAGGAAATGGGTTTCATAGGCCTATTTCATAGCCAGAGGCATAGGTGGCAGCCACTGTAAAAGTAGATGTGCTCATAGATAAGTGGATTTTTCTCCCCACTTATAGTAAATGCATATTTCCAAACTAACATCTTGATGAACACTTTCCCCCAGTTGAGTTTAAATTTATGTATCATGGTGTCTGGACCACTGGCCTACACTGATATCCTGACCAGATTGCTTCTGCCTACCTTTTTCCTCAAACATCATGGAATTTCTGTTGTAATCTTGGGCCACAATAGTAGGAATCTGCATTAGACTAAACACTGGGTTCTGGAAACATTATTTAGCTTGGGATTACAGTTCTAGTAGCTCAAATTTTTACTTTCATCTCTGTGGGTTTGGTCTTGTAATGTCAAGTGTTTAGTTATTTATCGAACTTTAAAAATGAAGCATATGATCACATATCTGACAAAGGACTCAAAACTCAACAGTAAAAAACAAATTTGAAAATGGGCAAAAAAACGTGAAGAGACATTATACTAAAGAGGATACACACATGAAAAATAAGCACATGAAAAGATGTTCAACATCACTAGCCTTTAGGGAAACACAAATCAAAAACCCCAATGAGTTATTACTGAACATCTATCAGACCAGTTAAAATTGTTAAAAAAATAGTGACAACACCAAATGCTGGTGAAGATGTAGAGAAAATTTAACACTCATTTACTTATGGTGCAAATGGAAAATAGTTCAGCAGTGTCTAAAAAAATCTTAACTAGGGTCCAGGCCAACCAGTGTTTGGCCAGCAGCCAGTCACCTGACCTTGCTGAGCTTCAGCTGTTCCATCTCTAAGATGTTTACAGGGCATTCCTCAAGAGCAAGGACAGTACTACCCTCCCTATGCGTCCTGAGGCACAATACAAGTACTCAGTAAATAATTGTTGATATCATAAACAAGCAAACAAACAAGTGACTCTGCAGATCACGGGTTTGTTGATGTTTGAATTACAATAATACTATTCATAAAGGTTTTAATAAAGTCATCATATGCATATTCTATGAAAAAAAAAATCTAAACAGATACTTACCCTGTGAACCAACAATAGCACTTCTGGGTATTTACCCTAGAAAGAAATTAAGTTTGTCCACACAAAAGCATGAACACAAATGGTCACAGCAACTTTATTTGTAAAGTTCCAAAAACTGAAAACAACTCAAATATCCTTCAGTGGGGATGGTTAAACAAATTGTATATATCTATGCCATGGAACACCATTCAACAATAAAAAGGAATGAACTCCTGATACACGCAACAACTTAAATGGATCTCAAGAGCATTATGCTGAGTGAAAAACTCCAATATCAAAAGGTCACATTCTGTATGATTCCACGGATACAACATTCTCAAAATGACAAAATCATAGAGATCTAAAACAGACTAGTAGTTGCCAAGGATTAGAGATGACACAGGTGAAGATTGTGGGTATGACTATAAAGGGGTAGCATGAGGGATCTGTATGATGATGAAGCAGTCCCATAATTTGATTGCGGTGGTGTTACACAAATCTACACATGTGACAAAGTTTCACAGAACTATACACACGCACACACACAACTGCATGTAAAACTGATGAAATCTGAGTAATATCTATGGATTGGACAAATGTCAGTTTCATGGTTTTGATATGATATTAACTGCCATGTAAGATGTTATCATTGGGGACTAGGTGAAGGATACATAGGAGTTCTCCATAATTACTTCTTACAACTGCAAGAAAATCTACAATCATATCAAATAAAAAGATTAAAATATTGAGGCACAAGGAAGGGTTAAGGTTAAAAGAACCTTATCATTCCAATACTAGACAGCTCAAGCTGCAGCCAATGAAAGGAATCCAATTCTATCTAGACCGTGGAGTAGTTGCCTCTACCTGAGACTAAACATAAACAGAAAATGGGTGACATGATTTTTGAAAATTAATTCCTTTAAATTTTGGCTTAAAATTTGTGGACCTTAATGTTTCAGACAAAAGCAAGGTGATTTTGATATCTCTTTGGCATGTGAATTTTATAAAGAGGGAAAAATCCACATTTGTAGATACTTTTACCTTGTCATTGTAATATTATCAGAGTACCTTTTTGTTGCCATTTGACTTCCCTCAATAACTTTCAGGGAGTTACGTTGATCACAAGGCTAGACATAATTTGGGTTTGGGATTAGAACAGGGAATGACTGCTAGGCTTAGATAACAACAAGGTCTTAGAAGTGATTCAACTGATGTGCAGTTCTGGATCCACTGCACATCTACACTGCCCACCAGTGATCTCAGGAAGACAGACTAGGAACGATGGTGGTATTGGGCGTAGGAGTTCCCAAAGGTATGGGTAGGATAAATTTATGATCTCACTCTGAGGGAGACAGTCACACCCCTGATGACCACAGGGTTAGGTATTAAACTCAGTGGACTGAGAAAACAAAAAGCTGGGGGAGAGTTAGAGGTAGTGCTTATCTCCTACTTTTTACACATTTATACAGGAGAGAAAACTCTACTCCTGGGGTAAAAATAGTATTTGACCCCTCTCTCAGGCCTCTCTTCAAGGTAGGATGACTGGCTTACCTGCTTAGCGGTTTGGGGAAGACTGAGCATGCGCAGCTCAGCCACTTTCTCTTACAGAATGGTCTGCCTCCGGGACACACTTTTCTGCCACTATGTTGTAAGCTAATTGGGACAAGTTTTGTCCTTCGGGGAGAAAGCTGCAGTTTTAGATTGGATGGATTCAATTCAGTGGGGAGCTGAGGGGAGGAATAGCAAATCAGAATTTGTGTAGTTTATTATCGCCATAGGTTGAACCAAATACTCTAACTTCGCCTTAAAAAAAAGAAAAGTGATACTTTGATTACTATCTCTCAGATTCCTTCGTAATCATTCCTGAGCTGGAAAGAGAAGAGGGGTATTATGCGTTGGCTTCTTTCAAATCTAATATATATCACCTATCATAACAAAGCAAGATATACCACTCACACACTCCAGTATTGTTTTGATAGCTGGCACAGTCTTCTGTTTTTGTATTCCCAGCATAAAGTAATAACTTTGTCAATTTTTGCTAAATAAACTCACCAATTCCACGATAATTTTCAGCAGTTACATCAAAGTATCATTCTCAGTTTTAAAAGTATATAACAAGAGAAATTATCCCAGAAAACTCAGGTGCTTGTTCCCCAAAGCCACTAAAAGCATAATACTTGGCTTAACGACAATAAAAGAAAATGCTAATAAACACTTAGGGTATGAAATCAACATACACTGAAAAGAACACTGGTTTATACATGTCTACAGTCGATTAAGTACCAAAGTCTTTCTCCTCTCTCTATGAAATATAGAAAATGCTACTTTCATCTATTTTACCCTGTATATCTAAATAGAAAAGCACTGAGAAGATATTTAAATAAAAGTTTAAAGCTTGTAACCTATATTTAACAAAGGATCTAGTTACCTTAAATACCTGGTAGGTATCATTCAACCAAAGAGTCTTACAGCTGAGGCAAACAGTGACATGTCACAAATAGAACTGCTTTAAAAGAATAGTCTATGACATTTTAAATTCCTTTTCTGAAAATTGCTCAAGTTCTTTGTCTATTTTTCTTTGAAAAACTAGTGTTTTTCTTATCAATTTGTGTCATTTCTTAGTTGGTAAGGATAGAAGCCATTTGGCATCTCTATTGCAATTATTCTCTCAGTTTCTCACTTGTCTTTTAATCTTATTTATAATGTGTTTAAACATATGCTGTTGTTTTCATTGTTATGTAGTTATATCAATCCTCCTTTTCCATTGTTAGCTCTTCTATTGCTTTAATGTTTAGAAAATCATTTTCTGTCCAGATATTAAATAAACATGCACTTGTATTTTCTTCCAGGTTTTTTATAGTTACAGAAAAATTGCAAACATTTCTTAGAGACTTGAAGAAACACATGACTAAATGGAGAAGCTTATCATACTTCTGTATGGGAAAAGTATTGCGAAGTACTGATAGTATTGTAAAGGTGTCAGTTCTTTCTAAAATACAGCTTTACATAATCCTAGTCAAAATTCTAAGGATTTGTAGGCTAATCTCGCAAAATAAAAAGCAGGAAAGAATAGGTTCAACGAATTTTTATTTTTTAAGATGACATCAAAACATATTTAAAAGTCGTAGCAAAAAAAAAGTTGTAGCAGCTAAAATAAATGGTAGTAATGTCAGTAAAAGTAGATGAATGATGATAAACAGAAGATAGAGAGCTGATGGGGGGGAGAGAGATCAAGATCACTGTAATAGAATAGATGGCTTAGAAACAGACTTTAAAATAAATATGTTAATATATGACAAAGAATACATCATAAATCAATAGGGGAAGGGATGGATTTGATCAGTCAGTAAATATATCTGTATCATCTCCATGTACTAGGAACCATGCGGGGTGCTGGGAAGAGAAAACAAGCAAGGTCCTGCCTCGTCAAGTCTATAGTCTAGTGGGGAAGATGGTACTATAAGTAATTACACACACGGTAAAGGAAGATGTGTGGGGCACGATGGGAGTATTTTAAAGCATGAACCAACCTATATTTGGGCATCCAAGGAGGCTACCATGAGAAAGTGGCTTACAAGCTGAGGTCTGAAGCAGTAGATAAAGAGTCATCCTGGCATAGAGAAGGGCATGGTGAACAGAAAGAAGTTCCCTGTGACTGGAGCACAGAGAATAATGAGAATATGGTAAAAAATGAATCTGCAGAGGTAGGTAGGAGCAAATTATGCAAGACTCTGTGATATATTAGATTTTGAACTTTATATGAGGGCACTGGGAAGCTACTGAAGAATTTTAAGCAGACAAATGATCAGATTTTCTTTTTTAAAATGGATCAGAGGGGGAACAGGTAGATGCCACGACTCGCTAGAAGGCTGTTGGAGAAATTGTTCAAGTAGTTCAGGTAACAGATGATTATGGCTTGAAGTGTTGACAATGACAATAGAGAAAATAGAAATATTTGAGGACTATTTACAGTAGATTTGATAGAACTCAGTGATTTGTTGTATTTGTAAGAGGGTAGAGAAAGGAAGGAAACAAAGATAATTATTTAATGAATGGTGTTTAGGACAATAGACTAGGTAATGGGGGTGGAGGGCAGACGGAGAGTATTACAAAGGATCCTACTTCAAAACAGATATCAAAACAACCTCCAGATGGAAAAAGAAATGAAATGTTTAAAAAGATAAAACCACCGAATTCCTTTAAAGAATCAGGGACCTCCGAAATATGCTCCAATCTGCCTATGTACCTACCTACTCCACCATACCTGGTTCCCAAAGTAGCACTGTGTAGAACACCTATCCACCCAGTACTCAGAAACCTCACCTGTGTCTATACTTTATCTTATATTCATCTTTTCATAAAGGCCACCCTTAACATCCCATCTCTATCCACTAAAATCCTACTGATCTGTCAAAACCCAGCTGAAATGCCACCTCTTCCACAAAACCTTTCCTTGCTTAAGCCTCTGTAAGTCTGCTCTTCCTTTTCTCTTTTCAGATAAAAAGAGGTAGGCTCCTGGTTATTACTAATTCAGTACTTCAGGGCTACTATTTTTGAAAAAATGTTTTACTGCATACCTTTTTTTTAAATTTTAAAATAAATTCTTTTTTTGCTTTTGTTTAAACATCTTTATTGGAGTATAATTGCTTTACAATGGTGTGTTAGTTTCTGCTGTATAACAAAGTGAATCAGTTATACATATACATATATCCCCATATCTCTTCCCTCTTGCGTCTCCCTCCCTCCCACCCTCCCTATCCCACCCCTCTATGTGGTCACAGAGCACCGAGCTGATCTCCCTGTGCTATGCGGCTGCTTCCCACTAGCTATCTATTTTACGTTTGGTAGTGTATATATGTCCAAGCCATTCTCTCACTTTGTCCCAGCTTACCCTTCCCCCTCCCCGTATCCTCAAGTCCATTCTCTAGTAGGTCTGCGTCTTTATTCTCGTCTTGCCCCTAGGTTCTTCATGACCATTTTTTTTTTCTTTAGATTCCATATATATGTGTTAGTATACCCAGACACTATCAAACTCTTAGAGGAAAACATAGGCAGAACACTCAATGACATAAATCACAGCAAGATCCTTTTTGACCCACCTCCTAGAGAAATGGAAATAAAACCAAAAATAAACAAATGGGACCTAATGAAACTTAAAAGCTTTTGCACAGCAAAGGAAACCATAAACAGATGAAAAGACAACCCTCAGAATGGGAGAAAATATTTGCAAATGAAGCAACTGACAAAGGATTAATCTCCAAAATTTACAAGCAGCTCATGCAGCTCAATATCAAAAAAACAAAGAACCCAATCCAAAAATGGACAGAAGACCTAAACAGACATTTCTCCAAAGAAGATATACAGATTGCCAACAAACACATGAAAGAATGCTCAACATCATTAATCATCAGAGAAATGCAAATCAAAAGTACAATGAGATTTCATCTCACACCGGTCAGAATGGCCATCATCAAAACACCTACAAACAATAAATGCTGAAGAGGGTGTGGAGAAAAGGGAACCCTCTTGCACTGTTGGTGGGAATGTAAATTGATACAGCCACTATGGAGAACAGTGTGGAGGTTCCTTAAAAAACTAAAAATAGAACTACCATACGACCCAGCAATCCCACTACTGGGCATATACCCTAGAGAACCATAATTCAAAAACAGTCATGTACCAAAATGTTCATTGCAGCTCTATTTACAATAGCCAGGACATGGAAGCAACCTAAGTGTCCATCAACAGATGAATGGATAAAGAAGATGTGGCACATATACACAATGGAATATTACTCAGCCATAAAAAGAAACGAAATTGAGTTATTTGTAGTGAGGTGGATGGAGTTAGAGTCTGTCATACAGAGTGAAGTAAGTCAGCAAGAGAAAAACAAATAGCGTATGCTAACACATATATATGGAATCTGCATATCTTTAATACAACGCAGACCTCTCTGTAAGCTTTCATTTTTATTTCTTGGTTATCATTCTCCCTCTCCCTCTCTCTCCCTCTCCCTCTCTTTCTTTCTCTCTCTCCCTAGTTTTTTATTTTGAAATAATTTCAGATGTATAGAATACAGTAATAATTTCTGCAGACCCCCCCCACATTCCCCAAGTGTTAACATTTCATCCCAATTGCTTTACCGTTTTCCCATTCCCACCCCCAACCATTTGTGAGCAAGTTGCAGTCATGATGCCCCTATACCTCAAAGAACTTTAGTAACTCGATGTGTTTTAAATGATGCTTTGCCATGATGGACATTGTTCTGCTTGGCCCTTGGTTATCTATTCTCATGGGCTGCTACTGCATCACCCTTCACTACCACCAAGAGCAAGGCTGCTCAGGTGCTGCTCTCCCAGCCATCCCCACATCCCTCCTGGGCACTTGGAAAACATTTAGCTGCTCCCACTCCACTGAGGATTGTGGGAAATTCTGCGGGAATGTGTAAGGTAGTCCAAAGCTACCTACGAGCAGACAGAGAGCAGTGTGCTCATCACCCTCACTGAGGTACAGAGAATCATAAAATTGTCTTAGCCCTGTATGCCTGGACCCCAACAGCCATTTCTACTCTGTTGCTTCCAAGACACGGTTGGGAACACAAAAAGATAGTCTTGTTGCCTGCATTCCCCCTTCTTCTTTCCACTCCCTGTGCTCCACCTCATTTTCTCAAACCTAGATCCTCTCTGCTCTGAGACCCCCCAAAACTATCTGAGGGCTGCAGGTTCAGCCCAGGGGAGTACGGTAGGGTAGAGGGTCCTTATTCGGGAACCCACAACATCTAACCCTTTTGTTTACCTTGTAGCTTTCTCCCTTCTTTCATCACATAAGGACGCTTTCTAGTTTCAGGAATGAAGAACTGGCTCTCCTTGCATCATAATTCTATGTTTTGTGTCTCCACCTCAGCCCCCCCACCAGGACCTAAGCTTTTGAAACACAAAAGGTAAGATTTAATATCTTTGCTTACGTGTTTTTTATCTTTCCTTCTTTGAAGCAGTGTAGCCAGAAGCTTATATACTCAGAAGAAAGAGAGGAAAGTAATTGGTTAATAGTTCAAAGTATTATCACGCCACCCATATGATAGTATACATAAAATTTTTATGTTAGCAAAACGCATAAAATAGTGAGTAAACTTATTGCTACATTGACCTCAACATCAGCTTCTTGTACATACTGACAAAGTAAAATCACCATCCCCAGTGGAAGCTATGACTGTCTCTGCATAATTTCTTGAAGGTACTGTAGTTCTCTGAGCCACCAAAATCACACATTTACCAACTTTATTGGTGGCAGTCAGCCAATGTCATGCTCACTTTACAATCATGCATTGTCACTGTGGCAAATCTCTAAAGAAGACTTATGAGAGTCTCTCAAGCCTCATTTTCACTGAAGAGAATGAGAACAAAGTACACAGCGAAATCCAGTTTTCTGTTTCACCACCCTTAGCCGCTTCTTAACCTCTCCAAAGCTTTAAAGAGATTTGATGGATGTGAACCAACAGGCAATGAAAATGAAAATTCTAGGTGATAGTTCCTCTATAACTCTTGGCTTTAAAAGACAACATCAGTCTGGTTTTCATTTCTGATGATCCATGAGCTATCAACGTTATATATCCTCACAATTGAGAAGACATGGCTCTCACTGATCGCTTAAAAAGAAAAGACATGTTCAATGCTTTTTGCACTCAAGAGTCCTTGCTCTGCGTTTCTGGGTACCATATAGAAGGGCAAGAGGGCGTGGGCTTGGACAGACTCCCTACCTGTGCCTTAGTTTTCTCTCATATAGCTAAAAAAAAAAGTATTATTTTTTGAGTATTGGAACAAGATAAGTTTTAATAATGGGAGTGTTTCTTATAAAGTTTCAACAATTTAAAAACAAATAAACAGGAAAACTGTTATCCAACAACCTGCTCCAATAAGGAAGATTAATTTTGAGGCTTTTCTTCAGAGGAGTTGGCCTCCTTTCTTCTTTCTCCCCTTTCTTCTCTCCCATTTTATTCACAGAGGGCCTTCCTATCCCACCCATCACCTCAAAGTTGCACAAATCTCATATCCAAGGCACTGAGTGGGATGCTGCTTTTAAACTAAGAATCGCCCCAGAAACTGCATATTATCATCTTGATATCCAGCACATGAGCTTTGCAACAAGTGTTTCTATGCAACATCTATTAGAATGGTAATGGTACCATGTTCTTAGAACCATAAGAAAGGCTCTATGAAACAAAACATGAGATTGGGATTATTAAAGTGTTCCAACAACATTCATTTTCTAAGTTCTTGCTGAAATAGTTTTAAATACTATAAATAATAATAAATAAGATAATTTTGCCCCATGCATCATACAAGTGTACTAAATCTAGTGATAATATAAACCTTTCTTTACCTCTACATCAACAATTCATGCCAGTGGAATGGTGATAAATGCATTCCCTTCATTTTCTTTAATATCTCTGTCCCAGCATTTTAGGACTATCAGTGACTCCCAGCAGACATTGGCTGAACCAACACATATCCAAACACCGGTCTTAGTTAGCACTGGGGCTGAACAGCCAGTATCTTTCATTTTTTAAAACAATGTATTTCCACAGCTGCTATCTCAAGTGAGTTATTCATCTGGAGGTCTTTCAGACTGCCATCAGAAACAACACATAAAGAAGCCATTTCAGACACGGCACAGGAGAAGAATTTAGCAAGAAAAATCCTGTCTTTCATCTTCCATCACACTAGCAGATCTCAACCTGAATAATAATGAAGGTGTTTTATATGTGATGTTACACTAAACACTAGGAAACATTTCCAACCTGTGTAAAATTTTTGCTGACAATGCCTACTCCTTTCACAACAAACAAAACAGAACCAAAAAAAAGGAAATCTTTTTCCTAATAATGTCCATTTGCTTATATTTTGTTGAATGTGTCAACTAAACTAGCATCTGCTTTGTGGAAGGAATTAAAGCAAAACCCGGTGTCTCATTTTAATATGGAACACCTTTGTCCACAGTCTGCATTTTCTCCCCCACTTGGCTTAGTAACTGCTCTTTTCTGGGCCGTCTTCATCAGCTGCGCTTCTCGTTCCTCTGATCAGCACAGCAAACACTGAGTCACTCTGCCTTGCCTTGACCTCTTAGTCCAAGTCCTTCTGCCTACGTGAAGTAGACAATTAGCTCTGTGCCCAGACCAGTGCCTGGTATATGAAGGCATTCAGTAAATCCGTGTGGATGTAAAAAATGAGCCAGTTAATTTAGAAATAATTTTTGAAGGTGAGGTGATTTCTTCTGAATTTCCTGGTAAAAATTTAGGTGAAGCTAGATTTTTGCCTCTTCACTATTTAGATATGAAATTTATTCTCTAACTTTCGTAAGCAGAGGATAATTGGCTATTATTTTTATTCCTTCTGAAATTCAGCAGATACCTATTGATCTCTCTGATGCTCAATCCAGACGGCGTTTGTTCTACTGCACCCGTCTGCTCCTTGAAGTTGTCTTTGTGTTGTGGAAAATTTCTGTCTCCTCAGGGCTGAGGTAGAGCAGCAGTGATTGAGGAGATGGAAAAGGGAGGTAAGAAGGACAGTGCAGGAAGAGGAGCGGGTAAGTTTAGCCTCTGGAACAGAGCAGCAACGGACTAAAACCCACTTGGGTGGAAGTAAAATATCCTGCTGCCCTCTTCCATCTCCAGTACCCCCATGGGGGGCTACTATCCAAGTAAAATATGAAAGGAATAGATGTATTGTGTGTACCTGTCTGCACATGCCTTAGCAATGATGGTATGGATAATTCATATTTCTATTTAAATCACCATGCTCAGTGTCTTCAAGTCTATTTACTGGAAAATTGGGTGTCATTTCTGTATTTCTGTTTTAAATATGTATCACTCACTCCATACTGTGGCTTCAATCACAAAAGGCATAATAAATTTAATTGAAAGTGAGAAAGGTAAATTATGGGTCATTTTTAATCACAATGCCAAAAGAACAGCAATTGACAAGCATGACCAACTCAGGACAAGGCTGATAATACATGCATAGCAAAGGTTCCTTTTTGAAATTTGCAGTAAGTCTAATAATTCATGTGAGGGCTTGCACAGAAAAGGCTTCGCAGCATGCCAAGTGTTGAGCAGCTACCACACTTCCTAGCAGAATACTGAGTTAGAGTTCTCAATAAGCCTTGAAATGCCCTTGTTTAAATTTTATCATCAAAACCTAGTAATCTTAACAGTTTGTAGATAACCAGTAAGTATCTCTCACTCATAAATTTTAAAATGAGAGTATATGTAACTGTGTGTGTCATTGGTAGGTACAAACAAATAAAAATCTGCATGTTCTAACTAGTCCCTGATCCATGGGAAGGTTCCTGGTTTCCCACAAGGAATGTGTCAGCACCAGGCAAGGCCAATGAAGAATAGACCCCTGCATCCCTAGAAATAATATCTTAGCATCAGTCACATTCTTTCCCTGCTTTTACACCCCTACTTTCCCCATACCTTGTCCAAGTTCACTCTGTCTTATAGGAATGAAAAATCAGAATCTGACTATCCTACGGAAATGGCCTGGTGGACACCATTCTCACAACAGTGTATATATCATAAACACTGCATGCATCTCCCAGGCAGATGAGAAGGTGGGGGCTAAAATGCCTGGTCCACAGCCTTGTTCTCCAGAAGAGGTACCATTTCCTAATTTATACAGATACCATCTGCCAAGAAGCAGCTCATCTGTCAGTCTCTCCCACGAGCTCCAAAATTTTATACACAGCTAACCACCCAAAATCTCCGCTCCAATGTCGAAAGGCATTACATGACCTAAATTGAGCCTCTAATCCTGCCTCCAAACTTCATACTTCCAATTACTCATGCCCAAATACTTGGAATCATCCCTGAGTCTTCTTCCTCACACCCACATCCAAACTATCAGGAAATCCTTGGACTGTACCTTTCAAACATACCCAGAATCCAGCAACTTTTTGCCACTTCCACTGCTACCACCCTGATCCAAGTCAACATCCTGTTTCACCTGGAATATTGCAATAGGCTTCTAATCAGATTCCTGGTATCCTCCTTTGCCTCCATAATGTATTCTCAATATAGTTGCCATATAGTTACCAGACTTTCTATGAAAATAAAACCCCAGAAGTTCTCAATTTCACCTGCATTAAAAAGTCAAGTCCCACTAATGGCTCACAAAGCCTCTCATGGGCTGTTCCCTGGTTCTTCTCTGACCTCACTCCCTTTTACTCTCCCCCTCACTCACTCTGTACCAGAAAAATGGCCACCTTCCTGTTTCTCAAATACACCAGTCATGTTCCCTCCTCAGGGTCTTTGTACTGAACCCTAAACTCAAAACACAAATATCTGCATGACTGATTATTTCATTGTTATGGATTGAATTGTGTCCTTGGAAAAGATATGAAGTCTTAATCCCTCCTACCTGTGAATGTGGTCTTATTTGGAAATAAGGTCTTTGCAGATATAATCAAGTTAAAAAAACAGTCATTAAAGTGGGGTATAATCCAACATGACTGGTGTCCTTAACCTGCAGTTTTCAGAGGGAGCATGGCCCTACCAATACCAAGATTTAGAACTTCTAGCCTCCAGAACTGTAAGACAATAAATTTCTGTGGTTTTAAGCCACTATGTGTGGGGTATTTTGTTATAGCAGCCACAGGAAACTAATACACTCATCTCTAATTTTTTGTATGGATATTACCTTCTCAGTGTAACCTATCTTGATCACTTTATTTAAGACCTAGCCCACTCTGGTTCTCCACATCATCATAACACTGCCCTATAGTTTCAAAGCACTTAGCTTTGAACATATTATATAATTTAGTTATTTATCATTTTTATTGTCTTTTCCCAGTAGGATAGCAGCTCTCTGAGGACAGATTATTTTGTTCACTGATGTGTTCCCAGGACCTAGCACAGTACCTGGCACAGAGAAGGTAATCAATGAATATTTGCTAAATAAATGAGGAGAAATAGTTGTGCTTCCTTCATTTTAGAGTCTGACACTGGTCTTTTTCACAATGAAGTGTTCTATGGGATTGCTTTGTTAATCAAGGCAACAGTATATTATTTTTTCCGGAGTGTTTCAAGTATCTCCTTGTTATTTACAAAGGATTAACATCTAATATTTCTTCCATACAGAACACTATCAGGAACCAATCAAAGCACTGAGATATATGGAATCCAATTTGAGGAAATATGATCATGTAGTTTTATAATATATGAACTCTGGAAAAATAGATCCTTATTTAAATGATAAAATGGAAACTTATGTAGAGGAGACATAGGAAGAAAAGCAAATTATAGTTTCTATAAATTAAAATGCTCTTACTTGGCAGCATAACTTTTTTCCCTAAGCTGCCACAGCCTGTGATTATGTATAATTTTGGCAGGTATTTTGGATTTCTCTATTTGTCACAGAACCAAGGTTTAATGTCATTAAACTGTTACGTGAAAGTAAATAGGCATTTTCTGTGGAATATTTGCTAGATTTATTACTCTGAACTATTCAATAAAACATTGTTGCTACTAATAAAAGAGAGAAGCCCAAGTAATTACAGCGAAAAGCAAAAGGAGCCAAAGCAAATTAAGAATAAGTCTCGTTGGGCAATATTGCTCTGAACCCAACATCTAAAAACAAACAACAATTGACTAATGAAGAAACCTGCCAGGAAATGGCTAAGTGTACTCAGGCCAAAGGTGAGCACAGCCATAGGCACAGGAGAAATGGTCACGAAATATCCCACGACTGACTGGTTCATTCATTAAAAGACGTCCAGATCTCTGGGTGGAGCTTAATCCAGGCAGACTAGTGGCCCTGAATTCAAGGGAATCCTGATAACCCTGCACATTCTCAAGCATGGGAGATGCCTGAGGGCTGAGAGGTAAGTAAGCACAGTGGCCACACATTGGGGGCCCCATTACTCACTTCTTATACTCCACCAAGGATAAATCAGGTAACTAGAAAGGTACCAAACAAAAACTCAGAAATGGGGCACCCCTCGCCTTTAGAAAGTAAAGGTTGCGGGATCTTGTTACTCCCACTACAACCCCACTCTAGAGAAGATACGAAGGGACACGAGATGATCTGGGCACGACACCTCTCACCCAGCCCATCTTCAGCATATATGCTCTTTCAAGATAATGACCTCCTAGGTAAAGTAGAATTTTCATCTTTTTATCTCAGCACCTCTTGCAAACTTCAAAGGATAGCTGCTCCCAAAATCTAGTATTCCTGTAATGATGAAACATCCATACAATCCTTAATCTTGGTGA
Organism: Balaenoptera musculus; assembly: GCF_009873245.2. NCBI lineage: Eukaryota > Metazoa > Chordata > Mammalia > Artiodactyla > Balaenopteridae > Balaenoptera > Balaenoptera musculus. Next base: position 19,795,976 of record NC_045796.1, read on the forward strand.
TTTTTACAGAATTTAATTCATAGATTACATTAGTCATCAACTTTTCAAGACTAAATAACATCAATATTTCTACTCATTCTGTACATGTATGTCTCTATATACACTTGATTGTCTTCACGACCGGTTATTTTTGCGATCCACGTGTGTTTAATTTTTTCTCAAAATTCAGTGCTAGAATTTTATCTTTCCAGGTGCATATACACAGGGTTTTGCTCAGTTGTAACTATTTTTCCCAGTGCCTTTCTAGATGATGTTTAATATTCTTATGGCCATTTAAAATTATTATTGATGATACTTGTAAGGCTTTTCAGGTGCTTTTCCCCCCACCATTTCTAGTTTTGTAGGAAACAACCTACAATGACTCCTAGATTTCCTTTTTAGCTCACATTTGATAGTTTATAGCCTATAATTTTATAAAAATTTATCACATCTTATTATCCTTTATAGTGTATTTATATTGGCTGTACCCTTTAATTCTGTTATATAAATAAGCCAAGTATTAGCCCCAAATACAAATGAAAAGTAAAGTTTAACAACTTGCCCATCACATAGCTAATAAGTGGTAGAGCCTTTGACCCTTATCCTAGTTCCACATTTTACTACAGCACATCGTATTCAAAAGTGCAAGCCTCTCCTTTTAAGAAAGAATATTTTAAAATGTTACCATCTAAACCTCTATAACATTCTAACCCACACTAAAAATGTTTTGACTTCTTAAGCTTTGGTGCAAGCTACCCACTTCTAGCCACCAAAGTCAACAAACTTAACATAGGGTTTGGCACGTAATCAGTTAATCTTCTCCCTTACAGATCCATCAATTTCTCCTCAGTCCCTCCAGTCACAGTAATAAATATCCCTAGTCCTAATAAGCACACTTGAGATATGTAAGTATAATTATTGATAATATGTAATTGCATTTACTCTATAGTTATTTTACTAACCTATAATATTAATCTCAATGAGGGACAGAGTATTAGGTGCGAGAGTTACAGGAGTATTACCTAAGAGAGCAAGCATTTGGACCTGCATATTCAGGTGGCCACTGAGACACCTTCGTTGCACATCTTCATTATGCACATCTTCATTGTACATCGCCACCAGACTGCAAGTTGCTTGAGAGCAGGTAACATTCCTTATTCATCTTTGTATGCCAGGTACCTAGCATATGACCCAGCATATCATAAAAACTGAATGAATGCTCACTGGTGAATATATCAAGTGTGTTCAGAAATTTATAAAGAGTTTTTGCTTTTGTCATCAATTCCTCCTTTGATCCCTTAACATTGCCTTTTGCTTTAGAATTAATTTTCTTTCATCTACAAGATTTTTTCCTTTCTCTATCTGGCACAAATTAGTGACTCCCATATTTCAACACGGATTATGTATGATATGTATCTGATAGCTATATATGCTGTCTGACCTCAGAATTAGTATCAATTCAATTTTTTTTCAGGATCAAAAAAAAAATCCAGTCTAAGTTCTATTTATTCATTTGCTTTGATTTTGATTTAGACCCTTGCTTAAAATTTTTAAAAGTAAAAATGAATACTATCCATTGGTTCTGCCTTTTCACATCAATCACTAGATGTTTTATGAGCATTTGGTATGGTCCTGGCACTGTGCAGGATATTATAGAATAATGCACAAGAGGAGAAAGGGATATCACAACATTGCTGTGCAGATTTTATCCTGATGTTTTGCAGAAAGTATCAGGATATGTCACTGTTCAGACTCCTGAATAGGGGAGGCTGGGAAGGGAATTCAGGAGACGAGGAAAGTAAAAGAAAAGAAATATCTCCTAATGAACAGCAGGGCTCAGAATATACTCTTGTCCAGTGGGAATATGCAACGTGTGCAGATAATCAACCAAGAGCCACACTACCCCTCCCTCACATATATCAGAGTCACATTCTATGTTGAACAAAAGGTAGAATGATTTTGAAAAGGTTGCGAAAGATTGGTTTAATGTATGTCATCATTTCCTCTTCATTAAATACTAGTGTCATGGATGTTGCATTGTACTGCCAAGATCCTGTCTTTAGCAATGACGGATTTATTCCTCAGCTACTGAGACAGCTCTCAGCTGTCAACCTTTTTCCAGAATTGCCTCCACTGAAAGATTTCCCTTACCCAAGGTCAATGTCAAGGGCAGCCTGCAACCAATGATAATGCAGAGGTATGAATGCCGAGGCCCTCCGCCTAAATGAACACACCTCCGATGGGTACAATATCCCACCTGCAGAGTTCCCTGTCCCATGTTGACCAAGGCTTTGATGTTACTGCACCACATCCCTCTACCCAATCCTGTTTCCTTCCTTCACTTTCCCTCATAGATGTGGATCTCTAAAGCATTCCTAATAAGCTTTCCTGCAGGCTAATCTCTGTCTCAAAGTCAGCTTCCTTGGGACCTGACATGAGAGAACAGAAAAAAAACAGATCTTAATAATGCTTCATTCCTCTTAAAGAGACCACACTACCTTTTCCAAAAAGTCTTGCTTTTTAAGCCCAAATGATTTTAGAAAAAAAAAGATTAAAGAGCAAAACTCCAGAATGCCTAAGAGAATGAAGATCTGCGGCAGTATTAAGCATGAAGTCATGTGGCATCCATAATTTTGTATGACAGGAGATCCATTTCTAGGTAGACTTCTATTTGAAATTTCTTCTTCCAGAAAATAAACAGAGTAAAAATCCCTTCCTTCTGCCACAGAGTAAAACATGGGGACAGTGGGTAACAGTCCAGGGCAGTGTTAAAGCACTACAGTGAAGAGAAGAACTAAGATGGAAGTTATCCAACAGAAGTATATTAGAAGTAATTCCCTTTAAAGACAATAGAGAAAGACTCTGTACTTAAAGTGACCTTTGAATAATAATCACATGGACAGAGCCCAAGAATTTCCCATCAATGTTATAATAACCTGGATGCAAAAAGCAGACCAGGGTGAGCAAGAACAGCATGAACAAAGAGAATGACTCCCAAATTTGGAAGAAAAATCCAGAAACACCAAAAGCAAAGTGATTCCTCCAGCCCCATAAAGCTAAATATTTCAATAGTTCCTTAGTGAATTAAGTTAGACGTTTATATCAAACCTTGCCTTATAGTACTTATAATTGCTGCATATAATTACGCTTCGCTTAAATGTTGATAGTTTTCATTATGTGGTACAAGTTTAGCCATTTTCAACTAATATTTATGTTATAAGGTCTCAGGCTAATATCCTTCCTGATAATCATTTACAGAGGTATTTGAACCAAATGGATTCGTGGATGACTAATAAGGTCAGGATTCTGCTGCCAAGCATTGACAAATAGGTTTAGCAGCATTTCTTATGGGATGGATGTCAGAACAAAGTTTAAGTCTCGTTTGGTACCTCTTACTTTTACATCTTAAAAGTATTTTAACATAGATTCTAGTAATTTACCTGGTATGATAGCAAAACTTGCTACTGCTCTATAAATCTCATATCCCCTGGGGAACCCTCCTTTTTCTGCAGTTGCCAGACTAGAAATCAGGCACCTAAACCACACGGGAGACAGAGAGGGCATGATTCCAAAGGAAATGCAAAAATGCTTTGGATGCCAGACAAGATTAAAATCTTGGCACTTCTACTTACAAGTTAGTGACCTTCACCATATCTTTTAACCTCTATGAGTCTCACTTTTTCCCTTAATAAATCTTACATAAAATACATACCACAAGATTGCTATAAGTGTTCATTGAAATCACGTGTATTAAGTGGCTCAAAATGTGCCCATTCTCTCCCTTATGTATTCTCTCACTTATATTTTTATGCTTAAAGCTTTATGAGAGCTTTCTAGGATATTTTAACTGACCTTAAAAATTGGTCCAGGTGACAATTAAGGAATAAACTCATTAAAGAAAAAAATAACTGTAAGAGCACTGGAGGAAAGATGGAGAAGTGTTTTGAGGGCCTTCTCTGAGATTATAAGCTCCTCAAGGGTAGTGATCAGGTCCTATTTATTTTGGTTTCCCTGGGGCCAAACACAGACAAGGGATCATAGCAAATAAACACTTTTATTAGGTTTGGGGGGTGTTTATTATGACAGAAAAACATAGCAGATAAAGATGAGCTTTGGAGATTATGGTTCAAATTCCAGCTCCCCTACTTTATAGCTGCATGACCTTGGGCAAACTATATAAACTCTCTAGTCCTCAGTTTCTTCCTCCCTAGTAGGGTTGTTATAAAGAGTAAATGAGCTTATATATTTAAAGCACCTTGCATAGCATTCAGCATATAGTAAACAATGGTGGGAGGGGAAGTAATTGTCGTGGTGGTGATGATAATACCAAAAAAAGCATACTAAACCTCAATGTAGATTGCTTCATTGGCTTCCCAGGAGTTTCCATACTTTCATAAAACAACATTAAAAACCTTTCATCAATCTCTGTCTATCCTAGAAGGTTGATTGCTGTGATAATAGTCCCCATGAATCATGCTCCTCTGTGTCCACTCTTCTTTGCAGTATGACTTGCTGTTCCTCCCATCAAGAGATGGAATCTATTTTCCCACCTCTTAAGTCTGGGATGGCCTTGTGACTTGCTCTGACCAATCAAATTAAGAAGTGATGCTGTGCAACCTCTGAGACTAGCACTTAAGAGGTCTTTTGCAGCTTCTACTTTTGCCATTATGCCTGTCAGAGTGTAAATTGGAACAAACTCTGGAAAACTATTTGACCTCCAGCCTTCTGGAGGATGAGAGGCCATGTGGAGGAGAGTGGAGGCATCCAGCTGACTGCCAGCATGCCAGGCACTTGAGGAAGGCCAGCTTGGAACTTTCAGCCCCAGTCAAGCCATCAGATGACTGTAGACTCATGAGTGACCCTAGGCAAGACCAAAAGATTTACCTTGTTGTTTTAAGAAGCCATTAAGTTTTAGGGATGGTTGGTTATACAGCAATAGATACCACTTACAACAGGAGAACATCAAATACCTACAAATTAAGTCTATTTAAAGATGTGCTAAACCTCCACACAGAAAATTTCAATTATTACTGAGAGAAATTAAAGGCCTCCCAAATAAATGGAAGGCTATACCATGTTTATGAATCAAAAAACTCAACAGTGTAAAGACATTTTTCCCCAAAATGAACTATAGATTGAATGCAATCTCATTCAAAATTTCAGACAATATATTATTGGAAATTGACAGGCTGATTACAGTCTTGAACACAGGTCAGGAAACTATAGCCCTCAGGTCATATCTGGCTCCCTGCCTGTTTTTGTAAATAAACTTTTTTGGAACATAGCCATCCCATTTGTTTACCTATTGTCTATGGCTATTTTGCACTGCGACACAGAATAGTTGCAACAGAAAATCTATGGTTTGCAAATATTTACTGTCTGCCCTTGACAGAAAACGTCTTCCAAATCTTGTCCAAAAAGAGCAACAACAAGGTCTAAACAACAGAGTTAGACTTACATCCAGTAAGACCTATTAAAAATCTCAAAAGAGTGTAGTGCTGGCATAAAAATAGACAAATAGACCGATAGAACATAACAGACCCACACATATATAGTCATATAATTTACAGCAAAGGCGCTATGGCAATGCAGTGGGACAAGAATGTTCAATAAATTGTGTCGAATCAATTAAAATATTTGTATGGAAGAAAAAAAAAACCTTTCATCATATGAAAATGTTGAGTCCACATTTTAAATTCAATTTGAAATCACAGTTTCTATTTAAACACAGCTAAGGGTAGAAAGAAATTTAGTTAACTCATGGACTTTACCAAGGTAATTCTATAGATTGGACACTGATTACAAGGAAGCCCAGTGAATGAGACTGGAAACTGGCCCTCAGGGAATCTGAATAATTTTTGTTAAAAATTATAAAGGGAACAGGAAATATTTTAATATGTTAGAATCTTATCTGTATATTTAAAAAACACTCTCATATTCCTAATAGGAATGTAGAATCACTCAGTAATAAAAATATTTTTAATGTTTAACATGCAAAAGTTATTTTAGAAGATTTTTTTAAAACCTCAGCATTAATGTAAGATAATGTGAGCATTGTTGTTCAGAAGCTTACAATCTGGCAAAGGAGATTTAATTAAATGTCCAAAAATAACCAGTAAGTTAAGATACAAGTGTCCTAAGAGTTGTATAAGATCAAGGGTTCCCAAACATAAAAAGTGATAATATTCACCAGGAAAGTTTGAAAAACAGTATAATTTGGGACTCCACTTCTGGATATTCTCCTGCAGTAGGTCTATAAAGAAGTCTGATAATCTCTGTATTTCAGAATTCCACATGTCATTTTGATGTTTGGGACCCCACTGATATAGAAAGACTATGAGTTCAATAGTTCAAAAACTGTTAGGAATTTAGACACCTCCTAAGAAACATATAGGTCAAGAAGCAGAGAAATTCCAAACAACCAACCTGAAACAAAAATTTAATAATAAAATTTTAAAAGAAAGCATAGCCTAGATTTTCAAAATACGTTTTTAAAAGACATAAAATTATCAGCTGATGGTCAAGGATTGCTGGGTTAAATAAGTAACATTTACTTCTTTAATAAGGAGATGCTATTGGGTAAAATCATATTTTGTGCAGATAAGTAATTATAACTTCAAAGTAGAATCTCAAGAATTCAAGCCAATTATTTGCCTTTACTACTTCACAATACTTTCTGATCCATGACACAGATTTTCCTCTATTGATATACTCTCAACTGGGTAGGCTATACCATGGGTTCACAGCAATTATGTTTTTCAAGACAGATCATTTGCAACTATCTGATTATCCACTTTTCAGATTGGCTGTGGCATGAATTTTAACTCCAAATAGACTTTCTTCACAACATGCCACATTGGGTCTTCTCTCCCTACCTTGGAAACAGATTTTAATTTTAACCTCAGGAGGAGGAGGAAAAAAAAAAAACAAACATAGAAAAATTGAATGCACTGACATCATTTATCACATCACAGAGTCTAAAAAGAGTTATTTGAAGATTCAAAGGTATTATGATTTGACCCCTCCTTTTTTTGTTTTTGTGAGAAATTTAAAATTAGTGGATCAAGGAAGTCAGACAGGTATTATACAGTAAGAATCAGGAAAAACATCACGTTTTAGTAAAAAATGATTCAAATGTTGTCATATGTTTGAATATTTTCTGAAAATAGAGAAAGCATGGATAGAACATTGGTACAGAATTGCAGAGTTTAGTGTTAAATCTTATATTGTTTCATCTATTTATTAATTTAAGTATTTTAAATTAGATTGAAGTAGTCTATAAAAACAGACAATGAATTTAGATGAAAACCATGTAACAACTCTAATGTTCAATTTGACGCTACAGAAAAATATATAGCACAATTAGAATTAATACAATTATTTCTAATATTAATTACACCTTCAATACAGAAAAACACATACACACACACTTATGCACACACGTACATCATTCCAGGAACTCTTACAGATTCCTAGCGAAGACTTGCCAATTCTGAACTATTTGCAGATTATCCATTATGAGAATTATCTGCTTTGAATTTTATATCCTGGGTTGTTTTTTTCTTTTTGGTTACGAACCAGCATGCTAATCTAGGCAATTGGTATGTTCTCAGAGAATCCAAGCTAATTTGCATATAAGTTTAGGTGAAATTGTAATTATGCAAATATGAAACAGGGAAAAGTTGTAATGCATATGAATTCAAAATAATGCATAAATGATTTCTGGATTGCTTTATATTTCCGTTCGTTGCACCTCTTAATTGGCATAGATAATAGGTTGACTATACTTGAGTATGCGATTTATTTAAATGTCATTTACTCCTATCCTTTTAATACAGGCTTTGCAGTGATTCCAGTGTAGTGTGTGTGACTGTCCTTGACCTAAGTATGCAACATAAGAAATACATAAGGGTCCGTACTGTTGATACATGGTATGATGTATCATTTAGCCTGTGCTAAAATGAAAGTCTAAAACAGCCCTGGAAAGTCATCTGGCTTCATAATGTATGTGGAACTGCATAAGTAAAATATGAGGTAGGAAACAAAACAAAAAACAATGATTTCTTTTTTTCTAAGTAGAAACTGAGTACAGAGGTTACATAGATCTGGAAATAAAAGTAACAGAAAGCTCCCTTCCCAAATCCCCATGAAGAGTCCAAGAAAATGTCCGAATTGAAGGAGAAAAATGTTCTCAGTAAGTTTGGAAACCGGTTAACACAAATAAAATGAACTTCTAGAATCTAGTCAACATTTCTACAAACTCTCAGATTGATAGGACTGAATTAGGAAACAGCATAAGTAGCAATCCAAGCTCTGCTCATCCACTTTAAGGAACTTTCCCTTCCATTTGAATTCTGACCACTCCTTTCATAGCTAGGAGGAGAAACTAGCATTTGTTGAATGCCTGCTCTGTTGACACTTCGTAGTAGAAGTATGCCCAGTGCTCTGAAGGCAGCCTGTCCTCCAATCCTAGGTCTGCACATGGAGGTTGCTGGCAGAGGAGCAGACAATGGCAGCTCTAAGGAAAGTCCTGCCTATTGGTTGCCTTGACCTATCAGACCTGGTCAGACTTAGCCTCACTCAAAGATGGACAATGGGAAAAATAGGCAGCATGGGCCCATGAAAGAAAATTTGCAGTGCAGGAAGAAAAGAACAATTCTCTAAAGGCACAACAGGGGGTAGGGAGCCTCAAAAATAGTTTTTTGAGTAAATGTAAAGTGGTTTTAGAAAATATCTACTTGATGTTTAAAAATGAGGTTTTTAAAAAGATATCATTCCTATTAAACAAGAATTGACTGAGGTAAAGGAAAAGGATAAGAAGAGATTATAGCTAAATAAAACATAGAGTAACAGATTAAAAAAATCACACTGAAAACAAATATCATATATTAACGCATATATGTGGAGTCTAGAAAAATGGTACAGGTGAACCTATTTGCAGGGCGGGAATAGAGATGTAGATGTAGAGAATGGACATGTGGACACGGTGGGGAAGGGGAGGGTGGGACAAACTGGGAGATTAGGATTGACATATATACACTACCATGCATAAAATAGATAGCAGGAAAATGTTATAAAGCACAGGAAGCTCAGCTCAGTGCTCTGTGATGACCTAGATGGATGGGAAGGGGAGGGTGGGAGGGAGGTCCAAGAGGGAGGGGATATACATATACATATAGCTGATTCACTTCATTGTACAGCAGAGACTAACACAACACTGTAAAGCAATTATACTCCAATAAAAAAAGAAAGAAAAAGAAAACAATCACATTGGAATAAAAACACCAAAACAGGCATGGTAGAAAACTAAACTGATAATACAGTGAACAAACCTAAATATAGAACAAAAATAAATTTTAAGTGATGAAAAATAAAAGACAAAAGTTAAAAGATATTTGCAAAACAAGACACAGACTAGCAATGCCTGCCAGCAAAGAAGACAACGGGGTAGCAGAAATTATCACAAACAATGAGAGAACAAAAACCAGAACTAGTGGGAGACTTGGAAACTGAGAGGATTTACAAAATGGGATAGGGGAACTTTGACAATCTAGATACATACTGGTAAGTTTTATCGTTGCCACAAAGGTCAAGAACACTACAAATATCCAGGCTGAAAAAACAAACAAACAAAACTCACCTTCAAAAGAAATCGAATTGGGATTTCCACAGATTTTTCTCCTGTAACTGTGTCTACCAAAGGACAATGAAGCAACATTCAAAGGTTTGGGCGACTCTCTGATACGTGACATCTCAGAAACTGTAGTATCAAAATAACTTTTTTGCAAAATTCTCTCAATGATGTACACTATGAGATGAAGTAAGAACCACATCATGAGGAAATGGATGATAGAATATGACTGAGGTAAGTTTTAAAATATTTTAAAGGTATAATGATAAGTTAAATTAGAAAAAGATTGAGACTGGTGAGTATAAATAATTTTTGTAACTAAAGAAAAATCAAATGAAGTTAATCTTGAAATCTAATAATCTATTTATTCTTTTTATAAAAATATGGAATTATATAGATATACACATAATGAATATAGTTAGTATTCACTGCATAAAATACTATATAAACATTAATATAGTTTATCAATAATAGGAAGTCAATGATAAAACACTACTTAGAGCTTTTTCTTTTCCATGTTTATTAATATGTTCATCATAACACTGTGTAGTTATGGGCTGGAGCTGCTCATACTGGCTCATGAGATCCATTTGGGCATCTCTTCCCAACCCCAAGTTCAGTGACATAAACTCATTAGCTTGACATCAAATATAGTGGGGGAATGTACACTATGGAAATCAGCAAATGCTGCAAATCAGGGCTTTTTGAGAAGTTTTCTAGAGAGCAGCACACTACTGGATGTGTTTGAGGAAAAACAAAAACAAAACAGACCAGAAATATCCTGAATGCTTAAAATTAAGGGAATTTTAGTATCAATCATCCAGTTCTCAAATATCATGGCACCATTTTAAATTGCAGATATTGAGACTAGGTAGAAATTCAGAAAACTGTTTATTATGTAAGATTACGTGAAAAGAAGATAGTAATGTTTTCTCTGAATAATTGCATATATGACATTACAATCACCCAAGGTCCTCAGTTCTAACACTAATGTAGAAAAACTGAAAGAAGTCCAGGGAGAAGGGAAAAAAGTGGAGATTGGACACAACTCTTTTTAAATAATAAATCCAATGGAACATTTTTAAAGTCCTTCAAGGAACAGACAAAATCTTTTTTCTCTGAGATTCCAAGTTTGATTCCATATATCCAGTGACAAATTAATTAAACAGTTGAGATATGAGAGATGGTTTTAAATGGAGGGAAGCAGGAATGATAGGAGAGAATTTGAGGCCAATTCCAAATGCCAAAGAATTACAGCTGCAGCATGCAATATACAAGCTGCTTTATTCAATTTGTACTTCTGTTCCTCATGTTGGAATGAGGTAAGTGGTTGATTAGCATGTTATCTCACTGACATACAGCGCTTTATGTTTTGCAAAGCACTTTCACATCTAATTGCTTCCCTTGTGATCTTCACAGCTCTATGAGATAGGGATTTTTTTAAACAGCATTTTTATAGATGAAAAATAGAAATTCAGAAAGGTATGCAACTTTCAAGGTCATGCAGCTAGATATCAGCAAAGACAGAGGTGCTTAAGTGTCGTGCCTAAGTTGTTCCACTACACTGGGGATGGTTCCCAATTTACCACATAAGATGTTGTGTGGATACATTTATTATATAATATTTAAACCACCTAAAGTTTCACACTCAAAAGTGACTACAAAGGCAATGTACTAGTCTTATTTTTGGCCCCAAGGAATTATGTGATAGAATAAAAAAAATTATGTGACAGAATGAAAAGAGGGGGAAAACTTGTCATTTTATGTTATTGTGTATCTACCCTTAGGGCTTGGATCTGTGTATTAAAAGATACCGGTTACAGTGATGTTTCTACTGAATTCCTGAACTATGATCCAGTTATGACAAAAAGGAGAGTATCTACTAGGGTAGCACAAGCAACTCTTGCCTTACTAAGAGAAACAGACAAGTATATGTGACAAGGACACTGTGTTTTCAAGAACTGCATCTGTTCGCAGTTCTGGTGAGAACTTATTAGTATGTTTACTACAGCAGGAGATAGCCAAGTTCTGCAGCTCTGCTAACAATGTGCTTAAACTCAGAGACAAGTTGACAGTATTTTCTCTGGTCAGTTTCAACAAATGTTCATAACCAACTCTCAGAGAGGCCAATAGTAGGCAGACTTCAAATATTTGGGGAAATCACATAAGTCACAGTGAAAATAAGAATGGTGATGAATGTGAAGATCAGTTCTTGCGCCTTATAAAATCATAGATGTTGTGAAACTTGAAAAGATACTAAATAACATATTGTTTGGCCCAAATTCCATAATTTTAAAAATGAGAGTGACTTGTCCAGGACCCCACATTTAGTTCTTACTTAGAAGTCAGAGAATCCAGGCCTAAGGGCGGTGCTGGTCGGACAACAGCTGCTCATCTAAAGCAGTGGCCACAGACAGGCTGCCAGGACATACTTAGGCTTTGCTTGGTCTACATGATGTTTTAAAAAATTAATTAGCTGCTGAAATTTAAAGACAGAGACACTTCACATAGAAATTCCAATTTATAGCTTTTCTTGAAATAAGAGATCTGGCAACAGCCAGCCCACATTCTCCTTCAGCTGCAGTTGGCTGGAGATGACGTAACTCCCGCTCTCCTACCCCTTCAGGTTCCCACATACTGAGCCTCACCCTTTATCCCCACCCCCTTGTCCTCTGTAGACATTAGAGTTTGTGGTCCCTGCTGCTATGCAGTTGGTTTTTTTAAAACAAATTTAAAAACGAACTAATTTTATAGAAAGATACAATATCCCAGACAATATCAACTTTTCCATTATGTCACAGAGAGAAGAAATAGGATTTCTAATCTGACAGTGGTTACACACACGCAAGCAGGTTTAGGGAGAAAAGGGGAAAAATTACAACAGTACATTATTTGAAAGCATTCTTTGTATGGTATTGAGTGAGACTGAATTTATATAAACAGTAGATATGTTAATAACTAATGAATCAGTTGGAAGGTTTTTCTCACTGATTAGTCTCTAATTGCTTCCCTTCAAATTAATTTAGTGACTGACTAAAGTCAATTGTTTTGCCTTTTTATTTAATGAGCTTGTATATAAATAAAAATCATTAAAATTCACTAAATAGAGGAAACAGACATTTCTTTTAGCACTGGCAATCCTGTTTCCATTTCTCCAAGTTATTTCATACAGTTGTGTTCCCCTTTTTTGTTGGCAATCATTTTTATTTCATTTTATTTACAAATGCAAAACAAAAGATTATGCATCTTTACAGCTACCGAGGGAAATCATTTATTGCTCTACATGCTGCCTACATGCGCTCAAAAAATAAGCACACCTACCCATGAACACAAACACACACCACTTCATCATAGTCATATTAGATTTGTACTTAGAGTTTCAATCCAAAATTTGGTGTTTACAAAAGAAGAAATAAGCAAGTTAATATGTTAGGAACTGGAAACCATAATTTTGGAGTAACTTCAATTTTGAATGGAATGAGTTCCCTTTCTCAGGAAAAATTATTCTAAAAAATAAAAAATGAAAACAGAAATGTGCTTTCTGAAAAATTTTAAAAATCGTGTTCTCAGTCCTTTCTAATGTATTTAAAATATTAAAATCTATAATTCTTATCTCAATATCAATGCTAGAGTCTTGACACAAACTTCCTTATGTGCCAACTACACGCAAGGTATTATGCTAGAACCAAGAAATTAATCTGAACATCGCTAATCCTATCTATTAAATCTCAATTTCTTCAAAATAGTTGGCATAATTGTGCAAACAGTTATTCATATAAACATTCATTTAACGTGTTGTGTTTTTTTTAAGTTTTTTCTTTTTCTTCTTTTTTTTGGCCACACCGCGTGGCATGTGGGATCTTAGTTCCCTGACCAGGGTTTGAACCCGAGCACCCTGCATTGGGAGCACGGAGTCTTAACCATTGGACCGCCAGGGAAGTCCCTTAACGTGTTTTTAATTATAGTTCATGTGTGCCAGGCACTGTACTGGTCTCCAGAAATACAGCATAAACAAGACAGGTAGGTCCCTGTTTGTATTGGAAGCTTAGCCCAAGACAAGTCTGTTCCTCCTCATTCCTATCTCTTCATTTAGCCAGGGCTCAGCTCTCCCCATTCACCCACACACCACAATCACCCCTGCCTGTCACTTGCCTTCCACACCTACCCATACATCTTCCCTGCCACAGAAGACAAGGGAGAGGACTGTTGGTGACACTCATAATGACCCAGACATCCCTCTCCTACAACTGCCAAGCCCCAGTAAGCCTCTAGGGAAAAATAAATAAATATCCACTGTTCTGGAAGTTGAATCCTTGTCCTGCTATTGCTATGAGACATTTCTGGTAGACCATTAAAAAGCAAATATAAAAACATATATTGCACCCCAGTGTACACTGAATTTCCCAACGCCTCTTTAAGTCTAATGACAATCTCTACAGTCTTTCTCTTCTGTTCTTCTTTCCCATAAATGTGAGAAATGAATTTTTATGTCTCCTGAAATAAAACATGTCAGGCCCAGCCTTCTGTGGAGATCATATAGGGAACTGCTATGGATAGGATATTTTAAAATATAAGGCATAGAAAGTGAAAACTGGTTAGGAAAAAGCAACGTGTGCTATGAAGGCTTTACTTCCATAGAAAAATTACTTCTGTTATGTAATTGTTATATCAATAATATAATTAAATCTATGACATTACTGTTCAATCTGAAAATATGGGAGGAACAAAATATGGTGTTTCTTTCCCATTCCTCCTCCAATCAACCATAAGATGTAAATAATAAAAGAATACTTTGAGTACTTATAAACTGGTGGATAATTCCACAATAGTTTGAGTAAGTAAAAAGCTGATACTTTCATCTAACAGTATATCAGAACAAATTAAGCATCCCTGTATACCTTACAAGGTACAAGACATGTTGCTAGAAGCCAGACAAATCATGATTATCTAAAATTCAGAGAATACCAGGAATCTTTGACTTATTTCTCTCTATTTAAGCAGGATTTAAAGACTCTATTAAGAAGCATGTTTTACTCATTTTTCTATCCCTCACACTCGATAACTGTCGAATTTAATTAAATGTCAGAAGCAAGTCTTGAGTTTATTGAGATTCAGCTCAAAGACTGATACGGTACAGCTAAGCAAAAATTAGATTTTTTTTTAAAGTTCTGTAAATATTCTATAAAAGCTCTCCATACATTAAGTGTAACCTCTTCATCTCTGCAGGTATAGGTGAGGCAAATTCATGTGTTAATAGTATGGTTTATACAGTAGTCCCCAAATCTGACTGTACGACAGAGTTACCTGGGGTAGAAGGATGGTAAAAATTCAAGTCCCAGGACACCATCCCCAGCAAGTTTAGAACCTCAGATGGTTCTAAGAACTCATATTTGGGGTTCACTGGTGGAGACGAAAGATCCCTGGACTGACAAGGGAGTTCTGATACCTGCTGCACCACAAAGTAATCACTCGACCTTGAGCAGCACTCAGTCTGCTAGTCCTTTATTCATCCTGCAAGCACTCATGGAAAATAAACTATTATCCTCTCTGAGTTTCAACTTCCTCATCTGCAAAATTAGGCCATTGGAATGGATGATCTGAAAACTCTTCAGCCTCTGATTCCACCCTATAATCTACACTGTAATCTTTCTACTTGCATTTGTCATATGGAGCCTTATAGAAAGTAATTGTGCATCTTTTTAAGGTCCCTATTGAATTAAGTTCAGCAAACATATATTGAAAAACATATTATAACCAAGCATAGCACAAGATCCAAGCACTGGAAATATGTTGGGAAAAACCTGACTCTTGCTTCTTGTATTCTAAATTCTCAATAAATATTTTTGAGGGAATGAACGAAAGAATGAATGGACAAGTAGACATTGCTTCCTAGTTGAGTCTCAATTTCCTCAACTAAAAAAAATCTGTGTACAAAAATTACCTTTTAAACTAGGGATATAAAAAAGGGTTTTATCTTGAAGCTAACTGTGGATGATTGAGAACTGTGTTGGAAGAACTATGCTACTGAACCCAGGAGAAAAGATACTACAGTCAATTAGCAATGTCTAGACATATTTGTCAATCCTGTTGTAAACATAAACCCTTCAACATTTAAAAATATATATTGCAAGACTTTTGGCTGCCAAGCACTGCTCTAGGCTCTGGAAATACAATAGTGTCCTGTTAGTAGGTGAGACTAAGAATAAATGTGTAAACAATTGCATAAATGAGATAATTTCTGATAGTCATGAAGTGGCATAAAGTAAATAAAACGAAGCAATAGGATAGAAAGTGAGAGGAGAAGAGTGATACACTGGCTAGAGAAGCCCTTCCTGAGGAAATGACACTGGAACTAAGGCCTAAATGAAAAGAAGCAGCCAGTCACTAAAAGATCTGAGGTGGATGCCAGCCAGAGGAAACAACTAACACCAAGGCCTCTGTGAGGGGGCACCCTTTATGTGCTCAAAGATGGCAAGAAGGCCCATGGCTAGAGTGTGAGGAAGAATGGGACAGGTGATACTAGATGATACCAGAACAGGTTCACCCTTTACATTTGCAGGGCCAGACCCACTCTTCCCCATTTTGCTTTCTACCTCCAGACCCTCATCCCATGGAAAGCCTTGCACACACGTGTGTGTACACCTCTACTTGCTTTCCAGGCTCCATCAGAACCTCTGCTGGTGAAGTCAGGCATCTATAGGTTTTAAGGCTCCCCAGAAGATTCTAATGTACAGCCCTAAGCAAAAAAGTGAAGATTTAATATAAAAACAGAAGAGGGGCTGAGTCTATGGCCCAGAAAATAGTAAGGAAAGGGAATGTAATAAAGTCAAAATAATGTTTGGGAACATCTGGGCACAGAATACAATCCCAAATCACTAACCTCTTTCCTAGGATAAATAAAGAAAATCTCTTCCTCACAGCCTCACAACTCTGAGAAGCAAGTCCTACTTTTCAAAGATCAATTTATTTCAACTAACATTTGCAACCTATGTGCAAGGAGTCTTAATAGGTGCTATAAGAATCACAAAAACAATAAAATGGATCCTACCCTCAAGAAAGTTACAACCAGGACTACAAACATCTACTTCCAGCCTCATGATCTTATTGACATGACTTGAACCTCACCACTTCCTTCCTAGTGTCATCCATTTCAGATTTCAACCTTGCAGAGAATAGAAGCCTTTACTTTCTATAAACCAAGATTATATAAGTGTGCTTAGGAAATGATAGTGATGATGATTAAAGATGATCATCAGGGACTTTCAGGAAACACATGTTATACATGTGTTCATAGCTATAAGCAAATAAAATTTTTAAAATAGAAATAACCTTTGATGTCCTGCAACTGGCCCGTGCAGGACTGGCTCTCCCCTCTTGGCCCCTCTGCCCCCCTTAAATGCTTATCTGATAATCCTGAGGTAATAACTGAAAATAGGTTTTAGTGCTACACTTTCCAAAGATACTACCTTTTACCAGGAGCTTATTAAACACTCAAAATGCCCCGGATGAAAAGTAGTTAAGGGAGGGGAATTATATGGCACCTCCTTTTTTCCCCCTACCAAATTATTCTATGCCAGCTCTGAAACGTATCATATTTACAAAGAGAGGAAAGGTCACTACCAAGAGAAGCTAACCAAAGTAGAATATGCCATATCACACAATCACCTTATTAGCCTATATGTACATACATATGTATTTCACTGAATTCTTACTATTGCCAGTCATTATCTTGTTTAATCCCATGAGAAATAAATGTAATTATAATGTCCAGTTTACAGACTGAAGGAGTGAGATTTAGAGTGGTTAAGTGACTTGCCTAAAGTCACAAAGCTCAAATATGACAGAGATGGGAAAAGAAGCCAGGTCTGTCTAACTCCAGAGGCCTCCCTCCTAACCACGAATCTCCCTCTTTAGACACACCCTTCGTGTTTTGCCTCTACTTGAACACTAACTACAAACAGAGGATTCAAAATTTAAAAGGCTGATAGTCCCATCGGTAAGCCAAAGTAAGAGGTACACTTCTCCCAGGAAGGGATGGTCATACTACTCTATTACAAAGCCGTAGATTCCATGAACCCCTATTCATAGAATCCTAGCTTCTCAGGTCTTTGGGCTCATTCAGTCCAACTCCACTTAACACCAGAATTCCTCCTACAACAATCCAAGAATTTCACAAACATGTGCCCATAATCACACTAGAGACCAAACAAGAGAGGATAGATTCCAAATGAACTAACACTCTACTGGAAAATCAACTGGCAGTGTGTGCTTTCTGCTTTTGAGAATGAGTCAGTTCAGAGCATTTGTTAAATTTAAAAATGTAGTAAACTCCCCAGGACTAAAACCCTAGAAATTTCCAGAGAAAATAAAAACTTTCTTCCCCTTTGCCCACTGAAAAATATCACTTGTTTTTAGAAATATAGGTATGTTTTGTTTTTTTGTTTTTTTATTGTAGGATTTTTCTGGACACACACAAAAAGAAGACATGTCATTTTATCATCATTTCCAGGAGTTACAAATTTGAAGGTTTTCCAAGAAGTATCAGGTTATGCTTTAAAATAAATCAATATGTAGCCACCTTCATCCTCTGCTAATATCTGCCTCTGCCTGTCCTACAGCCAAACAGGGGCAAGCTTTAGTGTGGAATAACGCTCATTTCAGAACATGAAAAGGACTAAAAAGGAAGCGCTGGTGTGCATTTATTTTATCCTTTTGTGAAGTAATGGGCTGGGATATGTGGTCCTCCTGGTTGAGTAGGACAGGTATATTGGATACAACATGACTCGAGGACCTGATTTTTTTAAAGATATCATCTGACTCATACTAATACAGTCTAGGCTCTGGTTGTTTACATTTTCCTTACTCATTTAAGTAAGAATTCAAATGCTGACAATATCTAGCCCAAAAGTCATAAGCCTGTTACATACCATAGCGCCTTATCATACAGATTACATAGTGGTCAGACACTTGGAATGAGACTCACTCACTCATTCTGACCCTGTGTCTGTCATTTTCACCTGTGTGACTCAGAAAAACATTTTTAATTTTTCCAGAATAGTAACAGTACCTAACTTATAGGATTATTAGGGGGATCAAATGAAGTAATATACATAAAATCACAGCACAGTGCCTGGCACACAATAAATGCTCGATCAATGGTACTGGCATTGTTATTAGTTTTCAATAATAACAGACATCTAAGTCATATTACTATTTATGAGTACAAGGCAGTGGGTCAGATGGTGGGAGAAGGTTAAAGGTTAAGCAACTAACAGTCTATAAACCAGATGAGCATCAGTTGTACCATAAAGACTAACTTTTCTCAGCACATTCAGGAAGTACCTAAACCTAAACCAGGTTTATGATAATCTGAGGAGAACTGTATTAGTTTCTTAGGGCTGCTGTAACAAAGTATGAAATAAGTGGCTTAAATAACAGAAATCTATTATTCTAAGTCCAGTATTAAGATGTCAACAAGGTTGGTTCCTTCTGAGGAGCATGGGGGAGAATTTGTTCCATGCCTCTCTCCTAGCTGGCAATCTTTGACATTTCTCAACTTGTAAATGTATCATCTGAACTCTCCCTTCATCTTTACACGGTGTTTTCCCTGTTTGCCTGTCTCTCTCTAAATCTAAACTTCCTCTTTTTATAAGGACATCTATCATATCAGATTAGGGCCCATCCTAATGATTTCATTTTAACTTGATTATCTCTGCAAAGACCTGATCTCCAATTAAGGTCACATTCTGAGGTACTGGGTATTAAGATTCAAGACTTTTGAGGGGGATACAATTCAACCCAGAAAAAAAAAAGATATGCCCAAAAATAGGAATTATATTTGAAAATTTTTTGGAAGATATGCATTTTAATATAGTTTTTTCTTGAACCACTCAAAAATGCAAGAGAAAACATGTTGTAAACTATTAAGTATGACACTTGTGTCAAGGTGGCACTATTATGGCAGAAGGAACCTATATCTCTTCATAAAAGTAAGGCATTGTTGGTTTTTCAATATATCCTTCTTAGAGAAATAGGAAGCCAAAGGTTTCCAGTATCATGGCCAGCCCAAATGCCAATTAGATTACCTTGTAACAGACCACCATTTGGTTTTTCATTCAACATGTACTAATCAAGTACTTACTTGGTGCTTGACACCCTGTCAGACCTTACAGAGGTATGGAGGAAATCTAAAATAAGGTAAATGCTGTAAAAAGTGTTTTATCTGCTTGTGAAGATATGAATTATGTTTCTTGCTTTGTTTGCCTTAAGAATTATGGGACAATATCTCCAGTGGATCCAGAATGTGTGTTCTCTAAGGCCAATTTCCGGGAATCCTTGCATTATTAAGGAGCGACATAAGGTGTGATCTTGTCATGTCAACAAGGGTGGCTTCAGTGCTAGGTGTCATATGGAAATATGCCTGGCATATGCCATCTTTCACATGTAAGACAATTCACATTTTTCATCAAGTGCTATTCCCAAAGGTTACAACTATTCTCCTAGTTTAAGATTTGGCCCCTATATGGATGGGCAATAATCCTCAATCCAATGAGTTACAGAGTGAATTCTACCTTAGATAAATACCACGGAGAAATATGCGGCAAAAGGCAGAGAACACAACCTCCCCATATGCCGAAGTGAATCAAATTTATCCGTGCGTGATGCCAGAGGGGACGGCAGCTTTGGGTGACAGGTGGCACGCCTCTCCGCCAAGAAGAAGGCATTACTCCTGGCAGTTTTTTTAACTGAGGCATATGACCTAAGTAGTGGCATTTCACAGCTGAGAAACCAGCTTGTAATATGCCTTTTGGTTCACTGAGAGGCGGCCCACATGTCCACAGAGGCCGCATCTCTAGCTGTAAAACGTTGCAATGCATTCTTCTTACAATCAAATATTTATATTGCTAAGAAAATGTAAATGGACTGTATGATTAATGACATATTGCCAGACAAACAAAGAAGGTGGCTTCCCTGCAAAGGTATCACTTTCTAGCACAAATGCCTAAAGGAGGGGAAAAGGACCAGAAAAATGAGTGGGCAGGAAAAGTTAAAAATAAGTCCCTATTCATCATTCTTCGGTAGAAATTTGCAAAAGAGGGTCCACTCTATTTGACTAAATTAACAGGTGGAAGACAAATTCAAACTCTGACATTCTCAGCACTCTGACATCTGGGTCTAATGTTCAAATCAACTCTTCCACAACTCCACACCCTCCCCTCATCCTCTTCTCATCCATGCCCCACTGATGTGGCAATAATTATTTCTCTATCTCTCCTTCTGGACCATAAGCAATGGCAGGAGCTACAGAATATCCATAAAGTTTGGACACACAGACAATATTATTTTACTGTATAACAATATGAATATATATTCATATATATCTTTTTTACTATAAATAAAATAGCTGATAATTTATTATGGATGTTTCCCTATGTCACCAAACTTAACATCTGCAATCTGGATTCATTTTTGATACCTGATGCCTAGCACACTGCCGGATGATTAGTAGGATCTTTATTTGTTGAATAAGTGAATGAACTGGTTGGCTTACTGATATAAAGCTGACACTTGCCCTTCAAGGCAAAAGAGAAAGATAAAGGATGGAAGAAAATTAGAGAGTAGGCAGAATATATGAAGGTAAATGATTTGGAGATGCTTCAGGGCTTAGAGAGAGCAAAAGCTGGGCTGCAGTGAGAGTCTTTCCTCTGTATGCAACCTCAGGTAAGTCATCTAATTTTTCTTTTCAAATCAGGGACTTAGATAAATGTTTCCTTCAATGAAAACTCTATCATTCTAAATAAATGCTAAATAGAAGTGATTGCTTATAACTTTGGGGGAAAAGCAGGAGCCAGGAGGCAGTTATTAATAATTAAAGGGAGAAAATAATAATATAAGCTATGGTATAATATAACGCAACTAGATATATTTATATGAAACTTTACAGTTTCAAAAGCACTTCCACATCAGTTCATATGAACCTCATAGGAGGCCTAGAGGAAAGGCATGCCTGACCTTTTACAGATGAGAATGCAGAATTAAAGTGGTTTGTTGACTTGTCCAAAGTCACATGGGTAGCCGATGGAGGAAGTGAGACCAAACCCTGTTCCTCCCACTCAGTACACTTCCTACTGCATGTGGGGGCTACAGGGAATATTAGTACCGGACACCAGTACTCATAAAAAGGAAGAAAATGAGAAAAATATAACAACTTGAGAGTTTTAATTGACAGTAAATGTAGTGATTTTCCTTAATAATTAGAAAGGTGAAAGGCAAAGAGGGATATTAATAAAGAAGAGTTTACCCAAGAAACATGCAATTAATTGGATATGTTCTTTGCTTTATTCCACTGTTACAAGAAAGAAGCGAACAAAAAGAAAATTATTTATGAAGAATTTAGTAACAACCAAACACTTTCAAGGTTGTTGGTCCTTGGAAACTGAAAAGTCTACTATCTTGTTTCATTTACACTGATAGGGCTAGGCAATGAGAAAGGATGTGAAGCCCTGCAAGCTCTTAAATCATCAAACCTCTTACTAAGGCAGAAAAAGGGACTGAAACAACCCTCCTCACTTAATTCAATTAAACAAATATTTATTGAGTGTCGGCTGTGTGCAAGGCACTGTTCTAATTGCTGGAGATACATCAGTGAACACAACAAAACAAAGAACCCACACTCCAAAAATTTACCTTCCATCAGGGGATATATTCTATTGGGGCAGAATATTCTAGTAGGAGAAGGCATACATGTAACGAGAAATTTGATTAACTACAATGCTACATTCAGCAATTATTCAGGCTAGTTAATGCATAGTTCTAAAAATCACTGAATGTAAGAAATGAATAGATAAATATCTTTAGTATCATTTCCTAAATATGTACATTTTAAAAGCCATTTTTTGCCTGTTTCAGGAGCATAGAGTATTGCCTTGAGACATGTATAAATGACTCTGAAGGAAATAATTCATAAACCATCACAGTGCACTAGCATAAAATGTATATATTATCAGAAGGGGCTTCCAGAGGTTCTACCCAAATTGTGGTACATGGACCACATCAATACCACCTGAGAGCCTAGTAGAAATGCGGACCCTCAGGTCCATCCCAGGACTCCTGAATCAGAATCTGCAATTTATCGAGTTTGCAGGTGATCTGCATGCACACTAACGTTTGAGAAGCACTGCTCTAGTGCATGCTTCTGCACCTAGGAGAGCCTAAAAATAATCTTCTGAAAAGGAGAATATAAGCACTTCAAAAAGTAATCATTCACTCAATATTGTTTTTTATTTTTAAGAAGTCGCTTCTTTTCAAGTAAAATTTTACTTTTAAAATGACAGATCAAGGATATTACATACTAAGCTTTCCTTTGGCATGTACCAACATAGAAGAAAAAATGAAATTTGCCTTTTCACAGTTTCAAATCTACCATAGCTAACCAAAAACAAAGGGTAGTTCATGCTTCACATATATTAATGCGTAGGGCCTCCCTCTACACTGTGATTAAATGACCATCTTCCCCAACAGGTATAAGAGACATAGGGTCTTTTGGATGTTTCATCCTACATCAAGCTTAGTTTCCCAAGGAATTATGGTCTGGCAGGCACATGATGAGAACACCAGGAAAAGTTAGGAAGTGGGTAGAAAGCAGGCTGCCTATCCATTTGTCACCGAACAGTCACTTTATAAACAGATTTATCTTTTCCTAAGAATAAGAAGAGGGGAGAACAGGAAAGGAGGCTGTTGAAAATTCACAGAGGCACAGCAGCCCTACTCAGCGCTGACCTCGGAAAAGAGAGAGCATGTTTCACCCACAGTACACACCCTGCCAAAATGGGGCAAGATACCCCAGCACGGCCACTGAGCAGACCCAGAACAGACCAAAAAAAGGAAAAGACAGCAGTGAGCAGAGAATCCGTGAGCCAGAGGAAGGCCTTTTTCACTAAGTTGAAGGAGTATGATTCTCCTCTGGTCTATGATCAACGCTCAAAGATTCTTCTGTCACACTAAACATACAAGAAATTTTTCTTCCATCTTTCGCATATTCAGCTATGAGTGTAACATAACCTCCCGACCTTCTACATTTAAGAAAACCTCTCAGCCTCTATTACTGTCTGTTTCATAACATACAGAAACTTCAGTAGGGATCTGTATCTACATTAGAGGCACTTTCATTTATACATGTGTGTATTAATATCCTCATTCCTCTTTAAATGGAGTTGAGGGGGTTTGCAATTATAGAAAGTAAAAAATAATGCTGTTGGGGTAAGGTGGAAGACGCTAATATCCACGCAGATAAACTAAACATTTTCTGTGCTTGAGCATCAAATTTAGGTTTGAGCTTCCTGGCAGGCAAAGCGAAAAAGGGAAAACGCAATACTCTCATTACCATTTAAGATGAAACATGCCAGTTCTTCAAGAGAGAAATTATTTCATCATATTTAAAGTCTAAAAAGAATTGTTAACGGACTTTATACAAGGGGCATTGAACAACATAATAATATCTTCAACAACAAAAAATGTGAAAATTATAAAGCATTATTTACATTTCCAATTCTTGTTCTGACCTTTAAGAAATGAAAAGGGACAGTATTAAAGTGCAATTTAGAAAATGCAATTCTTTAGGAAGAGTAAATAGAGTTAGGTATTTGGTATTCTGGAAAACTAATTTCTGCAAAGTGGTTGATAGTGATCTCTTAGACAATATTTTTAAGTTACAGTTCCCTCATCTGGCCTTGTGACAGGAGCTGGATAAAGGATAATTCTAGGCTATGATCTCTGGTGATCACCTGGTATCCTATGTAATTAACTAGAGAAATATTCTGGTGTTTTGGACATTGGGCTAGCAGGTGGCCAAGTTAATGAACTGCTATGAAGGCTGAGACTCCTCCCTTGTATCTGGGGCTTATACACTACTGGAAAGAATATCAAAACAGTATAAACTGACACTACTAGAAATTCGTAGTTTCTAGTAACAATTGGGTCCTCTAAAAATTTGCTCTACTTGTGTTTGACCTACTCCCTATCCCTTTCCACCTGCCTCATTGAATAATTGAGAAAACAAAGGTTGCCCCTTCTTTTCTCTCCTTCCCCAAACTTAACAGTACCATCACCCAGGGGAAAGACTTCTCCCATTCGTGTGGCCCAGCCATGATTTCTTCTTGCCTCCTCAGCAACTTTGCTTCATCAATTATCTTCAAACTTTCCTTTTCTACCATTCTTTTCCATCATCCTTTAAAACTGCTTAAGTCTTCTGCATCCCAGAGAATGTTTTCACCTGGAAGTGCATTTCTGTCTAGGTACCATCCTATCTCTCAATTTCCCTTCTCAGTCTCTGGGAACAATGGTGTATACCTGCAGCCTCCACTTCCTCCTGGCCTCTGCCCTTCCGATGGGTTTAGAAATTAAGGGATTCTTGAAGGGCAGAAGCTAAGAGGAATTAGAGGTTACTGGTATGGAGCACTGTTTCAGTAACCCTCCCTTCCCTGTCAGCTCAGTGATATTTGTCACTGTTTTCTTCTTGAAACTTTCTCCTCCCTTGGCTTCTGTGATGTCTGGTTCTCTCCTGGTTCTTCCTCTTTCTCCTCCTAGTTTTCTAACTGTTCCTTCTCCATCCCTTTTTTGGATCCTCTTCCTCATTTTAACCTTCCTCAAAGTTCTGCCCTTAGCTCTCTTCTCTTTTCACTCATATTCTCTCCCTTGGCAATTTCATCTATTCCTGTGGTATTAGCCACAGTCATTTTCTGACAAATCTCAAATCTACCTCCCTTTTCAGATATTTGGCCTATGAGATGACTCAACTTTACTGTCCCATAGATACCTCATACTGAACCAGTCTAAAACTCATGTTTTCCCAATCTGTGCTTCCTCTTTTTATTCCCTATTTAGTTGTATAAAATGGAAACATGGGAGTCATTCTAGACATTCTCCTTGATCCTCAGAGCCAATCAGTCACTAAATCCTAATTTCCCTACTAAATGGCTGTCAAATCCATTCTTTCCTGTCCATTCCCTTTGACACTTCCTTTAGTAAAGCTCTTATCATATCTTGAATAAGTTGATTAAACTGCTTTTTCTCCATCACTCCCCCAACTACCAATGGCCTGTCAACTTGTGTGCTAACTTCTAAACTGACACCTTTTCTTAATCTGTCCTCACCAAAGTTTTCAGGATGTCCTTTCCAATATATAAATCTGATCATGTTTCCTCCCTGTTTAAAATCCTTCACTGGCTTACCAAACTTACAAAATAGAATCTAAATTCCTTGGCTTGTCAAGTCTGTCCATTCATGACCTCAGCCTTTCCTGCATTTTCAGTTTGATCCTTCCCCACTCCTTTCCCTGAACATATATTCCAGAATTAGAGATATATTTAGAGTTTCCTGAACATACTTAGTTTTTTCATCAATATTTTTACAATTCTCGGTGTCCTCCTCTGATTCCTCTAACGAAGTGAACTTCAAATGTCACCTCCTTTGGAAGCGTCTATGTGGTTTTCCTCACTTCTTTCCCTAGCCCAGAGAAAGCTGGTCACACCTCTGTCTGCCACCTCTCTAATTCATACCTACTCCTATGGTTGCACTTATCAAACTGAATGGTAATCACCATATGGTGAGCTTCCTGATAGAGGGACTATCTATAGTTCATCTATCTCTGGTCATCAATGACTATAGCAGAGGGCCTGGCCCAGAGAAGATGCTCACTAACATTTACTTAATTAAAATAGAGATTTGAAAATGTCTTTTTTCCCAACAGTGTAATACCTGTTGACCAAAAAGTGAAAATATACATTGTATATTTATTTATCCAGGAAAAGGTGATATTATTTGTTTATTGTAATTTGTTTCTACTGTTTCTATATCCTCGAATCACCTGTTAAATTCTATTGTAAACAGTTTCTCCTCTTGAACATACTGTCCGCAATTTGTCTATTGATATTTTTTGTTCTATCCTTTATAATGTACAAATTATATAATGTGTTAGAGTACCAAAAAGAACAGAGGAAACTGCCTCAGTGTATCCAGCAATAATTGCAGAATAAGCTATACAACCAAAGAGCTTTCACTTAGAGCTACTTGCTATGGATGCAATTGTTATGAAGGAAGAGAATAAGAAGACGAATGTGCTGCTCAGAGTTAGCAAATTAGCAAGATATACCCCTTCTCTCTTTATTTGCACAACCTCACCCCAAGACATTCCTGTATTTACTTCATACAGGCTCTCCTGCACTAAGGACATCTTCTTATTTAAGGTTACAATGGCCTGGTAAGAATAATGAGATCTGACATTTACTGAGCTCTATACACAGAACTGTCTCATTTTATCTGCACAATAACCTTAAGGGATTGTTTTTGGACATTTTTACCCTGATGGCTCTCTAAACATGGTTGATTCCATGAAACTCTGGGTCAGTCCTATCCCTGACCCCTGGAATCCACCCCTGCCCATCCTTTTTTAATTTTCGCATACTTATTCACTATTCAGCACCCCTGGTTACTTGTTATAGAGATGGTACCACAGAGCTGTCTGAGTGAATGTGATCTCCCACTCTTGACCACAGACC
The DNA here is from genome assembly GCF_009873245.2 of Balaenoptera musculus. Classification (NCBI taxonomy): domain Eukaryota; kingdom Metazoa; phylum Chordata; class Mammalia; order Artiodactyla; family Balaenopteridae; genus Balaenoptera; species Balaenoptera musculus. Next base: position 19,823,141 of record NC_045796.1, read on the forward strand.
TCACAGGGATAGAATGTTTCCTTCTTTCTTTTCTTTAAAAAAAAAAAAAAAAAAAGTCCTCCTTTGCGGTCTTTATTTTTCTGCACTGAAGGAGCTGGGGGGGAAATGACATATTTATAATCTCCTCAACTAAAGTTTCAAGTGGAGTAGACACTTTAAGCTGGAAATTCATTTTTTCTGAGAAAGGACCTTTATTTCAAGTTGGTAACAAGCACAAATATAGAGGTAGAGTTGCTCAGATCCAGGGAAGAATCAGATCAAATGAGAAAATGCTTGACGCAGACTTTCCAGGGGAATGTGGAGAGCAGGTGAGTTGGAAGCAAGAGAAGTTAAGTAGGCTTGTATTGTTCAAGAGCTTTTTGGTGTTTAAGAGAACAGAGCTATGTGTTCTTGGTGAGTTCAAGGTGCCAGACTGTGGACAGAGTGGGTGGGCTGCTGAAGTGAAGGTGAAGGACACAGAGTTGAGATCAACAACCTATGAGGGCAGGTATCAATGGGTCACACACATGAATGCTGGAATCACCCAAGAGTATTGAAAGGAAGACTCTCAGCAGTGAGAATGAGTTTTCAGTGACAGAAGAGTCTCCTGCAAGCTGCTAAATGACTGCAGCAATGTTGGGAAGAACATAGCTGGGCCAGATGATATAAACCTACCTCACAGGAGAGAGGAATGCATGTGGGTGGCCCATGTGATTTAAAAATAAACAATCAATAGATCCTTGGGTTAGGAAAGTATCTAACACAAATTTGAATAAGTCCTGGCTTTGTTACTAATGAATGTTATGGTCTTAGGCAGGTCATTTTATTTCCCCGGGCCTTTGTTTTCTCATTTGCAACATGAGAAAGGTTCCTAAAACCTATAGCACAAGCTGAACTTTTATCTTAACCATGAATTGCATTTTTATTTTATGTTACTAAGTTTTAGATTCAAAAGTCTTCACCTTATTAACTGATTTCATGTACGTGTTCAACTTTCATCAGTTAAGAAGGGCTAACTGATGGCAGTTTAACAAAAGCAAATGAAAGCTAGTTATACATACTGTTTCCTTGTTCTCTGAAACACTGCTGTGAGTAAATAACATGGTAGTGATTATCATTCCCATTTTATAAATAAAACTGAGATGAATGTATATTATTTCCCATAGTCTTTTATGTATTTATTCTTTTAAGTGATTAAATGTACTTTCTGTAACCTGTAAGCCTTTAACTACCTATATATTTCTATGTCTCTTCCAACAGACTATAGTACCCTTGAGGACAATAATAATAACAGTAATGAAATAATAATAATAATTTTTATTCTTTTAATTTATGTGTTCCTAGTGCCAAGACCAATGCCTGACACATAGCAGATGCATGAATTTATCAATGAATAAAAGGTCATGTCTTCATTAGAAAGCAAAATAAGTTACTTGGCAAAAAAAGAAATGCTCCCCAAAATCTTCTTGTCCTTCAATTGCCAATTAAGGCTTTTATCTGAATCATTTAGATAATTGCCTTGAATCTTCAATTTGTTGGCCATGAAGTAACTAAAATAGATGATCCTAAATTCGATAAATGATCATTTCTGATCACCAAGTTTCTGCTTGAGCCAATACTCTTCATAAAAACATTAATGCTGTATTTGGTACCACAATGCCTTAAGTTTATGAAAGCAAAACTTCCCATGAGACTGAAGAAAACTAAAATTATAATTTTTCATGAAAATTAAAATTTAAAATGTAGACATTTATAGAAGACAATTAAGCATGAAAATTAGTAGAACTTGCACACATAAAGTACATAAATATTTCTATGTAAGTTTAAAATCTAATGATAGCTCTTTGATGGATAAGACAGCTACATCATTTTGACAAGACTTTATGTCTCAGCCTGACTCTGATTTTCAACTACAGCTTCTCTGAAAACTGACAACCTCTCCTACTGAGATGTTGCTTCCAAAATAATATCAGAACAGCATGCACTATGAGCTGATTTTTTCAGTGGTTGTAGGTGCTTACTAAACTATTGTGTCCTCAGCTATGGTTTCCCAGCCCTCTGTGGTCTCACTACAGGGCATGCTGAAAATATGGCTTCTGACAAATTTCTTTATGATGACACCACTCCAGCCACCTCCCAGAAAGTTATTAAAAATCCATAAAACCATCATTATATATTAGCTCCATAGATCACCAGGAGAAAAAATTGTAGTGTTTAAAGAGGAATGGCAACTGCCAAGCCACATGATAGAAATACAAAATAGAAGTTGCCATCACCATCCACCCTATGCAGGCCAGCTACTTGTAAAATTTGTTCCAAAGCAAATGAAGTCACAGGGTGATTGATGGTATGGCAGAAGAATCAAGAAGAGTTCAAGATTTCTCAAAATAATAAAGGTGTCTCGTTTTTTCATCTTTGTATTTCACCTTAATCCTTTGTACATAGAACCTGTTAACTAAATACTGATTAAATAACTTAGAAAATGGCTTAATAAGTCTAGTCAATATAGAAAAAATAACAAAGACAGAAACTCAAAAGTATGACAATCTAGGCCATTTTTGATAAGAGTGAGTGGCTTTATGTTTTTCAACAGGCTTCAAGATTACCACTGTATCCCAGCATATGTAACAGTTGACATTCACAATGATTACTTCGTATCTTCAAGAAAAGTTCCTATTAAATTCAGCACTCTCTTTAAAAGATGCCAGGGAACTATATAATATAATTTGCAAAGACCACCTTGTAACATGTTTAAAGTGTAAAAGGTTGGAGTTTAAAGAAGTCAACTCTCAAGTACCCAGGTTAGTCAGTCAAGAGAATCAAGGTTCTCGGTAAACAAGGTAGGATGCGAACACTTTTTTTAAATCACAAATAGGGTAACTTATGACTGTGCCTGGATTTATTCTGTCCAGACACCCACTCTTGCTAGTAATGTATGTGCTCTTAGCCAAAGTTCACATCAAGTTGAACATATTAAATCTAAGTCCATGTTGTTTAAACATAAAGAATCGTGATTTTAAAACCTACTTATTGCAGGTCTGTTAATTACACCAAAATTCTCCTGGTCCTTCAGGATTGCAAAACTGAAGATATCTTTGACTCTTTGTCTCTAACTCTTTGGTACATTGAATTCTCCTATAAAGTATTCCTTTGAAGTACTTTTATTCTTCCTAATTATTTTAACAGCCTAGTACCTAGAATTCTACAAACATAAACTTTCATGGCTAGTTTTCTCCCTCTCCATCCAATGTATCTTCCCTATGCATTTCAGTAAGAATTCACTTTCTTTTAATTATCTTTGAATCACATCAAATTCTGCTTTGACATTTCTTTCTTGAAATCAAAACTCTTTGGCTCATGCTTCAAGATTCTCCATTATTTGTCCTTCATATCGATAAACAGTCATGGAATCACAGAATATAAGAACCCACATTTGGGGCTTCCCTGGTGGCGCAGTGGTTGAGAGTCTGCCTGCCAATGCAGGGGACACGGGTTCGAGCCCTGGTCTGGGAAGATCCCACATGCCACGGAGCAACTGGGCCCGTGAGCCACAGCTACTGAGCCTGCGCGTCTGGAGCCTGTGCTCCGCAACAGGAGAGGCCACGATAGTGAGAGGCCCGCGCACCGCGATGAAGAGTGGCCCCCGCTTGCCGCAACTAGAGAAAGCCCTCGCACAGAAACGAAGACCCAACACAGCTAAAATAAATAAATTTATAAAAAAAAAAAAAAAAAAAAAAAAAAAAAAAAAAAGAACCCACATTTGAGCTGCTATCTTTATTATTAGCTCCCGGCCCACACTCTCCACACCAGCCAAGAAGACCTGCTTATTTCATTCCCCATGGGGACATTCTTACTACTGCTTTTATCTTTTACAAAGGCCATATTAAAAAACTAATCAAAATTCCCTTTTCTCCAGCTTTTTTCTAGCTAATTACACTCACCAATATTTTCTTTCAGTGTTCCCTAAACACATATAAACTCATGTTTCTAAATGTCTATACTGTAATGATTTGTTTTTACTCATTTTACATGTGTTCAAACTGTAATCCCTTTAGAGTGTAAAGAACTTAGTAACTGAGACCAAGTCTTCAAATTTCTTATAAACAGTTTTTGGGATAGTAAATTTTTTACTAGAGTTGTAAATGTGCTGTGATCATTTTTCTACTTTTATGCTATTTATTTATTTATCTATAAAGTGGTATAGTATGTAATGAAAAAACTTACTGTCAAGGAAATTCATAACAGGCTGAGTGACCACCCAGATTAGTAGTTTTCTGGTAATGGGCTATGGGAATTTACACTTGACTCTCTCTTACTCAGTTTTATCATATATAGTCAAATCTTGAGGACACAAAGCTGGGATGCTAAGATGAATTAAGTAATCAAAGTCCCACAACTTATTGATAAGGCAGATTTAAGCTAAAAATTCTACATTTAAAAGGAAACAAAAAACAAAGTCTTCCTCTTAGAATAATAATAATAATAACAATATTAAAAATTACCCAAGCATAAAAGAAAGGAGATGTAGCCTAGTATCAGCTCATATTTTTAAAAAGACTTTTAGATAATAACTTATCTAAGATCTACTTGAGTTATCTATGATTATAAGGGAACTAAAACTTAGAATATATGAGTGAAGGAACTGGTGAGGTACAGCATAAAAGAGAGAGAGTTCATTGATAATAAATATCACGTGGAAGAGAAATTTGAATTGTTTGGATGATTCCCAGTAGTCGATAGAAACTTCAGGGAGTCAGGTCATTAAATAGAAAAACTGACTAATAGGTGAAATTCTGCCTCGGAATTTAAGTTGTATATTCTCCAACTCTCATTAGAAATCCTAATCATAATTAGGGAACTTAGAGCATATGGGAACAACTTCTGGGCAAAGATGTAATAATGGTGTTTTAAGCATCTTTAACTGGTTGGCCTAAATAACCTTTCAAGACATTCTACTCCTTATATTGTGATCAAACAGAACATTTATTAAGGTGACTTACTGTGAAAATAGTTTGGAATCGAGATAAGAATGGTATAAAGAAATTTTCTGGTGCATATATAGAAAAATATGATATTTAGTAGAAATAAAATTCTTACATGTAATTGCATTAGCTAAAGTAATAGTTAACTGATGTTCTTATGATTTAGGAGGATTTTCCTCTGATGCCTTTAGACTTTTAGAGTGTTTTATATCAAATAGAGCAAAGCTTCTAAAAAGAAAAAGATCAGATTTTGAAAAGAAGCCAAAGAAGGCCAATCTCATGTAAAGTGTAAGCAAACGTCCAAAAAAAAAGGTGCACCACAATGAAAACATAACTGTAAACAAAAGCATACAGCAGCATCACTAAATCCCTTATCATATACTCCTCTGACACTATGAGACAAAATATTAAGGGAGAAAGGTGTAAAACAAATGAAAATGTATTCAATCCAAAAACTTAACTTTTTGAAGCTACAAACTCAAAGAATAATCTTTTTGGACTCATCCAAAGCTTTGATTTAATCAACTAGAATTATTTTTTAAGTATTGTTTTCTACAATTTTTTGAAATGATAAATTTGGTTTTTGATGGGGAATCTACATTTTATCAGAAGGATGGAATACAATGTCCTTGGCCAAGATATTCTTCACAGAAGTAGGCTATTTTTGTATTCTATGATTAGCATATTTAAAGACACATGCCAGGTGAGCAGCTTGCTCCAAAGTGCACTCTATTTTTCTTTGTGGACAAGGCTCTGTTGCTTCAGTACCCTCCCTTTGACAGATCCTAATTCAATATTCCTCTCAGGAAATAATCCTGAAAAATTTTCTGGAGAGCCTGTTGCTGGTAACTTCATGTGAACTGATCCTCTTTTTATGTCAGGTAAACTGACAGTTATGACAAGAGGACAAGTGTGGCACAAATGACGTGGTAGAAGATTGAAAAGTATGTAAAAGAATATAACAAGTGAATTCTAACTGATTAAAACAAAACCAGAAAACACCTCCAAGCTTAACTTCAATATAAAGTAAAATAATAAAGGGATATAAAACTGTTGAAAGAATAGGATGCTCCATCTGCGGTTTTAAAGTCAAGCAATAGTAACCACAGAAATGAAGGTATGCTAATCTAGTCACCTATTACTTTTGATGTGAACTATACTAGGCTAACTTCTAATAAAAGAAACTGTGATGATCAACTGACTAGAGAATGGCTAATTCGGAAAGGAGAGGTGAAGGTCACTGGAGGTCCCAGAATTTCTAAACTCCAAATTGCTAATATCCAGACAATCTAGCTTCCTTCCTGAATAGTGCCCAGATGGCAGAGACAACACTGATATGTGGTCTTAGCTGCTTTTTGACAGGGAACTGTCACCAGTAGGTGACCCCATCAGTCTGAAGACAGGAAAATTACTAGATGATGCAAGAAAGTGCCTGCAGGCCAGTACACTATGGGTCCCTGAGAAGCAGGAGGGCAGAACCTCAGAAAAAATAAATTTTCAGTTGGAGCTTATACAAAGGACACTGTTATATTTCTTTGCAGATAGAAGAAAATAAAAGCAATTTAGTTTCCACAGAATTATACCTAATAAGAGAGGAAACAAATTCTCTTTGAGAAGAAATAAGATATATATAACAGGCAAGGTGAATGGCATCATTTCTTGGTAATAAAATAGACACCAAAGTTAGCTCTGATGCTGTTCTATGAACACAATCTAGTCTGTAATCAACTATTATAATGCTATCGGACATTATCCCTGCCACACAACCCAAGTCAGAAGGCAGAAGGGAACAAAGTAATCCAAACTAACACAAGGGTGGAATTTTAATATCAGCCCTTCCTCAACAAAATTTGTAAACACAAGTCCAATTAATTTTCCAAAAAGACAACTCTAGTTGTCAGAAAGCACTATTAGCAATTATTTTTAGGAAAAGGATGCAACTGGAAAACATATTGAAGGGGGGATGGGGAATCTTTTCTCCACTCCTCTCCACCCCCAAAATAAAATGACATAATAAAATATAGAAAATAAAACTACCTTGTAAAAATGATGTATTACTTCTTCTTGAAGGAGGTATTTACACTTCTAATATCTATAATCAATTACCTAGCTCATTTGAGGGAGAACTATTAAATAATTAAATAAATCACATTCAATCTACTTTTTGCCATTTCCTTTTAGAGAGATCGCTCTAATGCTGATAATTAACACATTTTTAACTTGTGCTTTCAAGATGGTCCATTTAAGCACTGGAGGAAACTATACTAAACAAAAAAATGTAGGAAATTAACATTAACCATAAAAATGTAAGGAGTTAAAATCTGAACTTAAATCTGTGTCTTAAAAGAGTAATATGTAATTTTGTTGAAAAAGAGGTAGGCAGTTCACTATGAAAAATCAAGTTTCAGAAATAGGAATCAGTTTTTAGAACTCACAACACTGCAACAGGAAGGTTTTTTGTTTTGTTTTTTTCCAAAATCAAAGTCTGAAATTTCTACACAATTTTTGTTTGTCCTAAAAACTCTGCTCCCTTTAAAGTTAAAGCATCAGTTTTCATTAACATAACCATATCACCATTTCAGTAAGAATGCTTCTTAATTTCTGTATCAGAATTCACACCAGCAACTGAATACTGTGTAACTGTTAAAAGAACGTGAAGTCATACCTATGGCCTTTCTGTTAATAATTTGATATTAAGAAATATAAATGCAGCAATACCTTTAAGATTCTCTTCCATATGCCAGCATATACACGTGAATTGTCCTGGACATTAATTCGTAACCTGGGTCTCAATTTCTCTATAAACCTGGGAGAGTTAAAAGTAGATGACTCAAAAGTTTCATTTTATCCAACAATCAGTATAGGGTAAGAGGAGAAGAGTAAAGAAAATCTATATATAATAAATTATTCGAGAATTCATGTCTGTAAGACTCTGTATAAATCAAAGTTTTTAACCTCAGGTAAAATCTATTTCACTTTTAAAAGCTATTTTAAACATGATATCTACTATCATTTTATTAGTAATTTATAATTTGTCTAACTTTAAATTCTAATAAGCAAAGTCATTGTGTTAGAAAACAAACAAACTAGAAACCAAAATTCAAATCCAAGAGGTCATCAGTGCTATTGCTCATAAGACAAGATAATTCTTTGGGAGAGTGAGGGCATATGGACAATTTTAACATATTAAGTAGGAAAAAAATAATAAACTATTTAAATTATTTACTTTTCCTTTGTATCTAAGGAACCCCAGAATTTAAAACATAAGTTTCTGATATATTGAGGGAGATGACTGCATTAATCCAATATTTACAGGTAAGTTATGAATGTGTAAGAAGGGGGCACACCAGAACAAAGAAGCGCCTTCAGCTGTTCATGACAAGATAAAGCTTTCAAGTCCGGTTTAGAGGACAGCAGTTTGCTTTTTGTTTTTTGTTTTTCTAACTGCTCACAATGGATTAGTCTATTAAGCTTGGGAAATCATAGCCCATCACTTAAGGGTAGTATAACACCTTGGGCAAATAAACACAAACTCAGAATATCAGGGCAAACAAGTATGTAAGTCCAAAAACTACAACTGGGCACTGTTCATGGAGAGTTTGGTGTCTTTTTGGTTCCTGCTACCCCCGGAAACACCATGGGACAGTTTTCCTACACTATAATTATAGGAGGATGAGGACACAAGGCAATGCCTGAATGGGCATGTACGGAGAAGGGTAAAGTCTCTTCCCAGAGTGCTAGAAATAAACAGGAACAACACTATGATCCCAAGCGCACATCAAACAATGCCCTGGCTTTCTGTGCACTTTTCTTCCCCAAATGCAATGCCTACCTTCCGTGTGGACTGCGGAGACATAGGTCCAATTGTAACGCTTGACTATGTCAAGCATCGCCCTTGCCTGCAAAGTGTCAGAAGGGACAACCCTCAGGAAGTATTTGTACAAAGTTTTGTCACTCAGGTCGATGCTTGTGGCGGAATATGCGATCTGGGGGATGTCGAAGAGCTGGAGCAGGTTCTGCACTTGAATGGCTACGGAGCTGGAGCCCGGGCCGATCACGCCGGCAATGGGCTTCTTAGTCCTGCCTGGGGGGAGGGTCTGGCCGTCAGGCAGGCACCGGTTGAGCCCGTCCTTCTCGTCTCGCATGGAAATCAGAGAGTCCCTGATGAACTCAATGCTCTGCTCCAGAGCCACAGAGGAGTGCCAGCAGGAATCTCGGATCTCACTGCCCAGGGTGATGTTGGGCAGAAGGACCGGGTCCGCGTTGATCTTATCCAACGTGTGGAACATGGCCTCCACCCTCTGGATGCCATACTGCTCCCTGATCTCCCCACACTTCCTCTCGGGGACCTTCTCGGCCGGAGGCTGGTGGTGGACTGAAAAGAGGGCCCCAATGATGACATCTCCGTCCATTCTGGCCACTGAGCGCTGAGACGAGGCTCCTGCCAGCAACAGTTTCCTGCCGGGGCCTCTGGGGAGAAGGGACATCTCCAAAAAGACAGCTGGGAAGAAAACCAAGAGGAGCCGGACCATTATGCTGAGGACGCCGTCCACAGCCGGCCAGCCGCGTTCCCACGCTGGTCCAGCCAGCAGGCTCTGCGCGCTCACAGTGCGGACCCGACGCCTGACGCCTGCTTCTCCCCCCTCGCCAATGCCGCTCGTCCGACGACTTGAGCTTCTGCACCCCCGCCTCCTTCCCCTCCTCCTCCTCCTCCTGGTCCTCCACGACCACCTTTACGCCCTGGCGGCGTCCCTAGGGGAATTCGAGTCCCCCTTCTTCACTGGTGCATCCAGGTAAACTGACCAATGGTACCATGGGAGTCGTGGTGGCTGTGGTGAGCTGGACGCTGCCGGCAAAACAGGAAGGAAATCAAAGCTCCGTTATTACAGGACCTGTGTCAAAACTCTGGGGTCAGTGCTGGTTAAGAGTTGCCCGGTCCATTTCATGATATGGGCTGGAAGGACATCATGATAGCGGCTGGAGGGACAGCTTGGGCGGCAGCTCTGGTCAAGGCGTAAGGCGGTGCGTTCGGCCCCCAGTACCCTCCTCCGTCCCGGGAGGCGCAGAGCCTCGCCGACCCGTCCCTTCCTGCAGCTCCAAGTCTCTTCCAGGTCCCCAAATACCCTCACGATTACTGACTTGAGGGGGAGTAGGGAAGAGGGAGAAAAAGGAGCTACGTCTTTCGACCTTGGAGAACTTTCCGGATTTGAAAAGATCAACTTCTTTGCCCAGAAGAAATTTGGAAACTCTTTCATTATGAAGGCGGAAGCGCTACTTCAAAATAAACTCGAACCAGGGGTGCACATTTTACTTTAACTTTGAGGGGTTGAAGAGACCCTAACATACTACCCAAGTAGTAAATATAAATTTGCCAGCTTGAGGAAATCCATATTAGTTACTAAGGCAACGCCTGGTAAAGTCTCCGCATGTCGGATTTTGGTGCATCCCCCCTCCCTCCCCACCCCGCCCAAGAAGTCAGCTTATTGTAGACGTTCAGGGGGAAAGGGTACAGATGAGATAACTTGTTTCCCGCGACCCAGGATGGAGGGAGGGAATGGAGGGGCCCCTGCACTTCCCTAAATCCAGACCTTTGGCTTTGCATAGTTGCTAGAAAGGGAACAGAGGGGAGCTTCCGGGTTGCTCTGGCGGCGGCAGTTCAGCCCTGCCGCCTTCAGAACCCTGGACAGTGCTCGGTCAAGCGACTGAGGCATTCCTCCGCAGGGCCGTTTGCGGACGCTTTGACCAGCGAGTTGCAATTCTTTAACCCCCAGCCCCCAACCCCGCCAACCCCCGACTTCACTCTTTCAACCCCCCTCCCTGCGTTCTTTACACACACACACACACACACACACACACACACACACCCCTCCTCGTTTCCCCAATACCCCTCCATCCTCATTCTCTTCGCCTTGCAGCTAGAGCTCCTCCAGGTATATTCAAACCCTACCACTTAGGGGGCAGAGGCGCCAAATCTCAGCCGCCTGCGGGGCTGAAGTTGTCGCTCTCTCTCGTCCCTCTCCGGCTCCCTTTTTCAAGGTGAGAGTCAGACGAGAAAGGAGCAAAGGGAGCGGGCGAGGAGCAAGAGCACGGGCGGTGAGGCAGGCAAAAGAGGAAAGACAACCCAGGCATCCATGCGTCCCGACGCTTCCCGGGGAAGCAGGACTAAAAGACATACATAATCGAGGACGCCTCCGGGACAAGGAGAAAAATCCCATAGATTGGGACTTGTGTCTGCCAGTGTGGGTGGGTTCCCCCGCCGGGAGGTGTCTGCTCACCTGGGTCTGCTTGGAGAATTTGGACTTGAGACGGACCTGAGTCCGGGTAGACAGCGCTGTGGTCCCCGGGCCAGAGTACCGCGGCCAAGCTCGGTTCGCAGACGCCTCAGCTCTAATCCAGACGGTGCAAGGATGCGATCTGGGCTGTACACTAGTGCCCTCTTTCTTCAGCACTATTTTACCGCAAGGAAAAAAAGAGGGAGGAGGGAGGGGAAAAAACAAACAAACAAAAAAAAACAGGTCACCCAAGGCTTGTCTATTATCTCACGCATAAAAATCAGTCGTTTAATGGAGGGGGGAGGGGATAAAATCTAGGGATAAGTGGAGAATATTAATTCCTTTACTACTAAAGGGTTCTTAAAGAAGCTGCCAGCTATATGAATAGTCAGATCTGGAGAAAGGAGTGGGGAATGGCTTAGGCTGCTTTACAGTGGATATTCCTTGTATGTATTTCAGGGACTCAAACATATTTTATCTCCCTGGAAGTAAAACCCCTATGAGGGAAATAGAGTAAATGCATTTGAAGACATCTATACAGGCTCTACTGGTAGGTTGCAAGGGAAAGGGGGAAGAGGCTGCATGGGGTGGGAGTAGGGGAAAGAGAGGTAGGCACAACATGAATCAAGGTAAGCCAAATGAAGAGAGGCAAACCTTGGCTACATTTTCCAGGTCAAGATGTAACTAAATTGAGAATGAGAGTCAGATCACATGAAAACACTGGAGTGAAAAACACTTATCCAAATTCCTCTCAGGCTGCCATCACCCTCCCAGAGAGGTCTACAGTGTTGTTTCTTACAGTGTGAAAAGTGGAAGTTAAATCACATTCCTCTGGGAACATGTTGGCTGAGCAGAATGTGTCCCAGCTTCTTCAGAGGAGAAAGACAGTGTGCCTTTCCTCTCTTGCTCAAAGCTTTCTATTTGTGCCATGTGCAGAGAACAGAGATCAGCATATTTGGGTCCCTTTATAATCGCCTTGCTCAGGTCAGGCTGGAGGGGACAAACCACATGAGGCAGTTTTAAAAACTTTTTAGCATGTTCCATGAAACAGGACAGGAAATGCCTCCAGTCAGGAACAGAAGCTCTTTCTTGTTCTGACTCTGGTCTTTTTTCCAAATGTCAGATTTTTCTGGATTTTTCTTAAGTTACCTAAAGAGTATAGGAATTTTTTTTCTTTTTCAGCAAATAATGCATGGAACCAGGTACACATCCTTTAGGCCTAAAAGATCTCAGTTTTGGAAGTAACTATATGTTTACTCAAGGAAAATAAGAGGTAAGTTTCTGTCTCACACATAGGGTAAAATAGTTCTCTGCTTGTACCCTTAGGAAGATGTCAACTTTAAGAGCAAGCCACAGGTGTTCACAGTGTCCCACAGTATCTCGCTTCGTCTATTAGCCATTTAAGCTCCATTTTAGATAACTCTATTCTAGTAAGTTAAGGCCTAAACATGATTTTCCTGGAATATTTCATAGATACAATGAATGTACAAAGATTTCAGTGCATATATAAACCATCAAATATGATTTGCAGGATTAGAAAAAGGAATGTCTCTGAAGTTCACATTTAGCTCTAATATATGCTCCTCAAAGAAATATTTTTAATATACCACATTGACATAGGTTAGAAAAGATTCTGCTACTGAAGGAATAATTAAATATTCAGACTTATTTGTTCTCAATACAGTCCAAGTAAAAACTATACATTCAGGTTGGCTGAAACAAAACAATTTAAAGAGAACAACTTGTGAATCATAACATAGAGTATTTATGCATATGCATGAACTATATATGACAGATGTTAAGGAAATTTTTAACTTCAACTGTGTCAATTCGAAATTATCATTTAAATGTATTGATAATTATTTAAGACCAAACTTTAGAAGACAAAAAGACAAAAATCAGTCAAGAAGAAGGCACAAGAAAGTAAAAGACAAGATGATCCAAACATGCTTCATATCCAAAGATGCTTAATTTCTGGAAATTAAGACTTTACCAAGGAAAACATGATATAACACATGTGGAGATATGTAAGAGAAGGTTCTATTGGTAGAACTGAAAAGAATGAATTACATACAAATTAACAAATATAGGTCAATAGCTACTCTATTACAGAATGTTAAAGTGTATGAATCCAGAAGTACTATCAGTATGAATATTTATTCAGTGCTGGTAGGGTACTATCTTACATTCAGTATGTGATCTGCAGCAGGGCAAAAAGTGTTAGGAGTAATTTGGTTTGGGAAATCCATTTAATAAAAAAATATGCTGGAGATCAAGCAGAAGAATTTCCAACATACTATCTCAAGACAATGATTTAAATGCGTTGCTATAGCAATAAGGACAACAAAATGCTCATTAGCCTTATATGGTAATAAAACAGATATTGCCCATAAACAAAACTGTGATCACTTTCTTTAGGAATGTGTGCACAATTCTCATTGCTCTCCACCATAAAGAACATCATAGAGCAGCTGGTCTAGATAATAAATGAACAAAAGGTTGTAAAGTTTTCCACATGAAATCAGTTAAAAATTCAGACTCTTCACATGAGAAAAATAAGAGGTGAGCAAGAACAAGGCTTAAAGAAAGAAAGACAGAGAAAGAAAAGAAGGGATAAGCCAGGCACATATTCCAAATTTGAGGGTATGCTAGTGGGTATTTTGAAAACTAAAGTTTACAAAGTCATTGGAATATGGAAGTGAAGTATACACAACAGGTAATAAACTCACTACTGAAAAGGTAGCACTGACTGAAAATAGAAATAGGATTAAAGAAGGTCTTTGTAGAAAACTGATTTGTCGCTTACTGATATGTAATGTATTACTAAGGGAATATAATGGATGTTCAAGGTAGATCTGCGTTGTGGGAGAGAATATCATGCTTCTCCATAAAATACCATGCTCTGTGGACAACTGACTTAATCTAGTGTGACACTTCTTACATTCTTATATTTAATTCATGGGTTCAGCAAGATAATTTAAGCCCCAGTGAGAATTTTCAGTTTATTTATCCAATTTGGCTACCTACATTGCTTAAATCAAGAGGGAAATTGCCATATCTTCATTGACTTCATGCTCTGATCCAAAATAATACAAATTGTAAAATAAAACCTCTTCCTTTCAGAAATTCAAAACATTTTTATAAAACATGGTTGATTAAAAAAGTAAACAAAATATTTTAAAAGAACTAAAGTAAGCCAAATTTATTACATATATTCAATTGTTTCATTAACCTGATAAATTAGGCTATAACCATTTATGCAGAGATAGAACCAAAAATATCAGCTTCCATAAGCAATTAGAACTCATCAATGGCTCTGTGGACTAATGTGGATGGACTAGAAAACATACATTTGGCCACATGCTGTTCTGCCACAACTGTCCAAACGTTTATTTTTAAAGTATTAAAATACAATTGAGGCAAATAAGGCAAGCACAGTTATTTTGGAAGCTCAGTGAGGGCCACAATTACTGTCTGTTTTATTCCCTTCGGTATCCCCAGTGTCTAAAACAATACAGACATCTGGTTGATGATAGTTGCTAAAATATTTGTTGAATAAATAAATGGATACATTCTCCCTGAACGCTAAAAATATCACCTCATTTTAATGACTTTCTTTAAGAAGATCAAAGCCAGGCAGTTTACTGATATTTCTAATTTATTCTTCATATAATGTAGAGAGAGTAATTATTTTGCAACTGTTTCTCAAATGCAATTAACCAGCCTAATTAGTATTAAATCATTTAGAAACATATTTATACTACAAACTATATTACACGTGAAGTATTAAAATTTGTTCCCAGTGTGAAGAAACCATTTTCATTACTGTACTGCATATGTTAACCAATATCAAATAAAACTTAGAAATTTTATAAAGGTAAAAAGAAGAGAATACATAAATGGAAACTAAACCTTATCTAATGTTGAGGCTATATGATTTGAGAATAACCATTTGAAAAGATTTTCAGAACCATCACATGAGATGCATAAAAGAGGCATATTATCCCAGTCCTACAGATGGAAAAATTGAGGCACCAAGAATCTGATCCTTGCCTGAGCTTAGTGAACAAATTAGGAGCACTGTCTCATGATACTAGCTTTATTCCAAATTCATAAGTTTATAGAAACTGGCTACATTAACTGAGCTAAATGTTACTTACCTTCATTTTTCCTTAAGCTTTGAACTGAGGCTCTCTTCTCAGAAAATGCTTAAGTTATAAAGAAAATAAATTTGAATTCCTTTCCTTTGGGCCTTTCATCTGTTGAGGGCATAAGCATTACAGGTGATTGTTCTATTTGCTTAAAATAGCCATCTTTTATAACAGTTCTAATAATGGCAGTAACCTACTTGCACAGTCTCACAGTCAACTGTGAACAATTAAGCAAAAAGAGTATCTAAATTTTCAGATCCAGTAAAAATCTTCATTAGAAAAGGCTTTACCTTACTACAGTTTCACCAACACAACAAATTAAATTATTTTCCTGTTTTAACAACAATATGCTGTACTCCCATCTCACTGTAACAAAAAGCTACATGGCTGCTATCCAGCAAGCAAACCACCAAAATATTGATCTACCTTTTAAAACATAGCGTTTATCCTTTCAGTCGCATGGTTCAAAAGTTGTATGTCCCAGTTGCCAACAGACTGATGTTTAAATTCCTTAACCTGGTACCCAAAGTCCATTGACTGGGAAAGAGGTTCACAGAAGCAAAATATGCTAACTATTCATAACCAACCCTTCCCTTCTCTAAGTCCTAAGAGAAAGAGACTCTGGCTCAGATAATGCCCAAGGGGTTATCAGAATAATGAAGACATATTTAAAGACACATTTTAAAGTTTCCTAGCTAATTCTGATTTGACCCTTAGTTGAAAGCCACTGATAAAACTTCATCCCATTCTCCTACTCACACTTTTTCTAACCAAATAAGCCTTACATTTTCCCATGCCTCAGCTCATGCTTCTTACGCCACAAAAAAAATTCACCCACCTTTCATTTCTTTTATATGTATTTGTTCTTCTTCAAAATTTATGTCAAATTCAACTTATCCATGAAAGCTTCCAGATCTAAAGGAAATCATGAAAAAAGTGCTTATGTGGCACTTTTATATGAGATAATACTGTGAAATAATATTACTGATATTTTAAAAATTTGTGCTTCACCTGGTCTCATTCACAATTGCTGTGATCACTTTCAAAACAGTGACTTAATCCAACTATAATGCAGTTAATAAAATATTTTGGAATAGTTATGAAAGTCCTTAATAAATAGCAATGTATTGTTTTTGAAATCATTAATCATAGCAAATAATCATCTTTGCATGCAGATTTAATTTTCTGGGAGAGGAAAATTGTCATGAAAATTCTTAAATAATAAAAAGTAATCAAGATCCTTGAAGGAAGAGAACTGTATCTTGCTTACAGTTGAATCTCCAGAACCGAAAAAAAGTATCTATAACTCATTAAGTATTTGTTCAATAAATTGATAAGTTTTGAATAAAAAAATCAGGTGTGATTCTGAAGAAATTATATTTCTTTGGTTCTAAAGGCCTTTCTGAAGAGTGGCTCCAAAAATGTTTGAACAACTGCAAAATCATTGGCTTTTGGAAGGAAACAACAATCTCTTGAATATAAAAATACGAGTCTATCTTTTTAAATCATCATTATTTTAATCACATCTGTGTATGCATTCATTTCAGTGGCTATTTAAGAAAGTTATTAAAATTTAAAACTACATATACTATTTGTTTTATTTTTAAATAGCATGCAAAGCACATATACAACTAAAAAAGACTAGAAGGAAATTACATCAAAATATTAACAGTTATTAGCTGTAGAAGGTGGCATAATAAGTAATTTCATTTTTCTGTATTCTTTCTTAAAGTTTCTGTAATGAATATGTGTTGATGTATTAAATTATTACACTAAGATGGAAAACAAATCAAATGGTTATCAAATATCTACTATAAATAATGATGGATTCAAGGAATCAAAGTTTACTGGGTCACATTTGCTATCTTCACCTGCTCTATCCATCATCTAAGATATTCTGTTACTCCTTTTATGTGATAAGAATTCTGTTGAGTACTGCAGATACCATAGTGAACAAGACACAGCTCTGGATTTCCAGAAACTTGGAATTTAGTGACAACCAGTACAGAATAGTGTGAAAACCACTATAAGAGTAGAAAGCCCAATGTACTCTGGGATCATGTGGGAGGGGCACCAGTGTTCAAAGATCAGGAAAGTCTGCTTAGGGAAAGTGACACTGGATGGGAGGGAAATCCAAAAGGGAGGGGATATGTGTATACATATGGCTGGTTCACTTTGCTGTGCAGCAGGAGCTAGTACAACATTGTAAAGCAACTATACCCCAACAAAAAAATAAATATTAAAAAAAAAAAAAGAAACCGAGTGAGAGACAAATAGGAGTTACCTAGGTGGAGAGGGGAGTGAGTAGGCAAAAAGACAGTCTAGGCAGGGAAAGTGCAATAGCCCAGAAGAAAAAGAGCGTGTAGTGCTTTGAGGGAAGTATAAATCGTTTGGCAAAACTAATGCAAAGAATAGTTGAGGGTGGGGATAGGGGAAGGCAGGTCTTTCAAAAAAGAAAGACGTGATGAAGGGCTTTATAAACCATGTTAGGGAGTTTGGAGAGATGGCATCAAATAACGCTCAGGAAGTTGAAATTGGTGGATGAAGGATAAGTAACATCACTACACTTAAGATTTGGAAAAGTGACTCTGACTAAACTGGAGAGAAATTATGGGCCTGAGCAATATGAGAAACAAAGAATGGTTTAAAACCTGCTGGACTATAAAGAAGTTTTTAAGGAAAAAACAGAGAAAAGTATCTTTGTAACTTTGAGATATGAAAAGAAATCTTAGGACACAAAATGTACCAACCATAAAATTAAAAACTGATAAATTGGACTTCATCAAAATTAAAAATTTCTCTTCCTCAAATACATTACTAGAAAATGAAAATGCAAGTTACAGGTGGGAAATATGTGACAGATATATAGAGAGAGATGTATATGGCAAAGGTCATACCTAGACTATTGCAGAACTGCCACAAATCTATAATAAAATGACAAATAACCCAATTTTTTTAATAAGAAAAAGGCCTGAATGCCGCTTCACACACAAGAAAAGATATACAAGTGGTCAGTAGGTACCTGAAAAAGTGCTCAACATGACTAATGAGTCATCAGAGAAATACAAATTTTAACCTCATAAGTACCACCTCACACACATGAAACAGTAAAAATTATAAAGATTATGAAGACTGAAACCACCAAATGGCGATAAGAATACGACTCAAACAGAAATGTCATAAAATACTGAAGGAATTGTTAAATGATACAGAAAATTTGGGGAAATGTTTGATAATTTTTTGTAAATTTAAGCATACACCTGTCCTGTGATCAAACAATTTCACTTCTAGCTATTTACCCAAAAGAAATAAAAACATATGTTTGAAAAAGACTTTTATAGGAATGCTCATAGTAGCTTTATTCATAGTAGACAACAACTGGATTCAAATATCAACAAGAGAATGAATTTAAAATTGTAATATCTTCATACAATAGAACACTACTCCATAATAAAAAAAAAATTACAGATACATGAAGCAACATGAATGAATCTCAAAAACATTATTTTAGGTAAAAGACAACAGAGTACATACTGTTTGATTCCATTTATGTAAAGTTCAAGTATAGTCACACTTATCTGCACAAATAGAAATCAAAAGAGTAATTACGGGGCTTCCCTGGTGGCGCAGTGGTTGAGAATCTGCCTGCTAATGCAGGGGACACGGGTTCGAGCCCTGGTCTGGGAAGATCCCACATGCCGCGGAGCAACTAGGCCCGTGAGCCACAACTACTGAGCCTGCGTGTCTGGAGCCTGTGCTCCGCAACAAGAGAGGCCGCGATAGTGAGAGGCCCCCACACCGCGATGAAGAGTGGCCCCCGCTTGCCACAACTAGAGAAAGCCCTCGTACAGGAATGAAGACCCAACACAGCAAAAATAAATAAATTAATTAATTAAAAAAAAAAAAAGAGTAATTACGTTTGGATGGGGGGGGGGGATTAACCGGAAAGGAGAATAAAAGAATTTTCTGGAGTGATAGAAATGTTCCATATTTTGATGAAAATGTTACTTACACAGTATATACGTTTGTCAAAAATCTGATAATGGTACAATTGAGATCTGTGTATTTCAATGTATGTAAATGATATCTGAATAAAATTAGTTAATTTAAAAAGAAGTTATTACAAGTAATCAAGTGAGAGATGATGATGAACCAAACTAAGGCACTGGCAGTGAGGATGGATAAAAGGACAAACTTTAGAGGGAGAGCTGGGTAGAGGATGCTGTGAAGATTGAGCAAGAAAAGGAAGTCAGAATAGTTCCCTACTTTGGACTTCAGTGGAGTTTTGCAGATAGTGGTGTCATTTATTGAAAAAGAAAACAGGACAAAGAAGAATTTTGGAGTAGGGGGAGATGATGAGATTCATTTGAGACCCATTAAAGTATCTTTGAGACATTCCAAAGGAAATGCCCCCATAAGAAACTATGTGTACACATATAGGGGTAAAAATGATATATGTATAAAAGAAATATCTGTGGGGACACTTGGCATAAGTTAAAATAACAGAACTTGATAAAATGACCCACAGAATACCCAGAGTAAGAAAAAAATAATAGTTATGGTGAAAGTAGAGAAACTGGAGCCCACAAAGTTGATGAAGAAGGAACAGCAGAAACAGATGAACTATAAGAAATGTAAGGTCAAAGGACCAGTGAGAAGGAGTCCTTCAAGAAGAGAGCAACCAAGAGTACTAAGAACTGAAGAAAGCAAAGGACTAAAAATAGCTCATTGGATTTATCAAAAAGTAGCTTACTGGTGATATTTCCAAAGCAGTTTTACAAGAAGGAATGACATCAGATTGTGGAAAATGGGAGTGAGGAAACAGAAAATGAGTCTTATAACTTAAGTGTCTGAATGCCTTTACATTTATTTACCAATAACTGTGGTATAACAAAAATAACTGTATACACACACATACACACACACAGAATTCTGCACACAAATGATAAATACTGTTTGAGATTTAGAATTATATTATAGAATGTATTCTAAACACAAAATTAAGGTCAAATTACAGATATAAATTCAGAAGGAAAAAAAAAAAAAAACAAGCAAATGGTCCCCTAATGTAAAATTTAACTATAAAAGAAGATTACCTGGAGGAAATTTTATATATATATAATATATATAATTTTACATATATATCCTACTGCTACATGTAAAAGGAAGGAAAGCAGCATAGCTGACAAATTAGAAGGGCTTGCAGTCAGATCAGACCTATATTTCAATCCCAGCTCCATACCTTATTAATTGTAGGACCATGAGAAAGTGGCAGCATCTTCAAATTTCAGTTTCCTCTTCAAGAAAATGGGATAATCATAGTTACACTGGTAGAGTTGTTTTGAAAATTACATGAAAATGCTTAGTAGGCTGACTCATAATTTTCAATATAAATAATTTTCAATATCATTATAATTATTGTTATAATATAAGGTGCTAGAGAAGATAACATCTGGTTCAAAAGGGTCTATTCTTTGGGTATAAGTAATTCACTAAAGTTCAACATTTTCATGGAAAGAATTATTTTGTAGGCTTAATAATAAAGCTATTTTCCATACTTAAATAAGATTCTTTAAGTCTTTCGGATATATTGGATCTATACCAATATATAAACCCTTTGTGTGGCCAAACCAGTCAATCCAGTTCACCACAGAAGTACTTAACAATCAGTATACTATGCTGTATAATTAATATAGTTGGAAACAATTCTATTGATTCTAGTATCTGACCCCAGCAAACCAGAATGTCTAGTTTGGTTGGCCATCTATCAGGCCAGATTGAAACTCTGAAGTAAGCTTATTATTGCCAAGTTCTTAAAGACTGAAATATAAGAATTTCTTAGAAGTTTTCTGCATGTGTTGCAATTAATAATTTTTCCTAGTTAAACCTCATTTTTCCTACCATACAAGAAATGATATGTCTGTAGATTTGTCGATTCCTTGAACAGTTAGGAAATTTATAGTCTTGATTTTTCAAGCTCTATGGCATAGAAACACGGTGTTCTAAAACAGTTGTGATAGTTACAAAACTAATTATATGGTAGTAATAATGACAATGACAGTTGTTAGTGGTGACAATGATAACAATAGTAGCAGAAAAAAGCCCAGGTACAAATTCTAAGAAACTCCAAGTGGGCTGAAGGAGGAGAGCCTATCTAAGGGTAAGAGCATCCAGAAAAGTATAAGGAAACCTGGAAGGACGATATGTTGAAGAAGCTAAGAAAAAAGAGTACCTCAAAAAGGAGGAATGGATAAATTGTGTGGAATATTACTGAAACACATAAATTAAGACTAGACAGAAAAGTGTCCTTTGTTATTTAGCAATATGGAGGAAATGGGTGGTCCTAGCAAGAGCAATTTTGGTCAAGTGTTGGGAGCAGAGGACAGACTGAAGTGGTTTGAAGAGTTAATTAGATATAGTATAGCCAATTTAATTTTTATTTTTTTATTTTTTATTTTTATAAATTTATTTATTTATTTATTTTTGGTTGCATTGGGTCTTCGTTGCTGCATGTGGGTTTTCTCTAGTTGTGGAGAGCAAGGGCTACTCTTTGTTGTGGTGCGTGGGCTTCTCACTGCGGTGGCTTCTCTTTGTTGCGGAGCACAGGCAGGCTCTAGGCACACGGGCTCAGTTGTAGTGGCTCACGGGCTCTAGAGCGCAGGCTCAGTAGTTGTGGTGCACGGGCTTAGTTGCTCCGCGGCATGTGGGATCTTCCCTGACCAGGGCTCGAACCCATGTCCCCTGCATTGGCAGGTGGATTCTTAACCACTGCGCCACCGGGGAAGTCCCCAAATTAATTTTTAGAATTAATAAGAGAGTTTTGCACAGGTGTGAAATACGAAACAAATATACCAAAACCAACTTCCTTCCCAGATACTAACAGGTTACAGAAAAAAAATCTAATTAAAAATGCTATTTAGTTTTAGATAAAAAAGACAAACTGAACATATTAGTTTACTTTTGTTCCCTCAATAAACCTCATTAAAATGACAATAAAGAAAAGTTTAAGGCATAAATCTATAAGGCAATGAGAACAGGAAATTAGAAAAAAAGTAATCTAAAAAAAATGTGTGTAGAAGAAAGGCAACTGATTGAGAAGATTCAAGCACATTTAATCATAGGTTGGCAGTGAGAAAATCCATAAGCAATTTTCAGTTATACCACAAAACCCACATTCAGAAATTGGAGGCACCATCTACCTCCAAGAGTAGAGATGAGGGTGAGGCTAAAAATAAGAGAATTGGTTGAAAGTCTAAGAAGCAGCTAGATCCTAAGATCCCCTTACTCACTCCACATAGCCAAGTCGCAGGGGATGGGCAGGGGAATAGAGATCTGATGATGATAAGACCCACTCCCCTGCTCTCTTCTCCTCCTCAACTCTGAAAATTGGCATCCGGGTTTATGCTTTCTGTGCAGGAAATTGGAAGATGTTTCTTTGCGTAATCTGATGGGTGACAGATCCAAAAATAATGCTTATATTGAGGGTCCCCAAGAAAGAAGCCAAGCCCAAGTACCCTGCAACACACAGATGAGTATCAAATGATCATCAAAGCTTCTGATCAGCTTTTTACCAGAAGACAGCACTAATTAGCAGTAGGCTTACTAGGTCACTTACCTATTAGTTGAGTACCACTCTGACTGGTTGAGTACTTTTCACCAATGATGCCCAATGAAGCAAACATACAGAAAGTGGTTGCATGGGTTTAACCAGGCTTGAGATTTGGCCAAGTGGGTAGGAGAATGCTGGCACTATTCTAAGAATTCTAAGTATTTTATATGTATTAACCCATTTACTCCTTCACTCTTTTCACCCACCCTCAACCCTCTTCTCTGGTAACCACTAATCTGTTCTCTGTGTTATGAGGTTTTTTTGTCCTGCTTTGGTTGTTCATTTATTTTTTGCATTTTTTGTTGTTTTTTTTATATTCCACATATGACTGAGGTCATATGGTTTTTGTCTTTCACATTCTGAGCTTTTTCATTTAACATAATACTCTCATGATCTATCCATGTTATCTCAAATGGCAAGACTTCATTCTTTTTATGGCTGAGTAGTATTCCATTGTGTATATATATCCACATCTTTATCTATTCATCCATCTATGGACACTTAGGTTGTTTCCATATCTTGGTTATTATAAATAATGCTGCTATGAACATCAGGGTGCACATTTCTTTTCAAATTCATGTTGGTTTTGTATGCTTCAGATAAATACCCAGAAGTGGAATAGCTAGATTGTATGACAGTTCTATTCTTAACTTTTTGAGCAATCTCCTACTGTTTTCCATAGTGGATGCACAGATTTTCTTTTAAAAAAATCGGTAACAGTTGCGCCTCATTCTTCCCTGACAATTACTGTGAATAACATTAACTCTTTTCATGTTCCTAAAGCAATTCAAACTTTAGATGAAAATTGCTCTCTTACAGCAGGAAACAATAAAAGCAAATGCAACAGGGACATTAATGGGGATATGGAAATTTGGTAGGCCATGATTCCCAACCCAGGTCCCTTAACATCCAAGAACATCTTCAATTATCTTTCGAAGATTGTAGTCGGTCAGTGTACAGGAAATTAAATTATAAATTAATCAATAGATTAATCCATCAATTGATCTTTCTACAAAGAAATAAGAAAATACCAATGCCAGTACAGTTATATGTAACTGTAAATACTGAGACTGATTAAGTAAATAAGTAATTTACACATTGTAGGAGAGTGAGATTAAATGAACTGAAGTACATTGCAACTTCAAAAATGAAGTTACCGGTTTCAATTCAATATGAGATATCTTAGTACCTGTGTAGGGAGACTCGTGATGTATGTATGACACTTGCAAATCTTATTTAAGCCTAATAATTTGTTCCCAACATTTTATAAAGCTGGGGGTTGGACTTCATAAAGGTATTTTCTACTTCAAAGAACCATAAGGTTCTTTCAATTGGTAGAGTTCAATCTTGCATGAGATTTTAAAGGACACAACACTATATTTCTAAGATGACTTAAATGCAGCTGTCTCCAGCCTGACTCACATCCCACAGTTAATAACCATTTATCAATGCATTCTCCACTGTCCTTACGAATGGTACTCTTACTACTATCTCTTTACCTCAAGCTTATCTTCTCCCTGCCATGCCAATCTCATCTATCCTGGAAGGCCCAACTCTGATCTCATCTCCTGTTTGGAGGGCTTCAGAAAACACTGACCTGCATTAATTGCTGCCTTTTCTGATCTCTTATGAACTGTGTCACATATATTTACACTAAGAAAATATCTTTACTGTACATCTCTTACATGATCAAGAGGAAAGACTACATGATTCTTGAGTTTAAGAATCAGATCAAATTGTATTCATGTAACCTATGGTACAGTTCCATGCACATAATAGATTCTCAATAAAAATGTGTTGTATTGAAAAATAGTGAAAGAGATAATTCTTTTTTTATTTTTATTTATACTTTCATTTTTATTTTTTTTTTTTATTTTTGGCCACACCACGCACAGCTTACAGGATCTTAGCTCCCCAACCAGGGATTGAACCCATGCCTTCGGCAGTGAAAGCATGGAGTCCTAACCACCGGACCCCCAGGGAATTCCCGAGAGATAATTCTGAGAACAACATGGGAGGTAAAAACCTAAATATGGAATGCAAGGGATTTCTAGGTTTCCTTCCAGCTTAAGCAGGTAAAGTACCTTTAAGTGTTTCCCAAATTAAGGAGCTTTTAAAGGGACTCCTAATTCTTTTTCAAAACAACACTTGGCTTCACTGTGAAGTTGGGTTCTCAACTTCTGACTCCAATTCAGCTTCACTTTTAGCCTTGATTCCGTAACTATACTGACAATTCTATTTTCTATCTCTCTCTCGGGATAATTTCCTTGTAAGTGATTTGATGAGTCAAAGTTTTAATAGAACTTTGAAGAAGGGCTTATATATATTTGCATCTTCATTGATGCAAATAATGTACAAATAACATGTTTTGTTGGCTTCTAAGTGGCTTTCCTAACATGTGGATACAAAGTGCATATATCATCAATTGACTGATATATTAGCATTTTACCACAACAGAAATACTGAAAACAGACAATGTGGGGGGAAAATACATAATTTGAGCTATATATAAAAAGAAAACTAATTTTAGAGCTGATTACAAACAATAAATTAGTCATGCATATTAGAGTTGTCTTTTATATAATAAATTTGATGTATTTTATATGCATCTATTTTTTAACGCCTATATGTACACCTCGAATGATAAATAACCACTATTGTAAAATATTTTCTGTAAAAACTTTAGTTCCTAATTTAGATTCATTATTAAAACATAAAAATTTCATCTCTTAAAGCTAAAAATTTGCATATCATGAAAGTATCAACAGAAATTCTTTCACATATCCCTATCAAATTATTTCCAGTTTTGCTCCACAAATAAAAGGAGGTAAATCTTTAAAGTCCTTTTAAAGTGTTAGTAGTGTAGCAATTTTTTAAAAGAATCTAGAAGATATTATTCTCCATATTTAATCGTAAAAACAGAATGACATCAAAGAAATCACCCAAAAGAAACAATACATCTTAAAATTTTAGAGCTGGAAAAAGCCTTAGTCCTACTCTCATAGTACATCAATGAGCAAGCTAAGGACCAAAGTGGCATCTGACTGAGCCTTTAAATGGCAGAACCAAAGGCAGTATATTAACAACCTCACTCCAAGCAATGCTTGATATGTCACTTGATATTCTACTATGATTCATTCATTCAACATTGAGTACTACTGTATGCCACAAAACATGCTAAGTGTGAAGGACAAAAGTATAAGTTCTTACACTGGACAAGGTCACAGCTGTTAGACGAGATAAATATTTAAACATATAAATTGAAGTATAATGTGGCAAATGCCAAAATACAAAAGAAGAATGAGCAAATAATTTTGTCTAGGTCTAGGGGAATCAGGTAAGCCTTCATAAAGTAACATTTGATCTGGGTCTTTAGAAGGTGAGGGCTGGCTGCCATAACAGATTACCTCAAAGTTGGTGGCTGAAAACAACAGAATTTTATCTTCTCAAAGTTTGGGATTTCACAAGTGAGAAAAGTTTGAAAGGGCATTCTAAGAAATAATGGCATATGCCAATGCACAGACATTATGAAAAAGCATGCCATTTAAGGGGAAGAAGTAAGAAGTGTAAAATAATTAGGATGAACCTGGAGAAGGGATGGTAGCTAAGGCTTAAGCAGCAAGTTGAGGTCAGACTGAGAAGCACCATATAAGCGAAAGTAAGATTTCTAACAAGTAAAAACAATTTTGGATGAGATTTTTATAACAACAATTTGGAGGCTGGAAGAGAGAAAGAGAAGACTAGAAGCTGAGAGATTTTAAAACAAGGGTTGGAAAATAAGCTTTTCCTGTAAAGGACCAGATTACAAATATTTTAGGCTGAATAACATACTATCTCTGACACAACTACTCAACTGTGCCATTGTAGTGTGAAAGGAGACACAGACGATAGGTAAAAGAATAAGTGTGGAGGTATTCTAGTAAATATTTGTGCACACTGAGATTTAATTTCATATAAATTTCACAAACCATGAAATAGTATTCTTTTGGTTTTTAAAAACATTTCAAATATAAAACCATTTGTAGAGGCAATGTCAGCAAAAATGGTGGAACAGTTAACTCCAAGGGCCCATTCCTCCACAGAAACACCAGAAAGTAATGCAAAAGCTGTCAAAATCAATTTTGTCAGAACTCTGAAAAAGAACCAAAGATTTATAGCAATCAAGTGAATACTGTATCAAGGTGGGGAAAAGGCAACTTTAAAATGGTAGGAAACCTTTATTGCATTTATACTTGCTCTTGCCCCATCCCCCTCCCCAGCCTGCAGTGATACTGAAGATAGCAGCCTATATTCTCACTGTGGGACACCGGCCCCTGGTTTATGAAAGAGTAAAGAGGACCCTGCTTTCAAAGAATTGTGTTTGTCCATTGTGACCTATCTGAGGGCTACCTGAAGCAGTGATTCAGGATACTTGCCTTTGTTTCACCTAACTCAGAACTCTGAGGTAGAAAAGATGCTATGCAGAGAGAATTCCTTGAAAACTTTGTAAGGCAAATAAACAATCCACTGTCATCTAAAGCCAGAGATTACAGTTGAGGGGAACAATGGACCCGTGGAAAGCCTGGGAAGAAAAGCAGTGGAGCTTCTTTGGAAAATTAGAACACTGAAAAGTATCACATAAACAGGGGAATATAAAAAGCCACATGCATGACCAGGGAAGGATGCATGCTCAGAAAAAAACCTAAGAAGACTGTATACGTTCACCTCTGGATGATCTCTAAGCTTAGCACAAGCAGGAAGTGAAGGCTAAGGAAGAGGTGTAAACAGCCCGGCTGAGTGGAAGTAGTGCCACCAACACACACAGAGCAAATCTGCAAAAACTAGGAGACTCTCTTTTCTTAGCTTTCCTTTCCTTTTTCTTTTTCTTTCCTCTTGGCCCCAGGCATTCAAGGAAAACTCTATCAAAACATGACCTGAATGCAAACTAAACATTTCAGAGACCACACAAAACAGAGTACAGAAGTTACAAAAATAGTTTAGAAAAGTAATTAAACAAACAACAAACAACTACAATCCACAACAAACTACAAAAGCAAATCCTGAGAAGGGGAAGAATCTGAGTTCCAGAGGTACCACATTATAATATTTAAAATGTCCACTTTGCAAGAAAAATTACAAAGTATGCAAAAAAAAGGCAGTATGGTTTTTGTTTTGTTTTGTTATAAATTTATTTATTTATTTTTGGATGCATTGGGTCTGTTGCTGCGTGCGGGCTTTCTCTAGTTGCGGCGAGTAGGGGCTACTCTTCGTTGTGGTGTGCGGGCTTCTCACTGTGGTGGCTTCTCTTGTTGCGGAGCACAGGCTCTAGGCGCACGGGATTCAGTAGTTGTGGCTCATGGGCTCTCTTAGAGCACAGGCTCAGTAGTTGTGGCACACAGGCTTAGTTGCTCCACGGCATGTGGGATCTTCCCAGACCAGGGCTCGAACCCGTGTCCCCTGCATTCGCAGGCGGATTCTTAACCACTGTACCACCAGGGAAGTCCGGCAGTACGGTTTAATCACAGGAAGAATTAACTAAACTATCCCTGAGAAGCACAGACATTGAAATTACTAGACAAAAACTTTAAATCAACTGTCTTAAATGTGTTTAAAGAACAAAAGGAAACAACTGAAAGGAGCTAAAGAAACTGTAATAACAATGTCTCTACAAAGAGAGAATACTAATGGAGATAAAAGTTACGAAAATGAGTCAAAAAAATTCTGGAGCTAAAAAGTAAAATTAACAAAAATTCACAAGAGGGTTTCCATAGTAGATTTGAGCAAGCAGAAGGAAAAAAAATCAGCAAACTTGAAGTTAGTTCAATTGAAATGATTTAGTCTGAGAAGCACAAAGAAAAAAGAATAAAGAAAAATTAACAGAGACTCAGAGACCTGTGGGACACCATCAAGTGTACAAGCCCATGAAATAATGGGCGTCCCAGAAGGAGAGAAGAAAGGGAAAGGTCCAGCAAGAATACTGGAAGAAATAATGGTCAAAAAATTCCCAAAGTTGATAAAAGACACTAATCTACACATCCAAGAAGATGAACAAACTCTAAGAAAGATAAGCACGAACAGATTCATAGCAAGACATGAGGAATACAAGATGCTATTCTGAAATGAAGGATGGCAAATATAAGGTGCTATTGCCAAATCTGATCAATATCCAGCACTGGTCTAAAAATTCTGTGAGGTCAATGACTATCTGATCACGTCCTTAGTTCCTACTAAATGCCAGGGAGTTGGTAAAGTAGAGCATAACTAAAGTTGAAATACCACTTAGATAAACAGAAAGAGAACTGAATACGGAAATTTAAAGACAAAATGAGGATTCAGTTCAGGGTGGAATTTATGAATTTTGTGGCACCAATCTATTTGTTTTTCTCTATCATTGGCCAACAACTCAAGTTAAGGTGATGAAAAGGAAAATAGTGGGAGAGGCAGATGGAGCAAAATGAGGAATAAAATAGGTGCAGGGATAGGTTTAGCTGTGTATCTAAGCCACCCAGGATGATTAGACCTGATATAAAGATAAGAGACTAGAATCTAGTTTCAAATCCTTGATAAGAA
The DNA here is from genome assembly GCF_009873245.2 of Balaenoptera musculus. Lineage (NCBI taxonomy): Eukaryota > Metazoa > Chordata > Mammalia > Artiodactyla > Balaenopteridae > Balaenoptera > Balaenoptera musculus. The sequence goes on from NC_045796.1 coordinate 19,852,683, forward strand.
TGAAAAGATTAAACACATAAAAATGATTATTTATATATTTTAAAGCTTGAAAGGGGGGGAAAGGACCTTGTCAAGGAATCAACTCTTTCAAAAGCACATCATATGTGGAAAAACCCCCACTCCTAAAGCTTAGGAACCTAGGACTTGACTAATATTGAGGCTGATCCAGGAGAAATGGAAAAAAAAGAAAAAAACAAACAGTTACTCCATGAGCCTTGCATCAAGGCATAAGAAACAGCAGTCTACTGCTGAGGAAGGAAGCATGTAGAGAGACTTCCTCAGAGACACAATTGTTCAAGGCCTGTTGAAAGCCGAGGGTACAGCAGGAATATAGAGAAAAATGCCCCCTTACTCCAGGCCTCACGATATTCACAAGAAAATAGCAGTCCCTAGTGATTAGTATGAAGACTGCAGTGCACTAAAGATAACTAGGGCAATAGCAAAACCTAAATCTGGTTCAACTCCTGACTATATTAACTCAGTCTTCTGCTGACAGAAAAATAAGTATGCCTACTCTGAGTAAAAATATTATTTACCTATATCTCAACTGTTCTTTTACATATAATGTCAGATATTTAATTAAAAATTACTAGACATAAAAAGGCAAGAAAAAATTACTCAATGCCTAGAGATAAACTGTAAGCAGAAACAGATACAGGGATGTCCCATATGTTGGAACTGGAACTATTATGGAAATAATTTAATATAACTATGGCTGATAGATTAAAGGATCTAGTCAAAAGGGTGTATGATATGCATGGAAAGGTGGGAAATTTCAGCAGAGATTTAGGAAATATAAAATCAAATGGAAAATCCAGAAAAAAAATCAGAGATGAAGAATTTCTTCAAGGTGCTTATCAGCTGACCAGACAAAACAAAGCTTAAAAAAAAAAAATTAGTGAACTTGAAGACAGGGCAATTGAAAGTAGCCAGAGTACACACTGAAACACAAAGAGAAAAAAAAAAAAGTGGAGAAAAAACAACATGGAATCCAACAGCTCTGAAACAATATCAAAAGATCCTATATATATGAACTAAATAAGAAGAGAGAAAATGGCACAGAGATGAATTTGAAGAGACACTGGCCAAGAACCAAAAGTTAATGAAAATCAACAAATAGCAGTTCCAAAAAGCTCAGGGAACCCAAAGAAAGATAATCAACAAATAGCAGTTCCAAAAAGCTCAGGGAATCCAAAGAAAGATAAACACAACGAAAAACACATCTAAGCACACTGAAACCAGAAGTAAAGAGAATATCTTGAAGTCAGCTAGAGAAAAATGCAACATAACATAGAGAGGAATGAATAAAAGAATGACAGCGGACTTATCAAAAAATATGTAAGCCCAAACTCAATGAAGCAACACCTTTGAAGCCCAAAACCAAACAATAAAAGATTGCCAACTTAATTCTACATCTAAGGAAAATATCTTTCAAAATGAAGGCAAAATAAAGACTTTTTCACAAAAACAAAAGCTGAGAGAATTTATTTCAGCCAACCTGGCCTACAAGCAATATATAAGGAAACTCTTCAGGCAAAAGAAATGATACCAGACAGAAATTTGGGTATATACAAAGGAATAAAGTATGCCAGATACAGGGGGTAGGGGGTGGGGGGAATATATGTACCATTATAAAAGCAGTTTTATCCTTATTTTAATCTATTTAAAAGATAATTGTGTAATGATGTATTATCCGGTTTAAAATAAATGCAGAAGTAAAATGTATGAGAACAGTACAAAGGATGGAAGGAAGAAAATGGAAATACACTGTTGCATATTCTTGAACATTTCTTACATTCTATTGTGAAGTGCTACAACATTTTTGTAGGTAGATTGTGATAAGGTAAAGATGCATTTTATAAACCTTAGAGCAACTAATTAAAAATTTTTTAAGTGGAGTAACTATCATGCCAAAGTAAAATGGAATCATAAAAAAATCTAAAAAATATTATTCAAAGGAAGGGAGAAGAAAGGAGACTATGAAACACTAAGAACAGCTGAACTCAAAATGGGCTGAATTTTTTAGTTTTTAAAATAAAGCATCATATCTTACAAATATTGACTTGGGGAGAGAAAAAGAAGCAATGTTAGCATAATAATATTGTCATAGTTTTTGGTAGTAAACAGATTCTGCCATGAGTAACTGTAACTTATCGGAGGACATAATTACAGGGGCAAAAGCTTGCTCTAATAGGAAGATCAGATATACTTTTTTTTCCATTTTATTCTTTCAGTTTTCACTTGGAAAAGAGTAAAACACTTCATAAACAGCACTGAGACCCAGGCTGTCATATATAGGGCCTAGGTATAATGAATCACTAATTAGAAAATAGTATGAGGCTAAAATAATCTCTCATAAACTAAAGAACTCTAAATGCAGGAAAAGGCAGAGATGAAGAAATGCTTTTAAAAGACAGAAAGGACAGAAACAGAATTTAAATCAAGCTCCTTGATAGAAAAGCAACACTTACCTAGACATGAGAAAACCATAGAATTTAAAGCTAACAGGGGATTACACTCTTGCCTGCATGCTATATTTCTTCTAAATCTTATAATAATTTGTATCTCCATTCATTTTTCATTGAAAGGCAACGTAGAATAGATGTATGAGTATGCATTCTGGATTCAGGCAGATCTGTTTTTGAATCCTAGATTTTCTGCCTACTTACCAGGTGACATTTAGCAAGTTACTTGTGCCTTATCAGTCTCCATTTCTTTAATATTAAAATACAAATAATAACAGCATGGAATCATTTTAAAGACCAAGATTATGAATGAACAGTGACTAAGACTGCCTCTCACAAAGAAGACACTCAATATGTGATTGTTGTTATTAGAGAAAACAGTTTAAAATTATATTTTTATTCCTATGGTTACATTTATAGAAAGCAATAATTGGGGTGATGTATGCTTTTTAATATAAACTATCATATATGGAATATCTAAAGTGTAGAATATATGCTACTTTTAATAAAGACCTGAAGAGGGTCTATCCAAATGGTAACCAATCCTTCTATATTCCCATCATGGACACAAAGAATTAAAAGGCTTTATTTACAACAATGCAAAATTATGCTGTTGAATTGATATAATCTAGGCAAAACCAAGAAAATCTAATGGTTTATTTAGCCTAAGGGGTCTTACTTCAGATAAACAAAACTTCCATTAGACTTTTTAAAAAATATTAAATTTTCTGCAAATCAAAACTGCAATGAGATATCACCTCACACCAGTCAGAATGGCCATAATTAAAAAGTCTACAAATAATAAATGCTGGAGAGGGTGTGGAGAAAAGGGAACCCGCCTCCACTGTTGGTGGGAATGTAAACTGGTGCAGCCACTATGGAGAACAGTATGGAGGTTCCTTAAAAAACTAAAACTAGAGTTGTCATATGATCCAGCAATCCCACTCTTGGGCATATATCTACAGAAAAATCTAATTTGAAAAGATACATGTACCCCAATGTTCATAGCAGCACTATTTACAATAGCCACGACATGGAAGCAACCTAAATGTCCATTGACAGATGAATGGATAAAGAAGATGTGGTATATATATATATATATATATATATATATATATATATACACACATACATACATATATATATATATATATACACACATACATACATATATATATATATATGTAACAGAATATTACTCAGCCATAAAAAAGAATGAAATAATGCCATTTGCAACAAATATGGATGGAACTAGAGATTATCATACTAAGTGAAGTCAGACAGAGAAAGACAAATATCATATGATATCACTTATATATGGAATCTAAAATGTGATACAAATGAACTTATTTACAAAACAGAAACAGACTCACAGACATAGAAAACAAACTTATGGTTACCGAAGGGGAAGGGGCTGGGGAGGGATAAATTAGGAGTTTGGGATTAGCAGACACAAACTACTATATTAAAAATAGATAAACAACAAGGTCCTGCTGTACGGCATAGGGAACTATATTCAATATCCTGTAATAACACATAATGGAAAAGATGATGAAAAATTATATATATATAAAAACACTTTGCTGTACAGCAGAAACTAACACACTGTAAATCAACAATTCAATAAAAAAAGAAAAAAATATTATATTTTCTAGCTGCCCACGAAGTGATCTTTGAGGAACCTCTAGTGCTCCCAGTATTCCTGGTCAGGATCTACTGTTCTAATAAACCCTAAGGAGCATATTTTGCAAAATCAAATCATTTTAGTGTTAACCAATTGACAAAATAATCCTAGAAATCCAAATCACCTAAGTGATATATCACTTTTTTATTACTTTTGGGGCTTTCTATTCAAAAATAGGTAAAGATTCCAAATTTTAAAATGCAAGAAAGGTATAAGAACAATGTGATGTAACATCACCATGAATGACAAATAATGTTTCATTAAACCCCTAAGAGCTGAAATGACACTCAATAGTGGATCATGGTCAAAGAGTCAGAGACTACTTGACAGAGGCAGCAAATTTTGAGCTTCATTTTAAAGGAGAAAAGGAACATGACTTAGTAAAAAGAGATAAGGTAAAAGGCATAAGATATAAGTAAAAAGATACAAGACCTGTTCTTGTTTATTTGTTTATTGTTTTTTAGGATTTCCAAATCAGAAATTTTATCAAGTCCTGGTAGCCTGCTCCAGGGTATGTAACAAAAAGGGAGTGAAAGTCTCTAACGTACAAAGGAGTTTCAGTTGGCTTACTATTTTCCCTCGTGCCTGTAATTTTGTTCAGCTTTGCTTTTGCCAATTATAGATTTCAACACAGAAACAGCCCGCTAAAGAAAATAGCTTCTAGATATATGTTGTTCTTAATGACTGGTTACTAAGTATTTTCAGATCTTAATTTTGGGCCAGGTCCTTATTGTAATTATTGATTTCACTTTGAAGCTTAAAAGTAAGAGTTACTGTGCACTCACATATCTATCCTGTATTCAAGTTATTAAAAATTGTGTCATTTTATAAGCCATGTTATAAAGCATTCTAGTAATATTGCTCAGTGTCTCTATTTTAATAGGAAGTGCTCAAATTTTGTCTCAGACAAAAGGCATGATACCAGAAAATTCATGAGTCAGTCCATTGAACGACTAAAAGCAATATACTCATCCATCCTTTCATTTACTCAACAAATATTTATTAAAGGTCAAAGCACACACACACACACACACACACACACACACTCCAAACTCTTTTGCAGTGATCAATGATTATCAAACCACGTGTTTTCAGTTCTAATATGCTGAGCTTTTTCTTTTTAATCTCATACTGATTTTTATTTTTTCTAGTTTTTTTTAAATTAATTTATTTATTTTTGGCTGTGTTGGGTCTTTGTTGCTGCGTGCAGGCTTTCTCTAGTTGCGGAGAGCAGGGGCTACTCTTCGTTGTGGTGCACAGGCTTCTCATTGCGGTGGCTTCTCTTGTTGCAGAGCATGGGATCTAGGAGCACAGGCTTCAGTAGTTGTGGCTCGCGGGCTCAGTAGTTGTGGCTCGTGAGCTCTAGAGCACAGGCTCAGTAGTTGTGGCGCATGGGCTTAGTTGCTCCGTGGCATGTGGGATCTCCCCAGACCAGGGCACGAACCTGTGTCCCCTGCATTGGCAGGTGGATTCTTAACCACTGCGCCACCAGGGGAGTCTCTATCTTGAGCTTTAAGAACTAGAAATAACAAACAACTGAGTATTTAACTCTGAATAAAAGCCAGTTGAGCTTTGTTTCTTCCCAAATTAGATTATACATTATGTTAACAACACACATTGCTCCCCTTCAGGAGAGGAAACTACAATGGAAATGCCAAATTTACTTGTGATCTCCTCAATCTCAGATAACCCTGGCATTCAAACATAAAATTAGGAGCCATGAGAAAAATCCTGATAGTTCCCCCTGAAAAATAGTATGTTTGTCTTAGGTGATACACTTATTTTTGTAATCAAAATGGCTATTGCTGCTCTATTTCATCTACATTTTCATTTTTTATAGCATCTTAGGAATCTCATCATTGGCTCTTTAGTAAGGATGATAATGAGGACATTGTTTCTGTAGTACAAGTGTTCTTTTGAGACACTTAGGTGACATCTGTTTCTGGTCTTAGTGTTAAGTGATGACCACATTTTAAGCAAGTAACTAACTCCTACATTATATTGCCTTGAATCACATATTAAAATATGCTTCTGCTTTGCACTGGCTTCTAGAAAACTCAAAGTAAAATCTGTGATTGATTCACAGCAAGTAAATAAGGAGAATATATGCTCCATAAGAATAATGCTTACTCCATGAGTAAAGTTCCTGGACTGTATCAGTGTAACACTGATATCCTATTAACTGCATCAATTTTCCACACAGTTATATTTCTTGATGCCTGGCTTTTAGTATTGACCTTTACTTGTTCCAAATATTTGCTGTCCTTTAATATAAGTTTTCTATTTTCTGTTTTGAGTTCATAACTACTAAGTAATTTGTACATACCTCTATACTTATATAAACAGACACACACTATAGCACAGATATGACCATAACCGTGTACTTGACATACAAAGCCAAGGATGATGGCCAGCCCCAATTGCTTATAGGTATAGATTGCAATAGGTGTAATACTTTTTGTTTTTACTGCCAGCTTTGGGTGTTAGCCATAATTGCAGAACATCAGGAAAAATCTTATTCCATATCTTGTCAAGTCTTCCCTAACAGAATCTTAGTTGTATTCAGGTAGCCGGCTAAGATTCCTTCATCTCAGGGAAGGTAAGTCTTTTGCTAGCCCTAGAAAATGACCCACGATTAATAACAACTAGTCACAGAAATCCTATTATCCCACTTTCCTTCATTAAATATTTCTTCGCAAGTTTCTTGGAGATAGAGGTGGCCATATCACAATAGTTATGCCCAACAAGACATAAGTCTACTAGGAGACTTTGGGGAAAATTTTTGTCCCCATATAAAAAGATAGACTTTGCAAGAAGAAATTTTTATGTCCCTGGCCCTTTCTACTCAGGATACTGGTTGTGTGGTTTTGGTGCCTGCAGCTACTGCAGCCGTCTTGAGACGATGTCTGGAAGGCCACCGAGAGAGCATGGAGATGTTAACAAAGTGAAATGTTATCCTTGAGCTGCTATACGCAACCTGTCATCATCTTCTTCCAGATTTCTTGCCTTTGTTATAGAAGCCACAATCCATCAGGAATTCTTCTAACTGCATATAAATTCCTTCCCAACTGACAGAATTAATGCTTTAAAAATGTACGGTTAAATTATTAACGGCCATGCATTTTTCATTAAAAAATTTTATTTACCTCCAGATAATTTCCTCCCAGATATTAGGACATGTAAACACACTCTACCTTGATGACAATCTCTCTACCAGTATGAGAGGTTAAATATTGCTTTCTGGAATAATTACTCACTGGTCTCATTATCTTCAATAGCTGTGATTTCAAGGGACTGGAAATAAAAAATAATTTTTCTTTAAAAATAACTAAACAGTTCCTATCAAGTGTCTAGTTCCTGTAGCTGGAGCTAGAGAGTCAGTAAAAAATGAAATAAAGTTCTAAAGAGTGTCACAAATGGAAAAATCAGAGTTAGACTAACTTAAGTAAATATATGACATAAAAAGAATCCCCATAATTTGAACATCTGTCTTGGCAGAGATATAGATGGTTAAACTTGCGAGAAACTGCTACGTGACACTAATTTCTACTATTATTTGCTGAACGGGTAATTTCAATAAAGTCTTTTAGAAGAGCTTACAAGAACAGTTTTATATCATGCATATTTTTGCAAAGAAAAGCTTTTTAAAAATTAAATTTAGCCTATCATGCATGTAACAAGAACAATAGAGCTGGGAATTCATTATATTAATGATATATTTTCAACTTGTGTTATTTTCCATATTCTATTTATTTAAATACATAATTAATATCTTTCTAGACAACTATACAACTTTTAATTCCAGATTTACTTTAGAAACAGATTTGCATATTCTTATATCCTGAAATCTAATTCTTTTATATTTAATCTTCCTATCACAACATATGTTCCAGTTACAAAATCATGTTTATTTAATTTTAATTAACTAATTAAATGAGATAGATAACCATAAGTAGAATTTACAAATACAGCCTCTTCCTCTTTCTGCCCAAGGGAGGTATACCGGTCCTTTAGTTGGTTTATAGTCTAGTTACTGCAGCTAAAATTAAATGGTTATTTTCTGGTTGGAAATTTGATTTTTCAGGGAGAAACAAAATACTTGTTTGCTTATGCAGATTCGAGCAGCTTTGTTTCCCACAAGTTATGTAAGACAGATATTTTTGATGCTACTATTCTCAAGCTAAATTTGTTAATATTTCAAAAACAAAATTCGTTTGGGATTTTCTTCTGTTACCACTAAGGAATCATTAAGCTGTATATCACAGACTAAATGTGCACATTTCAAAAGAAAGGCCCTAGTCTTCCAGTATATCTATTCTCATTGCTTGCATGGTATTTCTCCCCATTGCATCCACAATGTATAAACCACATATACACAAATCTGGGGATAACTTGAAAAGTAAACAAATTTTTCTGTTTCTTAACTGGTGTCTTAGCCAACCAAACACAATATTCTCTAATTATAATGCTCTAAAAGAGACAGATACAGATGAAATTGTGACTTAGGCAATGCTCATTTTTTAATGGCTTCTTTACCTCACCTCTGGAACAATACTTTCTATTTTCTATAGCCCCAACCAACAAATCATTAATTCAACTGGCCACTCTCGCAAAAGCAGCTGAGCATAATGGACTTTGCAGGGTCGCTGCTTATCATATGTGTTGTATATACCTTCTTTCCCAGTTCCTTAAGGCTCTGCTTTCCCTGGTGAATCTCATACTAATCTAGCTGACAAGGTTTCATTAGGAGGAGCCCCACGCCATTGCCATATTTATCACAGCCTCTCAAAAATAAATATATTTTAAAAACTCTAAGTTGCTATGTAAATATAGGTGGCCATTGTCTTAGTCTGTTCAGGCTGCTATAATAAAATACAAAAGACTGGGTAGTTTATAAACAATAGAAATTTATTTCTAAACGTTCTGGAGTCTGGAAGTCTGAAATCAGGGAACCAGCACAGCCAGGTGAGGGCCCTTTCCTAGGTTACAAACTTTGTTTGTATCCTCACGTGGCAGGAGCAGTAAGAGATCTAAGCAGAGCCTCTTTCATAAGGGCAATAATTCCATTCATGAGACCCCTACACTTATGACCTAATCACGTCCCAAAGGCCCCATCTCCTAATACCATTACCTAGGGGGTTAAATTTCAAAATATGGATTTTTGGGGGGCACATAAACATTCAGACCATAATAGTCACTGTTGATGTTATTGTTGTCAATTCAACAACAATTGATATTTATTGAGTGCCTACCACACGCCAGGCACTTTTCTAAGTGATTTGGGATAGACCAGTGAACTACACAAAAAAATCTCTGATTTCCTTCTATCAAGAAGAAACAAAATAAATATTAAACATAATGAACTAGTAAATTATATATGTCACAAGTATCCTAGTGAAAATAGAACTGCAGATTAGGGTACAGAAGTGTAAATTGGAGACCAGAAAGTAAGATTTAATTTTAAATGGGATAGTCAGGCCTATTGAGAAGGTGACATTTGAACAAATATTTGAAGGAGGTGAGAGAGTGAGCCTTGAAGATATATATGAGTGTTCCAAGCAGAGGAAGCATCCAGTGAAATGCCCTGAGGTTTGAGGGTTCTTGGTGTGACTGAAGACACATAAGGATGTCTTTCTGGCTGGAACAAAGTGAATGAGGGAGAAAACAGTAGGGGATGAGGTCAGAAAACAAATGGGGAACAGTTTACACAGAGCCTTGCAAGCCATTGTAAGGAATTTGGTTTCTATTCTGCATGAAATAGGGGAGCCATTGAACAGTTTTGAGCAGAGAAGTGACATGATCTGACTTATGATTTAATAAGATTACTCTGACTACTTTGAGAAGAATATTCTGTAGAGAGGCAAGTGTGGAAGTGCTGAGACCAGTTAGGAGACTAGTGCAATAATACAGACAAAAGATAATAGTGGCTGAATTAGACCAGGCCGGTAGCAATAGAGATAGTGAGAAATGGTCAGCCTCTGGATAGAGTCAATAAGATTATTAAGTAGAGCCAATAGGATTTTCTGAAGGAATGAACGTGGAGTGGAATTTTTAAAAAATGAATCACGGATGACTCTAAGATTGGGGGCTTGACAAGGAATTTCTGAAAGGATGGAGTTGGAATCAACTGTTACTACCAGCAGGGTTTAAAAGTTGCCTCATTACCACGGCCTGGAACAAATTTTGGTTATTGTTTCTTAGCTAGCTTCTCATCTTAAACAATATAATCAGTAAGGGTGAGTTCTACACATGGAAAAGGTGTCTATGTGGCATGATTTCCAAGTACCAGGGAAGTACAATGCCCTCCAAAATCCCCCACCTCTTGTTTCTGTCTGGAATTTAAATTGTTTGAATTTTTCTTAAAGGTTTTAAATACTACTACAATACAAATGATCCTGAAAACAGATGCCATTTAAGTTGTTATCATTAACAAGTATGTTTACACCTTTGTATGCAAGAGTGGTCAAAGACATATAGAAAGATGGAGATGGAAAGGGTCTTTTCAGCTGTTATGATTTAAAAATAAGTAACCTGAAAGTCATAGAAATTAAGTGACTTGTCCAGGATCATAAAGCTCATTGGGGCAAGACGAGACCAGAATCCAGGTCTCCTGGTTCCTAGTTCAGTGCTTGTTTTGGGTAGGTTTGCTGGAGGAACAGAATGAGTAATGCAGAATGGATCCCTGTTTGGGAAGACAGTGGTGCTAAAGGTGGGAATGGACATCAAACACAAGGCAAGAATTATTATAAGGTGCACACCTTGAACATATACAATGTTTATATGTCAGTTATGCCTCAGGAAAGCTGTTAAAAATAAGTAAGATAAACAAACAATTAAAAAGTAAAGAAAAATTTGACCCTAGATTCTTCATCACCTCCTCCTACATTTCTCTCCACTCACAACCACCTCCTAGAAAGAAAATCTACATTGAATGACCACTTCTCTTCACCTCTCATTCACTCTTCACCCTACTGCAAGCAAGTCCCCCCTCATTACTACTTAAACTCCTCAAGCAAAAGTCACTAATGACCTCCTGAGAGACCCATAGAATCTTTTTCGTTTTCTGATACTTGATTTCTCTTCAGCATTTGTTCCCCCCAATATTAAAACTCTCTCCTCACTCGGTTTCTATGACTTTATGCTTTCTGGGTGTTCCATCTTACAACTCAGCCCACGAGTTCTAAGTCTCCCTTTCAGCTCTTTCTCTTATACTTGCTCTTTAAATGGTGGTGTTCCCCAGGGCTCTATTCTTGGCCTTCATCTCTTCCTGCTTTACAAGCGGTCTCTGAGTGATTTTATCCTTTCCCTTGACTTCATCTACCACCTGTGTGCTCATCTCCATCTCCAGGCCAGACTTTTTCTCTAGTCCTATTTTCATGTGATCATTCATTTAATTATTCAACTTGTCAAAATCAAGTGCCCCTTTTGTGCATTCCATCCACAGGCATCTGAAACTCAGCAAGACCCAAACTGAAATCATCTTTTTCTCCACACTCTACCTGCTGATGTACTCCTTATCTACCTACTGATGTACTACTTATCTCTATAAAAGGCACTACCTGACTCACAGATTGCTCCCCTCCTCTCCATTCCTCCTGATACTGCCTTAGTCCAATTCCTTACCATATTTGGGTTCACTAGTTGCAATGATGTTCTAATAATCTCTGTCTCCAGAGTCTTCCCATCCGTTCTGTCCCCCACAGCATAACTAGAATTATCTATTACACAAATCTGACCACATAATTTCCCTGATTAAAATCATTCTATGCCCCCCATATTGATAATGGAATAAATTCCAAGGGCCTTATCAAGGTATAAAATGTTCCCATAATCAAACCCTTGGCTACTCTCCCATTTTAATTCACTTCTTGCTCTTCCCTTACCATGTATTCACTTTCACCCTTCATTCCACCTATGTGCAACAGCCTACAATTTCTTCAAAAAATCCACCTCCAAGCCTTCATACTCAAGAGGCTCTTTTTACTGAGGATACCTTATCTCCTCGTCTACCTGGAACATACCTATTAATCCTTCAACACTCAATTACCCAACACTCAATTATCCTCAGCAGTTTCTAACCATCCCAATAGTTTGTCATTCGCTCACTTATGCCCTCACAATAATCAGCACTCTAACATAGCGCATACAAAAGTTCATTACACTAATCTTAACACAGCTTTCTTTTCTTACTAGACAGTGAGAGAATTGACAAGGACTCTATCTCACTCAACTTTATATTCCCACAATTTGTAAAGCATTTGACATAAAATTCTGTAAAATATTTGCTGAACAGAATGTATCATATATAAAGTAAAAAAAAAAATTCCTGCATATGTAATATCTTTATCCAAAGAAATAAATATCTAATTATATACTTTCAAGTACCAAAGCAACTGTGAATGGATATTTTAGATATGGAGGAGTGGAGAGTTGGTTTCTATATCCTTTAAGTTATTCTCATATTGTTAGTGCTTCTACTATGTCTGCCTAGGGTACAACTGCCTCACAGACTTCATAAATTTTCCTTTGCATTATATAGCAATAAGGTAGCAGAGAAGTCAACTCTGTACAGAATTTGGTCTGTATTTTTACCTTTTCTGTGCACTATTTAAAACCTCATTCAAACTAGCAAAGCTTACTATAATTTTCAGGCAGTGTCTCTACCAAGCCACAGCATTTTCCTTCAAAATGTGGGTGATGATCATTTTCCTATGAGACTTATCCTACAGTAGAAAAGCACTCATGTTTCTCCAAGAAATGGAAGGATATTAAATTATAAAGAGAAGTTCAGACTAAGTTAGGAAATCTGTCTAAACCAATATTTTGATACTTGCCACAAAAGATTTTAACATACCAGGTTTTAAAAACACACTCTAAAATAGCAAAGAGACCCTTATGACATAATAGCAATGAAACATTTTTTGTAGCTTCCACGTAGTTATATATTTATCTCTAATTAGAAAATAAAGCATATAGTACAGAGAAACTAAAAGCGAGATTTATTTATATATACAAACATATTTTTTCCATCATTCATTTCAGTATTTTGAATTTTCTAATGACTATATAGCCAGCAGTCACTATAGAAATATTACATCTCTTTAAGCTTGCACTGTAAAAGGGATGAGGATGATAAAAAACTTAACCAAAACTGGTTCTTTAGGGCAGAGGAACTTTGATAAATCTGAAGAGTTTTCCAAATACATATCTGTATTCAAAATGACTGAAAACACACATTCATAAATATTCTATTTTGCATAAGAAGATGACTCTTTTGTAATCAGGGTAATACTCACTGATGATTTGGATTTATTTTCAATGTTTAATTAAATATTTCATTTCTGCCAGTATATCCATTATGAATTACCCTCCTTAATGATACACATTTATGCTTTTCAAGTTGATTTTCATATATTAAGTTTAACTGGAAAAAATTGAACAAATATTCTGCACAGGAGAAATAGGCATTAAAGCAACAGGACTCCTTTATTGGTTTCTGGTAGAACAGGTGAAATTCCTCCCACCCCTTGTCAAACAAAATCTAGAAAACCCACATTTGTTAAAAATATTTGGGACACACAAAGCATTCTAGCTATTGTAATGTTGTTTGGCTAAGAATTTCTTCTACATGGATAATTGCCTTTCAAAGGATCAAAATAATACAATGAGATATATAATACCTATTTGATTACAAATGAATCATTTTTTGATGAGGGTAGTTCAAACTGTTGAAATTTCTCAATTACCACCTTTTTCAGCTTCATTGAGGTATTGACAAATATAACTTGTATATATTTAAGGCACCCAACTTGATGATTTAATATACATGTACATTGTAACATGATTACTACAATCAAGTTAATTAACATATCCATAACCTCACATGGTTATTATATTTTTTGTAGTGAGAACACTTAGAATCAACTCTTCTAGCAAACTGAAGGTATACAATACAATATTATTAACTATGGTCACATGCTGTACATTAGATCTCTAGAACCTATTCATCCTGCATAACTGAATATGTGTACCATTTGAACATCTCCCCATTTCTCCCATCCCCCAGCCCCTGGCAAATACCTTTCTACTTTTCTGCTTTTATGAGTTCAAATGTTTTAGATTCCACAGATAAATGACATCATGTAGTAGTTTGTCTTTCTGTGTCTGGCTTATTTCACTTAGCACAACGTTCTCCAGGTTTGTCCATGTTGCAAATGGCAGGATTTTCTTTTCTTTTAAGGCTGAACTATATATATATTCACATTTTCTTTATCCACTCATCCATTGATGAACACTTTAGGTTGTTTCTATGTATTGAATATTGTGCATAATGCTGCAATGAACCCCATAGAAGTGCAGATATCTCTTCAAGATACTGATTTCATTTCCTTTGGTTATATAACCAGATATGAGATTGCTAGATCATATGGTAGCTCTATTTTTAACTTTCTGAGGAATTTACAAGCTGTTTTCCATAATGGCTGTACTAATTTACATTCCCACCAACAGTGTACCAGGGTTCCTTTTTCTCTATATCCTTGCCAACATCTCTTTTGTCTTTTTGATAATAGCCATTCTAACAAGTTTGAGGTAATATCTCCTTGTAGGTTTGATTTCCACTTCTCTGATGATTAGTGACGTTGAGCACCCCTTCATCCGTATACCTGCTGGCCATTTGTATGTGCTCTTTTGATAAGTATCTATCAGGTCCTTAGCCCATTTATTTTTTTTAAACATCTTTATTAGAGTATAATTGCTTTACAATGGTGTGTCAGTTTCTGCTTTAAAACAAAGTGAATCAGTTATACATATACATATGTCCCCATATTGCTTCCCTCTTGCATCTCTCTCCCTCCCACCCCTCTAGGTGGTCACAAAGCACCGAGCTGATCTCCCTGTGCTATGCGCTTAGCCCATTTTTTAATCGGGTTTATTTTTGGTTTTTATTGTTTGCTTGTTTTTGCTGTTTAACTGATTGAGTTATTTATATATTTCAGGTATTAACCCCTTAACAGTTATATTGTTTGCAAATATTTTCTCCCATTCTGTAGGTTGCTTTTCCACTCTTTTGATTGGTTCCTTTGTTGTGCAGAAACATTTTAGTTTGATGCAATCTCAAAGAAAAACAGACAAATCTCATTGTCTGTTTTTGCTTTTGTTCCTGGGCTTTTGGTGTCATATCCAAAAAAATCATTGCCCAGACTAATGTGAAGAAGCTTTTTCTCTATGTTTTAATCTGGTAGTTTTGCAGTTTCGAGAATTATGTTTATTCCTTTAATCTGCTTTGAATTGGTTTTTGTAAATGGTGTGAGAGAAGGGTCCATGGGGATATCCAGTTCTCCCAACATTTATTGAAGAGACTATCCTTTCCTCATTATGGGTAATTAGCATCCTTGCCAAAGATCGGCTGACTGCAAATGTGTGGATTTATTCCTGGGCTCTCTATTCTGAGAGAGCCTTTCTTATGCCAGTACCATACTGTTTTGATATAGCTTTGTAATAAAGTTTGAAATCAGGAAGTATGATACTTCCAGCTTTGCTCTTCCTTCTCAAGATTCTTTTGGGGTTCCATATGAATATTGGTATTGTTTTTACTACTTCTGTAAAGAATGTCATTGGGGTTTTGATAGGGGTTGCATTGAATCTACAGATGGCTTTGGGTAGTATGGACATTTTATGAATTCTTCCAATTCATGAACATAAGATGTCTTTCCATTTATCTGTGTCTTCTTTAATTTCCATCATCAATGTTTTATAATTTTCAGTGTATAAGTCTATGTCTTTTGTTAAGTTTATTCCTAAGTATTTTATTATTTTTGTTGCTATTGTGAATAGAATTGTTTCCTTAATTTCCCTTTCAGACAGTTTATTGTTTGTATATAGAAACATGACTGATTTTTGTATTTATGTTGATTTTGTATCTTTCAACTTTACCAAATTCATTTATTAGCTCTAACAGGTTTTGTTGGTTGAGTCTTTAGGGTTTTCTACATATATAATTATATCATCTGCAAATAGGGATAATTTTACTTCTTTTCCAATTTGGATGCCTTTTATTTCTCTTTTCTTATCTCATTGCTCTGGCTAGGACTTCCAGTACTATGCTGAATAGAAGTGGTGAGAGTGGGCATTATTGCCTTGTACCAGATATTCAAGAGAAAGTTTTCATTTTTTCCTCACTGAATATGATATTAGCTGTGGGCTTTTCACATATGGCTTATGGCCTATTTTGTGTTATGGTAATTCCTTCTATACATATTTTTTTGAGAGCTTTAATCATGAATGGATGTTGAACTTTGTCAAATGCTTTTTCTGCATCTATTGAGATTATTATACAATTATATTAAATACTTATTATACCTTGATATAATTACTATATATTATTACTAGGTTGTTTGAGATTTTTCTTGTTTCTTGATGTAGGCATTATCTCTATGAACTTCCCTCTAAGAACTGCTTTTGCTGCATCCCATATATTTTGGTATGTTGTATTTCCATTTTCACTTGTCTCAAGGTATTTTTTTTTAATTTATCTTTCCATTTCTTCTTTAACTCATTGCTTGTTCAGCAGCATGTTGTTTAATCTTCACTTATTTGTAAATTTTCCAGTTTTCTTCTTGTAATTGATTTCCCACCTCTGTGGTGGGAAAAGATGCCTGATATGATTTCAATCTTCTTAAGTTTATTAAGAATTGTTGTGTGGCCTAAGATAGGATCACTTATGGATAATGTTTCATATGCACTTTAGAAGAATGTGTATTCTGTTGCTTTTGGATGGAATGTTCTGTGTATTTCTGTTAAGTTCATCTGATCTAATGTGTCATTTAAGGCTGGTGTCTCCGTAATGATATTCTGTCTAGATGATTTATCCATTGATATAAATTATTGTATTGTTATTTCTCCCTTTAGTCTGTTAATATATGCTTTATATGTTTAGGTGCTCCTATGTTGGGTGTATAAATATTTACAAATGTCAAATCCCCTTGTTGGATTGATCCCTTTATCATTATGTAATACCCTTTTTTGTCTCTTATTATAGTCTTTGTTTTAAAATCTATTTTGTCTGATATAAGTATAGCTACCCCAGCTTTCTTTTGGTTTCCATTTGCATAGAATAGCTTTTTCCATCCTTTCATTTTCAGTCTGTGTGTTTCCTTATATCTGAAGTGAGTGTCTAGTAGGCAGCATACAGACGGGTCTTGCCTTTTATCCATTAAGCCACTCTATGTCTTTTGACTGAGGAATTTAGTACATTTATATTTAAAGCAGTTACTGATAGGTATTTACTTATTGTCATTTTGTTAATTGTTTTCTGGTTGTTTTATAGTTCCTCTCTATTCCTTTCTTCTTCTCTTGCTCTCTTCCTTTGTAATTTGCTAACTTTGTTTAGTGGTATGTTTAAAATCCTTTCTCTTTAAGTTTTGTGTATCTACTATAAGTTTTTGCTTTGTGGTTACCATGAGGCTTACATATAACAACTTACATCTGTAACAGTCTACGTTAAGTTGGTAAGAACTTAAGGCTGATAACATTCTAAAGCTCTACATTTTTGCTCTCCCCCACCCAACAATTTTTTATGTTTTAGAAGTTACATCTTATGTCTTTTTATCTTGTGTATCCCTTAACTAATGATTGTAGTTACAGTCCTTTATCAGATGAGTCCTTTGCAAATATTTTCTCCCAGTATGTGTCTTGTCTTCTAATTCTCTTGATATTGTCTTTTGCAGAGCAGATTATTTTAATTTTAATGAAGTTCAGCTCATCAATTTTTTTTTCATGGATCATGCCTTTGGTATATTATCTAAAAGTACCATCATCACCATACCCAAGGCCATCTAGGTTTTCTTCTGTGTTATCTTCTAGGAAATTTATAGTTTTGTATTTTATATTTAGATCTGTGACGTATTTTGAGTTAATTCTTGTGAAGGTAATTTTGGTATTTTTAAGGTATGAAATGGTTTCCAGGATTGGTGTCCCGGTTTATAACATTATGTATATGGGAAATAAGGATTTGATTTACATAAACTTGTTTTTTAAGCATCCAGGAATCAATTAGTTCATAAGCTGGAGGTCATTTGCTCAAGTGGTTTCCAAATATCTGTCTTTAAATTGGGTTCACTAGAGTTACCTGAGATGGTTGGATGGATTTGGTTTGTTTTTTAAAAATTGACTCTCAGGAGCTAATAGTCAAGAGGGGAATTTATGGCACACGGACATAATTGATCATTATATACTACTATCATGCAGTATGTAAAGTATTTAAGTTTAAGAGCCCAAAGAGGAATTCAGCAAATTTACAGGATTTAAAGGAAGTGAAACTCATACCTAATTTTGCCATTGTCTCCAAAATTGACCTAAAAAATACACCAGTGCTGATGTCTGAGCATGGTGCTAACCTTCTAGTGGATGGAAGCTTCAGAAAGGTTCTTTATCCTCTGGCAAGCATCATTTTATGCTAACACTACTATGATTAACCTTCCTTGAGATTTTAGATTCATTCTGAAAGTGCTACATCACATTTGTACTTTAAAATGACACGTTAGAAACCTTTTAAATATTCAAAAAGTATTTCACTTCTATTTTTGTCAGAATTGCATAATAAATATTACTTAAGTCATAAGCATCGAGAGACTTATCTACAATATTACTATTCCTTAATGCTCAGAGGCCATATTGACAAAATCAGCTGGAAAAAAATGCAATTAGGAAAAGTAACAATTGGGAATGGAGTTGGGGAGGGACTCAGACGGGTACCAAGGATACAGATTATACTATCTTCATTGATAAACACTGAACATAATCTCATATCTTTCCTTACCCAACAGACCCAACTTCAACTTTCTCCTTGTGCTTACCTAATTTACAAGCATTGCTTTATTAACACCCAAAACAAGTACTTACAAAGAAATGGTGAATTCCCGTTTCCTTATGTCCTAAGTTCATGTCCAATGCAGCATTTTATGTACAGATTCCAAATTGTGCTTTACAAATTAGGAGAGGCAGAGTTTTCAGTTTGCAGGTTGAGCTTGCAGCAGGGTAGATAGAACAAACTTTGGACTTTGAAATAAATTTGACCTGCAAATCACCAAGGAAAAATTAAATTGAAAGTTAACAGTTAAACCTATCCATGACTAGCCTGAGCAAAAACTGTGAAGTTCTAAACATTGTGTTCAAGTCACACACCTCCTGCTCCCCAACGTGGTCAAGCTACAGCAAAGCATGCCCAGTCCCTATGATACCATTTCTTGTGTGTTTGACCTGGCACTCATTCACTTCAACACAGCTGATCACCTCTACCGGCACCAATTTTCCAAGACAATGTTTCTTCCTCTCACTGTTAGTACTACACACACTTTAACAATGGCTTTGGACATTGTGATTCATTCTGAAATAGTGACTTTGACCTTAATATTTTCATTTTGTCAGAAGGAGGAAAAGCAATCCTCAGACAGATTGGTAGTAAGGAAAATGGAAACAAAAAGTCACTTTTGGCAAAAAGTCATCTTTGGCAAGCCTCAATCACACTGAGTGGCTATCAACTTCACTTCCACAGAGCAGGCAAATATAAGTAGAATATGGAATAAACTTCTCAAGCAATTTTATTAATGATCTTTCTATTAAGGAGTGCTGGGTCTGAATGATCCTTGTTGATATACACTGCCCTGTGTCATCAAGTAATTACACACCACTTGCCTTCATTTTTCCCATGGCAACCTAGAAAGTTTGGTGAAAATTTGTTCACTTTTATTTGATAGACAACATGCCTTAGTAATAAGAGGAAATAGCCTAGACAGAGAATCCAGAGGAATTCTAGATTCTCTTGTTCTCTGAGAGCTAAACTGTGGCAAATCACCAAATTTCTCTGAGTCACAGATTCCTCTTTAAATGAAAAATTTAAATATCTCATATTATCATTTTAGGATCAAATGGAAAAACGAACATGAAAGGGCTTTGCAAAACAAAGTTCTACTCCTAAATCATCAGTCATGTTTTTCTGCCTCCAAAGGGAGTTAAATTTACATTTACTCCCTCTCAACCATTCCTCCTCCTTGAGAACAACTTATAAAATTCTTTTCTAAAATTGATGACCTGAGTTAGGGGCAAGGTTAGAATAAAGCTACTGTCCCCAAAAGGAACTGGATCTATAGCTTTGGCCTAGTGGACCACACAAGGAAGCAAGCGGTCTGACTTCAGCTACATTTACAGTTTCAAGAAGAAGCAGTTGAACTCTATGTACACTGAGTGGTTCCCTGATTGGTTGATGTCTGATCAACTGATTCCCACTTGAGGAATGCTATTAGATCTTTAGCATCTAATGGGTGGGTGAACTGAGTGTTGTCAGGGGTGAACAGCTATTTCACAGCTGGGAGCTTCCAGAATGCTAAGGTGCAAAAATGAGCATTAGCTCTGGTGATTCTAATATGAAAAAACATTACTCCATAGAGAACTTTTCAAAGACTACACAGGGCACTTTGCAAATACAGGATTGAACACACCATTGGAAAATTCAAGAGGAAGAATTTTCTTTAATTGTAAGCACAGGATACTGTATAGAACTCCATCTCTGTAGGTGAGATTACATCTCCAGACACACAACTGGATCTATAATTTAATATTTTGTACAAGATAACAATAACGTCTGTAGAGATTAATTACCCTGATCAAGCTGAACAAAGATGAAATGATGCTGTGCTTATTTTTAAATATTTCTGCCTGGTACCAGCTGAACTCCGTCAAATTATGAGCTTAATTTTCTGCTCCAATGGTGAAATGTGACATAAAACTATCAAAGATAACCTTTTACAGCACAATAAACGTTTAAATACGGAGTTTCAAATTACACTTCCAAAAGAAAGGCTCCATTATGTCTTGTATCAATACTTAGTAAAAGGATCAGTTCTCCAACGAAGAGGGACTCTGCTTGCCTACTGCTCCAGCACTAGCACTTCTTTTTCAACTTGCCTTATGAAGACTTGGATAAGGTCACTGATTTCCACTGAATTCTACGTGGTTTCGTTTATTCAAATGGCTTCTCTTAGGCTATTTTAGAGGTCTAAAGAATATGGACCACTCTGGACTATCTCCGCAGCTAACGGATGCTCCCATAGGCAAGAACTTACTTTTGTCCTTCTGTGATCACACAGGCCAAGACGCCACTCCACAGCATAATGCTGAGTCCTTATTAGGTACTCAATCATTGAGTGCCCCATGTTCCTGAGGGTTATTTTTCAGGCTCTTGGCCCCGAAGCCTCTCAGTTATGCCAGTTATCTAGGCATAAGCCCACCTCCAAGAAAAGCGGCTACCACTCAGTGAAGAGAAGGAAAAAGACTAAGATATTGGAAGGCCAGCTTCAGCACAATACGTGTAGTTTTTTCCTCATCTTAAAATATTTACTCACATCTCCCTGGAAAGTCTTTTAAAATCACTTTTCTGAGGGAGATAAGCTTCATCCGTAACTAATTAGTGGCTGCTTTCTGGAAACAATTTAAAAGGTGCATTTGCAGAATTCTCTTCTTTTTATTAAAGCCACAACTCTTACATCTATCACTCGCTTCAAGCTGGTCCCATTCCCTTCCGCAGGGAGCCTCGCCCCTTCAGCCGGGAACCCCGCTCACTTCTAAATCCGCTTAGAGCCCCGCCTCCTCCTTAGAGGTTCCAGCCAATCCTGTATTCTCCAATGTCTTGGTGTCGAGCTATCGCGAGACTTCAACCGTGTCTTTCGAGAGTCTCTAACCGTGTGGACTTGCGCAGAAGACACTCATGAAGCCACTGCCGGACAAAGGGGGCGGGGCGCTCCTACGTGCGCGTTCACCTTGACCCCACGCTCCAGCGCGCGCCCGGCACCTAGGAGCTGTGGTTTCTGGGCCCCCCCCAGGAACCGCAACACACGCCAGCCTAAATCGCGCGTGCCCACCTCAGGCGGATGTTCGCTGGGTGGCGAATGCGTGCCCGGGACCTGCGGGGGCATTAGAGGGCCCCGGGCCTTGGTGCAGAGAAGCTCTAGGGGCTTGGAGAACGAGTCTAGGTAGGCGCTTGGGTGATGGAGGGTCAGGGGTCAGAGGTCGGGGACGGAAGGCGTCTCTGCACAGAGACGGAGGTCCCAGGGAGGGAGGACTCTGTTGTTCTGGAGTCCGGGAAACTAAAAGGCTGAGAGGGAGCCGCAGCGCGAGTCCCCCCGACCCTTCCCCATCTCAGACGTGTGGGCCCGTGGACCGCCGCGGCTCCCCCGGGACGAGGTGGGGCCGTGGGAAAGGAGACTGTGCTTCTCCCCGGGGGCTGGGGCCTGCAATGTCTTGTTCGAGCGCCCCGGGGGCTGTGATCGCGCTCCTCCGGCTCGCGGCAGCTTGTTTGCCCGGCCTGCTGGGAGCGATCGGCGCTGACAGCCCTCCTCAGACTCCTCGAACCGCTTTTGAGTCTTTCGGAAGAAAACTGAGTGGGTATCACTATTCGCCGCAGATATGCCCCTGGAGACTTGGAACTGGGCAGCTGCCTAGCTTCTTGGTGGGCGGAGTTGTAATGTAGTAAAGGGGAGGCCGAGGCCAAGTTAGTCTGAAAGTTCTCAGTTGCCTCTGGAGTCATATTAATTATATTCGCATTCAAAACCACCAGTGCACGTTGTACACTTTGACTCCGTGGTAGTTGCTAGTTTCCAGAACCAAGATGTGTTTTCTGATGATTGACGGTAACTGTCAGATAAACAGTATTATTAAATAATGGCCATTAAGCTTGTGTCTTTTTTCTAAGTGACTTGACATTAGCCATGAGGTAAAAATCCTAGATGTTTGGTGTTTTGCTACTTGTGTTTAAATTAACTTGTGGCTTTAACGGAACAAAAAAATAATAATTTTAAAGTCATTAAAGCTATTTTTTACTATTCGGTTGGGTGATAGCAAGAATGATGAAACTCCCATGAATTGAAATGATCCATAGTATCTGTACTGTCACCAAAAAGACTAGTTGATTTATGATCAGTAATCATGCTGGAAGCAGTGTGGTAGTGAACAGTTGTGGGATACGTGTTCCTGTACTGCAAAAGCTGGCACTTCCTGGAGTTTACAAGGTCCACTTAGCCAATAAGCTGGCAGTTGAGAATAAAATAGTTTAGTTTTGAAGGATGCTATATATATGTATATATATCCTCTTCTTGTCCAGCCTAAAGAACTGTACTTACAGGATTATTAAAACAAATCTTTTATTAAGAGTTCAGGCTAGAAAGATTTGGGGGAAACAATCTGCTGGTGAAAAATCTTATGAGGGCATTTTCTAAGTATCTGTGACTAACATATGTTCTAGAGTTCAGTAGATGAAAATACTCTCAGCCTACTGGGATTATCACTGCAGAAGAAGATTGTGGTAATGCTAGGTCACTGAGAACTTTTCAGTTATCAGTAGTGATTGGGCTTCACTTGCATAAAGCTAACCTTGGACAGCAATATCTCAAATGTATATACTTTTTGTTCCCCCTAATAGCCTAAACCCAGGCCTGCCATGGATTTGTGGTAATTCAGGATTGGTATGTGTCTTTTAATGAAGAGCTAATAATTTGGAGAGGAAAGAACCTGAATAAGTTTAATTGATATCCATTTGTTGTATTGTCTTAGTAACTTAACATTTTATGTTTACTCTTCTAGCAACCTATCTTTGTTTTCTGTTAAAGATACAGGTCAGTCAGTTTTCTCTGTCTCATTCTGGGCCAGAAATAGTAAGGAGTAGTTTCACACTACCTATAGTCTTTTAGAATATGGTTAAGAGAGATTTTTCCAAAAAGAAATATGAGTAAAGTACTATACTAGGTCCTTAAAAAGAGAGAGGGTATTCAGGGAATTAGAGATCTTTGGTTCACACTACGTTGTATATAATTTCCATCCTGACACTGACCTGGCATTGGGAGTACAATGCTGAATAGGATACTATTCCTGCCCAGCTTTCAAGCAGTTCAAAGTCAAACAGTTAAGAACACTGTGGCAGTTGGGATCAAGGAAGAGAGGCCCTTAACTCAGCATACCTGGTCATGGGTGGGGAGATTAGGACAGCGATAGGCAGAAAAGCATGAAAGGGCATTTCAAGCAAAAGGCTTTTTACATCTAAGTGAGGGACAGTAAAAATGTGGTCCATATAGAAAGCTGCATATAATCATGTTATACCCAAACACTGATATTTTAGGGGGAGGAAGAAGAAGCAGAATCATCAAAGATGAGATTCATCTGGTATGAAGAAAACAAGGAGAAAGATTTAGAATTGGAAAATTATTGGAGATATATGGAATTTTACCAGTACTTGACTTATTAGCTACCAGTTAACATTATGGTTATAAGTAGCTTTGATCAAATATTATCTTCTTTGGTTCAAGAGTTATCCCTAGATAAGGATCTGCTAGAAAAAGAGTCAACCAAAACAGGATGGTGGGGTGGAGGGAAGGCAGATCATGAATGTTTGCTCAGTAGAGAACTGAACAAAACGAGAGCCTTGCTAGAAATCCTGGTCTTTATTTTTCTTCAACTTATCATTGTAATTGACAAATACTTCTATAATATTAGAAGAATCAGATTGGAAGCAAACATCTGAAAGAATGTGCAAATTATAGTGGTATATATCACTTAAAAGATACTGGATGAGCCTTATCAGAGAAAAGAACAGAGAGTTGAAGGAATGTGTTCTGATTCAATAATATCTCTATTACAAGACTGTTGTAAGAGAAAGGGCACATGTTAACCTCTCTTCGCAATTGATTCGCTCAAAATGGTCATGGATTACTAGAGATGCAGCACCAGTTGAGCAGACATTTCCCATCTATACTACACTTTGGAAAGAAAGAAGTGGATTTTAGTAGGCAGCTGGCTAACAATAACGAGGTTTCTCAAACCTGGCTGCATGCTGGAATCACCTAGGGAGCCTAAAAAATAATGGAGGTAGTGCCTGGGCCCTGCCCCAGAGATTATAATTTAATTGGCTGGGGTAGTACCAGGCATCAGGATTTTTAAAATTTCCTCCAGGTGATTCTAATGTAAGTCAAATTTGAAACACGCTGATCTATAGTCCCCCATCCTGCCACTTTAAAGTTTGGTTATTATAAAATATAGTTTATAGTGTTCTCAGGGTGATGATAATAGCAACTACCACTTACTGAATATATGCTAAATTTCTGTTGCTGTGCTCTTGTACATACACAGAGGCTAGATAATTTGTACGTGCCAAGGCTAGAATTAGAATCTATTGATAGGACTTCAAAGCCCACATTCTCTCCTGTAAACC
This sequence comes from Balaenoptera musculus, assembly GCF_009873245.2. Classification (NCBI taxonomy): domain Eukaryota; kingdom Metazoa; phylum Chordata; class Mammalia; order Artiodactyla; family Balaenopteridae; genus Balaenoptera; species Balaenoptera musculus. The sequence goes on from NC_045796.1 coordinate 19,878,085, forward strand.
AGATTGCTTTGCAGATGTGAGACACTTTAGCCAGTTGCTTTGGGGGCTTTTAGAGTTAATGATTCCATAATTACCATGTTACTAATATTACTGTGATGGGTGTGATAGATTGTGTAACTGGCCCAGTTCCCTCCCCATCCCCTACCTCATATCCACGCTCTTTGCCATGAGCGGTTCCACCCATAAAGAAGTGTAATATATGTCCCCACCTCTTGACTTTGAGTCCATCCATGTGACTTGCTTTGGCCTGTGGAACCTTAGTGGTTTCACCCTGACCAAATACAGAAAAATACCTGTTTGGTTGGATTGGTACTCTTACACCTCAGTCACTGCCATAAGAACATTCCTGGGTTTTTTTTTCTGGTCCCAGGAGAAGGATGAGGACTACATTAAGCAGAGCCGGTCCGCTTCTCCTGAAACCTAGCCTAGCTCAGCCAGCCCTCAGCTAACCTGCACATCTGTGAGAATAAATGACTGCTGTCTCAAGGCAGAGCTTTGGATGGCGCGTTATACAGCATATTTATGACAGTAGCTAACTGATAAACTGGAATAACCTAACTTCAGCAGAGTGACCCAATTCCAGTATTCCAGCCTGTGCTCTGAGGAGAACCGGACACAGATAAGCACTTAGGTTATTAAAAGCTCCCTATATGATTCTGATCTCTTATCCAAGATAATAGAGGCGATAAGATGCTTGAGAAGTAGTTAACTATAGTCAGAGATAGATCACCACCTGCATATTCATAAACCAAGCACTGGTTGAGGGAGTGGAATTCTCATGATTGACTTAGACCAGCAATGTTTGATAGACATTTTGCAATTATGAGAATGTTCTATATATTTACACTGTCCAGTACAGTAGCCACTAGTCACATATGGCTTTTGAGCTCTTGAAGTGTGGTTAGTGAGAATGAAGAGCTGAGTTCAAATCTTTTTTTAGCTTAAAGTTAAATAGCCACAGGAAGCTAGTGGCATCCTTATTGGACTGCACAAACAACTTCCTTGAGACTATGGAGGAAACCACTCTTCTTTTAAGTCACAAGGCCAACGTGTTCCTAAATAAGAAAAAGGTTCTGTCAACAAGGAAATGAGGTAGATCTTAGGTAGATAAGTAATATTATTTGTTTCTTTTATCGTTATTGTTCTATTCAGATCTTCTGTTTATTGGACCAGTTTTATTCATTACATTTTGTTAGTAAATTACACATTTTATCTAGATTTTTCAAGTTTATTAGAATAAAGCTATTCTTAATATTCTCTTACAGTTTTTAAATCACTTCTGCACCTACTTTTTGTCTTTGCTTTTTAAATTAGTTTATTTATTTATTTATTTATTTATTTATTTATTTATTTATTTATTTTTGGCCGTGTTGGGTCTTCCTTGCAGCGCGTGGGCTTTCTCTAGTTGCGGCGAACGGGGGCTACTCTTCGTTGCCGTGCGCGGGCTTCTCATTGTGGTGGCTTCTCTTGTTGTGGAGCACGGGCTCTAGACACGCGGGCTTCAGTAGTTGTGGCTCGCGGGCTCTAGAGCGGAGGCTCAGTAGTTGTGACACACGGGCTTAGTTGCTCCGCGGCATGTGGGATCTTCCCGGGCCAGGAATCGAACCCGTGTCCCCTGCATTGGCGGGCGGATTCTAAACCACTGCACCACCAGGGAAGTCCTGCTTTTTAAATTAGTTTTATTAAGGTAAATTACATGCAATAAAATTCAACAATTTTACATATACAATTTGATGAATTTTGACAAATGTGTACAATCATGTGATCACCAGTAGAACATTTCTGTCACCCCAAAGGTTTCCCTTCTGCTTCTTTGCTGTCAGTCACCTCTTACCACTTCCTGGCCCCTGGTAACCACTAATCTGCTTTCTGTCACTAGATTTTTACTTTTTCTAGAATTTCATATAAATGGAATCATACACTGTGTAGTCTTTCACTTCTGGCTTCCTTCACTTAGTATAATGTGTTAAAAATTCATCCATGTTGTTATATGTATCAATAGTTTATCATGAGTAGTATTCCATTTGTTTATCCATTCATCAGGTGATGGACATTTGGGTTGTTTCCAGTTGTAGGCTTTTATTAATAAAACTGCTATTTAAAAATTCAAGTTTAAGTCTTTTTTATGATTCTGTGTTTTTATTTCTCTTAGGTAAATGCCTATGAGTGGGATTAATAGGCTGCACAGAAAATGTATATTCAATTTTGTAAGAAATTGACAGACTTTTCCTGTTGGAATGCTGGAGAGTTCAGTTCTAGTTCTTCTACATCCTCAGTCTTTTAAATTATAATCATTCTACTAGATATGTAGTTTCTCATTGTGGTTTATGGGTTGACTTTGAAATGCCTTAATGACTGATGATGGTGAAGATATTTTCATGTGCTTACAGTATTTGCAACGTATAGATCCTCTTTGGTGAAACGACTGTTCAAAATTTGTGTCCATTTTTTTAATAAGGTTGTTTTTCTTACTCTTGATTTTCAAGAGTTGTTTATATATTCCACATAGAAATCTTTCCGCAGGTATTTGTTTTACTAATATTGTTTCCCATCCGCAGCTTCCCCTGTCATTTTCATAACAATATCTTTTGAAGAGCCAAAGTATTTAATTTCATTAAAGCCTAATTTATCATTTTCTTATAGTCTCTGCTTCTTGTGTCCTATTTAAATTTTTTTTTTTTTTTTTTTTTGGCCTAATCCACTGTCACTTAGATTTTCTCTTCAGTTTTCTTCCGGAAGCCTTACAGTTTTAGCTTTTATATTTCAGTTTATGATCCATTTCAAGTTAGCTTTTATGTGTGTGGGGAGGTAAAAATCAAGGTTCTCTTTTTTTTTTGCATAGAGGTATCTATTAAAAGGGATATTCTTTCCCCATTAATTGCCTTTGAATTTCTTTCAAAAATCAATTGACCATGCTATGTGGGTCTATTACAGGACACTTTATTTTGTTCCATTGGTCTATATGTCTATCTTTATATCATTACCACACTGTTTTGATTACTGTCAGTGTAAGTCCTGGAGTCATTGTTAAATCTTTCAACTTTACTCTTCTTTTTCAAAATTATTTTGACTCTTCTAGTTCTAGGGAATCAGCTTGTCAGTTTCTACAAAAAAAAAAAAAAAAAAAAGGCCTGTTGGGATTTCGAATGAGATTACTTTGACTCTGTAGATCAATATCGAGGAATTGACATTTCAGCATCCTGAGTCTTCCAGTCCATAAACATAGTACATAGTATGTATATCTCTATGATTATACTGCTAAGCTATTTTCTCTCTTTTTATGTAGACTTGACAATTTTCATAATAAATTTTTAAAGTTATCTTTTAAAGAATGTAAAAACAAGAGAAAAAGACATATTTATGCACATATTTTTCATTCACAATGCTTTTTATTCCATTGTGTAGGTCCAAATTTCCATCTAATATCATTTTCCTTCGTGAGGACTTCCTTTGACATTTCTTGTAAATGTGGGTCTGCAAGTGAATTCTCTTGGCTTTTGTCATTTTTTTCACCTTCATTTCTTTAAAGATACAGTCAGCCCTCCATGTCTGCAGATTCTGCATCCACAGATTCAGCCAACTGTGGATCGAAAATATCCAGTAATATAATCTGCTTTCCTAAAATTGCCAGTCAGTTTTTTTAATAGCCACCTTTTTGTGTTATGACTTCCTGATTCTGTTTCATGAAAACAATATGTTATCTCCCTGAGGATGTAATGATGTTGACTGTTTTATAAAGTTCTTATTCAGATTGCTCCATCTGTTTGGGTGAAAGTTTCTTTGTTCATTTATTCTCCTGTTGGAGATCCCTTCATGTTTGTTGATTGTGAACTCATCTTTGAGGTTCAGATTCCCCACTTTACCTTTCATTGTCTCTGCTTGTACAGTTTGCTTAAGGGGAGGCTCAGAAGCAGATGTAAGACTTGTTTTCTGTTGTATTCAGTGAGGATGGGAGGTTGGTGAGACCTCCATATAGGCAGAGTCCATTGCCATCCTTTTTTCTTTAGTCAGTGGCAAAGGACATCTTTCCGGTTTAGGCACCACTCTCACCAGAAAACAGATAACCCCATCACAGCTACCTTGCCTTTGGGAGAAATAGGGCAGGTAAGGGCCTGTGGGTTCCCACTTTATTGTTCTACTATTATCTGTGCTGTAGCCCTGGACTCGCTTTGGGTTCCACTACCAGATCCCCCACCACTGAGCATGGCAGCCCTCTTGATGATGCTCCCATCTTTTGTGCTAATACATTCACGCTGTCCCTCAGCTTTCCAGTCTGATTCCCTCTGTATCATTCTTTAGGAATACCTCAAAGTTTCTGGTCAGCTGAGATTTCCCCTTGTTTTGTATTATCTTAAACAGGGCTAGATTTGGAGCAGAGTAATTAAGGATGGGGAGTTAGTGGAGGTAGAGGGATATAGACTGCTCTGTGTGCTCAGTTTGTCATCTGTACTGAATTAAAGACCATGGTTTGATCTATACTTCTTTTATATCCTCTCCTCAAATACAGCACGGTGTTGAATACTTACTGGGGACTCAGCGAATACCTGACTGGATTTTATTTAAAAATGGAATTACTGAGAATATTTCTTTTTTTTGTTTTTCTATATATGTTATATATATATTTTTAACATCTTTATTGGAGTATAATTGCTTTACAATGGTGTGTTAGTTTCTGCTTTATAACAAAGTGAATCAGCTATACATATACATATATCCCCATATGTCCTCCCTCTTGCATCTCCCTCCCATCCTCCCTATCCCACCCCTCGAGGTGGTCACAAAGCACCGAGCTGATCTCCCTGTGCTATGCGGCTGCTTCCCACTAGCTTCTATTTTACATTTGGTAGTGTATATATGTCCATGACACTCTCACTTCGTCCCAGCTTATCCTTCCCCCTCCCCATTTCCTCAAGTCCATTCTCTATGTCTGCGTCTTTATTCCTGTCCTGCCCCTAGGTTCTTCAGAACCATTTTTTTTTTTTGATTCCATATATATGTGTTACCATACGGTATTTGTTTTTCTCTTTCTGACTTAACTTCACTCTGTATGACAGATTCTAGGTCCATCCACCTCACTACAGATAACACAGTTTTGTTTCTTTTTATGGCTGAGTAATATTCCGTTGTATATATGTGCCACATCTTCTTTATCCATTCATCTGTTGATGAACACTTAGGTTGCTTCCATGTCCTGGCTATTGTAAATAGAGCTGCAATGAACATTGTGGTACATGACTTTTTTTGAATTATGGTTTTCTCAGGGTATATGCCCAGTAGTGGGATTGCTAGGTTGTATGGTACTTCTATTTTTAGTATTTTAAGGAACCTCCATACTGTTCTCCATAGCGGCTGTATCAATTTACATTCCCACTAACAGTGCAAGAGGGTTCCCTTTTCTGAGAATATTTCTTAAACTGCACTTGAAGACAAATTTTGTTTATACATCCTTTTTTTTTCCCCCCAGCTCCATGGTTGGAATAAATTGGAATAGGCACCAACCATCATTATGACTTTGTGATTTAACTTCTCTGAGTTGTTTTATGCTACGTGTAGGAATTGGCTATTCTTTTGGGAAACGTAGTTTAGGGCCTACCTTATATAGACTGCTTTTAGCCCAGTTTCCTCTTTTGAGATGACAAAGCTTTCTTTTCTTTTTCCCTATATTTTTAAATTTTCTTCTTTTATTGTCTCTGCCTTATTTCCCCTGGTTGCCATCACCACCTTATTTCTTGCCCAGCTATCTCTCTTATTATTTTTATATGCTGATTCACAAAAAGAAATACATTTCTATGTTTTCATCTTCCTCTTTTGAAAAAGAAGATATATTTTTAGGGATTTTTAAGTTATGTAAGAGTCAAATGAAGTTTTGTTAACTCTTTGGGATTATAAAACAAAATTGAAATTCTGTGGTGATGATATGAATCCAAATGTTACTAAAAGTTTTCAAATAAGCATTTCCAGGGTATCTGAGAGATCTACCTTACTCTCATGCTGTTCCTTAAATGTATTTTTAGAATTTATTTTATTTTAAACAACAAATTATCTATATTAAATTTATCTGTAGAAGACCAATAAGACCATTAGAATTTATATGACACATGAGATTATAGTCAATGTGTTCCAAAGCCGTATTTGACTTATTAAAAAAATTATCCATTACTTTATGTGTGTCTCTGAAGATTTCATGTTATGTGTGGGATTATTTTTCTATGCTGAATTTCTCATCTGGGAGTATTTTAATACTAAAATCCTCTCTTAGAATGCCTACTGTTGCGTTTGTCTTCTAGACTTCACATTTACCAAGATAACTTGAAAATGAGCAGCCGACGGAAACGTGCTCCTCCAGTGAGGGTAGATGAAGAGAAGCAACAGCAGCTTCGTTGGAATATGCATGAGGACAGAAGGAATGAACCTCTCACCTTAACTGATGACGAGCAGTGCTGCCCAGGCTTGGACTCCTCTTCTGCTCACTGCATCATCCTAGATGACAGTCTAAAGGAAGAAGTGGCTCACAAAGATAAGAAGAGGTGTTCAGAAGTGGTGAGCGTCTCAAAATCAGTTGAAGAAGAGACTGGTGGCATTTTTTCCCCTTTGTCTCTAAAGCTGAATATTGTGATTTCTCCCTATCACTTTGATAATTCTTGGAAAGCATTTCTAGGGGAATTAACTCTTCAGCTTCTTCCTGAACAGAGTTTAATTGAAAATTTTTCTGAAAGGAGTTTTACCCTGATGAGTTCAGAGTCGAGCTATCAGTTTGTGATCTATGTTCATTCAGAATGCGAAGATGTAGAGAAAAAAGAAAGAGGACTCAACGAGCCAATCAGTATTTGTGACAAAGGTATTCAAGTGGAATCATCCTTCAGTGGTGAAATGTTAGAAGATTTGGGGTGGCTGCAAAAGAAGAAAAGAATAAAACTTTACCAAAAACCAGAAGGAAATCACATTATCAAGGTATGCAATTTCTGTAGTGTCTTTTAAGGTTCTTCTGCATCAGACAGCCCATTTTGAAATTAACTTAGAAGGAAGGTCTGGAAAGCCAGCAATAAGCCTCTCATTATTAAGTGTCAAAGTACACTTTATTTGGGACATTCAATAACTATAAAAAATGTATATTATAGCTAATCATTTTCAGGCTGCTCTTTTTTCAGGATCTTCCTGGTTCGCCCTTTCCAGTTCTACTCTCAGTGACTTGTTTTGGTCCTCATTATCTCTTTCTCTTCCTGCAGCAATCCTTTAATATTGCCTTTTCAACTCCTTCATTTCCTTTGTCTCTGGGCTGGTATGATATGAATGCAAATGGAATTCTAGTCTATTTACTGCCTCTAGAATTAATGATAATCTGGCATATAAGTCTCTCCTTTGATAGGCCTTTGTCTCCTTCTCCAGCCTCAACTCTTAATCACTCTGCTTTTTAGTTTGCCCCAGAAAGTGCAAATTAATTTGTTTCCTGCAGATACCCTGCTGTCTTTTTGCATCTCTGCTTTTGCTCTCACACTTCCCTCTGCCTGGGTTGTTCCTTCCACGTCCCTCCTAACTCCTGGTCATTGCTTGATGTTCAGCTCAGAGTTTACTTCACCTAAGGAGATCTTTTCTTAAGCTCCATGGATGGTGTTCCATGCTCTTCCCCCATAATATCTAACACATATGCTTATTTTTGCCTTGGTCACTTGTAGTGTACTTACATTTTATATCTTTCCCCCTCACTAGACTATGAAGTTTATTGTCTTCACAGCCCAGTAAAATACCATGTACTAAACAGATTTTCAGTAAATGAATGAATAAATTTACCATTCATTTCAGTCTCTGCTATTCACTAGCCAAGTAACTTTTTGTGAATCATTTAAAGGCCCTAATTTCAGCTTCTTTTTGTACGAAATGTAAATAGTACTCATTCTTTTTACCTCATACAGTTGTGTTGAGAATCAGGTGAGGTAATGTAAGTAAATGTACTTTGTAAACTATGAAGCAGGTTTATATGCCTTCATGCTAAAACTTGAAAAGAAATTCTAAAATGTTAAATTCACCTCTGTTCAGTTGAAAACTGTGTTACACATTTCTCACATTATAAAGCAATTATATCAGGCTTCCCTGGGGGCGCGGTGGTTGAGAATCTGCCTGCCAATGCAGGGGACACGGGTTCGAGCCCTGGTCTGGGAAGATCCCACATGCCGTGGGGCAACTGGGCCCGTGAACCACAACTACTGAGCCTGCACGTCTGGAGCCTGTGCTCCACAACAAGAGAGGCCACGACAGTGAGAGGCCCGTGCACCGCGATGAAGAGTGGCCCCTGCTCGCCGCAACTAGAGAAAGCCCTCACACAGAAACGAAGACCCAACACAGCCAAAAATAAATAAATTAAAATAAATAATTTTTTTTAAAAGGCAATTATATCGATAGCCCTATTTATAGTTTCAGAATTGACAGAAGGAAAGGAGAAAATTTAGAAGCATTAGATTGTAATTAATTCTTCCCTGTACAGTCTAACTATACAACCAAGCATTCCCTCTCTTTGCTGATAGTGAGTGCCAAAAATTGTGGCTCAGGGATGACAAGTATGTAAGAATTCATGGATTGTATGCCTGTGTTCTGTCCACTTCTCCCACCCACACACCAAATCTTGATCTGTTCTGTCTTCCCTAATCCCAATTTTTATAAACATTTAAACACTTTTTGCTGCTATAGCAAGCCATCTCTAGGTACAAAGCAGAGTATAAGTAGTGAAAAATAATCTTTGCCACTTATTCCTGTATAATGCTGGTTGATTCTTGTTCTTTAGTGAAAAAATATGAGAATCTCAGTGATTAGGGAATCAAGCTCAGGATAATACAGGAAAATGAAGGAAACTGTGTTTATTGATTATCTACCATTAGGAAGTTTTAGAATTGTACTAAGTGGGCTATCTCATATAGGCTTCTCCCCATTTGGGTCAGAATAAATCAATCATTTTGTTTGTTTATTTAGCTCTTAAATATCAATGCCAGTATTAAAATTCAAGTATTTTGACTACAAAACTTCATACTACATTGTTTCACTAGACTCAAGCTACATAACCTTAATCAAGGTCTGTTTTCCTATACATTTTAGTGTTTGATCTAGTAATAGGGATTCCCAAACCTAACCGTGCTTAAGAATCCTGTCATGTGCATCAGAATCTTCTGGGGGAATCTGCATTTTTAACCAGCTTCATTGATTATTCTGATGATCATCCAGTTGGGAAATCATTGACTTGGTTGGTAGAATTGGTGTTCTCATCACAGTCTCCCAGGTTCAGTTCCAGTTAAGGAAATATTTTTTTTTTCTAGCTACTTAAATGGTGCATCACACATAGTAGGTACTGCATTTGTAGAATGAATTTGTTATTGAAAGTGAAAACATCTAAGGGAGATTTGGTAGGTATATATTTAGTGTTTGTGGGGTAAATACTGTGAATACCTTTAAAAATGATGATGTTAAAAAATGTTTTTCTTATATCCTCAAAAATGGTATAGTACAATCAAAACTATTTTTATGTTGATTAATTCTATGTAGGTTGGAATTTATCTTTTGGAAGGTGGCCTAGCAAAACTAGATTTTCTGAGTGATGCAAACTCAAGAATGAAAAAGTTCAATCAACTCATGAAGAGAGTGATGGAAAAGTTATACAATTTTATTATTCCAGGTAATATTTAAAGTAAACTTTAAAATTGCTACTACTGAAGAACTGTGGGTTTTCCCCCAAATCCTATACATAACAACCAGAAAAACAGCTACTAAAACCATAGTAAAAATTAAACCTTCATAAAATTGCTATATGACGAAAATTATACTTATCCGAAATGCCCCTACTTCTATAATTTTTGTCTTTATTTGCTTAATAATGTGCTTAGCTTATAGTAATTACTCAAGAAATGTTTATGGAGTCAATAGGCAGAATTTAAAGGGATCTGAGCTGATTGGAATTTTTGCATTATTCCTGTGCTTTTTTATTTTGTCATGGCCAGAGATTCTTGGCTGGCCTTTATTCCACCTCTCCTTTGCAGTCTGACAAATAATCTCAAGAGCCTGCTTCCCATAAAGACCAGTTAACTTTGCTACTGTTTCTTGGCAAGACGTTGCATCCTTGGTCAGGACTGCAGTTGCAGAGTTGTCTGCCGTTGGTTCCCAAGGGAGTGTGGATGGCTTGATGCAGCCCATCAACACTACTGGAAAAACGGCTCAGATTCTCCAAGTCCTGCTCATGGTGGGTCAGCCTTATTTCAGGTGCAGATTATAGAACATTTTTGTACTGGAATATTTGGGAAATCAGTTTCTGAGCTTGGTTATTGAATTGTTTCTGCAGTACATTCTTTGCAAAGCTTCATAATAACTAATAATAGTAAATCATTTTGCATGTTAAAGACTTAAAAGGAGGAAAATCACTGGTTTTAAAATTGGAAGGAATGATTTTAGGTACACCTAGAATTTTTAAAGTTAGGATAAGAATTCCATTATTCTGCCTTTTAAAAATAATAAAATTTGAACTTTTCAAAGGAAAACTTAAAGGATTTTAAAGGAAAACTTCAAATTTAGTTATTAATACTAGAGTATACACCTATACTAACAGTCTGAAATAACCAAGCATGTAACTACACATTAATTGTAAACTTTTGAAAATCTTAATATGACATAATTTTTATTGAAAAAAGTAAATTATGTATTTTATGGTACAGTTTTTATTTGAGGGCATATGAGTGAGGCCTGTTCTATAAATGTGTGTAGGCCTATTTGAAACCTTTCAGTAATAAATCATTAGCTTTAGCTAATGGGGTTTGTAAATTTGTTCAAGACTTTGAATTTTTTTTTTCATGTTGTAGGCATGAATCTTCTTCCACAGGGCAATTGTGCCCAACAAATGAGTCTGAAATTCTTACAAATTTGTATTGATGGTTTAAGCCCTTAATCTCCTAATTGGCTGCTGGTGCTGCTACCAAATACCTATCCTTTTTGGCATAAGAAATAGAATGGGAATCCTTGTCTTATTAGACATAGAAAAATTGTCTGCATATGGATTTTTTTTATGTTAAGATGTAAAAGTGAAATAAATTATCCTTTTACAAACTGCAAAAGATATTCACGTTCAGTTCCTCAGATGTTTATTAAACATCTACAGCACACAAGCACGTGCTAGCTGCTCTGAGGAGCTATAAAAACAAGACAGCCTTTGCTCTCAAAGAGCATTACAGTTCAGTGGGGAAGGGATGAATACACACAAGTGATTGTATTACCAGACAGATTGCAATGTGTTACTATATCCAAAGTATAAGAGTATTGCATGAACACAGAGGAGAATATTAATTCTGATCAGGGAAAGCAAAAGAAAATGTCATGGAAAAAGTATCAGTTGAATTATCTTGAAGGATGGATGGGTAAATTTTTGATCAGTCAAAAAACATACTAAGCAAGGCCCCAGAGGTGGAAGAATGCATGGTATGTTCTTGGAATAAGAATTGCTTATAGTTATAAATGTGGATGGGGTTGTTTTGAGTACATTTGTTCTTGGATATACAGATGTGTTGGAAGAGGATGAGGAAGATTCAGAGAGTGAGCCAGAGGGACAGGACATCGATGAGCTCTATCACTTTGTGAAGCGAACACATCAGCAAGAAACTCCGTCCATCCAAGTGGATGTCCAGCATCCTGCACTGACTCCTGTGTTGAGACCATACCAAAGAGAGGCTGTCAATTGGATGCTACAACAAGAGCATTTCAAAAGCACCCCTGCTAGTGGCAAGTATAAGATGCTTAAAGAAAGGCAAATTGATCAGAGGGATTATATGAGAGAGAGGGTAGGGGGAAATCGATCAGTAAACAAATCATATTGAAAACATAGGATAGAATGGGTGTTACTATGAACAAAATTATTTTCTAAGAAATCCTTCAAAATTGAAATCTAGAGAAATTCATTTATGAGTTCCCTCATCCATAAAAGTTCAAACTGATTTTTCCAGCCAAAGTAAAGGCTGCCTTGATTGGAATTTTTAAAAACCAAGAGATTTTTTACATGCCTTTTCAACCAGGAATTGCTTTTGTAACCTGATCAGATGGAATCTTCCTAATATATGTAAACGGCTTTACAATTTAATCATGAATGTTAGGGACAGAAAGCAAATTTACAAAGTAGGAGACTTACGTGTGACTAATCTAATTTTCCTAGGTTTGCATTTATTTTCTTTACTCCACAAAATAAATAATAAAATGAAACACCATCTAGTAAGTGTTTTCATAAAAGTAGTAGATTTATGGGAGTCATTTGTGCACTTCTTTATCATTGTCTTTAAAGGCATGGACACAAGATGAGATTTTTACATGACTCTAGGAAGTAAAGTGTTAACTATTTCTCATTCTTCCTATATAGATTTATTTTAATCAGTGATGAATAGCTCTTATTTCTCCCACTTTTTTATCCAACAAACTTTATTTTTTTTAACTTTTTATTTTGGAAATATCAGTTCATAGCCAGTATTATTTCTTCTTCTTCCTCCTCCTCCAATATTTTGAATTATTTTGAAATAATAATCCCACATATTGTATCATTTCTTCTGTTAATATTTCAGTTTATTTCATTAAAAGATAAAGGAGCTTTTAAACAGATATAAATATATGTACAATGCATTTTAAAACCCAGTAATTCCTTAATATCACCAAATTTCTCTCCCTTCCTTCCCTCCTTTCTCTCTATTTCTGCCTCTTATAGTTTGTTCAAATCTGAAACCAAATAACATCCATATATTGGAATTAGTTGCTGTCTCTTAAGTTGCTTTTAGTCCATAGGTTTTATCTCCTCTCTCTTGTATTTTTTTCTTATATTTGTTTAAGAAATGGTTAGCTCTGTAGAGTTTACCACAGACTGGATTATTTTTTCTCCAAAATGAAATAATTTTTTTCAACTAAGGAATTTGATTAAGGTGTAACTTACATACAGTAAAATGCACAGACCTTAAGGGCACAGTTTGATAAGTTTTGATGAATCTATGCATCTGTGAAACCAGCAACTCAGTTAAGACATAGAACCAGACTTTTTCAAAAGTAGCCACTGGCCACACATGCCTCTTGAGACTTGAAACGTGGTTGTCCAAATTATGTGCAGCAGGTTTAAAATATATACTAGATTTCAAATAGTACCAAAAAAAGAATGTGAAATATCTCACTACTAATTTTTTTATTGATTGCATATTGAAATAATATTTTGATTATATTGGGCTAAATGAAAACAACTATTAAAATTAATTTTACCTGTTTCTTTTAATATTTCTATCATACAGGGCTGACATAAAGTATTTCCATCACCCCAGCAACTTCCATAATTGCCAGTCAGTTCTCCTACTTCAATCCCTTCGGGAGGCAACCACTGTCACCGTAAATTAGTTTTGCCTGTTTTTGAAACAAACGGAATGATAAAATGTGTACACTCGGGTGGAGGGAGTTGGCCTCTTTCAACATAATGTTTTTGAGGTTCATCCATGCTGCATGTGTCAGTGATTCATTTTTTTTTGTCCACAGGCTGGATTTTGTTGATTAAATCCCATGTGTCATTTAGTAGTTTTTCTGTGCCCTTGGTTCCCATAAATTAAAGCTTTTTATCTTTTAATTTTTTTCATTTTATTAAACCTATATGTCTGTATTCCTACTTCATCTATTAAACCCTAAAGAAAGTAACAGAAAATGACTTACCATTTCACTGGTGAGTAGAGACATACTTCCTACTTAGCAGTTGGTTTGAACAACTTAAAATATTAAGGGAAGGGTTAGTGGAAGATTCTGGCTGAAATAAACTCAGTACTTCAGTGTTATAGTTTTAGATATTATTTCCTCAGTTAAGCCTTTCCTCCCACTCAGACCCATATAAAAGATTAGGTCTGATTTACGTTAATGTATTAGTCCAGTATCATATATCTGTTGAGTTATTTAAAGACATCAGGTAACTTCTTGAAGGATTTATAAAAGATAAGCTACTTTCCTTTATTGGGTAAGACTTGGTTATATGTATTAGTTTTCTTTTCCTGTTAATCCTCTGTAATTTGCTATGCTTCTTCTGTCTTATCACTTGTTTATATGGAACATATTGGTGCCCAAAGCAAAGGAAGCTAAAGAATAATATCTGAAGAAAAGAATGAGAGGAGTCCTAGCCTTTTTCCCATGTGTATGTGCCTTTCCAGGGTGTCCTGACTGTTAGCTTACTTTTCTTTTAATGTGATTATCTGGCAGAAAGGAAAACAAACAGAATCTTGTTCTTATGATTATATTTTTCTTTAGAAAATGCCCTGCACTTCCTATGGCGAGAAATTGTTACATCTGAGGGTTTGAAACTCTACTACAATCCATATACAGGCTGGTAAGGCAAAACTTTATGTACTTGATAGTAAAAATAAATATTACAAAAACCTGTATGAGATTGGTAGCGTAAGTCTTCAGCCTCAGCAGTACCTCAAGAAGGAATACTAAGACCAGGTCTCATTAGACATTTTTATAGATAGACATAGAATTAATAGCACATGTAATTTTTCAGTAGATAAATGCAGAATAATAGACTTAAGATGCATAGTTATTGATATTTAAAGAGATTATAATTTTAGGTAAAAATGTCATCTTGTTATGGGTCAGTTCATTAAATTTGTTCATTTCTATTATGAAAGAGTTTTAGGAATCATTAAATATGACTAGTGAATCAGTAGTTATTGCCATTCTTATTTTTTTATTCACAGATTCATAAAGGTCACAGAAAGAAGGCAGACATGCTTCCTTTTATTTATAGAAAAAAATGATGACAGTACCAATTCTGTTTCTGCAGACTTTAGTTGTCAGCTCAGGCAGGTTTTTGATCACAGTTCTTATATTCGTGATCTAGGGATTATAATTGTTGCAACCTAAAATATAATTTTTAAAAGCTTAGCCTTCTATGCATTTCTCCCAGTTCTCTTTAGGAACAGTGTAATTTTTATTTGCATTCCTATGATGTGTTTTTCTTGTTTTTTCCTTAGCATCATCCGTGAGTACCCAGATGCTGGGCCACAGTTGCTTGGTGGGATCTTAGCAGATGAGATGGGTCTCGGAAAGACAGTAGAGGTTTTGGCTCTGATTCTGACACATACTCGACAAGATGTCAAACAAGATGCTCTCACTCTTCCTGAGGTAGTAGGAGTACTATAGGGCTTGGGAAAGCGGGGACATATGTTCTCCAAAAGCATCATATATCGAACATTTGCTTGGCACTTAAGTCAACACTTTCAGTTTACTATGTGACTAATGATTTATATTAGTTGTTAGTTAACTTCAAGTAGGCACAGAAATGGGATGTTTGTGACCTGGAGGGGTTTTTTAAAGTGATATTGGCCAACTAGGAAGGCAACATGCTGTCACTTACCAAGCTTCCTTCTAGCTGGCAGAGAAATCCCCTTAGGAAAGTTTCATTACTTCCTCAAATGTTTTTTCACCACTTCAAGTCTCCGTATTACTGCTAAATATTTTTGAGAGCTATTTTTCAAAAACTGCAAATCTCAGATATATAAATCTTAGAGTCAAATATCAATAATTAGAACTTTGTTACAGGATAAACAGCTTAGTAATTAGATTGCTAGATGAAACAAACTGTGAGTCTTTATTCCAAAATATAATTGTGTTTAAAAATACAAATTTTAGAGCTTATAAGAAAAAGAAAAAACTTCAGTGAGGCAAATATAGCTCACAGTTCATATTTTCCAATAATGGAATCTGAAATCAGCCCATTAAATCCTGCCGAAATGAGGCCACTAGTTAAAGGCATAACTGTAATTACCTGTATGGCCCACCATGCTCACAACCTTAGTGGTTATGTGATCTTTTAATAGTGTAAAGTTTGCAAAATTAGCCTTTCAGATTTGAGTAAGGGTTAGAGTAGGGAATGTCTATTTCCTTTGTAGAAAATGAGTTGGAGTATTCAGTTTTTTTTTTTTGTTTTTTTTTTTTAAGGCACAAATTAAGTACGTTTTTTTATTTACTTATTTTTATTATTTATTTATTTTTGGCTGTGTTGGGTCTTCGTTTCTGTGCGAGGGCTTTCTAGTTGTGGCAAGCGGGGGCCACTCTTCATTGCGGTGCGCAGGCCTCTCACTATCGCGGCCTCTCTTGTTGCGGAGCACAGGCTCCAGACGCGCAGGCTCAGCAATTGTGGCCCACGGGCCCAGTTGCTCCGCGGCACGTGGGATCTTCCCAGACCAGGGCTCGAACCCGTGTCCCCTGCACTAGCAGGCAGACTCTCAACCACTGCACCACCAGGGAAGCCCTCAGTTTTAACTATTGGTAACTTCCTTTGGATATTTTCTGTTCATTAGCTATGTTAATTTTAAGTTATTTTGAGTATTATTACAAATTGAATGGGTTATTACTATTTTAAACAAGGCTTAAAAAGTTAATTTCAGAAGTTTCACACTTAGAATTTAGGTAATTTAAGATAACATGTACAATTTTAAAAAGTGATGGCTAGCTGTAAACTCTGAAATAAAAAATAAGGTTTATATGTGTGCATAACATATTTAGCCCTTTCTTTCATAATTTATTATAACTCTTTTTCATCTCCTTAATAGAAGGAGGGTTTGTCTTATTAAGCAACTCAGAATACTGAAAGCAAAACACTGTGTGACTACTTAATGTTGTTTATATCAGGGAAAAGTGGTGAATTATTTCATTCCATCACATTATTCTGGAGGAAATGTAAAAAACACAGAAACCCAGAATATGGAATTTGAACCAAGAGAAAAAGTTCAGTGCCCCCGTAAGTATGAAATCTCTTAAAGATAACACCTTTTTACAGTGATCTTTGTTCTAGTTCTTATAATCATTATATAGAGATATCTTGTAATTGTTATGAATAATTGTTTCTACAGTTATTTATACTTTGCATAAAAGTTCAATTACAAGGCATATTATCTTAACAAAAATAAACGTTTATTCTTTGGTTTGACTTGGTCCAGACAGTTTTTTGCTTAATTTGTTACATTTAAATTTCTTTAGCTTACAGTTTAAACCAGGCTTTGATAAAGAGTAGCTACTTCAAATTCTGCTAGCAAATGAATGTTTCCCTTGCTAATGGTAGCATTTATGTAAATAACTGTGAGAAGTTTTTTTTTTTATATATAGTTTTAAATGATAGTTGATTTGTAAGATTAGCAAATTAATGTAATTCTTCCTTAAATTATTCCATCACAGTAATTTATTTCTTAATTATTGAGATAAATTTTTATTACATATTCTTCAAAATGATGATGTACAGACAACATATCTTTAATAAATCTTTGATTTATTTTCTTCTTAACTTGGTCCTCGGTACACATTAAGATTAACTGAGTTTTCTTTTCTTTTCATTTTAATTGTTTTGACTGAGTTAGCATATCCTTTTGCATTTAGCTACTCGTGTGATGATCCTGACAGCTGTTAAAGAAATGAATGGAAAAAAAGGAGTTTCCATTCTTTCCATCTACAAGTATGTCAGTTCTATATATAGATATGATGTTCAACGGAACAGGAGTCTTCTGAAAAGGATGCTGAAATGTTTAATTTTTGAAGGTCTTGTGAAACAGATCAAAGGCCATGGTTTTTCTGGTACTTTTACACTGGGAAAGAATTACAAAGAAGAGGATATACATGACAAAACAAAAAAGCAGGTAACAGAGCATTTATTAAGTAGTTTTATGTGATGCTTTACAGAATAAGTTGACAGACCCCACCTCTCTGAAGCTCTTACAGTCTGATGATAAAAAAACAAACATTAGGAAAAACGCTTACGGCTGTGATGTATGTTTTCTACTTCCTGAATATAAGTTCCATCAGAGTAGCAACTTTATTTTGGTCACCATTAAGCCTGGAGAAGAGTGTGTGACATATGTCAGGTACTCAATAAATATTTATTGAGTGAATTATAAAATTAGTTTGTTAAGCATATTATAATTTAAGATAACTTTTCTTACCCTCATGTTGTTGTCAGCAGTTAAAAAAGCATGTTCCATACTTTATAAAAATATTGATACCTTACATTTGCATAGCTCTTTATATACAATGAATCTTTTACATAAGTTTTTATTTTTCCCATGTCATCACCTTATAAAATGTTTATATTTTGTTATAAAACTGCTGCTTTGTGGCCAATAAGTTCAGTTTGCCTTTAAGAAAATAGTTACAAATTGGCAAACATAACTCAAGAAAAGACTAATGACAACAATTCAAAATGTAGAGTTACCAGCTTAGCTACTGTGAAAGAAATGGCAGACCAAAAAGTTCATTTCCTAGAGCAGGGAGTCTCCACCAGTTTCTCCCCAGCTAGGTTAGAAGACTGCAATGAACTTCTGTGCTTTTAATAATCCTTCTGCTACCCAAAAAAGAAAATCTCCTTCAGTTAATGCCAGTCATTCCATGTTAATGTCATTCATTCCTCTGTTCAACCTTGACTGTGACATCACTTCTAGGAAGCTATTGCTGGCACCTACCTCCCCATCACAGCCCCTCTCTGTTATATAACCCTCTTATGCATTCCTATAGCATCATTTTATTTATTACTGTTCTGTCTTTTCCAACAGACCCCTTTGAGACCAGGAGCTAAATATTCCTCATATATATATCCCCAGCATCTAACATGATGCCTGGCACAGAATTGGCATTCAATAAATAATTGCAGGAGGGTACACAGTTAGAAAGGAGAAAGAAAGAAGGAACTTATTTGCTAATTGCAGTAACTAGTAGATTAATTTTCACTTTGTTTAAATGCTATATTTTAATATTTGGTATTTTTATAATTGCCCTAGTTTGTATATTTATGTATTATAAACTACCAGTCTTTTATTGATTTAGGCAGATTGTAAATTATAAGAAGTTGATGTCAAAATTAGTAGCTCCCTTTATCTTTCTAATTTTTGTTCACTCCAAATCTTAATGATACGGCAGTAGAGCTTTCTTTTGCTTTTGGAGGGAAAATCAGGGAGGGGAGTTCTTAGAGCAACTTGAAAGCCACTGATCAAGAGTGATTCTCCTCAGGGAAGGGGTAACAAAGACTGGCTACTAGATTTTTATGTAAAGCACATGAAGTTGGGCATTTCATTTCAGATATGTCACTCTGTTGAAATAAATTAAATAAATAGTATTTTTCATAGGCTGTGGGGAGTCCAAGGAAAATTCAGAAAGAATCCAGAAAACCAGGGAGCAAGGACACAGATTCTGAATACTTGCCATCAAACACCTCTGATGATGATGATGATCCTTACTATTATTACTATAAGGCCAGGAGAAATCGTAGTAAATTGAGGAAAAAGCCTGTTCCATCCACAAAAAAGGAAAAAAGTCAGCTTAACATCAACCTCAACTCACAGCATCTCTGTCCAGCTGCCGGTGACTCTGCAGTTACTGATGTTACCACATCTGAAAGTACATGTGTCTTTGAAGTCAAGCAAAAACATGCAGCAAAGGACCAAGCTGAATCTCTAAATCCTGTTGGTCATGACATGCCACATTCTAATATCATGGGTCCCTATAATTCCTCCGATTATCACTTTGAGTGCATATGTGGTGAAGTTGACCAGGTAGACCGTAAGCCTCGTGTTCAGTGCCTGAAATGCCACTTGTGGCAGCACGCAAAATGTGTGAATTATGAAGAGAAGAATCTGAAGATTAAACCTTTCTACTGCCCCCACTGCCTTGTTGCGATGGAGCCAGTATCAACAAGAGCAACTCTGATCATCTCCCCTAGTTCCATCTGTCATCAATGGGTGGATGAAATCAACAGACATGTGAGGTCATCATCTCTTCGGGTCTTGGTAAGGTAGTTTGGACTCTTTAAAGGGATAGGAAAATGTAAATTTTCACTCCGTGATAATTTTTATAATCTTTGTCACTTTGTTTTTTATCCCAAAAATTAACTTAGTGAGATAATAATAATATTAAATCAGAACTTGAAGAGGAAATTGAGAGTAAGAAATAGAACCGTAGACTGTTTATTCTTTTCTGACATCAGAAGTTAAAGCACTTTGGGTGGAAAGATGAAAGCTTTTGAAAAAAATCTTGATCATATAAATGAAAAAGTCTTTGTATAAGCGTTTATACTCTGAGAGAAATGCAATTCAAAGGCAGCACTGTGTAATAGTATGAACTTGTATGATCTTTCAACTTTTAGCTCCAGAATCTTCCTCTGAAGCCTCAGTTACCCCATCTGTAAAATAAGAATTTACTCATTCAACAGATATTTATTGAGTACCTATTATGTGCCAGGAATTGTGCTAAGTTCTGAAAATAGTACCCCCTCACAGACTTTTTGTGAAGATTAAATGATTTGATAAAGTGCTGGCACATAGTAAGTGGTCATTTAATGTTGTTGTTCACTACTGTTAGTTTTCTTTACTCTCTTTGTTCTTCTTTCCACACAAATTTTATGTATGTTTTCTAGATTTCAGCCACTATGATAGGCATGGAGAATACAGTAATATGTAAAACACCATCTTTGCCATTGAGGAGCTCTGTTCTGTAGGGTAGGCAAACCTTGGTTTGAATCTTGACTCTACCAGTTTGGAGCAAGTCACTTCATGTTTCTTATGTGTGGGATAGAAATAATAACAACTAACAGGATTGTTGTTGAAAGTAGGAGATAAAACTTTGCATGGTGTCTGAAATATAAAAGGCATTCAGTAAATAATAGTTCTTATTGTTCTACTTTTTCACACCATTGTGCTTTTGTACAAGCTATTCCATCTGCCCACCTACCTGTAAGTCCTTTTCCCTTTTTCTCCACCTGTGAGGACTCCTAAATGTACTTCAAGATCTACTGCAAATTTGAATTCCTCTCTGAATTTACCTTCTTAGCCATAGAATTGGTCTTTCCACTGTGAGCCTTCACATTTACTTCACATTTACTGTTCCATTCACATTACTTATGTTATTAGTCTTACACACTAAAATGCATCTTTCTCTAGACAGGTATAGGATGTATCTTATAGCATGTTTGGTTCTAAACAAATAGAAAGGGCTCAGTAAGTGTATAAATAAATGACTATTTCAGTATCTTTGATGTGCCTTTCTGCAATAACTATGTCTATGGTGATTATTTCCTAGGTATATCAAGGAGTGAAGAAAGATGGTTTTTTACAGCCTCATTTTTTGGCAGAACAGGATATAGTCATCATTACTTACGATGTCCTTCGTTCAGAACTAAACTATGTAGATATCCCACACAGCAATAGTGAGGATGGACGTCGCTTAAGGAACCAGAAGCGCTATATGGCCATTCCCAGCCCCCTCGTAGCTGTGGAGTGGTGGAGGATTTGCCTTGATGAAGCTCAGATGGTTGAATGTCCTACTGTAAAAGTGAGAATTTCTGCAGAACCTTCTGAGGGCTGGGGAAGAGAAAAGGGAAAGGGATTGGAGGAGACTGTCCATAGAAAATTTAATAGTTTAAGTGTAGTTAACCCACAGCATTGACATTGGCCAAAAGTTTGCCTTTGAACACTCAACATTTGCTTTTCTCTGTGTATGAACTATATAATCCTTAGGAATTATTTTGGTAATCTGTGAATCATTGCTCTAAATGCAATGCACATGTATATTTGAATAAGATGGCAGTTTTTGTGTGATGCAGATCAAAGTATTTAGGGACTTTTATAAGCATTTCTGCTATGTGGAAGGCTCATCATATAGCCTCTGATAACTTTGGCAGTTTTTTTGATCAGAGAGACCAAATGGTAATAGAAAAATACTACTTTAGAGGACAGAATTTTTATTCAGACTTTGTTGTATGTCTTTATTCTGTCTTCATTGGCCAGTCTGTAACCTGAATTGAATTTATAAATCATGTCTATTAGCATGGTGGTTCACATCTGGAGGATGGGGTGGTCTAGGGAATGTATCAGTCATTCAGGGGGTATTTTCATTCTACACATACTTGAACTACCTTTCCTCTTTGGAAGGACACATGGCAGCCTCCTGCTAATGAGAGCCACTGTACTGGAAGATAGCCCGTTGAATATGACATTCAGTATTGAGTGTGATAAGTGTTTGATAAGAGCAGATGCATCTGAACTGAAACATAGCTTGTCATGGGCTATTTTCATAAGTAAACATATTCCTGACTTTTGAGTTTTTCCTGTGTCTTTTTTCTTTTCTTTTTTATTTCATATTTCTCTCCCATCAGGCTGCAGAAATGGCTCAGCGCTTAAGTGGGATTAACCGCTGGTGCATCAGTGGCACTCCAGTACAGAGAGGATTGGAGGGTAATGTATGGTTTTCTCACATATTTATTGCATATATTTGAAAAGCTTAATTTTTTTGAACAAGAAGTATTTTATGTTTACCTTTGGCTA
Source organism: Balaenoptera musculus (assembly GCF_009873245.2). Taxonomy (NCBI): domain Eukaryota; kingdom Metazoa; phylum Chordata; class Mammalia; order Artiodactyla; family Balaenopteridae; genus Balaenoptera; species Balaenoptera musculus. The sequence continues at coordinate 19,900,410 of NC_045796.1, forward strand.
AAATCCTTACTTAAGTGATTATATATGTATTTATATTTGACTCCTAATAGTTTCAAACACTTACCTTTTTAAATGGAATCAAGTGATTTTTGTTTGTATATATGAGGATAGATATATGGTGAGTAGTCCCATTGTCCTAATTTGAGCAGTTACTGTGCGTGCTTGAACAGTGTAGACATAGGCCTGACTTGAACTCAAAGTTCCAAATGGTGAGTAGAAAACAGGAAGAACCTGACAAGAAAGAAAGAGGGAAAGAGCCAGAGAGAGAGGAAAAAAGAATTAATTTCACTTGGCCGTGTCTATAAAAATAAGGACCTCCCGCTCACACAGTATAACTCATGCTTCTACATTAATCTCATTCATATAACTTATTTTTTCCATAGAACATAGACTGCATTTTTAAAACTTTTGTTCAAGTTGCAAATATTTAAAACTAAAAGTTTAAGTATCTGTTGTTTTACATAATAAATTTCCTGAAAAGCTGTCATTAAAATGTGGTTAAATTATAAAATATAAATATTCTTGGAGTCCTGTGGCAAATATTCATCCTCAAAATTTATCATTCTGAAAATTCAAATTTTCATATATTGTTTGTTTCTAGCAGAATAACTTATCATTCTGCTAAAATAAAAATATCAACATCTATTACAATGACGTGAAAAACAATTTTTTTTTGATGATTATTTTCAGGGGAAAAATGTTTTTTAGGAAGATTTTAGGTATATATTTAAATACCTGTGTAATTTTAGTAAGTTACATTGTGAAACATATTTATAGAATAATATCAGACTAATTAAAAGGCCAAATTTAGTGGTCTGCTGTTACATTGGAAACTGCCCAATTATGATATTTAGGTGTTAATAAGATATCATTCAGCTCAAAAGTTAGCTGAGAAGGTATAGAAAAAAGAAAATGACTATCAAAGTTACTTTTTTTCTAATTTTAATATTGAAAAAATATGAGCAATAATTCCTCAGTTCCCTGGGCAGTTAGTTTATTTTGGTTGAATAAGATGTTGGCAGGTGTTTTGAGCACTTGTCACCATTCAACAAATTTTTTATTAATTTTTTTAAACACCTTTATTGAGGTATAAATGACATATAATGAAACTGTAAATATTTAAAATGTAAAATTTATAAATTTTTGACATATGTATTTACCTGTGAGTTTATTTCCGCAATCAGCATAATCACCCCCAAAAGTTTTCTCATGCCCAAATTACCTTAAAAAATAGCCTTTCCCAAATTTCTAGAAATTTAGTTTATCTTTCATCTTTGCTTCCATGATTCGCTGATATCTTTAATACTATGACTCTTGTAATATATCTGTTCTTTTTGTAGTTGTTGCAATGGGAATGTTAGCCTGATGTGACTTACTATGTTGTATTTGGAAGTAGAAGTCTCATTTTTTTTCTTTTTGTGTTAGACCAGGGTTTCTCCACCTTAGCCCCATTGATGTTTAGGGACAGATAATTCATTTTTTGGGGGAGCTGTTCTGGGGATTTTGGATATTGAGCTTTTACCCTCTAGATGCTTGTAGCATTCTTGCAATTGTGACACCCACAAATGTCTCCAGACATGGCCAAATGTCTCCAGTGGGCAAAATTGCACCCCTCCACCTCCACCTCAGTTGAGATCCACTATGCTAGACTGATAGAGATAAATCAGATTTGATGATTTATTAATTAACAACATTCGTTTTTGCACCATGGTAAAGTCAAAAAATTGTAAGTCGAACCATTGTAAGTTGGGCACCGTCTGTATTCTCAGTGTGCTTTTTTTCTGTCTTTTCAGATCTTTTTGGGTTAGTGGTCTTTCTTGGTATTGAACCTTACTGTGTCAAACACTGGTGGGTTCGACTTCTCTATCGTCCTTACTGCAAGAAGAATCCTCAGCTCCTCTACAGCTTTATTGCCAAGATACTGTGGAGGTCTGCAAAGAAAGATGTGATTGACCAAGTCAGTAGGATAAGTTTTTATTGATTAAGGGTATTAGGAAAAAAAAAAGAAGAAAAGCAGAATTTTGGTAGAAAGTTAAATTTCCAGGTGAAATCTTCTTTTTTCTCCTCTGTATAGATCCAGATACCCCCTCAGACAGAAGAAATCCACTGGCTCCACTTTTCTCCAGTGGAAAGACATTTCTATCACCGTCAACATGAAGTGTGCTGCCAGGATGCAGTAGTAAAACTCAGGAAGATTTCTGACTGGGCTTTGAAGCTCAGCAGCCTGGACAGAAGGACTGTCACCTCCATCCTGTATCCATTGCTGAGGCTCAGGCAGGCCTGCTGCCACCCACAGGCTGTTCGTGGGGAGTTCTTGCCACTCCAGAAAAGGTTTTATTACCAATTTTCTTATACTGCAATTGGTAATACAGTAGTAATAGACAATATTTAAGCAATTAGCTTCCTAGCCCACAGTTTCGTTCAGGGTATTATAACTGAGTTGTCAGCTATTTTTAAAGCAGTGTGGTGATTTTTCTTGAATATGGAACCCCATTTGTGAAAGAGAATCACATCAAAATTATTTTCATGGTTTTGAACATTTCTTTAAAATTAGAACTATTTTAGGGTTTTGTTGTTTTTTTGGGGGGGGTTGTTTTCTGGTGCACCCCAGATATGAAAGGCTTTTGTTCTTTTTGCATTATATTTTTTGGTTCCCACATCAGGAATTAGATGAATTAGATTACCATTAAATATTTTCTTTATAGTCGTGCTAGCTATATTCTTTGATTATTCCTTTCTAATACATTAAGGTTATTTATGCCCACAATACTCTATTGTCCCAGAAACTTTTTTGTTCATCAGACTGTGACTCAAGAACTGGCCTTTTTTTTAGCACTTGATATTAAAAAGATACCCTTTCAGGTGCTGTAAGAAACATAAAGAGGAATTTGACTTTTGTCCTTGCCTTTAAGCAGTTTATAGACAAATAAAGGAGCTGACAAAGATTATAGGTCTTTATAACGTAAGGCAAACATGATGTATTTCACAAGAGGTATATATGAATTGCTATGGACAATTAGAGTATGACAGTAATTTCTATATAAAGTAGTTAATGTTAGACAGCCTTCTGGTGGAAATGGCATTTGAGCTGACCCTTGGAGAATATTCATTTTCTTTACAGATTAAAAAAAATCAGGCTCTTAGAGGTTAATTAAGTTTAGTGCTAGGATGCAGATTCAGTGTTACATTCTCACACCCATACTGTTTCTAATATATCATGTGTACTTTGTACTTTAGGAAGATTTTCCTAGTTCTGGTCTTCACTGACTGAAATGAGAGAAAGTTAAAGAATGATGGGATCAGAAGAATGCTTGCTAGAATAGTAAGAGGTAATCAAGCTAAAAGTGATAATGGTGAAAATGGGGGTAAACAGAAAGATACTGAAGATCATAAAGACTCTGTAAGAGTCTGGTACTCTTGATCTTATGTAATATAATACTCTAACTTAGGATTCTTTCTAGTTCTGAACAATCTCCCTTTTCTTTTAGCACCATGACAATGGAGGAACTGCTGACATCTCTGCAGAAGAAATGTGGAACTGAATGTGAAGAAGCACATCGGCAGCTAGTTTGTGCCCTCAATGGCTTAGCAGGCGTCCACATCATTAAAGGTAGAAGGTGATTGCTTTGTTATCTCTGGTTCTTCTAAACACTTAATAAGGAAGATTAGTTATAGTAGAAATCAAAGTTTCCCAAGAAAGACACTTTCACATGGTACTAATCGTAATTTAAATAGGTTCAGCTTAATGAAGAGCAGTTATACAGAACACTTCAAAAACCTTCAAAGTTTACATATGCTTTCACCAAACATTTCCACTTTTAGAAGTTTTTTTAGGGAAATTATAATGTGAACAAAGATTTGGCAATAAATTATTGATCTTAGTCTATAGTAGTGAACAACTGAAACAACCAAAATGCCTAGAAATAGAAGAATGGTTAAAATTTGACACATTCAAGTGAATATTGATCATTGATTTACAAAGTAATAGTGTTTATAAATTCATTCTCCCAACAAATATTAGAATGTCTGCTGTGTGCTGGGTATGATCTAGGCACTAAAAATAATACAGTAAAATAAAGTAGTCTCTGATCTTGTGGACCTTAAATTCTTAATAGAGGAAGACAAACAATTAATCAGATTGAATAGGAAAAAAATAAAATTATCTTTATTTGCTGCAATGTGATTGTCTATGTAGGAAAACTACTAGAGCAAATAAATGAGTTTCACAAGGTTGCATAAGACAAGATGAATATATAAAAATTTATTTTATTCCTATATACTGGGAAGGAACAATAAGAAATTATAACAATACCATTCATAGTAGTATCAAAAAAAATATGAAATACTTTGACATCAACTTGGAAAAAAGATGTACAAGACCCATACAAAAATCACAAAAACATTGAGAAGTACAAATATTGCTGAGAGAAATTAAAGAATACCTAGTTATACCATGTTCATGGATCAGAAGACTTAATATTATTAAGATGCTGATTCATCTCAAATTGATATACAGAGTCAATGCAATCAGAATTTTCCCAAACAAAAATTTTAGCAGGCTGTTTATAGAAGTTGACAAGCTGATTCTAAAATTCACCTAGAATAGTCAAAACAAGTTTGGAAAAGAACAAAATAGTTGGAAGATTTACCTGAATCAACACTTATTTTAAAGCTATAATAATCAAGACGGTATAATACTGGCATAAAGATAGGCAAGTAGACCAGTGGAACAGAATAGAGTCCAGAACTAGTCCCACTTATTTATGATCAGTTGATTTTTCAACAAAGACGCAAAGGCATTTCAGTGGAGAAAGGTCAGTGTTTTCAGTAAGTGGTACTGGAACAATTAGTTATCCATATTCAAAAAGTTCAGCTTTAACCTTGCACTATATAAACAGTTCAAAATAAAGAGGATGTTAAACTGAAATTAAAACCATAAAACTTTTATAAGCATTTTTATAAAGAAATGTATATTGTAAATCAACTATACTTCAATAAGAAAAATATTGATTGATTACATTTTAAAAAAAAGAAATATATAGGTTCTTTCTTTTAAAATCATAGACAACTATAACCTTAGGAAAAGCTACTGTGTGCTTCGGACTTCAGTAGTTAATGCTTCTTCTGTAGGAAGTGGCTCTTTAAAGACAACAGTAACCAAGGACTGATTGAAAGTTACATTCCAAAGTAAAACGGGAAGTCTGTATTCCCTCACAAACATTTCCACAGACAGTTGTATGTCTTAAAGAAAAAAATGTGTTCTTTAAATAGAAAACAGGGCCAGGTTTTGTTTTGTTCTGTTTGCTTCTTGGTGGGGAGGAGGATGAGAAGCTAGTTGCTTATCTCACAAATATGGTAGTTGACCATCTCTAAATCTCTGGTATTCAAGAAATACCAAGTTTCAGTTCACAAAATGTGAGTCCTTTGTTATAAGCATCTTTTCTTTTGTTTTGGCCTGTAGGCAGTTTCTGAAACTAGTTTCTGACTCCCATGTGATGCTTTTATATGATATTTATCCATAAAACCGTTTGCATTTTTTTGAGTTGATGGTGCCTTTTTGTCATTCGGCTGCACCTCTCTCCCCTTCTTCGGGATTGTGACACTGTTACACTCTTCCTGATGCATTGCTTCCTGGTGGGTGACATGATTTGCGAGCAGTCCGATATATAAATAAGATGGTGAGAACTGCGGCAGCAATTCAGTTTCTGTTTGAAAGGAATTAAGCAGTCTCTTTCTGTTTTCTTACATTTCCCCCTACATTGTGTTTTCACAATCATATTAGGCACTATAGGAGGGCCTCTTTTCACTTTCACTCTATTTCAAAAAACATTTGGTTGATTCAAAATCTTCTTGGAAATGTACTACCCCATGTGTTATAATAGACCTCTCCTACTGTGTACATTTTTATCATGCTAGAATGTATCATTCAGCAATAGCTAATAACTACTAATTTTCTAAGAGCATCTCAGGAATTATGGATGCTTCAATCAGTATGTTTTTATTTTTGCTGGTATTAAAGGAGTGTTTATCTAGAAAGTGATAAGAGTGAATCATCAAGCTTCGACCTTCTTGACTATGTAGACATTATATATACATAGGTGTTTTGTGTGCTTTGGTAAGTGTGAAAATATGTGTGACATCAATAAAACTTTAATATGTTCAAAAAATAAAAAGAGGGTGCTATATAATGTGAAATTTCAGTACTCAGGCCAGATCCCCTGCCAGGACATCTCTCATCCAGAGGAATTTCCAGGGATGAAGTCACTCCTTGAAGACAGGATTTTGGAGTGATTCTATTCAGTGCTGTGCCCCCAGAATCTAGAACAGTGTCTGGGTTGTTTTTTGTCAAGGAACAAACTTGAGTTTATTTATGAGTTCTAGTGTATTCTGATTTTAATGTGCCTTTGTTATTTTTGTATGTATGCATACTTTTTAAAAACTGAACACTTACAAGTATAAAAAAGTTCAAAGTAAAATAGAATCCAACCATGAAGTTAAGAAAAAAAAAAAACTGTAAAACTTTTAGAAGAAAACAAAGGATAAAATGTTTGTGATTTGAAATTAGGCAAAGATTTCTTAGATATGACACCAAAAGGACAATGCATAAAAGAAGAAAAAACTGATAAATTTGACTTCATCAAAATTAACAACCTCTACTCTTGAGGGTGCTCTCAAGAGAATAATCACCTATCTGAGTAAGAACTTGTACCTAGAACATAAAAAACTAATAAAAACCAATAAGAAGAAGACAACCTAATGAAAATAGTCAAAATATTCGAACAGACTTCAATAAATATGTAGAGATGGCAAAAAGCACATGAAAATATTCATCATTAGTCGTTGGGTATATGTAAAATTTAAACACCAGGGATAGCACTATGCCCTCATTAGAATGGCTTAAATTAAACATAAAATGCTGTTGAGGATGTGGAAACAACTGGAATTCTCCTTCATGCACTGCTGATGAGAATGTAAAACTGTACAATCAGTTTTCTGTTACTTTATTTACTCATTAGCTTCATTTCCATTATCTCAACTTACTTTTACAGTAAACCTGGAATTAATTCAGTGCCTCTACCTTTCATTCTTTGCAAAAATCATTCATTCTTTGCATAAGTTTATTCTAGACTTTTTCATGATAACTTTTCTGGCTATCTTAAATCAAGTGTTACTTTTTTTGCAACTTCAGTGAATCACTAAGTGCTCTTTTCAACAACTATTTCAATTTATTGTAGTTGTAATGTAGTGAGAGATTGTACAGTTTTGTACCTTTTATACCATAGTGATTCTTAGGAGTTTTCTTATAATAATGAGGAAATTACTGATGTAAGTGTACCTTTCTATAAAGCTACTTTTAAACCTCTAATAGCTTTGGTTTAGATAATTTGATTTTAGTCTTTCTAAAACTAAGTAGGCTATAGTCCTTGACATCATGTTAGTATTTCATAATGGTGAAGTAATGTACAGTTTTAAGCACTTTTGATAATTTAGGATGTACAGATGCTTCTTTATTTCTATATTCCTCACAAAATCTGTGGAGTTAGCTCATCATAGTGTTAGAGCTGGAAAGGCATTTCATGATAAATTCCAGTTCCTTCAACCTTCCCACAAAGATACTAATCTGTTAGTCTACTTGGATGCACAGTTATGGAGAAAATTTACCATTTTTCTCATTTACCTATTAAGACCTTAAATAAATCAGTTACCCAGAAAAATATATGTTTCAATTTAACTAGCAGTGTTTGCAAGTTTGGATTTTCTCTAGTAATTCTTAATCATCACCATCATCATCAATGCCATCTCAATTGCTGTGTGCCTGTGACTATGTAGTATTCCAGGCATCAATCTAAAATCTAAAATGATCTGTGCTTTACAATCCATAGTGAAAGACTAAGTAAGGCAACTTTTAATAGAAAATATTTTTTGAAACATACTTTCCTTTATTTCAACCTGGAAATAGGCAAAAATTGGGAAATTATCTAATAATTAGTATCTAATACCAGCTTCTCACAGCCCCAAATTAGTTGAGTGGAATAATTGTGATAAAAATCCACAGAATAAGTGACTATCACAGATAATAAATATGTGTGCTTGGTCTTAAAAAATACAGGAATAATGAATATGCTGTTTAAAATATTGTCAGGTCATTAAAATCTAGCCTCATATCTGAGAAATGATCATTTTTCTACAAGCATTTTATATTATGCATTAACACCATCATATGTATATATTCTGTTTTATCCTCATAATTACCCAATAGTTGAGGCATTACCATCCCTATTTTATATGAGAAAATGAGTTCACAAGACTTAGTTGCTTTCTCAAGATTACAGCTAGTAAGTGACAGAGAATTGGCCCTGGATCTTTTGGTTTCAAATCAGATATTTAATTTTTTTTATTATACTAGGTCTGCTTCTTGATCAAACAGGCATTTGTAAACCTCAATATTATACTGTCTATAGTCGGTTGAAACTCACCATCAAAAATTTCTGAAATGGAGTAATATGTTACTTGCAGATGGTCACAATAATAAAAATAAATTTCAGATTTCCCATCTTAATTCTAAAACTGCATTCCTCATTTTATTCTATGTTGTTATGACTCAGAAGCTTAAGACAGTAAATGAATTTCTTCACTTAGCCTTTTTTCTAGTCTCCTTGTCAGATTTGTTGTCTCTTTTTCCCTGTGGTAAAGTTATGCATAATATGGGAATTGGGAGAAAAGGTTATTCATCTGATCATTTCCAAACACTGTAACACTCCAGCAGGATCAGCATGTCGTTGGCTCCTATGTGGCAAAATACTGTGCTATGGTGTAACAGGAGGTGCTTCATTGCTCTTTTCAGATAGTTTCCACTGTATTCCTTCCCACTGTACTTATTTATCTATGGATGGAAACTATTGCTAATTGTTAAGAGAAATTCCTATTAGAAAGTCCGTTAATAAATGGTATGTCTATTCTTCATTTAATTGTAATTAGAACTTAATTGTGGAGGATTAACTACTTTTAGTTTCCATGGTTTAACTCATAGTAGTATGTTAAACGATACACATTTTTAAAAGTAACATTACATATTTAACTTATATAATTTAAACTATTCTAATATTAGAGATCAGATAGTAAAGATCTGACTTCTAAAAGAAATCTAAAATTAATATCAAACTCTAAAGGGATTTGTTTATATCGTATGCAAACATATATATATGATATACAATGTATATTCTACGGTCCTCACTGATTATGGTATTAAAAACATGGTATTATTTCAATTTTGTACAATGTATACATGAAATATATATACATACACACACACACACACACACACATATGGTATAGAAGTGTTTTAGATTCAGTTTTCTGGGAAAGAAAACTTTTTTCCTGATCATCACATACATTTTTCATTTCTACTTGTGTTTTTTTGGAGAAAATTAGTTTGGCAATATGGAACCAGTACAATTTGTTTACCTGGAAATGTTAGTGCCATCAAGTGGCAAAGAACAGGTATTTCCATATTTGGCTTAAACTTGTATAGCTTATTGAATATGCATATTTTTATGTCTTCCCCAGAAAACGTCCTTTTTTTTTTTTTACTAAGCATTAAAAAAAACATTATAATGACTACTTCAGTTTCAACTGTTTTTATTATAGTCTAGTAATTGTACCTTCTTTAAAAGGTGTAATAATTATGAGGGGAAAATTGTTAAATGAATTATTCTCTATAAATGATAATATAACTATTAATAGAATCCATATGTCTTTTGAAAAGCTTTAGAAAAATCTTCAAAAATTTGAACTCTTCAAAGAGAGTTCATTGTGTGAAGATAATTATGTTACTCCTACATTGTAATGCAATTTTATTATTGCAAAAATAATCTTCTCCTTTATTTAAGTGAATAGAAATTGGATGACTGTAAAGTACTGTGAAAACGTGTGCTTTAGAAAGCTTTATATTAGATAACTGGTAGAATTAGATATAAAGCAGTGGTATAAAAGCAAGTGTTTTGCACAATAGTATGAACGAATGTACTTAATGCCACTGAACTGCACTCTTCTAAAAATGGTTGAAATTGTAAGTTTTATTTTATGTATATTTTACCACAATAAAATTTACACCTATAAAATCAACTTTAACAAACAGAGAGAGAGAACCAACAACAAAATTTACAAAGGTGTATATATGGAAAACTCATTATGGCCATGAGCAAAGTTCTAAATCCATGATATTAATGAAACTAGTTTAAAGTTAAAAAAAATAAAAATGCAAGTGTATGTGATGATCAGGAAAAAACCTTTTTTCCTCAGCAAACTAAAACCAGAACATCTCTTTACCTTTTTTCCCCTTGTATTCCATGATTTTGCCACTGTTAGATTTTTATTTTAATTGTACGTATCAATTAACAATTTTGAGTTTTTCCCCAGGCAGCAAATAACATAGGTTCCATTACTCAAAGCCATTAAAAATGTTTCATCTCTTCTTCAGTGAAGTCTCATCAAACTTTTTCTGAAAGAACCAGATAATAAATATTTTAGGTTTTGTGAACCGTAAGATCTGTGGCAACTATTCAGCTCTGCTATTGTAATGCAAAAGTAGCCACAGACAGTACATAAATAAGTCAGCATGGCTGACTTCCAATAAAACTTTATTCATGGACCCTGAAATTTAATATCATGTAATTTTCACATGTCACAAGATATTATTATTATTTTAATTTTTTCAGCTATTAAAAATGTAAAAAAAATTCTTAGCTTGTAGACCCTACAAAAATGCAGTCAGATTAGACCCGTGGGCCATAGTTTGCCAACCTGTGCTTTGGTACTTTTTTAATTACTTTATTTGAATAAGGTGCTAACTATGTATAATAAAAAACAGCATAAATCTCAGACTAATAGTGATTTGTGTGACCAGAAATAGAAAGAATTCCTAAGTTTTTGAAATGTAGTTATTAACTGTAAATCATTCTGGCCAAATACCTAAGAACAATTCCTATCAAGAAGAGTGCATTATTTTTCTGAGAATTATGTGTACGTTGGTCATAGTGTTTTGAATATTTGTCTATAAATACATGTAAGTACCCCAAATTTGTCCTTAATTTCAAACATCCTAATGACTACTGATTGGTAGTCACTAACTTTAACAAGAAGAAAACCGTTTGTTTAAATTAAAAGTTAATTCAGAGTTTGTTTTTCAGTATAATTTTAAAACATTGTGTTTGGTGTTCTAGTCTGTGAAATTAACCAAAAAAAAAAAAAAAGGTGCTGTTACCAGCTTTTTTTACTGGGGCAGTCATATTAATACCAAGTTAAATTCCTTTTCTTAAAAAATAAATTAGTGAATTGTAATAATTGCTATATTTTTACAGTAGGTGTTTTTAGATTATAGATAACTAGATGACATTGGGAACTAAATACATGATTTTCTTATACTTTAAATATATTTTGATTATTCAGGTGAGTATGCCTTGGCAGCAGAACTGTACAGAGAAGTGCTGCGTTCATCTGAGGAACACAAGGGAAAGCTCAAAACTGATTCACTGCAAGTAAGTAAAAAGTTTCAAAATATTTGCTTTTTATAAAATAATTTTTCTGAATATTTAAGAGGACAAAGAGTAACAAATGGACTTAGTCATAATCACTGGGGATGAAGCTTGGAAATCATGTTCTTTTAATAAGCACCCAAGGTGATTTGTATATACACAAAAGTTTTAGAATCACTATTCTGTCTGCTCAGGTCAGTATTGGCCACAAGGCTGACTAGATAAGCCTAAGCTACATTAGAAAAGCAGCTCAAAATATTTGTATTTCAAAGAATGGGGTCAGTTTTATCACTTCACATATTAACATCAACATATTTATTCACATGGTATTCACCAAAAAGAAGAGAAATTGAGTTAAACTCAAAAATGAAACTAAGTGATAATAAAAACTATCCAATGATCTTCTAGTTTAATTTTTGGAGGTCTTTTAGGGAGATTTGGATATTTGAATTATAACACTTACTTAAGTGTGAAATATCTTCCTCTTCCTGGTTCAGTCCAGTGGATCATATAGACAAGGCTCTCTAGCTAAATGGTAAATAAGGATACTTTTATGAATCTTGGTAAGTTTAGGCTTGAGTCCCAGGTGAGGCTTCTTTTTTACCATTCAGAATCTAAACCTTGGGACCTACATGTTCACCTGTGCCTGAGCAGGTATTAGGAGGAGTGTATGGGGGGAGAGGGAAGAAGAGAGAAAATTAAATACCAGTCTACTTATATTATGCATGGGTAAGGATTACAGAAGGTCATGGACCTTTAGCAAATGTATTTACCACATGCGAGAAGGAGCAAGTACAAAGGTGTCGTGCTCCTGAATAAAGGAAACAAAAGTAGGACAGGTAGGTCCAGTATGCCTGAATTCAAGAGTGAAGAGTAAGCTATCAGTCAGCCTGGTTCTTGCTTTTGACTCACAGTAACCCCAGCTGCTGATAAAGCATGGTCCACCAAATGTCTTGCTCTATCAAGCCAGATTAGCCACCCTGCTGTGTTGGGATAAAATGTGTAAGGGAATGGAGAGAGACAAGTATTCCTCCCAGTTCATTCCACCACCTTGTGCAGAAAGCAACAGAAGTCCTCTTCCACAAGTGCACACAGAGAAGTGGAGCCGAGTTTCTACCATTTTTTCTTTCATGGTATTTATACTTTTGTTTTTGCTATTACATCTGATAGTGCTACTGATTATGTTATCTATGAAAGTATGATGAAAAGACCTAAGACATTTGAGGTAGTTCTTTAAAGATTAACTCTACAAAGATCTGTACCACGGCCCGTAATTTGTAGCAAAACAGAATAAACCCTTATAGTCTCAAACCACTGACACCAAATCAGACCTTACCAGAAAGACTCCTTTCCCATCATCCTTTAGCCTTTAGCTGTCTTCTCAAATAAAGACTCAGATTAGATAGAAACTACATTCACTTTATTTTTTCTCATAGCCCTTTACTCCAGAGGGAGCCTCAAACCAGTCACAGACTCAATACCACAGTGAGATGCCTGGCTTATATTTAATACAGAGATTTAAGATGGAGTTTTCTCCTTTATTCTACACCATCTTCACCTCTAACTCCTCCCCTTTTCAGCCCTTAAGTTCAACAGATCCAGGTCACAGCCCTGTTTTCTAATGTATTTCATTATCTTTGTTTTTATCATAATATAATTGCTAGGCTCATCCAGACTCATTTCCCAGGAGAAGAGGAATCAAGTCTGTGCAGTCAACCTTTCTACTTTACTGGACTTACTTGGCATACTCATATTTCCCCATATAGACAAGTGCATGTATAAGAGAAGAAATATACCTATATTACATACTCTGTTAAATACATAGACATGTTTCATGAAACTGTATATTTTTAATTAGAAATTTATGTCATTATGAGTTAAGATAATTACTGTAAAACTGACTCTGAGAAAGTTGGTGTTCAAATTGTTTTAAAGGAAAAGAATTCGGTGATTAAATCTTAAATGCGGTGTTAGTGTTCTGTATGCCTTAATAATAGTAGGTTCTCCCCTTAGAGTTCACTGCGTTGGCTGTCATAATTGTTGCCTTTTGTGTGTTTTATAGAGACTTCACGCTACCCATAACCTGATGGAATTGTTGATAGCCAAGCACCCAGGGATACCTCCTACCCTGAGAGATGGCAGACTTGAGGAAGAGGTAATTATTATTTTTTCATTCTGTCTATAAAAGAATTTTTTTTCAGACTTCATGCTCCATCTAATTGATATTTCCTAGGGCATATAAAGGTAACCATGTTTTCTCACTGCTTTGCTGTTCTAAACTTTGCCATGTTGATTTTGGGTGGCATAAAATAGCAATACTCCATATTATTTTGTTTCTCTGATGATCTGCCTGCAGCTATATGGCAACTGCTTGTTGTAGATGTGGCTTTTGGTAGCCAACAGCACAGGATTGTAAATAAACAACAAATGAAAAAAGGAAATCTTGTTGATCTCATGACAGATCTGCAAAAGATGTAATTTAGTAAAAATAAAAAGTTTTGTACTTTCTCCACCCTTCAGTGTATTATTTAAGTCAATAAATAAACTTAAATTTTCAGTTGTATTTCTTATGTCCTCTCAAAGAAGTTCCCTCTGCAATGAGTATTGCCTCTCGTTAGAAACAGTGTTATTATAAATTATTGTTAATATGCTTATTATGCCAATTCCCCCATGGATTTTTGCTTTAAAACTCAAAGAGAGGTGGCAAACCTAAAAGCAAAAGAGTAGTAAGTATGTTTGAAACGTATTAAACCTGTAAATGAAGCCTTTATTTGAATTAACAGGATAAAAAATGAGATTGTATAAGTATGTACAGCCCTTTCTTGATGCTAGATGGCAGTCTAAGTGTTGGAAATTTTCAAGTGAAATTTTATTCCCAGTGCAGGCATCATCTTATACGTAATTAGTCACTCTGTTTAAATGCCTTCAGTGACAGGAAGCTTTCTGGGAGATAGTCCCATCTATTAGTAGACAGCTCTAATGACCAACTAATTATAGCCAATGAATTTTAATAGAAATTAATTGGAAGGTTGTGACAGAAAAATAATGCATCATGAGGAGGAGGGTTCATACTATATAGATGTATTTCCAAGGAGACTGCTTTATCACTTTTGCCTAACTCTCACGGTACATGAAGCCACAGTATTTCAAAGCTGGACAAGATCCGAGAAATCTGCTTCAACCACCTCCTTTTGCAAATGGAGTAACTGAAGCCTAGGGAAGAAAAATGGCTAGTCAAAAGAGTTGTATCTATTCAGTTGACCTCATGAAATTGCCACTGTTGTAAATCAAAAATGGTCTAGTATTGGCAATTTCATATGGCTCAACCCACTACTAAGTGGAAGTATTGGGATTTTCAGTTCAGTAGTCTTTCCAGTTTTCCTCCCACTGTCCCATATAGCCTCTGATCATCCCCTCTCTTCATTCATAAAATAGTTTCAAGAGTCAGTTAAGTATTTCAGTTAAATGGACAAAAGTGAAGAATTTTCCTTTTTCCTAATGGTAACTTATAAGAATAAAAATTTTCAGTACTTCTGTTACTTGCAAATAACATGATCCTTCTTGTCTTGAAAAGTTGAAAGAGGAACAATTTTTAAATCCTTTTTGTATTAGTCTTTTATGGTTTCTATAACAAAATGCCACAGACTGGCTTAAACAACAGGAATTTTATTTCTCACACTCATGAACTGGAAGAATTAATATTGTTAAAATGTCCATGCTAACTAAAACAATATACAGGTTCAATGTAATCCCTATTAAAATTCCAATAGTATTTTTCACAGAAATAGAATAAACAATCCAAAGATTTGTATGGAACTAGAAAACATCCTGAATAGCCAAAGCAGTCTTAAGATTAAGAACAAAGCTGCAGGCATTATGCACCCTGATTTCAAACTATATTGTAAAGCTATAGTAACTAAAACAGTATGGTGTTGACATAAAAGCATACACATAGATCAATGGGACAGAATAGAGAGAACCCAGAAATAAAGCCACCCATATATGGTCAGTTAATTTACAAAAAAGGAACCAAGATTAGACAATGGGGAAAGGACAGTCACTCTTTTTTTAATTGAAGTATAGTTGATTTATAATATTATATTAGTTTCAGATATACAGCATAGTGAGTCAGTATTTTTGCAGATTATACTCCATTATAAGTTATTATGAGATAATAGCTATAATTCCCACTGCTATACAATATATCCTTGCTGCTTATCTATCTTATACATAGTAGTTTGTATCTTTTAATTCCATACCCTTAATTTGTCCCTCCCCGCTTCCCTTTCCCCTTTGGTAACAACTAGTTTGTTTTCTACATCTGTGAGTCTGTTTCTGTTTTACACATACATTTATTTGTTTTATTTTTTAGATTCCACATATAAGTGATATGATATGATACTTGTCTTTCTCTTTCTGACCTATTCACTAAGCATAATATTCTGGGTCCATCCATGTTGCTGCAAATGGCAGAATTTCATTTTTTGCTTATGGCTGAATAATATTCCATTGTAAATATATACAACTTCTTTATCCATTCATCTGTTGATGGGCACTTGGGTTGTTTCCATGTCTTGGCTATTGTAAATAGTGCTGCTATGAACATTGGGGTTCATGTATCTTTCTGAACTAGTGTTTTCATTTTTTTTCCAGCTATATACCCAGGACTGGAATTGCTGGGTCATATGGTAGTTTATATTTAGTTTTTTGAGGAACCTCCATACTGTTTTGCAGCAGTAGCTGCACCAATTTACATTCCCATCAACAGTATGCAAGGGTTCCCTTTCCTCCACATTATCCCCAACACTTGTTATTTGTAAACTTTTTGATGGTAGCCATTCTGACATGTGTGTGGTGATACCTCATTATTGTTATGATTTGCATTTCTCGAATAATTAGCAGTGTTGAACATGTTTTCATGTGCCTGTTAGCCATCTCTATGTCTTCTTTGGGAAAATGTCTTTTCAGGTCTTCCGCCCATTTTTTGATTGGGTTGTTTGTTTTTTTGATATTGAGTTGTATGTGCTATTTATATATTTTAGATACTAACACCCTATCAGGGGTTTAGATATTAACCCCTTATTAGGTGATTAGAAAATAGGCAGAGAGGGACTTCCCTGGTGGTCCAGTGGGTAAGACTCTGCACTCCCAATGCAGGGGGCCCAGGCTCGATCCCTGGTCAGGAAACTAGATCCCGCATGCATGCTGCAACTAAGAAGTCCGCATGCCGCAACTAAGAAGTCTGCACGCCGCAACTAAGAAGCCCGCGTGCCGCAACTAAGACTAAGAAGGCCACGTGCCACAACTAAAGATCCCACATGCTGCAGTGAAGATCCTGCGTGCTGCAACTAAGACCCAGCACAGTCAAAATAAATAAATACATTTTTAAAAAAGAAAAAGAAAATAGGCAGAGGATCTGAATAGACATTTTTCCAAAGAAGACATACAGATGGGCAACAGACACATGAAAAAATGCTCAACATCATTAATCATTAGGGAAATGCAAATCAAAACCACAATGAGATATCACTTCATACCTGTTAGAGTGGCTATTTTCAAAAAGACAAGATATAAAAAGTGTTGGTGAGGATGAGAGAAAAGGGAACTCTTGTGCACTGTTGATGGGAATATAAATTGCTGCAGCCACTATGGAAAATAGTATGGAGGTTCCTCAAAAAATTAAAAATAGGACTACAATATGACCCAGCAATTCCACTACTGGGTATTTATCTGAAGAAAACAAAAATACTAACTTGAAAAGATATATGCACCCTTATGTTCATTGAAGCATTATTTACAATAGCCAATATATGAAAACAACCTAAGTGTCCATTGATAAGATGTTGTATACATATATGATGGAATATTGTTTAGCCATAAAAAGGAATGAAATATTGCCATTTGCAACAACATGGATGGACCTTGAGGTATTATATGCTAAGCGAAATAAGTCAAAGACAAATACTGTATGATTTCTCTTATATGAGGAATCCCAAAAAAAAGAAAGAAAGAAAAAGAAAAAAACCATGCTCATAGATAACAGAGAACAGACTGGTGGTTGAAAGAGGTAGGGCTTGGGTGTGGGAGAAATGGGTAAACTATTGGGTTTTTTAATTTAAATAAATTGAATAAAATTTATTTTAATTTAAAAAAATGTATTTCTCACAGTTCTGGAGGCTGGCAGTCTAAGATCAAGGTGTCAGCAGGGTTGGTTTCTTCTGAGGACTCTCTCCTTGGCTTGTAGATGGCTGCCTTCTCACTGTGTCCTCATGTGGCCTTTTCTCTGTGTACTTGCATCCCTGGTGTGTCTCTCTTTCCTTGTAAGGACACCAGTCATATAGGATTAGGGCTCCACCCTTATCATCTCATTTATCTACATTTACTCATTTAATTACTTTCTTAAAGGCCCTATCTCCAAATATAGTCACGTTGGTGGTTAGGACTTCATCATAGATTTTGAGAAACACAATTCAGTCCTAAAACCCAAAGTATTATTTCTAAACTGAAGTAATTCCAAGAAATTATAATAACTGAATCAGACAAGAAATTCTAAAATGTATTCTTGTTTTGCTTTATAGTTTGAAATATTACTGTTCTTTCCCCTCCCATTTTTTAAAATTAAAAAATTAGAAACTTGGGGAGCAAATCCTTGGAATTTCTTAAATTATGTGACTGACAGGTAAATGTAAGTCAAGGTGGCTTACAGGTAAAATCTCTTCAATATACATCTTATGAATTTCTAGCATGGCTTTTATGTTCTCTACAGTATACTTGTAGAGTTCAATGCTTAAATTGAGTTAAATAGATTAAATAAATAAAGTACACTGTTCTGGAAACATCATACTAAATTATTTTCTTGACCTGAAGTGAAAGTTTATACTTGTTTCCTGTTTCAACACAGGCCAAACAGCTGCGAGAGCATTATATGAGCAAGTGTAATACAGAGGTTGCTGAAGCGCAACAAGCTTTGCTGCCGGTGCAGCAGAACATACGTGACCTCCAGAGAAAGGTATGGCCACCAATGTGACTTTCCTTATGTTTTTCTCCACCTAACATTTTGGTTTTTGTTCTGCTCTGGGGAGAAACTTGAACTGTCTTATTCATCTTGGAATTTTTAGCACCTGTTACAGTACCTGAGCCACAATAAAAACGTATTTGCTGTTAGCAGTGTTTATTGATTGGATGAACAGATACATAGATAAATCACCTATTTTGAGGTTATTCTCTTTCATTTCTTTTAAGGTATAATGGGGTTTCCTCTTACCTTCGGTATATAACAAGTTGTCTTTTGAAGAAAGTGAAGACTTCCATAACCTTCTTTTGATCTTAGATGTGCATGTTTCCAAAATCTTTTCTTTTAAGATGTTGGAATATTAGAACCATAAGTATTTTCCTTATGAAATATGTGCCATTTGTCATTTCTAAAATTTCTCTTTCATGAAATCAGTAGCAAAGTTTAAGGAGAAGGCTACACAAAATACTTTTACTTTTTGATTTTAACCAGTTACTCCACATTTTATTCTTCCTAATTCATTAATTATTTAGTATTCAAGCATATAATTTTATTAGTTATCAAAGATTATTCATTGAGTAGAATCTAGTTCAGTTAGTTGAGGATAAGCATTATGACTTTATTACGCTGAGAAAGAAACCTGTTACCTTTTCAGATATACAGAGTGAATACTGAAGTTTTATTTTGTTTTAGGTATTTTTTTTTAGCACAGCTTTGTTATAAATGTATGTAAATAAATTCTCACTCATTCAGAGTAATCATGAAATAGGTGTTCTATTTAATTATATATGCAGAAGTTGTACTTATTCTTTGTATATACAACCTGTATACTTGTCTCCCCACTACTGTGATTCCCTTGAGAGTTGCATTTATTGCCTCCTTTTAATTTTTCACAGAACTCTTTCCAGTGATAGAAACGTTGTGAGTACTAAAAAGACATTAATTGATCAGCTGTTGTCTTGTTTACAGATTTATTCTAATTCTCCTTGGTGGCTGAATGTGATACACAGAGCAATGGAATTTGGTATTGAAGAAGAACTTGTTCAAAGAGTGCGAAATGAAATAACCAGCAACTACAAGCAACAAACTGGCAAGCTTTCTATGTCAGAGAAGTAAGAAAATAGCACAAAACAGAATAGTTATATGAGTAGTTACCCCAAATATTCAGATCATTTGGTATTAAGAGTTACAATTAAAAGTCATAACATATTGTGGTTATGAACATCTACATTTTACCTATTGTTGCATATATTTCAAACCAAAATATGAGGTATGCTTTTTTCCTGTATATTAGTCATTTTTAACTGTTCTCTTTTCAGTGCTTTTTTTTCTATTTTTTAATCTGCTTAAAGTATTTTCTTTGTATCTTTGTTGGACAAAGTTGCTTAAAGCCAGCTCTTTAAGCAAAGTTTTGAAATAGACTTTGTTTTGGAGAATCTTGCCCTTGGGGTAAGGCATTCATATTTCCCTATGTCATTCATTCCCTAAGGGCTAAGCTCATAGTGCCACAGTGGCCCAGGTTTTATATTGTAGAGTCTGCTTTGTCTTCCCCATCTTTCTTCTCAGCAACAATCACCATTCTTCAAGATAGATAAGTTGGGTTATTCCTCTTGAAGGAAGAATGGTGAATAATTCTTCCCAGAGAACAAATATACCCTATCAAAAGTACCTTCAGTGGTTTAACCCAAAGGAATGTCTGTCTAATGTGGGGAATGTAGATGTTGCGGCAGAACCGTTGATTCTAGGGAGGGGGACAGAGAGGAGGATCTTTATTGCTTCTCAGATCATATCGCATTATAACGTCAGCCTTGGGATTAAAGTTGGTTTTCAGTGAAAAATTCAGTATAAGAATATCTTTGAAATGTTTTAAAGTGTTTTCATTTGCTCTTCTAAAAACTTTTTCAAGTGTCTGCTAACACCCTAAAAAATATGCTACATTTTCTATGTGTCATTATTAACTTGGATGTACCTTAATGTAATCATCTTTTTCACCATTCAGAATCTGATGAGCTTCTCATTTCTGAAGTATATGCAGTATATTATGCTTTTGAGTGCACTCTCTTTTTCCCTGTTAAGCCCAAGAATCACTGTTCCAGGATAAGTTGTCATTTATGTCATGAATTCATCTTATCCAGTTTTAAAGCTATGTCCTAATTATGTGTTCTGCCAGCATTGTAACATCAACTGATAAAGGAAAATATTTTAAAATATCTTGAACTTGTTTTTCTTAAATCACACAGAAGCTCTTTTTTTTTTCTTAGAAACTACTTTTAAAAGTTGTAAATCCCCATGTTAGAAAATATCCCCTATTAAATGTTTTGAGGTCCCAGGGCTGTAAAAGGACCAACAGGAAACATAAAATGTATAATTCATTACATAAACATGCTTTTAAAAAACGTTAGACATAAATAGAAAGTAAGAAAACACATTTTTAAAGTTAAATTTTTTTATATTACATGTATTCAGAGATCATCTTAACACTGCTGCTGTGTTTTTTAATGAGACATATCTCAGACACCAAACTACTTATGTTTGCTTGTTAATGATTCTTGGGGAAGACTATGTAGCTTGGTGATTAAGAGCACAGGTAGATTCTCAAGACAGACTGCCTGTGTTCATACCTCATTGCCACCACTTGTTAGCTCTTTGAACTTGGGAAAGTTATATAAGCTCTCTCTGCCTTAGTTTCTTCATCTATAAAACCACACAGCATTATAGTGAGGATTAGTAAATTAATATTTGAAAGTACTCACTTAAAATAGTACCTACTATTAATTAGTATGGTCTCTAAGAGTTACCTTCTGTTACTATGTTTTCCTCTCTTTCATTTAAAGGACCTGCAAGAGAGAACATCGCTAAGACATGTTAAATGCTGATCTGTGATATTTTTCAGCCCTTACTCACATGCTCAGACCTGAGTTAGTGGAGAGAACTTTTCCAAAGCCACTTCTTCCCATCGGTTCAAAGTTAATTTTCGAAGAGCAGTTCAAATTTGTAATAAATTACAAATAAAAAACTTTGTTTTCTTTTTGTGAATAGTATTGATACCTAACCTAATTTTAAGTATCTCAAAGTAAATTTTTTTAGAAATTACTGAGCAGCTATTCTATGCCTATTATATATGTTTTTGAAAAAGGGGTATAATCTAATTCTTACCTTCTAAAAGTTAGCTTAATGAGAAGACAAGAGTCATAAATAATTTGAGAAATGTATGTATAAAAACTAAACAAAGTACTAAAATGAATTATGTTGTTAATAAACTCCATGAACAGAAAGAAACATAGATTAGTGTTGTGAAATATTGGGAAAGCCTTTTAGGAAGGAAAGTGGGCTCTTTTGAACAATTTGGAGAGAATGGCATATGGCATTTTAGGAAGAAGGATATACTCTTAACTTAAAAAGCAAACAAATCTTGTTTATATTTTTTGTTTTTTAACTTCTTATTATCTAGGCTTTCTTTTTCCTTTCAAAAACCCATACACACACATCCATACATTTTTTTTCTTGACCCATTTCATTTATAGTTTATCAGAATGGGTAAGAGCATTGTGTTTGGGTTTACCTCCTAGCCCTACCACATAATAACTTTGTATCTTTAGTTAAATTACTTTAATTCATTAATCTTCATCTATAACGTGCACAGTTGGGTATCTATTGAGGTTATACAGGAAAAGTGCTTGGCAAAGTGCCTGGCATTTAGTAAATGCTTAATAAAAGTATATGTGTATATGTATAAGTTCCTTGTAATATGGAATATAATTCTTGGCTACTTTTCTCCTTTCTTCTCAGCTTTCTGTCTCTACTTTTCATCCTACAGTCACCTCTACGTAGAGCACAGGTGTCAGGGGAACATCTGTAGTCAATCAGTATTAAAAAGAAAGAACGTGGCAATCCTGATCTTTCAAAGACATCAGACACAGACATAGATTTTGCATATTTTTTTTCGGTTCTGAGGGCAGGCACTATCAAATGTTTTTGTTATCTTCTGTAGTAGACAACCCAATGTTGTTATTCTTTGTTTACTAGTAGATACCAATTGAATATACTCCTAATGTAAACTCACTCAGGTGTGACTAGGTAAAATGTTGCAGTTTCTTTAACACTTTGCCAACCACCTCTTGAATTTTTAGGAAATTGACCTACTGTTCTTTTCTTTGCTGTGTGTGGTGCTGGTGATGGGAATCAGGTTCCATGACTGCAGAGGTCTTCAGTTCTTACTGACAACACGTATGGAAGAGCTAAGTAAGTTCCAGAAGCAAGTAAGAGATGCTGTAAAAAATCTGGAGGGACCTCCATCTCGTCATGTTATTGAGTCTGCAACAATCTGCCACCTCCGGCCAATCAGGCTTCCCCTCAATTGGTAGGTAATAGGAGAAATCATCCAATGAATGGCACATTCCATTGAGCTAGATTTCTCCTGAGAGAAGAAACACTGGCTCACATAATAAAACATTTTTCATTTGAATTCAGACAGAAGTAGAGATGTATTATTAATCGAACTTTAAAAAAAAAACCTCTCTAGGACCACATACCTGAGGACCACGTATTTTTTTTTTTTCTAAAATGGCATATTTGTTGTAAAGAAAATGTGAAGTATAAAATACTAAGCCTCTTTTAGAAATTACCTGATTGCGGTTATGTTTGTGAATGTTTCTCTGATAATTTCTTCTTTTCCAGCTGTGTCTTTTGTAAGGCTGATGAATTGTTCACAGAGTATGAATCGAAGCTATTTTCTCACACGTAAGTTCTCTGATTGATTATTTCCAATCAGGAAAATGAAACATTTTACAAGACTTGGTATTTTAATTTATACAACTACATTTTCCTCACAGTAACATTTCTTATATTTTTTTCTCTTATCCAGTCAATTTACTAAACTTTAGCATTTGCCCATTTAACATGCTCAGTTTCACCTGTGCTGACGTTTACCCCCAAATGTTCCTGTCGTGTAGTAACATGTGCTTGAGGGACAGTTTACGGGAGTACACAGACTCTGCAGTCCAACAGATATGACCACAAATCCCTGCTCACTACTGTGCACAGATTACTTCTCTAAGCCTCAGGATCCTCATTGGTGAAATGAAGATAATAACACCTCACTGAGTTTTTTTTTATGTATATTAAATAAGAAAAGGCATATAATTACTTAGCATAGTGGGGGTTTTTTGGGGTTTTTTTTTAACATGTTTATTGGAGTATAATTGCTTTACAATGTTGTGTTAGTTTCTGCTTTATAACAAAGTGAATCAGCTATACATATACATATATCCCCATATTTCCTCCCTCTTGCATATCCCTCCCACCCTCCTTATCCCACCCCTCTAGGTGGTCACAAAGCACCGAGCTGATCTCCCTGTGCTACGCGGCTGCTTCCCACTAGCTATCTATTTTACATTTGGTAGTGTATATATGTCCATGCCACTCTCTCACTTCATACCAGCTTACCCTTCCCCCTCCCCATCTCCTCAAGTCCATTCTCTGCCTCTGCATCTTTATTCCTGTCCTGCCCCTAGGTTCTTCAAAACCATTTTTTTTTTAGATTCCATAAATATGTGTTAGCATACAGTATTTATTTTTCTCTTTCTGACTTACTTCACTCTGTATAAGAGACTCTAGGTCCATCCACCTCACTACAAATAACTCAATTTCACTTCTTTTTATGGCTAAGTAATATTCCATTGTATATATGTACCACATCTTCTTTATCCATTCATCTGTCGATGGACACTTAGATTGCTTCCATGTCCTGGCTCTTTTACATAAAGCTGCAGTGAACATTGTGGTACTTGACTCTTTTTGAATTATGGTTTTCTCAGGGTATATGCCCAGTAGTGGGAATGCTGGGCCTTTTGTTAGTTCTATTTTTAGTTTTTTAAGGAACCTCCATACTGTTCTCCATAGTGGCTGTATCAATTTACATTCCCACCAACAGTGCAAGAGGGTTCCCTTTTCTCCACACCCTCTCCAGCATTTATTGTTTGTAAATTTTTTGATGATGGCCATTCTGACTGGTGTGAGGTGATACCTCATTGTAGTTTTGATTTGCATTTCTCTAATGATTAGTGATGTTGAGTATCCTTTCATGTGTTTGCTGGCAATCTGTATATCTTCTTTGGAGAAATGTCTATTTAGGTCTTCTACCCATTTTTGGATTGTGTTGTTTGTTTTTTCATATTGACCTGAATGAGCTGCTTGTAAATTTTGGAGATTAATACTTTGTCAGTTACTTCATTTACAAATATTTCCTCCCATTCTGAGGGTTGTCTTTTCATGTTGTTTATGGTTTCCTTTGCTATGCAAAAGCTTTTAAGTAGGTCCCATTTGTTTATTTTTGTTCTTTCCATTTCTCTAGGAGGTGGATCAAAAAGGATCTTGCTGTGATTTATGTCATAGAGTGTTCTGCCTATGTTTTCCTCTAAGTGTTTTATAGTGTCTGGCCTCACATTTAGGTCTTTAATCCATTTTGAGTTTATCTTTGTGTATGATGTTAGGGAGTGTTCTAATTTCATTTTACATGTAGCTGTTCAGTTTTCCCAACACCACTTATTGAAGAGGCTGTCTTGTCTCCATTGTATATCCTTGCCTCCTTTATCAAAAATAAGGTAACCATATGTGCGTGGGTTTATCTCTGGGCTTTCTGTTCTTTTCCATTGATCTATATTTCTGTTTTTGTGCCAGTACCATACTGTCTTGATTACTGTAGCTTTGTAGTATAGTCTGAAGTCAGGGAGCCTGATTCCTCCAGCTCCGGTTTTCTTTCTCAAGACTGCTTTGGCCGTTTGGGGTCTTTTGTGTTTCCATACAAATTGTGAAATTTTTTGTTCTCGTTCTGTGAAAACTGCCATTGGTAGTTTGATAGGGATTGCATTGAATCTGTAGATTGCTTTGGGTAGTATGGTCATTTTCACAATGTTAATTCTTCCAATCCAAGAGCATGGTATATCTCTCCATCTGTTTGTATCATCTTTAATTTCTTTCATCAGTGTCTTATAGTTTTCTGCCTACAGGACTTTTGTCTCCTTAGGTAGGTTTATGCCTAGGTATTTTATTCTTTTTGTTGCAGTGGTAAATGGGAGTGTTTCCTTAATTTCTCTTTCAGATTTTTCATCATTAGTGTATAGGAATGCAAGAGATTTCTGTGCATTAATTTTCTACCCTGCTACTTTACCAAATTCCTTCATTAGCTCTAGTAGTTTTCTGGTGGCATCTTTAGGATTCTCTATGTATAGTATCATGTCATCTGCAAACAGTGACAGCTTTACTTCTTCTTTGCCGATTTGGATTCCTTTTATTTCTTTTTCTTCTCTGATTGCTGTGGTTAAAACTTCCAAAACAATGTTGAATAATAGTGGTGAGAGTGGGCACCTTGTCTTGTTCCTGATCCTAGTGGAAATGGTTTCAGTTTTTCACCATTGAGGACGATGTTGGCTGTGGGTTTGTCATATATGGCCTTTATTATGTTGAGGAAAGTTCCCTCTATGCCTGCTTTCTGGAGGGTTTTTATCATAAATCGTCGTTGAATTTTGTCAAAAGCTTTTTCTGCATGTATTGAGATGATCATATGGTTTTTTTCTTCAGTTTGTTAATATGGTGTATCACATTGATTGATCTGCATATACTGAAGAATCCTTGCATCCCTGGGATAAATCCCATTTGATCATGATGTATCATCCTTTTAATGTGCTGTTGGATTCTGTTTGCTAGTATTTTGTGGAGGATTTTTACATCTATGTTCATCAGTGATATTGGCCTGTAGTTTTTTTCCTTGTGACATCTTTGTCTGGTTTTGGTATCAGGGTGATGGTGGCCTCATACAATGAGTTTGGGAGTGTTCCTTCCTCTGCTATATTTGAAGAGTTTGAGAAGGATAGGTGTTAGCTCTTCTCTAAATATTTGATAGAATTCGCCTGTGAACCATCTGGTCATGCGCTTTTAGTTTTTGGAAGATTTTTCGTCACAGTGTCAATTTCAGTGCTTGTGATTGGTCTGTTTATATTTTCTGATTCTTCCTGGTTCAGTCTCAGAAGCTTGTGCTTTTCTAAGAGTTTGTCCATGTCTTCCAGGTTGTCCATTTTATTGGCATATAGTTGCTTACAGTAATCTCTCATGATCCTTTGTATTTCTGCAGTGTCAGTTGTTACTTCTCCTTTTTCATTTCTAATTCTATTGATTTGAGTCTTCTCCCTTTTTTTCTCAATGAGTCTGGCTAAAGGTTTATCAATTTTGCTTATCTTCTCAAAGAACCAGCTTTTCGTTTTATTGATCTTTGCTATTGTTTCCTTCATTTCTTTTTCATTTATTTCTGGTCTAATCTTTATGATTTCTTTCCTTCTGCTAACCATGGGGTTTTTTTGTTCTTCTTTCTCTAATTGCTTTAGGTGTAAGGTTAGGTTATTTATTTGAGATGTTTCTTGTTTCTTGAGGTAGGATTGTATTGCTATAAGCTTCCCTCTTAGAACTACTTTTGCTGCATCCCATAGGTTTTGGGTCGTCGTGTTTTCATTGTCATTTGTTTCTAGGTATTTTTTTATTTTCTCTTTGATTTCTTCAGTGATTTCTTGGTTATTTAGTAGTGTATTGTTTAGCCTCCATGTGTTTGTATTTTTTACAGATTTTTTCCTGTAATTGACATCTAGCCTCATAGAGTTGTGGTCAGAAAGGATACTTGATACGATTTCAATTTTCTTAAGTTTACCAAGGCTTGATTTGTGACCCAAGATATGATCTATCCTGGAGAATGTTCCATGAGCACTTGAGAAAAAAGTGTATTCTGTTGTTTCTGGATGGAATGTCCTGTAAATATCAATTAAGTCCATCTTGTTTAATGTATCATTTAAAGTTTGTGTTTCCTTATTTATTTTCATTTTGGATGATCTGTCCATTGGTGAAAGTGGGGTGTTAAAGTCTCCTACTATGATTGTGATACTGTCGATTTCCCCTTTTATGGCTGTTAGCATTTGCATTATGTATTGAGGTGCTCCTATGTTAGGTGCTAAATATTTACAATTGTTATATCTTCTTCTTGGATTGATCTCTTGATCATTATGTAGTGTCCTTCTTTGTCTCTTGTAATAGTCTTTATTTTAAAGTCTATTTTGTCTGATATGAGAATTGCTACTCCAGCTTTCTTTTGATTTGCAATTGCATGGAATATCATTTTCCATCCCCTCACTTTCAGTCTGTATGTGTCCCTAGGTCTGAAGTGGCTCTCTAGTAGACAGCATATATACGGGTCTTGTTTTTAATATCCATTCAGCCAATCTGTGTCTTTTGGTTGGAGCATTTAATCCATTTACATTTAAGGTAGTTATCGATATGTATGTTCCTATTACCATTTTCTTAATTGTTTTGGGTTTGTTATTGTAGGTCTTTTCCTTCTCTTGTGTTTCCTGACTAGAGAAGTTCCTTTAGCATTTGTTGTAAAACTAGTTTGGTGATGCTGAATTCTCTTAGCTTTTGCTTGTCTGTAAAGGTTTTAATTCCTCTGTCGAATCTGAATGAGATCCTTTCTGGGTAGAGTAATCTTGATTGTAGGTTTCTCCCTTTCATCACTTTAAATATGTCCTGCCACTCCCTTCTGGCTTGCAGAGTTTCTGCTGAAAGATCAGCTGTTAAACTTATGGGGATTCCCTTGTATGTTATTTGTTGTTTTTCCCTTGCTGCTTTTAATATTTTTTCTTTGTTTTTAATTTTTGATAGTTTGGTTACTATGTGTCTTGGTGTGTTTCTTCTTGGATTTATCCTGTATGGGACTCTCTACACTTCCTGGACTTGATTATTTCCTTTCCCATATTAGGGAAGTTTTCAACTATAATCTCTTCAAATATTTTCTCAGACCCTTTCTTTTTTCTCTTCTTCTTCTGGGACCCCTATAATTCGAATGTTGGTGCGTTTAATGTTGTCCCAGAGGTCTCTAAGACTGTCCTCAATTCTTTTCATTCTTTTTCCTTTATTCTGCTCTACAGTAGTTATTTCCACTATTTTATCTTCCAGGTCGCTTATCCGTTCTTCTGCCTCAGTTATTCTGCTATTGATTCCTTCTAGAGAATTTTTAATTTTATTTATTGTATTGTTCATCATTGTTTGCTCTTTAGTTTTTCTAGGTCCTTGTTAAACGTTTCTTGTATTTCCTCCATTCTATTTCCAAGATTTTGAATCATCTTTACTCTCATTACTCTGAATTCTTTTTCAGGTAGACTGCCTATTTCCTCTTCATTTGTTTGGTCTGGTGGGCTTTTACCTTGCTCCTTCATCTGCTGTGTGTTTCTCTGTCTTCTCATTTTGCTTCACTTACTGTGTTTGGGGTCTCCTTTTCACAGGCTTCAGGTTCACAGTTCCCGTTGTTTTTGGTGTCTGCCCCCAGTGGCTAAGGTTGGTTCAGTGGGTTGTGTAGGCTTCCTGGTGGAGGGGACTGGTGCCTGTGTTCTGGTGGATGAGGCTGGATCTTGTCTTATTGGTGTGCACGACCATGTCTGGTGGTGTGTTTCAGGGTGTCTGTGACCTTATTATGATTTTAGGCAGCCTCTCTGCTAATGGGAGGGGTTGTGTTCCTGTCTTGCTAGTTGTTTGGCCTAGGGTGTCCAGCACTGTAGCTTGCTGGTCGTTGAGTGGAGCTGGGTCTTAGAGTTGAGATGGAGATCTCTGGGAGCGCTTTCGCCATTTGATATTATGTGGAGCTGTGAAGTCTCTGGTGGACCAATGTCCTGAATTCGGCTCTCCCATCTCACAGGCACAGGCCTGACACTCGGCCGGAGCACCAAGACCCTGTCAGCCACACGGCTAAGAAGAAAAGGGAGAAAAAAAGAAAGAAAGAAATAAAGGGAGGGAGGAAGGGAGGAAGGAGGGAAGAAGGAAGAAAGAAAGAAAGAAAAAGATTAAATAAAATTAAAAAGTTATTACAATAAAGAATTTAAAAACTATTAAAAATAAAAAAATATTGTAAAGTCATTAAAAAAAAGAAAAAGAAAGAAAGAAAGAAGAGAGCAACCAAACCAAAAACCAAATCCACTAATGATAACAAGCGCTAAAAACTATACTAAAAAAAAAACAAACAAAGGACAGACGGAATCCTAGGACAAGTGATAAAAGCAAAGCTCTACAGACAAAATCACACAAAGAAGCATACACATACACACTCACAAAGAGAGAAAAAGGAAAAAATATATATATAAAAAAAAGGAAGAGAGCAAACAAATCAATAAACAAATCTACCAATGATATTAAGCTGTAAATACTAAACTAAAATAAACATAAAACCAGAAACAAATTAGATGCAGAAAGGAAACCCCAAGTCTACAGTTGCTCTGAAAGTCCACCACCTCATTTTTGGGATGATTCGTTGTCTATTGAGGTATTCGACAGATGCAGGGTACATCAAGTTGATTGTGGAGATTTAATCCACTGCTCCTGGGGCTGCTGGGAGAGATTTCCCTTTCTCTTCTTTGTTCGCACAGCTCCTGGGGTTCAGCTTTGGGTTTGGCCCTGCCTCTGCATGTAGGTCGCCTGAGGGCGTCTGTTCTTTGCCCAGAGAGGACGGGGTTAAAGGAGCAGCTGATTCGGAGGCTCTGGCTCACTTAGGCCGGGGGGAGGGAGGGGTACGGATGCAGGGCGAGCCTGCGGCAGCAGAGGCCAGCATGATGTTGCAGCAGCCTGAGGCGCGCCATGTGTTCTCCCGGGAAAGTTGTCCCTGGATCATGGGACCCTGGCCGTGGTGGGCTGCACAGGATCCGGGAGGGGAGGTGTGGAGAGTGACCTGTGCTCGCACACAGGCTTCTTGGTGGCTGCAGCAGCAGCCTTAGCGTCTCATGCCCGTCTCTGGGGTCCGCGCTGATAGCCGCGGCTCGCGCCTGTCTCTGGAGCTCGTTTCGGTGATGCTCCGAATCTCCTCTCCTTGCGCACCCCGAAACAATGGTCTCTTGCCTGTTTGGCAGCTCCAGTCTTTTTCCTGGACTCCCTCCTGGCTAGGTGTGATGCACTAGCCCCCTTCAGGCTGTGTTCACCAGCCAACCCCAGTCCTCTCCCTGGGGTCTGACCTCCGAAGCCCAAGCCTCAGCTCCCAGCCCCCGCCCACCCCGGCGGGTGAGCAGACAAGCCTCTCGGGCTGGTGAGTGCTGGTCAGCACTGATTCTCCGTGCGGGAATCTCTCCACTTTGCCCCCTGCATCCAGGTACATGGGAAGTTTCTTGCCTTTTGGGAAGTCTGAGGTCTTCTGCCAGCGTTCAGTAGGTGTTCTGTAGGAGTTGTTCCACATGTAGGTGTATTTCTGATGTCATTGTAGGGAGGAAGGTGATCCCACGTCTTACTTCTCCGCCATCTTGAAGGTCTCTTCTCTAGCATAGTGTTTGATACATGGTAAATGTTCTATAAAAATGTTAGCTCTTTTTAGTAATACACTTTCTCCAACACAGGTTTGAAGTCTTCATCCTTGTGTCAGGGATTAAGCTACTTAGTGAGTACATTTAGCAAAATTATTCCCATTTTACAAACATGGAAATTGAGAAAAGACTTAAGTCTGATTGCCTCAAAAAAATAAAAAATCAACAGTGTACTTTTAGGTCATTTTGTGGTTTTTCTGTTTTATTTTTGCATGGTTGATAGTGGTGGTAATTTGTGTTTTGTATTATTTTAATTCTCAGAGCAAGATTTTAGCCTGGAATTTATTGCCATTTTTTATTAGGCCAGATTGCTCTCAATAAAGCACTTGTCAAATGTATGATATCTCAAGCATTTTCAGAGTTGGTATGGTTTTTCCAAAAACTTGCAAGCACGATCTTGTAGACATGACATTGAAAGATGTTGATGAAATTTTGAAATTTTTGTTTTTGACCTTGCTTTCATATTAGCTCTGGCAATATCATTTTTATAGTACTTGTTACCCACTGACAGTAGTTACTGTGGTTTTGTTCTCGAATGTCTTCAGAGTCAAAGGCCAGACTGCAATATTTGAGGAGATGATAGAAGATGAAGAAGGACTGGTGGATGATCGAATACCTACCACCAACCGGGGTCTGTGGGCAGTAAGTGAGACAGAGCGTTCCATGAAAGCTCTGCTATCGTTTGGAAAATCACACAGATTTGATGTTGAATTCATTGATGAGGGAAGTGCTTCAATGGATCTCTTTGAAGCTTGGAAGAAAGAATATAAGGTAACAGTAATTTAAAACTTCCTTCCCATATTAAAAATTATCCTCCTTTACATTAATTTTAGTTGCTACTTTCCTTTTTCTCTCTTCAGTTTTTAAAAATCTGCTTTAGAGAGTTGAGGGATCGTAATTTATCTTTCCCTAAAATGTAATGATTGTAATGATGAATAATAAATACAATAATACTGAACAAATGAGAAGTTTCTGTTTATTAAATTACTAAAAATCATTACTAAAATGAAATTTATATGAAACCTTTTGTTTTTCCCTGAAAGTGTGTTATTCTAGTCTTAGCTTGGTCTTACACTGCTGTTCTCTGAAATCAGAGTGTGGCTTTGTTTCCTTTTTTGTTTTTTTCTTTTGCTCTGTGAATAACAACCAAACATCAACAACCTTAAAGATAGGAGAACATAGTAAACATTTCTCAACATACAAGACTAGAAACCATTGCAATTAATAATGCACAAAGGGGCTCTTCATATTTATACTTTAATAATTTCATCATATTATAACTCTATGCTTGAGATTCCAGAATTCATTAATTTTGAATTATTCTTTATATGTGGATTTTTTAATCCCTTGTCCTACTTTGCAAGTGAGATGGGTGAGGAAATAAAAGAAGTGGGTTTTTTATTTATAATGTTATATTCCATTTGATATCTTTTATTTTTTTAATCTAAAGTTCTTGCCTTTTAAAGCAGGATAAAAATTTCTCTCAAGAAAGAGAAGCTGTGCTGTGTGTAATATCAATTCATACATTTGATAGATTGAAGAATGATACTTCTATAGCATCAAAATCATTGGTTCATAATAATATTTTTCTTTTCACATTACTACTCTAAAAGCAAAGGCACATTAACACAGTTAATTACAGCAAGTCATGGAAGAGACAATACTATATACAGTGTTCATTTGCCCCTACGTTCTTCCTTTGAGCTCAGTTTAGCCACATGCTCTGAGTCAGAGGAGTGCTTATCATGCAGTCCACCCAGATCTTTGTTCATTTGTTCTCCATAACATTGCAGACTAAACCCTTTAACAACAGTGTAAATGAATGAGCTACTGCTATGCACATCAATCAGGATCTAACTCAAAGCATAATGTTAGTTAGTGAAGAGGGCATATCAAAAAATTTTATACTGATTGATAGCATTTTTATAAATTTCAGAAACATATAAAACCAGATTATTAAGGCTGTATAGATTAGTATAACTCCAGCAAAAAGTATAGAATAGTAAGTCCAGTTCAGAATGGTGGTTACCCCATTGTTGGGGGTTGAAGGAAGAATGTGTGAGGCAAGAGAGTGATGCAGTTGAGAAGGAACACAGGCTTTCTAAGGAACTGGCATTATTCTCTTTCCTAATTCAGATGATGTGGACTCAGTTGTATACTTTAGTATTCTCATTATCATATATACATATTATTTTGAGAATATGAAATATTTTATAATAAAAAGTATTTCTTTAAAAAATAAAGCAGAGATTCCACCAGTCTAGTATTGATCTGTAAAGATCTTTGGTCCTACCAAGAGATCTTGGCGTGTGCTGTTCCTGAGATTCTGAAGAGGCAATACACTATAGTGTCCTGTGGAGATTATTCAGCCCCACTTCCTCATCCTAAAAATGGCCCAAGAATTGCTTGTACCTTACACCCGTAATGAAAACACTGTGTATGTTTTAAGACCTCACTGAAGACTCTTGACCAAGGGACATCTTGGTGGTTTTAACCAGTTTTAATCATGTGCTTTACCACTGTCTGTCTTTCCTGTTCCTTCAGTTGCTTCATGAATATTGGATGGCTCTGAGGAATCGTGTGTCTGCTGTTGATGAACTTGCAATGGCTACAGAACGACTCAGAGTACGTGATCCTAGGGAGCCAAAGCCCAATCCACCAGTTCCTCATATCATTGAACCACATGAGGTAATTTGCAAATGAATCACAGAAAAGAACACAGCAAATAGATGTCACAAAAATTCAAGATCCATAGAAGGTATAGAGTCAGGGCAGTGATGTCTTCAATAAGTGTTTCATATCTGCTCTTAGTCTGAGCCATATGAAGTTGTTTGTTTTTGTAGGTCAGAGATGAGCAATTTCATGTCTAATACATGCTTAGCATTCACTGTTTGGGTGCATTTGCACGTTTATTTGTTTCTCTCCACATTGCATATTCATCTATTCTTGAGCACCGTTTGCGTGCCAAAACCTAAAGATATTCTTGGTCAGTTTTTAGACATATGTCCTATTACTTCAGCTTTTTCAGAACTAAAAAAATCTTCCATAAGAACAACCAAGAACTGATTTTGCACTGTTTTCCTTTGCTAATGATGAACAGATATTGACAACTTATCATCTGTTAAATTCCTCTTTGTATCTCAGAATTAAAAAAATAACTCCACCAACTTTTTTTCTTCATATTAAAAATATTATTTTCTTTAGAATTTGTCTTTATTCCTTTAATCTTTTAAATCTTTTTTTTTTCTATAAAGCTTGGAGACTGTAACTTAGAAAAACTTAGAAATA
This sequence comes from Balaenoptera musculus, assembly GCF_009873245.2. Taxonomy (NCBI): domain Eukaryota; kingdom Metazoa; phylum Chordata; class Mammalia; order Artiodactyla; family Balaenopteridae; genus Balaenoptera; species Balaenoptera musculus. The sequence continues at coordinate 19,934,618 of NC_045796.1, forward strand.
TTCATTATATACTATTTCACTTCATTTTTAAAATAGAATTCTCAATAAGTTTTAAGTGAAAACAAATTCCTCTTATTATTATTTTTTTTTCTGTTACCATATTCTACTGAGGTGTGGGGCACAGAAAGGAGGAGCAGAGAGATTCTTCCCTGGATTTCTTAAAATCACTTCATTTGTATGGCCAAAGTAACATACCATTTTATTTTTCTTTATCCCATAAATGTATTACTGAAAAATCATACACAAATAGCCTTTGGTTGATTTTTAACCTACTTCAGGTATATAGGGAAGCTTTTTATTTAAAAGAATTCTACATTGAATTTTGTCTTCTATACAACAAAATATATATATTTTTTGAAATATGTTAATATTATCTAGTATCCATTTTGCAAATTTGAGTTTTCACATGTAAATATGTTTTCATAAAATAGGACACTTTTTAAGAAAGAATTAAAATAGAAGAATTGTGCATGTTTAATATAATGTTACCATCTTAGAATAAAGAAGTTGTTTTGTTTTGTTTTTAGGTAGAACAAAATCGTATAAAACTACTAAATGATAAAGCTGTTGCTACATCACAGCTTCAGAAAAAACTTGGGCAGCTTCTTTACCTAACTAACTTGGAGAAGGTACTGTTTTTAAAAGATGCTACTTTTTCCCATACTGTATTATCAGTAAACCACTTTACTGACTCCTTTCATTTAATCTATTAGTCCCCTAATTAATGGTATAGGTGTTTTTTTTTAATCATTCTTTTATTTGTTTGTGTTAGTTATATGAGTCAGAACACTAGCTATGTCTGCAGTAGCTACACAGATCACAAAAGAAGATGATATCTATAGAAAATATGTTGTACAGATAATGTAAAGGGTATGCAGTATATAGTATAGCACAATGTAAACAGACTGTAGTTGGAAGCCCTGAATAGTGAAAGTATTACAACATACCACTCAGCAAAGATAAACGCATGCATCCAATAACACATACACAGATTTTTTTAATTTGTTATTTGAAACTGTGAAGTGTGTTTGGAAAGCTGCTAAAGGACATGGTAATTAATTATTTAATGTAATTCACAACATATTTTCTTAGTAGTAAGCAAAGTACTGTATTAGACACTGATGAATATAATTCCATTTTCTGGCAAGAATAAATGGGAGTGGCAGAGTAACTTATCAGAACAACATATAATAGTAGATTTTTGGATAGGGCAAATGAAGAAAAGCAGTAGACTACAATTGGTCCTGAAAACTGGTACCAAATACATTTAAGTGAATCATTAAATCTCAGCAATGACAAAATGAAAAAGTTGGACATTCTTTATAGGTAAAATAGCATAGTAGTTAAGAAGGTAGACTTTTGGACCTAGATAGTGCAAATTTGAATCATGATGCCACTGTTTTCTAGATATAGGACTTTATTCAAGTTGTTTACTTCTCTTTGTCCCATCTGTAAAATGAGAAAAGTAACACTATCTTGTAGGGCTCTCTTGAGGATCAAATGAATTAATATATGTAAGTGCTAGAGTGTTTACTGGTTTATTAAGCACCTTCTAGGTATTCACTATTAATATTATTATATTATTACTATTATTATAATGATGACTACTATTTTGGCAGGGAAAAAAAGAGAAGAACTTTAAGTCAATCTTGCAAAATGCTTGCTATAGAAAAATAACATTCAGGAAAAAAAAGTCTTGATATTTCTGGACATGAGTTTTTAAAATATAAGATTTCTGTACTTTAAATGTGAGAGTCAAAATTAAGAGATAGTTGATGATTCTTTTAGTTATGGAACGTAAGTTGATATCCTCTATATGTTGAATTATTTTTTAAAAAATTAAAATTCCAAGGATATAATCTATGTAGGAAAACCCATTTGGCAAAAAATATAAGAAAAAAATATTTACTCTATAAATGAAGGAAAATAAGCAATCTGCAAACTACTAAGCATAGGACATATCCAGCCTATCACCTGTTTTTGTGAATAAAGTTTTATTGGAATACAGCTATAGTCATTCATTAAGTATTGTCTACAGCTGCTTTTGTGCTATAATAGCAGAGTTGAGGAGTTGCAACAGAGATCATATGGCCCACAAAGCCTAAAATATTTACAATCATGCCCTTTATGGAAAAAATGCTAATTCTTACATTAAATAAATTAGAAAAGATATTGTAAATTCTGGTAGATTGTTTACAAAATGCTATAGTAATACCTTCTCTTGTGTGCTTGCTCTTGGTTAATCCCCTCCTACACTGACTCTAGGCTTAGTCAGATGACTTGTTTTTGGCCTTGTGTCACAAACAGAGATTTGAAAAGTCCATGCACTTTGGAATTCTCCCAATCGTGTCATTTTTTGGAACTCTGAGACGATATGAAGAAGCCCGGCTTACCTTTCTTGAGGGGTAAAAACCTCAGCTTAGCCCTCTCCCCAGACCAGCTAGCCCACCAACTGCTAGATATGAGTGTGGGCCGTCCTGGACCGTCCAGCCCAAGCCAAATCAGTGCATCCCAAAATAACCCAGGTGACCTGTAGCATCAGGAGAAATTCATGTTTTTTTAGCCACTAAGGTTTTAGGTGGTTTGCTGTATGTTACCTGAAACAAATCAATAATTAACAGAGGAAAAGAATAATTCAGTCCAACTTTTTTTAAATGCTGCATACTTACATTGTAGTTAATGGAATGGTTTTAACCATTAGAACTTCTGAATCCATGCACAATTTAGCTTTTTTTTTCCTGCTTATAAGAGTCAAAGGATAATCAAGAACAATTTAGTAATCTATGAGTCTAATTTACTTTCCTTTATGTTTTCATCAGTTTTAAAACCTGTTCATTTGATGACTTTTTTGGAAATCTTTCAGTTTTTAAAGAGACTTTGTACAGCTATTATACTTCAACATAATTTCCAGGCATAGATAGGTGTCAAATCAGTAATATTTCTGGTTTCTAATTATTTGCTTTGCCTTAGTGAGATTAGAAAAAGGATATGGAGAAGAAATCAGTATTAATAAGGAGTTATGTGAATAAATGCTGCCTCTTCCCAATATCTTTGATCCCATTCCAAGTGGACATGCAGAATATCTATTTCTCTTTTAAAAAAATATATCTAACATGAAAGTAAAATTTGAGAATTTAGGTAAATTACATCATATTTTGCTTTTTATTTTGCCTTCTATCATAATCACAAATACAGTAATATGAGAACTTTAGCAAACTGTGTTAAAAATTGTGTCCATTTTTTTCTTCACTCCTTGAATAAATGTTATTTTTAAATCCCAGGAATGATAGTATTAATATATGAATTATTAGGTCATCTCAATGACTAGATTATTTTAATTGCCAACATTTACTTTTATAAATGAGCTGTAAAACATGTAGCGGCTTTTAAAATATAACTAATATATGTTTTAATTCTTTTTTGGATAGTCTCAGGACAAAACATCAGGAGGTATTAATCCAGAACCTTGTCCAATCTGTGCTCGGCAACTGGGAAAACAGGTGAAATTATAATAAATATTACATGCATTTGTAAAATACTTTACAGTCTTCAAAGGCTTTTACATACAACTCGCCCCACCCTCACACTTTGCATGCAAGGCAAATACTACCTCTGTCTGAAAGGTAGGGCCAAAGGTTAACTGACAGGCTTAGTGCCAAATATGTTTGAGCAGTGTTTTCCCTTAAGTGATAGGTGAAAACATATTTCTAGAATAGCCCCATCTTTTTCATTAAAGGTGAATAATTTTACATATTGTTTCCAGTCGCTTGAGTCTGTCAGTTTACCATGGTTATTTGGTAATTGCACAGAAATATAATACAGCATACACAGATTTACTTAAGTTATGACAAAGGTATAGTAACGTAGTTCTTACTTAACATTATTACTGTCTAATAGTACCAGGATTTAAAGTGCAAATAACAGCAATCCTGAGGGAATTCATATGTGATTTTTAGAAGACTATTATATCAATTAAGTATATTTCTTTGTGACTATTAGTATACAAATGTCTATAAACTTAATGGAACTATATTAGTTTTCCTCAAAGAGATTCTTATTTTTACTTTATGAAATGTGATTTATGATACTATAAGTTCCTACTTTGTATGATAAATAAATACATGTAATATCAGTATATTCACTGCTTTTCAAATTTTGAAAGGTAAGTCTATTACTATTAAATGAGTAAAAGTGTCCTTGGCACTTTTTTCTATGGAGCTGAGAGTAGAAGCCTAAATATAGAGTCCCATATTCTGACCAGCAATAATCAGAAAGAACATACCTTTTAGTTTCTATGATTCATGGAGAAGATAAGATTTTAAAGGATATTTTATTGATAATAAATCTTAAAAGGACAGATTGGTAATTGAGCAGAAGAATAGTAATGTACAGATACAGGCAATTTCTGTTAAAAATCAATGATAAAAACATTTTGATAAAAATGGAAAGGATCATGGTGTAAGTAGTTTCTTCTTTGCTTTTAGTTTTGATGAGATTCATGCAACTAGATTGTCTCAGAAATTTTATTATCTTTAACATTTCCATCTCATTTTCTATATAATAAATGCTTTAACATGTGAAAATGTAAATCTGCTTATTAGTAAGTTGTGTAGAATATATTGAATATGACATTATGTCCAAATTAATGTTGTAGTCAGTATATTCTGTTACTCTACTGAGAGAGTGCTAAAGAGTAATTTGCATTTTTCCTAAATGCTAAAATGAGAACACCAGCATCTTACAAAATAATGATGACTGACTGACTGTTATCCTCCTATTAGGGTGAACAGAACTAAAGACTATGAAAGCTTAGTCTGGTTGGACTAAAAAATAGTTAGTTTAAAAGTATAACTTAGTTTTTATGACTTAAAGGATATTTATATCATGAAATAGTTAGGAAATGAAATTATGACTCTCTTCTCCTTTTAATATGTTTATAGATTGGAAGGCATCTTTGATAGCATCTCACTGAGGCATATTCTATGTGTTTTCTTTTTTAGTGGGCAGTACTGACCTGTGGGCACTGTTTCTGTAATGAATGCGTTTCAATTATTATCGAACAGTACAGCGTGGGGTCTCACAGAAGCTCCATTAAGTGTGCCATCTGCCGCCAGACCACATCTCATAAAGAAATCTCATATGTCTTCACCTCAGAGAAAGTCAGCCAGGAAGAGGACATCCCTGTGAAGGTAAAGTCGGTTAAGAACATGTAGATGCATAGTCAGACCAAAATAATAGGAATCAGTATCTGGCAGTGAGAGCATCAAAATCAGAACAAGGCTGACCCAGTGACTATGGAGCAACCACTGTTGTCTGTCTGTAGATACACTGCCTGAAAACCTCAGCTTTACCATCTACTCGTTCCTCGTGGGAGGAACACAAGAACGCTTTTTCAAACATAGTTAGTTAATAATAGTTATGCTCATCGTGGCAAAAAAAGTAACATCTTAGAATTCCAGTCCCTTACTACTTTTGCAATGTTTCTGTCCATTACAAATTGATAGAGCTCTGGTTAAATTCAAGGTTTCTTTTTCTGCATTCTTCCATTCAGCCCTGGGTATCAGGAAAAAAAGATGTGCCCCACCAAATTGAAGGATAAAATTAATTGATTATTAAAGTTAGTGAAGACTATCACAAGAAGGAGGGAGTGCACTTTTAGATGGCCTGGATTGGTATTTCAGAGTTTACCCAAAACTTCGCTTTATTTTCCTAATATTTTTCCCGTGCTTCATTCAGAACTTTAAGAAATAAGACTATAATTTAAAATCCAAATAGGATCTGTAACTGGACTTTCTGCCTAAGGGGTATTTATTTAATGAGCAGCCTTCACTAGACTTTTTTGTTCTTTGTTTTACTTAAGCATGCTTTTTTTTTTCTCTCTAACCAAACTTAGACAAAGGACAACTCAGTGTATGAGTATAGTAGGGAATATAGGCCAGAAGGAGTGGTTGGGAGAATGGGGCAGCTGGCTCATAAGCAAGAGGTAGTAGAATATTTTTCATTCATTTCTTCTCCTTCTGGGTCCCTGATGCTCTCTGCTCACTTATTTTTCAGGGTTGTATTTTGTGAGTAGAATTAACCACAAGTTGAAACTGCCAGGAGTTAGGCAGTTGTTAGGATGCCCCCTCCTGAGAACACTGGAGTTCCATTAAAGAATACCTAATTGCTATTTATTCCCACTGTCATGTGAGTAAAACCTGAAAATATCAGTCACAGTGCTCTCAAGTGTGTTGAGTGAGGTAAACAGAATCCCAAAGTTGGGATGAACTTTCATTCATTCATTCTTCCTGTACATGTTTACTGGACACATACTGTATGCCAGGCAGTGTGCTGGGCCTCACAGATGCAACACACACTCATGAATAAGACAGGTATGATTGCTGCCCTCATGGGCAGCCGGGGGAAGGAGTTTGAGTTGAGGCAGAAAGCACAGACATTAAGCAAATAATTAATGTGATAAGCACTACAAAAGAAAATCAAACCTGGCTTCTCTGAGAGAATGGCAGTTAAGTAGATGTCTAAAGGATGAATGGATCAGCCAACCTGGAGAGAGGGTAAAAGTGATCTTGTCGGGAGGAGGCTGCTAGACAGAAAAAAAACAAACAACCAAAAATCCCAGTATGTGAATAGGTCTGAGACAAGAAGAAACTCAAATGGAACTGAGTAGCTGCGGTATAGAAAATACAAAGGAGAATGGAATGAAATGAGTCTGGAATCCAAAGAGGGGCCAGATATTGAAGAGCCATCTGAGTATCTGAGAATTTTCTTTTCATGTAAAGAAAGCTATTAACATGTTATATGTTATAAGCAGAGGAGTATCATGATCAGACTTGGAGTTTTAAAAGATTCCTCTTGCTACAGTATGGAAATTAGATTAGCAGGAATAGAAAAGACTAGAGTAGAAAAAAATTTGGAGAAACCAGTTTAGGAGGCTACAACAGTAGTGATGGTGGCTTTGATTAGGTTGGTGGCAGTGGAGATGGAAAGAAGTGGATATATTCAGGAGATGTTTGGAGTAGAGTTGATGAGTGAGATACAGTATCGGAGGGGTTGATGAAGAAGGAGATTTCGTAGGTGACCCCTGGTTTCTGATGTGAAAAATCAGGTGGCTAAAAGTACAGTTACTATATAAGGTACTTGGAAGAAGGGTACATTTAGATATACTATATTTGAAGTGCCTAAGACATCCACGTAGAACTTTCCAGCAAAGTGTTCATATGTGGAGCTGGAGAGAGAAAATTCAGAGTCATTGGCATAAGTGATCTTTGAAGCCATGAAAGTGTATGAGCTGGCCTAAGGAAAGAAACAAAATTTAGCTTCAGATCAGGTCCTGCTGCACTCCATAGCTTTTTAAAAAGTGGAATAAAGGGAGAGGAGCTGAAAAAGGAGACCAAGAAAGAGCAACTAGAGGCATAGGCAGTCCTGGAGAACATGCTGCCAACAGAGGCCACGGAAACTCGGCTTCAAGGAGGAGGCGGTTATCAGCTGTATCCCTTGATGCTGAAGGTGGCTCAACTACAAGATGGACTAATTTGGCTACTGAAGGTCATTGAAAAGGAGCCCTTTCAGTGGAAATGTATTAGCAAAAAGCAGATTGGGAGGGAATGAGAAGTGAACAGGAAATGAATAGGTCAAGAGAGAAAAATAAATTTAGCTGTGAAGTAGAAAAGTGAGTGTTGTAACCAGAAGTGGATATGAAGTGCAGAAAGGCTTTGTGTTTTTTTGTTTTATTCTGTTTAATATAAAAGATTCTTGAGCATGTTTAATCTTCAATAAAGAAGAATAGATTGAAGATATAGGAGAGAAAAAGGATAATGCGTAATCCAAGATTCTTGAAAAGACAGGGAGAGTGTTGATATGTAGAGAGAAAGTAGAGATCTCATTGAAATCGAATAACTAACAGGTGCAGGTTGGGCTGTTGCACCACCAAGCTATAAGGATAGGGGTCCTTATCAGAGAATAGGAGATCTTTTTATTATTATTATTATTGAAATATAGTTGATTTACGATGTTTTGTTGGTTTCAGGAGTACAACACAGTTAATCAGTTATACATATATCCACTTTCTTTTTTTTTTTTAGATTCTTTTCCCATATAGGTCATTACAGAGAATTGAGTAGAGTTCCCTGTGCTATAGAGTAGGTCCTTATTAGTTATCTATTTTATACATAGTAGTGTGTATATGTCAGTCCCAATCTCCCAGTTTATCCCTCCTCTCCCTTCCCACCCCCGGTAACCATAAGTTTGTTTGCTACATTCGTGACTCTGTTTCTGTTTTGTAAATAAGTTCATTTGTACCATTTTTTAGATTCCACATATAAGCGATATCATATAATATTTGTATTAGTCCTTTCCAGAGGGACAGGTTTTCGGTACTCCAGATGTGACTGTAGAAGTGGGTGACTTAAGCGAGGTGGAGGAGAAAAGGTGGTAGAAGCTGAACCAATGAGATCTGAATGTTGAATAAGTGGGCCAAGTGGACGGTATATAATGTCCAGAGTTAGTATACTTTAACCTATTCACCACACAAAGAACTGCTTTCCTTTTCAGCCCCCCCTCCCCTTTTCCTCCTACTCTTATAGTTTCTTTCTCCTTTTCCTTCCCATAAAAAGTCTTTTATAGCCTTTTCTTCTTCCCTTTTATCTTCTCCTCTGGCCTCAGGCATCCCAAGGGCCACAGATAGCATTCACAGCTAAGCAGGGCTGCTGACCCTTAGGTGAAAGCATTCATCACAGTATGGGGAACGAGCATAAGGAAGAACTGCTGTGTCAGGCTTCATGCAGTAAGGTTTAGGAAGTGATTGCTCTGGCTACCAGTAAACAGCACAGCCTCTATGAAACTGAGTCATTGAGCCCATCAAAGCCAAACACCTGTTCATTTTATGGCAGCTTTCCTAGACACCCAGGAGAGAGATCAGGACAGTTACGTTTGCTGTCCTGTTGGGGCAGGGATATCTGTACAAATTCTGTTTATTATGTTCTGACTTCTTCCTGTCTTTCATGGGTATTGATAAACACATGAATTAATTGAAGGATCTTGTAAAAAAATTAAAAGAATACAGAATTCACTAAAGTTAATTTCTCTTTCTGATGCATAAATACTTACATTTCCTTTCCATTAAATACATGACTGAATATTGTACTTACTATGCAAGCAAGTTTTATCACTTTTCCACATTCTCACATTGCTTCTTGCTACTTTAACTTTTGTTTTCTGTCACCATTTCTGTCTGCCACTTCTGCCTTCTGCTGCCTGTCACATTTCTGCCACCTTCTCCTTAAAGCATGTGCTTATTGTTTTCTCACAGACTCTCACTGTACTCTGACCATCTGAAACTATCCCACTAAATGGTCACATCATCTGTCTTGGAGTTGAGGGATATAAAGATGACTCTATATGAATAATGAAGGCATTATTTTGAAATTTTATAAATATTAGTTCATACTATTCCTAAACTTACGGGTTCTTTTTTATTGTTGGTTATCCAATCCCTGATTTTTATTAAACACTCCTGAGGATTAATTTTTTATTTCATTAAAGTTTTTATCTGAAATGTTTATTTTACTCTAAGCATTCATGTCAAGGCTCTCGGACATAGCAAACAGTGTAATATCATACATGGTGCTTAATCATATAGCTGATCTCTGACAAAAGATATTTGGAGAACATAAATATAGAATTAAATAATATAAGACATTTTTTTCTACTGGTATTTCACAATGTAAGGAATCCTATTGACTGACCATATAAATAAAATGAGTAAAATGTTCATTAGTGGATTAGTGGATGCATTTAAGTTAAAGACTGTATCTACCCTAACAGCAGTGTGACAGTATTCCTGAATGACCCTTGGAACCTACTGGGCATTTCACAAAGTAAACAAAATTCCCCCTGCAAGTTCTGACAGCTGCCAGGCATTTTAGAGGGTGAAGTAGGCCTCCTGGCAGAACATATGCCCCACGTGGCCTGTTCCCCGTGTCCTCAGTTTGGCTAGGTTCATACAAAGCATTTTTGTCAGTGGAAACCATGACCCCATAATGGACACGATTCTTATGTCATAAGTTTCTATCCAGGAGAAAATACATGGATATAGCCATAGCAAAGCCTTCCCACCTGTCCCACACACACCACAATGCTTCATCTTCTCAAACTTTTGAGTGTCTAGTAATCAAGTGGTCTGCTTTTTAAAATAAAGAATTTTTTCAAGGTCCACCATAAATTTTAACTCGTTAGATCTCGGATCTGGTCCAGGAATCTACATTTTTAACAAGCAAATCTATTGCTAGTAGAGATGTTTTATACAACCTTTTTGTAGAGAAAAAAAATACTGTATTTCTACATTAAAACTCTCAGAGAAACCTAGTAATACCATGTGTCATATTCTACTATGTGTAGAATCCTGTTGTTTCCTTTCTGTTTTTCTCTTTTCTTTTTCTTTTTTTTTTTTTGACTTTCTGTTCAGTTGATTCAAAGGTGACTTGTGAAATCTGTCTTGTACTTTCTAAATACAATTAAAATATCTGGGTGGAATAAAACTGTAAAATTCTGACTGAGTTTAAAGTTGACATAAAATAATTTGGTAAATATAATCCACAGTGGTTATATTTAAATATGCTTATCTAAATATTTTCATATAAGATATGTGATATCTTATAATATTAACTGGTAAATTAATATTATGTATAATATAATATTAATGTATAGTGTAACATTAATACATGAATATTAACTGGTAAATTTAGAACACAGTTAAGTGTTTTTGTTAGAAGATGTCATGAATAAGTATAATTGCAAAAAACCATTTCTATTCACCAGCCAAGTTAGCTCTTGAACTGTTAGTGAGTCTCATGTTGAAGTTAGCAATAGATTACAATAAATTGAACATACAGTGAAGACTTCTAAGATATAAACTATAAATTATTTTTATGAACACCTTTACTGTGTGGAGTATAAACTCCATTAAAATGTGGAAAAGACATTATTCATGAGGTGAAGACTTTGTTTCATTTGCTACTGTATCCCTATTATCTAGAACAATGCCTGGCATGTAACAGGTACTCAGTGGATGGATGGATGGATGGATGGATGGATGGATGGATGGATGGATGGGGATGGACAAGTAAACAACTGATTCGTATTTACATATAATATCCCCAAAAACCTTTGGCTCCAAATAAAATTTTTAACTTTTTTGCAATTACTAACTTTATGTCTTTGAAATAATCATTCAAAGTATTTTAAAGAACAGGATAATATTTTTGTGGCTAAGTGCAGTTGTAAAATTTCCCACATAGGCTGCCTGGATGGAGTTTCCACTGAACTTTATTCAAGTAACATGTGAAGAACCCAACCCAGGCATATGCTTGAAAAGTATTCCTACTTTGTGAGATCAATCATACAAGCTGTGTAACTGCACTAAATTGTATCTGTCACTATCAACATGGATTTTTAACATGGTGAACCCGGTGCAGACAGAAATAAAACAATGCTAACTGATCTTACTCAGCAGGAACTACTATGGACAGCACAGGCAAATTGAAAGAGTTAGCTCTGCTTCAAAAGGAAAAGTCCAGAATAAAAGTAATGAAAGTCAGAAAGTACTAAGACAGGAAATGACTTCCTCTATACTAAACAATAGGAAACAGATCAAGTTACAAATCAGCAAGGAAACCTAAAGAAAAATCTATGATCTATCATACAACTGATTAGAGATCATAGTTCTTTTGTGGGGGGGCGAGGCAGAGCTAAATTGTGTAAATTTGCCTTTTTTAAAGTGATGTTCTTCAGTTAAATGAATCTTAAAAAAAATCTCTAATCTCAGGATCTTCGATTCTTGTAGTACGTTTAAAAGGTTGCAAAAAACCAATACAAGTAATAACTGGAAGATTTAAATGTTATCCCTGCTCTGTTTCAGATGTGATTGTCCCATTTCTGACAAGGCTGAAACTTCTTATCCGGGGCAGCTAGCACAGGTTAGGCATCCATTTGACCCTAGAGCAGTGAGAGGTACTGCAGGTATAATAGCATGCAGCACTAGGGTAATGGCATAATTCAGAAGACCAGTTCACTTGTGATAAACACAATCCCAATTGTATCACTAATGTAGTAAGTTTAAAAGGCCCCAGAATTACAAGCCTCCCACCCATTCCCCTAAAACCCTTATTCATCTGTAAGAAATCAGGGTAAACAAAAAGTGTAATATTTTTTAGTAGAAGTAATTTGCACAAAAGAATAAAAATAAATTCAGAATAAAACAAACGACACACAGTGAAAAGTAATGTTCTCCTTCATTCTTCCTTCTTTGCCTATTTCTATTGCCAATTTCTATTTTTAGTTATAGAGATCACCTCTATGACTTTCAGTAATATACATAAATTTTGTTTCTTGAAGTACTAGCTGTAGACAGTATCTGCTGAGAGTCCTCACTTCAAAATAGGAGGAAATTAGTGCATCTATTCTTCCTTCATTCTTTCTTTTCCCTTCCACATTCTAATTTTTGTTATAGTATCATTTTTATATTATAATGTTTATATTTTCATGTTTTGTTATCTAATTGTAGATGTGACTTCCATATCTGGAAAAAAAATCAGTAAATGGTGTGTACAATATTATAATATAAATATTTTTCATTATAGAACCAAGCAGAGTGATTGAAGTCATGCAGAAAGGAATGTAATCCTAATCCTCTCTCATTTAAACTTTGCTTTTCAAGGAAGAATCTTCTGAGTACCCCAGTGTAGTAGAAGTTCTCATTTTTTTTGCTAGCTTCCTTTATTTCTGTGTCAACCTTATCTGGCACCATTATTCATGTAATCCTCATTCTACAATTCTTTTTTCACTGTGATCTACTGTATCAAGAAATTTTAACATGATAAGCATGTGAACGGAAAATCAGAGTTTCTGCACTTCTGAAAATGACTTCATTCTGCCTTCACTTTAGAGTCATAAGTGACTGGCAACCCCCATACTGTAAGACATTATTTGACATGTTTTATATATATTAGTGTGTATGTATTTCATATGTATGGAATATATATAATATATAAACATATATACTAATATATCATATATTAATATATTATAAAGATACATTAAAGATAATATATAAATATATAGTATCTATAAAATCCCTAAAGATTTAGTCTGCCTGTTGACATAAAGTAGCCTATAAACATGAATATTCTGTCTGATGTTTGATGAAAAATAAGACTCAGTACATTCCTCGTCTCCGTTGTGTTGACTTTTTTCTGATGTTCTTCAGAACACAGTGGCCACTTTAGCCCTTAATTCTGCCAGTGGAGCTGAGCATGACCATGAGAATCCATATATATTACAAAGAAAAAGGAGTGGGAGAGCAATGTGGACAGATTAGGCAAACAGAGAAAATAAAAGGGGCCAAAGGAAGAAGGACTAGACTGGTGAAGAAGCGATATAATGGGTAACAAACCGTTGGTTCAGAGTCATGGATTGCCAAACCCTGCTTCAGAGTTCCCAGTTTTCAACAATAACTTTCCAGTCATAGAGAGCACTATTTTTCTTTTATTTATATAAATCAAATAGAAGTAGTGCTTTGCTGCTGCAGTTGGGAGGTGTCATAACTGTTCTCCTTCCTTTCCTTCCTTCCCTAAATAAGGAGTCTCAACAGATAGAAAATAGATGTGAAGGGAATAGGGTGAAGCTAGCTACAGTATGTCTTCTATGCTATCTATACTCATGGATTTTTCCTATCGTTCCCTCCTCTTTCCCCAATAACAAGACTTCAGAGAAAAAAGCAGTACCTCACTCTAAGATGCATTGGTAAAATATTCAGACCTATTTTGGAGGAGAGGGGTTGATCAAAGTCTAAATCAAATACTACTTGATTGCTTTATTAGAATTCTTCTTCTCCTGAATATACAATAGAAACAAAACTGAATTTTCCATCCTTTTAACACATTTAACAGCTTTTAACTCAAAGTTTAGGTTCTCAGATTTTAACAAGAGCCTGGAAATGTGTAGCTGCTTATTCCAATCAAGTTTAAATCTATGATAAAAATAAGTTAGTTGCACCTATTTAGCACAGATAAGAGGCTATGAGACATTTCTGATTTCTAGTTATGCTATTAGACAAACTCTAGGCCAGATTTCATGAGAAATTCTTCGTTAGCCTTTATTGTTAATGGATCTCTACTGATTTTTCATTGCCTTGACTGCCTGAATGGTCTGGAGCTTTTAACTTTGTACTTAATTTTCCAGAAAGGGAAAGACCTATATGTGTAGCTTTGAGATCTAGTTTGGTTTTGTTCATTAAATTACAAGCAAGGGAGCAAAGATCTTCATAAAGAACATTTTGTAAGATTCTTTTGTTGTAAAGAAGGAAAATCCCATCCTTTTCCTTCAGTGTTAACTGTTATAATGCTCTTGGCTACTTACCTCATGAGAGGAAGAGCAGGAGAGGCACTAACTTGATCTGAGTGGTAGCACTTTATATGTCTCCTTTCATAGTTCCCTAGTTGGCCTTAGAGAGAACTAGTGCCTCAGAGAGAACAGCCACAAAGATACAGTCAAGGGCGGACAGAGGACAGATGATAGGTCTTCATTCCAAAGCTGGGCCTTGGTCTTCGATGTTTCAGAAACATGAAGAAAAACCAAGCATTAATCATAGAGTAGGGTTGGTAGATATACATGTGGAAAAACTGAAGAGACTACCAAGAAAGGATAGAAATGAGGAAAGGGACAGGAACTTCGGAAGAGGGCAGAGCTGCTTATAATTAAATCCAACTCTATCAACCTAATATATTATGAAATGATCTAGCAGTTTTGGGGGATTTCTCTTCCCATGCACCCCCCTCCATAATTCCAGCCTAACTTTGCCTCTGTGTGTTTGCTGATACAGCTAAAACATAAACTGGGTTGGATTGAGGCTGCCAGTGTACCTGTCTTGAGAATATTCATACTCAGTTAACACCTTGAACAGGGATGGACTGATATCTGTTTCCTCATCCATATCTTTTTTGCTTTTTCTGTGATCCTCTCCTATATAGATATAACCCATCTCCTTCCTGTTTTAATCTTTTTAACAAAGTGAATATTTCTTTTCTGTAGCAGTGACCACATTGAGTAGTCATCTCAGAAACTGGCAGATCTGAGCCAAAGTTCATTTATGTATTTGAGATAGAAAGAAACATTAAAAAGAACAGTAGAATGTGCATAATGCTTATTAAGATGGTATAATAAAGCATTCACTTAAATCGCTTCCAGGCCAGCCCAGCAGTATAAAACCATCCTTTGCTTTTCTCCATATTCTGTAACATGCATTAGACTGTATGTATTTGGGAATAAGGGAGTATCTTTTCATCATTGTATATTCAGTGCCTAGTGTAGTTCTTGTCATTTATGTGCACAGAAAGTTTTTGTTGAATGATTTGAATAATCAAACGTGAACTTACCTGAAATGCTAGAAGGTTTGAGTGACCTCTTTGATCCCTTTTATTACTCTGCTCTTAGACCAACCATGGTCTTTTCAGTATTATTTGGGGACTTTTGCTTTTTACTTGGAAGTGTAAAAACACAAGCAGAAGAGAGAAAAAAAGTTAAGAATAAGGGCCTATTGTGGTAGTTATCTCTGATTCTAAAGATTGGAAATAAAAGTCCACAGGGTTTGCTGACTTTATTAACCTCTCCTATCACTGCTGATAGGTAGGGAGAAAAATGAGTGTTGATAGACCAGAATGAGATGGCACCACCCTCCAATTGGTAGGTTCTTTTTAGACCAGTTCCAGTGAATTTCATTACACGGTACTAACCCAAAATCCACCTCAGGTCTGCTTTGTGTTAGGTTAAATCTGCTCGTCTTTCAAGACTGCTCTTGTCTGAGTCTCTCTAGCTTTTATAATTTTATAATCTCAATTATAAAAGAGATTAATTGCAAGATTTGATTTGCCTGTTGTTAATCATTCTGAATGACCAAAAAAATATGTTGAGAGTTGTTAATTGTATTCTAACCTGCTTTTATTTTTATTTTGTTTATTCGTTGTTTTACTCAGGTGTGTTTGGGATTGAGAAGCCTAAACATACATATTAAAATTTTTTACATTAAGTAAACTGGTTGAGTATATACTATTTACAAAGGACCATGCTAGGCTCTAGGTGATATAAAAGTAAATGCCATTTGGTCCTTGTTTTCAAACAAATATCAACTGATAAATGACAGGAATATACTGTACTCTGAGATATGATATAATATATGAAATCATACTAGGTAGAATCATGGCAGGGCAATTAATTGAGGAAAAAGCTATTCTTCTCCAAATAAAATCTCTCATCTTTCCCTTATGAAAGACAAATTTAAATGTCAAACAAACACAGAAAAGTCTAATAAAGTAGTAAAGTCAAAGAATACTTAGTTTTTAAATCCACATATCATTCATCAAGCATTTGTGAGTTACTAAAGCTAATATAATATAGCACTTTTGCTTACATTACTGCATTTAATACAATTAAATGTGAACTACATATAGAAAGTTAGGAAAATATTTACAACATAAATTTAACATGTACAGTATATGAGAGGTCCTACAAACCAGTTTTTCTTTAACTTTTGACCAACAGTTCCACATTAATATGCCTTTCCAACAAAAATATGTGCACAGATACCCAAAGCTATAAGTATAAGCATAGTCACTGAAGTATTGTTTGTAAGAACAAAAAAGAATGAAATCAACCTAAATATATATTAATAAACAAATATTTAATAAATTGTTGTATCCTAAATATTGTGCAGCCATTGAGGTGAGGTATATATAGAGGTCCTACATGGTTAAGATTGCCAAGATACAATGTTAAATATAAAGGCCAATGTTATAAAACACATTTAAAACTATTTGTGGGGTGTGTGTGCGTTTTTATAGAGGCTTCTAAAATGCCCAAGAAGGTCTAACAGAATAAATGCCAAATTCTTAGTGGTGTTTAGAAAGAGTAAGGCATAAAATAATAGACTTAAATTTTTTAATCCTAAACTTCTATTAACTTAGTTGTCCAATGAACATACATTGCTTTTTTGTAATTTTTTATAAGTTATCCAAGGACTTCCCTGGCAGTCCAGTGGTTAAGACTCCGTGCTTCCACTGCAGGGGGCACGGGTTGGACGGGTTGGATCCCTGGTCGGGGAACTAAGATCCCACATGCCGTGTGTGAGGCCAAAAAAAAAAGTTATCCAAAAAGTGTTTGTGCTGTATGTAGCAAATAGGACAGAAACCAGATCCTTATTTAACTTCTATTCAGTTTTTCTCCTACATTTTACTGCCTTTCTTTTTAGAAAGATCAGTAGTGCTTTTTAGATTGGTAATCCTTCACTGTCTAGAGCATTAACTTTTCATTTAGCAACACATTATGAATTTTTATTAAAATAGACTCACAAAGGCAGTGTATTTTCAACACAGCATCTTGTAACTTGAAGCAACATTTGTAATGATAATTTATGATAATTTAAATGTCTTCAAGTAGTCTAAAATGTGAAATCTTTGGGAGAATCTGCTTTAACACATTGGTCTAACATAAGGATTATGCATTTTGGCTTTGTTTTCAAAAATTGTGTAAGGCATGCCTGCTCAAACCAAGGACCACAGATATATATGAGCCACCCTCTTCTTTCTTCAGTTTTCTCATTCTCAATAGCCACTTTCTGTCCATCTGGAAGAAAAGCGTATTAAGGCCATCTCACTCCCCATGTAGCTTTCTGCCAAGCAGAGCTTTGGATTTCCAGACTTCCTTATTGTTCTTCTTTCATAGTAGGAAGTAACTGGACTGGGACCAAATGGTTCAGAATTGTAGCATTTGGAAGGGATCACTGAGAGCTACCACTGAAGTGGCCAAATTTTGATAAAAGGGAATATTCTAGTCTTTTCCTTCATAGAGTTAACACTCCGGTTTGGAATGTTGCTTATAAAAGACTATTCTGTTTTCTTTTGAAATTTTTGTAAGAAGCAGCTTAATTGATAGAAGCATTCATAGTTATCCTGGTATTTCACCTGAAAATATCTTTGAAAATGAGACCTTGCAAGGAACATGGAAGTTTCTGTCTAAACTACTAAATGATCACATTATGCTAATTTCCTGTTTTCTCTTATTTGAGATAATTTTGCTCTTATTTAAGATAATTTTTAGATTGAAGTAGGTCCCTTATACTTTTTAACCTTTCAAGTATAATTGAAAGTCTGCATATCCAGAGAAATAGATGTAGATCCAGGATTTTAATACGAGAATTTTTAAATTTCTCCCATAATTCTTTGTTGGTAACTTTAAAATTAGTAAAGCTTTCTTCCTTGTTTTGTTTATATTTTTACCTTTGAGTGTCTCCTTGTGTAAAAGTAGTAAGGGGGTGTGATTTGAGGAGAAGAGCAGTATGGGAATATTTTTACTTCTTTTTGGTTAGATCTACCCCCCTTGTAGGATAATCTCTGTCATTGTTGTGCTCATATTTAATGTCTCTGAAAGATAATAAGTTATTGGGTGTCTACTATTTGCCAACTATTGGGCCAAACACTTTGTATTCGTTTTCTCATTTAACCATCACAGCAACCTTTGGAAATAGATGTAATTATCATCCCTGCTTGACAGATAAGAAAACTAAGGCTTAGAAAAGTTAGAATCTATATAACTAAGGAGTTGCTGTACTGGCAATTGAATTTCGATTTATCTCACTCAAAATCTCATGCCCTTAATCTCCGTGTCATACCATCTCCCAGAGCATTCCAGGAGGAAGACTTTCTCAGTGAAGGCTACAAAAACACTTGCTTTATTTCTTCATTTTCTTATTTCTTCACTTTTTCTCATTTTCATACTCTTATCCTGGAAATGGTCATGGAAAGTACAAAAAGCACTCTTTCAGTGTTTATCTAGCTTTGTATAAATCTGCTTCCGTCCAAGTGGACATCATTTGTACCTCTGTCATTGTAGTGCCCTAGTAAGAAAGGATTCTTTGTGGGTTAGATTCTTTACTATTTGCTTACTTTGGAGTTTTGATTCATTATATTCTGAACATTTTCAATGCCATAATATATGAAATGAAGAGTGTTTTTAATATAAATTCTGCTTATCTAAAGTAACAAAATTTTGTAACTACAAAACGCAGCCACTTAACTAAAAAATCTTATCTTAGGGTCATATCACTGTATGACTTTCTGGTGTGCATTTTTATATTTGATTCTTTCAGGGTGTAAATCCGTAACTTGTACAGTTTGAGGCTAAAGAAAATTTCCAGCAGATACAAAATGAAAAAGGATGAACACATATGTACCTATCATATAGTTTTGATAATAAGTGTTTTATGTTAGTTTTCCATTCCACTGTTAACCAGATTTTATTTGGTAATAATGTGTTTTCTTCTTTGTGTTCAAAGGGCAGCCATTCTACAAAAGTGGAAGCTGTGGTCAGAACTCTGATGAGAATCCAGCTGAGAGATCCAGGGGCTAAAGCACTTGTTTTCTCAACGGTACAATCAACATTTTCATCCTCGTTAACTCGGAGTGGCTTTCTGTTTCAAATCAGTTTATATCTGAGAAATAATTGTTAATGTTTGCCAAAATATAATTGAGATTTAGAATTACTGATAGATTTCTCCATGTTAGATTTTTTTTCTATGTCCATTGGATAGAATTATTTTTAGAGAAATTTGATGATGCTTCACAAGTCAATTCCTATAGCTACATTTCATGTTTTTATATTAATTTTACTTAGGGATTTTCTTATATTAATATTTTTAAATTGGAATCTCTAACCTTTAAAGTCATTTCACAGATGAACTTGGTTAAGGAAAAGAAAATTAAAATAACCTATTGAATAAAAGGTATTGAGTAAAACTTCTAGTTTTCATTTTTGGAAGATAATTAACCACGTCCATTAAGTACTCTGTAATTTGTTTTCTGTTGTTTATGTTTATCATAATTCATTTACTGAAGATGCTCATTTTTTTTACTCTATCTTTAACCAGCATTTGATACAAAAAAATCTTTCAGGATAGAACAAAATATATTAATGGTATTATACTTGAAGATTTTGTTTTTGTTTACTTAATTCTGAGGTATAAAGGATATTTTGGTTTAGTCACTTTTCAAATTTTTTTATATGAAAGCTGTTTGTAAATATTTATTTTCCTATTGTTTTATGTGTTCTTAGTGGCAAGATGTATTAGACATTATTTCTAAAGCTCTCACTGATAACAGCATGGAATTTGCACAGATCAGTCGTGTTAAGACATTTCAGGTATGTCAAAAGACTTTACTTATGTCTTTTTGGAGTGGATTCAGTTGCAAATTGAAACTGCTCTTAACTAGCTTACTTGCATTTATTGTCTTGTGTCGTATAAACCACAAAAACATGGTTTGAGTTCTTGATTAACTATAAAATTAACATTTAAAGGCAAAGTAAAGAAATTGCATTTATTTTCCATCTATTCAGTTACACCCATAGCAAACCATATTTAAAGATCTTCTGATTTGAGGTCTGTTTCTTTAATATAGGAAGAGATGGCTGTGGTGCACCTTTTGAATGGACAGAGGCCTCATGCCCCTGGGATTAAGTTCTAAAATCACTGCATTAGGCAAACTGCGTATGGTTAAACTATGCTTACATCACACTCAGCACAATGACAGGTGCACACCTAAGTGACAAACACCAAAAATAACACCAAGAGAAAATTTAGTAGATTCATGTCTCTTACCTCACACTCACTCTTGCACATTCTTTCTCTCACTCTCTTTTTCCTCTAAGCTCATATAGTTTAATTTGCATACATCACATACATGTATCTTGTGATTCCATTATATATCATAAAGAACAAGAGAGGTTATGTGACACTTTTTTTCATAAAATCAAGCAATAAGTTTATGTTTTCTAAAATTGGTAATTTTACATTTAATTTTCTTAGTCACTACATTTCACAATGACCTGGATACCGTTAGGCATTTTAATATGAGCTGCATATAATATACTGCTCTTATTTTTAACTATCCAGCTAAAATTTAAATGTACCTTTCTTTTTTAGGAGAACCTTTCAGCATTTAAACATGATCCCCAAATCAATATTTTGCTGCTGCCCCTGCACACAGGTTCTAATGGATTAACTATCATCGAAGCAACTCATGTTCTCTTGGTGGAGCCCATATTGAACCCTGCCCATGAGCTTCAGGCCATAGGAAGGGTGCACCGGATTGGACAAACAAAGTAAGGGCTAAAGTTAACATCAGTAATATTTGCTCCAGTTTCTAAGATACAGATCAGCATTTAAACTCTTCATTTATGTTCATCATAACCTATTCATTTTTAGTTACTTCCTTATGTATTAAATTTTCAAGTGTTATTAGATGACCAGAAGACATTTTGAGATTTCCAACCCTCCCTCCTCCAAGCAGCAAACCCCCAAATTCTCCCAGATTTTTGTCTCCTCCTTCAGAAACTACCCTGATCATTTCATCAAAACAGCTTCTTATAATACTTAAGACAACTACTAAGTTGAAGGCATCTATCATAACTTTGAGAAGAATTAACTTTTGATTGGCTAAAGTAGCCTCTATTTAAAAGAAGGTATATTTTGTACATGACTGAAAACAAATAGCTTTTTTAAATGTTTTTTTTTGTTTTTTTTTTAATTTATTTATTTATTTATTTTTGACTGTGTTGGGTCTTCGTTTCTGTGTGAGGGCTTTCTCTAGTTGCGGCAAGCGGGGGCCACTCTTCATCACGGTGCATGGGCCTCTCACTATCGCAGCCTCTCCTGTTGCGGAGCACAGGCTCCAGACGCGCAGGCTCAGTAGTTGTGGCTCACGGGACCAGTTGCTCTGCGGCATGTGGGATCCTCCCAGACCAGGGGTCGAACCCTTGTCCCCCGCACCGGCAGGCAGACTCTCAACCACTGCGCCACCAGGGAAGCCCTAAATAACTTTTTTATAAATTCTTCCCCTTAGGAAAATACAGCCTTCCAGGTCCACTCTAAGAGACAATTAGTTTAGTTTAAGGCACAAAGTAATCCTAATAGTAGATATTATGTAGTATGTACTACTTTTATTCAAATATCAGAATGGACAATTATCCTTTATAAGGCCTCTCAGATGTATTACCTCCTGGATGTTAGATGCTTTGAATTTTTTTTTTTAAATGCATCCATACTAAGCTCTCATTTAATAAATATTGATTGAATACTTACTATATGTCAGGCATTATGCTAAATACTGAAGATTCAAATTGAATAAGACATAATTTGTTTCCCCAAGGAGATCACTATGTGGTACAGGAAACATGATTTAACATATTGTAGTAGAGTGTGAGAAAATATAATAGAAGTACTGTGGTAACAAAAGAAGGGAGTGATCTCTTGTGCCCTAGAGAGTCAGGAAAGGCTTCATTAGATTGACTCTTAAAGGAATAATTATTCCAAAGTTGGGCTAGAAAAGGGTGCTCATACAGCCAGAGTTGCCTGTGCAGAAACACAGAGGAAATAAATAACATGATAACATGATATTTCTAGGGACCCTAAGAAGTGAAATTGCTGGAGTATAAAGTATGTGGAGAGGAGTGGCAGGAGACAAGGTCTTGTATGCCATACTCAGAAACATGGCCTGCTTTGTAAGCAGTGGCTGGGAGAGCAAATGATGACTTTTAACTTTGAGCAAGAAAGAGACATGTTCATCAGGCAAAATATGGCAAAGTAATATAATTGTAATAAATGCAAGCTTGTTCTAAAGTACTAACAAGTAGCATTTAAAACGTAGTTATGTCTTATTGGGTTATTGCTTTTTGTTTGGTTTGGGTTTTTGGCAGTGGGGTGGGGAGAGCAGGGAGTTGGTTTTTTTGCTTTTTGGTTTTGTCCTATATCTTTAAACATTGAGTTCTTATCATTATCTTCTAAAGCATACAGTGGACTCATCCCAGATGTAAGGCCACAAGTCTAAAAAAGCCACTCAACACTGTTTAACAATCCTACTATGCTTCCCTAGTAAATAGATTTTTCTACTTTCTGAGGAGACTCTCTTAAGTCTCCTGTATCTTCCTCCTCCCCTTTGAGGACGATCTTGCCTCATTCAGAGAAAACAGATACAGTCAGATTAGAAGTACCTCATCTTTCCATCACCAGCTTGAACAGTCTACCTGCATCAATACCTACATAGTTCATTCAGTAAGTTTTTACTGAGCTCCTCCTGTGTGCCAAGCACTGTTCTAAGTACTTGAGATGCCCTCACAGAGCTTAAATTCTAGTTGTAGGGGGTTGGTAGAGAGACAGATGGTAAACAATAAACATAATAAGTAAAATATATACTATGCTAGGAGCAGGGTAAGGAGGATTAAGAGTGCAGGTGGCTGGGCAGGAAGGCATGGAAGTTCTTATGAAGAAGGTAACAGCTGAACAAAGAAATGTGAAATGAGATAAAAAAGAGAGAAGGTCACGCAGATACCTGCCATCTCTGCCTCCACTTTCTGCCTAATAGTCCGTCCTCCACACAGCAGCCAAAAGGACTTCTAAAGTATAGCCAAGAATAATTCGAATCATGCATTAAACCCACTGATGGCAAGAATCCAAATTTTTGCCGTGTCCTACGAGACCCTGTGTGACTTGACCTCCCTGCCCTTTGTTTACAATATGCTTTGGCCATGCTAGCCTTCTCTCTGCCCCTCAGACATTTTCAGCTTGGGCCAAGCACGTTCTCCTCCCAGGACTTTGCGTTTATTCCCTGCTGCTTCTATCTGGATGCTCCTCCCACTCCTCCTTTGCTTATTAGCCGTCTCATCCCCACCAGTCGTGCTTCAGGTCCTGTGTCAGCCTCCTCATGTCCTTGTCTGCACCTGAAAATACCTTATTTTGTGTGTGTTTATTGTGTGTCTCCCCTCAATAGGTATTTGTTCATTCAGATTAAATCATTTGTTGTATTCACTGTTGACCATTGCCCCCGCCAGCACCTGGATTAGTCCCTGCCACGGTAGATACCAACTGACTGACGAATATAACATATAATATATGAAGTTTGTTTGTTCTAATTTGTTTTAAGGTGTTTTTAAACTTATAATTGTTATGTACCTTCTAGACCCACTATTGTACACAGATTCTTAATTAAAGCAACAATAGAAGAAAGAATGCAAGCAATGCTGAAAACTGCCGAGAGGAGGTAGGTAACAGTTTACTTCAAGTGGACAGGAGAAGTTTTCCTGTTCATAAAAGGTTGTATACGTGTGTAGAACTTCTTCACCTAGATGACCACTTAGTCAACCAAAAGATATAAGTGCAAATGCTTTTTAAAAGCAAGGTATGACATTTTACCTCTCCAGAATTTCCCCGTTAGTACTTTGGGCATTCTATATTTGACTTAATTTATTAATAGGGATTGTAATATATAAAAATATTTAAACTGTCGTACTATTAAAGAAACTTCATTTCAGAGCTAGTATACTTTGAACCACCCATGTGTATTGGGGGCGGGGGGGGTGGAGGGAGGAACTATCCTACATTTCTTTGCCACACTGGATTACTTTTTAAATGGAATCTATCTTTATGCCCAACCTAAAAGCTTTAGTCTGATAGCTGTAACATGAAATTTAGAGCGCTGCTTGATACATCACACTGGTTAGTCACATGCAGGTAGAAAGGTCTGGACTTAAAACTAGGCTGGTAATTGTGGCATTAATTTCAAAGGCAGAACAGAAGCAGAGAGACCAGAACAGCCTTAATTTTGAAAACTTAAGTTTGGAATCATAAAACTTCCTAACATTTATTTCCTAATTTATTTTCTTTAAAGTCATTTTGAAACATAAACTAATACCTAACTGAATCCTTGTGAGATAGGTATGATTGGAAGATACACTCAGAAGAGATGATTGCCTTAGAAGGGATTGTTTCCACAGAGGTACTTTGCAGAGCAAAGAAGCCATTGGAAACCAGAAATTTTCTTTCATTGGTGGTCTGTGGGAAAGAAAGGCTACCACAAGAGCTTTTTGCCTCAAACATGAAGGCTTTTTGTTAGTGGTGTTTCCATATGTCACAGAATTCAGTGCTTATATTTAAGCTGCCTCAATAAAACAGCAATTAAAAGAGCTGTTGAATTGTTCTTGAAACAAATGAACTTTGGATACTAAGAAGGTAAGTTGTAAGGTGAGAGCTTTAGTACTAGCTGGCAGGGGTTTTGTCTCTTTGTTTTATTAATTGTGCAGAGAAAGACATTTTATGACCAAGTTTGAAAATGGTATATAGAAATCTTCACTACTTTTAACAAGTTGTAATAATGATCCCATTGCCTACTTTCTTCCAGGAGTTTCTTATAACTCAATTACAAAAACTTAGAACAAGTATGTTCTTATATAAGAATATAATATTATTGTACTATTATGTCTTATATTATTATTATAAGACCAGACAGTATATAAAGACGAATATAATAATTTATTCCTTGGGGTTTCTTTCTGATTCTGCTCACTTGCAAAATCCTGCAGTCACACAAACCCATCAGCGAAACATTCCGAGGCCTCTGTCTTGACCGTGGCTGGTCTGGCAGACCTGTTTACCAAAGAAACTGAAGACCTCGAATGAAGTACACTGGATTCAATCCACAGACTTTAATGTGTTTTAAATTTTTCATAGCTTATAGAATAAAGTTATAAGTTAAACAATCCAACAGATGTCAGTAAACAGTGTTCTTAGTTGAATGAATTTATTTCTTTTTCAGTTGTACAGTGTTCTAGTAGTTATTGAGTCCTTTCCAATATACTGTTTCCACAATCGCCTATAAAGATTTTTAATTTTACACTCCCAATAAAATATTTATTTTTGTTCCCAAGAGTACCTCTATCTGAGGGAATTAAGAGAGGTAATATGTACTTTTCTTTTGGTAAGATCAGTCTTAAAAAGAATTAGAATAACAGAGTAAGTCAACTAGTCTAGTTGTACATGACTTGGTATACT
The DNA here is from genome assembly GCF_009873245.2 of Balaenoptera musculus. Lineage (NCBI taxonomy): Eukaryota > Metazoa > Chordata > Mammalia > Artiodactyla > Balaenopteridae > Balaenoptera > Balaenoptera musculus. Next base: position 19,960,539 of record NC_045796.1, read on the forward strand.
CTACCAACTAGATCTCATTTTTGAAAGAGCCTTCAGTATCTTTAGCACATGATTCACCAATATCTTATTAGGGATATTTCTAAAAGATGGTGAATTATGTTAGCTCCTAGTTCTTTGAGTAGATATAGACTGTAACTCCATAAATAGTAACTTTAGAGTAATGCAACTCCTAACAGTAAGTTAATATTAGGCAATTATTTCTTTTCTCTGTATCTTGCCACTAAAAATCAAAACACTGCACACTTTAAGTATTTCTATTCTATGTTAAGTATTATCAGTGTAAGCAGTTAACTTTAGCCTTTCTAAGTGTATTGATGTTTATTACTTTCCTTAAAATTATCTAAACTGCTTTCTCTACTTTTAATTTGTCTTACTGAGTTTTTACCTGTTTTAAGATTGATGTATCTGTAAATATTGCAATGTTTATAATTTCAGTTCTTATCATTATAACATGGCAATATGGCAGGGGTTTTTTTTATCGCTATTATACTAATGTCCTGGGTTCTTTTCCTTTCGCATGTTCTTGTGTAACTAGACTTTTAACCACTAATATCTAAATTTATGATAGGATTTGTTATTTCATTCCACTAGTACTTTCCTCAAGGACTAGTATTTGATCTTTGGAACAAGAGAATGTCATATTCACATAAGCAAATAATTGCAAGTGATAATAACCTAGTGTTTCTTCTTCTGTGAAGAATTAATGGACTTTGAAATTGCTAAATAAGGAGTAGCTTGTTGTATCCTAGCCATTTGATGTAATACAGATGTTCTTGATTTGTTTTCTTTGAGCCTTCAGAGTTTTAGATGACCCTCAGGACTCATTAGCGCCTACTTAGTTGCCCAGAAAACTGTAATAGAAATATACCCTGGATCACATTTGTCCGAGAGGCTTTGGTGCTTAGTTAAGGTGCATTTTCTTATTCTGGTTTATAGGGTGACATAATTCAACTGAAGAAAACACACACACATTTTTGGTGCTTATTTTCTTCAGCTGAAGGAAGATATGCATTGATTCTTTTATATGAAATATTAAACAGAACTATTATTTTTATAGCTCTTTACATGTTATAAAGAGCTTTCCTATAGATTCACGTGTTTAATTTGCCCAACAGTCCTGTGAAGTTGATATAATTAATATCATTGCTGTTTTAAAGGTAGAGAACTGAGATTCAGAAATATTGAGAAATGTGCCTATGACACACAGCAAGTAAACAGTGGAGCCAAGGTCCCCTGACTGCAAATCTCATGTTCTTTCTCTAAATCATATACCTTGTTGAGATTCAGAAGGCCCATGGTTATAATTTAATGATGAACATATTTCAGTATTTCTTTCTGTTTGTTTCCTAGTATTCCTTTTTGCGCTACAGTTTTAGGAAAAACAATTTGATATGCTTTAATTTTGTAAAAAAAAGAAATATAAAAATATAAATATACCTATCTGTATTAGAGAAAACCTGCTCTTATTTATTTCTGTAAAATATTATCAACTGAATAAATATTTTAGTGGAAATTGAAATTTGGGGACTTATTTAATTTCTGGTCCATAGAACATACTGCGTGGTTTTTGTTTTTTGTTTGTTTTGGTCTCTCAACAAAAGGTGTCAAAATTGTTTATACCACAGAAGCCTATATTTTATAGACATTTATTATTTCTTCAAAACTGTTGTGACACTTCTCCCAAATGATTGTTCAGAACAAATTCAGATCTAGTCCCCACATCTTGGCTGCAAACAAAGGACTTCTTTGATTCCTCCTTCCATCATTTTATATTCTCTAAAATATCACTATACTTATAAATAGTTGTTCTTAAATGGATGCTTTATTAATGAACCAGTGAGAAAAAAAAATGAGGTAATTCGAGTCCTTAGAGACCTGAAATGCATTTGGATTTGGGGCCACGTCTCTGTTAAAGGAATCCAGGTGAGCTGACTAGGACTGAAAAGACTTATTTATATACAGTGAGAAATACATACACCTAATTCCTTAGTCTTTTGCTTCAAACCCAGGTAGCTTTACTATGTCTATTGCAGCTTCAACTTTTCTCTCTGCATGTGATCTCAGTAGAATGGCCCATGTTTTAGGGATACAATATTAGGGATTGGTCCCTTTCATATCATACGAATAACAACAAACTGAAAACTCTCTACATTGATAGTTCAACATATAACCACAAATTCTTTGTAAACAATTATCAAACTTAACGATACTTGTCAAAATATTTAGGATTTGAATTTAACAATGCAAGATTAATCATCAACTCAAGTTACCTTGTTAAGTGGACAAAGGAAGAAATGATGTCTTTTAAATCTTCTGCTCTCGTTTACTAGTCCTCCCAAGATTTAGTGTGCTTGAGTTCTTTATGTTTATTAAACTACAGGATAATCTTCGAGAAATGCAAAAATCACCTGTGCTAGAAGACCTCAGGCTTAGTTAAGCTGAATAAAAAGTATCTTTCAGTTTTTCTAGAATTTAAACGAAATCCCACAATTATACGCCGTTTCTTAATTTCTAACTGGCATATCAATATAAAAATGAAATGTTATTAAAACGGTACAGTACCAGCAATGTGTTTTAAACCTGTCTACTCTGATAAAGGAAATCTAATCTTCAATGATGCTTCTTCAAAGTGGGACCAATCAACTCTGTATTTTATGTAACTTACAAGAATTTCCATGTACCTCTGTTACATTGTGAATGTGATATAAACACTATCCCACATAAGGCTTGAATTTGAACCACTTGGAAGCCTTCCTTTAGAGGAAGGCTGTGTGAGTAATTGATAACCCCAAAGGGAATTCAGTTCTCACAGTGGGTATATGGTGTTGCCTCTGAGTTGAATAACAGACAGTATCACATACAGAAAATAGCAGGAGAACTTGGCTGGGACCAAAGTGGGCATCTCCAGCTTCCCCATGCCTTCAGTCAGTGTTTCAGAGACCTGCATACCTTGTCTTTGAAGTTCCCGTACCATCCCTTAACCCTATTCCGTTATTTAATATCAGTGACTCTCAAGACTGATTTTGTCCATTAAAACTGACTTTGCTATATTGAAACCAAATCCTTTGTACTACAGCATATGCTTTTTCCTTGAAAAATAGAAATAAAATTTAACCTCCATTATCTGTGTAATGATTCTTTGTATGGGTGACTATTATTAGATTATTAGGTAACTTTTGCTTTCTGCCTTTCAGATATTCCATACCTTCAGCCTTTACTTAAAGAGCTTCCTCTCCAAACTCCTTTGGTATCTGTCTCCTAATAAGCCTGCTCTTATGTGCCACATCCTTGATAGAGCCTATTCAAGGAACAGTTTTGAGCGAGGACCTATTTTCAACACATGGGATCTTTTCAGATCCGTGATTTGTATGCCTCACGGTTCTGATCCCTGAACTCTCCGTGTCTTACAGAGCAAACATTTGCGCCCAGATTTCCTTAGAAACTACTTCCTCCTCACTTTATTAATAATATATTTTGGGTATATCTACTGAGATGGCCTGCGCTTATTTTCTTTCAAGACCATTTAGTGTATATTTGCCACATCCCTAATTCTGAGCTCAGAATTATAAAGGCACCTTATGCCCCTTTGTTTCCCTGCTTCCCAAACGACTGCTACACGCAGTTATTTTTTTCCAGACTGTTTGTAAAAATGTCCATTAACTAAAATGAAAACACTACTGTTTGTTGACCATACTGAGTATATTTTCCTTTGGCTGTCACAGAATATTGTCTTCTTTGCTCAGTGCAAACCTGTGTTTTAAAAGGGAATGTATTTTAATGCCTGATCTCGCTTTATTGTATTAGAATGTTTATAAACGATTAGCTGTTAAACTGTTAAAAGCATCAGTGTGGAATATTGTTTAAGTAAAACTTCCTCAGTGCTTTTCACTTTTTAATTGATAATCAGATTACTGCTTATATGCTGCAGGTGACCGTTTCTACCCTGAACTCATTCAGCTTCCCAGAGAATTGTCTACCAGCATGATACAGTACAAGTAAAGATGTCACATAGCACTTCACCTTCCTATCAAGTTGTTAACGACGACTCAATTAAGTAGACATCCAATTTATGCAGTGAGTTGTTTTTAAGGGGGGATTACTTTTACTCATGATCTTTCCATATACATACAGCAAAAGCTTAGCACGTTTCCTACTTAAATGGCTTTGGTCTTTCAAGCATCACCATAAAGATCTTTACTGAGTAAACCACTTTTTAATTCTCTCTCCCTTCCTTCCTCTTTGTTCTTTTCCTCCTTGGTTTTAAAATTGTATGTCTAGGTACTGGAAGAGCAGTTTATTCACCATCATGTAAAAGGGTGCTTATCAGACCCCCACCCAGTGTCCTAACCTGGAGTCAGTGGGCCCTTGGGAGGAAGAGGTTTCCCAGATGAGCTTCAGAGGGTAAGCCCCCCAAACTGTACACAGTCTGCAGCTCCCTGGAGAGAGTTCTGTAGCAGCCCAAACTGGCAAAGACGTAACCCATAAAGACAAAAGGTCTTTAGAGTCCGCAATAATTTTGATGCACATAAAGGTCCTGAGACCAAAAATTTTGAGAACAACTACAATAGCCTATTTTTAAATTATCTTCAATGTCTCCTCATCAAGAACAAGGCAGGGAATGGGCTAAATTTTTCTAGCCAAGTTTGTGGAAAGTTGCTATATACACAATTTTATTGATCATAGGCAAAGACCTACTGTAAAAAGAAGTCTACCCACACAGCGACAGCAAGTCTGGTAGACTGTAGAACAAGGAGTTCCATTTAATTTTGCATCTTACACTTTGTTTTAAAAAAAATTAAACGGTTGAGGTTGCTTATAACAGCTGACCTTAAACCAAAAGCCATCCCCGTATGAATACAAAGTAAACTGATATTCTGTGACTGCTCTATGACCGCAGAGACACTTGTCTCCTGTGATGCCCAGTTTTATGAGGCATTTTGTCTAGGCTGTAATCCCAGTTATCCAATCAAACACTGTGTGTTGCTGTGAAAGTGTTTTACAGGTATGACTAAAGTCCGTAATCAGCTGACTTTAAGGGAGATTATTCTGGATGACCTGAGCAGGCTTGGTTTAATCAGTTGAACGGCCTTCGAAGCAAAAGTGAAACTTCCCAGAAGGAGAAATTCCGTCTGTGGACAGCAGTTTCAGCTCATGCCTGAGAGTTCCAGCCTGCCCTTCCTGATAGCCTACCCTATGGACTTCAGACTTGCCTAACTGGCCTCCACGGTCACATAAGCCAATACCTTGCCATAAACCCTGGTTTTGTTTCTCTGGTTGAACTCCGACTCATACACTACCCTTGGGGAAACAAATGGGTGATATGGTTTATGCTACCACTTTTAAATAGCATCGTAATGTTTCTAAGAAAACATATACCCCAAAGTGTTTAGCCGTGACTTAAACATCAAAGAATAAAGGTTGCACCCAAAAAAAAAGGACAGTTTATGAGTATCATTGGCTCATTAGTGGCCTCTGGTGTGGCATGTACACATTCTAGGGATAGGCAAGGAAATCCATTAAGATGTGGAAAGAAGATATTGGAACTTACACAGAGTGGAGGGTTATTTATAAAGGAGAAATTAAGCTTCCTCGTATTTACTATGCAGATCAACACCAACACCTTTATCCGCGTCCATTTATATGGCAGTCACATGTCATCTGTGTAAGTGAGTATGGGAGCTACTAAACTATCAGGCAAAGAAGGTGTGAAGAATTTCATCCTTATAAGATGTCAGCGGGGAGGAGCTAGTCTACTGAATGCAGAGGAGGACAGGCCTGAAGCATCCAGCATGATTTTGATTATCCATGAGAAAGGAAATTTTAAACACAAAATGAGTTCTCAAAGGAGATAGTGAAATCGTTTCTGAAAGATTTTAAGTACAAGTGAACTTTAAGGCTCTTTTAAATCTTGTAGATGAAGCACTGTGGTATTTTCTATTTTAGATTTTTCTTTCTCCCAGAATATGTGGTGTTAAGTTCCAGAATCTCTTTAGCCAAGTGAATAATAAATAACAAAAAAGGGAGGGTGCTATTTGCTCTTCTAAAAAGTTAGTAAACATACAACTATTTCTTTTTAAAAATTTATCAAAGAATTCAGTGAATTCAGTAGAAAAGGCATTGCCTCTCTTTGGGTGTGCAGTAAATAGTTGCTGAATTTAATTGGTTGGAATAACTGGTAAACACGGTCCACACCAGAGCAGGGTTGTGTGGGTTACTAAAACATCTGCAAGCGTCCTGTCCGTTAAAGAGCACTAGCTGATAAACACTGAGAAATAATTTAATACTTCTCTTATAACTGCACTATTCCTGTGTGTTTCATATTTAATTGTAAGAAGTGCTGTTTGAATCTGTTCTTTGATTGTGATATCAGGAACGAATGGTTACACTATTATCTAAGATTGATTGAGAATTGCCTAAAGCTATTTGTTTCTTTTGGACTCCTATGAATCCAGCTGCCAAGAAAAGCAGTGCCTCTGCCCTGAAATCACAAGGCAACAGCGGATCCCAGATATAAAGAAACCGTGAAACCTGCTGAGGAGACTACCATTCAGGATAAGACACTATAGTGTGTCTCTTATACTAGACAAAATCGTGGGTCGTTTTCCTTTTCAGTTGGAGGTAAACTGGACCTTAAAAAGCACTGATATCCAACAATAAAAAGACAAATAATCCAATTTTTAAATGGGCAAAGGATTTTTTAATAGAAATATTTTTATTTCAAAACAAAAACATCAAAAGCTTAAGAAGTCTAAGAGTTCTATAAAATTACTTCAAAAAACATCATGTATATTTTGTATTGCCACAATATAATATCACTAAACATGTTTGCCCTCAAATACGATTATCAAGTAGTCAGTACAAACAGTAGCCATTTTAACCTTAAGGGTTTTTTTTTTTCCAGCTTTAGTGAGGAATAATTGACAAATATAATTGTATATATTTAAGGTATACAATGTGATGATTTGATATACATATACATTGTGAAATACCAAATAAGATAATTAACACATCTATCACCTCACATAATTAACTCTTTGTGTGTATGTGTGGTAAGAAGACTTAAGATACATTCTCAGCAAGTTTCAGTATACAATACTATATTATTAACTATGGTCATCATACTGTACATACTCATAACTGAAAATTTGTACACTTTGACATATATCTCCCCTCTGAGAAAGATAGATAAGTGACCAATAAGCACATGAAAAGATGATCAACAGCATTAGTCACTAGGGAAATGTAAATCAAAACCATCAAAACCCTAATGAAGAGGTTGGTGGAGGGGCAGAGAGGAATGAATAAGCAGAGCCCAGAGGATTTTTAGGGCAGTGAAACAATTCTGTATGATGACTACAATGGGGGATACGTGCTACTCTACGTTGTCAAAACCTGTGTAGAGTCTACACCGCCAAGAGTGAACCCTAATGTAAACTATGGACCTTGAGTGATAATGATGTGACAAAACAGGTTCATCAATTGTAACAAGTTACAAATTTACCACTTTGATGTGTGATATTGATAGTGGGAGAGTTGGGGGTAGGTGGAGATGGGTGGGAGGTTTCTGAGAACACTCTACTTGCTGCTCAATTTTGCTGTGAACCTAAAATGGCTTAAAAAAATAAACTCTATTAAAAAAGAAGACGCAGCGAAATACCATTTCACACCCACTAGGATAACTATAATCAAAACAATGACAAGTTTGGGCAAGGAAATGGAAAATCGGAACCCTCATGTAGTGCTGGTGGGAATGTAAAATGGTATAGCCACTTTGGAAAACAGTTTGTCCATTTCTTAAAAAAGTTAAACATACACTTACCAGCTATGCCACTCCTAAGTGTTTACTGAAAAGAATAGAAAACATACATCCATACAATGACTTGAATGTGAATAATTTGGCAGTTCTGCAAATTGTTAATCATAGAGTTACCATATGACCCAGCAATTCCATTCCTAGGAATATTAGTCATCTAGGGCTGCCATAACAAAATACCACAGACTGGATGGCTTAAACAACAGGAATTTATTCCTCAGAGTTCTGGAGGCTAGAGGTTGAAGATGAAGGTGTCCTCACATGGTCTCTCCTCCATGTGCATCCACCCCTAGTGTCTCTCTTCTTATAAGGACATAAGTCATATTGAATTAGGGCCCCACCCTAAAACTTGTTCTTATCAGCATTATTTACAATATACAAAAGTGGAAACAACACAAATGTCGGTCAGATGATACATGGATAAACAAAATGTATATATTTACAATGGAATATTATTTGGACACAGTAAAGAAAAAAAGTACTGAGACATGCTACAAAAGGATGGATCTTGAAAACATGCTACATGAAAGAAACCAGTAGTAAAAATACTATATGCTCCTATTTATATGAAATGTCTAGAATAGTCAAATCTATAGAATCAAAAAAGTACATTAGTGGTTGCCTAGGTCCGGGGGTGCTGGGGTGTGTGGAGTGACTGCTAAGGGGCATGAGGTTTCTTTATGACATGATGAAAATATTTTAAACTTAGATTGTAGTGACAGTTGCACAATTCTGTGAGTATACTTAAAAAATTGAATTGTACACTTCAGATGGCTGGGTTTTATGGTATATGAATTATATCTCAAAAACATTTTAAAACATTTTTTAACACAGCACAAGGGTTTTTTGGTTTTTTTAAAGTCATTTGGCATGCAAAAGCTTTAGCAGAGCCTATTCTAGATTAAAATGAGACAGATGGTCTTCAAAATATCAGGCATATTTTGTCGAGAATATTGTACTGGGGGCCTGTGAATCTCATTGATATCTGGCAGCCACAGTTAGAATGTGTGTGTGTGGAGCATCTCGAATAGCTAGCTGTAACTGACACTCAATTGAATAGATAGCCATGGAACTGGAATGAATAAAGAATGCATAGATAAAGTTCTTAGACATGAAACAAAGGTGACTATTATCTTTCAAAGACTCGTTAACCCTCATGATATTCTTAGTAAAGCCTTAATCTGGCACACTTGCCAGTTTCCAATAAAAAATCATATGGTCTTCCAACTCAGCTAATGACTGTAAGTCTTATAACTTCAACCTAGTGGGTTCTTCCCATCCTAGAAACGCAATATAGTGCCAATCTTCCTTTGACACGCAAATATTGAGTTGAACAATTGAACTGTAAGGCTCAGCTAAAGGAATGCATTTGTGGTGTGAGCTGTGGAATGAGCTGTGAGCAACGGCATCAGTCAGGGATTCTCAACCTCAGCATTACCGACTGACGTTTTGGGCTAGATAACTCTTGTGGGGAATGTCCTGTGCTCCATAAGATGTTTAGCTGTGTCTCTGGCCTCTACTCACTAGATGCTATTAGCATACCCCACCCCCAAAATTATGACAACCAAAAATGCTCCCAGGCATAACCAAATATCTCTGGGGGGTACAAAATTGAGAACAATAAGTCAAGAAATACTTAATCATTTTCCATGGTAATAACACAGACCATGTATCAAAAGGAAAATTCCATATATTTGACTTTTACTTCACTAGTATAAGCTCTGTTGGTTTGTAATATTAAGAATATTGTGTAGGGGGCTTCCCTGGTGGCGCAGTGGTTGAGAATCTGCCTGCCAATGCAGGGGACACGGGTTCGAGCCCTGGTCTGGGAGGATCCCACATGCCGCGGAGCAACTAGGCCCGTGAGCCACAACTACTGAGCCTGCGCGTCTGGAGCCTGTGCTCCGCAACAAGAAAAAGGCCGCGATAGTGAGAGGCCCGCGCACCGCGATGAAGAGTGGCCCCCACTTGCCGCAACTAGAGAAAGCCCTCGCACAGAAACGAAGACCCAACACAGCCAAAAATAAATAAATAAATAAAAATTTTAAAAAAAAACAGAAAACTTGTGTAAACCCCTATAAATAACAACAACAATAATACATTTTAAAAAAAAAGAATATTGTGTAATAAGTGGTGTCACTGATATTACAAATTTAGGTGACCATATTATTTGCCAAGTATATTTGGAAGATTGTCATATTTTGCTCTTAAATTTGAATCTGATATTGAAGTGCCAGCGTGGAGCCACAGAAAGAATTATATTTGTATTATAGTAAAAGACTGCCCTTGGACACATAAATGGAAACATTTCAAAGCAATTGAAATGTAATTGTATAATCAACTTTGCCATGTAGCAAAAGATTTGCTATCCACTGACAGAGAATTTGCAAATACACTCGATGTCTTTATCATTATGGACACCAGCTAATCATGGCAGAACTCACCTTCGTTGTCCTTCAAGCCTATCAATTAAATCATCTAAGAAAAAAGGATGTAATCTTGTAAGTTTTGATACATCATACTTCAAGGGTTTTAAATGTGTATTTACTACATTCTGAAACTATGGTGTGGACAGCGTCTGTCCACACATTTGAATATGTCATAACATTAATATAATATCACTCTGTGACATTAGTTTTCCCACTAAAATGTCTTCACCTGCCTCAAGAGGACCATAAGTGGACCTGATGCCTCTGCCTTTAAGAAGCTAGGGTTAAATGGTTCCTAACTTTCTTCCATCCTCCCTCCCCTCTTCCTTACCTCCTTCCTTCCTTCTGTCTTCCTTCCTTTCTTCCTCCCTCCCTCCCTCCTTCCCTCCCTCCTTTAATAAGCACCACTGAGACACTAAAACTAACATCCCCACCCACCCTTTGCAATTATTCTACATGGAACCATACAGGATTGCATTGAATCTTTTGCCTTTTAAAAGAAATTAATTGTTTGCCTTTTTTTTAATTTTATTTTATTTTATTTTTGGCTGTGTTGGGTCTTCGTTTCTGTGCGAGGGCTTTCTCTAGTTGCGGCAAGCGGGGGCCACTCTTCATCGCGGTGCGCGGGCCTCTCACTATCGCGGCCTCTCTTGTTGCGGAGCACAGGCTCCAGACGCGCAGGCTCAGTCGTTGTGGCTCACGGGCCCAGTTGCTCCGCGGCATGTGGGATCTTCCCAGACCAGGGCTCGAACCCGTGTCCCTTGCATTGGCAGGCGGATTCTCAACCGCGGCGCCACCAGGGAAGCCCCATACTATGCATTTTTAAATTGCCTTCAAGTCAGTTAATGGCTTGGAAAACAGGTAACAGATACTTTTATTGTCTAGATATAAATCTATTAAAGTCAACATTAGTCTTATTTGTTGAAAGTTAGAATTAACCTATGAAAAATAAAGAAAGTGAGGGGAAGAGATTTATCCTCTTTTTGAATATCTATTGTGACAAGCACCCTTCAGGTATTGTAATTACCTAGAAGCATTCTTTCTAGGTAAAGAATGTTAAGGAGTAATTGAGGCTAAGCAGCACAGAAAATTAGGTTCTCTGGATAGGAATTCACATTCCTTTGAAAGAGCCTGATCATTTAGTGATATCTGTAGCTCCTCAGAAATATCAGGCTCTTCTAAGAATGATACTATATATTAACAACTGCTTTCCAAGCACTGCCTGGAGAAAAATGCATATTTTCTAGTGACATCATGACATTTACCATAAAATAATCATGCAACCAATTGAAAACACAAAGCTATTACAAAGTAGTTACTAAGAAGATACTTGAATTATTGTTACAAACAACTTATTATTTGTCTAATGGTGAATAACAAATCACTTCAAGATTTAATGACTTTAAAAAATGATAATAATTTATTTAATCTCTCATGATTTCTGTGGGTCAGGAGTCTGGTAACCACTCTCATGAGGTTGTGTTCTGTGGACTGCGGACACAGTCACTTTAAGGCGTGACTGGTATGTACTGTGTACTTAATCTTTGACATGTAATTGTTTGCTATCTGCTTTATCCCACTAAAATGTAGGCTTCATTCAGGATTTTTCTGTGGGATGTTTTTTGTACTTTATTCCCAATATTTAGAACAATATTTGGCAGATCATCTTCAATAAATATTTGTTCAACAAATGATGTTATGTTTGGAAATTCTTCGCCATTAACAAACAACATTTTAGAACTTGATCAAATTTTTTGTTAAGAAAAAGGATGATGTCTCATGAAATAGACAGGAGAGGCATTATTACTGAAGAAGAATAAAAACAAACTATTATGATGCAAGATTTCTAACTTTCTCCTAAAAATAACTCTGATAATTCGTTGTAGATGTTTTTGTTTCCAAAATGATATTTCAAGAAATCAGCTGTAAGGGTGATTATTTTGTAGCAGACTTAAAAAACATATATATATATATATATATATATATATAGTAATGATCCTGACTGCCTAGGCTATACGTCCTTCTTCACCTTCAGATTGAATTTACCAGACAAGAAACTAGAGAGGTGAGGTGTAAAAAACAAGACTCTTCTAAGACATCCACATTATCTCTCTTTGAGTCTTTACTTTTTGTTGTTGTTGTTTTGTTTTTTTTTTAAGAACTCAGTAATGAAATCAGAGCAACTTGATTTCAAATCCATGCTCCTAGATTTTTCAGCTGTGTGATATTACACAAAGTTTTGGACTTCAGTCTTTCCTCATGGGTAGAAATAAAAATAATGATGTTATTTGATTTTATGGACAGAATTGCATCCCCCTCAAAATTCATATGTTGAAGTCCTAACTCCCAGTACCTCAGAATGTAACTGTATTTGGAGATAGGGTCCTTAGAGAGGTAATTAAGGTATAGTAAGGTCATATGTGTTGGTCGTAATTCAATAGGCCTGACGTCCTTAAAAGAAAAGGAGATTGGGACACAGACACAAGCATGCACAGAAGGAAGACCAGGTGAAGACACAGGGGGAGATGCATCTATTAGCTAAGGAGAGAGGCCTCAGAAGAAGTCAACCATGCTGACACCTTTATCTTGAAAATCTAGTCTCCAAAACAGTGAGAAAATAAAATTGTGTTGTTTAAGTTACCCAGTCTGACCACAAACTCGGTGGCTTAAAACAATAGAAATGGATTCTTTCCAGGTCTGGAAGCCAGAAGTTCGAAATCAACTTCACTGGCATGGAATCAAGATGTTGGCAGGGCTGTACTCTCCCAGGAAGCCCTGGGGGAAAATCCCTTCCTTGTCTCTTCCAGCTTCTGGGGCTTCCGGCTGCATCACTCCAAGCTGTGCCTTTGTGATCCTGTGCCTTTACCTCTTCTGTCTGTGTCTTCCCTTTGCCTCTCTTTTATACTGATACTTGTAATTGCATTCAGGGCCCACCAGGTTAATCCAGATAATCTCCCCTTGTCATAACCCTTCACTTAGTTACTTTTATAAAGACCCTTTTCCCATATAAGGTACAAATTACAGATTCCAGGGATTAGGACCTGCCATCATTGGGAGCCATTATTCAGCCTAATAGGGGGATGCATTCAGATACTCACTGAGCGAACACAAGTTGCCTTCCTGTGACCCTTGCATTAGTAATGCTTAATGAACAAGATGTTCAGTGTACCTGCTCATGCTGAGATCAGGGAGAGATGAAGAGTGGAAAAGAGAACACTGAGACTTAAAACCTGTTGCAGAATATTTCTATAGTGACTTCAGTTTTGAGCTTTAGCCTCCTATTTTAAAGCGTTAGAGTTTATATTTTGGAATGGAAATAAGTAATTTGAATGTAAAAGTAGGATACAGATCCAGCCAATAAGTGTCGGCAGTCTTTTACTGTTGTAGCCAGTCTTGCTATTCGGTATAGGACTTGGCATACCAGAAATCCTGCCCTTTCCCTCTGCCTATCCTCCCACCTCAGAGGCACAGGAGACAGGTGACTGTGTGTTAGAGCAGCTCATGGTTGTGTGGGAACAGCACTTTTGACCTCTGAATCTCTGGTGGCAAAGGGCCCAGAAAGGAAGAGGCAACTCTGAGACTCCTTTAACCCTTTTCTGTCACCTGTGGCCTCTTCCCGGGAATCGGAAACCACCAGGTGTGTCCGTGTCCCCATTTGCCCAGCACATGAGCTTTACTCCTTTGACTCCTTGAATGCTACCTAAGATGAACCCTCTACCACTTTCAAGGTGAGGGCAGTGGTTGCTGGCTCCTGGGCTGCCAACAATGTCTGATAATAATAATAATGCCTCCTATTTAGTATTTTATACCAAAGAGCACTTTGGGGCAGGTTCTGCCTACCAGATACTGGAAATAGAAAAGCAGAGAAGACACATTTTCAGCCCTTAGGCATCATTTCAACCCAGTTAATTATAACTCATTCAAGCCCAAAAACTCAGGGAGGAGGGTGAGAGAGTTATTGCTATGCGCATTCTCCAAATGAGGGAGCTTAGGGTTAAAAGCTTATTTAAAAAAAAAAAAAAGGTAAAATTGTGACTTTTATACAGACATAAGAATGGACATGCATTAAAGATTTTGTTTAAATCATTCAGTGGGAACCAGGCAGATGTTATAGCTGGTTCAAAAAAGAAGTCAATGGAATCCCCTGGCGGTCCAGTGGTTAAGACTCTGCGCTCTCACTGCCCAAGGGCCCGGGTTCAATCCCTAGTTGGGGAACTAAAATCCTACAAGCTGCATGGCCAAAAAAAAAAGTCTAGAAGCACATATTTGTGGGGAACAAAGGAAGGAAGGTTGAAGTGAATTATAGATGGAAGCAAAACTGTTCCCACCTCACCCCCCCTTCACCCCCACCCCCACGTTGGTGGCAGAGGGAGACTGAAGGAAGTCAATAGAACTCATACCAGACAGGAGAGAATTTGTGTGCCTGCCACTTACAGTATACAGAGTTGTAAAATCGCTCCCATGGAATCAAAATCAAATAACTCAAGGACATATAGACATACACAGGGTTTCCCAAATAGGGCCTGCGTGTGAATCTTAGACTCCCTGGCACCAGTTTAGAGACCTCCTGTTCTATACAATCAGGCCTGCTTTGTCTTGAAATGCTCACTGAAGCAGCCAATGTAGCAAGATGCAGCCGAACCCAACTCTTGGGGAGACTGCCCAGACTCTCCTCATACCAGGACACAACTCCCCAGAGGGAAACCAGCTTTGGAATTTGTTCAGACATCCAGTGCTTCTCACTGCGGTCGGAATGACAGCTTGAATTAGATTGAAAAGTAACCATTTGTTTCCTTCCAAATTCAGATGGGAAGAGCATAAGAGGGGTCAAAGGTACCAAAATGTGAACTCAGAAAGGGGCTTAAGTCAGGGACATGGGATGATCATAACTATGGGAAAGAAAATAGTCAGCCCAGAATAATAAAACTATAGCAGTTTACAAAAGATGTGGCAGTTTATGGTTCTGAACATTCCATACTAGAAATAAATAGAAAAGCATTAAAGTCTCAGATTATGTTTGTGTTTCAAATTTTATTTATTTGATATACTGGGCTGAAGAAAAGGACATTAACAAAAAAAAGATAGTGCCATTAACAACTTTGCCTACCACTAAAGACCTAAAAATGTGGCAACTCAAAAAGAAACAAATAATCATTTCAGTGTAAACTGTCTCAGAAATCTAGGACATCATCAAGCTTTGGTCTCTTTGGGCTTTTCATTTGGAAAGAATGCTGTGCCTTTTTTAGAAAGTTGTCTTTATGCTCCAAGCCTTTTAAAAACTTATTCATAAGCTAAATGACTTTATCTCTGCACCAGGTAACAAAGTTCTGCCTTATTGCCAGAGACTTTATTGTTTGTTCTGGTTTTTGTTTTGTTTTGTTGGTAATTGTTGTTATTTTTACTTTAAAAAAATCTTCCATTTCTTTTTCAAGGATCTTTTTCAGCTTAAAAATGTTTGGCATAAGTAAAAATAGTGAGGGTTATTCAGTAATAAATGTCCTTATGGAATAAATGTGAAGACCCCCAAATTAAGGTCCAAAGCAAGGAAAGGTAAAAAATGAAGAGTAATGAAACAAGAAGATAGGGTTTCAGGCGACAGCCCTGAGGGATTTGTCTTAAATTATAGTCACATAACAGCAAGAGAAGAAGAGGTAAATTAATCTGTCAACAAGATGTAAGAATTAACCAGTCATACAAAGAAATGCTTTGTAGCTTCATGGAACCATTGGCAGACACTCTTATGATTCAAATTACTTATGTGGATAAATAATAAGTAAAAAAGATTATCACACAAGATTTTAACACAATCTGTTTAGCAACAATATCCCAATAATACACCATGAGTAATTCTTCAATACCCTGTATCCTACTGACTGTAGGCCCTGCTTCCTGACAACTAGTCACTTAACGAGTCACTAAAAGCAGCAGGAAGCAGCAGCCAGAAGATGCTGCTTGTCAAAGTTACCTTTCTAAAAATACTTTGATCACGTCATCTCCCTACTTAAAAAACCTTTGCTAGCTCCTGTTGACAGTGGAAATGTCCCAAACTCCTGAACAGGACACTACTGTCCTTTATTAGCTGGCCCAGCTCTACATATCTGGTCCCATCTCAGCCACTGCTATGACCTGTATTGTGCTCTCCCCCCAGATTCGTATGTTAAAGCCCTAATGAAGCCCTCATTGTGATGGTACTTGGAGATGGGGCCTTTGGGAGGTCGTTAGGGTTAGATGAGGTCATGATGTTGGGGCCCTCATGATGGGATTAGTGTCCTTATAAGAAGAGGCACCCAGAGAGCTTGGCCCCCCACCCTTCCTCTGCCAAAGCATGCACCAAGGAAAGCCCACGTGAGGACATAGTGAGAAGGCTGCCGTCTGCAAACCAGGAAGAGAGCCCTTACCAGGAACTGAATCAGCTGGCTCCTTGATCTTGGACTTCCCAGCTTCCAGAACTGTGAGAAATAAATTTCTGCTGTTTAAGCCACCAGTCTATGGTATTTTGCCATAGCAGCCCATGCAGACTAAGACAGCCACTTTCTCTTAACAAAACTCCAGTTACATTAAACTTGCTATCCTCTTAAAACCTGAGTGCCTTGTCAATATGCTGTTCTCTTTACCTAGAATGCTCTCCTACCCCTTCTCTGTCTTTTTAATAACAGGGGCTATTGCAAACTGACCACTCACCACTGTCATTTTCATCCAGATGGCTTAAAATATTTGTTGCTTATTGAAGGGGCGATACCACTTAAACTCGTGGAATATATTACAACATATTATCATCTATCCATGCATTTTTTTGGAAACCTGGTCTTATATATGTCTACCTTTTTATGGCTGGTCTCGGTGAACTTACTTTAAATATGTTATTCTGAAGATTTCTTCTTTGGTTAACCTTTAATCAAAACTTCTGCATTCATTTTTATTATTTTCAAGCCCCAACAGAAGTAGTTCTTCATCTAAAAAACCTTCACTCCTTTACCTGTGCTTCCGTGGATCTTCTTTACATTTAGTGATAGCACTTACACTGTGGTATTTGATCTGTGTGCACAGCTGTCTCCTTCAGGCTGGTGGGTCTGCCATATGCACCTTTATATCCTCTTCACTAATTCAGGATCAGACACATACCTGTTGTTCAACGCCTGACATCCTTAGAGCCAAACTCCAGTGTAATGAGATTTAATACTACACAGAGTTTGGTCTTATTCACTCGTTCATTCATTCAACCAAAATTAACTGAGCACTTACCATGTGCCAGGTACCTATTTGTGCCAGGTGCTGAAAATGCCGAGACGAATAAAATATGGTACCTGCCTAGCACTGTAATCCAGGAAAATGTAATAATCGCATGCCTTGGTTGCACGTGAGAGAGGGTTTTCTAAGACACTCATGGAAATAGTTTGATGAAAAATAAAGACAAAATGTTCTGTACTTCTTTAGTAGTCTTACCCAGACATAAAAGCTCTATTTCAGAGAGAAATGCAGCACCTCATACATTCTGAACATAGACTTTGATACTTGAAACAAAAAAGTAATTGTTCAACACTCTCTGTGTAACTGGTAAACTGTGCTAGATGCTGTGAGTACAAACATCACACACAATACTTGTCCCTAAGTACACGTTAATTCATCAATGATAAATGTCTGTTTCAGAAATAATTTTAGCAGTGTAGGGGGTTAATGTTAACATGCAATTTATATTTAGGTTATAAAAGGTTAAATGTTGTTTAAAGATTAACAGTGGATAAACAAAAATCTATTTTCGACACCATTAATGAGACTGCAAAATATATTTTTATCATTCAGAAAGAACAGAGATAGAATTCAACTTAAGATTCAACAGCAGTTTCTTCTCTTCCTGCCATTCCAACACATGCTGCTATGCTGCTCTTCTTCTTTTCAATTTATTTTTTTCCTCTTCTTCTAATTATGGTATTCACAGCCTGCAAAGCTGACTGGTCATTGTCACCAAAACTTCCAAATTTTCTTATATTGGTTTGGAATCAGAAACATCAATTAGAGACAAATTCTGTAATGTCTATTATCATGTCCTCATTCTAACTGACATCTTGTACTGCATAGTCGGTGAGCTTTACTATGGTTGACTTCTCATTTCTTTGCTTTTGTTTTTGTATTTGTATTACAAGTGTCTTTCATTTGTAACTTGAAAATGAAGGCACTTCCACATTGCCTTTTGGAACAGAGGCAATTTTGTTTCCATATTGGTGTTATTATCTCCAGTCATTGATTTGGCTACATGGGTAAGTTATTCTGAATAATAATGAAGTATACTTTATAGTACAAGTAGATCCTGTGTTCATAGCAAAGAACATGCCTGAAAAGAGCACGTTAAGTTGAAATGTTGAAAATGTAATTTGAGTCTCCCATAGAAACAATGTTATAATAGAGTTCCCAACCAGAGGCCCCATACCAAAGCTCTATAAATGATGCCAAATATCATATTAAATAAAAATAAGTAGTATATCATTTGAACAGTGTCATTTTTCTAAAGTACGTATAGATCAACTAGAAAAATGCAAAAGCTAACCAGCAAGAGAAAATTGTATTTAATATGACAGGTTAATTAGATGAGATGAAATTGTTAGCCTTTTGCTGAATTCCAAGTCGGGATTCAAAAGTGATTGGACCTACGTTTTGTTTACGTCTGATCTTCTATAAGTACATGTACATACAAAAGCTGCCTGGGCAAAAGTTTTGTGTTGCTTTTCATGCTTCTGAAGACTCCCACGTTGTAATTTTTATACCACCAAGAGTATGAGATTCATAGCAATCACAAGCACAATGATTAATATCAGATTTGCTTGCAATTATGCTATGAACTATATAGACATACAGGCAAAAGAGAAGAGCAAAGTCAGGGTCAACCACAAGTAAGTTCATTTCTGTCCGCCCCGTCGTGAAGAACTGTGAGACCCAAACCACACAGCCCTGCAGGTCTCTGTTGCCAATAGTAGATTGCCAGGTCACACTGTCCTCCAGCATCAGTGTTTTGAGCCTTTAGATTTTCTGTAGTTCTGTGATGCATTTGTTGAGTATTGTAGGGGGAGGAAAGAACAGCAGAGAGTTGCTTTGTTCTTTAACAGTTTATAATTTACATATAATAAACAGCACACACTTAAATTTTCAGTTTTATAAGTTTTAACATTGAAATACTCCCATGAAACCATCACTATGGTCAAGACAGTGAGCATCTGCATTACCATTACCACGAAAAGTTTCTTCATGCATCTTTGTCATCTATCTCCTACTAAATCTTCCTAACAGATCTGCTTTCTGTCACTAGAGATTCATCACATTTTCTAGAGTTCTATATGAATGGAATCAAACAGTGTGCACACTTTTTTTTTTTTTATGGAAGGGAAGACAATGAGGCAGACACTAAGAAGTTATCAATGAATGAAGGAGCAAGGTGAACGCAACATGATGTGTGGCAAGATTGGATGGCATGCATTTCACAGAAGCAGTGGTTTTTGAAGGAGGACTAAAGAAGTGGCTTACATCTTCATGCTCTGAGGTTCTTGGGGTAAAAGCAATGGCTCCCATGCTGTTCTCTCTAAAGGAGACTATTTGTAAGGGAAGATCCAGATTTCTATTAGGGCTGGAAGGTGAAGGGAAAGTTAGAGGAAAGGCATGGGATAAGGTATCTCACAGCTAATAGACCGTAAGTCCAGAGTGTACACACTCTTTTTGTCTGGCTTCTTCCACTAAGCATAATTATTTGAAGATTCATCCATATTGTTACACGTATCAATGACTGAGGCAATCATAGGACTCACCTTACTTGTCTCGGAAGGATTACTCTCTGGCATTGCCTGATGTCTGCTGTCTAGAAAACCACTGTTTTATATATTTGATTTTATTGTTTATTTGTTTTATACAGGAGAATAAATCCTGCCCTTGTTCTTCCATCTTGCCAAAAAGCAGAAGTCTCTGTCATAGAGTTTTGCAGGAAAAAAGGTTTGTTTTTGAGGCTTATTTATCCCTTTCTAAGTTTTTAAAACATTTCTACCTAACATATTATTCTTGTACTTAACATGTGTTCTAGTGTGATCAGAAAAGTGGACGGCATCAAGCAGCATCAATCCACTCTCAGGGGACACCAGAAAGTGACAGCCCATGACCTCTGCTTAGCCAAACTTGTCCTTAAGAGGGATACTGGTACACAGTTGACTTTCCTTGTAGAATCTGTGTGCTAAAAGTTTTGAAAAGAGGGGGGAAAAATCAAAGGACATTAAACAGTTTGGTACTGTGTATATTGAGGAACAAAGCAATTTGTGGGATTATAAATTTCTAGCATTACCAGTTTCTGTATAAAAACTTATATTCCATAAACTGACTTTCCAACCCTTTACGAATACTGCTAATTGCCTCTGGTAATACAGCCATTTGAAAGATAACGACAGTAATAAATGGGTATTGAGTGCTTATTGTGTAATAGGACATGTTCACACATATAAAACCAGCTCTGTCTAGGCTCTCCTTCCAAAGCCAGGGCTGTGTAGTGCCAATGTGACAAAAAGGTGAGCTGGTTAATAATAGTAATGAGCACTAAAAGCTTGTAGTATCCACAAGGCATTATTGTAGTTCTTTACATATATTTACTTATGTCACCTTTATAACAGCCCTGGGAAGGTACTGTTGCCATATTAGCAAAGAGTCTCTCCTTGACTGAACTTCACTCAGGCTCCTCTAAATCCTCTTCCCAACTAGATCTCAAATTGTGAACTTCTGTATCCTTCTCTGCATGGCCCAGTTTTAGCAAGAACCCTGCTATGTTGGTTTACCTAGAATCCCCTACCCTCCATACCTGACTGCCTTTGATATCTAACTGGGTTCCTCATCCTCCACCATCCGCCCCCCCCCAGGTGATGCCTGGTCATCCCAGCCTGCCTTTAGCAAGAACCCTGTTAGGTTGGTTTAGCCAGCAGCCCCCCTTACACCTGGTGTTTCCACTTAGTAATTTTTCATCTACCCACCCCGCCCACCCTGCTTCTTGGCTATAAATCCTCACATTTCCTAGTTGTGTTCAGAGTTGAGCCCAATCTCTCCCCTACAGCAAAGCCCCATCTCAACAGTCCCTACACCTATCACTCTAATCCTTAATAAAGGCTGCCTTACTGCTTTAACAAGTGTCATGAAAATCTTTTCTTTAACAAAAGTTATTTCACAGATGAAGTAATGAAGGCATCAGGAGGTTGAGTTATTTTTTCAAGGGATCCCACCTAGTAAGAAGCAAGGCCAGATTTGAGCCCAGCAGTCTGACTCTGGAGTCTTCCTCTTATAATACTTTCTCCCAATTAGCCTTTACATTTGTTTTCAAAATGAAAGCCAGGGATTATCACAGCTCTCTGCATGGCAAGAGTCTGATTTTTTTCAGAAGATGAGAAGCAAATCTCTCACTACTTTGCAGCAGTGCTCATGTCCAGTTGTTGGGCATAGCCCGATTATTTCCTCATTGAGTTTCTTTGCCGGGGTTCTTTGTCTTCTTCAGGGCAGAAATGATACTGCAGAAAGCTGAGCTGTGAGCTGTACACTCAGCGCTGCCCAACGGAATGTTCTGTGATGACCTAAATGTTTTCTATCTGCACCAGCCAATATAGTAGCCACCAGCCACATGTGGCTACTGAGTGCTTGAAATGTAGCTAACATGACTTGGGAACAACATTTTAAATTTATTTTGGTTTTGGTTAATTTAAATTTAAAATAAACAGCCACATGTGGCTAGAGGCTGCTGTATTGGGCAGTGCAGATCTATCGTGGAGAAGTTTCTACTTGTCATCCACAGGGTAGCATAAAAAAGCTTTTTTTTTTTTTTAAATTAATTAATTAGTTTATTTTTGGGTGTGTTGGGTCTTCGTTTCTGTGCGAGGGCTTTCTCTAGTTGCGGCGAGCAGGGGCCACTCTTCATCACGGTGCGCGGGCCTCTCACTATCGTGGCCTCTCTTGTTGCAGAGCACAGGCTCCAGACGCGCAGGCTCAGTAGTTGTGGCTCACGGGCCTAGTTGCTCCGCGGCACATGGGATCTTCCCAGACCAGGGCTCGAACCCGTGTCCCCTGCGTTGGCAGGCAGATTCTCAACCACTGCTCCACCAGGGAATCCCAAAAAAGCTTTTTTAAGATATTAATTCAAATCTATGAGAACCAAATAAAGTCTTCCAGCCATTCTCTATGATTTCATTCCAGCCATTCTTCGTTTTCCCCTTTCCCCTCCAGGCAATACATACACACTCTCTCTCTCTCTCTCTCTCTCTCTCTCTCTCTCTCTCTCGCTATCACACTAGATGAATAGCTATTTCCTGAGTATATCTTGGACTTCCCTGTGGCCCAGACTTTACTGCTGTTGTTTTACCTGTTTGACATGTCCTTCCCCCTTTGCCTTGCAAATGTCTCCTTCCTTCTCAAAATGTCATCTTCTCTTTCTTGCTCCCCTGGTTTCCCTGGACAGAACCGATTGTTCCATGTTCCTAGGTAGAGATGATATAAAATGGAGTATCTATCTATCAAGTCGTGCGCAGAGAACGGATGGATATGGAAGCAGGGAAAGAGGAAGCAAGAATATCAGAATCCAAACCGATGTCACAGAACTGCAGAGGGGCATGAAATGTCCCTGGTACTACATCAAACATCTTTTTGTAATAACCTCAGCTTTGCCACAGTTATCCGTGAGATGGTTTAGTACATATTACCGTTTTGAACAGTGTTACTTTATTTCCTCCAGTTGAGAAATACGAGTTTGTGTCATAAATGTACCTCATCATCTCATGCAAAGCTTTCCAGTAGAAAACTATGGCCCCCAGGACACTCAGATATGACTCTCAAGTGGATTGAGTTCAGGAGCCCAACAGCCTTTACTCTTGTACTGTTCAATATGTTCACAGTGTCCCTATAGTTGGTAAGGATAGTGCAGACTACAAAAGAAATCTTTAAAGGCACTTTTGAAGGAGTTAAACATAAAATTTAAGATATATCTCATTACTAATAGGACAGCCAAGATGTGCCACACAGATACAAAGAAACTGCCGTTCAGGTGGAGAAGTGCGGTGAGCTGACATCCTCCAGCTCTGGTACCTTCAGGAGCCTGGACGGCTCTCAGGCACTGCTTGGGCACGGCAATCGCCATCTCTCTCCAACGTGGAACTCCTCTTCAGCCAATCTTTCCACCAGAGCTCCCTTCTGGGTTGGCCCAAAACAAAATGAAAATAGACTCATAGATGAGAAAAAATAGGTGATTGCCAGAGGGGAGGGGAGGGTTGGGGAGGGCAAAATAAATGAAAGGGATTAAGAGGCACAAATCTTCAGTTAGAAAATAAATAAGCCACCAGGATGTGATATGTAGCATAAGGAATATGGTCAATAATATTCAAATAACTTTGTATGAGGATAGAGGGTTACTAGACTTACAGTGGTGATCATTTCATAACAGATGCAAATTTCAAATCACTATGTAGTACACCTAAGAAACAAACCTAATCAGTTTTTTCCATATTCACACAGAAGGTTGATTTAGAGAAAATTAACAGTCAAGTTGCAACCAGAAAAGCATAAGACCTGAAAATGTGGTTAACTGTCGGAGCCCCTGGAAGCAAAAAATATAGGATTCTTTGGGCTATTTTCAATTTTTGATCTGTTCTTTAATATGCCAGGTGCATGGCCTCCCCCACAGGGGTCATTAAAGACCGTATGGATTACAGAAGAAATCTTCTTGGTTTCCACCCTACCCCAGCACACTTTTATGCACATGCTGATCAAATAAGTTTAGCCCACTTGACTAGACACAACTGTTATCTTCTGAAACATTGTTTCAAATAGATAAGGTGGAAATATTTCAGTTTTAAAGACCATATACAATAGCATCCCTTTCTAATCAGGAAGAAACATTACTAATATGGTAGATGTTACTAAGTTATGTTCCTTATTTTCAAGTTCAATTCTTCATCTGGGTTCAGATCATCATACAAGAAAAAGTTGAGAATATGGAATATTATTTATGAAGAATTCAACATTAAACTTTTCATGTCATATTCATTTACTTCTCTTAGTCAGATTTTAGGTCTATAATTATCCAATTTGAAAACTGCCGAGGTATCCTTCACATAATGCCAGGTTTGATATGCAAAACCCTGCTAGTGAAGAGAACAAATAAAAAAACAGACAAGTAGGGCTTCCCTGGTGGCGCAGTGGTTGAGAGTCTGCCTGCCAATGCAGGGGACACGGGTTCGAGCCCTGGTCTGGGAAGATCCCACATGCCGCGGAGCGGCTGGGCCCGTGAGCCACAACTACTGAGCCTGCGCGTCTGGAGCCTGTGCTCCGCAACGGGAGAGGCCGCGACGGTGAGAGGCCCGCGCACCGCGATGAAGAGTGGCCTCCACTTGCCGCAACTAGAGAAAGCCCTCGCACAGAAACGAAGACCCAACCATAAATAAATAAATAAATAAATAATTAAAAAAAAAAAAAAGTTTAAAAAAAAAAAAAAAAAAAACAGACAAGTACCACATCATATATGAAGTTCTGTAATAGAAGAAATACCCAAATCCAGTTTGAGGAGAGTAAAAAAGTAGGATAAGAACTGGAACCTAAACAATGAGGGGTGATTGGCCAGATTTCAGCAGGGTTTGGGGAAAGGGGAAAACGCTGGGTCAGAGTGAATTGCGTTTGCAAAGCTTCCTGAAGCAAGAGACACCGGATAGCGTTTAGGGTTAAGTAAGTATAGAGTTTGGAGGGATGAGGGCAGGTGATGGTGAAAGGTAAGACCGGAGAGGCAAATGGGACCAGATCCCAAAGGAAGGACACATTTGTCAAGCCTCAATTTCTAAATTTCCTCATGTATACTGACTCTTCATTTATTCTCCACGACAAACATGCTTAGAAAGTGTATTGTCATTTTTATAAAAGAGAAATTAAGGCTCAGAGTAAAGTGATTTGCTAACATTTACTTCATAAAGGTTCTCTGTATTCTGTGCATGAGACTGTCCTTTTGATGCTAAAATGTTGGGTGGTTGAGGAAGGAATGTTTCCTTTCATTCTGCAACTCACAAGTTGTTCCCAAGCCCCAGATTTCCACACCTGCATAAGCCATTAGGAAATTCATCCATGACTCTTATAGGATTTAGACCTTAGACCGATTCCCAGGGGGGGTCGTTGGCAGAAACAAAAAGTGACTCATTCGACAGAATTAGGACCCTGAGATTCTTGCTTCTATTTTTAAAGGTATTAGATCCAGAGAATTCAAGTTATAATGACAAACTTCATGGGTAAGTTAACTGAGTAAGAATGACAAACCAAAATTTCCCTGGAGTATAAATTGCATAGTCACAACAAGTTGGCAAGGTTAAGAACAAAGCTCATACAATGGTTGATTAATGTGGTGACCTGACTGTCCTCTCCATAAGAGTGACTGGTCACCAGGTGTGACATATGCTAAGCTAAATCCAGACAAAAGAGGCTTTTAAGTAATATAAAATTAACATGGACTCTGTCTGGGTCTCTGCATTTATTGCTCATTTTTCAAGGGTCCTCATTTCAGCCTTATAAAACAACGCCTAAGACATTTTAAATTAATACGTGGCAACAGCAGGATTCCTGATCTTTGATCAAGTATAATCTATGGCATTATGTCTTCTCAATTCTTTCTAGCTGCCTTCAAGTTGGGAAGAATAAAACAACTATTGAAAATATCAGTAAAAAATCTAGAAAACAAATGCAGATATTTAGGTTTGTTGAGATTTCTTATAGTGATCTGTACTCCATATCACAGTTCAAATATACCACAGTTCTGCTCTTAGCAAACTGGTACGCTTCCCACTGGAGTTGGGGGTGCAAAAAGAAATAAAAATTATATTCTGTCTTAAAACAAACATGACTGTGTGACTTTGCATTTCAATTAAAAATTAATGGTACATTGGAACTTTCTCAAAATTAGGTTGGAAATCGATCTTAAACCACTTTAAGTGGTTTAAAAAAAGGAAAGAATTTATTGTCTTAAGTAACCAGACAGGCTATTGCAGGGTGGCTGTGAACAGATTCAGAAGAATATGTGCTGTCGTCAGGCTCGTTACTCCATCTCTGGCTGTGCTGTCCTCAT
This sequence comes from Balaenoptera musculus, assembly GCF_009873245.2. NCBI lineage: Eukaryota > Metazoa > Chordata > Mammalia > Artiodactyla > Balaenopteridae > Balaenoptera > Balaenoptera musculus. The sequence continues at coordinate 19,986,877 of NC_045796.1, forward strand.
TCTTAGTCAGCCTCTTTCCAAGTGCTGGCAAAGATGACACCTGGCCACTCCAGGCTCCATTATCCTTATGGCTGCAGGTCCCAGTGAAAGGGAGCACCTCTCCTCTTGGCAATTAGAATTACTTTCCCATCCTTGAACTGTCTGCTGTGTGCAGGGGAGTGAAGTTGGGATCTCCCAACTGATCTGGCCTAGGTACATGCTACGTTGAACTTGGATGAATGAGGAGTGGGTAAATGTGGTGGTTCTCCAGAAAGAAAAAGTACAGAGTGAGCAAAAAACCAAATACATAAATAAGTTGCAGATGTCTTCCAAACAGGCAAGTCAAATAAAGAAAAACTTTCTTTATCAATAGCTAAAATATATAAGCATCTTTAGAAAATAATTTTCCACAGTTCTGTCCATACATTTGAAGAATATGTTATAATGCTGTTATTTGTCTCTCTCTTTTACCGACAGATTGTTTAAAATCGCAAAGAATTTCCCAGTGCGCTGTTAGTATTAAAACATATCTTAAAATAGACTTAGTTTATTTAAATTCAAATGGTTATCAATTGACATACTATTTGCAGTGAAAACAAAAACAAAAATACTTCGCTCAGAATATATCTTAATGGAAGTTAATTGGCTGACATAGAAGGCAAAGAAAAATCCAGTAAGAATCAGAATGACATTTTGGGAACTGACTAAATTAAAAGGCTAGTCTCTGTTTCTGAAACTTATACATTTTGCTATATAACCAAACCCACTGCTTATTGCTGAAAATTCTTATGATCAGAATTTTCTTTACGTAAGATGCTTTTAATAAAATATTGACAAGCATATCTTTATGTATAACTTAGTGGAAGAAACCTTTATTCAATTACTGTTAAATAAATACATGTTTACTCTTAATCTATTGGTCTTGTAGTCAACTTGGAGAGTGGAGACAGGGGAGAAGCAGGAGCAGGGGTGGGGAGGGAGAAAAGGCTGCAGACAGAAAACAGCCAGTAATTTCATGTTAGACAGATGAAAAGAAAGAGAGAGACAGAGAGAGAGGAAGGAAGGAAGGAAGGAAGGAAGGAAGGAAGGAAGGAAGGAAGGAAGGAAGGAAGGAAGGAAGGAAGGGAGGAAGGAAGGAAGGAAGGGAGAAAATTGTTAAAAAAAGATTGATTTGTGAAAAAGCTGGCACAGTATCAGACCATAAACAAAATGCCTCCAGAGCAGATTGTACAAAAGGCATTTCACAAGTTAAACAATCCCCTAACCGTCAAGGTTGTGAAAGAGACCAGAGACTAAAAAAGGAAGCAGTTTCTCTTCTTTCTGTATTGTTTAAGACAGAAATTCCCAGTATCTTTGAGGCTGAATCTCAATATCATCATGAGTTTGATTCCCTGACATGCTCTCCAATCCCTCATTCCTTCTAGAAGTGTGATATACTATTTCTCATGAAATTAAAGGTAATTTTATTCCATCTTTAGATTCGATTGGGCTACACCGTGGACTCTTCCCCAAACAGAAAGTGAGGTCCATAGATTTAAAAGATGTGAGCTGCCTGGAAAGGAGCTGACCCATGCATGGTGGGCTTTCCCATTTACTCCCAACTTCTCTGCTGGGTTCCTAAATGTATTTAAGTGTAATTTCACCCTGCCTGAGCTTTTCTAGGTAAAGACTGGTTTCTGGGTCAGAACCCTGGTCTGTGTATACCACTAAGTCCACTGGAAGATGTTTTTCACATATAGGCTTTGATAATTACAATTTGTCTTTTATTTGAACAGTTCTTAGCAAAAGACAGTTGGGTGCTTAGATATAAAAGAACCACAATACCTCCTTCTCATAGAGCAGCTTATGGTATTATTAAGAGAAATTTGGCCAACAGTGGAGAAAGCAAGAAAAGTTAGTGCCTGGTAACCAGAGGTCTGCACATGCTGTTTTGTCTTGAATAATTACTAACAGTGCCTCCTTTTACTCTCAGAAGAGTTCTGGTGTGAATGATAAAATATAAGGTCACTCTACAAACAACCCTACTAATATTTTAAAAGATACTCTTGCATTCTGTGGACATGGTTAAATACTGTAACACACACAAAAGCTCCTTGATAATAAGGGATTAGTGCAATTGCAATGAATCAAAAGTCTGAAAACATATCACAGGCATACTTCACTTTATTGCGCTTTACAGATATTGCATTTTTTACAAACTGAAGGTTTATGGCGATACATTCCGCAAGAAATAATGAGTGTGCTGCTCTGCATGCAAAGAAAGTGGTTTCTGGAAGTGGAAGCTGCTCCTGGTGAAGACGCTGGGAAGATTGTCGACATGACAACAAAGGCTTTAAAACATCACACAAAATCAGTTGATAAAGGAGCGTGGGGTTGGAGAGGATTGACTCCAATTTTGAAAGAAGTCCAACTGTGGGAAAAATGATATCAAAGAGCATTGCAGGCTACAGAGAAATTGTCCCTGAAAGGAAGAGTCAATCGATGCAGCAAACTTCATTTGTTGTTTATTTTAAGAAGTTGCCGCAGTCACCCCAGCCTTCAGCAGCCGTCCGCACGGAGGCAAGGCCCTCCACCAGCACGAAGATTATGACTCGCTGAGGGCACAGATGCTGGCTAGCATTTTTATAAATTTACTTATTTATTTATTTATTTTTGGCTGTGTTGGGTCTTCGTTTCTGTGCGAGGGCTTTCTCTAGTTGCGGCGAGCGGGGGCCACTCTTCATCACGATGCGTGGGCCTGTCACTATCGCGGCCTCTCTCGTTGCGGAGCACAGGCTCCAGACGCGCAGGCTCAGTAGTTGTGGCTCACGGGCCCAGTTGCTCTGCGTCATGTGGCATCTTCCCAGACCAGGGCTCGAACCTGTGTCCCCTGCATTGACAGGCGGATTCTCAACCACTGCACCACCAGGGAAGCCCGATGGCTAGCATTTTTAAGCAATAAAGTATTTTTAAGTTAAGGTATGCATATTGTATTTTTAGACATAATACTGTTGCACACTTAACAGGCTACAGTCTAGTGTAAACATCACGATTCTATGCCCTGGGAAACCAGAACATTCTTGTGACTCGTTTTATTGCAATACTTGTTTTATTGATGGTCTGGAACCCAACGTGCAATATCTCTGACGTGTGCCTGTAGATAATCAGGGATCTATTATCTTGTCCACATTTTCCACTTAACCTGCCTGCCTATCCCCCTGGGCCCCGGACAAGAGACAGTGTGCACATAGGTGCTCAGGGAAGACAGGGCTGTTTGGGAACCAGGGGAAAGGCTTGCACCAACCAGAGGAGCTGGGAGAATATCAGCTCTGGGAAGGAACGCACATGTTTTTGAACCCAGAGGTCATTACAAAGTGATGAGTGCAGAGGGGAGGGAAGAGGTAACAGGAAATCAAAAGCTGCCTTTGCCTGTTTTGTCACAGCCTGTGCCTGTGGCAAGGGGTGGGGAATTTAAAAGCACTTGTATTGCCTCGGTCAAGCTTAGAATACACTCTGCCCAACATCACACCAATCGTCCAGGGCAAACTCTTCCTCGTGTCCCCCCTCCTGCTCCCTCCATTTGTTTACTTCCAAGAGTAGAAGGGAAGCTGCAGTGCAAGCATAAAGGTGAGCATCACCTGGGAAACAAGTTCCTGATAGAATGAGGGCATCGTCAGTGGGTCTGTTCTGTTGTCTAAACTACAGTTGGGACACTCATAGTCGCAACTAAAACCATCAGAATGTTTAAAACCATAATCATCACTTGAATTGCAGGGAGGAAAGAAAAGTATGCAATTAATAAACACTTGTTAACCCAAAGAAAAGAACATTGGTCAGTATTCATGCAATTACTTGCTCCATAGCAGAAATGCCTAATTTTTTAAATAAATAAATAAAATTTATTTCTGGCTTTAAACAAACTATTTCCTGTGGTGTTTAATATATAATAACACATTAGGAAAGCAGATCAACAACAGTGAAGTCTACTTGGCATTACTCCTTGAGGCTATTCAGATTACACTGATCAAATAGGATAAAAAGTCAGTTGTACTAGTCAGGATTCTCCAGAGAGACAAAACTGACAGGAGACATATGTATATTAAAAAAATTTTTTTTATAAAAATATATTAAATTTTTATCTAATATATAACATTGTACATATATAATTTACCATACAAATTGTATTCATATGAAATATAGATAAGAAATTATATATATAATCTCTTCTGATCTATATCTCTTCTGATATATATAACAGAGAGAGATTTATTTTAACGAATTGCCTCATGCAGTTTTGGAGGTTGGCAAGGCCAAAATCTGCTAAGTAGGCCAGCAAGATGGAGACCCAGGGAGGAGTTGCAGTTCAAGACCAAAGGTTATCTGCTGACTGAATTCCCTTTGTCCTTAAGAGGTCAGTCTTTTTCTATTAAGACCTTCAACTGATTGGACGCGGCCCACCCACATTAAAGAGAGTAATCTGCTTTACCCAAAGTCTACTGATTTAAATGTTAATGCTCAACCTCTAAGCTAGTTCTAGTTTGATCTTAACTTATGAAGTCCTGAGCTTCTGAGCCATTATTATCACGGATTTACCTCATACTCTCACATTAACCTAAAATATTTAAGGTGTTCCATACAAACCGTAGACCTCTGTAAATTTCTGTCATTGTTGCTGTCTGTTCTTAGAAATGTTCTTTGCCTTCTGGTTTTAGAGCTCTGTCTCTTCTATTTAGAATGACTATACCTATTGCACAAATTTTAATTCATGTAATCTTGCCTCAAACCCTTGAAAATGCAAATGTATTCATAGGGGAAGATAGTAGACACATATATAGGATCTTATTACAGAGTACTTAATAGTTTTATGCTACATAGTCCTCTTATAATGGAGTCACTTTTATTTTAAAAAATCCTCCCAGTGTATATAGTCTTCGGGTTTTTAGTATGCCTCTGTTCTTCATTCCTAAGGAAGTCAGGGAGGACGAGGGTCTGGGCAAGAGGGTCAGAGCCACAGGCAGAGGATCACCACAAAACCAGTGGACCAGGGCCAGCCTGGCTCGGGCCAGAGCAGGAGGCAGCAAGCAACAGCCATTCCAGAAAGAGCTGGCGTGGGAGCGTGGGTCATGCAGCCAGAGGCAAACAGGCTGGGGGAGGTCAGAGCAGAGCAAGGCCTCTCAGAGCTCACGGGACAGAAGCTTGGCCCTGGCCCTGCCTTCTCCTGTGAGCAGGCATCTGTAAAGTGATTGTATTTCAGGCACTGCCTCTAACTGCCTTGCTTTTCTCTCCTCGCCTCCAACACTTCTGAACGACAGTAAATTCCTTGATTTTCGCACCTTCAGCAGCTCATTCTGAGTCTAAAGTTGCTGTTAATATTAATCAAATATTTAACTAATATTAATCAAATATTTAACTAATATTAATCAGGGCAAATTGCAGAAACTATCAGTAAGCAATTTGGACTGACTGACTTCTGCGAGAGATGTGGGATTTTTTTTTTAAGCTTAAATGCCTCATTTCCAAACATGATCATTTTCCTGTATTAAAACATAGTAAGTAGTTTCTTTCCTGTGTGGTTTATCGTAGAAGCCTTTTATGAAATGCTTTATTATTTAAATGGATTTATGAATGAAATGGGACACTTAAAGCCATTGTTCTCTAAATCACAAATACAGTAAAACATTATTATAATCTGATGACTTTTTGAGGTGTCTTTCAATCTAAAATTAGAAACTAAACTACCTTTCTAATCAACTTCAATCTAGGCACCACTGTAAAAAATATGAAGAAAGTGTTTGCTTTGTTTCCCCTTCCAGGATCTACTTATCCCCACAATCACCATAGGTATCTTTCTCGTTCCACTGAACACCCTTGTCCTTAACCCACAAATCCTTGATGCCTATAGAATGGATTTAGGACCTAGTTCTTAATCTTCCCATCACCAAAACCTCCCAAGTAGGTAATTCCTTTGCCTCTTCTCTCCATGTACAAAGTTTGAAACGCTGATTTCATTGCCACGCTGAGAAGATCTAATATCACTTATCAGTAAAGAAACTCGATCTTTCATTAGCCTGTATAGTATATAATGTGTAGCGGCTATACTGAGGTAGGGCATACCGGCCACCTCATTTGGAATTGCTGGTTGTGAGCTGCACAACTCCAGAAAGAGAACCTTCTAAACACTCTGAAAAAGGAGGCATCAGTTCCACACGGTGTGTTGCTCTTTTTCACGTGAAGTGCTGCCTCAAAGTGGTACGGGTGTCAGACAGTTGGTTTGCTGAGTTCCAGCTGTTCTGATTCTGCACTGATTAACACCATGACCTTGGACAAGAATTCAGTGTCTGCATTTAGTGTCTTCATTTATAAAATGATGGGTTAATTATCTCTAAGGTCCAACTTATTTGCTTGTCTTGTTCCTGGAAGAGGGCAAATACAGAATCAGCAGACCCCAGCTCTACTTTCTGTTCTGTGGTTCTGTGCTGTGAGACCTGGAGATCGAGCTCGATTGAACGCTGTTTGTCCCTATTTCCCCAAATGCTAAGTAGGGACAACTTGAGTTACTCATGAGATTGAGAGTGAAGTTACAATAATTGGTCATAAAAACAGTTTGAAATAATTTAAAATGTATTATACAAATGTAAGGTGCTCTTCACTTAAAATTAGCTTCATTTAATTGTACTTATCAAGGTAGATTCACCTGACTTTTTCGGGGGGAAAGACTTGTCTCTGCTGGTGAATAAAGCAGAGCAAAACAATGGTGTCTAAGTCAGGACTTCAAGGGAGGAAGCAAGAGCAGAGGGTGAAGGTAAGGATATTTTTCCTGACCCAGTGTGTGGGCCAGTCCCATCCCTTCTGGCTCAGGGCACCTGCTCTGAATGAACCAAAGTCTGGCTGAGGCTGGAAGTTACTGTGGATATTTCCAGGTTTGCCTGTGCCTCAGAGACCCATAGGGAATAAAGAAGACTTTCTTGACCAGTTCCCTCTTCAGCCAATTCTTTTACCATCCACCCGCTCCCATCCCTGATCCTGAGGTCCATATCTTCTTAGACATCTAGGTCAACCTCAAGGATGCTTTAATGTTGCTGTTTATATTATGCCAAGCCAGGGCCCTCTTAACTATAAGCTTGTACAACAATTAGATCAGGTGCATTTACTTTGATGCACTTTGCATTATGGCCAGCCCTGAAAAGTACTACGGTTGTCCCTTCGTATCCATGCGGGAATGCTTCCAGGACCCTCTGTGGATACCAAAATGCGAGGATGCTCAAATCGCAGCGTCGGCCTGCTGCATCCACGGTTTCACATCTGCGTTGGATTAAAACAACCCCAGATCCTGTAGCACTGTATTTATTGAAAGAAATGTGTACAAGTGGACCCACACAGTTCCAACCCATGTTGTTCCATGGTTAACTGTATTTTCCTTCTGTCTCTTTCCAAAGACTGCTTTCCTCTATTTCACGTTTATGTTCTTTAACAAACATTGAAAGCATTTAATCAAGTGTGGGAAGCAACTGAAAGTTATTCTAGTGCTGAGGCATCAGTAAGTTCTGTTTCTCCAAGGAACATTATTGTGTGACCTCACTAGGAAGGGAAGAGATAGAAGCGTACACTGTTTGTCATGTTTCTCTGCATAAGATATGCGGAGCAGCGGGCAAGCAGAATCGGGGCGTGGCTAGTTTAACTCTGGACACAGATGAGGCACCTGAAAAAGATGATGAGGCATCTGAGTTGTGGTGATATAGGCTTTAATGAATGACCTATGTGGGCTTGCTCTAGATCTTTCCATTTCAGGTTGGAAATGAAATTAAGCTTCTGATAAATGAACTGCAAGTCAATTTAGGGTTAATTTAATTTTTTATGTGTGTTTGTTTTCAACATCTTGTTAATTAAATCACAGTGTGTGGTAGTCAGGTCCTAGACTCGGGTCCTGGCTCACAAATTGATTTTACTGTCCTTTCTACTTACAAAATATGGGTGATATGAAAATCCATGATGCCTTGGGGAACATAAAATGCCAGTGAAGCTAGTTCCAGGATTTCCATGAGAAGGATATCAAGGGTAATTCACTTGAGTTCTTCCTTTGTGTCCAGAAACTCAATAAAACTTCTACATGGAACAAGACTTGCCCAACAACGTCAAGGAAAATTTAAGAGGAGGATGTCAGAATTGTACCCTATGCAGTTCTGATTATACCATAACTTAATGTGCAATTCATATGAAAAAAAGAAACAGATGCAGACCTAGGCTTGGGATTGTTGGGTGAAAGATTTAACCTCTCACCAGAGTCCATAGGTGAAACAGATATGTTATAGATATAAACTTTCAGAGCTAAACTTGGAGGCTTCCACCTCTCCTTTTAATCCTTTCACCATCCTGAGACCCTGAGACTCTCCTAGTTCCATGTTTCAGACCTTCTTTTTCAGACCTTCAGCTGTCAATAATCCTTCTAAATAAAGTACTGCCTAGTCCAGGGTTATTTATCTTTTAATAGGTGATTCTAGAAGACCTCATAGTCAAGAAAGAAACACATTGATAATCTGGTGTCCCACCCAGAGGACTTGTCTTTCACACAGCTGTGTAGACCTCAGACTTCCCAACCTTGAAGAAGACAAGAAGACACATTCTCTGCTAGAATCTTGTTTTCTTCAAAGGAGAGTCAGTCCAGAGAGGAACCAGGAGGCCATTTGCCAGACACTAGCTTCAGCTTTGTAAGCTGATGGGAATGGAGAAGACTCTTACCCTTTAATCCTTTGAGTTCTTGAAGAGAGAATTAGAAAGGCCCACTCTTGCTTTCTAGGTCTTACTGTTCTCTCATCTACACTCTGAAAGACATCTAACTCTTCTTTTACTGGGAAAACTCCCCTAAGTCTACATTTTATCTTTCAATACTTATGTGATAGAACTTTTCCTATTGCAAGTCTTTCCTACTTTCCTGCTGACCTACTTGAGTGATCACTAGTATCAACTCACACTTATTGATTTGCTTACACACATCTTCCCTCCAGCCTCATCTTCTATATTCTGAACACATTCTGAATTGTTTGTCTACCTAAAGAGAAATGGAAGTAATGCTGGTTAATTTATTTATTCGGAAATGTTCTGTCTTAGCAAGAGAAAGTAACTGGCGTGGTCATTTCAGATATTTCACTGGAGTGGAAAATAATCCATTGATCCTGAGGACCAGCTTGCCTCTGCTCCCAGAAATATGCCCAGGTAGCTGTGTGCAGGTGAGGGTCTAGCCTAATGTCATCATGCATCCTCTTTCCTTTATTGTCAGTGTTTAAGGTCAGGCTGTGAAAACTGTTCTGCCATCTCAAAGTACCGAATAATAACAATTTACTACTATTGGGGTAACACAAATGTCATTTAGCACACATTTATTTAACATCATCTGCATCATAATCCCCTAGGTTCTGGGAGAATAAGCAATATAGACAACAGACCGTGCCTCTAGACCATTTGGATTGGTACTCCAAGGCTTACTGGAAGGATTCAGCTATAAATCTTGATGGTAGGACTCGTCACCCTTCACAGGCTTATCTCACAGGCTGGCTCAGTTGCTTCTGGGTTTTCCCAGGGAGTTTGTCACATGTGCTCAAGAATAAATCCACTGATGATCTTCTACACTGGTTCTTCTTCAATGCCCAGTGCCCTCCGTGAGGACATGGCCCCCCTGCCCCCCGGTTTCCATAGGTAGCCCTGTCGCTCTGTCAGGCTCTTCGGTAGTTTCCCCATGGTTGTACACAGGTGGGAATGAATTTTCCTCTGCCCACCACGATGTCACAATTTGTCACTTGGGCTTGAAGCAGTACAGAAACAGCTCTTTCAGCTTCTGCTACTATACCTTCCTGGCTAAGATGCCTGACTTCACCTCTAGAATCTGCCTAAGGAATAGATGCCTGCCATTACCAATTGCTCATATGTGCCAGGCATTGTTCTAAGCACTTTACATGGTGAACCCATTTAAGCCTCACAATAGACTATGTTGCGGGTAGGGCTGGGCAGTGCTATTATCTTTCCCATTTTAAAGATGGGAAAAGTAAGGTGTAGTATATTAGTCATCTACTGCTACACAACAGTTGACCACAAACTTAGTGGCTTAAAACAATAAATACTATGTCACGTTTCCTATGGGTCAGTGCATAGCTTAGTGGTGCCTCTGCTTCAAGGTCTCTCATATGGCTGCAATCAAGGTGTTGGCTAAGGCTTAGGTCTCATCTGAAGGCCTGACTGGGAAAGGATCTGCTTCTGATCTCCTGTACATAGTCATTGGTAAGATTCAGTTCCTTTGGGACATTGAATTGAGGGCCTCAGTTCCTAGCTGACTGTTGTCCAGTGGATATGCTCAATTCCATGCCACGTGAGCCTCCCCAACAGGATGAATTGTTTCATCAAAGCCAGCGAGGGAGACAGTCTGCCAACAGGACAAAAGTCACAATCTTTTGTAACCTAATTGTGGATGTGATAGCCCAACCCCTTTGACATATTCCATTGGTTAGAAGCAAGTCGCAGCTCCTGCCCACACTCATGGCAAGATTACACAAAAGTGTCCATACTAGGAGACATGAGTCATTGGGGGTCATCTTAGAGTCTGTATGCCACATACAGAGAGGTTAAGTAACTTACTCTCTTAGCCCTTTGGGGCTGCTATAACAAAATACCACAGACTAAGTGAGACGTTTATTTTTCATGGTTCTGGAGGCTGGAAAGTGGCAAAATCATGGCACCGGCAGATTCAGTGCCTGGTGAGAGCCCACTTCACTGTACCCTCACTTGGTGGAAGGGGCGAGGAGACTGCTGTAGAGATTCTTTTAGAACACTAACTTCATTTATGAGAGTTCTGCCTTCATGACAATCACATTTTAAAGGCCCTAACACCTAATACCATCACCTTGGGGATTAGGTTTCAGTATGTGAATTTGGGTGGGGGACATAAACATTCAATCTACAGCACTTACCCAAGAATTAACAACTAAGAGACAATAAGTCAGCTTTTGAGTACAGGAAACCTAGAGCCAAAGGAAAGTGAGACTCAAATGGTTTGGAAATTACGCTACACATAGAAACAAGTATGTAGTTCTTTCATCACCTTTTGGATGAGTCACTAAAATAAGAGTTGCTGAACATGGAGGCTTTTTTCGTGGTTGTTGATTTTTTTTTTTCCCATACAAGTTTTCAAAAAACATGAAAACACTATGTGACTTTAAAACACTACGTGACTTTAACCCAATTATCTAGATTTCCAGGAGCTTTAAAAAAATAATCAGAAGATGTGGTAACCCTATTTCCTTCATTTTCAGGTTGCAGCAACTATTGACTAGAGCTAAGTAACAGCTTAGTAACAGTGTGCTTGTCTGATTCCAACAACTCCCTTTGAGCCCACTTCCTGTTACTAGCATGCCATTTGGCTGTAGGCATTTGACTTTACTACCATTGCAATTGAATAGAGAGCACAGTAGGCCTGACCACTGAATAGTTAGCCCATTTATGGGATAAATTAAAAGTGGTTTCTCCCATATATCTAATCTATATCAAATTTCTTTGAATAATGTGAGATTTATACATAGAAATTAAATATCACCCCCAAGATGTGTTGTCAGCTTAACAAAGTCACATATATATTTGTAGACAATTGATATGACAACATCACCTGAGAGAGGGCTACCTGCTTATCTGCTCATGCACAAACTAGTTCCACCTGAAATATAAATGCAACACCTTAGAGGTACTCAACAGCCTTTTGGGAAATAGAATTGTTCATTTGTTCCTTTATTTGGTCAGTGGACATATAATCTGTATGCTAGGAGCTATATTAATAGGTCAGTTATAATAGCTCAAATTGCAAAACATTGAAATTTACATGATTGATAATACCAACAACGTCCCATAGCAAGTCTCTGGTGTACAGGAACAATACCTGGGTCTTCTACTTGTTCCAAAATTCCAAGCTGCCTTGGTTCAAATTCCCTTGATTATTTATATAAAACTGCAAGGTTGATTTGGGGTTATGAACATTATCCTTGGCAAGCTGTTTCTAAATTATCATATAATTGTATGTTATTTGTCATATTCTCCATACTTCAAATAAACTATATAGGAAATATAATTATAGCTATTAGATTCTAAATTCTGGCAATTAGGTGATTCAGATTGGCTCTTTCTCTTTTATAATTCCTTAGGAGCACGTCATAGAAAAGGAATGGTATTCCCCACCACAGCCCCAGCTGGTAACTCCGATTGTCCCATGATTTCACAGCTGCAAATCAGGCTCCATCCTCTCACGCTTGTCTCAGGCCAAGGATGCTTTCTTTAATTAGCACATGACAAACTTTAGTCCTAACTTGTCTGTTGCTTTGGTCTCTGGGTTACCTGAGTGCAGGCCAGTCTAATTGGGAAAGAAAACCTACTTTAACGGTGATGCTATTTGCCTGACATTGAAAAAAGGGAAGAGCAATTTGTCTGCGTGTTGAATTTGCTTTATCAACTGAATTTGCATTCTCTGACAACTTCTCTCTCTTACAGTCTAGTCCGGTGTCTAGGCTTTGTACTTATATTTCTGGTGTTATTTTTATTCTTATGGTTTTTACACCTTCTCCAGCTTGAAAATGGCCTCTAAAAAAAGCCACTAGGAGCTAAGCCTGTGAGAGATGGTCTGCAGAGTGTGATTTGAGGAGATGCAAGGCCCTCCTTTTTTAGGGCAGTTGGTAGGTCAAACCTAATACTGCTCTTTCTTCTTTTTTTACTTTAAATTGCCAGGGTTGCTGTCACTTCTCTCCGTGGTTAAGCCACACAGATGATAGCTTTGTTCTGGAAGTCCATGTCAAATACATGCATAGTAGAGAACAGAGCATATTTGAGGAAATTTGTGATTGCTGGCATTCTTTCTGCTTGTCACTAAACTTTAAGACACATTTTCTTAAAAGTTACCAAGAGAAGAGTCTCTGAGGAGTTAGAACATAGGACAGAAAGCGAAAATGGGGATAGGATGAAATGAGAGAAGCATACATTTATTTGTTTTGGAAGTGACAAATAATCATTAAGCATCTACATTATACAGGAGGTATGCTAGATACTGAGGGGAGATACAAAAATAATGCAAAACATGCTTCCGTGGGTCTGGAGATATCTGTAAGCTGACATACATTTGTGAAGCAGGTAACAGTGGCATGAAGCACAGGTCAAAGTGCTGAAAATAGGTAGTATGTGCTACAGAAGCCCCTCACAGAGGACATGGGGTTAGAGCTGCATAGTTAAGAGGGAGGAAGTTCAGGCATTATTATTACACGAGCACAGATGACTTGGAATTGGACAGTGTACAGTGTTTGATGGAGAAAACATGGAAACTAATCAAGCTAGAATGAGAGATTTACTTCGAGCAATTGAAGACAGGAGTTGAGACTTTACCCCATGAGTATTAGATAGCCATCATAGATATCTGAATACAGAAATGACAAGGTGAAATGGATGTCTTAGGAAGAATGATGTTGGTGGTGGGTTTGAAGTGGGACGCACTGGAGGAGGGACTGGTTCGGCATCAGCAGAAGTCCAAACTTGCCTAGGATGGTAACAGGAATAAATGGACAGGACAGGAAGAAAGATTTTTTTTTTAATTGCCTGGACACAGGAAATTATTGAGATGGAGGGGGCCAAGAAGACCGTGAGGTTTACAGCCTAAATGACTCAGCTTGAGGGAGTGGGGGGGTGATCCCGTGTCAGCTAGGTGACTTAGTAAAGGGGAAAGCCCCAGATTTCAATAAGTATAAACATGGAATCAAGAGATTTTAAAGCTGGAAAGGGCTTCAGAGGTCATCTATGCTATCCCCTTCATTTGATAGGAGGACGGCTAAGGCACAGGGCAGACGTGTGACTCAATCTAGGCCGGTGAACAAAGGAGGACAAGTGTAGCAGCTGGAACCCCCATCTTCTCCTGCAGGGTCAACTGCCTGCTTCACTATCTGTTCTGTCTAGTTCTCTGGACAGTGGCTCTCAAACTCGGGACTAAGGACCACGGCCCATCTGCAGCCAAATTAGGCAAAATAAGAAAAAATAGACTGAATTTTTCAAAAAGCTCAATTTATTCATTTAAAGAACTAACCTTTACTGGGTGATTATGTCCTTGCTTAATAATTGGTGTTACAATCTCCTTTCATTTAGGAAATGAGGCACTAATACCACTGGTACAATCTTTACTGTCTTTTTTTAGCACAATTAAAAACTAGTAATCTAAGTTCTTCTTCCAGCTCAAAAAAAAAAAAAAAAGTTCTTTAAAATCTAAATGTCTGAGAGCCATTTCTCAGCATGACAAATCATGTGTGATCTCTTTTCCAAGACACACCGGTCGTGGGTAAAAACCTAGTCACACAAAGGATTACAGAACAGTGTTTTCCTGCCTCTGCCCCCGTCGGCAAGGGCAGGATTACAGCCGTCTTCCCTTTATCCTTTTCTTGCCTTAGAACTGGGCAGGAGTCCACGGGATGGACACGGGGGTAGAGGTGAGGGGGTGAGGGACACCTGTTCCCAGCACTTGGAATCACTGTCCCTTCTGTCTCTTGGCCTTGGACCAAGGCGTGGTAGTAGTAGCGGGGAAGTGGACCCCAATTCTTTGATATGGCCCTGTGACATTTCTTCAATCCTTTCGTAAAATATCCTGCAAAATCAGCTTCAAGCCACCTTTCCGCTAGATCGCGTTGTCTTTCCCACGTAGACAACCTCCCTGCTGTGGTCTGTGTGGAGGATTACAGTCCCTCACAGAAGCAGACCTTGGTGGGCTGCCCTGCCAGGGCTCCAGAAGAGATTCGCGACGCCTGAATCCTGTTGGGCTGAGCTCGGTCCCAGGGCAGGTAGAACCTACAAGAATCCGGGCACTAAGTCACAGGACTGGGGAACTTTTGGTAAGCCGGCAGGAAGGCCTGATCATCAAAGATTCAAGGACAGCTGCCCCGTTTTTTCCTAAATGTGACCTAATGGGAAGACCGATGCACCCAGAGTTAAGGGATTTGGGCTGCTTCTCCTACCATTTAGGGAGTTAAACAAGTCACTCTTCTTGGGCCTGTTCTCCTCATTTCCAAAACTACGTTGTCTAGGATTCTTTTCAGGAATACAGCATCCTAAAATCGAACAGGATTTGGTAGACCTGCTGGGCAGGAGCCACGTGGGGTCCGGTGGGAACCCCCTACGGGGAGGCGCGGAGACCACACTTCTCTGGACCCGACTCTCGGTCACGGCCCTTCCGGGGAGGCGGGGGAGTGTCGGTGGGCGGCGTGCGCGTCCCCGCCGAGCTCGGCGTGAGCGTCTCCTTCGGGCTCGGCGTGCGCGTCTCCGCCCGGCTTGCCACGGGCCCCGGGGCCCGGCCGGGTGGGCGGGGCAGAGCTGGGCGGGGTGGGGCGGGTGGGGAGGACCACCACCGGGAGAGCAGGCCGAGGAGCTGCAGGAGGAGGAGGAGGAAGACGGGGGAGGGAAAAGGCGGCGGCCCGGCTGGGCAGAGAGGCGAGGAGGAGGCGGGTTGCACGGGGGTGTGGGGCGCGGAGCGGCGTCGGGACAGCGGGGAGCAGCCGGGCACGGCGGCCACGGCAGCCAGGGTCTGGGCCGCGGTTCGGCCGGGCCGGCCGGTGAGTGTCGGGGAGGCCTGCCCGGGAGGCCGGCGCCGGGGCCGGGGGCGGTGGCCGGGCAGTGCGAGGCCCGCGGCCGGGGCGCAGGCGGCCGTGGGGCCGGCGGGCCGGGCCTGGGGCGGAGTAAACGCGGCCCCGTCCGGGCGCCGAGAGGAAGTCGGCGGCGTGGGCGTCCGCTCCCAGCCCGCTGCCCGGCCCGCCGTGGAGGCCTCCAGCAAATGGCGACCCAGGCCCCGAGGGCCGACCCCCGTGCCACCCGGGCTCGCGTGTCTGTGTGTTGGGGAGGGGTGAAGCCGCAGTTAAACTTAGGGAGCCACAGGAACCTCGAAAACCTGGCTTCTCTTTCCTTTTGCCCTTTAGAAACTTGCTTTGTTTGGGGACCGACGGGTTAAAGTAAGACTGGGAGGCATCATCAGCTGTCTCCCCGGGATGAGTGAAGTTGGTAACTTTTCCATTCATGGAAGTGAGAGGATCTTAGTCTTAGCCTCAGCCCCTATTAAAGAGAAAAATCCTGATTTTATAGATCTGAGGCGTGTGACCATTTCCAAGTTATTTGTGTCCTGTGTCGTGGAAGTGCACTGCTTGGAAGGGGGCCATAGAGTGCACGTTGAATTTAATCTCCTTTGAGTACGTTTTTTACACCTGTATTTAGAGAATAGAGACAGAACAGCGTGTTGTTTACCATGGTTCTGGTACTCCATTCCCCTCTCCCTGTGTCTTGTTTTTCTTTCTGAGCCATGTCGTAAGTCTCGGATAAAAGATGCTTGGGAAGGAATTGACCTTTTATTCCAAAATTACTTTCTTGACTGGGATCCAAGATGAAGTTATTTATGGGCATGCTGGTATCAGTGTAGATTGACTTAAAACTTTAAATACAAAACCCCAAGCTTTCTTAGCTTTTCATTTCTATTTGCTACATTTCAGTACAGTTTTGTGTCGTTTAGAGACCTAGTAAATTATATTAACAGAATTTTGCATTTGCTCATATTTATTAAGCTTTTCCAAAGTTGTTGACGGGCAAAAGGGAAAAGAGTAGCATAAAATGTAAGATGAGGGTTTTTCTAAGGGTTCAGTTTTTCAGTATGCAGTTTTCGCTGAATCACTGTTCTTTATGCTTAGTCACTGTTTCTTACTACAGAAGTTTAATTGGGGATAATATGGTGTTTTGCTAACTTTTTAAATTGTCAGTTTGTTTTTATCTGGTAGTTTAATGCGGTGACATAGCTTTTTTTGGTGTGTGATTCTGGAAATGTTAGTGGGTGGAGTTTTGTGAGTGTTATCAGAGAACTGAAGTTTCCGATATAGCAAACTTTTATGCATTCCAAGTGTACTGGGTATTTAATTTCAATCCAGTATTTCTCTATGGTTAGCATTGGAGACTTTAAAAAATATATACAAAGTGTCCTAATAAAATATGCTGTTGAAGAAAAATAATACGTATTTTGAGATAATGTATATAGTTAGAGAGATGCTTTAAGGTCACCAAAATAGGCCTTTTTTAATGTGTTTACTGTTTGATATATTACTGAAATGTGACTTTTAATGGCATCAGCCTTATGCTATTCTATATGGTTTTTGATAAATCTTTTAACTAGGTTACCATGACTACCATGCTGTGGAATGACATTGTATTTGTAGAATTCATCAATATTAAAGTCTTCAGTCAAAAGGCTGTATAAAATATTATTTAATTTCAAATTTATTTTGATGAAATAGGTGGGATTGACCTTGGACTGGTGGTTTTTACACTGTAGATAGCTAAATAGTTAAATACAGATGAGCATCTCTTAATTACAACCCAGTCTGTGAAAATCTTTTACAAAAAGGGTATTATGTCTTTTTCTTAAGAGTGGGTAATGTTAGCATCAGGTAGTTCCTCATATGATTGCTTTTAATCAGCTTCCGAAGTATAAATGACCTGATGTAAAAATGATTGTACGTAACGGTTTGTGCGTGCGGATGGGGCGGTTGTGTAAAGCGGGGTGCGTCCGTTTGCTGAGGAATGCGTGTTTGTATCTTACTGGACACACGCATACTATAGCCGACTTTTGTGGAGTACGAGGTTGTTTTCACAGCACAGTAATTGCCCCAAGGTCACAAAGCTGAGATTCCTTGGAAGCCCATATTCCCCTGTGCCATGCTGCCCCTTTTAATAAGCTGAGTTCCATCATTTGGGTGGATTATTTTTATCTGAGTCTCAGCTCAAATAGCTTCTGGTATGAATATTAAATATTTATTAATATATGTTATTTTAATTTCTGATGTAAGTCTGCAGTAATTTTGTTTGCTTATTTAGTGGAGAACAATTGCACATAGTTAGGACTTCCACTTTGGAATAAGCTACCCATGTCCATATTTAGAAATGGAGGAGGTATGTTGTGATTATATCATAAATGGAAGGGTGAAAAGTTGAAAACAAAATTCCATATAATTAGGTCATCATTCTGTAAATAAAAAGTCAGAACCAAAATTTAATAAAAGAATGTATACAGTGTAACCAATTTAGCCATTTTGGACTCAGCAGTAGGGCACTGCTTTGAGTTGGGAGTTTAATGATCTTGGATTTTCAATCTTGTCTAGGCGCCTCACCCCCCTTTTTTAAACCAATGAAATAAAATGTCCAACTGAGGTTGTAGATTTATTATGGTTTTTAAAACTGAGTGCACCTGATCCGTAAATCAGCCAGCAGATGTTTGTATTTACTATGCAGTAGCACCTCCAACTATACAAGAAGGATGAGACTTGCTCTGGAGGAATTAAAAGTGATTGCTAAGTATGAAGTTTCAGTCATAGACCTACTTGTGATTATGGTTAACTAATTGAACAAGTCTGTCTATAGTTCCATTTCAGCCTTACATTGAAGCAACATTTTACTGTCTCAGTGGAACTCTTTTTTATCTAATATCATATTAATTGTAATATTAAGGAAGTAGGCTGACGCCACTTCCTTTTCTGAGCTTCCTTTCCTCACCCTATCTATGTACTCAGGCAGCTACACACGTGCAGACACCTCCACCTCTGCTTTTCTTTTTGAATCTAATGCCTCTATAGTCAGTAACCTGTAACGAGACTGCAGGGTTGATTAAGGAATTTAAATAGTGCAACAATATACAGGTAGATGTTTCCTTTTGTGCCTTTCATTACTATTATTTTTTAAGATTTTAAAACAATGGAATATTGAAATTAATTTTACTTGATTTACTTTTCCCTTTGATTTGTTTTTTTGATGGACAGTTTAGCTTATTTCATATAAAATGCCTGGAACATATCACCTAGATACTCAGTAAATGTTTGAGTACTTTTGACTTTTTATAGCTGGTGCAATGAGATAATTTTGACTCAATCTGGTTGACTAATTCTAGATTTATAAGGTATCTTTTTGTGAAGTATGTAGTTTTCCATGAAGTCAAGAATTGTTTTGGAATCCATCTGGTTATTTCTTGTATTATAATAATTTCATTTATTCATGTTTTTTCGATAAGTGAGGCTCTAATTGAGGCACAGTTTTGAATACAGGGAACACAGGAATGAATGAGACGGAGATGGTGCCTCCTTTGTGGAGCTTATAGTTTTCCCGTGGAGATAGACATT
Source organism: Balaenoptera musculus (assembly GCF_009873245.2). Classification (NCBI taxonomy): domain Eukaryota; kingdom Metazoa; phylum Chordata; class Mammalia; order Artiodactyla; family Balaenopteridae; genus Balaenoptera; species Balaenoptera musculus. The sequence continues at coordinate 20,006,031 of NC_045796.1, forward strand.
AAACAGGGTAATGATTTACTTCAAGTTATGACTCGTATTACCAAGGAAAAATGCAGTGTGTAATGAGCACATAAGTATAATACGGAATCCATACCATACCTTGCCTTTGGGTATGTGGAAAAGTGACATTTAAGCTGATAAAGATTTGAGGTAACAGTTGGGGAAGGAAAGGAGTGTGTATGTGTGTGTGTGTCTGTCTGTCTCTTGGAGGCAGAGGCAGACATTAAGAACAGCCTGAGCAAGCTGTGTTGAATATTTGGGTGACTTGATTTAGCATATTTAAAATCGTGCTGATTTGCAGTGCTTTATTTATTTATCGCCTTATGTATTGTAATGAATTTGGAAAAATAAAGGAATTCTTTTTTGAGGGCAATATCTTTCTGTCTAGAAATAGCCTTAAATGACAAAGTCTCATTTCATTGTATGTGAAAATGCCATGCCTTAAATTGTTTTTATGGATTGCTTGTCAGCCACAGATTATATGAGTTGGCCTAGAATTTCTGTTAGAGAAAATTGAAATTATTGTAAAGCATTTAATCTTTTACAGTATTTTCTAGTCTAATGAAACTTTTTCCAGTCATTCAACTTTAAGTGTAAATAGATATGTTATTTGGAACGTTAAGATTCTTTTTCAAGAGAGTTTTTTTTAAAAAAAGTTAGTACTGAGGAGTTTTAAATTAAGCTCATCTTGAACTTGAAGCCTCAGCTTTAGCAACAAGTTTTCTGCTGGATGTGCTGTGTCACTGTTCAGCTGATAAATCAGGGATTGACATTTTAAACCCGTTTCATAGGATTTGTGAGCAATTGTGCAATACTTTTTGGAGGCATATTTAATTTGATAATAGCGATCTTGAAAGAGGGTGGATCTGGAACTTTTAAATTCTGAAACAGTACCCCAGAATACTTTTTGGGTATTGTCTACTGCATTTTAAAAAAACTTATTTCTTAATATATTTAATTGTAAAATGGACTTAAAACTTGATTCCTTCTTTGTATAGCGGTTTTGAGAATGGTTAAATTTGTACTATTTCATATGTTTATACTGAGCATTATAAATGTAAGTTATTTTAAAAATAATGTAAAACACTTATGTTCAAAGCAAAGTAATGTGCTATTATAATTAGAAAGGACCAAAAAGACTTTCTTGACCACAAGGGTGATTAAGTGTTGGAATAAACTACAAACAAAGTTGTGTAACCTCCATTCCTCAAATACCATCTTAAAACTGGATCACCAAGTTACTGAAGTGCTGTCTTATTTTCTTAAACTTTATAAGTAAGCATATCTGTTATCGTCCATATGTATTGATGAGATATAGATTTCAGTCCTAGCTCTGCCACTTACTAGGTAGATGACCTTGGGTAAGTCACTTACCCTCTCTGTACCTCAGTTTTCTCTGGGTTGTTATGAGGACTAAGTGACATTGACATGATTCTACAAAGAAGGATAAAGTAGGTACATAGTGTTCCCTTTTCCTTAAAGTCTACTTCAGTAAATAATAAATATTGTGGACTCATTGCTGTGGATGCTTTTATTTTTATTATTATTATTTTTTAGTCATTTCTTTTATTCAGAGGGGGAATAGTGTGGAAGAGGGTATTTATTTTGAATCTTGAGAGCCCTCTACTTCTATTTACCTTTCAAAGTTGTTGCTGTTTTGCATTTAACTCAGTTGTTTGTAACAGTTGCTATTTTAAACACTTTTGAATTAAGCGATGTTTTGAGATGTGTTCTGCCTGGTATGATCATGTGATATGCATGTAACATAAGGTGTTCCTACTAGTTCTGAGAGCCTTGGTCACTTCTGTTGGAACTGCTTGTGTTTTTAGGTTTCTCTTTTAGTAACAATCACATTTATAACCTTCAGCACGTGAGATGAACTCAGTCTAGTTGTTGTAAAATAAGAAAGCTACAGCTGTTTTCACAATCTGATCACCCAGTAAAATTTGTCTTAATTCTTATTAAAGTTTCTCTTTGCTTAACTTACAAATGTCATCATTAGTCTGTCATTTCTTCTATTTTGACCCTTTTTAGCATGTCTATCTTCAATTTATAGGTTCTGTCTTTAGCTTTAAAATTTATAGGGATAAACATTAAGAAGTATTTAACTCATTTGTAATTTTTAAACACAGTTTTAAAATGTAGTTTTGTTGTTAAATGTGTACCTTGTTTTTTTCTGTCCCTGGCATCAGTTTGCACCATAATATCAACTCAGAACTTTTCTACTTAATCAACAAAGCTCTGTCAATAATAGACTTTTGCTGTTTGAGTTTGAGGAAAATCAAGCCTGGACTGGGGAAAAAGAAATAGCAATTTGGGGAATAATTAGTTTACATTAGCCACCTAGAAGTAAGATAGAATTTATGGAAGAGAATATGTGAGAGAACTAGCAAGCTTTTATGCACTAAAGTGAAGAAAATAGGCTAAGAATCGGCTTCTTATCCAGAAAATTATTATTAATTTAATTTGGAAAATTTTGAGGTGAGTTGCCTGTGCCATATACACGTAGAGATATATAATAAATAAGTAGCTGTAGAGACCTGAAGTTTGGAAGAGGGATCTGGGCAGGAGGTATAGATGAGTTTTTAGCATATAAGTGGTAATTGAAGCTTTTGAGAAATTGAGAGCACCCTGGGAGAATGTATAGAATGAACCAGAAGTGACATGGATCCCTGAAGAAGAGTAATATTTTAGAAGAAAAGATTAAGGAATAACCAAAGAGGTAGGGGGAAAACCAGGGAAACGTGAGACCATAAAAACTAAAGAAAGATAGTAGTTCAGAAAGGAGGAATTAGTCAACAAAATGATATAATGGCTAAGGAAGATGTCTGGAAAAAATGCCCTTTGGATTTAGCATTGAGGATCTTGATAGAGCGGTTTTAATGAGTGGTGGTAAAAGTAAAGCCACATTAGAAGGCTGAAGGGTATATGGGAAGTTAACAGGGTTTGTTTGTTGTTTTTCTTTTGAAAGCTTGACCGTATAGGAAAAAAAACAGCAAAAGGAGGATATTGCTTTATTATATATGTTTTTAAAGATGAAATAGTCTTTTAAGTTTTTGCTGCTAATAGGAGCAAGCCAATAAAGAAGTTGAAGATTATAGAAATAAGACATTGAATAGGCTAAGTAATTATAAGTAAATCAGTGCATTGTGCCAACACTTTCTCTTTTTTGTATAAAATTTTTCTTGCTAAAAGCAGGAAAGAACATTAGTTATCTGTAATCCTCTCATGTTGTTTTATGGATACTATTTCTCTGCTTAAAATCCTCAGTGGTTTCTAACTACTTAAAGTCTGAACTCCTTAGAGTAGCATATAACACACTTTCCATAACTTTTCTTATTCCTGTCCCACCTCATCTCTCACAGCTGCTTTGCATTTCACCTTGTGATCCAGCAATACTGGGAAACTTGGGGTTCCCTCAACATGTTTTGCGAATTCTTGCTTTTCTGTATTTGCATGTGCTGTTACTTCAGCATTGAATGCCTCTCTTCCTTTCTAACCCTACCCTCCTGTACTTAAGACTTCTCATCTTTCAAGACTACTGTGAATTCTTCTCTACCCCCCACCCATACTGATTTTTCTGTCATATTGATCATATAAAAATGTGACATGATTTTACTTTCATCTCTGACCTCCTGCTGAGGCTCCTTGAGAGGAGGCACCATGTCTTCTAATCTTCACGTTGCCGTACCAAGTACAGGGTCTGGTACATGGCAGTTAATAAATAGGTGTTGGATGAATGAATGGAAACTGTGGCCCTCAGAAGTAAGTGATTTGCCCACTGCCACAGAAGTGGAGCTAGAACTTATATTTTTTGGATAAATGCCCTCTTTGTTTTAATTAAGGCTTACTCTCTGTTTGTTGTAGAATTTATTAAGGCATAGGTAGAAGGAGAGGTCAATAGATGAAATCTTACATGAATTTATGTATTTGGAGGGAATATTAAAGAAAACATCTAATCAGGTTTTAGTTAAGTATATTCATGAAATTCAGATTATTCTCTTTTAGGAATATGATGAGGTCTCTGCACTGTGGGGTACATCATAATCAGTTTAGTTAAAATTAAAAAGGTAAAAGCTAAAGCATTCTCTGAAATCTAAAAGGTAAATATTCATTAACTGGTTTTTGGCATTAATTTATATACTACACAATATACTAGAATTTAAGTATTATATTTTGAAATGTTTGGCCTGTTGGGCAGATTGTTATATGGTATATAAAAATGAACTTTTGACTTGCTTCTTGAATTGAAGTGCTTAAGCTGTTTCAAGATGGATTGATTATATGTCAAATAAACTTGTTAAATGTTTATTTTATATATTTCATCCTCATATAAGCCAATATACCTTCATGATTTGATTTTTTTTCTTAAAACAATTTTTAAAAAGCGACCACTTTTTGCCTAACTTCTTATTTCTTTTCCATCTCAATAACTAGAGCTGGACTGGCCATTATGGAGGAGGAGCTGCAGCACTCGCACTGCGTGAATTGTGTCAGTAGACGGTGTATGACCAGACCAGAGCCTGGGATCTCCTGTGACTTGATAGGTTGTCCATTGGTTTGTGGAGCAGTTTTCCATTCTTGTAAAGCTGATGAGCATCGACTTTTATGTCCATTGGAACGAGTACCTTGCTTAAATAGTGACTTTGGATGTCCATTTACAATGGCTCGAAATAAAGTTGCCGAACATCTAGAAATGTGTCCTGCAAGTGTGGTGTGCTGTACTATGGAGTGGAACCGATGGCCAGTTAGTTATGCAGACCGGAAATCATATGAAAATCTAAGCAGAGATGTTGATGAAGTGGCACAATTAGATATGGCCTTGGCCCTTCAAGACCAAAGGATGCTCTTAGAGTCTCTCAAAGTAGCCACCATGATGTCAAAAGCAACTGATAAAGTATCAGAACCTAGAGAACAGATCTCAGTTAAATCAAGTGTCCCAGAAATTCCACATACTAATGGTTTGGTGTCTGTTGATGAAGACTCTTATGGTGCACTTTATCAAGCTACTGTTGAAACAACCAGAAGTTTGGCTGTTGCTTTAGATATCCTGAATACCGCCACAAGAGACGTTGGCATGTTAAGTACGAGTCTGTGTGCTTCCGCAAATGAAATGAAAGAAGAAGAAAATGCCAGAGAAAGCTTACAGAACAGAAACTTGAAAGACCAGGACCATCTTTATGAGGATGAGATAGGAGCAGTAGGTGGGATTGACCATAATGACACAAGTCAGAATGCCCAGTCTGAACAAAATGGCTCAAGTGATTTATTATGTGACTTGGATGCCAGTTCTTATGGCACTTCTGCTCTTTGTAATGGCTTTCCTTTGGAAAATATATGTACACAGGTCATTGAGCAGAATCAGAATTTACATAGTGACTCAAAACAAAGTAACTTAACAAATAGAGAATGTGTAGCATCAGATGGCCCTTCGGAACCTTCTAGTTCACTTTCAGTAGCAGCACAAGTTAGGGAAGTAATACCACCTAATGCTTTGCCTAATGGCACAGTTCAGCATATCCTCATGCCAGATGATGATGAAGACTTGTGTTGGAAAAAAGTAGACTTAGGGGACCTAAGGAATGTGGATGTCTTATCTTTCAGTCATCCTCCTTCATTCAAATTTCTTTCTAATTCGTGTTGGTCTAAACCAAAGGAAGATAAAGCAGTAGATACATCAGATTTGGAAGTTGCAGAAGATCCAATGGGTCTCCAAGGAATAGATCTAATCACAGCAGCATTACTGTTTTGTCTAGGAGATTCTCCAGGTGGGAGGGGTATATCTGATAGTCGCATGGTTGATGTTTATCACATCGACTTTGGGACGCAGACCTTTTCACTTCCATCTGCCATATTAGCTACAAATACAATGGTTGGGGAAATAGCTTCAGCTTCAGCTTGTGATCATGCCAACCCTCAGCTTTCAAATCCAAGTCCTTTTCAGACACTTGGGCTGGATTTAGTATTGGAATGTGTCGCTAGGTACCAACCCAAGCAGCGTCCAATGTTTACATTTGTTTGTGGACAGTTATTCAGAAGAAAAGAATTTTCATCCCATTTTAAGAACGTGCATGGTGACATTCATGCTGGACTCAATGGCTGGATGGAACAGAGGTGTCCTTTAGCATATTATGGTTGTACCTATTCTCAGCGTAGGTTTTGTCCATCAACACAAGGAGCAAAGATTATACATGACCGCCATTTGAGGTCATTTGGAGTTCAGCCATCTGTATCTACAGTGTTAGTAGAGCCTGCTAGAAACTGTGTGTTGGGATTACATAGTGACCATCTAAGTAGTCTTCCTTTTGAAGTCCTGCAACATATTGCAGGCTTTCTTGATGGCTTCAGTTTATGCCAGCTCTCATGTGTATCCAAGTTAATGAGGGATGTGTGTGGCAGTCTTCTTCAGTCTCGTGGAATGGTCATACTGCAGTGGGGGAAAAGGAAGTATCCAGAAGGAAATTCATCATGGCAGATAAAAGAAAAGGTTGGTTTAATTTAATTGTATCAGTCCCTTATTTGACATATAATAGGCACTTAATAATGTTGTTGCTGAATTAATAAAATTAACCTTGTTGCAAAATTGACCGTCCTTAAAACTTAATAATTCAGTATGATGACAGACTTTTTTATGATGATAATAAAAGCAAGAATAGTTAGAATTGTTAGTCATAATCACATATTTACTGCAGACATCCTAGAACTAGATTCTAATGTCATATGACAGAGGCCACTTCCAGTTCTTCAGTTGAGGGGTTCTGTACCTGTTTACTTCTTCTGTAACAACTCCCTTTGCTTGAGTCCATGTTAGCCACCTTCTAATTTGGGCTCCGTCTGAAACATTTTCACCATAGAAAAAAGGGGGAAGCAAGGAGAAGGTTTTCTACTGCTTGCAATTGGCAGTTTTGGTCCATTCTTAGCAATTTCTTTCTTAGAACTTGGTTATTACAGGTAGAACTTAAATAAGGAGACATGAAAAAAAATCTACTACTAGTAAGTGACCAATGGAGTATTTGGGGTATAGAGAATGTAAATGGATGGATGTGGAAATGTATTAGGCTGAGGTGAGATAAGGGCAGTAGGATTTGATATTGTTGACTCTGCGTTTAGTACAGTACAAGGGAGTGTTGCAGATTGGAAGCTTGAGCTGGAGGTTGGGAACAAATCCTGGCTCCACCATTTTCCTCCTGTGATATCTTACTTTTGGCCAGCTTCTGTCTTGAGGTACTATCCAATAGAAACTAGAAGGCATTACAGATACCTTTGATTGAAGGTGTTTTTTCATTTTAGAACATTTATAATATGAAACTTTGATTTTATAAAGTAGAAAAAAATTTGATAAACTTCACATTGGTTGAACAGGGTTCACATTTCTGGCTACTTTGTTTTTGCCACCCTTAGGTTTTCTCTTTTTTTCACTTATTGCTCCAGTTTTTCAGAATTCTGCATCTGCTTTTGTGTTCTCCTGAAGTTTTGACCAGTAAATGAGCACACTAATTATTTTATGTAGAAAATTTCATACTTGCTGCATATATGTGGGTATGTGTGTATTTTCATTTTCTACATGATTTGGTGTCTCTCTGCCATTTGGGATGAGACACTCAGAGCATGGCCCGTTTTTGTCCTTGCCCACTAGTATTGACCTATGAGGTAAAATATTTTCTGGGGATTTTATTGCTGCAGAAAACCTCATCTACTCTTGGAGTTTAAATTGCCATCATTTATTCAAATTACATGTGTATATCCTGGCCATTTTCTCCTCTGAACTCCAGTCCATTATATACAAGCATCTACTGGACATCTGCACTTGATTATGTCACAGCTTCAGCAAACTCAACAGGTCCCACCTACTCCACTTTTCTACCCCTCTTAATCTCAGAAAATGGCATTTTCATCTCTGAAGCTGCCTAAACTAGGAATTTGGGAGTTAAGGTTGACCCCTTTTTTTCCCCCCCTTTATTTCCATATCCAGGTAATCACAAAGTCCTGTTGTCTCCCTTCTTCATACCTCTCAGGTTTGCTTACTGTTTCTACTGCGGTTTCCCTAATTAGTCCGGCCTGTAGTTCTCTCCTGGGTTACTACAGTAGCCTCTTCCTTACTGGGTTTCTGTTTCCAACTGAGTCCCTCTCCAGCATATTCTCTATAGAAGAGGTAGAGTGATAAATAATTTCTTAAATACAGTTCTTATGCTGTAGTGCTTGAAAACTTTTTAAATGTCCGTCCATTGCCCTGGGGTAGAGGCAGACTCCTTAATGAAACATTTAAGACTTTTCATAATCTTGTCCTCACTTACCTCTTCAGTTTCCTTTTGTCACTTTATATTCCAACCATGGAATTTATTTACAGTCGTCTGATGTTTTCTTCTTGCCTTAAGGTGTTTGAGTACACTGTCCCTGATACCTACATCTGAACACTTGAGATGTTCTAGGCAGTGTGTACTTTACTTTCGTTAATGTATTTAATCTACTGTCCCTATTTCATGGATGAAGAAACTGAAGTATAGAGAGGTTAAGTAACTTGGCCAGTTGGTGGATTCAGACCCTGGGAACCTATTTCTGGGGGTTGTGATCATCATCTCATTGCTATATCCTGCTTACTCTTCAGATCTTACATTGTCAAGAAAGCCTACTCCGACCCCGTTGAAGCCCTTAGGGAGGTGCACTGCTCTGTGTTCTTGTGGTGTTCCATTATGTACCTCCTACCCTATGTACCCCTACTGAAGCACTGACCATGCTGTTTGGAAATTCACTGACGAATTGTCAGTTTCTTTCATTAGACTAAGTTCATTGAGAAGTGAGACTCTCTGGGAACCAAAATATTAATTGCTTAGCATAGCACCTCCCATATAGCAGGCACTAAGTAAATACTTGATGTATACTTGGATGCAAAATTGGCCCATTACTAAGAAACCTTGTCATCAGGAGATGGGAGCCGTGCATTTTTTCCTGAGTTTGTTTCACCAGACTCTTTTGACTGTGTGGAAGTAGGGAGGCTGTCTGCCACCGTTGAATCTTTCAGCAAATTCATTCTGTGAAGCTTAACAAAAACTCAATTCTTAGTATAGTTTTGTGGTTATGGGGAATTGTAATCTATAATGTCTATTGTTAGCTACTCTCCAGGCCTTCACTGACATCTGGGAAATGACTCCATGCAGGGTAATTGATATAACCTTAAGAAGTATAGCGATTAAGTACCTTATGTGCTGAACTATTCTATTGCTGGCTGAAAAATAATTGTGTTCAGAAGTTGAAGGCATCTGGCCACCCCAGAATTCGTAGCATTCTTTTCTGAGAAGCTGTAATGAGTGCTGAGGGCTTCTCTCAAATTCACAGCTGCTTTCTAGAGTATCTGCTGTTTGCCATGGGTTCAGGGTTCTCTAGACATTTGCTTGTTGATTAGCTTAGCTAGGATGCCTAGGCCTGTCTTGCTGTATTCGTGCTTGTTACCTATGTTCAGGTAACTTTATATTTTCCAATTGTAAAGATGAGAGGGGGCCACCACAGTCATTGCTGGACCTATAAGGTGACAGTGCTTCAGGGCTTGGAGCTGCTGAGTGGGCAAAAGGGAAAGTAGTTCTTATTTTTACCAGAACAGGGATGGCATGTAAATATTTTTCCCAGAAATGTATTTTACAGTGATATGGAATTAAAAAATGATTCATTTTACAAAAAGCTCTATAAAAATTTCCAGAAACATGTTGAACAAATTGAAGCACTTGTGTTCCTCGTTATTACTAAGTGCGTTTACTACTTATAAATAATGAAAAGAAAAAGTACCTTGGCACAATATTCTAGAGTATTTTTTAGTATACTTCATATGGTGTAATAGGAATGGGAGAAAAACTTGGAGAAAAAAATAACACTTGTACTGTCAATATCTCCAGACTATGGGTAGGTCTATATATATATATAGACATTTGGATAGGATGAAAGACTGGTGTACAATATGCATTATTTTAGGAAGTAGCTCTGAATATTTTATAAAAATTGCTTAATAAGTAAGCCAGGTTGGATGTGATTTTCAATGTTGAGTTTTGTCTTTTATTTTCTTTTTGGTTATATTTATTGAAGTTATAATGTCATAGAAATGATTTATCTTACAAATACTTGATAAACAGATTTGTATCCAAATGGATTACTACTTCCAGTTTTGTAGCTAACTACTTGAAACTTTATATTAGATATTTCTCTTAACAGTTAGAAATGTATGCAGTTAGAGCAAGAAGTATGTTTTGATTCTTGTAAATTGACTTGTTTAAATCTGAAGTAGAATTTTCTTCTAGGTATGGCGATTCAGTACTGCATTTTGTTCTGTCAATGAATGGAAATTTGCTGACATCCTAAGCATGGCTGACCACTTGAAGAAATGCAGTTACAATATTGTAGAGAAACGGGAGGAAGCAATCCCATTGCCGTGTATGTGTGTGACACGAGAACTCACTAAAGAAGGACGTTCACTTCGCTCAGTTTTAAAACCTGTACTTTAAAAACTGTAATTCCACTTGCACATACATGCAAGCACCTAGTATAATTTCTTGGTAATATGTGACACTTTATTAATGTATTAAAGATTACAACTAGCTAAATTCATTGTCACTATGTATATAATGTTTTGAAGTGACCTATATTTTTATAAAGTACTGTTTAGTTGGAAAAAAAGTTGCCTTAATGTTTGAAATGTGTGAATTTTTTGGAACTTGCTGGACAGGGTGATTTAATTTTTAGCTACATAATTTTCAGAATTAGTATTTTTAGTGGTGTGCATATTTTGGTTCTTAAATTTTTTGCTTCTTAAACTAACAAGATCCTGACCAAACAATTTATTCCTCATTTTCTATGGGTTATAACCTATGCATTCAAAAATCAAAACTTTGATTCTAATTTTTACATCATAGGCTTTTCAGATTCAGAAAACATTCAATTGCTTAAACACTGCATAAGACCATCATAAAGTTTTTATTTTTTAGTGCTCCCCTTATATAATTGTTGATATGTCGATGATCTCTAATATATACATAATATTTAAAATCATGAGTAATGTTGATAATGCCATTTATCATGTTTTAAAAATAGTCCAGAAAAATGTTTTCGCCTTACATATTTACAACTCTCATACTGAGAGTTGACCATATGCAGCTTTTTTTGGTTAGATGCCACATCCAGAGACTCATGGCAGTGTGTTATGTGACAGGTTAAAGCAAAATCAACAAAAAAAAAACCTGTGAATTTAATTTGAAACTGTATATGGTATTATATATTTGCTAGGTATTTGGTACTTGGAGAGAAGAAAATACAGTTGGCCCTTCATATCTGCAGGTTCCATATCCATGGATTCAACCAAAGGATGGAAAATATTTGAAAAAAAAATTCCATGAAATTTCAAAAAGCAAAACTTGAATTTGCCACTCATCTTCAACTATTTATATGGCACTTACATTATTTTACTATTATTTACCTAGCATTTACATTGCATTAGGTACTATAAATAATCTAGGGATGATTTACAGTATATGGGAAGTATGCGTAGGTTATGTGCAAATACTATGCCATTTTATATAAGAGACTTGAACATCTGTAACTTTTGGGACCGTAGCGGGGTCCTGGAACCAATCTTCTGCAGATACTGAGAGACGACTGTATACCTCATTTTAAGTTTGAATTGGGCATGTTCCGTGAATAAATTTCAGATATTCAGAATGCAAAGGGCTTAACTTTTTATCACAAGTGTTTAAAATTTTTGCCTTTTGATGTTGATAAAAATCACAATTATGTTGTTTTAAGACATTTAAAAATGTGACATTTGCTATCTTTGTAAGATGACAATCATGAAATGCAGAAACCTGTCCTGGTTGACAGTCTCTTTAAAACATTTCCAGGTTAATATTCCATAGACTTCTCTACCAAAAAAGTTAAGAATTGCATCTTTGTGTAAAACCAAAATACAACAAAGATATTCAAAGAACTATTCTTGAGGTATTTTATTATAGTTTTCAAATTGATTTATACTGTTATTAACCTGATATGGTCAGTTTAGAAAAATGAATATATCAGTATTAAGAAATAAATTGCAAAGATGGAGACTTGTACTTAAATAATTTAGGTAACTTGTGGCATTTGGTCGTCTGAAATGGTTACAAGTTACTTTGCTAAAAAAAAACTTGAAAACTATTTTGTCTTCTCTTCCTACATTTGTCCCTGAGAATGCTCTATTAACTAGGTTCTTGATTCCCATGTGTGGCAGTCGGGCAGGGCAGAGGCGTTCCTTGGGCATTACAAAAGAATTCTGAATTGCTTTAAGACTTGGTTGGATCAAGGCCTTATTACAGTTGAAAAATACAGCGTTAAAGACTAATCAATTGTTTTGCCCCACCTGTCATTTTAATTAGAAGAATACTTATTTCTTAGTGCTTAAACCAACTTTTTCAACTGTGAGATTTGAATTGCATAAACAGTCAGAAATAAGATATCAAATACTGTAAAATATAACTCTGCCTTTTAAAGTTTTGCTGAAGAATGTGTCTGGTTAGGATAGCACAAACATTAACTTTTTGTTTTATGGTTGTGCTTTTTTAAAATCCTTGTTTTTTAAGTTTAGACTCCATGTTTCCACACTGGATCATGAGATATTTAACATTTTCTACCTTTTATTTCTTTTACACGTCTTTGGCTGTTTTCTTTTTTGTTTATGCCACCATACTATTTTGTTAAAATGTTTTCTTTGTGCATTTGTTCAAATTCTAATAAAATTAATATTTTCCTTTATATGGCTCAGTAACTTAAAAAGAAAAAACTTACATTTAAATAAAATTTTAATCCTTGATTGACAAATTCCAAACACAGTCATATTGTTTCTGTAGTATTGTTTCTGCATGTTGTAGGAGTTGCTTGTTGATTATCATTGCTCGCCCATGTTTTACTGGTGAACATTAATTTTTTTTTTTAATATAGAAAACTCATCAGTTAGTGTTCTCTGCCCCTTCAGTGTCTTCTTGAAAGTAGTCCCACCTAGGGATATTGAAAGGCTGAAGAGTTTCTGGCAATATTATTTTTCTAAAACTTGTAATAGGAACAATCTGTCTAGCCTTTTAAGCATGAAAAGGTTTGTGTTTTGGCCAAGTAAGTTGTCATTTGAGAAGCCTTTGTTGATACCTTAGTCTTTGCTAACCAGCAAGATAAAGGGCAGGTATTAGGAAGGAGGGAAATATCTGAATTCACTTTTCTCCTCTGCCTTTTTCCCCAGAACTGCCTGTTAGCTTAATCTCAATGCCCCCCCACCACCCTGTCTGTCTGTCTGTCTCTCTCTCTGTCCTTCTCTCTTTCTGTAGCTTCTGAGAATCACAGTTCACTTAGAGTAGTGGTTCCCAAAGTGTGGTCCCTGGACCATCAGCGTCATCTGGGAATTTGTTAGAAATGCAAATTCTTGGGCCCCTTCACAGACTTAGAGAATCAGAAACTATGGGGTGGGAACCAGCAATCTATTAACAAAGGCCTCCCCAAGTGATTCTGATGCATGGTAAAGTATGAGAATTCAGAGGAAAGCCTGGGACTATGCCAGCTCTTCTCCTGAATGATGTGTTATTGGAACAGATATATGTGTGCATGTAGCTACATGTATGATCCGAAATTAAGAGTAATAGTAATTTATTAGTATTACCTAAATGATCAAATTTAATGATATATGTTGTCACAATCTTACAGCCATATGACAAAATACATTAGGTACCATGTTTGTTGGACATTTTTTTAAAAAGTATTTACTAGTAACTTAAATTTACTCTTAGTATTTCACTAGTGTTTCTTCTGGTCAAGGTTAATTGCAGATTGTTCATTAGCGCTAACATTTAGCCTAGTCATCATTCATTCTCTTGTTGAGTGGTTGCAGAATCATGTGAACATATTAGATTTCTAGGATGGACAGAGTAGAGGTAAAATGATACTGGATTAAGTTCTACAAGAATTCTGTAGGAATTCTTTCAACACTATCAATAAGAGGTATTAAAGATTGGGTTTCTGGTATATCAGTAGTATAGAATCTTTTTTGGTCTTTGACCCTGTGCTACATGTCCCAACAATGTTGTTGCTATTATTAACTATCCCTTAACATTGGAATCCTTGAAGATATGGTAGTTTATACTACCATATTTATAACAGGTTTTTAATCTCTGGCAATTTGAAGGTAGGTTTTGGTGTTCAGAAGCAAAACAGATTTCATGTTTTGCATCCCAACCTAAAACGACATGGAGCTTATTTATTTTAAAAATTTTCTAAGGAATATTTATACAAACATTAAAAAATATGTTTGTTTCATGCATGACACACCACATTGGAAAGTGATATAATTGGAACCTGCAGAGGTGGGTGTTTAGAATTACAGTGGAAAGAAAGTGATTGGCCTTCGTTCTCTCAAAAGGCTGGATAAATCCTTCTGATGGAAATAATTTCTCTGATGTGTGTTTGGCTGGTTATCTAAATATAGCTCTTAGTAGTCTTAACATGATTGTGAGGCCTAGAAAGCAAGAGTGTATTAGTGATGCCGTTAAAGAAAATCAGTTAATCAGTGACTCGTCCATTGTGTTTAAAATAATTCAGTGATTTTTTTTTTAGGATTTGATCTGAAACTGATTTCCAAACAAAAAAGTTCAAGATGTACAAGTAAAGGCTAACGCTAGTAAACTCCATTTTAAATAAAATAAGGGGAGAGGAAGAATGGTTTCTTTTAAAGTCACCTTTTTCACAATTTTCCTTGATTTAAAAGATCAAAGTAAGTTTAAGTTTCCATTGTATGGATGAAAAAACCTAGGTACTCAAAGTTTAAGTACCGATGAGCGTTTTGGACGCAGTTCACTTTTCTTTACAAATGCAGAAAGAGAAGGGAAGTTTAGATGTAGGGAAATTATTTTGGAAAATATTGTTGCCTAGAGTATTTGATTACTAATAAGTGTTTTGGAAAGAGTTATTGAGTAATACCAAAAGGAAACAAAGTAGAAATTAAGTACCGTATGCTGCTCTGAAAATCCTTTGTAAAAATAGGGCCTTTTGCTGAATTTTTACAAGTATTTTATTACATCTGTGATTGGTAAAATCTATAAATGTATTGTTTATACATATATTTATTTGCATGTATTATCTCCATAAATTGGCCAAGTAGATTTTAATACATCTTGAGATATACTAATGGAGATACATCTCGAAGTGCTGTTTTACCTTAGAACATTTCAAAACTGACATCTTGTATTCAGAATGTTTGACATTCCAATGTATTATGTGGGGAGTAACTTTTCATTAATTTAATAAACTACAAAGAAATGAGTTACAAGGATGATTCATAAACTATAGAAATACAGTAAAAACTCATTGATATGAATCTCCTATTTTATAATTTTTTATCTTTGACGTGCTGTACTGAAGCATCTGTTATTTACTATGAAGAGCATTGCTGAAGCAAACTGACAACAGAAACAAGGGAAATCTGTTTCCTTTTCACTAACACCAGTAAAATTTTAAGCATCCTCCAGATCATATTATTAACCGATTTGCATGCAAATATGATAGGAAAGGAACTACATGGGTAGTTCTAGTGGTGGTAATAGTGTGTGTGTTTGAAAGTAATATAAATGCATTTGTGTTGAACTCTTAAGACTGACCAACTAATCAGGTCAAATTGTCCTTTCCCAGTAAAAGCAAATTCCTCAGGTTTAATTTTTACCTTTTTCTAATGTAAATTGTTAGAATTTTTTTCTCAGACAAGATCTTCAAACAGGTAAACAGGTTGATACATGTGTTGGTTCATCCTTGGGCAGAGGAACTGACTAGAGTTAGATGGCTTTCTATACCCCTTCCAGTCAGAGAGTAACATTGTTAGATTACTATTCAGTGGTCTAATGATACAAGAACAGTAGCAATAATTTGTGATTGCTCAAAAGGTTGAAGTTGAAAAAAGGAGATCCTGCCTTCGACTGTCCTCCTAGAATTTTTTCTTCATTGAAGTCCTCCTTTCCACATTGTCATTATTGCTTGTTTATCCTATGACTTCAATTTTCTGACCAGGTGATCAAAAAACCTAGATTAAGTACACAGAGTTTTTAAAAACTTGTTTTGCTGATCAGCCTATGTTTAGTAGTTTTGATCAATAAAGTTTAGATTTGATTAAGTAACTTAGCTTCTTTTAAAGTCTCAGCTCACAAATAAGTTTGTAGTGTTGAAAAATTGAAATATCAGCATTCAGGTTTAATCACATTATTTGATTAAAAGAAATCAAACCATAGTAATAGAAACAATAGGGTACTACATCTGTTCAAGTGTAAAATTACCCAGTGAATATTTAATTATGTCAACTGGATGTCTTTTTTATCAACTGATAACTTTAAAAAATTGTTACCTGTATTACCTTCCCATTTAGGTCACCACAGAGCATTGAGTAGAGTTCCCTGACCTATATAGTAGGTTCTCATTAGTTATC
Organism: Balaenoptera musculus; assembly: GCF_009873245.2. Taxonomy (NCBI): domain Eukaryota; kingdom Metazoa; phylum Chordata; class Mammalia; order Artiodactyla; family Balaenopteridae; genus Balaenoptera; species Balaenoptera musculus. The sequence continues at coordinate 20,022,490 of NC_045796.1, forward strand.
TATTTTATACATAGATAAGTCAAAGTTTAGGTATTGATGAGTGTATTGGAGTATTTGAGAGCAATGTGTTCTGACTTTTCTTTACAAACGCAGAAAGAGAAGGGAAATTATTTTGGAATATATTGTTGTCTAGAATATTTGATTCCTAATAAATATATGTATACATAACAGCTGATTCACTTTGCTGTACAGTAGAAATGAACAACATTGTAAAGCAACTGTACTCCAATAAAAATTAATTAAAATTGTTACCTGTATTAGAGATCTGAAATAAAAATAGAGAATAGTATTGATTCCCTACAACATTCCAGTAGTTTTATGATTAAAAACTCTGACATATGAAATAAATTGCTTTAAATGGTTAATAATTCGGTGGATGTGAATTCTAAAGATTTTTATGCTGCATTTAAAATGTTAAAGCTGTATTGTTCATTTGATCAGTGTTTAAGCACCAATCAGTCCTGAAAACTTGAATTGGATTCTGAGAGGTAATTGCACTGACTCATTAACTTACCTCAGATATCATTTAGTTTCCAAAGTATCTTCTTTTTCTCATGATTAACATGAAGTCATTTTTTATCTTAATTGCAAAAGAATATGGTATTTATTGAAAAACATGCTAAGTGAAAGAAGCTAGACACAGAAGGCGCCATACTGTAGGATTCCATTTATATGAAATAATCCAGAATAGGCAAATCCATTGAGAGAAATCAGATTAAGCGTTGTGGGGAGGGAATAGTAGGAAGTGACTGCCTGATGGATACTGGTTTCCTTTTGGTGGTGAAAATATTCTAGGACAAAAATAGTGTTGATTGCACAACATTGTGAATGTACTAAATGCCACTGAATTGTTCACTTTAAAATGGTTAAAATGGTAAATTTTACGTTATATGTATTTAACCACAATTTTTTAAAAAAGGGGGAGTATTTGCAGTCATTACTAAAGGTAAAAAGTACAGTGTTCTCAAGTGTGAAATGCTTAAGCTATGGTTTAGAATTAAATTACAGCATTAGTAATGTAACACATTTATTCAGTTTAAAGTCCTAATGAAATTCATGAATTCTATCACAGAAGTACTGCTGACAGCAGCGGAAATAAAGTTGTAATTCATCACAATTTTCTTATATTTAATACAACTGTAACAGTGAGTAATTGGCTTCCATGTTAATGTTCATTTTTCACCTTTTACATTTTCTTATGATTCCTTGTGGCACATCTCAATCACATTTTTTAAAGATCCGTATTTAAAATCATGCTTTGAAAAAAAATTTGTATAATTTTCATGATCATTTTTTATGGTTTTATACTTCATGTTCCTTTTAAAGAGAAAGTACACTGATGTATTAGATAAGACTAAATAAATTGAACTGATGTATACATTTTGTATTCTTTTGAATTGTCTTGTGGGAAAATACTTGAATCTTGGCATTGGTAGGTACTTTAATGATCATTTAGTTTCTCATTTTATATTTGGAGAAATCAAAGCTGAGTTTGTCAGTGTTTGTTCATTCAACAAGAATTTCTTGAGCACTGATGCCAGGCACTGTGTAGGCTTGATTCTGGAAGGTTGTGACATGCCTCATGAACTACTACTACTTCCCCCTCCTCCTATGACTACTATGTATCTGGTAACGTGGACAAATGGACAAGTTCCAAAGAAGTAAAGGCTTTAGGCCCTTTAAAGGGCCTAAAGATTCTTCATATGTATCTTCCTCAAACACTAAAGACATATTCTTTAGTACAGTAAAATACACATGATTATAAATAGTCTATTACTTGAGGAATGCATTTATTAACAATTAAGTTTGCTTTCATGACTTTAGGAAGGAGGTATTTTTAGATTACATTAAGCCAATTACTTTCCACTGTCTTCTAAGGAGCTGACTAGAAAATTGTTGGTTAAAATCAATATTTAAAAAGTTAAATTGCTTTGCAAATAACTGTGCCTCTCATATGATTGGGGGTGTATATGCCAGCTAAGGTGTGTGTGTGCTCCTTGAACAACAATAAGTATAATTAAATGAGCTGAACACATTGAGGCTGATAGTATGATCTAAACTATCACGATAAACAGAGTAGACAAGAGGAGACTTACACCACAATAGGTCTACTTAGACACTGCAACAAGGTCCAAAGTCAAGGAGTGGGAGGAAGGGAAATAACTGTGATAATTCTACTCTATATTTGTTGTGATTTTTTGCTTTAGTGATTTCTTAGCAATTTTGTGATATTTCTACAAGAGTTAGGACTTTTATCAAATAGGTTATTTGACCCAGATTTCCTTAGTCATCACCTCTTATTCTGTCCTCTTGCAGGCTACATTTCTGCACTATTTCCCAAACACTTTACATCCTTTCATGTCTCTGAGCCTTTACATATGCTTTTTATTTGGCCTAGAATGGCCTCCCCCAAATTCTTTGGTAAACTTCAGATACTTGGTGAGGATCCAATTCTGATGTCACCTGTTTTTTTCCTAGACCTTCCCAAGACAGTGAGTCGCCCTCATCTATGACCCCACCCCTTTTTAAAAAATTGTACCTTTTTTCAGTATTCATCACACTGCACTGCCATTATCTATTTGCTGATATCTGTACACTGCTATATATTGTGGACCCTTTTAGGCAGAAACCATGTCTCACTTGGCTTTGGATCTCTGTGCCTAGCAAAAGGCCTTACACACAGAAGGCATTCAGTAGATGTCTGTTGAACTAATCATGAAAAATGACAATATTTTAAAATGCTGTTTCAGTTAGCTTTTGCTGCATAACATGCCACCCCAAAACTTCATGGCTTGAAACAAGTTTAATTAGCTCATGATTAGTTGGCTAGGTTAGTTTGGTCGGGTCTGACTTGGCTGATCTCTGTCTGGTTGGCTCATGCATCCATAGTCAGCTGATGGGTCAGCTGGAAGTTAGATGATCTAAGACAGCTTTACGGGCATGTCTGGCAGTTGGCAGGCTGTTGGCTGGGGTGATGGGGATGATTAGGCCACATGTCTGTCATCATCCATTAGGCTAGCCCAGGCTTATTTACGTGGCAGTAGCAAGAACAGCAAGAGAGTAAGCCCCAATGTGCAAACCACTGCTTGTCACATTTGTGAATGTCCCATTTCCCAAAGCAGGTACACGGCTAAGCCCAGATGCAAGGGATGGAGAAATAGACTCCACCTCTCTGTGGGAGAAGCAGTAAAATCATGTTGCAAATGAGTGTGTATATAGGAATGGGGAGAATCTGTCCATTTAAATTTACCATAAATGCCCAGGAAATTTCTAATTTGATAGTCCCACCTTTCCTGTTTAGAGTTTTCTAGCAAAATCCCCTAAATATTAAAAACTATTCAAAAATGAAGGACCAATTCAAAAATGGAGGAGAACATCAAGTTTTGTAAGGACAGCAGGGAGGGGCTGCACAGGACAGAGAACAGCAGCAGGTGGGGAGCATTGTGGTAGAAAAGTGACTCCTTAAACTTTTAATGTTTACAGCATCTGTAGTCACCACCACCTTTCATTGCTAGTATTAGTAACTTGTAAGATTTTTTTTTTTTTTTACTACTTTTGATAGGGGTATATGAATTTATTAATTTTTTCAAAGAGCCAACTTTGGCTTTCTTAATTTTCTCCCTTGTTTGTCTGTGACTGTCATTTATTTTTGCCTCTTTTCTTTATTATTTCCTTTGTTTCTACCTTGTGTTTAATTTGCTCTTTGTTTACCACCTTCTTATTGTGGAAACTTAGATCATTGATTTTAAACCTTTTTTCTTTTATACTATAGGCTTGTACAGATACTAATTTCCCTCTAATCACTGCTTCAGTTGCATCCCACAATGTTGACATGTTGTATTTCATTATCATATAATTCAAAATATCTTCTGATTTCTCCTATGATTCATTCTTTGTTTATGTAGAAGTATTATTGTGTCTTCTTGCCAAATGGAGTTTTTATCTTGAAAACATTAGCAATATGGCTATCTAGGGGAAGAGTGCTTCGGGCAAGGGATAGCGACAAGTATAAGTGCCTGAAACCAGAGTGTCCAAGTATTTTCAAGGAGTAACAAGAAAGCCAGAGTGACTGGAGGGGAGTGAGTGATGTGGAAAACAGTAGGAGAGTCAATGAGAGAGGTAATGGGAGACCAGATCAGGTAGAGCCTGGGGGGTTTTTGTGAGACTCTTCTGACTTTTAGTGAAATGGGAGCCATGACAAGCCTTTAAGTATGGCTTACTCCATGTTCTTTCATGTTAAAGGGATTGTCTGGCTACTGATTTGAGAGTAGGTTGTAGTGAAATGAGGGCTAAAAGCAAGAAAACCTGTTTGCAACCTATTGCTGTCATCCAGGCAGAAGAACAGGATGATGTGGGCCAGGGTGTTAGCAGTGGAAACAGTGAAGTACATGAGAAAATGAGGGATCAGGGATGACTTCAAGTCCTTTGTGCTGAGGAAGTAGAACTGTTATTCCCATTTACAAGTAGGAAACTGAGATTAAAAATGTAACTCTTGCTTGTAAACTTTTTTCCTCCTGAAAGACAACTGTATCAAGCTATAATTATAAATCTGTGTTCAAAGGCATACAATGTATAAAGATGTAATTTATATAATAATAACAGCACAATGGAAGGGGAAGGAAAGGAGATATATAGGAACACAGTTTTTGTATATGCTTGATATTGTTGATATTACTCTGAACTAGATTGTTATAAATTAAGATGCTGTATTAGTTTCCTAGGGCTTTCATATCAAATTACCATAAGCTGAAAGGCTTAAAACAATAAGAATGTATTCTCTCAGAGTTCTGCAGTCTGGAAGTTTGAAATCAAGGTGTCAGGAAGGTCACGGTCCCTCTGAAGACTCTGGGGAAGAAGGCTTCCTTGCTTCTTCATAGCTTTTGGTGCCTTCTGACAATCCTTGGAATTCCTTGGCTTGTAGCTGCATCACTTCAATCTCTGCCTCTGCAATCACATGGTCTTCTTCCTTGTGTCTATCTCTGTGGGTCCTTTCAGTGACACCAGTCATTGAATTTAGGACCCCTCCTAATCCAGTCTGACATTATCTTAACTAATTACATCTCAAAGACTTTATTTCCAAATTTGGTCACATTCTGAGGTTCTTAGTAGACATAAATGTCTGGGTAGACATTCAACCCAATGTTAATTGTAATCCCCAGAGTAATCTTTTAGTTAAAGAAATAACTAAAAATACAATAAAAGAGACAAAAATGGGGAAAAGTGGTACACTGGAAAATATTTAACATAAACGAAGGCAGCAATGGAGGAATAGAGGAACATAAAAAGATGTTTAGAAAACAAATAGTAAAATGGTAGACTTAGTCTAAACACTTCAATCAGAAGGAAGAAATTGTAAAAAGCAACGCAATCCAATGATACACGAGACACTTTTAGATTCAAAGACATGCATAAGTTAAAAATAAAATAATGCAGGGTCATACGGTAGTTCTATTTTTAGTTTTTTAAGGAACCTCCATACTGTTCTCCATAGTGGCTGTACTAATTTACATACCCACCAACAGTGTAGGAGACTTCCCTTTTCTCCACACCCTTTCCAGAATTTACTGTTTGTAGATTTTTTGATGATGGCCATTCTGATTGCTGTGAGGTGATACCTCACTGTAGTTTTGATTTGCATTTCTCTAATAATTAGCGATGTTGAGCATCTTTTCATGTGCTTTTGGCAATTTGTACATCTTCTTTGGAGAAATGTCCATTTAGATCTTCTGCCCATTTTTTGATTGGGTTGTTTGTTTTTTTGATACTGAGCTGCATGAGCTGTTTGTATATTTTGGAGATTAATCCCTTGTCAGTTGCTTCGTTTGCAAATATTTTCTCTGATTCTGAGGGTTGCCTTTTTGTTTTCTTTATAGTTTCCTTTGCTGTGCAAAAGCTTTTAAGTTTAATTAGATCCCATTTTTTATTTTTGTTTTTATTTTCATTACTCTAGGAGGTGGATCAAAAAAGATCTTGCTGAGATTTATGTCATAGAGTGTTCTGTTTTCCTCTAAGAGTTTTATAGTGTCTGGCCTTACATTTAGGTCTTTAATCCATTTTGAGTTTATTTTTGTGTATGGTGTTAAGGAATGTTCTAATTTCATTCTTTGACATGTTTTTCCAGCACCACTTATTGAAGAGACTGTCTTTTCTCCATTGTATATTCTTGCCTCCTTTGCCATACATTAGGTGACAATACATACGTGGTTTTATCTATGGACTTTCTATCCTGTTCCATTGATCTATATGACCCAGCAATCCCACTCCTAGGCATATACCTGGAGAAAGCCATAATTCGAAAAGATACACACACCCCAATGTTCATTGCAGCACTGTTTACAATAGCCAGGACATGGAAGCAATTTAAATGTCTCTCAACAGAGGAATGGATAAAGAAGATGTGGTACATACAATGGAATATTACTCAGCCATAAAAAAGAACGAAATAATGCCATTTGCAGCAACATGGATAGACCTAGAGATTGTCATACTGAGTGAAGTAAGTCAGACAGATAAAGACAAATATCATATGATATCACTTATATGTGGAATCTAAAAAAACGGTACAAATGAAACAGAAGTAGAGTCACAGATGTAGAAAACAAACTTATAGTTACCAGGGGTAAAACGGAGGAGGGTTAAACTGGGAGATTGGGATTGACATATACACACTACTATATATAAAATAGATAACTAATAAGGAACTACTGTATAGCACAGGGAACTCTACTCAATACTCTATAATGGACTATATGGGAAAAGAATATAAAAAAAGAGTGGATATATGTATATGTATAACTGATTCACTTTGCTGTACACCTGAAACTAACACAACACATTGTAAATCAACTATACCCTAATAAAATTTTTAATAAATAAATAAATAAAATTTAAAAAATAAAGTAATGCAAAAAGATATATCCTGCAAACAGTAACCAAAAGAGAGTTGAGTGGCTATATTACCATACAAAATAGACTTTAATAAAAATGTGTTACTAGATAGAAAGAAAGATATTTTATAATGATAAAATGAGCAATCCATCAAGAAGATATATCAACTATAAACATACACGCATCTAATAAGGGAAACACAAAATACATGAAGCAAAACATGTCAGAATTAAAAGGAAAAATAGACAATTGAACAATAATAGTTAAAACTTCAATAATTCACGTTCAATAATGGATAGAACGAGTATCCCAGAAAATCATCAAGGATATAGAAAACCTGATTAAACACTATTAATCAATTAGACCTAACAGACACCTATGAAATATTCCATCTAACAATGGCAGAATACCTATTCTTCTCAAGTGCACATGGAGCATAATCCAATGCAGATCATAATTTAGACATAAAGCAATGTATTTAAAAGGATTAAAACCACACCTAATATATTCTCTGATCACAATGGAATGAAATTAGATAACAATAATAGAAGGAAATTTGGGAAATTCACAAATATGTGGAAACTAAGCATCACACTCCTAAATAAACAATGGATCAAATAAGAAATCACAAGGGAAATTAGAAAATTATTTGAGATGGATGAAAATAAAAACACAAAATACTAAAACAAATGGGATTCAGCTAAAGCAGTGTTACAAAGAAATTTATAACTATAAATGCCTACATCAAAAAAGAAGAAATATGTCTAATCAATAACCTAATCTTCTACCTTAAGAACCTCAGGGGAAAAAAAAAAAAAGAACAAACTAAACTCAAAACAAATAGAAAGAGGAAATAATAAACTCTACAGGAGAAATAAATGAAATAGAGAATAGAAAATATCAACAAAACCAAAAGTTAGTTTTTTGGAAAGATCAACAAAACTGACAAAACTTTAGCTAGGCTGACCAAGCAAAAAACAAAGAGGACTCAAATTACGAGAACAAAGAATGAAAGAGAGAACATTACTGCTTCTTTTACAGAAAAAAAAAAAAAATTGGGAACACTCTGAACAATTTTATATCAACAAATTAGATAACCTAGATGAAATGGATAAATTCTTAGAAAGACACAAGTTAACAAAACCAGCTCAAGAAGAAGTAGTATATCTGAGTAGACCTGTAACAAGTAAACTCATTTAAAAACTTCCCACAGAACTATTAGAACTAATGAATGAGTTCACCATGTTTGCAGGGTACAAGATCAAGTTTAAATACGTTGAATAAAAAATTTTTTAAAATCAACTGTATTTCTATATACAGTAGCAATGAACAATGTGAATCTGAAATTAAGAAATCAATTCCATTTACAGTAACATTAAAATAATAAAATACTTAGGAATAAATTTAACTGAAGAAGTTCAAAACATATGTTAAAATGCTACAAAATATTGTTAAAAAGATTGAAGAAGATCTAAATAAATAGAAAAACATCCTGTGAGGACACAATATTGATAGCAGTACTCCCCAAACTGATCTACAGATTAAATATAATCCCTAACAAATCTCCAAAATGCCTTTTTTTTTTTTCCAGAAATGGACAAGCTGACCCTAAAATTAATATGGAAATACAAGGGGCCCAGAATAGCCAAAACAATCTTGAAAAAGAACAAAGCTGGAGGACTCACCCTTTCCAATTTTGGAACTTAGTTCAAAGCTACAGTAATCAATACAGTATGGTCCTGGCATAAGGATAGGAATATAGACCAATAGAATAAAGTTGAGAGTTCAGAAATCAACTCTTACATTTAAGGATTTTCAACATGGGAGCCAAGACAATTCAATGAGGGTAAGACTTTCAACAAATAGTCTTGGGGCAATTAATATCCACACAGTAAAGAAGGAAGTTAGACCCTTTCCTCACAACATACACAAAATTTCGCTCAAAATGGACCAGCAATCTAAATATAAGAGCTAAACTATAAAACTTTTAGAAGAAAAAATAACATAGGCATAAATATTTGGATCTTGGGTTAAGTGATGTTTTATGTATATGACACCAAAAGCACAAGCAATAAAATTAAAAACAGATAAACTGGACTTCATCAAAATTAAAAACTTTTTGTGTCAAAGTACACTATCAAGAGAAGAAAAAGATGATCTACAGAATGGGAGAAAATATTTGCAAGTCATATATCTGATACATGCAGTATCAAGAATATGTAAAGAATGCAAAACAAAAAGATAAATAACCCAAATAAAAAATGGATGAAGCATTTGAATAGACAGTTCTCCATAGGTGATATGCAAATGGCAAACTAGCACATGAAAAAATGTTCAACATCATTAGTCATTAGAGAAATGCAAATTGAAACCACAATGAGAGCACTTCACACCCATTAGGATTGCTATAATTAAAAAGTAGGGAAAGATTTCCCTGGTGGTGCAGTGACATAGTGGTTAAGAATACAGGGGACACAGGTTCGAGCCCTGGTCTGGGAAGATCCTACTTGCTGTGGAGCAACTAAGCCCATGCACCACAACTACTGAGCCTGTGCTCTGGATCCTGTGAGCCACAACTACTGAGCCCACGTGCTGCAATTACTGAAGCCCACGCAGCCTAGAGTCCATGTCCTGCAACAAGAGAAGCCACCACAATGAGAAGCCCACACACTGCAACGGAGAGTAGCCCCCACTCGCCGCAACTAGAGAAAGCCCATGTGCAGCAATGAAGACCCAATGCAGCCAAAAATAAAATAAAAATAAATAAATAAGTTTATAACAAAAAACTGTACATAAAAAGTAGGGGGGAAAAAAGCATTGGCAAGAATGTGGAAAAATTGGAACCCTCATACACTGCTGATGAGAATGTAAAATGCTATAGCCATTTTGGAAAAAGTTTGGAAATTTTGTTTTTAGTTTTATTTTTTGTATTTTTTTGTATTTTTGAAAATTAAAAAAATTTTTATTGAAGTAACATTGATTTGTAACATTATATAAGTTTCATGTGTATAACATTATATTTCCACTTCTGTATACCCTACAGTGTGCTCAACACCAAAAATTTAGTTCCATTGATCTATCACCATACAGTTGATCCCCTTTACCCATTTCACCCTCCCCCCCTTCCCCTCTGATAACCACTACTACGTTCTCTATATGTACATGTTTGTTTTTGTTTGGTTTGGTTTGTTCATCTATTTCAGTTTTTTGGTTTGTTTTTCTGTTCATCTTTTTATCCGTTTTTATATTCCACATATGAGTGAAATCATACAATATTGGTCCTTCTCCATCTGAATTATTTCACCTAGCCTGATACCCTCAAGGTCCATCCATGTTGTTGCAAATGGTAAGATTTCATCTTTTTTATGGCTGAGTAGTAGTCCATTGTGTATATATACCACATCTTGTTAATCCTTTGATGGACACTTAGGTTGTTTCCATATCTTGGTTATTACAAATGCCACAATGAACATAGAAGTGCATAAATCTTTTCAGATTAGTGTTTTCATATTCTTTGGATAAATACCCAGAAGTGGGATAGCTGGATCATATGGTAGTTCTATTCTTAATTTTTTGAGGAATCTCCATACCTCTTCCATAGTGGCTGTACCAATTTACATTCTCACCAGCAGTGTATGAGGGTTCCCTTTCCTCCACATCCTCACCAACACTTATTTCTTGTTTGTTTGTTTTTTTTATAATAGCCATTCTGACAGGTGTGAGGTGATATTTCATTTCAGTTTTTATTTGCGTTTCCCTAATAACTAGTGATGTTGAACATCTTTTCATGTGCCTGTAGGCCATCTGTTATGTCTTCTTTGCAAAAATGTCTATTCAGCTCCTCTGCCCATTTTTAATTGGGTTGTTGGGTTTTTTAGTTGTTGAGTTGTATGTGTTCTTTATGTATTTTGGATATTAACCCCTTATCGAATTATTATTTGCCAATATCTTCTCCCATTTGGTAAGTTGTATTTTTGTTTTATTGGTTGTTTCCTTTGCTATGCAGAAGCCTTTTAGTTTGATGTCATTCCATTTGTCTATTTTTGCTTTTGTTTCTCTTGCCTGGGGAGACATATCTAGAAAGATATCACTAAGACTGATGTCAAAGAGTGCACTGCCTATGTTTTCTTCTAGGAGTTTTATGGTAGCTGGTCTTACATTCAAGTCTTTAATCCATTTTGAATTAATTTTTGTGTATGGTGTGAGACAGTGGTGTAGTTTCATTGTTTTGCATGTGACTGTCCAGTTTTCCCAACACCATTTATTGAAGAGACTATCCTCTGTTTTAATTTTAATGTTTAAAAGTTTTTAATTTTAAAAAGTTAAAAATAGAGTTACTGTATGACCCAGCAATTCCACTCTGAAGCATATATCTGAGAGAACTGCAAACATATGGTTACATACAAACTTGTACAGAAATGTTCACAGGAACTTTATAATTATTTGTCAAAAGGTGGAAACAACACAAATGTCTGTCAATGATAAATAAATTTTAAAATGTGGTATATCCATACAATGAAATATTATTTGGCAATAAAAAGAAATGAAGTATTGGTACATTCTATGACTTGGTTGAACCTTGAAACATTGTGCTATGTGAAAGAAGCCAGACACAAAAGGTCACATATTGCATTATTCCATTTATATGAAATATACAGAATAGGCAAACTCATAGAGAAGGGAAGTTGATTAGTGGTTTCCCAGGGCTGAGATAAAAGGAGTATGGGGAGTTACTATTTATGAGTATGGGGTTTCTTTTTGGGGTGGTGGAAATATTTTGTAAGTATACTAAAGAGCAGGGAATTTTACACTTAAAAAGGGTAATTTTGTGGCATAAGCCCTATCTCAATTTAAAATATCCACTCACAGAGTTTATTACCATTAACCTACATAGGGTTTTGAAATTTTCACGTGTGCTTTGTTCTGTCTGCTCTTAATTTGATCATCAAAATTGTGTGTTGTTACAAACAGAAATGTTCAGAACATTAATTTCATTTGTGTGCTGCAGAGTAGATGTAACACTCATAATTTCTTCATTTATCTTTGCTTTCTTCTGCATTAAAAATTTATCCATGGGTAAAATTTTTTAAAAAAACTGATTTCAGCATCACAACTCATAAGCACTTAATAATTGATAATCCTGCAACAGTAAATGGTTCAGCAGTGAGAGTTATCCATTAATGAGTGCGGCACAGAAATAGACTTAGGTTATTTACCATCCTTTTCATGTTGACTGTAATGTCCTCTCCTTTTTTCCCACTCAACCAAACTTTTCTGGAAAGCCAGTGAGTGGAAATGATGTTTACATAGTGATGAACTTTAAACAGTGCATTATTGTCAAACTTTGGATCTTTGATACCATAGCAAAATTAGTAGTATAAGAGACACTGGAGTTGAGAACTTGAGGACAGCGCAAGCCTTGGGTTACTGAAACATTTACCTCTTAAAATAACTTCCTAAAAATAGTAACTCTTTATTGTATTATGGCATTCGCATTGCTGCTCTCCACCATTATTCAGCTCTTCTTTCAACTTTAATCACTGCTTTCTTAAGGAGGTATACTGTGAACACTAGAAACTCCTGGTATCAAAGGGTGTGTGGAAACTTTTAGCTCACTGCTCTCATTGAGGGTCAATGTCAAGAAAGTATTTTCTAAACAAAACACCGAAGGGCAGGCAAAGCTACTCAGCCACTCTGCATTCCCTAACTGTCTAGAGTATCTCCATTCCTTCACTCTCAGTCAGGAGACTTGCTTGTAACATCACAGGAAACTGAAGACTCAGTAACACGACCCAGTATTTTCCTTCCCATATTTATTCTAACTTTTTCTGCTTGTGTACTTATCTTTATTTCTCTTCCCCCTTGTTTTTTCTTAAAATACTATTCCTAATTGGTTACAAAGTTAATCTCTTATATCAGTGCTCTGGGTCCCATCTTCCTCTCCTACCCCTTAGGGGAAATATGCTCCATCAGTCAGCATTTATTGCCCTGTACATTCAAATTCCATCTCCATACTGAACATTCTCTCAGCTTGTAAATATGATTGTGTTCTTCATCTTAAAATAAACAGAAACTTCCATATGTGCTTCACTGCCCTCCTTCCTTCTCTCTATCTCATCATATCTCTTCATGGCAAGCCCCTTGAAAGAATAGTTTACCCTCACTTTGTATTACTTCATGCCTCATTCACTAGCCATCTTGAGCAATTTACTTTTCCTTGCAACAATGGCAAAGAAACCATTCTCAGCAAAGACTTTTTAAAATAATTAATTAATTAATTTTTTGGGGGCTGCATCGTGTCTTAGTTGTGGCACTCGGGATCTTCATTGGGTCATGCGGGATCTTTTGTTGCTATGCAGGCTCTTTGTTGTGGCACGCAGGCTCCAAGGTGCGTGGGCTTTGTAGTTGGGGTGCATGGGCTCTGTAGTTCCGGCACACGGACTCTCTCGTTGAGGCACGCAAGCTCAGTGGTTGTGTCACACACGAGCTTAATTGCCCTGTGGCATGTGGGATCTTAGTTCCTCAACCAGGGATCGAACCCACAGCCCCTGCACTGGAAGGCTGATTCTTTACCACTGGACCACCAGGGACGTCTCATCAGCAAAGACTTTCTAATTGCCAATTCCACTCGGGTATTTCTCTGTCTTTATCTTACTTGAACTCTGTGACACTTGAAACTCTTGTTTCCTATATCTTCCTTTAACTACTTCCTCTTACTTTTCCTTTAATTTATTTTGGCTGCTCTTAACTGGACTTCTCAAGGGCATGGACTATATCTTCTTCGTCTTGCCATTACCAAGCTCCTGCATCACATAGAGCAGACACACAAATATTTGTCAAATGAATGAATAAATGTTCTTTCTCAGTGTCAGGGCTCTTCTCTAATACCGGGGCACACCAGAGCTTCATCCTTGAAGCTGGCCCTTTCTCCACTCATTCTAACCATTTAACTGGATAATTACATTCACTTTTCACCTTCAGGCACTCTGGATTTGGTGACTTTCAAATCTAAACCTCCTTTAAACTCTATAGTGACTGACCTAATTGTCTTTCAGTTAACATCTCCTGGATGGCCTGCAAGTACCACAGTTCAACATGGACAAAGCTTTCCTCATCTTTCCTTTCAAAATCACTTCTTTATATCTATATGAATATCGATCAGTTGTTAGCAGCATAGATGCTGTGACCAGATTTCCTCTTTTCGCATTTAGTTTCTTCCTGAGTGGAGAGTGCTTTGATTCCTTTAGTTTTCAAAGAGAAACATTCGTGAGACAAATATTTTTCTTACTAATAGATTGCTTTTTATAGCATAACCTATATGGGTCTCTGAATCTTTTCTATGCTCTGCCAAATCCTAAAATTTCATTTTGGATTATTCTATTTTGGGATGGACCAGAGCCTGAAGGGATCAGTGGGATAAGAGTGTGTGTGTGTGTGTGTGTGTGTGTGTGTGTGTGTGTGTGTGTGTGTGTACATCATTAAGTGAAAAAATTTGAGAAGGAGAGAAAAAATTCCATTTTGCCACATATATAATAAAATGTAAAAGTATCTTTTAAAATATCTTTCTATTTATCTAGAGATACAGATAGCTATTAAGCATCAAAAAGTTTGATCTTATCAAGCACAAATGTAATGTTTATGTTACAATCACATTGCTAGCTCCTGACAATTGACATTTACTAAATAATTTCATTTTTTAAAGCATATTCAGCTACATGTCATCAGCCCATCTGCTTGTCTACAATTGCCTCAGATATTGATTATAAATAACCACTGGTTTAATACTAATAAATCTAAAGTTTTTCCCACATATATTTAAGTAAAAAGCCAGTTTGTGATGAACTCATAAAAGTGCTAACAAAAGATCAAGATAAAAAAAAAATTAATTACATGGGACTGAGTGAACTGATGAGGATGATTATAATTTTTGTGACTTTCTGTTTGAATTAAAAAAAAAAACAAAAAAACTAAAAATAGAACTACCATATGACCCAGCAATCCCACTGCTAGGCATATACCCTGAGAAAATCATAATTCAAAAAGAGTCAGGTACCACAATGTTCATTGCAGCACTATTTACAATAGCCAGGACATGGAAGCAACCTGAGTGCCCATCGACAGATGAATGGATAAAGAAGATGTGGCACATATATACAATGGAATATTACTCAGCCATAAAAAGAAACGAAATTGAGTTATTTGTAGTGAGGTGAATGGAGCTAGACTCTGTCATACAGAGTGAAGTAAGTCAGAAAGAGAAAAACAAATACCGCATGCTAACACGTATATATGGAATCTAAAAAAAAAAAAATGGTTCTGAAGAACCTAGGGGCAGGACAGGAATAAAGATGCAGATGTAGAGAATGGGCTTGAGGACACGGGGAGGGGGAAAGGTAAGCTGGGACGAAGTGAGAGAGTAGCATTGAGATATATATACTACCAAATGTAAAATAGATAGCTAGTGGGAAGCAGCCGCATAGCACAGGGAGATCAGCTCGGTGCTTTGTGACCACTTAGAGGGGTGGGATGGGAGGGTGGGAGGAAGAGGTAAGAGGGAGGGGATATGGGGATATATGTATATGTATAGCTGATTCACTTTGTTATACAGCAGAAACTAATACAACCTTGTAAAGCAATCATACTCCAATAAAGATGTTAAAAAAAAAAAAGCCAGTTTGTTCACAATTTGTAGATTAAATATCCTCCTGTTATTTCTTCCCCTGAGGTGATCTCCTAGTAGCCACTGTTCTTATCCATGTCCTTGTGATTTGGAGCTGCTCATGTCTGCTCCTTCCCACAACTAGAGGGATCTCTCTTCTCCATTCCTAGGCCTGTTAGTGCTCTTAAATACACGTCCCACCTCCCACACACAGAGCCAAACTACATTGAAAGGTCATTATTTATGTTCTACCTCATTACTCTTCTAATGGCTTACTTTTCTTCTAGTTATTAATCAGCAGACACACATCCTAAGAGATGTGTGTCTTTGCCATCTTATTGAAAAAGACTCACAAATTCTCTTTAGGATTTGCCAATCCCAAACCGTATGATATTATAATTTAACCAAATCTTTAAGGCATTCAGAATCAAATCTTCACTGGTCAGGGATTGAAATGATATTCCTTTTGCAGAATCAGACAATTAAATTTACTTTATTACTTTACAGTTTTCAGAAATCGAGAAAAATGCTACCTAACATTGCTTTTTAAAATCCTATGAGTTTCTCAGAAATCTATCATTCTTGATTTTGAGACACTAAGTTTGTAATATTGTCCAGAGTTTCCTTCATGTGTTATCTTTAGCTTAGATAGCAATAAAAGAATCATATCTAGACAGTGAGCAGAAAAGTTATCTTGACATTTTTAATATTTTTCCACTGAAGATGTGGCATGTATTACATTTGGGAACTTATATGTAATTTTAGTACTGAAAACTTTTTTCCTTAAACCATAATAATTTATTTTGTATTTATCCTCAGTAAGGCCAAAGTTCAAAATAAATATAGTTCTTTAAAGTATGACCTTTTTTCCTAATAATGGATCACTTTACTATGAAGAAAGACAGCTAATGTGGTTCAGGCATTTCAAAAGAATTTTCTAGAAGTTACAAAGTAAGATAAATAAGATAAACAAAGATAAGCCAGAGGGTAATAAGACTAGAGAAAAATGGTGATTAATTTATGGAAATTAGGTGGAAATTAGATGGAAAGAATAAAATAGAAGAGAAAAATATTCTTACGCATGATGGGCAATGAGCAGAAGAACAGTGAAAAAGAATACTTTCTACTTCAATTCATCTTGAAAAAGTTTATACAGGGGCATTATTCCAATGGTTTCAAGTTTTCTGCTGCAGAATAATATCAGACTTTGATGTTATTGCCCATCATGCATAATAAATTTTTTCTCTTTCATTTTATCCTTTCCATCTAATTTCCATAAATTAATCACCATTTTTCTCTAATCTTCTTACCCTCTGGCCCACCTTCTTTTATTTATCTTAGTTTTAAACTAAATTAAAATACAAAAATACAAGATGAACTAAAAGTTTATCCACCAAAGTGAAATTTTGTCATAACAAAAATTGGATAGACTTGAGAGGCAACCAAAAAACATGTCTTACCTCTGTAAATTTGGACATTAAATTCCTCCTACTTGATTATCTACATTATTCTACTAATTAATACATATTTTTTCCTAAATTGGCATTGTTTAAATTGACTTCCGAAGAATATGAAATTCAATATTTATTTTAAAATAGAATTTTTTCTATTTCTTAGATTACATCAACCTCTTTAATGTTTAAGTATTAATAATTAATTTTTTTAAGCTTAGAAATATACTTTCAAGCAAAGTGTAGATTGGTTTTTAAAGTGGGCCCCTAAATCTCTGCTTAAATTATTTTGAATTGTTTTGGTAAACTAATATCCTCAAGTCTCAGTAATATGTTTTCTGTCTCTATTAACTTAATGTCACCTGAACTGTAGCATCTTTTATGTGGTAGCAAATAAAATCAAAGCCTTGCAAATATCTTATAAAAGACATAAGGCCTTTGGAGTCAAAAAGCTTTGGGTTCAAATATTGGCTCAGCCACTTAGAATTTACTTAACCACTTGAGCTTCAGTATCTTAAACAGCAAAATGGGATCATAATTTCTAGTTAAGAAAATTAAGGAGATTTTATTAGGTGATGTAACTGAAGTTTGAAGCTTAGTGACCACCACAAGGCAGCTCCTATTAAACGGCCACTTCTATTATTATTACCAAATTATTTGAGAAAATCCAAGTATTTCTGAGGTAATTAGACTTTTCCCCAAATATTTTACTTTTTTATTCAGATATTTCACTTATCTAAGCGGTGAGATGCATTGTAGGCTGTTCCATATAAACAAATACTAACACTGTGAAATTTCTTTCTGCCTAAAATAGTTTTGTTTTGCACATTTCTTCTTGCAGAAAAGTGTCACACTTTCAGTTTCCCAGGTACAAATTGTCAAACGGGTCCTATCTATAAGAGAACTGTTTTCTGAAGCCAGTGAATACAAGGGAAGTTAGCAAAATTTCCCCCATTTTACCTTCTTTCCTATCGTTACTTAGCAACCAGCTAATACTTTTGAAAAATCTCCTTTGAATACTAAATTACCATGAGATTTGTGTCTATTACTAAATGGAAGATCAAATATGCAGTCACAGTTTCTCTAAAGGACACAGTTGAAACCTAGTTAGTATTTTTTCGTTGTTGCTAAGAGATCAATGTTTTGCCCTTGCTGTTTAGGAATACCATTCTGTGCTGTTACTCAGGCATAATAAATTCACAGTAATGCCTCTGAGACTGGGATTGTAAATGAGAATGTGTCATGTAGCCAACCCCTTCTCTTTAATACTTAATATGAGCCAGTCCTCCAGAAGCATTCCTTATTTGGTTCGAGAACACACACATAAAGTGTGATATGAATAAAGTACATTCCGGTTTGCCTAAGATGGATCTTGTTTACACTGTTGTTGGCACTGTTAATTATTTTAACACCTCTTTCCATGCTCAAAATTGACCTGCTTTGGACAATACATATCACGGTTACCCTAGATTTCAAAAATTTGGGGGCAGTCCAGAAGAGATTAATGGAAATAATTAGAGGCATAGGAAATAGTCTCTATGAAGAAATAACTAAAGGAATTGGGTTTATTTATTTGTAAGAAAAGAGAAAACTTAGGGAGATTACACTCTTCGAGGAGAAAATATAGAAGGAGATAATTCTAAGAGGAAACAAAAGCCTCTGTTTTCTTTCCCACCCAGGGCTGCATAGAATTAAAATTCTCACATCGGAGATACGCTGTGTAGAAAGCAGGGGTTAGGAAGATACTGTACACACTGGATTGTACCCTAGTAAAGGTTATTTTTTCTTATTTTGAGTATTCTTAAAGAACAAGTAGAATACGAACACACGCTGTGGTTTAGCAATTCTACTTCTAGTTACATACCCCAGAGAAACTTGTGCATGTACATCAGGATGTATATACCAGGCTCTTAGTAGCTCCACTGTCTATAATTGGACCACACTGAAAATAATGATTCTCTCCATTAACAACAAAATGTATAAAATGTGAGATATTCAAACAATGAAATATACTGTACATAAACAAAATTAATTGAACTTCCATGCCCCAATATGAATGTATTTCAAAAACATAGTGTTGAGCAAAAGACTTAAGTTACAGAAGAGTGTATGCAGTATGGTTTCATTTATACAAAATTCAAAAAATAGGTGAAACAATTTTTTAGTATGAGTGTCCCCAAAAGCAGATCCTAAATCAAGGATTCAAGCTCAAATATTAGCTTGAAATGTATGAAACTAGTGATATTCATTTTTTGACCTGCAAAAATGGCAAATATGGGTCAATCCAATAGTTTATTTGGGAAGGAAAGAAAAATAGCAGTGGAAGTGGAGAAATAAATAGACAAGAAGTGGAAGCAGACAATATATGGTGTTTTTCAAGCCAGCTACCACTATGGATGACTAGAGCTTAGTCCCATTAGGGAACTCAAGGGAGCCAGTGAAAAAGCACCAGAATTAACATATTTTAGGGGCAAAGCTAAGATATTTATGCACCTGTTCCTGTTAATTTTTGTTGGAGAACTGCTCCAAGGTTTGCCGAGATGCCACACAGCATTGCTGTCTACCTCGGACATCTCTAGTTTGATGGGATCAGATGGGACCTATGTTACAAAAGGCATTGTCACTTGTACCATATGCTGGAATTGCTGCAGAGACCTTTTTTGTTCTGGCTCAACTGCAACTGGTAACCTTCCAAGTTGCCCAGTGAATGGGTTGAGGCAACATTCTCGTGTGGTATGTATTCTCCAAAATCCAAAGAGGCTTATGAAAGTTCATGTCGCCTTCTTAGTTGTAGGAGTTGCAAGGTGCAGTTCTTTACTTCCAAGGGGATATGCTGGCATATCTCAGACTACTGAATCTCAAAACACTCTTTTGGCATTGCAGACCTCTGAATCTTTGAAGGAATTATTTCCAACCCTCTGGTGTACATTTTGCCTTACAAAGGCATCCAGAGTATTACAACTTTTTGATCCTCAGTTCCAATTATTTTACTATCAAATATAGTGGAGTTCTGAGAAAAGTCCAGATGACTGAGGTACCCTTGAACTATGTTGTGCTCAAGATCAGGAGAGTTATCATAGTTCTGGGAAGGCTGTGAGGTATTCTGCTATCATCCGTCATGATCCATATGATTTTTTCAAGGGCCAGATTAGTGAATTAAATGGAGATATGATGGAGTCGTGTCCCTGCCTCCTTTACACTTTTGAGGGAGACACTCATCTCTGCCATTCTTCCAGGATAAGAGTCTGTCTTGCCTGAAGTGAAGGCATTCAAGTACATACATAATTTTCTACGAACTTTTATACAATTATGATTTTACTTCATTTATTAGTTAAGTTTCTCCAGAGAAACAGAAGCAATAGGATATATATAGAGAGAGAGGAAGAGATTGATTATAAGGAATTGGCTCACATAATTATGGAGGTTGAGAAGTCCCACAATCTACCATCTGCAAGCTGGAGACCCAGGAATGATAGTGGTGTGATTTAGCCTGAGTTTGAAGACCCGAGAACCAGGAGCGCTGAGGGCAGGAGGTTTATGTCTCAGCTCAAGCATCCAGGCAAGAAGGAGAGAATTCCTCCTTCCTCCACCTTTTGTTCTATTCAGGCCCTCCCTCAGTGGGATGATACCACGCATACTGGGGAGGGCAATCTACTTTACTGATTCCACTAATTCAAATGCTAATCTCATCTGGAAACACCATCACAGACACACCCAGAAACAATGTTTAATCTGGGCACCCCGTGGTTAGTCAAGCTGACACATAAAATTAACTATGGCACTCCACAGTTACGGAGCCAATTTAAGTTTCACCAGTTCTACCGGTTACTAAGTACCTCCCTTCCAATTATATACTCAAGGACTGGAGAAATGACCATGGATGATTTCATGGACCCGTTGGACTCATTGTGAAATGGACATGGACCAGGACTCCAATTGTCAACAGATCTCTGGATGCCCCCTTTCTGACTGGATATCCATGATATTTTGGCTTCCTGACAGTTTCAAGTCAGATCCAATAGCTAAGAGCTCTTAAAAGATATAGGTATTTTCTTTTCTGCAGTGTACTTGTGTATGGCCCTTTGGTGGAAGGATTTGGAAATCAGTATGTAAGTACTTGCTAAGGCACTGAAAAGTCCTTCCTTGAGGGGACATGTCTCCCCTTCAATTAATGATATATCCACTTCCCTTCTGATGTCAATGGGCTGCCACCTGCCATTTTCTCTTCCAGATTCTTATTTTTCTCATTGACAATGAAAAGCTCAGTTCCAAAGCAGTGTCTTCTACCATTAGCCCTGGCTTCAACGAAGAGCTGCCACAGAAATTCTCAAATACTGATGCTTCCCTTAGTAGTGCATTCCTTATTGCTTTAGTAAAAGGATATCCTCTGGGCACCCCCAAGGAGCATGGTCAGCTGGTGGCTTCTCTTACCCTATATTCTAAATATTTAGTCTAGCCTGCTCACCCTGTTAAGTTCTCTGATCCCTTCCTCAATACTCTCTCTGCCAAGGCAATTTCAACATTCACATCATTCACTATGTACCATCTTTTTCCCCAAATTTGAAGGAGCCATTCCAACAATGTATTGGGACTGACCTCTTGAGTCCTTGCTAAAGACGGTATATCCTGAATCACAGGAGAGGGCCTTCAAATTAATAAGCCAATACTATATCCAGCTTATATTCCACCCCCTCATTTTCAGGCATATCCTCTCAATTTCTGCCTGTATGTATTAGGCCATGTAGCACATTTGATAAATTGTTTCCTCTCATAGAAGAATAGTTCATTTCCTATCATGAAATGATAGGACTTGAGACTTAACCCTAGTAATTGCTAGGGGATATGAGTGGGATACTAGTAACCTCTGCCACACTATATTATGGATGTGTATGTAGGAAATAAAACTATAAAGAGAAATAAGGAAATGATTATCACAAAATGAGATTTTTCAATGTTCTTTAATAGATAGGAATTATTTAACTAGTTCTAAGACTAGTCTGGATTTGCACAGGTAGTTTTCTCCTTGGCATGTCAAACTGCTGAAACATTAATATGTTTTAAAGGTTAATGGGAAGAACCTAAGGGCAGGACAGGAATAAAGACGCAGACGTAGAGAATGGACTTGAGGACACAGGAGGGAGAAGGGTAAGCTGGGACAAAGTGGGAGAGTGGCATGGACATATATACACTACCAAATGTAAAATAGATAGCTAGTGGGAAGCAGCCACATAGCACAGGGAGGTCAGCTCATGCTTTGTGACCACCTAGAGGGGTGGGATAGGGAGGGTGAGAGGGAGACGCAAGAGGGAGGAGATACGGGGATATATGTATACGTATAGCTGATTCACTTTGTTATAAAGCAGAAACTAACACACCATTGTAAAGCAATTATACTCCAATAAAGATGTTAAAAAAAAAAGGTTAATGGGGACATATTATTGAATATCCAATTTACTAATGAACATATGCCAGCTAGGTGATCTGTGCAACTTAGCTAAGAAATAAAGCAATCTGACTTTTAAGCCCTTGCATTTTAAACATAGACTTCACTTTCCTATTCTTATGGCCCATGTATTCCTGAATTCTGAAAAGATCAGCCTTAAAATCCATATTATTGACAGTTCTTTCCTTCCTCCGCCATCATAACCCTTATTACGAAGGGAAAAATTAATAAGCTAGATTTGCCAAGGAGTTTTGCCTGTGTGAACTGTTCTGTCTTTTAATGAAAATGTAGCATTCTAGATTTATGTTATATTCTTGCAAGCAACCATATTCTTAACAATGGTAATGACGATAATGATGATAATATTTGCATAGGGTTTATTATCTGCCAAGCATTGTTCTAAGCCCTTTCCTGTATATGATATCTCATTTGATTTCCTCATCAACCGGTGAAGCAGGTTCATTTTTGTTCCCATTTTATTAGTGAAGAAAGTGAGACAGAGTTTGAGAACTTAAACACGATGACATAGCCTGGGATCATAAGCATAAGAAAACAAGTTGAATCAGCTTATGCCTAAACAGTGACTAGGTAGGTACCTATGACCAAAGCACAGAAGGCAGGGGAAGTGTTGACCTCAGGCAAAAATGGATTTACAGCCTTGAATACTGAGATGATTCTGTCTCTTGTCTTTGTTTCTCTTAGTGTGTCAGCTCCATTCTCTCAAACTAATTGTCCTCATGAGGCTAGAAACTTTGATACAAGTAGCTCTCAGTTTTAGTCTTAGAGTCTGATATTTAAAGAACTTTCCTTTTCCACTTGGGGAAGAAATCTTATTGGACCAGCTTAGATCATATGCTCATTCCTTCACTCAATACCCTGCACCTGTTTCTGTAATAAAGCTTTATTAGAGCACAACCATGCTCATTATCTCTACATATTGACCACGGCTGTGTTTGTGCTACAAGTTGAATAGCTGCGACAGAAACCATATAGCCCATGAAGCCTAAAATATTTACTATCTGGCCCTTTACAGAAAAAGTCTGCTGACCTCTGCCTTGGGGCAATCACTGTGGTGAATTAATCACAGCTCTTAATATTGTTGCCACTTCATTTGAACTGTGTGCTTGGTTGTTACTACACATGTTGTTTGCCCTTCAAAATATCTTCAAAAAGATTACAGTATGATCCAGTCTAGAATCTGAAAACTTCTTGTGTACAAGAAAGGCAAGGAATCAGCAAAATGTATATTTTATACTATTGAAACAAGTATTTATCATTAGTGGAAAGATCACAATTCCCTAAATTCATGCAAAGCAATATCCAAGTGCTTTATGGAACCTGATGAAGATTGCCACAAGTAGGTGAAGCAGAGTTGTTTTGTTACCAAGACACATGCAAAAGGCTTGATTATCACATGCCAGGTGATGCAACTAAAGGCAAGAGAGGTGCCATACCCGTTCAAATAATTATACAATATTTAAAACAGGTACAGGCTGATGTGAACAACTATTACTAAGGTATCAAACTTCAAATTTCAAAAACTATATACTGCTTTAAACAAAAGGTGGGCATGTGATTCAGTTGAGAGAAAACAATGCAACTATAAGTTTAGTGAAAAAGGAAAGTACCAGCATCAAAGTTTGTAGACTGGATATCAGTGGCTTGTAAAGACATCTCAGAGACAACAGTGGAACCCTTAAGATGATTCCAATTGTATGAAATTTCCAGAACAGGCAAATCCATAGAGACAGAAGTTGAGTAGGGATTGCCAGAAGATGGAGGAAGAGGGAAATTGAGACTGATATGAATATGTATGGGGTTTCTTTTTGGATTGATGAAAAGTTCTGGAATTAAGATTTTGGTGATGCTCGCACAACATAATGAATACATTATTATCAGTCATGGATTGGGTATGTTCCGGTGGATGTATCATTGACATGAGGTTACCACATAGTTAGTCCTTCAGGAAAGGGAGTGAGAACGAAGAGCATGGAAATAAGAGGAAGTGTGGGGCTTCCCTGGTGGCGCAGTGGTTGAGAATCTGCCTGCCAATGCAGGAAACACGGGTTCGAGCCCTGGTCCGGGAAGATCCCACATGCCGCGGAGCAACTGGGCCCGTGAGCCACAGCTGCTGAGCCTGCGCATCTGGAGCCTGTGCTCCGCAACAAGAGAGGCCGCGATAGCGAGAGGCCCGCGCACCGCGATGAAGAGTGGCCCCCGCTCTCTGCAACCAGAGAAAGCCCTCGCACAGAAACAAAGACCCAACACAGCCAAAAATATAAATTAATTAATTAATTAAAAAAAAAAAAAGAGGACGTGTGTCTCTCAGATAATCCATGTTTTAGGAATCTAGATCTATAGGTGAAAACAAATGAATGGAAACTTTAAAAAATGGTTTTATAAGAGCTTCAGTTTGCTCGTATATGAAACAAAGAGGCTGGAACATGGAGGTCCAGAAGGCTCTTAAAAATCTACAGTTCCAAATATAACAGTTCTTTGAATTTTCTAACTCGGGGCAATGTGGTAAACTAACTATATTAAACTGACTGAATATTAAAGCCATGAATCTGGTGAAACAAATTATGTTTTCATTTATTCTATGGAGGAATTTCTAAATTGAATTATAGAATCAATTGCTACTCCACCTGGGACATACAAACTTAATTAAACCACAGAATTTTTTTTTCTGGTGAATTTAGTGGCCCGGCAGTGACTATGTCAGAGCTGGACATTTACTGAAAGTTAAAGACTGGAAAATTGATCCTTCCCTCAAAGTGATAATAAATCACACTTTCTAAAAAGAATGTTACTGCATCCCAAAGATATTTACTTAAAAAAGAAATCTCATGTACCTAACCTAATACTTCAAAAAGTTTGATAACTAAATGAGATTATTAAATGTATATGAGCCTTGCCATGATTAATACTGTTAGCCTGATAAGCTGGTGGGTGATGTACTCACATACTCACTGAAGAAGGCAATGAGCAAATTGTAACAGTTTGCAATTACTCATTTCTGCTGTTATGAAATAGCATAAATGAAGTCGTCTTCATATTGAACTAAGGTACATGAAATGCCTCACCTCTTGATTTTAATAGGTTTGATATTCTCTCTATGGACATTAAACACCCAAAATATTTTCTTTTCTCTTTTATTTTCCCTTTCTTCCTTATAGAACTACCATAACATGCTTGTCTCTTTATCCGTTATTTTTTATTACAAATTGTGAAATGTGAAACATATGAGTTAAAGTGCATGATTTCTCTAAAATGTAACTAAGGCAAAATACATGTTTGTCATATAATTATCTGAGAAAAATGATTTTGGGGATCCTTATCCTTTGCTCCTCTAAAATGACTTTACCTTAAACATGTTTTGAGGTTTTCTGCCTCTGCTTTTGTGGATGCAGTTCTCTGACTTGGGATACCCGTGTCCCCTCACCTTTACCTCTTGTTTATTGTCTCTCCCACGTTCTGCTTCCAAGGTCCTTTATGACCTTTGTGCTTCCAAGGACCAAACCATCCAGGTCCTTGGTGCTTCAGTCCTGTTCTGACCTTTATGATTCCTGTTTCTGGTTGTCAGTCATTGCTCTGTGACAAATAATTTAGTATCTTTATATTGAAAAAAATGAATATCTGTGATGTAATTCAACTTGTCATGTGTATTTATCTCTAACAACTACACCAGAAGCTCCTTGAGGGCAAGGATCACATCTTAATTTGTGAGGTCCAAGTCACCTCATCCAATGCTGTCTACTTCAACATTATTTGTATATTGATTGTCTGATGTGAATTAGTTGCCTCTTTTGGAAGGATTTGAAAAAATCTGAAAAAGTCTTTTTTCCTATCCACCACTGCAAAGTGCAAATCAGTACCTTTGTGTATGCTGAAGGGAACAAATTCTTCTCTTCTAGATTTTTAGGAACCAGGTTTATGTGTGTTTTCCTTTGAAAAGCAGGGGTTCAAAACTCAAATGACTTAAATGTGCAATATAAGCTGGTATAATAGTTTACTTGCTTTTTTTTGGTACATTCTGCAAGTTCTTTTTTGTGCGGTGGCCTAGAGAGACTAGTGCCTCCCTCCATCTGGTAATATTTATAAATTGAAGTGAAATGTGCTCAGTCGGGTTCAGTAAACTGTTTCCCTCATCACAGCCTTCTCTGGCCTCCTTTTAAGGAAGGAAGCAGTAGAATTTTTGTTTCCCGTTTCACTCATCTCTCAGAGTTCCCAGAGCGACAGAACGGCTGTGAAGTTTCCTGTGAAGTTCTTGCAGAACTAGGTCTTAGCAGAGGGAGTGGAAGCCGCCACATGGCAGACCCCTACAGCCAGACAATCTCGTCACAGTGCATGAATATAAAGTCTAGGCTACTGTTCTACATTTAGTTAGATACATCTGTATTTGTCCAGGCTGTTATATATGATCTGCTTATAGCTGTAATTTTGCTAAGGATCTGTGCTAATGAGTAAAAATATTGAGATTTACCAAACTGTGTCTAAACAGTTGTCATTAATTTTTTCTAATTAATTCTTATTGGAGTATGGCTGCTTTACAAGGTTGTGTTAGCCTCCACTGCACCAAAAAATGAATCCGCCGTACACATACAGATACCCCCTCCCTTTGGACTTCCCTCATTTAGGTCCCCACAGTGCATCAGGTGAGTCCCTGTGCTACACAGCATGTTCCCATCAGTTGTCCATTTTATACATAGTATCAATAATGTATACGTGTCAGTCCCAGTCTCCCAATTCCTCCCACCCCACCCCTTTCCCCCTTGGTATCCATACATTTGTTCTCTACGTCTGTGTCTCTATTTCTGCTTTGCAACTAAGATCATCTATACTATTTTTCTAGATTCCACATATATGTGTTATTATACAATATTTGCTTTTCTGTTTCTGACTTACATCACTCTGTATGACAGTCTCTAGGTTCATCCACGTCTCTACAAATGACACAATTTCATTCCTTTTTATGGCTGAGTAATATTCCATTGTATATATGTACCACATCTTCTTTATCCATTCCACTGTCAATGGACATTTAGGTTGCTTCCATGACCCGGCTGTTGTAAATAGTGCTGCTATGAATATTGAGGTGCATGTGTTTTTATGAATTATGGTTTTCTCTGGGTATATGCCCAGTAGTGGGATTGCTGGGTCATATGGTAGTTCTATTTTTAGTTTTTTAAGGAGCCTCCATACTGTTTTCCATAGTGGCTCTATCAATTTACATTGCCACCAACAGTGTATGAGGGTTCCCTTTTCTTGTCATTAATTTTTTTTTACATTTTTTTAAAGAGTTTTTTTTCTTGTCCCCTTCCCCTCCCTCCTTCTTACACAAACTTTGCACTGCGGTACTGTGTCTATGACAATATTATGTGGCAGACTGTCTGGTCTGCCTTTATTTTTGTTCTTTTTTTTTGGCTACTTTTTAAAATTGAAGTAAAGTTATAGTTGATATACATATTATATAAGTTACAGGTGTACAATATAGTGATTCACAATTTTTAAAGGTTATACTGCATTTATAGTTATTAGAAAATATGGCTATATTTCCCATGTGTACAATATATCCTTGTAGCTTGCTTTATACCTAATAGTTTGTACCTCTTAAACCCCGACCCCTATATTGTCCCCCACTTCCCTTTCTCCATTGGTAACCACTAATTTGCTCTCTATATCTGTGAGTCTGCTTCTTTTTTGTTATATTCACTAGTTTGTTGTATTTTTTAGATTCCACATATAAGTGATATCATATGGTATTTTTATTTCTCTGTCTGACTTATTTCACTTAGCACAAGGCCTCTAAGTCCATCCATGTTGCTACAAATGGCAAAAATCTCACTCTTTTTTATGGCTGAATAGTATTCCATTGTGTGTGTGTGTGTGTGTGTGTGTGTGTGTGTGTGTGTGTGTATGTGTGTGTGTGTGTATAAACATCTTCTTTATCCATTCATCTGTTGATGGACACTTAGGTTGCTTCCATATCTTGGCAATTATAAATAATGCTGCTATGAACATTGGAGTGCATGTACCTTTTCGAATTAGTGGGGGTTTTTTTTTGGATATATATTCAGGAGTGGAATTGCTGGATCATATGGTAGCTCTGTTTTTAGGTTTTTGAGAAACCACCATACTGTTTTCCAACTTACATTCTCACCAACAGTGTACGAGAGTTCCCTTTTCTCCATACCCTCACCAATACAAGATACTTGTGTTCTTTTTGATGATAGCCATTCTGACCGGTGTGGGGTAATATCTCATTGTGGTTTCGATTTGCATTTCCCTGATGATTAGCAATGTTGAGCATCTTTTCATGTGCCTGTTGGCCATCTGCATTTCCTCTTTAGAAAGATGACTGTTCAATTCTTCTGCCCGTTTTTTAATTGGGTTGTTTGTTTTTTTATACTTTTGGAATCAGGGCTTTAGCTTATATATACCTTTGTGGGAACTGGGAGTATTTCCCTCTGGGAGAAGGAAGTAGTGACATATGTCAACCCTGGGCACTCTCAGCCCCCATGGCTTTCTACAGGTTTACCCTGTGGCACTAGGCTTACCCAGGAGCAGGTATCTTATGGGAAGAAAAAAGCACCCAGAGGAAAAGGCTTTGCAAGCAGAGCATGGGCTATGTTTCAGCCCCCACTGATCCCTCCAGCCCAGCGCTTCCGTGCAGTACCTGAGCTGCACAACCATATGCTGAGTCCCTGGCTAGAGAGACATTCCTGGGTACAGTTCCTGGCTCTGTCATTTATTAGCTATATGGCCTGAGGCAAATCAGTTAATGTTTCAGAAACTTTCATCCTTCTTCTGTAAAATGGAGATCATAACTATGTCATGGAAATGTGGAGAGAGTTAAATAAGGTATGTTAGACACCCAGCACAGTGCCTACCTCATGGTAGATAGGAGCTCAATAAATGAGACGTTATTATTATTATTATTATATATTGTTAAGAAAAAGTATTCAAAACTTAGAGGTAAGATGCAAGGTTGACTGCATGTCGGGCAGTCTGGAGCAGTGTCCACCAGATGCATTCAAGAATTATTCAAATTTTTATGAGATTCTTCATGTCTTGATTTATGTTACTGTTTACCATTGATTAGGGCCCTACTCCCAAAGTTATATATTAAATTTTGTAAATGTTTATCTGTTAAAGATGCAAGTGATTTCTGTGTGGTAGAATAGATAAACCCAAAGGTCACATTTTTATTGCCTCGTGGGAAATTAATCAATTTTGTGTTTAACCTAGTAAACTTCTAGCAGTCTTTCAGTGTCTATATACATTGCATCTTGAATTCTTTTTGAACCATCTTTACCATCCTGCTGGTTCCCTCATTAATCTGCAAGAGATACATTCTGGAAAATTATACTTTGACAATGTCCATAATGCATGCTTGGACAAGTATATATCTTTTAAATTTTATTTATTTATTTATTTATGGCTGTGTTGGGTCTTCATTTCTGTGCGAGGGCTTTCTCTAGTTGTGGCAAGCGGGGGCCACTCTTCATCGCAGTGCGCGGGCCTCTCACTATCACGGCCTCTCTTGTTGCGGAGCACAGGCTCCAGACACGCAGGCTCAGTAGTTGTGGCGCACGGGCTCAGTTGCTCCACGGCATGTGGGATCTTCCCGGACCAGGGCTCGAGCCCGTGTCCCCTGCATTGGCAGGCAGATTCTCAACCACTGCGCCACCAGGGAAGCCCAAATATATATCTTTTAAAAAGTGGCTCGTTCCATTGATTAAAATATAAAGACACCCCCTCCTTCTAACTTCTTTCTGCATTTCCAGGGAGCTCCTGAGGTCCTAGTAAGAACTAGAGATTCGGGGAAGGCCCAGAGCATTTACTCAGATCCTGCTTTATCCTTTCTTTCCTCGTGAAGGCCAGTGGGGTTTCACCTCAGGCTTCTCCTTTATAGTTCCCACCAATGCTTACTTTCCTCTCTGGGATCCTGGTCTTTGTGCAGCTGATGATGTAGTAAAGGAATGTCTTCTAAACAACTTTCTGCCTTCCTTCCTCTCCCAAACTTAGAAATAGGCACCCTAAATGGTTTCATGTTTAAAGTACTTTTATTCTTAATGCAAACACATACAATGGTGAGGCAAAATAAGCAAAGGGTAAATTACAGTGTGCTCAAATTCTTAAAAAGTACTTTCAGGTTTGCCTCCTGGCCTCCCCACTAACAATTGCCCTCCTCCTCCACTTTAGTCTCCATTCTCCATTTAAGGATAAATGAGTCAGCTCTGCTTTCAGCTAACCTCCTTCCTTTATCTCAAACTCTTTGAAAGTTCCCTTGGGAGTTTCAGATCATCCCTTCCAGTCATGACTCTTTTATTCCCAAGGGTTGAGTTATCAGGCCCTCTATCCTCCTTGAGAAAGGTGTTAATGAGCCTGCCATTCAAGTTACCCCAGACCTAGGAGGATCTTTTTACCACTGAAGGATGCTCTAAACTGGTGTCTCTAACCTCAAGGTCTGGGCACCTGGCTTGGCCCACTACTTTCCCTAGGAAAAGTCAGCTGAGGTCATTGCCTAACAGAACCCAGGCTCGACCGACCTGTTGCGTAGAGATTTCCAACTGAGAAGTGTAGGGAGGTGGGTTTTACAATGCGGAGAGTGGGAAGGGATGTGTGAGGGAGGGATGTTTGAGGGGAGGGGCAGAGTCAATGTCTTTGGAAAAGGCATACATTTCATTGTAATTTTATACTTGGAGCATTTCTAGCAATTAACATTTTTGATCGTATAAATTACAGAGAAATATGCATGACAAAACTGGCTGTTGGTGATGCACTGAAAATGCAGTACTTCCTTATGACTGTATGGGGTGGGAAGTTGAATTATTGGAATCTCCTGGAGATAGAAGATTTTTATATATACCAAAAAGGGACATGGACTTTTTAAATAGTTGAGAAATGTTGTGGGATTCTTGAACAAAGCCTTGGTATAGCTCAAATCCTTTTATTGCTCCAGATCCTCAAAGGGATTTCAAGTAGCCTAACCTACAATTTTCCAAGCCAGAAAAAAGTCAGTTGCAATATGCAAACATCTCTAAGCTGTATTCAAATTCTCCCTGGAATGTTTTATCTGGTTTTGCTTTTATTATTTTTTTTAAGCTACAAAATTGGAAATAGTATATGTGATACATTTAACTCAATATGTTCTGACAAGTAATAAACTAATACTTATAATGGTTCCTAAACTACTTGGTTGAAATGTGTTTTACATCAGTGAGTGTGTGAATACATACACAATATTATAAGGAAAGACTTATGATAACTCACTGACTAGTGAAAGATTGCTTCAGAAAACATAAATTACCAGAGATCCAAGTAAGAGCTTTCCCTGGGAGGGGCTTTGAAAGAATTTGCATTTGAATTGGATCCTGAAACTCTAAATTTGAACTTATCACCCATTCTTCAAGATATATTGTAGTTATATATAAGATAGCACTACAGAAATGAAATTCAGTGACAACAAATTAGTTTGGTCTTTTAAAAATTATTATCAGAATTATGTTACTCTGCTGGGCTAATTCTTTTTCTAAATTCAGCTTGTTGTTATAGCATCAAGAATCTGACCCCAAATGGATTTCATAACTAATCTTTTTTAATAAATATCCCGAGTCATTGAAATGTAAAAGAAATCTTACATGGAGAACTCAACAAGGAAAATGAGTTGGGAATAACACAGCTTAATAATTGGTAAATTTTTTCACCTTGCCTTCTTAAATCTGTGTTACTACTGCCAACAAGATAGGCATATTAAGGCATAAAAATGACCATTTTCTAGAACCTGAGGTCAAATCCACTTTAGATACCAAGATATTTATGTCTTTACAGATCTCATTGATCAGTTTAGACTGCCACTTATGATCTTCTATTCCATCATTCCTAAGCATGAATTTAGTCACAGGAAATATTTACAGAAAGTTCATTTTTTTATTTAGAACTAATGGAGAATAACGTATTTAAATATGCTGGGATTTAAATGCATTCTGTAAATTATTTACTTATCAGAAATAAAATATTATGTTATATTATATTATGTTATCTTATCTTTAACTATAAGATGAATGGATGTCTTTTAGCATCTGGCTCTGCCCCTTCCTTGCTGTGGGCTGTTTACTGGACCTTTCTTGCTTGTTTTCTCGCATATAAAAATAGGGATAACAATTGCAGTTATCTCATAGGATTGGTGAGAGAATTAAATGAGATAATATGAATATGAACACCATGTATCTGGCACATAAAAAGGGCTCAATAACTATTATAACTATCATAGTTAATAAATTAAAATGATTGACAAAGTGTGATTGAGACTTTAAAATATGTATTTTTATATTTTGGTATTTCTCTCTTTCCAGTTGCATTTTACTTGGGGCGCAATGTAGCCATCACATTCCTACTATATTTAAATCCATGCATGCCATAAAATAAGCTGTTATAAATTTTATTTACGGGCTTAAAAGGGTGCTTCCAACTGTTAAAATTACTCAACTTCTTTATGAGGAGAGAGGAGAAAAGGAAATAATGTCTATTGAAAAAATACATTGTTTTCTTTTTTGTCATTGTTTCACCTACAGAATGGGCAGTATTCCCTTTGGAAGAGCTGATGGGAATAATGCCATTTGGAAAGTACAAAACACAGCAGCATGGCAGAACACAAGGAAGTTCTGAACTGTCAGCTTCCAGGGTCCTTGCATGGCCAAATGACTCTTATTTTCCTAAAATTACTCTAAGAATATTTTGTAGCAGCAATTTGAATAAACGGACTCACTTGTCACTGTGATTTAATGCCTGCTTTGCTACTGAATCAGCCGTATTTGGCCAGCCCTGCTGTCTTCGCATTTTTCTTTGTGTTTATCCTTAAGCTTAGCAACTAACCAAACACTGAGTGGAATATCGATATTTAAAAGTGAAATGTATTAATAGTTTACTAATTGTTCCACAGAGAGACTGAGTTTGTGTGGTTTACATTTTTGTACTTCTTTCTGTTCTACTTATGATATTCTGAATGTCTGAAATTTTTGACTTTCCCCCCACTATTCACAAGCTTTCAAATACTGGTAAAGACATGTCTTTGTGTGTCTTTAGTTCACATAAGATTGCTATGTTAAGTGCTGATGAATATAGAAATGTTAAGACCACGAGAACAATTTTAATAAAGAATCAAAAAGTAACACATTATGTAAACAGGACAGGTGGTTTTCTTAAGGCAGTGACCAAAATTAAAGCCCCCCTCCTCCCCACCCTACCCCTAACAGTTTTCTTTTGATCAAATAACTATAAGCCTGTGTTTCTGGACACAAAATGATGTTTTAAGTTGAAAAAATATTGCTGACTTTTACTGAAAGCAAACTTAAAGCAAAAAGCTTTATTTTATGCCATTTAAAAATTATCAGTCATATATTTATAGTCATAGAATTACCGTTTTTGGGTTTTGTTTTACCTTGGAAAGGCTTGAAAATATTTACTTTAAACCCATTTTTATACATACTAAAAGTATTATAACACTCTTTCGAAAAAAGAAAGTGATCATGTGTCATTTCAGGCATCAAATTGGTCTAGGCAAGGGAAAAGTATTCAGTGTTTTTGCACGAGCTCTGGGCTCTGAATGGCGCCTCTTCCACTAATCAGAAAAACTTTAGAGCCGGCAGGGTCTTTAAAGATCATTATTTTATACCTCAGTTTACAGGTAAGAACCTGAGGCCCAGAGAGAGTAAATGACCTGTTGAAGGTCCGGAGCTTTCCAGACACCGCTGCAGGATCTTTCCCCAACTTCACTATTATGGAGGCTGCTTTCTATATGCCATTCTCTTCTTCCTACGATCCTCACAAAAATAATTTCCAGTTTTTTGGAAAGATTACTGGAAAATCTCGGGGCTTATGAGATGTTTTATTTCCTTTCCTAACCCCTTTTCCTTGCTTCCGATGCGTCCCCGCCGTCCGCGGAGCCGCTGGAAGAGGCAGCGGGCAAGGGCCAGGCTCCTTCTCCGGGAGAGACGGGTGGTGGCCCCAGCTGACCACTTCCGGCGGCCAAAGGCCCCGGCCTGGATCATCCTCGGGCTCCTGGGCCGCGTGATGCAGCCCAAAAAAGGTGCAGCATCGCACGTGTCCCCGCCAGCGTCCGCGCCTCGCGCGTCCAGGCCTCGCGCGCTGCCGCCCAATCGCCGCGGCCGCCTGGCGCTCGGGTCGCGTCCGCCGGTCGCAGGGACACTGGAGCCCGGGAGCCGCGCCGCCCGCCGCCATGCGGTTCCGCTTCGGGGTGGTGGTGCCGCCCGCGGTGGCCGGGGCCGGGCCGGAGCTGCTGGTCGTGGGGTCTCGGCCTGAGCTGGGGCACTGGGAGCCGCGCGGGGCGGTGCGCCTGAGGCCGGCGGGCACGGCGGCGGGCGCGGGGGCGCTGGCGCTGCAGGAGCCGGGCCTGTGGCTCGGGGAGGTGGAGCTGGCGGCCGAGGAGGCGGCGCAGGACGGGGCGGAGCCGGGCCGCGTGGACACGTTCTGGTACAAGTTCCTGAAGCGCGAGCCGGGAGGAGAGCTCTCCTGGGAAGGTACTGGGAGCTGCGCCGGCCTGCACCCCGGCCTCGGCCTTGGTCTTGGTCTCGGCCTCGGCCTGGGGCGGGCCCCACAGTCCCCGCTGCGACTTCCCGGGCGCTTTGCCCGGCTCTCGGGCTTCGCAAGCTGTCTGAACTCCCCGGGCGCCCTGGGCTGACCCTTCTCTGTCCGCCCAGCTGTCGCCCCAGCCGCGCCTCCCGCTCCCGACGGGTTCGCTAGATGGAGGCTGGGTTCCCGGCCTCCCGCCCCTTCGGTCTTTGCTCCTCCGACCTCTTTCCCACAAACACGGGACCCGGTTCGGGCCTCGGTGCCCCTCGCCCTCCGCGTCCTCCCTGCGCGGGTCCCCGGGCTGCCAGGTCCCCCGCCGCTCCTGGGTTCGCTCCTCAACTCTGTCTTGACTCTTTTTGTGCCCTCATTTTCTTGCCACGATTCACTAAAAAATGACCCAACCAGTGAAGCTAGCCTTTTCGCTAATCCTAAACTGCAACGTGCTATTTAATGAATTTTTTTTTCTTCTTTTCGATTTGAGAGTGAACTAATGGAAAAACGTTGAGCGTTTCTCTTTTTGATTTTTTTTTAAGCCCCGAATATATGACAGTTGAGATATGCTCTGATTTCTTAAAATATAAAAACAATACATGCTGGCTGTAAAAAATCAAAAACAAAAGCAAAAAATGTACAAAGTAAAAACTTGTGTCCTCCACACACCCTAAGTCCACTGCACACTGACCAATATATGACATATGTATCTATCTCACACGCAAATTGGTTAATATATTATTCTCTATCCTGCTTTTTCTTGCTCTGTAAAGGTTGCGGATACCTTTTAGTGTCACTCGTATAAATGTGTATTTCATTTTTTAAATGGCAACGAAATATTCTGCATCTACCAATGTGCATTTAGGTTGTTTTCCGTCTTCCTCTGTTATAAACAGTAATAGCTTAATTGGAAATCCGTGTATAAAGTTATCTTTGAGCATTTGGGAATGTTCCTGTATGGTAGATTCTGAGAAGTGAAACTGTTAGGTCAAAGCGTGGCCATGTTTTACATTTCAGTAAGGACTACCAAATTATTCCCTGAAAACTTTATGCCAGTGTAGAATCCTGCCCGCGATGTTTGAATTTAGACAGTCCTTTCTTTAAATGAAATGTGCCAAGTTGGGGATTGGAGTATGTGTGGCTCAGTAGTTGTCTAAAGCGGATGAAATGTCTCTGTGGAAGTTTATATGACAAAAATGGGCCACTTAGCCCATAATGATGTGGAATCAAAGAATCTGCAAGGAGCATGAGAGTTCTGTAGTATGTTTATATATATATATATATTATCCTTGTTCCTCTTTTTGTACCCCACTGAGTTAG
The DNA here is from genome assembly GCF_009873245.2 of Balaenoptera musculus. Classification (NCBI taxonomy): domain Eukaryota; kingdom Metazoa; phylum Chordata; class Mammalia; order Artiodactyla; family Balaenopteridae; genus Balaenoptera; species Balaenoptera musculus. Next base: position 20,058,836 of record NC_045796.1, read on the forward strand.
TTTCATGGCCTGGTGGCATTTATTGTCCTTTTGTATTACCATGCCAGAACTGAAAGTTACTCTCATCAATTATGCCCTTCTTTACAGGATATTACTATTATTAATAGTATTATATAATTATTTTTCATAATAAAGTAATATCTGATAATTTTAATAAAAAGTAGGATGGTAAAAAAAGAAAGATTATTCCCTTTCCCCAGTCTCCCTCCTTTTCTATTTTTAGTTTTTCTGATATTCTTCCCAAAGTTCTGAATAATTTGCTTATATTGCTATTTCTTAACATATCAACTTGAATTTTTCTGTTTTTAGATCTTCTGAGAGTTACCATACAAGTTATATATTACATTTAAATTAAAATTAGACAATATCTATTGACAGCTGCTGTATACCCATTAAATTAACCATCATACTTGCTGTGAAATATGAGAAGTTTAGCTCAAGTTCATTCTCTCTCTCCTCCCTGCTGGTTTTTATATTATTATTTCATACTGCATATATGTAGTTTACTGTTGACTTTCTATTATATAGAAATTTCTGTATTATGCTTCTGTTACATAGAAAGTTACTCCTATATAAAAGGATAAGAAAAATAACTCACCTACGCATTCCGCCCCTTCTCCTTACTTGGTGAATCCTCATTTCTACATAAGTTCTATTAATATGTAATTTATATTTTGTTTATAATTGTTGCTGTGCCTTCTTGTTTTAGGTGGATAGGTTGATTCTCGGAAACGTAAGTTAGCAAAGAGTATCACGAGGAGCAGCATAGCCTATGTTAAGAGCAAGGGATTCTAGAGCCAGAATGGCTTCACCAACCTGTGTGTGACCTTGGGCAAGTCACTTCACTGTGCTGTTGTTGAAAGGACTAAACTGGCTAATAAATCTAAAGAGCTTAGAATAAGACATATATTAAGTGTTAAATAAGTGTTTGTTATTGTTATTTTTACTATTATGATTAGGAAATAATTAGTGTGGAACTAAGTAGTTCAGTTACACTCATTAAAAGTTTGGAAATATAATTCTGTGACATGAAACCTGTGTACCAGGAGGAAAAGCTCTCTTCTCTTACACTGTAAATCATGCTCAGATTTTTATTTAAAGTGACACCAGAGTTCATTTTACTTCATATTTGGGTGGCAGTGTTCTACACCTTGTTTCAAACTTTCTAGTTACTTTTTAAAAACAGAAACAGCACATTGATCCTCAAAATTTCCTAGCTTAAATGCAGTATTTGATGAATGCAAATTCCTCACTTTTTGAAAACATTCTTTTCCTTGAAGAATTGGGATTTTTGTTCCAAGTTTCACTAATATATAGCTTTCTGAGCACAGCTATCTGGGACTTTTATTGTTGTTGTTTTTAATTGAACTCCGATGTTTGTTGCATTGTTAAGGATTCCAAATCTTCCACTTTCTTGAATGTCTTAATCATTTCATTGGATTGTATCCTCAAATAATTTTTTGTTTTGGTATTTTTTTTATACTTTTTTTTTAAGGAGATTTTTTTTTCACACACACACCCTGTATTTTATTTTTACAAGAGATAAATAAACTGACACCAAGCATTATAAATGGATGACCACAACAAAAGCAACAATGATTGTAATTACCAAACACGAAACAGACTCATACTATGTCATAATATTGACATACAGTCCAGTAATCCTCCACTGTAACAGCTCCTTTACTTTGCAGTGAAAATTGATTTGTATATTTTTTGCTTCTGAGTCTTTGTGGGATTTTTTTTTTTTATTCAAACAGAAAATCACAAAAATTATAATCATCCTCATCAGTTCACTCAGTCCCATGTAATTAATTTTTTTTTCATCTTGATCTTTTGTTAGCACTTTTATGAATTCATCAGTTTTCCATTAGAGTTCTGAAAATGCTCATTCATTCAGTTCAGCAGTATAGTCAGTTACCAGAAACCTGTACTTGTCAGAGTCTTTTCCATGAATTCCTTGAAGATGAAACCCTTTTATAGGAATATATTTGCAAAAGCATCAGAGTACACCCAGAACTGTCTGCAAATGACAAAAGACTTAAAAATGACCACAGTTAAAGATTTGATGAAAGTTCATAATAATGCAATTGACAAGGAAATTTATTTTTGAGATATACATTTTAAAGTAATAACTAGAATTATGACTTATAACATTATACCAGAACATATAAGATTTTTAGAAATTTCATGTAATGTCTGAAACATTTATATTAACATATTTCCATACAAATAACCCAAAGAAAGTTTAGTATTAGTTGTTTTTGTTTGTTTGTTTGTTTGTTTTTTTATACTGCAAGTTCTTATTAGCCATCAATTTTATACACATCAGTGTATACATGTCAATCCCAATCGCCCAATTCAGCACACCACCATCCCCACCCCACCGTGGTTTTCCCCCCTTGGCGTCCATACGTTTGTTCTCTACATCTGTGTCTCAACTTCTGCCCTGCAAACCAGTTCATCTGTACCATTTTTCTAGGTTCCACATACATGCGTTAATATACGATATTTGTTTTTCTCTTTCTGACTTACTTCACTCTGTATGACAGTCTCTAGATCCATCCAAGTCTCAACAAATGACTCAATTTCATTCCTTTTTATGGCTGAGTAATATTCCATTGTATATATGTACCACATCTTCTTTATCCATTTGTCTGTCGATGGGCATTTAGGTTGCTTCCATGACCTGGCTATTGTAAATAGTGCTGCAATGAACATTGGGGTGCATGTGTCTTTTTGAATTATGGTTTTCTCTGGGTATATGCCCAGTAGTGGGATTGCTGGATCATATGGTAATTCTATTTTTAGTTTTTTAAAGAACCTCCATACTGTTCTCCATAGTGGCTGAATCAATTTACATTCCCACCAGCAGTGCAAGAGTGTTCCCTTTTCTCCACACCCTCTCCAGCATTTGTTGTTTGTAGATTTTCTGATGATGCCCATTCTAACTGGTGTGAGGTGATACCTCATTGTAGTTTTGATTTGCATTTCTCTAATAATTAGTGATGTTGAGCAGCTTTTCATGTGTTTCTTGGCCATCTGTATGTCTTCTTTGTAGAAATGTCTATTTAGGTCTTCTGCCCAATTTTGGATTGGGTTGTTTGTTTCTTTAATATTGAGCTGCATGAGCAGTTTATATATTTTGGAGATTAATCCTTTGTCCATTGATTCGTTTGCAAATATTTTCTCCCATTCTGAGGGTTGTCTTTTCGTCTTGTTTATGGTTTCCTTTGCTGTGCAAAAGCTTTGAAATTTCATTAGGTCCCATTTGTTTATTTTTGTTTTTATTTCCATTACTCTAGGAGGTGGATCAAAAAGGATCTGGCTGTGATTTATGTCAAAGAGTGTTCTTCCTATGTTTTCCTCTAAGAGTTTTATAGTGTCCAGTCTTACATTTAGGTCTCGAATCCATTTTGAGTTTATTTTTGTGTATGGTGTTAGGGAGTATTCTAATTTTATTCTTTTACATGTAGCTGTCCAGTTTTCCCAGCAACACTTATTGAAGAGACTGTCTTTTCTCCATTGTATATCTTTGCCTCCTTTGTCATAGATTAGTTGACCATAGGTGCGTGGGTTTATCTCTGGGCTTTCTATCTTGTTCCATTGATCTATGTTTCTGTTTTTGTGCCAGTACCATATTGTCTTGATTACTGTAGCTTTGTAGTATAGTCTGAAGTCAGGGAGTCTGATTCCTCCAGCTCCATTTTTTTGCCTCAAGACTGCTTTGGCTATTCGGGGTCTTTTGTGTCTCCATACAAATTTTAAGATGATTTGTTCTAGCTCCGTAAAAAATGCCATTGGTAATTTGATAGGGATTGCATTGGATCTGTAGATTGCTTTGGGTAGTATAGTCATTTTCACAGTATTGATTCTTCCAATCCAAGAACATGATATATCTCGCCATCTGTTTGTATCATCTTTAATTTCTTTCATCAGTGTCTTATAGTTTTCTGCATACAGGTCTTTTGTCTCCCTAGGTAGGTTTATTCCTAGGTATTTTATTCTTTTTGTTGCAGTGGTAAATGGGAGTGTTTCCATAATTTCTCTTTCAGATTTTTCATCATTAGTGTATAGGAATGCAAGAGATTTCTGTGCATTAATTTTGTATCCTGCAACTTTACCAAATTCATTGATTAGCTCTAGTAGTTTTCTGGTGGCATTTTTAGGATTCTCTATGTATAGTATCATGTCATATGCAAACAGTGACAGTTTTACTTCTTCTTTTCCAAGTTGTATTCCTTTTGTTTCTTTTTCTTCTCTGATTGCCGTGGCTAGGACTTCCAAAACTATGTTGAATAATAGTGGTGAGAGTGGACATCCTTGTCTCCTTCCTGATCTTAGAGGAAATGGTTTCAGTTTTTCACCATTGAGAATGATGTTTGCTGTGGGTTTGTCGTATATGGCCTTTATTGTGTTGAGGTAGATTCCCTCTATGCCCACTTTCTGGAGAGTTTTTATCATAAATGGTGTTGAATTCTGTGAAAAGCTTTTTCTGAATGTATTGAGATGATCATATGGTCTTTCTCCTTCAATTTGTTAATATGGTTTATCACATTGATTGATTTGCGTATATTGAAGAATCCTTGCATTCCTGGGATAAACCCCACTTGATCATGGTGTGTGATCCTTTTAATGTGCTGTTGGAGTCTGTTTGCTAGTATTTTGATGAGGAGTTTTGCATCTATGTTCATCAGTAATATTGGCCTGTAGTTTTCTTTTTTTGTGACATCTTTTTCTGGTTTTGGTATCAGGGTGATGGTGGCCTTGTAGAATGAGTTTGGGAGTGTTCCTCTGTCTGCTATATTTGGGAGAGTTTGAGAAGGATAGGTGTTAGCTCTTCTCTAAATTTTTGATAGAATTCGCCTGTGAAGCCATCTGGTCCTGGGCTTTTGTTTGTTGGAAGATTTTTAATCACAGTCTCAGTTTCAGTGCTTGTGATTGGTCTGTTTATATTTTCTATTTCTTCCTGGTTCAGTCTTGGAAGGTTGTGATTTTCTAAGAATGTGTCCGTTTCTTCCAGGTTGTCCATTTTATTGGCATAGAGTTGCTTGTAGTAATCTCTCATGATCCTTTGTATTTCTGCTATGTCAGTTGTTACTTCTCCTTTTTCATTTCTAATTCTATTGATTTGAGTCTTCTCCCTTTTTTCTTGATGAGTCTGGCTAATGGTTTATCAATTTTGTTTATCTTCTCAAAGAACCAGCTTTTAATTTTATTGATCTTTGCTATTGTTTCCTTCATTTCTTTTTCATTTATTTCTGCTCTGATCTTTATGATTTCTTTCCTTCTGCTAACTTTGGGTTTTTTTGTTCTTCTTTCTCTAATTGCTTTAGGTGTAAAGTTAGGTTGTTTCTTTTAGGTGTTTCTTGTTTCTTGAGGTAAGATTGTATTGCTATAAACTTTCCGCTTAGAACTGCTTTTGCTGCATCCCATAGGTTTAGGATCATCATGTTCTTGTTGTCATTTGTTTCTAGGTATTTTTTGATTTCCTCTTTGATTTCTTAAGTGATCTCTTGGGCATTTAGTAGTGTATTGTTTAGCCTCCATGTGTTTGTATTTTTTTCAGATTTTTTCCTGTAATTGATATCTAGTCTCATAGCGTTGTGGTCAGAAAAGATACCTGATACAATTTCAATTTTCTTAAATTTACCAAGGCTTGATTTGTGACCCAAGATATGATCTATCCTGGAGAATGCTCCATGAGCACTTGAGAAGAAAGTGTATTCTGTTGTTATTGGATGGAATGTCCTGTAAATATCAATTAAGTCCATCTTGTTTAATGTATCATTTAAAGCTTGTGTTTCCTTATTTATTTTGATTTTGGATGATCTGTCCATTGGTGAAAGTGAGGTGTTAAAGTCCCCTACAATGATTGTGTTACTGTCGATTTCCCCTTTTATGGCTGTTAGCATTTGCCTTATGTATTGAGGTGTTCCTATGTTGGGTGCATAAATATTTACAATTGTTATATCTTCTTCTTGGATTGATCCCTTGATCCTTATGTAGTGTCCTTCTTTGCCTCTTGTAATAGTCTTTATTTTAAAGTCTGTTTTGTCTGATATGAAAATTGTTACTCCAGCTTTCTTTAGATTTCCATTTGCATGGGAAAGTTTTTTCCATCCCCTTACTTTCAGTCTGTATGTGCCCCTAGGTCTGAAGTGAGTCTTTTGTGGATAGCATATATATGGGTCTTGTTTCTGTATCCATTCAGCCAGTCTATGTCTTTTGGTTGGAGCATTTAATCCATTTACATTTAAGGTAATTATTGATAGGTATGTTTCTATTACCATTTTCTTAATTGTTTTCGGTTTGTTATTGTAGGTCTTTCCTTTCTCTTGTGTTTCCTGCCTAGAGAGGTTCCTTTAGCATTTGTTGTAAAGCTGGTTTGGTGGTGCTGAATTCTCCTAGCTTTTGCTTGTCTGTAAAACTTTTAATTTCTCTGTCGAAACTGAATGAGATCCTTGCTGGGTAGAGTAATCTTAGTTGTAGGTTTTTCCCTTTCTTCACTTTAAATATGTCCTGCCACTCCCTTCTGGCTTGCAGAGTTTTTGCTGAAAGATCAGCTGTTAACCTTATGGGGATTCCCTTGTATGTTTTTTGTTGTTTTTCTCTTGCTGCTTTTAATATTTTTTCTTTGTATTTAATTTTTGATAGTTTGATTAATATGTGTCGTGGCATATTTCTTCTTGGATTTATCCTCTATGGGACTCTCTGTGCTTCTTGGCCTTGATTATCCTCTCCCATATTAGGGAAGTTTTCAACTCTAATCTCTTCCAATATTTTCTCAGTCCCTTTCTTTTTCTCTTCTTCTTCTGGGACCCCCTATAATTCAAATGTTGGTGCGCTTAATGTTGTCCCAGAGGTCTCTGAGGCTGTCCTCAATTCTTTTCATTCTTTTTTCTTTATTCTGTTCTGCAGTAGTTATTTCCACTATTTTATGTTCCAGGTCACTTATCCGTTCTTCTGCCTCAGTTATTTTACTATTGATTCCTTCTAGAGAATTTTAAGCTTCATTTATTGTGTTGTTCATCATTGTTTGTTTGCTCTTTAGTTCTTCTAGGTCCTTTTTAAACGTTTCTTGTATTTTCTCTATTCTATTTCCAAGATGTTGTATCATCTTTACTATCATTACTCTGAATTCTTTTTCAGGTAAACTGCCTATTTCCTCTTCATTTGTTTGGTCTGATGGGTTTTTACTTGGCTTCTTCACCTGCTGTGTGTTTCTCTGTCTTCTCATTTTGCTTCACTTACTGTGTTTGGGGTCTCCTTTTTGCAGGCTGCACGTTCGTAGTTCCTGTTGTTTTTGGTGTCTGCCCCCAGTGGCTAAGGTTGGGTTGTGTAGGCTTCCTGGTGGAGGGGACTGGCACCTGTGTTCTGGTGGATGAGGCCGGATTTTGTCTTTCTGGTGGACCGGACCATCTCTGGTGGTGTGTTTTGGGGTGCCTGTGACCTTATTATGGTTTTAGGCAGCCTCTCTGCTAGTGTGTGGGGTTGTGTTCCTGTCTTGCTAGTTGTTTGGCATAGGGTGTCCAGCACTGTATCTTGCTGGTCGTTGAGTGGAACTGGGTCTTAGCATTGAGATGGAGATATCTGGGAGAGCTTTCACCATTTCATATTACGTGGAGCCTGTAGGTTTCTGGTGGACCAATGTCCTGAACTCGGCTCTTCCACCTCCGAGGCACAGGCCTGGGACACCCAACCAGAGCACCAAGACCCTGTTGGCCACACGGCTCAGAAGAATAGGGAGAAAAGAAGAAAGAAAGAAAGAATAAATAAATAAAGTTATTAAAAGAAAGAAAATTATTAAATTTAAAAATTATTAAAAATAAAAAAAATTAAGAAGTAATAAAAAAAGAATAAAAGAGAAAGAAAGAAAGAACAACGAAACCAAAAAACAAATCCACCAGTGATAACAAGCGCTAAAGAGTATACTAAAAAACAACAACAACAACAAAAAAACGACAGACAGAACCCTAAGACAAATGGTAAAAGCAAACTATACAGACAAAATCACACAAAGAAGTATACACATACACACTCACAAAAAGGCAAAAAAGGAAAAAATATATATATATAAAAAAAAGGAAGAGAGCAACCAAATCAATAAACAAATCTACCAATGGTGGTAAATTCTACATACTAAACTATGATAAACATAAAACCAGAAACAAATTAGATGCAGAAAGCAAGCTCAACTCTACAGTTGCTCCCAAAGTCCACTGCCTCAATTTTGGGATGATTCGTTGTCTATTCAGGTATTCCAGAGATGCAGGGTACATCAAGTTGACTGTGGAGATTTAATCCGCTGCTCCCGAGGCTGCTGGGAGAGATTTCCCTTTCTCTTCTTTGTTCGCACAGCTCCTGGGGTTCAGCTTTGGATTTGGCCCTGCCTCTGCATGTAGGTCGCCTGAGGGCATCTGTTCTTTGCTCAGACAGGACAGGGTTAAAGTAGTAGCTGATTAGGGGGCTCTGGCTCACTCAGGCCAGGGGGAGGGAAGGGTACAGAATGTGGGACTTCTCCCCTGCCACCCCCCATCTCCACCAGTGAAGCGGCTTCCTAGTGTGTGGAAAGTATTCCTCCTTCACGGCTCCCTCCCAGAGGTGCAGGTCCCATCCCTATTCTTTTGTCTCTGTTTTTTCTTTTTTCTTTTGTCCTTCCCAGGTATGTGGGGAGTTTCTTGCCTTTTGGGAAGTCTGAGGTCTTCTTCCAGCGTTCAGTAGGTGTTCTGTAGGAGTTGTTCCACATGTAGATGTTTTTCTGATGTATTTGTGGGGAGGAAGGTGATCTCCACATCTTACTCCTCTGCCATCTTGAACATCTCCCCTCAAATAATTTTGAAGAAACAGTAAGTGGGTGATAAAATATCTGAGTCTTTAAATGCCTGAAAAGGTCTTTCTTTTGCTTTCACACTTGATTAGTCATCTGGTAGAGTATTCTAGTCTCAAAATAATTTTCCCTTTGAAGGAACTGCCACAGTACCTTCTAGCACCTGTTGTAGCTGATATTTCTGATGTCAAACTAAGCCCATTTCTTTGTAGGTACTTCTTTTTTCTCTTTTGAAGCTTTAACACTTTTCCTTACACTATTTTACCAGGATGTATCTGAGTTTGTTGTTGTTGTTGTTCTTGTGACTTGACAATTGGTTGGCTGTTTTGATTCTAGGAATTGTTTTTTTCAATTCATGGAAATTTTCTATTATTCCTTTATTTCCTCCTCTCTGTTTTCTCTCTTCTTTTCTCTGAAATGTCTGTTAGCCATATATTGTACCTTCTGCTTTTATGTGAATATCTCTTAACTTTTCTCCTGTATTTTCCATCTTTTGTTGGAATAGATTTCCCTGGCTGTGTTTCCAGATCACTGTTTGGTTTTTAATACTAACCATCCCATCATTTACTTCCTACACTATATTTTTGAAATTTTTGGCAATTGTATTTTTAATCTCCCACCTTTTTTTCTGTTATTCTCTGATTTCTTTTTTTCCAGAGCTGATTGTTCTTCTTATATGGATAATTTATACTTGAATCTTTCTGAGAACATTAAATAGAATTGATTAAAAGTTGTTTTTGTCTGCATTAAATTTTTTTTCCCTCTCTGTAGTCAATTTTTTTTAATGCTAAGGGTTTTCCTCAAGTATCTGGTAATCCCTAGGTGACCATTCATTTTTATGAATAAAGGTTATGTTGATTTGTATAGGCAGCTGTGCTGGTTCCCTGTTGAAGTTGCTTATGTTTATCCAAAATCTTCTCTAAACGGGAGGACACTCATGGGATACCATGTAATCTGGCAGATTTTGTGGAGGGGAAAGTTTCTTCACTTAGGGTTAATGGCTGAGGATCTAGCAGGCTCCAGGTCCTTATCATTAGCAAAGTAAAACAAACAGAACAAACAAAAAACTTGACTATAGGAAGAGATATTTCAGTCTGTTTTATTCCTGAATGGTGTTGCCTTTTTCTCTCATCTCCAGGTCTGTCAATGGGTCCATAGATGTCTCAAGATCTGTTCTGTTCAGATATCTGGCCCCTATACCCACACTAGGGCCCTTTCCAGGAAAGCCATTCTCTACTGTGTTTACAGCACACTTATTTCATGTTAGGGATCAGGTGGGGTGGAAGGAGGCAGGTGGGAAACCTTTCCTTCAACTCTTTTCCAGGTTGGCATCTCTCTATTCGTTAAGTCTCCTCTTATAAGTCTTCCCTAACTACCTTCTTATTCTTTCTCACAGCACCTGTTTCTTTCCTTATATCTCTTATTATAGTTTAAAATTGCATTCGTTATGTTGGCTTGGACTCTGATTGCAAGTAATAGAAACTGAGTATGAACAGGCCTATAAAAGAAATATTATTAACTCATATAACCAAATTAAAGAAGCATGGGGTCCAACCTCTTTCCTCCTCTGCCCTCTAGTTTTCTCTCTCTTCCTTGTGCCTTTGCTTTACTCAGGAACTTCATTTTCTGAAGCTTACTGACTCTGTCAAGCTAGGTTCCCCACAGAGAGCTCTGGGCTTACATACTTAGAACCAGAGAAGAAAAATATAATCTTCCCTGCCAGCTCTAGTTAGAAAAATCTGGGGGAAAGACTGGAATTCACCTTGCTGGAACCAATCACTCTTGCCAAGGAAGTGGGGGTACAGTGATGAGCATTTCCAACAACAAACACTTCCTGGAGTAGGGAGGAGGAACACCTCCCCCTCCCCCTCCCTATCCCTCCCTCCCCCCCAGAAAGCAGGTACTGTTTCAGAGGCAGTTTGGAATGCAGTGGGCCACAGGTTAACAGAAAACACAACAAGCAGTTGCTTAAAAAAATAAGGGTTTGTTTTCCTGCTGTAAAAAGTTCATAGGTAGGTGGCAGTGGTAATGGGCCATAGCTCATGGATGTCAGGTGAGGTGTCATTGCATTTTCTCGGCTTTTCCCTCAAGGCACCAGCTGCTGCTCTAATCATCACATGTGCATTCAGTAGAACATGGGAGGAGTGGGAAGGATGGAAATGTCAGCCATGGGTATCCCCATTTTTCTAGAAAACATTAACTTTGCCAGAATTCTCCCCACCCCTCAACGTACATACAGGTATACCTTGTTTCATTGTACTTCACTTTACTGAGCTTTGCAGATACTACAATTTCTTTTTCTTAAATTGAAAGTTTGTGGCAACCTTGTGTTGAGTAAGACTTTAGGTGCCATTTTTCAACAGCGTTTGCTCACTTCACGTCTCTGTGTCACATTTTGGTAATTCTTGCAATATTTCAAACTTTTTCATTATCATTATATTTTTTATGGTGACCTGTGGTCAGTGATCTTTGATATTACTATTGTAATTGTTTTAGGGTGCCACTAACAGTGCCCATATAAGACAGCAAACTTAATGCTTAATGGATAAATGTTTGTGTTCTGACTGTTCCACCGACCTGGCCATCCCCCCTACCTTAACCCTCTCAGGCCTCCCTATTCCTTGGGACATGACAGTATTGAAATTAAGCCAGTTACTAACCCTACAATGGCCTGGAAGTGTTCCAATGAAAGGAAGAGTCACATTTCTCATTTTAAATCAAAAGCTAGAAATGATTAAACTTAATGAGGAGGCCATGTTGAAAGCCAAGACAGGCCAAAAGCTAGGCCTCCTGCATCAGTTAGTCAGGTTGTGAATGCAAAGAAAAGTTCTTGAAGGAAATGAAAAATGCTACTCCAGCGAACACATGCATTATAAGATAGTGAAAGAGCCTTATTGTTGAAACAAAGTTTTTGTGGTTTGGATAGATCAAACCAGCCACAATATTCCCTTAAGCCAAAGCCTAATCCAGAGAAAGGCCCTAACTCTCTTCAATTCAGTGAAGACTGAGAGAGGTGAGGAAGCTGCAGAAGAAATGTCTGAAGTTAGCAGAAGTTGGTTCATGAGATTTAAAGAAAGACGCCGTCTCCATCACGTAAAAGTGCAAGGTGAAGCAACAAGTGCTGATGTAGAAGATGCAGCAAGTTATCCAGAGACCTAGGAAGATAATTAATGAAGGTGGCTACACTAAACAACAGATTTTCAATGTAGCCTTCTATTGGAAGATGCCATCTAGGACTTTCATAGCTAGAGAGGAGAAGTCAATGCCTGGCTTCAAATCTTCAAAAGACAGACTGACTCTTTTGCTAGGGGTTAATGCAGCAGGTGACTTGAAATTGAAGCCAATGCTCATTTACCATTCTGCAATCCTAGGGACCTTAAGAATTATGCTAAAATGACTCTGCCTGTGCTCTATACATGGAACAACAAAGCCTGGATGACAGCACATTTGTTTACAACATAGTTTATGGAATGTATTAAGCCCACTCTTGAGACATACTGCTCAGAAAAAAAGATTTCTTTCAAAATATTACTGCTTGTTGACAATGCACCTTGGTTACCCAAGAGCTCTGATGGCGATGTACAATGAGATTAATGTTTTCATGCCTGCTAACAAAACATCCATTCTGTAGCCCATGGATCAAGGGGTAATTTTGACTTTCAAGTCTTATTATTTAAGAAATACAATTCATAAGGCTATAGCTACTATATATAGTGATTCCTCTGATGGATCAAAGTCAATTGCAAACCTTCTGGGAAGGATTCACCACTCTAGATGCCATTAAGAACATTTGTGATTCATGGGAAGAGGTAAAAATATCAACATTAACAGCAGTTTGGAAGAAGCTGATTCCAAACCCCGTGGATGACTTTGAAGGGTTCAAGGCTTCAATGGAGGAAGTAAATGCAAATGTGGTGGAAATAACAAGAGAACTAGAATTACAAGTGGAACCTGAAGATGTGACTGAATTGCTGCAATCTCATGTTAAAACTTTCACGATGAGGAGTTGTTTCTTATGGATAAACAAAGCAAGTGGTTTCCTGAGATAGAATCTACTCCTGGTGAAGATTGTTGAAATGACAACAAAAGATTTAGAATATTTCATAAACTTAATTGATAAAGCAGCAGCAGGGCTTGAGAGGACTGGCTCCAATTTTGAAAGAAGTTCTGTTATGGGTAAAATGCTACCAAACAGCACTGCATGCTACAGAAAAATTGTTCATGAAAGGAAGAGTCAATTGATGTGAGAAATTTCACTGTGGTCTTATTTTAAGAAATTGCCGCAGTCACCTCAGCCTTCAGCAACCACCGCCCTGATCAGTCAGCAGCCGTCCGCATCGAGGCAAGACCCTCCACCAGCACAAAGATTATGACTCGCTGAAGGCACAGATGATGGTCAGCATTTTTTAGCAATAAAGTATTTTTAAGTTAAGGTATTTAAATTATTTTTTAAGATGTAATACTAATTGCACACTTAATAGACTACAACATGGTGTAAACATAACTTTATATGCACTGGAAAATCAAAAAATTCATGTGATTTGCTTTATTCTGATATTTACTTTATTTTGATAGTCTGGAACTGAATTGGCAGTGTCTCTGAGGTATGCCAATACTTCTTTTCATGTTTAGACTTGGACAGAACGGTTGTGCTGGGCTACCTCTACTGCAGAGGAGACTGGAAAAGTACATTGTTTAGCCTAGCACATTGCTGCCCTGAGGAAAATTAGGATTCTGTTTACCAAGAATAAGTAGAATTGATTTTAGGTAGGCAATTAACAATGTCTGCTACATTTTAAACAGAAGATACCAACTACAATATTTATTTGTTTAATGTATACCTTCCCACCAGACTGTGAGCTCTATGAGGGTAGGGACTATGTCTGCTTTATTCACTCTTTTATATCCTGCAATTGTAATTGGCACATAGTAGCTGCTCAATAAATATTGGTTGAATGAGTGAAGCACAAACAGAAAGATGAAAGTTTTCCTTAAGTATCTATCGTGTGCTAATTACTTCTTTGGTGCTTTCAACTAAATTACCCTTTGTTCTCCCCAACTACGCTGTGAGGAGGAAGAAATTCAATTGCCTCTTACACAAATGAGGAGACTGAGGCTTTCTGCAGGGTCTAATCTACAATCTGCTATCTGCTATTAACCTCACCCAGTGAAATTTTTTTTTCAGATATTGTATTTTTCTTCTGTGAAAATTTCATTCATACTCTTTTGCATATTTTCCTTTTGTTCTTATTTAGTTTATGTTTTTCTTTAAATTCTTGACCACATTGAAATTATAGCTAGAGTCCGTATCTTCTAGTCCCCTTATATTTGTTTTATATTTGGGTCTGATTTCTATTGACTAATTTTCCTGTTGGTTATTAATAATACTTCTCTGCTTCTTTTCATGCCTTTTTCCCTAATATAATGGAGCTTTATTTGTGGATTTTATTTTTACACATTTTGGACCATACTGCATGTATTTTTAAAATGTTAACTGTATTTGGAATGGTTTTAGCTTTACAGAAAAGTTGCAAAGATAGGGCAGAGTTCCCATACACTCCGCACCCACTCTTCTATTGTTAACATTTTTTATTAGTATGGTATACTTGTCAAAATTAATTAACCAGTGTTGATACATTATTATTAATGAGGGTCTATACTTCATTCAAAAAAAATTTTTTTTTTAAACTAACATACCTTTCCTCTTCCAGGATCCTATCCACAATACCACATTATGTTTTAGTCATCATGGCTGTGTTGGTTTCTCAGATTTCAGTTGTTTTTGAGATGACCTTGACAGTTTTAAGGAACTCATCAAGTATTTTGTAGAATGTTCCTCAACTGGAATTTTTATGGTGTTTTTCTCACGATTAGACTGGGGTTGTGGGCTTTTGGGAAGATCATAGAGGTAAATTGCCTTTCTTATCACATCATATCAAGGGTACATACTTTGAACATGATTTACCACTGTTGATATTCACCTTGATCGCCTGGCTGAGGTAAGTTGTCTATTAGTCTTCTCCCCTGTAAAGTTACCCTTTTCCCCTCTCTTTCAACACTGTACTCTTTGGAAAGAATTCATTATGTACAGCCTACATTTTAGGAGTGGGGAGTTATTTTCCTCCTCCTTAAGGATGGGGTATCTACATAAATTATTTGGAATCCATCTGCATGCAGGATTTGTCTCCTCCAATTATTTATTTATTCAATCACTTTGATTTTGGTATGGATTCATAGATATTTATTTTATACTTTGGGTTATAATCTCAGTATTTATTTTTTTATTGAGGTATAATTGACATTGAACATTATATTAGTTTCAAGTATACAATATAATGATTCAATATTTGTATATATTGCAAAATGATCACCACAATAAGTCTAGTTAACATTTATCACCATACCTAGTTACAAAATTTATTTATCTTGTGTTGAGAGCTTTTAAGATCTGCTCTCTTAGTAACTTCCAAATATGCAATATGGTATTATTAACTATAGTCACCATGCTGTACCTTACATCCCCATGACTTGTTTATTTTATAACTGGAATTTGTACCTTTGGACCCCCTTCATCCATTTTGCCCACACTCCCATCCATCCGCTACCCCCGCCTCTAGTATTTTATTTATTTTCTTGCTCAGTTTGATCCAGCTTTGGCCACTGAGAGCTGTTTCAGTGGCTCCAGTGGCTCTTTGAGCTGCTCGCATCATTGTGTGTGTGGTTTATTTCTTTGTTTGCTTGTTCAATTTGAGCACTTTCTTACTTTCTGGTACTGCAAAGTACTCCAGGCTCATCTTTTGTATTTCCTGCCCTCATGCTAAAATCAGCCATTTTTCCAAAGAGCTCTGGTTTGTTTTATTGTAGAATTGTATCAGAAACCAAGATCTGGGCACTGAGTATGTTCCTTGCTTCTGGGATATTGCTGCTTGTAGGCCCTCTTAGCTAACAGAACAAAGAAATATGTATGTGTATATATGGGGAACAGATATACAGTTGGTAATATAAAGTTTTATGGGTTTTGACAAATGCACAGTTGTATATCATCCACCATTATAATATCATATAAAATAGTTTCAAAATTCTCTTGTCTTTTGTCTATTCAACCCTCCCCCATCCTCAAACTTCTGGTAGCCACTGATCTGTTTACCATCTCTATAGTTTTGCTTTTCCCAGAATGTCAAATAACTAGAATCATTCAGTGTGTAGGCTTTTCAGACTGGCTTCTTTCACTTAGTAATATGCATTTAGGATCTACCCAGGTCTTTCTGTGGCTTGTTAGATGATTTATTTTTATTGCTGCATAATATTCCATTTTGTGGACGCATCCTAGTTTGTTTATCCGTTGTCTTATTGAAGGATATCTTGGTTGCTTCCAGGGTTGGTGATTATGAATAAAGCTGCTATAAACATTGATATGCAAGTTTTTTTTTTTTGGTGTCTTTTCTTTCACATTTTTAAAAATTGAAGTATAGTTGATTTAAAATGCTGTGTTAGTTTCTGGTATATAGCAAAGTGATTCAGCCACATATATATATATATTAATATATATATATATATTCTTTTTCATATTATTTTCCATTATGGTTTATTACAGGATATTGAATTATTGAATATATTGATAGTTCCCTGTGCCATAAAATAGGACCTTGTTGTTTATCTATTCTATATATAATAGTTTGCAATTGATGTGCAAGTTTTTACATAAACCTGAAGTTTGCAGGTCAGTTGGATAAATACCTAGGAGTGGATTTTCTGGATCATATGATAAGACTATATTTATCTTTGTAATAAACTGCCAAACCATCATCCAAAGTGGCCATAGCATTTTTCATTCCCACCAGCAATGAATGAGAGTTCCTGTTGCTCCACATTCTCATCAGGGTGGTTTTGTTCATTTTTTGGGTTTTAACTATTCTAATAGGTGTGTCGTGGTATCTCACTGTTTTAATTTGCAGTGCTCTAAAAATAAATTATGTTGCGCATCTTTGCATATACTTATTTGCCATCTGTATAACTTCTTTAATTGGATGTCTGCTCAGTTCTTTATTTTTTAGTTGGGTTGTTTGTTTTCTCATTACTGATTTTTAAGAATTCTTTGTGTATCTCAGATACAAACTCTTAAGAGATATGTTACTTGCAAACATTTCCTCCCAGTCTATGACTTGTCTTTTCATTCTGTCAACAGTGTCTTTTATAATGTAAAACTTTTCATTTTAATACAGTCCCATTTACCATGTTTTTCTTTCATGGATTGTGCTTGTGGTTTTGAATAAACAACTCTTCCCCAAATCCAAGGTCATCTAGATTTTCTCATATGTTATCTTCTACAAGTTTTGTAATTTTGCATTTTATATGTAGGTCTATAATCCATTTTGTGTTAATTTTTATGTATGGTGTAAAGTCTGTATCTAGGTCTTTTTTTTTTTTCTGCATATGGGTGTCCAACTTTTCCAGCACCATTTGTTGAAAATACTGTCCTGTCTATTTTGAATTGCCTTAATCAAAAACAGGTTGACTCGATTTGCATAGGTCTATTTCTTGGCTCTTTATTTGGTTCCACTAATCTGTGTCTATTCTTGCACCAGTGACACACTGTGTTGATTACTGTAGCTTTATACTAATCTTGAAATAGTTTAGTGTGTGTCCCAAGTTTGTTCCTCTTCAGTATCGTGTTGGCTTTTCTTGGTCTTTTGCCTTTTCGTATACATTTTAGAATCGATTTGTTGAATCTACAAAATGGCTTGCTATAATTTTGATTAGGGTTGCATTGAATCTATAGATTAAGTTCAGAAGAATTGACATATTAATACTATTGAGTTTTTCAATCTGTGAACGTGGAATATATCTCCATTTAATTAGGTCTTTGATTTCTTTTATCAGTGTTCTGTAGTTTCCATATACAGATCCTGTACATGTTTCATTAGATTTATACATAAGTTTTTTTAAATGGGGGGGTGCTATTTTTAATGGTGTATTTAAAAATTTTTTCAGTTTTAAATTTCAATTTTTCATTGATGGCATATAAGAAATAAATCGACTTTTACATATCTATTGATTTTTGTTTGGATCATAGACATTGTAGTTTTACATTGTTTCAAAGAAAGTTTGGAATTTTTTTAAGCAGTTAAGTTATTTATGGATTAGCTTGTTCCTTTTGAGGTTATTTTGAAGGTTTATAAGAGCATAACTGCAGTAGCTTTTACTGTAGGGCTAGTTTAGCCCCACTACTAAGCAATGATCCTTCTGTGTTCTCTGCTGGATGCTTCACATATTAAACAAGATCTTCCCCTCTATCTGGTGGAAACTCAAATGTTTCCCAGTTCTGTGTGAGCTCTGCCAATTCTTTGGCTTACAATTTTCAGAAATTGTTCTTTTCTTGTCATTTGTTCTTTGTATGGCTCTGTCAAATTCCAACTTATGCATCCACAGATAGGCATGAAACCAAAGAATCTAAGAGACCTTTATGAAGATTTTTTAAAATTAATTAATTTATTTGTTTTTATTTTTGGCTGCGTTGGGTCTTCGTTGCTGCACATGGGCTTTCTCTGGTTGCGGCGAGCGGGGGCCACTCTTCATTGCGGTGTGCAGGCTTCTCATTGTCGTGCCTTCTCTTGTTGTGGAGCACGGGCTCTAGGCGCGCAGGCTTCAGTAGTTGTAGCAGTTGGGCTCAGTAGTTGTGGCTCACGGGCTCTAGAGCGCAGGCTCAGTAGTTGTGGCGCACGGGCTTAGTTGCTCTGTGGCATGTGGGATCTTCCTGGGCCAGGGATCGAACCCGTGTCCCCTGCATTGGCAGGCGGATTCTTAACCACTGTGCCACCAGGGAAGCCCGAGACCTTTATGAAGATTTATGGACCTCTTTGCATGGCTTTCTCATCTCTAGAATTTGACCCTACAAATTCTAGTCACTTCATTCTCCCAAATTTGTGTTTCTAGTTCCTCGATCAGTGACACCGTTGGGTTCTCTTTGGGATTCCATCCCTGTGTCATGGTTCAGAAATCCTCTACAGGCAGAAATCTGTGGCATTCATATTGTTCACTTTGTTTTTCTTTTCTCAGAGATTTCACTCCTGCACTGCCTTTTGTTCAACATCTTAAAACCGTTGTTTCATATATTTTGCCATTTTTCTAGTTGTTGCTTTTATAGGCAGGAGAAGTCTCTGACTGATTTTTAAAAGTTTACTGTTAGATATTTTTATAGCATATTATTAAAAATTTTGTGAAATGGCAATTCCTGATTTTGTTTAATTTATTTCTAATATATTTATGTATGTGTGTATATATGTATATATGTGTATACACACACACACATATATGTATAGTCTAACCTATATCTTTCTTGTTAAAATTAGGTTATTTTATTTGGTAATATCTTCTTTCATGCTGAAGATTCCTAACTCTTTAATTATAAACTGGCATTAAATTCTGTTTCCACTCAATTACACTCTGGATTAGGCATCCTAGTCTTAGATTTTAATGGCCATAAATTCAACATTCAAATTATCACTATTCCTTACTCAACTTTTATCCTTCTGCAAAAACTGTAATTTGTCTTCATTTCATATTACCTTTCATGCCACTACAAAGATTGTGTTACAGTAGAATTGACATGTTAAAATTTCTAATCCTTAAATAATCTATTATTATAATTTAAGAAGATTAAGCAAATCAACATGCAACTTTATGTTTTTAAGGTAATGCATTAGTTTGCTAGGGCTGCCATAACAAACTGTCACAGACTGGATGGGTTAAACAACAGAAATTTAGTATTTCACAGTTCTGGAGGTTAGAAGTCCAAAATGAAAGTGTCAGCAGGATTTGTTTCTTCTGAGGTCTGTGAGGGAAAGATCTGTTCTAGGTCTCTCTCCTCAGCTTGCAGATGTTTTCTCCTCCCTGTGTCTTCACATCACCTTCTATGTGTCTCTCTGTCCAAATTTCCTCTTTTTATGAGGATACCAGTCATATTGGAATAGAGTCCACCGCAATGCCCTCATTTTAACTTTATTACCACTGTAAAGACTCTCCAAATAAGGTCACGCTGAAGAACTGGGAATTGATTAGGGCTTCAACATGTGAATTCTGGGGGACACAATTCAACCGATACCAATAACAAATCTCTTCCAATATTTATTTCATTCATCAAATTGTTCTTTACATTCTAAATTATTAAAGAAGGTTATCATTTGCCTTTGGGTAGAAAAACTTACCCTAGAGCTACTTCACTGTTATCTGTATTCTAGATAAAAACATCTATTTGGAAGGCAATATGGAGGGACACCATAGTAGAAAGAACAAATGTTTGCAATAAGATAAACCCAGATTAGACTCCAGGTTCTGCCAAAGACTTGTTGTATAACCTTACATGAATTACTTAACCTCATGAGTTTGTTTCTTTCTTTCTAAAAAGGGATGACTGACAACCACACCAGGGTTGTTGTGAGGACTAGTTTGTAAGGTGTCTAGAACAAGGTAGTAGGTATAACTTTAAGATAGCCAGCAGTTTCTGGCAGCTGAATTACCTCTGCCTTTCCACTTTTACTAAGATGAAATTTCTTGATCTTAAAGGCAGTTTATGTTCACAGGGGCATCAGTTTTATGTAATATTGGACTATTCCATACACTGACCCCAAACTATACCAATGTTCCAGTATATTCTAGACCATGCTGCAAAGTCGAAAATTAGTTGCATTGACCATGTCTACTTGTGCTTCTACTCTGACTGTGTTACGCCTTGGTGAAGACTGGGTTTGACTATGCTTACTACACTCAAACTATCAAAGGAATCATTAAAAGGGAATATAAACTGGTACCTGGTAGAGAGTTACATGAGATAGCTTAATGAAATAGTTATGAAAGACAAGTATAAATAAAACTTTGAAGAGTGACGCATTAAATGGTCAAGAGAGAAATATTCGTTTTGACAATAGTTTATTACTGTTGAATGAAAAATGCTACTCACTAAAAATTACAATAGGTTTAATTTTACTGTTTCTTGATCACCTGAAACCATCCAAGGAAACCTGAATCTATGTTGAATCATAACATCATCAAATTAACCCTTCTTATTTTTTGATGGAGAAAGTGGGACCCAGAGAGGTTAAGCTCACACACTGCTAGCCTGTGAGAAACACTGGACTAGAAGGCTGGTGTCATGATTTAGCACTTTTCCTTCCAGATTACATCACCTCTGCTAGGCAGGGCATGGAAATTTGGTGAGTGAATTTTAATATCCTGTATATAAACTCTGAGCTCTGGGACTTCATAGGTGAGAAGAAGTTCATGGTGGTTGTGTAATATCTGGGATATCTCTGCATGATCAGTGAGAAGGGAACTGATGGAGAAAAATGAGAAAAAATGGAGAAGTGAGTCGAGACTCTATTCCAAATGGTTCTTTCTTTTAACATTCTCTTAATCCTCTTCCTGCCTTCTTTTTCTTCAGAGCATTTATTTAATGTGTTGCTTCAGCTAAAACGACCCAAAGTTTCTAGAACATCAATAAGAATGATATTTAAATCAGAATAAACAGCATTTTTTTCTCTGCTCTTGGACCAAACCACGGTCTACCATATATCCAAAATAAGTTGTGCCAGACTAAAATAATCCAGGAATAGATATTACTGCCGTTTCTCATTCCATCTTCCCCAGTACCTGACCCTCCATCATTTGCCAGAGAGCTGAATGGGAGCTGAAATGAAAATCCTTGCTGCTTTTAGATGACTTATTCATGTCCCCAGAAGCAGAATGGGGTTCTAATTTTAGGGAAAATTAAAGAAAATATTGTCGCATGCTCACACAGTGGGGAGGGAGAGATGCTATGGAAAGTTTTTTTTTCAAAAAGTGGTAGAACAACTAAATGTTGTAAAAATGTTCCTTTGTGCTCCTGTAGAGACAAAATAATAAGCTGGATAAAGCATTAGTTTAAACCAGTATAACATTTTGTGGTGGAGAGTTTAGGGAAATGAAATGCCTATGGTGCAGATTTTATACTTCATTAATTATGTTTCTTTGTGTAAAGATAATGCTCATGAGTGTTTGGGACATGAGAGTGAATGAGAAAAAGATTTATAAATTGTGATTTGCAGAAAGCCAGAGATGGATAGCTTAATGAGATGAAAGAAGCCTGAGGAGATTTCAACTTTCTGTGAAAGAGATGGGCTTGGCTGGCAGGTCAGGTCTGACTAGCTGTGTGGGTCTCTGCTGGGCGTGAGAGGTGGCTCTGTCTTCGTACCAGTGTTGGTGCCAGTGCTTCCATAACTAGTAACCTCCTTAAAATGTTTCATTATTCCAAGATGATCATCAATTTGAGTTTCATTATGTAGAACATTTTCTCAGTTTTCTGCTCTGATGGTGGGATCATGGGCCAGTATCCAGCTAGTTGAGGTCTGTAGTACAGCCAGTATACTACAGAATGAGAAGCTTAACATTTTCAATTCTATGAACTTCATGTTTTTAAATGTTAAATCATAATGTCACATTAACACAGAGCTTTATTCCGAATTTTAGCTAATTAAACCATAGAGAGTCAGAGGAATGGTAACTTTGAAATCATTTCCTTTTTCAGTTTAGTTGTAAAAGGCTGTACTTTATTTCTAGGAGAAATAATAGATCATCATTTGATCTGTTATTGCCAAAATTTCTGTATGTCATATTTGTAGATTTGTACCTTTGGAAAAGGTTAATATAGCATTTACATTTGAGTCTTTTGCCATAAATTACCAGTTTACTACCACCTTTATTGACTGCAATCACTAAAAATCTATTTGTTGAGTGTGAAAGTCATTATCCAGAACTAGAATAATTCAGGCTCCCGTATACAGAAAATTATATTTGGGAGTTAACACTGTTATTTCCATGATCTTAGATTCAGAACTATTCTATATATCACCTACTGAATTTTGAAGTTGTGCAAATTCTGAATGTTGTGCAAAAGACATCGGTTTAAAGTGTTGCTTTAAAACTTAGTAGTTCAGAATAATTATGAGGAAGAATTGAGTTAATATATAGGAACATTCTTTGTAAATGGAAGTGATAAATATTTTGTATTAAAAATATTGACAAGGTTTTGTCATTAGTTTATTTATCTTTATTATTTTTTGGTGACATTTCACATTTTATTTTCAATGAAGGAGTATCCCATAAAAAATTTATTAAAAGTCCTTTACCCCCGAGGTGTGTATACTTTTTTGCACAAACTTCTGTCTTTACTTAATCTGTTTAGTAATCTGAATCTGAAATTTTTACTTGATAATGTCTTTTGATTGTGGTTGAAGAGGTTTTATTATTTCTCAGAGAGATGTACTTAGAATTCATTAGTGGATCAAACTAATTAGGTGTGGGCAATGTAGAGAGACATAATCCAAATCAAACTTAAAAAAGTAACTCTTCTAGGTAGTCTGCTATTACAAAGGAAAAAAGTGCCATGAAAATAAAAATATATTAATATCATTAGACCTCGAATTTTAGTATTATTTAAAACCTTATTTTGGTTTTAGCCTTTGAGAAAGGATCTCTTTATTTTCCCTCCCTCAATTAGGAAAAACAACCCCTAAGAAATCATAATCAGTATTGATTTATTTATTCAACTCATTTAACACAATTTTGAGGCTCAGTTATCCACCTGGAATTGCAATAAGTGCTGGGAAACAAAGATGAAAAATCACAGGTCTAGAGACATATTCTAGCAGAGAAAAAAAAAAAAAGGCTTTCAATCAAGTAAGGACTGTAACAGAAATCTGAAAATCTATATGCAGTGTAGTGGAGCAAGTTCATCCTGGTGGGAATTCAGGAAAGGGAGGAGGATGGGAAAGTCTCTATAGAAGGCACAGTATTTTGAACTTGGTATTTAAAGAATAGAATCTTCCCTCGTTTATTTTCTTTCTGTAATTATGAAAATAAAAACAAAATTATTTTTAAAAACCTGCCTGATGTGAATCCAACAGGAAATTGGTGTCCTGAGTTTATCCTCCACAAGTGAGAGTCATGGTTTTACTAAAGTGAGAAGGAAAAAGCCCAAATCTGAGGACTCAGAGGCACGTAATCCTTTCAGCCTTTTGTGGAGGGGCT
Organism: Balaenoptera musculus; assembly: GCF_009873245.2. NCBI lineage: Eukaryota > Metazoa > Chordata > Mammalia > Artiodactyla > Balaenopteridae > Balaenoptera > Balaenoptera musculus. The sequence continues at coordinate 20,082,726 of NC_045796.1, forward strand.
CCCTGGGAGTCCTGGGATGGCGTGGGGTGAGGTGTAGGAACATCAGTTTTTGGTAAAGGAATCCTGAGGGAGGTGCTTTAGGGGCATCTGGTGAGGAGGGTGGGAATGGGGTCTGCAGGGGTCTGGGGGCATCCACTGTAGGGTGATGAGGAGGGCCTTCTTTCTCGGGACCTGGAGGACTTGGGCAGAGATAGTCTTTCCTGCTGCATTGCTCATTTTAAGCTGTCTCTGTTGGCATCTTTTCTTTTTCTTAAAATGTAACTCAAGTAACTCTCTGGTGAAGTTTCTAGGTACATCAATGATTCCCCAACCTGACTGAGCATTAGGATCACCAGGGGAGCTTTTTAAACATACAGATTCTTGGGTCAATCACAGACTTACAGAATATCCAAGGATGAAGCTTGGAAATCCATATTTTTTTGTTGTTGTTGCCACTGAATTTATTTATTTGGGTATAGTTGCTTTTTCAATGCTGTGTAAGTTTCTGCTGTACAATGAAGCGAATCATCTATACGTATACATATATCCCCTCCCTCTTGGACCTCCCTCCCACCCCCATCCCACCCCTCTAGGTCACCACAGAGCACCGAGCTGAGCTCCCTGTGCTATACAGCAGGTTCCTGCAAGCTATCTATTTTACACATGGTAGTGTATGTATGTCAATCCTAATCTCCCAATTCATCCCACCCCCCCCTTCACCCCTGTGTCCACACGTCCATATGTTTCTAACAGTTTTACTGAGCTATAATTCACATATCATAAATTTCACCCCTTTAAATTGTACAGTTCAGTGATTTTCAGCATATTCACAAAGTTGTGTAACCACCAACACCAATTCCCCGACATTTTCACCACTCCAAAAAGAAACCCTGTACTCATTACTAATCAGTTCCCATTCCTCCCTCCCGCATCCTCCAGCAAACACTAATGTACTTTCTGTCTCTATGGATTTGCCGGTTCTGGGTATTTCATATAAATGGAACCATACAATACGTAGCCCTGTATAACCTACTTCCTTCACTTAGCATAATGTTTTCAAAGGTTCATGCATGTTGTAGCATGTCTCGGTTCTTCATCTCCTTTTACTGCTGAGTAATATTTCGTTGTGTGGATGCACCACATTTTGTTTATTCATCAGCCCATACAGACATGTGGGTTATTTTCACTTTTTGAATTATGCTGCTATGAACATTTGTGCGCAAGTTTTTGTGTGGATGGATGTTTTTACTTCTTTTGGGTGTATACCCAGAAGTGGAATTGCTGAATCATATGATAACTCCATTGTTTAACTGTTGAGGAACTACCAAACTGACTTTTCCAAAGTGACTGCAGAATTTTACTTTCCCACCAACAGTGTATGAGAGTTTCTGTTTCTCACATGCTTGACAATGCTTGTTATTTTCTGTATTTTTTATTTTAGCCATCCCAGAGGGCGTGAAGTGGTATTTCATTGTGGTTTTGATTTGCATTTCCCTAATGATTGATGATCTCGAGCATCTTTTATATGCTTATTGGCCATTTGTCAATCAGAAGATACACATGTCTGTGTATCTTCTTGGAGAAATGTCTATTCACATCTTTTTACCCATTTTTAATTGGGCTATTTGCCTTACAGATGTTGAGTTATTGAGAGTCCTATGTTTTTATTTATTTATTTTTGTTTTCTATTGCATTCTTTTTTTTTAACATCTTTATTGGAGTATAATTGCTTTACAGTGGTGTGTTGGTTTCTGCTTTATAACAAAGTGAATCAGCTATACATATACATATATCCCCATATCGCCTCCCTCTTGCTTCCTGAGGTGGCATGGATGCAGATATTTGGATGGATAATAGAAAACTATAGGATAGGCAGCTGATACATCTAATTTGGGCTGAACATTGAAGCTTTTACTTTGAAATGCATGAATTGGTTTTGTATAGTGCTTCACTTTGTTGTAAACAAGTGCAGCAATTTGGTTTAATGGAATTATCTGTTAAATACATTTATCCTTTCTTGGCCAACCTTAATATTAACATGTTCATCTTTCTGTGCACTACTGTTCAGTGTAAGTGCTCTTTAAGCTTCTTTCCTTGGGTCACCTCTTATATTATGTGCTTTCTTTGGAAGACCTCCTCCAATCCTGTGATGCTATAGCTCTAGCTCTAATCCCTTTTTTTTTTTAACATCCTTATTGGCGTATAATTGCTTTACAATGGTGTGTTAGTTTCTGCTTTATAACAAAGTGAATCAGCTATACATATACATATATCCCCATATCTCCTCCCTTTTGCATCTCCCTCCCACCCTCCCTTTCCCAGCCCTCTAGTTGGTCACAAAGAACTGAGCTGATCTCCCTGTGCTATGCGGCTGCTTCCCACTAGCTATCTATTTTACATTTGGTAGTGTATATGTGTCCATGCCACTCTCTCACTTCGTCCCAGCTTACCCTTCCCCCTCCCTGTGTCCTCAAGTTCATTCTCTACATCTGCATCTTTATTCCTGTCCTGCCCTTAGGTTCTTCATAACCTTTTTTTTTTTTTTTTAGATTCCATATATATGTGTTAGCATATGGTATTTGTTTTTCTCTTTCTGACTTACTTCACTCTGTATGACAGACTCTAGGTCCATCCAGCTCACTGCAAATAACTCAATTTCATTTCTTTTTATGGCTGAGTAATATTCCATTATATATATGTGCCACATCTTCTTTATCCATTTATCTGTCGATGGACACTTAGATTGCTTCCATGTCCTGGCTATTGTAAATAGAGCTGCAATGAACATTGTGGTACATGACTCTTTTTGAATTATGGTTTTCTCAGGGTATATGCCCAGTAGTGGGATTGCTGGCTCGTATGGTAGTTCTATTTTTAGTTTTTTAAGGAACCTCCGTACTGTTCTCCATAGTGGCTGTATCAATTTACATTCCCACCAACAGTGCAAGAGGGTTCCCTTTTCTCCACACCCTCTCCAGCATTTATTGTTTGTAGATTTTTTGATGATGGCCATTCTGACTGGTGTAAGGTGATACCTCATTGTAGTTTTGATTTGCATTTCTCTAATGATTAGTGATGCTGAGTATCCTTTCATGTGTTTGTTGGCAATCTGTATATCTTCTTTGGAGAAATGTCTATTTAGGTCTTCTGCCCATTTTTGGATTGGGTTGTTTGTTTTTTTGATATTGAGCTGCATGAGCTGCTTATAAATTTTGGAGATTAATCCTTTGTCAGTTGCTTCATTTGCAAATATTTTCTCCCATTCTGAGGGTTGTCTTTTGGTCTTGTTTATGTTTTCCTTTGCTGTGCAAAAGCATTTAAGTTTCATTAGGTCCCATTTGTTTATTTTTGTTTTTATTTCCATTTCTCTAGGAGGTGGGTCAAAAAGGATCTTGCAGTGATTTATGTCATAGGGTGGTCTGCCTATGTTTTCCGCTAAGAGTTTTATACTGTCTGGCCTCACATTTAGGTCTTTAATCCATTTTGAGTTTATTTTTGTGTATGGTGTTAGAGTGTGTTCTAATTTCATTCTTTAACATGTAGCTGTCCAGTTTTCCCAGCACCATTTATTGAAGAGGCTGTCTTTTCTCCATTGTATATTCTTGCCTCCTTTATCAAAAATAAGGTGACCATATGTGCGTGGGTTTATCTCTGGGCTTTCTATCCTGTTCCATTGATCTATATTTCTGTTTTTGTGCCAGTACCGTACTGTCTTGATTACTGTGGCTTTGTAGTATAGTCTGAAGTCAGGGAGCCTGATTCCTCCAGCTCCGTTTTCCGTTCTCAAGATTGCTTTGGCTATTTGGAGTCTTTTGTGTTTCCATACAAATTGTTAAATTTTTTTTTCTAGTTCTGTGAAAAATGCCATTGTTAGTTTGATAGGGATTGCATTGAATCTGTAGATTGCTTTGGGTAGTATAGTCATTTTCACAATGTTGATTCTTCCAGTCCAAGAGCATGGTATATCTCTCCATCTGTTTGTATCATCTTTAGTTTCTTTCATCAGTGTCTTATAGTTTTCTGCCTACAGGACTTTTGTCTCCTTAGGTAAGTTTATGCCTAGGTATTTTATTCTTTTTGTTGCAGTGGTAAATGGGAGTGTTTCCATAATTTCTCTTTCAGATTTTTCATCATTAGTGTATAGGAATGCAAGAGATTTCTGTGCATTAATTTTGTATCCTGCTACTTTACCAAATTCACTGATTAGCTCTAGTATTTTTCTGGTAGAGTCTTTAGGATTCTCTATGTATAGTATCATGTCATCTGCAAGCAGTGACAGCTTTACTTCTTCTTTTCCAGTTTGGATTCCTTTTATTTCTTTTTCTTCTCTGATTGCTGTGGCTAAAACATCCAAAACCATGTTGAATAATTTTGGTGAGAGTGGACATCCTTGTCTTGTTCCTGATCTTAGAGGAAATGGTTTCAGTTTTTCACCATTGAGAACGATGTTGACCGTGGGTTTGTCATATATGGCCTTTATTATGTTGAGGTAAGTTCCCTCTCTGCCTACTCCCTGGAGGCTTTTTATCATAAATGGGCATTGAATTTTGTCAAAAGCTTTTTCTGCATCTATTGAGATGATCATATGGTTTTTCTCCTTCAATTTGTTAATATGATGTATCACATTGATTGGCATATATTGAAGAATCCTTGCATTCCTGGGGTAAACCCCACTTGATCATGGTGTATGATCCTTTTAATGTGCTGTTGGATTCTGTTTGTTAGTATTTGGTTGAGGATTTTTGCATCTATTTTCATCAGTGATGTTGGCCTGTAGTTTTGTTTTTTTGTGACATCTTGTGTGGTTTTGGTATCAGGGTGATGGTGGCCTTGTAGGATGAGTTTGGGAGTGTTCCTCCCTCTACTATATTTGGGAGAGTTTGAGAAGGATAGGTGTTAGCTCTTCTCTAAATGTTTGATAGATTTGCCTGTGAAGCCATCTGGTCCTGGGCTTTTGTTTGTTGGAAGATTTGTAATGACAGTGTCAATTTCAGTACTTGAGATTGGTCTGTTTATATTTTCTATTTCTTCCTGGTTCAGTCTCAGAAGGTTGTGCTTTTCTAAGAATGTGTCCATTTCTTCCAGATTATCCATTTTATTGGCATAGAGTTGCTTGTAGTAATCTCTCATGAACCTTTGTATTTCTGCAGTGTCAGTTGTTACTTCTCCTTTTTCATTTCTAATTCTATTGATTTGAGTCTTCTCCCCTTTTTTCTTGATGAGTCTGGCTAATGGTTTATCAATTTTGTTTATCTTCTCAAAGAACCAGCTTTTAATTTTATTGATCTTTGGTATTGTTTCCTTCATTTCTTTTTCATTTATTTCTGATCTGATCTTTATGATTTCTTTCCTTCTACTAGCTTGGGGTTTTATTGTTCTTCTTTCTCTAATTGCTTTAGGTGTAAGGTTAGGTTATTTATTTGAGATATTTCTTGTTTCTTGAGGTAGAATTGTATTGCTATAAACTTCTCTCTTAGAACTGCTTTTGCTGCGTCTCATAGGTTTTGGGTCATCGTGTTTTGTTGTCATTTGTTTCTAGGTATTTTTTGATTTCCTCTTTGATTTCTTAAGTGATCTCTTGGGTATTTAGTAGTGTATTGTTTAGCCTCCATGTGTTTGTATTTCTTACAGATTTTTTCCTTAATTGATATCTAGCCTTATAACGTTGTGGTCGGAAAGGATACTTGATACGATTTCAATTTTCTTAAATTTACCAAGACTTGATTTGTGACCCAAGATATGATCTATCCTGGAGAGTGTTCCATGAGCACTTAAGAAGAAAGTGTATTCTGTTGTTTTTGGCTGGAATGTCCTATAAATATCAATTAAGTCCATCTTGTTTAATGTATCATTTAAAGCTTGTGTTTCCTTATTTATTTTGATTTTGGATGATCTGTCCATTGGTGAAAGTGGGGTGTTAAAGTCCCCTACTATGATTGTGTTACTGTCAGTTTCCCCTTTTATGGCTGTTAGCATTTACCTTATGTATTGAGGTGCTCCTATGTTGGGTGCATAAATATTTACAATTTTTATGTCTTCTTTTTTGGATTGATCTCTTGATCCTTATGTAGTGTCCTTCTTTGTCTCTTATAATAGTCTTGATTTTAAAGTCTATTTTATATGATATGAGAATTGCTACTCCAGCTTAGTTTTGATTTCCATTTTCATGGAATATCTTTTTCCATCCCCTCACTTTCAGTCTGTATGTGTCCCTAGGTATGAAGTGGGTCTCTTGAAGACGGCATATATATCAGTCTTGTTTTTGTATACATTCAGCCAGTCTGTGTCTTTTGGTGGGAACATTTAATCCATTTGCATTTAAGGTAATTATCGATGTGTATGTTCCTATTATCATTTTCTTAATTGTTTTGGGTTTGTTATTGTAGGTCTTTTCCTTCTCTTGTGTTTCCTGCCTAGAGAAGTTCCTTTAGCATTTGTTGTAAAGCTGGTTTGGTGGTGCTGAACTCTCTTAGCTTTTGCTTGTCTGTAAAGCTTTTAATTTCTCCATCTCATCTGAATGAGATCCTTGCTGTGTAGAGTAATCTTGGTTGTAGGTTTTTCCCTTTCCTCACTTTAAATATGTCCTGCCACTCCCTTCTGGCTTGCAGAGTTTCTGCTGAAAGATCAGCTGTTAATTTCACGGGGATTCCCTTGTATGTTATTTGTTGTTTTTCTCTTGCTGCTTTTAATATTTTATTTTTGTATTTAATTTTTGATAGTTTGATTAATACGTGTCTTGGCCTGTTTCTCCTTGGATTTATCCTGTATGGGACTCTCTATTTTTCCTGGACTTGATTAACTATTTCCTTTCCCATATTAGGGAAGTTTTCAACTCTAATCTCTTCCAATATTTTCTCAGTCCCTTTCTTTTTCTATTCTTCTTCTGGGACCACTATAATTCAAATGTTGGTGCGTTTAATGTTGTCCCAGAGGTCTCTGAGGCTGTCCTCAATTCTTTTCATTCTTTTTTCTTTATTCTGTTCTGCAGTAGTTATTTCCACTATTTTATGTTCCAGGTCACTTATCCATTCTTCTGCCTCAGTTATTCTGCTATTGATTCCTTCTGGAGAATTTTAATTTTCATTTATTGTTTTGTTCATCATTGTTTGTTTGCTCTTTAGTTCTTCTGTATCCTTGTTAAACGTTTCTTGTATTTTCTCCATTGTATTTCCAAGATTTTGAATCATCTTTATTATCATTACTCTGGATTCTTTTTCAGGTAGACTGCCTATTTCCTTTTCATTTGTTTGGTCTGATGGGTTTTTACCTTGCTCCTTCATCTGCTGTGTGTTTTTCTGTCTTCTCATTTTGCTTCACTTACTGTGTTTGGGGTCTCCTTTTCATATGCTGCAAGTTCACAGTTCCCATTGTTTTTGGTGTCTGCCCCCGGTGGCTAAGGTTGTTTCAGTGGTTTGTGTAGGCCTCCTGGTGGAGGGGACTGGTGCCTGTGTTCTGGTGGATGAGGCTGGATCTTGTCTTTCTGGTGGGCAGGACCATGTCCGGTTGTGTTTTGGGGTGCCTGTGACCTTATTATGATTTTATGCAGCCTCTCTGCTAATGGGTGGGGTTGTGTTCCTGTCTTGCTAGTTGTTTGGCATAGGGTGTCCAGCACTATAGCTTGCTGGTCGTTGAGTGGAGCTGGGTCTTAGTGTTGAGATGGAGATGTCTGGGAGATCTTTTGCCATTTGATATTACGTGGAGCCTGGAGGTCTCTGGTGGACCAATGTCCTGAACTTGGCTTCCCCACCTCAGAGACACAGGCCTGACGCCCGGCCGGAGCACCAAGACCCTGTCAGCCACATGGCTCTGAAGAAAAGGGAGAAAAAAAGAAATAAAGGAAGAAAAAAATAAAGTAATATAAAATAAAGTTATTAAAATAAAAAATAAATATTAAAAATAAAAAAATTAAGAAGTAATAAAAAAGAAAGAAAGGAAGAAGACAGCAACCAAACCAAAGAACTAATCCACCAATTATAACAAGTGCTAACAACTGTACTAAAAGAAGAAGAAAAAAAAAACAGACAGACAGTACCCTAGGACAAATGAAATGGTAAGAGCAAAGTTATACAGACAAAATCACACACAGAAGTATACACATACACACTCTCAAAAAGAGAAAAAGGTAAAAAATATATATATTGTTGCTCCCAAAGTCCACCATCTCGATTTTGGGATGATTCATTGTCTATTCAGGTATTCCACAGATGCAGGTACATCAAGTTGTTTGTGGAGCTTTAATCCACTGCTTCTGAGGCTGCTGGGAGAGATTTTCCTTTCTCTTCTTTGTTCGCACAACTCCTCGGGTTCAGCTTTGGATTTGGACCCCCTCTGTGTGTAGGTCGCCTGAGGGCGTCTGTTCTTCACTCAGACGGGACGGGGTTAAAGGAGCAGCTGCTTCGGGGGCTCTGGCTCACTCAGGCCGGGGGGAGGGAGGGGTACGGGTGCGGGGCGAGCCTGCGGCGTCAGAGGCCGGCGTGACGTTGCAGCAGCCTGAGGCGCCGTGCGTTCTCCCGGGGAAGCTGTCCCTGGATCACGGGACGCTGGCAGTGGCGGGCTGCACAGGCTCCCGGGAGGGGCGGTGTGGAGAGTGACCTGTGCTCGCACACATGCTTCCTGGTGGCGGCAGCAGCAGCCTTAGTGTCTCATGCCCGTCTCTGGGGTCCGCGCTGATAGCCGCGGCTCGCACCCGTCTCTGGAGCTCATTTAGGCGGGGCTCTGAATCCCCTCTCCTCGCGCACCCAGAAACAATGGTCTCTTGCTTCTTAGGCAGTTCCAGATTTTTTTTCCTGGACTCCCTCCCAGCTAGCTGTGGCGCACTAGCCCCTTCAGGCTGTGTTCACGCAGCAACCCCAGTCCTCTCCCTGGGATCCGACCTCCGAAGCCCGAGCCTCAGCTCCCAGCCCCCGCCCGCCCCGGCGGGTGAGCAGACAAGCCTCTCGGGCTGGTGAGTGCTGGTTGGCACCGATCCTCTGTGCGGGCATCTCTCCGCTTTGCCTTCTGCAGCCCCCTTGCTGTGCTCTCCTCCGTGACTCCGAAGCTCCCCTCCACCCCTGCCCCGTCTCCGCCCGCGAAGGGCCTTCCTAGTGTGTGGAAACCTTTCCTCCTTCACAGCTCCCTCCCACTGGTCCAGGTCCTGTCCCTATTCTTTTGTCTCTGTTTTTTCTTTTTTCTTTTGCCCTCCCCATGTATGAGGGGGAGTTTTTTGCCTTTTGGGAGGTCTGAGGTCTTCTGCCAGCATTCAGTAGGTGTTCTGTAGGAGTTGTTCCACATGTAGGTGTATTTCTGATGTATTTGTGGGGAGGAAGGTGATCTCCACGTCTTACTCTTCCGCCATCTTGAAGGTGTCCTCTTAATCCCTTTTCTACGTTCCAAGCTTATATAGTCTATTGTCTACAAGACTTTTTCATCTGGATGTCCTGCAGGTACTTTAAACTCAATATATTCAAACCTCACCTTTGCAAAGCTTGTTTTTCTTTGTTCCCAAATTTAAAGACAATATAGCTTAGTCACTCAAGTATATGGAAACATATGTACTTCTTAGCCTGGTCTGCCTGCATCATGAGCCCCTGGGCATTTTCTAGGCCACATCCTTAAAGATTCTGATTTAATAATTCTGGAATTGTCCAGGGAATAAGAATTTGACATTTTCCCCAGGTGCTTTTGATAAGCAAGTGGCTTGGGAAACCACTGAAAGTGCTTCTGCAGTTGAAATATTTCAATCTGCACCCCATCCCTTTTTATGTTCATCTTCCTGCCTCTTGCTATAGTTTGGTTCCTTTGCATTTCAGTGGCCTTCTACAGATCTAATTCCTTTGTGTCCCTTCTCTATTCATTCCTTCCTCCATGCTGCTATTTTCCTGAAGCACAGATTGGATAATGTCCCATGTGTGGTTAAAAATTCTTTGATGATTTCTTATTACCTATAAAATAAATCTAAACTTCTTAGTATGACCTTTCAGGTTCCTTATAATCTGGCAATTATTTATTTAAAAAAAATTACTTTTGCCTGTACTTTTCCTGCCACTTCCTAAAAAAGTCTAAGTTTCAGCCACCTAGACTCTTATTTTTCCCCAATATTTTATGCAATTCTTTATTAGTGCTGTACCCTTTTCTTGGATTTCTGTCAAAACCATGGCAGTCTTAGATCTGCAACAAACCATGCCACATTATTCCATTGGCTTTAGTGGAATAATATGAAAACCAGTTAGAGGTAACCTCTTGAAATAACATATTTATTATATAATTCTTAAGTACAACAAATGATTGTATAATGTAAAATTATTGAATCTATCTTAAAAAATCTTATGACTAATGCACAACACTCACACATGCATATATATACTTCTTTGGATTAGGGATATAGGGGACGAGTTTCTTACTCTCTAAGGGGTGTCTCTCACAGTCCGTTGGTGGCATTTGTAGGTAAAGTTGCTTTCTTTTTCTCTGGCAGCTGTCTAGGTTATCAGTGTTGATTAGATTCAGTATGAAGGTTTTCATTTTAGAGCTTCTGGTCAGAGACTTAACCTTCCAGCATTGGCAGAGGGAAGGAACAATATGCATCCCTCCTGCTAGAGCAAGTGTTTTTGAGCTATGAAAATAGCATGCAGTTTAGTGAACTCATATATTTTGGTCATATATGTGATTAGGGCACCTGCTGGCTCTGTTGCCCCCACTTAACTGGTTGTGGGTTTTACATACATGTAAGTTAAGCATCCATTTGAGTTGACACTAGATATAATTTGCATACATCTGGCTCTGATACCCCACCCATTTGGCTATAGTTTTGTGTTTATGTAAATTAAGTAACCCTGCCATGTTGCTTCTGATGAGATATGGTATCCTTCACTGAACACAGGCAGCTTCTGTCAGTTTGTACTGATAAAGTACTATGTCCAGAACTAAGACTAAGAGTTGTAATTCATACTTACAAATATTCTAAATCCCTTTTCTCTGTCTACTTGTTTAATACATACTCATTTATATCTCACATATCTGAAGCATCAGTATTCCAAGTCCTCTAGGCTTCTGTGATAACCCTTTCTTTTGATATTTAAGTAAAATTGCTTGAATTCCCATCCCATATATTGAGGGATCTGACCTCTTTCCTCTGTGTTACCCAGCACCACCTTTTCTCAGCATATTTGGAAAAGTTGGGGTGTGTAGATGATTATCGTTTACCAATATCCACACCCTCTCCCTGTGGGAGGATTATTCTTCTTTGCCCTGTTGAAGAAGTATACCTTTGTCACGTGGCTTGCTTTGGTCAATAAAGTGTAAGAGGAAATGATGTGTGTCATTTCCTGTTGTTTTGCCTCACTTTTTTCTCTCTGACAAGAGATTACTATTGATGTTCTAAAAATGATTGCTCTGTCTGATGGTCCCAATATGAAGATACTGGCAATGTGAAGAAGAGCCCTTACTCAGTCAATCTACAATGAGCTCTAGCATGGGAGAGAAGTGCTTTTCTATGCCACTGATAACTTAGAGTTGTTTGTTATCACAGTATGTCCTAGGATCTAAAACAATGCCGGGCATTTGGCAGGTTTTCATTAAGTACTTGATGAATGAATGAACTTGAACAAGGCAATTTCCCGGTGTCTCGAACTAGTACACTCATACTCTCTGTCTTCCGATCTTTGATGTGGTCCTGGACTAGTGAGTCTGTAGCACAGGATAGAAATGCACCATTGTCTTAAAGCAACACTTTTTGTAAAAGATCTTTGAGGAAAAAACCTCATTATTTTCAGATTAAAAAAAAAAGCATATGATATGGAAGAGAACACAGATTTCACAGGAATTTTAAAAGGAAAAAATATAAGAATTTTTATGACAGTAGGGTTCGCTTTAATCTATATTCCTATGGATTATATATGCCAATCTATATATTGGAAATGTTTGAGAAACCCTGATAATCTCTGAGTCTCACTTTCCTCCTCTATGAAATACAGGGTTTGGACAAAGGTAGAGATGTCAGAGTCTCTTTAGGAGGAGCTGTGTGGTGTAAGCAGCAGTGAGTGGGCTGAGAGCCAGCAGCTTTGGGCTCCAGCGCTTGCTTTGCTGCTGGTTAAGCATAGGACTCAGTCTTCATGTAATCTGCTAGAATCTCAGACTCAGGAAAAAATGTACTCACATGTCTGCTATCTGTCCCACTGGATTTTTTTTTGAGGAATAATATATTTGAAAGTACTTTGAAACTTATTAAGCTCTATTTTTCCAATTGAAAAGTGATATGAAATTCTTGGCAATCTTTTCAAATTTGAAGATTTTATTTATATTTTAAGTCCACTAGGTGGCAGTATTTCACTTGTACTCAACTATAATTTTATAGTTTGTATCTAATCTCGAAGAAAAGAATTTAATCACCATCTCATTTTCTCCCAACCTTATCTTTCCCCTTTCCCATCCTGTGCGCTCCCTATCTCCCAAAACAATTCTGAGAAACGGTTACCATTTGTTTAAAAGTGATTTAATGACATATGTGTGACGACAATCACTAAGACTTAGCAATGTACCCAGAACTTTTGCGTCTTTTGGGAAGAAGTGTTAGATAGCCTAATTTTGCCCAGATGTAGGTAAATTAGTTTGATGTAGGTAATTAAAATCAGTAAAATCACCTACAAATATCTTGCCATTGGCTTTTTTTGTGACTGCTTTAACAATTTTTTTCAATAAACTCATGTAGACGTTTTTGACTGATAATACCACCGATGCTTATTTTATCCTGTGTATCCTAAGATGATAAAGTTGTTATGCTGAATCTTTTGACGTCTATGACATGTTTGTGAAACATGTTGTCATGGTTCCATATCAGTTTACTTTGCGTCAGAATTTCTTAGAAAATTAATTCTACAAGATGAGTTAAATAGGAAGAGTATACTTGTAAAGCTTGATAAGTTATTCCTTGCTGACTTCTGTTGATATTAAGGCTTCCATGTAAGTGATGGCCTAGGTCTACTAGAGCAGTCTTTCCCTGTAGCATGAAAAAAATATAAAGATTCTTTAGCAATATAATGGATTGCTAGTTTTTAGTTGTAAGGAGACCATCAGTGCAGTTTTAAACTGCCATAATCACTGCACTCTGTACAAGAAAAAGTAGCTGCTTTGAAAATTAGGCTGTTGAAAAATTGCTTATAAAATGGTGTGGATAGAGAAATCTTATTTTTAAATGGCTGACATTTGATAGAAAATTTTAATAGTTTTGTGCCAAATAAGTTGTTGCTGTTTTCACGGAGGAAAAAAATGTTAAAAAGATAGATGTCTAAACCTGAATTGATATGTTAATGAAAATTTCATTTCTTTCTCTTATGGTCATAGTTATGAATCACATTTCCTCTCTTCTAATGTACAGGATAGTGATACACTGTTTGCACTGTGTGCGTGAACATTTAAAAAATTTTTTTGTGGAAGATGATTCATAGCTTTTTACTGCTTATCAAAAGGATTTACAACCCACAGTAGTTAAAAAAAAACAAACCTCTGGTATTTCATCATCATTACATATTTTAAAGTAGGTTTAAAAATTGTTTTAGAAGTTTTACCTCATCAAATATCAATCCTCAGTTGTACAAAGGGAAGAAATGGAGGAGCAGTGTATCTTAGTTAAGGATTTTAGAAAAACCTCTCAATTTCTTTGTCTACAAATTAGGAAGCGACTGGCTGGATAATAGATTAGTTAGGTGGATTCATTGCAAGTTGAACAACTGAACCTAAAGTGCTCTGATTAATAAACCAGTAGGAACATGAGGGTGAATGCAACTGGCATTTCACAAGTCACTTTATTCTAGGTCCTTTCCTGCTAAATCTTTTTATTAGTAATTTAGGAAGCATGCTTATCAATCTTGCTGATGAGAGAAAACTGGGAGAGAGAGTTGCTATTTCATTTGAAAGCAGCAGTCTTCAAAAATATTAAGTCCCAATGTAGGAATAAACCAGTGAGAAGAAATTAATAAAAGTCAAGTCTTGTATTTGCATTAGTAAGTTATTTTATAAAAATAGAGAACTAGAGAATTTGCTTTGAGAACAATTCAAAGTGAAAAGATTTGGGAGTTTCAATTAGTTTTGGTTTTAGGGAGGAGTTAGCATGGTTTGGAAAGAGATTGATCAGAATTTGTAAACTAGGTGAGTTGCTGGAAAAAAATGGGTGATCTTGTCTTTGGAACATGTAGGTCTGGACAGAGCTGTTAAAACAATTTGAACTTATTTTAGGGGTATACCTGTTTTGCAAATCAGTAAACAGTTTTGCAAACAGACTAGGAGTGGAAGAGTTGTAAGAGAAGACTAGTCAAGAGTTCTTATTGAGTTGTTATTGAACACCAACTGTGGTAGGTCCTGTGTTAAATCTTTAAAAGCATCATCTAATCGACTTTCCTCACAACAACCCTATGAGGTCCCTTTTTCACAAACAGGAAAACAGAGGCACAGATTGCTTAAATGATTTTCTTAATACTACTTACAAACAGTAAATGGTATAACGTGGGATGGAGTCTGAGTCTGGACCTTGAGTCCATGCACTTAACTGCTATAATAAACTGCCGTCCAGGGAAAGAGTATTATGCAGCCAACAGAGGAGACTTTCAACAGAGTGGCCACTATCATTACATGCTGCAGGCAGGTAAAGAAAGGTGAAAAATGAATCTGACATGAGAGGACTTCATTTAAAGTTTTTTTTCAAGGGGGGTGATGAGGGCAGGTGCCAAATTGTAGGCCCCCGAAGACTGAATAGGGAAATGAGGGTATTTGTTGGGGACCAGGCTAGTTAGAAGAAAAATAAGGTTATCAGAGATGGCGGTGGGGCAGAGACTAAAGGAAAACTTGAAGAGGAGGGATGTGGAGAGATTTAAGGCTAGGAGTAGAAGGGAGGAGAGTCTGTGTGATAGCAAAGAGGTTACACAAGACAAACACAGTCAAGAACTAGAGGGCCTGTAGTCTCCCTCTCTCTTTTTTCTTTTTTTTTTTTTGTGTGTGGGGGGGCATGTGTGGGCAATTTTTAAGGTTTTAATACCATAAAATGCTTTTAGTTTTCCTGTTGATTTATTTAAAAATAGTTTACAATTAAAAATTTAATGCATTGGGTACTATTGAATTAAATCAGGTAGAGACAAGTGCTACCTAAAGAAATGTGGTTTATCTTCCAAAATGATTTGCTGGAGAAAGATGATGTGTTCCAAACCACTACCATCACCATCAATGGCCTAATTAGCATTTGTTTTCCCCAACTTTCCCAGGATAGCAGAAATCCTGATTTGTTTTGGTAGCAGTGGGATGAAACATTATTACTTTAATCAGTTATGGTACTCTTATTCATCTTGGCTAACAATTGGTCTAAGGATGACCGTGTTGCCTAGTTCTAGCTAATGAGATGTGAGAAGTCTTTTGGGTGAGGCTCCCAGGAAAGCTTTCAATTTCTCATGAAAAGGAACAAGGGCGCTTCACTCTTCTTCATGGCTAGTGGAGTGTCAGACATTATGTCTAGAGGTCACCCTTTGAACATGGGTTGACAAGCATGACAACAAAGTCAATGTGTGAAGGATGGCAAAGCAGACATTTAGAAGGCACTTGGTATTTCACCAGTTCTGGACTGCCTGGCTTTGTACCTCTTGCTACATGAGAGATATATGTGTATTTGTTGAAGTCACTGTTAGTCAGTTTTTCTGTTGCTCGTAGTCAGATGTAGGACTCAGAGAAGCAAAATTCTTTATCAACTCTTTCTTATACATGTGTAGTTTATGGCTTTGGTAAATTTTAAGATAATCTACCTAATTGACACTCTTTTATTTTTACAGCCTATATGTCTCATTAAAAAGGTTTTAATCTGGCTTATCAATTTCAGAAACAATTTACTCTTTAAAACTATTTGACCACTTTATTCAATTAGCTGTTCATTTCTAGCTTCTTTTCAGTAACTAGAGCAGTGCCTCTATGATGTTTACATCAGCTGTATCTCTATACTATCAAAAAAATATTTTTGCCATGGAAGAAACCAAAGCATGAAGCAGAGATGGTTTTCACATCAGATCTAGATCAGCTCAAGGGAATGTCTCATTAAACCATTTAGGCCACATTCTAGAAAATCATAATTGAAGAGAGATTTCATGCCAAAGCATTTACTTACTATGAAACTACTAAAATGCCTGTCTGCTGGGTGAGCTGGGTTAGGATGGGGTTAAATGTAAAATAATCCTCAATGTTCTTCAGAGTTCCTGGGATGAATATGATTATTTTATGTTCTTTGCATCCAAATGAGATATGGCTACTAGGGAAGGTATTGCCTTCTGCCTCAGCATGATTTGACTTAAAGTACACAAAGGTAGGTGACATGAAAGCTTTTGTCGTGGGCATCACAGTGTGTCAAATGAAGTAGTGAAATTTGGTTAGACGAATTTGCTTCATATAGTGAGTCTAATATTAATATAGATGCTTTATTTTTAATAGTGTGACTTGGATTTGTGTTCAGACAATGAAACACAATGAAATTTCTAGTCAATTCTGAGAGTGCTATGGAGAGAAAAATTGACCTGACAATTTAACAACAGAAGTCTAGACGCTATTATAAAAATTGTTTAAATGACAGGAGGAAAATCAACATTAAAAATTATTAGAGAAATCAAATAAAAATACATTAAACACATGAATAAACATCTCTGCATGTGACTATAGAAAGTAAATGCAGTATGTAGAAATATATCCAATTATGCAGAGATGGAGCATTTTAATATTCCAATCTTCTTGTTTAATCCCTTGAGTCATGGCATTATTAGCTACCAAAAGATTTGATCACTTCAAATCAGGTGGTCAAATCTTTTGGCTTCTCTCTAGATTATCATCACATTGAATGAATTATTAATAATTCAGTCTTGGTGCTTTGAGTAAGCCTATTAAGAACAATCTAAGTTTCAGATTTTCTCTAAAACTTATATAAAAAGGAGAGCTCTGTTATTGTATTTAATTTTAAATGGAAGCATAATTGCCTGGTAATGACATTTTAGAGATTTTTTAAAGAGAATCTTCAATCTCTGAGATGCTTCCCATTTTAAGATGTGTGTATCCTCATGAATCACTAATTAATGTAAATCGTCTGCAATAAAAAAAGTCTGACTTCCTAAATAATGGTTAGAAAAGTGGTAATTCTCTTTATTGCTTTTCCAAGTCGTGAAATCCAGTTGTTTTACAGTGCTTGCTTTAGAATTTGGTAAGTAATAAGAACCCCCTATGAGTCCATATTATGTTGTCACTTTACCCACTGAAGTAAACATTTGTTCTTGTTATCTGTTTTCTTCTTCGAATCATACTCATTCATACATTGTTGTGCTCTTTGTTATGTATCTAAAGCATACTCTGTTGTCATCACAGCTTGAGACCCATCCCCTTTATCACAAAACTTTTCTCAGTAGATGTAGCTCATACTGATACTCTATTTTCAGTCTTCTATATCCATGTACACACTGCAAATCTATCATAGTTTCCTTTCCTAGTGAGCCAATTGATCCTTAAAATAAATCTCAACATAGCATTCCAGTCATCATACACTGAAAAATGTCATTGGAGATGCAGCTTATTTGCAGTCCTTGAACAGTCTGCTCATGTATCAGTGTCTTGCGTAGTTTTAAAATTATTTTCACCATTTAGTTTAGTTTTGTTTCATTCACTAATTGCTTTGTGTAACCTTTGTCTAATCAACAATAGTCAATTCATTGTGACAATCATGTTTTAAATTTCATTTGTCTACCTCAGTTTACCACAGGACTGGATATACAACAAGCTCTCAATAATACTTGGATATTAACTGGATTAAATTCTAGAATATTTCACATATATGAGTGCATTAGTCTGTTCAGACTGCTATAACAAAATACCATAGACTGAGTGCCTTAAATGACAGAAATTAATTTTCTCACAGTTCTGAAAGTTAGAAGTTCCAGGTCAGGGGGCCAGCAGATTTGGTTTCTGGTGAGGACTCTTTTCCTGGCTTGCAGATGGCTGCCTTCTCACTGTGTCCCTTCCTCTATGCCTGCATGGAGAGAAAGATCTCTGGTTTCTCTTCCTCTTCTTATAAGGACACCAGTCCTATTGGTTTAGGGCCCCACCCTTATGATCTCATTTAACTTGAATTCCCTCCCTAACAGCCCTATATCCAGCTACAGGCACATTGGGGATTAGAGCTTCAACACATAAATTTTGGGGGTACATAATTTAGTTCATAACAATGAGATATTAAATTATTAGTAAATCTTTTATTGAACTATTGAACTATTGAACTATTGAATTTTGCTTTTCCCATAACCATTTTTAAATTATATTTCTTCAACCTAGCTTGATCTAAGCCTCCACTTCACCTATATCTTCTTATAATCATGGAAATTTTCCCCTCTAATGTTTTCTGCTCTGTATGGTTTGGCAGGTGTTAAGTTTTTCTTTAAAATTCTTAGCTGGAACTGATCAAGCCTCTTCGGGGAGTTTTACCTAAAAGATCCCCTCTGGAGACTTGGTAGAGAGTGAACCCAAGGCTAAGCTTTATTAATCACTCCTGCTGTTCCTGTTTTCCGCACACCTCAAGCTCACCTTTGAGAGAACCAACACATCACACCTGCCTACTAAACAACTGTCTCAAGGACTTTTGTCATCTCATAGAATTTGAAGAATATGTGAATCGTTTTAAGTCTGATTATTAATGAGAGCAAGTCAGGCCAGACCTATTATGTACAAAGGTCGGAGACCCCTGACTTGTGGTTCTATCAAGTAATTGTCTAAATTTTGACTGAAAGGGTTAGACAGTGTACAGATTTACAGAAAGGATGATGCTTATGTATCACATTTCAACTTACTATTCGCCATAAAAATAACAATCACCAATAATAATCAGTTTTTTACCTTGAAAGACAGTCACACACACATATACATATTTGCATGCATGCACGCACGTGCACACGCACACACACACACACACACACACACACGCACACCCCGGAGTCAGATGTTTGATTCATTACCATAATCATCCTGTCACATTTGATGTTTTCCTTTCTGGTCCTCCAAACTCTAGCCTCCTTAACAATAATATTTTCATATCTATTGTAGAAAAACCTTATTATCTCTAAAGCTAGTTCCTATTTTCATCATTGCTAAGTGTCTTTGTAGTCATTATAATTATTTTAAACCAAAACTCTTGGAGCTCTTTCCTGAATTTGTTGGATTGTTTTGTATTGGATTTTTCCTAGGAGTTATTTTAGCTTTAACTCTTGGCATGGCACTTGACTATATACACCTCCTATTATTTTAATGCAGTATTATTATACTGGAACTGGGCTCTTGTCTACATACGTACCTGAGTTAGTATAGAACTTTATTCATGCCCACAGGTAGTCATTGATTTCCTAATTTTCATTACCCAAATTTAATTTTTTTACCATTAGCATGAAGTGTTGTCTACTTAACTCTTTGCATTTAAGGTTTTTGCGTTCCTATAATCAAATGAGATAAAAATCTTGTAAATCAAAATATTCTTCCTAAATCTTGTATTATTTTTTTCTTATTAGCTTTCCTTGTTTTCTTTCTTAAAATTTAATTTTGTTGTGTGTGTACAGATTCTGAAAGCTTGTAAAGACTGTATAATTACATAAGTTAGATTTTAACTGTGTTCTTCCTCCTTATGATATCTATATATCTAAGTATCTGTACATCTATATATCTATATATCAATGTATATCTATCTAAGTCCCTGTTCCTATAGATTGGGGAGGATGGAACCCTCTCTAAGATGCCTGTGTAGGAGGGAAGGTTTAAATCCTCCTGTAAGGATTTACATTTGCTTTCCTGCTTCTGCTCTGCTTAGCAGATAAAGCTTCTTGTTGCCCTGTTATACATCGTCAACACAGGCAAGAAATTGAGTTTTTAAATAAATTTTCGTTAATGGACTATCCTCTCTCTCTCTCCATGCAAGAAATTTGTGTGTGACTGCAGTAGGTTATATTGAAGGTTGGTTGGGAGGAGTAGAGAGGAATATTATAGAAAGGCAAACAACTTCAAAGTAAGTATTAAAATGCTTGCTTTTACCTGCTCTCTGGTGGTCTCGTGACCAATGTGTTTGATTACTTCACTTTATGTAGTTTGCCAGCTGCATCTTGCCTTCTCTCTTCTCTTTCTCCATCTCACCTTTCCTTCTCCTTCTCAATCTTCATACCCTTTTCCCCCATCTTCTCCTTTGTTGATCGCACCTGTGTCCTCTATTCTATCATGCAGTTTACCTGTCTCCCATTGCTACTCCCAAACTCAGCTATTTTCTACCGTTGCATACTGCAATTTACCAAAGTGCTCAAGCGGAACAGGATCCACTCTCTCAAAGAGGCAGTTGGTTGAACAAAAAGATTTTTTGCATTTTAGTTTGTTTTGCTTTTGCCATTGGAACAGAAAATCAAAATACCAGAGTTGGTAATGATTATACCATATTTGTACAACTTTATGCACCAATAGTTTCTGAAGCAGTAAGTAACAGATGGGGCATGAGAGAGATCTGATTTGGGTGAATTACTAGCTAAAATTAGAGATTAATATGTTAGGTTCAAAATTGATGTTCGTGTGCTGGAAATAAAAACTGCAAGGTAATTAAACTCCAAAGAGGATAGACTCAAATAAAATAACATATGCAAAATAATTAGAATTTTAATTTTAAGTAGACTACACTATCCAATAGATTTTGCTTGTCCAATATAATTTCAAGCCTTCTGAGTTTATAAAAAATAAAGTCATTTTAACTTGAACTTTCAAACTTATAGAACTATTTAAAATAATGTGTTAGTCCAGATTTATAAATTTTTGAGGTTTCTTACTTCTCGGGCTTTAATTGGAGTGCCAGAAAGCAGGCCTCTTACTCCTTCACATTTATTTGCTTTATTTTAACTTACCTAACTTGCCTCAGTGAACAAATAATATTATGGCCAAATCTGCTCTAAGGAAATAGGTGTTTATTGTTAATTAAACCAACCCTTTTCTACTTTTCGGCCAATAACACATGTTAGTTTATCCTGCCTTAGTGAGTTGTTTGTATGTTTATTTATTTTAAATTAATGCTAATGAATGACTGGCAATGGGCGGCTCCAATGGAACAGATAATTCACCTCCTACAGGCTCCCTCCCCACCCCCATCCCCCCTCCAAAGAAGTTACTCCTTTAACCTTGTTACAGCACAGCCAACTGACTCCTTTATGAGGTAGAAGAGACCTGGAAAAGTCAACTGAACTTCTAGGTGTAAATCACTGTGGTAGTAAACAATGTGTTATACATTGTACTCTTAGGCCAGTCCTATGGAAAAGAAAGTGAGTTGGAAACTTAAAAATTCTCCAGTCTATTTGGAAAAAACAGACAAACCAAGATTTATTTATTTTTTAATTCAACTTTTTATTTTGAAGTAATTGTATATTCACATGCAATTGTAAGAAATAATACAGAAAGATCCTGTGTATCTTTTACCAGTTCCCTCAATGGTAACATTTTCATCACCACAGGGATCTCCCATGTTCCTGTTTTCTAGCCTCACCTGCTTTCTTCCTTCCCCAACCTCTAACCCCGGGCAACCACTAAACTGTTCTCCATCTCTATAATTTTTTTTTTTTTTGATTTCAAGAATGTTATATAAATGGCATTATACAGTATGTGGAATTGGCATTTTTTTCAGTCAGCCTAAGTTTTTGGAGATTCACCTAGGTTATTGCATTATCAATAGGCCATTCCTTTTTTTGGCTAAATTATGGTATTGATGTACCACAATTTGTTAAATCATTCAATCATTGAAAGACATCTTATCACTTTTTCTGTGTTTTGTTTTTTGTTTTGTAGATTCCACGTTTAAGTGAAATCATAAAGTACTTGTCTTTCTCTGTCTTATTTATTTCATTTAGCATAATGCCTTCCAGGTCCATCCATGTTGGACTGATACTTTTGCCACCATATAGTTCCCCTCCCTATCTCTGATTTTCTTTGCTCTGAGGTTCTACTTTACATGATAATAATATAACCATTTCTGCTTTCTTTTAATTAATGTTTGCATGGTACATTTTTTTCTATACTTTTACCTTCTACTTAACCTATATAATTTGAAGTGAGTTTCTTCTGGCAGCAAATAGCTTGTTCACTAAAAAAAAAATCTACTCTGATAATCTCTGTATTTTAATGTGTATTTAGACAGTTTACATTTAATGACATTATTGGTATGTTAGGACTTAAGTTTGCTATTTTATTCTTTGTTTCTGAGGTTTTTCTTTCTCTCTCTCTGTTTCCTTTCTCTGCCTTCTTATGGCAATATGGTTCATAGTTAAACATTTTTTAGAATTCCGTTTTGATTTACCTACATTATACAAACATAACTTGTCATAGTTAACTGGTTTCATCATTTTGCCAGTTTAAATGAATTAGAGGAATCTTATTTCCCTCTTTACTTCTTTGCCCTTCTCCATATAACTGCCTTAAATATTTCCACTACATCCATGTAGGGCCACATCAGAGAGCATTGTAATTTTTATCAGAAACTCAAGAGGAGAAAGAAAGTCTATTTTATTTACCCATATATTTTCTTACCGTGTTCTTCTTTCCTGATGTTCAACAATTTCCTTTCTGTTTATAGAGATCTTCTGTTTAGCCATTGTTTTTGAGAAGCCTACTGACATTAGAATGGCTGTTTTCCTAAATTGTTATTTTTCTCTGGCTACTTTCAAGATTTTTTCTTTGCGTTTAGTTTTCAGAAATTTAATTATGATGTGTTGTGGCATGGATTTCTTTTTGTTTACCCTGTTTGGAGTTTGTGCAACTTCTTGAACCTGTAGATTTATGCTTATTGGCAAATTTGGAAAGTTTTGAGACATTATTTTTCTCAAATATTTTTCCACCATACCCTCTCTCTCATCTCTTTTTAGGACTCCAATTACAGGAATGTTACATCTTTTGTTATAGTCTCACAGGTCCCTAAGTCTCTGTGTCCTTTTTTTTTTTTTTTTTTTTTTTAATCTGTTTTCTCTCTGTTGCTTAGATTGGGTAATTTCTGTTGTTCTATCTTGCAGCTTGCTAATTCTTTCCTTTGTCCCCTCCATTCTGCTCTTGAGCCTATCCCCTGAAGTTATTATTTCAATTGTTAATACTGATATTTTTCAGTTCTAAAATTCCACTTAGTTCTTATTTCCATCTTTATTTCTTTGCTGAGACTTTGTGATTTTTCATTTGTTTCAAATGTGTTCAATGGATTGTTGAGGCTTAAAATCTTTGTCAGTTAGTTCTAACATCTCTGTCATCTTGATGTTAGCATCTTTTGAGCTTTTCTTTTTTCATTCAGTTTGAGATCATTGTGATTCTTGATATAATGAGTGACTTTTTATTGAAACCTCGACATTCTGAGTATTATATAATGAGACTGTGCATCTTATCAAATCCCTTTTGGTTTAACTGGATTCCTCTGATGCTGCTCCAGCAGGAGAGTGGAGGTACCACCTCATTACCCAGGTTCCTCACCCAATCTGCATTGAGAGCAGAAGGGATTGGACTCCTTATTACTACTGAATGGGGTGGGAGTTCCTGCTCTCCCCTACACCTGCACTGATACCTCCCTGGCTGAGAGAGATAGATGTGTCTTGTTACTTCTCCTAAAACATGTATGTGTAAAAATGAATAATTCAGAAAACTAATTCTAGGAATGAAGAATTCTTAGGAAGTCAATGTTACATACATAATTTTTCTTCAACAGTGTAGTTTATGTATATTTGAGCTCCTCAATAATTAAATTTATTTAAGTTACAACATTTAAATTGTTGTAAGTCTCTTATACTGAACAGTAGGAGCCATAGATATTATTCTTTTATTACTAAAAAGTAATACCTTCTCTTTGTAGCAAATCCAATGGATTCAAAATAGTTTAAAGTAGTGCTTCCATCCCAATTACATTCTTCAGATGTAACTACTGTTAACAGTCAGAGATGCATCCATCAAGTTTTTAGTCTATGTTTACAGTTTCAATCATGCTCCCCCACCTCACTTACTCACTTCTAGTTTTCCTCTCCAGCTTCTCTTTCTGTGTCTCCTTTGTAAGCTCATCCCTCTCTGTCCAGCTTTTCAATGTTGAGATGCTTTAAACTTGGTTCTAGAAGCCTTTTCTTCTCAATCAATATTGTTTTTCGGGGCTTCCCTGGTGGCGCAGAGGTTAAGAATCCGCCTGCCAATGCAGGGGACATGGGTTCGAGCCCTGGTCTGGGAAGATCCCACATGCCACGGAGAAACTAAGCCCGTGCGCCACAACTACTGAGCCTGCTCTGTAGAGCCCGCAAGCCAAAACTACTGAAGCCCGCGCATCTAGAGCCCGTGCTCCGCAACAAGAGAAGCCACCGCAATGAGAAGCCCATGCACTGCAACGAAGAGTAGCCCCTGCTCGCCGCAACTAGAGAAAAGCCCTTGCGCAGCAACGAAGACCCAACACAGCCAAAAATAAATAAATAAATAAAAATTTAAAAAAAGAATGTATAAAGTATTGGTTTTTTTTGTGACTCACCTATATCCTTGTCTCAATTACCATTTATACTTAGATGACTCATAAACTTATTTTTCTAGTTTAGATCTCTGGTCTGAGTGTCAAATCAATAACTCTAACTCTCTACTTGACATCTCCTTTTGTAGCTAAATAGCACTTCAAACCCCAAATGCCAAAACCAGACTGATGATCTTTCTTTCCAACTCTTCCAGATTTCACATCTCAGTGACTGGTACCACTATATATTGAGTTGTATTTGCCAGAAGCCTAGGAGTCATTATTGGTTCCCTTTCTTCTTCACCTCCCATATCAAATCAATCACCAAGTCCTGTGGCTTTTCCCTACTGAATCTTCCCACTCCTTTCCATTTCTACATCCAAGCTTTTACCATCTCTTTCCTGGGTTAATGCAGTATTTTCCTAAATGGACTTTCTATTTCTAATCTCATTGTGCTTGAATTAATATTTTACTCTATAACCAGAGAGATATTTTCAAAATAAAAATGTGGTCATGTCACCTGTCTGCTTAAAATATTTTAATTTTTCATTGCTCTTATGGGAAATACCTAAATCTTTAACATGACTTAGTATAATGCCTGTCATATAGTCAACATTCAATAAATATTTGTGGAAAAATGTATAGATGAACTTATGTAGTTTACCTTATTGCTATTAAAATAGTATTGCCACACACATGTATGCATCTATGTATCTTTCTTTAATCTTATATTTCTGTTGGATATACTTCTAGAAGTGAAATTGCTAGTATAGTTTGATTTTCATCTATTAAATATCAAGGTTAGTAGGGCAGTTGGTGTAGTGCCTTGTAGCCATCAAGAGAAAAAGAGGAGTCTGAGCTAGGAAGATCAATGATGATTTATTAAAGGAGCCATCCTGTACCTCCTATCTGATGGAAGGGAGTTACATTCTAAAGAAATGCCCAATGACTTAAGGATTTTTTAAAATAGATTTTATGCCAAATAACCTTAGGTAAAATGTTTTGTAAGATAGAGCAAGGAACAAATGAGTCGAATTTTCATATTCATAATAAATATGACTTTTCCTGTTTTATTTTGCTTACATGTTTTTCTTATAAATGACAATATATGGAAATTAGGTAGTTTAAGGAAAAGAATTATTTGAAATGGGGTGGTCACATAAGAAGGGCTAATAAAAATAATGTACAAATTACAATTTTCATAGAAATAAAAGGTCTGTTTACTAGTGTAGTTGATACTGGGCAGAATTGTGATGTAGGCAAGTAGTGTTTTCAGAGACATGTTCTTCTGTCTCTGCCTCTTTTGCTCCACTCACTGGAAAGAGGATGTGTGTCTTGGTGCTTGTGAAGTAGGCAGAAAACAGCATGAAAGTGTCAGGTGCCTGAAAGTTGGGGTCTAGGGGTATGAGTTTACTGATAGCTGTGCACTTATTAGTTCTGTGACCCTGGACAAGCTAGTTAATCTCTGTGATACTTAGTTTTCCCATTTGAAGATAATACTAACCACTGATTTACATGCAAACTGGATTGGATGTGATATTTGTTTTATTATTTCTTAATGTATTTGTTTTTTAAAATTTATTGCTTGAGCTGATACTGAAACACTTTATTACTGATTTAAGTCATAAATTTGCATACCAGGAAGATAAAAGTATGCAGCGCAGGGACATTAATGGCTTTAAAAACCCTTTTCAGCAGCTTATCAGGCTACAAAATGACTCACAACAGGCTCTTAAGGCACTGAAAGGCCCCAAGAAATTCTGAGTTAATATGCTTTTGGAAATATCCATGTATTCAAAGAGAGCATAGGACTCTATGAAATTCATAAGTAACTCTACAAATTTTTACTGTGTTTCCTCTTACTCTAGTCTATTTTTGTTTATACTGAAATGTGTAGATTATGCAGCTTTGTATTTATTTTCATCTTACTATTAATTTTGTATCAGCAGCTCTGTGGCTGTTTAAGCAAAACATTGATGTAACTGCTTTGTTTGTCATTTCTTCTTGTTCTAGGCAATGGGCCTCACCACGACCGTTGCTGTATTTATAATGAAAACAACTTGGTGGATGGTGTTTATTGTCTCCCAGTAGGACACTGGATCGAGGCCACTGGGCACACCAATGAGATGAAGCACACAACAGACTTCTATTTTAATATTGCAGGCCACCAAGCCATGCATTATTCAAGGTAAAAATAGTGCCATGTTTATAAGCATAGAAGTAGGACAAGGGTAGCATTAGGACAATGGAGGTATTCACTGTGTGTAAAACTGCAGCATCTCCCTTTGGAGGGTTATATAGGCCTGCAGTGCTTTGAGGAGGTAAATTACAGTGAATTACTGTGTGAGATTTTCTGGTTCTAGATGTGAAGGATCCTTTTGATAGAATTATTTTATTAAGTATATACCCTGGCATCAACATATTTTGACCAGACAGTAGTTTACCAATCTTTGTACTTACATAGTGGACTAAAAATAGAAACCAGACTAAAATATCATAAATCAGCATTTGTATCTTTTTTTTGACAATTTTTTAAAATTAATTTATTTACTTATTGTTTATGGCTGTGTTGGGTCTTCGTTTCTGTGCGAGGTCTTTCTCTAGTTGTGGCAAGTGGGGGCCACTCTTCATCGCGGTGCGCGGGCCTCTCACTGTTGCAGCCTCTCTTGTTGTGGAGCGCAGGCTCAGTAATTGTGGCTCACGGGCCCAGTTCCTCCGCGGCATGTGGGATCTTCCCAGACCAGTGCTCGAACCCGTGTCCCCTGCATTGACAGGCAGATTCTCAACCACTGCGCCACCAGGGAAGCCCAGCATTTGTATCTTTTATGCTACAGACCAGCTGTGAAACAAAAATTGCTGTCTCTTTATAAAATATTATTCAAATAAACATGTGTGAAAATCTAGACATAAAACTAGATAGGATGTGATCATCTGCTCTATTATTGGGAGGGCCAAAAAGTGCCTTCGGTTTTTTAAGTAAAAATAAAAGAAACATTTTTCATTTTCACCAAGAACTTTATTGAACAACGTATTCACCCTTTTGTTCCACTACCTTCTGCCATTTTTCAGGGAACTTCATAATTCCATCTTCCCAAAACTTTTTATCTTTTTGAGCAAAGAACTGTTCCAGGTGCCTTTTACAGTCTTCCAGGGAATTGAAATTTTTTCCATTAAGAGAATTTTGTAAAGACCAAACTAGATGGAAATCCAAAGGTGCAATGTCTGGTGAATACGGCGGATGAATCAGAATTTCCCAGCCAAAGCTGTAACAGTTTTTGCCTGGTCATCAAAGAAACACGCAGTCTTGTGTCATCCTGATGGAAGATTACGCATTTTCTGTTGACTAATTCTGGACACTTTTCGTCAAGTGCCGCTGTCAGTTGGTCTAATTGGGAGCAGTACTTGTTGTAATTAATCGTTTGGTTTTCTGGAAGGAGCTCATAATAGAGGACTCCCTTCCAATCCCACCATATACACAACATCACCTACTTTGGATGAAGACTGGCCTTTGGTGCAGTTGGTGGTGGTTCATTTGGCTTGCCCCACGATCTCTTCCATTCCACATTATTGTACAGTATCCACTTTTCATTGCCCGTCACAATTTGTTTTAAAAATGGAACATTTTCATTATGTTTCAATAGAGAATTGCATGAGGGAATATGGTCAAGAAGGTTTTTTTCGCTTAACTTTAATATGTGGAACCCAAACATCAAAGTGATTCACATAACCAAGCTGGTGCAAATGATGTTCAACGCTTGATTTGGATATTTTGAGTATGTTGGCTATCTGCCGCGTGGTATAGCATTGATTGTTCTCAATTATTGTTTCAATTTGATCGCTATCGACTTCAGCTGGTCTACCCGAGCGTGGAACATTGTCCAGTGAGAAATCTCCAGCAGGAAACTTTGCAAACCACTTTTGACACATTCAATCAGTCACAGCACTTTCTCCATACACTGCACAAATCTTTTTGTGCATTTCAGTTGCATTTTTCCCTTTCTTGAAATAATAAAGCATAATATGCCGAAAATATTGCTTTTTTCTTCCATCTTCAATATTAAAATGGCTACACAAAAATTCACCACTTTTGATGTCTTTTTTTAAAATTCATGCTGATGTGACAGCTGTTACATACAATCTAACAAAATTGTTTCGAATGAAGTTAAAGACAACTAAGCACTACTAGGGCCATCTCATGGAAAAAACTGAAGGAACCTTTTGACCCACCCAGTGTTTATTAATAGATTTATTTTTATTTGTCTATTTAATTATTATACCAACAACATGTGCCATAATACAAATTCAAACACCAAAGAGGATGCTAAATGTAAAGTAAGGTTCAATATACTTTCCTTCATTCCTACTCACCAAAAGTGTTTATTTTTAACCATTTTATGGTTAGTTTTTCTGGAGCTTAAATCCAAGTCTTAAATAATATGCATATACTTTATTTGTTAATATGTCAATTTAAAAATAGCTTTTGATTCCCCTCTATGACATGAGAGAAATTTAGCTCACTTATCTTCTCTCCCCACTTCCAATCCCTACCAAGCTCATGAAAAAACTTCTTTTGTTATTTAGCTTCATAAAAATTCTATTTCTTGACTCGTACATTTTTGACAGCCCCTTGATTTCCTACTGTGTAAGATAAGAGATTTACTGCCCCTATATTTTCCTCCACACCTACTTCCACCCATTAACTCCTGTTTTTCATTACTTTTACATTTCCAAGGGTTATAGAACTTAGATTTAATTTAGCGAATATAAATGAGTCTTTCATACTCAAGGTGTACGTGTGCATGTTTGATGAATCTAGTAGATCTACAAGCTTTATTAGGAAGAGAAGTCTGCCGCTCCCCCTGCCTCCACACCTCCTCTCATTTGGTCTGTCCACAGGCAACCACTTTCACATCTTTAAGCTGATTATCGGCTAATTACTTTCAGGTAAATGATAAATAATATGATTATATTACTGCTTCTTGATTTTAGTTTTTGGTATTATTTATTGATTTCACACCTGAAAAATGAAAATTTAGCTCTTTTTTCTTCCCCTTCCCCCACCAACCTCAGTGACATCCTTCTATTGCTCAATCCTCCCAACATAGTTATGCCATCATTCTGATGAGATTGGTATGCCACATGTTTATTTGTATGCCTGTGTAAATTCCATTTAACACCCCCTAACTGTTCACACATGTCTAAGTCTTCTTTGAAAAATGTATAGCTTTCTGGTTTGCTGCTGAGTAGTTGAGGGCTTTATGGCTCCTAACCCTTTATGTTTGAGCTGAGTTTCCCTCCCCCCACTCTGGAGAAGCTGTCAGAGTCTTCATTTTCAATATTATGAAATTTCATCATGGAATGTCTTGATGTGGTTACTTTTTATGCATTTTGCTAACCTCTCAGTGAGTAGATTTTTTAATTCTGTAAATTCTGCAAATTCTGCAATTTCAAATGTTTAAAGGTAAATTACTCAAATTATTTCTTTGATGATTTATTTCCCTTTCTGGACCTCCTGTTATTCAGATAGTGGAATCTTGGTCTGAGTCTTTTATATTTTGCATATCTTTGGGGTTTTTTTTTCTCTTCTTTCTAACAGATTTTCTCAACTTACTTAATCATCCATCACTACTATTTAGTTTTTAATTGCTGCTATCATATTTTGTTTTCTGGGAGCTCTTCATTTAATTATCTGAGTGTCTTCCAGTCCAGAGACTTGTTTAACCTTCCCCAGAGAATAAACCTCCAGTCTTTTGTCAGGACTGAGGAGGGAAAGTGTCCCAGCTGAGGAGAGTGGGCAGATGAGTCTAAGGGTCTGGCTGCGTCCTAAACAGACTTGCCAGTTTTCCTTATTCTTTTCACCCACATCCAGAAGTACCTGGAAATCCCAGTTTCTCAGCCTGTTGGGGATTCTGTAGTATAATTCCAGACAGTTCTCAGCTTTCTCCACTGTTGGCCTTAGGACTTAGTTTTTCTCAGTCTGCTAAATTATTCAGTAATCAACCAATTGCTTTACAGTTTCCACAATTTTTTTTTGTTATCTTTCCTCCTGTTCTCTCTTTCTTGGGGTTTTATGTGTTTAATTTTCCACAAAATCTCTTTATGCTTGTTTTAAAGGGATTTGGTGAAAGTTAGATGTGTGAAATCAAATTTTCTGCAATAAAATTAAAGTGAAATAAAGTATTCAAAGTGTCTAACATAAAACTTCGTAAAGAGTAGCTCAATAAATAGTAAGTACATTCTTTATTTCTAACATTTAGTTTGTATTCTGTTACTCTGACCCAGATAAGATGCTACCATGTTAGAATGAGATTTTAAAAATCAGTGTGTACTTCCATATTCAGCCTATACTTGGTATCAAACTACATCTTCCTCTTCAATAGATTTTTTTATGCAAAAGAGTGAATGTTTGCATTAAAGACACAGATAACTAATTTAATGAGACTTTAGTGAAAAGGGACTGTATCTTCTGTATCTTGAAAAAGCTTACTGCCAATTAAACACATTTCAAGAGCCATAAATTAGAGTTTATGAAAGTCACACTTATATTCTTATAAAAATATTACAGTTTAGAAAACGTATTATAAAAGCTCATTTATTGTTTGCAGCCTCTTTGGCTTATAAGGAAAAGATATACAGTAATTGTCAAATTTCAAAATTATTTTATACACTATAGAACAATACTTTCACACATTTTTGATACTGTTTTGTCTAGCACATTTTCCAAATGAATGGAATTAATTACTTTCGAGAAAGAGTGAGGAACTTGGTGCCAGCCCAGCTCTCTCATTTACTGCAGGGCAACCTTGGGACAATCCTGTAACAGTTCTGAATTTCAGTTTCCTGGTTTGCAAAGTGAGTTGGTTAAACTAGATGAATACTGAAGTCAGTTCTGGAAATAATCAAGGATTAAAGTTAATTTAAAAAGCTAAGCCTTATTCAACATTTTGCCAATATATTATACTGACTTAACAGTGACTATACTCCGTATCAGCTTCTTTGGTTTCAGATTCAGCCATCAAATGCCTGCAATCCAGTGCTGCCTCTAGGTGGCACTTTCCTTCATTTTTGTAGCCCAGGACATACATTCAGTCCAACACTACAGAAATATTTGGAACTATACATATGTTATATTCATTTTACAATTAATCCCTAATAAGTATGTAAATACTTATTATAAAATGATATTTTACATTGCTCATATTCATAATCAAATTTTGACAAGAGATCTCTTTTGGACTAAATAGAGAATAGTCACAAAATTCTGTGTGCAGCAGGACCTAACTACATTGTCCTGCTTCTGTAGTTCACAATCAAGAAATTACTGGCCAAAGGAAGAATCTAATTTCAGTTGTTATTTGCATCTGATTGAATGATTTGAGATTTTTCTAAACAGTACAACCAAGATTATAATTGTTCATCCTACTAGGAAAGGAAAACAGCATAATCTTCCTTCTTATTGAGTTCTTCTGATTGGGCAATGATTTGTATTGAGTATTAACTGAGTGTGTGAGACTTCCTTGAAGAGTTCCTTTTTCCTAAATAAATAATGCTGTTCATATTTTATGAGGTCAACTTAATCGATGGATGTCCCCTTTTTCTTATGATTAAAATACATATTTTTATATAAAACATTTAAATATATTAAAATAGATTATATATTTTATATTATGTATAGTTACATTGAGATGATTTATTTTCAGTATCATGTCAAAAAATTAGTGATAGATATTAGCATCCTAATGGTAATATGAACTAATTGTAAACATACCCCTTAATTCTTGTTTCTTAGAAGTTATTTAAAACATACTTGCTAAAGTTTATGGAGAAGTCAGTTTTTGCTGATAGTGCTGTTGTGGGTTCAGTACAATTATAAAGGAAGCAGCTGGATTCTTTGCTGCCTTTATATTATCAACAGCATTGTTATTTAAATTATGATTGAAATGTCTCGGTCAGGCCAGTGAGAGAGAAGCTTGATTAAAGGAGAGAACTTGGTTGTCAGATCTCAGATTGTGTCTATAGGAATGGTAGTACAAAAAAGGGAATATTCTATCATATAAGTTAAGCAATTTGGATTCCTAAGTCATTATGTGGGGAAAACATGGCAATTTTACTATAAAAATATGAATTTTTACTACAAAAGAGAGCAGAGAAGCAAGGAAATATAGGATAGGGGAAGGTAATTTATAAGGTGGGTGCTGTTAAAGAATGTTTGGATGTTAATGACAATGATCTCACAGAGTGGAGAAAAATTAATGATTAAGAGGAGAAAGGGGAGAGTCATAGGGGCAAAATCTTTTTGTAAACAAGAGTGATCTGAATGCAGGAGAACAAAGAGTTCATTGTCCTTGAGGAAGCAGAGAATGGGCATGGGTGCAGGTATGTCAGTGAAGTAGTGAGGGCATGTGGAAGTTCAGTTTCTGATTTCTTCTCTTTTTCTTTTTTTAACATCTTTATTGGAGTATAATTGCTTTACAATGATGTGTTAGTTTCTGCTGTATAACAAAGTGAATCAGCTATACGTGTACATATATCCCCATATCCCCTCCCTCTTGCATCTCCCTCCCACCCTCCCTATCCCACCCCTCTGGGTGGTCACAAAACACTGAGCTGATCTCCCTGTGCTACGTGGCTGCTTCCCACTAGCTATCAATTTTACATTTGGTAGTGTATATATATCAGTGCTACTCTCTCACTTCGTCCCAGCTTACCCTTCCCCCTCCCCGTGTCCTCAAGTCCATTCTCTACATCTGCGTCTTTTGATTTCTTCTCTTTTCTCCATGAAATAGGAAGCAAGGTCATCAGATGAGAGTGAGAAGAGAGAAGAATTTTAGGTTTGAATGAGATATATAGACTAGGTAACTAATGGAATGTGAATGTACTGACTCATGAATTTTTATTTTTACAAGACTCTCCCAATTCCAATATTACAGTGACTATGACAAACAAAGAAGTTATTCTCTCATTTTAAATGAGTACAGAAGACAGACAGAATATTTTTGACAGTTTTCTGTGTGACTCTAGCCAGATCAGAAAGAAGTCTAAGTAATATGCTAAAATGGAGGCTTTGTAGATTGGGAATTATATGACATATTTTTCAGAGCTAGAATTAAATTTATTATGCTGGCCATTATGGAAGGTCCACTTCTGGAAGAACAATGGATCTATTTATATTGGAGTCAGTGAACACATTGGGGAATGCTCCTTTCTTGGTTTCAAGGGGTTGGTATATTTCTATCACTTTGCCAATCCCTGTGATCATTTAAATAGACTGAAAATGATTAGTTTCTTAGAACATAGTCTCATCTTTGGCTGAACAGAATGCAAAGATTATGAAACCCGTGGAGGAGGGGTCAGTGAAGAAAGAGTAGTGAAAATGCATATGTTACATACTAAATAAGATAATCAGTTTTCCTGTTGACTATTTCTATATCGTAAAGGTCCTATAATGACTTGTACATTCACGGACATTTTTTGAAAAGCAAGATCTTAATTTTCATGCTTTGATACATTGTGAATTGCCTTTCTCAACCTTCTTTCTCAAAGTTCTTTTAATTTTTTTCTTTGAATGTCTTGAAGACTTATCGTTCCTGATAAATGAATCAATAATTTAATTGATTAGCATATGTAAATGCTAAGTGTTTCACCACGTAGTTGATAAATACTCTGAAAAAAAAAGTACTGGGTGTAGCAACACACACACACACACACACTGGTAACGCCTACTTTGCAGGCTCTCCATTTTATAAGGAAAGGATTGTTTTCTACCCGCAGCCACATGATGTGTTTGACAGAGTGCTGGGGCACAACTCTCAGATTCAGGCTAATGAAAGCAGGGGGTAGATTTCAGGTGTTGTCTGAGGATTCTGTTGGGCAAGTAAAACCTTAATAATGCTTTATAACCCTGAGCTACTTCTGACTATGAGAGAAACGGCATCCTACACAATATCCCCTCCTGTTGTAGAGAAGCAAAATGGGAACCAGCTCTACAAGGTCCTGCTCTGAGGTCACGACAGCTGACCCCATTCTCAGATTCTCCTCCACGTGCCTCTGTTTCCTCCTCATGAAATGGGGGCTCCGTTTTCTTCTACCATCGCGTTCTGCCATCAACTTCTGATCCAAATACACATCTGGACACAAATAAATGACAAAAAATTCCTGCTTATTTTCACGAATCAACGTTTAAAGTTTAGATAGTCTGTATAAGTCAAAGTAAGTTGAATTAATTATAAGAAGTACCTAAAAACGTTTTCTCTCCCCCAGCACCTTTATGCCATTTTTTGGAAATTGCTATTTATTCAGGCATCAACTTACCTCATTATCCTTCCTCACCGTTTAATCTTAAATTGTGGTACTAATTGCTTGTCTCATTTTCCCTTTTCCTAGATTGCAGATCTTGTCCCAACACTCCTTTCTTCCAAAAGATTCATTTGTTTGGGCTGTTTTGTTTTTCTCCAGCAATTATTATTTATCTTCTTAATTTAATCACTGGCATTTCCATTGCTACGCCCTCTCCTCAGACATGTTTACCCCCCCGCCCCATTATGAATAGGCTTATTGATGGTAGAGGAAGACATTTTATGAGAGGATCTTCCAGTATAAACTACATCACATTGTTTTTCTGCTGCTACTCCAGCTTAGTTATAGTTGGTGTGACTCCTCATGCTAAGTTCTGTGGAAACAATGTATAAAATCCCAAAGCTCAAAGAGGCATTTTTGCATTAAACAGGAAGTCACCAGAGAATTTAGATAAATGGTGACCTCCCCAAGGATCTAAGAGTTTGTTTCCAGACTTTTTCCGGTCTAGTTTTAGGAGGGAAGAGAAACCTAAAGCCAAAATTAATGACTAATCAGGAATGAAAATTAAGCATCTCAAAAATGATAAATTAAAGAGAAGCATGATCAATTTGTTACAAAATAATAGGTTTATACAACTTTTTAAGGACCCATTTTGTTGTGCAAAGTGAAATATATCTGTATCTATACAGCTACTTGTATGTTTGTAGTTGCTTCTTCATCATATCCTAGAAAAATTAGAAAGAAAAAAGGAGGGAGGATGGAGAAGAAAGTGGAAAGAATGAAGGAACATAGACTTGGCCACTTGTCACTTAGCTATTCTATGGTAACAGGGGGAACCATGGATTATTTTCTTAGTCCCATTTCTTTCCTTCGCTCTGTCCCTTTAAAGTTCACCTTGATTAATCTGTTGTTTCTGACGTTACCAGAGGTTTGAAAATAGGGCCTCTTCTGTGTCTCATTGCTTTTAGCCAGGACAGTGAGTTTTTATTACTTCAGATCTTTAAAAACAAAAAACACAAAGCTCAGGGATGCAGTGAAAGTGAAAGAACCATTCTGAGAGGGGTCAGCAGTGCATTGATCAAGGATCCGCAGCCATCATCATAGCTGCTTACAGTTGCTGGGGTTTTGAGAGCTTCCCTTTAATTCAGGATATTCAAATCATATATTGTTAATTAAGTCAAGATGGAGTAAAAAGGATGATAAAAATGGTATCACAGAAGTGGAAAATACGTGTAAGTAATCGATTATAGAAATAGATTTGAACATCAGATCACCAACTTTCAGAATGCTCTTTTCATGAGACTAACATTCTCTACTTAAAAAAAAAACCAACAACCTAAAAAGCTGAATTTAGAAGTATCATTTTGATTGTATACCATGTGCCCAGTACTGTGTTAGGTACTGTTAAAATTTTTCAACTTAAATAATAATGAAATGATGTGGTATTTGTTTATATCACAAAAGTGTTCTTCCCTTTGTGAAAGGATTCTCTTGCTTTTAGATAGTAGACAGTATCAGGATAGAGCTGATGGGGAAGGATCACTCCCTGGCCTGAATTAATAATACCTGAGGAATGTTTTTGTTTTGGCCTCTGCCGCTATGACTAAGAAAAATTAATTACAGGGAAACAACCCCAAAACTGTGAACACTAATTAACCAGCCAACTCACATTTCAAAGATGAGTGATGAGAAGTTTAGACTCTGAAATTCATGGCCCTGGTGAGCTGCAGATTGCAGGAGGGCAGTTATAAATTTTTTGGTACAAATGCACCTTTGTCTGTTAGGTTTTGCCCTTATTCTTTGCCGCCTTTCCTATTTCTCTACTGTTTTCTGTATTTCCAGTCTACTCCTCTCCTGCCCCCACTTCCCTTTTTTTCCCCACTGTCTCTTACACTGTGCCTGTTTCCCTGTTGGTCCCTTACCCTCCCTCTGTCTTTTCCTGTCCCCTTTTTTCTTATCTTAATGTCCTTGTTCCATTCCTTCATTTTTGTCTTGATACTTTATTAACTGGCCACAATATGGAATTGAAGTCCATATCTAAACAAATATTTAAAACATTTAGTACTTTCTGTTCTTAATGTGGTAATCAGCTGACTTTGGTCTGTCTCCATTCATTTATTCAACTATTTTTCGAGTGCCTACTTTTTGCCAGATGCCAGATACTGGGGGTACAAAGTTAAACACGACCTAATGTCTCTCCTTCAAAAGCTAATAGTCCCACAGTAGAGACAAAACAAATATGTATTACTGTGAAAACCTTAATCCAATTAATTTAGTTCTTACTTTTCTGAGATTTTTCACCCTATTTTCTTTAAGTGGCTTGGAGTGAATTAAGGTCTTGAATTCCTGCTGAAATCTCTCTACATGTAAAATGTGACTTTGCTTACAAAAACTTAGTTAATATTTAATTCTCAGGAACAAACTTTTTTAATAAAGGGAGAGACCATGATGCTTAAAATTCTATGAAATAAGGAAATTAATAAAAGTATTATTTACCTCACATTCTTATTTTCTTACCCTAATAAAATCTTTTAAATAATTATTCTGTTGAAGTACAGAAAAAGCTTTCTGGGTAAAGTACAGCACTGTCTTAAAATTGGGCTTTAGATTTTTTTTTTTTTTTTTTTTTTTAAATTTGTATTTATTTATTTATATTTATTTTTGGCTGTGTTGGGTCTTTGTTTCTGTGTAAGGGCTTTCTCTAGTAGAGATATTTATTTTTGGCTGTGTTGGGTCTTTGTTTCTGTGTGAGGGCTTTCTCTAGTTGCAGCGAGCGGGGGCCACTCTTCATCGCGGTGCGTGGGCCACTCTTCATCGCGGTGCGTGGGCCTCTCTTGTTGCGGAGCACAAGCTCCAGACGTGCAGGCTCAGTAGTTGTGGCTCATGGGCCCAGTTGCTCTGCGGCATGTGGGATCCTCCCAGACCAGGGCTCAAACCCGTGTCCCCTGCATTGGCAGGCGGACTCTCAACCACTGCGCCACCAGGGAAGCCCTGGGCTTTAGATTTTTATCACTATTCAAAATAAATTTTCATAGAGGCTTGGGTCCAGGACCTTTTCTGTGCACAACTCCAGAACATATGATTCATATAGTAGTTTACGTGAATCCCCTCTCCACCCACCCTGCTACCACTCACTCTGTGCAGTGCAAAGCCTGCCTTGCTACATGTGGTGGTCCTGGTTGGGTAATAATATTAGACAGTACACACAAATCTATGTGGTGGGCATTATAATCTTTTGGATTGACATGTACTTAAAAACTTTATAGTATGTTTTGGACCCAGATGTAATAACTTCTAAGAAATTACCTGTGTTAAACTATTTAGTTTGCAAGTCAACTGACTGATATTCCATCACATTTCCTAAGGGACTCTGAATGAGTTAAGGCCTATTGTTGCCAAATCAAACTTGGGTCCACTTGCCCACACGCAGTAAAGCCAATCTACTGATACCGGGTTGTGGTGAAAGAAAGTGCAACATTTATTGCAGGGTGTCCTATAAGGAGTCTGGGATAGCTAGTCCTCAAAAAGCCCGAACTACCAGATGGATTTTAGCAAAGCATTTTTAAAGGCCAGGCAAGGGATGGAAGTCCCAGGTATGATCAGCTCCTGCACAATCCTCTGATTGGTTGATGGTGAGGTAAAGTAAAAAGGCAGATAA
Organism: Balaenoptera musculus; assembly: GCF_009873245.2. NCBI lineage: Eukaryota > Metazoa > Chordata > Mammalia > Artiodactyla > Balaenopteridae > Balaenoptera > Balaenoptera musculus. The sequence goes on from NC_045796.1 coordinate 20,121,155, forward strand.
GTCGTTGCAAATATTTCCTGGTTCCCGCCATATTGCAGAGGGGATGTGTTAATTTCTTCCACCTGGTGGGGTTTTAGCATCTGTAAAACTACCCGGGAAATGTGCATCTGATACTGTTATCTACGTACTTCAGAGAGGAGCTCAAGCAGAGGGTGGGAGCGGGGGTGGCCTGTCCCAGGAAGGCCCATAAGGTCCTGGTTGGTTACACTTCATGTTATTTAATCTTCGCGTATGTCCAGTTTCACAGTGATGGTGTTTAGAATACGCTGCTCCAAATATGGCACCTTAGGATATCAAATATTTTAAGCTGAAGGAGTTTGAGAAACAGCATGTATCTGACCTTCTCCTAAAACAGGTATCAAGACCTTTGTGTGAACAATGCCCTCCCTATACCCCTACACCTGGAGGAAAGGAGCATCCTTATCTCTGAAGACTGAGAGGAATCCAAATGCACATACCTTGCTAGTTTCCCCCAGTTCACCACCCTTAGCTCACATCCTTTTGTTCTGTTACATTTTCCCACTGCTCTCCACTCTTCATCAAACCTAATGTAAAAAATGCTCAGGTTTAACCACTTCTTCAGGTCTTTGTGTCCCTGTGAAGGCTCCTGTGTCTTGTAAATTTTATATTAAGTAAGTATATATTAATATAAATAAATTTGTATGCTTTTCTCATGTTAATCTGTCTTTTGTGAGTCTAATTTATAGAGCTCCAGTCAGAGAACCTAGAAGGGTATTAGAAAAAGAATTTATTCTTTCCCTGCAACAGTCTGAAAAATCTTCCTAGAATTTGCATAGGGAAAAGTATCTAAGCCTAGAAACAAATATTTCTAAACACTATTTGAAAATAGAGATTAAAAAATTATATGAAGGCCCCTAATGTACTGGGAGGATTAAGAGTTGACATTAATTTAATTAAAAATCAAAGCCACTTTTAGATTTTTGAATTTAGAAAACCATTATGGCTTTTCACTACATTATAAAAGGCAAAGTAGATTTTTCTACATATATGGGTTTTTGAAACAGCCTTATAAGGCATGTGTCATCCCAGGGTAGATTTTTTATTGCTTAATTATGAAATGAATTTTAATGAAAACAACATAACTTTCATCTGGAATTCAGTGAACTATGCCATTACAGAATAAGTTGTATTTTAAATGAAAAGGAATAGGAAAGTCCTCTTCTAGGCTTAGAAGTAAAAGTAAGGAACAACTAACTCTCTGACTGAGACTGTCTCAGAGTTCTAGTAATTGTAATGAGAAGGAGAAATAATGAGTTTAGGAGCAAAATCCATCTATTGTATTGTAAATGGTGAATCCAAACTAACAGATCTTCATTAAAAATAAGAAGCCCATAAATTTAAAAAATGCTGTGGGGTAGTACAGAACAGGTCAGTCATTTAATGGAGCATATCTGTAAATAAAATGCAAAATAAAGAGACAGTAAAGTATGACTGCATGCTTGGACAGCTGCAGACAGTATTTACTATGCAATTTTGGCTTAACGTAGTGGCTAATTTCTTCAGCTTATTTAAAGATGTTTGTCTTAGGCTGCTCTCTTGCTAATGCAAATAGCTTTTTTGGGAAAATCAAAATAGCAAATATAGAGTGCACATAAAGGTAGCTAGTGTACTAAGAAAAATTAAGAAAATGAAGTTTTATTCCAGACAGTTGAAGGAACAAACATAGTCTTATGATATACTAAGCTGATGGGAATTCGGTATTATCAGTTTAGGACAAAGCTGAAGGGCAGTCCCATGAGATGCATCACCTGAGTGACCGTATGTCTGAGTTCAGCAGACTCTGGGAACAGGGACTGTAAATCTTCTGCTATTTTAAGAGTGAAATGATAGTCTTTTGATTAGAGCATGAAATTGGCCCTTAAAATGAACTTGAAAATCTTAGCAAAAGGCTGCTTTGTGTTCCTAAAATTCTAATTAAAACCTGCCCTGTAGTAGCTTGAGGCCCCAACTGACCAAACAGATTATTACAAAAATGCCACTTAAATTGAAAGTCAGAACTCTGATTATGGATCAAGTGGTTCAGAGAAGCCAGCACAGAAGGAGCATGAGCAAGTGGAAGAAAAGGAATAAAGGATGTAAATGAAAAAAAGCAAAGATCAGAAAGAAAAACCTAAATACAACTTAATGATGAGAATAAATCCTGTCCGTTCGATAGGAAGCATAGCTTCCATTAAAAAAAAGAATCAGAAAGATGAAATTTCTCAAATTAAAAAAAATGTTGGAGCATATTCTTTTGTTTATTGTAATTTATCATTCTTCAAATTTTATTGTTGATTCTAAATCTATTATAAACATTCTTTAAAGTGAATCCTGCCTTGTTTTATGAGAGGACACTGAAAAAAATTTCTAACATTTCCTAAAAATAAACTAATAAACATAAGATTCAGGAGATTATTTTACCTGTAGCAGTACAATATTGAATTGCACCCATTTTTATCTACAAGATTGGGCAAATTTCATGCTGCCACACTGTCAAAGGAGTGTTAAAGAGCCTTGGAGAGCAGGGATGTTTTTGAGACTTTGAATACTATGCATGGCATTCTGCAGATAGAACATAGTCACACTGGATCAGGAAATTATCCCATCCGGCTTCATATGGCTCCTTTGGCAACAGCACTGTACCTGTGTCAACTCTTTTCCATGATGATGACATTGTGTCATCATGTTGACATATCCAGATATTATTGATCAGGCCCATTCTCTAATGCCACCTGCCCTTTCTCTGGTAATAAGAGTAAAGACTTTGTCTATTTCATTCACTGTTGTAGTCCCAGTTACGGTGCCTACACTTTGTAATCCATCACTTCTTATTTCATGTAAAGGTTATTTAATGATGCATCCTATAAGACTATATACTCCTTCAATGTAGGATATATGTCTGAATTCAGCGTCACATCTATTCACTGCTTTTAACACAATGCCTTGCACGTAACTGATGGTTATATGTATAGATTGAATGATGAACTTAATTCAGTGGCTCACTATTATTTGTCATCTAGGAACTTATCCAAAAGTTTTGCAACTCTTTGGTAGGTCATGTGCAGTGCTGGGGTGGGGGGTGAGGGGTGGAGGAAATGACAACTGAATTGCTACAGAGTCATAGCTTGGCCACCAGCGGGCACAATGCCTTCTCCCCTCTTTGAATATCTAGAGTGCCAGAGGGTCTGACTGTGTAATGTCAGCAATTCAGAGGGGGTGTTTTTCAGAAGTAACTAATGATGATGAGTACACATTTCAGTGGATAGACTGAGTAAGCAGGTGGGAGTAGAGAAAGGTGAAGAAATCTAAATTATAAGAAAATTAAAAATATAGAACTGTAGAATATTATAGTGTCAATTCACAAACCATAGAGGGAAACTCAGAACGAGGTAGTTGAATGCTTCATGTTCACTGGGCAGAAAAAGAATAATGCAGGTCTGAAATTGCCTATTCTTAGAAAAGCCTGCTTACAAGGTTGGCTCTCTTGCTGGTCTCTGGGAATTTGGCTAGTAAACAGTCCCGCGCACTGATATAAAACTCTCCCTAAATAATAATTGTGGCTCACTGTGCCTAAACTGTTCAAAGAATATGTTTATACTTAACACCTGCCTTCCTTTTGGGAATCTAGAATATTGGTACATACTGGGCAGAGGATACCTACATACCAGCCTCCAATAAAAACCATTGGTGGTGTCTCTAATGAGCTGCCCTGGTAGACAATACTTCCCATTTATTGTAACAACTTGATGCTGGAGGAATTAAGCGTGTCCTATGCAATTACACTATGTGTTTGGGGGACTCTTGGAAGCGTGCACCTAGTTTCATCTAGACTTCTCCCATGCACCTTTTCCTTTTGCTGATTTTCCTTTGTGTCCTTTTACTGTCATAAATCTCAGTACGAGTACGACTATATGCTGAGTCCTGTGAGATCACCTAGCAAATCACCAAACCTGGAGTGATCTTGAGGAGCCCTGACATATTCACTTTATGGGATTCAGCCTAGCTAATGTGTTGAGCCAATCCTGGCTAGGACTGCAGGCTCTCAGAAGACCCTTCACCACCAATCAGTAGAGGTGCAGGTAGACTTTTAGCCTTAGACTGGTATCTGGTCATCTTGGTGCGAATCCCAGGTACATGCATCCTATTCTGTGTGAATGGGTTTGTTTTTTTTCCCCACTATATTTTAATGTAGTCATTAAAAGCATGTGCTCTGAATTGGGCTGCCAGGGATTGAATTCCAGCTTTACCACTCCCTAAGCAGTAGGACTTTGGGTATGTTACTTAAGTGCTGTGCATCATCTGTAAGAGAATGTTAATAGTAAACTTAAACCTTAATAGGCTGTTGCTAGGATTAAATGAGATAAAACGTTAAGACAGTAAGTGCCAAACATGTGTTTAATTATTTTCATAACTGGCATTATAAACAAGCAACAGCTTTATTTTGTCTTCCAGAATTCAGTAGGGAAATTCTCCCTGGATAAAAATATGGGGAGGTCAATAATTTCTTCAGTCATTTATAGATAATAGAGGCTCTATATTCATTTAAGTCATGAAATACAATCTTAATTTTCTACTCAGAAGGTTGGCTCCTTTGAAATAATCAAATCTTTCAGTTTAATATAAAATGAAATCCTTTAATATTCTTACCTTGAATTCAATCTTGCCTTCTATTAAAATCTTGTTCCTTGATTTATTTTTGCAGATAATAATTTAATGATAAATTAATAGTAAAAAGATAAACATGTGTCTATCTATTTACTTTACCCATTTCCAAATCACATTGTTTTTACTTTGCCTTTTATATTTAATATGTAGTTAGATTTGTTTTTTGAATCAGTGGGAGAGTAGTTTTTCTTTAATAGGTAAATATAGCCCATTAATATTTAGTGTTATGCTCAGTCTTAATTCTACCATCTTATTTTAAGTCTCCTGTTTTTAATGCTTTTTAAACATTTCCTGTCATTCTGTCTTTTATATATGATCATCTTTCTGATAATTAGAAGATAGAATGTTTCTTGTTCTACTGTAGGTTATCTTTTGAATGTGAACATACTGTTACTTCAAATTCAATTTAATCGATTCAAAGCACCCAGAGAGGCCTCCTTTTGAAAGACCATAGCCATTATTACATAGATAAATAAAGAACCCACTCTCCCTTGGCTACAACCTCAGTTTTTAGTATTAGTGGGATTTTTCCCTGTCCCTTGTAATTATTTATTTTTATTTTTAATATTGTATAGCTTTACTTTTATAAGTGACAACACATTGTTTTGTCACTATAATCAATTCTTTAGATTTAATTACATATTTAAATAAATTGCTTGACCATCATATCTTTCATATAAGGGCATTATCTTTCCTGAGTCTTTTTAAAGTCATCACTGGGTTGGTTAGTTTAAGTCACAATGTCACAATGTAGTTTTTCAAGAAGGATTCATGAGAGTTTATTTCTTAAATCTTTTACATATTTAATATGTCTTCATATTGTCTTTATACATAGATGGCAACTTGATTAGATATAGAATTTTGAATTACTTTCAAATATATTTAGATGTTGTTTTTAATCTCCTGACTTGATTATTACTATGGAGACTTTTGAGGCCAGGCTTATGTTTGGGGGATCAATGAGGATTTGTAAGATTTATTTTATTTTATTTTATTTATTTATTTGTTTAATTTTGGCTGTGCCATGCAGCTTGTGGAATCTTAGTTCCCCGACCAGGGGTTGAACCTGGGTCCTTGGCAGTGAGAGTATGGAGTCCTAACCACTGGACCACCAGGGAATTCCCGATTTGTAAGATTTAATGTGCCCATCCTTGACCCTATGGAACTGACATCTTTAGGGTTAGGAGAAGTTCAGATGGTAGTTATCTTTATGATGAAAGAGTGTGAGGAGTAGAAAGGAGTGTGAGGAGAGTCTTCTAGGGCCTGGTAGAAGTTCTGTTTCTGAATTTGGGTGCTGGCTATATGAATGTATTATCTGTAAAAAAAATTATTGAGTAGTACACGTATGTGTATTTTTAATGTATATTACATTTCAATAAAAAGTTTTTAAAAGTTCACGTACCCAGGGCTTCCCTGGTGGCGTAGTGGTTGAGAATCTGCCTGCCAATGCAGGGGACACGGGTTCGAGCCCTGGTCCGGGAAAATCCCACATGCCGCAGAGCAGCTGGGCCCGGGTGCCACAATTACTGAGCCTGCGCGTCTGGAGCCTGTGCTCCACAACAAGAGAGGCCGCGACAGTGAGAGGCCTGCGCACCGCGATGAAGAGTGGCCCCCACTTGCCGCAACTAGAGAAAGCCCTCGCACAGAAACGAAGACCCAGCACAGCCATAAATAAATAAAAAAATAAATAAATAAATAAATAAAAATTACCAAAAAAAAAAAGTTTTAAAAAAAAGAGTTCACGTACCCAGTCTTGCAGATACTTAGAAAAATTGATAGGGTGCCAGCTCTTAATGTGTTACAAATATAAACAACCAAAATAACTTGTTGCAGAATTTCCCTTCAATAGTTTCCATAAACTATTCCATAAGAAAATTCGATTCCCATTAGAGGCAAACAAAAAGGGATGGTAAACTATAGGCAAAGAAAAACAAATTTCCTTGAAGTCCATTAACTGATTCTCAGTAGATCCACATAAATTGTGCCTTAGATCTTTGGTACTGTATTTATTTTACTTGTTGATGTTCATCTCAAGAATGCAGTGAGACCAAAAGATTGTATTTGTAAAAGTGCTTTTTGATGTTCATTAAAACAGGATGGAAAAGCCAAAGTAATAGCCGTGTAGCCTTTTTATAGATCATAAAAGGAATAAATAAAGCCTCTTAAAAGTATATTTGAAGCTTCACTGGTCCTAGTCAGAAAATGGAATTATTTAGTATTTCAATAAAGCAGTGGGACCATCCTCTTTTTATGAACTGTTAGTATCGTGCCAGCTGCCTGCTTTTAACGTCAGTGAAAAGAGGATGGATGGAATTTTCACATGCACAGTGTGTGTTGGAAACAATAAAACATACACGAACCTTTTCTGTAGATCCCCTTTGACCTATTTAATAAAATAACAGAATCCCAAATTGTGAACTTTTTTTAAAGCACCTGAGTAGCTGAGAGATCTCATTGCAGGTGGGCGGGTCACTAGGGCAGACATCAGTGTAGCTCACTCCTCTCAATCACTGCCACACTCCCTTTTCTCTTTTTGTTATTTTATATTCATGACCATTCTTTCTTTCCTTATGTAAATATAAAGATATACCATTTAATTCCTGATTCTGTTTGCTAAATAGAGAAGGCAATTCATTAATGCATCACTCAGTATTTCTGGTTGTAGAAATGTTGTGCCTTGCTAAGCAGAGGAAAAGCCTCCCAGGAAGGCTTCCTTTACATTGATAGAAACAGGTGTTCTCTTTTAGTTGTCAAGTCAGCTCCCTTCTGAGAATCTCAGATAAGTGGTCCAAATTACATCTAAGAGGAAAATTTGCCAAAGCATAATTACTTTTCATCAGGGTGCCACAAATAATGAAAAGAACAGAACACTGGAAGTATATTGTAGTCTACTTAATCACCATCATTTTAAAAAGCTGATGTAGAATTCCTTACTTCAAGACAAAACTATATAGCTTTGGTGGTAAATTAGGCATATTTTCTAAACACTGAATTATATTTCTTCTAATTCACATTTGGCTAAGAAAAGCTGACTAGTCTTTGTAGCAGTGGAATATAAGTGATAAGATTTGCAGCTGCCATTTCAAACAGTGCATTTTTGTCTATTTTTCAGTAGCTTCCTGTGTTTCTATTCATCCTGAATGAATTCCTTTCTTTATCTTTCTTGATAAGATAAATTTCAGCACGGTTGCCTATCTATCGGTATGCCTATCTATGCAGAATGCAGTCAGACTCCTTATATCACCTTGCTATCCATTCCCCACCTCCCTCATCCCACCCAAGAGCTAAACTTGTGGAGAGCGATAGATTGTATGGTTAGAAATAGTAAAGCTTTGCCCAGTGATAAACAATTATTTAGAATAGTGCATAAAAAATTCTGGTCATCAGAATTTTATCTAGCATTTATCTGCATTTAAGAGAATTTCTAAAACCAAATAACTTCAGCTGGGGCATAATGGAAAATCTGAGATCAGTAAAACTAGTTTTGACTAAGAGCTCAACCATTGATCAGCTATGGGAAAGTTGCTTGAACTTTGCTGTTTATTCCTCTATAAAATTAGGATAATAATTATACAAAGAAACAAATAGCATAACATTTGACATATATACACTACTATGTATAAAATAGATAACTAATGAGAACCTGCTGTATAGCACAGGGAACTCTATACTCAGTGCTCTGTGGTGATCTAAATGGGAAGGAAATCCAAAAAAGGTGGGGATATATGTATATGTATAGCTGATTCATATTGCTGTACAGCAGAAACTAACACAGCATTGTAAAGCAACTATACTCCAATAAAAATTAATAAAAAAAGAAAAAATAGCATAACAAAAGCATTTTCTAGGATTGTACTTGATTAATAGTACTAATTATAAAGGAAATCTAATATTTGGGAGAGGATGAGTAGACTTTTGGAAGGTTATGGGAGAAGATGCCCATCTATGTTAGCACCTTTAACTAGTGTCAAGGTCTTTGGGTCATCTTCTGTTTTTCCAGTTGCTTTCTATTTTTTCGCCATCAGCAGTTCTTCCTCTATGATCCTTGCTGTTTATCCTTTCCAGACCATATAATCGAGAACCTCCCACCCCCATACCCAGTCTCTTTTTGCATCCCACATTGATGACTGTTTCCTCTCTTTCTCCAGCCAACTGGGTCGATGGAATAGAAATGCCTATTCATAAAATGAAATTTGTCTCGATTAAGTTACCATGGAGAAGAGCTGTAGGCTTTGCAGTACATTACACATCTAAAGCAGGGATTGGCAAAGGGTCGGACAGTATATATTTTAGGCTGTGTGGGCCATATGGTTTCTGTTGCAACTATTCAACTCTTTTGTTGTAGTGTGAAAGTAGATATAGAAATATGTAAACAAATGAGAATGGCAGTGTTCCCTGAAAACTTTATTTACAAAAACAGATGTTCGTCTGGATTTAGCCCATGGGCCATAGTTTTCTGAGTCTCTAAGACATGGAGATGAGTCACACAATACTAGTGTTTAAAGGGACATGGCAATCATGTAGTCCAGCTTTCCCCAATGTGTGATCCGTAGACAGCTGCCCCCCCGCAATCAAAGGTTAACTGGTCAAATATATATTTGAAGTGCTACATGATGTCCCCCCTTCTTAGAGGCTCACCAATACATTAGCAATACTCAAGGCCCTGACTTTCTTCAGGGGGTGGAATATAAGTAATAAGAATGATAACTTATGCTTTAATAGTGCTTACTGTGTGCCCAGAACTATTCTAAATGATTTTACATATATTAGTTCATTTAATCTCAAAACCCTATGAAGTATGTAGTATTGTTAATACCATTTTATAGTTGATGAAACCGAGGCACTGAAAGGTTAATCTGCCCAAGGTAGCATAATTAGTGGTGCCTGGATACAAATTTACGCAGCCTGGCCCCAGGGTTTGTGCCCTCAGCTACCCTTCCACCTCTGTGTGATATCTAGACACCTCTGGGAAACAGTGTGAGCCGAGAAAGTGCTGCTTTCATCCAGTTCTCTCAGTTAACACATTGGAAAAGCAAGGTCTAGAGAGATTCAGGTGACTTTGCAAAGGTCACAAGTATAATTAATAACTGAGACCAGTCTACAAATCAATTAAATCACCACCTGGTACTTGAAGAAATGCTCGAATTAATCCTTTATAAAGACAGAAATCCTTTTTTTTATATATATATAAATTTATGTATTTATTTATTTTTGGCTGCGTTGGGTCTTCGTTTCTGTGCAAGGGCCTTCTCCAGTTGCAGCGAGCGGGGGCCACTCTTCATCGCGGTGCGCGGGCCTCTCACTGTCGCGGCCTCTCCCGTTGCGGAGCACAGGCTCCAGACGCGCAGGCTCAGTAGTTGTGGCTCACGGGCCCAGCCGCTCCGCGGCATGTGGGATCTTCCCAGACCAGGGCACGAACCCGTGTCCCCTGCACCGGCAGGCGGACTCCTAACCACTGCGCCACCAGGGAAGCCCCAGAAATCCTTTTAAAAATGAGTAATCGTCTCTAATTTTCCCTTTTTTATTCAGGCTTTTATAACCAGCTTCATTTCAATGGGGTAAAGACAGTTTGATTTTTAGAAAGTAGAATTATTTTCACTTTAAAAAATCTGATAGGCAATCTTCTGTTAAGAGAACTATGACAAATATTTATCTCTTACTTGGACCTCTTTCCCAGGCGCTGAGCCATTGATTCTCAAGTCTCAATGTACAGTAGAATCACTTGGGGTACTTGGAAAAAATGATGCTAAGCCCCACCCTACTGCTTCAGAAATTACATTTTAATTGAGGATCTGGTGTAAGTGTTTCAAAAGCTACCCCCAGGAGGTTCTTGTATTGAGCTGGATTGTGAATCACGTTTGTTATCATCTGCTAAATTTGTCCACCTGCATTAACAGCTAACATTTAAAATGCTACATGGCATGAAATGAAACTTACGGCTATGGTCCATGGGTTATAATTAATACAAATGTGACCACATTCCAAGCATGAGTGGAACTTTAGTATTGCAGATAAATTGTACTGGTGGCTGTAATATGCAGTTTTATGTGAGTGGGACGTTTGGATTGACGTGCATAGCTGCAGAATCAGACTAACCAGAAAACTCAGATTCTGATAGGTTGCCAGAAGTCTGTATGGCTCAGATAGAGGCTGGTCTTGACTTTTTAAAAAATTGAAGTATAGTTGATTTACAATATTGTATTAGTTTCAGGTGTACAGCAAAGTGATTCAGTTATTTTTTTCTGATTATCTTCCATTATAGGTTATTAGAAGATATTGAATATAATGCCCTGTGATATACAGTAAATTCTTGTTGCCTATCTACTTTATGTATAGTAGTTTGTATCTGTTAATCCCATACTCCTAATTCGTCCCCCTCCTGCCCTCAGTCTTCACTTTGATGTGGCTCTTCAATGCCTGGGACTTAAGGTGGAAGAAACACATATTTTGAAGGATTAGGTTTTGCCACCATTCTCTACCTACTTACAAATATTAAAATCATTTATAATAGAAGAATTTAGAGAATAAATCATGTGTAGTAAAATAATTTAGGATAGAAATAGAACATTTATGAGAGGAAATGGGATAGAAATTATCAGGGACTTGAGATGGTCTAATTACTACTGTTGAACACTAAATTTGTCTTTAACTGTGTTGGTAGTTAAGGCAAAAAAAGGATATAAATATAGTATTATATTTTGGCTAAAAACAGCTTTCACTTTGTCTGCAGAGAAAATTGTTATTTTTAAACTAATTTCAACCAGCAATTTAACATATATCCTTGGGATAACACAATTAAAAATATCTTCACCACAGTTTTGCAAAAGTTATAGAAATGCTGTTCAATTGGTGATAGTTGTAAGAACCATCATGTAGTTGAATGAACCAAATATTTTGAGTAAGTAAAGACATTTCTACAGTTGTTCATTCACTCATTCATTTATTCAATCACCTGTTTGCTTTTAATTGCTAACGTTATGCTGGATACAATGTTAAGTTCTGGAAATAAGGTGATCAATAAGATGTCATGCTTGTTCTCAAGGGGCACACATTACAGTGGGAGAAATGCTCAGAAAACCCAAAATTTCTAGCGAGAGAGGTCAGAGACTGAAATAAAGGTGTGTATATGTTATGGGAACACAAAGAAGGAGGACCTAAGTGGAGGACCAAGGAAGATTGAATAGGTTTAATCAGATAGATGAGCAGTGAAAATGCATTCCAAGAGGAAGAACAGCAGGATAAATGGCAGGGAAGGGAGAGTGCATGGTGCTTCAGAAGAATTACAAGTATCTCCCCTAAATTGGACGGTGGGGTTCATATGGGGCTTCAGAATGAGAGACCTACGTCGGGGTCAGATTCCAAAGGGTCAGGCCAAAGACTTGAGACTTCATATGAAAGTGATGGGTAGTCACCTTAGTATTTTCGGCAGTAGGGTCATGTGATCAGATTTGTGTTTTAGAAAGATCACTTTAGCTACAATGTAGAAGGGAGACCGACTGGGAGATCACTTAGGAGGCTGTTAGTGTAATTCACTTCTTGAGTGTTGAGGCTCTGAAGGAAAGCAATGGGAATGGAGAACAGGGGATCGATTCTGCAGCTTTTCAGGAGTTTGTCTTGTATGACTGGGTTAGTGACTGTAGAGAGGGGAAGCAGAAAGAAGGAAGAAAAGTTTCCTGGCTTAGGTGACTGGGCAGCTTGTGGCACAATACATGGAAATCTAGAGCAACTGGGGAGAATCAGGTTTGTGGATCGGGAGCAAAGAGTGGAAGATGGTGAAAATGAGTTCAGGTGATACTTACGGGACTATAAGTGGAGAATTCCAATAGAGCGTTGAGGTCTGAGCTGGAGGCAGTAGATTTGGAATTTACCAGCATGTAGATGGCAGTTATAGATGGCAACGTATATTAGTGAGATAACTTAAGAGTATATAAATCGAAGAGAGACCAGAGTTTGGAACCCTGAGAAACACTCACACTTAAGGCTTGTAGAGGACACAGAGTTTATGAGGGAAACAGAGCATAAGTATGAATAAACTAGGAGTATGTGGGATAGTAGAAGTGATCAATAGGATACATGCAGTTTGGGACAGAGATGTAATTTGGGATAATATAACAGGGATGTAATTTGGTAATTTGATAGATGTAATAGGGAGGTAATTTGATAGATGTAATAGGGAGGTAATTTGAGACAGAGATAGAAAGTGTACATTAAACTGTGAAATATCAACTGTGTCAGATGGGACTTGATAGGTGTTGGGTCTCTGGCTGCTGGACTGAATTCTCTTAGTAGAAGCCTATGGATGATTTATATTATTTAAGGGACAGATGTTTTAGATATCAGATATGTTTCAAAAGTTTGAAATCCAAACATTTCTCCACACACTTAAGCCCAGTTGTGAATGCAGAATAATGTTCCTGAAAAATCTTGAAAACATCTAAGCACAGCAGTTGGAGGCAATGATGTCCTTGACCATGAAACATGGAAGAGGCAATTTTAGCTTAAAAAATATAAGACCAGTTTTTCCCAATTAAGCACTTCAATGAATGGAAGCTAATATATGCTCAGTGGAATGGATGATCTGAAATAAATCTGTATTGTGAAGGTCTTGCCAGAATGAATTAACTTCATAAAAGGGCACCACATAACTGAATGCACTCTCGTGATGACTAGGGTTGTTTGAAATTCACCAATTTAAATATGACAGTTTTAGTTTGGGTATTATTGGTGTTTAATTCTCTTTGTGTATTGTATCAGAATATATGCCCGACTGTTTATTTAAGACCTTTCCTAGTTAGAAATAACGTAAGTAGACCAAGTATCACTGATATCTGACATATCTGTGGATTTTTTTCCATATCTATGGATTCTCAGAATCTGTGGGTAACATGAAGTAAACAGAGGCCTTTTTGATTTGTACCTCCTTAAGTGGGTTTATTGACTGTCATGACTTTGTTTTGGTCTTCATGAAATATAGGTGCCCTGACTCCAGGCTGAATGAAAGAAGCAAAACTTCCCAGGGATTTTCTCAGTCCCAATATTACAGTATTTGTAGCTATGAATCTCTCTTCTGTACCTGTCATCCAAACTACTTACACCTCATAGGGGAGAGGAGGTGTTTACTGTTTGTCTTTCTGGAAGCTTATCTAATTTCTGACACTCCTGACTGCAACACTGCTAATTGCATCAGAGTTCTCAACCATTTAAATTCCTTGGTGTTCCCTAAATTTCAAGTCTTGTGTGTATCATCTCCAGTTTTCAGCATCCGCATGTAAAAAAGCTCAAGCTTCATTTTAAAAAGATAACACAAAAGGGAATTTTCCCCCCTATCAAGAGGCCAATGAGCACTGTAAATAAGGAGAAAAGAGGAATGTTTTAGAACCAAGGAAGGTCATTATGTAAATACAACCATTTGGCTTCCTACAGATTCTTCACTGAGAAATCAAGAAAGAGGGCTAAAGAGATTTAAAATTTTTTCTGTAATTAGTAGAATTTTTAAAAATAGCAAGCCTCTCTGCAGTTATTAGGCCTCTAGTATTAGTATCAACAATAGAGATAAAATGCTTCTCTTTTTGTTTCTACTTGCAAGAGGGACCTTATTTTGTTTACTTCTCAGTGCACCTGAGCATTATGAATTGCATTGATCTATTGTATAATGATATCATAATAGCATATAGATTAAATATCACTATTAGAGTACTCCTTGCTACTCAAAGTGTGTTCCAAGGGCCAGCAGCATTGATATTACAGGGGAGCTTGTGAAAATGCAGAATCTCAGGCTCTAACCTAGATTTACTGAATCACTATCTGCATCTTATCATAATCCCCAAATGATTCCTCTGTACATTAATATATATTTTTTTAATTTATAAATTTATTTATTTATTTAATTATTTTTTGGCTGAGTTGGGTCTTTGTTGCTGTGCGTGGGCTTTCTCTAGTTGCGGCAAGCGGGGGCTACTCTTCGTTGTGGCGCGTGGGCTTCTCATTGAGGTGGCTTCTCTTGTTGTGGAGCACGGGCTCTAGGCGCGTGGGCTTCGGTAGTTGTGGCATGCGGGCTCAGTAGTTGTGGCGCACGGGTTTAGTTGCTCCACAGCATGTGGGATCTTCCCCGACCACGGCTCAAACCTGTGTCCCCTGCTTTGGCAGGTGGATTCTTAACCACTGTGCCACCAGGGAAGCCCTGTACATTAATATTTAAGAAACACTGGTCTAGATGAATAATAACCATACAAATACCCCAGATGATTTTTTTTGATCAAGAAAATTATAAGGAAAGCGCCTACTGTGGCTCAAAGTACATAATAGAATTCCTTTCACAATAGAACTTCCTTGTATTTCAATAAATCAAATGATTAGTTGGCAATGATGAAGAATTAACATAAAAAAGAAAAAAAATCATTTTTTTCATTTTCCAACCGTCTTGTTTTCTAAATTCATTTTTCCAGAGCTGAAATAAAGACCCACAGGTGCAAAGAATAAATTTTAAAAAATAACTCTTTAGAGAACTGATTAAATAAGTCAATCAGTTTCATTGTGTACCACTTTGCCTACAATGGATATTTCCTTGATATGAGTTAAATCTAATTGATGGGCAACATATCCTGTGTACAAAGTTCTTACATCAAAAAAACAAAATAAAACCCTACCTTATTAACATTTCCATAATAGAAATGAAAGAGTTGAGTGGAAAACTGAAAGGAAGTTTGAATAGTTTGATATTCTCAAGACTTTGGGCATATGGATGCCATTAGCATGATGTCTAGTCAATGAAATGTTGGTTAATCTGAAACTTGTAAAAATATGTAGTAAGGAAACTTAGAGAGATAGGCTTCATTTAGGGCAGACCTGGTTAAGCAATTGTAAATTATAATATTACTTTAGTAAACTTAGAGTCATTTTATAATCTTCCCTTTTCTCAATCCTTTCATCCAATCAATGTGCAAGTTCTGTTGGTTCCACTGCTAACGTACATCTTGAATTAATCCACTTCTCTGTCTGCACCACTAATTATATTCCAAGCTGTCACTATCCAAAAGGTCTTCCCTCTTCCTCATAGCAGCCAGAGCCACCTTTTAAAAATTATGAAATAAGTCCATGTGACTCCTATACTTAAATATCCTTCATTGGCATTTCATTGCTTTTATATTCTTATACAAATTCCTTAGTACATCAGTGAGGCCTGGCATGGTCTTTTCAATCTGTCTCATGCCACACTTCTTCCTTATTCCCCTCACTCCTGTCTCTACATTTCTCTTGGTTCCTAAAGTATATACCTCTCTTTCTCACCATAAAACATTGTATGTCTTGCTCCTTTTTCTACATCATGTCTCAGGTTTTTTTTTTTTGGCCATGTCAAGCAGCATGCGGGATCTCAGTTCCCCGACCAGGGATAGAACCTGTGCCCCCTGCAGTGGAAGCTTGGAGTCTTAACCACTGGACCACCAGGGAAGTCCCTCTATATCATGTCTCAGTTTTAATGTCACCTTTTCAAGGAACATTAAACTGTCCGTAGGAATGTAAGTTGGTGCAGCCACTATGGAAAACAGTATGGAGGTTCCTCAAAAAACTAAAAATAGAATTACCATATGATCCAGCAATCCCACTCCTGAGCATATATCCAGACAGAACTGTAAGTCAAAAATATACATGCACCCCTATGTTCATAGCAGCACTATTCACAATAGCCAAGACATGGAAACAACCTAAATGTCCATCGACGAATGGATAAAGAAGATGTGGTACGTATATGCAATGGAATACTACTCAACCATAAAAAGGGATGAAATAATGCCATTTGCAGCAATACGGATGGACCTAGAGTTATCATATTAAGTGAAGTTAGTCAGAAACAGAAAGACAAATACCATATGATATCACTTATATTTGGAATCTAAAGTATGAGACAAATGAACTTATCTACAAAACAGAAATGACACAGATATAGAGAACAGACTTGTGGTTGCCAAGGGGGAGGGGGAGTGGAGGAGGGATGAGGGGGAGTTTGGGGTTAGCAGATGCAAACTAGTATATATAAAATGGATAAATAATAAGGTCCTATTGTACAGCACAGGGAACTATATTCAATATTCAATGATAAACCATAATGGAAAAGAATATAAAAAAGAATGTATGTATATGCATAACTGAATCACTTTGCTGTATGGCATAAATTAACACAACATTGTAAATCAACTATACTTCAATTAAAAAAAATAAATAATGTCACCTTTTCAGGAAGAACCTGCCTGATTGTCTTATTTGAATTCTGATTCTTCTGTGGTTCTCTATTTTAACTCCCTGTTTAAATCCTCAGTAGCACATTACAAATTAATTTTATAAATTTTATACATTTTGGATATTTATTCATTTATTGCCTGTCTTCCTCAAAGAAAGAAGGCTCCAATAAGGGCATACCTTGACTGTCTTGCTCACCACCAGTTGTTGAGTACCTGGCAAAAAGCAGGCATCATTACATTTTTCTTGAATAGAAAGGATGACTGTAAAATAAATATAAAAAATTTCACATGCTTAATTTTTTATTACTTCCTTGATCTTCTGTGATTCCTAATTCATTATGCAAGTGATTAATTTTGAAGAAATCCTTTCAAGTTCATTATGTGAAGAAATATTAAACATGACATTTTACTCTTTCAAGGAATGCTCAGCATTGGAAACAAAATTAACATGCCAAGAGGATATTTTAATGGAGCATTTTGTTGAAATTTGTATCAAGGTAACCAATTGAGGCTGCTAGCCTACTTATTTGTCTTAGTCTGTAGCACCTTGTGATTGACTTTAAGAAAGGGAAGTGTGCTAGTTGCCATATTTACCGGTACAATCTGTCAATATGACATATAAACCAAATTTCAGGCCAACACATATGCAAAAATAAGAAGAACAAACTCTATAGGACTAAGAGTCTGAAGAAATCATGAGTCTGAGAGACTGTGCTCTTATACATTTCAGGTAATTCTCCATTGAGGCGCATTCCCTGAAAGCCAAGCAAAGGGGCCCAAGACTCTACTGTATTTATCAAAACTATTGATAGATACCTCAGGACTTTAGAACTGAGTTATTAGATCAAGAAAAAAGACAAATAGCCCAGCCAGGGGCCGGATGGTCTCTTCCCCTACGTTGGAGGTGCTCAGGTGATGGATTGAAGGACCTGAGTAAAGGAAGGAGTGTGGGTAGTATTATGTATAAAGAACAATTTGGCACCGCAATCAAACGTTAGTTGCATTTGTAGAATTCCAAACATCAGGATGAAAGGTGAAAAATATCTATCCAAATGCTTAACTTTAAGTGCACCTGATATATGGATATTTGAAGAGTCTGGATAATAGTATATATTTTAAGTCTGAATTTTAGACCTTATATTCATTTCCTGGGGCTGCCATAAAAAAGTGCCACCAACCAGATGGCTTAAATAGCAGAAATTCATTGTCTCACAGTTCCGGAGACTAAAAGTATGGGATCAATGTGTCTGTAGGATTGATTTGTTCTGAGGGCTGTGAGGAAAGGATCTGTCCTAGGCCTCTTTCCTTGCCTTGGAGATTGACATCTTATTCCTTTTAACTTCACATCATCTTCTCTCCGTATGTGTCTGTGTCCAAATTTTCCCTTCTTATAAGGACACCATTCCTATTGAATTAGCCTACACTAGTGGCTTCATTTTAACTTGATTATCTCTGTAGAGAACCTTCTCTGAATAAAGTTACATTTTAAGGGATTAGGACTTCAACACAGGAAGTTTTGGGAAATGCAATTCAACCCATAACAGACCTTCATAATTAATTTACTTAAATGGCATTTTATAATATAGAAAATAAGAGAACATGTCAAAAATATTTGCTTTATGTGGCCAAAAGCTACACAGCACATCCCCAAATATCTAAGAAACTAACTGCACTTATAGAAATTCACATATGCTCTATATAGACTATAGTCTATGACCCATAAGCAAACTATAATAAAACTTTTTTATTGGGACTTCCCTGGTGGTCCAATGGTAAAGAATTCACCTTACAATGCAGGGGACGCAGGTTTGATCCCTGGTCGGGAGACTAATACCACATGCCACGGGGCAACTAAGCCAGCATGCCACAACTACTGAGCTCGCGCACCTCGACTAGAGAGCCCGCGTGCTGCAAACTGCAGAGCCCACGCGCTCTGGAACCCGCGCATCACAATTAGAGAGAGAAAACCCGCACGCCACAGCTAGAGAGAAGCCCACGCGCCACAATGAAGAGCCTGCATGCCACAATGAAAGATCCCGCATGCCGCAACTAAGACCTGATGCAGCCAAATAAATAAATAAAAATAAAAATAAATAAATCTTTAAAAAAAAAGCAAAAACTTTTTTATTGAGGAAGTTAATTAGCATCACTCTTTAAATTGGAATTTGTCTTTGAGCAGTTATTCAGCCTTAACTGGAGTCTGTTATAAGCACCCTTTTGGGGTAGAAATTTGACATTAATAACACCTGACACCAGAGAACAAATTTTCAGCGGAAGGAGCTATATGTGCTAATGAAGCTTGGAGCTTACTAGAGGTTGATTTTAATGTTTCTCTTGCTTTCTCCCTAATGAGATCTAAATTACAGTACTAATTTATTTTCGTCACCTATTATTTTATTTTATTTTTTAAAATTAATTAATTCATTTATTTTTGGCTGTGTTGGGTCTTTGTTTCTGTGCGAGGGCTTTCTCCAGTTGCGGCGAGCAGGGGCCACTCTTCATCGCGGTGCGCGGGCCTCTCACTGTTGCGGCCTCTCTTGTTGCGGAGCACGGGCTCCAGACGCGCAGGCTCAGTAGTTGTGGCTCACGGGCTTAGCTGCTCCGCGGCATGTGGGATCCTCCCAGACCAGGGCTCGAACCCGTGTCCCCTGCATTGGCAGGCAGACTCTCAACCACTGCGCCACCAGGGAAGCCCCTTCACCTATTATTTAAAAGCCAAATCACATTTTAATTTCACATCGAATCACCCATAAAATAATAAATAAGGTAAATGCAGCACAATTATCCATCTTAAGAAATGTGCTAATCTCTTTTTGCTCCTGAATTCTTAGCTGGATTTTGTGAAGAACCTCAGCAAAATCCATTTTCTCTGTCTTTGAAATGGTGCTGTGTTTGTATGGCTAAGAAGAGGGTGCTGCAATTCCAGAGTTGTGGTCTCTTGGTGTGATAAGAAATAAACAAAAGCCTACGTTCATGCATTGATGCCACCATTCCTGTGGTTTTCCTAATTTTTTTTCCTGTGGACAAAAAATAATGCTAATTTTCACCTTCAGGAAAAGTTTATTCTGCCATTTCTTGTGGCCATTAAGGATGGAACCTGCAATGTGGAGTCTATGCAGCTGTCTCCTTTCCTGATATCTCTTGTCTTTTCCATGCTCCCTCCTCCTGTCAGTACCCTGTGATGTTTTTGCAAAGTGCTTGGGTGCCCATTCTGCTTGATGTACTCATTACTGCCAGTGAGGCCTCCTTTGACTGACAGCTGAGATGGAGCAAGTGAGTTGTGATTCATATGCTTCAGTAGCTGTTGTACCGTAGGTCCTAGCCTGACAAATGAAGCAATCGGTGTAGTATTGCGATGTGATTACCTGGAACCACAAATCCAGATTCACTCAACTGAATGAAACTGATTTTGATTTGCAATCCAAGAAAGTAAGGTTCCAGAATGTCAGCCATCCATTTCTTTCCCCTGGTCTTTAACCAAGTTGTGATATGACTAGGATGGATTTTATTTAAATTCAATCTTGTTGAATCATAGTGGCAATAGTCAAAACCCAAGTGAATAATTTTTTCTACAATAGTACATTCTTAGTGGATATAACTGTGTTAAGTATTTGGCATGACTCAGAAAGAGATTTAGTTTTGATGTTTTGGAAGATAATATGCATTAAACATAAGGACACATGGTCTCACAACTACTCTCTTATAACAGAGTTTCCCATTCCTCACTCTCTGTCTAGGAATCATTTGCAGTCTTGAAACTATTTTTGGAGAAAGTAAGGGCTTCACTTTATATGTCCATGTGTAGAGCTGAGCAAGTCCACATCCTCTCATCTCCATATTTTTCACCACTACTAAAAGGTATTGAGATCTATATACTCAGCTCCTCCTGCATGTTTATTGGGATCTGCTAGGCTAGTGGTTCTGGAATCTAGCTACATATGCAATATATGTAATATGGTTAATTTCTAAAAAAATAAAGTAAAAATCAATTCACAGAATCTGAGACCTCCCTTTAGAGCCACTTTATGAGTATCTCTGGGGTAGATCCTGGTAATAGAAGTTTTTATAAAAGCACTGCATGTGACTTGAATGCAAAGCCAGATCTGGGAACTTCTGTTCTGGGTTGACTGAGTGTCAATGCCCATTTGGTACAGTGGTTTCTCTTTGACCTTTCCAAATAATCTATAGTGGAGCTGCCAGAAATCTCTGCTGTAATTCATGATTGATAGTGAGTTATTCATAAAATAGTTCTCTGGAAGTTTTATGATGTCATTTACAATATAATTGTAAGCTATGCTTTTTATTCTGTTATTGTATCTTTGAAGTTTGGTATGTCTAGCATTAAAACTACCTTTACAGAAGATTTTTTATTCCCTAAATCTTATATTTCAACAAATTTCTTATCACCTTTACAAAAAAATCCTGATTTAAAAAATCATTTAAAGTATCATTGACACCAAAAGAAGATTAAAACTAAGATGAGATGAGTAAAAATTGATTTTTAATGGTGTCAAATCATTCTCTTTTGAATGAAGTAAAAGTTTAATTACTGTTTAGAAGGGACATCATGCATCTTATTACTATAGTGTATCGTGTAACTAGAAATGTATCACCTACTATTGAGACAAAAAACTGAAATAGGATGCATACAAAGGGCACTTTAGCTGCCTGATTAAGTAGAATCTATTGATCTGTCTGTTTCCAGCAAGCCCAGTATTTTGTTTCTATATCCCATGTAATGGTTCAGTATAATTTACTTTACAACTTCAATTCTCTATCCTTCACTACACTGCTTGTTTTCAGAATTTATCTTTAGTTATCCGCCTCCTAGGTTCAGAACATCTTACTCTAAAAAAATCAGGAATTATTTTATATTAATTTCTTAAATATGTACTCTGACTTCCAGAATTGTTAGAGGAAGAATTAATTATGTTAAGTAAAAGTTGGAAGTATCTGGTATAGAAACTGGTGTTATTTGTGTGTGAGTATGTGTGGGTATGTATTTCAAGGGCTTATTTCCATTAGAAACTTGATGTGGGAAATATATATGTTAAGGTACCAACTTTGGGCCTATTTATCTTTGATTTGTTCTGAGTTTCTTAAGGTTACTGGCTAGTTTAAATACATTTGAAGACCAGGGCTGAATGAGATGATAAAATAACACCATTTTTTTTAGCAACACAATGTGATCTACATATTGAGTATGGTTTTGGATTCTGATTTCTTATTTTATAGGGTCAAATATCCTGATTTACCCTTTATATATCTCTATGAACTACTCTTTGGTATTTGTGCAAATCTTGCATGCCAGCCACTTTGTTTTGGCATTTATTTACTAGTTAAATACTAAATGCTCCCACTCAAAGAGTACAGTACTCAAGAGAACTCTGGATAACATTTGGAATTTAGCTTACCTGTCATGAATATTCATTTTAATATGTAACCAGTCCACTTCAAAATTTGTACAGTAAAAGTACACTATTGTTCAGAGGGTTGTATAACTGAGGTGTCCACTTCCTTCTTTTTCCAGCTGAGTGTTCTTAAGTATGCTCAGTTAAACCCCAAAGTGTAGGTAAAGTAGCCCAACACTATTACCTACTAGGCATCCAGCAGGTTGCTGCAGGAGGAATCTTTATGGAATCATGGAAGGAAGGATGGAACATCTACATGGGGGAGGGTTCCTACTCTCACTGAACAGCCGGAGTGAAGGGGCAACGACCCAGGGGATGTGAAGTTTCCATTCCTGCAAAGACCAAATACTCAGCTAACAGTGTCCTGGCCAAGCATAGCTCTGGGGTACTCTAAATGTGTCCCTGCTGGTGGTCTTTCTCTCAGTTCAATGGGGCGTCTGAGAATTCTTTGGAGTCAGAAATAAGGTTTAAAAAAAACCTTTAGATCCTGTGCCCTTCTTCACAGCACCTGGGTTTCTCTTTGTTTTAAATTTTATCCTTTTATTGCTTCCATAATAATCATCAATATCCACAAGGAAATTCCTAATAACCCATTATACTTAGAACCCAAGCGGCAACAAAAATTGGTTTATCCTCTCCTGGAGAGTAAGTAGGGTTCACGCTTTAGAAAGATGATGCTTGATCTTGTAAGATATTTTCATTGAGGATGGATAATACCCACATTGGAGGATTAGTCAGTTGGCTTCTTAATGTTAACATCCACAATGACAACAACAACAACCAAAGGAGAATAACTAGCTGGATTTCATATTATAAAATAGGGTGAATAGTCTACGCTCTGCAGCATTCAAATGAAGGATACATAGAATAATGAAAAATTATATGAATAGACATTTCAATATCAAATAAATTACTAAAATAGGTAAATTATAATAACTAGACATAAACTCCACTAGTATTTATTATGTATCCACTAGTGTCAGACTTATTCAAATACATTACTTAATTGTATTTACTCCTTACAAAATTCCTATGAATTAGTTATTTTTAGACCCATTTTAAAGATGAGCACACCAAAGGCTCAGAGATGATAAATAGGTTGGCCTAAGGTCAAACAGTTATTACCAAGTGCTTTTAAAAATATTGTGCTAAAATTGGTATTTGAACCCAGTTTTTCTAGCTTGTGTTTAGTGCCTTTCCATTATGCCACACTTAACATGTTATCCTGCTGTTCAGCTATCTAATACTAGGCTTTTGCTTCATTCTCTATAATCTCTCTTCACATACACACATACATACATACTTACATATTTTCAAATATGACATGGAATCATATTATCATCAGAATATTGTAGCTGATGAGCCACAAACTCTGTGTCAGATATGTTGATCTTACTCATTCTCCACATTCCTTTTCTTTCTACAGAAAGTAAAGAGTTCTATTCCAGTTTTCTTCCCCTAAACGAAGGTTTCCTAACCTCCACTTTATTGACATTTTGGAGAAGATAATTCTTTGTTGTGGGGAGATGTCCAGTGCATTGCAGGATGCTTAGCAACATCTCTGGTCTCAATCTACTAGATGTCAGTAGCACCACCCAGTGTGATAATCAAAAATGTCTCCATAATCACTGTCAAATATCCTTCGGGAAGCAAAACTGTTCCCAATTGAGAATGACTGCTCTAAACTTAAAATGAAAGTAACTAAATAAAAGTGTAGTCCCTCTGCTCTGTTTCTTCCCTGCATATTAGAGACTTTAAGCAATTAGTTTATTTAGGCTTTGTATTAGTCAGAACAAGTCAGGTTAGGCTGTGGTAACAAACAATGCCAAAATTGGCTTAACACAATGAGCTGTTAGCTCTCTGGGCTGCTGTCCTCCCTGAGTTAGGTTACCATCCAGGTGACTTCAGCTCCTAGAAGCTCAGCATCCACATGTGCCTTCATACTCATTGCAGCAGGGAAAGAGAGAGTGGAAGATCATGCATAGGTCTTAAGTATGTCCCTCTGAAGTCACACCGGTCACTTCAGCTTACGTTTAATCAACAAAAGCAAGTCACGTGGCCATATCTAACTTTGAGGCGGAGAGGAAGTTTAGTCCTCCATGCTTGAAAGGGGATACCTGGGAACACTGGTGAGCATCCGTGATGCCTGCCACCGTCATCTAAGAACTATTGTCTGAACGCCCTGTAATGAACCTAGTAAGGTTCTAGGTTACATGAATCAAGTAAAGTTTGAAATAGATTATTCACCTATTAGTTCTGGAGAGAATGTACGCATGTGGAATAATCAGTGAACAAGACAACATATACCATATGCAACAAATTATAATAACATGTGTTCAATTTATATATTAATTTGGAAAATATTTACATTTTTAAGATACTTACATTTTATGATTTTAAGTCTTGCAACTAAAGAGCATGGTATATCTTTTGGGTTCTGGGACCTAATTCCAATGTGTGGGGGAGGGAGTGTTCTCACACATCCAAGAAATTCTCCAGAGACCAGCTTGGTGTCCTGCAGTTCAATTCAATTCTGACACTACCTCCACCTACAGACAGCATCAGATTCCACAGGTTAAGGGCTCAGTCACACAAGACCCAGCCCCCAACCTGCCTTCAGAGGCCAGTTGCAAACCCAGGTTGTTACCCGTGTTTCTGATTGACTGGCTACGGATTGGAGATTCCCCATACCTCTCCTTAGACTTGAGTTTGATTAATTTTCTAGAGCAGCTCACAGAACTCAGAGAAACATTTTACCTCCTAGATCACCAGTTTATTATAAAAGCATGTAACTCAGCGACAGTCAGATATAAGAGACACCTAGGGGAAGCATGGGGAAAAGGGCAGGGCCTTCTTCTCTCAGTTCCACGTGTTCACCAACCTGGAGGCTCCCCAAACCCTGTTCTTTTAGGTTTTTATGGAGGCTTCATTTCATAGGCATGGTTAATAAAATCATTGGCCAAAGGTGATTGGTTCAACCTCCAGCCCCTCTCCCCTCCCAGGAGGTCAGGGGGTGGGATGAAAATTCCAACTCTCTAATCACAAGGTTGGTGCCCCCTGGCAACCAGCCCCCATGCTTAGGTGTATTCCAAAAGTTACCTCATTAACAAAAGACACCATTACGGCTCTAATCACTTAGGAAATTTCAATGGTTTTAGGAGATCTGTGCCAGAAATGGTTATGAAGAGCAAATATATATTTCTTATTATAAATCACAATATCACAGTATGTCTCTCTATTTATTCATTGTTGTTTTCGTAATGTCCTCTAATAAAATTTTATAGTGCTTTCTGGTTAAAGGTATTCCTAGATGTTTTATTTTTTATTTTTTAAGAAATCAGCTCAGTTTTCTTTTTCTCTTTTTCTTTTTTTTTTAAAGGAATTCCTTTATTTTTATTTATTTATTTATTTATTTTTTAATTTATTTTTGGCTGTGTTGGGTCTTCGTTTCTGTGCAAGGGCTTTCTCCAGTTGCGGCAAGTGGGGGCCACTCTTCATCGCGGTGCGCGGGCCTCTCACTATCGCGGCCTCTCCTGTTGCGGAGCACAAGCTCAGTAGTTGTGGCTCACGGGCCTAGTTGCTCCGCGGCATGTGGGATCTTCCCAGACCAGGGCTCGAACCCGTGTCCCTTGCATTGGCAGGCAGACTCTCAACCACTGCGCCACCAGGGAAGCCCCCCTAGATGTTTTATAATTTTGTTGTTATTTTTGAATGAGATTTTCCCTGCTCCTCCCATTCTATTTCTACCTGGCTATTGGTAGTACAGAGAATGGTTGCTTGGTATTTTTATATTTTCCTTCATCCAGATATCTTAATACTTTTAATATTTTTCATAGCTTTTGTAGTTTAATCTCTTTTTCAGAGTTACATTTCCTCTTCTTACATTGTAGCATTAGGTGAATCATACAATGTTGATACTAATGGAAATAATCTTTACTTTGATTTTATTTAAAAGAAGATTGTTGATTATTAGTTTCTGTTAATCTCATACTATTTGAAATTTTTGTATAGAGTTTTAAACAGGAATGGATGCTGAATTTTAGCACATATTTTCCAGAATTAATCATAGGAGTTTTACATTTAATTTGTTAGTATTTGAAATATGTTGACGGGTTTCCTAATATTGAACCACATATACATTCCTGGAATAGGTATAACTTGGTGGACTTACTTTAATATATTGCTAGATTTGGTTTGCTAATGCTTATTTCCTGGCGTTCTAGTTAATTGAATTATTTGTTTCCTCCAAAACACCACCACCAGTATTTCGGTCTTTTGATAATAATATTGGTTCTCATATTCTTAATACAGCTTTTCCTGTTCCAGCTTTAAAGGTTAATTGCGTTTTAATACTACATATTTTATGCAGCTCCTATAACACCAACAATAGTAATAGTTGACTCCATGTGTTCTTATTAGAATTCTACCAAATATCTGGCTGGGTAGCTGCCCTCGCCAAGTGGAACATGTAACCATCAAACTGAAGCATGAACTGGGGATTACGGCTGTAATGAATTTCCAGACGGAATGGGATATTGTACAGAATTCCTCAGGCTGTAACCGCTACCCAGAACCCATGACTCCTGACACTATGATTAAGCTGTATAAGGAAGAAGGCTTGGCCTACATCTGGATGCCGACACCGGATATGAGCACTGAAGGTAAGCATGAGAAGGAGCTTTCTGGCTCCTTGTTGAATGTGTTTCAAAGAAGCCCTTGCTGGTTTTTTGCCTGTCTGTCTGTCTGTCTGTCTGCCTCTACCTGCCTACCTTGCTGTCTATAATTGATGACCTAAACGTGAATGACAGATATGGAATAAATATAAGGTTTTTGGTTTAATATATTTAATATATATATCTTTTGACACCTTGGCTAAGATTCTGTTTAACATGGGTCCTTTGATTTATTTATTCATTAAACATGTATTTACTGTGTATCAACTATGTGTGTGGGACCCTAGGCTGGTGGTTGGGAATACAACAGTGAGGAAAAGCAGGCACAACTCCTGTCCTCATGGAGCTTCTAGCTCTGTAGGGCAGACAAGCATTAATCAAATGACTACAGATAGAGTTGTAAAGCTATGATGAGTTTTTCGGTTAGAAAGATACATAGATATTGCTATGAGAGCCTAGGCAGGCAAATCAGACCTAGGAAGAAGGGCCAGAGAAGGTTTTCTCGGGTGTGTTTGAGCTGAGATCTGAAGCGGGGGTTGGCACGGGTGAGGTGGGAAAGAGGCTTGGTCCAGGCAGAGGGAGCAGCTTGGGAAGAATCCCCATTGCAGGAGAGCACAGAGTGTTGGAGGAACTGAAAGAAGACCAGTGTGGCTGCAGGGCTGGGAAGGAGGGAACAGAGTCTTGCAGGATTTGGGGCACAATAAAAACTTTAGATGCTATCCTAAAACAGTGAGAAGCAGTCGAAAGGGCGGGAGGCTGAGAGATGTCAAGTTAACTTTTTTTTTCCCTCTAAAAGTGCCCTTCGTTTGCAGTGTAGAGTATGTCGGAGTGGGCCCCAGCCGATCTGGGGATGCCAGTTAGGAGGCGACTGCAGTAGGTAAGGTGAGAGATAACGAGAGAGAACGCAGCAGCTTGGGGCAGGGTGGCAATAGTGATGCTTCATTTACCGCACAAACACTGGCTGAGCGTGTCTTTGTGAAGAGGGAAGTAGGGTGTGACACGGATGCTGCCAGGGAAACAGAGGTAAATAAGGCACACTTTTTTTTTTTAAATTTATTTATTTTATTTATTTATTTTTGGCTGCGTTGGGTCTTCGTTGCTGTGCGCGGGCTTTCTCTAGTTGCGGCGAGCGGGGGCTACTCTTCGTTGCTGTGCGCGGGCTTCTCACTGTGGTGGCTTCTCTTGTTCTGGAGCATGGGCTCTAGGCGTGCGGGCTTCAGTAGTTGTGGCACGTGGGCTCAGTAGTTGTGGCTCGCGGGCTCTAGAGCGCAGGCTAGTAGTTGTGGCTCACGGGCTTAGTTGCTCCGCGGCATGTGGGATCTTCCCGGACCAGAGCTCTAACCCGTGTCCCCTGCACTGGCAGGCGGATTCTTAACCACTGCACCACCAGGGAAGCCAAAGGCATACTTTTGATCTCATGGTAAGAGGCAGTAAGGCAAGTTCAAAACTAATTATAGTAGAAAGAAGAATGTGATGAGAGGGATGAATCCTGCGCACTACGAGGGTTATGGCGTGGGAGGAGCACTTTTACGGCGGAGCGCAGGGAGGCTACATGAGTATCCTGGGATTTGAGGTGGGCGTGGCAGGTCAAGGTAGAGGGAGAAAGAGCGTGCCAGGTGGAAGAAACAACCGAGGCACAGAGGCATGGTGTTTTAGAGGAACGATCTGAATTTCAGCCTGGCTGTGGAGGAGGGTTCTTGTTTGTAGAAAGGAGTGGAGCCAAGAGAACAAGTCACACGAATAATATCAACCAGATGTCACCAGGGGGCAGCAGAGAGCTATGGACTGGCGCAGGCTGGGGGAGTTTGGTGAACTGCTATTCTGGGGGAAAGAAGGA
Organism: Balaenoptera musculus; assembly: GCF_009873245.2. Classification (NCBI taxonomy): domain Eukaryota; kingdom Metazoa; phylum Chordata; class Mammalia; order Artiodactyla; family Balaenopteridae; genus Balaenoptera; species Balaenoptera musculus. The sequence goes on from NC_045796.1 coordinate 20,149,977, forward strand.
AGACAGTGATGGCCAGGGAGGAAGCGTCTCTACGATCAGCCCTCTTCCCCGCAAAGTACATTACGTATCAAACACTCTTCTCAGTAATTTCATACATTAACTCATTTAATTCTCAAGACAAGAGTCCAGGCAGATGTTGTAGTTATCTGCATTTTGCAGAGGAAGAGAATGAGGTACAAAAAAGTTAAGTAACCTGGCCTATGTCATATAGCCGAGACACAGCCTGGATTTCACCCCAGGCAGTCAGGCGCAGAGCATTGCTCCTGACACCATATGATGAAGCTTCTCTACATGCTCACGTGGACTCTTCATGCCCTTTCTGCAGACCACCGCCCGCACTTTCAGCCTGTCACGTACATCGTCAGCTGGAGTTAGACAAAGTCATGAGTTTCCAGGGAGGCAGCTTGTCACCCCAGAGCGTCCCAGGACCTTGGCCATCTTGGCTCTTAATGAATCTTTATGGTCCTCCTGGCCGGGCTAGACCCCTTTGTGGGTCCGTCTGAACTGAACTGGGGATGTATAATTTTTCTTCCTGAAGGAGGAGATAGTTTGGTTACTCTTCTTGGTAATTAATGCTGATCCAAAGGAGCTTGATTCAGCTGCAAGAGCTCTGTCTTTTTTCAAGGAATTAAAAAAAAAACAAAACACCTTATTTGCAGAGAAGAGCAGTGGTCGAATCTAGGTCATATTTGCCCTGTCCAGTTTGTTTCTCTGGTTTCAAAATAGAGAAGGTCGTTAGGACAGTGTGCCTGTAGCCTCTAGAGAGTGTTTTGATTTTCACTTCTTTGGTTGTCATCTTAGAGCACTGTTATCCTGTTGGAGTAGGATGTGAGACGAGGCTCAGAGAAGCTGAGATAAATATGGCCTGCTGCACCCCATGCACTGATTCTCCAAAACCCTGCTGACTGATAGGCAATTTGCTTGATAGTTTGGGAATATACAGAAGCCTGATGGAAAATTCTACCTCCAAAGACCCGCTGTCATGGTATTAAAACCTTTGTCGGGGAGGGGTGGGTGGGTTACAGAGTCACCAGGACCCAGTCATACAACGGAGCGTCTTCCACCCTGAGGCACTTTGGAAACATGAAATGGCAGCAAAATGAAAGCTCCCACTTGAAAAAGACCAAACCCCAAGACTAAATAAAGGGTTTCTTTGGTTCAGCATAACCTGGGGGTGGTAATCAAAGAGTTAACAACACTCCTGAGTCGCCAAGGAATTTCTGACCAATAGATCAATCTCTGTGGCTCACAACATTAGCACAATGAACACACAGATTAATTCAGCTGAATATTTTTAGAACTCTAGAGAAAAATCCATCTGGAAGTGTTTTGAGCCGCAGCATAATGCTGTCAGATAAAGTCTGAGAAAGAAGACAGTTTGTTAGGCCTGACTGTCACCACTGGTTGTCACAGACCTGGTACAATCAATCGTGCCGTCGATTCTTTCTCTTGTACTTTTTGTCATATGCAGTGGGGCTGGGGTTGTTTAGGTTTTTCCTTTTCTTTTCTTTTTTTCTTTTTTTTTTTTTTTGGTTTGTGTCTTTCACCTGAGGAACAAAAAGCTCCCAAATCTAGCACTCACCTGAAAACATAAAATCTGTTCATTAATAGTCAGTTTTCCTTCACACAGGAAGTACTCAGATTGGATTTTGACCTCTGTAAGTGCAGTGCTGTTTATAACAAATGGTTTATCCTTGTCTCCCAAATGGGTTAACATGGTCCCCAGAGCCACCCATTTGTGGTCACAGTCTTAGTTCTTTCTCTGGCTCAGCATGCTAAATTCAGTGCTGCCATGAGGTGAAGACACTGGCCTTGGAGCCACTCCGCCTGGGCTTGAGCCTTATCACCATCACGTGATACGGGCAGGTTCGTTCCTGCACTTGGAAAATGGGGAATAATAATTGCAGGCTTACACGATTATAACAATAGAATAAAATAATTGATATGAAAGTGCTTTGAAAATTCCAAAGTTGGGACTATAATATTAGTGCCAAGTTCTTCAGTTTCTACCAAAGGGCGTTACAGATAACATAGACCTTATCAATATTCAGGAAAAGAAGATATGCTCAAATAAAATAGTAATATATTCAGCCATAAATCTGCCTCTGGATTAAGAAAGGAAAGACGTGTGTGTGTGTGTGTGTGTGTGTGTGTGTGTGTGTGTGTGTGTGTGTTGGAAGGCTGAAAGTTGTGCCAGGAATGATTTCTTTCAGGGTCAGCCTAGGTCAACCTCAGATATCTTTAGGGACTCCCCACTCCCACTTATTTCAGGCCCCCTCATGCCTCAGGCTGCCCCACAATGCCCTTGTCCCCCTTCTCACCTGTGCTTGCTTGCTCATTGCATGTTTTCAGGTAGCTTTTAATCATTCTAGAGTTGGATTAGCCTGGAGGACATGTGGACCAGAAATTTAGATAAGAGGGGTCTCGGACTGTCTCAGATCAAATCGGTGTTAACGGGTTTTTTTACATTGTTTTAATTCATGTATTTAATGAATGTTTATTGAGCATCTATGGAGAGTCAAGGCCTGTTTTAAATTCCAAAGTAAGAATCACAGATGGTGGAGTGTTTTGTTGGACCTGCACAGGCTTTAAAATTTTCAACTTAGTTGCCAACACTTAAAATTTGGAATATTTTACATGAAAAAATCAGTGGTTCTCTTTTGCCTTGGGGTGTTATTGTTTTTAAAAATGGAAACATTTTATCAAATTAAATTCTATATGGCATCTAAATATATGAAACATAAAAATTAGGGATCTGGTTGATGCTGGCTTTACTGTGTGAGCCCTGACCCTGGGGACCGTCTTGTGATTCCTTGGTGGGTTACGTATTAGCTCAGGCTCCCTAGAATGGGTTTTCAAGCAGAAGGACATGCGCCTGTAGGGCACAGATGGCCCCTCGAGGGTAGGGGCAGAGGTGCTGAATCCCACGGAGGGTGTTGCCGTCCCCCAGGAGTGAGGGCCGCAGCATGACCAGGTAAGTGGGGGCAGGGACTGACTGAAAATTCAGATTGACAGCATAGTGGCCAGCAAGTGCCACTGACCAGGTAGGTTAGGGAAGGACAATAGTACAGAGGTTAAAACCAGAGGCTTTAGAACCTGGATGGCTGGGTTGGAGGTGGCCATTAGGGAATAACCTTGGGCAAATCTCAGATACAACTGAGGATAATAATAGTACCAACCTCGGAGCTGTTGAGAGGTAGCTATAAAGGAGCTATTGCACACACAGTGCTTAGATCAGTGCTTGGCAGGTAGAAAAGGCTCAGTACGTGTTAGCTGTCATCACTCAAAACAGGGTCAAAGTCAAGGAGGGCTCCAGCTGAAGCCAGGCTGAGAGGGGTGGGCCCCCTAGACTGACTGCTTCTCTGGCTCTCCTTTTTATTCTTTATTCATTCTTTATGTTATTTAAATAATTGTGTGACAGTTCTTAAGTGGGACAGCTGAGTGATTCTAGGAGAAGACCACTGGTGGGTGAGACCTGTGTTTAAACTGGGAGCCTTCTGGAGTTTCCACGTGGCAGCTGACATTTACATTCCAGGATTATGTGTCTGAGCTCACTGAACCTTAAACTAACACAAATCCCTTTTCAACTTCTAAACTGTGTACATACCTGTTGAAGAATCTTTTACAGATAAAAAGGAGAGGGGGAGATACTAGGTCATTTCGGCCATTTGGTGCAGACCCTTCCTTGGGGAACCTCTGGCCAGAATGAAGGTCAGCGGAAGGGATCCCGATGGGTCCATATAGACGTGGCTGGGGCAGGCTGGCCCCACTGATGCTGCAAAAGCTGAACCTTGACTCTGGGACTCGGCAGCAGCTCCTCCTGCAAATGTCCACTGTGGTTTACTTGTGTATTTGGCATTTGATGAAAACCCATATTAAAAATGTTCATGTTTATTTCCTGGCAATGAACATGGTAACTGGAGAGGCAGCCGTAACAGGGAACTTGAAAAGTGATGCCAGCTGTGGCAGGAACAGGAGTAACCCAAGCTTCCCAGATCCGTCACTGGTAGTTCCCTTCCTGGACAACATTACTTAAAGTAAACCTCTAACATGCCCTCAGCGGAACAAAAGCTGTGCCCTTGAACAGGCCTTGCCCTTATCAGCAGGGTCACTCAAACAGACCTTGGAGGTTTTGCCTCCTCTGATCTCTCAACTCAAATGGTGGACCAAATACACAGTCCTTTCCCTGAGACATAGAGAGAGACACCTCTCTGGTACATATGGTGTCTTCTGCCTTGTTACATCTCCGGTGATACTTACTGCCTCTAGGAGAGGGCCATGAGTAACTGACTGTATGGCAGGCCCACCTAGCTCTAACCTCAGAGCACCCTGCAACCAAGCACAGAAGCATAGATCAATTAAAGTTTATGGCTCAGTTTGGACTCTGAGAAATCAAGCAAGGCTTGGAGCTGGTGTGTCTCCAATTCAGATGTCTTCAGGGACAAGGCAGGGAACATGAAAGTGTGGCAACAGGTACTGGCAAGAGATGGAGCTTCAGGAACTTCGAAGTGTGCTCTGCCTCAAGCATTCCTGTTAAAAGCATCTCTAAACTGCCGCATGGGGCCTTTAGATCCCTTAGTCAGAGGGAGTAACAGAGCACCAGGAGCAACTAGAATATTATCCGGCCTCCATATAGATCTCCTGCTCTGATCTCAGAGCAGGGTGAGCCTGAAGCTAAGTGCTACCCCCCTCGCACCCCCTGCCCCAGCAGGGAGGTGACTTCAGGCCACAATGGGATTTTGGTAACTCTCTCCTTCTAAGGTGGTGATGCCTGATTGCAATGTGTTGTGTTGGTCCCTTCAAGGCATTTTAAAAAAGGACATCTAAGGAAAGTCTAAACTTACTTGAGCAGCTCTCATGGGAGAATTCCAGGCCTCATGAAATCATTTGAGGGAGGGGTTTTTCCCACCTCTGCCGTCATCCAACGGGATGGCAATGTGAGGGCCGGACAGGGCATTCTCTGTGGCCCTCGGAAGGTCGCCCCAGGGCTGTGGTGTCTCCATGTGGTTGAGGACAGAGAGCAGCTGGAGAATGTGAAGTCATAGCACAGAGTTTTCATCCAGGACTCTGTATAGTTTCCCTCTTTAATCGCTTCTTGAAGTAATTTATAATGACCATCCTCCACTCTCCAAAAAAATCCACTAAATTCATTTTGCTCTGAGAATCTGTGAGCAGAAGAAACTCCAGGCATCCAGGAGTTTGCTGGTTTTAGGGGCCTCTCTGTCCCTAGGATGATGAAAAGGGCCTGAGTCCAACGAGCCTCAGCAGAGCATTGTATATCCTGTCTCAGTGGGACGAGGGGAAGACATTGGATCATCTAATCATCAAGATAGTAGCCATAGAGCAGCAACACCTATAATCATAATTGCACAGTAAAGGAGAAGTTGAATCAGTTTTAATACACACTGCATCATGAGGGAATACATGAATGACTGGCTATCCCACATTTATCAATTAATAAGTTAGCCTTTTCATTGGACAAATTAAAATTAGCCTATGTTGAAAGAGTCAGATTGACTCCTTTAACCAATATGGACTAACTCTGTTTTGGATTTACCTGGGAGATCCTTTTGGATTAAAGGAAATTCAGGTGACAGGACCTGTGAGCTTCTCTTTGAAATCCTTTAAACCTCTGCCCAATCTGTACAGACCATTCTGATGGATGTAAAAATCCATTCTTCTGAGGATAGGCGGTAGTGAAATTATCTTTGAAGGGAGATTTGCACGGATGCAGACATCATTCAAAGGAAAATCAAGTGAAGATTCAGAGCTGACCTATTGCCTCTGGCTGCTCTTTCCACTTTATAATTAGCAGGTTTTGATGTTGTCTCACCTTTTCTTTCAAAACAAAGGAGTGAAGCAAGCTCCGACATCCCTGCCCCTCCCGCCAAAACATTGTGATTTCTCGGTGCACTGGAGGAGTGACTATTAGCGGCAACACGGGGTTCACTTCTCACTGGTCTGTGCTGTGCTCTTTCAATCCCAGGCCGCATCCAGATGCTGCCGCAGGCGGTGTGTCTCCTCCACGCGCTGCTTGAGAACGGACACACCGTGTACGTGCACTGCAACGCCGGGGTGGGCCGCTCCACCGCCGCCGTCTGCGGCTGGCTCCAGTACGTGCTGGGCTGGAATCGCAGGAAGGTGCAGTACTTCCTCGTGGCCAAAAGGCCGGCTGTGTACATTGATGAAGACGCCTTGGCCCAGGCAGAGGAAGACTTTTATCAGAAATTTGGGAAGGTTCGGTCTTCCATATGCGGTGTATAGGTGATGGATCTGCCTCCGCTCCCTCCCGGTTTCCTTACGAAGCCTGGAGTGCTGCTTGTAAATGACCTAGAAACCAAGATTCTTCCTCAACTGGAAAGACGGGTCCTGGCTTCTCCCCTGACCTGCCTTCTTTAGTCTGGCACTGACTTTTGGTTACGCTTTGGTTGAACTGTATCTTCCTTGGAATATTTTACAAAGGAAGCTGTAACTGACACACAAGAAGAGTCCACAAGCAGCTGGACTGTGCAGTGTGGTTCTGGCATCAGACAGAAGGTGAATGGGTGCAGTTCTGTGCCTGCAGGTGGCTCGGCCCCTTCAGCATGCTGGCTGCTTTGCGGTACTGTGACCGCACGACTGCCCTTGCTTGTTGCGTTGTGACTTGGCTTGCGGAAGAAAAGGTTAGGAGTTATGTAGATGGCGTCACTGCGTGTGTCCATGCACACACACACACACACACACACACACACACACGTACATACACGCACAGCTTTTCTGCTGAACTGAGATGGAATTATAAAGTAAGAGTTGGTCATTTGACCAAAGAAGGGAATAAGGATGGGCGGGAGCCTAGGCTATGATAAAGTAAGAGCCTCATATGACCCAAAGCAATGACTTTCTAGACTTTTTTTGTTTGTTTGTTTGCATTCTGCTTCATGGTTGTTAAAATGTGTTCCAAGGCCTTGCCTTCCTTCTCTACCCACAACCCTGTGTGACAGCCTCAGTTAGCATTATTATCTCTATTTGTTTTAGCTGAGGCTCCGGAAGCAGAGGGAGCGTGCCCAAGGTCTCATGGCTGGTCAGGGACAAGCTGGAGTTTATCACCCAGGTTTATTTGACTCAGTGCTTTTTCAACACAACCTGTGGTTTTGCCAGCACAAAGTTCAGTCCCTCTCAGAGGAAGGTCGATTTGTTTGCAGCAGTTTCTACAGTGAGAAATGGAACAGTGTTCTGATCAGTCGTCATAGAATTCAGGAAGGTAGTTATCCGGATTTAAACCATGGGGGCTGTCTCACGGCCAGAGTGGCCGGAGCCGTACAGAGCTCACAAGAGCTGTATTCGCAAAAGAGCCCCAAGTGCCGAAGTGCACAGACAACTGTTCCACAGTTTAGGGGTGATCCTGCGTTATCCCCCAGTTTAATACAAAACACAGTTACTATGCCTCCAGACTATGCAACTCACTATCCTGGGTTCTACAGGAAATATGAAGATTAATAAGATGTTGTCGGGCTTCCCTGGTGGCGCAGTGGTTGAGAATCTGCCTGCCAATGCAGGGGACGTGGGTTCGAGCCCTGGTCTGGGAAGATCCCACATGCCGCAGAGCAACTGGGCCCGTGAGCCATAATTACTGAGCCTGCGTGTCTGGAGCCTGTGCTCCGCAACAAGAGAGGCTGCGATAGTGAGAGGTCCGCGCACCGCGATGAAGAGTGGCCCCCGCACGCCGCAACTAGAGAAAGCCCTCGCACAGAAACGAAGCCCCAACACAGCCATAAATAAATAAATTAATAATTAAAAAAAAAAAAAAAGATGTTGTCTTCAAAAAGCTCATAGCCTAGAAAAAGCCCTGTGTTCAGTCAGGTGCACTGCAGGGTTGAACTAGTAATGATTTGCTGGAATGCGGAAGGGGAAATAACTTTTATTGGGTACTTCTTATGTGCTAGATGCTTTAAATCTTATTTAATGTAATCTTCACGGTACCTTATGAGGGAGATTTTATTATCTCCATTATATAGATGAGGAAACTAAGACTCAGAGAGATTAAATCAACTGTCCTCTATCACACGGTGAATAAATAGATGAAATAAGATACAAAACTCGGTTTGTCTGACTCAAAGCCCATACTTTTTCTGTTAAAATAAAATGCTTATTTATTTTTCTCCTCCTCCTTTTCTTCCATAAACACTTATTGATAGATATGAGAGACTCTGATTTAGGAAGTATGGGGATAAGAAGGGCGAAAGGTAAGTCCCAGTGGAGTTCAGAGGAGGGAGAGGCATCTTATAAATGGGACTCAAAGGAGATGGCATTTAATTTGGGCAGAGAAGGCTAGACAGGATACATGTATCCTACAATTTTACAAAGTTACATTTATAAGCCAGGATTAAGTAATGTGAAGTCTAGTTCTCTTGCTAAAAATAAGTAGAAATACCTATGGTATTCGAGTAACCCACAGTCATAATGTGTTATGTAAAATTTAATCTTAAAAATGGAATATTTCTAACTAATTATATAAATGTGTGTGTGTGAGAATTTCTTTAATGTCTACGAAGTCCAGCTACGTAACCCCGACTATAGAAAGACTTTTTTGGGGTGGATTTTTGCCTTTTTTGCTTTGATAGACAAAATCAGTTTAGGGCTATTAAAAATGTTTTGGAAAAACTTATCCTCAGTGAATGGAATGTCCAATGTATTTCAAAATCACCTGGAACTTTTGCTAAATAAAAGCATTAAAAATGACCTCTGTGTACAGGATTTTTTAAAATGTTGTTAATTTAGTCTGAAATCCAGAAGAACAAACTGTTTCCTTATTTGTTAAAAGAGGCATTCGGCTGAGCTAAATTGTTTTTCCCTTATCGCTCTCATTAGCTGATCAAAATTGGCAGTTACAGGACAAAAGAAAGTCAAAGGTGGGGGCACCACAAAGAAGTGAGGATGGAAAGCTCAAGGGTGTGTCAGAGAAAATCAAAGCAGATATTGTGCCGTTAGCTGCTTGTCACTGGCATTAACAAAACTTTCCAGTCACAGATTTTTCAAAGAACAACATAAGATCTCACTCAGGGTAAAGAGATGTCCCAATAAGTTTACTTTCTTTTAGACTTGAAACATTATCCTTCAATTATTTTGTGTGCTAATGTTAGGAAAAAATTAAGAAAAGAAACACTCTTTTGACCAACATTAAGGTGTGGGTGAAAACCACTTGCCTTGGCCTAAGAAATAATGACGAAAAAATGTGGTTAGGACTTTGGAACCTGTAAAGAAGTAATGAAAGGAAACATCGAGGACGAGCTAGCTAGGAAATGAGAACTTCCACACATGAAAGAATACTGAATTGCTAAACGTAGAGTCAGTTTGATCAAAAGTTAAAACTGAAAGTATCTTTGGAGATAATCTGTTTAATTCCTTTATTTTACAGAGGAGCAAACTAAGTCTCAGAGACCTCAAATGACTCTTCCTGCAGCAAAAAGCTTTAGTTGAGGGCAGTGGAAAGGGATGAGCTAGGGAGATAGGTCAGGAGATTTACTGCGGTATTGAGGGGTCATAGGAAAGTTCATGGGAGTGAGAGCAGACAGTATTGTTAGTGGGGAAGAGTTGGTGGGAAGATTAATGGAAACTAGAGTAAGTGGAAGAAAAATGGCTAAAATGAGAAAAAGCAAAGGGCAGCAAAATTTCCAAAAGAAGAAAAAGCAGGTGGTTCCTTTCATAATGATACTATTGGGGGGATTGAGAAGGAAGATGTGAATGTAGAAACGGGCAGTTAGGGTCAAGTTTATGTTCCCAGGATAGAGGGTCATGCTAAGTATCCATCTATAATACTTCTCTTTGGGACTAGATCACAGTAGGAAAAGGGACCAGTTTGATGTAATGTGCTGACCAAATAGAAGGGAGGGATGCACAGAGGTTTATTACCTGCTGGGAGAAAGAGAAAATCTGATAGGAGATGGGACTAAGAAAAAAATGGGAAGGACTGATGAAGCTACCTCTTGTTACAACAATAATAATGGCAATAATAATAAAGGGAAGAAGAAGAACAACAATAACAACTTTGTTCTTTCCTTCCCCAATTACTCCAACAGTCTTTCCCAACTCGGTTAATGGAAATATGCTTCCAGAGTCTCAGGTTCAAACCTCAGAGACATTCTTAACTCCATTCTTTCTTTCAAATACCACATTTACTCCATCAGGAAAAGCTGTCACCTCTCCTGTTAAAATATCTATAGCCTGACTGTGTTTTACCTCTTCCCCCAAACCACCCTAGGCAGAGCCACCATAATCTCTAGACTGGACTTCAGAAACAGCCTCCTACCTTGTCTGCCTGTGTCTTACCTTCCCTCTCCCTCTGCCTCCACCATCCTCATACAGTGGCCAGGGTGATCCTCTAAAAATGTATGTCAGATCATATCATTCCCATGTTCAAAACCTCCAATGTCTTGCCATGTCACTCAAAATAAAAGCCAAAGACCTCTAAGAACTTACACAACCTGGTCCCCTGTTATGTCTCTGACCTTACCTCCCACTGCTTTCCACCTCACTCTGCTCTCCCCACACTGGCCTTCTTGCTCTTTGATTATTCCATGAAGGCTCCTATTTCAGGGCACTTGCACTTGCTCTTCTCTCTGCCTGGAATGGTCTTTTTCCAGGTGGGCACATGCCTCACTCCCATCCCTCCTCCAGGGATGCCTCTCTGGACCACCCTACTGAAACCTGCCACACCCAGTCCCAGCTCTCCCTCTCCTCATTCTCTGCTTCATTTCTCTTCATGGAACTTGCTACTGGCCAGTATATCACATAATCTGCTTATTTGTTTTATTCTCTGCATCCTCTCACTACCAATGTAAAAATCATAAAGGCCAAAATTTGTATTTGTTTTGTTTGGTGATGTACTTACAGTGCCTGTAATGGAGCTTGGCATGTAGCTCAGTGAGTCAAGGCCAAGAATAGCTAGTAACTATTGAGAGCATATATGGTCCATGTACTTTTCTCCAAGTGCTTTACCTATACTTGGGAGCTTATTTAATCTTCCCAGAAAATCCTATGAGGTAAATATTATTATTATCCCTATTTGACAGATAAGAAAGCACAAAAAAATGTGACTTTATTCTAAGGCAAATAGGACAGTTTCACTCCTGGTTTGGTGGAGAAGCGCCTATATGAATTCTGGGCACACCACATGTATTAGTTTGTTAGGGCCTTCATAAAAAGGTACTACCAACTGAGTAGCTTAAACAACAGAAATGTACTGTTTTGCAGTTCTGGAGGCTAGAAGTCCAAGATAACGTATCAGCAGGGTTGGTTCCTTCTGAGGGCTCTGAGGGAGAATCTGCTCCAGGTCTCTCACCTGGTTTCTGTGATTTGCTAGCAATCTTTGGCAGTTCTTGGTTTGTGGAAGCATCACCCCAACCTCTGCCTTCATCTCCCCATAGTATTCTCCCTATGTGTGTGTCTGTGTCCAAATTTCCCCTTCTTATGAGGACTGGTATAGTCACATTGGATTAGGGGCCCACCCTACTCCATTATGACCTTGTCTTAACTAGTTACACTGCAGAGACCTTATTTCTGAATAAGGTCGTATTCTGAGGTGCTGGAGGTTAGGACTTCAACATATGAATTTTGGTGAGGACGCAATTCAAACCATAACACTACAGAAAACAACTTCCAGTAGACTATGGTGAATGAAAAACCAGGCAGGTTGGAGAAGAGTGGAAATGTGGAAGAAGGGCTCAGAATGGACTGAGTCTCCTGCTTTTACTGCTTTACCCTGATGTCAGGCCACAGTCCCAGTAACACACTTGACAGGAAGCACTCCCCTCCTTGGTTCAGGAGCCCAGAGTTGAGTAAAATTAAGTATTTCCCTGGCAATAGAGATGAGTTCAGGAAAAATATGTGACTTAACACGGGCCCCTGACATACATAAAGCATTTCTGGGGGCTTCTGGGTAAAGTTTTCTCCCTCTTGAGAAAGAACTACAGGAAGAGATGCTCTTTCTTCCTCTGGCGGTTGTTTTGTGTAGATATGTGATCCAGACTAGTGGAACCATCTTCCTACCAGCCTGAGAATAACGCAAAAGGAGAGAAAAGAGAAGTGGTGAAGCTGGAGCTACTAGAAAAGTTAGCCTGAAGTCTTCCCAACTTCTTGACTTCAGTTGTGTGTGACTACTTATTTGTGTATAAACCAGAGAGCTGGGTTTTCTATTGCTTACAGCTGAAGGCATTGTATTTGGTACATTTCCAACACATAAGTTCTAGTTTTATGGCAAAAAAATATTTTTGTCATAACTTGTGGCATTAAAATGTATTCTGATTTCTGATGTCACTTAAACAGCTTATGTTTTATATTTGCTGCTACTGGGATATTGCCCAATAGCAGTGTTTTCACTACTGGGTTTCAGAGGATAATTCTTAAAAGGAAGATGGAAGCTCTTAAATGATGATCTGCAAATGAAAATGTTACAGAGAAAAGTAGTTTGTGATGAATTTCTTAGAACATTTTTATATTTGTGATTTCCAGTGATTGTCCTTTGAGTAGTGGTTCTTACCCAGCTAACTGAAAGCCAACCCAAAATGAAAGATATTGAAAACCCACCATTTTTCTTGGCAATAAACAAATATACTGTGCAGGATTACACCTTCAGATAGTCTCCACACCTTATGTGAGCCAGGTAATCTTAATATCTAACCAAGTAGATGGTGAAAAATTAAACGGACTGGGCTGATTTGAAGTTTATGCCTTCTTTTCCCTACCTTTAGACATAAATTATATTGAGTATAAAGTTTTTTTTTTTAAAGAAGAAAAGAGACAAAAGAAAAAAGTAGCATGTAAGGGAAGAAGCAGTAAAAATAATGGACTTTCACAAATGGAATCATTAGCCCCTTAATATATGAATTGGGTTTTCACATTTTAAAAGTAGAATTTTCAAGTAGGTAATTTAGATGAGGGAAACTTTAAAATATGATTCATATGACAATGTTCAGTGTTTCTAGTTGTATACTTTTACTGTAAACTTGGACCACGTTTTTAATCTAATAAAACTTATATTCAAAACCCTAACACAAAACACATTCAAAACTATCTTTGGTTGCATAATTAGCTATTATTATTATGTGAGATCATTTAGAGTTTGGTAAAAATGTATTTGTGTGTTTCATATTATTAGTCTTCTACTGAGCAGCTCTTTTATTACCTTCTAAAGATGTCCCATTAGTCTTGTTTGTTTTTCTTTGATTCCTTAGCATTAATTTAGTGTCAACATAAAATATGTGGTTAGTTAACATTATAGTAGGCATGGACTAGCTCTGGGCTCCTGTAGCTAGAGGATATAGCATATCTAAGAATATGTCCAATGGGGGAAAAGCTTTAAGCTCAAATATGATCTGGAAGTTATCATTTGGCCCAAAGGACAGAAACCCAAGAAGAAAATCCAGAGACAGCTGAAAGAATAGCCGGAGGCAGACAGAAAATGTTGGGCCATTCAAGTAACAGGCAGGATGAATTCCTGTACTATAGTTGTATCAGGCATTATACCGATATTACTAAAGGAAATACTACTTAGCATTCAGTGGATAAGATTGTTGTCATTTAAAACCTGAACTATAAATAATTAGTATTAAATGATCTGGCCTAGCATCAAAGTGGTATGGATTACAAAAAAGAAATTCAGAAGAAACTGGACAGTGAAAGAGTAAAGAGCTGGACCTAGCACAGAACAGAACAGATAATTGTCATTGTCACACCTATCAAGGCTTTCATCAATTTCTAGTGAGAGAAAACTCAGAACTCACTGAATAAAATTTAGTTTGCTGTATATAATTATTTAAGAAAATGGAATATATTTTTCATTTAATAGAGATCCTTATTGTTGCTTTCTTAAAGTTAAACGACAAATCCAAAGATGGATTCATGGTCCAGATAATTGCAGTGAAGATTTTGTACCAACTGTGGACAAACAAGATAAGTATCCTCCGTTTCTTATAGAATGGTATTCAAACAAATCTTATGTCTGCCCAGCACCTCACATGCTTCAGGGGCTTAAGCCGTTTCTGTTTATTATGATTACTGATACATTTGAACTTGTTTCTATTGTTTAGTTTTTATTTCAAAATCTTTCTGCTTTTTCTATGCCTTATTTTCTCCTTTCTTGCTTTTAGTTTTGACTTTAATTATTTCCTCTTCCTTAAAGGAAAGAACATTAGTGTTGACCTACAGCCACTTGTGTTTATCCCTCCTTCCTGTTGACATTATTACAATTATAATTATGAATTGTTTTAGATATACTTTCTTTTTTCCTTTTTATATTTCTAACTTTTTTTTAATTGTTAGGGAGGGCAAAGCAAATGTTGGTGAGGACATACTCTTTATTGCCAGACTTATAATTACCACCCCATCTCATTTTTGCCAACTTCCTATATCTCACAACTTCCATTATATTTGAGAACTTTAAGCTCAGTGAGTCTCAAGGTTCCAATGAGCACATTATTGCCCATCTTCCTGCAGTACAGCATCTCCTCATTCGGTGATGAAATGTCTTATCTGCTGGTCATCCTTCTTAACTTTTCTATTCATTGTTGCAGGTGGATTTCTATCCTCTAATTTTATGTTGTAATTTCCATTCAGATGTCAGGAGGGATAGCTTGTTTGCCGTTTTGTTTTATTTTATTTTATTATTTTTTAAATTTTATTTATTTATTTATTATTTATTTTTGGCTGTGTTGGGTCTTTGTTTCTGTGCAAGGGCTTTCTCTAGTTGCGGCAAGCGGGGACCACTCTTCATCACGGTGCGCGGGCCTCTCACTATCGCGGCCTCTCTTGTTGCGGAGCACAGGCTCCAGACGCGCAGGCTCAGTAGTTGTGGCTCACGGGCCCAGTTGCTCCGCAGCATGTGGGATCTTCCCAGACCAGGGCTCGAACCCGTGTCCCCTGCATGGGCAGGCGGACTCTCAACCACTGCACCACCAGGGAAGCCCATGTTTGCCATTTTAAATCAGAATTTTCTCAATCATCATCTATACCAGTGACACCCAAATCTCAATTCTAAAGCTCTTTCTTGAGTGCCAGGCCCATATATCAATTTTTTTTCTGAACATTTTTATTTGGACATCTCCCAGGATAGCTTTCAAATTCAACATGCCACAAAATGAAGTTTTCTTTCTTTTGCTGAACTTCCCACATTTTCTCCTTTGGGCAAGCAGTGACAACATCTTTCTCCCAGTTGCTCAAGTCAGAAGATTGAATGTCATTTCTGCCGTTTTCCTCCCATTCACCATCCCTCTAATCACTCAGCAAGTTCTTTCACTTATACCTCCTAAATATCTCTTAAGTATGTCCACTTCCAATTATCAGCTCTGATACAGATTATTAAAACATTCTGAGTTATCTTCCTACTGTTATTCTTACCCCTTTCCAGACCATTCTTTATGTGGCTACCAGAGAAACCCTTCTAAAATTCAAATATGATACTGTCTCTTCCTTGCTCACCGTTTCTCAATGTCTCCTCATCGTTCTAGGGAAAAAGTTTAAAAGTTCTTACTGGGACATATAAGGCCCCTTATGATCCAGACCATGTCTTTCTCTCCAGTGTCTCTTGTCACTCGTGTAACTATCCTCCAAGAGTACACTCCAGTCACAGTGAATTACTTCAATGTTCTATGAACTTTTTTACCCTCTGGTTTTGGCACATACTCTTTCCTCTGCCTGGAACCCTCTTCCCTCCCATCTATGTCTGGCCTGTCCTTTGTTCTCCAAGGTCACCCTCTCTGAGATGTCTTCGTGGGTCCTCAAGGTTGCTCCTCCCCGGCATTTTCATAGGACCCACGTTTGCTACTCTTCAAGCACTCAACACACTGCACTATAACATCTTTAGGTAGGAATTGTAAATAGTGTTTAGCAGCACAGGCTTTTGCACATTCTCAGATATCATTTAAGCCAAATACTTCTTTGGCTCCTGTGCTCAGATCTGATGTATATTTTAACCTAAGAGAAATATGAAGAAAACATTTCAGAATAACTTTTTTTCATGTAAGTTAATGATTGGGTAATTTATTGAAAAGTACTATCAGAGGCTTCCTTTTGTTGTTTTTTGCTTAATATCCATTTCTATATATACCACTAGTATTTAATGGTATTAAATCATAACAAATATATGTCAACAGCAGAAAGCCATGATTCTATAAAATTTTATATTGCATTTTCAACCCAATCTCTTGCTGAAAATTGCATTTATTCAATCCCCCTTTGGTTTGCCATCATAGGCTAATACTGATGGCATTCAAAAAAGAACAGCCTTATGAAATACATTGCTAAGTGTACTAAGAATATTATTGATTGTATTGCACTGCACAGTATTCTCACAATGAGTGATCTCATGGAAGAAATTTCCTTCTGGCCAAGGAATGAGGCACAGTTCTTGTTTTCTTGAGCAATAAAAAATACTTTATGAAAGTGTGAAGCTTACAAATAACTGTTTTCCTCTTCTCAGTAACAATTAGGATTATGTAGTACAAATTTCTTGAACTAAATTTACTCCATGGTCTGCCTTGTTTTTCTGCCCATTTTTACTCCATTGCCTCATCTTTCTTACTTACTTAAAATTTTATTTTCATTTTGCTATGTTGTTTTATTCATTATAAGTGTCATATTTAATTCCTTTTGGATAAAGAGGATTAAATAAATATACAAATAAAATAGCTGCCATGTTAAAACACTTGCTCAATAAAGAATGAATATGAATACTATTTGTATAAATGTCAAAAAGTGGTGAAATGTCATGAAATGTCATATATGTTTCAGGATAAGATTCCATATTTTGGAAATGAAGATACTCTAAAAATAGCATCATCCTTTATACTTTGCCTCATGGACACAAATATCAGACGATTGTCTCAACCCACAGATTGTCTTCCTGCCTATGTGTTGATTTGATTGATAGATGCATTCTTATGATTAAGCAAGGATGAGCTAGAATTCAGGTCATCATCATAAGTTTCCTGTATGTCTAAAACTTTACAGAGGGAGGGATGTGTTTTTGTGTTTTTCTTTTCTTTTTCTGATTAATCCAACAAATTGCCTCATCTCCATAATTTCATTTGTAATCGATGGAGTAAATAATCAGATGTGAACACCTGTTATTCCTCTATACATTCTGTTGAGCATAAAAACAGCTGCAGCAACTTGCCTTATCAGGACCGGGCGGGGTAACACCAGGTTTTCCAGGCAGGGTGGGCTGGGAACTACTCTCAGCCTCAGCTCTGAATAAATTCCCCTACCTGGGCGGTAGCACCGGAACCCTCCACGCAGTTCGGGCTTTTCTCGGGAGGCTGTCAGCCCCGCCTGCCTACCTCTCAGCTCCAGCGCTGCTGGCTGCACAGCTTCCAGGTGTCCGCTCCTTTGGTGAGACAGAGCCAGGAGATGCCCTCCTCAGCTCCTTGCCTGGGTGGGCAAGTCAGGCTCTAGGGCCAGCAGAAATCCTCGTTTGAGGGTCCCACCGAGTTCCCTGGTCAGCGTGCTGCAGCTAGCGGAGTGGCTGCTTGGGACTACTGCTCGGGTGCTACAGAAAGCCTTCTTGGAATCTAACATGTTACCACTTTGGGACCGTTGACCAGCTGCTCCTGACTTGGCTACATGAAGGCTCAGACTGTCCCAGTCTCTGAACTGAAGAGAACCAACACTATTAGCCTATCTCTCACCACCATAAATGCAAGCTTTGTCCTGTGACACATGTACCTTCAGCTGACTTTCGAAAGCCTGCTATTTTGGAGTTCATAATTTTGACTGATGGGCCTATAATTAGTACTTCAGGGAAGAGTATCAGGAGGACAACTACAAATCCCAGACTGGCATGTGCAAGTTCTGAGGAATGCTGGGATAACCCAATGTATCTGGGTGACCTTTGGAGACAGCTGAGACAGAGCTACACAGGGCAGTGGCTGACACACAACTCAGAGCCCATCTTCTCCAGCCGTGTGGCTGGCAGGGTCATGTTGCTCCGGCCAGCTGTCAGGCCTGAGGCTCTGAGGTGAGAGAGCCGAATTCAGGACATTGGACCACCAGAGACCTTCTGGCCCCATGTAATATCAATCAGCAAGAGCTATCCCAGAGATCTCCATCTCAGCACTGACTCAGCTCCACTCAACGACCAACAAGCTATAGTGCTGGACACTCTATGCCAAACAACTAGCAAGACAGGAACACAACCCCACCCATTAGCAGAGAGGCTGCATAAAATCATACTAAGTTCACAGACACCCCGAAACACACCACCGGACACGGTCCTGCCCACCAGAAAGACAAGATCAGCTTCATCCACCAGAACACAGGCACCAGTCCCCTCCACCAGGACGCCTACACAACCCACTGAACCAACCTTAGCCACTGGGGGCACACACCAAAAACAACAGGAACTATGAACCTGCAGCCTGCAAAAACGAAACCCCAAACACATTAAGTTAAGCAAAATGAGAAGACAGAGAAATACACAGTAGATAAGGGAGCAAGGTAAAAACCCACCAGACCAAAACAAATGAAGAGGAAATAGGTAGTCTACCTGAAAAAGAATTCAGAGTAATGATAGTAAAGATGATCCAAAATCTTGGAAATAGAATGGAGAAAACACAAGAAATGTTTAACAAGGACCTAGAAGAACTAAAGAGCAAACAAACAATGATGAACAACACAATAAATGAAATTAAAAATTCTCTAGAAGGAATCAATAGGAGAATAACTGAGGCAGAAGAGGGATAAGTGACCTGGAAGATAAAATAGTGGAAATAACTACCACAGAGCAGAATAAAGAAAAAAGAATGAAAAGAATTGAGGACAGTCTCAGAGACCTCTGGGACAACATTAAATGCACCAACATTCTAATTATAGGGGTCCCAGAAGAAGAAGAGAAAAAGAAAGCGAGTGAGAAAATATTTGAAGATATTATAGTTTAAAACTTCCCTAATATGGGAAAGGAAATAGTCAATCAAGTACAGGAAGCACAGAGATTCCCATACAGGATAAATACAAGGAGAAACACACACCAAGACACATATTAATCAAACTATCAAAAATTAAATACAAAGAAAAAATATTAAAAGCAGCAAGAGAAAAACAACAAATGACATACAAGGGAATCCCCATAATGTTAACAGCTGATCTTTCAGCAGAAACTCTGCAAGCCTGAAGGGTGTGGCAGGACATGTTGAAACTGATAAAAGGGAAAAACCTACAACCAAGATTACTCTACCTAGCAAGGATCTCATTCAGATTTGACGGAGAAATTAAAACCTTTACAGACAAGCAAAAGTTAAGAGAATTCAGCACCACCAAACCAGCTTTACAACAAATGCTAATGGAACTTCTCTAGGCAAGAAACACAAGAGAAGGAAAAGACCTACAATAACAATTAAGCCCTACAATTAAGAAAATGGTAATAGAAACATACCTATCAATAATTACCTTAAATGTAAATGGATTAAATTCTCCAACCAAAAGACATAGACTCGCTGAATGGATACAAAAACAAGACCCGTATATATGCAGTATACAAGAGACCCACTTCAGACCAAGGGACACATACAGATAGAAAGTGAGGGGCTGGAAAAAGATATTCCATGCAAATTGAAATCAAAAGAAAGCTAGAGTAGCAATTCTCATATCAGACAAAATAGACTTTAAAATAAACACTATTACAAGAGACAAAGAAGGACACTACATAATGATCAAGGGATCAATCCAAGAAGAAGATATAACAATTGTAAATATTTATGCACCCAACATAGGAGCATCTCAATACATAAGGCAAATGCTAACAGCGATAAGAGGGGAAATCGACAGTAACACAATCATTGTAGGGGACTTTAACACCCCACTTTCACCAATGGACAGATCATCATAAGTGAAAATAAATAAGGAAACACAAGCTTTAAATGACACATTAAACAAGATTGACTTAATTGATATTTATAGGACATTCTATCCAAAAACAACAGAATACACTTTCTTCTCAAGTGCTCATGGAACATTCTCCAGGATAGATCATATCTTGGGTCACAAATCAAGACTTGGTAAATTTAAGAAAATTGAAATTGTATCAGGTATCTTTTCCAACCACAACACTGTAAGACTAGATGTCAATTACAGGAAAAAAACTGTAAAAAATACAAACACATGCAGGCTAAACAATACACTACTAAATAACCAAGAGATCACTGAGGAAATCAGGAGGAAATCAAAAAATACCTAGAAACATATGACAATGAAAACACGATGACCCAAAACCTATGGGATGCAGCAAAAGCAGTTCTAAGAGGGAAGGTTATAGCAATACAGTCCTACCTCAAGAAACAAGAGATAGGGAGGGTGGGAGGGAGGGAGACGCAAGAGGGAAGAGATATGGGAACATATGTATATGTATAACTGATTCACTTTGTTATAAAGCAGAAACTAACACACCATTGTACAGCAATTATACTCCAATAAAGATGTTAAAAAAAAAAGAAACAAGAGAAATCTCAAATAAACAACCTAACCTTATACCTAAAGCAATTACAGAAAGAAGAACAGAAAAACTGCAAAGTTAGCAGAAGGAAAGAAATCATAAAGATCAGATCAGAAATAAATGAAAAAGAAATGAAGGAGTTTTAGTAAAACTAAAAGCTGGTTCTTTGAGAAGATAACTAAAATTTTTGAACCATTAGCCAGACTCATCAAGAAAAAAAGGGAGAAGACTCAAATCAATAGATTTAGAAATGAAAAAGGAGAAGTAACAACTGACACTGAAGAAATACAAAGGATCATGAGAGATTATTACAAGCAACTCTATGCCAGTAAAATGGACAACCTTGAAGAAATGGACAAATTCTTAGAAAAGCACAACCTTCTGAGACTGAACCAGGAAGAAATAGAAAATATGAACAGACCAGTCACAAGCACTGAAATTGAAACTGTGATTAAAAATCTTCCAACTAACAAAAGCGCAGGACCAGATGGCTTCACAGGTGAATTCTATCAAACATTTAGAGAATTCTCAAATTCTTCCAAAATATAGCAGAGGGAGAAACACTCCCAAACTCATTCTACGAGGCCACCATCACCCTGATACCAAAACCAGACAAAGATGTCACAAAAAAAGAAAACTATAGGCCAATATCACTGATGAACATAGATGCAAAAATCCTCAACAAAATACTAGCAAACAGAATCCAACAGCACATTAAAAGGATCATACTCCCTGATCAAATGGGGTTTATCCCAGGAATGCAAGGATTCTTCAGTACATGCAAATCAATCAATAAAATAAACCATATTAACAAATTGAAGGAGAAAAACCATATGGTCATCTCAATAGATGCAGAAAAAGCTTTCAACAAAATTCAACACCGATTTATGATAAAAACCCTCCAGAAACTAGGCATAGAGGGAACTTACCACAACATAATAAAGGCCATATATGACAAACCCACAGCCAATATCGTTCTCCATGGTGAAAAACTGAAACCTTTTCCACTAAGCTCAGGAACAAGACAAGATTGCCCACTCTCACCACTGTTATTCAACATAGTTTTGGAAGTTTTAGCCACAACAATCAGAAGAAAAAGAAATAAAAGGAATCCAAATCGGAAAAGAAGAAGTAAAACTGTCACTATTTGCAGATGACATGATACTTAGAGAATCCTAAAGATGCTACCAGAAAACTACTAGAAGTAATCAATGAATTTGGTAAAGTAGCAAGATGCAAAATTAATGCACAGAAATGTATTACATTCCTATACACTAATGACAAAAAATTTGAAATAGAAATTAAGGAAACACTCCCATTTACCATTGCAACAACAAAGAATAAAATACCTAGGAATAAACCTACCTAAGGAGGCAAAAGACCTGTATGCAGAAAAGTATAAGACACTGATGAAAGAAATTAAAGATGATACAAACAGATGGAGAGATATACCATGTTCTTGGATTGGAAGAATCAACATTGTGAAATGACTATACTACCCAAAGCAATCTACAGATTCAATGCAATACCTATCAAACTACCAATGGCATTTTTTACAGAATTAGAAAAAAATTTTCATAATTTGTATGGAAACACAGAAGACCCCAAATATCCAAGCAATCTTGAGAAAGAAAAACAGAGCTGGAGGAATCAGGCTCCCTGACTTCAGACTATACTACAAAGCTACAGTAATCAAGACAGTATTGTACTGGCACAAAAACAGAAATATAGACCAATGGAACAGGATAGAAAGCCCAGAGATAAACCCACGCACATATGGCCACCTTATCTTTGATAAAGGAGGCAAGAATATACAATGGAGAAAAGACAGCCTCTTCAATAAGTGGTGCTGGGAAAACTGGACAGCTACATGTAAAATAATGAAATTAGAACATTTCCTGACACAAAACACAAAAATAAACTCAAATTGGGTTAAAGACCTAAATGTAAGTCCAGACACTATAAAACTCTTAGAGGAAAACATAGGCAGAACACTCTATGACATAAATCACAGCAAGATCCTTTTTGACCCACCTCCTACAGAAAGGGAAATAAAAACAAAAATAAACAAATGGGACCCAATGAAACTTAAAAGCTTTTGCACAGCAAGGGAGACCATAAACAAGACGAAAAGACAACCCTCAGAATGGGAGAAAATATTTGCAAACGAAGCAACTAACAAAGGATTAATCTCCAAAATATACAAGCAGCTCATGCAGCTCAATATCAAAAACACAAACAACCCAGTCCAAAAATGGGCAGAAGACTAAATAGACATTTCTCCAAAGAAGACATACAGATGGCCAAGAGGCACATGAAAAGCTGCTCAACATCACCAATTGTTAGAGAAATGCAAATCAAAACTACAATGAGGTATCACCTCACACCAGTTAGAATGGGCATCATCAGAAAATCTACAAACAATAAATGCTGGAGAGGGTGTGGAGAAAAGGGAACCCTCTTGCACTGTTGGTGGGAATGTAAACTGATACAGCCACTATGGAGAACAGTATGGAGGTTCCTTAAAAAACTAAAAATAGAGCTACCACATGACCCAGCAATCCCACTACTGGGCATATACCCTGAGAAAACCATAATTCAAAAAGAGTCATGTACCACAATGTTCACTGCAGCACTATTTACAATAGCCAGGACATGGAAGCAACCTAAGTGCACATCGACAGATGAATGGATAAAGAAGATGTGGCACATATATACAATGGAATATTACTCAGCCATAAAAAGAAATGAAATTGAGTTATTTGTTGTGAGGTGGATAGAGTCCAACTCACTAGAGTCTGTTATACAGAGTGAAGTAAGTCAGAAAGAGAAAAACAAATACCGTATGCTAACACATATATATGGAATCTAAAAAAAAAAAAAATTGTTCTGAAGAACCTAAGGGCAGGATAGGAGTAAAGATGCAGACGTGGAGAGTGGACTTGAGGTCACAGGGAGGGGGAGGGGTGGGCTGGGACGAGGTGAGAGAGTGCCATGGACATATATACACTACCAAATATAGAATGAGTGGCTGGTGGGAAGCAGCCGCGTAGCACAGGGAGATCAGCTCGGTGCTTTGTGACCACCTAGAGGGGTGGGATAGGGAGGGGAGGGGGACGCAAGAGGGAGGAGATATGGGGATATATGTATATGTATAGCTGACTCACTGTGTTATACAGCAGAAACTAACACACCATTGTAGAGCAATCATACTCCAATAAAGATGTTGACAAAAAGAAAAAAACAGCTGCAGCCCTCTGAAAGTCATAAATAAAACTCACAACTAAAAGATTAGGCTAACCTAGTGACCTGTTACATTTCAGATGTCTGAAGAGTGGAATTCTCTCTTCCAGAGAAAACTGCATACCTGATAGTATTGTTATGACATCCACAGTATTCCCTTATGAAATAAACACAAAGTTTTAATTTTTTTCCTATTTATAGTATACTGTTTTCTCCAAGGGTAATCAAAATTTGTTAACTTATTAGCTAAAAAGATTCAAATTTCTGTACACAGAAAAATTTTCAGTGTTTTAAGTATGTTAAGCTGATTATTTGAAAATGGAGGAGATAGTCTTTGGAAGATAATAAGATCATTGCATATGTAAACCAGTTAAATAAAGGACGCTTGCATGTAATCACTGGCAAACAGTAATTAGAGTTGTGTAAAGAAAATTTGTTTTATTTCTAAGTTACTTAAATAGTTCTGAATATGCATGAGGAATAACAACTGATATAAAACAAGTCTCTTTGACAAAGTGCTTTTAAGTGTCTATAGGTAAATGTCCCAGTTTAATTTAAAGCATTTGCCAATCTTCTTTCTCCAGGAATTACTTTCACAAAAATATTTGTTGTTAGCACAGAATATGTTTTATCCCTCAGTGGCCTATTTTCTTTCAATTCAAAGAGAAGAACTCTTTGATCCATATGATATCTGATTTTTGATTGTCACTTTTAATGACAGAAATAGAGGATACATAAACAAAATCCACATTTTAGTCAGGAGTCAATCTTCCCACAGCTCATAATAAAAATGTTATCAATGAGATACTTTCCAAAAGTAAATAAGGGAGAAACCTGGTTTAGTAATAGTGCAAGTGAAAAAAATCTAGGGTATTTAAATGAGCCCACCATTTGCTGTTGTTGCTAAAAAGGCTAACAAAATGATGGGCTGGTTTTTTACACACAAAATTATACAAACAAGGAGCACTTAGGTCTTGACCACGTAAAAGTATAGTGCAGAATTTTTGCTCTGACCACTAGCTAATTGAAGTATTGTGTTCTGTTCTGTCAACAAGTTTGCAGAAGGATATTGACGTTTACAGATTAGACAGTTTTCCAAAGAGGATTTCTGATTTCTTTAAAAGTATAGGTGGAGAAAACAAGACCCAGAGATCTTTTTATTTTTTTAAACATCTTTATTAGAGTATAATTGCTTTACAATGGTGTGTCAGTTTTTGCTTTATAACAAAGTGAATCAGTTATACATATACATCTGTCCCCAAATCTCTTCCCTCTTGCATCTCCCTCCCTCCCACCCTCCCTATCCCACCCCTCTAGGTGGTCACAAAGCACCGAGCTGATCTCCCTGTGTTATGCGGCTGCTTCCCACTAGCTATCTATTTTACGTTTGGTAGTGTATATATGTCCATGCCACTCTCTCACTTTGTCCCAGCTTACCCTTCCCCCTCCCCGTATCCTCAAACCCAGAGATCTTTCTGAACTAGTAAATTCATCTTTTTGAACAATCGTGTAAATGCTTACTATTTTCCAGGCACCATTTGGGACTTTCACTTAATACAATGGCTTTGTTAAATGGATGTAATTATCAAAATATATAGAAAGGAGATTAGGACAATTCACTTGGAGAAAAGAAGACTGTGGAAAGAAATAACACTCGAAATATTTGAAGAATTGACATATAAATAAGGCAAGTACCTTGCACTTGCTGTTCCAGAGGGCAGAAGAAAGATTCATGGCTGGGAGTTATAGGGTAGTAGGTTTTGGCTTCCTTTAAGGAAGAACTTTCCAAACAGAATTGGAAAGTGGTAAAATAGATTGCTTTGTGAGATAATGAGCTTCCTGCCACTAAATGATTTTAAACCAGAAGTTGAAAAACCCCCTCTACAAATATTTTAAAGAGGGTCGGTTCCTGGATGGAAGACTTGATCCTATGATTACTGAGGTCCTTTCCAAAGTTAACAATCTATGCTTCTAATTAGTGATTTGTGTCAACTTTCAATTTCCTCTTTTCCCTTGAACATTAAAAAGCTACAAATTGGCATTTACCAAAGCAACCAAAGGACCTGAGAGGACAGTAAAAATGTTCTACAGTGCTCAGAGAGAAAGCTGAATGCTCAACTGGCTCTTGCTCCTTCCTAGTGATGTTGGAGAAGATAGGGGAAAGGGATGAATGAATGAATGAATGTACAGATAAAAAATAAGTAAGTGTAAACCTTCTGAAGCTACGCAGGGGTCCACATTATGTGTGTAGGGAACACTGGAATAACATACCTTGGGCCAAATGGAATGAGCTGTGGGTAGATTCTCCAATGAGAAGAACTTTAAAGGAAAAAGAGGGTCATAGCCTGCAAGAGAGAAGAGGCCATCTTTGCCACAAGAATAAACCCCTGAAATCATTTAGAGTTCATGTAATTGTCTTGATTGAGTATACATCATTATCTTCTCCACGCATTTTCCACGTAAAATTTTTATTCGGAATTCATGAAAATTTCACTTTAAAACATCTCTAACAGAAATCCAGTCTGGTGTCAGTAAAGCAAATTTAAATTTGATCATTCCTGGACACAGTTCTAGTTTATTGGCTGACAGTTCTATGGGCTATGTTATATTAGGTGTATTGACTGGTCAAGTCCTGCTCACCTATTCATTTGGTATTTTAACTTTGAGCTAAGCAACATATCAGATCAATTAACTGACTCAGAACACTACTCAAGGCAAGTGTATTAGACATGCCAGGATTTTACTAATTACCTGGTCTTGTGGCTAACCACCATCCCCTCCCTCTCCCTGGGAGAACTTGCTTCCTTTTACTGTTTCATAGGATGAGAGCTGTTTGCTGAGACAGTGTCTTAGCCAAGTAAAGTAAAGAGAAGAACACTTGTGAGTATAATCACATTTCTCAAATAAATAATCTCCTGAGTAGTTTTCTCCCTATTTTCCCTGCTGTTTATTTTTTTTTCCCTTTAATATAATTTACTGCCTATTCTGTTAAAGCAATTAGATATTTGTGTTAATTAGATATTTGTTGTCTGTGCTGAAGTGGAGGTACTTAGCTCAGGATGGGAGCTGGCTCTCAGATGCTCATTCTGAGAGTAACTTTTCGTTTTGCTATTTTCTTCGTGGCACACTTGCATCTATTTCTTCAGCACCGTGTTATGGCTCTCTGAAAATACATCAAACTTAAATGGGTCCTCAAAGCAGCACTTCTTCTGTACTGTCTGTTGTTTAAAAATGTGTTGCTTATACTACTTTCTTTAGTACCACGGGAGAAGAGAGATGACCAACTAAGGAGGTATTGTGAACATTTCCTCTTATTTACCACAATTCAACTGTTTATGAAGTGATATGTGTGAAACAAATGTAAGGAATAACAAAGATATTTTTATATGAGTAAGTGCAGAAAGCAAGAGTCACTTTACAAAAGAACAACGTGGAAAGGGCATTAATGAAATAGCTTCTTCAGTTGAATTCTGATACTGTTTTCTAGCTTTGGAAGGTGTATGTATGTGCATGCATGCTTCAGTCTGTGTGTACATAAAACTATCTTTGAATCCTAGATTCTGTCTTCCCCCTGCACAGGCCAGATGCCTAACTACTGGGTAACTGATAGAGACAAAGGGTTAAGAAAAGGAGCGAAGCAGCAGAGAGTTTAGATAGTAAGTGCTGACCTCACATGGTATCAAGAACTTTGAAATACAAATGTAATTTTCCTTTTGCCTGCTCCCACTCTTGATTTATATTTCCCTGAACATAGGATGAGTTGTGATGGAGATCCCATGTCAGCTGAAGATTCAAGAACAATGTTATGTTTTCCTTCAAATCCTCTGTTCCACCCTGCTGTCAATCAAAGCAGCTGTGTCATCATCATCTCTTTCCCATTTCAAGCCGCAAACTAGTGTCATTTCACCTCCTCTGCATTCTGTTCATGCATTTTATTGCTAAACTAAACTTTATTCTGCTTCATGCTTTCCCCTCGTATCTGTCCCACATTTTTACCACCTGTCCCGAGTACTTTTAATTTTGTGTCTTGATCAATTTTAGTCTCTTTCTGGACTCTCTGCCTACAGCTGTCCTGCACTTCTCACTGTCATCCTGTGGTCAGCATTGTTTTCTTCATCCATCTCTTAGCCTCTTGAAGTTCTTCTTAAAATGCTCTTGCTTATCTCCCCCCAAAGCCTGATAGTGTCTTGTCACTAATTATGTTCTTCAGAACTCTAAGATCCACATACCCTGTGGATCATACACTGTGCACATACACTGTGCTTCACAGCCTGTCAGGGACAAGCCTTGAACTTCATTTCCTTAGTTTCTATTCTTTGGTTCATGAGTCTTTAATCATGTTAGACAAAATTGTCTCAAACTCCCATGATACAGTCATTCCAGTCCAAATGCCAAGTCTTTAAGATAACAGCCTTGTAAGCCTAGATAAGGTTCTTTTCTTTCAAATCCACCCAGTTGTGTCTCTCCTCCCTTAAAACTGTCACTGTCACTGCTCTTCCATGAAGCCATTAACCAGAGGGGATCTGTACTTTTCTTTGTGAAATACAGAATTCCCAGGGACTTCCACGGTCATCTCCACATCCCTTCCCATTTACCTTTGACCTGTTTCTAATGTCAGCACAGCACATCTGTAGATGATGTTCTTAATTGGTTATTTCAGAGTTTGGTACAGGCCGTTCTGTTGCAGGATGTGTGTATGTGTGCACATGTGTGGGTCTGCAGGTTTTGAGAGGACTCAATTGATGAACTCATGTACCTAGTGTCTAGCAAAGCATCATGTGTCTATAAGTGCAGAATTGATTCTTGGGGATGATAGTGAAAACAATACCAAGATATCTCCTCGGCTGACACTAGACACAATAGTAACAGTAATGGCTTTAAATGAACAGGACTCATAACAATTCTTTGAGGTAGTTGCTACGATTGTTCTCATTTGCTGACGAGGAAGCTGAGATACAGAGAGGTTAATACCTTCTGTAAGGTAAAACAGCTTGAAAGTGTTAGAGGCAGAATTAAAATCAGGCTTTTTGATACCACAAACCCCACTCTTAATCACTATGCCACATTGCCATTATAGCTGATTAATTTTTAAATTTGTATTGAAGACAACTCAAACTGTACACATGGTTTTTTAAATAGAAAAATAACATTTAAAATCATTAATAAAAAACGATGAAGCAAATATTTATGTCTTGGCAAAGCTCAAATGGATCCTGGTTCGTAATTTAGAAATGCTTTCTGCATAAAAGTTTAATATAATATATAAATATTTAAACATGAAAAATTAACATAAAATGTAAACACACGCTTTAAAAAGCATATATATTTTTTATTTATACCAGGGTATTGAGTATTATTTTTTCTACATATAAGAAGTGCACCAGTGAGGAAAAAGAATGATGATGTCTAAAAAATAAAATAAATTACACAGTTAAGAAATGAAAAATTAAAATATACATGTGTGCTGCCTCCAGAAGTTCATGCAGGGCACAGAAATAGCTGAGTAGGGGACACAAGAACCATGAACAATTGGGTTTCTATTCATGTAGAGTCAAACTTTTCTACTTTTGTTCCTGGATTTGATTTTCATTTTCTTCTTTTTCTCTTTGGTGGTTATGAAACTGAATAAGAATTTAGATGATTGCTAAAGGAATAATCAATTGGCAGAAGTAAATTTCCATAGCTAGTCACCTGGTTTGAGAAGTATCCCATGGGATAAAAAGCTGTATGATGAATAGTTAGGGTTATCAATGAATCTAAGGTGTGATGAAAGTTTCCTGTAGTTTTTTTTTTTTTCACAATTTCTTCTTGACCATATTAAATATGCTGTCGTTTGGTGTATCACTTTTTGAGTTATTTCTTCTGAGTCTGAAAGCATATTTTTTGTTTCTTTCTGACCATGGAGTTTTTAATTTTAAATCTTTTTAATTTTAATGTACATAAATGGTAAATTACAATATAAAAATTTGATGCCAAGGTTACCACTCCCTTTTTGTATCTGGAAAGCCAGCATTATTAGTAAGCAATGTGTCTTTCTCTGCCTGAGAACACTCTCTTTTGAGTGTCAGTTTTCCTGAATTACAGTGATGGTGGTTTACCTCTGAGCCATATATAGGAGCCATATCTATTCCTTTTTGAGACTTGCAGTCTGCATAATCATACTCTTACCTTTCACTGTGGCTGAACTTCAGAATGAAGAATTCCTATTTAGCATCCCAGCTTCAGAGAAGAGGCTAATGGAAGAGCCTGAGCTTATGAAGCACACATGTCCTAGTACAGGGCCAGTTACTGGGGGTTGGTGATATCAAAAGTTACAGTAGTTCCCAAACTGTTCAGAGTATGTTTTTCTATGTTTCTATAAAAGATTAAAAAAAAAACCTTTAAATACTCAAGTGAGAACATGCTAAACCAAAGAGTATTTTACTTACCATGTATGGCGTTTTGGTATAATTGTTATAACTTGTGAATAACCGCTGCTGTTGTTGTTGTTGTTAGAAATACTGAACGGCCTCTCAAAGGAAGGTGAACTCCAGGTTGACAGTCAAAGCCACTGTCTGACTTTCAGAAGCAACTTTTCTGTAATAAGTGGACCACGAAACATGTAATCTGTCCCTGGCAAAGTTGTAAATTTAATTTTTGCCATCATCTTGCTGTTCCTTTAAGCATCCATTACTGTTCTCTGTTCCGTCCTTCCCTCTCCCCAACCCCAGTGATACCAATAAGCCACAATATGAATGCAGAGATGCCTCACTCTGGTTCCCTAGGCCTGCCCTACTTGATTATAGGTCCTCTCTCCTCATCTCTCCAATCTAACTGATATTCCTTCCTGCTTGTGACTTACTTTCATGGTTGGGCTGACAGTATTCTAAGTTATAGGTGCAACATGATTGAATAGTAAAAGTTTGATATATTTAGTGATCCCCCCCAAATTAGACACCAAAAAGGGACCTGCTTCCACATGGCAAAAATCCCCAAGGAATGAATCCCTAGCAGTGAAATGTCTGGTACTCTGACAGTCTAGCTGAGTTCATCTTTAGAGGCCAGTGGTCCTCATGACTGTTTCTCAGACTTAGATCTTTTTCTACATACTTATATTTTAGATCCACACAGTCATTTGAAAGTAGAGGTTGGAAGGAGTTGTAGGTAATATACTTTATTCTATTCTTCCAAAAGGAAGTAATCTTGTTGATTAAGGGATGTATTTTGTATGAGGATATGAGAAAGCAGCTACTTTCATTTACCCAGTGTTCTCAAATTGCCTTCCTTTTCTGTTTCTTTGAAACATCTTGATGAACTATTTGATTTATGAAAATTATTCTCAGGCTCTGGAGCAAATGCCATTAAATAAATTATTTATTTTGAAGATAAACAGATTTTCCAGTAGTTGCGTTGTGAGGATTCAATATAGAATTTACATTTGTAAGAGCAGGATAAAAGCTAAAACAGAATCATTCAAATATACATGTTTTATTCTTTACCAGAAATCACATTTGTTAAAAGAGAGTTATGTTAAATGGTCCAATGTGCCCGAATGTCTAATATATTTTCCTTGAGTATAATAGTAAATTCCTAAAGGAAACTTTTAAACCTTTGTGTACAGTAATACTACCCAGAAGGCATAATCACATTTCTCAAATTCCCAAGAAGTACAAACTACTTTATTTCCTAAAATGATAAGCTTTAAAAAATGCACACACATTTTAGGGATTTTTCTGCATGGCCCCAGACGAGCATAAACTCTTTATGGTTATCCAATTTGGCTTCTGTGAATAAACATTTTATTGTTTATAATTCTGTTGAGTAAAAATCAAATAATTGACAAAATTCTATCCTATATATTTTTATGGAATTTCTCCCCACATCTTCAAATTTACCCTGAAGGCCTTTTTTTCTCATTTAAATTGCTTAAGATATTGCTAGTGATTTGAGATATGAGAATGTATTTTATATTTAGAGTCATATAACTTTAAGCTTTTTTAATTGGAAGGGATCCTAAGAGATTATTTCTATTCTAACTTCTTCACTCTACAGATAAAAAAAAAATTGAATCTCAAAGAGGCTATGTAAGCCATCTGATATACATGGCAGAAATACTAATTCCCAGTTCAGGGCACAGATCAGTTCAACAAACATTTATTGAGTAGTTATTGGGGATTTTTAAATAATTGAGAAATAATGTTGAACTTCTAGGGGTTTATACTCTAATAGGGTGTGCAGACCAGTAAATAGATAATATCAACAGAATGTGTTAAATACGGTTAAAAAAAAAAAAAAAAGGCAAGTGCAGGATGAAAGCATAAAAGCAGAAGAATGGATTCATTTGATAAGTGATTTTATTTCTCTTCAATGAACATTTATTGGGCACCTACAGGTGATAAGTACTGGTGAAGTAAAGTAGACATAGTCTCTGATCTCAGGATTCTTAGTCTTTTGGGGGACAGATGTCAATAAACTAATTGCATAAAATGTATAATGAAAACTAAAATTAGTGCCTTGAATGCAGTTCTAGAAGGACACATAACAAAAGAATCTGACTAGCTTGGGGGTTCAGGAAATGCTTCCCTCTCATCTAGTCCCTGGGATAACCCACAAATTGAAGGGGTCAGGCTCACTGACTTTTAACAGTTAAGTTAAAATTTTTCTTTTATTTAGAAATAACGGATTCTCTTCTAGATAGTTTCATTGTGCATTAAAGGTGTTCACTAAGGCGTATTTGGCAGCTTCACAGGCTTGGGGGAGTCACAGCCAGAAGTGATGTCCCAGTTGCACCACTGGGCAGCTTTGGCAGAGATGCTGTTGTTTTCATGGCCAAGTATGGACACCGCAGATTGCACTGCCAACATGGCACATGTATTCCATCAGGAAGACTTCTGTTGGTCTGTCCCTGGACCCAAGACGTCTCTGGCCACTCTACTGAACAGAAATCCAGGAGGAGCTTACGTCTTCATGTTGCAACCTTCCAAAATTGAAGTCTTAAGAGTAGAGGCGGGGCTTCCCTGGTGGCGCAGTGGTTGAGAATCCGCCTGCCAATGCAGGGGACACGGGTTCGAGCCCTGGTCTGGGAAGATCCCACATGCCGCGGAGCAACTAGGCCCGTGAGCCACAATTACTGAGCCTGCGCATCTGGAGCCTGTGCTCCGCAACAAGAGAGGCCGCGATAATGAGAGGCCCGCGCACAGCGATGAAGAGTGGCCCCCACTTGCCGCAACTGGAGAAAGCCCTCGCACAGAAACGAAGACCCAATACAGCCATAAATAAATAAATAAATAAATAAATAAATAAATCCAAAGCGGGGGGGGGAAGCCTCTTCCCATTATTGCCTTCTGCCAAGAATAGAAAAAACAACTAGAGATATTTAAAAAAAAAAAAAAAAAAAAAGAGTAGAGGCAGAATTGCCATGAAGCTTAAGCTCAAGGCCGCTCACTTGCCACGCCCTGGGTATGACAATGTATTCATTTGGGTCACATATTTTTGTAAAATTTGGAAAAGTAAACTACTTCAATTTCAACAAATTAAGACTGTTGTTTTCTTTTACTCCAACTTCCCCTCCATCACACTTCCTGTGTCAGATGGTTTTGAAGTGGCCCCAGAGATTCAGTGGAGTTGGGGTATTTAATTTACATTTAATGGGGTGTGTTTATGTAGTTTTCAGGCACTTCTAGGAAAAGTTAAACTATTAATAACCATCCTGGTATAGGAATGGCTTCCTGAAAGAGAAGTCTAAGGAATATAAGAGTAATGGACATGGGAGCAATACCCACCTTTAGGGCTGAGATAGAGCATCCAAGGAAGAAACAAATATGGAAGATTCCACCTTCCTCTCCTCTTCCCTACCATGAGACTCAGACCTCATTGGGGAGGGTGCACCCATGCCCCACTGCATGGTGGGGACCTTCCTGAAGTGCTGTTGGAACTCTGTCCTCTGGGGAGCAGGGGAAGCCATCCCCGGAAAGGTGCCCTGCTGAAGAACCGGGTGAGAAGCCACCCGCTGGGATGTTGCCCTCTGGGTTGTCAGGAGAAGCTGCCCATAGGGTGTCCTGTGCTGCAGGATGCTGTAGGAGCACACCGAGAAGAGCTTAACCTGCCACCTCGAAGAAAAACCCTTTCCTCCGTCAGTGTCCTTCCAGCATTCTCTACTGACCAAGCTCAACATCAAGCCAACTGACAAAGGAAAATTCTTTCAGTGTTGCAAGCAGGCAATGAAGGGTGGATTTGGAACTGAGAAGCAATAAGTTGAAAACTAGCATACACCCCTAAGCAAATGTCATTGCCAATAACCTACAAGTCAGGCAGATGTTGCAAAACCCAGAAAAAAAAAAAAAACTATAAAGAGTAGAAACCAACGGTTTAGTGTAGTAAAGAAAAAAAACACTCCTCCTGTATGTTTCCACTACTTTCCATACTCTACTACAACACTGCTTCACTTCTGACACTTCCAGTCACCCGATGTATGGGGGTTTTCCTACATCAAGCAATTATGTGACACCAGCTGAGTGTCCTACAGTTTAACTCAGTTATGACGCTACCTACTTGCAGATAGCATCAGATCCCATAGGTTAAGGACTAAGTCCCAGAAGATGGCTCCCCTCCACAACTTCAGACTGCCAACCCGTGCTTCTGATCAACTGGCTATAAATCAGAGGTTAACACAACTTGTCCTCGGGTTTAATTAATTTTGCTGGAGCTGCTCACAAACTCAGGAAAATAGTTTACTGTCTATATTACCAGTTTATTGTAAAAGGAGATAACTAAGGAACAGCCAGATGGAGTAGATGTATAGGGTAAAGTTTGTGGGAAGGGGCCTGGAGCTTCTATGCCCTCTCTGAGTGTGTCACTTTTGAAGCATTTCCACGTGTTCACCAACCCTGAAGCTCTCCAAACCCTGTCTTTTTGGGTGTTTATGGATGTTTCATTACATAGGCACAAGTGATTAAATCCTTGGCCATTGATGACTGATTCAACTTTCAGCCCCTCTCCGGTCCCAGGAGGTGGAGGGAGGGTTGAAAGTTCTAAGCGTTTAATCACGTGGTTGGTTCCCCTGGCAACCAGGCTTTATCCTGTGGGCTTTCCAAAAATCACAGCATTAACATAAACTCAGGTGTGGTTGAAGGAGCTTGTTATGAATGACAAAAAACACTCATTGCACCTTTATCACACTAAGGCTCTTTCAGGAACTCGGAACAAAACTAAATATTATAACAAAAGATGCCCCTATGGTTATATAGGAGATTACAGGGCTCTAGGAGCTATGTGCCAGGAACCATGGACAAAGACCAAATATTTATTTCTTACTATAAATTGTAATATCACAAGTGTACTTTGAGAGGAGAGCACTGTAGGGGTAAGGGTATGATTGGGAGAGTGAAGAATGGACTGGGAGATGACCAGTGAAGAACCCTGTTATCATTGCATGTCAGAAACATCAGTTTTCTATTGTGGGAAAAGACAGAGAACTAGGCAGATATGATAGGAGGAGCTCTGTTAGAAATCCACTCTGTGGGGGTGGGATAGGGAGAGTGGGAGGGAGGGAGACGCAAGAGGGAAGATATATGGAGATATATGTATATGTATAGCTGATTCACTTTGTTATAAAGCAGAAACTAACACACCATTGTAAAGCAATTATACTCCAATAAAGATGTTTTAAAAAATAAAAGCAATAAAGGTTATTACATTATGAAGTTTAGGAATATAAACTTAGAGGAAAAATAAAAATGAAAATGAAATTGTACTAATGTGTGTTAATGGGAACCTTCAGTGTCCACATCACACACACAATCACATAGTGCTGTATCTCAAAACAACTGAGATATAAGTGATGCTGCTATGATGATTTTAAAATTCTCTGGTGATGACAAAGACACTGATGTCAAAGATGCATCTAAAGAGGTTGGGTATTTTTTAAGTGTGACTGAGGGAAAAAAACAATGTTTCTAAATTACTCTATTTAGATAAAATGTAATTTAAATATATGTGTAGCTAAAATAATAAATTAAATTCTATAAGTAGACAAGTCATTGTTTCATCAACATCTTTTAAAGTTTACATTTTCCCAGTGGACAAAAGACTTCTCACTGGAATAAACAACAAGTCTATTTTAAAATACATTTGTTGGACATAAAGAATAGACTGGTGGTTGCCAAGGGGTGATGGGGAGTGAGAGAGGGATGGATTGGGAGTTGGGGATTAGCAGATGCAAACTGGTATATATAGAAGAAATAAACAGCAAGGTCCTACTATATAGCACAGGGAACTATATACAATACCTGTGATAAACCATAATGAAAAAGAATATGAAAAAGAGTGTATATATATGTATAACTGAGTCACTTTGCTGTACATCAGTAATTAGCACAACATTGTAAATCAACTATATTTCAATAAAAAATAAAAAATAAATTTAAAAAAAAAAAGAAAGAAAGCCACTCTGTGCAGTGGGTTCAGATCTGGCCACACTAACCTGCCTTCCAGCTATAGATCTGTTCACTGTAGAAAACAGTGTGCAGAGAAAAGAACTGAGGCAAATCCACTGATTTTATTAGGTGAAAAACACCAAATAGGACAGAACTTGCCTTGTTCATGGATAAGTAAGAATAAAACAACATGCATCCTATAAAATGCTACACAACAATTGCCTATAAAGGAATAATAATCTGTTGCATGAGACACATATAAGGAGACAATGGTTTCACAGCCAAAGTAATAAGATAATCATGGAAATAATAAGGGTTGAATCATCAATCAATCATCAATAATAAGGATTGAAAATAAGGAAATAACATGGTTGTTTTTCTCAGATGATCTGATGGCCCACACTAAAAATAAAATAGAATATGCAGAAACTTAGAACAATTAAGAGTTCAGCAAGGTTGCCAATTATAAGATCAACAGGTAAAACCTGGTAGCATTTCTATATTCCAGAAATAAAATATTAGAAAATATAAAAGGAAAAACAATAACTTTTGTTATGTAAAGAAAAAACTATTCTTTGCCTAGGAACTAATCTACCAAAAGGAAATGCATGTAATTTATGCAGAAAATTATAATACTTTGTTAAAGAAAATAAAATGAAATTTATATAAATGGAGACTTTTACTATGTTTACAGATGATACAGTTTGCTTTTAATATTTAAGTGATTCATTAAAAAGAAAGTTAACCTAGAATGTCCTAGAATGAAGTCCAGACTCAAAGAACTTCAATTGTACATATAAGGCAGAGTCTAATGAGATTATCAGTGTTTCACTCTTAAAAGTGTAAGAAGAGCTAAGAATTACCATATAAAGAAAAGCTTCCAATTTATAAGAAAGAGATCAAAGCATACAGAAACAAATAATACAGAAAGCAGAAGAAATTTTCAAAGAAATTATAGCTAATATTTTTAAAAGATAAGAGAAATTATGACATCATGAAAAAAGGGGATGCTATAAAAAAGAATTACTCAGAAAATAGAATACCTGAAAATTAAGATAAATTAAATTCAATAATGGGTTTGAAAAATAAAAGTAAAAAAATCTTCACTAAAAAGAACAAATAGATAAGATTGGACAATAAGAGAGGAAAAGTACAAAAGTTAGAGAAATAACACCAGAAGTACAACATCTCACTAATAGAAATTTCAGAAAGAGCAGAGATAAAACATTGGGGAGGAAATGATAAAAGACATGGTAAAAGAAAATTAACCAAAACTGAGGGACATAAATTTCCAAATTGAAAAAAATCCACCGAATATTCAGCACAAGAAATTAGAAAAGAGTGATATCAACTTTTAATCATGATACGTTAAAATACCAGCAGACTCTTAAGCGCTACCAGAAGGAATAAAAGAAACAGGGTCATTTACAAAGGATTTGAAATAATAATGGCATTTCAAGATCAATACTAGAAGGTAGAAAACAATGAAGCAGTCTTCTAGTGGGAAAATAATTTTATGCCTAGCTAAACTAGCAATCAGTATAAGTGTAGAATAAGACATTTTCAGATGCATGAAGTCTCTAAAAATTTACTTGCTATGCAGCATTTCTCCAGAATCTAGTGAAGAATGTGCTCCTATCAAAACAAAGAAATAAATCAAGAATGAGGAAGACATAAGATCCAATAAACAGAGGATACAACATAGAAGAAAGTAAAGAGAAGTCTGAGGATGACAACTGTGTTGAAGGCTTAGCTAGATTCCAGTCCAAAAGATATCAGGAGGTCAGGGAGTTCCAAGAGGGCTGTGAGTGTGTCCAGTTAAAAAATGGAACTAATAAATTTTCAGTATGATAGTATGAAAGAATTTCAGTTTGAAATGGAAACAGAGGATACGAAATGAAGAATCTTACACATATGCCTCAGGGAAACAAAATTTAACAACTGAAAGACTGATTTCCCATAAATTCCTGACTTACAGAAAACCAGAATTTATCTCCTGATCAATGACCTTCTGCCAAGACTCTCTTTCTAGCCTCAAGTCAATGAACTTACTGCTTGGACTCTGTCTGGATTTCTACACTCTCTTTGGACTCCTTGCCCATAAACACAGCCTGTCCCAAACGTTTAATGGCATCACCTGTAGCTTGCTATTGCTTGTGTTTCCCAATTACAGTTCCTCTGCTATTCTTGAATAAACTCAATTTCTGGTAATTCGAGCTACCCTCAGTTTACCTCTTTATTTAGGTTGACAACAGGGTAGAAAATTATATTGAGAGGTATTTTTACAAGATTGTGGAAGGTGTAGGAAGCCATCCACAGATTTAAAGAAAAGAAAGCAAATTAAATAAAAGAGAGACATTATATAATTCCAGTAAGTAACAAATGATTCATTGGAAGCAGAATTAAATAGTAATATACTGAAGAGTAAAAAGTCTACATAGTTATAATAACAAAATAATATATATACTATAAGACTTGTGATATAACAATATTGGAAAAATGGGAAGAGAGGAAGAAGAAACCTAAGAGATTTTCACCTAACAGAATAAGCAATAGGAAGTCTAACATGTTTACAATATGCATTAGATGTATATTATATAGAGGTGTAGAGAAATCTCAAAATAAATAATGAAAGCAGTAGAAAGTGATTGCTTTTGGATAGTGGGGGGAGGCATGGGAAAATATTTGCTGTGTATGCTATACAGTGCATGTTTTCCAGTGTTTCCAAATAGGGTCATTATTGGCATTTCAGGTGGCAATGCTTCTTTCTGTGGGATATACCTATGCATCATAGGACATTTGGCACACCTAATCACTGGATATCTAGTGCAAATACCAACTCCTGTTCATTGTGAGAAATCTAAATACACTTATATTTTTTCTAAAGCTCTCTGAAGGGAAATGGCACTACTTGCAGCTGAAAGCTATTGTTATATTCCTTTAAAAAAATAAAAACTAATTATAAAAATAAGTAGAACATGTAGGATGCAGAGAAAGCTGAACTCAGAAGAAAACTCATAGCACGAAAGCCATTTTATTATAAAATATAAGCAATAAATGTAAACAAATTAAGCATTCAATTCAAGAAACCAGAAAAACAAAAATAGAGAAAAAATAATGAAGATTTAAAGAGAAATTAATGAATTAGAAGAAAAAGCAGAATTGATACATACAAGAACTGGCTCTTTGAAAAGATCAAAAGATTAAAGAATGATTGTCTGGCAATGATAATAAAGGAAAAAAATCAGGAAAACACAAATACATAACATGGAAAATAACAGATATAACTACAGATTATAGGATAACTTTTAAAAATGAAAATGCTGTATAATATTATGCAAACACATTTGAATTTTAATGAAACATGATTTTCCTAGCAAAATTGAAATTACGAAAAATTAGAAATCAAGAAAAATCACTTTGCAAAGAAAAGGAGAAATGTATTATTCAAAACTTATCTTCAAACAAATACACCCACACAATTTAAGAAATACACACTAAGCTTATATTACACAGGACTTCTAGGAAACTTCAAGGAATAGATATTTCTACAGCATTGGAAATCTTTTATAAAAGGAATTGGAAAGTTTTTCATACAACAATAATACTAAAATGGAAAGTGTGAGCACATGCGCATATACAAATCCTGAGGACTGATTTTATTTTACTTGCAAATACAGAGTCAAATTCTAAGTAAAACATTAGCAGATTTTATTCAGCAATATATAAAGCACTACTAAATTGAAAATTGTATAATGACCAGCCATGAAAGAATGTTTCTTCAGGAAATCTATTAATCTATTTTATCAAAGGATAAAAATTGTCAGTCTCAACACTAATAAATATATTTGATGGGTCATGACATACATTACTGATATGTTGCCTTAGAACATTAAAAGAAGGATACTTCCTTAACTCTTAAAGAATATTATTAGTTGTTTAGAGCTTTTAATTTCTATTATTGTTATTAACTATATAATCATTATGCTATTATTTTGGGGGATTAACATTTTTTTATTAGTGCCTAATTTTATTGCATTGTGTTCCAAGAGGCCAGATCCCAATAGCCAGCATCATTAGTCAGAGGGCTTTTCCATTAAAAAAGTCAAGATGCAAACAGGGATGCAGACAATTGTTGCTACTATTGCACATTTTTCTGGAAATGCTACCCATGGCACTAAAGATGAGAAAACAAGAAGAAAAAGAAGGTATAAAAACTACTGTAAAGGAAGGCAAATCATTGTTATTTGCAATAAAATAACTGCTTCAAAAAATTCTCTGGAAATTAATGGGTTGAAATGTGACTGGTTTCAAAATCAATATGAAAAAAACAATAGCTTTGCTCTCTACCTAGAATAATAAGTGGCTAGAAAACAAAGATTTAAATATGTTTGTTATTTAAAAGAGCAACAAAAATGTGAAATAAAAGCTCAACCTAAGATGCACATGTTACACCGTTGTGTAATTGAACAAACGAAAAGATGTAGAGTGTATGTTTAAAGCTATTACTTCTCTCTAAATTGCAATTCAGTTAAACAGAAATCAATGTAAAACATTCTGAGAATTTATTACATGATTTTACACTCAATCTGAAAGAATAAAGTAATCTGAGTACCTATAAAAATTAAAGAAATTTAAAGGTAATATATCGTTTCCATAACTAAAGCAAGATAGTTCTGATGTCAGAGAAGAAAGGTATATCAAACGAGTGTAATAGAAAATACAAAACAGATCCCTAAACTTATAATTGAGTAACAATAAATTCAAAGATGAAGGTCAGTGGGGGAAACAGATGAATTGTTATTCCAGAACATACCATGCATTAAATACTCAGATTTTAAATTACATACATGTTAAAAAAATAACTTCCTATGGCAAAAACACCAAAAATAGAGCTGAAAGGCAAATGACAAAGCAGGAAAAATCAGGTACAAAATATGAAAAATTCTTATAAATCCTTACTGTATAAGTCATTATTTTAAAACTTGGGAGAAAACCTAACAGAAATAAAACAAAATCACCAGAGAGGATACATACAAGCTCAAATAGCTGTCTTAGATTCTTGTGGTGGAAATAAAAATTAGGTCAGCTCTCTTGAAGGTAATTTTAATAATAATCATTAAAATTCTTCAGAATATACACACCCTGTAATCTAGCAATTCTATTTCTAGGAATTTATCCTAAGGAAATAATTGAATAAGTACACAAAAATATACATACAAAGATGTTTATCCAACTTGGTCATGGTGTATAATCTTTTTAATGTATTTATGGATTCAATTTGCTAATATCTTGTTAAAGATTCTTCATGTATGTTCATGAGCAATGTTGGCCTGTAATTTTCCTTTCTTATGATGTTTGTCTGATTGTAGTATTAAGGTAATGCTGCCATCATAGATCGAGTAGCAAGTGTTTCCTCTGCTTCTATTTTCTGGA
The DNA here is from genome assembly GCF_009873245.2 of Balaenoptera musculus. Taxonomy (NCBI): domain Eukaryota; kingdom Metazoa; phylum Chordata; class Mammalia; order Artiodactyla; family Balaenopteridae; genus Balaenoptera; species Balaenoptera musculus. Next base: position 20,191,524 of record NC_045796.1, read on the forward strand.
AGAAATTATGGAAAACTTGCGGTTTTCTGTATTCTCTTGCGTCTCCAGTCTTCAGTGCGGCAGTTTGCCGTATGACCTCAAGTTTCTGACGGAAGTCATTGGTTTTGAGTTTTGTTTTTTGTTTTTTTTTTTAATTTTAAGGATGGGAGTGACAATTTCTAAGCTCTTTACATGTCAGAATGGAAACTGCAAGTTGGGATTGCTTTTTGAAAGTTTTGTTTTACTTTTGTCATGCTTCTTTCTTTGAAAAATTTGAATTGTACAGTGACCACACATTGCTTGAGTAACCCAGATATTAGCGGTCTTCTCACCCATTCAAGTTGATCCTCTTTTGGCCTAACATCAATCATTACATGAAATTCGACCCTTCACTTTGTTTCAGATGAAATCCAGTTGCACTTACCATTCATCATCGTTCTTTTTTTTTTCTTCTTATTTTTGTAAGCTCTACTTAAGATTTATAGAGGCTCTGAAAAGGATAACAGTCACACACTACACATCCTGCTCCTAGACAAATCTCCATTGAACACATCTCTTATAAAATCTGTTTTGTTGCTACGTCAGATAGCCTATTTCCAGGTCCCCTGGATACCCTTCATACCCTCCCCAGCAATGAGACTCAGCTTCCATTTCTCTAGTAAAATTTGGATTCTACACGTAAAATATATTGTTTTGTGGAACGAAGCACATTTGTAAATGAGAAGGGAAATAATGAAATACTCTGTGCAGTTGCATTTCTGACCATCCTTTCCTCACCAATATCCACTTCCAAGTAGGTCTAATCCATCCACACTCTCTCACAGTGATGGGCAGCTTCTGTAAACCAACCCCAGGCTGCCCTCGTACTCCAAAACATGGGCTGTTTCTACAGAACGGCACTGTCCCTTTCCCTCTGGCAAGTTTCTTTGTCAGCAGCAGATTTTGTGTTCCTGTCATAGACATACCCTTTTCGAAGAGGGCTAGATCTCGGCCTTGGTTGGGGGCAAGGTCCTCTCCTAGTCATTAGTTTCCATATTTTCTACGCTTCCTTAGCCTGGGGGTAGTAACTTTTGCATCTGCTACCTGTGGACCCCTTAGAGTTCTCTTTAATCTCCTAATTAATAATTCCTTGTAGTACAATTTCCCTGTTCAAATAACAGTGTGGTTTCTGTATCCTGATGGACCCGATCCATTTGTCACAATACATTGTTTCTGAGTCTTTACCTGTTTCTTTATGATACTAAAAGTTTAAGTTTAAAGACTATAAAACATGTCATAGACTGTATTTTGGTCATCTTTTAATGTTTAACATCTTGCACTATTTCTGGCATGCAGTTAAGTGTTCAAAAATCGTTTGGTGAATAAATAAATGAATAATGGTGATGATTTTTTTAGCAATAACCTGGGGATGTTTATATACATTTATGATACAAAAGGAAAACCAACTTAGAGCAATGAGTGATAGTTAACATGATTATTTTAAAACTTTCATACTTCAAAATTTTCCCAAATTTGAATTACTTTCAAATTGAATAAAGTTTCCTGAAGGCACTTTCTCAAAAATAACTCAATTCTCCAAGTTAAGCATGTCCTACATGAGGAATTTAACTTCTGTTCTCTAGGAATAAATTCATGAATTGCATGATTTGTCCATTCTTGTTAAATGAAGAAATATATAGGCCTCTAAAGTAAAACTAATTTATTTCACTACAGCACTTATGCTTTTTATTAGGTTCTTTCCAATATTAAAGAATGTTAAACTGTGAGATTATATTTTTTTCCCAGAAGATAAACATGTCAATACTATACTCAATGAAGTCTAAAAAATCCTGTATTTTGCAATGAAGACACATTATTAAGGCATTCCAGTCATCTGTGTAATTCATTATGGTTCATCAGAGAAACTTATCCTGAGGTTTTTGGTGTTCATTGTTAGCAGTTGATAAGCATGCCCTCAATACATTTTGCAACAGAGTGAATGACAGCTAAATCTGTAAGCAGTTTTCCAAACAGGCTACTATCTGATTTGTGCATATATAATTTATAGTTAATTCAGAAGCTTTATTTATGAGATTTCACTAACATTTTCAAATCTCTTGATAAATTGAATTATAGAGAGTAAGATGGATTTGTTTAAGAAAAATGGCATACCCCTCAAGGTTTTAGATATTTTGTTATGTTTTATACCTCATCAAAAGTTCCTTTACTCAAATTCTTGTTTTTTTCTCCTCTTGGGAATGATATGAGTTGGGTAAATTGAGAATTATGCTCAGTAATGACAATTAGAATATATTAATTGGGTACTCATTTTGTGTGATACGTTGCAAGGAATTACAAATATGTTTTGGTCCTAGCTTCACCAGTTTGAAAAAAAAAAAAAAACTCCCTTCTCTCCCCAACTTGCTGTACTGAGAGAATTCTTATCTACAGAAGTCAAGGAACAGCTCTTTGCTAATGGATCACAGCAGGCGAATAAACACAGCAGCCTGTGCAGAGGATATTTTTCACTCTTGCGCAACTTGTTTCTCAATATTTTGTCCTCTGTTGTGGATTATAAAGTGTCTATGTGAGAGTAAACATCAGGCAATCACTCTTCCTCTCCCTGCATGAGGAATAACACTTTGAGGCATATTAGTAATTCATATATTCTGAGCCATGTGCAATAGAGTTCTTTATTGAATAAAATGGGGACAAAATAGAAACATGGATTGAGTTTACTTTTCTCATTAATCATAAGAACATCATGTTAAGGTGGGAATATTTCTTTCAAAATGGGACATCCCTGATTTGGCTGTTTCTATATTCTGCTATATTATGTTGTTACCAATTACTTCATGCCTTTCATAATTACATGGCTATTGTAATAGTCTAGGTGAGATATTATGAGAGTGAACCAGAAGAAAAGTGATTGGAATAAGAAAATTTCAAGAAGATAAAAGTTTTCAAGGGTTTCAAATACTTCAAAGAAGTCATATATAAAAGAAAAAAAAAAAACCTAACCTAAGAACTCTAATTAAATTTGGCAATTGGGAAGGTTTTGGTAATGTTTCAGTACACTTGGGAGCCATACTACAAAGGATAGAGATTTATTACTGATTAGTCTTTCAAAGAGATTGGCATTAAAGACCATCAGAGTTCATTTGGAGTTTTGTTTCAGATAGAGTAGGCAGTATGCATTTCTTTGGATTGGGAATAATCTGGAAATATTCCTATCATATTAATTTCTAAAATTTTCTGTTTGGAAGTTGGGTTAGGGCTGTGGAGGATGCTTAGAAATTACTACTAAATAAATAGGAAAGATCATTTTGGGGGGCAAGGGATTGTCTCCACCTCATACAAAAATCTAAATAAAGGGATAGATCTTTGAGTGTGTATCTTGTACATAATTTACCATATCACTTTATCTTCAAATATAGTGGCATTCACTGCTGTTCAAAAAATAGATGCCTGGGCTATAGCCTTAATGACACAGAGTTAATATATTTTCAAAGCATAAATAGTTCTGAAGGGATATTATGGTATTTGATAACCCCTTGCTATTACAACTAAATTCTGTTGCTCCTCCCTTGAGGGCAAGCCCCAATTCTGAGTACTAAAGTTTAGCTCATAAAAATATAGACAGAATAAGCTCTCTATAAAAAAAAACTAAAGATTTTTTTTAAAAAGACTGTGAATATAGTATAACAAGAAAAAGATTTATCATCCCACATTAAAGAAGCAAAACACTAGATAAAATACATGAAAAAATAGTCAAGACACTATACATCAGGTAATGAAGGTAAATGACCCTGAGTGATGAGAAACAAGTGGTTTGAGCCCAGTGACTGCCCCAGAATACTGCCTTAAAAGAGTTTCCAGGCTGCAGCCCAGGGAGGGGGAATCTAGGAAGCCGAGCAGATGCCCTGAGTTGAGGAGATGGACTGAGGATTTAGGCTGATTAAAGAAGCTAGAGTTTGCAGGACAGAGTACTGAAGAGGTAAGAACTATATCGAGAGAAAAAGAAGAGATGTGAAAGTTTCAAGCATTCATGCAAAATTGGGAATTGTGCCTGTTCCTACTAACCAGAATGGAAAACCTAATAATTCGTGGGAAATTGGGTAAGTACATAGAAGAGATTTGCAATCAATAATGAGGAAAAATTAGCCTTAGACTAAAGGTTGTTCTTATCCTGCTTGAAGTATTTTAAACACAAGACCCCAAAAGATCAAACTGTTTCCAAGTAACTTAATTTTATACCAAAAAAATCCTTGAAAATATTTACAGATACCTATATTATAGTCAGGTAGCAGACTTACACTATGTGAAGTAATGAATAAAGTTCATTAGATGGACAATGATACCAGATGGAAATACACATCTAACCAGAGAAATAAAGAGAACTGAAAATAGTAAATACACGGGGTAAATTTATAAGAACTTTTTATTATTATTTAAATATTTTTGAAAAAAAATTGACTCTAAAAAAAATAATAAAAATGTAGTCTAGGGCTTATAACCTATGTAAAAGTCTTAAAGACCAAGATAGGAGATAAGTGGAAGTATTCTACTGTAAGGTTATTATATTATATGTGAAGTAGTATACTATCACTAAAATATAGACTATTATATGTTAGAGATGTCTACTGTAAACCTAAAGCAACCACAAAAATAAATATACAGAGAATAATAGCTAATAAGCCAACCAAAAAGATAAAACAAATTGAAAATAAAATTCATTTAATCCAAAAGACAGAAGAAAAAGAGAGACAAGGGAAACAAATGTGGCAATTAAAAAACAAACAGCAAGATGCTTGGTTTAAACTTAACCATATCAGTAAGCACAATAAATGTAAATAACCTAAATATCCCATTAAAAGGCAAAAGTTGTCAGACCCAATTATATGCTGCATACAAGAAAGGCTTTTAAATAAAAAGACACTACTAGGTAAAAAGTTAAAATACAGATAAATACACACTATGCTAACACTATCAAAAGAAAGCTGTAGTAGCTGTATTTCTGTCAGACAAAGTAGATTTCAGAGCCAGGAATATTACAAGGGGTAAACAAGATCATTTCATAGTAATAATGGGGTAAATTGGTCAAGAAGACATTACTGAAGAAGACAATACAATCCTAAGTGTTTATGGATCTAGAAATAAAGGTTCAAATACATTAGGAGAAGGCTGATAGAACTGCAAGGAGAAACAGACAAACAATGATAGCTGGTGATTTCAATCTCTCTCTCAATAGCTGATAGAATAAGTAGTCAGAAAATCAGTAAGGATGTAGAAAACACAAACAGCACTACCAACTTGAGCTAACATTTATAGATCACGTCATCCAACAATAGCAGAACATTCGTTTTCAAGTGCACATGAATCATTTACCAAGGCAGACCGTGTTCTGGGCCATAAAACAAATCTCAATAAGTTAAAAAAGATTCGGGTCATGCAATATTTTGATATATTCTCTGATCACAATGGAATTAAATTAGAACTCAATAAGAAATCCTTGAGAAATTACCAGATATTTGGAAACTAAACACCACACTTCTAAATAACCTATTGGTCAAAGAAGAAATCAAAAGAGAGATGTGAAGCATTTTGAACTCAATACCAGTACACCAGAATTTGTGGAATGACTCTAAAATCATACTTAGGGGGAAATGAATAGCACCAAATGCCAATATTAGAAAAGCAGATCTTAAATCAATGACCTCAGCTTCCACTATAGGAAACTAAAAACATAAGTGAAAATTAAACCTAAAGTAAACAGAAAAAAAGAAGTAACAGAATTAGATTGGAAATCAATGAAATAGAAAGCAGAGATACCACAGACAAAAATCAGTTAAACCAAAATTGTTTCTTTGAGAAGATCAGTGAAACTGATAAACTTCTAGCCTGAGTGATCAGAAAAAACAAAGAAACAAATTAATCAGATCAGGAATGAAAGTGGTAACATCACTATAAATTCTTACAGATATTAAAAGCATTAAAGGAAATGTATGAACAACTCTATCCCATAAATTTGACAATTTAAATAAAATGGACAATTTACTTAAAAGACACAAACTACCAAAGTTCATGCAAGAAGAAATAGATTATCTGAATAATCTATTATTATATTTAATAATAATATAGAATATATTAATTAAATATATTATAATTAATTAAATAGAATAATTTAATTTATTAATTTACAATTAACAACCGATAATCTTATTAATTAAATTATTAATTGATTTTTAATTAATTAAATTATTAATTTTATAAGCAAAACTTTTTCCACAAAGAAACTCCAGGGCCAGATGTCTTCATAGTTATTTTCTACAAAAAATTTTAAGGACATATTCCTAATTTTTCAGGGACACTTTGAGAAAATTGAAGAGGAGGGAATAACTTCCTAACTCATTCTATGAAGCCAGCATTACTCCAATAACAAACCAAAGATCTAACAGGAAAAATTAGACTATAGACCAATATACCCCATGAGCATAGATGCAAAATTTCTAACGAAAATTTTAGCAAATTGAATTAATCATATATAAAACGAGTATAACATCATGACTAAGTATGGTTTATTCCAGGAATTTCAGGTTGGTTCAACATTCAAAAATCAATGAAGGTAATTCACATACTACAAAGCAAAAAGTAAATCTATATGATTATCTCAATAGATGCAAAAAATATATCTAACAAAATCCAGAATCGATTTCTGATAAAAACTGTCAGAAAAATAGGAATAAAAGCTTCAATATGAAAAAAAGGGCATTTACCAAAACTTGGTCTACCATCATAACTTAATGATGAAAGACTGAATGCATTCCCCTCAGGGTCAGGGACAAGACAAGTATGTTCACTTTCATTATTTTTATTTAACATTGTACTGGAGGATTTAGCCAGTGCAATAAGGATAGTATTTAAAAAAAAATACTTGATTAAAATACTGCAGGTTGGAAAGGGAAAAGCAAAATTGTTGCTATCTGTAGACAACGTGGTCATCTATGTTGAATATCTGATGATATCTACGAAAAAGCTTCAAGAACTAATTACTAATTTAGTAATATTGTAGAAATCAAAATACAAAAATCAATTGTGTTTCTTTGTACAAGCAATGAACAATCGAAAACTAAAATTTAAAAAGTGTTTCATTTACAATAGCATTAAAAGTGAAGTACTTATGGATAAACCTGACAAAATACATATAAAACTAGTATTCTGAAAACTACAAAATTATTGAGGAAAATTAAAACAGACCTTAACAAATGGAGTGATATACAGGGTTTGTGGCCTGGAAAAGTCAATATTATTAAAATGTTGATTCTCCATGTAAGAGCTCTATAGATTCAAGGAATTCTGTTCAAAAGCCAACATGCCTTTTTTTTTTTTTTTTTTTTGGTAGAAATAGATAAGTCGATTCTAAAATTCATAAGGAAATGCAAAATAATTTTGGAAAATAAGAACAAATTTTGAAGACTAAGACTACTTGACATGAATGCTTACTATAAAGCTTCAGTTATCAAGACAGTGTAGTATTGGCATAGAAAAGGACAAACAAATCAGTGAACCAGAATAGTGAGTTCAGAAATAGACTCACATATATATATGACAACTGATTTTCAACAAGGTACAAAGGGGATTCAGGGGAGAAAGTACAGTCTTTGCAACAAATGGTGCTAGAACAATTGGGTGTATATAGGCCAAAAAAAAAAAAAAAATCCCAGAATAACAACAAAAGCATTGATCTATATCTCACACCATATAAGAAATTAACTCAAAATGGACAATAGACCAAAGAAATACTAAATACATAAAACTCCTGGGAGAAAATATTGGGGAAAATATTTGTGACATTGGGCTAGACAAAGATCCCTTAGATAGGAAGCAAATTCACTATCCATAAAAAAGAGAAAAGGGAAATTGGACTTCATGAAATTTAAAACTTCTGCTCTTTGAAAGACGCTATTAAGAGCATGAAAAGAAAAGGCACAAAACTGGAGGAAATATTTTTAAATGATATATGTGATAAAGAACTTCTACTTAGACTATACAAAGAATCCAACACTTATCAATAAGAAAACAAACAACTAAAAAATGGGCAAAATTTGGGGTCAGACATTTCACCAAAGAAGATCATCCAAAGATAGTGGCAAATTAGCACATGAAAAGATGCTAAATACAATTTGCCATTAAGGAAATGCAAATCAAAACTATGATAAAGTATTGCCACACACCTATTAGAATGCCTAAAATGAAAAAGATTTAACCATACCAACGTTGGAGAGGATGTGAAAGATCTGCAACTTTATATACGGCTGCTGGGAATATAAATGGTGCCAACACTTTAGAAAACAATTTGGCACTTCCTTAAAATTTTAAACATATGCCCACCATACGATCCCGTCATTCCACTCCCAATTATTTATCCAAGCGAAATGAAAGCCATACAAAGACTTTTACAGGAACATTGCCAGCAGCTTTGTTTGTAATAGCCCCCAATCAAAAATAACCCAAATATCCATCAATAGGTAAATGGATAAACAAACTGTGGCATATCCATACAGTGGAATACTACTCAACACTAGAAAGAATAAACTGTTGATATATCCAACAACTCAAAATAAATCATGCTCAGCAAATGAGGCCAGACCAAAAAACGAGCACACAGTGTATGACTGATTCCATTTATACAAAACTCTAGAAAATCTAAATAAAAAACAGATTGAGTGATTGCCTGAGGCTGCAAAGGAACAGGAGGGAGAGATTACAAAGGGGGATGAAGAAACTTTGGGGGATAAAGGATATGTTCACTATCTTGATTGTGGTGATGGTTTCATGGAGTTTACATATATCAAAACTTATCAAATTGTACACTTTAAATATGTACAGTTCATTATGTGTCAGTACCTCAATAAAGTTGTTTTTTAAAAAAAGAACTGCTATTTATTCCTGTGCATTAGCTTTTAAACTGCTACATTTTTGCTTTGGCTATTTCATAAATTAGGGTAAACTGTTGCTATGTTGTCTTGATGAGGCTATTTCTTGCCGCTTAAATCTGACCCCTAGCCTCTCCCCAGCTAATCTCTCCTTAATCGAACAACAAAAGACAAGAAAGTGCAGCCAGAAGAGGGCAGCATTCCCCAGAAATCCATAATTACTAATTCTTTCCATTCCCCATCTAGTGTTGCTTCTAAATTTGAGGACAGTAGTTTTAATCAATCTGGGGAGACCTTATTCCAGGGCAGGAATTGTGGGGTGGGAGAGATGGGGAGAGGATGGAGAGCAAGAAAATATTAACATCTTTGGAGGGTAGGATGATGCATGTAGTTTAAAAACAAAGCAGATCTATGTCCTATTTATGATTTTTCTTTATGATGCTTCTTAATTTATTTTGATTCATGAAAGAGAGGAAGGTTTATAAAGATTGGGAAATACTATTTTAGGATATTCGTATTACTTTTGAAGTATTGGCTCCTAACTTTTTGAAGAGTTTGGAAAGTCAGAGGCCCTTTCCCCAGGAAAATGAACAAGACTTAGTGTTTTGTAAACGTGAAAGTGTTCTACAGAAGCAGCCCCCAGTGCTCACGGATTCCAGGCTCAGATCCTGTATCTTCAATCACCTTGTTTTCAGATGCCCTCAGGGCTGTTTCAGGGTATTGGGACCACTGGACACAATCTATGCTCCCAGGGGTATTTTTTAAAATGAGTCTGATTGGTAAACATTGGAACAATGAGGCTATGTAGCCTTGTATCCTTTTGAAAGGAAGCAGGAAGTGAGTCTTGGCTAGGAATATTGGTTTTATTTCCTGCTAGCTGTGTAATCATGGGCAAAGTACCTAAATTCTCCGAGTCTCACATTTCCTCATATTTAAATATGGGGATAATAATATCTGTCCAATCTACTTTACAAGCACCGTATGAGGCTCGAAAAAGACATTATTAAAATCTGGCTGTGTACGTGCAAAAACTATCAAATGTAAATAATGATTACTCTGCATAGAAGGGTAGGGACTACAAAAGTCGAAGGGTATTTTAAATAATGCATTTGAATATATGCTTTTGAACTGGGACAAATGAAACTACTTTGCCTTCCAGAATGATCAAGAAGCTATCTGAGATTGCAAGGGTACTATGAAAATGCCAGAGATGAAAATCAATTCATTTGTTTTCTATAATGCATTTGCCATTGCCACTAAGGTTGTGCGAATTTTCATCAAAAGCTTCTGTAATCTGCTGCTGCAGGATGACCTGCTGGAGGCTGACGAGGTCCCCTGTGTTGTCATGAATGTTCTGTCCCTTCAGTAGTCGTGCGCCACAGCATCGTACACTTCCCAGACACTATCCTGGAATAATTCTAGTACCAGTGAAGAATAAAACATGTTTGCAAAATTTACGGCTGCTTAACAACAGTTTTTTAAAACTACCTGTCTAGGCTATTATTACAAAAGTGAATGTTGACTACACCATCCTTGCAGGAGTCAGGGCAGAGTCAGTGCTGAAGTGCCATTTTGCCTTTTCTTCCTCCAAGTGTAAAGCTTTTAAAGAGGTGTAAATTTTCCTGAACGGCATTTCAGCAATTCACGTATCATTTGGTTTTGAAAACACCATGCCTGTGGCTGCCCCCTCCCCCTTCATATTCCATTTTATTGGCTGTGGTGGCACCTCCAGGGCAAACTCATCTATAGTCTGGGCACTGGCAAGCTCGAGCTGCTTGAATACCCCGTGGGGAAGCAATTATTCCGTCAGGGGCCTCTTGTCCTCATCATGCCACTGATTTCTGCATGACTTAAATGGGCATTTGCCACTGCCTGTTATTTCCCTGGTGCTGACACCACGGGTGCCATTATCAGAGAGGGCCTGGCTATCTATCTTTTTCTTCCCTGCAGTGTCAGCTTGGTATTCTGACATTTGAAAAGAGAAAGCGTGGAGGTGATTGTAATCTAGTTCTTGGCGTGCCCTTAACATTAGCATTTGGCGCTGGATTAGAAGTCACAGATCCCGGGCTCCTATTCTGGCTTTGCCATTTACAGGTCATGTAAACACAGATAATTTACTCAATCTTTCTGAGTGTCAGTTTCCCGTTTCAGAGTGAGATGACAAAATAAGAGTTTCAGCCTGCTGGAGAAATCTTATGTGTATTTCCTAGATATCGTCTCACTTTCAGCCCCTTGGAAGTATCTGAAATGCAGAACGGATGACATAATTTTAATTAACATAAAATGACGTGGTTACGTGACATTCTTCCTTCATGCTGTCAAATGCTTTATCTCTGAGTCTGGAGATACAATTTCAAATGTTCCAGTCAACAACAAATGTGAACGGCTGGGATCCGCACTGCTAGGCCCTCTAAACACCCAGCCTATTCTGGGAGAAAGTCACATATTGTAGACACTGCACAGAGACAGAGGAAGGCGAGATGTTAGACTCTGAAGGAATGACCGCTGGGCCATCTCTGCCTGATCAAAGAAGCACCAGCTATGCCTTGCACAGTCTGGTTTCAGGATTCAATATCACCGTGATGGATCAAATCGTGGTACACGCCTCATCCTTCCCATCAACGTGCTTGGTTGGGGATACAGGATGTGGCAGACACAGTTGGCACCCACTGAATTCCTACATTTAGTGCTTTCCTTCATTTCTCAGTTTTTAAGGCATCCAAATTTGGGGGTTGTCAGTTGCAGTTCTGAGTAATGAATTTGGAGCAGATGTGTTGGCACTGACAGACTGAAGCACTAAGAGCTAGTCTGCTCCCACCAAATTTCTGTTATCCGGCCTTGGCAACACGTTCCAGATGGTAGAGCTCTAAGATGGAGCTGGCTCTCCGACCTGAACTGGACTTGAGCAAGAAATAAACCTTTGTTGTTTTAAGTCATCCAAATTTGGGGGCTTGTCTGTTGCAGTAGCTAGTGTTAACTGTCCCATTTAAAACAGTGTAAAATATATGGGAGAGTGAGAACCAGTATTTGAAAGTTACCTCGAAACAATTTCAGTTCTTAAGGAAGAGTGTTCTAAGAGAACTTTTCAAAAATAGGTTGGTCAAGAAAAAAAATATTGACCCATCCAATGAGACAGTAAGCTCTGGGTCAGGACAGTGTTTAAGAAGAGCTTGCGTGCACAGATGCTGTTAAGTACCTGCCGAGATCTTCCTGCTGTCCCTGGTCCCCTGACCATCAGGAGCCTGGATAAGATGATGCCTGTGAAAGGCTACGTGAGTTTAGGACAGCATTAACTCATTAATGGGGGTTTATGGAAAGTGTACCCAGCATGTCTCCCTTCACCAAAGTCAACTCACTCTTCTGTGATTTCTAGGGAAGAAAAGACTCCAGACTCAGCTTATTGGATTTTCACTGTCCTTTTAGGACTACTAAAGCAGAATGACTTTGACATGGGCAGCAGGCACTTTTCTTTCTTAATTTACTAGATCTCTTCAGGCCTTAGGCTACTCTTGCCTTTAGGATTGTTGCCAGGCAACAGCCTAAAGCCCTTGGTCTAAAACACCTCAGAGAAGCTCATCTTTTAAAAGAGTCAAACTTTAGTAGTTTCTTTTGACCCCAGTGAAAAGCAAAAGATTGACTAGCATTTTGAAAGGTGCCCTGAGGTACCTTCAGAATGTTCTTTGCTGTTTAGGGTGTTGGTAACGGCTCTTTGCTTTCTTACTCTCAGGCCATATAAAGGCAACTCACCTTCAATAACCTTCACTGGCTTATGCTTAGGAAAGGAGGTAACATGGCGGCCAAGGTGATCACCGCTCAGCAGACAACTGAGACTGTGGTTCTCACCTTGAAAGAGGTGTTAGGGGCAGTAGGCGAGTGAGAGATTGGACTGGGACCTGTACAATGAGGTAGAGAAAATTCAAGATCACAAGTCAGTCGGGTGCAAACATAACATACCTAAATAAGAGGACTGGCCACCAACAATCCAGGAACTGTCCAATGGGTTGTTTAGCATTTCTATTTTAAACCAAAACAATTTTTCAGAAAGGAATAAAATGTAATGAGCTTCGAGCTCTTCTAGTTCAAACTCCCCAGTTTTCAGGAGCTTGAATATCAGCAGACAAAGGTAAGAAGTGGTTCACGGTGATCCAGGACTAACACTCAAGCCCCCCAATTTCCAGTCATTGCCTTTTGTATTATACCACTGATACATTCCTTGGAGATGTACTATGCAGATAACTTTTGGTAAAACTCACCCACCTAAGAAAAGATGGCCTCATTTCTTGTCTCCAGAATCACATTCTATAAGTATCTGCTCACTCTAAGTCTTAACCTGGGGACACCCTAGGTCTTAAATTCATTTGCTAAGTCAAAATGTAAAATATCACATGAGACATGTTTATTTGTCAAGATATTTCTTAATGCATGACAGTTTTGAAACAGCAAAAAAAAAAAAAAAGATTCTGGGTAATAGCAACAGAAGAGAGTTGGGCATACAATAATACTGATTTGGCCTGACTTCATCTTATTTTTGTAGAATAGAAATTCTGAAATAGTATGGTATTAAGGATAAATTTAAGATATAAAATTAGACAATCAAGAACATAAAGCTTGGGCTTCCCTGGTGGCGCAGTGGTTGGGAGTCTGCCTGCTAATGCAGGGGACACGGGTTCGAGCCCTGGTCTGGGAGGATCCCGCATGCCATGGAGCAGCTGAGCCCGTGAACCACAACTACTGAGCCTGCGTGTCTGGAGCCTGTGCTCCGCAACAAGAAAGGCCGCGATGGTGAGAGGCCCGCGCACCGCGATGAAGAGTGGCCGCCGCTTACCGCAACTGGAGGAAGCCCTCGCACAGAAACGAAGACCCAACACAGCCAAATAAATAAATAAATAAATAAATAAATAAATAATAATTAAAGGTGCTAATAATTAAAAAAAAAAAGCCAGACCCTTAGCTCTTAAAAAAAAAAAAAAAGAACATAAAGCTTGTGAGGTCAAAGACACAAGTATATTTCTCAAATAGACTAATTGCTTTAAAGGCAAAATTTACAATATTCCCAGGGACACACATCTCCATGGGCGTATGTCACCACTGAGGTGGAATCTGCATATTTCCAGGTCCTAATGGATGAATGTAATGCTGATGTTTGGTGACTTACTGTCACCTTGCCTAAGTCAGGAGTGCAAAGGCAATGTTCTGATCGTAAGGAATGTGTAGTGCAATCATTTTGGAGGTTCTAGAAATCATTTTGGTCATAAACATTTTATCCAAATAGGAAATTAAATGAACAGGAAACCATTACATTATATTCTTATTAAAGGGATAGTAGTTTTGAACAACAATTGCTTTTGAAAACAAATGGGCAATTATTTCAAATCTATCACTAAAGGCTAACTGTCTTAGCTGAAAGTAAGTGACATGAGCTTTGTTGCAGAGATTCCTATTAAAGAACAAACAGTACATGATTTCCTCCAGCAGGTGCCTAATGATGATTTTCCGGCTTCAGAATTTCCCTTTTGACTTCCAATCATGCTTCTCCAAGGGATGCTTGATAGACTGGAGCTACGGAATGTGACCATGGAGAGGGAAAGAAACTAATGAAGCCGTACTGAAACTTGATGTGCATCTTTTCAGCAACACTAAGGAAGGGATGATTAAGTGTTTGTTACTTTTCTATATCATCTATTTTTTCTTATTTGTGGATTCATGTTTAATTATTTATTCAGTACCCATAAAGTATTGTGCTCACCCTGGTGAGGGTAGGAGCATGATGGAGAGATATTTGCAGGAATCCAAAACGTGTCCTAAACCTTAGCCTAGACCATTTAGTGCATGAGGGTCAGGTTTATTTAGGTGTACAATATCTAAATGAATAAAATAATGTTAGAGATGTTCCATTGATTTGTCTATTTTTTCTCTTTCACTATATCCAGATATCAGGTTTTGTGAGGCTTGCAATAAAATTCTGGCTTCACTTCTCCAAGCTATCATCTTTTAATGACTTCCCATTATGCTTGCTTTAAATTTAAACTCATGGCATGATCTGGCCTCCTTTGGCCTCCCTAATCTAGTCTTCCTCTACTTCCCACATTCCAAGCAGACTGGCCTCTTTCTGTTCCTCAAACATTCAAGGCCTTTTATAACTTTGAGCTTCTGCTTGCATTCCTTCTGTCTGGGAGGCTCTTCTCCAGCTCTTCCCGTGCCTCTTCCATCCTTTGGTTTCAGCTGAACCTTGTAATAAAGAGTCTGACTTTTTTTTTTTTTTTAATTTATTTATTTATGTCTGTGTTGGGTCTTCGTTTCTGTGCGAGGGCTTTCTCTAGTTGTGGCAAGCGGGGGCCACTCCTCATCGCGGTGCGCGGGCCTCTCACTATCACGGCCTCTCTTGCTGCGGAGCACAGGCTCCAGACGCGCAGGCTCAGTAATTGTGGCTCACGGGCCCAGTTGCTCTGCGGCATGTGGGATCTTCCCAGACCAGGGCTCGAACCCGTGTCGCCTGCATTGGCAGGCAGATTCTCAACCACTGCGCCACCAGGGAAGCCCTGACTTTATTTTTGATGCTTGACCCTACATAGCTTCAAGCCCTGCTCCTCTGGGCCAGCCAATAAGAAAGCCAATACCCTCATTCCCTGGGCACATGTACGGGTGGGACGTCCAAACCACGCAAGCCCCAACCCATGCGTGGGAACGCTCACCCCAGCCCCGCCTCCAGACCACAATAAAAACAAAGCCACGTGGCCCTCCCTTTGCTTGAGCCATTTGAATTGGCTTGGGTATCTTTTTTGCTCTCCCCACAAAACCTCATTATGTGAGTAATAAATTTTTCATATAATCTTAGTGCCTGTGTGACTTCATCAATCCTCACATTGAAACCCACTGTGGAAGGGGTTTGATCTTACCCTCTATGGTGCAAACCCCAAGACACACTTCCCCAGAGAAGGCTTCTCTAGCAATCATCCTAAGATGGCTTTGCCCATAACTGTCTATCTCATCACATTTTCTATGTCATACTCCTCAAAAAAGTCTTTAATGCTTTCTGTTGTCTGCAAAACAAGTAAAATAGCAGTAGCAGTAATCTGATATTCAGTGCCTTCTACAGACTGACCACTACATCTCCAAACATGTCTACCCTGCTCTATGAGCTCCCAAATAGCTAGTCTTTGCAGGTCCTGACTAGGATATTTCCTTTCTATCTTCTTACTCATTGCAATTCCACTTACTTGGAAAGCCCTGACTCTTCTCTACTTGTTCAAGACTGATCGATCCACCAAGCCTCAGATTTAGTACTATTTCTTCCATGAACCCTGGTAAATGACTTCAAAGCTCAGTGATTACTCCCACTTCTCAACTCTTGTAGAAATATTTGCTGCCATGGTTCCTCCCTATACTTTCCTCTTCATTCATTTCAAGCAGGTAGCCAGACCCTCAGGAATTTCGCCAAGGGAGAAAGTAGGAGAGCCTGAAGTCAACAGCTTTTCCTGTGTTTTGTTAAAACATGATCCTTTGAGTTGATTATATTAGTGCCCTGGAGTAGCAGGAGAGAGAGAGGATGGTCTTTGAGAGGAAGCTAGAGAGAGAGGTGAGTGTCCTCTGAAATAGGACAGG
The DNA here is from genome assembly GCF_009873245.2 of Balaenoptera musculus. Taxonomy (NCBI): domain Eukaryota; kingdom Metazoa; phylum Chordata; class Mammalia; order Artiodactyla; family Balaenopteridae; genus Balaenoptera; species Balaenoptera musculus. The sequence continues at coordinate 20,208,020 of NC_045796.1, forward strand.
GAAGGGAGAGCGCCAAGGCACACAACACAGTGGAGACTGGGTAGCAGTTCTGAGGCAACATCCCAGGGTCAGGGGCAAACTGACGGGGCTTAGCTGCGGGTTATGTCAAGGGAGGCAGCCTCTCCAAGAACTGTCAGGCCCTAAGCAGACCTTCAAAGTGGCAGAGTCCTCGATCCTGAAGGAATCACGCAGAGTGAAAAATGGTGTCTCAAAATAATTCATGTGAACAGGTAACTAGTGGCCTCCTCAGACCTGGATGCTGCATCAACTCAGGGAGGGGAGCCCTTGGCATTGACTCAAGTTGAATTTTCTTTCAATCTGGGCCAGAATTAGGCTGATGTAGAAAAGAAAGATATGTTCTGTTTCTTGCACACCTATTATTTTATACTTGCTACTCTAGCGATTTATTTAACTTACTAAATTAGCATGATATTTATCACTGATATTCATCCTTCTTTGTATTTGCATTACGTCTCCCCAGCTATATCAAAAGCTCCTGGAGGACTGTGTCATTTCAGTCTCAAGTAGAATTTGCTGCATGTAAATAGCAACCAGGTTTCTGTGTACAGGAAAGTGAGGGACACTGTCTGACGGAGAGATTTTGGTCTCTTGGCAATCATTGTCCTCATAAACAGTCCAAGTGGGAAATAGTTCACATGCATTCAGTAACCCAACAGTTATTATAGAAATAAGAGGAGATAGGTGAGTCAGGGAGTAGCAGAAAAAACAGACAGTTGTTAGGGATGGTCTGACTCGTGGCTATCATTTATAATAATAGGTACCATTTGTGTGTCCTTACTGACTTGGGCTCTGCTGCAGTCTCCCCTTGCTTTGTTCCAGAGCTGTATGTCAGTAAAATGAGAAATGCTGCTCTGAAATCAAATCTTCAAAAGTGCTCATTAATAAAATAAGGCAGGAGACAAAATTGAATATAGAGTATTACCCTAATATTGTTGTTTGTATATCTACATATTTGTATTTGGAGAATACACACACATGCAAATATTTTTATGGGTATGCGTGTAAATATATCTATCTATACCTGTATTTATATCTATAAACTTTAATCCTAGTTACCTCTAGATGGTGAGATCCTTGATGACTTTTATTATGTTGTTTATAGTTTTCTATATTTTCTAAAATTTCCACAATGAACATGCATTTTTTAATAATCATAAAAAACAGTAGATGGTTCAGTTATTAAAAAGGCAAGCGGACAGAGGCAAGATGCATTATTTTTGACCAATACTTTATTTATAACCTAGTTAACACAGTATTTATCCACATGACATGGAACTGGGAAAAGAACAGTCACAATAATTATACACGTTCAGTTATTGTCATCCCACGATCTGTGTTCCTCGGAATATTTTTAGTGAAACATCTTCTGAATTGTATTACTAACAGTTAGAAATCAATAACTAATAACTAATATTCAGAAGATATAGCAGTTTTCTTATATCTCTCTAACTGATATATAAAGACATAATTCAAAGGGATCGTTTCAAAATGAAAACTATGGTCAACTAACAAAGCTGACTTTTTAAAATATATGGTTTTGGAGCTGAGCCAGCATTAAGAGTAGAGTCAGGGCTTCCCTGGTGGCGCAGTGGTTGAGAATCTGCCTGCCAATTCAGGGGACACGGGTTCGAGCCCTGGTCTGGGAAGATCCCACATGCCGCGGAGCAACTGGGCCCGTGAGCCACAACTACTGAGCCTGCGTGGCTGGAGCCTGTGCTCCGCAACAAGAGAGGCCGCGACAGTGAGAGGCCCGCGCACCGTAATGAAGAGTGGTCCCCGCTTGCCACAGCTAGAGAAAGCCCTCGCACAGAAACGAGGACCCAACACAGCTATAAATAAATAAATAAATTTATTAAAAAAAAAAAAAAAGAGTAGAGTCAGTGGTAGAGCTTCCCCAGGCTTTTTGCTCCCCACATCTGGCCATCACTTCCATCTGTCCATGCCCTTGAGATAAAGGGAACTAACGTTATTCAGCATCTCTCAAGGCAGGCAGGGGCCTTATGTGGCCCTGAGTCCATGTTAGTGCTGAGCATCAGGTGGATAAGAACTGGCAGGTGTTTCTGATTTGATTTATCAAGTGTTCTTTCGAAAAACTGTTTAAATAGTAAATACAATGAGGAAACTTTACATAAAAATACTAGATTTCCAGTTTCTGTTGAATTCTAAAGGTTTGGTAAAACGAGGCTCTTCTGCAAGGCATCACATAGGCCAGGTATCACAGTCCCCAGCTGCCTTGTTTCACACAGTTCACTCACCTGCCTGGATCTTGAAGGCATTTAAACTTCCAACCTATGAAAGCCCTCTAAATCCAAGACACCAGGGTTTGGACTTTGCTTTAGAATAAGCATCAGGCAAACTTCTAACATCAGATCTCCTAAAAAGCCAACAGTCCCTCAACTCTAAAAGGGACATCCATATGCTCAGAGAACCAAAAGTTTTTGCAGAACGCATTTGGCAGCTAAATTTGCCCTGAAATGATGTTAACCTTTTACAGCAGTTATAAAATCAGTCTCAGGAGTTTCATTCTTAAAAATTATTGTGGACCCCAAAGTTCTTGTGCTTATGTGAGTTGTATCTATCCAGTTACCACATTAGAAATTAAAGTGGAAAGTTAAAAAGTATTAATTTATGTTTATTTAAAAATAATAAGTTCATTACATGTTAATATAAGTGATATTTTATGAAAATAACTACTATATTTTTTCCAAACCAAAATTTTCATAAGAAAAGTGGTAGTATTTAATATTCTTGCAAATCTCTTTTTAGTCTTGCTTAACAGAGACTGCCAGATTCTCATATCTGCTTCTACATTTAATCTACCATAAAGTCACACATCATTAGCCCCTTGAAAACTTCACTATACACTCATAAAAGAATGAGTGAAAAGGTAAAGTATTTTTCTAAAAATAATTTTGACTTCATGGACACCCTGAAAAGGTTTTGAAGATTCCCAAGGATCCCTAAATTATACTTTGAAAACAGTTGGATTATTATAATCTGTATTGATCTCATTTAATATGAATATTCATATGTTTCATAGGAGAAATACTATGTTTGATTAACGGTGCTGCCCAAGACTTTGAGGAATGTGGGGACATATAATACAGTGTCTGTACTGTATAAACTTTGTAAAGTATGAAAAATTTTAAATTCCCCCAAAATATCTGTCCTTAAGTTTTTGGAGTAAGCAATTAGGTACCTTGTACACTTTCTTAAATAAGCTACTTTCATGGTAATGATCAAAACTTAAAAAAAATCAACATGCCATAATAAAGAAAACCTCAGCATAACAGTGGCAGATGTGCTTCAGAGAGTGAAAAAAAACTTGGAGCATCTGGAGATATAGCATGATTGAGGTGCTACTTTTTGATACATCTCTTTATTCATCCAACGAGTAGTTATTTATCATCAACGATGAGCGCCTACTACAGTTTTAGCTCTAAATCACTGAAGTTACTTGAAGCTGGTAAAAAAATCACACGGTTTTTTGATAAAATTTCCAACCAGAAAGACTGATAAATTGGTATTTAATTTTATGGCATGATTTAGATGTTGCATGGATTTTGTAGAGGTTGATAAGCTATGGCCTGTGGCCCACATCCTGTCCTCCACCTGTCTTTGTAAACACACAGCCATGTCCTTTTATTTACATACTGTCCATGGCTGCTTTTGTGCTACAGAGGCAGAGAGGTGAGTCTGTATGACTTGCAAAGCCTAAAATATTTGCTATCTGGCCCTTTACAGAAAAAGTTTGCCCAACCCTGTTTTAGAACATTGATCTGAATGTCCCTTGAACAACTGGAAAAATACCATCCAGTTTATTATACGAGTGCTCTATGACTCATAAGTTTTGGGACATCTCTGATGATTTCAGTTCCTAGAAAAGTGTGAATTGCATCAGATGATTCTAAGTTGGTAGAATACACCCTGAACTGAAATGATTTACTGAGACGAGAGCTACAATTGAAGCAAACTGTCCTTCCCAGATGAATTTCACTGCTGAATTTCCCTGTTGTCTTCTGGGGTGATTTCCAAGGCTAAGGTCTATCTGTAGCATCATGTACCTGTTGTACAAGTACTCGATGTGCACAAGAGCCTACCAAATGGATTTTAATGCTCCAGGAGTGGCCTTCAATTGCCTTTCAAACTTCAGGGGCTTGTGTTGCTCAGGGCTGTCTCCTTGCGACAATTGAATCAAGCCTCTTCCTCCTACTACTCCTCTTCTTCCTTCTTTCAGTACAACAACGTAGATTGCAAAGCTTTATGAATTGCACATCTTAGGAGTTTGGGTTATGACCACAGAGAGTAGAGTAGATAATGTCTTCTTAAAGTAATGATTATGTAAATCAGTCTCAGATTAATCGTGGCGAAAGGATTTGCTTCTTATGAAATTGGGATCAACTAATTTACCTTCTTGATTTGGTGTTTACTTGTTAAAAGACCATCTTTTTTAGGGAGAAAGTATCATTGGAAAGAGGGGCCGCCCCCAGACAAAATTATGAGAGTAAATTTCTTTGTCTTCCTTCTACCATCATTTAAAAAAAACCTTTCTCTTTCCTGGAAATGATTATTTTCTTTATTGACACTAATGATGTTGAAGATAACTGTAATAATTATTATAAATCATTTAACATTCTTACAATTTAATCTCCATCCATTATTTATTAGCTGTATATAGGCTTATGCTATCTTTAATTTTCACAATTCTATTATTTTTATAATAGAAACTGAGACTAAGAAAGCTAAGAGACTTGGTCTAGATCACATAGTCAAGAAATAGAAACTGGGATGAATCCTGGTTTCATTTTTTTTCCCAAATCCTCTGCCTCTGGTGTCTCTTGGCTTTCCAGGACCATCCACTCAATCCTGGTCTTTTTTGATATTTCCCATGGCTCTAGGCATTTCCTGTTTACCCTTCCTCTCTGTTTCTCACCAAACCAGCCCCCAGATAGGTTGTTGACTGTCAGAAATAAGATAAATTAATTCACACTGGGACTGATTGGGACTAATTCATTTCTATATTCTACAAAGAGTTAGAGATGACCTCCTTTTTTTTTTTTTATTGTGAGTTTTATATGATGGTTGAGCAATACCAATTTCTTTGTAGCTCAGATCCTGAACCCATTTCATTTACTTGATTTCTTTTTTTTTTTAATTTAGGGAAGCCTCTTTTATTTATTTATTTATTTTTATGTTTATTTTTGGCTGTGCTGGGTCTTCGTTTCTGTGCGAGGGCTTTCTCTAGTTGCGGCAAGCGGGGGCCACTCTTCATCGCGGTGCGCGGGCCTCTTCACTATCGCGGCCTCTCTTGTTGCGGAGCACAGGCTCCAGACGCGCAGGCTCAGTAGTTGTGGCTCACGGGCCCAGTTGCTCCGCGGCATGTGGGATCTTCCCAGACCAGTGCTCGAACCCGTGTCCCCTGCATTGGCAGGCAGATTCTCAACCACTGCGCCACCAGGGAAGCCCTATAGATGACCTCCTTTTACCACACATTCTGCCTGCCTCTGGATTCTAAAAATGAAGACCACATCCCTGTCCTCAGGGAGCTCTTTGCTCACAGACATGTCTACTGGACAAATCATGACCCTATACTATCTCTCCTGTGTGGTATATCTATTTTAAGAGGGATAGAGTTGTAACGATGAAACTTTAGGCACCAGCCTGCCAGCCTCATAAAACCATAATAGAGGGGTGGGGTGAGGGGTCTAAGGTGCCCCAGGACCTGTAGGAACAGGACTTTGCTTCTGCCTAAGGCTGATCCTGTTAGAAAACAGTCCATTTTAGACTGTTACCATGCCTACAATATTAGTAATTTGCAACTTTCTCAAGTTTTATCTCTTAAATCTAAATTCTGTAAGGTAGCCTAATAAGTTATTTTTCTCCAACAATATTTAGAGTCACAATTTTGGCAAAGCAGGAGGTCAGGTGCCCCTTCAGTTGTGAGATTTAAATCTGTTTCCTGTTATCTTCTCTCCACTTCTTCCTGTAGCCCTATCATCGTGCTTGTAGTTTAGCCAGCGGCTCTGATGGGGTTCAGGACATGCTGTCTCAAGTATGATACCTTGGTATATGGACTGTCTTCAGCTGAAGAAGTTTGAGAAAATGGTAGAAGCAGGAAAGTTACTCTGACTTCCCCACCCCCTCCTCCGTCTTCCGTGAAAGCAGGGGTAAATTTCCCACGCGAAAGGTACCCTCCCTGTATCCAGAGGAGGGAAGACATGGTTTTCACCAGCGATGGGGAAGCCATTCAAACAAACTTCATTAAACTAACCCTCAGTATCTTCCTCACCGCTCACTACCCCCAGCCCAAACCCCTTTGCCTTGTCAAATCATCACAAATGTATTGTTCTGGTGTCTAAAAGGTATAAAAGCTTCCTGCTCTGGTCACTTCTTAGGTCTTTATTCTCTTGTGAAGACTTCCACATATACGTAAAAATGCAATAAATCTTGTATACTTTTCTTCTGTTAACCTATCTTTGTCAGTTTAATTTTCAGACCCAGCCAGGATCCCTAAGAGGGTTGAGGAAAATGTTGTTTTCCTTCCCTACAGCTCTAAGGAACTCCTGCCAGAAAATGGATGGAAAATTACCCTCAAAATATATCGTTTCTGAATTTAAAGATTCCGTGAAACACTGTTGTAATGATATGATGCTTGCATATTTAGAAACATCTTTTTTATATGTAGAGACATATGCACAGATAATCTATTAAGCTTGCTAAACTTTTATTTTCTGTTTTCATATGAATGTATCATATCACTGGAGATAGACTAGAACCAAGATATAACATGATGTTCTATGAGTGAAAGGCCGTCTGTCTTGCTTTTTTACATGACTATGTACAATATTTGCTAATATGTACCACCAGACTTTCTTAAATGATTGCTATGAACAAATTTAAATACAAACACTAAAAGTCTCAACAAAAATCACTGTAAATATTTCAAACATATTCAACTAGGGAATGGAAATCAGAGACATAAGTAGTTCTGTGTTATGGTTGCGTATACTTTTAAGGAGGGGAAAGTCAGATTTCTTCAGCAAACAGGTGACCATCATTCCAGGGAGATGATGATACTACCTGAGAAGGTGAACTGAGAACTTCAAGTTCTCAAGAGTTTTCCAGGAAGCCTTCATATAGCCTGAGGCCAAAGGCTGCTCTCGGGTAATGAAATGGGCTGACTCTCCTTTCCCGTACAGCAGGGGTCCCCAAACCCCAGGCCTGTTAGGAACCGGGTGGCACAACAGGAGGTGAGCGGCGGTCGGCTGGGGAGTGAGTGAAGCTTTATGTGCGCCCCCCATGGCTCCCCATCGCTCTCATTACTACCTGAACCATCCCCCCTCACCCCTCCCCGCTCCGTGGAAAAATTGTCTTCCACGAAACCAGTCCCTGGTGCCAAAAATTTGGGGGACCACTGCTACCTTACATTTATAAGTGCTTCTCCTCCTCCTCTTGCAACCTCACTTCCCAGAGCTCTAAATACTTTCTGCCTTCTAAATACTCCCTTATTAACCCTAAAGCCATGGGGAACCCAGTAGGGGAATTTGGAAGGGCTACTCATTTTCTGAGCTCAGAAAATTCTATCACGTCAGGGTCAAGCTGCAAGTATCTCTGCTCATCGGAAACGAATTTGAACCTTCTGGCTTTGCACAAGGAAATACGAAAATAGTTGGTGATCACCCCTCCCCACCCGCCAGAAGAATTGAAGGGAATATTCTCCAATTTGTCGGTTGAAGATATTTCTGCAAGCATACAGTTCGAGGCATGGGGAATCTTGGCATGCTTTTGTATGTTTTATTTACAAGCATTATTTGTTAAAAAATATAGTGCTGGGACAAAGAAACTAATTTATAAAAATTTAAGTTTAAAAAAAATTTGTATTCGATAGAGTGACTTTAGTTGTGGAACACAAAGTGTAAGCAGATAAAAAAGTAATGGAATCCAGAAATAGATTATGTATGCATAGCACGCTGTGACTGCAAAAAAAGGTTAATGTGTAACTTAATTAATTTCCTCCTTTGCTAGGCAGCACCTTTATTAGGTAAGTACAACAAATTTGAGTTGTTTACATAAGAAAGGTCAGGGAACTACTTATGGGAAAGCAAAAGAATAAATCCAGAAGGTGAGAGGGGAGAAAAAAGAAAGATGAGAGTGCCGAGCCAAGGTCAGGCCAGAGGAACAGATTGAGCTATTGGCCTAGGGGCCCATGTGATACAGAAATACATAACATGTATGTATGCATTCCCTATATAGAAATACACACACACACACAACTTTCTGTGTGTGTGTGTGTGTTTTGAGAGACAAAGAAGAAGAAAAGGAATTTTAGAGATTTCATTTTTGGATTAAAAATTCAATGCCTTCATTTACTTTGAATTATTTTTTAATATTGGCCTGGGGTTTCTTTTTAAACTGCATTGACAGTGCTACAAAGTAGCTTAGTTTTATTAAGCTAAGCCGTATGAAATTGCTGATTTTTGTACGTCAAAGATGGTCAAATACTGTTGTTTTTCCTGGTTCATCGTATTTTGTGGTCCACCTCACATATGGAGTTAGCTAGTTCACGCACAAAGACTGAGACTTAAATGATCCAGGCAGAGGAAGCCTCATGCACGTAGGCTGCGAGGAGAGGAAAACGGGGCACCACCAGGGCCTCTGTCCTGTGGCTGGTAAGAGGTTACCCAGAAGGGTGGGTGGCAGATGAACAAATGCCAATGATGCCAACATGGTGGCACCTAGCATGAGCTTTCTTCCAGACGCTGTGCCAAGCCCGGACAGAACAGATCTCAATACAATCTCACAAGGATCCTGTGAAGCAGGTGTTACTAGTTTTCAGTGTTCTCATTATTGTTATTTTACCGATGAAGAACTGAGCCTGTGATGGTTAATTTTACGTGTCAACTGACTAGGCTATAGTGCTAAGTTGATGGGATTACCATATAAACTATTAGACTTTGAGTGAAGCATATTACCCTCCATCAGGTGGGTGGGCCTCATCAAATCAGTTGTAGGCCTTAAGAGAAAAGACTGAAATCTCCTGATGAGGAATGAATTCTGCCTGCAGACTGCCTTTAGACTTAAGGCTGCAACATTAACGCCTGCCAGAATTTCAATTTCAGACTTGCCAGCCCTCACCATCACACGAGACATTTCCTTAAAATATCTCGTTCTCTCTGTCTTTCTATATATGATGTATATGTACACATCTTATTGGTTCTTTTTCTCTGGAGAACCCTAACTAGTATAGAGCTGATAAATTATAGAGCAGAGACAAGAACGCAGGATTTCCTGGTTCCAAAGTCCATATTTTTAATCACTATTTCATGCTGTCCCCTTCTGTTTCATTATAGAAGGTGTCATCCTGTGTTCGCATCATTTGTTAATGTGTTTGCATCCCCGTCTAAGCTATAAGCGCAAGAGGGCAAGAACATTTTTTATTCCCAGCATTCAGCACAATGCCTGTCACATGGCATTGCTCAACACATATTTGTTTTAGACTGGGGACAAAATATTTATGGCTATGTGCTCAATAACTGTAAAGCACAATAAAAATATGAGATGTTTCTGTTACGAGGCAAACACATAATTCTTGTACAGTTATTTATAAGCAAATATAGAATGTATGCATCTAAAAGTCTGACTATGTGCATAAGCCAGTGTGAAAATTTAAGATGGTATTATTACTTGATAAGCTTTTTTCAGCCTTTGCCAGCAACCAGGGGTGAAGGAATATTTCCAGGATAAAAAAAAATATTGTATTTCTCTCCCTAACAGCTGAAGGAAGAAGTAGGAATCACAGACCCTTTTCCATACAGGGTAAAGTCAGCAACCTTAAGCTCAGAAAGGCAACTAGGTTTGATGTCAAATGTTAGTTCTGATTGATTGGTGTTGGCTGCCTGCTGCACTTGAGAAGATTGTGAGACCACAGCCAGGTCCTCAGCAAAGAGTGCCTTGATTAACAAGCAAGCTCCCACCTGGCCAAAGGATTGGGTGTGTGCAGCACAAGTGCCATTTTGTTCCCTGCCCTGATTTAAGCAATACAAGGCTAGCCCTCTTGGTGCTTTTGTGAATTAGCAAGGCTTGCTGTTGAGAAGGAGAAGAGGAATAATGGTTCAGTTTAAAAGGGAACCAAAATAAATTTCTTGAATCACAGGTAAAACATTCTCAGTGTCTAGGTGAAGATTAATCTCTTTAGCGCTGTCTTTAGCTTATAGCATATTCCATCATTTTTTTCCCTTTAATCACCAAAATCAGATAAAATCAATCAAATTAACCAACACTTTTAGGAACATGTTTGCTGAACCAGAAGAATTAGTCATCAGGGCCCGTGTCCAAAGCCTATACCAGGATAGAAATATATACTATCGTTAGGGAGTATTTCAGTTTTCTCCTGTATTTCACCATAAACTGGACATTAATTTCATAGTGTTAAGCAGTTAATGGTTGCTTACTTTTACTCACATATTTATTAATGTCTTTGCACACTGTTCTTTTTTGCACATCAAACCTTCCATCTGGAATGGCTTTTCTTCTGTTTGAAATATATAGATTCTTTAGAATTCACTTTAGTAGGGATATTTTGGTGGTAAATTCACTTAACTTTTTCTTTTGTCTGAAAATGTCTTTGTTTCCTGTTTGTTCTTTTTTATAAATTTACTTATTTATTTGTTTTTATTTTTGGCTGCATTGGGTCTTTGTTGCTGTGCGCGGGCTTTCTCTAGTTGCGGCGAACAGGGGCTACTCTTCGTTGCGGTGCACAGGCTCTAGGCGCATGGGCTCAGTAGTTGTGGCTTGCGGTCTCTAGAGCACAGGCTCAGTAGTTGTGGCTCACAGGCTTAGTTGCTCCACAGCATGTGGGATCTTCCCGGGCTAGGGATTGAACCCGTGTCCCCTGCATTGGCAGGCAGATTCTTAACCACTGCACCACCAGGGAAGCCCTCTATTTATTCTTGAAAGACAGTTTTTCATGGTTTGGAAATCCAGGTTGACAGTGATTTTCTGCTGTCTATTTTCTGCAGTCTGCTGGTTTCTGCTCTTTAAGATGTGAGGTCAGCAATCCATCCAATCGTCATTCCTTTGCAGGTAATCTGCTCTTTCTTCTTGGACTCTTTTAAATATATTTTGCTTTTCTTTGTCATTCTTCAGTCTCAGTATTGTGTCTAAAATTGAATTTTAGCCTCTTGGATCTGAAGATCTTTTAATACTTCTTGAAAGTTCTCAGCCTTTTTACCTTCACATATTGTCTATTCTCAATTCTTTACCTTTTTCTGAATCTTTGAATAGGCATTATTAAAACTCTTGTCACTCTTTTCTCTCGATTTTTCATATTCTACACCTAATTTCTTCATAGTTACGTTCCAGTCCTCTGATTCTCTATGAAAGCTACAAATGCACATACCACTTCATGAGCTCTCTGTTGTACTGGACTTTGCAATGAATGAAAATAGGAGAATTCACATTAATTCTAGTTAACAGGCTCCTGGAGTCAGATGATTGGCTACCATTAGCTCTTACCTGTATATGACAGATCATGTCAGGGCAGGTGATGGAGAATATTGAAGTGGATGGTAAATGAGGTAGCAGCAGAGAAACAGGGCCATACGGCTTTGCAAAGCTTCTTAACACTATTATGCCACACATACACTCTCCCTCTGGGATGGAGGACCTGTGACCATAATTTTGTGCTAGGAAGGGGAGGCTGCTCGTCACCGGACACCACCTGGGGCAACTTATCCAGATGTAATTTTCCTTAGCAATTTTCCTATGCTTGGCTCTGTTACCATAATGGATAGGTTTCTGTCATCTGTTCCTTGAGAATATTTTGTAATATCAGTGTGAATAGTGTTAGGATTTATTTATTTATTTATTTGGCAACGAATTAAGAAGTGTGCCAATTTATTGTCAGTGAATTTGAAGAGGAAAGTATTCCCTTGCTCTGAGCTCTTAGCTCACTTCCGCTTATGAATACCCTGTTCCAGTTACTTGGGTCTGGAGCCAACATCCGTAAGTAAAATTCTGACATGGAATTATATCACTGCACATAAAATACCTTGTTTAAACCATAAAAACACTTTTAGGATTCTAATTCTTCAAAACAATGTCATATTGCTTTATACTATTCTGCAATGACAAGCAGCCTTGTACATTTTAAAGTGAAAATAAGGATGGCATTTGAAATAAAATTGCCTTTTGTCTTCTTTAAATCTAACAGATAATAACATCTAAAGAACTGAGCAGGGGAGGAAGAATCTTAGTGTCTATGGCTCATACACATGCACTTTCATCATTTCTTAGGGCCGTGACCTCTTGCTGTGTAATTTTGCCCAGAAGTTTTAAATGTTATTTTGGGAGCATTTTTGTGTACAATGGCAAGAGAGAATTAAAAGTAATATTTAGGGAGGTGCCAAATCAGGTACAGGTGTCTCCAGTCCTCAGTGTAGTTTATACAGTAAAAATTCTTAATATAATCTTACAGGGTATATTATTCAACCCACCATACAGGGGTTTGGATGAGAGATATTCTATCTGTTTAGATGAATCAGGGAAGGCTTCCTGAAGGGCACGCCATTGAATCAATCTTTGAAGGATGAACACTAATGTGGACAAAACATATTTTCTTAGCCAATAGAATTTTCCTCTAGGAAGAGCCTTGTTTTGTCTGATGGATACTGTGATAATTCTTTCTGGAGTGGGGACCAGAGACCACCAAGGTGCAGGCATAAATTATGTATCATGCTTTTGATTTACTGAGCACAGCAAGCAAAGTGAGTGTGAGCTGAATTTAGCTCTTAGGAAAATAAAGAGGATTTTTAAAGTCAGTAGAGGGCAAGAAGTGGAAGACAGATGAGGTGTCTCGGGGGGAGAGGATTTTAGGGGAGGAAGAAGGAAGTCAATGGGCAATCACATTGGGTTTTGTGTACGTGTTGCTACTATGTGAATCTTTCTCCTCTTTCCACAATATATTTGGTTAGATATCTACTTATTATTAACATATTTTAGAATTAGACCTATCAATGCCCTGCTTCAAGGCTGTTATGAATTAAGTAGAAAGGCTGTTGTTCGCAGGTTCTTAATGGATAGGACTGTGAAGACAGTGAAGGGTAATACTTTTCTTATTTGGGCTCTTAATAGAAGTTAGAGAGCAGATGCTTGAGGCTGTATTTCCTCCTGAGTGCTTAAAGTACAAATAAACTGGTTTCTTGATTAAGAGTTCATTAAAATGTTATAGAGGGCACATACAGAGTAAAGCTGGTGTGCCTTTGTGGAAATTGAGGAGTCTTGTGAAAGAGTTATGGGAATGGAGGACCATTTCAGCTCCATGTGGAGAGAGAAATAGAGTATGGTTTGATTGTAATATGGCGGAGTATAAGGAAAGTGGTAAGAGACAAGGCTGGAAAAATAATCTGGAGCCAAAGTATGAATGACCTTTCACGCGTGAAAGACCTCAATGCCAGGATTAAGTAATTGGGTCTCATTTGTTAGGAAAACAAAAAAAAGAGAGTCATAGAATATTTCTTTTGGGGTGGTAATTTAGATTTATAAAATAAGTTTTTTTTATTCTAAAAATAATGCATTTTTGTCATGTAAAGCCAAGAAATATAGAAAAAGCATAAAAAAGAAAATAGATGCTTTGGTAATCCTACCACCTATATTTTGTTGTATTCTTTCTGGAATTTTTTTGTGTGTATAGACACAGGTTTTAAAAGGTAGAAATGTCATTATGATGCACATACTGCTTTGTCAGCAGCTGCACTTGACTTATCATTGAAGACTGGATTAGAAACCTACCCTAAGTGAATAAATGTGGTTGCAATGAAGTGCTGGATTGTAGAGACCAGAGCCTGGATACTGGCAAAGCCCAGAAGAAGTCTCAAGAGAGGTAATGTCAGGGTCAGCACAGAGAAACTGGGAAAGACCAAGCAGAGCTGGTGGGCATGCTGGAGGCCAAGACTGGGGCAGAGGAAGGCTTGGTGGATGATGATTTCCAGGTTTTCAATCTGAACCTACTGAAAAATTAACCAAAGTAGGGAGTTAGGATGAGTTGTCAGTTTTGATAGAAAGTTGATAGGTTTGATTGGAGGTATGCATGGCTGTCAGCAAATCCGGGTGAAAATGTCCAGTAGAAACTGGAACAGTCAGGCGTGGTGACTAGGCCAGGGCACTGGAACAGGAACAGCAGCCTGAGTGCTTGCTCATGCATGGCTCATTTAAGTCCCCCAACCTTGCAAAGTAAAAATTATCATCGCCATTTCATAGATAAGTCTCAGCAAGATTAAATCATTAACCCACACAGCTACTAAATGGCAGAACTGAGAGTAAACACTGGCCAAACTCTTTCTGTTTTGCTAAGCAAAGAAGTGTTGAAGGGGCAGAATGAGTAGGGGAGATCATTAAAGGAAAAAGTGTACAACTACTAATATGAGTACATTTAAATACATATATATATAACCCCCCACACACATACACGTCTTCCTGTGTGTACGTGTGTGCGTGTGTGTGTGTGTGTGTGTTGAATGTTTATTATGATAGAACACAGAGGCTAAGAACATAACATATCCCTACACTAAACAATGTTTGTACAATCATGGAGCTTACATTTTAGCTATGGAAACAATCATTAGACTACTAAGTATCCATTAATTACAATTGTGACATGTGATGAAGAAGCATCAGAAGGAATTAATAATTAATAAGGGGATCTGGGGCTTCCCTGGTGGCGCAGTGGTTGAGAATCTGCCTGCCAATGCAGGAGACACAGGTTCGAGCCCTGGTCTGGGAAGATCCCACATGCCGCGGAGCAACTGGGCAACTACTGAGCCTGCGCGTCTGGAGCCTGTGCTCCGCAACAAGAGAGGCCGCGATAGTGAGAGGCCCGCGCACCGCGATGAAGAGTGGCCCCCACTCGCCGCAACTAGAGAAAGCCCTCGCACAGAAACGAAGACCCAACACAGCCAAGAATAAATAAATTAATTAATTAAAAAAAAAAAATAAGGGGATCTGACCCAATCTTTTCGGCCAAGGAAAATTTCTCTGAAGAAGTGACATCCTTCAGATATAAGTTTAAATGAAAGAAAAGGGAGAGGAAGTTATACCAGGCAGAGTGCATATCTTGAGCAAATCTCTGAGGTGGGAGAGAGGCTGGCACAGCAGAACTTCAGGATGATAAAGTGTAGAAATGGGGGAGGAAAATGGTGAGAGATTGGGTTGGAGCAACTAGCAGAGTCCAGTTCTGCAGGGTCCTGCAGGGCTCGTTTATTGTTTATTGTAATGGTAAGGAAGCCATTAAAGAGTGTGGGAAGGGGAGTGACAAGTTCATTTAAATTTGTTTACTTAAAAGACCTCTCTGGCTTGATGCAGAGAATAGATAATAATAACGTGAACTGCATTCACGCTTCTAATTCCGCATTCCCTACACAGTTGTAGAATAATAGGGCCTTGATTTTTACCACGTGACTACACCCCCTCCCACTAGATTGGGGGAAGGATATTTCCTCACCTGCTTGATCCGAGGCTGGCCATGTGGCTTGCTTTGGCCAATGGAATGTTAGCGTGTGTGCCTGGAGCAGAAGCTTTAGATGCGCAGGCGCGGTTTATCTTGGCCTCTTGCCTCGACATCAGTCATGAGAAGAACGTGCTCGTGCAACCACTGGTCCCATAAAGACACACAGACAGAGCTGAACTAAGCCAGCCCACACCCCTCAAGTGAGAAAAACAAATGACTTGTGCCGTAAGCCACTGAGAGTTCACTGCAGCTTTTGCTAACTCAGACAGGAAGGTATAAGAATGAAAGCAAAGAGACAAATTAGCGTTCTAGGTAATGGATAATGGTGCATTGGACTAAAATAATGACAGTGTGGAGATGACAGAAGGAATAGATTCCAGGGATATTTAGGCTTTAGAATTGGTAATATGGATGACTGATTGAACGCAAAACTAATGGAAAAGGAAACGTCAAAGATGGTATTTCAGCTGGAGGTTCTTGCAATATTGTTCAACTTTATGATCTTAAAGACAATTGAATATGCCCAGAGTTTTCAAGTGATGTATGTCATTTTATTTGTGACTATAGAGATTATTATTTTGGTGACAAAATTAAATAGTGACGGTCCCTTCCCCTGGGAGTCCACGGGGAGGATCCAGGCTGCTGTGTATTTACTACCATTCCTCGCTGAGAAAGCAGTACCAGCCCAGGTTTCAGAGGACCTGCTGCCAATGGGCTAAAAGCCTTCACTTTGACGTGATTGATATCTAATGTCCTGTTAAGGTTTTGGGGTTGTTACAGACATGCCAGCTTCTGCCGTTAAGAAGCACTAAATCTATCACTTTTACAAGGAAGCAAAAAAAAAACCCGATTTATTATATTTTAGTGCAGATGCTTGTCAGGCTTTCTGCCTAAGGCACACTTTGTGCCTGAACTTGGATCCGCAGCTTTATAGCCTGCCCTTTCGCCACACAATTTCCTGATTAGTTCTGGATGATCCTAATGGTTGCTTATTTTGTTTTTCCCAAGGAAGCATTGAGACATTTTCTGTCCAATGTTAGTGAGCTGCAAACAGCCTGATTTTTATTAAATTAGTGAGTAAATAAATGTTTGGCAGCCCAGTTGTTGAGATAATGGGGTTGTGAACTCCAGAAAAGTCACTAATCCAGGCAAAGACTGACTCATTCTTTCACTGTTCTCTCCCAGCAGCCAGAGGGGTTTAGGTGTCTGTACGGGTCTGTAAGCAGCTCGCTTGCTGTGGCCTTTCTGATGGAGGTTAGGGAATCAGAAGCGCTGTGACTCATTTATCAGGCAGTTTGGACTGTTGGGTCTGATTTTCTGGGTTCTGCCCGCTGAATTTGCCTCTGTTAAATTTAACTCCAGCTTAATGGTTTGTTGATCCTCTTCTTTCGACAGAGCCCAGCCACTATGGGATTACCAAAAACTTCACTTTTTGACATCAGGATTAGAAAGATTAATTAGAAGTTAAGTCTTAAATGTGTCATAATAACTTGGAAAAGATGAGATATACAATATCCCATTTTGGCTCCCCATGTTCAATTTTCCTTTAAGATTTTCACTGCAGCAGCTAACAAATACTAACATATACTGACTGATGGGTATTTCTGTCTTTTTCATTTCATAGTTCTTGGAAGTCTAGGGGAAATATGGCTGCCTATGGAGGAAGGACAGGACAAAGATCAATGTAGAAAGTGGTCTAGAAAATCCACAAGCCATGTAACCAATATAATCAACACCTCGCTGTTCAAGAGTTACCTGGGATATATTTTTAGCATCCTCACTTCCCCCATGTCCTGAAAAAAAAGCTCCTTCTTTTATGTAAAACCAAATACAAAACAAATACTTTTTTTCTGCTTTTCACTTAACAAAGATACCATTTCAGCAGAAAGGGCAGGAGATTTGGAACCAATAAACTTTGTGTTTGTCTAGTTCTGGCTTTGCCAAAAATTCATTGTATGGCCTTGGGCAAGTCACTTAACATTTCTGAGCTGCAGAGTCTTCATCCGGTAAATGAGAAGGTTTTCTTGGGTGACCTCCATGAAGATCATTTTAGGCAAAAGGCTATGTTCTTCATTCCATGGGTTGCAATTTACACGAGCCTGGATCTATTGTTTTCATATTAATATTTTTGCTTGTGTAGACAACTCTCAGAATTCACTAATCATTCTTTGACCTGATGGTAATTTGTTTTGATAATATTGATTACAATAAGTGCCATTCATTTTTCATGATTAAGAAGAAAGTGTGTCCTTTGCCTCCATTCTATTCATAGTTTTTGAGGCTATATGTCTCATCCTTTTAATCTCATAAATCTAGGAATGAAAATTTCTAAGAAGTGCAAACACAACAAACAGAATAAAATACAAAGACGAAATCAAACACACAAACCAACAAAAAATAAAGGTTAATATCAGAGGCTAAAAAATCCAAAGCAAGGTTTAGAGGAATCTAGCAAGGAACTGTGGTTTAAATTACCCACAAAATGACATCAGGTGAAGATGATCTCACTGGTTTTGTGAAAGGTGTTTCATTTCCTGGCTGTTTTGACCTTTCAGTAAAATCTCTTCGCCTTAGCAGTTGACTTCATTATCTTCTTCACATACTGCTCACCTGGACGTTTCTTAAGATGCCCTGTATCTGGGCGTCCTGAAGGACATTTTAGACAGAACTGAGGATGACTTTCAGCAGCCTCCACCCAGGATATGTTCACCCATTTCTGTGAAGGGGTCCAGATGTACTACCCCGATTTATGCCACTTTGGCATATTGATTCTTTTTCAGCTAAAGGCAATTGAGAAATAACAGACACAAGAAGAATTCATTGCCCTCTTCCTGTCTGCCTGAAAGTAGGTCATAAATTCCTTCCCGCCAACTATCTAGGATGAAGAAGAAACCCTTATCACTGGAGGTGGAGAGTCACACCAAGATTAGTCTGCGTAAACAAACCTGACTAAAATAATTATATTCCATTCATTTCCACCATATATTTCCTAGTCACTTTCTCACAATTTGTCATCCCTAGAAGCCCAAACCCCCTTCCTTTATCTAGTCATGTCTCCAGAATTTATTGCCCTTTGTTAAAATAGTATATAAGCTCCCGAGTCTGTTTCTTTGGGTTTTCACTTTTCTGTGATAACCCCTATGCACATAAAATTAAAAACATTAATAAAATTTGTATGCCTTTCCTACTGTTAATATGTATTTTGTCAGTTCAATTCACAGGCCCCAGCCACCGAACTTGAAAATAGAGGAAAAGATTTTTTTCCTCCCCTACACCTGAAATCCATTTACTTTCTGGGAGAAGGCCAAGAGACCCTCTGCCAACAAGCCCTAACTGTGGCCTTTTAAAGAGGAAGAAGTGAATCTGTATAGCTGTAACGGCCAAGGGAAGTCAGGAATGTGCAATGCAGTGATGCCAGATGGAATTTGGCTAGCAGAGAATCTTCGTGGTTGGTAAGAGGTCAGAACCTTTGGTAACTACATCCTTGTTACAATGTAGACTTTGACTTTCTGACTGTTTTCCTTTAGGTTATGTTTTATGTTTGTAGTCTGAAAATGTTTTCCACTAATTGCAATTTTTTTTTAAACATCTTTAGTGGAGTATGATTGCTTTACAATGTTGTGTTAGTTTCTGCTGTATAACAAAGTGAATCAGCTATATGCATACATATATCCCTATATCCCCTTCTTCTTGCGTCTCCCTCCCACCCTCTCTATCCCACCCCTGTAGGTGGTCACAAAGCACCAAGCTGATCTCCCTGTGCTATGCAGCTGCTTCCCACTAGCTATCTATTTTACATTTGGTAGTGTGTATATGTCCATGCTACTCTCTCACTTCGTCCTAGCTTCCCCTTCCCCCTCCCCATGTCCTCAAGTCCATTCTGTATGTCTGCATCTTTATTCCTGCCCTGCCCCTAAGTTCATCATAACCATTTTTGCCTCAGATTTCTTTGCAAGAACTCTTGTTTTATTCAAGAAGCCTTAGTTTATTTACCACCATCTTTTTATATATAAAACTAAGTTTTTAAAGAAAAGTAAAGGTGTTTAAAAAGAGTCCAAAGCATGGTGCAAATTACTTGTAAATGTACAGTATTTTGCCATGTAATTTTCTATGACTTTCAAGGGACAGAAACCAAGCAGAATGTGGTCTGAGTAGATTTTTGTGCACAGTAATCTCCTCTAATATATCACACTTAGAGAAATTTATGTTAATTTGACCATTGCTTACCTTTGGAGGAGCTTTAGCATTTAATAGCCATCATTACAGCTGTATCCTTAATTCTGCTTCATTCATTTATTTAAAACATCTATTTAATACTTAAAATACGACAGGCACTGTGCCAGTGCTGAGAATACAAAGATGAAAATCCTGAGTTCTTGACTCACTTTGACTCCTTCAGTTGGCAAATATGGAGGCATTTGCTGAAAATTAGGTCAAGTGCCTATAAAATCTCTAATTTTTACTACATGAATTGCATAGCTTGTTTTCATGCAAATATGGTCCTAGAAAATTTTGGCTTAATGAATAAAAATAGCCCAAAGTATTTTCATTTATTGGAATAGCTTACCATTAAAGACTGATTCCAATAAAGAAGAGCAAATACATATATATGAATATATATATTCAATATTTCAATATCTAGGAATATATTAATTCCTAAATATAGTTTTAAATTATTTTTAGTTCTTCACAAAACTGTTTTCATACATGCTTAATTTCTTGGTCACAAGAAACTGATCACGTACCTTTAAATTAGAAAAAATTTGAGCGTGCGTGTGTGCACGCGTGCATACGTGTGTTTACGAGTGTTGCATCCTCACATATAGTCAAAGTGGCTTCCAGTTCTGTCTTTTATAGACCAAAATTTATATTTGGCTTTGAAT
Source organism: Balaenoptera musculus (assembly GCF_009873245.2). Lineage (NCBI taxonomy): Eukaryota > Metazoa > Chordata > Mammalia > Artiodactyla > Balaenopteridae > Balaenoptera > Balaenoptera musculus. Next base: position 20,228,426 of record NC_045796.1, read on the forward strand.
TGCTTATTTTTATTTTGTGATAGATCAGAAATAAGAACAGACTTGGCATAATTATAGTTATTCTAAAATTTAATACATTCTTTTAAGTGGAAATTGAAAATAATTTCTAATATATATGCCTGCTTTTTAAATTATCCAAATTTCTAAGTGATTTTAGGATTCTGCATTCACCATACACTTACTTTTTAATCTTACTTTGTACATTTTTTAAAGCCTCAGGATGTGTGTATAGGGGATTTCTAACAACCTAAACATTTAGCTAGATGTTAAGAGATCTTATGAAAGGGTGAATGTTTTCATACTATTTTTTTTTTCATGTTTCTTTCCTTCCTCTCTTGTATAAAGTTTGGGTTATACAATGTGTGCTTATTACCTAAAAGACAAATTTCCTTAAAAAGAAAAACATTTTATTCTTTACTCACCATTCAGTTCAGATCAAACTTGACCAGGGATGTAGGATTGGAGATCCTTGCTTTGGTTCAGAGCTGAAAATATGCACTTTTTATGATCTCTCCCTACTATATGATTCTCACATGGGTATGAGAATCCCTGGTGTCATGAAAGAAAATCGCTGGGGGTCGATTTTTTTGAATTACAAATTCATTCCAGGTAAAAGGAGACGGGAGATAGGTAGCGCTGAGAATAAAGCAAAGACATATCCTTCTGAAACAAGTGTGGGGCTTTGCTGACCCTCAGAGACTTAAGTTTGTCTGAACCCCAGCTTGAGTGTCTGAGAATTTAGAGCCCTTCTCACCATGTCAGTAACTTCTGACATATTTTTTTCCCTTGTTGTTTCCTCTGGACTTTTTTCCATTAGTGTTTTAAGATATAGTGTATTACTAGAAAAGCTGAGATGCAGTAAGGTCAACAGGTCAGGAGATAGTTGCCATGGCAAAGATATTTACTCCCATTTCCCAAGAGGAGGAGTCATGCCCAGCCATGGAGATCGCTTGGGGAATTATCAAGGTCAGCATGAAGCTGAGGGAAGGCGGGGAGTTGGTGGGAAGAGGGATGTGAGCAGGGGCCTTTACTGGGGTTTCTACAGGAAACAACAGGCAAGGGAGGGTAAGCAGGCTTAGGATTGGCTAGTTTGGAAAATTGCAGCAGGCTCTGGGGGTTAGGAACTGTTCCTAGTTGTCTGGTAACTGGCACTGGGGTGAGAGAGCAGATGGGCAGTGGCCCAGAGTACGAGAGCCCCACAAAAGAGGTGGCTGGTGGTGTGGACTCCGGACTGGTGGGTTTGCATTTGAAAAGCCTGCTCCTGGGTGAGTTGTTGACTATCTCCAGGAACTGGCTAACTCCGGGAGGGCCCGCAAGACTCCAGATGCCAAAGCATCAGAATACCGAAAACAAAAAGGCAAACAACTAGGTCCAACTCCCTATCTTGGTTCTTCCCCTTAAAGACCTGAGCCAAAAGTATAGCCCTTTTATCAGTTCCCACAAAAGTTCTCATCACACCAAGAATTTTGTTAGTTTAGGCTTTAAAGCGTGAAAGGAAAGTTACAAGGAGTTATGAACAACTGTCTTTTTCTAGCTCCTTCTTTCCTGTCCAGTGCAAACAACAATGTCCCCCTCGTTCCCTCCAGTAGGGCAAATCCTTACATTTAGGCCCTCCAAAGTCTTAGTTTCTACTACAACCAGGGGTTTCAAATAATTTTCTGAGCATTGGTAGATCACTTCTCCTTATGATAAATGCTTCCGTCGACTGCTAAGAAAATAAAAAATTCCCTATCTCATACTGATAACATCAAAACATATATAAACATCACACTGATAAGATGGTTGGAGGAGAACCGAAAGTAACAAAAGCAAGAAGTGGCTTTAACCATGAAACTGAAGTGAAGGTGCAGAATGAGGCACTGTTGACTTCTAGTGACAGTTTTGGCAGCAGCGTTGATAAACCTGCCATGACTTTGCTCCCAGAGGCAGGATGTGGTCTGTGAGCTTATGTAGACGGAATTTATTGTATGTGCTTATATTATTATAATGCAATTTGTGTTACCGTTTTGGGGGAATCAAGGACGGTTTGCTAGACAGCACGGGAAAGGGCTCCTGGGCATACAAACCCTGCCTGGTGTGTAGCTGTTTCTATAACTGCGTACAACTTGTGCCCTTGGTTATTCTGGGCCAAGCGAAAACCAGAAAACAACCTATGAGTATCTTTATGAGTATAAAGTATCTCTGTGAGTATAAATATCTGCCCACATAAGGCACATGTGATGGCTAATTTTATGTGTAAACTTGACTGGGCTGTAGGATATCCAGATAGCTGGTAAAACATTATTTCTGGGTGTGTCTGTGAAGGTGTTTCTAGAAGAGATTTAGCATTTGACTTGGTAGACTGAATAAAGATCACACTCACGTGTGAGATGGCATCATCCATTCCTCTGAGGGCCTGGAGAAAACAAAAAGGCAGAGGGGCGAATTTGCTCTCCAAGCTGGGACAACCAGTGCTCCTGGGGTTCTCAGTCTTTTGGACTCAAACTGACTTACACCCCCAGCTTTCCTAGTTCCCTGTTGGTTATGTTTCTCTGGAGAACCCTGAGTAATACTTGAGTAACTGGGAGCAAGCGTTCCTGATCCGTGGAATAAAAGCTGTGCGGTTTGTTTGCTGTGTTCCCTTGGACCTGACTGAGGCTCACAATCTCCTCATTTGTGAAATGGAAATAACGCCTGGATCACATGACTGCATGAATTACTCCAAAGAATGTATTTAAAAGTGTTTAGCCTCAAGTTTAGTGCTGTTGGTGGTTACCATTCTCTGGCTAAATTAATCTCAAGTACAATTACAACCTAAATCTCAGCGTAATCAACACTTTCATGTGTCTGAAAGTGATTGATGGGCACAATATTTGTTACAACGTTCAGACATTCTAGAGACAAAAGAAACTGGACAGAGATTTACTTCTGAAATACATGTTGGCTCGTCTTCCTGCCAGCTGCAAGTGTTTTGAGCCGAACTGGAGGGGTAATCAAGCCTGACGGTACGAGATACTCCTCTCCATGGAGCCAGGGCTGCTGACTGTGGTTCAGGCTTCATCATCGTCAGATAAGTGGCGCTTCGAGGAGCTGGAGAGGGAGAGGCTGCAGAGTGGGCCACAAAGAGCTCTTGATGAAGAGCTGTGAGTACTCTCTGATTTGCATTCAAAGAAATCAAGAATTTACTGCCAAGGCATCTCGATTTTGCCATAGCTGCTTCCTTCTTATTTCCAAGTTATTATTATACATGTATTAAGCTCTCACGGTGCATGGCACAAGGCAAGTAAAGAAAGCCCTGTCGTAGGGCAGCTTCCGCTTTATCTTTTAAACCAAAGTTTAGGGTTACCCACCAATAGAATAGCACGGTAAATGAAGCAGCTAATAGGATACTCCTGGACCTTTTCCTAGTTATTCTGCGATATCAAAACAAGTTATGTTTAATGACAAAAATTATCAGTATATCTGTGGTTAACCACTACAGTCAGGATGTGGGACAGACTGGAAAGCAGAGGATTAAATAAGCCCCATAATCCACTTTCTGTTGGTTCTGAGAGACAGAATATACAAACAGACAATGGCCAGACCACAGACAAAAACAGAACTTCGACCCACAACCTGAAGCAACCTGCCCAGGAAACCAACCCCTCATCAACAATAAGCAGTGCAGGGACTTCCCTGGTGGCACAGTGGTTAAGAATCAGCCTGCCAATGCAGGGGACACAGGTTTGATCCCTGATCCGGGAAGATCCCACATGCCGCGGAGCAACTAAGCCAGTGTGCCACAACTACTGAGACTGCTCTCTAGAGCCCACGAGCCACAACTACTGAGCCCTCACGCCACAACTACTGAAGCCCCTGCACCTAGATCCTGTGTTCTGCAACGAAGAGTAGTCCCCGCTTGCTGCAGCTAGAGAAAGCCCATGTGCAGCAATGAAGACCAACACAGCTATTAATTAATTAATTAATTAATTAAAAATAAGCAGTGCAGGAGGAGCACGGCCTGCAGTAAGTCACACTTGAAGGAAGCCAGATTTCTAGCTCTAGTGACAAGACACAAAGCTAAACAATAACTTCTGTAACAATCAGCCCCAAATGGCCAGGACATGATTAATAATTGACAGCTTCCCGGGCTTCTCTGGCGGTGCAGTGGTTGGGAATCCATCTGCCGGTGCAGAGGACATGGGTTTGAGCCCTGGTCCGAGAGGATCCCATGTGCTGCGGAGCAACTGGGCCCCTGGGCCACAGCTACTGACCTTGCGCTCTAGAACCCACAAGCCACAACTACTGAGGCTGCGCTCTGGAGCTGGCAAGCCGCAACTACTGAAGCCCACGCGCCTAGAGCCCATGCTCCGAGGCGGGAGAAGCCACCGCAATGAGAAGCCCACACACCGCAACGAAGAGTAGCCCCCGCTCACCACAAGGAGACCCGCACAGCAACGAGGACCCAACGCAGCCAAAAATAAATAAATAAAATAAATATATTAAAAAAAATAAAATAATTGACAGCTTCCCTAATTTTTGCCCCCATGTTCAACTTAGGACCAACCAGAGAAAGCCAAATATGTACCTCTAACCAATCAGAGAGCACTTCTGCTTATCCCACCCACAGCTTCTCTGTGCCAACATCCTCCAATCTGGGTACGCCTGAAGTCTTCCCTTTTCTTCACTCTGAAGTTTTCCCACTCCTCTGCCTGCCTTTGAGTGTCTACCGAGTGATGATGGCTGATACCCTTGCTGTAGCAAGTTCAGAATTGCCTTTGCTTTCCTCATTTGGTTGGTCTTCATTCACTTCCATAGTTCTAAGGGCAAGAGGGCTGAGGATGGATGGTTCCATACAAATACTTCTCCTCCCCCCCCCCCAGGGGAGAACTCAGTGACCTCCAAGACTGGCCAATGGCATCCGCATCCTAAGTGGACTGCCCAGTGTGTTTGTGTGCAAGTGGGTGAACACAGAGACCTCAATGTGTGCGGGCAACCAAAGCTCATATCTTAGCAATGAACCTGAGAGACTGGGTATAGAAATGGCAAAAACAAAACAGCACAGCCCCTCCAGGACTCTGAGAGGATTAAGTTGGAAAGTCAATAGCTTGCAAAGAACCACAAAATACAAACTGAGCAGTACTTTCAAGTGTTCAATGTACTGCTGTGAAATCTCAAAACACTACTGACTATAGCAATTTTATGACAATATTTTTCTAACTTTTAAACTGTTTTTGACATAGCCTTGAAATTCATGTAAAAGGATTTTCCCCCTACCTTAAACACATCAAAGCAGGGCTTCAGGCAGAGGGATAACTCAGGGAGTTTCAGTACTATGAAAGTCAATTTGGAAAAGGTAAACTCACAAAGTAAAAGCGCAGTTACAAAAGCATCATTGGAAGAAACAAAACCCAATAGAAGTTACTAATAACAGAGCATTTTCACTCAGTTTCACTTACCAAAAATAACTGTAGACACAACACAATTGTGATTAAGACCTTTTACCTGTAGAATGGATCTTCCTTACCTCACTAATTTTCAGTGCTAATTGAGCTGTATTTCTTCAGTGACTTGATTGCTTCTTATTTGTGTGTTATTAGCTACAAGGGTCATTGCTGCAGTGCTGGGAGCCCCCACTGGGGCTTTAGAAATCTGGAGGCTCCTACTTACCCCCTTAGGTTGGTAGTTCTTAACCGTGGCAGTTCATTATAACCAGCCCACCTCAGACCAATTAAATCATAACCTCTCAGTATATTTTCAAAAAGAGCTCCCCAGTGATTCTAATGGGAACAGAGTTGAAAAAACACTCTCCTTGAAGAAGCAAGATTTCCTTGACAGTAAGTGTCACCTTGAACTGTATTCACTTTGTTTGAGGGTTGTCAAAATTTAATAAAGCAACTTTTACCTTGTCCGTTTTAAAGTGATCATATCACAGAGTTACAAACCGGAGTATCTGGAACCTTGCCTGGTTTTTTTCAATACCGTGTGTCCCAGGACCCAAGGGGATGGTGGTGGGGTCACCTGACTTGGAATTATAGGATGTGGAAGGCAGATTCATGGATTACTTCTCTGTTGCTTCAGTTTTCAATATGAAAATGATCAGCCTCATATAGGAGGCAAAGAGTTGACGAGTGATCATATGCCAAGTTGGTTGTCTGAATGGCCAGTGAGGACACAGTATCTCATGCTGGCTCTGTAAGACAGTCCAGTGTTCTTTCACCATTGCCAGAGACCACCCAAAGGACACAGGACCTACAGATGTGGTGGCACCTTTGCATTGATGAATTAGAGAAAGCCTTAGGAAACTGATTTAGAGACCTGGGTTCTGCACTTATTGGGCCTCTGAGGTCTCAGATTTGGATGCAGAGATATCACCAAGTGACTCTTCATGAGGGACTCAGATTTTTAGAATTCACGAGATCACAAATAGAGTAAAGATCACCTTCAGAATAGAATAAATCAGAACAGTGTGACTAGACTGTCTAAAACCTTCAGTACCTGGGCAATTAGGGGAGGAAAGCTAGAGTGCCAGCTCCTTCACCAATCCTCTCCTAAGGTGGCAGGGGATCTGGCCTTTGAGCTCCCATTGCCTGGAACTTTCCTTGAACAGACACATCTGGTGACAGCATTTGAAGCCTCCTGAGAAGTGAATATTTAGAAAGCGCTCTGCATTCCTGATTTACTTAGAATATATTTTTGTAGAAATGACTGCTTTAGATCGTCTCTTAATTTCTCCCACCCCCTTTAACTGTCAGAGCTTCGTCCTCTATTAAATGGGTATGGTTTTCCTTAGCATTTGGAAAGATATAAAATATGCTCATTGTTCTTGAACTTCTCATTAGTCTAGGAAAAAAGAGTTTTGACAACTAGCTGCTGGACAATCATCGACAGGAAGACACTGGAACTCACCAAAAACGATACCCCACATCCAAAGACAAAGCAGAAACCACAGTGAGATTGTACGAGGGGCGCAGTCACAATAAAATCAAATCCCATAACTTCTGGGTGGGTGACTCACAAACTGGAGAACAATTATACCACAGAAGTCCACCCACTGGAGTGGAGGTTCTGAGCCCCACATCAGGCTTCCCAACCTGGGAATCCGGAAACAGGAGGAGGAATTCCTAGAGAATCAGACTTTGAAGGCTAACGGGATTTGATTGCAGGACTTCCACAGGACTGGGGGAAACAGAGACTCGAATCTTGGAGGACACACACAAAGTAGTGTGTGCATTGGGACCCAGGGGAAGGAGCAGTGACACAAATGGATTAAAGTTTTACTGAGCTCTGCCCACCAAAGCAACAGCCAGCTCTACCCACCACCAGTCCCTCCCATCAGGAAACATGCACAAGCCACTTAGGTAGCCTCATCCACCAGAGGGCAGACAGCAGAAGCAAGAAGAACTATAATCCTGCAGCCTGTGGAATAAAAACCACATTCACAGAAAGATAGGCAAGATGAAAAGGCAGAGGGCTATATACCAGATGAAGAAACAAGATAAAACCCCAGAAAAACAACTAAATGAAGTGGAGATAGTCAACCTTCCAGAAAAAGAATTCAGAATAATGATAGTGAAGATGAACCAGGACCTCGGGGAAAAAAATGGAGGCAAAGATCAAGAAGATGCAAGAAATGTTTAACAAAGATCTAAAAGAATTAAAGAACAAACAAACAGAGATGAACAACACAATAACTGAAATGAAAACTACACTAGAAGGAATCAATAGCAGAATAACTGAGGCAGAGGAACAGATAAGTGACCTGGAAGACAGAATGGTGGAATTCACTGCTGTGGAACAGAATAAAGAACAAAGAATGAAAAGAAATGAAGACAGCCTAAGAGACCTCTGGGACAATATTAAACGCAACAACATTCGCATTATAGGGGTCCCAGAAGGAGAAGAGAGAGAGAAAGGATGCAAGAAAATATTTGAAGAGATTATAGTCAAAAACTTCCCTAACATGGGAAAAGAAATAGCCACCCAAGTCCAAGAAGTGCAGAGAGTCCCATACAGGATAAACCCAAGGAGAAACATGCCGAGACACATAGTAATCAAATTGGCAAAAATTAAAGACAAAAATTATTGAAAGCAGCAAGGGAAAAATGACAAATAACATACAAGGGAACTCCCATAAGGTTAACAGCTGATTTCTCAGCAGAAACTCTACAAGCCAGAAGGGAGTGGCATGATATACTTAAAGTGATGAAAGGGAAGAACCTACAACCAAGATTACTCTGCCCGGCAAGGATCTCACTCAGATTTGATGGAGAAATCAAAAGCTTTACAGACAGGCAAAAGCTAAGAGAATTCATCACCACAAAACCAGCTCTACAACAAATGCTAAAGGAACTTCTCTAAGTGGGAAACACAAGAGAAGAAAAGGACCTACAAAAACAAACCCAAAACAATTAACAAAATGGTCATAGGAATATACATATCGATAATTACCTTAAGCGTGAATGGATTAAATGCTCCAAACAAAAGACACAGGCTTGCTGAATGGATACAAAAATAAGACCCACATATATGCTGTCTACAAGAGACCCACTTCAGACCTAGGGACACATACAGACTGAAAGTGGGGGGATGGAAAAAGATATTCCATGCAAATGGAAATCAAAAGAAAGCTGGAGTAGCAATACTCATATCAGATAAAATAGACTTTAAAATAAAGAATGTTACAAGAGACAAGGAAGGACACTACATAATGATCAAGGGATCAATCCAAGAAGAAGATAGATAAAACAATTATAAATATATATGCACCCGACATAGGAGCACCTCAATACATAATGCAACTGCTAACAGCTATAAAAGAGGAAATCGACAGTAACACAATAATAGTGGGGGACTTTAACACCTCACTTACACCAATGGACAGATCATCCAAACAGAAAATTAATAAGGAAACACAAGCTTTAAATGGCACAATAGACCAGATAGATTTAATTGATATTTATAGGACATTCCATCCAAAAAGAGAAGATTACACTTTCTTCTCAAGTGTGCACAGAACATTCTCCAGGATCATATCTTGGGTCACAAATCAAGCCTCAGTAAACTTAAGAAAATTGAAATCATATCAAGCATCTTTTCTGGCCAAAACGCTATGAGATTAGAAAGCAATTACAGGGGAAAAACGTAAAAAACAAACACATGGAGGCTAAACAATACGTTACTAAATAACCAAGAGATCACTTAAGAAATCAAAGAGGAAATCCAAAAATACCTAGAGACAAATGATAATGAAAACACAATGATCCAAAACCTATGGGATGTGGCAAAAGCAGTTCTAAGAGGGAAGTTTATAGCTATACAAGCCTACCTCAAGAAACAAGAAAAATCTCAAATAAACAATCTAACCTTACACCTAAAGGAACTAGAGAAAGAAGAACAAACAAAACCCAAAGTTAGCAGAAGGAAAGAAATCATAAAGATCAGAGCAGAAATAAATGAAATAGATAGAAACAAAGAAAACAATAGCAAAGATCAATAAGACTAAAAGCTGGTTCTTTGCGACGATAAACAAAATTGATACACCATTAGCCAGACTCATCAAGAAAAAGAGGGAGGGGACTCAAATCAATAAAATTTGAAATGAAAAAGGAGAAGTTACAACAGACACCGCAGAAATACAAAGCATCCTAAGAGACTACTATAAGCAACTCTATGCCAATAAAATGGACAACCTGGAAGAGATGGACAAATTCTTAGAAAGGTAAAACCTTCCAAGACTGAACCAGGAAGAAATAGAAAATATGAACAGACCAATCACAAGTAATGAAATTGACACTGTGATTAAAAATCTTCCAACAAACAGAAGTCCAGGACCAGATGGCTTCACAGGTGAATTCTATCAAACATTTAGAGAAGAGCTAACACCCATCCTTCTCAGACTCTTCCAAAAAACTGCAGAGGAAGGAACACTCCCAAACTCATTCTACGGGGCCACCATCACCCTGATACCAAAACCAGACAAAGATACTACAAAAAAAGAAAATTACAGACCAATATCACTGATGAATATAGATGCAAAAATCCTCACCAAAATACTAGCAAACAGAGTCCAACAACACATTAAAAGGATCATACACCATGATCAAGTGGGATTTATCCCAGGGATGCAAGGATTCTTCAGTATGCACAAATCAATCAATGTGATACACCATATTAATAAATTGAAGAAGAAAAACCATATGATCATCTCAATAGATGCAGAAAAACTTTTGACAAAATTCAACACCCATTTATGATAAAAACTCTCCAGAGAGTGGGCATAGAGGGAATCTACCTCAACATAAGAAAGGCCATATACGACAAACCCACAGCAAACATCATTCTCAATGGTGAAAAACTGAAAGCATTTCCTCTAAGATCAGGAACAAGACAAGGATGTCCACTCTCACCCCTATTATTCAACATAGTTTTGGAAGTCCTAGCCACGGCAATCAGAGAAGAAAAAGAAATAAAAGAATACAAATTGGAAAAGAAGAAGTAAAACTGTCACTGTTTGCAGATGACATGATACTATACTTAGAGAATCCTAAAGATGCCACCAGAAAACTACTAGAGCTAATCAATGAATTTGGTAAAGTTGCAGGATACAAAATTAATGCAGAGAAATCTCTTGCATTCCTATACACTAATGATGAAAAATCTGAAAGAGAAATTAAGGAAACACTCCCATTTACCATTGCAACAGAAAGAATAAAAATACCTAAGAATAAACCTACCTAGGGAGACAAAAGACCTGTATGCAGAAAAGTATAAGACCCTGTTGAAAGAAATTAAAGATGATATCAACAGATGGAGAGATATACCATGGTATTGGATTGGAAGAATCAATATTGTGAAAATGACTATACTACCCAAAGCAATCTACAGATTCAATGCAATCCCTATCAAATTACCAATGGCATTTTTTACAGAACTAGAACAAGAAATCTTAAAATTTGTATGGAAACACAAAAGACCCCGAAAAGCCAAAGCAGTCTTGAGGGAAAAAAACGGAGCTGGAGGAATCAGGCTCCCTGACTTCAGACTATACTACAAAGCTACAGTAATCAAGACAATATGGTACTGGCACAAAAACAGAAATATAGAACAATGGAACAGAATAGAAAGCCCAGAGATAAACCCACACACCTATGGTCAACTAATCTATGACAAAGGAGGCAAGGATATACAATGGAGAAAAGACAGTCTCTTCAATAAGTGGTGCTGGGAAAACTGGACAGCTACATGTGAAAGAATGAAATTAGAACACTCCCTAACACCACACACAAAAATAAACTCAAAATGGATCAGAGACCTAAATGTAAGACCAGACACTATAAAACTCTTAGAGGAAAACATAGGAAGAACACTCTCTGACATAAATCACAGCAAGATCCTTTTTGACTCACCTCCTAGAGTAATGGAAATAAAAACAAAAATAAACAAATGGGACCTAATGAAACTTCAAAGCTTTTGCACAGCAAAGGAAACCATAAACAAGATGAAAAGACAACCCTCAGAATGGGAGAAAATATTTGCAAACAAATCAACGGACAAAGGGTTAATCTCCAAAATATATAAACAGCTCATGCAGCTCAATATTAAAAAAACAAACAACCCAATCAAAAAATGGGCAGAAGACCTAAATAGGCATTACTCCAAAGAGGACATGCAGATAGCCAAGAAGCACATGAAAAGCTGCTCAACATCACTAATTATTAGAGAAATGCAAATCAAAACTACAATGTGATATCACCTCACACCAGTTAGAACGGGCATCTTCAGAAAATCTACAAACAACAAATGCTGGAGAGGGTGTGGAGAAAAGAGAACCCTCTTGCACTGCTGGTGGGAATGTAAATTGATACAACCACTATGGAGAACAGTATGGAGGTTCCTTAAAAAACTAAAAATAGAGCTACCACATGACCCAGCAATCCCACCACTGGGCATATACCCTGAGAAAACCATAATTCAAAAAGACACATGTACCCCAATATTCATTGCAGCACAATTTACAATAACCAGGTCATGGAAGCAATGTAAATGCCCATTGACAGATGAATGGATAAAGAAGATGTGGCACATATATCCAATGGAATATTACTCAGCCATAAAAAGGAACGAAATTGGGTCATTTGTAGAGACGTGGATGAATCTAGAGACTGTCATACAGAGTGAAGTAAGTCACAAAGAGAAAAACAAATATCACCTATTAATGCATATATGTGGAACCTAGAAAAATGGTATAGATGAACCGGTTTGCAGGGCAGAAATAGAGACACAGATGTAGAGAACAAATGGATGGACACCAAGGGGGAAAGCAGTGGGGAGGTGGGGGTAGTGGTGTGATGAATTGGGAGATTGGGAATGACATGTATACACTTATGTGTATAAAATTGATGACTAATAAGAACCTGCTGTATAAAAAAATAAATAAAATTAAATTAAAAAAAAAAAAAGAGTTTCAGGATAATATGCGCCCTCACCCTCACTCAAGGTAGAGAAGTGCCTCAAGGATATTGTTTTGTGTATGATTCCTTTCAGAGGTGGGTGATGTACGCTGGCACCCCTAATTGTGCCTTTATTGCTTACCAGTAACTGAGCACTACTCTTGCAGAAGCACAAAGATGGTCTATGAGTAAAATCATTTTAGCATAAGCGATGCTTTTACCATTCAGCAGATTCTCAATTACATTTGCAAGTGGAATAAGGGGGCATAAGTAAGTGAAATCATAAAGAGTATTATAGTTAAAATTTTTTTTTAAGTTTTTAAATGTTTTTAGTAGGCTTTATTTCTTAGACCAGTTTTAGCTTCACAGCAAAACTGAGCAGAAGTTACAGAGATTTCCCATATACTCTCTGCCCCCATACACGCATAGCCTCTTCTATTATCAGCATACCCTACCGGAGTGGTTCATTTATTACAACTGGTGAACCTACATTGACACATTATTATCATCCAAAGTTCATAGTTTACATTAGGATTCACTCTTGATGTTGTATATTCTATGGGTTTGCAGAAAGGTATAATGACATGTGTCCACCCTTATAGTATCATACAGAGTAGTGTCAGTGCCCTATCTATTCATCCCTCCCCCTCCTTAAGATTTAATTAGTCAATCCAATAACTCCTCTTCCAAAACTGTGTTAATTTATTCAACAGATATTGTGTGAATGCTTGTCAGGTGCCACACACTGATGCAGGCACTGGACACACAGCAATAAACAAAGCAGCTCAAGATCCAGTCTCTCTGATAAAAATTAATTAAAAATTAATTTTAAAAATCCGTTCTCTCTCAAATTTTAGAGGGAGAGAGATAAACAATAAACCAGCACACGAATAACATAATCTGAAAAGGAATTAGTGTTGTGAAGAAGACAGAACGGGTAACATACTAGACAGTGATGGGGGTGGTGCAAGGCTTCTCTATAATGGGCAGCTGAGGAGTCACCTTTCTGAGGGGGGTGCATTTGAGCTGATACCTGACCCATGAGAAAGACTCAGCCATTCAGAGATTGGGAGGAGAGTGCGGCATAGAGCGAAAAACAAATTTAATTTTTCCCCTAAACAGGAATAAACTGGTGCACTTGAGAAATGGAAAGAAGCCCTTTGTGCCTGGGGCATAGTGAGGGGACTGGAGAAAGGCAGGAGGGGAAGAGAGGTTCATGGGGCCAGACCGTGCAAGGCTTCCGAGGTCACGGTAAGGCACTGAGGTTTTTTCCCAGGTGAAACGGGGAGGCATGGTAGGCTGTGAAAAAGGGGAATGTGTTTTATGAAGTCACATGAACTACTTGGTGGAGACTAGTGGAGACTTTGTGGAGAGAGGAGGGAGGAAGAATGGGAAGCCATAAGATGGGTTAAGAGGCCCTTGCAGTGGTCTAGGTGAGGGCTGGCTGTGGCTTGGACGATGGTGGTTGCAGCGGACACAGAGAGAAATGAACAAGGAGGCAGAGTCAACAGGCCTCGATGATGGACCAGAAACAGGAGGTGAAGGAACAAGGGCAATCAAAGGTGACCGACGGTGGTATCAACATTTACAAGACAGGAAAGAAAAAGAAACAGGTATTTTTTGTTTTGTGGGGGAGGTTTGGTGGGATCAGTAGTTGTGTTAGAACTGTTAACACAGTTAACTGGGTTAATCAGTTAATCAGCAGCTGGGTGGAAAAGATTTTTGGTGCTCTAGAAAGAGTTGGGCTGAAGATGTAGATCTGGGAATCATCAGTGAAGAAATTGTATTTAAAGTCAAGGGACTAGATGAGATCATCTAAAGGAGAAGATTCAGGGAGGAAAGAAGAGTACCTGTTTTGGACCCTGGCAGGGGAGGAAGAGATGGTACGAAGCCTGAAAAGAGTGGCCAAAGTGGAAGCAACTTGATATTTCAGTGGAAAACACGTCAGCCAGCTGGGAGTGTGTTGAAGAGAAAACGGGAGGTGGATGCAGCAAATATTTCCATAAGTTTTGCTGTGAAGGGGAGAGAGAGGAGCAAGTAGCTGGAGGTGGGTGTGAGGTCAAAGGAAGATTTATTTATTTACTTTTATGACAGAGCTACCAGAGCCTGTTTGTCAGCTGATGGTTATGGGGTGAACCGGTCAATGCTAGAGTCAGACAGCAAAATCCAGAGGCTTGGTTGTAACGTCTTCCTACCACCCCATCCAGCAGGATGAATTATTCTCGTGTTTCAAACCATAGGGTTTGCTTAATAATATTTGTAATATTTTATCATGGTAAATTATGTAAATTTCTGTCTCCCAAGTGAATTGTACACTCCTTGGGAGAACAGGTCTCCTTTATTAATTGTCGACTCTGTCAAGCTCTTTATTAGGCACCTTCTATGTGTGATCTCAGTACCTCTTCACAACAGCCCTTTCTGGGAGATATAATCCTCTTTATTTTATAGATGAAGAAATCCAGGCTCAAACAGGCTAACTGACATACAGTAATGTGGGTGGTGGGTCGAACGCCGAGCTGAGATTCCAGCTCACGTCTGCCTGACTCTAAGCCACGCATTTTCTGTCCCTGCACTTCTTCTTCAGTGTCTTCTGCTCTGCACCCTGGTGCCTGCTCAGCACAGCTCGGCATCAAGCATGTACTAACCAGAAATTCCATAACGGTGACTGAAGTAAAACAAAGCTCCAGTGATAGACCTTAACAGCCTGCTATTCAATTGCTCCATCGTTCTCCTGTTTCTGATAATATATTCCATTTGTGGATCTAGAGGGGATATCCTAGATGGTTCACACTCATACTGGTCCCTCTACTGGAATCCCACTGCAGGTCTTGATCAGGAGAGAGGCAGAAACAGGGGAGCTGGTGCTGGAGGGCAGCTGAGCTCCTGGCAACAGCTGCTGCCTGCTTGCGACTGGCTTGCTGGGGGACGAGCAGTTGGAAGCCGAGAACCGTTGGCTAAGTAAGTGAAGGTGATTTGCTGCAATAAGGCAATGGCACAAAGTCAGAGAATTTAATTCTTTTTTTTAACATCAAAGTGATGATTATTTCCTTTTGTTTGGAAGTTTTCCTTCTCTGGAGTCTTTTGCCAAATTTATCACATAGTTAAGATAACCTCATGCAATTTGCTTGCAAAAAAATAGAAGATTTCATTTTCGGAGCTTTGGTATTTTATTTCAGTCATCAAATACACGTGCTTCTTTGTTTCATGTAAATTTAATGTAGAAAAACAATTTTGTCCAGTTGCCAGAAAGGTAGATACTGAGCCAAGAGCCAAATATTTGCTGTAGCTGAATGAAGCCAATCCATTGTACCTTATCTATGCCAACAGTTTTCTATATACTTTGGGGACTACAAAATAATTGCTATTCTTAGGAATTTTCGTGTAATTGGGATCCCAGGATGTGAACAAATACTTCAACCACCATAACAGTAGGATTCAATTAAGTGCCAATCATTCATTCAGAAAGCCCATACTGTTTACCTATTGTGTACTCAGATATTATGTTAAGAAGTATGGGAAGTTTGACTAAAAAAACAATGTTCTGCCCTCAACGAGTTCACATTTCAGAGGGGAGAAAGACAAATTAAAAATAACTAATTTACAATATGATAAAGTCTTTTTTTTATATATACATCTTTATTGGAGTATAATTGCTTCACAATGCTGTGCTAGTTTCTGTTGTACAACAAAGTGAATCAGCTATACATATACATACATACATCCCCATATCCCCTCCCTCTCAAGCCTCCCTCCCACCCTCCCTATCCCACCCCTCTAGGTCATCGCAAAGCACCGAGCTGATCTCCCTGTGCTATGCTGCTGCTTCCCACTAGCTATCTATTTTACATTTGGTAGCGTATATATGTCAATGCTACTCTTACTTTGCCCCAGCTTCCCCTTCCCCCCAGACCCTGTGTCCTCAAGTCCATTCTCTATGTCTGCGTCTTTATTCCTGCCCTGCCACTAGGTTCATGAGTACCATTTTTTTAAGATTCCATATACATACGTTAGCATACAGTATTTGTTTTTCTCTTTCTGACTTACTTCACTCTGTATGACAGACTCTAGGTCCATCCACCTCACTACAAATAACTCAATTTTGTTGCTTTTTATGGCTGAGTAATATTCCATTGTATATATGTGCCAGATCTTCTTTATCCATTCATCAACAGGAGGCTTTGGGGACATATAATGAGATCCTAAACCCACTAAGAAACTCTGAGAAGGCTTTTTGGAAAAGGACCTGCTTGAGTTCACTATGAAGGATGAGCCACTGTTAAGGAGGTGAAGAAGGTGGTGGGATGGGGATGAGCATTTCTGGAAGACAGAAAAGTACTGGCAAAGGTGAAGATTTATGAATAAGGAGAGTGTCTTGGAGAAATTGGTTGTAATTCGATGTAGCTGGAGTGCCAGCTGAATGTGGGGTGAGGCAGGCAGGGGAATTCAAGGCTGGAGTTAGGCAGCACGAGATAATAAGCAGCTGCCTAGCTTTGCTAAAGGAGGGTGGATTTTGTCCTGAAATCCTCCTCAAGTGAAACACTTTAAGGAGGTTTGCATTCTAGAAATAATACTCCCAAAGGAATATGGAAGATGGGTTTGAAAATGGACAAAACCAGAGCAGAGAGGCTGGGAAGTTACTGCAGTACTCCAGTTTTGACATGGTAAGGGTATGCATTCCAGACGGTGGAAGTGGGACTGGAGAAAGAAGACAGTTTAAAATATAGATTCATGATAGATAGCTAGTGGGAAGCAGCCGCATAGCACAGGGAGATCAGCTCGGTGCTTTGTGACCACCTAGAGGGGTGGGATAGGGAGGGTGGGAGGGAGACGCAAGAGGGAGGGGATATGGGGATATATGTATATGTATAGCTGACTCACTTTGTTATACAGCAGAAACTAACACACCATTGTAAAGCAATTATATTCCAATAAAGATGTTAAAAAATATAGATTCATGAGATTAAACCAACAAAGGTTGTTAATTATTTTAATGTTGCTGGTTGGGAAAGGAGTCTAGTAAGTCCTTGTTTCTGCCTTAGGTAGATTAAATAAATGACATCATTTTCTGGTTCTGCTGGTGGAGGGGCAGGGGAAGGGTAAAGTGATGAGTTCACCCCAGGACATGTTCTATTTGAAGTACTTGTTCCACATCTAAGTGGGGACAGCCAACAGGTAGAGAGTATCTAAGCTGATTGTACAGACAGAAAATCATCTCAAAACATGCAATATTTAGAACCAGGGTAGTTAATGTGGAAACGATGTGGAAACGTGGATCTTCACCAGTTTGTAGGTATTAAATTCTTTGACAGCTTCATCACTCACATGATCATACTCTAGACATTGTCACTCTCAATACATCCAACCCCTCCAGAATCTTAATTTCATTCATTCCACTCTCTGACCACTACTTCCTATATTGACAGCTTACTTCCTCTAGTATATTAATTCCAATGATGTGTCTACCCCACCAGGTCCAACAGTTCCATGTTTACATATTTTTCATTAAGTGTTTCACCATTTTTTCACTATAACTTATTCCTTCATGGCTCATGATCCCTGCTTGTACACCTTAAATTTACGGTCAATCCTTCTAATCACTTTCCTACTCCCTCTTGTTTCATTGCACTTAGTTGATAAACAACAGCACTGGTTACATCCAACCCTTTGCCCACTACAAGTGCCTGAACCTGTGCAACTGACTGTGGTTGGAAAGAACACACAACTTTATTGACTGGTCTCATTTTAACATTCTTGACCTTGGATTGCAAGTGGATCCTTCAAGAGCTGCCTGGCAACCAGGTAAGATTTCCTTCTCTCTTATTAGACTAGATGGCCTCACCCCAGTCCCTTCCTCACTTTTAGGAGATGAATTTGCATTCTATTTCAGTGAGAAAATTAGGTAATTGGATAATGTACATGAAAACATCTACAGAATCCTCTATAACATCTATCAGATCCAGCACACATACTCTGCTTTTTTGTCCATTATCATAAATAAATTCTTCATGCTCCTATTGCAAACCAGACATTCCAAATGTGTGTACATTAGGCCCTTTATCATCTTGCATACACAAGGACATCACTGCAGCAATTTTCTCTCTTATCTCATCAATTTTTCACTCTTTGCTCAATCATTCCCACCAACACACAAACTGAAATCGTTCTCCATTTTAAAAATAACCTTTTTCACCATCATTTTTGCTCCCCTTTGCTGCAGAATACTAATTCTCCTTTTGTTCATTCTTAATCCTCCTCCAATTAGGCCCTCATCTTTTCCATTCCACCAAAACTGCTCTTGTCAAAGTGACCATCAGCCTCCATGTGGCCAAATCCATTTCAGGTCTCATTGTCCCTCTATGTAGCACTTGACATAGTTGATGACTCCCTCCATCTGGATACTTCCTTTGGCATCCAGCCTTCTTTGTTTTTCTCCAACATTGCTGTTGCTCCTTCTAAATTGTCTTTTCTGGTGTCTTACCTCTTAATATTTGAGTACCCTAGATCTCAATTTTTGGTTCTGTTCTATTCCCCATCAAAACTCATTTCCTTAGTCATATCATCCTGTTACTTAGTTTTAAATTATATGCTAATGTCTCCCAAATTTATGACTTCTGTCTAGACCATTCTCCTGAATACAGACTTGTATATTCAACTACTTGCTCAATATTTCCACTTAGATGTGTAATAGATATTTCACACTTCACAAGTCCAGAACTGACCTCCTGACACTTCCTCCCCTCTCAACATTATCTACCCACAGACTTCCTCATCTCAGTTGATGGCAGCTCTGTTCTACCAGATGCTAGAGCCAAAAATCTTGAGTTGTGCTTAACTCTTTTATTTCTCATATCCTGTATCTGGTTTATTAGAAAATACTGTTGGATATAACTTCCAAACATAATAGGGAAGTGAACACTTCTCACACATCATCATTCCCATCCTTGTCCAAACCACCAACATCTCGTGTGGATAACTGCAATAGCCTCTTGACTGGTCTCCCTGACTTTACCTCTGCCTCTTTACATCCATGCTGAATATACTAGCCAGAGTGATGCTTTTAAAACATAAGCTTGATTGCAAACCTTCTAAGCTCAGAACCCTATAATGGCTCCTTATTTCACTCAGCATAAAAGTACTATAACAGTCTAAAAATCCCTGCATGACCTGAGTCATCATCACCTTTCTGAGTTCATCCTTTACTATGTATGCTCCCTTTGCTCCTTTGCTGTTCCTTGGGCATCTCAAACATGCACATGCCTTAGGACCTTTGTACTTGCTGTTCCTTCTGCCTTACTTGTTATATACATGGCTAACTCTTCACATCTTTCAAGTCTTTGATTAACCATTATCTTCTCAATGAAATCTACCCTAACTACCCTATTTAGGATTACCAGCTGCCTGCCCCCCACTCCCCTGGTCCTTGTGATCCCTTTTACCTTGTTCTATTTTTTTTCTGTAGCTTTTGACGTCTTCAAACGTTATATGATTTATTTATTTATTTTGTTCATAGCTTATTGCCTATAAGTTCACAGGTATCTTTGTGGGTTTTTTTTTTAATTGCTTTATTTCAAGGACCTAGAAGAATGCCTAGCACAATGCAGATTCTCCATAAATATTTATGGAAATAAATAATATTGAATGAGAGAAAACGTACATATGCAAAATAATTTGTGTCAGTTTCAGGAGGCTCCCTTACCACCATATGAGGCTGATCTATAGACTCTGGGATAAGTACCCCAGGTAGAGGTTGAGAGTAGCAGAAACCAATGAACACATTACCATTTTAGGAATGACTAGAAAAAAGAGGAATATAGGAAGGAGACAGATGGAGGGTCAGAGATGCAAGTATAAAATCAAATCTAAGAGGTGCCACAGAGATAGAGGTGGGGCTTTGGGAGGAGTGTCAGATGCTGCAGAGAAAGAAAATGAAGTGAAGGCTGATGGTGTCTACTGAGTGTTGGGATTAGGAGGCCATCACCCACCTAGGTAGAGAAAACAGGCAGATGCAGCAGGAGAAAAGTGAATGAAAAAAGAGAGAGCAGAGAAAAAATACAGACAGCATTTCAAGACATTTGAATATGAGAAAAAAGAATTAGGAAAACATAGTCGAAGAAGCTTCTTTGTTACAAAGATGGGCAAGATCGGATCATGTTTAAGTGCTGAAGAGAAGGGGCTGTAGAGTCAGTGAAGAATGCGGAATCTCAGAGTGAGAGAGATCAGTGTAGTTTGGGGAAGGAAAACTAAACTTAAAGGGTGGGGAGGATTTGGCTATGCAAGTATTCAATCTCAAAATATGAGGCAAAGTTTTTGTTATACTGGTTGAGATTGTACCAACTGTTGGAATTCGTAATGTAGTCCTGCCCTGCAATTTATTACTAGATATGTGACCTTGGGAATGATTCTGGGTCTAAAGTTCCTCATCTTCAGAATGCAGCTGACAATAGAATCTTCCCCATGGAGGTATTACAAGAATTGAGTGAGATGGCTTTTTTGTCTAGATGCCAACCTGAGACCTACCTGCCCCTCAAGGTCTAGGGCAGATTGGCTTAAACCTTTGCCATTTTAACAGTGTGCGAAAGTCTGAAGGCTTTCTCCAGAGCTGTTTGATCCCCTGGGATCTTACATCCTGGGGTCACTTGGCTCCCTTCTGTGTGCTCTTTAGCTGCCCTACACTGTATAAGCTCCAGTGAGGACCTCTCTTCTTTCTGTGGCTTCTTCAAGAAAACTTTTCTTAATTTTAAAGTGTAACTTAAAGGCCATTATTAAAAAAATCATTCAGTGATTTTTACAGAAAACCAGTAGGGAGAAGAGTAAAGCTGGAGGGGGGATTATATTAGCAATTTCTTCCTGGAGGGAAGAGTCAATGGCACTCTTGTACTATTTCTTTGCCGTATTGCATTTTTTCCGAGTCTTGAATCTGTCTCCATGCTGCTACTCCTCACTCCCTCCCATTCTCCTTCGCTCTTCTGTTCCCTTTCAGGAGTTAAATCTCCATAGTAGATTATACAGGGACGCTTTCTCTCTCCTCTGAAGTCTGGAAGACACTTCAAAATAGAGCCCTAATAGGGGCTTTTCCCCCTAATCACTTATCAAGATACTCCTCTAAAGGAAGACAATTCTTCTAAGAGAAATTCAGAAGCCAACTATTTAAATAATAAAAGTTTCTGGGGCTTCCCTGGTGGCGCGGTGGTTGAGAGTCTGCCTACCAATGCAGGGGACACGGGTTCGAGCCTTGGTCCGGGAAGATCCCACATGCCGCGGAGCAACTGGGCCCGTGAGCCACAACTACTGAGCCTGCGCGTCTGGAGCCTGTGCTCTGCAACAGGAGAGGCCACGATAGTGAGAGGCCCGCGCACCGCGATGAAGAGTGGCCCCCGCTTGCCGCACCTAGAGAAAGCCCTGGCACAGAAACGAAGACCCAACACAGCCATAAATAAATAAATAAATAAATTTAAAATAAATAAATAAATAAATAAATAAAAGTTTCTTCACCCTATGACATTTATAAAGTACCTGAGTTAGCAAATCTTGCTATTATTATTAGAAGGAAAAGGAGCATTTAGTTCTCATCCTAACCTGGGCTCTGGCAGCAGAGTGTGGAATACTTACAGCACTTCTTGATTCCATTTTTGCCATATTTGGGCACTCAAACCTTTCTTCCATGTTCCAGCCCTGCCTTTCCAGCTGCCAACTCAGTCTCTACTTCTGGATGTCTGGTTGGCATCTCACAGTTACGCCACTTATGTTTCAATAGAATGGGCCCTTCCCTATGCTATGCTATGTTGGAGTTCTGGATTGTGACTCTGGGGTCATAGCATAGGCTCACATGGTAGTTGATGGCAGGGGGCAAAGTGAGTAAAGGAATGATTCATTTCTCTTACCTCAGGATAAATAGGTGACATCCTTAATCTCTTCTACTCAAAGATAACTGTTAGTCAATTCCAAACACGAAAAAAGTGATTAGTAGACTTACTATGTCATAACCTTTATTTTTGTGAGTTTCACACAACCTGGAGCTGATCCCTGGGTAAATGCCATTCTGATTCCATTAAAGTTAAATTTCAAACAGACAGTAAAGGGCAAAGCAAGAGCTGAAAGTAATTACAGAGAAGAGTGCACATCTGCTCCACCAGAGTGTCCATCTTGCTGCTGATGCTGACACAGATTAATCCTTTCTCAGAATTGGCTGAGCAGCTTGAATGGTAGGATGCTATTAAATGATGAGATGAGTCCATTTGGGAATGAAGGCTAAAAATTAAGTTGCCCCAAATAAATCACCCCAATAACAAAGTACATTCCTCTACTTCTCTGGAATCAGCTAAAGTTCTCTTGCTGAGAACACTAGACACTGACCTTTATCTTAACCAAAAACTTGTAATGTGTGTAACTGGGATATTGGAAAAGTGATAAATGGTTCATTGTATATAGAACATTAACCACATTCACCTTCGTGCTTAGCTCACTCTCTAGAAGGAAGTCGTGATTTTAAGACACTTTACAAAGTCCTTCAAGCCTTTGGAGAAACATTGTTTAGTGTTACGATAATAATGGGGGCAAATCTTTTAAGTGGTTTCATCAACTGGTGTGGCCTTAGGGATCTCCCCTTTGGAGGCTAAAATGATGTTTTTCTCTAAATCTAGTGTCCCGAGCTTTATTTTTGTGTCCTTTAGATACAGAAGTAGAAGTCTAATCATGGTAGTGTCACACATAATACTATTGTGTCATGACTTGAGTTTATGATAATCCACCATAATCCTAGAAGACCCGTATTTCTGTCCAAATAGGACCTGGAATTTTTTAATGTGTATCTTTAAGTGCCTGCCTGACTCCAGGGGATAATGCACTATCTACTTAGTGCTTCAATTGTCTCCCTTCCACAGACACCGCTGAACTGAACATGCTAAAGAGACTGCCTACCAATCATATAAATTAGGTAGTTTTTTTACAATGACCAAAATAATTTATGTCTATTGCCATTTAAATAGTTCTTACATTATGCCTTTTGAAACTCTTCTATCTGTGATAATGGGTTATATGAAAATAATGAAGTCTTTGAGAATGTCATATCTAGGCAACTCTTGTTTGTAGTAACGTGAGATGGTCCTTGGGGACCCCCAAGCACGGAGTTCCTTTAGGAAGATTTACATTGCCACTTGGCTCAGGCAACCCTTTTATGCCTCTGCCTGGGAGACTAAGGCCAGTGAAGTTCACGTCCTTAGATCCAAGGGCTATTGCCTATTTCCTTTGGTTACACTCTTCCCTAATAGAGTCCCATGGAGGCTCTATACATACACAGTTTGTATTTGCAGGTGAGAAAATCTCTGGGCACATGTGATACAGTTAAGCCAGCCCCATGGTCTCACAGTGCTGGCACAAATTTAAAATGCTATTTGTCTCCTTGATGCTTTCTGTTCTTCTGTGCTTACCATGATTTTAGGGATCACTCTTGTTTTCTGGCCAGCCTTCATGCCCCCTAACTTTTTTTTTTGTTTTGGCTGCATTGCGCGGCCTGTGGGATCTTAGTTCCCCAGCCAGGGATCGAACCCAGGCCCTTGGCAGTGAAAGCTCAGAGTCCTAACCACTGGACCACCAGGGAATTCCCATACCCCCTCCCTAATTTTATCACTAGGCATCAACTGGGCTCTTAGTTTCTCTTGGCTGCCAGGTTCACAGACAGGCAAAGGCAGCTTCTACTTAGGTCTCTGAAATATTCCACTTGGTCACAGGTTCAGTTCCTCTCCTGGAAATTCTTTCACCTTCCCTACGACTCTGCTTAAGTAACAGTAGCTACAGTTGCAGTTGCCACCTGAATGGGTTTATGGTACTTCTCTCCCCATCTCATATGAACATTCATATGTTCAGATTGGTGCGTTAATGAGGCTGTGGTAGAAATCTCCACCCTTACACCTTGTAAGCCAGGGAAGGTGGCAGTGATCCCTGCGGTTCTCCCAGGAACGTGGTCATTTTGGTTGGCGGTCCTGTTAGGGAAAAACAGTTATCATTGGCCTCTATAAGCCTTCACTCTGACTAGCTCCTAGTAGCACTGGATCCTTAGGTGTCTGTGTCATCTCAGGGTCAATGACGAGTAATCCTCAAAAAACACTGGTTTGTCCCCTTCCCCCTATGCATAGTCACTGTGGTAAATGAATGCACGTTCCCTTGGGAAGGCTTGGAGGAGGAGCTACTGTATAAACATGTGGCAGTGTCTTAGGGTCCTTCCTCAAGGGAACCTGGCTTCCCCGCTAAGGGCTCCAACACTATTAAGTTTCTGTATCTTTAAACAAGCTCAGCAATTTCACCCACCAACCACTCAGTAGCTGCTTAAAGATGGCCCAGACAATCTTTGCAATGTGTGCAGGAAGCATTCTGGACCCCACTTGCTTGTTTGTGATGTGCTTGCTCTCATTATGTTTCACAAAATAAGGAACTGGAGAGTGGGCCAATTTGAAACAAGATCAGAAATGGGCCAGTTGGTGAGGCCACCTTGGCCTAATCATTGCTAATCAGACCATGGACTCCAGCTGGAGCTTGAGCCAAGCCTGCAAGGCCTGCTCACTGCCTGTGGAGGTTTGTATAACCAGGTAAAACCCCTGTTTTTGTTTCTGTTTCTGTTTTAACTCTTCTTAATCATGACGTTATGAACACTTTTGTGTCTAAGACTTTGTTTTAGTTAAGACTATTTTGTGGGGGGAGAAATGCTGAATGGAACCCATGGATCAAAGGAAAAGGCTGCTGTATAAACACTGCAAATTCTTTCCAGAAGCGATCTGATAACTGCTATGCCAAAATCAGTGATTAGATTCCTCTCTTCATACCACAAGGAGCCCAATAAAGAGAAAAAAATAATGTTACATACCATACTCCCCTGTAACGCAAATGAAGGCATGTTGCCTGTACTGAAAGGAGCTTCACTATTTAGGGCGATGTCCTCTAACATGGGACCGTCTCCTTCTCCATCACTCTTCTTGACAGTAGACTGCATGTTGTAAGTGATAATACCACTTGTAGGAAGTTCATTTCACAGCAGAGATCAAAGCCAACCTACTCCTCTTGTGATGCCCTTTCTAGTGGCCCTCTGTTCATGTAATTCTTTCTCACTGACCTTCGACCAACTAGGGATTCATACTAGATTTTTTTTTTTTAATTTTACAGTAGGTCCTTGTTGGTTATCTATTTTTAATATAGCAGTGTGTACATGTCAAGCCCAAACTCCCAATCTATCACTCCCCCCTCCCTTCCCCCTGGTTACCATAAATTCATTCTCTGAGTCTGTGAGTCTGTTTCTGTTTTGTAAATAAGTTCATTTGTATCATTTTTTTAAGATTCAGCATATAAGCAATATCATATGATATTTGTCTTTCTCTGACTTACTTCACTTAGTACGATAATCTCCATCTCCATTCATGTTGCTGCAAATGGCATTATTTCATTCTTTTTAACGGCCGAGTAATATTCCATTGTATATATGTACCACATTTTCTTTATCCTTTCATCTGTCAATGGACATTTAGGTTGCTTCCATGCCTTGGCTATTGTAAACAGCACTGCAATGAAAATTGGAGTGCATGTATCCTTTCAAACCATGTTTTTCTCTGGATATATGCCCAGGAGTGGGATTGAAGGATCATAACAGTAGTTCTATTTTTAGTTTTTAAGAAAACTCCATACTAGATTTTTGAAAAGAGTTTTGTCTTTAGAGGTAAATGATAACTTTAAATGTCTAAAAAAAAGTAGTGCCATCAACTTTTAATTGCTTTTTTGCTCATTTATTTGTTACAACTACACATATTAATAGAGGAAGGGACTCAATCATGATGTTTTGTGATTTTTATTAAAGAAATAATCACATTACTTAATCTTTCAGTCACATATACCTGGTTGAATCCATGTCAGTGATACCTGGTTGAATCCCATTTTATATTAATCCAAACATTAGTTTTAGACAGATAGAGATACAATATGCAACTAAGACTTTATTTTTTTAATTGATGTTGGGGATTAACTTTTTCTGCTTTACAGGAGGTTATTGGGACAACTGGTGAAATATAAAAGGGTCTGGAGATTTTATAATAGTATTGAATAATATTCTGTTAATATCCTGATTTTGGTAATTATAGTAGTTATATAAGGGGTAAAGGGGCATCATGACTGCAAATTACTCCTACATGGTTCAGAAAACTAATTTGTATATATATATATGCATATATATTCTTATATATGTATGTGTATGTGTGTGTATATATATATATACACATACACACATATATATATATACAGAGAAAGAGAGAGAGTGAAAGAAAAAGAGAGAGAGAGAGAGATGAAGCCAACATGGTAAAATGTTAACAGTTGGGGAATCTGGGTGCAGGATGTACAGGAATTTTTTTGTACTATTCTTGCAAATTCTCTATAAATCTGAAATTATTTTAAAATAAAAATTACAAGAGCAAATAATAAATGGATCAGAAAAAAGACTCTCCCACACTAAAGTTTTCCTCTACCCATTGTGTAATTTTAGTACTGGTGTTTCTTTAATCATTTTAATAGAAAGGACAGATGATAATCTGCAGATTAGGGTTTTTATTTATAAATCATGTGGTATCATGGTTATAGGAGCATCACTAGAAAACATTTAAATGGGATGTGGCAAAGATAAGCTAAAATTAATTGTCCTTTCATTTAGAATCAGTGCTTTGCAAACTAATTATGCATTCAAAATTATTTGAATGCATATTCGTAATGAATAGTCCCATGAATCTGCATTAAAATCATTGTTCAATTCAATGTAATGATTATTCAGTGAAAGCCTGAAGATCCCAAGATGTTAATTTTCTTATTGATTTGCACATGCAATTTTTTATCAAACATATATATTAATAGTCATGGTTTATGTAGGGTTCATTGAGTTTAATGAAGCACTTCCAGTTTGCTAAGTGCTACATACATGATAGGAGACAGTCCCTGTTTATTTTCAAGGTGCTTTCCTAAGATTGAATAATAAAGACAGTCAGAGCAAGGCTGGCACTGCACCAGGTTTTAATAAGGCTGCTACCCCTCTCCTCCTTCTTCCAGTTGGGGAGGAGTGGGCCCATGACGTGTGCTCCTTGCGGATGTAGAAGGGAGAGCAGGTGAGGGCGTGCGTACCTCCTCCCTGTAAGCAGCTTCCTCAGCTGTCATCTCTTCTTCAAGAAAGACATTTATTTGGAGCTGTGCAGTCATTTAGAGGACGCTTTTCTGTGGCTCACCTCGGGATGACTTTGCAAAATTAGGGAACTCTGGAAAAGATGTAGTCTGAGATTGGCCCTGGCCGGAGTTCACGGCAGATGGCAGCTATGGGAGGCAAGAGCTGGGCTGTGCTCAGTTTGGTTGGCAACCCTGGACAGCAAGAAGATGCTCAGACGTCAGGGGAATTCCTCTCTCATAGCCCCTCTAATCCAGCCTGACGCTTTCCTACTCCAAAGAGTTTTCCCTGATTAACCTCAATTCACATCTTTCTTTTCATTGACTCCCAAAGGTTTAGCTGTGTGCTTTATGCCATTTTCAAAGTGTTCCCTTTGCCTCTATTCATGCCTTTGTTGCCTTGCTTAGGACAATTCCTTCAGTGCTCAATCAGGTAAAAAGTTGCCTTCTTTCTCCTGGTGTTCAAGGGCAAGAGTTTTAGAGTTCAGTGGTTCAGGGTTCAATTCTGGACTCTTCCACTTATTCCAGCTCTAAGACCTTGAACAATTATTTACACTCTTGCAGCCTGAGACTCTATGTCTACAAAATGAGAATAATAATAACAACAACTGTTACTTGTACCTGTCCTTTTTAAGACCTTGCCCTTGACATTCTGGATTACATAGACGTAAACAAGACACAAACACTTAAGAGATTTCGCTAACCTTATTATATCTCTCAGAAGATAGGAGATAGGTAAGGATTGGTCTAGGCTCATACAGAAAAGAAAACTTTCCTAAGCATGGTATAGATGTGTCCTTACCTAACAGAACAAATATTCTTGACACTCCTTCCTCGCCCACTCTTTCCCATGAAGTAATAATATTAGGTATTCCCTATATAATTGCAGCCACATGGGAAGTTACTCCTCCAGAGTTTCTGGAGTGAAATTCAGTTTGTGCTTTGGGACAGATGGGTTTACCAGTTACCTCAATTTTATATACCAGTACAACTGGAGGCAATGGCATTGAGTTCCACCAGATGGCCACAAAATACTACGACAGGCAAGATTCAGGAAATAATATAATTAGTTGGGACAACAAAAAGACAAGAGTAAAAACATTTGTGGCCATTCACAGCTATTCTACCTTGCAATCCAGGGCCACACAAGTTGGGTATTACACAATCTTCTTTGGTGCCCCTGGGATTATTTCCAGATCCATAATTGGGACACACAGAAAATTTTCAAAGTTTTTTTCTGTCTACCAGGTTTGTTCCAAATTCATTTGAATATTAAGACTTCTGTGATTTTCATTATTACTCAGTAGTAACAAGAGTCTGACTCTTTATATCACTAAACTTTTCAATATCTGCTTATAAAAGTTAAATGACAAATACCACAGTGCCTGATACATTGTGAGTGTCCAGAAAATGTTAGTTGTTATTATTATTACAAATGTCATATCATCATCGAATACTACCACACGTGAAATAAATGCTTGATGAACCTAGTCAGATTACTCCAGCGCCCTTCCTTATACAGTTATCAATAAGTTGAATCTACACATCTAACCTACTTGACATTCCCCACAAACCACACCTGCACCAGCCCCAATCATCAATGCTGGCCCACCAACCTTGGTCACATAGAAATCTGGTAGAACCATGTGATAATTCTATATTCTGAGTTCTTTCAATAAAGCCAGCACACTCTGATTCTCCTTTCTATTCCCCTTCTGTTGAGTTTTACAAAGGGGTGGAGAAGTGGGTATGGGTTCTTTAAGTGTTTCTTAGTCTAATCAGACTTGAGGACATTTGCTAGAGGGGAGAGAGAAAGTCAAGATGAAATGTGTGAGCAAGTAATTTTTGAAGACAAATTTCCACATCTACCCTTGATTCAATTATAGTTTAAGGTCATTTTCTCCCATGCCAGATTGAAATGTATAAACTCCGTTCATCCTTGGAAGGTAGGAATCTGAGCCTGTAGGAGCCAGGGGAGGGCTTCAGAAATATGTATAATGTAAGGTCTGCAAATCTCAGGACCCAGATGTTTACATGAGCAAATCTGAAGTAACATCCATAGGAACAAAACAGCCTTGCTCTTCTCATTTCACTTTTGTCCACTGACTAACCTGGTAAATACTACCACACCATTTGGTGGTAGACCAATGGGACAAGGGTGGTCAGTAGCTCTCTGTGTCCCTGCTGGTGGTTCCACAGGTCTTTGTACAGTTATCAGATATTCATATAGATAATTAGCTGCCTTCACTGCTTAGGTTGTGTAACTGGATACATAACTTCTAAGCAATTTCCTTTCTGCAGTTTTTTCAACCTTACTGGGGCTTTAACCTCAAAATGCAAGCTGTAGAACATCAAACAGAGCAGGATTTACATGTTCTGGAATCAAGACTATTGCTCCTGTTTTATTTACTTCAGTCAAAGGACTTTGATGAGGGATGTTTTGATGAGTATATCTCTGAACAGTTGGAACATTCATGTAAATGATTGTTCTACAACTTAAAAGAAAATTCTTTCATACCAGCTCACAAGTTCTTTTTACCCAGCTCTAATTACATAAATGGTTATATAAACACATGTCTGTTACGCCAAAGTCTACTTCACTTGGGAACTCATATGCCAGTGGGCTAAAAGAATCATCTTTTGATGTTACCAAGGAACATTTTATGTCATCAGGATGAAGCGGAAAGGCAGTCATCAATCAGGCTTCTTTGCCTTCATGCTCCAAGGAACAGAGAGGAAAGACCCAGAAGAGAGCCCACTACAAGTGTCAGCTTGATCCCTAACGGAACTCTTTATCTTGGTTAAATTAATTCCTTTTCACAAACTACATACTTTTGTCAACGTCTCCTCTATAACTGTGATAAAGACAATAGTATATAAAAGGATTTCCTCTGGAGAGTTTTATTTGATCTTCATAAGACAGTTGTGAAATAAGTAAAAAGGAAGCTATGGTCTTCCATTAGCAAAAACTCATATCTAAAAGCCACTGAGCTAAAAATAATTCATTCAACCATTCATGCATGCATGAAACAATATTTCTGATTGCCTTCTATGTGCCAGGCACAGTGTTTATGCTTCTATAGAATGATGACTAAAAACAGACCTGAACATTGCCCTTAAAAATCTTATAGCTGGGGAGACCTTCAAGATGGTGGAGGAGTAAGACGTGGAGATCACCTTCCTTCCCACAAATACATCAAAAATACATCTACATGTGAAACGACTCCTACAGAACACCTACTGAATGCTGGCAGAAGACCTCAGACTTCCCAAAAGGCAAGAAAATTCCCATGTACCTGGGTAGGGAAAAAGAAAAAACAGAGACAAAAGAAAAAGGACGGGACCTGCACCTCTGGGAGGGAGCTGTGAAGGAGGAAAAGTTTCCACACACTACGGAGCCCCTTCACTGGTGGGGATGGGGGATGGGTGGGGGGGAAGCTTCAGAGCTACGGAGGAGAGTGCAACAACAGGGGTGCAGAGGGCAAAGCAGAGAGATTCCCACCCAGAGGATCGGTGCCGACCAGCACTCATCAACCAGAGACGCTTGTCTGCTCACCTGCCGGGGTGGATGGGGGCTGGGAGCTGAGGCTTGGGCTTCAGAGGTCAGATCCCAGGGAGAGGACAGGGGTTGGCTGCGTGAACACAGCCTAAAGGGGGCTAGTGCACCACAGGTAGCTGGGAGGGAGTCCAGAAAAAAATTCTGGACTTGCTGAAGAGGCAAGAGACCATTGTTTTGGGGTGCATGGGGAGAAGAGATTCCTTTCCCATCTGCCCACAGAAGGCAGAGCACTGCTTAAGTGAGCTCCAGAGACAGGTGTGAGCCATGGCTATCAGCTTGGACCCCAGTGATGGGCATGAAACATTAACGCTGCTGCTGCAGCCACCAAGAAGCCTGTGTACAAGCACAACTCACTCTCCACACCCCCCAGGAGCCTGTGCAACACGCCACTGCCAGGGTCCCACGATCCAGGGACAACTTCTCCAGGAGAACACATGGCGCACCTAGGCTGTTGCAATGTCACTCCTGCCTCTGCCGCCGCAGGCTCGCCCTGCATTCCAATTATGACTACCATACCCCTCCCTCTCCCCAGTCTGAGTTAGGAAGAGAGCCCCTGAATCAGCCACTGCTTTAACCCCCTCCTGTCTGGGTGGGGAACAGAAGCCTGAGGGTGGCCTACGTGCAGAGGGGGGGGCCAAAACCAAAGCTGAACACTCAGAGATGTGCGAACAAAGAAGAGAAAGGGAAATCTCTCTGTGCAGACTCAGGAGCAGTGGATAAATCCCCCAATCAACTTGATAAACCCTGCATCTGTGGAATACCTGAGTAAACAACGAATGTTCCCAAAATTGAGACAGTGGACTTTGGGAGCAACTGTAGACTTGGGGGTTGTTTTCTGCGTCTGATTTGTTTCTGGTTTTTATGTTTATCTTAGTTTAGTTTTTAGTGCTTGTTATCATTGGTGGATTTGTTAATTGGTTTGGTTGCTCTCTTCTTTCTTTCTTTCTTTCTTTACTTATTTCCCTTTTTTCTCTTTTTATGAGTGTGTGTGTGTACGTTTCTTTGTGTGATTTTGTCTGTTTAGGTCTGCTTTTACCATTTGTTCGAGGGTTCTGTTTGTTTTTTGTTTGTTTTGTTTTTTGTTGTTGTTTGTTTTCTTTTTATGACTGTGTATGTTTCTTTGTGTGATTTTGTCTGTTTAGATTTGCTTTTACCATTTAGTTTGGGGTTCTAACTGTTCGTTGCTTTTTTTTTTCTTTTTTCTCTTCCTTTTCTTCTCAGCCATGTGGCTGGCAGGGTCTTGGTGCTCCGGCCAGCTGTCAACCTGAGCCTCTGAGGTGGGAAAGCCGAGTCCAGGACACTGGACCACCAGAGACCTCCTGGCCCCACGTAATATCACTTGGTGAGAGTTCTCCCAGAGGTCTCCATCTCAACACTAAGACCCAGCTCCATCCAATGGCCAGCAAGCTCCAGTGCTGGACACCCCGTGCCAAACAACTAGCAAGATATGAACACAGCACCACCCATTAGCAGAGAGGCTGCCTAAAGTCATACTAAGTTCACAGACACCCCAAAACACACCACCGGATGCGGGCCTGCCCACCAGAATAGACAAGATCCAGCTTCATCCACCAGAACACCAACACCAGTCCCCTCCACCAGGAAGCCTACATAAGTAACTGAACCAACCTCACCCACTGGGGGCAAACAACAAAAACAATGAGAAGCACAAACCTGCAGCCTGCAAAAAGGAGACCCCAAACACAGTAAGTTAAACAAAATGAGAAGACAGAGAAATATGCAGCAGATGAAGGACCAAGGTAAAAACCCACCAGAAAAAAAAATGAAGAGGAAATAGGCGGTGTACCTGACAAAGAATTAAGAGTAATGATAGTAAAGATGATCCAAAATCTTGGAAATAGAATGGAGAAAATACAAGAAACGTTTAACAAGGACCTAGAAGAACTAAAGAGCAAACAAACAATGATGAGCAACACAATAAATGAAATTAAAAATTCTCTAGAAGGAATCAATAGCAGAATAACTGAGGCAGAAGAACGGATAAGTGTCCTGGAAGATAAAATAGTGGAAATAACTGCCACAGAGCAGAATAAAGAAAAAAGAATGAAAAGAATTGAGGACAGTCTCAGAGATTTCTGTGACAACATTAAACACACCAACATTCGAATAACAGGGGTCCCAGAAGAAGAAGAGAAAAAGAAAGGGAGTGAGAAAATATTTGAAGAGATTATAGTTGAAAATTTCCCTAACATGGGAAAGGAAATAGTCAAGTCCAGGAAGCGCAGAGAGTCCCATACAGGATAAATCCAAGGAGAAACACACACCAAGACACATATTAATCAAACTATCAATAACTAAATACAAAGAAAAAATATTAAAAGCAGCAAGGGAAAAGCAACAAATAACATACAAGGGAATCCCCATAAGGTTAACAGCTGATCTTTCAGCAGAAACTCTGCAAGCCAGAAAGGTGTGGCAGTACATATTGAAAGTGATGAAAGGGAAAAAACTACAACCAAGATTACTCTACCCAGCAAGGATCTCATTCAGATTCAACGGAAAAATTAAAACATTTACAGACAAGCAAAAGTTAAGAGAATTCAGCACCACCAAACCAGCTTTACAACAAATGCTAAAAGAACTTCTCTAGGCAGAAAACACAAGAGAAAGAAAAGATCTACAATAACAAAACCCAAACAATTAAGAAAATGGTAATAAGAACATACATATTGATAATTACCTTAAACGTAAATGGATTAAATGCTCCAACCAAAAGGCATAGACTGGCTGAATGGACACAAAAACAAGACCTGTATATATGCTGTCTACAAGAGACCCACTTCAGATCTAGGGACACATACAGACTGAAAGTGAGGGAATGGAAAAAGATATTCCATGCAAATGGAAATCAAAGAAAGCTGGAGTAGCAATACTCATATCAGACAAAATGTTCTTTAAAATAAAGACTATTACAAGAGACAAAGGACACTACATAATGATCAAGGGATCAATCCAAGAAGAAGATATAACAATTTTAAATATTTATGCACCCAACATAGGAGCACCTCAATATATAAGCTAAATGCTAACAGCCATAAAAGGGGAAATCAACAGTAACACAATCAAAGTAGGGGACTTTAACACCCCACTTTCACCAATGGACAGATCAACAAAAATGAAAATACATAAGGAAACACAAACTTTAAATGATACATTAAACAAGGGGGACTTAATTGATATTTATAGGACATTCCATCCAAAAACAACAGAATACACTTTTTTCTCAAGTGCTCATGGAACATTCTCCAGGACAGATCATATCTTGGGCCACAAAGCAAGCCTTGGTAAATTTAAGAAAATTGAAATTGTATCAAGTATCTTTTCTGACCACAACGCTATGAGACTAGATATCCATTACAGGAAAAAAATCTGTAAAAAATGCAAACGCATGGAGGCTAAACAATACGCTACTAAGTAACCAAGAGATCACTGAAAAAATCAAAGAGGAAATCAAAAATACCTAGAAACAAATGACAATGAAAATATGACAGCCCAAAAACTATGGGATGTAGCAAAAGCAGTTCTAAGAGGGAAGTTTATAGCAATACAATCCTACCTCAAGAAACAAGAAACATCTCAATTAAGCAATCTGACGTTACACCAAAAGCAATTAGAGAAAGAAGAACAAAAAGACCCCAAAGTTAGCAGAAGGAAAGAAATCATAAAGATCAGATCAGAAATAAATGAAAAAGAAATGAAGGAAACAATAGCAAAGATCAATAAAACTAAAAGCTGGTTCTTTGAGAAGATAAACAAAATTGGTAAACCATTAGCCAGACTCATAAAGAAAAAAAGGGAGAAGACTCAAATCAATAGAATTAGAAATGAAAAAGGAGAGGTAACAACTGACACTGCAGATATACAAAGGATCATGAGAGATTACTACAAGCAACTATGTGCCAATAAAATGGACAACCTGGAAGAAGTGGACAAATTCTTAGAAAAGCATAACCTTCTGAGACTGTACCAGGAAGAAGTAGAAAATATAAACAGACAAATCACAAGCACTGAAATTGAGACTGTGATTAAAAATCTTCCAACAAACAAAAGCCCAGGACCAAATGGCTTCATAGGCGAATTCTATCGAACATTTAGAGAAGAGTTAACACTTATCCTTTTCAAACTCTTCCAAAATATAGCAGAGGGAGGAACACTCCCAAACTCATTCTATGAGGCCACTGTCAACCTGATACCAAAACCAGACAAAGATGTCACAAAGAAAGAAAACTACAGAACACTATCACTGATGAATATAGATGCAAAAATCCTCAACAAAATACTAGCAAACAGAATCCAACAGCACATTAAAAGGATCATCCTCCATGATCAATTGGGGTTTATCCCAGGAATGCAAGGATTCTTCAATATATGCAAATCAATCAATGTGATAAACCATATGAACAAATTGAGTAAGAAAAACCATATGATCATCTCAATAGATGCAGAAAAAGCTTTCAACAAAATTCAACACCCATTCATGATAAGAATTCTCCAGAAAGTAGGCATAGAGGGAACCTATGGCAACATAATAAAGGCCATATATGACAAACCCACAGCCAACATCATTCTCAATGGTGAAAAACTGAAAGCATTTCCTCTAAGATCAGGAACAAGACAAGATTGCCCACTCTCACCACTATTATTCAACATAGTTTTGGAAGTTTTAGCCACAGCAATCAGAGAAGAAAAAGAAATAAAAGAATACAGAGCAGAACAGAAGTAGTAAAACTGTCACTGTTTGCAGATGACATGATACTATACATAGAGAATCCTAAAGATGCTACCAGAAAACTACCAGAGCTAGTCAATGAATTTGGTAAAGTAGTAGGATACAAAATTAATACACAGAAATCTATCGCATTCTTATACACTAACGACAAAAAATCTGAAAGAGAAATTAAGGAAACCCTCCCATTTACCACTGCAACAAAAAGAATAAAACCTACCTAAGGAGACAAAAGACCTGTATGCAGAAAACTATAAGACTCTGATGAAAGAAAGACGATAAAAACAGATGGAGAGATAAATCATGTTCATGGATTGGAAGAATCAACATTGTGCAAATGACTATACTACACAATGCAATCTACAGATTCAATGCAATCCCTATCAAACTACCAATGGCATTTTTCACAGAACTAGAACAAAAATTTTACAGTTTGTATGGAAACACAAAAGACCCCGAATAGCCAAAGCAATCTTCAGAAAGAAAAATGGAGCTGGAGTGATCAGGCTTCCTGACTTCAGAGTATACTACAAAGCTACAGTAATCAAGACAGTATGGTATTGGCAGCAAATCAGAAATATAGATCAATGGAACAGGATAGAAAGCCCAGAGGGAAACCCACGCACCTATGGTCAACTAATCTTTGACAAAGGAGGCAAGGATATACAATGGAGAAAAGAGAGCCTCTTCAATAAGTGGTGCTGGGAAAACTGGACAGCTACATGTCAAAGAATGAAATTAGAACACTCCTTAACACCATACCCAAAAATAAACTCAAAATGAATTAAAGACCTAAATGTAAGGCCAGACACTATCAAACTCTTAGAGAAAAACATAGGCAGAATACACTATGACATAAATCACAGCAAGATCCGTTTTGACCCACCTCTTAGTGAAATGGAAATAAAAACAGAAATTAACAAATGAGACCTAATGAAACTTAAAAGCTTTTGCACGGCAAAGGAAACCATAAACAATACGAAAAGACAACCCTCAGAATGGGAGAAAGTATTTGCAAACGAAGCAACTGACAAAGGATTAATCTCCAAAATATACAAGCAGCTCATGCAACTCAATATCAAAAAAACAAACAACCCAATCCAAAAGTGGGTGAAGATCTAAATAGACATTTCTCCAAAGAAGACATACAGGTGGCCAACAAACACATGAAAAGATGCTCAACATCACTCATCTTTAGAGAAATGGAAATCAAAACTACAATGAGGTATCACCTCACACCAGTTAGAATGGGCATCATCAAAAAATCTACAAACAATAAATGCTGGAGAGGGTGTGGAGAAAAGGGAACCCTCTTGCAGTGTTGGTGGGAATGTAAATTGGTACAGCCACTATGGAGAACAGTATGGAGGTGCCTTAAAAAACTAAAAATAGAACTACCATATGACCCAGCAATCCCACTACTGGGCATATACCCTGAGAAAACCATAATTCAAAAAGGGACATGTACCACAATGTTCATTACAGCACTATTTACAGTAGCCAGCATATGGAAGCAACCTAAGTGTCCATCAACAGATGAATGGATAAAGAAGAGGTGGCACATATATACAATGGAATATTACTCAGCCATAAAAAGAAACAAAATTGAGTTATTTGTAGTGAGGTCGGTGGACCTACAGTCTGTCATACAGAATGAAGTAAGTCAGAAAGAGAAAAACAAATACCGTATGCTAACACATATATATGGAATATTTTTTTAAAAATGGTTCTGAAGAACCTAGGGGCAGGACAGGAATAAAGACACAGACGTGGAGAATGGACTTGAGGATACGGGGAAGGGGAAGGGTAAGCTGGGCCAAAGTGAGAGAGTGGCATGGACATATATACACTACCAAATGTAAAATAGGTAGCTAGTGGGAAGAAGCTGCATAGCATAGAGAGATCAGCTGTGTGCTTTGTGACCACCTAGAGGGGTGGGATAAGGAGGGTGAGAGGGAGGGAGATGCAAGAGGGAAGAGATATGGGGACATATGTATATGTATAACTGATTCACTTTGTTATAAAGCAGAAACTAACACACCATTGTAAAGCAATTATACTCCAATAAAGATGTTTAAAAAATTAAATTAAAATAAAAATAAAAAAAGAAAGATATGTCTGTTACTGTAATTTCTTAATGCTCCTTATCCATCTCAGACAGACTTTTAGAAACCCAAGTAGAACTATTGTTGCAGTTAAGATCGTTTCCACGAGGCAAGCCTCTAATGAGCAGAGGTCATCACTAGATGTGAGTGATACCTTGAAAACAAACTAGAGTTGAGGGGTTTGATCATGGTGTTAGCCAGAATGGCATGAAAGATAAATTAGGCTCAAAGCAAAGAAATTATTAAGAAGCTAGCATTTTCAAAACCATTATGTGCTCAAGCACCCTTGTTTACCATTACAACTTGTTCTCAGCTGATACAGAATTGCTTACTTTTCTCTGGCGTTCTGATCCAAAGTCACCCTGCAACATGGCAACAAATATTATGCCTGGATGATTCACTTCCTTAACAGCGTGAGGTCCTTTTTGTCATTACTTTTGGGTAAGAGAATGAATGAAATAATACCACCGGTTGTATTTCAAGTCTTCAGGGAAATGGCAGATTGATGATTCTCTTGCCTACTTAAATTCCAACCTCAAAAATAAGAGGCTAAAAAAATCTTACTTAATTTTCCATCCTTGTTTTAAGGGGGAAGCAAACCAAATTAACTTTCTTTGCTCAAGAAAGATGTAGAAACATTCTTCCAGTTATAGTCGACTAAAGACTGAGATTTGTTGAGACTGACTGACGCTGGAAGAGTTCCAACATGGATAGCTAGACATTTGGCTTACATGGTACAGCAAGTGTTCAAACGCCAGAGAGTAGGTTTAACTGGGTTATCTTAGAAGCTACTTTCGACTTTAGAAGGCAAGTTTAAATAAAAGGGATTATTTCATGCTAAGTGACAATACTTTGATTTGAAAAAAAAGGAAAGAAAGAAATCTGATGAGCTTTTGTTTTTCCATTTCCTCTTCTAATTGACATTTACTATTGTGCCAGTACTACAACATATAGCAAATAAACTGATGACGATTATGTTAGCTAACAAAATGATAGATCCTAAAGCATGTGTCAAAACGACACCCACAGTTTTATTTCTTATAGAGCAGTCCATGCATTGCCAAGTAGCCCATTCAGACATTACTTTTTACACTTGCCCTTGAAGCTATTCTTTAAGTCATAGAAAAAAGAAAGAAGAGCTATAATTTAAGATGTAAATAATCAATGCAATGAAACAAAGAGTATGGATGACAAATGGAGACAAGAAAGCTGACTTTAGATATTAAAGCTGATCTAAAACAAAGAGGTTCATAGAGCAAAATGGGTTCTTCTTGTATTTTCTGTCATCTGGCTTGAGGACATTTTTGCATTCAATAGCTGAATGTCGCTGTTTATCTGTGCAAAACCTTTCCTCCAAGTTCATGTGAGGTTGTCATGCAATATGATTACTAATGGGCCAGAGTGTCTCATTTTGCCCAAGAAAAGATTATATGAAGTATTTTTTTCATTTTACACTAGCAACAATTACTTTATTTAAATAAATTTTTTTAAAAAAAGATAAGAAGAGGCTCTCTTCATTGGTACTGTGGACCAGAATCAAACATAGTACCTTTTAACAGCCTTTATTGTCTCCTGTACACTGTAATGAAAAGTAGATCAAGCAAAGAAAGAGAGCTCCATTTTCAAAAATTGTCATATATTCCAAGCATTAACAGTGATCATTATATTCAATTTGTAGAAGACCTATTTAACCTCATTGCAAACTACTATAGTTTTCCAACATTATTTCTTTTAAGCCTCAAAGTTAAAGCTGGAAAAATTGCTGAATAATATTCTGTTAACAAAGGATATTATTTCTAATTATTACCTCAGCTAATAGTGCTACTTGAAATCACAGTGAATCTGAAATTATTATTCGCAAATTCTGTATTGCTCTGTTTTCCAAGAGAAAATGTAAATGTGAACACATAAAACACAGGAACTCTGTCAGGTGGGTGCTCACAATTCCCCAGAGAAAAAGAAGATGAGAAACATGTCTGTCGGTTTCATATAGTGCCTCTCTTCACAGGGAGAGTTAGGCACGAGATTTGCTACTGTGCATTTGTTTGATTGTCTTAGTGAATGCCCATAGTTTGGTCTTATTATTTATTATTCCAAATATGTTGCTTATCATCTGATTATATTATCCATGAAGAAACTAAAGCATCAGACTGATTTTAATTTAGAGATCATATACATACATTTTCTGTCAGAACAAATAACGGATCTTAGTTTTTTAACAGAGATATTGTGTATCAGTTATAATTGCTATATAATAAATTATCCCCAAACTCAGCAGCTTAAAACAGCAGCAAGCAATTATTATCCATCGTTCTGTGTGTCATGAATTCCGGAGTAGTGTGGCTGAGCAGTTTCGGCTCGGGGTTTCTCATGAGATTGTCCTCAGATCTTGGTTTTGGCTGCAATCACCTGAAGGCTTGACTGTGGCTGGAGGATCCATTACTAGGGTGGTTAATTACAGTGAATTGTAACGATCAGGTTACTGACTGAATATCCCTGATGGGCAGAACCTAGCATTTGGCAAGCCTATCAAAGTTAGCTATCTGGTATGCTCTTCCTGAAACAGCAATCTGCTTTATCCTTGAATTAGTGTGATATTCAGAAGTAAATCATTTTGGACCTTCTCTTCTTGGCAGTATGACAGAATAAATTTTCTAAAGATTCTCCAGCTTAAAAAAAACCAACAAACAAATGAAAAAATAGCTTCTGTCTGGATAAAATAAGTCTTTTAATTTATTTCTGGCCTCAAAGTAAGAAGTTAAGGAAATCTTTGAGGGCATTCCTGACCACTGCCAAATGGATATAAAGAATGAACAAGAAGCAATCACAGACAGCCAAGGTTGCTCTGAGGGCAAGTGATTATACTAGTGCTACCATCTATTGGGAGACCAAATCTTTGAAAGATACAAGGCAGGAAAGCTGATACTGAGATTCTTCATTAGTACACTTAAATTCAAGGGGTGAGATTTGTCCCAGAACACAAATACTTTAAACTTTCAGTACAAGAAAATGCAAATTTTCTCTGGCCCATGCTCAGTATTAGAAAAAAAAAAAGAAAAAAAAGAAGGAAATATAGCTACAAATACAGACACTTAAAACACAGTAAGTGAATACTGTGAGCAACTGGAGGCTGAAATTTTTGAAAATTTATGAAATGGATAAATTCCAACTATAATAGAATTCATCAGAACTGACTCAAGAAGAATGCCTAAATTGTCCTATTACCAATAAATAAATAGAGTCAATAGATAAAATATTCCAACAAAGAAAATACTAGTTCCCAACAGTGTTGCAGGTGAATATTACCTTAAATTTTCACATTATGATTGCATGTTCTGTCTATGAGGTCAATATAACTTTGACATCAAACTTGGCTCTTATGTTTCTGTCATTGTCCCCAAAGAAGCTTCACCAGTTAACCTGGTAGTTCAGAGAGCAGACCAGACTCTACCTGTAGCTTGGAGTCAAGTACACCTAGGCCTTATCTAGATCAGCTTCACCACAGCCCATCCACAGATACATGAATGAGTATAAGTATCGTTTAAAGTCACTGAGTTTTGGGGTGGTTTGATATGCAGCATTATTTTGACAATAGCTAACTCACAGTAGAAAAAGCATTTAATACAATTTAACAACTATTCATGCAAGGCTATTAGTAAACTAGGAATAAAAGAGAATTTCATTTCCTGCGTAAAGTGTATCTCCAATAAAACTATACTAAGTATTGTGGAAATTTGTACATTCATAATCCCTATACCCTACAAATTTTATTTCTAAGCACTGTCCTAGAGAAACTCTTGCACATATGCACCAAAATATATGTGCAGCTATATCTATAACATTATTAACATTGCAAAAAACTAGAAACAACACAGTGTCTTAAAAGTGAAAATGAATTGTTGAATATTCACACAATGGAATATTAAACAGCAGTACACATGAATGAACTACAATAATATATGACATAACACTGAGAATGGCAAAATGTTCAGGACTACACACATCATGAATTCATTTGTATAAATCTCAAAAACATGGAAGCTCTTAAGTTGAATATGGTTTCATAGTAGTTACTTTGCTATTATGATTTTAATTTCTATATCTATTATGTATATCTTTGTATCTATAAATACTGTATAAATATGATAATATGGAACAAAATATAACAAGTTTTTTCAGATTTACTTTATTATAATAATTTCAGTTGATAAGTCAATAAAAATTTATTAAAGACATGATATTTTAGCCTTGGTGGCTTTTACAAAGAACTTACAATGGGCAGCGATGGAAGAGATTTGAAGTATTGCTTATTATGCACAGTATTATATTTCGTGGTTATTTTTGCAGCTATAGAAATGCAAATGTCCCCTGAATAAAACAGGTGACAGGAAATTTGAAGCTTTGGAATATTATGTCTTATTTATTTGTGAATGGCCATTATGCAATCACGAGGAATATATAGAATCTATTCTCAACATAACTATTCAAAATTTTATAAAGACTGAATTTAAACAGGACACACACACGCATATGTATGTACTAATTAGGAAAGGATAAAACTATCATTTGTACACAATGTAATCATCTACCTAGAAAATCCAAGAGAATCAATCAGAAAAAACTATTAAAATTAATAAGGTGCTTGTATACAAAATAGTACATAATAGCTTTTCTACAAAGGTCAGTAACCACTTAGAACACATCATGGAAAAAATCCTAATCACAATAGCAAATGAAACCAAAAAGCAGTGAGAATTAAACCTAACAAAAGATCTGAAAGACCACTGAATAAAACAACATAACACTTTCTGAGGGATATATAACCCAACCTAAATAAATGCAGGGGGAGAGCATGTTCTTGGAAGAGAACATTTAACATGTAAAAGATGTTAGTTCTTCCCAAATTAATCTATAAATTTAATGCAATCCCATATAAAATCCTAAAAGAGCTATTTATGGGGCTTGGAATGTTTAAAGTTCAATTGAAGATGAAAATACAATAGCCAGGA
This sequence comes from Balaenoptera musculus, assembly GCF_009873245.2. Taxonomy (NCBI): domain Eukaryota; kingdom Metazoa; phylum Chordata; class Mammalia; order Artiodactyla; family Balaenopteridae; genus Balaenoptera; species Balaenoptera musculus. The sequence goes on from NC_045796.1 coordinate 20,271,433, forward strand.
ATTTTTTTTTAAAGATCAAAAAATGGTATTTCTTCAATCATGTTAAAAATATCTAGTGTAAAACTGTATAAGTAATTGTTCAGGAATAGACAGCTTGATAGCACAGAAAAGTAGAGCGTGAGATCAGATCCAGATAATTAGGGAAATTTAACACATGATAAAGGCAATGTCAGATGTTACCTTGTGAGGAAATTAGTGGGGAAGTCATGGACTATTTAATAAGAAGTCATGGGACAATTAGATGACAATTTGAAAAAAATAAGTTTTGCCCTACCTCACATCCTCACAAAATTGTTTTGAAACATATCAAGCAATTATACATAAAAACAGAAATATAAAATTATGCTGAGAAAATAGAGTATTCATTTATAATTTAGAGTCTTAAAGGGTTTCCTGAGAATGGCTCTAAATTCAGAAATCATAAAGGAGAATGTTGTCGTATTTTCCTATGTAAAAATTACAAACTTTAAAATGACGAAAGTCACAATAATTAAAAGACAAGTCACAAATGTCTTTTCTAAAGAAATAACTCCCATTTGCCCAAAGATGCAAAATCAACCTACACATCCATCGGTCACGGACTAGTTGAACGGTAGCACTTGTGTCCTTGGGCAGAGTCACATAGTTCTATATATATAAACATGGAAAGATAGCCAGTACCTATTAGGAAGTGGAAAAAATGAATTGCTGATACTCAGTATATAATTATGTAATTTAGAGAACTGTTTAAAAACAAAATTAATGTATGTATATATGTACATATAAATTTATACATATATATATATCTTACATATTGCATTGAAAGTGACCTGGGGGAATTCACAATCCACTATTAACCCTGGTTACCTAGGGAGAGGGGCGTGAGATTCAGGTATGTGCACAAGAAGTCAAATCGGACTATTCATTCTTACATTGTAATGTCTCTGTGGTTGAATCGTTTTCATAAAATACATTTTCTTACCTAATTAAAAACAAACCAAAAACAGACGTAAAAAGAGAGTGACTGAAAATGTAAGTAAAAGAGTATGATAGTTTAATACCTGGAGAGAAATTTTAGTATTACGTCAACTATAGCATAACACAATATATCATACTACTTGCATTTACCTGCTTGATTCGCATTTGAAGCAAAAGCAGGAGTCTTCTTTATTGAAGTTAAAAAAAAAATTAACAAGTTGTTGATGGTGATAAATTGAGGGGCCTAGAAATTTCTTGCCCTGGGTTTTAGGGCAATGGGTCACCACTGTGTCATACTTGTCGGGGAGAGAATGCAAGATGGTCTTTCCATGCACAGACTTCTGAGTTCTGGCTGTATTGTCATTCCGACCTCAGTGAAAACTCCAACAGACATCTGTGGGGTCATAGCTGAGTTGAATACCAAGCTATATTTTAAGTTATGAGCAACATAAATTTTAATTAGTTGCTAAAGGTAGGTGTGTGATAAAAAATTCTCTATAAAAATGTTTATGGATGAGTAAGCTAGAAATATCTAATCTTTTGAGAGTTGATGAAAGGATCTTCTCCTTGGAAAAATATACTTAAGTGTACAATTTTGCATACAATATCTCTTCAGTTAATTTCCTACTTGATGCAAAGAGGAATGACATGTATGTCAGACAGGGGTTAGTCCCCCAGTGCCTGTCCTCATCCAACCACACACAATCTTATAAATTCCCTTGGGTAGTTTCAAGTACCATAGACAGCTTGCCATATTTTCCTTTCTCCTGTTGGACATTGCTGGAAATATTCAAAATACAAGACAAGAACTCTTCAGCATGGCTATATTATATTGGTAAAATAAATATGTATGAAATAATAAAATTACATAAGTTTGCTCATTGGTGTTTAAATAATAGTTAATATGTCCTCAGCACACACCAGTGCTAAGCACTCTTCTAAGAGGAAATGAGAAATTAAGGAACTTGCCCAAGGTCTCACAGCTGGTAAGTAGCAGACCTGGGATTTGAACTCAGGCACTCTGGCTCCTGAGCCTATGCTTTTGAGTACTGTGATAGATGGACTGTTAAGCCCTAGTTCACTTATACACCCACAGCCCAGCTTTAAGGTGAGAGAGGGTCTTCACATAGTTTTGCTGTGGTTGAGCTTCTGGTTGCCCTTGAAGTTTCTCCCCCTTCAAGGGCCCCCCTGAAATGCCTGCCCCAGCTCCTCAAGGACATGGTGTGCTGACTTGTAGCTAGGGCTCAGCATTGCCCAAACTCAAATATTTTGTTGGGTATAAAAGAAACCAATTTATTCTTTACTTGCACTCACCATCTTTTCCGTGTTCTCTGTTTCAGAGACCTTGATAATCTCTCCCTTCTTTCCTCCAGAAAATTACCTCTTCTCTCCTCAGGAGACCTTTTCTCTTCAGACAATTAATGGACTCTTTCCTGTGACACCTCACGCAACATATGGCACTGGATTTTCTAGTTATTGCTCAATCATTCAACTTTACTGTAAAGGTACATATAAATGGAGCTTAATCCAGTGCAGAAGGAAAACAGGTTGTGTCTCTTTTTTAATCTCTTCGTCTCTATTTTATGCACTGCTTTTCTCAGAGGCTGCTTGCACTTTGTTATACATAACATTGACACTGCCTTTTAAAATTGCTCCCTGAATGTGAAAACCTCCCCAGCTGCCTCATATTCACGTGCATTCTCCAGTGCTGACTGTATTGACTGTAGTGCATTGAAAACAAAGCCCGTCACCTGCTTCAATCAAACCCAAATGACAGATTTCTACACAAAACCGAACTCATTGCCTATGATTTTTGCTCAACTTCTCAAATTAGGCAGGAGTATTTCTTTGGGATAAAAATATTATTCAGTCTTCTAAGTGGACTTAGATCCCACTTTAAAAGAAAGAGCATAACTGATAAGAATTGGAACAGGAATGGGATTTAACTGCACTCTCTCTGAGCTGATGAATGAGGGGTTTGGTGAGAAAGAGGGCATATTGCAGTCATAGTGTTTGATCTTCGGTTAGAAAGGCCACTGAATGGGGAATAAAAAACACTAATTACCAGTTGTACATTAATATTTTATGTTGATATGTTCATGTTGGATATTTGATGTGTCAAATCAGGGGTACATTTTAGAGAATACATCTGGATTTGACTCTTAAAAGTCAAAGCTACAAAAGGAATTACATTGGTGACTTGCTAAAGAGAATATTCCTTTTGTTAGATGATTAAGAATTTTTTAAAACTTATTTTGTACAGTTTTCCCTTAGGATCAAAGTAGCATATTCTAAAATTCCAATCAAGTAAGTAGTCTATGGTCTATTGCAGCCTACTCTCTAATGCTCACCTGCCCACCCATCCTTCCCATCATCCTCCAGTGCCTATCTTCCCGTTCACACCTGAAGAAAAGAAGGAGGGAAGGAAAGAAGGTAGAAAGGAAGAAAGAAGAAAGAGTAAGGAGGGAAAAGAGAAAGTGGGTTAATTTTATTTTGAGGATTTACTGTGCACCAGCTGAGTGGGAGCTGCTTTCTTTAATATGCTGATTTTAGCCACCCCACCCAGTTTAATCCAAGATAAAACTAGGATTTTTAAACTGTAAGGGACATAGGTAATGATCTCTTCCCTCTTATTTTGTAGATGAAGAGACGGCGATCAGGAAAGTTAAGAAATCGCCCAAGATCATGCAACTGGTTAGTGACAGTGTCCCAACCGAGCTCAGCATAGAGGGAGGGCCCATCCCCCCCCTCCCCAGAGCATTTATCTTTGCAGTGGGAGAACAGACAGGGACTGGCACCGAGCAGTGGTGGCTGACTACCCCGAATAAGTGACTAATGACAGACTGGCTCATGGACACATACTTAAATGGAACACTGGAAATTCCCAGAAATACTTTCACGACGGGAACACCAAAAGGGTCTGGACTTCCCGCATGGATTAGTGGAACATTGGAACTCTCTGGTTTTGAGTATTAGTATTAATGCAATTGTCATTGGATTCAGAGGCTCGGAATGTTAAGCATTTATATTAAAGGCATCACTGTTTCAAGTTACACAGATTTCATAAGTATTGTCTAACGAGTTTTTTGTTTTATTTATTCTACTCAGTATTACATTTGTATTTGAATAGACCTGAATAATTCTCTACATTCAGACAAATCTATCTTGACAAATGTCACAAAGAAGTAGGACTCGTTGTGAGAATCACACTTCAACCTCTGGCTGCTCAGAAGAAAAATCAGCCCACATTTGAGAGTCAGGAAAGGGGAGTTTCATTCCCAGCCCCATACCCATCTGACTGCACCTCCGTGAATCACCTCATTTCTCTGGCCTCAGGTTCTGACTGGCCTCTTAGGATGATCATTACTGTCCTACGTATGCAATAAAAAATTCAGTGAATGAATGATGTGATATAAATGGAGAAGGGAGACACATGCAGTAAAGGCAAAATTGCCTGGTTTGAATCTTAATTCTACTGCTTACTAGCAACAAAACTTTGTACACATTATTTAAATTTTTGCCTCTATTATCTGTAACGTAGGGATAATGATTATGGTCAAGTCATTTGTTTACTGGGAGCATTAAATGAGCAAATATATTTTAAGTTCTAATAAACCTCGCTTAGTGCATAATAAACTATCAAATATATTTATTCAACTTTAAAACATTTGTTTTCTCATAGAGTCTATTTGAATATTTCCATTTTATAATGTTGTCTTATGATCTTTTGATATCACCTACAATGTCTAAAATATATACATTTAAAATTTCAGGGTGATCTATATCTGGAGAGAAATATGAATAAACATAGCTTAGAATGCTACCTGATGGTAGCGTGTAACTTAACGGGAAAATAAGAATCTACATATCTGTTCTTATTTCCTTATTACCTCTTTTGTTCATATAATTGTGAAATATATTTGTTCATATTTTTTGTAAATAAAAATAAGTCCTCTTCAATCCTCATCCCCATTTTCTCTAACTTTGTCTTAATTTTTCCCTTTGTTTGGCACACAGTAATCCCCCAATAAGTTGTATCTTTTGTCACTATTAGTTAAGAGAAGAAAAACTGTAATTGAAATGATCAAGGCTTTGGGGCAGTAGGAACACACTATGGATTTCTGATAAAATGGAAAGGTGTTGCTTTTCTATTCTCTCTCTCTCTTTCTCTCTGTCTCTCACTCTTTTCCCTTATAAAGATTTGGAGGGGTTGCAAATGGCCCAACTATAGATTAGTTCCTTTGTATGCAGGCACACATTTGTTCATTCACCCAAAAGATTTATTTAGCTCCTGGTGGTTGGATACTGAGTATAATATTTTGAGGTTTGGGTAACCACCATGAGCTGGCAATTGGTAATTTCTGTTATGCTTTACATTATTTTCTACATTTATTTGCAATAAGCAGGTCATCGCTATCTTAACAGCAAATTTGCCTTTGGTCTTTTACCTCCCCAATCACCTTCTGACAGTGAAATGTCATAGGTAACTTATTTCAGTATCTCCCTTCTAGTGAAAACTTATTGTCTCCTCAATCCACTTTGGTGTGCACATTTGCATAGTACTGGAATAATGCTCTACAGAGGATTTTCATTGGAAAAAAAACCACAACAATTTACTGAATAATGCCAATATCCTACAGTAATTACAAAAGTAAATGACTTACATTCTCCAAAGAGTATCTAGAGAAATTTTAAAGTTCATTCTACAATAAATTTTACATGCATTTTGCTTATTAGAAGTGAATATTCAGATGGTCCCAAGGAATCATTCATAGAGTTTATAAATGCACATTCTCAGACATAAATGATTTAATACATAAAATTTTCAAAAACCTATATTGAAATATTTGGAAGGCTCTTCGAAGAAGAAAGTAAAATAAGGTGATCATATGCAGCGAAAATTTTTTAATTGTATCTTTAAAAGTAAATTGTCTAAATCATGTAAGTTTATAGTTCTTCATTCTTTTACCTTTACATTTGAAGCCACTATTTATTCATTTATAAGTACATGCATACACATACATAAATTTAGTATCAAAATCTGATACAAAATGATTTGAAGAGGAATACATCTAAATGATATTTCTATATTTTCCATTTTACTTGTTATCACTACACAATTTTAAACAATCTCATATGCCCATGTGTTTAGAAACAATGTTCCTATATATCATCATACTCTCTTCAACCACTGAAAAACATAAATAAATGTATGTATGTATATATATTCACACATTCACAAATGTATGTTTATATACACACATACATACACATATACACATACACATATGCACATGCATATATGAAATTTTTGCACAAAATTGTGAAATTGCCAAACATAATCAGTTTTTCCAGTTATTCTTTGTTATTTCCAACTAAATATCACTGAGGTCAAAGGAGGTGAGTTATATATTGATCCTTGGAATTTGTTGAGATTATACTTATGAGTATAGTACGGAATCAATTTTCATGAATATTCCATATGTTTTTTTCCTTAAAAAAGTATATTTTTTTCATTAATGGGTATAAAGTTTTATACATCTCCATTACATCAATATTGTTCATTGGCCTTTTTAAATCTTCTACAGCCTTATTTGAATTATCTCTACATTAATGAAAGAGACCTGTTGAAATTTTTCATCATGATAGTATTCTCCCTGAAGATGTCTTAGTTTTTCTATATAGTTTGGGGCTATTATATCTTACTGGTGAGTTGAAACTTTTAATCATAATAAAGTAACCAACACTTCTAAAATCATTTTTATCCTCTTTTGTCTGCTTGTTTTCATTTTAGAGCCCTTTCTTTGCCTTATATCAGCTTTCCTATGGTTAGTATTTGCTTGGTATATATTTTTCGTCATTTGCTTTAATTATTTTGGTGTCCTTACATTTTGCGTGTTTCCCTTATAGACAATACACAGCTGAAATTTTTTCTTTGCATACCAGTCCCCTCATGCATGCCACCTCATCACTCTCATTTGGGTCTTTCATACTCTCTCTCTCTCTGTCTTTCTGCTACCTAAAATACATCCCTACATTTTCCTTTTGTGAAGGTATTCAGTATTTAACTCTCAGTTTTTGTTTATCTGAAAATTACTTTACCCTCATTCTTGAGAGATAGTTTCACTAGGTTTACAATTCTAGATTCATAACTATTTTCTCTCAACTCACTGAATATTTGTTTTCCTTCACTTTTGGCTTCTATTATTGTTGTTGAGAGTTCAGTTGTCAGTCTTATTGCCATTCTTTTAGGAACATGTCATTTCGACTGTTTTTAAGGTCTCTTCTTTTTCTTTGTTGTCCTGCAGTTTGTTTATGGTGAGACTAGAAATGAATTTGTATTTAATTATGTTCTTGGGATTTTTTAAAAAATCTGTGGATTTGATGATTATTTCTTTTTAATATTGTGTATGTCCTATTATCTCCATTATTTTCCTCTAGAATACTGTCTAAATGTGTGTTATATTTTTTATGTCTTAAAATCTATTTATCTGCTTGTCTTTTTCTAGACTATATTCTAGATATTTTATTCATATCTGTCTTTCAGTTCACAAATTCTCTCTCCAACTGTATTTAATTGGCTGTTTAATTTTCTATTTATTGTTTTATTTTAATATTTATTGTTTTATTTCTAGAAGCTTTATTTGGCTCCTTCTCAAATCTGCTTATTCCCTGATCATATTTTCAAGTTTTTCTTTCATTAAACATTGCTTTACAAGTTGTGTGTCAGATATTTTCAATATCTAAATTAATTAAAAAATTTTTTAACCTGTTGACTGTTGTTTCTGCTAGCTCCCACCCATATTTCTTTATTTCCTTTTATGTTTTGTGACTTTTGACTTTGAGCTGCTCATTTTTCTTTGAGACCTGGGTTGAAACTAAATCCCTACAGAGATTTGCATTTGATTCTGCCAGTTGCCTGATACAACTTTAAATTCTAAGAGGAATTTTTGAATCACCCAGGTAGTATGAATTCAGATCTCAAATGCACTGCCAGGGCCAGTATGGGATTACAAAAATTCAAAGGAGAATTTTTCCCTCCACTTAGTCCTGGACCTGAGATAGGAAAATTTCCCCCGTATCTCCTTTGCATGGCAAAGTTTATCTCTTGCCTAATTCTAATTCTTACTCTTACTGTGCATGTAGCCTATAGAGAGGGGTCCAAGCTCTATGGAGTCCAATCTCTTATTAGATTCCCTACCTTGGAAACATCCTGAGTTTTATGTCTTCTTTCCCATACCTCATACCACCATGGAAGCTCAAAATAACTAGAGATGAGTAATCATCCTCAAGACAAAAATTAGCTTTGGGGCTTGCTGACCTGGTAAGATTTCATTGTTTCATTTATTTAGGAGCTTTGAGGATTTACTGATTTCCTGAAAGTTCTAAAAATGCATTTAGGAAGGTGTTTTATATATTTAAAAAAAATTTTTTTCAGCAACTTAGTTTCTTCAGGCACAACCAGCACTTTGGAGGACTATTTTGTTGACTAATCTGCCATATTATTGGAAACAGGAGTACCTGAACATATTCTTAAGGAAGTGACATACTGAATTTTGAGAGTTTTTCACAGAATACAAATTTGATTTAATAGTCTAAGCATATTATTAGATACCCACGGAGGCTATCAACATCACAAACGTGTCAAAAACAGACGCGTGTCATTCTTTTCGAACTGGAATAATTGGACAATATACTTATAGGATGTGCTTAAGGGTTTATTTTTTTCCTTTTTTATTTTAAATGCAGACAACATTAGACAGAGTAAAAGCCAGAATAAATTTATTGAAGGAAACACCAACTAAAGATTAAAAAATAATCTTTAAAGTTAAGGGAGCACAACTACTAGCTCCAAGCAATTACTGTGAGAGCCTCTTACTGAAAAGTAGCCCCAGTAACAGGAGCACATGATGATGAACATGGTTTTTGAGTATTTTACTTTGTGTTGTTAGCTAATAACCATGGAGCCATATGCCAAGTGAAAATTACTCATTAATGAAATACCTTTTGATCTGCTTATCCCGAGATTGCCAGACTCTCAAACAATGAGGGAAACACTAACAGTGACGAAGTTAAAAAGGAAATCACTTCCTCAGGAAATCCTACTCTTCTTTTTTTTTTTTTTTTAATAAATTTATTTATTTATTTATCTATTTATTGGAGGCGTTGGGTTTTCGTTGAGGTGTGCGGGCTTCTCATTGCAGCGGCTTCTCTTGTTGCAGAGTGTGGGCTCTAGGTGCGCAGGCTTCAGTAGTTGTGGCACACAGGCTCAGTAGTTGTGGCTCACAGGCTCTAGAGTGCAGGCTCAGTAGTTGTGGTGCATGGGTTTAGTTGCTCTGCGGTATGTGGGATCTTCCCAGACCAGGGCTCGAACCCGAGTCCCCTGCATTGGCAGGTGGATTCTTAACCACTTCGCCACCAGGGAAGTCCCAATCCTACTCTTCTTAATCCACTCTTTACACAGCTACAACACAGTCAAGGAGCACCAGGGGCAAGTTATAGCAAGAGAGTTAAAAAAATTTTTTTATGTTTACTCTCATGACATTGCATCTATTTGGGGGAAAAAGCAGACAATTTACCCTTTCAAAAACCTGAGAATTCTTTTTCTTTCAGGACAACATAGAATGGGATATCTACCTGGATGGAAAATTCTAAATGAGAAGGATTTTCTTCTTCCCTACCTCCTCTCCCTCAACCAACCCCAAGAATTGATCTTATGTAATATTTTTTCTAAATGATGGGATAGAAAGTAACTTCAGAGAAATAACATTGTGTTCTTCTGGGTAATAAATTTTGTCGGTGTTGGGATAAATTGCAGGGAGAGATTGTGAGCCTGTCAGACAAGAAGATGGTATGGAAAGTTTTAGAGACAACACTTCAAAAGTAAGGGACTTTGGCAAACAATTTAAACAAGAAATACAAGATTATGGTCTTTCAGCTATTTGTTACAATATACAAAATGCTTGGGAGTCCTGAGCATCTACTACTTGAAGTCCAACATAAGTTCTGTATCATTGCAATTGAACAGGCAAGGAGAAGTTTCACATAGGCAGAGTACACAGGTGTTTGGTTTATAAAGCACCAGGAAACTTCCCATATCCCCAGACAGCTTTCTATTCCCATTATGTACATGCCCAGCACTACTGGAAGGTATATTTTACTACTAGAGATCCACTAAGGATGTACAAGTCTTCTGTGGAAATACTTTTAAATCCAAACATTTCATGGAAGTATGCAAATATTTTTATCTATCAAAATTAGTTCATCTCTATTGGCAAAGTAGGGAACAACATCTGAAATTCAGAAAAAGGCAGACATTCATAGCAAGCAGTAAGAACACAGAACCAAAATGGCCCTTGGAGGTGTCTGGTTAATGCAAGTCACACAAGTAAAGAGAAGGAATGCAATGCTATGGAGTCAGACATGTACATAGTAGGGGGCCAATGGACAGAGATCAGGTGGGCCCACAATTGCATGCAATAGTTTGAGCAACAGTGGCTGATGCCTGGATTTGGAGAGTGGGATATAGAAATAAATTCTCAACCTTGAGGGGCATCAGCACAGGACCCTGTTAAGACAGCCAGGGTGTTAATGACAGTAGCAGACTACAGAAGAACCAAGGGCTGGCCTGACACAGAAAGCAGAAGATTGGGAAGAGAATTTTAAACGAAGAAACAATAAGAAAAAAAGTTGTCAAGAAGTCTTCTAACCTGTGGTTTTCCACACCTGGGGTTCACAAACCTTTTGCTCTCCAAAACCCTTTACACACCTAAAGATTTTGGAGCTCCCAAAAGGCTTTAATTTACATGGCGGTATGACTTGATATTTACCATAATAGGAATTAAAATTTAAGAAAATTAAAACTTCTTAATTCATTTTAAAAATTACAATAATATATCCAATTCAAGTTAACAGAAATAACTTATTTTTTATGAAAAATTAGCATATTTTCTAAAACAAGAATATATAGTGAGAAGACTGACTTTGATTTACATTTTGAAAGTCTGTTTAATGTCTGGCTTAATAGAAAGTAAATGGATTTGCATATCTGTTTCTGAATTCAGTCTGTTACAGCATATTTTTTATTGAAGAATATGAAGAAAATCTGGTCACAAATTTGGAAAAGGGAAGAATATTATAATAGTCTTTTCAAATAACTGTGAATATTATCTTTAATATTATACCAAAACTCAAGAAGTGGTAGTTCCTTAAAACTTAAGGGTAGAATTTGCAACCATATCAGTGATGTTACATTAAAATCCATTTGTCTATCTTGTACTTAAAATAGATGTTGTACCCATGCAAGATTTTGTAATGTCACGCATTGGTCATTTGGAAAATATTAGTGCAGTGAGTAATGCAGCCTTTCCCAAATTGACACTTTTCATTACACAATATTCAAAAATCACATATGATAAGATCACTGATTTCATTAGGGAAGTATTCATGTGGCCAGGTGCTGTCAGACTAAAGGTGGCAGATACACATTTTCTAAAATTCTAAATTTTGCTTGAAAGCTCAAATGTTATCGACAACAGATGCTATCAGTTGTTTTCCTTGAAGTTACAGGCTCACTTGGTTGATTCTACAGAAAATATTTGCCAAACACTCAATCCCAAAGAACCATAGGTTGGCCCTCACTTGCTTCTTTCAGGTAAAAATGGTATTCCTAAGCATGTCAGCTCCTGGACAAGATGGAGAAACAGGAACTGGATTTACCCAACTACCTGATTTTTAAAATGGGCAAAGTATATGAAAAAAACAGTTTTCAAGACATTGGAACAGAAACCTGAAAGACGGAAAGCAAAGGATATGCCTCTGTAATTGCTCCAGCTTACAACGTTAGAGAGTTTCCAGGTCATGGTGCAGATAGAGGAAACCGAGAAAGAGCCTGTGAGATGAGCCCCATTGAGGACATGGAGCTGAGAGTTCAGGCAGAACGAGGTGGCTCCAGTTAGTAGGACAGAGTATAGGAAAGGAGAACTGTACAAGGAAGCCTGGAGATCTGTAGAGAACTTCTCCAAGAACGTTCAGCTGCTTACTGATCAGCATTCGCATGTGAAACAACCTACCCAAGGTCAGGGAAAGAATCACCCCAAAAGATTAGAGGTTTTTGACAGTGCTGTGATCACTGTTGTATGTGTCCTTTGGAGTGGGCAGTACACATATACTTTTCTGCTGGGTGAATGCGTAGGAGTGGAATTGAGAGGCTACGGAATGTTCATCTTTAGTAGTTGCACCAATTTAACACTCCCACTGATGGTTTCCGTTTTTCTACATCCTCTTGAACACTTGTGTTGTCTATCGTTTTTATTTTAGTCATTCTGGTGTATATTACCTCATTCAGTTTTAATTTGCATTTCCCTGATTACAATGGAATCGAGTTCCTTTTTATATGTTCATTGGCTTTGTTCACATCATCATTATGGCATGACTAATCATTAAAATTACTTTGTAATGAAAAACAATTTCTTGTTTTATTGACTTAGAACTTCCTTCTTCTTAGAAATAATATACTCAAAAATCAAAGCTTAGAGGAAATTTTCCATCAGAGTTGTTTGACTATCTTGGGCAAAGTCCACTGCAAATCTGAAATTTAAGAAAAACACTATTTAGTAAGTAGCTTTGGAAAATCTTCATTGATTGCATTAGCTGGAAATACTTTACCAAACTGAGTAATTCGGTTCATGATTTATTTGGCCAGTGGGTGATGATCAGATCTCAAAATGAGCTGAATAGCAAAGCCTTCCCCTCATGAGCCTGTGGGAGAGGTCTGCTATTTCCAGTTTTGATGTTAGACCAACTTACCTCAGCAAGTGAGACCTTTGGATACATGGGGCAGAAGAGGCTGTCACATGACACTGGTAAATTTTCTCTCAACAAAATTAGAACAAATTGACAGACCTCTACTAAATTTAGAAATAACTTCACTATGTAAATAAAAACAAGACTGCACTGAAGGGGGCATCTGGTGGTACAAAAATAGACTGCACATGGCCCAGTGAAAATTAGCTGTCATGAAAGGGTTTGCTAATTATTTTTCCTTTGGTGCTGTCATTCCTGAAATACTTCTACCACCTGAAGCCTTATGTTTGGCTTGATTTAAATATTTAAAAAATTGTAGTGGGTGTCTAAATATGCCATCAGCAAAATCTCAATTAACATAAAGTGCCCATAAGTCAGAATAGCCCTGAAAAGGGTGCTAATCGGTATCATTAGACATTCTACCTCCCCTCTTAGGTAAAGGCAAAGCCTGTGAGACCTCCCAGATAAAACAAAATATCACAAAGTAAATAGATCTGAAATAGCTCCCTGGCCCTGATGCTTCTGCCTCCTACATTTTGTATTATTCATTTTGATGAGACCTATAATTTTTCATTGCGATTCTCATGCCACTCATTTTCAGAGAACATCACAATAACTCATGAGTGAAATGACCAAGGGAACGTTTTGAAAAGTGGAGGAGACTCTTTGGATTGTGTCTCTTAGGTAAGAGTACATTGAAACAAATCATCTGTTAAATTTCACATTTTAAACGTATATATCATCTCTGTGTTTTCATTTTTCTATTTAAGTAAATAAGATGAGCAATGATTCAAGGAATAGGTATCTCAGGCACCACTGGTGATAAGTAAGTTAGCTTATGGTTTAGCTATAGATTTAGTTCCTTAAGCACCAAATTATTGTTGTTTTATATCAAACAAAAACAACAGTATTTATGAGTGTTTACTAAACATTGAGTGTCACACTAACAGGTCTGCTTGCATTAATCTTCTTTTCTTCTCAATGATTATACAAGTTAAATATATTATTTCTATATTTCAGATAACAAAACCGAGGCTTAAAAAGTTTACATCCCTTCCCTTTTCCTTTTTAATATTCATTCAATGTCCCTTTTGCTTGTCCCTTTCAAAGCAGTTGTTTCCCAAATTCTATTGTCTTTTTCCTCTTACAGTCTCCATGGAAAATTTGACTTATGTTATGATTTCCTATAAGTTTGGGTAATCAGATAGAAAGTGCTAAATCCACCATTACATGTTGAAGCTGATGACTGATGAAAGAATACTTCATTAAGGATCTTAAATATTTTGCTCACATTTAAAAAAATAACATGTTAAATTAAAAAATGAAAAATAATCACAACACAGTATTTACTTTAACTAATCAATTATGTAGAGTCACTACTCCCTGTGCCCTTTGAGAGAGAAAAATGATCTAATATATTTTATGTCCTAAGGAATCAGAGCAATTAACATAGAGCAGGCATCTCAGTAAATATTCAAGAAATAAATTAATACTAATAGTTTATTAGTATAAGAAGCCTTAATAGTTTAATGTAAGTCTTTAAAAATTCCAAAAACTAGATATGAATATAAACTTTGTTTGCTACCAACAAAAGCATATATTTACATATTGTGCTTATATCTTGCTTTCTCCTTCAGTCTCATCCTTAATATCTACAGTCTAATAGTCATACCTCTGATTCATTTTTGGCCATCAAGAGTTATGCATAAAATCATGGTGGCATGCTTATGTTCTCGGATTTTTAGACACTTTAAGATGAACATTATGATGATTTCAATGTTTATTGAAGATATCTAGTTGTCATGGTAAGACGTGTTTGAAGTTCCTTGTATTCCATGAAAATAAAAGTTTTGTATTTATACTTGTATCCTCTTGTTGAGCCAACGACATTTTAAAATATTTTTAAACTCCTGAAATATAATATTTGTGTTTGAGAAAAACACCAAAAACTGTATGTCAGGGAAAGACAGAATGATCAGAAGGAAAAGTAGAAGTACGGCGTTAATGAACAGACTTACTTAGTAACCAGGCGAGAGATGATGAGACAGCACCATTCATCCTTCATCCTTCATCCTTGAGACAGCAAGGATGAAGAGGGAAGAGCATATTGGAAAGATATTAAAAATATAGAATTAGCAGAACTTGGTAGCTAATTGGATGTGCAGAGTTGAGGAGTAGGAGAAGTTTAAAAATATTGATCAAAGAAAATAAATAGAAGTCCTTAAATCAAGTTTACCAGGTGTGTACCTGGATGAAAGAATCATTAGGAGAGCTACAAGCTGGTTTCTTCCTTTTTTCCTTCCTTTGAAAATATTTATTGCATGCCTTTTTTATTCCAGCCATTTTTCTAAGCTTTGGGACTACACAGTGAACAAAACTGAGTTCCTACCTTCAAGGCACTATATTAAGGAGACATAGAATGAATAAACAAGTAAATACAGAGTATGTAGCGCGTTATGGAGGGAAAAAAATACAGTAGGATAAACTTCCACTTTGATTTGTGATGTAGTAACTGCTATCAAACTAGTTCTCCCATCATAAACACCTGTTAAAGCAGGATTTTTAAAAAAGCATAAAAAGACAACTATTTGAAGACATCACAGAATATCCAAGGTAACCGTGACTTCAGGAAAAAGATTCTAAGATTCTAGAGGAAAAAGATACCACACAGATGTGACCGTGACACACTGTGCACAGTTTCCACTTTGAGGCATCCTTTTGAGTCATTTACCGACTCCAAAGTTATGTACATTTGGAACGATTTTCTAAGAAACCACGCTGGAGCAGTGATAAGGGGCTAAAAAGCTAAGAGGAGATTTTTGACCTATTAAAAAAAAAAAAACAACTGTGAATCTGCCAAGGAAGTGAGACTCTGGTGGACAACCCAGGACTAGGCCGTGAGAATAAGGATAAATGGTTGAATTAGTGAATTGTGCGTGACAGTGTCGCGTTACCGTTTTTCTTCTCCTTCCAACTATTTTTTGGTGTCTTTTACATACCCCAAGCTTTTCATTCTCATTTTCTCTCTTTTTCTTACAGTCATTTTGTATAGATGATGGGAATTTTGCTTGTTTATTTGTTTATTTTTAGCTGCATTGGATTTTCTTGCATAAGGAATAAAAGGTCATTCTACAGACTGAGAAAGATGGGTTTGAACTGAAAAGATGTGGCTTACTTGGCTTCTTAATTCAAGAGCACTATTGTATGTGAAGTGCAAATTCTTTAACAAAGGGTACCTTTTGGGAAGAGTCTTTCTTCCTCTATTCTTGGATAATATTTTGTTTTTATACAGCCATTATCTCTAGATGTTTACTTCTTCCTCTTCAGCACTAAGCCTCTAGGAAGCGCTGTCTCAACAAAACTGTCATTCTATTTCCCCAGAAGCAGTGCCTTCCCGAGAGTGCCTTTGCTGGTCCTATGCACTTTCTAAGAAGACTTCATTTTACTCCCCTATTGTCAGTGCTCTCATCTACCAGACTTCAGATATTTTCTCAGTATTCACCCACTCAAGATACAGCCCTCCTTTACTGGGGATAAATCACAGTCAATATTATCTCTACTTTACTCCTACTAGGATCCTATCGTATTCTGCTCTCTTCTGCACAATCCTTGTCTCACCCTCTGCCCTGGTTTGTAATCTAGAGAATGTTTACTTAAATGTGAATCAAAATTTTCAAAACTTTCTGCCTCCCTGCTATTGTCACAGGTTATGGGTGATTGCCTTTGTTCTTTTTGTTCATATAAATGTTTTTGGGAGAAGTGTATGTGGGAGAATTTGAAGTTAGGTGGCCATAATTAGCCTGCGGGAAACCAGAGCTCTATTTTTCTTTAGGTGCTGCTGTTTGAAGGTCAGAAGACTGGAAACATACCTGGAAAATCCTCAAATTGCATAAATCATGATTTTGGCATTCATGTTTTATATTATAATTCTGTATTTTGCTAAAAAAATCCTCTGCCTAAGGTTGAAACAGAATATTTTTTCCCTCATTCTTCTGCACCTAGATTTAGTTCCTTAGCACCAGTTAATTTGGCAGTAATTTTCATAGTTCGTTTTTGATATTCATTTTTAATTGAAGACAAATGAATTCACTGCTTTTAAAAAATC
Organism: Balaenoptera musculus; assembly: GCF_009873245.2. Classification (NCBI taxonomy): domain Eukaryota; kingdom Metazoa; phylum Chordata; class Mammalia; order Artiodactyla; family Balaenopteridae; genus Balaenoptera; species Balaenoptera musculus. The sequence goes on from NC_045796.1 coordinate 20,288,300, forward strand.
TAATCTCAGATATCAGACAGATGGAGATGGAGAAAGAAGAAATTTCATTCCACTTATCTTCTGTTGTATCTAAGTTTTGCTTTGTATGCTATCAATGATTTATTTTTAACTTCCAGTTTCTCCCCTGAGAGCTGTTGATACAAATGCCATTTCTGACCTTTGGGGGTTATTTGTCTTTTGTTTTCCCTCAAATATCTTTTTTAACCTGTGTAGCAGAATTCTGCTAGTCACACGGGGGCATTTGACTTTCACCTGAGCCATCAAAATATCACAGTCATATATGCTTTTTACTTAAAAAATAAATCTTCTGATTAACTCTCTTATAAGAAAAGGTTAAAAACATTTTTCTATTTTACAAAAAATCATCAATAATTTCTATAGGACTCACTTGTTCATTCCACAATGGTGTACATATTTTGTTCCTTATAATATATTAAAATCTTATATTTTTTCCATCTTAAAGATGATTAAAATGAATGAATAATTCTAAGTTCTGCAAATGTTTAATAAAATGTTACAAAATATGGGATATTTAATCTGATCATTTTATTTTTTCTAGGTTTATAGTGATAAAGTTTATTCATTATTTCAGACTATTGTAATATTCTCTATCTTTTGAGAAATGTATATATTAAGCATGTACTATATATGCCAGGCCTTGTTCTAGGTACATGGAGTATGGAAGCAAATAATGTGGAGAAGAGGGAAACAGAGATTAGATAAACAAATAAGTAAATTAACAGATAAAATAGAATATACCAGACTGTGGTAAATGTTTTGTTTAAGAATTAAAATAAGATGCAATGTGATAACTAATGGCTAGTGTAGATTGGATGAATTAGGTGAAGAACATTCTGGGAACAGGAAACAGCTTAATAGAAACAGAAAGATGGCCAGTATTGCCAAAAAAAAAAAGGCTGGAAATGAAGAGAGTCTTTTTTTTTTTGCTTTATAAATTTTGGTCTTTTAAAAAATACTGACACCATCAAATTAGAGTGAATCAGTTTTTGTGGAGATAATATTTGAAGATAATTTGAGAATCTAATCATCTAAAATACTTCGTGGACTCGATCATTTGTCAATGGAAAATTGAGTTGGTTCTTTTGTTTCTTTTGATTATTAGCTCTCTTGTACTGAATAGAAATCTGCGAATGTGGCTTCAAGAAAACCCTGCTCCCTTTGAAAGAAATACCTCCCTAAGGATAACTTTTCAGCACTAACAGCTGGAAAACTTTCTAGTTTAATGAAAGGAAGTGCTGAGGCAAGGAAAATCTGGTGTCTGCCTTTGCAGTCTTCCAAATGGTTCTTGGAGGCTCTTAATGTGCAATGAAGAAGACTAGCAATCTGTGTTGCATGCAGATGTTAAAGTCTTCTGAATTACCCTCTCTTCCTCACCATGTTTACAAAGCAACGTGTAAAACCATCTGCCACAGCAAGGAAAGAAAAACTCTTTTCCTCAAATACAGCCCAAATACACACGATAAACTATGTGTGTGAGAGTGTGTATACACTATAAATTCTAATAAAAAACAATTGCATAATTCTGTATGATGATAGATAATTGTATCCTTGCCACTAGCAGTTCCCTCTGCCTCTACACCCTGTTCCCAGACATCTAGATGACTAACTCCTTTACCTTCTTCAGAATTTACTACTCTATTTAAAATTATCTGTCATCCCCACTAAAACTCTACATGCTTGATTCCCTTTTTGTTATGTCTTATTCATTGGTCTTATAAAAAGCTATATATATTAGCTACAGGAGTGAATGCAGTGGTGTGGACATGATGCTGGCTATCTAAGGCTGTCAGAGTTAGCGCAAGATGAAATTCATTTGAAGGATGCTATGTCAAGAACTCTTCCATGCTCTGTCGAAGAAAATTTCTTAGAACTCCACAAACAATTATACTAAGCAAAAATTCCCCCAAGTAGAAAGGAAAAAAGTTGCTTCTCTTTTCTAAGCTTGATATTATTCAAAGTGAAATGTATATCTATGCACTTAAACTGAAGAAGAGAAAGAAATCTTTTTGATCATTAAGGTCATCCTTTGAGGGCATTTTGAAGATGATTCAGGAATTTTTGAAAAATGTAAACAGATATTGAATAAAATACAGTCTCTTTGAAGCCAATTAAGAAAATTGATGAAAGTAAGGAAATACAAATGGCATTAAAAATTGAAATGTCACATGTAAAATATTTAGAAGATTTTTTAAAAATTAAATTGCATTTTGATTTTGGCCCTTCTAATTTTTGCAATTTTATGCTTAAGAAAACTTTAGAGTAAAAGAACTTGCTCTTAAAACTTTTATATAGTATACTAGCAAAAACAAAAAAACAACCTGAGAAAAATTTGTGTATACATGTATGCATAGTTTCCTTCTTTGTGATTTCATGAATGCATAGCTGTATTTGTTTTTGCATTATACATTAAGCTCTTCACTCTACTATCACATCTTTTAAAATGAGACTAACCCACTTAAATATTTAGAATAATGTGTGCTACAATGTTAATTGTAGAAATTAAGACATTTCAACATGAATCTGGTTTTGAGAGATTGTACAGCCAACAGAGAAAACTGTATATAAACCTACCAGCTCATAGTATGTACTATATATGCAAAGGGAAGAGTGTGAAGGCAGCCATGATTCTAATGGAAAGAAAAGAGTGAAACAAGGAAGAAAAAACAATGGTTCCAAATTTGTCCTATCTTGGCCTTCTGTGAACTTTAGCCAATAGTGAGTTGATTCTTTCCTGAAAGGGTGAGGATTGCTGCTTGATGCCTGGAATATCAACCAAAGAATAATTCAATGGAAACTCCTAGAGGTAGAATATAGTAAATATTGCTACATGCTTTACAGAAGTCATTAACAATTATTTTTCATTTTATTATTTAAAAATTTTTTCAAAGTCTTACATAAGTTTTTACATAGAGAATTTTAAATGTCTAACTTAATGGATTTTGGTTGAATAGAAAGCATTAATCTTCATGAGCCTCATGCAATCAATAGCATTTGAGACTTGGTGGGAAAAGTACTTAATATTGATACCTAGACAAATTATAGTCTATTTAAGTGGAAAGACATATCTTTGAGCTAGACAGACATGACAACATAAGGCAAATACACAGTGCTACCTTCCAGCAAGTGGCTGTGTGTCTTCAGTTAGGAGCAAATGCCTCAGAAGAATCAATCCCCTGAAATCTGGCCTTCATAACAATGAAAGTAAAAATGACAACAAATGCCATACTTAATTGATATGGTTTCTTATTCTGTTCTGTATTCCCAAATATCTGGCTTTTTTATGGGAATGGGTTGGTTTAGATAAAGAAAATATAACTATTTGGCAAACTATCTCAATAATTTTTAAAATGCTCATTCTTACTGCCTAGTAATTTTACTTCCATAAAATAATAGAAAATTCAGACAATGACTTATACAGAGAGATACTCATTGACATGCTAGGGAGGAAAAAAACATAAACAAAACAGCAAGTCTGATAATCAAGCTGAGAAATTGCTTCTATTTCTAGATGGAAATATCTTCTCTCCCAGAGCAATAAAAAAAATAAAATTTTGGAAGAGATTGGAGAGGCTTAAATCAAGTGGTTAAAAAATGATTTTCTGTTGAAAATCATTGTGGGACACAAAGAAGGTGGAGAAGAGATTTTAAAAAGAGATAGGAGTAAGGATAAAAAGAAACAATAATGAAAATCTGGAAGTAGAGTATGGAAAGACCCCATACATTTTACTTTTCTGAATCCCTGTTTCACCTTAGTAAAATGGGCTCTAACTAATAGTAACTATAAGTGACTATAATTTATTATGTGTGAAAATATGGGACCAGTATTCATTCTTATAAAATATAACCAGGGTTAAACGTTTTAGGGTAAAAGTGAGTTAGTCTTTGGGTGAAATGCATAGGACAAAGTCTTTGGTGATGAAGTGTTAAAAACAATGGCACTCTTGTGGGTACCACCTTGTTCATCATTGGTGACCACATAATTTCAGTTTAGGAAGGGAAGTGGGAAGGCAATTTAGTTGGAAAGGGAAGGGAAAGTAGAATAAAAATATCAAAATTGTTTTCTTATTTTACTGCATATGAACTGAGAAAACATCAATCACACACGTCAAAGAATGATGGTAATAGAGTTGGTGATGGTGACTGAAGACATTTTGACCCTTCCCTGGAGTCGGCAATTTTCCTGATGGTCAGTAGCTTCCTGAGGAAGGCGAATTGGCCCAAGTTTAAGTGACATGGAATACAATTCAGTTTGAGTAACATTTCTGGTTTCCAGTGACATAAAGATAACCAATTTTTCAGATCTTTTTCACAAAAGATGACATATATGGTATGTCTTTATGTCATATCTACAAGGAGAAATCCTTTGACTGACTCATAAAGAAGAGAATTAGAAAATAGAAAAAAAAAAAAAAGTGTCCCAATTATAAAAGGTACAAAGGTAGTACTTTCAGGTATTTTAAACTAATTGAACATATATACATATGATATATAGATATGATTAGATATATATATCCTATTTAATCTACTATATATATTCTATTTAATCTACTATTTTTACCAAGTGAGTTAAAATCTATATTTTTTAAGATATAGATTTTAAATTTTTAAGATTTTAAAAATCTTTGTAATTCTATCAGTTTCACTTGACAAACAATATTTTGAAGATATGGTTGAGTGGCTTTTTAAAAATCATGGTGTAATGTCTCCTTTTGTTTCTTTTAGTAACTTTTTTCCTTAAATTACTACTGTATCTGATAGTAATGTTATTTTGTTTAGTGTTTGTCAGTTGTATCTTTCACAGTTATCTTGTTTTAAACCTAACTTTTTGCTTTAGATATATTTCTCATAAATAGAATTTAACTCTTATTTTTAATCCAAATTGATATTACCTACATTTAAAACCTAACTCATCCATATTTATTGTTACTACTGGCATATTTGAACTTATTTATGTTAACTTATTTTAGTTTTCTGTTTACTTTTTCTTTACTTTCTTTTTTCTTCTTTTCTTGTTATTCAATGTCAAGCAAGTAGCAAGACCCAAAATTTGAGTGTCTCATGGGTGAAAGTAAGTAATATAATGTTCTCACAAAGTATCATGCTTCTTGTTTGGTCCTTCATTGTCCATTTCCAGCATGTTATATACTGTATTTTATCTCCTCTTGATGGAACAGTGAATGAAACTTGCAAAACAAACTGAGTGATACAACTGTGAAATAAGCCAGAGTGTTACCAAAGCATCAGTTCTCACGAAGATTTTCTTAGGTAAGATACAGTTTAATGGTATAATTCTTATCATAAATTTCATACTCCATTGTCCTCCTGCCAATGTAATTATTGTTGAAATAATTAGAAGTTTTCTAAGTGGATGTTCACTGCCAAGGTAAGGACCTAGTTAAATTCATAATCGACTTTTAAATTTTAATTATCTCATTTCTTTGAACAAATGTTTCTTACCTGTTTATATAAAAAGAACTTATAAAAGGTATACAAAAAGCAATGAAGAGGATGAAGTTATAATGTACATAATTATATGCATGCAAGAGCCTCCAAAATTATTGATGGAGCAAGGATAAAACGTAATTTTAAAATTTCCAGTAGGAACTTACCATATGGTAAGCAGTTTGCAGAAATTGCATATGGGTTTATTCCATATGATCTGAAGCAATTTTAGGGGCAGAGAATATCATATGAAAGAGTATGCTCTTTTAAGTGTCAAAATAGAGCAATGTTAAATATTGTTGGCCTGAATGCTATGGTGGTGGTGGTGTAAGTGTGTGTGAGTGTGTTAAAGAGAAAGAGACTATAAAAATAACTGACAACTTAATTAAAGTATATTTATTATAAATATTTAATTGGACTCTTAGGAGTTGATCATGTCAAAGCTCATTGGCAGTTAGAGACCATGGTTTTGATTTCAGTATTCTTAATATTTCTCCATTGAAAGAAGGCAGTAATGCAGAGTAGAAATGTTGACTCATAAAAAATATTTTTAAAATTTTTATTCAGATATTTTTTAACATCTTAACTAATGTTTAATTCAAGTTTCATTTTAGCTCATGAGTGTATATTTTATTTATTTGGACTATTTCTCTGTTTTGTATCATTCACATTTGTTATATATTTCATTAATGAATAACAAATTATTCATGAAGTTTTGATATCAAGTTCTTTTAGATTAGTAGCATTTGGTTAAACTTCTCAGAAACCTATTCTTTTGGACACTAAATTCTAGTTGTTATATGACCACATTGATGGTCTTAATATTTAGTGCAATGGAAATTTTCTAAACTCAGAGTGTGTTAACAAAAATCAAGTTTTTTTTCAAATTAAGTGGGGTTTTTTTTCAAAAAATTGAAGCCCTCTGTGCTGGTGAATTAAAATATGAGTCTCATGAGTCCTAATGAATATATTTGCTACAAGTTTATCGTTGTACTTAAGGCAACTCACATCAAAATCTTTCACAACTATTCCTCCAATTTTTGAGATTTGATTCCTGTTTCTATTCATAGATCTCCATCTGCTTTCACTTTAAATTTTCTTTCATAACCTGTCTAAAACAGTTATATATTTTAAAAAGCATCTCATCAACTCAAAGGATATTAGCCCTAGAAGAACCTTTAGAAATATCCTAGTCCAGTAGAATATTTTTTGATCCAACACATCCGAGGGCTATAACTTCTGTTAGGAATGGAGGCTCACTGGACTGTAATTTTCAATGGGAAGGCGATGCATGGTAAGGGTGAGGAGAAGGGCAAGACTTTTAACAGAATTTGCATGGAGAATGAGTGTGTATGGTTTTAAAAAGATACCCAAGAGATCTGAATGTCCCCTCAGCTGAGAATCTTTATTCTCTAGGTAAAACAACATGGGAGCAAATAAATCCCAGTTGTCTAGAACAGAAATAAAACTAGAGTCAAAGTATTCTGAACCTAATCTAATGCCCTTTCTTCAATACCATGGTACCTTCACTTATTCAATTCCCATAAAATTTAGATTTCTTTCTTTGCAAGTAATATAAACTGACTTTGGGTAATTTAATTCAAAAAGAAAAAAATTTTAAGTACATAGGATTGCTCATGGAATTGAAAGGAAAATGCAAGAAGCAGGCTTCAGAGTAGCTCTGGGCACCTGCCCTCAGGAACAAAGAGATGTTCTCTCACTGGCCAGCATGAATCAGGTCAACAGTTCATATGTCATTCGCTCACAAATTAAATTCAGCCAACAACCTGGGGTCTCTTGCTCATTTTTGGCAGGAATGGAGTGGGGGTATCTTGATCAGGAACCCCAAAACTGAAGATGGGTTGATTTCCTAAATAAAAATTAGAGTGTTAATATCCAAGAAAGGATGGACTGAAAGCAAACAGCCAGAGCAACACCTGTCCACTCCAGCACCCATCTTGTGAGAAGTCTCATTTCAGCAGTCTTCAAACCCTGCTTTTTGGTGACAGTCATTCCTGGCACGCTTTCTAGATGCCTGTGCTGTGGTCACGAGCAGAGATTCTCTTCCCCAACTCATGCCATTCTCCCACTTAAATCCTCCTTCCCCTTAGCCCCCACTCAACAGATGGGACAAAGCACACAGTGGAGGAGGTATTCCTGGAAAGAAGTTTTATGGAAAGGAATAAAATGAGAGTGAACAAAAACTGAACAGAAAACATTTAGCATTGGAGAGGAAGAATTTGTGGGAATTCCTGCCAGTTCTTTTCTGTTTTCTCACTTAGAGCATAGACTGAGTGTTACTGAGCCCCAGCTCACACTGCTCACTGCACGACAGGCCAATAAATAGAGAGACGAGTTGTTGAGGCAAGGAATAGAGACTCAATTCAGAAAGCCAGCAGACGGAGAAGATGGTGGACTAGTGTCCCAAAGAAACATCTTGCCCGGGTTCTTTTATAGAACAAAGAGGGGGAGGTGAGGAAGTAAAGTAAAAGAGGCAATAAATTGTTGCAACTATTTCCTGATTCTGGCCATACTCTGGAGGGAAAGTGTTAATTACTTCTTTCCTACAGCCATTCACAGGTGGGCCTGGTCAGGATGTTTCCTGTGAGCTAAACAAAGGTAATTTAGCTTAATGCTCAGGCATGAGAGGCAGGGTTCCCTGAGATGGGCCATGATGTCTACTTTAAGTTACAGGCAACATCCCTTTAGTGATTAACTTGTAGCAAAAGCAATAGAATACAAAGGTTAAAGTAAAAAAAAAAAAAAAAAAAAAAAACCAGATCCAATATGGAGTCAGACTTGTTCTTCCCTATTACATAAGGAGAAATTGTAGGAGCGTTGCAGCCAGCATGAAGCCAACTAGAGGTGATGTAAAGGTTCCGAGTAGCCTGTCCCAGAAGAAAGTCAGAAATGTGCAAGGACCAGGCCAGGGGACTAGACCATTGTCTCCTAGTTCTGCTCTTCTTCTCATGAGGCTGAGTGAAGGGAAGAGAAACTGGAATTGAGTGGTGAAGGACCAAGTGGGAATAGTGACTTCTCAGGGACTGTGGTGTGAATGCAGTTTACATTTTGACTATGGGGTCCATGTGGAAGGTAGCTGAAAGAGGCTGGGGCATGGAACAGCTCAGCAACTGGAAGCTGTCATGTCGAAGAGCCGCCTTCTTGGCGTGCGGGATGTAGCTGCGAGCAGCCACAGGACTTGTGATCACAGGGAGGACTTCTGCCATTGAGCGCTCAGGCATGGAGTCTGGATGCAGTTGATTCATGTGTGCGGCTGAGGTGAAATGGGCATAATGTTGATAGGACAGGAGCAAAGTCTAAATTGAGAAAAAATCACTCCCTCAGGTTAAGAAAATAACAAAAAATATGAATATAAAAATGAGTGATAAGAATTGATCAGTTATTGCCTTGAGTTGCACTCAGAGTCAAATTATATTGGAGCCCCATCTAGCACATCCATCTTACAGTTCTTTTCTGGGAGGGTTATTCTTTTACCAGCATTTATGAATGCACTATGCTATGAAAAAACACACTTACTGAAGAGAATTTTAGCCTCCAAGCCTGACTAACTCAGGACTCCATTTTTAAAAAGCTCTAAAGTGAAAGAAAAGTGACAGACCAACTGCCTGGAATGCTAAAGGGTCAAAGCATTTGTGAGATTGCCAATTTTAGAACCATACTCCGTGGCAGGAGATGCAAAAGTATGTTTTTCCATGTGAATCATAGCGGTACAGTTTTATAGACTACCTTAAGATTGCTACTACTGAAAACCAGGATAGTAACACAAGCTTGAAACTCTTAAGTAGGAGCCAGCTAAGAAGAAAGCCAAATTGAAATAAGTGAAGAGTAACTAAAACCCCTGGGAAATCTTATCTAAACTCCCGGCTGCACACCCACCCTGACAAGCTCCCTAAGCTTTGTAGGCAACACCAACCTAGTCTTAACATTGCCTCAGCCAATGCGCAGCCTGCTTGGCTAGGAGAGTGATTTCAGCCATTAGAAGAAGAAGTTCAATTCTTCAACAGAGGGAATTTTTCTGTCCTCCAAACATCCTGTAGGAACCCTTTTTATATATTTTTTTTGTTTTGTTCTACCATTCTTTTCACCAAATGCACTTATTCTGGGAATAGAGTGACAGTAAAAAAAAGAAAAAAAAGGAAGAAATCAATTTATATTTCCTACAACCTCTAAACATAACTCACCTTCATAGTGTTGTTGGTTTGCCTATTTTATAACAAATCACCTACAGTTTAATAACAAAAATAAAAGCACATCCTGTAATGCTCTAAACTTATAAGTAAAAGCATTCCGAACAGTTCTCCCTCAGGAAATATGGGATGACTTACTCTAAAATAGAAATACCCTTGTCTAGACTAAAGGCATGCCGTGTGCAAATTCTTCCTGTAGCAGCAACACTCAGCTGTCTGATCTCTCAACATTATCCCCATCCTTCGGGCTTTCTGCCATCCCTGTATTTATCTGTTCGGTTTTTAGTTCCTGCAAGTCATCAGCACTACTGTGGTTCAAAGTGAGCTGTTTTTATAATCCTTTATGAAACAAAAGCTGAACTAGTAATGGTCAAGTTTCATAAGAAAAACCATTGAGGAAATGCCAGTGGGAAACTGGACATCACCTAACATAGTCCCAATGGTCATGCTTTAATATCATCACCAATGTTGGAAAATTGACTTCATTTTGTGCCAACAACAAATCTACATTAAAAACAGCAATGACCATAAGCATTCAGAATGATGGGCTGACTTCACTGAGGGTATTGTGTCCTAGAATCATGCTTCCATGTGGGAAGAAAGTAGTAACTCCTGTAGGGTCTCTGAACTGGGGGTTTTAGATTACTCCTGTTGGCAATTACTGACGACCTCCCTCCCTAAGTAAGCAGGGTCAAGACTGATTTCAAGCTCTGCAACTGAGAGTGGGTCGTGATGGCACTCGGTTAGAGGGCACAGAGCAAAGTGGAACCAAAGTTTGTGTTATGGAGTAAGGCAGGCCCAAGAAGCAAGTGACCCGGTCAGGTCTAGAAAACGGGTGAAGAGCAAAAATGGGAGCCAAATCAACAGCTTTGCAGTTTGGGTCAGAGGAGCATGAACTACAGGGCTTGGGAGCCTGGAGATTTACCTGAGCAGAACTCAGGGCTGTAGCTCTCTATGGAGTGTCTGTGGCAGAGTAACTGGGAAGCAGAGGAGCCAATATGGGCTGTAAGAGGTTCAGTCATGAACAAAGTAGTCACAATCATCTCGGTGCATTTTCGGAATGAAATAAGATAATGTACGTGACAGTACTTTGGAAAGCGTAATGCAAATGGGAGGTGTCATTATTATTGTCATTAACATCATTATCGTCATCACGAAGCCCAGAACATCTAATAAGTCTACACACTGGAAAAGAATGAAGAAAAAAAAATAAGAATCTGATTCTTTACTCAACAATTTAGATGCTAAATAAACTGACAGCATTCTCTATGTATTCGTTTATAACTTCTTGACTTGATGACAACTTTTTAGAATAATTTTAATAGTATTAGTCCATGTCTGACATGAATAAAGGTTCACGTTTTAGTAACAAACACAGCTAAAACATCTTTCCTATTTAAACTATAAAATTTATGTAATGCTAGTAAAGGGAAATATTTTTAGACACATAACTTGGAAAAATCTGCTAAATGGTATTTTAGTTTAATTCATGTGGTACTTTTACAATTTTAAATTGTGATAATCCTCCGAAATTATAGGAAAGCTAGTAATTTTCTCATACTTTGCATAGGTGTACAGAACTTGCAGTAAATATGCATTTATGCTGTAGCCTTTTAAAATATTTTTGATTTGCTCTCATTATGTCAATGTGACATGATAAGCCTATAAAATATTCCTTATTATGTGGCTGATTTTAGAGACTCTTCCAGGGTTATGTAGTCTCTGACAGGTTGCATGCTCAGTGATTGTAGTTTGCCTAAGACAGGTACTTTGGTTTAGTGTAAATGCCTGAGATTGCCCAAATCAGAGCAAATGTTTTAAATGATTTTAGTGCATGTCAATTGTCTCAATGTACCTCGGCCAGATTTATGAATATAATTTCATTGGAAACAAATCTCAAATGTTCCTTATCATCTGTAGAGCAGTTTTTCTTTTTCCGATCTGGGGAACTTTACTAAGGCAATGACTAGTGAAATATAACCCTGGGTTCAGCCACAGATCATGCTGTCAGTATCTGCACACTTCGCATCGCCACTGGGCATGATTCTGATTTTCCCAGCACTCTCCCAGCTCCTTCCTAGTTGAGCTTCCAGGCAAGTCTCCATTCCTTTCTTTTGGAAAATCATTGCTTTTTCTATACCAGTGGTTTTCAAACTTGAGTCTGGCAGAATCACCTGAAGGGCTTGTTAAAACACATCTGTACTCCAGAGTTTCAGATTCAGTAAGTCCGGAATGTGGCCCAAGAATGTGCATTTATGATAATTTCCCAAGTGAGGTTAATTCTGTTGGTGAGGGGTTCTCACTTTGAGAACCATCAATCTCATTTATCCCTGGGAAGGTTTCTTCCCTAAACCAATACTGGCCAAAACATTTATTACTCCTATTCCTGAGACATTCTATTTCCCTAGAAAATCCACTGTCTCTGACTCAACGCCATTACTTACACTGCATTCACACCACCTGACCAGCTCTTGCATCTTATCTGACATTTTCGCAGCTGCCATTAGAGGAAGGAATTCCAGTCAGATAACAGGCAATTCTCGTTTATGTATATGCATTTGCTAGAGCATTTATCAGATATTATTCCTATTATCACTTTCACATGTCATGGTTGGCTTCTTAAGAGTGGAAATTAAATGACAATAATAGATGCAATTTCAGTAGCAGCACCCTTATTCTGAAGCACCACCATTAGAACCCTAGATCTAGCATTGTATTAAATCTTTTATATGAAAAGAAAAGAGTTATTTGAGGCTTCCTGTGTATTAGCTTAGATCATTTAGGAACTTACATGTTCACCTTGCCATGGCCACCTTCTTGTTCTGGAAGAAGATAAAAAACAGTGGCTTTAGTTCATTTTCATACTAATCAAATTTTTAAAAACTCCTTTGGTTGTACAAAAAGCAGCAGCCTGGGCTTCCCTGGTGGTGCAGTGGTTGAGAATCTGCCTGCCAATGCAGGGGACACGGGTTCGAGCCCTGGTCTGGGAAGATCCCACATGCCGTGGAGCAACTGGGCCCGTGAGCCACAACTACTGAGCCTGCGCGTCTGGAGCCTGTGCTCCGCAACAAGAGAGGCCGCGATAGTGAGAGGCCCGCGCACCGCGATGAAGAGTGGCCCCCGCTTGCCACAACTAGAGAGAGCCCTCGCACAGAAAACGAAGACCCAACACAGCCAAAATTAATTAATTAATTAATTAATTAAAAAAAAAAAAAAGCAGCAGCCTTTGTCAGCAACAGCCTTTGACTTCTGGCTACAAATATTATTTCAACAGTAAAGAGGCCTGCATTAATAATCTGAAAAAGAAGAAAGAAAATTATTTGAATATTTCATGGTGTTAAATATAAACAGAATTTAAATATACAGTGGTTTTGTGTGTGTGTGTGTGTGTGTGTGTGTGTGCAGAGGTTTCTCCATTATTAAATATTCCCCCTAAGAATTTTTCACAAACAATTAATGTTTGTGGATAGTCAATTTCAAATAATACTGAAGGAATAATTAGACTGAGGAAAAGTTGTAAACTGGTAATAACCACTCATGTAGCTTACAATAAAATAAATTTAACACAAAAAAATGGTGGTATACTAGAAAACAGGTATTCAGCAGTCTCCAGAATGATTATTTCTGACCTGGATCCTCTCTAACCTCGTAGTTCTGCCATTTGCTTATAGCCCCAAGTTTATAAGTTGACATTAAATTCAACAACTTCTTTCGGAGGCAAACTAGATAAAATAATAGTCCTGATTCTTATTCTTTGGAATTAAAGAAATAATTTTTTATATTTCTGGTGCTTTATTTTTTCAGATTTAGAAAGGAGAGTTCAAAACTGACTTTGAAATGATGGTCTGCAGGTGGGAGACACTCATGTCTGCAACTCAGGAGATCCTGAAAGGGCCCTATACTTGGCTCCAGCCATGGTCAGGGACCAGGCCAGCTCATTCAGGAACCTGGCGGGAGACACACCCATCTATGCCTCTAGAGCCATGTCTGCAGAACTTAATCTTAGCTGTGGAACCTACAATGGCTCTGGGGCTTGGACCCAGGCTTACTCAGCCATGATCCAGGGTTAGTCCTGCCCATACAGGGACCCATCCAGTGACCAGGCAGCAGCCTTCCCAGGGACTTGGTGGGAGTCACATAGACTACACACCTGGTAATAAGCCTGCTGTTTGAGGACCCGACTGTGGATCCTGAAGTAGATCCATGTCCCAGTGCCACCCCACTGAACAAGGTACTGGAGGCAATCCCATCTACCCAGGCACCAGACAGGATCCATGCCCATCCAAGTCCCTGGTACCAAGCTCTTCAACTTCAGATCACACTGCAGATCCTGCAACATAACTGGCTCTAACCCAGCATGACTATGATTCCAGAGGTAATCCCAAGAAAAGGTCTTTGTCTGCTAAAACCAGTCTATAAAGATTGGAAGAGGAGTTAGCCCTTTCAAATGTGTAGACTCAAAGCAAGCTTACATAAATCACAAAGAATCAGGCAAATATGATACCACCAAAGGAAATTTATAAAGCTCCAGTAAATGACCCCAAAGAATTGGAAATCTACAATTTACCTGACAAAGAATTCAAAATATTCATCTTAAAGAAACTGAATGAAATGCAAGAGACTGTGGAGAGACAACTAAACAAAACAGTGCATGAACAAAATGATAAGTTTAATAAAGAAATAGAAGTCATGATAAAGAACCAAACTAAAACCCATGAGCTGAACAATACAATGACAGAACTGAAAAATTCAATAGAGTTTTAACAACAGATTTAATCATGTAGGAAAAAAGAATCAGCAAACTCAAAGACAGGCCATTTGAAATTAGCTAGTTTAGAGGAACATAAAGAAAAAGAATGAAAAAGAGTGAAGAAAACTTATGCAAATTATGGGACACCATCAAATGACAAAACATTTGAGTCATGGAAATCCCAGAGGGAGAAGAGAGAAAGAAGGGGCAGAAGGTTTATTTAAAGTAATAATATCTGAAAACTTCCCAAATCTTGGAAGAGATTATGGATATCCAGGTATAGGAAGCTCAAACTCCAAGCTAGATCAATCCAAAGAAGATCACTTCAAGGCACACTATAATGTTAAAAGTAAAAGACAAGCAAAGAATTTTGAGAGCAACAAGAGAAAAATGACTCATTACATACAAGGGAACTCCATCAGGCTATCAGTGGATTTCTCTGCAGAAAACTTGCAGACCAGGAGGGAGTGGAATGATAGATTCAAATTACTGAAAGAAAAACTGCCAAACCAGAATAGTATACCTAGAAAAACTGTCCTTCAGAAATGAAGGAGAGATAAAGACATTCCCAGACAAACAAAAGCTAAGGCAGTTCATTACCACAAGATATGACTTACAAGAAATGCTAAAAGGAGTTCTTCAAAATTCCAATGGCATTTTTCACAGTCATAGAGCAAATAATTCTAAAATTCATATAGACCACAGAAAACCCCAAATAGCCAAAGCAATCTTAAGAGAGAAGAATAAAGTTTGAGGCATCAATTTTCTGATTTTTCTGATACAAAGCTGTAGTAGTCAAAACAGTATGGTACTGGCATAAATGCAGACACATAGACCAACAGAGTAGAATAGAGAACCCAGAGATAAAGTCACAGATATATGGTCAACTAATATTTGACTAGGGAGTTAAGAATACTCAGTGGGGAAAAGATAGTCTCTTCCATAAATGGTGTTGGGAAAACTGATATTCACATGCAAAAGAATGAAAATGAACCCCTATCTTACACTACTCACAAAAATTAACTCAAAATGGATTAAAGATTTAAATATAAGACCTGAAACTGTAAAAATCCTAGAAGAAAACATAGAGGGAAAGCTCCTTGTTATTGGTCTTTGCAATGATTTTTTTGGATATAATACCAAGAACACAAGCAACAAAGCAAAAATAAACAAGTGGGACTACCTCAAACTAAAAACCTTCTACACAGTAAAAGAAATGATGAACAGAATGAAGAGGCAACCAATGGAATAGGAGAAGATATTTGCAAACCGTAGATCTGATAAGGGGTTAATATCCACAATATATAAGGAACTCATATCACTTAGTAGCAAAATCTCCCAAATTAATCTAATTAAAAAGTGGGCAGAGGACATGAACCAATTTTTTTCCAAGAAGACATACAAATGCCCAATGGATATATGAAAAAAATGCTTAACAACACTAATCATCAGGGAACTGCAAATCAAAACCACAAGGAGATATCTCCTCACACTTGTCAGAATGGCATCAACAGAAAGACATAGCAAATGTTGGAAAGGATGTGGAGAAAAGAGAATTCTTGGGCACTGTTAGTAGGAATGTCAATTGGTACAACTACTATGGAAAACAGTATGGAGGTTCCTCAAAAAATTAAAAATAGAACTACCATATGATCTAGCAATCCCATTTCTGAGTATATATCCAAAGGAAATAAAATCACTATCGTGAAGAGATAACTACACTTTTACGTTCATTGCAGCCTTATTCACAATAGCCAAGACATGAAAACAACCTAAATGTCCATCAGTGGATGAATGGATAAAGATAAAGATATGGTACATACATGTACAATAGAATATTATTCAGCCTTAAAAAGGAAGGAAATCCTACAGTTCTTGCAAATGGAAGGACCTTGAGAGCATTATGCTAAATGAAATGTCAGACAGAGAAAGACAGATACTGTTTGTTCTCATTTATATATGGAATCTAAAGTATCCAAACTTACAGAAATAAGGAGTAGAATAGTGGTAGCCAAGGGCTGGAGGGAGGGTGGGAAATGGGGAGATATTGGTCAAAGGTACAACACTCTGCTATAAGATGAATGAGTTCAGGGGATCTAATATACAGCATGGTAACTACAGTTAACAATACTGTATCATATACTTGAAAGCTGCTGAGAGAGTAGATCTTAAATATTCTCATCAAAAGAAAAAAAAAAGTAATTATGTGAGGTAATGGATCTGTTAACTAACTTTATTGTGGTAATCATTTTACAATATATATGTGTATATACCTTAAACTTCTGCAATGTTATACGTCAGTTATATCTCAATAAAACTGAAAAATAATTTTTAACAAAATTTTTAAAAGAAAAGAAAGAATGATCTACATAGGACAGTGTTTTATCAGGAAAAGCTTAATACAGTCATTTCTGCTCTGGCATGAACTTCATCTTTTTTCAATTTTGTGTTTAACTCTGGTCTCATTTAATACTCATAGTCAACAATAAAAAGTCTCACCTTAGGATGAAATGATTGTCTGGTAATTATGTGATGTAACTAGAAGCCACAGCAGGCAAGCAGATACGAAGTTTGGTTCAGGAAAAGGACTTTTGTTATCAGAATGTAAGCCATAGAATTGACAATGAGCTACTGTGTTTTTGGCGGACCACTGAATCAAATTGCACTTCTGAAAGAGGGATACGATGAGTGAATTTGACTTATTATACATGCAAATTCAAATCCAAAATCTTCATAGGTGGTACTATAGTGTAAGCCCAGTTTTTCTAACATTGTCAGCAGCTTTTCTATTCACAGCAGCAGCAATCCAATTAAAATGACCATCAGAGCAGAGCTGAACTGCATTAAATGGTTCCCATTAATGTCATATTTAATTTAGAAGTACAGTGTTGAAGGTGTTCATTACTGCCCTCTGCAAATCTTCATTCAGCTTGTGGACATCAAGCTTTATAAATCATATTTAAATCTTTTAGGAAAAATGAAAATCGATTGGCTTGTATTCCAAAACAACTGTGTTGGGTTTTTACAACCCTTTAAATCCATAACAATCAAATCACCACGTTTAAACCAGTTTTCTGTACTAACCTTTCATGAAGATGTGAGGAGGGGGACATACACTTTAAAAAAAAATCCCAGAGCAAATCACAAACTGCTAGGAGTGTTATTTAAACATGTCTTCCAGGAGGCAATAGGTTGAATTAGAAATGAATTATTCTGCTGGATTTTCAGAATTGATAATGTTGAGACTTTTTTACCACAAAATTTAGAATCGGGGAATAGGACGCTTTGAAGATAATTAAAAAAAAAAAAATCTACTGAGGAGTGCTACTATTGAAATGAGCTGCAGAGTAACCATGGCAATACCTCAGCTTCCCCCAAGCATCCACACAGCACATGACTCATGAATGGTGAGCTTTAATTGATATTTTCAGCCTATACACCCTTATTCTGACACTTAAAGGTAAAAATGTTTAGACAAACATGTATATATTTTAAAAAAACAGTTTACATATGAAATAAAGATAGTATAGAAAGAAACAGGCATCAATAAGAAGACAGTGAAAACATTAAGAATGGGCAAAAGATATTAATAGACAATCCATGGAAGTAAAAATTCAAATGTCTAAAAACACATGAAAATATGTTGAAACATAAGACTGATCAGAGAAGTGTAAATCAAAATAATTTCATAATTATCAGAGTGGCAAACATTTAAGTGTAATAGGATCAGGTTAGGGGAAAGTTACAGAATTTTAGGAACTCTCTACACTGCTGGAAATATAAATTGATGAAACAACTCTGGAGAGTAATTTGGCATTAAAATAGAAAATCTACATGTCTTTTAAACAGAACTCTCAAATTTAGGTTTATACCATAGAAAATAACTCAGATATGTATGTGAGTATAAAGTAGATTTACTTCTCTATAGTGAACTTTTTTTCCTTTTAATTTTATATTTTAATATAAGTTCAAACTAACACAGAATTTTCAAGAATAATTCAAATAATTCACCCAGATATTCCAAATGGTAACTCATTTGCCTGTTCTCTCACACTGTTTATCTATACTAAATTATTTTTCTGAATGACTTGAGGAAAATTATCTAATATAATGTTTCATCACCTTTTAGGTGTATGTTAGTGTATGTTTCCTAAAAAAAAGAACATTCTCTCACTTAATCAGAATATAATTATTTAAATCAGGAAATTAATATTTATTCCATATTATTACTTAATTTACAGACCTATTGAAATTTCATCAATTGTCCCAAACTTATTCTTTATAGTATAAGAAAATTCCAGCTCAAATATTCCATTCAAAAGTCATGTCTCTGTAGTTTCCTTTAATCTGGAGGATTTCCTGAGGATTTTCTCAGTCTTACTCTTTCATGACATTTGACACTTTGGAAGGGTAACAAGCCAGTTATTTTGTGGAAATTCCCTCAATTTAAATGTATCCAAATTTCCTCATGATTAGATTCAGTTTGTGTGTTTTTGGCAGGAACACCACAGGATGTGATGCTCTGTTCTCAGTGCATCTATCAGTAGTTGCATGATGCCAGTTTGTTCCATTACAGTGTCATTTATCTCAATCATTTGGATTAAAATGTATTTGCCAGTTTTCTCCATTTCCAAGTTACCGTCTTTCTCTTTGTAATTAAGAAGTAATTTGGAGGGAGATATTTTGAGACTGTGTAAATATCCTATTATTCCCTGAAATTTCTCCTGCTAGCTTTTATATCTATTGATAATTGTTACCTAAATATATAATTTTTCTGATGACTGTCAAATGGTGCTTTTCTAATTTTGCCATTCTTTCCACATGTATTATTTGGCTTTCTAATCTAGGAAGAGTTTTCCCTTCTCTCTCTCTTATTTATTCATTAATTATATTACCATTGACTCACTAATTCTTATTTTATTCAACAGTTTATAATCTTTACTATCATTATTTTATGTTCAAATTTTTCCAGATTTGACCACTGAAAAACCAGCTCCTGTGTCCTTCTGAATGGACTCTACTGTAGTTTAAGCACTGCCTTACTTTCTGGCACAAGAAAAATGTTTAGTAGTAAGCTGACAGACCTTAGGCATTTAAAGCAATGCCGATTAACAAAGTACTTGAGAGGCAATAGAGTTTCTTTTTTTTTTAACATCTTTATTGGAGTATAATTGCTTTACAATGGTGTGTTAGTTTCTGCTTTATAACAAAGTGAATCAGTTATACATATACATATGTTCCCATATCTCTTCCCTCTTGCATCTCCCTCCCTCCCACCCTCCCTATCCCACCCCTCTAGGTGGTCACAAAGCACAGAGCTGATCTCCCTGTGCTATGCGGTTGCTTCCCACTAGCTAGCTATTTTACGTTTGGTAGTGTATATATGTCCATGCCACTCTCTCACTTTGTCACAGCTTACCCTTACCCCTCCCCATATCTTAACGGAGACTTCAGCCCATGAAGTCAAAAGACTTGGGTTTAACTTTTACCTTAATCCTTTCTAACTGTATAATGTCAGACCAGTTATTAAACTTCTTTAATTCTCATATTAGCTCACAGGTTTTTGGGGTAGAATTTAATAAGACCATTCATGTAAAGGTCTTCACATTGTGCCTGACACATGGTAGACCCTAAAGTCAAATACATTCTAGGTATCAACAAGAGGAGTGGCTAGAAGTAAGATATAAATTATTATTCTTCCTTAAAATGATACATTTATATGCAAGGGATGTTCTTTGCCCTTCTGGTCACCAGACCTTAAAACAGAGATCAAAGATCTTGATAAGGTTAGAGCACATTCAGCTGAAAAGATCAGGAAAATAGGATACTTTTAATAAAAAACATATATCAAGATGGGCACAAGTATGCACATGCCAAATGCTCCATAAATAACAGAAGTTTTCATTTTCCCATTAATGTGTTACTTAAAATTTTTTTTGTCATGTTGGACCTTAGGTTTTTTTTTCCTCTACCTAGTCTCATAGACTTGATTACAATCAAAAAAGACAAATGAAACAAAAATAATAGAAATGTCTTTGTTCGATCAAGTTGCTGGTAAACTATTATAATATTGTATTAAGTACTATATTAAGTGCTGTATTAAATTATTAAACCCTTTAGCAAAGTCAAAAGTACTTTATTTGATATTTCTTAATTTAATGGTTTTTCTTTCTGCAGAAACACTCTTTCTTAGCAATCTGCCCCAGGCCTGTCTCAGACTACTTCCAAAGCTCCGTCAAGCAGACAGTAACCCACACATCACCAATCCTTCTGGCCAAAGACAAATAGACAATTTGACCAAGTACAATTGGACAACATGACCAAGCTGAACCAATCTGAGTGCTTCCTAGGAATTGTGTATTCAGATACAAAAAATGTAGAAAGTTAGCTATAGGTGAGGATACTTAAGGCCGAGGCTGGTCAGACACAATACACCTTGTGTATTTGAGGGGCAAGCAGAGAAATCTGGTCTCGAGAAGAGAAAAGGTGATATGCAAATGCAGCACATATGAACAAAAGCAAGTCAGCAATAGAGTAAAAACCAGACAGAGCAAAATGCAAGAATAGATTGTTACCATGGAAAAGAGAGAGAAGGAAAAAGAACACCAGGGATAAATAAACATGGGAAAAGAATGCATCCTTTTGCTTCTCTGAGGAAAAGTAGTGCCATAGTTGACAGGGGCATAGTCACAGGGGAATATTTAGTGAAGTCTGTATTACATAATTGAAATTCTCAGTTTCAAAGGTTTGAGAACTGTGTAAAATGGTTGGCAAGTTTCCTACATATAGAAAAACTTTAATAATTCAAATTACTTAGAGCATCATTTTGTGTTATCCAAAGGCCTTCTATTTGTTTTCAGTACAATTTTTGTTACAAAATAGTGAAGACTAAAATCAATAGTGTTCAAGAAGTAGCTGCAGGAACTGTTTAATGAATTCATTTATTTGTTCAACATAGCTTTTGAGGGCACAAAATGCTGAGCTAGGCTCTGTGATTATATTAAGATAATTATAATAACCTTGGATTTTACGCTATTTAGTAATTGAATATAGTTTGCTATAGATTATACCTTTCCCTTAAATCTTGTTTATATTTTCAAGAATACAGTATTGAATGTAGTACTAAAGTACTCCTGAGCCATTTTGTTCATTAATTTAGTAACCAATAAAGTAACAGAAATTGAAGAGCATTAGCGATCTGAACGAAACCTCCCTGGGGTGTAGTTCTGTTTACAAAAGTCTGAAATTCACAGTGAATTTTATATTCCTGATTTCAAGCTAAAAGAAGATTGAGAGAATATGAAGAAATACTGAGTGAGAAAAACCAATAGACAAGAAATGTATGACATGGAATAATAAAAATTTAAAAATTAGTTTCATATATAGCAAACAATGGATTATTACAAAAATGTCACTGTCCTAAATATTGTGAAGGTTTATAAGATGGGGGTGTTGGTGACAGGGGGTTTCATCAACTGATATTTTTTATTATGCCCAATTCTTGCCTGGAAAAAATTTTGAAGTATGAAAACACTGCATCCAATGTCATGTAAATACAATGCATTCTTCTATGAGGTTGCTGCTATTTGCAATGTAGCAAAAAACAAAATCAATCCAACCCAGATTCAGTAACTTTGAATGTTTGTATGAAACAAAAACTCAGTAAACAGCTTCAGTTTACTATGTAATCACCAGAATATTCAAAGCTTTTCTCATTCACAGTTAGCTTTATTTTTAAGGTAGGAATAAATACAAGATCCCAAACCAAATACATGGTTTGAGTTTATTCAGTCAAAAAAAAAAAAAAAAAGTGATCATCTTATTACACAGGAAGTTATTCAAAGGCAAGGTTTTCTCTATCCTTAGTAACTCTCTGAAAAAAAGGTGTCATTTGTTCTTGAAGCCATACACTACTTCCTAATCATCTCCACATGATTTTCTAGATGGGTAAAAATGAGTTTAATCCATTCTGAAATTCTTAAAAAAAAAAAAAAAAAAACTCTTACCATTTTGTAGGTTTCTAAATCCATTTTTTATTTCATTAAAAAATTTGAAAAACATTTATTCATATCATTTATATTTTTCTTGATATTTAAAATATTATTGATAGTGGTCCATTATTCCTGTGTCTGTATTCTTAGTTCCTCCAAATAAGATTTATGTTTCTAGGGAGACTTTTGCTTGTTCCCTTAATCTCTTCACTTATCTCTTCAACTTTTTCCTCAAGAAGTTTATCTGAACTTTCTGTTATGGACTGAATGTTTGCGTCCCCCCAGAATTCATATATTGAAATCCTAGCCCACGACGTGATGGTATGAGAAGGTCATGCTTTGGGAGGTGATTAGGTCATGAGGATAAAGCTCTCATGAATAGGATTTGTGCTATTATAATAGGGAACCCCAAGAGCTCTCCCAGTCTCTCCACCATGTGAGGATACAAGAAGAACTGCTTTTTTGGCTTCTGTTAATTATGGTGGGTGCTCAGGTGCACCACCTAGAGCCCCCTTCAGGACTGAAAGACTTGCTCCCCAACTTCTCAGCGTGCTGTTTACTGACAACACTCCTTTGTGATTGCTCTCTGCTGGAGAGCCACTCTCTCTGTCCCCAGCTCCCCTGAGGCAGCCTGCAGCCAACGCCAGGTCAGTGAGGGGGGATAAAGCCCAGCCTCCTTGTTGCAACTGACCACTCGGTAGGCTGACCCAGCTTTCAAGCTTCCCGTGACGTCAGCTCATGCCTTTATTGACATGGAATCTCCTAACCCCAATTTTCCCTCCGTCCAATCCTGCTTACTTCTACTCTCCAGCACGTGTTGATATCAAGATTACTTGCTAATGACAAACTGCCATCTCAGAGACTGCTTTCCCAGGAATCCAAACTACCACAGCGATCTTTCTGAAGCAGAGTACACCTCTTTCTTGAAATGCTCTTAACATAGCTTTTAAGTGCCTTTTGTGTTAGCATTTACATTTTTCCAAGGTGCACTTAAGTGAAAGAAGAAAATTCAGGATTTGTCGTTTTCCATCATGAATTGGATACTTAGAAGTCATTATTGACTATTTACTTAATGTCTCCTACAGATATATAGAAAAATAGTCCCAAGATTCTTTTTTTTTCAGACTAGATCCTAAAAGGAGGAAGATAGCAGACAAGGACAGACATACAAAGAGGACCAGTGCTATGGATATTATGAACAACAACCTCAATTCCTGTCAGCACTTCAGAATCAGGACATTTTGGATGCTAGAGATAGGAAGTGTTTGAGCTATCTAACCATTGAAAAAGAAATATGGCACTATCTGCAAATTATAAAGGCACATACATATCTTTGATTTAGCAGTCCCACTTTTGAAACGGCAGCCTGTAGAAACAAGGTTTTGTTTTGTTTTTTTATGTTTCAATTCTTCGTGGTGGCAAGAACAGCAAAACTAAATGTCCATTAGTTGGGGAAAGGTTAGATTAATTATAGCCCATCTTAATTATGGAATATTATGCAGCTATTAATAAACAAGTTAGTGCTGTATCTATTGAACTGGACAAATACATCTGTTCTTATGAATTAGCTAGTGAGTAAAGCAGGTTGAGGAATAGTGAAAAATATATTTCATTTCTTAGCAAAAGCACAAGTGTGTGTGTTTGTATATACACACAAATATTTAAAAAACACATATACATATATACATATATTGGAACTATATGTGTGTATATTTGTATGTGCAAATATATAAGTGTTTATATACTCATATGGAGAAAGGTGTGGAAGGCAATGTCCATTCCCCACCTAGATGCCCTTGTCTTTGCGTCAGCTCTGTGCACGCATCCCAGCTTTGGCATGTTCTGCTGCTAAGACTTACCTATGACATTGAAAAGATTGCTTTGGACACAGGGGTTAACTCATTTCCTAAGAGAGCTAGAAACACTTGGGAGTTAGAACCACTGTCTCACCCCCATCCCTCCATGGGCTTTTGTACTGGGCTGAGTACAAAGGTTTCGTCTCCAGGCAGACAGACTCTCAAGGCATAATTTACACTCCAGAGCTTTCTGAGAGAGCAGGTGGAGTTTGGCACTTCTTCTGAACTTCCACCCTTGCCTGGCTCCTTCCTTATTTCTATCCTATATCTTCCATTTCCTTACTGGTTTCTCCTGGCAGTAAATCCTTGGTAAATCACTTCCACCCAAATTGTTGTCTCAGCATTTGCTTCTGGGAGAATTCGACCTAGGACACTAGGCTAACTTTGGTTACCTCAGGGGGATAAGGAGTGCATCATTGGTTATTTAGACATTTTTGCATGGTTACACTAATTACAATAAATATGTCATTTAACTAAAACAATAAAACATTTAAAAAGAAAAAACAAATAGCTTCCAGTATCCTTTACTTCATATGTAGTGTTCGGGATAGCTAAGAGAGAATTTCTCAGTTGTACCTTCTTATTCACCACAGAGGTAAATGCATATAACCTTATTTCTGAAGCAGCACCTGATGTTATATTGCTGTATTTTTGCTTATGATTTTATGCCACAGTACATCAGAATAAAGCAAGATACTTTTTACCTGCTTCATTTGTTCCTGCTTTTAACCATCCAGAAGTATCAGAATGAAGTTCCAAGGTTCACTTCAACTTCTTTTATCACTTTCAAGACAGCAATTCAAAAACACTTGTATTATTACCCTACCCAGTCTTCAACCTCCAAGTCCACTTTTTCCCTACAAAATAGAAATATTTTCTCTTACAAAATAGAAATATTTTATAAGTGGGAATGTCTAGAGACAGCTTTGTTTTTAACTAAAACTAAAAATCTCATACATGCACATCTATTTCTCAATGGTTCTCCTCTGAAAGGTTTTCTCAGATACTCTTCCTTGCCAAAGAAAACTAGTCCTCTTGGCAGATGGCATCTACATTCAAGCTCAAGTCAAATATTTATGCTAAAAAAAAGTATTTTAGGTGAATTGCTATCTAGAAAAGTTAACCTCCTAAATTGTACTGAAGAAAATCTAAGAAAATTGTATTTCTCGGAGTTTCCATTCTCTCTTAGGTTCAAACTTGAACAGTTCTTAATCTAAAATATGTAACCACTGGGGCAGGCACAAAGCAGGAGACATCACTGATTTATTTTGTTAACTATCTTTTGTAATGTGTATTCTTAATTAATTATGTCCCATATCATCGCACTATATTTTGTAATAAAACAATTTTAACTAAAAGGAAAAAAACCCCTCCTTTGGATTATTTTGCAGGAAAGGGAGTTCTCTTTTTGAACAAATATTTACATGATATTTTCATCCAATTTAATAAAACTGTTCTTATCTGGGATAAATTATTTTATAACTGAAAAAAAAAAACCCAAACAGATATGATGTACATAGATAAAATCTCTCCAGGTGAGATGAAAACCAATAGGTAGAGCAACTTGCTAGCACATTTGTAAGCTATTTTGTGAATGAAGGAAAATGTCCTTTAAAATTTGGGGGATCCAAATATATGTATGGTACTCTATCATGATGTACTCTATTGAACTGATGGATGCTATTTATTTGGGCAAAATTCCAATAAACATGATTCAGTAGAACATAAAGTATTGAGGAAGTATAACAATTGCAGATATTTGTAGATGGATTCAGTGTTTACCAAAAAAATTTCTTTCTGAATCAATGGATTTGGTATCTCTATTAATTTTTTAAATTGGGATGTAAGATTTATACAGTAAAATACACTTAAACTTTTTTTTTAACATCTTTAGTGGAGTATAATTGCTTTACATTGTTGTGTTAGTTTCTGCTGTATAACAAAGTGAATCAGCTATACGTATACATATATCCCCATAACCCTTCCCTCTTGCGTCTCCCTCCCACCCTCCCTATCCTACCCCTCTAGGTGGTCACAAAGCACCGAGCTGATCTCCCTGTGCTATGCAGCTTCTTCTCACTAGCTACCTATTTTACATTTGGTAGTGTATATATGTCCATGCCACTCTCTCACTTCGTCCCAGCTTACCCTTCCCCCTCCTCATGTCCTCAAGTCCATTCTCTACCTCTGCGTCTTTATTCCTCTCCTGCCCCTAGGTTCTTCAGAACCTTTTTTTTTTTCTTTAGATTCCATATATATGTGTTAGCATACAGTATTTGTTTTTCTCTTTCTGACTTACTTCACTCTGTATGACAGACTCTAGGTCCATCCACCTCACTACAAATAACTCAATTTCATTTCTTTTTATGGCTGAGTAATATTCCATTGTATATATATATGCCACATCTTCTTTATCCATTCGTCTGTCGATGGACACCTAGGTTGCTTCCATGTCCTGGCTATTGTAAATTGTGCTGCAATGAACATTGTGGTACATGTGTCTTTTTGAATTATGGTTTTCTCAGGGTATATGCCCAGTAGTGGGATTGCTGGGTCATATGGTAGTTCTATTTTTAGTTTTTTAAGGAACCTCCATACTGTTCTCCATAGTGGCTGTACCAATTTACGTTCCCACCAACAGTGCAAGAGGGTAACCTTTTATTCACACCCTCGCCAGCATTTATTGTTTTTAGATTTTTTGATGATGGCCATTCTGACCGGTGTGAGATGATATCTCATTGTAGTTTTGATTTGCATTTCTCTAATGATTAGTGATGTTTAGCATCCTTTCATGTGTTTGTTGGCAATCTGTATATCTTCTTTGGAGAAATGTCTATTTAGGTCTTCTGCCCATTTTTGGATTGGGTTGTTTGTTTTTTTGATATTGAGCTGCATGAGCTGCTTGTATATTTTGGAGATTAATCCTATGTCAGTTGCTTCATTTGCAAATATTTTCTCCCATTCTGAGGGTTGTCTTTTTGTCTTGTTTATAGTTTCCTTTGCTGTGCAAAAGCTTTTAAAAGCTTTGACAGTTTTTAAAGGGAAAAAAGTGTGAAGAATCTCAGTGAATCATGGAAGCAGGAGGTTGGACTGTGCATCCTGCTCCATTGCATGCAGGCTGGCTGACTCTCTCTTCACATGATCTCTTTCCTGTGTGATCTGCCTACAGGATGGCTCAGGGGGCTTTTGTGGGTAGAGCTAGTTATTCTTTAACTACTTAATTCTTCATTCTACTTCTTTTAACATAGGAAAAGAATCAACAGGTTAGGCAAGACATCGTGCACATTCAGGAGAGCACAAGTCAGGAGTTAGTTTAAACTGCCTAGTGATCTCATTCCTATAATTAGGTTCTTTCAAGGCTAGAGGGGGACAAAAATGGGCAAACAGGAAAGGGGCAAAAGAGCTGCTTTCATCAAGGGTTAGTGTAGCACTCTGTCTTCTAGAATACTGCTCTGCAAACATACAAACAGAACCCCCACTTCTCTGCCTAAGTAAATGAGAGTTGTATGACTTAGTACTCAAAAAATTTTTGAAGGGGAGAGGGAGTCCACCCAGTTAATAGAGTTGTTTTGTTGTTTATCTAATACTTCACACTTTGAGAAATACTGAGAGCTCTCTAAAATGGAGCTGGTAGGCCATTAA
Source organism: Balaenoptera musculus (assembly GCF_009873245.2). Classification (NCBI taxonomy): domain Eukaryota; kingdom Metazoa; phylum Chordata; class Mammalia; order Artiodactyla; family Balaenopteridae; genus Balaenoptera; species Balaenoptera musculus. The sequence goes on from NC_045796.1 coordinate 20,316,210, forward strand.
GGAAGTGTGACTTATGCACATCTCAGCCTGGATGGAATATGAACTTTTGACTACTTATTGTCCTAATGAAGTCATCCAGAATATCTGCCAGAAGCTCAAGATACCTATTGGACCACCTATCCTAAAATAACTCATGATTCCTTAAGGACAAATATTTCCTGGCTGGAGTCAGAGTCAATCACAGTTCTCACCAGGCAACTTTTAACAACCTCCTGGCTTTTTGTCTTTATAAACCTCTGACTCTCTCTTCCCCAGAACACTTTAGGCTTTAGCCAAATCTGTGTCTCCCAAATTGCAATTCCTAAGACTTCAAACAAACACTTTTCTTATTTGCAGCCTCCTATATTGCTTTTTGGTTGACAGGTGTCGTCCCCACAGTGTCTAGTAGGTGAAAAGACCCCACTTCCATAATTCTGACCTCTCACTATAGCCTCACTGAAAGTCAGTGCGTTATTTCAGCTGTGCAGTTAGGAACAAAGAGAGGCTTGGTCTACACATAGGGGAGGAGAAGAATGGTAGAGAAGGTAAAGATGACATTAAGATTTGGGTCATGCAACTGGTACTATTGACAGTAATAATGTAATGATAACAAATTAGGGAGATAGTAAAGAAGAAATTATTGAAGATAAAAAAAAGAACAATTAATTGATGGTGTAAAATCCTAAAGGAGAAGAGAGGGAGAAATCAAGTTTAAGGGGAGAGGGTGGGGATAAGTATTGGAAAGGAAGTTGGATTTCAAGAACTTGTTATGCTAGGGTATTATATTTTTTTCTCATCCTTTGGGGTGTGTGTGTGTGTGTGTGTGTGTGTGTGTGTAAGAATGTAAAAAATTATAAGGCCCACTTGCTCACCCAGTTGAGGAGTTCGATATATACTCAACTTAAACCAAATTGAGCAGGGGTCCTTACGTTTTGATGCCAGGAGCTGATGGAGGTACAGAAGTGCAGTGAGTCTAGCCTTTGATTGCCAAGAAAGAGCAAAGAGAAAACTAAGCACACCATCCAGAGGCAGAGCAGGAGTATGGAATGAAGCAAGTAGTCCAAAAGACTCATCCAATTCAAAGGGCACAGGCAGAGGGCAAAAACTGGGTCTCTGGGTAAAAGACTGTCAGGCTTTAAGCTCAGAAGAGAGTAAACATATTCTGGAATGGATATGGGGTACCAAGCCTGGAGTAAGACCTCCAAGGAGTTTATATGCAGAGTCAGGCCCCTTCTACAGGGCATGGGCAGTCACGCCCATGGTCAGGCCAACAAGTGAAATGGAAGTATTAAGTTTGATCCTTAAGGTTTGGAGACATACAAATATGTAGCAAAAACCATTTGCTTTCTAGAGAGTGTCCAGTTGAATAAGTGGTTGAATTTTCAAGGCAAGTCAGTGTGTTTATTTTTAGTTAAATGGAAAATGATAATTAGGGTCCATTTATTTACCTTCTTATTTAGTACAAGCATACATGGCAAATACAGAGTGGTTTATAATTCCTTTAAAATTTATTTTCCATGTCAAATGTTTAATTTTATAAGGCAGCCGATTCTATGTTTCATTGAGATAGATAGAGAACCTGTCTTTGAATTCCCATCTACAAATCTGCTTGACATGCTGAGGTTTAATTTTTATGGTTCTGATTAGCAAATGGCAGAAGTCAAAAATGTCGCTTATTTAGAAGAGTGAAACTGATTTAAGAGATGAAACCAATGTTTATTCATTGCATATCCTAAAAAGTAATTGAGCTCTTGGTGAAAGATTTGATGGACAAATTGCTTTCATTAGTAAGAGTCTTAGGAAGGCTGACTTAACATAAACAGGTCAAGCAGTTTCCAGCTTGATTTCTCTTCACATAGGCAGGCCATTTTTGCAGAGTAAGGAAGTCTGACACATATTAAACTCTAACTTTTTACCTCTTTTTAAATTACCTTCCTACTTTGTTAATGTATATGGACTTCAGTCTACATATTAATAATCAGTGTACATATGTTAAACTGAACCCTTTGCCATGTATTGCAATACTGTGACATACATATTTTGTAGGTATCAGAATACTTGCCATTTTAAATGTATTTTTAGTGTGTTAAGACTAAGGTTTTTGCTTTTTGTTTCTGTTTTACTTTGTTTTTAGTTATTCCCTTAACATTAGTCATCTGGGCTGTTGTCAATTTTACATCTTGGGAAATGGTACTTTCTAGACACATCTTGGCTTGATCACTATTGCAATCTGTGTGGGGGGGACCTCAGCTGCCCTGATTGGCTCAGGGAGCAAAGGGAAGCCTGTATCCATGCCTTGGAAGGCAGAGGAAAGTGCAAATGCCAGGTTTGAGGAAACAAAATGCAACGTAAAGGAAGGACCTGCTACAGGGAAGAGGCAAGACTGGAAGTGTACTGGGGGGTCTGGATAGAGTTGAGATCCAGTGCTAATACCTGCCTTGCCTGCACTGCTTCTCAGGACTTGGTCTGCTCTTCTACAGGGGAACCATCTGGCTCTGAGCTCTAAGGAGAAAAAAAATTGAGGGGTGATTATACAACGTTATAATGATGTACTTGATAGCAGATGTACAAAAAAAGCACAAGTCTTACACATGTAACCATTTAAAAATAAAGGTTCGTTTTGAAAATGGAGGGCACAATGTTAAATGTTTTAATACAGTCATTTCATTTATGAGTTCTTAATAAAAATGAGGACAATATTAAAGTATGTGAAGGGCTTTCTACCAGACAGTAAAGTTACAGAGTCCAAGTCTGTAGTTTTCTGGAGATCTAAATGATTATAGAAATAGAGCTCAGAATAAATTTTGGATTTCCTCCCTATCACTGTACCCAAATTGCTCTCGATGAGATTACCATGACTTTCATGTTGCTAATTTCATTGAAAATCTTTAGGACTAATCTCATTGCATCCTCCAGCAACACTTAATACTTCCTTCTGCCTAAAATACTTTCTTAATACTAATAGCTCACATTTAACATACATGATGCTAAGAACTTTACAGCCACATAATCAACTTCATTTACAGGTGAGGAAGCTGAGGCTCAGAGAGATTAAGTAGCCTGATGATTGTCTCATAACTGGTGAAGCCCAAGCCCTGTGTACCTGATTCCAAAGCTAGTGCTCTTAACCAGGATGCCATCCTGCCCACCACCTGCCTGTTTCTATATGTCCATCTCCTCTCCCCCGCCTTTCCGCCAGTACATCTTATCTGGTGCAGCAGTGAGTTGAGACTCAGCAGTAGTTCTTAGCCGGACTGCACACTAGTATCACCTGGGAATTTTTTGTTAAATGCAGATGGCTGGCCTCGCCTGGGATCAATAAACCAGAACCTTCGGTGATGGACCTGCCTGGACATCTATAGGTTAAAGAAGTTCTCCAGGTGATTCTAATGGCAGAAAGGGTTGAAAACAACAGAGCATCTAGAAGAATAGTTCCCAAACAGGATTTATTATTAGAATTAACTGAGAATTTAAATATCTTGTCTGGGGTGGGCAGGGAATCTGTGTTTTTTCAAGAACTCACAGTGATTCTGATTATCAGTCAGGTTCAGAAACAACTTAGAGTTTCTCTCTCAATTATCTGCTACATAAAGAAGACTTTATACAGGAGCTTTGTGGTGTAGTTATTCTGTGATGTTTTAAATACCAGACCACTACAAAAAGCAAAATGAGATTTAATGAGATTTTGAAACAAAAATAGAGAAATGTGTTTGCAACCTCCTTCTTTTTATTTTTTAATTTTTACTGGAGTATAGTTGATTTACAATTTTGTGTTAGTTTCAGGTATACAGCAAAGTGAATCAGTTATATATATATATATGTGCACTTGGTTTTAGATTCTTTTCCCACATAGGCCATTACAGAGTATTGAGTAGAGTTCCCTGTGCTATACAGAGGAATGGATAAAGAAGATGTGGTACATGTATACAATGGAATATTACTCAGCCATAAAAAAGAAAAAATAATACCATTTGCAGCAACATGGATGGACCTTGAGATTGCCATACTGAGTGAAGTAAGTCAGACAGAAAAGACAAATATCATATGATATCGCTCATATGTGGAATCTAAAAAAAGGGTACAAATGAACTTATCTACAAAGCAGAAACAGAGTTACAGATGTAGAAAACAAATTTATGGTTACCGGGGGGTAATGGCAGGGGGAGGGATTAACTGGGAGATTGGGATTGACATATACACACTACTATATATAAAATAGATAACTAATATGCAACCTCCTTCTTATGACTGCCAGCATTCTCTGGTGGCCGACACCCATTTGCTTTTCTACCTCATCGCTCACTGTTTCCTCCCCAAAACCCAATTGAATAGAAGCATCCCCAGAGCTGGAATGCTGCTTCTTGCCTCTACCCATTTCACGCTTTCCTTTACCTGGAATTCCTATTCTTTACTTCTAGAGCTGACTAACTCCTATTTGTCCTTGGAACCCCTCAAGTCCTCCGCATCAATGAAGCCTCCACCAGGGGGGCCAGGATTGGGTGGCACAGCTAGGTGATTCCTAGAACCCTGTGCCTTTCTCTGTTGCTGTGTTTAACACATAATATTGAACTGCTCTACCCTTGTGATTGTGCCCAACCAGCCTGTTAGCTCTGTGAGAACAGGGACCTTGTGTTAGCCATCGTGGTGTTCTCAGGGTCTAGCGAAGTTCCTGGCAACTGATGTTGTTTAGTAAATGTTTGCTGACTGAATGTTAAACTGCTGTAAGCTGTAGGTAATCCTCCCCCAGTTAAAAGAGTAACTTTGGGACAAAATGGAAAATTATCTGATGATTAACTAAACAAAACAAAAAAACAAAAAAAACCACTTTTCATATGATTGTAAAAATAAAATGTTTCTTATTGAAGAAAACTTGTGAAAAAATATAAAATCAGAGCTAGAAAAACAAAAGCCCCCATAGTTCTAGAGATAACCACTGTTGAGGCTGGGCATATTTCTCTCCTTTAATGCAGACTGAATACGTAATTGAAGTTATTTTCACCACCATTATGTATGTGTATGTTTCCCACTTTCCTGGACAATAGACAATGTTAACTTTTTAGAGAAGTTCTAGCTCTGCCAAATGCCTTGCCCCCGTCCACCGCCTGAGAATCCGACTCCTTCTGTACCCCTTCCCCGGCACCCGTTTTAGCTCTGTCACACTCTCTACCAGGCCAGGCTCCATCCCATTTTGGTATTCTATTCAATTCCAGAGAAACTGATTGATCACTCATCTTGAAGCACTCACTATACTAAGCATTATGGAGACTATAAAAATGGGAAGACAGATTCTGTCCTCAGGGATCTATGAGCAGGGAGAGCACAAGAGACATTAAATAAAAGACCAAAGATGCTATATATTAGGGTCTTGTAGTCAGAGGGGTGGTCAAACAGTTGATGGTGAATCTGAGCTGAGCCTTAAGAGTCTGACTGGTGGAGCAGGGCACACCTGGGTTGAAAACAGCATGAGGAGTAAGTAACAAGATCTTCTTCAGGCTCACCTCAGTTGCTTGTTAGAAAGGCGGATCCCTGCACCCACTGAGTTGAGGAAGGGTGGCAGCAGCAATGGGAAACTGCCATTTTAACAAGCGCTCCAGGTGATCTCATGCCATTGATTTGGAGACAGGCTTTTGGAAAGATTAGAGTATGTTCAGTTTGTGCCCTTGGGTTTTTCTGTCACAAGGCTATGGGATATGAGACAGGGAAACAGAGCTTTCTAGATGATATTGTGGAAGGCAAATGGCAACCTAAACAGTCAGTACCTAATTCCTGGGGCAATAGGAAGCTGTTAAAGATTTTTGAGCAAGGAAATGATATCATCAGAGCTGTGATTTAGAAAGAAGGAAACTTAGCGCTTAGTTCCTAAACTTGGTATCTATCAGAATCTAAATCAAACTCTTAAAATACAGAGGCCTGGGGTTTTCCCCTGAAATATGGAATCAGTTGGTCATTGTAGACCCAAGGCCTCCACATTTTGAAGTTCCACGAGAGAGAGATCGGGTACAGACTACAAGTCCTCAGGCAGAGATGCTTTCACAGAGGTTGACCTGAGAATTCTGTGAGATCTTGCCTGCCAGTTTGTGGCTTCTATTCCTCAGAATGAGACAGAAATTATCTTCCAGCTTCAACCCTGCAGGAGCATTACAGGGTCCGTCCTCTCTTCTGTGGAATAGCTTCCCTAACTAAATCTCTTGGGTTTTGGAAAATAAGCTGAGAAACGAGGCTGCTGGTCTAGCTGAACCCCCTTAGAACCATTACCTGCCACATGGGCATAGTGTTCATCAGTCAACCTCACATAGAAGGTGTGGAATCAAGCAAAACAGACATCCAAGCACAACTGAAATGTTAGAGGCCAGATTAATCATAATGCTCATTTCAGAAACGGAGACGAGAAAAAAATAAAGTTGCTTGGTGTCAAGGGGGTAATCAGAGATAATTATGACTAAAATTCAATACACTACTGTCCTAGAATATTTGTGTAGCAGTCTATTCACATTCACAAATGGCTATTTCAAACTCTCTAGCGTATCTCAAAGTAGCATTTATGTAAAAATATAACTTAAGGCATGAATCCCTTTAAGAAATAGATGAGCACAGTATCATTTTATGTTTAAAATATGGCAGCAAGTTTCTCAGAACCAGTTGTTAATAGAAAGGCTATTATCTGGTAAACAATGAGCATTCTTTACTCAGATGTAATAGTTCATAAAATTTTACAAATTCTACAAACTTGGAAATAAGAACCATTAACCAATTAATTCTTTTTTTTGTTGTTGCAGATATGAAAACTGAAGCTCTGCTAGGTAAATTGTGGAGAAAAGACTCGAGCCCCCCCCCCCATGTCTGTCTGAATCTGTGACATTCTGCTGTCAGGAGACCTTGGTTAGAATCCTAGTTTGACATCAACTAATTGTAGAAGATTTTATGACACTTCTCTCAACCTTAATTTTCCTTATCGGGTAAAACAGAATTAAATTTATTATTTAAAATCCCCGAGCAGTACTAAGATTCTACAACTTTGACTTTCACTATTTGTCTACCTTCTAAAATTATAAATGTCACTAAAATCAAGTTATTTAGTTGCTTCTGATTCCTAACCCGCATGGATCATTGTTCAATCATTCTTGTTATAATACTTAAGATCATAATGCAGCTTATATTTTGCATAGTACAAAGTAGAAATTCTGATGTTCTTATTTACTTAAAATAATTTGTCATTGCTCTCAAAATTGAAAGAAAAGTCCACTCAATTAGAAGTATTTCCCATTTTGAGTTTTCCTAGGTTATATGACTTATTCAGAATTGTGTTTCTAATTTACATACATACGGAGACTTTATTTCTTATTGTTTTTGACTTCTAATTTAATTGCATTGTAAACAGTGAGTACTTTATAAGAACTTTCTTTAAAATTATTGAGACCTGTTTGGTAGAATTAGTAGAACTTTAATTCATTTGTTTTATATTTGCTTAAGAAGACAGTATCAGTTGGATGCTGACCTGTATTTCTAGATTCAATCAGGCTTATTAATAGTGTTGTCCAAATCATTTATATTTTTACTAATTTTACCTATTAGTAATAGGAGATTGTGTCTAAATCTCCCACTGTGTTGTTGAATTTTGTCTAAATCTTTCTTTAGATATTGTGAGGATAATTCATTTGTGTACAAATTTGGAACACATATTCTGATGAGTTGAACCTTTTATCTTTATGCAGTGACTCTCTCCATCTCTAATGGCATCCTAACGACATTTTATTCTGTCTTAAAGTCAATTTTGTCTGCTATCGAAGCTCTCTTTGGTTAGTATTTGCCTAATATCTATATATCAATATATGTATTTCTTTATATTCTTAAATGTGTTTCTTATAAAAGGCATGTACCTCCAGGTACATAGCTATTGCTGTTTTTCATATAGCCTACCAGAAGTATTTTAGGTAAAATTTTACATATAACTAGATATAATGTCTAGCTTAGATATAACTTCTTAATTTTTGACTATATTTTTATAATTTTAATTTTCTTGTCTTGCTTTTCCCATTTACCTCTGTACCTTAGAGAGCTTTCTGTTGCTGTACAGAGAGCACCTCCTTGTTATTCACTATCTGCATCGTATCCCTATTGAACCAGTGTCCTACTGATCTACACTTAGGTTATTACCAATATATTTCTTATAAGGACTAACCTTGAATTTCATTTCACACATGTGAAAATACATCTATCGGATAGATTTACAGAGTGCAATTCTTGGCTCAAAGTGTCTATGTATTTGTAATTTTTGAAACATATTGCCAAATTACCCTATAAAAGATTGGACAAATTTAAACTCCCAAGAGCAATGTATGAGAATGTTCATGGACTCAAAGAGAGGGCATTATCACACCTTTAGATATTTAACAATCTGATTGCAAATGTAGTTTTAAATCACCTTTCTCTTACTATCATTAACATTAGGAATATTTTAATGAGTTTTAGGGACATCTGTAGTTCCTTTTCTGTTAACTGTCTGTTCATATCTTTTGCCTATTTTTCTATTGCAATGATGGTCTTTTTTTACCCATAACAAGCACTTTATGTATTAGATCAGCCCTTGGTCTATGAATTGCAAATGATTTTTCTCAGCTTGTCATTTATTTTGAGTTTATTTTCATATTTTTTTCCGTTTTCACCATGTAGAAATTTTTTATTTTATGTGGTTAAATATAACAAACTTTTCTATTACAATTAATAACCCATTCTGAGTTTATAAAAGAATCATCTCGGGGCTTCCCTGGTGGCGCAGTGGTTGAGAATCTGCCTGCCAGTGCAGGGGACACGGGTTCGAGCCCTGGTCTGGGAGGATCCCACGTGCCGCGGAGCAACTGGGCCCGTGAGCCACAATTACTGAGCCTGCGCGTCTGGAGCCTGTGCTCCGCAACAGGAGAGGCCGCGATAGTGAGAGGTCCGCGCACCGCGATGAGGAGTGGCCCCCGCTTGCCACAACTAGAGAAGGCCCTCGCACAGAAACGAAGACCCAACACAGCCGCAAAATAAAAATTAAAAAATAATAATAAAAAAAGAATCATCTCTAGTTTTTTTCAAGTACTTTTATGATTTTAGTTTTTATATGTAAATCTTTTGATCTATTTGAATTTTTTGATGATGAGGTATAGTTCCAACTTCAGTATATTATTTTTAGAAGGCTATAAATTTGTTTCATTTATTCATTTATTAACTGTCCATAATTTCCACACTATTTTGAAATGCCATCTTTATCACATGCTATTCCCATGTGTATTTAGGTCTGTTTCTGGACTTTATATTCTATACCATGGGTTTATCTCTATTACAAACAGCAAGAACACATTGTTTCATTATTGAGGCATTTTAATACGTATTAATGTAGGTATTTCCATTTTCCAGGAGATTTTTCTCAGGAAGACCCAGAAAGTACTCCTGATGATCTGATTTGTCTCCCCAAAGCTGCTGCATGTGTCTTACTAGGACATCTAGTAAGGTTCAGTCAGCATGATGTCATCAATGCATTGGGCCAGCTAGTTGTCCTGTGGGATAGCAAGGTGAGGAAAGAAAATGAAAATACGTTCCACTGTCTTCCAGCTCCCTTTATTTGCATCAAGAAATCTGCTGTCATACCTTTTGTTGGTTATTTTAGTTTTCACTTTGATTTCCTTTTGAGTACTTAATCTTTAGTGTTCTACAGCTATTAATATAATGTTTCTTGGCAGACTTTTTGGGTTCATCCTGTTTCGGATACGTTGGAGTTTGTGGACCGTGGTGATGCTGTAAAATATTGACATGGAACAGCTCAATCTTTCCAATTTCTTCTGTGTTCACAGTTTCAAGCTCTGGATTCAGCTCATTTTTTTCTTTTTTTCAGAGAGAGAGGAAATCTTCAGAATTTTTTAAAATTTTCTGAGAATCCAAAATGCAATTTAAAGTTTATTATATTCAGTATCTAGTTATGTTTTAGTGGGAGAGGCCTTCAAGGTGCTTCCCATTGAAAATATTCAGTCCAGATTATCTACCATAAATTCCATGTCTGAAATATCCATATTGTTAAAATAATGAGATGGTGTAAAATAATTTTAAAGATTATAAAAACACTTGGTATTTTAAAAATAGAAGCTCTCTAGCTATGTCAAAATATTAGAGTTTATAGATATTAAAAGTGTTTTCTTCCTTTAGTCGCTATCCTGGAGTCTCATTCTGAGTCTTTCTGCCCAGCTTCCTCATGCTGGAAACATTCTGAAGGATTTACTTTTGCTTAATATTTATATATTCTAGATTTCATGCTCTTTTTCTGAAGGCAATATATATATAAATATTGAGAGTGAATTACTTACCATCAGTCATGGGTAACCTTGATGTTGCTCTTTTAATCTTTTGAATCAAGAAATGATGTTCCTATAGGTATACAATGAAACATGGTTTTGAGAGTCTTTAAAAGAACAGTTTATTAATATCTTTTGAAAATCTAAGTGAAATGGTTTGTTTCCCACCATTAACAGTAATGTAATGAGATCTTTATTTCTGAAGTGGCCAATATCTACAGTAATAGAAGTTTTAGAAAAGACTCACTCTTCAATCCTCTTTGCCAATTTTCTCAAACATTATGAAAAAGACAGCGTATTGTGGTTTTCTTTTTGAGAGTAATAGAGACAACAATCTCTCTTGTTTCTAAAAAAAATAGGGGGGGGACTCATTTTTTATAAAATTTTGTAAAATGTATTATCAATAAATGATACACAATCTAGAATTCTTACTACACATTCTGTCTCAGGTGCTAGATGTTTCATGTATCACCTTTACCCACACATCATCTTCATGGAGAAAGCAGATGCAGATATTATTAATTCCCATTTTCCAGATGGCAAACACGGAGCACAGAGTGATCAACTGTTCTATTCAAGGAAGTTAGCTGTAAAGCCAGAGTAAAAACCTAAGACTCTATTTTCACCCAAGGGTTTGTTTTCTAAAGTCCCTTAAAATAAAACAAAGCCTGAGAAGTCAAAGTAGTTTAAAGGCTATGTTATATTTCCTGCCTCCAAGAAATTAAGGATCCATATCACAATCTATGTTTTATAAACTCATTGTCATAATTTCACGCTGTAATTTTTCTAGACCTTTGAAGGAGATTTTTGCCAGTTTCATACCAAGGGAATTGACCAATGAAAATAAAAATATACACAATTGCTTCTTTACCACAAGGATCTAGGAATGGCTGCAAACTCATACAGGGAGCTGTCATTCCACCAAGTCCTTCTTGTGTGCTTTCGCTCCCATCTCCATTCTCCACTGGCCCAGGCCCTGCTATTACTTGGGCTTCATATCACTGCCACACTGGACTGCTTGCCTTCAGCTGCCCCTCTGGCCCTGCCTCTGCCCCACTTCTCCAGCCTGCGGACGCCTGCTTCACTGCAGTCCACACTCTGCCACACTTCTCCATTCCTTCTCTACTCCAGAGGTTTTAGTCGTATCCTTACAAAAGGATCCTACTCCAGAGGTTTTAGTCATATGCTTACAAAATTTCATGTGGTACACATTGTTATTTTTATTATTTCCATTGTATAGATGAGGAAACTGAAGCTTAGGGATATGAAGTTACTTGGTCAAAGCCACTCAGCTTGTAAATAACAGAGCCAGAATTTGAACCAGATTTGTTTGATTTCAAAGGCTCATTTCTTAACTGCAAGGCCATACACATAAATGTTGAGACTCCTCGCCTGTCCTCCGTGCATGGCATTGGAAAACTGTTCTGAGAAGCATCACCAATGTCCCCTGTGGTGCTTCGCCGCCTAGCTCCTCTCATCCTGAGGCAGGGCTGGCTTTCCTCTGACTCTGTTAAACTATTACTTCTTCTAGGCTATGTTCCCCTAGAGTGCCAGTGTTTTCTCTTACCAAGGATGGTTTGACCCTGGTGAATATATGCATGTGTGTGGGGTGCAGTTGTATATGTACCTCCCTGACTGTTATTTTGCCTGCTCTTTATAGGATGAAACTAGGCCAAGTCTTTTTCATGAACGTTTCTCTGAAAGACTTGATAGTCTTTGCAGAAGGTACATCCACAAAAGGTACTTAAAAGGCTCTATCTGGACAACATGGGGAATATAGCCAATATTTTATAATAACTGTAAATTGAGTATACACTTTAAAAATTGTGAATCACTATCTTGTACACCTGTAACTTATATAATATTGTACAGCAACTATACTTCAATAAAAAAATAAGAAATATTAAAAATTAAGTAAATAAAAAAATGTAAGAAGAGTCTATCTAGGACTTTCAAGTACTCAGTAAATCAAACACTGAAAGTGCCCCTGGCTTTCACATGACATTACCCATAGACTGGAAGCTTCTTTAGGACAGGATGCAAGTCTAATCGTTGCACGTTCGCCATGTATTCTATGCACCATAAAAAGCTTTTCTCTGCCATGTGCCTGCAGTGTAGATGTTTCATCCATTTGTTTACTGTTCCCATGTTGACCTTTAACCCCCCCTTAGGCACCTGTCTCTTCTCTACTCCAGGCAGTTTCAGACATAACAAATTTAGGGCCCAGGGTCTGAGAAATCTGTACATCGTATTTGGTTTTTTTCTTGAGTAAATGGTCAATAAATAAAATTAGGAGCTTTCACCAAAAAAATCCAGATTTCAAACACGTCTTAGAATGTCAGGAGACCTGACAGCACTGGGCTGGACTGAGAAACAATCATCCCTGAGGGAAGACGTGAGCTTCCTCTGCCTCTACCCTCTCCCTGTGAAATCCCAATCGCTGAGGCCAAGAGGCACCGCCTGCAGCTGTCCCACGGCACTGTTTTTCTTATAGCAGAGTTAAAAGGCAAGTAAAACCATTCATACTGTGTTCTCTCTATCCTAAGTGGGGAAATCAAAGAGTCTGTTTCAAGAGAAAATTATGTGAACATATTTTGTTGCTCAAGTGAAGACTAGAACTATGAGTTTCATATAAAGAATGTTTGTGATAAAAGAAAAAAACCTGAGATACCATGAACAATAATCTTAAAAGCTATAAAAACATATGGGAAAGATGCATGATTAAAAAAATGAAAAAAGGGCAATATTTAAAATATTTTGCTTTTCAAAATGATCTTGCTATGAAATGCAGCTATGATTTAAGAGAGCTAGTTTGTTTTTCAATTTGAGATCACTGGTCTGGAAGGCTGGACTTTGCTAGCCTGCTTGGGAAATTTATTACTAATTACTTAATTTTATTATGATAATTATGTCTGTTATAGGAAAAAAATTCTTTTAGGATATACAGTTTGTGATACAAAGATGTATAGGATAGAGACCCTGACTTCAAGGAAGTATCTAAATGTTGTCATTCATTATTTCAACATTTGCTGAGTTCCCTTGAGGGTCAAGCACTGTGCTGGACCGGTGATGCCAAGATGAATAATGGTCTCATCCTATTAGAAGTTTATAGTCAAATGGGAGACGCACATAACTGAGCAAGCGGGTACAATGCAGAGTGATCAGTGGGGTGAGGGAGCGGGTACAGGGCACAGTGGGAGCATAATGTGGCAGACAGTGAAGAGGGGGCAGGGAGCATGAGGATGGTAGTGAGAAACAGAGCTGAGTAATCTGTAGGGAGATGCTTCTCCAGGGAGTTTCATGTGTCTCTTGCAAGTAGAGGCACTGGGTATCTTTATTCTAGACCTCTTTTCCAGGATGTCTGTACAGTAAACAGCCTTGAAAGACAGAGACATCTCCCTCCAGAACGACAGGCAAGCATGCTTACAGTCCTGTATAATGAAGATAAGGTCTCCCTCTGAAAACTTCCCATTATAAAACATCGGGGTTCCTTAAGCTCAGGGTTCCTCTGCAGTAACGCATCCACCAAGTAGGCAGGTGTCAAACAGGCCCATCCACATTGTCCCCCACCCGCTAGGACTTGAGAACAAGGGGAACTAATGCAAATATGCCAATCTTCCTGCTGCTTGCTGTGCCATGAGCAATAACGTCCTGTCTATGCTTCTGCCTGCATCCATGAAACTAGCAAACTAACTTGTCAGCTTATAAGTACAGTAAAATCTCAGACGCTTCACATTTCTTGGTATAGCCTTCTGGCAGAATTTTGTACTCTACCTTGTTCATCTGAAAGCTCACGTTTTGTTGGCATCTGTTTTGGAAGAGGGATGTGTTTATTTAGTGGAATTAAACAAAATAGAATAGGGGAAAAACGCTTTGAGAAAATAGAGTCAAAGACTGCTTATCGCTGCTCACATTTTTGTGCAGGTGAAATGCAGATAAAGTAGACATCAACAATAATCTTTAGGGAGGTAGAAGTAGGGGAAGGGGATTCCCTAAAACAGCAGCATGTAGCCTGTGTGGAACATTGGAGATGTGATTATTACTACTCACCATCTAGGACCTGGGTCATTAAATATAAACTTCAAACTCCTATCACAATCTATGTATGTATGTATGTATCCAGTTGTATCAGTTGGTGAAGGTACATTAGCTGTCTGGTTCCCACAGTCTTTTCTCACCCTCCTCACATCTGCATTCGTCTTCCAGCCAGATTGAGCAGCAGCTCCTGTTCTGCTGTTTCCTCTAAATGGTTCTCTACAAGGTCGCTTACCCGTCATGCTTACCTTTGGGCCTGGATGTGCTCCTCGCCACATTATATGGTCATGTCCAGGTGTTTCCCAATCTGTTAGCTTCTTTAGGACCAGACATGTTAGCATCCTTGAAAATGTAAATGAACCAAAAATGTCCACATCTCTTGAGAAGTTACATTCTGAAGCTGGTTTAAATTTGTTGCAACTCTGCTCTTTCCTCCTTAAAGTCCTAAGCCCTTAAATGTGTCTATTTCTGTCTCAAACTTTTCCTGTTCATAAAAAAGTAGTTATTTTGATTGGATTTACATGTGTTCTTTCTGTCACACAGAGGCACATCACCTTCCCTGGGTTGTGATGCTGGGTTCCTGGTCAGACGAGCACACACTTCTCCCTTTCCCTAGAGGTTCATCTCTGTAAGTAAATGACCAGGCAGTAGAATATTAGCATAGATAGGCTAGCCATACACATCACACAAGTGTTTTAAAATAGGCAAACTAAAATAAATCAGGAGAAGGTTGTGATCAAGTTGATTAGGAAAAGGTCACTTCCCACCGAACAAGGGAGAATGTCAGAATCTCACCGTGGGGCTTGGCATGGATGAGCACCACAGAACAGGTGACAGTGACAACTGAAACCTGGGGGTATATTCCACAACTTTCTTGTTTCTGCTCAAATATGCGTCGCTCAGTCAACTGTCCATAAAACAGTCTGTGTTTTTTCTATTTGTGCTTTCTGGGGTGTGTGTGGATGTGGTAGTGGAAGTGGGGGAGTGGATTTGTTACGGAAAGGAGACCAGAGGGGTGAGAGGGTGACATTGATTGAATATGGCAAAAGCAAACAAAGTCCAAAGCGAAGAGTTTTGTTTAACTGAAGCTACCAGTGAAAGAGGGAAAGGCGATTTGTCCCTCAGACACCACGCTGAGTTTGGAAGCCCAGCCCAGGCAGGGTGATGTTGGATGTCAGCCCTTCCACAAGAGCCCCTTTTAAACTTCTTTTTCTCTCTATTTATGCAGGACCAGGTATTGTTCTACCGTGGCAAGGTTTAAAACCCCCCTCGGCTGCAGGTCTTTTTCTATTTTTCTCCTCTCTGGTTGCTAAATTTATACCAAGCTCACAGGCACAGATTATCTTTGCCTAAAGGAAGGCAGCACTTGTGTGCTCTGTAAGATGACAGTTTATCAGCCCAGCTGAAATGCAGTCTTTTAGGATTTGTGCTGTTTCTCTCCAGCTCCGTGCTAATCCTCCTGTGATCATCTCTGTCAGATTTGTTGACTACAATCAGTGTGTCACCTGAGGTAGGCATATCTGAAGACAAATAACTAAGCCTGCATCTCACAGTGAGTTCTTTTGTTTGCAAAGGGCTAAACCTAATGAAGTTTTAAACTGTGAGTCCCCTTTTATTCAATAAAGACAAAAGCCATCTATTGCCTTCCATCTATGTATTTGCCAATTCATATGCATGATCAATTGATATACCCATTAGTTTCATGAAAAAGAAAATGCAAGTCAAGGATTCCTGGTGATTTGTTTACTCTGTCAGTGATGCAGCCAGGATTAGACTCAAGTACTCAGTGAAATGTCTACAGGCAGAGAGGCTAAGCAATGAGATATCTCTTCCCCTCAGAGTTTACCCACAGGTACGTGTCTACACACACACACACACACACACACACACTTTTATTCCACTAATCTTTAATTTGTGACAGGAGTAATCTAGATGAAGAAGATTTTAGGCAGTAATGTAACAAATTTACATTTAATTACTTCTATGGAGAGCTGTTTGGAAGAAACACTTTGATAGATAAATGAAGGTAAAGAATGGGATTCTGAAGTCTGCTCAGGCTTCAGATGATGATTTATAAATGTTGTGCATTAAAAAAACAGAGGACTTTATACTGCTTGGAAATGGAAAAGAGAGGAAAGGGGAAAGAAAAAAGGGGGAGATTTTAGCCAGTGATATGTAGATGGTCACTAGAAGTGACTCTTTCCTCTGACTTTCAGCTGTTTGGTAATTTTAGCCAAACTCAAAATTCTCTGTGTGGAAAGAATTTGGTTGAAACCAGTGAGAGTTTAATTTTTTTTGTCCAGGCTGATCTGTAGTGAAGCTTGCTGCTCTTACTGAGCTTATATACAAGAGGGGCTAGAGACAAATTAACACATATGTAAAAATATATAATTTAATAGAGAGATACGTGTTATAAAGAAAATAAACCAGGATAATAAAAAACAGTTGACTGGGGTTGGCCTGGCTACAGATGATGAGGAAAGGGCTTAAAAATGAGGTGACATTTATGTTGAGAGTGCAGAGCAAAAGGATGCCCCTTTTTCTTCTGAAATAATTCATATTCAAATGTTTTGCTAGTTGATTGTAGGGAATACAAGATGAAAATAGCAGTTTTGATCTACAAGGAGCTTACTATCTGAGGATTCAACAAAAGTACAAGGCATTTAATAAAGTTCTATACATTCATTCAGAAACACCTTCTTGACTTACATCAGCTGGAATTAATCTCTCTGTGAAACAAGAGAATGACCGGCTAGCTCCACATCAAAGAAGTCTTCCTGGACAAGGAAGAGGACAGTCAAGTCTCTTGGTTGCAAACTTCAGAATCTAACTCAGGCTGATTTAATAAAAATGGGTAATTAAAGAGTGAGCATAGAGAGGATCATAGAAGTGGTGGAAAAATGGAAAAACAGTCTTGGAAAACAGGAAAGAAGATGGCGCCTAAAACTATACAGCAGCAAAAATCTGACCACGATGCCACCGTGTCATCATTTCTCTAAGCCCCAGTTGCTGCTGGGACCATTGCTTCCATGACGGAACCCAAGCCTGGCAGAACCACTCATAGACTGCGCCACATTAAATGAATTCTGATTGTTCTGTGCTCTTGAATCATTCCCACAAGGTTCAAAATCCCAGGCAAATATATTCAATCTTCTGAGCCAATATACTATTCCCTTTCCAGGCTCAGGGAGCAGAGAAAGAGCAGATCTGGCTGAATAGTGTTTAGGCTCTACATTAGACACTATGGAAGTGGGATTGTGACAGATCCCACTTTGGCTTCCACAATGAGAGATAAAGTTTTGCATTTTACTAAGATTCACACAATAGGGATTTCCCTGGAAAAGAAACAAGGATTAGATTCTGAGCAGGAAAAATGACAAATATCCAATATTCTTCACCATGTTTGTCTGCCTAACATCCATGTACACATTTATCCTCATACTAATATTCTAAAATAAAAAGCTCTTGCCTAATGTAACTAATAACTGTTTTGTCAAAAACTGCACTCACTCTACTCCAAGACCAGAATCTCTTTCATCTCTTCCATTTAAATTAAATTCTTCCATCTTCAGATCTGTCACAATCCCACTTCCATAGTGACTAATGTAGCGCCTAAACACTACTCTCCCTGTACCCAAAGCATCATCACCTAGGAACTTGTTAGAAATGCAAATTATTTGG
The DNA here is from genome assembly GCF_009873245.2 of Balaenoptera musculus. Classification (NCBI taxonomy): domain Eukaryota; kingdom Metazoa; phylum Chordata; class Mammalia; order Artiodactyla; family Balaenopteridae; genus Balaenoptera; species Balaenoptera musculus. The sequence continues at coordinate 20,334,230 of NC_045796.1, forward strand.
TCACAGCCCATACCTATTAAATAAGAACCTTTGGGCGTAGTGCTCAGCAACCTGAATTTTAACAAGCTCTCCAGGTGATTCTAAGAGCCATTTGTTCATAGAACTTTCTGCGATGATGGAATTATTCTAAATCTTCACTATCCAATACAGTAGCCAATACTTGTATGTGGCTATTGAGCAAATGCTAGTACAGCTGAGGAGCCGAATTTTAAATTATATTAAATTTAATTTAAACTTAAATAGCCACAGATAGCTAGTGATTATCATATTGTACAGTGCAGGGTTATACTATTAGCTACTGCTGACATGCAGTAGTAGGAAAAAAGGAGAGACATCATGTAAGGAGTTAAAATATATATATTATACATGACATGAAAAGGAGAAAAATATTGATAGGAGGTTTAGTCGAATTTAAGAGGCACTTTAGCCTAGTAACTAATCTGTTACTTGTTACAAGCACGGGGATTGGTTATAAAAGTGTAGCTTGTATCAATATTTATAACTCCCACACATTTTATTGGGTTGGCCAAAAAGTTCGTTCGGGTTTTGCCTAAAACCCGAACGAACTTTTTGGCCAGCCCAATATATTGCCTTTGTTTTCAGTCATTACCTCTATTCCTCAAAGCCCTTTAAGTGGTTTGATGACCCAAAGTTTTATTCTGGAGGGATCTTGGTCTTTGTTGGTCCTGGCAGTTTTGTGTAACTAGTAGTCTCCCATTAGCTTTTACGACTGGACATAATAGTAGAAGGAAGTGCCTCAGGAGCTTCCTCAGTTCCATTAATCCTCCTTCCTCCCCTCTTGGTGAAATAGCTATCTTTGACCACCTTAATAGGTTAATTCTTAGCCTATCCAACATTATAACTTTATCTTTCACTATTTTCCCAGTAGCATGAACAAGTGGGAAGCAAACTGCCTGTGGTGGACTCTTTGATGCACCACACTGATCTCTCTATTCCCCTTCTGGAATGAAGGACCTAATCCTCTAAATGCTAAGAGGGCTGCTGGCAGACAGCCCTCAGCTGTCACCCCCCTTTGGGGTTGCCTCAGCTGAAGAGAGCCATTTCACTGAAGTTCACACCCTCTTTTGGGGTAACCCATTTCCAGTGACTGATAGACTCAGGAGTATAAAGGCTTGGGTCTCTTACCCAATTCAGAAGAGTTCTAAAGGATCAACCCATGTTAGCTACCCATAGGGCCGGCTGAAATTCCTTGAGATCACAACACAGCTTGACTTCACCCTCTACCAAGTCCTGTTTCCACATCTCTTTCCTTCCACAGGTGCAGAACACTAGAGCACTCTGACAAATCTGTATGCTAATCTACATCTCAGAGTCCACTTCCTGAGGAAAGCCCCTGCAAAACTGTCTCATTTCAATTCTGAGGAACAATTGTATCCACTGTGAGAAGCTATCCTTCCTTGGGCATTTAAAACCCCAAAACCCCAGACTTGCAAATTGAGGCTTACAGGAATGGGAAGCAAACATTTTGTGAGTAGATCTTTTTTTGTCTGAATGCATGTGTTCTGACATGAAAGTAACTAGCCATAATTGTTTGCTGGTTCAGATCACCTATCATATCCTACAGTTCTGCCCCACAATCTCTCCTGGCATTGCCGCCAACCTGGCAGGCACCATAACTAAGTTGTCAGTCATCCTTTCTCTCATTTTTCGAAGGCCAGCTGCTTCTGGGCACAGGATAAAACCACTGATTCTCTTTGGCATCATGTTGGGAAGCAGGACATTTCTTTCCACCAAGATTCACATCAAGAAGGATTCCCCTCAAATAGGAAGGTGGTTTGAATACACACAACTAAATTGTTGACATATTGCTATGGTGACTTTAAACTGGATGGCAAGGAATTATGTAGGATGGGATATCTGGTTTTTCACAAAATTGAAGGCAAATATTCGTACTTTAAACATCATAAATACTGTCAATAATTAGACATGTCCATTAATATACAAATAAATATTTGATATTCCAGTTAATTATTCATATATATATATATATATATTTGGCTGTGTTGGGTCTTCGTTTCTGTGCGAGGGCTTTCTCCAGTTGCGGCGAGCAGGGGCCACTCTTCATCACGGTGAGCGGGCCTCTCACTATCGCGGTCTCTCTTGTTGTGGAGCACAGGCTCCAGACGCGCAGGCTCAGCAGTTGTGGCTCACGGGCCCAGCTGCTCCGCGTCATGTGGGATCCTCCCAGACCAGGGCTCGAACCCGTGTCCCCTGCATTGGCAGGCAGATTCTCAACCACTGCGCCACCAGGGAAGCCCTCATATATTTTTTTTAATGGAGCCTTGGGCATTAAATCTCTGATGAGTACAATTTGAATTGATTTACATGCCCTAAGGTAAAAGAAAATAATTTCGTTTGAAATATGAGATAAGTCTGACTTTTGTAACTGAGATGAATCTTCTCGCTATTCAGTCTGACAAATGAATTTTCTGTACATGTTACATTCCATAGGATATGAGTGACCATCTGGACTTTATCCAGTGTAAGATGTTCAGGGTCATTCAAAATTACTTTGTCAACTGAATTTTTAAAATGTGCATAAGAATGCAAATGTCAGCTTACATCTGGCAGCTTAATAGAATCATTTGAACTATTTGAATAGTTGTGAAAATTTCATTTTGAAAATTTTGAAAGTTAGCAATAGTTGGGTAAAATAATTGCCAATATAGACAGAATGTAATTGGTTTGGCTTGTTGACTTGGCTTAAATATGAACTAAAAGTATTCTTAAAATTTTTTCATATATATGTGAATTTTATATATTTATACATATACAATCATAAAAGTAAATGAGGGGGGGCTTCCCTGGTGGCGCAGTGGTTGAGAATCTGCCTGCCAATGCAGGGGACACAGGTTCGAGCCCTGGTCTGGGAAGATCCCACATGCCGCGGAGAAACTGGGCCCGTGAGCCACAACTACTGAGCCTGCGCGTCTGGAGCCTGTGCTCCGCAACAAGAGAGGCCGCGGTAGTGAGAGGCCCGCTCACCGCGATGAAGAGTGGCCCCCGCTCGCCGCAACTAGAGAAAGCCCTTGCACAAGAAACGAAGACCCAACACAGCCAAAAAAAAAAAAAAGTAAATGAGGGAAGTCTTCCCAGAGTACCTGATAATTAAGCTTTGTTATGAAGGTAAGATTTCTCCCTATGGAGAACACCATATTAATCAGTTGAAACACTGTATTATTTATAGTGTATGGAGGTAAGAAAAAGCATCATGTATTATAAAACTACAGGAGATTTAGTGTGGCTGAAAAATGGTATATATATGAGAAAGACAAGAAATAGGGTTAGAAATAAGTGAGAATCAAGTCACAAATGGTATTGTATGTCATCCCAACAAGTTTGGATTGTATTCTGTACTTCAACACCATAAGCTCACAGACATTATTTCCAAGCTGGCACCATATCTAAATATTCAATCATCATTCCTCTAATTCTCCTAGGGCCAACTGCTTCTGGGTACAAGATAAAAATCTAATATCTAGGTTTAGCAAAAATAAGTAGGCATTTCACAGAAAAGTACACCATATGGAAATTAGACATTGTGAAATAATTTTATATACATCTGTCCCTGGTTCCTGGCATGGAGCTCCTAAGACCCATGTAATTTCTTAAGTGATAAGAGCACTAGGAACATCTTTTGTTCTAACATTTGTTCCTTGACTCTAGTTCCTGACACAAGAACTCCTAAGTCCCTTGGAATTTCCTGGGTGATAGGAGTGTCTTCTGTTCTAAAAGACAACTCTTGGTGGGCTCCTAGAAGGGAACTGGTCACCAGAAAGACCAACCCATGATTAGAAGCTTGGAATTTTCAGCTCCACCACCATCCTCCAGAAAAGGAAGAGGGGATAAAAGATTGAGTTAATAATCAATCATGCCTACGTGATGAAGCCTTTAAAGAATCCCCAAAATAGGAGGTTTGAAGAGCTTCAGAGTTTATGAACACATCTTCACGCTGGGAGGGTGGTGCCCCTCAACTCCAAGGGACTAGACCCTCTTGCACTCAAGACCCGGACAGACCCCACCTTACGTATCTGGTTGTTCATCTGCATCCTTTAGCATATCCTTTATTATATAATAAACTGGTAAATGTGTTTCCTTAGTTCTGTGAGCTGTTCTAGCAAATAATTGAATCCAAAAAAGGGAGTCATGGGAACCTCTGAGTTGTAATCAAATAGGATAGAAGTTGTGGGTAACTTGGGGGACCCGTCACTTGTGAGTGATGTCTGAAGCGGGAGAGTCTTGGGAGACTGAGCCCTTAAACTATGGAGTCTGCCGCTAACTCCAGGCAGTTAGTTTCAGAATTGCTTGGTGTGAAAAATCCAAAATCTTGTGTCAAAAACGTTGTGAAGGGCTTCCCTGGTGGCGCAGTGGTTGAGAATCTGCCTGCTAATGCAGAGGACACGGGTTCGAGCCCTGGTCTGGGAAGATCCCACATGCCGCGGAGCAACTAAGCCCGTGAGCCACAACTACTGAGCCTGCGCGTCTGGAGCCTGTGCTCCACAACAAGAGAGGCCGCGATAGTGAGAGGCCCGCGCACCGTGATGAAGAGTGGCCCCCGCTTGCCGCAACTAGAGAAAGCCATCGCACAGAAACGAAGACCCAACGCAGCCAAAAGTAAATAATAAATAAATAATAAATAAATTAAAAAAAAAAAAAAAAACGTTGTGAATACGGTAATACTGTGAGAGTAAAGGAAAACACAGTACATTTTTCCTATGGACATGTTGATGAAATATCACAAGCAGAGCACACCTATGTAACCATTACTCAGATCAAGAAATAGAACAATAGAACTTTTTTTTTAATTAATAGCTACTTTATTTATTTATTTATTTATTTATTTTTAGCTGTGTTGGGTCTTCGTTTCTTGTGCAAGGGCTTTCTCTAGTTGCGGCAAGCGGGGGCCACTCTTCATCGCGGTGCGCGGGCCTCTCACTATCGCGGCCCCTCCCGTTGCGGGGCACAGGCTCCAGACGCGCAGGCTCAGCAGTTGTGGCTCACGGGCCCAGTTGCTCTGCGGCATGTGGGATCTTCCCAGACCAGGGCTCGAACCCGTGTCCCCTGCATTAGCAGGCAGATTCTCAACCACTGTGCCACCAGGGAAGCCCAGAACAATAGAACTTTAAGACATTTCAGAAATCCTCCTCTGCTTCCCCAAAGGTAACCATCCACTCAACTGATTTCTAACAGTATCGGCTAATTACACTTGTTTTTGAACTTTATAGAAATGGGGTCGGTTTGTGTCATTTCTTTTGTTCAACAGCATGTGTGTATGCTTGTGTGTGTGTGTGTGAGAGAGAGATCCAATCATGTTGTTGCGTAAAGAAGCATTTTGTCTATTTTCATCGCTGAATTGTATCCCTTTTGTGATACATACCATAATTTATTTATTCGTTCTACTGTTGATAGACATCTGGGTTGCTCCCATTTTGCAGTGATGATGGCTAGTGTTGCTATCAGCACTTTTGTACGTGACTTTTGTTGCACGTATGTACGCACGTCTATTGTATATATACCTAAGAGTGGAATTGCTGATTCATTGCAGAGGTATGCTTAGCTTTAGTAAAATTCTGTCAAACATTTTCCAAATTGGTTATATCATTTTACATGTCTACCAATAGTGTATATAAATTCCAGTTGCCAACACTTAATATTAATAGATTTTTGGAATTTCAACCATTTTAGTGGGTGCGGATACGGAAACTTTAAAATGTTCCATTCAGTTCTACATTGAGCATCTAGTATGCGCTGGAATTTGGCTAGTCTTTCCTAAAATGCAAAAATGAATGAGACACAATCCACAGTACTCCAAGACATTCTTGCTATTCATTTGAAATAATCCCATAACTTAATTACTCCTTTTCCTCAAAATCAACTATGCTTATACAGGAAATTGTCTGAGAAAAACAATTCCAGGGCTCTTTAAAGCTTGTAGAAAGCTACTATAGAATACTATATCCATATACAGGTGAGAAATTTGTTCTAAAATTTTGGTATAATTAACTTAATTACCCTGAGGAGAAGCCTGCAAGTAGTTCACATGTTAAGAAGACTCTCATTAGCAATGCACCTGTAAACTTCTGCAACCATAAAACATTAAAAATTTTAACCTATATCAATCAAGAAGGAATATCACTATATATAGAAGTAAACACACAAAAAAATGACATTATTACTTGCGAAAGCATCTCAGATTGGATGCTTATTGGAGTCTATATTGAAGTGAAATTGCAAAGTAATTGTAATGGAATATCTTTTAAGAGATAAAATAGATATCTAAATAATGACCTATTTCAATCCGCTTATCAATATGAATAACTTCTTCAATAAGAAAGGGAAGAAGTGAGCAATATTTTACAAAGTAGAGCATTTATACCCAACTTGGGGAATGAGGTGTTTTTCATTCTCAGGACTTAGCAAACATAATATTGGAAACACCTAAGAGCCTCCTTCTGAGGGAAGGACAAAGAAAGAAGATGAGAAGAAAGAAAAGTGAAGATAATTTTCAGATGGCCAAAGAGTCATTGGAATGACTCAAACCTGCCTCAGAAGTTAGTGGATGAAACAATAGTGGGAATGGACCTCAACTCCCAATCATTTCTATCTGTGCCCTGGGTCATATGTTGCTTCTCCATGGTGGACTTTTGGAACGCCTACTTAGGGGCACTTTTATATCCATGACTGAGGAGAGCACAGCCAGAGGTGGAATCCTTTAAAAATAGACCTACCAAAAAAAAAAAAAAAGACCTACCACCTGGCTGAATGTGTCCACCTTACGTTCGTTCACACAAGCTTTGATTGAGGGTGCACGTGTTGTGCAAGTGGACGGGTATATCATGGTGAAAGACAGACATAGACCTGGGTCTAATATGTCATCACTGAGCCCTGGACATTGCCTGCCTCTCAACTTCCTAAGTCAGCTCCTGAAAAGCCATCATTTCCCCAGAAATGTTCTCCTAACTCCTTATCAATAAGGTCTGAAATTCTACATGCATTATTTCCTTTATGGAAAATATTTTCTCCCTGTGGTCCTTTCAGAGTCTGCAATATGCTTGGAAGAGTAACTGTTTTCTCCTAGAACAAAAGGAATTGTCAGGGAGGAATAAAGAGAGATACATCTTTAAGGGGGAAAAGTCATGGAAAGGAAACATTTTTGAGATATCTGAGAAAAGGTTGCTTAATTTCACAATGTTGCTTATGACTGACATCACATAATTATTTCATGAGTATAGACCCCCTGCTGATGAAAAACAAAGAAAAAGAGGAGAAAAGAGCCAAGTACGTTAAATCTACCCTAGGCACATGGATTGTCCTTAGGCATTAAATGGCTTTTTTAGAACCTGGGGCTGCTGGACAAGTGGTTATTTTCACGACTACTATATTTCAACAATTACATTCTTCCTCCCTGAATTTTGCTTTTATTTTCAAATAATACTCTCAGGAATCTGAAATGCATACTAAAATATACTAGGGTAACATGATTACTACATCTGGTGCTACAACTTGATTACCCTAGTTCTTCTCACAGAGAACATAGTATTCTTGACAATGATCAAAATAATAGAAGAGGAAAATAGTACAAAAAATCACTACTTACAGATATAGTTTGTTCCCAAGGCATGTGTCTCAAGTGGGTATGAATATACAGCTACACACTTGCCAAGATTGTTCCATTAGATGTGTTGTGTGGTGCAAATTAAGAAAGTGACATCTCTAATGAGATAAACTCTTGTGAAAATATTTCCTGACCTTAGAGTTTTCATAGGGAAGTTTTTGCTAGTCACACTTTCATTGATGGAGCTTATATGACTTAACCAGGTCAAATTTGATGATATTTATATCCTTAAAAGTTCAGAGTGATTGCTCTGTCATTGGCCTCGAGTTATTATTAGAGAATGATGGAAAATGCAGAGAAGACTTGATGTAATCATAAATTTTCAATGTCCCTCTTCTCTCTGTTGGGGTATGGAATTGAAAACCATTTTCCTTGCATAATTTAATTAACCTGTCACTTTATTTTGGAGACTTGCTAATTCATGATCCAAACGGACTGACTGATGGAGCATTACAAGGACAAAAGCTAGATGCTGAATAGAATTAAGCAGTATAAGCATAATGTAAGCGTAAAATTATTTTTAAATTAACATCAATTATAAAATGAGTTTAAAAGATTATTTACTGCTTAAGCTGGAAAGTCTGTGGTTTATTGACATGAATTTTAAAAATCTGACTAGAGTTTCCTGATATTCCTTACTGAAGAGTTAAAATAATATTGAAAAATAGTAATAGCAATCCTTTAATTGTGCCAATTATTTAACACATATTATGTTAGTTTCTGTTTACATATATATTTTATAGTCTCACAAAAAGTTGCAAAATAAAAAACTATTATTAATGATTATCAAACCATGCTCAGGGAATGTTTTATTCCAACTTAGTTTACAAAACTTATTATGGTGCCAAAAGAAAATTAAAGAGTGTATGGAAAATGGGAGAACAGTCACATTTGCATTTGGGGGACTATTCTTCAAAAAAAATTTAAGTATTAAGAATCAATTGGAAAAGGTCTTCCAACCATCCGTTTCCTAAACAATATCAAAGAGATATTCTTTTAGAACATCAGGAAGTTATCTTGGAAAATATAAAAACACATATCCTTTAGGAGTTGGGAGCATTTATAAATAAAAGAAGGAGACTGAGTGACACAGGAGTAGAAATGTTAGTTACAAGGGAAACAAAGCTATAACTTGGCCTTTGAACATTAGTCTTTTCCTTGTTTGGGGGGTTGGAGTGCATGTGCATACCTAGCACTTGCAGAGTAGGTAAATGAGGGTCTTAAGTGAAGAATATGAGTTGAGTGGGTCTTTTGCATACTCTAGAAAATTTTAGTTATTCTCTCATAATTTTGCAGGTCATTATGGGTGGAGCCAGGGAGTGAGCTACAGGTAGAAGGACCACACAGCTTGTGAGCAGTGTTGCTGGGATGGTTAACCTCTCTTCACTTGCAGCAGTTACTACCTTTAGATCTAGATAACAGGCTCCCCTACTCTTGCCTTCTTCCCACTCCCACAGTATAGAGGACACCCTCTTGGCCCCCTTCTGGTTGTGCCTCGGGTTCATGGTACTAACACAACACAGACACTGGGAGCCCAAGCCTCTCTCCTTATAGGTCATGCTTGGGTACCAGGGATCTCAGAATTCCCTGCCCAGTAGCCCCAAGTCTGCTTCCAGAACTCTATGAAACTCAGAGTCTGTTCCGCTGAGGATGGACCACACTACACATGTGATCACCTTTATGCCTAAGGGACAGTCAAGGGGAGGCTGTGTGCAGATGTGTGAACACGCATGTGTGCATGTGAGGCACCTCTTGATGTGGGATGAACCAAAGATGGGAAGAGAGGTACCCCAGCTAGGCGCTAAGCACTGGGACATGCCTCTTCCTCAACTCTATGTTCCAGCACCAAATTCCAAGGAGCCCAAGCATTCTAATTAAGATCCTATCCTTCCAGAGCATTAGGAAAGTATATTTGTCAAAGTAAGAGAATAGACCATATTTTATTTAAGAGATTATGAACTTTACTTACAACAGCTAAATATTTAAACAACTGCAGGTGGGTGTCCCTTGGTACTCCGCTCAGGCCCTGCTGATAACTAGAGCTGGACATGCCAAATATTTTAGATGAAACAATTTAAGTTTACATTTGCTAAGAGCATAGACTCTTTCATCCTTAACATCTAGCACAATGCTTCATGTATAGTAAGTACTCAATAAATATTTGTGGAACAAGGACTAAATTTGACTTGTTCTTGTAAGTGGTGAAAAATCACATTCTGGAGCAGAAGTTCCCGTAATGGGAGATTTAGAGCTAACAGTTTCTACAACAACAGAGAGTAGATTGCTTGTGTAAATCACTTAGCAGTATTTCTGTCACTTAGTAAATCCACAGTAAATGTTACCTACCATTATTAATTATACAGTCTATGGATTATGAATTCTAGAGATTTCATCATTTGAGACTCAGTAAGTACAGTTTGTGTAGTCACTTTATGTGAGCAATTTCTTAGCATCATACAAGTTCCCATGAAAAGATTTCTTGCCACCTGAATAATTTAGCTTCTATCCCAGTGAGTGGTTCCAGCACTTGTCAAACTAGTTACTTGATTAACTCTACATCTATGACATCCTGGGAGTAGACATAAATTTTATTTGAACTATCTTTTAAATAGAAGAGTTTTGTTGCCTTCAAGTTCTAATCTGCCTGTTAGATTTTTGTGTTTCATATTTGATGTTATTTGCAGGATTTGTCAGCACATACTCAGTCTTTGATTCCCAAAACGCCTGTGTAGGGATCTTAAATACACTGCATGCTGGAACCAGCAAAGGCTCTGATTAAGTTACAAAAGGAAATACTATACTATATATAATTGGCCCTTGAATAAAATGGGTTTGAAGTGCCTGGGTTCTCTTATACCCAGATTTTTTTCAGTAGTAGATACTAGAGTACTACATGATCTGTGGTTGGTTGAACCCACAGACGCTGAGGAACCACGGAGGGCTGGCTATAAATTATACTCAAATTTTCAACTGTGCAGAGGGTTGACACCCTTAACTCTGATGTTGTTCAAGGGTCAATTGTATATTTGATAAATGAATGAGGGAATGAATCTCATTTGTTAAGAGAATCTATCCAAAGAGTGCAGCATTTATGCATTAGTTTGTCCAGATTTATCCTTAGTTTATCCCTAAGAAGTAGCTGAGCTATAATTATTTCAGGCCTCTACAAAAAACAAACAAAAACACCTTGACTGGGTTAGATTCATATATACCCTTTTCCTTGTAAAAAGTTCAGTACCACATTTGCCTATTTGAACAATGTTTCTGTAATAAAACAAGGATTACAATGGCCTAAGTTTAATCAGAGAAACACTTGCCTTTCCAGAAAAACGTGTGTGGCAGTGGTGGGGCAGAGTAGTTCATTGGAGTATTTGACTATGTAGCATGAAGTGAATCTCTTTTTCTTTAGGAGCTGACATACTTCAAGCCAATCCATTTCTAAAGAATAGTGATTAGCTCATTGTCGGGGACAGGTAAAGTTTACTGCTGCGTTTTTCTTATGCTGGCTCTCTTTCATTTTTATTTGTAATTCTGTTTCTTTTCTTGACTTTAGTTTTAATTGTATGCACTACTCAAAATTCTTTTGGGAATAGGCAGGATACAAGTACTATACTCCATAGTATAAACTCACAGAGAGCAGGGTTGTTGTACATTTTCAGTACTTGCCCCAATGCCTGCATCCAGTATACTTGCTATATGTATATAGTCAATGAATGAATGAGAGTGGGCAGAACATTTGACTATTTCAGAGAGATCTAAAATTCTAATAAGAGATTGCAAAATTCACATAAGCTCTAATTTTACAGGCAGAAATTATATCTTGGGCAAGAGAAACCAAATTTCAGAGTCTCCTAAGCTCATGCTGTCTAATAGCATTCCTGACTGAATCAACCCTGCACAGTCTGTTGCCTGGGCACAGGCATAGGAGGTAGCCATAAAGAGGCCAATTTTCTGGAAGGTTATTTGTTCTGTATCCTCTCTGCCACTCCAAGAGAGTGAGATAGTCACCAAAGAGATATTTAAATATTTAAGAGAATCCAGTTTTGGTTTATCACGATAAAAATTTAAGCTAAGTGGGAAAAGCACATTTGTCATCATTTCTCCGGATGTTGTTCCCTTACATTCCTAGAAAAACACCCATTTTCTCCATATATGCTTTCCTGTGGTTCACACTGAAGAGTTGCATTCTTGCTGCTCCGCTGAGTAGCACTGCTCACTGAGTGTCACTTTGGCATCAGTAGACTGGAAGAGATGATCACGGGCAACTGTGCCATGGTTGACAAGGGCAATAAACCAGTCTGTTCATTAGTTACTGTAGCCCTGTGAGACTATGTTGATAAACCGATGGTCCTTCTAGAATTACAAATGCATGTGGGTAGAAGAAGGATGGGAATTGTAGCAATGTTGCTATAAATATATATTGGTATAATACTGTATTTTTAGCTTTCACATTATCTCATGTGGCCCTCACAATACCTCTGTAATTTAGAGAGAATAATTATCAGTCTACTCAATTCAGAGTTGAGAAAACTGATGCTCAGAAAGGTCGAGGAGCTGGTTCAAGCTCACACTATCGTTAAAACAAAAATGTGGCTCTGGGTCATGCTGTCTGTCTGGCTCTGTCCTATTGGACACAATTAAAATGCAAATTAGTCACAAAGGAAGAAGGAAAGAATGGTGCCTCCTTTTAGTTTGCTAAAAAGGGATGTTTTCCTGAAGATTGAAAGGATGAAAAAGGAGGACCAATTTAACTAAAGTCCTTAGGAAAATAGTATAAAGAGTATCCAAGGCTTTCCCTAATTGCATACTGTTTCGATTTGAAAACAATCCAAAATGGATTCAGTACATGTACCATATTGAGCTAGCACTGCCGTAGATTAGATGAGTATTTTCATATTGAGAAAGCGACTTCAAATTAAGCCAGTAACAAAGGTAAAATCAATTTATTCTTTCTCTCCCAGAATGTGATGTTCTCATTTCAGTAATAAATAGCTATGATAAGCATATTTACTACATGTCAGTAATCGTCTAAGTAAGTTTATATATTTTAACTCACTGAATCTTCACAGTAGCCCTAGGAATTTAGTCCCATAATTACGCGCATTTTGCAGATGAAGAAATTGAAGCATATATTGGGTAATAAATTGCCTGAGATCAAACAGCTAGAAACTAGCAGAGGCAGAATTTGAACCTGTCCCACACCTTTATTTTGAACACTAGGCTCTAATGTCTCTGGTAGAAAATTTATAAGTGATAAAATTCCTTAGTGAAGAGCTTCCTCTCACAAAATTTACTGCCAAATATAAAATACAACATTTTATTTTGCATACTTCTTACTCCAGCAAAGCAAATACAATAGTGTGGTCATTGTGATTTCAGGATCAAATGAAATAGAGCAACACGAAAGGGTCCGTTTTCATTTGACCTCCCGGGCACTCCAGATGTTAACGCCTATTGTTCTCTCATATATTTTTCAATGGAAATCTCTAGGAGGAGATAAAACAATGATGAGACCATAGTGACCGCCTGTGGATCAGGTGAAGTCCGCCACAGTTTGCTAAAAACCTCTTGAAAATAGAGATTAAATTTCTTATATAAGTCACCACTTTCATTCAGAGACTGTCCCCTCAAAATTGTCTTTGTAAACACACAGAAGAGTATGATCTTAACTGTAAAAATAAAAGGTCTAAAAGGAAATATAAGAATATGAAATAGAAGTTACCTCTAAATTGTAGAGAGATAACGATGTTTTTATAGTTATGTTGTTTAAAAATTTTCTAGAGTATGTGTGTTGCTTTTAAAATTATATATAAATTAATATGTATTGCTTTAAAAATTATGGAAAATAAGAGGAAAGTTAATTACTAAGAGAGTTGATCTTAAATGTTCTCACCACAAAAATAAATGGTAATAATGTGAGTGACATGGGTGTTAGCTAATGCTATGGTGGTAATCATTTTGGAATATGTAAGCATCAAATCAATGCATTGTCCACCTAAACTTACACAATGGTGTCAATTATATCTTAATGAAGCTGGAAAATAAATAAATAAAATTAATCAATATCCTGAAACTTGTCACCAAGTAGATAGTCTTAAAAATGTGTTTTCTTTAAACTACTATACTATCATTTGAGTTCAATTATGAATCAAGGACATATAGAGTTGACAATTATAAACTTCTATAAAAGGAGTAAGGAAACTTTTTCTGAAAAGGGCCAGATAATAAATATTTTAGGCTCTGTAGACCAACAATTTCTATCACAGCTACTCAACTCAGCCATTGTAGTATGAAAGTAGCCATAGACAATATGGGAAAAAATGAGCATAACTGTGTCCCAGAAAACTTTTTTTACAAAAACAGGAAGCAGGATGGATTTAGCCTGCAGGTTGTAGTTTGTTGACCCCTGTACAAAATATTATGTTCCAAGTATAGAGTTACAGAATATTCAAGCTAAAGGAAAGTAGACGATTGTCTAAGCAAAACTCCCTCAATTTGCATATGTTCCCTGAAGAGACAGAAGCAATATTTCTTTTTAAATATTTTTCTTGTAGGCACCATATTAGTTCTCACAGTTTGACAAACTCTGCCTTTTAATTACAGTGTTTATTTATTTATTTTTTTATAAATTTATTTATTTATTTTTGGCTGTGTTGGGTCTTCATTGCTGTGCGGGGGCTTTCTCTAGTTGCGGCGAGCAGGGGCTACTCTTTGATGTGGTGCTCAGGCTTCTCATTGCAGTGGCCTCTCTTGTTGCAGAGCATGGGATCTTGGTGCATGGGCTTCCGTAGTTGTTGCACATGGGCTCAGTAGTTGTGGCACACGGGCTTAGTTGCTCCGCAGCATGTGGGATCTTCCCAGAGCAGGGCTCAAACCCATGTCCCCTGAATTGGCAGACGGATTCTTAACCACTGCGCCACCAGGGAAGTCAGAGACAGAAGCAACATTGCAAAGTGGTAATAAATAAAAACTTAAGTTTCAAGTAGACCTTGGTTTGGGTTTCAAATTACTGAACCTCTTTAAATTTTAATTTCTTCATCTGTAAAGTAGAGATAACACTTCATAGATTTATTACATACTTAGGTAACAATTTAAGTTCATTGCTTAGCTCAAAATCTGACATACAGAAAGTAGTCATTAAATGTTAGCTAGTAGTAATATCTGTGGTCACATGTTAGCTGGTGGCAAAGTGAAATATCCATTTCAGTGTTGCTGGAGCCTCCCAACATGACTTCAGCAGTAATTGTGAGTCCTAAATTCAGCACGGGGAAAACTGGTGAATAAAACAGATGAGGTCCCTGCTCTCATGGCTCTTACTTCATAGCAAGTAAGAGGGAGATAGAAAATACACGTGAACAATGAATAAATAAATAAGATAACTTCAGATAGTCAAGAGTGCTAAGAAATACAATTTTAAAAGGCAATGAGATATATAGTTACTGTGTGGAGTAAGGATGGGAGTGAGGTTTGCTCTAGATTTGTGCTGACTAATAAGAGAGCCACAGCCATATGTAGCTATTTGAATTTAAAATGATTAAAATTAAATTTTAAAAATATCAGTTCCTCAGTCATACTATATACTTCAAGTGCTATAGCCACATAGAGCTAGTGCTGTTATATCAAATAGCACAGAACAACACTTCCATTATCACAGGAGGTTCAATTTGATAAGCTTAGATCTAGATAGAGTGATGAGTGTGGACAGATAGAAAGAAGGAAGGAAGGAGGGAAGGAAGGAAAGGTGGGAGGGAAGGAGGGAAGGAGAAAGAAAGGAAGGAAGGAAGAAAGGGAGAGAGAGAAAGAAAGAAAGAAAGAAAGAAAGAAAGAAAGAAAGAAAGAAAGAAAGAAAGAAAGAAAAAGAAAGAAAGAAAGAAAGAAAAGAAAGAAAAGAAAGAAAGAAAAGAAAGAAAAAAGAAAGGAAGGAAGGGAGGAAGGAAGAAGGAAAGAAAGAAAATAAAGCAAGCTAGAAAGCAAAAAAGAAAAAGAGAGAAAGAAAATAGGTAGATAGGGAGATGGAAATGAGAGATAGAGAAAAAGATAGAAATAGATACAGATAAAGATATAGACATAGATATAGCGCGTGGTGGCCTCTCTGAGGGGGTGATGTTTAATCTGGATAATGAGAAGACACTAACATGAAACATCTCAAAGCAGAGTGTTCCAGGGAGAGGGAAGAACAATGCAAAGGCTGAGACTGTGCTGGAAGGACATAGTGAGGGAGGGGACCCGTTGGGGAGATAGTCGGGGAGTGGGTCACACTAGTTCTTATAAGGAATTGGGCTTTTAAGCTAATGGCAATGGAAGTCATGAGGGCATTTTAAGTAAGGGAGATATAGATCCGATGTACATTTTTTAGAGATCAGTTTGGTATCTATGAAGTTTGGCATCTATTAGTAAAATGGGAGTTTGGAGTTCGTAAAGGAAGGAGACTGCTGTCGGTGAGAGGTAGTGATGGCTTGCAGTGGAGGTGGAAAAGATGAGAAAACATCTAGATTATATTTTGAAGGTATTGTCGACTGAGTATGTTGTCGAACTGGATGAGTAAAGGGAGAAAAAAGAAATATAATGGATCATTTTAAGTTTATTTTTTGAAAATGGAAATGATTGCCATGAAGAGAAGTCAGAGCAGAGTTGGGGGAGAAAATCAGGAGTTCGGCTTTAGGTCAGAAGTTGCCTAGTAGATACGTACATTAGTTTCCCAAATTACCCAACTTGCTGGTTTAAAACAACAGAAACTTATTCTCTCACAGTTCTGGACGCCAGAAATCCAAATTCAGTTTTACTGGGCCAAATCCCTTATGTCAGCAGGCCCACACTTTTTTTGGAGGCTCAGGTACAACTTCCTTGCCACTTCCTGCCTTTAGTGGCTGCTGGCATCACTTGGCTCCACGGTCACCATGCTTTCTCCTCTCCTATGTGTTTTCTCTTCTATGTGTCATTTTTTTTTCTCACTCTTATAAGAATATGTATTATTACATTTAGATTCTACCTGGATAATCCAGAATCATTTCCCCACCTCAAGATCCTTAACTTAATCACATCTGCAAAGGCTCTTTTTCTAAATAAGGTCACATTCATAGGTTCCAGGAATTAGGATATAGATATTTGGCGGGGCGGGTGGATTTTTCAGCCTATCATACCTGAGGCAAGATATTGAGCTGAATGAGTGCATCTTAACCTGAAAAGGTATCGGGAACTAAATATACACACTCAGGAGTAAGTCACTGCGCAAAGGGCATGTGAAGCCGTAGGAGAGGTACAATCACTTAGGATGGAAAAGGAGGGCTGAGGACCAGCCCCTGGGACATTCCCAAACTTGGAAGCCTGACCCAGGAGGTGGTTCCTGCAGAAAGACAGAAGAAGGATATCAGTGAGATAGGGAGAAAAACAGGGAGATGTGAAGCCTCAGAGTCCGAGGTAGAAAAATATTTTAAGGGCTACATCACCAAATGCATCAAAGGCAGATAAGAGGTCAATTAAGATGGCGTAGAGAATTAACCATTGTTTTTGTTAAAGAGGAGTTAGTAAGTGGAAGTAGCGAAGAGGAAATGGGAGTTCTATTTCTAGTTCTATTTCTAGTCTGGTGTTCTCTATACTCTGAAATCCTCAGTTTAAAAAAAGAACTTGGAAATGTTTGATGAAACATAGCAAACATCCTCTCAACTATATGGCAGAATTCACCAAAAATTAACAGAAATCTTCAGAGCTCCAAAGCAAAATGGAAACAAAAAATAGGGTGAAGCAGCTGCAGAAGTTCTGCTGATCTAGACTTATTTCTCCATCTGATATGCAGGTTTTAATGGACACAAGGTTTGGGTATTAGATACACACCTAAACCTGCCTCAAATTGTGACTTACAAAAATAGTAGTTTTCCAGAAAGATTACAATAAAATTTATCAAACTTAATCTGGAATCTGGATTAAAAAAAATAATCTCCTGGACAATTTTAATCATAGTTCTGTTCACAAGGGTTGGGATTTGAATTTACAATATTTGTCCAGGGTAGTAAATATTAAGCCAAGAATTTAATAAAAGTGGTCCTGGGCCACAACAACTCAGGATGCTGGAACAGGACAAAGAAAGTCTCCTCTGGACAATACCCATGTGCCATCATCCCAGACAGCATAGAATTTCTAAGCAAACAAGACCCTAAAAATACAAGATTATAAACACAAGAGGAAACAAGACACCACAGCAGAGCTACAGAAGGAAAATCAAAGAACAGAGCTGGACTCCTAGGACTTGCAGATAATGAAAGCCGATTTCATATTTTATTTCTTTTGATGTTTTATTTTAAAGAAATTATATTAAAAGGTTTAAAAAATAAAATGCAGAATCAAAACCATGAGAAAGAAACCCAGTGCTAACCAAAAACCCAGTCAGATTTGAAAAAAGACACTTAGAAATTAAGTATATAATAATAGAAATTTAAAACTCTGTTGATGAGGTAAAGAGAAGTTAAACCCAGTAGAAGGAAAAAACTAAGTAAATTAGAAAATAGAACTGAAGAAAGTCACTCCTAAAGAAACAGAGGGACAATAGGATGGAAAGTATGAATGAAGTTAGGAGACATGGAAGATTAAATGATATATCAGTTATATGTTACTTTCTGTGTCTGGTTCCACCTGGACTTATACTCACGTACCTGCGTTTAACTCGTGTTGATTAGGCTTGGCTGGGACAGCTGGGATAGCTGGATATCTCTCTTCATAAGATCTTCACCCTCAGGGAGGCTAGATCAGCTTCCTCACATGGTAGTGGCAGTGTTTTAGGAGAGCCAGCTCTAAAGTGCAAGTGTGTTATCAAGCCTTCTCATGTCACATTTGCTAATATCTCACTAAGCAAAGGAAGTCGCACAGCCAAGCCCAGAGCCAATGTGGGAGGGACCATCCTGGGATACCAAGAAGCACCAGAGTAACATCTGTGACAAATGAGAAAGCCTAACATTTGTGTAACTGGAGCTCCAGAAAGAAAGGAAAGCATCAGTGATTAAGAAAAATGAGAAGAGGCAATATCCAAAGAGTTAGTGGCTACGACTTTTCCAGAATTGATTTATAGATATATGCACGTATATATTTCTGCATATATATTTTCAGACTTGGAATATTCAATTAATCCAAAGTGGGCTCCACCTTAACCTACAGTATAATATCTCAGAGAACCAAAGTGAATATCTTAAAAGCAGCCAGAGAAAAAGGACAGATTATCCCCAAAAGAATGACAATTAGACTAATAACAAACCTCTCAACTCTAATGATGGATGTCAGAAAGCAAAACAATATATTCAAAAGCTGAGTAAAAGTAACTGTCAACATAGAATTCTATATAGCCAGTAAACCATATTTTAGAATAAAACTAAAATAGAGACATTTTCAGAAAAACTGAAAACTTGTTTGCAAACAAGTGAACACCACTAAATGAAAATTTAAATAATGTATTTTAGTGAAAAGGAAGTGACTCCAAAGAAGTCTGAGACGCAGAAGTAAATGACAAGAAAAGAAACTGAGAAACAGAGGTGCATCTAAACTAACATCAGATGTATAAAACAATAATACCGATATCAATATACTATAATAATATTAATATAATATAATAATATTACATTAATAATAACAATGTCTAATGTGGAGGGTACAAATAGTGAATCTAAAATACTGGGAAATATAACAGTAAGTTGAGACATGATATATTAAAGAATATGGATGTTCTTATGTTGGTCAGATGTTGATATATTTTAGGATTTATTAGCTATGAGGATTAAAAGTTTAGAAATAACCACTAGTAAAATAGAAATAGAATCTGAGTACAGATAACATTTCAAATTAAAAAGGAAAAGATCAATTCAAAAGAAAGTGGGAGAAGAAAAAAACAATCATAGAAGAGATACAAAATGTGTATATGTCAGTAATTTAAAGAACTATGAAAGGAGTAAACTCCCATTTAAGTACAGTGATGAAGGGAGAAGAAGAAAGGGAGGGAGGAAAAAAGGAGGGAAAGAAGGCAGGCAGGCTCTACTTGCGTTATTTAGCATAGGCACTCCTAAAATATAAGGATGCAGAATAACTAAAAATGAAGGTATAAAAACTATAAACCAGAAAATATTAACAAAAATAAAGACGATACAGCAATATTAATATCAGATTGAATAGGCTTGTTGTTTAAAGGCCTTTATCCTTATATACAGAGAGGGAGCTGTCATAGTGATAAGTGACACAGTTCACAAAGGACACATTATGGGAGCTTCCGAGTTGGTGGACGTGTGGAGGTGCCAGGAGGGTGGGCACAGGGAGGGCCTGGAAGCTCTGCCCCTGTCCACGAACCCTGCCCCACGTAGCTCTCATCCACTTGAAAGCTTTCCATCGCTAACAGGAACAGATCTGAAGCGCCACAGCATCACGTACAAGGAAGTCTCTTCACAACCTTCCCAGCCTTTCAGCTTTTTATTCTGGATAAACATTATATAGCTAGAGATGAAAATGCAGGTATAGGGGATGATGTCAGAAAAATGATGATATAGGAATTTCTGGTGCCTGTCCCCTCCCATGAACATAAATTTGAACATCTATCCATGTATGAAAATACCTTCACAAGAGCTAAGGATTCCAGGTGAGGAATCGCAGCACCTGGGTGAGGCACAAAAATAAGAAAAGAGACATTGAGGAGGATAGAAAAGATAGACTCAGTTACCCCCTTCACCCCTCCCCCATGCAGCCCTCCCCGTGGGAGGAGAGTGAAGGGGGGTCCTGACTTCACCACAGACCCCAGTGCTGGCCTGCCCAGCACTCGGCTGATTCCCACAGCCCCAGGTGGCTCCTGCAGGGCCAGGCTCCCCATGGGCTCCCATAAACCCAGGCTCCTGGGCTTCCCTGGTGGCGCAGTGGTTGAGAATCTGCCTGCCAATGCAGGGGACACGAGTTCGAGCCCTGGTCTGGGAAGATCCCACATGCCGCGGAGCAGCTGGGCCCGTGAGCCACAATTACTGAGCCTGCGCGTCTGGAGCCTGTGCTCCGCAACAAGAGAGGCCACGATAGTGAGAGGCCCGCGCACAGCGATGAAGAGTGGCTCCCACTTGCCACAACTAGAGAAAGCCCTCGCACAGAAACGAAGACCCAACATAGCCATAAATTAAAAATAAATAAATAAATAAAAATTTAAAAAAAAAAAAAAGGAAAGCATTAAAAAAAAAAAAAAAAGAACCTAGGAACCATTTCTTAAAAAAAAAAAAAAAAAAAAACCCAGGCTCCTGGCCTGCCCTAGTACCAGATTGGCCCCCTTACAGACCCAACCTCCAGGCCAGTCCCCAAGGCCCCAGTTTATAGGCCAACTCCCATGGCTCAAGTGCCAGTCTAACCCTGGCATCAGGCCAGCTGGCCCCTGTGACCCAAGCCTCCAGGAAAACCAGGCTCCCAGTAGGTCACAGTACTGCTCCAGCTCCCTTAGACCCAGATGCCAGGCACACGCCAGTGGTCCTTAGCACCTGGCTGGCCCCCGTGAACCCTGGTGCCCCAGGCACCAGGCTGATCCCCACGTACCCAAGCACCAGCCCTGCCCATCTGCTGACCCAGGAAACAGGTCTGTCTGCCCAAGGACTCTAGAATCTGGATAGGCTGAATAGTGCAAAGGACTTGAATACGGTCATACAAGTACATGACCAACGGGTACCTGAAAAGACACTCAACATCACTAATCATCAGGGAAATGCAAATCAAAACCACAATGAGATATCACCTCACACCTGTTAGAATGGCTATCATCAAAAAGACAAGAGATAGCAAGCGTTGGTGAGGATGTGGAGAAAAAAAGAATCCTTGTGTGCTGTTGGTGGGGATGTAAACTGGTACAGTCACTGTGAAATCTAAAAGGTCAAACTTATAGAGAGTAGGAATAGTGGTTGCCACGGGCTGGGGAATGTGGGAAACGGGGAGATGTTTGTTAAAGGGCATAAACTTTCAGCTATAAGGTAAATAAGTTGTGGGGATCTAATGTACAGTATAGTGGTTCTAATTAACAATACTGTATTATATACTGGAAAGTTGTGAAGAGAGTAATAGATCTTAATTCTTATCACTACACACACAAAAAAGATAATTATGTGAGGGAATACTGGTGTTAATAACTTTATCGTGGCAATCATTTCCCAATATCTATGTGTATCAAATCATCACACTGTACACCTTAAACTTACGTATGTTATATGCCAATAATATCTCAATAAAGCTGGAAAAAGGGAACATGATTTGAAATGTATAAACATCAATTAACACAACTTCAAAATGTATATTATATTAATATTTATATAATTACAAGGAAAAATGAACAAATATTCCATAATTTGGGAAATTTTTATATTCTTCTCAGTAATGAACAAATCAAACAGACTTAGACTCAGTAATGCTAAGATTTAATAAGTTTGTGCTATGGATATATAAAACACTGCACCCCCATTAGAGGATATGCATTCTTTGCAACCAAATGTGGAACATTTAGAAAAAAAATGACTATAGAGTATACCATAAAATAAGTTTTAACAAATTTTGTATAATTAATATCATAGCATTCGTACACAATACAATTGAGGCAGACATCTGTTACAAAACTACTGAAACAATAAGTAGATCTGGAAATTAAAAACACACTTCTAAATAATTCATGGCTCAAAGAATCATAAGCGAAATGCTTAGAACTCATCAATGACAAAAATACAATCTAGCAAAACTTTTGAGTAACAGCTATCATAGTACTTAGAAGAATGTTTCAAAATGAATGAGGTATTACAACAGAGAAAAGGTAAATAATCACTAAGAAATAGAACAGATAAAGCCATAAAGGTGAATGAAAGTAAATGAAATTGGTAACAGTCATAGAGAAGATCAACAAAACCAAAAGCATGTTCTTTGGAAAAGTTGAAAAACTACTAAACCTTTGAGAAGGATTAAGGTGAGAAAAAAAAAAAAGAGAAGCCATAAATACATACCTATTTGGAATAAAAAGAGCTATATAACTACAGATAAATCAGAGACTGATAAGATAATAAAGAATGCTAAAACAACCTCAGGATAGTAATTTTGAAAACTACGAGGAGGTACGTTATTTTCTAGGAAAACGTAACTTGTAAAAGCTAACTCCAAATAAAAATTGAAAATCTAAAAAGGCCTACAATATTAAATACTTTGAATAAGCAATTAAAAATCTACCTATACAAACATACCATACTAAGACTTTTTATTGGCAATATCTAGCAAACATTCAAGTTATAAGGAATTCCAATCTGTACAAACTCTTCCAGGGAATGAAAAAGAAACACTCTTAACTCACTCTATCAGGATGGTAAGTCTAATTTCTCATACATATATGATAAAAGGACATATGTAGGGAAAAGGAAAATCCATAGGTGATCTTATTTATGAACATGGATAAAAACATTTTAGCAAATAAGATATACTTTTTAAAAAAGAATTCAATATATCTGTTATCCACTAGATGTTTGTGTCCTCTGCAAAATTCATATATTGAAACCTAATCCCCAATGTGATGGCATTTGGAGATGGGGCTTTGGGAGGTGATTAGGTTATAAGGGCAAAGCCCTCGTGAATGAGATTAGTGTCTGTAAAAGCGACTGCAGAGAGCTCCCTTGCCCCTTCCAACATATGAGGACAGAGTGAGAAGATGACCATCTAAGAACCAGAGTCCTCACCAGACACTGAATCTGCCAGCACCTTGATCTTGGATTTCCAACTTCTAGAACTGTAAGAAATAAATGTCTATTGTTTATCAGCCACCTAGTCTATGGTATTCTGTGATAGCAGCCCAAATGGACTAAGGACAGTAGCCAAATTGGGTTTATTCTGAGAGTTCCACAATAGTTAAGCAGAAGATTAAATAGTGTACCACAATATGGAAAAAAGAGAACCTATATGATCAGCATTGTTTGTAATACAAAAGAACGACCTTCATAATAACAACAGACAACATAAAGTCCATTAATAGAAGAATAAATGAATAAATTGTGGCATATTTATTCCGTAAGATAATACGGAACAACAAATGAAAATGGCAGAATTGGATTCCATGTACCAACACAAGTGAATTTAGCAAACATAATTTTGAGCAACAAAGGCAATTGATAAAATATATCCAGTATAATACAATTCTTATAAAATCTAAAAACATGCTAGACAATTCTACATATCTTTAGGGATGCATACATATGCATTAAAAGTGAAAATATATTCATGTAATGATTTTTTTTAATTTAAATATTAAAAAACAGCATTATGGTTACTTCAGGGGTGACAGAGGTAGGAATGAGATCAAAGAAGAGTTTCATATTTTAAATAGGATAGAGGATAAATATTAAAATAATATAAAATAGAGACCAGATTTGAAGATTCCCCAGGCAGACAAAACCAGTAAGCAAAACTGAGTTTATTTCACGAACATAAGCAAAAATTATTTCTTGTACACACCCTGATAATCATAAATGAAACTTGTCACCTTTTTAAATAACATGAGATAATCAATTTAAACCAATCCCCTGCCATCTGGAAATTCCCACTGTAATAACCAATCATTTTAAATGTTAAACAGCTTCCTCATTTTCACTTTATAAGTCATCCTGTAGCGTCATGCCTCTGAGCTTCCTACCAGTTTCACGTTTGAAATATCCCTGTTCGTGAACAGTTTATTTCTCGCTCAATAAAATATTCATATCAAGTAAAACTCTCTGAATTTTCTTTTAACATTAGTGTACACATTTTTTATGAGCGAGGAAAGGTAAAGAAGACTAAGGAGGATAAATTCGATAGTCAACAGACTGTATGTCCTAATAAGTTTGAAAGTTTGCTGGAGTGGAAATACTACAAAAAGGGAGCTAGAAGTATAAGAGATGGAAGTTAGAAGTCAGATGCCTAACACTGAGTTCAGAAATGCAAGATTTAGGGTGGTAACAAAATCTGTAATAGATCCACAGAGTAGATGATTGTGATGTGGAGAAAAAGATCATTGCCGTTGAGGAGGTCGCAAAGCTACAAGGTCATTGTGCAGGGGAATCCTCTCCCTGGAATTTGAAATTGACCAGCATGATAACAGAAGTCACAAAGGAGAAGAGGACAGTGGTCCAGTTTTAATGCATTCGTAGGTATAGTCTGTAAATCTGTGCTGACAGCAAAACGGAGAGGCAATATGGTAGGGTCTGATTTTCAAAAGACCTGTGGTTTTGGTTTAATTGTTTTTGTTTTGTCTTAATAAGCAAAGAAGATTAAAAAAAACTTTAAAAAGTAAATGAAGAGTGAGGAGGGCATAAACACCTGCTGCTCCAGGCACATGGCATGAGGGCGTGTGGGGGAACTTTACTTGACGACACTCCATGGAAAACAATGTCCTCAGGGGAGCAGCTAATTTCAGTTCTAGTTAGATCAGGAAGGCAATGTCCAGAAAAGAGGCTGAGGCTTGTTAGCGGCAGTTGCTGTTGACTTACTCTGTTCACAGAAGGCGCAACAACCCAAGTGTGTGGCAAGGTGTGGGAAGTTGGGGTGGGATGGAAATCAAGTGGTTCGGTCATATACTCGGCAGTATTTAGACTGGGATGGTGGAGAACGATCTGAGAAACTTGGGCTTCTAACAATCACTGTGAAGCATGATGGCAATAGCCCTGGTCGTGTCTATAGAAGGGGAGGCAACTGGTTTAAGTTAAACACCCTGGTATGTAGAAGCAGAAGATAAGCTTTGTCAGCTTAGAATTCAAATTTCTCTGCTTTCCTCAGCTCTCCATCATCACCCCTCAACACGCAGCTCCACTCAGATCAACGCACTCTCCTCTTTGTACTCTGATTCAACTATTGCGTATCAACTATTGTGGTATCTCTTTTGTTTCCCCACGAAATTGTGATGGTCTTTTAGAGCTTGGTTTTTCTTTTGAATCCCTGACAGTACCTAGAAAAGTGCTGGATGCACAGTGGATGTTCAATAAATATTTGATTGGTTGAGCTATAAACTTCATTTGTCTAGGTTATAACCAGCACTCTGGCACTGAAGGTATGGCTATAAATTGGAAAGCAAAGGATCTCAGCTTTTATTACAAACTTTTTCATGTTTAAAAGAAAACCTTGGCTTGTAAAGATTTTGCCATTACTCTTGCTTCCTTCCCACCTCTTCACATCTAAGATTTATAAAACAGAAGTAGTTGCTGTGGAGACAATTGCTGGGCACTAGAGGAGCATTCGAGAATAAAAACAAGAACTGCTATAATATTCAACAGCAAGATTCTACATTAATCTTTTTGCTTTTAATAATAAAACTGAAAATAAAATACTGAAAAAAAAATGTCGGATACTGTGAACTCACTCTCTTTGTTACAGAGCTGATAATCATCTGATACACACCAGTAGACACTACCCTTTGTTAAGATACTGAAATAATTCCGCACTGGTTACAAAATAGCCATTGCCCCTGGAACCCCCCCCCCCCCCGATAACCACCCGATGGTCCCAGCTACTCAGCCCCTGTCCCTATATCCTCCCCAACCATCCATAATCCAGCAACTAAAGGTCAACATCTGGTCAAACGTGGGCTTAGCACTGTGGCCGTAGTGGACACACCAGCTGTTAAACATGGTGAATCTACCAGCTGTTGAATATAGTGAATATCATTTCTGACTGTATTTGTCAGAGGTTACATACAAACTAGGGTCTTATAGACATGATTTGTGTGGCCTTCCCAGGATTTTACATTCTTCTAAAATTGCCAATTAGCATTTAAAACTTTAGTGACTTCATGTAATAATCCAAATTTTTAGCTCCTCTTGAAAAATTGGAGATCCTGGCAACACTGGACTTTGATTCCAAAAAATTAACAGAGCAGAGTGCAATTGTCCCCTTTAAACACTGCATATGCTTTCTACTCACCAGGCTTCACCACTTCTCATTGTTCACCCAATGGATTGTACCTTTTCATGTAAATAGTTCCCTCTATGGATGTTTAAGTGTCTGTGCCCTGCTCTACAATAACCCCAAATCAAATTCTGGGGAGCCGTGTTTGGTTCTAGACTTAGGGGTCATTGGGTGGGACACCAGCTCAGTGCAGGTCCATTCCTGCTTTGCCGCCTCCCTCTTCCAGGTGCCTTTTGCTTCTACCAGTTATAACAGCAATTCACCTCCCTTCTCTTCTAATTCATGATGGCATGTCCAGACTTTGCAGACAAGAAAACCTTGTCTATGGTGCCTATATTCCTGAATATTCACCGAAAAGATCTAGAATTGAGGAGAATCATGCACACTAGTCTTGATATTTACCACCAATAAAAGATAGGAATGAAATTTTGTGATCTCTGCTATATATATATTTGCTCAGTAAGTGAAAAATTAAATGTACAGGAAAACTGCTACTGGCAATTATCCTGCTATTTCTGGGAAGAAAGAGCTCCAGCAGGTACAGGCCCAGGGTTCCTACCTGCTCACCTGCTATTTCCTCCCTTAATTGTGACTGCTTCTGCCAGTGTGTGAATTCACAGCTACAACTGATGATAAACAAGAGGGAATGTTCTAACACTACATTTAATCAGAATCCTTGCCTCAGTTTTCTATTCTGCACAACGTACCACCCAAAACTTAGTTGCTTAAAATAAACGCTGTTGATTTGTTCATGCTTCTGGGTTTCAGCAATGTGGGCTGGGCTGGCCAGGGTCACTCATGCCTTTTTGGTCACCCAGCAGCTCATCCCTGGTCTGAGATGGCCCCTACCACGTGTCTGGCAGGTGGGGAAGCTGGGTTCTCTTCCACATGGTGGGCCAGGCTTCTTGACATGGTGCACTCAGAGCAGCATTCCAAGAGGGGTTGAGAAGAAGCTACAGAGGTCTCACAAGGTCACTTCTGCCACATTCCATTGGCCAAAGCAAGTCACGAGGCCAGCCCAGACTCTAAGCATCAGGAAATAGACTCCAGTTCCTCATGGGAAGAGCTGGAAAGTCATGGGGTGTGGATTCAGGAATGAGAGGAGGTAGTACCACCTTCTGTGCAAACAAGCTACTGCATTCCTGAAGCTAGTAGGGGCAAAGGGTTGGGCTCCACTATAACAGAAAAGAGGAATTATGACCAAAAATTATTATGACGCTTTCATATGTATTGTAATCATACAACATACATTGGAAAGTCACTAGTGAGATGGAGAATGTAAAGAATTATGGCCCAGAAAACACTTCAAATATATTGGAATCATAAAACATACATTGGAAAGTCTCTAGTGAAATGGAGAATGTAAAGATCAGGAAGCTTCTGAAGTTCAGAAGTTCTGCTTTGGAATTTATCAAAGAAGTTATGAAGGTGGGTGGAAAGTGGAAAGGGGGGGGGAATAAAGGGCACATAGTGAGGGCAGGCGGATCTGGGAGGGAGAAGCCTGATGGGAAGACCTGCTTCCTGAACCAGATGTCAACCAGCTGCCACAGCGAAACCCAAACTCAGTCCTCAGAGTCTGGGCTGTGTTTTCTGATCAATCCATCCGCTCTCCTCTCACTCTCAAGTGCAGGATCTCATCATCTCAAACCTCATTACTGTGATATGATCCAAACAACTCCTCCAGGTTTTCCTCTTTGGGTATGTCCTGTGTGTCACACCTGCTTGGCTTAATTGTTTTTTTAAAAAATATTTTTATTTCTTTCTGAATAAGTAAGGTATGCTCATGTTACAAAATTCAAAAAGTACAACAGTTACACAAACAAAAACCAGAGACTGAGTGAAGTTAAGCAAACTGCCTCCTAAAAAGTGGCAGAGCCTGGATTTGAAGGCAGGCTGACACGTGCTTTTGACCATGGCACTGCTGAGTTGTAAAACTGGGGCTCTTCATCAGCCCTGCTCACAGAGAAGTTAGAAATTACATTTTCCTCCTCTAAACTAATAAATTGACCTTGATTAGCAAGAGAGAAGTACATACTCGCACACTTCTTGGCTGAAAGAATAAAGAACCAGGACAGGCTTACAAGTGGTCAGCATTGACCCTGTCACAGAAATACGAAGTTATGGGATGCAGACACCAAGCACTACTAGGTGTATTAATTTTGGCAACACTTGTGTACCATGTCATGCCAATAAAGACAATGGAACTGAAAGCTGGATGTGACCTGCTTCTATCAGCCTCCCCAGAGTCAGTATGGAAGATGGAGGAGGAGAGGGGGCCTTTGGGAGGTGGGTGATTAGCGTCAGGGAGGAAAGAAGGTCCTCTGGCTTCTCTCCCCATGTCTAACCTCCTTCCGTGAGAAGTCACCTTGGAGGAGAGACCTCTGCCATTTGTGCTTCCTCATCTCAATTGAGAAAAGAGACATAGGAAGAAGCATGATCATTTAGGTTCTAGAACACAAACTAATGGTCTTTGGGTGATGCATCCAGATATATTTATGCTACAGATGGTGCATGGGTGTGTGTGTTTGTGTGTAATCATGCAGTATTTGCAAGAGTGCGGACATTGGCCAAAGAATATTTACTGATAGCGCTTTCCACATGGTACACCTGCGAAGGCCCACTGAGTTTTGAACACTGGTGTTACAGCAGCATGAGAAGAGGCAAAGTCACCCTACCCGCTGGACTGTGCATGGGTCCATCCCACAGTCAGGCAGATTTATCCGAAGCTGGACTTGCTGTCATTCTTACTCTGCTAAACCTCTGGTAACTCCTTTCTATTTATTACACAAATCGTCTTGCTAAAACGTCTTTTTATATTTCTGGTCTTTTGGACCTACTCTGTAGTAAGAGATATTTGTACCCAAGGGATACATTTTATCTATTTGGGGCAGTTTCTGACACTAGCTTTTAATCAGCCACCTAAGTCACTCAGACTAGTGAAAGGTAGATGGATCTTCCTGCGGCTTAATGAACGAAATTTTCCTCTATCCACTATGCCCGTGCTGGCCTGGACTTCAGAATTTGTAAATTAAAATATTTTCCCCAATATAACATTAATTCTCAAAGCTGAAGTTTGAGCCCAATTCCTCTTGTCAGAAGACAATCCTTTTTTATTTTCTCCCTTCCCTTGAATTTATACATTTAGGGGAGGTTAATAGGTCAGAAGAAGAAAAGTGAGAATGTTTTTTCTATACGTTACGCAAAATTTCTATGAGTCAACCACAAAACAATCTTACCTGAACACCCTGAGTTCTTCCCCATTAAGGTGGCTAAAAGGAAGGATATAAAGGTCTATGAGATTGCTTCTTACACGTAAGAGGCTGCCTGGATTCTCAAAAATACCAGACCATGCATCTTCATAAATCGTTATTCTATTTCATATGTTATAATTTTCTAGAGAAGATATATGCACAATATTTATAAAATTTAATTTGAATGTATTCAGTGTTATGTAAATTAACTATATTTAAAATAATAAAAATTGTATCTGTTGTTTGATGTATTGTGCCTGAGAGGTAAAATTTTACACTGGCTTCCTTAACTGTGTGTGTATGTGCACGTATGTATGTGTGTGTGTGAGTGTGTGGAAGTGCAAGGCAATAAGAATGAGGGTGAAGGGTTCAGTTTCCTGTGTGCATTCTGGAGACAGAAATATACCTTCTGTGCCTTTAGCAATTACAGGCTAACCATGGAATTCGAGAACGTGACTGCCAGGGTTCCTGCTCCAGTAACAGGACCACCAAGGCAAAGGCAGGCAGGGCCCCGAGCCAAGCTCCTCATAACCATGGGCTCAAATCAAATCCCTACAGCGGAATATAAATCATACCTTTCTTTATTCTATGCTGTGACATAACAGTGGCCTCTGCCTTATAACACGTTTGGCTCATAGTGACTCAACAGTAAGCAAGTTTCTCAAATAAAATCTCATTTGAATGAGGGTAGGGATGAGAAAGACACCTCCTTCCAGACCCTCGCATTCCTCTTTCCCACCCCCCGTCTGAGGCAGGTGATAGAGAAGAAGGCATTCCTGAGGGGCCGTTCTCAGTCTGCAGCACTGCAGACAGCGGACCCGTTTACAACCAAATCACTGAACTCACTGGGGACCACGTGCAGCCTCCTCCAGACTGGCCAGACAGTAAAGGCGAGACAGCACTACTAACCCCTTCTCTGTTCATTCCAGTGAGGACTCTGTGATGACTTTAAAGAAGGGCTTGGTGTCTGCCAGAGGAGGGACGGGAGTACGTACAAGGGGACTGTTCTGAACAGGTCGTTAGTCGGGATCAATACCTGCCACTCAAATCCACCTGATAACTCCTACCTGATTTTATATATACGTAAATATATATAAGTATACATATTTATATATAAAATCTCTGGCATCTTCACCTCCTGTATCAGGCCTGAAAACACGGAAGTCTTCAGACAAGCAGAAGAATGAAGCCGTGCTGAAACTCTGGAAGCAGCAGCAGTCCCGTCTGTCTTCACGACTTCAACATGCAAAATCGCCTCTCACAAGTCATCCATTCACTGCTCCTTTCTGGAACAGTAGCCTGGAATCATTGTCGAAAGTCAATCTCCACTTGACTTGAAGGATATAGTTTAAAGATTTGTTTTGGGAATCAAGATTCCCAGTACACATTTAAAATAAGACTTGTTATTTACGCAGCACATTTTTCAAATGGGGCTTCTAGTTTGTTTGGGTTTTTTTTTAATAGGAATGCTAAACTGAACACATGCTGCTGTCACTTCTGTGGTTGGTTTATTATGGGGAAAGTTGGTGCTTGACCCAGTCAACAATGCTGTGATATCCATCAAGAGAACTTTACGGGTTATCTACTATATGTAGGGTAGTAAAAAGGTTGAATTTGTATCCAAGCTTCACTTGTACTTCGAGTAAAAACAGAGCACTTGAAAATGAAACTGTCTCGAAAAATCTGGATGATATTATCTTTGCATATACGCACTATATGCCAGAAAATGCTATTAAAACCTGTTGTCATAAGTAAAGGAGTGAAGAAAGAAAATTAGTGTAAAATGCATGTAATACCACTGTCACTGAAATAAGTCTTTGCTTTAAAAAAGAAATGATATGAAATAAGTGCTAGATTAAGAGTCAGTGCTGAGTACAACCCCCTGCTTAGCCATCAAGACTCTGGATAACCTGGGCAAATTCCTCTTCATCTCTGAGTTTTAGTTTCCTCATCTGTAAAGCCAGGCAGCTGGAAAAGGATGATTTATTATGTCTATTTCACTATTGAAATTCTATGATTTTCTGAATCTATCTGAGTCACTCTTCCGTAACACTGAATTTCTTCTAACAGAAAACAGAAATAAGCATCAAAATAGCAAAACACACATTTTGCCTTTCATCAAGAATACACATTTCCAAACTCTCAAATCTGCAGTGTACCAAATTATATTTCATAATTACCATGCAATATCTACTGGTATTATCTCCAAATGCTGTATTTTGTCAAGAGTCAGTACCTAAAACAATTAAAAATTTGGAATATTGAATTCTTTACAGAGCTCATTCATCAACCACTAATGGTTATTCATTTTTGTTTTGCTGTGATTAACGTACCTCTTGTTTTATTATTGTAATGGTTCTAGTGCCCTCATTGTTCCCTAGCCGAATAATCTTCCAGGAACATTCAGGGAAACATCAAAGAAAGTGGTATTTTTATAATATCTGGCTGAGATACAGTTAATAATTACTTTTTGGAATATGAAGTCACAGATGCCAATCAGCTATTTTTCATTTCCACAAAGGACAAAGAAAAGACTAAAGCAAGAAGAAGAAAGTCTGTGATTACCCAAAGAAGTTCTGATCATTGTTACTTTCTAGAATTTGATACCAAGAAATATTAGTCAACCTATTGTTCTGGATACATTTGAGAATATGGCTGATATATTTGGGGTGGCTGAATTGAAGGGCTTCATGAAAATGACACAGAGAATTACATTTCCTCCCAGTGCCTTTCAAGAAATAGTAGGGAGGACACCCATCCCTCACCTGTTCTGTTTTAGGTCTTCCAGTATCACTACTCCCTATTCCAAAAGATCTTGGTATATTTAACAAGCAACCAAGAAAGTCTTTCTATTTACTTCTACAAAAGTTGGGACTCTATTCCTGAGCTTGTGTCCTAAGTAAGAGTGTGAAAATAGTTTCTACAAAGCTGTATCTAAGCTCAGCCCTGTGAATCATGTAAATATGCCCCAAGGTAACCTGGACAGACCTATCTCTGCCTCAGCATTTCTGTGGAAAAGGTTTCTGAAGCATTTTGGTGGTTCCTTTGGGGTTTCAAAAGCACAAGAGGATGGTGGCATTGTTATCCATGGTCAGAGTCATTAATATTAATATAAAACACCTCACAGTAGGATGTTGATAATGGGAGAAACCATGTTAAGTATGGGAACAGAGAGTTTATGGAAGTCTCTGTGCCTTCTACTCAGTTTTACTGTGAAGCTAAAACTGTCCTACAAAAACAAAGTCTATTAAAAAAAAATCCATGACCATACAAGAGAAAAAAGGATAGGATGTCAAAAGACAGTTCACATGCAAAAATGAAAATAGCTATTAAATGTAAGAAAAGATATTTAATCTTAACTCATAATAAGAGAAAATAAATTATAACATTATAAAGATAACACATTTTGTGTATAATACTGGCAAAGATTAAAAGGTCTTATTAATATATCTTATTGAAAAGATGTGGAAAAACAGGCCCTTTCACACATTTCTGAGGGCATTGCTATACCCTCCATATAGGGCAACTTAACAATATCTCACAAAATTGTAAATGCACATATTCTTTTCAGCCAGCAATTTCACCTCCAGGAATTCATCATTCTGATATAATCCCATATGTGGGAAATTTTATATGTACAATGTTATTCATTTTTGAATATTCATATCCATGACATTTTTTGTAATAGCAAAAGATTGAAAATTAGTATTCATTACATTTTGTAGTAGTAAAAGATTGGAAGCATCTTTGGTGTCTATCAATAAGAGACTAGTTAACTAAATCACAGCTCAGTCACAACGCTGGGGTTGTGGAGGGATGTTACTGCCATATTCTTTTGGTTTTCAACAGAAAGAGTTTTTCCTAAACATTCTTAATTTCTTGCCCCACTGTTTCCTGAAGTAAGTTGCCTAATTAGTGAGTTTGAGTGAGAAACTGCCAGTGTACCTGATCCATTTGTCCATCTTTCCTTTTGGGATCTGCCTGCTCCATATTTACATCTATTTCATCAGGTCATGAGCCTTTCAGGGAAGCCATCCATGTAGGGAGGCCCGCGGCTCTCTGAGCTACCTTTCACTAAGTTGGTAAGTCTGTCTGATTTGAGGGTTCAGTATTAGGAAATCATTGTCACTGTACATCTGAGCTGCATTCTCCAGTATCAGCTTTACCAGTAATATATAGGTCTTTTAATCTTTATTTGCTTTGCACTGTGTTCTCTCTCAGTGAATTCAAAACTCAGGTGGGAAAAGCACAGGTGTAATATACTGTGCCTCTCCTATCCAACACACACATTGGAATCCTATCCACTCACAGAAATGAGAAATCTTAGCTGGTACAGAGAGCAGACGATCTCCAAGTTAAATTGATGGCAGAAAAGAGCAAGGTGCAGAACAGCCTGTGTAGAACACTACCATTTGGGTAAAAAGAGGTGGAGGAAAGAACATATGTTCATTTGTATCTGCCTAACATATCTCTAAAAGGATAACACTCGAAACTGACAGCATTGGTTGCCTCTACAAAGGGGAAGACTGTGGCTGGGATCAGAGATGGGAGATTTTTCAGTGTCCACCTTTGTACCTTCTGGATTTTGAACACATGGGGATGTTCAAGCACGTGAGTTCATTTCCTCTGCAGTACATATTTCTAAAATTATCTCCTTCTCTTCCCTCTCTTTCTTGCTCCCCAAAGTCTATTCCACTAGCGCTGGTGTTCATAAAACAATATAACTGTGTAACATGAGCGGGGACAAGATTAACATATGACAATTTTTGGGATTTCCTCTCCCCTGACACCTAAGAAGGCCTCTCTCTGATCTTGGCCCTCCTCCTCCATGAAGGGCTCTTTCCACGGGGTGACTGGGGCTTTGATGATGCAAAATCAGGAGACAGGGATGCAGATGGTAACAAGTTCAACAGGAAGGAGGCTGGAGGGGAAGTTCAGGTGGTTTGACGGAGATTGGCACAAGATTAACTCAGATGTACATGGAAAGTAGGTGTAAGTATGAGAGAAGTAAGGACTTTTAGGAAGTATTTCTGAGAACTTGCATAGATTTCATGGTTCTGAGACAGGAGTTTGTGGGTCACAGTTTCAATGGACTTCACAAGTATCATGACTTGTAGCTGAAAACCATCATGAGTGTGTCTTGCTGCTTTGGATGGCCCCCAACATCAGCATTCAATAGACACATAAAACAAATTACAAGTATTAAAACCTTCCCATTGATAGACTTCTACTGATTCATTTATTACAGAGAAGCATGGTGTATCATCTAAGCCACTAATGAATCATCAAACCAGATTTCTGTTTTCTGTTTTCTTTTCTTCCTAAAAATATAATCAGTGTACTGATAGCCTGTGTGTCCTGGGAGCTCCCAGTGAACAGTTTTGTTCACTGCTGAGTATCAGATACAAGCACTGGGGGCAGTCACGCTGGACGCAGAACTAACCTAACCAGCACCTCTGTGCCATAAAGTCCTGCTGGAGGAGACCGAGGCAAAGGCAGAGCCCCTCTGGTGGAGGGAAGAGCTCACCCCAGACTGCTTTCCCAAATCTACTGACCCTACAATTCTCATGTCTCCCACCCGACTATTGTTTCTTCCTCCAGCTGATCTCCAAAATGCTTGGTTTGGCTATTCATATAAGACATATTTTCACTGATAAGACTGACTTCCATTTATATGTAAAATACAAAACCACCATTTTATGCAGATCATTAAAGAAGTATCAGATTGTCTTCATTATAAATTTTTTTTCGTCCCAACATGAAATTCTGTTCACATATTTTCAGTTTTCACAGTTTGTTGCTCACATAGCTCATTACTTAGAAATACACACACTCAGGGAACCTTAGGCTTAAGCAAGATTTAGTAACATTGCCCCTCTCTGCTGAGATCTGCTGGGGAGTTTGTTAGGGTCCTTGAGTTCTGGAATTATCATTTGTTTCTATGACGATGGGAGTGATGCGAAATAATCACTAGTAAGAACTTGTTCTCTCGTCAGAGAGGTTTGGGGTATGGGGAGAAAGCAGCTTATAAATTTGATTTAAAACTCCAGGAAAAAAAATTTCCACAATGATAAATGTCGACTGTCATTCGACACCTAGGCAGAAGCAGAATTCCCTCCAGAATGGAAACTCTTCTGAAATACATAGCAAAAGAGTTCCTTTCTTAGACTTTTTATAATTATCTATGAAAGCAGGAAGAGCAAAGACAGCTAAAAAATGAGATGTTCTGGATGCCTTTCAAAGCTCTGATTTTATTTTCAGCTGCATCTGCCCCTCCACCCCCATCATGAAAGTCAAACCATCCTAGCCAGATATTGTTTTCATCTGGGAATGCTGCTTCCTATAGGAAGGTAACATTGAATTTATATTATGTATGGACTTTCAAAACCTTGTAGCAGTTTTCCTGCATTTCTAAATCCACGAGTATTTCTTCTCAGTGGAATCATTAATTCCTTGAATCACTTGTGGATTAACAAAGTCTATTCGTTCGCTTACACAGAACTGTGTTTCATTTAGTAAAACATCACCAGCGAACAATCCCCTATTTCCCTAAACTTTGGTGAATCAGAGTGAATGACGAACACCTCTCCCCTTTTTTCAAGGCAAGCCCCCAACATCAGGCTACACATTGGATGATGCACATCAGTGGTACCCCCTCTGATGCAACGGAGAGTAGGGAGCCTTTTCTTGGAGAGATCCCTGCAACCAGAGTCACTGCCAATGGAGGAACTAAAACCCAGAAAAACAAGAATAACGTTCTAGTCTTGTGGCCAGAAAGGCAATTTGGGCAAGGAATTCTGCATCTCTGAATTTGTTCTTTCTTTCTGGGGATGATTCCTGCCTTTCTACTGAGATTTTAAAGGCATCTTGATTGATTATCACAGCACTCACTTTTCAGATATGACTTCAATGTGAAACCCTGCTAAGCCTAGCATTTACAGGGCTAGGCAACAAGTAGTTTGATTGCAAGTATGACATAGAAAAGGGGAGGGAGTAAGTGCTAGTGTTAGATATTATAAAGAAGTGATAGTCATAATCTCTTTTATTCTATTTTCTATTGTGATGAAAAATAAGACCAACTAAAATCATGACTCATCTTCTCAATTTATCCATCTGATTATAGAATGTTCAGTGGTTCTCTCATATTTCCCGTCATTATGAATTTTGTTTTGCTCTTGGGATTTGGCCATTACATTGGGTGGAAAGGCCACAGGCACCTTCTCTTGACACTCAAGCATATGGTTAAGAGTTTCATGATGCTCAAGTGCTATGTTGTTGCTATAAAATGGCATGCGTGAATAATCAGGCAACGATATTCTAAATTTAAAGGATAAATAACTTGCTATGTCTTGGTTACAAGACTGCAGCCATAATCAGTCTTTGTTCAATTGGGCTGCAAATGACTAATGATTAGAAGAAGGTTGTATTACTCCAAGTGCAGGTCACTTCTTAAAGTTAAGGCCTCGAGTAATAGAAAACTGCCTTGGCACAGTACTTTAAAGAACAAGATTACAGTCCTACTTATTAAGGTAGAAATACTCTGTGATTTGTCAATTCAGCAAAATGAGGCATCCATACATAAAGGGAATCCACACAGTGTCTTGAGCTGGTCTCCCTCTACTTGAGTGAGTGTATTAGGGCACCATTATGTGCCACCTGAGAATCTGGAAATAAATTTGTCCCTGATAATTTAACAAGTAAAATCCACATATGGTGTTGACTACCTGTGGGAGTAAATTCTAAGAGATTACCAGCAGGTGATTGCAAAACCTCAATAAATGTGATCAGGTAGCAATTTCAGATTATTAATCAGACTCTTTCAAGATGGCAAGAAGCAAAGACATACTCAGGTTACCGCAAATAATGGACAATTATTGTAAAGAATAACAAGGAAAGAAAAGAGACAAGAAACATTCTCAGGAGCCTCATAACCAGCGATTGTAGCCCCTGAAAGGCTGCTCTGGAGTCAACAGGAGCCAAGAAAATCTCTCTCATCAGAACTGGGCATCATAAATAGTGCTGCAGTGAACATTGTAGTACGTGTCTCTTTTTGAATTATGGTTTTCTCAGGGTATATGCCCAGTAGTGGGATTGCTGGGTTATATGGTAGTTCCTTTTTTAGTTTTTTAAGGAACCTCCATACTGTTCTCCATAGTGGCTTTACTAATTTGCATTCCCACCAACAGTACAACAGAGTTCCCTTTTCTCCACGCCCTCTCCAGCATTTATTGTTTGTAGATTTTTTGATGATGGCCATTCTGACCAGTGTGAGGTGATACCTCATTGTGGTTTTGATTTGCATTTCTCTAATGATTAGTGATGCTGAGCATCCTTTGATGTGCTTGTTGGCAATCTGTATATCTTCTTTGGAGAAATGTCTATTTATACAAAGGAATATTACTCAGCCATAAGAAGAAACGAAATTGAGTTATTTGTAGTGACATGGATGGACCTAGAGTCTGTCATACAGAGTGAAGTAAGTCAGAAAAACAAATACCGTATGCTAACACATATATATGGAATAAAAAAAAAAAAAAAAGTGGTTCTGATGAACCTAGGGGTAGGACAGGAATAAAGATGCAGACGTAGAGAAAGGACTTGAGGACACAGGGGTGGGGAAGGGTAAGCTGGGATGAAGTGAGAGAGTAGCATTGACATATATACATTACCAAATGTAAAACAGATAGCTAGTGGGAAGCAGCTGCATAGCACAGGGAGATCAGCTCGGTGCTTTGTGACCACCTAGAGGGGTGGGATAGGGAGGGTGGGAGGGAGACACAAGAGGGAGGAGATATGGGGATATATGTATATGCATAGCTGATTCACTTTGTTATACAGCAGAAACTAACACAACATTGTAAAGCAATTATACTCCAGTAAAGATGTTAAAAAAAAAAAAAGAACTTGGCAACCATTGTTCCATCTCCATGTTTTGCCATTGCGATGAACCTACAATTTCTCATTTCTGCTGCTTCTGACCCTACCACTACTGGCTCAGTGCATGCTCCTTATTGGGGTGGTTTCTTCTTATTTAAGGCTTTACTGCCCCACGGCTTTCTGCCCCTCGTGATTCCTTTTGCTTTCTTTTAAAGTATGTTTTGCTTCTACTGACCTAACTGCCAGACTCCTTCTCTGCGCGTCTCCTTCACATGTGCCATAGGAGAGGATCTAAATAGGTTGGCCAAGTCACCAGTGCACAGCATCCTCTTGAACAGGAGTTTCATATCAAGCCCCTTTCAGGCCTCTGGCAAGCACAGAAACCTCTGCCCTAGGGTCACAGGCCCATTCAGCCTTGTCCTAATCAGCTGTGGCCAAGGGAGCAGGAACGTGCAGTACAGAGATGACCTACTAAAAAAATATGACTACTATGTGTAAGGAACACCTCAGAAGGGTGTGGCAGGCATTCTGAGGATACTAGAGGACCTCCTTTCATGATTGATCTGGTACAACAGGAAATCAGGGCAGGACTGTGACTTAGGAATTGGAACCCTAGTTTATTGTATTGTGCTGTATGAATAGAGGCATTTCTAGATGGTAAACAATGAAATTCCAAAAAGCAATAGTAGTCCAGTCACTGCCCAACAGAGAACAAGCTGAAGGGTCAATCCATCTGAAAACTGCATTTATTGTAGAGATGTGTTACTTCCCTGGAAGCCAGATATTAACCCTCCTTCTTCTGAGCTCACACGTGCCAAATAGCCTTCACATAAAGTCAACTTTATGCAATTTGACTACAGGGCAAGTATGTATGGCTCTGTCAACATGACTATATATATATATACAAACAAAATAAATATACAAACAAAACAGCTTCCATCAGCCACGAGATCATGAGGGTAAACAACTGATACACTTACAACCATTCTGTACCTGTACAATCATTCTGTTTTTCACTTTCAGTACTGTATTCAAAATTACATGAGATATTCAACACTTTATTATAAAATAGGCTTTGTGTTAGATGATTTGCCCAACTGTGGGCTAATGTAAGTGTTCTGAGCATGTTTAAGATAGGCTAGGCTAAGCTGTGATGTTCAGTATATTAGGTGTATGAAATGCATTTTTGACTCACTGTATTTTCGACTTACAATGTCAGGACGTAACCCCACTGTGAGCGGAGAAAAAACTGTATATCTGTGTATGTTTCTAGACAATGTATATAGATATGGATAGATTTATATAACATATATAGTAATACATAATACATATCGTATGTATTCTATCATATCATATGTATTCTATTATACATGAATGAAATATGTAATATATATTTCTAGATAAAAAAATACAGGTAGATTTCAATAATATATATTATATATTTCTATAATAGATCATATAAGATACATATGTATATCATATATATATATTTCTACAATATTTGCTAATGTAAATTTATCCCTCAGAGATAGAAGAACTCATAAAAATTAAGATTCTGGGCCTCAAAAGTTGAGGATCAGCACCTGACATGATAAATGTCTCCAAGGTAAATTACTAGCTGAGTTTCAACAAGCCTTCCCCATATTCTACGCCTCTGCCTCACCATGAACAATAAACCTTCTATTTGAAACTTCAATACAAAATACTGCATTCTCAAGGGAATCCTTTATGTATTCACTTAATAATTGATAAGAATCATTTTAATTTAGCCAAACTGCTGGCTATTACATTGCACACTGGGTTCACAAAATAAGGTTTTCCAAACTGAGTCATAGAAGATGGTTAAAAGGAAGAAAAAAAAATGTTTCCAAGATATCCTTAAGAACAACCTGAAATTGAGATAAATATACTATTATTTGAGGATTATAGGCTCAAACTTGGCTACTCAACATCATCAGTTCTCCACCTTCGTTTCCGCTTCCCTCCTGTTCTCGGGTGCAGTACACTTCCATGACTGACAACTCTCATACACAGAGCGAGTTTCAGCAAGGTGGCACGCAGAGAGCAAAGGACCACTCTTCCACTCTTCTACCTTATTAAGAATTTCAAGGTACTGATCCCTCTGCAGTCTAGGTAAATGGCGTCTGGAGTTGCACAGTGTACAACCTGCATGACTGTGTGCTTCGGTTGCAAATGATAACATGACCTTCTAATGTATTTGATTTGTATACAGTCTAGGTTCAAACTACTGCTGTCTATTCACTTTGTCTTTTGAATTCTTAGAAAGTATGAAAGAACTATAATCACAGACAATTAGGGGACAAAAGACTCCAGTGTACACACATTTACTAAAAGCAATCAGTGATGAAGTGTTTAATGTTCAGGCTCAGTAAAAACCACAGCGCTGGGTGAGTTGTTTACATCCTTCTTTAAGGTTCTGAAAGAAATAAACTGCATCAGGAGGAAACAGTGCTTTATGTCTGGGGCCAAGGCTTGAGACATGAAGGTTAAACACAAGAAATTGCCTGGGTTGAGTTTAACTGTGGTCGATAAATCCAGAAATCACACTGTACTTTCATTCTCTGGAGATTAGCTTCTGTAAGGTTCCTGTGTGTGTGTGTGTGTGTGTGTGTGAGAGAGAGAGAGAGAGAGAGAGAGAGAGAGAGGCAGAGGCTACATATATGCAAGAATGTCTCAATTCCTTCAATCAGAAAAATCATTTTGAATAGAAATTGTTTGATTGTTGGGGAGGTTATGAGCTCCTTTCAGCTTAAAAGTAACAATTCTTCGCCCCATTAATTTTTTATTCAAAGTCTGTCATTATTTAAACACCACTGTTTGTCTCCTTCTCAGCATTGCTGATTTGAAAAGAATCCTGCCACATTCATTAACCATTAAAGCAGGCAGGGCTACTGCTGCATTATCTCATTAAATGACTGGTTGCTTTTTAAATGCCTTATAAAAAAAAAGAAAAAGCACAAGATCCACTTCCTGTCATGAAATAACCACATTGATTAAAAAACAAATCCAGCAAGACGGTCTCAAAGCTTGCTTTTGTCAAATTGGCAATGACTGTGAAAACTCTTAAGATTGCTGTAAAATAGCTTTAAGATGATATCCCACCAACAACTATTATTGTGAGGTAGGAACAGCACTAAAATAAACAGTATGATGAGGAGAATCTGGCAAGGCAGAATGGTCTGAGCCATATGTTAAAAATGCTTCGAAGCATTTAAGGTGAGTGTGAATTAGAGAACTGAGGAACTTAATACCAACAAATTGGGCATGTCTCTTACTGACCTTGATCTGTCCCCCTTCCTCTAATGTCTTTCCTTCAGGCCAGTCTCCACACTGCCCCCAAAACATTCTTTCTTAGATATTAGTTAATTAAAACTGCTAGATGTTTCCCTCCTACTTAACAGATCAAGTCCAAGCTTTTGGCATTGTGTGCAGTGCCCTCTGTGTTCCGATGTCTTTATCTCTCCAGACGATGACCCTCTCCTACCCACCCGGAAGACCCACACCCTGAAAATTCTCTCTCCATCTCTGTGTTGTACTCTAAAGCACAGGTGGTCCTTTCTGCCTGGTATGCACTTCCTTCTTGGTCCTTCAAAATCAAGTTCAGAGATAATCTCCACGGGATTCCTCCTCAGACTCCTTTCCCTCCTGTGAATGTTTTCTTGCACCTATCATCCTGGCAGGATAGGAAACTGGGGGAGTCATCTGCTGGAAGTGGGTATTTGGGACTGGGGTAATTGCCTTTAAGTTGTGGTTGCTTAGCAAACACACTGACTTACTTAGAACTTAGGTTGGATGTTCATTTGGGGGATTTAGGGATGTTGATGGAGATTATGTGGTAGAGGCACTGAAGCCCTCTTAGCCAGTCTTGGCAGCCACGAGATACACAGTGTTTGTTTACATCTTCCATCCATGCCTGTATTCGAGCCCTTTTGGGGCAGAAGCTTTTTCATTTCTGCATCCCTCTGACTCACAGGATCAGACATTCTGAAGTACTCAAGAAATGCTTGCTGAATTGAATGTTTCAGTCAATCAGAATACGCATATTTTGAATATTTAAGTCCTAATGAACAAAAACAACTTTCCTGAGAAAATGCAGTAGTTCACTAGGAAATGAACCAGTCCTTAGGATTCATAAGGAACCTGACACAAATTTCATTTAATCCTCACAAATAACTCTGTGAACATAAACCATGGCATAACAGAAGGCAGCATCAGACAAACAGGAGAGATTATTAGTTTCTGCCTTACCTCCTCTCCCTGAGTCTGGCTTCATTTCTCATTCCTCTCATGCCATGCTGTCACCAGGCAAATGCTGTGTCACAACCAAGACAAGCTCTATGGCTGGCAGTCAAAAAATCTCACAAAGTGAGTTTTACTACAGTAAATTTGCCATGGACAAAGGCTTAGCCCTGAGTCCTGAAGGTTCAGAAATTCAGTTACAAAGACTTTGTCAGGATCTTAATATCTCCCCTCAAGGAAGTTTTCCCTGAATTAAAAAACATGGAGTCTTTCTAAATGGTCCCACAGGATTCTGCACTTACCTCTGTCCAAGCTCTTAACTCTCTATATTGTTAATATTGATGTCTGTCTTATCAGATTACTGACTTCTTGAAGAAAAGATTGGTCCTATTTATCTATATCTCCTCTTTAAGTAGGATGTCAGTACAGGTTTGATAAATAATGAATGAATGCATGTATTCCGTTTTGGGAGATGTTTAATCTTTCGAACAAATGCCATAAGATTCTGAAATCTA
The DNA here is from genome assembly GCF_009873245.2 of Balaenoptera musculus. Taxonomy (NCBI): domain Eukaryota; kingdom Metazoa; phylum Chordata; class Mammalia; order Artiodactyla; family Balaenopteridae; genus Balaenoptera; species Balaenoptera musculus. The sequence continues at coordinate 20,377,657 of NC_045796.1, forward strand.
AAACTATATTGTCAATTTCATAGTTTCACATCTGGAAATATAGCTGTCAAGCTATAGCAACTTCACTTTTTTAGTCACAAGGTACGTGGTGCCTGATGTGCCCATCTTCAAGGTGACTTTGTCACAGCCGCATTTAGCCCTGTGACTCTTCGGTTCTGTGCTTTCAGAGCAGACCAAACTTCTGTTCTCCTGGACACATTCTTTTCTAGGTACACATATAACTCCAGTCATATTTCTGTTGATTCTTAATGGCTCAGGAGTCATCCTAGCTCCTCAAGATGGTCTTGCACATATCTTCCTGATCCATTGCATGCTGATTTATAATTTAACTCTCAAGAGGGAATTCTCAAGGAGCAAACTGGCCTTAATTACTCGTTGTCACCGCATATAGTAGTTACTGTTATTTCCCCTATTTTAATATTAAATAAATAAAACAATACCTAGAAAGATCAAATTAATTGAACAAGATCATACAACTCCTAAGGGACAAAATTTGGACTAAAATTGATATTTTTTGCTTCCTAGCCCATGCTGCTTCTCTCATTAAAAAAAAAAAAAAATTGTTGCTGAGGTATAATGCACATAGAGAAAGCTGTTCAACTCAGTGAATTTCTGTAAATTGAACAAAATCATATAAGCACCAACCAGACCAAGCATCATCATATTCCAAGTAGCCCAGAGGTTCCATTCTCTTCTAGTCACTACACCACCCATGCAATGGGCATCCACTATCCCAAGTTCTAAGATCGTAGATTGATTTCCTCTAATTTTACACTTTACATAAATGGGATTATATGATATGCATATTTTGCACCCGTCTTCTTTTACTGAGCATTATGTTTATGACATTTATCCATATAGTCATAGTTGTTCATTCTCATGGCTGTATAGTATTCAATTTTATGAAAAGATCACTATTTATCCACCTGCTCATGATGGGTATTGGGGTTGTTTTAAGTTTGGGACTGTTACGAATAGGGCTGCTGAGTGTTCCTTCCCTCCAAATTCTGACCACACACATCAAATAATTGTAGAGATGGAAGCACAATTCACGGCAGAATGAATCAAGCCTTTTACTCTGAAAATGCTGGTTTTACCCTAAAATGTCAAGGGTGGCATAATATTCATAAAATGAATGATTAGCAACAGTAAGAGATCAAAGGGGAAAAAGCATGCAATCATCTAAAGAGATACAGAAGTTTTTCAATAAAATTTACTGTTGAGTCCCAATAAAAACTTCTAGCAAACTAAGAGCAAAAGGAAAGTTTCTTAATATGTTAAGGGGCTAGAAAAAAATGGAAAATCCTTCTCTACAACAAGACAAGGTTGCTGTCTCTCACTACTATTCATTATGCTGAAGGTACCAGTAAGCACAATAAGATGTGAAAAACAAAAGTTGTAAGGATAACAAAGGAAAAAAGTTTTATTCACAGGTGATATGATAAAAGCATGGAAAATCAAAAATTATACACATAAAGGGCTTCCCTGGTGGCACAGTGGTTAAGAATCTGCCTGTCAATGCAGGGGACACGTGTTCGATCCCTGGTCCAGGAAGATCCCACATGCCACAGAGCAACTAAGCCCGTGCACCACAACCACTGAGCCTGTGCTCTAGAGCCCATGAGCCACAACTACTGAAGCCAGTGAGCCACAACTACCGAAGCCCACACACCTAGAGCCCGTGCTCTGCAACAAGAGAAGCCACTGCAATGAGAAGCCTGCACACAGCAACAAAGACCCAATGTGGCCAAAAATAAATAAATAAATTTATTTTTTAAAAAATTATACACATAAAATATTAGAAATAATAAGAATCTAGCAAGTTTCCTGAGTGTAAAAATACATTTTTAAAAGATCATTGTATTTCATTATATGAGCAAAACCAGGTAGAATATATAATTTAGTTAAAAAGATAGAATTTAAATAACATTTAAAAAATAAATTATCTTAAAATGTAAGAAAATTTAAGAAAAGAACTCCTCAAAATCATTAAGATGACATGAAAAGATTGACAAAAGACTTAAAGAGACATTTCATTGAGGAAGGCTCTGTAGTATAGAGACAAATATATGAAAAGATGCTCAATCTCATTAGTAGGCAGGGAAATGCAGGGAAATTAACCACAGTACATTCTCTTCCTACCAGATTTGCAAAAATTAAGTGTCATCAAGGATATGGAATAACCAGTACACTTATGCACAGCTGGTAGTGTATAATCACTTCAAAAAACAATTTATCATTATCTGATAAAGTTGATTTCATTCAGTGAATGCAACTCAGCTATTCTACTGGTGGAATACCTAGGAATTACCCTAGAGAAACACTTCGAAATATACAAATGTCTATCCACAGTAGAATGGAAAAAAATACAGAATAATCATATGATAGATTACTATCTATCAGGGGAATTGAATGCATTTCAGCAGGCTGTAAAAATATAGATAAATATCAAGAACAATATTGAACAAAATAAAGCAAAGTTGAAGATGAATATACATCGTGCGATTCCATTCATATGAAGTTTAAAAACAGGAACAACTAAACACTATGTTATTTAGGCACAGACACATATTTGGTAAGTCTATAAGGTAAAGCAAACAAAAAAATCAGAATAATCATTACCAATTAGAAAGGAAAGAATGGAATATGATTTTAGAAGGGTACAGAGAGAACCTGGAAGGTAACGGCAACAATCTTTACTTTCTTCATCTACATGGTGAATACTAGGCAGGCAGATATTCAGCTGGTACAAACTGGTAAAGCTGGAGTGATACGTCCTTACTGGTTGTAAAGAGCTGTTTCGAGAGACCTCCGAGTCTCCCCACTCCAAGCACTTGCGTTGCCCCAACCTTGAGATATGAATTCATTTACATATAATTTAATTACTGATATTTGGGGTTTAGAGCAACGAAACTATTACTATTTGTTTTCTACATGTCTCACCTATTTTTATATTGCTTTGTTCCTCTTTTCCTGACTTGGTTTGGTATTTTTTATTATTCTATTTTATACTTTCTTTTATCCTTTAGGTATACAATTCTTGTCTTTTTTTATTAGTGGTTACTCTAGAGATAAAAACTTGCATAATTAACTCACTACAGTCTCCCTTATGTTAATACTTTATGACCCTTGAAACGATGCTAAGAACCTTACAGCAGTTTAACTCTATTTACTTCACTCCCAACTTTGTATTATTGCTGTTGTATATTTTGCTTCTCCATAGATTGTAAACTCCACAAGGCATTGTTATCATGTTGTTTTAAAGTTAGTATTTTTAAATTACCCACATTTTTACCCATTCTGCTGTTCTTCATGCCTCCTATAGTCTTGTGTGTCTATCTGAGATCCCTTTTCCTTTAGCCTGAAAAAATTCCTTTAGCCTGAAAAAATTCCTTTAGTATTTCTTGTAGTGCAGATCTTCTGGTAATAAACTATCTCAGATTTTGTCTGCTGAAAAGTATTTCTTTTACCTTCATTTTTAAAGGTGATTTTCATTTGTCATAGAATTCTCAGAAGTTTTTTCTTTCAGTGTCTATGATGTCATTCCATTTCCTGCTGCTTTCCGTATTATCTGCTCAATTGTCAGTGATAAGACCTAATTGTTGATCCTCTGAACTTAAAGTGTCCTTTTTTAAATTCCTTTTAATATTTTATCAGTTATTATATTTTTCAGTTATATAATTTATTTGATTTTTTTATAGACTTCAACTCTCTGGTGAAATTCTCCCAACTTCAATAATTTTTTTCTCTCAACTGCAATCTTTTTCTGCAACATACTACTTGCAGTTTATGTGCTATAATAGCCTCTGATTAAAACACTTAAGTGTATGGTTTTTGAGAAAGTAGCAATCTTTTATAAATTATAGAGGTAAAATTTCTCATGGTTTCTTTCCCACTCACTCTAAATCAAAACTTAAAGAATCTAAGAATTCTTTAAGTTCTGAATTACCTGGAGGAGGGGGAGGTTTCTTCACATAAAGAAAACCAGTTATACTTTAATTGCTTAGACGGGTGTTATTATTTTATATCATATGTGTCGGCAGACACAACCAATTCCCTTTCCAACTCCTTTCCTGACTTCTTTAACTTCAAATTTATCTTCCTATCTCACTGCTGAGAGTGTAACTGAATGGCAAACTATAGAGTTAAACACATTATGATTGATCAAAACACAGCAAAGGCAACTTGATGCTCTGCAAAAGGTGTGTTCCCCACTTGACTGTGAAAAGTGTTGTAGATCAAATGCTTCATACGGGCATGTGTCATTGGTCTGGCAAGCTGGTTGATTCCCTGAAAGCAAGGGCAGGGCCTTAAATTCTCTTCAATTCTCTTGACACTTCCCAATACAGCTCTTTGTATATATAATAGATGTTCAGATTTTGGATGTCTGTTGTAACTATCCAAAATTTGATAACAACATGCAGAAGAAATTCTATGTCACTTCAGAACTTAAGATTTAAAAAAAAAACACCTCTAATTATCTACTAATTAAATTAGTAATAAAATTGCAGAAATGAGATTGTACCGCAAGTGCTTTTAAAGAAGAGATAATTCCAATAGCATCAGGTAAAGCTGTTGAAAGTGAGTAAGCAGCCTCTTACTATACCACGCTGGCCACAGCTCCCTTCTATAAGAAAACTCCAAGAGAATGTGGTTTGGACAAACCACTTACTGAATATATCAATAGTTTTAAGGGCAGTCAGCACAAAAGAGTTGAAGTTTTCGAAAAACATTGCATTGTAGTACTTGGTGGGGGAAGGAACACATATAAGATAATTAAAATTAGCTCATGTCATAGGCAAATTCTGAAATTGCAGAGGCTTAGTACAGTAAGAATTTTTTTCCAAATTAAAACCAGTTGTAGGCCTGATGACCCATTCCATTATGAGGCTATGCTATCCAGAACATATGACCTCAAGGTCACCAGGGCACAGCAGACAGGGCTAGAGGAACCAGGAAATATTTGTAAGAACTGGAATCACTTTGCACATTTTCCATTGGCCAGAACCCAGTCACAAAGCACAGGCAACTACAAATGAAGCCCAGAAATGCAGAGGACAAATGCGTATTTGGTGACTTAACAGTCTCTGCTACAGAAATGATGTCAAAATGAATCTTTGGCCTGGATTTTTAACTCTTCTATTATTAAATGGGTATAGAAACAGACATCTGACAGTGATGATAACAGGGGTTATTGTGATTTTATAAAGCAAACATTTTCCTTTATTCACCTAATAAGCATTTATTACTGAATTACTATAGGCATACAACCCTGTGTAATACAATGAAGTAGAAATAAAGATAAATCAGTCTTAAACATTTTTCCTCAGGGTGTATGGGGTCTAAGAGCAAAGATAAAGACATGGTGCAGAATGTTCACTAAACTTTCATTTCTTTCATCTCCACAAACTGCTGGGTTTTTGCCTTTGTTAACAAAAGTAACAAAAACACTTAAACATTATTTCAAGTGCTTCATTTTCTATTTAAAGTAGGAATTATATTCTTATCTACTTCTATAGGCTAAAGATTCAGCTGTCAAAGTAATATAAAAAACATGAATATAGAAAGCTGTCCTATTTTTGTTTTAATGTGATGGGAAGAGCAGTCAGTGCCTCAGGGCATTTTCCTCCTGCCACTGACTGACCCTGAGACCTTCGGGAAGTCAGTTCAACCCTAAGGTCTTTGGTTTCCCCTCATTCGGACATGTTCCCGAAGGCCTCTCCCCAGTGTAGATTCCAAGTTTTGGGTTTCTTTTCAGGTTTGTCTTCATTGTTTCTCCCTGTCTTTATGTTAAAATACCTTCTTCCAATTCTGCCCAGGAAGGCATCCTGGTGCCCCAAATGAGTCTGACACCCCAAACAGAGGCCCAGTCTCTGGAATCTGGACTTTCCCAAATCTCTTCTTGCTCTGCTTTCATGTGTTCCTGTCCTGTGGCCCCTTCTCTCAATCCTTATTTCTTACTTCCAAGGACTTAGCTACTCAGATAAACTAACATGTACCCATGTGTTCATGAACCCGTTGCTTCATTCCCATCTCAACTAACACAAATGCAGGACTAGTTTTCTGGAGGAAATTTCTTCCCACAAAGAGCGCTGCTAAGAGGGCAAACATGAGGTTCCTTGGGTGGTGGGAGAAGAAGAGAAGCCCTGAATCTCTGGCCAATCAATTGTCTGTTCCTATGACAGAAAATAGACATGTCACTAGATGATTTTGCTGTAGATAATTTCAAGAGAGAACACTTGCTACAATATCCCCGCCTTTCAATAGCACCTCTCCATTTAGCCAAATTTCATAACCTCCTGAGCTTACATTGCTTATGTAATAGTGCATAATAAAACGGTGTTGAAATTTTATCAAACACTTTTTCACATGTAACAAATCATATGGTCCTCTCCTTTCTTTCATAACCGTACTGAATTAAGTCAACTGATTTTTGAATGTTAAGCCAAACTTGCATTCTGGGAATAAACCCAACTTTTTATGATATGTTACCATTTTTACATATTCCTAAATTTGATTTGCTAATATTCTGTTTAGGATTTTTGCATTTGTAATTTTCCTTTTTTGCAATGTCTCTGTAAGTTTTGCTATCAAGGTTATGCTGTACTCATAAGTAGAATTGGGAAATATTTCTTCCTTTTTTACTTCTCTAGAAGACTTCATGCATATTTAGTGTTATTTCTTACTGAAAATTTTGTAGAATTCATTACTAAAGCCATCTAAGCCTGGAGCTTTTTTATTGAATGCTTTTAAATTATATATTTACTTTTATTATATATTTGAATATTAAGATTTTATATTTCCTTGTATCAGTGTTTTTTTGCTGTATTTTTGCAAGGAATTTTTCCATTTCACTTAAGTTTTCAAATTGATTAGTATAAAATTTGTTATTATATAATTTAATTATTTTAATGGATAAAATATCTATAATGTTTCCTTTTTCATCCATGGTGTTTGTAATTCACAACCATCTCTCTTTTTCTCTTGATCAATCTTCCTAGGAGTTTTTCATTTTTATTAAACTTTCCAAAGAAGTAATTTTGGGCTATGTTGATTTTCTCGATTGCATGTTTTTTTCTATTTTATTCCTTGAGTTTACTTTGTTATTATTTTTCTAACATATTTATATGGATACTCAGGTCATTGATTTTCAGCCTTTCTTGTTTCTAACACATGCATTTGGAGACAGAAATTTCTCTCTAAGCATGGTTTTAGTGGCATCACAGGTGAATGATACTATCATTTAATGAAATATATGTTCTAATCCCCCCTGTAATTTCTTCTTTGATCCATGGTGTGCAGAAAAGAGTTAACAAAGCAAGCCTGACTGCCATCCTTTGAAAGGTTTGTAAACAAAGTTGGCCCTTGGCTGGCATCTGGGAACTTAGATCTGGGGAGTTTCCACCATTCCCAGAACTGTTAAGAGTCACTCACTAAGCCTAAACTACACAAACAATATGGTTGATGTTGATCACCTGCTGTCCTCCTGGGAGTCTGGCCTTTTGGTACATACCAGGCAGAGGCTGGTCTGACCAGACCCCAGTACAATCCCTGGGCACTGAGTCTCTATGAGAGTCCCTGGTTGGCAGTAGTTCACATATTTTGTCACAACTTGTTGGGGAAATTAAGTTCATCCTGTGTTACTCCACTGAGAGAGGATTCTGGCAGCTTGTACCTGATTGATTTCCCCCAGATTTTGCCCCATGTACCTTCTCCTTTGCTGATTTGGTTCTGTATGCTTTCATTGTAATAAATCATAGCTTTTAGTATGACTATACGCCGAGTCCTGTGAGTCCTCATAGTAAATACTGAAGCAGAGAATGGCCCTGGGGGCTTTCAACACACATGGGTTCAAACATTTGGGGATTTTCTCCCTTTTATGTGCATCTGTTTCACTTAATTGCACTGTTGTCAGAGAACATATGACGAATGATTCTAATCTTCTGAAATTTGTTGAAACTGGCTGTATGAAGAGTCAATATGAATAAATTTTCCATATGTAGCTGTAAGGAATATTTATTTTGAAGTTGTGGTCAGTGTTTATTATGTCTACTAAGTTTGTTAATTTTAGTTTTCAAATATTTTAAATATTTGCTTTTTTTCTGCATGTTCTATCAGTTACTTAAAGAAATGCATTAAAATGACCTACCGCAACTGTAAATTTGTGTATTTTTCTTTCTAGTTGTATCCATTTTTGCTTTGTATATTTTGAGGCTATATTATTACTTGTGTCAAATTTAGAATTGATAACATCTTCCAGATAGATTGACCCTTTTTCTATAAAGAAACTTCTTATCACTAATAATATTTTTTGTCCTAAAATCTTTGATTGATGATAGCAGTGAAACATTATTTTCATGTGTGTGTGTGTGTTGCTTAGGTTTGCAGGGTATATATCTTGTCTATTCGGTGACATTGTATCTTTCTGTATCTTTATATTTAAGAACATCTTTTGTAAACAGCATATACTTAGGTTTTGTCTTTTTTATCCAGTCTGACAATTACATTCAGTATAATTGCTAATATTTTTAAACTTAAGCCTACTATCTTGCTCTTTGTATTCTACTTGTCCCACTTCTTTTGGGGAAATAACTAAAGCCCATTATATAAAAATATGGATATTCAAAACTACACTGCCTGAAGATTAGTTGGACCCTCAAGGGATGATCTGACAAACTTTTTCTTAAATATTTTAGCCTTGCAGTTCATGTGGTCTCTGGTACAAGTAGTTAACTGCTAGTGTGGCCCAAAACATGTAAATAAATAGCCATGGCTGTCTTCCAATAAATTGTTTTTACAAAAACAGGCAACAAGTTCATAGCCAATCTTTCCATCTCTTGTTCTAGAATCAATTCCTTTTTTCTTTATTGGAGTCCCATGCAGTTCTTCCATTCCTTCAAATAATTTTGCTTTTTATTCTCTCTGTATTTCTGTTTTAATATGTTTTACTGACTTGCTTTCTAATTCACTGATCTCTTCTGTGTGTCTAATCTGCAGTTAAACCATCCATTGTATTCTTAATTTCAACTATTATATTTTTTACTTATACATTTTTCCATTTGATGTTTGTATAGATTCCAATTCTCTGGTAAATTTACCCATCCTCTCATCTTTTTCCTTTGACATATTAATCATATTTGTGTTAAAGTCTATAGCTATTAACATCAATATCTGAATGTCCTATTGTTCTATTTTATTATCTTTTTCTCTGGGTCTTCAGTCATTTATTAACGTCTTCTAGTCTGCCTGGTAAAGTAATAATTGTGTATGAAAACTTATACAGATAATTTGAGGCTCTAGCCAATGCTATCTTTTTCCAGATAGAATTAACTTTTGCTTTCTTGCAAACATTCAGAATAGGGTACGTCATCTAAATCCAGGCTGGGATACAGTTATTTTGAAGGTGTGTCAATCTTTTCTGTATACTGGTTATTTTCTTCTTTAATCTTAATCCTAGAGTACAGATCCTATGGGCACCTAACTGGAAGTCTAGAGGCCCCTTCCCTTTATAGACTTTGATTCCAACTTTAGTGTCCCCACCTTTGTGAGACTGTTGGAAACTGAGCTCAGTCTCCCAACCTCTTAGGCAAATCTTTCTGCTCTGATCTGTAGCATTTAGTTCTGCACTGTTTATGAATTGGTAACTACCTCAAAGGGAAAAGCAGTACATGATTGGGCTCACCTCATATGTTGTTCATTTTTCCAAGATCTTCTCTCAAGTCTTGACTCTGGTCATAGTTTTGCTTTAGAGTCTTAAGTGAGACCATTTAAAGCTTAGCTCAGGATCCCAGCCCTTACCTTCCACAGATTCTTAGCTTCTTAGACTTTTGTTAAAACACCTCAACTGGTCATTGGATTATTTTTTTCCTGAACTTGTATAAATATGTTTATCTAAGCTTTAGTTCACATGTCTGTCTAGGCTAAGCATTCCCTTTCTCAGATACTAAAACTCTAAGATGGTAAGAGTACTTTCTTCTGGGTCTTGACTTTCCTTGAAAGCACCAAACAGACATCCTTGTTGGTTAGAACTAAGTACAAAAGAGGGAATTCCCTGGTGGTCCAGTGGTTAAGACTCGGGCTCTCACTGCTGTGGACCCGGGTTCGATCCCTGTTCAGGGAACTAAGACCCCACAAGCCATGCAGTGCGCCCCACCCCCACCAAAAAAAGAATTAAGTACAAAATAGTAGTTCTGGTTGTTTCCTCTTCTTGAGGAGGGAGTAAACTATCAATAAATTAAGTCAAGAATTTATCAGATGTGCTGCTTTTAGCAAAAAGAGATTTTCAGCAGATGTACAGCTTGTTGAATTACACACAATACTTACTAAATCTTGCCTTTCTGATAGTTTTGTGATTTGTATTAGATCAGCCAGCCAATTTATTCCAAAAGGTGGACCAAATGCTGGTACATAACTGCTTTCTCCAGACCAGGGGTGTGTGTACCTGCAGGAGCTAACTGCAAGGAACAAAGGGATCAAACTGCTGTGGAGCTGTTGCATCAGGAATTGGCGAGCTAACTTCAAGACACATTCAGATGGAACTTGAATGTTATTGGTGTTGGAAGTTAGTGTAGAATTTTCAAATGGATATTTCAGTTTTAGCTTGATCTCCAGGGGCCAGATCTCCCTCTAAAGTGGCTGCAAGCTGTGCTGCTTTCCATTCACCTCAGGATACAATTGAACAAGCCATCCTGGAGTTGGCCAAATCCTACTCTCGGGCTCCCTACAGACTGACTCTCTTTTTTTTTTTGCTCTTAAGCAGGCCAAGAACCAGGCTGGAATTCGATAACAAAGATGATTGAATTTTCTGATTTAGTCAACGTATTTTACATAAGATTCTATGTGGCAGTGATAGCTGGCCCCCAACATTTGTGTTCTTCTTCTACAGCACAGTTCTACCTGGGAAGAGGCTGCCCCATCAGTGATCCCATTTCCCAGCACTACCACTTCCTTCTAAGTGGTGCCATGGCACTAGTTCTCACCAATAGAATATAAGCAAGTGGTGAGTGTCGCTTCTAACCTGAGGCGGCTAGGAAGTGGATATGCATGTTCTACTCTTTTCTCCCATCTGTTGGCTGAATTTTGTTACCCAAAAAGACCTCAGAAGGCACTTCTTGAAGGTCGTAAAATCTCCTCAGTCTGGGTTTCTAAATAGGTACAAAAAAAGAATATGTTCATTCTCTACCAAGCAGGAATACACACACGAGATTTTCATAGAGCAAGAAGAAGATATCTATTGTGTTACATTGATGAGAGTTTTGTCTTATGGATATGTTAGTTCCAATAGTTAGCATTATCCTAACCAATAGTGCCTTTATGGACACCTACACACACACACAAACACACATATACACATGCACAGACAGATAAGCATTCTTAGGCAATTTACTTCCATAGTCTCATAGACTAGCTGTCTCAATCAGCATTCAACTGGAGAAGCACACACTTCTATAGGAGGTATATACATATACACACACACATAGGTGTGGGGTGTGTGTGTGTGTAAAGGTATTGTTACAGGGATTCGACTTTACACAGTTGCGGGAGTTAAGCAGTCTCAGTGAAGCTATTGTCTCTGCATCTGATCCAGGAGCCTGAAGTCCACAGACAGGAAGACTTGCCTTGTCTGAAGGCAAGATGCTGTAGAGTGAGGGAAGGCAGGGATAATTTGGAACCCACAGGGACAGACTGGAATCAACGTCAGTTCTTAATTTCTCAATGCTTCCAGACTTGAATATGTGAGTATTCTATGGGTCACACCATCATCCTTCATCAGGGAGCTAAACACAATGTGACATACAAGTGGGAGAAACTCAAAGAGGATCTGAGGGCAGGTGAGCTTTCAAGCCTGGATGCTTTCCAATGCCAAGGAGGTGAGCCAGCAGGTAAGCAACAATGAGCTACAAAAATATCTGACAACATTGCTTCAACCTTTGGACATTAAAAGACAAGATGGTTGCTGCTTCACTTCCACTCTCCAAATCTCATGTTAAAAAAATGTCTCTTATGGATCATTCTAAAAGAAAACATTTAGAAAAAGAATCTCTTGTGAACACAGTTGAGCCTAGCGAAGTTGACACATTACAGAGCCCCCATCCAGTCCGCTGATTAAATTTCCAGCCAACTGTTGTTGCTTAAAGGATTACCACTCACGTATTCAACAAATGTGCAGTGAATGCCATATATTTCCCAGTATTTGGGAAGTACTGAAGATAAAGATACGAGTAAGATGTATTCCCAAACTTTAGCAACTCATCGTCCAGTGGAAGAAACAAAACTATAAACAAATTATGATGCCATCATTGCAATGATATCACTATTCATAGGGCATTGTACAAACACAGAGGAGAAGCTGTGTAGCGTATTGACAGTAACGAGCATATTAGACCACCTTGTTCACACCTACATTTACAAATATCCTGGGAAACATCACACTGCCCCAATACCAGCGACTTCCAATCTGCTTTTTTGCAGTCAGCAACATCCTCTACTGTCTTCCAAAGGTGTTAGATTGAGAGCCATAAGTGTAGAAAGAAACAGTGAACCTCATCGTAACTTTAGAAACCAGAGATGAGGCTAAAAGTAATTACTAGAAGAAAATGACATCAACTGCTTTACTTTAAATTGAAAGCAGTATATAGGAGAGGCTAACAAGAGTGAACAAAGATCTATAGACTTTGTGTAGAGTCATTTTTCATATCTATTCACTTCAGCGGTAGTATGACTTAGTAATATAACAAGCATAGAACTGACAAGAAATGGGGATTCCCTTTTCCTTCCAACACTGAGGAATAAGTTCTATGTAGGTCCATCATCAAGGCATGGAACATACAAAGTGCTTTTCAGATTGTTGAAGGCATTTTACCAGCATTCCCTAATTAGCCAACAAACATTAACAAAATTAAAAATCAATTATAATGGCCCTCAGTTCCCAAGTGGGAAAACTGAGGTCAAAGACAGATTTATTCAAGGTTAGGAAGGATTTATGACAAAGTGAGGAACAGAGGCTGTATCTCTGACCGTTTTTCGGTGTCCACACCGCTGGCCTCAATCACCCTGCAATAACTGAAATGAATTGTAGGTTCAAATATTCCTCCTGCCACACTTGAATTTACTTGCTATTCTCTTCCTCTCTTCCTCTCTCCTCGACAACCTGGGGGTATGACGAGTTGTATTTATTCCGACTGGTTTAAACAATCTGAAATATTACTTCCTGAGGAAAGTGACCCAGGTAAGAGTGCTGTAAATTTGTGGGTCCCAAAGTAAACTAAGGCTAAAGCGATCCAGACTCTTGGAATTTGAAACTTCAATTTGCTGCAGTTTTGGAGAGATTTTGACTATGACGCTAGAAATCACTTTTTTAAAATCAAAAACACTGAACATAAGTGGTAAAATTTTATTTTTTTGCTAAGTGCTTAATAGTGTACACATAGGTAGAGTGATATAATTTATCATCCAAACTGGGGTATTTTGAAAATGAAAGGAGGCCTATTATTTATTATGCCTAGAAAGTAAATGGAAACAAGGTTTCCTGGACAAACTGAGACAAACCTGATCAACCTACATTGCAACATGCTTTTTTATTCATGGATGTGTAGAAACATTTGTACCCTTGGTGAATATCCATATCGTGCATAATTAATTTATCTTGGTACACTGGCTAGCTCGTTGCCCCTCACCCTGAGTATCTAAATTTAGATAGCATATTAGCTTCCTAGAACTACTGTAACAAAGTACCACAAACTGAGTGGTTTAGAAAACAGAAATTTATTCCTTCACAGTTCTGGAGGCAAGAAATCTGAAATCAAGGTATTAGCAGAAACATTCTGTCTCTGAAGGGTCTATGGGAGAATCTGTTCCATGCTTTTCTCTTAGCTTCTGGTGTTGCTGGCAATTTCAGATATTCCTTGGGTGGTAGAACATCACTTCAATCCTGCCTCCATCATCACACGGCGCCCTCCCTGTGTCTGAGTCTGGGTCTCTTTTCCTTTCTTCATAAGGACACTAGTCATACTGGATTAGGGTCCACCCTAATGACCTTATCTTAACTTGATTACATCTGCAAAGACTATTTCCAAATAAGGTCACATTCACAGATCCCTGGGGTTAGGATTTCAATGTATCTTTTTAGGGAACACAACCTCTAACAGATAGCAATGGTATCAAAGAGCATATATTTAGAATGAAAAAGTAGCAATGGCCTTGTTGCCTCTAGAGCATACTTTTCAATCCTTACTATAATTGTCGTTTCTTGAACCAATGGACCTGTAGCGAGGCCAGGGACAGGTTACTGAAAGAGGGCACTGGAGAACTGCCAAGCACAGAGGAGGTTATTTCAATGCAAGGTTCAAATCTATCCGGAGCAAATAGTCTTTAGGAATATAATGTACCTTCTTTATGGCATATCCCTTTACTGAAGCATTTCCCCCCTTGAGATAAAGCCCATGAATTCAGGCAACACAAACTTTTGATTATTTTTTAGTTACTATGTTAGGTAAAAAATTACCACATCTGTTTTAAAATAGCTCTTGGAAAGGCTAGTGATTCAACGCTGGTGGCTGTGAGCTCCAGTGATGCAAGAGGAACATGTGGCTGGGCGCTCACCTTCACAGCACACAGCTAAATATATCTGCTGATGCAGTCAATAAATTATTCATGCTATTTCTGCCTAAAAGCAACACTTCCATTCAATGCCTATGAGATCCACTTCCTCCTTACTATATTCTTTTTTCCTCAAACACCTGGGAGAAATCATTATCATGTCTTCCTGAGGTATTGTTAGCAGCTCCATGCCATCATTTCTCAGGTTACATTACCCAGAAATAAGTTAATTATTAGCTGGAGTGATATAAAATCAGAGATGAATTGTTATCTAGAAAAGCAAAAGTAAACAAGGGAGAAAATATTCATGCCTTCAAGATTTGGTTTATGTTTATAGAGTATTTCACATTTTATTGTTCAAGCTTATTCCAGTAAAGATGCTTTAGGTTTTTATTCCTATAACTCACGAAATAATGCATTTTGAGACTCTTTGTTTATTCACTAACAGTGACATTCAGACCCCTTTCTCTCAAATGCCAGAATCAAAATATCAGAGTATGAAATCACTGCAGACTTATCATACTTTATTGGGAGAAGCCAGTTATTGTTATAAGTTTCATGGTATATCACTATTATTCCATAGACTTTTTCAGACCTCATTAAAGTGAATCCTCTTTCTTTTGTCCAGAAAACATGCAGGCATTCCTAAAGGACTGGTTTACTTAATGTACATGAATATTGCATACTGTATGGTAAAGTTTCAATTATGCATGCCTTCAACATTAATAGTCACTTTGTGTTCTGTGCGTTGGGGAGATTATATTTTATCTTGTATTTTCATGTGTCTCTGCGTAGACATCCAAGAGATAGATTAAGAATGTTTTCAATTAAGGAGTAGAGGGGGACATTTTAATCATGTTGAGTTTGAAAAAGAGGGAATAGAGGGGAATCTAATCAATAATAGAGACAATGATACAGTTTCTGGTACTGCCATGACAGGTAAAGATGACAGCACTGACCTTATTCTAGAATGAAATGCCCAACAGACCTCAATCTTTAGACACCATCAAATGTCATATACTGGTACTTAACCCATATTACAACTCCTTTACTCCTAAATATCTTGGGAATTGTGGTAAAGCATATTTTTTTTTTACATTTTGAGTCACTTTCCTCTCACAACCTTTTTGTTTTAATATAGACTAATGTGTGAAGAACTGGCTAATTGGTCAGAGTGTCTAGTTAATGTAGTATCGGTGCTTTTCCTTTCTATTGATTTATATTCATATATTTATTCCCCCCAAAGTCTCTTTAACTCCTAGAAACCTTTATGCCAAATAAAATCACCTTAGGAGTACTCTTTGAGAACACCTGTATTGTTCATTTGCCAGTGTAGCAAGTCAGTAATGACCTCGGAAATTTGTTCCAAATGAAGTCACTGAAAAGTAACCTTTTGTGCATTCTGCCAATTCTCTTTAATACTTTATTATGCCCTCTACTAAGGGCTCAATCCCTTGAGCTCTTATTTTATTGACATCTACTGATAGAGAAGATGAGGGAAGGAATGGGAGGTCTGCATCAGATTACAAAATCATGGGACTTGGTAAGATGGTGTGATGGATTGAATGTGTCCTCCCAAATTCATATGTTGAAACACTACCCCCAATGTATTTTTCCACCCTCCTTAACCTTATGGAAGAGATTTCATTTGGACATGCTTCATAATGCTACACAGATAACCTTAAGCTTTGTCATCTCTTTATTTTGGTTAAAGTTCTCCTTGCCTGAACCAGAGGACAATTTTTTTTTTTTAAAGCTCAGCTTTTTTTTTTTTTTAAGATTTATTTTTGATGTGGACCATTTTTAAAGTCTGTATTGAATTTGTCACAACATCGCTTCTGCTTTATGTTTTTGTTTTTTGGCCACGAGGCACGTGGGATCCTAGCTCTCCAACCAGGAATCAAACCTGCACCCCCCATGCTGGAAGGCGAAGTCCCAACCACTGGACTGCCAGGGAAGTCCCCCTGAACCAGAGGACGACTGCTCCATAAGCTGGTGACCCATAAGAGGCCAGATCTCTGTGGAACCTGGTTAGGATACCTATCGTGTGAGTAATAATAATAATAATAATAAATATTAGCAGCCAACATTTATTTTTCCAGGCATTATCCTAAGTAGGTTACACTTATTCTCTCACCTGATCCTTATAACCCCGAGTCAGGTATTATAATCGCCCTATTTTAGAGATGAGTAAACTGAGCCATAAGAGGTTAAAACCTAATAAGCAGCAAAACCAGAATTTGAATGTAGACAGTCTGATTCTAGAACATGTTATCTTAAAGCTATTCTGAACTGAGATAATATTAACAGGGGGGCAAAGAAGAGAAGAGAGGCAGTGAATACAGAAGTACTAGTCCATCTGGTGATGAGGGCCTCAGAGTGTGATGGCTGAACCACTAGGACCACGTTAACAGTCCTTGAAGCTGGTGTCTACAGCTGACACATTTGTCTAACCCATTTCCAGCCACCACAAGTATCACAAGTATTTACTCCACAGTCATTAATATGTCTACCTTACTTTAACTCAAAGGTACACAAAGCAAGAACAGTTGCCAAGGATGGGAAATTTGGAGAATTGCAAAAATACAGATAAAAAGCTAGGAGAGGCGGTAAAAAGAATTAATGTTGGTCCCAACCCAAATTTAGGCTAGAAAATGGTTCTACAGTATAAGAAATAATTGGACTTTCTTTAGTATAAAACCCACAGAGTAGTGGCTCCATCCAAGGTGGAGCTAACATCTCCCAAGGCAGGTGGAGGTTCCTTCATGTCTAGGGCTTCACATCATGGCCTTTGGGAACTTAAAGAACACCTTGCCAATTGTGCAGAAACCAAAGCTATTGCCAAGAAACATAATTTGGTCCAACAGTAACCCTTGACAGTGGTGTCATCATTTGGAAGTCACTGAGAACCAGCATAGCCCAAACACTTTGCCCCCACTCTGAGAGCTACTCACATCACAGAACTCCCCATCAATAAAAAACAGGAGTATAAGAGACTACGCTGTCCCAGCTTACCTTTCCCCCTCCCCATGACATATGCACACTACCAAATGTAAAACAGATAGCTAGTGGGAAGGAGCTGCATAGTGCAGGGAGATCAGCTCGGTGCTTTGTGACCACCTAGAGGGGTGGGATAGGGAGGGTGGGAGGGAGGGAGACGCAAGAGGGAGGGGATATGGGGATATATGCATACATATAGCTGATTCACTTTGTTATACAGCAGAAACTAACACACCATTGTAAAGCAATTATACTCCAATAAAGATGTTAAAAAAAAAGAGAAAGAAACTATGCTGGGAATGACAAAGGTGTGACTTTCACAAAGGAAAAAGAGTCAAAGCCAATAAGTGTCAAAACATAAAATGCATTTAAGAGAAAAATGAGTCTTCTCTTGAACATTGCTGGAGTGAAAGGCAAGAGATGACAGTGAGGATGATGTTGACATCACTTGCCATTTGTTGGATATTTAGTGTACTAAACACTACAATAGACGCTGATACCCTATTGTTAGGGATTATTATCCTCATTTTTAAGATAAGAAAATTAGATTTTAGAGAAGCAAAGCAATTTGCCTAAAGTTCCACAGCCACTCTTTCAGTAGCAAGATTTAAACCTATTTTTCTGTTACAACAAGAATTGTACTCTTTGCTGCTAAACTCCACTGCCTTTGAGTAGAAAATAAGGATCTAATTCCATGTTTCAGATGATTGTAGACAGAATTCGTCCACAATGCTGCATTTCCTGCTTGACTAGAATGATTTCAGAATGCACTAAGGAGCTATCACAGAGAACCCCAGGGCCGTGGTCCTCCTGTAGATGGTCCGGAGTCTAACGGTCTCCCATCCCCCACTCATGAGGCTCCGTAGCGGTCTGGTCACGCTCTATATTTACCACCCTCCTGGCCAAAGGGATCTGGAAAACATTTACCCAAATTTACTGAAAATCCTTTTTAGTGTATCTTTCCTCAGGGATTAATGAAGTCCCTACTGAGCTCAGACTAAAGAATGAAGACAAGGAGCCCAGCACCTGAGAAATTTAAACATTTATTAGGACTGGGACAACCATTTTAAGTAAATCGAATTTGAATTTTAGTCACTTTATAAAATAAGCAGCAAATCGATGATCAGCTTTCTCTTCTAAAATGTCTTGCAGGCTATTGAAACTAGTCCTTTTATAAATTATGAAGTGGTCGCCTGAGCGATTTTGGAAAGTGGATTCCCAGGAGCTCTGTGCACAAATGCTGTTATTGGCCGGCAGGTTGTTAGCAGAATCTCCAGGTACTGCCTCAGACAAAGTCCTGACGATTGACACACATTTAAAATTACTCCTTTCCCACTTTATTTGTACTTCCTTTATTTTCTCTCTTCTCGTTTGTGATAATAAAACCTAGACTTTAGCCTAGGAATCTAAGAACCTGAAATTATGCATGCATCAGGCTTCTAGAATGCCTTGTTTGTACACAGATTTGTTGATAAGGAATCTCAGAGAGTACATTATTTCTAAATATAGGCAATGTGAGGAATAACTACCTCATCTTGGCTAGGTACATGTCAGACCTGTGCACTTTACACCTGCAAACCAGAGGAGTGATACAGAAACAAAAACTGTGGTAGGTACAGAGAGGACTGCCCAGATGCCCCATTATGACAGAACTTGCCACACAGAACCGCTTAGGAGTGTGGTCAGTAAACAGCTGCCAGACGTCAGCTTCTTCACAGTTGCCTCCTACTGTGTACAGAGCCATGGCACCCAACGCCACGAGCTTTCTGAGGCAGCCCACGGCTGGTGATTGACAGGTGAGGGTCACACAAAACAAGTCTGTCACACAATTATTCACTTGAAAACTCATCAAGGCCAACATCTCAGTTGAACTACTTCCTCTGCCAAACCCTGTTCCCTGCTTACTTTCATAGGTCTTGAACCCCAGTAAATGCATTTGAGCCAAATTCCATCTCAGCTTATGTGGCAAACACCCAACAGTTTTTGAGCACTTATGTGCCAGGAAATCCTCTAAGATTTATATGCATTATCTTGTTTTCTTCTGCCAACAGTCCTACAAGTTAGATATTATTACTCCATTTGCAGGTGAAGAAACAAACTTGGAAGGTACAGATTGAGGATTTACGCCTGAGCTGCCCAACTCAAAAGCTGGGTATTTAGCCACATTTTATTACCTACATTTGGGGCATATTTCGTGTTTTCTGGTAACTTGGTATACAGGATATAACTAGAGGGCTGAGAATACGAAGGGAAATGATGAGGAAGAAGGTTTGAAATTCAAAAAAGAAATTAATCTGGGGGGTAAAGATTAAATCAGCAAAAGGATCAGAATGAAAAAGTAATCTACTGGAGATCCGTAGAGGGAGAGCAGAGTTGTTGTTAGGACTTCTGAGTGGAAAAAGTCACAGGAGAGAGCCGCCAGCTCAGAGTCTCAAGAGCCTACTTGGGAGAGAAGGTTCACGAGGTGCTGCTGGAGAATCTAACCGACTTGGAGTTGAAATTAGATGGAACTAAGAACTGAAAGCTTCCTGAACATGGAACTCTACTTATCCTATGCAGAGTCAAGTTGCCTCCCTGTGTCCACTTTGTTAGTCCCAGGATTTCCCCATACTTTTTGGTTGTCAGCGGGATGAGTTGGCATTCTACTGAGAATCAGAGAAAGGAACTCAGCCTTTGCTGCTGAAATGCTACAGCAGGTTAATTAAAATATGCAGTCTAGGCTCAAGGAAACCAAAATGGAACTCAGAGAGCAGTCTCAACTGAAGCCAGGTTACCACCTGGGAACAGAAGGACAGAGATCCTTAGAGACAGAAATTGAAATCAGGAATAGAATCAGATGAAAGAAAACAGAGAGAGAGCACAGAAGACAGGGTTAGGTCAGACAGCCTATCAGCCAGAGCAGTAGTTCTGCAACCCTAACTGCACATTAGGGTCACTTGGGGAACTTTTAAGTAAAAACATGGCTGCCTGGGCCCCACCTCCGATCCAGATAGGACATGGCATCAGTATTTTTCAGGTGATCCTGCCGCATAGTGAGTATTATGATCTAATGAGCTGGAGCCATGACATGTCAAAAAATAACCAGGGTTCACACTTAGGCTAAAAGAAAATTGCCAGGAGAGGCAAATCCCAAGTTGTACCTAATCAAGGTGGCGTCTCAGCTTAACTTTGATTCTATGAATCACCCAGTCAGCCTGCTTCCTGACAAAGAGCATGAAAGTAGAAAATGGAGTATGCAAGCATTCTCCTCGTTACAGCCCCGAGGCAACTAAGCAGAAGAAAATCCCCGCCCCTGGATCCTTTTGTTGATAACGAGGAAAGTAGTGATCCTTGAACATAGGGTACAAGAATTTTATCATAATCGCCATACTCACATATTTCAAAAACAATTTGATAGATCACATAAGTTCATACAACTAATTTTTAATAGAAATATCAGAGAGGCATAGGAAAGCAAAACTAATTCAGAATAAAGTTACCAAACAAAGACATATAAAATAAGTTCCTGTATAATAACTAGCAATTCTGGCCCCAAACTACTGTCCTTTGCCCATCCAACAACTTGCTTCTTCCTTAACACCAAATTTTGGGTTTGGTAGCAGACAGAGTTCTCTGATCTCTGAAAAGTTAGGTCCTTCCCCAGCTTTCCTTAGAGGAGGTAAGCTGGATTGACTCTGAAATTTTTTTTTTTCTAGCTAAGAAGACAGAGCCTGTTGAAAGGAGTGAATTTTGCCTGTTTCTCCCTTCCGCTAGAGCAGTGGTTCTCAAGCTTTGGTCAATATTAGAATCACCTGAGGAACTTAGTGACCACATAAAAGGCCTAGGCTCTATTCTTAAAGGAGCCTGGGCCTCTGTCTGCTTTATCAGCCCTTTAGATGATTCCAGTGCACAACAACGTTTGAGAACTACAGCTAGAGATGTAGTTCATCCAGTGTCTGAAGGAAATTCAGAGACACTGGTTCCCAGATGAGATCCTGAGCCAATCCCAGCAGTTACTTATTTTCAGGCTTCTTGCTATGTAAAAAGAAAAAGAAAAACCTACTTAAGCTATTGTAAGTAATTGTGGCTAAAAACATTCTAAGTTGATACACAGCCAAAGCAAAAAAGGAATCACAACCAATTATAATATCTCCGATGCCCATAGAATCAAAATGTTCCAGTTGCTCAGAAAAAATTGAACTTAGGCCCTGAAGCCAAAGAAAAATTACTCCCCTAGGTATGCATAAAGGAGACACTGCTTGCTGTGGTAAATAATACCTTCAGCAACATTCCTACTAGAGATAAAAAGAGAACGTTTTATACAATCTCTCCCTGGTGTCTCATTGCAAAATACCAAATCATATTCCAGTAAAACTGATTTTGGAATAAGATATAGATTGCAGGGGATCTGAATTAATCCAAAGTGAAATTTAAAATATTTCGATGATTAACTGTTGCATAATATGAAAAGGTAAAAATCAAGAAGCGAACCTAAGAATTGGTTGGTTTATTAGCATGGGCCTATGATTTGGTTTGACAATCTTTTCTGACTTCTGATACAAACACAAGCTTCTAATTTATTCACCAATACCCAATATTTACCAAATAGAACATAATAGCTCTACCTTCCTCAGCTTTATCATTAAAGCACAAATTAATTTCAACTCAGCTTGTTCCAGTTGTATTTTATTTTTTCTTTACATTTCTAGGTATGTTCTCAAGCTAAATACTTACCTATCCCAGCAGCCTCTAAAAAGTGTTCAAATACTGCTGCCTTTAAAGAAAAGCAATAGTTGCCTTAGAAGACCACGGTCAGAACTACTCACGGAAAGTCAAAGGAGAACAGGCATAAATGGAGAATGCTGAGCCCGGCAATGCAAGTGCAGGTCAGGGAGGACTTCCCCAGTGCTATCCCAGCAGTACTTCCCAGCCTGGACCTGGTCATTAGGTCTCAGTAGCAAAACTATTGCCTTATGTAGTAATAGAAATTACAGCCTCATGCTGACATGACTTAATTATAATTCACAACAAACCCACAGTTCTACAAGCCAATAATATCTCCTTCTGCCTAGACTGGAGACAACCAAACCCTGAGTGCATTTCCATGAGATTCAGGGGAACGGCCACTTTAATTATCTTCCTCTTTGCCTCTGATTTTCTCTGGGTCAGTACCTATACTTTCCTCCTTTAGTCCTGTCTCAGAGGAGGAATTATTTTGTCTTTTTGTAAAATAATTGTTCCACTTGTTATCTTGATGCCTTTCATCCTTCCGTCCTCTGGGACTTCACTCCATCAGTCATCCTTGTTCCTTCATCTTCAATCCTTCACTTTCCTCTTGTTTCTTCCCTTCTGATTACAAACATGTTTCTATATCTCCTACCCTAAAATAAATCCCTCCCTTGATCCTGCTTCTGCATTAAACTACTATCTAATCTCTTCCCTTTAAGAGGGAACTTCTAAAAATAAGAGGCTATGCTCAGAGACTTCACTTATAACACCACCCACTTCAGTTTATTTTCCAGCGCTTTGAAAATAGGATCTTCCCCTAACACTCTACTACATCTTGTTTTTCAGAATGACTCCAATAAGCTAATTATCCAAGTCAATTGCTTTTTTACATTCTTATTTTTCTCTCTATACCATCTGACATGACTGATCACTCTCTGCTTTTGAAATTTTCTTCACCCTTGGTGTCAATAACGACACTCTACTTTTCTGGTTCTTACTGTATAACTTCTACTTTCCTGACACATTTTAACAGTTTTCTTCTCAGGGAAACATACCGCTTTCCCATCTACTAATATGCACACACACACACACACACACATTCATATACACATGTGCACAAAGGCTGCCGGGGAAGAATGATGCCACATCCACTCTCATCCTCAACCAAAAATGACTAGTCACCAGTGTCAGGCTAAGTTAGGGGAGTAGAGTGGGGTAAGCAGGACTTGGAGATTTAGCTCCCCTTAGAATATAGATTCTATATTGAGGCAACCTCAATACCCTAATTCTGTTCCTGGGCCCTTTTCCATCTCATTGTGATTAATCATAACTTCTACCTAAATGACATCCACATTTGTTCACATTCAGCCCCAATCCTTCTGTTCCAATTCAGGTCAGAATATCTAATTGCCTGCTATTATTATGACTATCCTGACAACCCCTCAAATGCTTCGCATTCAAAGCTAAGCCAAAACACCCAGCACCTAGCACAATACCTTGTTAAATAATAGAACAAATGTCTGTTTAATTGTTTTTCTGTATTTTAGAAAGTTTAGGGGGCTTCCCTGGTGGCGCAGTGGTTGAGAATCTGCCTGCCAATTCAGGGCAAACGGGTTCGAGCCCTGGGAAGGCTCGAACATGCCGCGGAGCAACTGGGCCCGTGAGCCACAACTACTGAGCCTGCGCGTCTGGAGCCTGTGCTCCGTAACAAGAGAGGCCGCGATAGTGAGAGGCCCGCGCACCGCGATGAAGAGTGGCCCCCACTCGCCGCAACTAGAGAAAGCCCTCGCACAGAAACAAAGACCCAACACAGTCAAAAATAAAAAATAAATAAATAAATAGAAAGTTTAAACAATTATATACTATTTTAATAAAACTAATTTTTAAAGCATATTGCACATGAAAGTTATGTCCAGTGACCAGTGCAATTTTTAAAGCCATGAGGAGGTTTTACCATTGAGATACCTTGAGTGACAAAGGCTTAGTGTATTCATGGTTCTTTCCATTATTTTTCAAATACATAATTTTCAGACCCTTTAACAGCAGGGTTAAAGGTTAGAGGTTGTTCCTCTGTGGTCAAAGTCTGTCTTATTAATATTCTTTTTAAAAATATGACTTCTGGAATTGTCAAAATGTATTCAAGACTATTGTATAACTATGTAAGTTTTGTAGACAGAGCTAAACTTAATAACCACTTCGGCTTGCTATGGGCCTGCTTGCTTCAATTTTAAGTAGTAACTAGGTAGCATGGACTTTGTGTGTGTAAGTATATGGATGAAAGAGAAAGTGATGGTGAACAAGGGTTGGGATTTGCTTCTTGTATGTAGTTTATCCCACAGTGCCCTTCCATCAGCAAACATAACATTTAAAAATGGATCCATTGTTCTGTGAAAACAGATCTGGAAGTAGAAATAAGTCTTTCTTTTAGCTGTATGGATGTTCCACTATGATCCAATGATTGGACAACAGATGGACAAACACATAAACACTAAATAAGAAATACATGCCAATTCATGTCCCAGGATTTATTCATGAGCTTATGAAAACTTGAAGACTTATGTGCAGCTATGCATATTTATGAAGCTGAAAAAAATGGTATATTATTATTTCCTAACCTACAGGGCTCTTGATTTTATGTGTGCGTAAAATGACTATAATTTTGAGATGAAACATTTTTCACCTGCATCTGTCTTCTTATATGATGTGTGAAAAAGAAGGGCCCCAATATCATATCGATTCATCTAGAGTCATAAAGTTAAAATTGAATTCAAGACCTAGTCTGACTATTAGATACAGTCAATTCTTTGCTGTTTGCTTTATTAAAGAGTTTAATGACTTTGAGTGGTCCGTTAAGTTCCCACTAAAGGCAGTCAAAGCCAGCATTAGCCACATAAAGAGCCGAGTCCAAGTTTATGCCGCAAAAATTGGGTCTTGTATTATTCGTTACTCGGTGGGGTGAGATAAAAGTGGAACTGATTTCTCATGCTGAACATCCGGAAAAAAAAGCAAGAGTAATTAACATTTTTGAGTGTTCCTATGTGCCAGGCATGGTTAAAAGCAACTTACCTGTATATTAAAGCAACTTACCTGTATATATTAATCTCATCATTAACTGGGTAATGCTATTGTTCCATTATACGAATAGTAAACATGAGCAGAGGAGCGATTTCATTGCTAGTAAATAATGGAGTCAGATTTCAAATTAGGCAAAAAATTTCTAGAGTCAACATTTCACTTTTCTGTTATGTTAGCTGTTTCCCAAATAAATCCAAGTAACATTTTAATCTAGTGGTAATGCTATGCATATTTCATTCTCCCATTATTCACTCAATTATCTACATAACTCTGTTGAAAACGTCAACAACTAGGCATTCGCTATCTGAAAGTTGAAAGTACAAGATGCCAATATTTTGGGTTTGCCTCAGACTCCTCTGCCTTATAAAACTTTTCAAGGAAAATGCCTCAGAGTTTTTGGGAGCTGCCTCAACCATCTCAATCTGTAGATCTGAAACTTTGTAGCACGACTCAGTCATCCCAGCCACAGCTTATCCATGGGATGGGTACATGACTTAGACTGAGCCAAATGACCCCTGCCTTGGGAATCTGGGGAGGGTCCCTGGGTGCCTCAGTTACGACACATAAAACATGAACACTTTTTGAAAGGAACACTCCCCTATGTGGACTTGGGAGCAGTACAAGGTAAGAAAAAAGTACATTCATGGGGAAAAGCCAAGACAAAAGACACAAAATGAAGGTCTCCCAAGTTTCCCACAAGAGCTCCAATCCTGTGGCCCATTTCTAAAGCCTCGTGGACTTCATGCCTTCCAGTTCCATCACATTCTTGGGTTTCCATATAAACTTTGGGATATCTTTCTGGTATCCTTTCTCTTTTGGCTTTAGCTGGTTCTAATTACGTTTCTATTACTTGCAACCAAAAGAATTCTAACTAGTTTACAGAGAGACACCATTACCTTTAGAAAAGTTATACATATTTTATATATATTTATTATATTTAATGAAATACATTTAGAAAGCACTTTTTAAATTTTTGCTGAAACATTTGTCAAATATTTTCACCAGCTACCTCAATCTGAAGGTTAACCCTTTGACGGGAAAGATGAGAAAGGATAGTTGAATTTTGCTAGGCAAGACTCATCAATAAAATGAGTCATTTACAGCTCTGCTTCCTCAAGGGCATGTAGTTTTCTTCATGTTTATTATGTAGGGTCATGAAATAAAGCCTCCAGCATGTCAAAAGAATGCTAAATGTACCATATTTCTTTTGACCTCTATTTCAAGGTCCTGAGTCAAAATGTTACCTGACTTGGGCATCTTTCCAGCCAGGATGTGGGCCTCTCAAGAGCCAGAGGCTCTGGGACATTGGATATGAGCCAGGTGTTCATGTGGGCAGAGTAGTGGAACTTGAAGAATAATGAAAGGCCCTGCCCACCTCCAAATATTTTCTTCAGATGCCTTTCCCAGTGAGAGTGCTTTAGTGAGGAAAAGGAAAAGAATAAAACCTCAAAACCATTCCACCACTGTCGAATTATTTTGGTCAAATGCCAAGTCAGGAGTAGAGATAGTCATAGAATGAAAGTGCTGTCAATCAAATGAGCAGTGACCAAGATGGTCCATTGACCGGGTAGTAAAAAATTAAATCAGAGCCAGCTCTGTGGCATTAGTACAGCCTGTATTTTATTTAACTGAACAATTCTCAAGTTAGGTGGTACAGGAATTATTATTATTATTATTATCAGGAATCAGGTGGCTGGGATGTAATACTGGTGTTTCATTTAGTGAGAGTATTTACTCTGTAATAGTTAATGAATGCTCAGTATTTGAGAGAGAAAAAGAATAGGAAAAAATTATCACAGGTAACCTGAGTTAATGTTCAAAAGAAATCACTGCAGTCATAGTTTGGCTGAACAGTAAATGGTTCTCTCAAATATTTGAGAAAAGTCATTTGCTGCTTAATTTAATAGGTCCTTCTTATTTTGCTCAGGGGTCCTGGTAGTCATGTCCATACTTGGCTGTAGATACAGATTCAGCATATGTAGTCAAAATGACGGCATAAGGGGCAGAGGAATAAAAGTAGCCAGAGCCTGGAGGCAAAGGACAAATTTCTGGAGCTGAGGAGTAGTAAGTATTTGCCAAAACAGAGTCACCTAGGTCAAAAGAGCTGTAGGTCAGAGTACCCAGCAGATTCTCTAAAAGCCCAGGAAAGTACTCCCAAGAGAATCAGCTGTCCACTGACCCCAAGAGCCCCAGGTCTGTCTAAACCAAGTTCAAGCAAGACCTTTTCTATGTACTTACCACTTCTTTCTCCTCAGTTCCTAACAGAGAAGCAACAGAAACTGGGTGGCAGGCCAGGGCAAGGAGGACAAGAGCAAAATAAAAAAATAGAAAAGGTATCATTAGAACTACATTTTCCACTGAAGCTTTCAGCCTAAAGCAAGGGCTGGGGAGAACGTGACATCATGTCAAGTTAAGACTTGTGATTACAATCTGAGACAAGCCATCTAGTTTCTGAATGAGAATACACTCATTTGCAACTTAAAGTGACCCAGGACTCAGTTACCTAAAACTGAACAGAAAAGTCAAGGAGTCTTTGAGAAATTTTAGGCAGGGACCAATGACAAATACATTTTATGAGGCGGCAATGGGAGACAAAAAGAAAAAGTTCACTTTAATTATACCCTGAGTTTATCTTGTTCATTAATTTGGTAGAATAACTAAGCCATTATTATTTTTCAGGCAGTGTGCTAAGTGCTTTTCATGTATTATCTCATTTCTTTTTAATTCTCACATCAAATATACAAATTAGATATAATTATCTCTATTATGAGGAAAATGAAGCTTAGAGAAGTTCAGTATTTTGCCCAAGGTCACACATCTAGTAAATGGAAGAGCTAGGATAACAAATAGGTCTGATTAATAAGTTCATGTTCTTAACTACTGTGATTTCAACCACTACCATGTACTATTGGCACAAAGAAATCATTCATAATTCAGTAAAAAGGTTTGAGGGAAAGATCTTTTATGAAACAGCAAGTAAAACATCCCAGTTTTATAAGTTAAAAAGTATTCTTTACATGTATTTTCGTGTGCGTATGACTGTGTGAAATATTTTTAAAGTCTGGATAAATACTATGATTTTTCTTTAGTTTGTTGGGGGATTTTCCTTCCATTTGCTTACCTTTGTTTCTAAATTGTTTTTTACTACTATTGCTTTTGTAAAAGGAAAAATAATCACTTTTTTTTATTAATTAAAGTATGTCTCTTCTCTGTCTTGTGTTTTATTTCCTTGAGTTTAATTGTGTGACTGGTGTTTATTTATTTTTTAAATTTTATTGGAGTATAGTTGATTTACAATGTTGTGTCAGTTTCAGGTGTACAACAAAGTGAATCTGTTATGCATATACATATATCCACTCTTTTTTAGATTCTTTTCCCATATAGGCTATTACAGACTATCAAGTAGAGTTCCCTGTGCTATACAGTAGGTTCTTATTAGTTATTATTTTATATATAGTAGTGTGTATATGTCAATCCCAGTCTTCCAATTTATCCCTCCCCCCTACTCACCCCCTGGTAACCATCAGTTTGTTTTCTACATCTGTAACTCTATTTCTATTTTGTAGATAAGTTCATTCGTACCCTTTTTTTAGATTCCACATATAAGTGATATCATATATTTGTCTTTCTCTGTCTGACTTACTTCACTCTGACTGCTGTTTCTTTAAATTGATTTCACTATTTCTATCACTAAGTTTGTTTTAAATTGGTCAATTCTGCCCTCCCGAGTGGCTCAGCTTCTCCTGGTCCCTGTGTTGATTGACAGTGCCTGAAGCTCCCCAAAAGTGCTTCACAGTTAGGGAGACAGCTTGCTTCCTCCTTCAGTCAAAGATGACTGATCATTTCAGAGCTTACTGCACAAAATCTACACAGTAATTATTTTTTATCAAAATATAACTATAAAAAATACAATGAAACTGTAAGGCACCATTTATATAACATTCAGAAA
Organism: Balaenoptera musculus; assembly: GCF_009873245.2. Taxonomy (NCBI): domain Eukaryota; kingdom Metazoa; phylum Chordata; class Mammalia; order Artiodactyla; family Balaenopteridae; genus Balaenoptera; species Balaenoptera musculus. The sequence continues at coordinate 20,406,986 of NC_045796.1, forward strand.
AGGAAAAATGAGAGGAATAGAAAACAAATCAGTGGTTTCCAGAGTCTGGGGAAGAAGGAGGGGTTGACTACACATAGGCAGAGGGTAATTTGGGGGGGGGTAATAAAATTGTTCTATAAAGTGGTTACACAACTGTATATACCTGTCAAAACCTGTAGAACTGTACACTAAAAATAGTGAGTTTTCAGTAGGTATAGTCTATCTTAATTTTTTGAAGTGAGAAGAAATACAACATAAATCCTGATGTTCCATTGTTGATTTTGCTTTTTAGTCATATGAGAAAAATAATATTCAATAAAAGAGCTTATTGCTCAAACTCCTTTCTTTTTGCCAACACCGCTATGCTTAATTTTTCTTCTCCTCTGGGTCTCTCTTCTCTTCTCATGGTTAACAAGTTCACTAAAGAAAACCCTTACAGCTACACATCATAAAGGTATTGTCTCCCTCCTTACCCTCCATATATCCTAGATCAAAGATTAATTTATTTTAATTCTATGTTTCAAATAATTAACTCAATCTTTAAATTCCATTATGAGGAAAAGGCTTTTTCTTTAAGAACAAATGCTTAAGATCATTATTTTATTCATTCTGGAAAACATCTAGAGCAGTGGCTTTTGATTATGGCTGCACAATGGAATCACTCAGGGAGCTTTGTAAAAATCACTGGACCCGGGATCCTACCTCCAGGGATTCAGACATATTGCTGGGATACAGATTGAACACAAGGATTTTAAAATCTTCCCAGATTATTCTAACGTGCAGCCAAAGTTCAGAGCCACAATCTAAAGTTTTCAAAATAGACTTTTTTTCTTATAGAAACTTCTTCTTTCATAGCTATTCCTAAAGAAGGAAATGCTTATTTTTAGTAAGAAAAGTGTGTGTATATACAGAAAGCCATCACACTGTGATTTCCTCACCTGATGAACTGATTTGAGATTGTGTTAATGACTAATGATGATTCATTACATTTCCTTTCCAGGTGACAACTGTAGCTGCACAAAGATCACAGTAGCACCTCACCTTGGCATTCTGGCTGGTCAGTGGAGGTGACAGGGGTGGAGCAGTAGGAGAATCATATCACCTAGTTTCTCAAATTGTACTTGGTTGGCAGCTATCTGCTCCACCTGGGCATAAGAAGTAACATTACGTCACATGAAGATAATTACAACATTGATCATAAAAGGAAAAAACAGAATCAATTCACAGGTGGGAATAAAAATGAAATATGAACAGCCAAGTCAGCTCAGATTCACAAGAAAAGGGGAAAAGATAGATGATTTCATATGTTTTGTTGATGGTGTCCAGTCCAGAATCATGGCTGGCTTTCCCTGACCAAACCTCCTGAGAGTACAGCAGGCACCCAATCAAAATAGACAAAGATTCTTCTGGAGAAGTAAAGCTGGTAAGAACATGTATACTTTTGATACTTACTGATTGTAGGACCCTACTAGAGATGGTAAAGTCTGTGCTGGACATCAAAAGGCCTATGTAATCCTTCCACTCCAGCTTTCTGGGTGAATTCAATGAGTAGACCATCTTTACCCTCAGTTTTCACATCTATTAAATGACTGTAAGAAGTACAATCTATGTAGGTGAAAGTATTGATTAGATAATAGAACATTATATAAGTACCATAAGTCAAGGCATTGTCACCTAAATAATAACCTCTTATTTCAATTCACAGAGAGGCTAATAAAGCCTAGGGTCTTCTACATGACTGTATTACCTTCCTGTCTCCTTGCCCCGAAGCCCTCTTTTTCATCACTGGAGCTACTTAGCTTGGTTGATTCTTATCAGACAAGGCTTAAGGAGACTTGGACCAGTGATCCACTATAGAATTAGACTTATTTTAGGTTCTGCACACTGCCCCCAGAACCTCAGCTCTCTAACTGAGCTCTGGCCTTTTCTTCCCATTCCTTAGTCCTTGTTCTCATGTTTTGAACTCTCACCTGGTTCCTTTCAAATGTCTCTACTATCTTGCTCTGTCCAGTTCTCCTGGGTTCTAAAGTCTTAGCCCTGAAAATGTGTGACCAGATTGCCTTGATTTTTGTCTGTCCTACAACTGGAGGCTCCCAGGCTTCCAAGCCAAGCCTTCCTTCACTCTGGGCTGATCTACTTAAGATTTCCCATCTAACCACCTAGACACTAAGGACAGCTATAGCTCATTAAGATTTTCTGTCAGCCAAGACCTATGCTAAGCACTTTTGAAGGGAGATATTATCATTGGATAGAAGGAAACTGAGGCTTGGAGACCAGTGTTTGTATATCACAATGGCTTATTGGATGAACATAACTCAAAGGAGCCCAAGAGTTTTATGATATTCCTAACTTACTCCAGTATAATGTCAAATAAAGCATTAAATATGGAATCCAGAATTTAGGTCCCTCCATCAAAGTGAAATCAGCTCTTTCTATTAGTCACAAAAAATTATTAGTCAGAATTAAAGAAAACTTTGGGTTATCACAGGATAGTCATCCAACCTCTCTGAATTATTACTGAAGAAGAAATAGTCAAACAAAGCTCAAGAGCTCCTGAAACTAACCTCAATATTTTCTAAAGTGTCTTTATGGAAGACTTTGATGGTATTTAATTATTTTCCATCTTAAAATGGTCTTTCATTTTGACTGAGCTACGGTTGTATTTAGGATGAATGAATTAGCCTTAGTCATTCCTGTGATCCCATGACCCATTCAATTATTCATTTATTTAGTATATATTTATGGAGTGCCTACAATGTGCCATGAATGGTGTTAGGGCTGGATACACAATAGTGAAGAAAACAGACATGGCTATAACCATCTTGGCACTTAAATCTAGTAGAGGAGGGAGATAATAAATAAAATAATTTTAGATAATGAAAAATCACTATTAAATAAACAAGGTTCTTTAACAGAGAGAATGTATTGGAAGTGTTGCTACACTAGATATGATTAACAAGAGAGGCATCTCCAAGGAAGAGGCATTTAAACTGAGACCAGAAAAATGGGAATACCCAGTCATGACATGTGAAATGTAGGGGGTGGAGGAAGAGTGATCCCAGCCTGAAGCTCAACAAGTGTAAAAATAATACAGCAGCAAAAAGATTGGTGTGTTTCAGCAACAGTCAGTGCTATGTTTAGAATAGAACAAACAAGTGGGAATTTGGCCCGAGATGAGGCTGGGAAAGTGGAAAGTTCCAGCACCTGTGGAACCTTGTAGGTCATGGAGAGGAGCTGGGGTTTCATTTTAAGCCTGTTGGGAATCTGAAGATGTATTTGTGATGGCTAATTTTATGTGTCAGCTTAACTGGGACATGGAGTGCCCAGATATTTGGTTAAACATTATTCTGAGCATTTCTGTGTGAGTGTTTTTGGATGGTGTTAATATTTAAATCAGTACACTGAGTAAAGTAGATTGCTCTCCTCAATGTGGGTGGGCCTCATCCGATCAGTTGAAGGCCTGAAAAGAACTAAAAGGCTGACACTTCCCAAAATAAGAGAGGATTCTTCCTGCCTGATTGCCTTTGAACTGGGACATCAGCTTTTTTCCCCTGAAACATCAGCTCTTCCTGGGGCTCAAGCCCACTGGCCTCTGATGGGAGATTCATCATCTGCTCTCCTGGGTCTCCAGCTTGCTGACTCATCCTGCAGATCTTGGGACTTGCCAGCTTCCATAATCATGTGAGACAATGCCTTATAGTAAATCTCTTTTACACACACACACACACACACACAGACACACACATAGTTGGTTCTGTTTTCCTGGAGAAACATCTCAGTGTTCCTGGAGAACCGTGACCAGTACAGCACTAAAGGTTTTTTTTAAAGCAAATGATTGATATAATCCAATTTTATTTCAAGAACATCTCTGATTAAAGCATGGAGAATAGTGGATTCAAGGGAGGTTGCAGTCAGTATATTACTGCTTCTAAATATTCTTTGGCCCTCCCTGTGAAAGGATATACCACCTGCCCCTTTGGAATCAGCCTTGGCCCTGTTACTTGTTTTGGCCAATAAAGTATGAGAACAACTTATGCCACATCAGAGCAGAAGTTCTAAGAGCCACTGTGAAATTTTGTCATTATTCTTTTTCCCTCAGCCAGGAGGGCAGCATGTCCCAAATAAGGGCTTCTCCTTCAGCCTAGATCCTTAAGTAAAGAAGACCCATGAAGCAGAGGCACAATCAATACATAATGTGAGCCAAAGACAAACACCAGTGTAGGCCACTGAGATTTGAGGATTGCTTGTTACCACAGCATTAGGTGGAGTAAGCTGACTGATATAGAGAAGTCACAAGACTGCTGCATTTGTCCAGGGAAGGGAAGCTTGTGACTTAAAAAGAATAGGAGCAATAAAGATAAAGAGGAGTAGAGAGGCTTGAGATACTTTGCATATTGTGATGGTTAATTTTATGTGTCAAATGACTTGGCTGTGGTGGCCAGTTGTTTGGTCCAATACTTGTCTAGTTGTTGCTGTGAAGGTATTGATATCTGTGGATGAGATTAACATCTATAGTCAGTTGAATTTAAGTAAAGCAGGTAAACCTCCAAAGTGTGGGTGAGCCTCATGCAGCTGAAGGTCTGAAGAGCAAATATCTGAGTTTCCCAGAGAAGAAGGAATTCTGCTTTGAGACTTTGAAGTAGAAATTCTGCCTGAGTTTTCAGCCTGCTGATTTAGCCTATGGATTTTGGACTTGCCAGGCTCCATAGTCATGTAAGCCAATTCCTTAAAATAAATCTTAATCTCTGTTTCTTTTTATATATATATAATATATTCTCTATGACTCCATATATATAAATATATATTCCATCTCTTTCCATATATACATATATTTTATATATTATATAATCTCTTTCCACATATAGAGAAAATGTTATTACAATAATATATTTATTATATATTTAAAATATTATAATAATATATTATTAAATAATAATATACTTCTTGCCTGTGCACCTTGGTGGATGTCTATGAATGGTGGTTGTGTCGGGTAGAAAAAAATGAACCGCTAATCCAAAAAACTCTCGAACATTTTTGTTGCTTAAACTCTTAAACAATGGTTAAGAAAAGTTCGGACAGCCATTGGAATGTCATTGATAAAAATTTAAAAGGCGACAAAGTATTATTGGTTTATCTGGGCTTTACGGAGAATAAAAAAATCTATACTGGAACTATGAGCAGCCAACAAGAAAGCCTAGTAAAATAAAATACTCCCTGAAACGGGATACTGATTGTCCACGTTACTTAGTAATGCACAAGGAGAGCTATTCACTAGCATCCTAGCCACCTTAAAATGCTACTTTGAAAATCATCAAGGTGGAAGCAAGCTCCCAAGATGCACTGAGTTTCAAAAATCTCATGCAAAACAGTTACGTCCTTCCTTCTTGAGCTCCCCCTCCCCTCACACCATCAGCCAGGCGGGGCCACAGACAGAGAAAGCCAAGACCTGTAATGATGACTTCCAGCCAGTGGTGGCTGCAGGAATAAAACATTAAGAATTCCTCCCAGCTCTCCCACTGGGGTGATCCTTCGTTACAAACAGAGAGGGTATAAACCGGCAGCATCTGTGCCACCAGCGTGCACACCACCACAGGTCTGGTCAGGAGGCCAGACTAAGAGAGCACCTGGAGGTTCCTAACAGAAAATGATGGGGCTCAAGAATTGCATCTACCCATGCACTCCTAGCTGGGAATCTCAGTTCTTCTACAACGGAAGACAGAAATTCACATGCACCATCAAGTTGGGCAGTTAGTTCATTACAGTCTAATGATCACAGGCAAAGGGACCAACACAAATTTTTTCTTGAAAGGTTTACCTATGTTTACAACTGTAAATAAGTATGATAATGATAATTAGAGTCTAATTTTCAACTTCACTCCAGGGTCTCCTGCTAATTTCTCCTTTTTGCTTATTGCCTTAAATCTTTTTAAAAGGTGAAGTCCCTTTAGCATCCACCTGAATACTTTTTTTAATTGAGCTTCAGTTATGTGTTCTTGTTTTGACTCTTCAGCAGCTACTGGAAACCTTCTCAGTAGAAGAGTGCTAAGATCCTTTTCTTAGAAGTGTACTTGCTTCTGCCAGTGAAAAATGTTATTTATGATTTTAATGAGCAGAGATTTTCATTTTTGACTTCTTTAAAAGATGGAATGTCCAAGGATACAAGGCTTGTTGAAAAAAAAGATAATGTTTATAGTGGGAACTAGCTGTAGGTTACCGTGGCCTCTCCTTGATCCCCAACTTTCCTCTTTTTTCCCCCATTTTAATTTTTCAGGCACTTTTTTCCCTTCCCCTTGACCTTCATAGTTGGTCCCATAGGACCAGAACTGTGTGCTGACCAATCTCAAAATACTAAAGTCTAAACAGAACGATGGCAAGGACAAACCCAAACAGCACCAATTTATCTTTTCCTTCCCCACAGCTTTAAGATTCAATGGAGAACATATATTTAAACCAGCAGTTAAACTCCCTACCATCACCCTAACTGCTGAAAATAACTATGGAAGTTCAAAAGCAGAAGCTGTGAATCACTAAGAAAGGACCACATCAGGGACTTTATATTGTGAGGATACAACTTTCCTTGCCTCTGCTGCACCCAGATCCTTCCAGCAATCTCTCTTAGATTCCTGCAAGACTGGACTCAGGCAAATCGCCAGTCAAAGGGACACATTTAAGCTATGCTCATGCTACTCCACAAAAATCTTCCAGTGTTTTTAGTAACTTAAATAAAGTAGAAAAGCAGAATCCTCAAAACTCTCTTTTCTCCAGTGCTTCACTCCCTCCCATGTACCACAGGCACCAGACCCCCAATGCTTACTAAGCTAAGGAGCCCCTTTCCCCTCAGGTGCAGCAACCCCACTGAGCAAGAAGAGGCATAGGTGGAAAGAGAGGCAACTCCTTTATTCTTCTCCACTGCTCTCACGACTTCCTCTCACCCAGCTGAAGAGTATTCTTATGTTTTCCCTGATCGTTCCCCCACTGAAGGAGTCATGTATTGGGGAAAATTGTTTTCCAACAGTCCCTATGCCTAACATCATAGGATTAAAGCCCAGCCAAGTAGTTTGGGGTGGGGCAGTTTATATTCCCATCACGTGACAATCATCCATCTATATTGCCACAGAGAAGGTGCTGGCAGGACTAGGTCCTTTCTTTATCTTGCTCTTTGTCGTGATGTAGGCATGAATTTTGAGAATAAACTTTAAGCAGGAAGCTCAGCCTTCACGAACTTAGAAGTTTCAATCCATTTCCTCTGTTCTAGGGGAAATATTAAATTGATACTATTCTAACCCAGGGCAAGCAGGAAAAGAAAATGAGGGTGGGAAGAAAATTATTGAGCATAGATTTACTTTCAATTTTGCCATTCACCTTCCAATATGGTATCTCATTAATCGAAAAACTATCCTGTAAATCAGGTATTATTCTTCCCATTTTTAAAAAATTTGAGTAAATAAGCTAAATGGTTAAGTAGCTGTCTAAATTTAACTCAGAGCCATGTAAATTAGAGAATTTACTCACAAATATCCATTTTTTCCTAATCAAACACACTATCTTTCAAAAACAAGACAAAACAAAGAAGGGTGGGAAATTCACAAAAGAAGGGGAAATTAACAGAATCATTTTACTGATAAGCAGGCAACTCTGCAAGTGCTTTCTTGGCTCTGGCAACGTCCAGATCACAGCCACTGACAAAATCCCTCCAATTTGATACAATCTCTTTAGCTTAAAAATGATTCCTGTTAAAGAAATAACACAGAAAATAGTACATTTTAAACAATTCTTTATCATTTATACTTTTAGTGAAAGAGCTCTCAATCCTTTGGGGAAGAAGAGCCACTTTTAATTTCCCCTAGAGCATTGAAAACCCTGAGCATTTGGAACTCCTCTGCCGGAACTGTGTTCAGGGCCAGTTTATCAACCACATAAGGATAACTGTTTCATTGCATGTATTCACATTTTTTTAACCCAGCTTGTTTATCTGCTTTTTTTTGTTGGGCTCTAAATAACTTTTAGTTATCTCCAAAATGAAATTCGGTATTAAAGGATAAAGATTGGCTACTGCCGAAGACTGTCCAAAAAAATGTATGTTGGATTCTGAAAAGAATTCCAAGGACATTTTGAGCAAAAGCAGAAAAACAAGGGTAAATATATGAGTTCCAAGGAGTTAATTTTTGTTGGGGCTCAAACTCCTCTGAATGCAAAACTTAGGGTATGTTTGTCATCATTTTCATTACCTTCAGAGTAGCATTTCCACTTATAGCATAAAAATTAAAAAATTTAAACCCTTCCTATTTCCTAGATTTAGGAATCCAGGCAGAGCATTTGACATGAACCTGTATGATTCACAGAGGTTCTTAGAGCCTTGCTTTTTGGCAGTATGATTTTCTGTTGGTGTGAAACTGTTGTAAGATAAAGGGATATATATACTCAGAAGAATCTTGAAGGAGTAGGAGGGAGCACTGCATAATGTGTAAAAAGTCCAAGCATAAAGCACTCAGATGCTGCTAGAATCCCCACTTCCTGAGATCTTCTCAAAAGCATGAGAACTTGACTCATCAGTTGCAACGGACATTGGCAACAAATAAAAACTGGAGCTAGAATGTTCAGCCAAGTAGTATAGGACTAAGAAAGAAAAAAAGATAGAAAGAACAAAAAGATAGAAAGAAAAAAAGATAGAAAGATTGTCCAGATGTGGCACATGTTGGAAAACCTGTTCATGATGTTAAGGACAAAACACAGAAGCACAAGATTGAGGCCTCTTTGCCAGGATTGATAAGGAAGGAAGGAAGGAAGGGAGGGAGGGAGGGAGGGAAAGAAAGAGAGAAAGGAAGAAAGAGAAAGAAAAATAGAGCTTATTGTCTGAGAAGAGAACTTTGTGGAAACTGACAGGCAAACAATCTCTTGGGCCAATAATAATCTGAACATTAGGAGCATGTGTGCTCAGAACTATTGAAGCAAGTCTCTACTGGGAGACAATTCTCAATAGGCCTCTCATGTTTCTGCTGAAGGCACTGACAGCCTTTTCTTCTGGACTATCTTTTCAAGGGTCTTTGCTAAGCAAACAACTCTGGAAGATAGAAGGAATGTCTCCCTCTGGGGCAGGGGCAGATTTTTTAAGTTTTTTTTTTTTTTGTCTATGACAATAAAGATAATCTCTCTCTCTGGGACAAATGTTGAACATTATTTGCTGACAGTCCCTTTAAAAGAATGTTTCCTCAGCTTTGATTCATTACCTGGCACACAAGACCCCTGTGTGTGTAACATCTACCTGGGCTGCCCTGTAATGTCCCACTTGGGACTAGGGGGCAAGGGAAATAAATGTGAACATGACACCTATAAGGCCTGCTGTGCCAAAAGTAAAAGTCCTCTGTCTCAGACGCAAGCGTCTTGTGTCTTCTGCTAGCATCGACCATGAAACTGTGTCAGGCTACCTTTTTTTATTGCAAGAAGGGTAATACTTCGGACCTTTCACAGTTCTTGGCATTCTGCAAATTCCAGAGAGAGAATCACATATGATGCTTTTTATAATATCTCTCAAAGCAACAACTTTTTATCTTCTAGGAGACAATTAAAGTGACATAGATGTCAATGAGAAAAAGACAGGTACAAGTATGAGGAGACAAAAAAAAAAAACCCACTATCAAGCACAGGATGAAAACAATATTTTAAGTGACTTATAAATAAAGATAATAGATAGATATAGATAGATGGATAGATATATAGAGAGATAGGTATAGAGATAGATGACAGATACATAGATAGGTACAGAGATAGATGATAGATAGATACATAGATAGATAGATAGATAATAGATAGATAGATGATAGATGACAGAGACAGACAAAGACAGGGACACAGAGACGGAGAATAAAGTGCATATTTGGGGGTGTGAGTGTACATGTGTATCTGTGTTTTCATGTGTGTATATGGATACTTGGCATTAATATGCAAGTTAAGAACACATGCACATAAGAATAAAATATGTTTTCAGATTTTGCAGTTCAGAATTTGTATTTTAAAAAATATATCTCAGACAAGATTTTGAGCCCCCCCATCAATGAGATGAGTAGAGGATGAAGTCAGTTGGTTTTCTCTTTATTTTTCTCTTTGATTTCTATCTTTGGTGAACCTTCAAGAGAAATGATGCTGTATGAAAATTATGTCTAAAATTGGATCATTCATTTCAATTCTATTGCTTGTTCCCTGAAAGAAAAGTGGAAGAGCAATAAACGATCTCTCACCTCAGCATTATCAATTTGTATTCACTGTGCTTTATATCTCCCATTCAGACACGGCTGTGTCCTGACCTTCCTTTTAATTTAGTTCCAGCGTATCTTTAGCATTTCATCTCATGGTCAGTCTCAAAAACTTCTGGAGCATTTCGCAGCTTCCTGAGGTTACATTTCGAAAAGATCTCGACCTGTTACCTTATTTTTTACAATCGTCACTTAAACACAATGAACTCTCTTGTTTCAGAGACCTCAGATAGCCTTGGACTTTGTTTCTTCAGGAAAGTTGGTATATCTGCACTAATCTGGGCAAGAAAAATAACTTGAGGCAAAATGTAGGTTTTATCTAACCCCTGGAAGCCATTTCAGCAGCACGCACTAAGTAAGAAAACCTTTAATCTCCCCTAAGCCACTGAGAACGTGAAAAAGACTTCACTTCGTTGGAGCAGCTGACATGAGGTCAGAGCCTCAGAGGTGAGCCTCCCAAGTTATAGCCCCCCAAAACCTCCAGAATCTATGTCGTGCTCACTTGGGTTTCTGATACAACTCCTTTTGCTTGCCGTTATTCATTTCTTCCCTATGAACACTAAGTCTCACAACGAGTGAGGGGATTGGGAATTTCTTTACCCTCAAGGCAGTGAGACTCATCCAGTGAGGACCTAATAGCTCCCATCACTTCCTGTCTCACTCTTCCTGCTTTAGGAACACCAAGCTATTTACATTTATTGTTATACCTCCCCTTCCTGACCATAATTTACCTGCACAATAGAGGTTTAATTTCTAAATTATTTTTTAACCTTGCTTCCATTTCAAAGGGATACTTCATCTCATTCTTAATGTGAGGTCTCTTCGAAGAAGGTTTTTGTCTCTCACTTTTGACCTCATTACTTTTGCTGTAACAGTGGTTCTGTTTTCCAGAAGAATATATATTTCTATGAAAGTTATTGAAAGAACTCTTTTTGCTGACTTGCTTAATAAGAAGTGAAGTTAAAATAAAAACTGTGCACAACAAAGGCTCTCAGGTGGGAGGGTTTATTACCCCTGCTGGTCCTGACTCTCTCCCAAGAGCTCGTTATTTCTGCTTCTTAGAGTTGTCAGCTTTGGATGCAAAACAAAACCACAGAGTATCTTTTCCAGACCTCCTTAAGGTCTAGCCAACTGTCACCAGCATCATATCTCCATTTAGAAAGTTTCTAGTCCTCTGTAGCCTTTCTTTGCTTTTAACCCAAACTTTTCCCACTTTGGAATCTCTACTTCTTTTCCCAAGTCCTCTGGCTTTGTTTCTTTTCACAGAACATTTGTGGAGCAGTTACACCTAAAGATCCCTGATTTTCCTAAAAGATAAAAACTTTCCTTGATCCAGCTGCCAGCTCTGTCACCTTCCTGAGCCCCTCTTAGATGACTTGTCCCTATGTGAATTTCTTGGGATCTTGTCATTGCAATTTTATGTAGCAGAACTATTTTAAACATACATTAAGAGCATGCTTTTGATTCACCACCAAACTGTTTTCTTTAGTTATTCAACAAACATATCGAGTGTCTATTATGTGCTGGATAAGTTGCTAGGCACCAGGAACATGAGATTCATTAGATATGGTTCCTGCTTTCTTTGAGGTTACAACCTCTCAGAAATATTAACAGGTGTTTTCTTTTGTTGTACATAATCGATCACTAACACTCCAGCTTGGAAATATCAAAGGTATTCATCTCTTTGAATCCCTTCTCAACGCTGTATCATAACTTTCACTGGGTAATCTACATAAATAAGCAACTCCCCATGGGTAAAACTTTTTTTAAAAGCCTAGATAGAAGGACACAGCCTTTTTACATAGATTTTTACACTATAAGCTATTTAAGGAAGAATTATCTTAAAGTGAAAATGAAAAAGCTCTGAACCAACATTGAGAATATCTGGGCTCTGTCACAAAAAAGCTAGATGGCTACAGAAAAGCCACTTAACCTTTTGAATTTCAGTGTCTGCATGTGTTAAATGATGGGTAGGAGTAAATGTTCCCTTAGCTCTCAGATCTAAAATTCAATGAATCTAAATGTAAAAGTATTTCAGTTATGAAACACTGTTCTAAACACATTTCTCATGGAAATTCAGTGAAATGTTAAAATTCAGCCAGCAGACATAGGAGAATTCACTGGATAAACAGATGAGAAGTTGCACTGAAATTCCCTACCACGAGCAATCTAGGAGGATGGTCAGGCCTGCCCAGGGGTATGAGAGATATTTGGCTCTCAGCCTGCTCCACAGCTCAACTTCCTCTCTCAGCAAAGTCAGGTCCAGTGCCATCAAAAGATTTTGGGTTGGCTATGACTTTTCTTCTGTATTTGGTGATGATCTTTCCAAATTTATCAGCACAATTAGATTGAAAAAAAAAGCTATTTGTTATTGGATATGCAGGATGATCAGGTCGTGGTAATCAGATCAAGACAGAGAGCAACCCATATAATAATTATGTATATGTGTTGAAAATGGACCTTTTCTGTACTGTAGGGACCTGCCATTTCCAGTACTGTGGTCTGAAGAGAACCAGAAAATTAAAGGTAGTATTGCCTTTCCCAAGGACAACAAAATAGTGGCAACAGCAGACATTTTCTTCATGCAATTTTAAATATATATGGAGTTAAAGAAAAAAATGTTCATAAAATTTTTATGCAAAATAGTCTCAGAGATGAATACCCACTACTCACTTAATGATTAGTTGAGACTCATTTATTGGTTCTGAGGAAAAAATGTGATTTTTTTTTCCCTTGAAATAATCATTTTTGTTTCTGCTATGGTTTTTGTTAGAGATGTATTTTTAAGACTAGCTCTTCTTAGCCTTTGGTACTGTGTCTGCATACTATGAAACTGTTATTTGGCTTTTTCCTTATTGTATAATGGATGTCATAAACTGATATAAGCCCTAGTCTCTACTGGCTTAAGGGACATAAAGTCAATGATGGATCTCCAGTTTTCTGTTTTCACTGACAACAAAAGGCGTTCTAAATCAATAAGTTTACCATCATTAGACCTTGGTCAAATGTGAAATTACATAGCAAATTATTCATAGACATATAAATACTATTATAAAACAATGTCAGTGCAAGAATTACATTCATTTTCTACATTTCCCACGTTATATTTTGGAAACATACACTATTCATCATTAGAGAAACATGATTTAGCTCACAGCAACCCAAAACCTGTGCTACCAGAAGGAGATTTCCAATGGCTTTACTATAGATGTACATATAAACACTACTTGTATTTAATATGTGTGTTATCACCCTTTATTGTTGATCAGCCTCTCAGGGGCTGATCATAATACTTTAAAATGTCTAGAGATGTACAGATTCTATACAATTTGAACAGTAACAGCAATTTTCCTTGATGCTATATAAACTAAGTTAAAGAGTATATTGGATAGAAACAAATTATTTTGTTTTCTTTTTAGTGTTCAAATTTAAAGAGTAGTATCATATATACGTGTAACTGAATCACTTTACTGTACATTTGAAACTAACATAACATAAATTAACTACACTTCAATTAAAAAAAAAAATAGTAAAAAAAAAAAAAAAGTAGTATCAGGCCATAGTTATTAGGTGTCCAGAAACTTAGTGTGCCATAGTAAAGTAATCTTAAAAGGTGATAAATATTTACTGGTGTGTGGGTTAATGGATATGTTTGCATGTTTCCAAATTTTATGTGTTATGCAAACTAACTACAATATTAATTTAGAGTCACTAAAAGTTATCTCATAATTTTGTTATCTATGATCTTTTTTTCCAAAGCTATCATTTTTCACTCCAAATCTCACCTTCTCATAAACATTCTACCAGAAATTGCTGTGTGCTCACATAACTCATTTTATGGATTGAGGCCGTAAGTATTAACAAATTAACTGCAAGAGAATGTGGCAATTTAAAATTGTATCTATCCTCTTCAGAGCTTGCTGAGTCAGAGTCTATCAAGTGATAAAGATCAGTTTGGTAGATATAAACTAAATTGTAATTCTCAGATTAAGGGAGAAGCATGTATGAATGTGCAATATATGCTTGAAGCCAGTGGCTTCTGACACTTATACTTTTCATTCCCACCCATCTCCTCCATCAAAAATGGGGGTATCACTAGCATGTACCTCTCTTTTATAAGCCAACCAAAATGGGAACTCATTTGAAACTCTGAGTGATCGTCTTTTTTTTTTTTTTTTTTTAAAGGAATTCCTTTATTTTTATTATTTATTTATTTATTTATTTATTTTTGGCTGTGTTGGGTCTTCGTTTCTGTGCGAGGGCTTTCTCTAGTTGCGGCAAGCGGGGGCCACTCTTCATCGCGGTGCACGGGCCTCTCACTGTCGCGGCCTCTCCCGTTGCGGAGCACAGGCTCCAGACGCGCAGGCTCAGTGGTTGTGGCTCACGGGCCCAGTTGCTCCACAGCATGTGGGATCCTCCCAGACCAGGGCTCGAACCCGTGTCCCCCGCACTGGCAGGCAGACTCCCAACCACTGCGCCACCAGGGAAGCCCTGAGTGATCTTCTGATAGTGCTGACAAAGTGTCAAAGCAGAAAGCATATCTTGTGGTATCAAGTATGCTATAACATAATATGTCCTATAACATCATATATGTATATTGTAACATATAATATGTCAATAACATCTTTTCCAAGAATGTTATTGAATTATCCTGGAGCACACTGGCAGGATAAACCTGGAAGAAGAGTCCATCTTTCTCCATTAGAAAGGAAGATCACTGGAGTAACTTGTTGGGGGGCTTTGTCAGAAATTTGACTAGATGGTCCTGTTTGAAGACATTCTCTTACTAATCTTTGTCCTTCCATAACTTCAAAAATGCACTGTAATTTTCCCCCTCAGCAAGGCTGGTGAATTTAAGATTTTTTGATTTGGTTACATGTGTCAAATGAAATAATACATTTTATTAAAATACAAACAAACACAAGATGTTAATCTAAATTTACTAAATCATTTGATTGAAAGAAAAATTTTATTTAAATGGAGAAGCCAGAATACCTGAGTTGTTATAAGTTACCTATGAATTACATAAACTCTATAGATCGAGAAATTATAGGAGTATTATTATTAAACTGAAAAATGGAATTATAGGGGATTAAAGCATTAGATAAAGAGAATCCACAAATGGCACTCTGCATATATTTTAGTGATTCTTCCCCAAGTACCCAATTTCAAATAATTTGACCTATATCAGTAATCTACTTAAATTAAGCTTTCCACTGAAAAGTATCACACCAATTATAAAAGTTCTCTGGCGATTTCTATATATAAAGTATATTAAAATGTGAGCAACATAAATTCAAGCATAATGCTGAAATGACATGTTTTAAAACAGTTTCAATCATTTTTATCCATTCTTCTTTGTGCTTAAAACTTTGATGGGCATTACATTTGTTTTCACATTTCTCAGGAACTATCCTTGACATGTACATTTTCCAAAGTGAGTTCTTCATAAACATAGCTGTACTGAAGTTATTTTCCATTGGAGCAATGAGCAACAAGGGAAGTAAGAAGGCAAGTGGGAATTAACTTCTGCTTCACTCTCAAGGGAGATATCTACATATAAATGTATAACATACAATTTTGTCCTTTGTTGAGGGATTCAGACTTATCTTTGGAATTAATATTCATTCTGATTATGAAGATAAGGATGGCAGAGAATTAGTTCTGAAAAAATTGTGAACTTGATTATGCCTTTTTTTTTTGTAGGACTCACACTTGTTGTTATTGCATTTATACAATATCTATCCTTTCAAAAAAATAAAAGACTTCAGATCACACCCATTTGGGGTAAATTAAACTAGGAATTTTGAATTTATATAATCAATAGGGCAGACTAGAGCTTTTGAATAAAACCTTGTACTTGAAGGATTTTCAACCCAATTGTAGTTGGTGCCTTCAGACATGTCTTTTAGATTCTCCGTTAAGCAAGAATAAGTGCAAAATTATGAATGACAGAAACTTAGAGTAAGTGGGCTCCTAGGCAGGGGACAAATTTCTCTGATTGAGGGAGATAGTTGAGATGTCCAGAACCAAAGGAAAGAATTGAAATGCTCTATAAAAAAGGAACTCCTTGGGTTTTAATTCAAACATCCAACAGGTCTGTTCAGGTGGGTGCACAGTCACTTTTCTATGGAGTTGATCAGCATCTTAAGCCCTTAGTGGTTGAAGTGTTCATTTCACTCAGAGTGATTTTCTGTCATGGGCATCTCTCCAATGGGACAATGAAAAGTTGGTGGAAAACAGACTTCTCTTTTAAAAAAATTGCTTCTTGTGTCTATTTTGCAATTCAAGTGATATGGAAATTAATAAGGGTGTCGAGGGTTTTCATCAGGCTTGAGTGGATGCAGGACAGAGTGTCTTCCTACAGCACTGCTTTCTTGGAAACTGCAGTGTTAAGATAAATGTAGAATGTTGTATTGGCTTCGTTGTGTTTACGCCTGATCTGTAGAACTACACTTTGGCTGTGGAGCTGAAAGCAGGCCTTGGACCTATGTGACTAGAAGGGTACAAAAGAGTTGTGGGAAATTTGGCTCCTGGCTGAGGCAGCTGCATTGGCCCTGAAGGGGAAGGAGGCAAGAGGAGCTGTGTACTTGAGTAGCTGCTGGGTCCCCATGAGGTAATGCTGAAGCACCTGCCCTGTAACCTTCTATAAAGCTAAGAAAACGTGGCCCCAAAGCTTATTATTTACACCTTATTTACACCTTGGGAGTCTCATGGCCAATTTGGACCTCCAGCTATGACTATGTCGCTACAATGTCATACGAGGCTTTCCTTCCTGTTTTCATCAGCCCTTCCACTCTGCTTCCCAATCCTGCAGATGTGGGCAATACCAACATATAACACAAAATAAGAATGTGACTCAATGAATATTTATTGAGCGCCTGCTATTTGGGAGGAGGAATGGGATTTTCAACAAAATCTCTGGAGAAAGTTATTTTTCTTCATCAAGAGATGCATATACAGCTGCATTCTCACAGACATACACACAGCCTGCATATCATCTCTCTGCACCCAGGCATAGTAACATATGGGAGGAAATGTCATCTATTATTACAGGCTGTGATAATCACTGAGAAAATTTACTGCAGACAATTAGTCAACAGTATTTCAGCAGGAGGTCCAGAAATGATCTATCAAAGATTCAGAGACTTGAGGCAACCTTTCACCTCATTTATTCAAATGCTTTGGGCAAATAAAATTATGATAAAGCACCTAGGAACCTGTGTGTCCTGTGCATTTTGACAAGCTTACTGTTAATTGATTGTGTGGGTCCAGCTCCCACTCCAAGAGAAATAGATTACTATTAATTATAGTTGATATTTCATATAAGGGCATGTATTTTATTTTTATGAAACTGAAATTCAGTTCTGTAAATCCTCAGGAGGAAACGGAGGGATCACGATTTGGCTCCATCCTGTGGCCTTTAAAAGCAAGCGACAAAGTAGCCAGCCAATTAACAACACTGGAGAAACGATTGGTCAAGCATTTGTAAAACGTGGATGTTAATACTACACCACTTAAGCAAGCCAAGCTAACTTGGCATGGGGAGCATGTTATACAAATAAGAACACAAACAAATTTCCAAATGTGTTCCTCAAGCTTAGTCACTTTCAATGAACCCCCCCCTTCAGCATCTTAACCCTTCTTGGTCCTAGTAAAACTTGAATACATTTTAGGAGATGTGACAGCCATAAGAGCAAAGGGTTCAAAAACCTTCCTACTTGGGATCTGCTTTTAATGCATTGATAAAGCTGTAATTTGGACAACATAAGTACATCAGCATTAGTAATTAACCAACTGTTGGATTCACCAAATATGTGTTGAAGGTCCTTTGTTAACCTCTGTGCTAGGCTCCGTGCAAACAACTCTAAATAAGAAAGAGACTCATCCTCAAGAAATTCAAGTCCACTGGAGGATGCCAGATGGCTAAAGAGCTAACAGCAGTAAAATGTGGTGGGGGCAACAACAAAAGTGTGCATAGGCTATTTGGCAGTTCCTAAAACATATGCTAAGCCAGCCTGGTCAGACCAGGTTTCCTAAGCATGGTGACTAGACCGCAGTGTTACCGAACTGCTGAGAATCAGCAAGGAAAGTGAATTTGGAGGTCTTCTAGTTCTAGTACCATGAGTCTCAGTGTCAAACTAGGAGTGGGCAGGAACTGTATGAGGAGGCATGTGTACTTTTAGAAAGTATATAATGCGCTTTCTTAGGCTAGAGAACAGGGGTGGAATTGCACTAGAACTAGAAAAGCAAAGTACTCCTGATCAGAAGGCATGCTATCTTTGAAGCCACTTGTGAGCTAAGAAGCTGAGACACACTGATCTAGTTGGTTGGTTTGGAGGAGAATTAAGGCCTTGTCAGAAGGCATTGTCAGTGAAAATTTATTAAGATCCTACTACGCACAAAGTGGTGTTTTAAGATTGAAATTAAAATATGTGGTAAAATCTATTCTGTCCAATGTCAGGGAAAGAAAAAAGAAAGAGTCTTCCTTTTTAAAGGAGGTTAGTGCGGGTGATAATATGAGAAATTAGACAGAGGGAAAGGAAGTTAGGACAGAAAAGTTGATTGGGTCATTTTGTGCAAAGGAGGGAGTCAAAGAAGAGGGAATGTGAAATGATGTCTAAACTGCACCACAGAGAATGTGTGCTCCAGCCATGTGTTTTTGTGCAAGATGGGCTTGGGGACAAACACTGCAAAACTCAACAGACATAAACAGCTGAGACCCAAACAAGAGAAGTGTTTGTGTTCACATCCTCTACCCAGTCAAGGCCTTCCACCCACCAATTGATTTTTTTGTGTCATCAGCTACCTTTGCATATTTTAAGTTTACTTTCAATTGAAGAGTTTTCACCTCATTTAGCATTTATTCCAATAAGAAATTTTGACCTAGCTTCTTGAAAAAAAGGCAAACACTTTAACATCATGAAACACATCACATTTTCCTTGTAAATGTTTTGTAATAAATGAGAAACTGTACTGCAGTTAGTCCAGTATTACCCATGCAAGAGGAAACCTCTGAGCAATTATCTTTCTTCCATGGCAACAGCATATCTGCCCATCCTTCAGTGTGATACTGGAAAGCCACCAAATTGGGTCTGTTCAGTAAAACTAAGGAAAGCTCACTGAATTAGAGCAGGGGGAAGGGGGGTTGTAAATTTGATACTAACTGGGTTAACAAACAAACAAATTGCTATTGATATTATTCATCAAGTGGTTCACTTAAGCAGCTCAAAATAATCTGCAAGGAAATTTCCAACTGCAATGTTAGAAAACGGAAATAAAAAGCAAATTTGTTTAAAAACAAAAAAAAAAAGAAGAGGAAAATGACAGCTAGACTTTCTAGTACACTTGCCCACACCTAATCCCATAGGAGGAGGCCTCTGAAGAATTCCAGGACGTTGAGTGCAGAATGGAAACAAATTTTCATAGACAGTCACCCCAGGACATCTGCCTGGACCTCACTCCACCCAGAGTCTGCCTGGGCCAGAGAGTAAACCTTTTATTTTTAAGCATATTCTGGAAAAGGAGGCCAGCAAGTGTGCCTTTGACATTCATGAGAAACCATACTATTATTCTGGTTGTTACAATCCAAGGAACTGCAAGAAAAAAACAAATCAGAAAAATTGTATCGGACACTGAGTTATAACGCAAATACAAAAACAGAGGAAGCTCCTTCAGAACAAGACTCCCCAGTCGACGGCAGCTACCTTTTCTGAGGGGGGTTTATTTTTATTTATTTATTTATTTTTAAAATTTATTTATTTTATTTATTTTTGGCTGTTTTGGGTCTTCGTTGCTGCACGCAGGCTCTCTGTAGTTGCGGCGAGTGGGGGCTACTCTTCGTTGTGGTTCATGGGCTTCTCATTGCGGTGGCTTCTCTTGTTGCGGAGCACGGGCTCTAGGCGCGCGGGCTTCAGGAGTTGTGGCTTGCGGGCTGTAGAGCGCAGGCTCAGTAGTTGTGGCGCACGGGCTTAGTTGCTCCGCGGCATGTAGGATCTTCCTGGGCCAGGAATCGAACCCGTGTCCCCTGCATTGGCAGGCAGATTCTCAACCACTGCTCCACCAGGGAAGCCCTTGAGAGGTTTTTAAATAAAGACTTAAGGTTGGAAATTAAAGACATGTTCCTCAGGGGAAAATGAACATTATAACACTGTTGTGTCCCTGTTATCATGTTTGATTACAGGTTCTCGAGGGAGCTGCTTCCCGGACAGTTTTAGAAATAAGATGTAATTTAGAGACATTTTCTTGGTGGGGATGATAAGGGAGGCTCTAAGTGGGATGTGGGAAGAGAACGTGGACGAGGTACAGGGAGGATGGTAGCAGAACTGTAACCTGATATGCCACACAGTTTGATCAATATGACATGTAATTACATCTAATTACAGACATCTCTTGGAACTTGGACCACAGAGTTGCAGATAAATTTAAGTACCTTGGAGAAATACCCTGGCTAATATACTAAAGGACTTTCTTTCATTTAGATGAACAAACCTATTAATGCAGAATCTCTAAATCAAATGATTATACATCTGGGAACTTTGCTTATGGTAAGGAATAAAGAAATATTTTTCTGGGAGACTAAGGGCATAGACAAACCAAAAAGTGGAACATAAGAATGTTCAAGGGTTTATTCTATTTTATAAATAACTCTGCCTTTAAAATGTTTACCTTTTAAAACATTGAAAGAAAAGTTAAACATGAAGGTAGAAAAAAACTGATAAGGAAAGAGATAAACATACTTTAAAAATTATCTTAAAAATAGGATTTTGAAATAACAACTCTGCTGATCTCTTTTCTACATAGGGACTTGGGAACACATTATTTGTATTTTAGGAATTATATGTTTGCATTGCCATATCAAAATTCCTCAAGACTGTCAGCAAAAGTATCCCGGAAGGTAATGTTCAAAGAAAATGTTTTGAAAATACCATTTTTCTTTTACTTTTAAAAGCATATATATTGTCATGTTTGGTAACTGAAAATTTTATTGCTTAATTTAATGATACAAGATTTAAGTTAATATGTACAATTTAATGTGTACAAAAAACAAATGTATTAGATAGCCTATGTTAATTAAATATTTAATGTGTTAAATATTTAATATAGAAAAATACAATTTAAGATCTTTGCCTCAACTCACTATGTTAAAATCACCCACAGATATAGCTGGACCAAACATCAATATTCAGTCTGTCCAAAATTAAGATACTCAGTCCAGATATTTTACCAATATCTAGTACCAGCCTAAGACATAATATCAGCAATAGTAAACAGTAAATAAATGTTTGTTGAACGCATTAGTTAATGGGGAGTCCAAATAATCAGTTTTAGTTCACCACTGCGTTCACAACATAGTTTGGGATTATAGGCATAACCACAGGTATCTCTAAATTATCCATCAATATTTAAAGTACTCTTTCTCCATCTTATAATGGCATTTTCTCCTCTTCACCCCAAGTTCCTTCTGCAGGTTTCCTTAACTTCCTTGTAATCATGGAATCCATTTTCATTGTCCTTTTTGTTACCTGCAACCTCCATGGTTTTGCCAGTCAAGACAATTACACAAACACAACAGACTTGCTGGACGTCACCTTTGTATCCATTGCTACTTGTCACTATGAGGTTTGAGCATGGTCTCTACCCTAATCTATTGGGAGAGGTAAGACATAACACACATAAAGAACAAACCTACAGTGAATTATTAGATTAGGAAACATAGGTGGTACAGAAACAAAATTCTTTGGTGGCTTAAAAAGAGCAATGGAATAGAATGGTAGAAACTCAATAGATGGAAAGATACAGGAAAACTAACTATTGAGTAGCTGGTTTTCATCAGGCCCCATACGAGGGGATTTTACGTATAGTATTTCATTTATTTCTCACATTGAAATGTTGAGATGTACCTTTTCATAATTTTATAAGATATGAAGTGCAGCAGGGTTTCAAACCTTGCCCAGGATTATATTGCTTGTAGGTCTCTGAGCAGACATTCTAATTCAAGTTGATACTATGTCCATTCCTGGCAGGAGGAACATGAGTTTGCACTAAGGCACCAAGGTAACATTATGCACAAGTGTGTTGGACAGATAATGATGGCAGCCATCATCTAGAGCAGAGCATCTAGTGGGGAAGGCACAAGCTTGGAAGTAGGTCTGGAGACACTCAGACTCCTATCTCTAGCATTTCTTTTTGTTTTTGTTTTCCTTAGGATTTCCATTAGATAACTGTTGAAGTAATTAAAGAATTAATGAATGAATGTCTTTTTTTTTCAGTTCTTACATCACCCATCTGTTCTTGCATGTTGTCTACTTTATCCATTAGAGTCCTTAGTATCAATATATTAATCATAGCTGTTTTAAATTCTTGGTCTGCTAATTCCAACATCCCTGCCATATCTGGTTCTGATGCTTGCTCTTTCTTCAAATAGGGTTCATGGCGGAAGTTGGTTGTGGTTTTTTTGTTTGTTTTTTGCCTTTTTTGTAAATTTTTCTTGATAGCCAGACATGATGTACTGAGTAAAAGCAACTGCTATAAATAGACCTTTAGTAATATAGTAGTGAGTGTGGAGGGAGAGGGAACATTCTATAGTCCGATGATTAGGTCTTAGTCTTCTAGTGAGCCTGTGCCTCTGAACTGTGAACTTCACAAGTGCTTCTGTTTTTTTCCTCTCCCCATAAGTGGGACAGGATGGTGAAAACTGCCTGGAGGGTTTCCTTTCCCCGGGTCAGTTAGACTCTGTTCATACCCCAGCAGGTTAGGATCTGGTTACACTCAAACTCTTCAACACAGCCTACGAGGCCCTGTGTGACCAGGCCTGGCCTGTCTGTCCTCATCTGGGCTTCTCACTTCTTTGCTCACCTCCCACTCCAGCCACACTGGTCTTCTTTCAGTGCCCCAGGAAGCAAGGAAGCAAGCTCTTCCTAGCCACCCCAGGAAGCAAGCTCTTCCTCGCCACCAGGCCAGAAGGCTCTTGTCCCCATTTGCTGCCTGGTTGGCCCTTATATCCCATTTGGTCTCAACTAAAATACTGCCTCCTCAGGGAGGTTCTTCCCTCACTACTAGAAAGTAACCCCCACCCCATTCTCTCCAACCCTAATATTCACTTTCAGTGATGTGTACTCTTCCTTTCAATGCGTTTATCATAATCCTAAGTTTTATATTTATTTGATTGTCTCCTTGTTTACTATCACTACCTTGCCTGTGCCGGAGCACCTTAAAGACATTAACCATGTCAGTTGTGTTCATCTCAGTTTAACTACAGCCAAGGGCTATGCCTGGAATATAAAAGTCAGGCAACTGATAACTGCTGAATTAATTAAAGACTGAACAAATGAATGACTTTTTTTTTCAATTTTAGTCTTAGCATGGATCAATAAAATAACATCTACCACTATTGCTTAATATCTGCTGTTAAATAAATGGTGACTTTTGACAAGTCTATTTAAGGTGACATGTGTTCACTGCCAGAGGGCAACAACAAATGGCTGTTGATAAAACAATAACTGAAACGTGGTGAGAAATCATAACATAAGGAAACAAAGTATTTTGAAAGTTAGATGTTGCTGAAATCCTTATTAGCTGAGCAAGTACAGTAGTCCCGGCTTAACCATGGTTTCATTTTCCGATGTTTCAGTTACCTGCAGTCAACTGTGGTCTGAAAATATTAAATGGAAAGTTTCAGAAATAAACAATTCATAAGTTTTAAATTGAGCACCATTCTGAGTAGCGTGATAAAATCTGGCGCCATCCTGCGCCATCCAGCCTGGGAGGTGAACCATCCCTTTGTCCAGCTTATCCCTCCAGTTAGTCACTTAGCAGCAGCCCAGTTATCCGATCCACTGTGGTGGTATCTCAGTGCCTGTGTTCAAGTAACTCTTATTTTACTTAATAATGGCCCCAAAATGCAAAAGCGATGATGCTGGCAATCAAGTGCTTCATTTAAGTGAAAAGGTGAAAGTTCTCCGAAGTGAGAGAATGACATGGACATATATACACTACCAAATGTAAAGCAGGTAGCTAGTGGGAAGCAGCTGCATAGCACAGGGAGATCAGCTCGGTGCTTTGTGACCACCTAGAGGGGTGGGATAGGGAGGGTGGGA
The DNA here is from genome assembly GCF_009873245.2 of Balaenoptera musculus. Taxonomy (NCBI): domain Eukaryota; kingdom Metazoa; phylum Chordata; class Mammalia; order Artiodactyla; family Balaenopteridae; genus Balaenoptera; species Balaenoptera musculus. The sequence goes on from NC_045796.1 coordinate 20,431,314, forward strand.
GGGAGACGCAAGAGGGAGGGGACATGGGGATATATGTATACGTATAGCTGATTCACTTTGTTATACAGCAGAAACTAACACAACATGGTAAAGCAATTATACTCCAATAAAGATGTTATAAATAAATAATAATAAAATAAAATTAGTGAGAGAAAAAAATAAGGAAAGAAAAAAATCGTATGCTGAGGTTGCTAAGATTTATGGTACGAACGAATCTTCTATCCATGAAATTGTGAAGAAGGAAAAGAAATCTGTACTAGTTTTGCTGTCGCACCTCACACTGCAAAAGTTATGGTCACGGCTCATGATAATTGCTTAGTTAAGATGGAAAAGGCATTACATTCTTACAATAAGATATTTTGAAACAGAGGACCACATTCACATAACTTTTATTACATGATATTTTATTATTATTGTTGTTAATCTCCTACTGTGCCTAATTTATAAATTAAACTTTATCATAGATATGTATATATAGGAAAAACATGGTATGTATGTATAGGAAAAACATAGTATGTATAGGGTTTGGTACTATCCATGGTTTCAGGCATCCACTGGGGGTCTTGGAACATACCCCCTCGGATTAGGGGAGTCAAGAAAGTTATCATTTGCATTTACAGGCATCACCAACCCTAAGTCTTGGAGTTTTTCAATAGACAAAAAAATGTTTCTGTGTCCCCTGCAGGATTTGACACTAATAGAGGGTCTTACTTTTGTCTTCATTTGGGGCTTTTGTTCAGCCCCAGACTCAGGTTAAACCTTGCAGATCTTTTACATCTGCACTTCTTTAGCACCTATGCTCCTTGCAGACCTAGTGTCAGGGACACCTCCATCGCTAACAACAACCCCCAACCATGTGTGCCTAGGAAAGGGCCTCTCAGGAGAACACTACATACATCCACAGCGGCTGTAGTTGGATAGTGGGGCTAACAAGCAATTTTTAGATGTTCCTTGCATTTTGTTTTCCAATTGGAAAATAAAGTAAAATAGCTTTGTAATTAAAAAATAGTAATAAAGCCAGCATGACCCTTGAGCTCATTTATTGAGAAAATGAGCCACCATAAGGCCAATTTCCTCACTGTTAAAGCTAATAATAGTGGTGGTGAAAAGAACAGACTTCACACAGTGCTCTCCTGATGATATTTAAACAACAGTAATAGTAGAAATAATACAGCTGATTGTCAGTATTATATTAAAACATTTAGTGAGCAATTACTATGTCAGGCACTATGCCAAGTGCTTTACAAAATATTATCTCATTTAATCCTCACAAAAATCATATAAGATACTCACTATTATTAGCCCCATTCTACATTAAGGAGAATAAGGAAGAGAAGTGAAAAGATTATACTGGCCCAGTGTTCAGTTCAACTCTGAGATATCCATTTCATGTTTTATTTTAAACCATTCTTTCATATTTGTTCAACTACATGATTAAGTGTAAACTATGTGCCAAGGCCTGTCCTAGTCATTAGAAATACACAGGTATGTAAAGAAGTTTCTGCCCTCAAGTACTCAAATCTAGTGGGAGAGATGGCTGTGTAAACAGACAACCGTAAAAAAGTGTGCTAAGAGGTAAGTTCAGGGTTCCAGGAGGATACAGGAATGGAGTGCCTAAACTAGACATGGGTAGAAAGGATATATCAGAGAGAGTGTCTTGGAGACGGTGACACCTGATCTGAATTTTAAAAAACAGGAAGCACTTGACTTTTCCTGGGTGGCTCGCTAATTGGGAAATGATGGGTGAGAAAGCATTTAATATCAGCGAGTCTAAATAAAACGCCTGAGACAAGAGACATCACGGCATAGAAGAGGAGGTGCTGTGAGGAAAGGGGTGATAAGACATGAGATGGAGAGACAGCGAAGATTAAAAGATAAATAAAATGTCATGCTTATATTGTAGAAACATGACTTCAGCATGTACTGAATAATCTGAGAAAGAAAGACTGGAAAGGCTAGAAATCTTGTTGGGAAACTGCTGAAATATAATAGGCAAGTGAGAAAAAGGGCCTTACTTAACTGGGGGTGGTGGTGGCAGAGATGCTGGGAAAAGGGAACATTTATGATTTGTGAAATGTTTAGGAAATAAAACTTGCAACATTGATTTGCAATGAAGAAGAGGTACAGAAAAAATTTAAAAATAACTCTCAGAATATTAGCATGAAATATTAGGGGAATGGATCCTTGTTCCCTGTGGAGACAGAAAAAGCAAGAGTAGAAGCAGATCTGGGAAGAACTGAATGCAGTTTCAAACAGGCCAAATGGAAGTGACGGTGGGACCCTGGCGTGAAATATTCAATGTGTTGCTATCCTTAAGATTTTGGAGCTTGTAGAGAGATTTGAGCTGGACAGAGATTTGAGGGTCTTCAGCATATCAGTAGTAGGTGAAAACCAAACGTTTGGGGAGATATCTCTGGGAGAGTAAGAAAGAGAGAATCTTGCACATAAAATATAGGGTTGGACTTTTGAAGGGTAGAAGTAGCAGGATTACAAGGGCAGTGGGCAATGACAGAGCCTGGGGAAAGGGCCATTTTAGGGATGGGTCAAGGCAGAGGAGCACAGCAAACCCATACAGGTCAGGATTGATACTGGAAGTTCACAGAAAACTAAAAGAGGGGGGTCATATGGAAGCCAAGATGAAAGAGATTTAACTAGGTAGGGATCAGCAACAACAGAGGCAGATGAATGGCCCAATTAGATAAAATTATAAAAAACACTCCATCTCATTTGGAAATTGTGTCATCGTAGGCAACTGGGTGAAATTAGTAGATTGGTGGGGACAGAAGGCAAGTTGCAATTGTTAGCTGAGTGAACGGAAGGGAAAGAAGCGAAATCATCAGATGGAGTTACTTTCTAAAAATCTGATAAGAAATGGACAAAAAGATTGGCAAATTGCTAGATGGGGTTCAAAGTCAAGAGTTTTGGAAGGAGATTGTGGTTTTGGTTGGGAAAAGATTACCTGGATCTGAGCAGGTTTATGGTTTAATGAATAGAATCAAGTTGAAAGGAAATGAGGAGGAATAACTGGAGTAGTGAAGCATCAGAAGGAGACGGTCGTGGGTGGAGTTAAGGATGCAGAGGAATGGGTTGACCTTGAAAAGGAAGAGGAGCATCTAATCCACTAAGACTGTTGGAAATGAGGGAAGAATGAATGGGTGTAGATAGATTTGCTAATAAAATCAGTAAGTTGAATAATATATGTTATGCCCAATGACTTCAATTTTCTCAGGAAGGTAGAAAGAAAGGTCATCTACTAAATGGCTCATAAACATATCAGGGAATAACAGCCCAGTGGGAACTCTGATAAAAGTAAAATAAAAACAAACAAACAAACAAAAAAAAAACGAGTTGCTAGTGCCAGGACTTCTTTTCCAAAGGATGTGGATTTTCAAAGAAAGTTTAACAGAATCTGAGGGTTGATATGCCATACAGAATCTTATATTGATATCATGAGTGTGTAGCACCATCAGAATTTGGGCATGAATGCTTATAAATGACCATTCCAAACAAATTCAGGTAAGAGAAAGGAAAGCATCATGTGACATTTAATTCAACATCAAAGCACTTACGTCCATCCCTTATGTCAAACATTAGTAGATGAGATACATATCAAAGTCACAGAGATTTCCATATATACATGTATGAAAGGAACTTTGTTCACCACAATTCCTCTTAGTAGAAGTACTGCAGAGAAATAAGAACTGAAGAAGGAGAAATAAAAGATCAATGGGCAGGTTTAATGATCCACTCAAGTTGAGGGACCACAAATTTGGAGGGGTATTCCTTGGCATGGTTAGGTGTGCTGTTTTGTTTTCCAGAAAAACTGAGTAATTCTGCTATAAAGAATGAGGAAGGTGGATTTACAGCATTTAACATAGGATTGGAATTTCGAAGGATAGAGACAGCAGAAGGATTGAGTGCCAATAAATTGAGAATGGAAGTACGAAAAGAACTGAGATGATCGCGTTTGGGTCTGGCCTGAACAGACCTTAAACACATTCCAGAGGAACAGGTGGAATGAGAGAAAGTGGCAGCACCAGCAGCTTGGAGGTCTGTAAGATACCGAAGACAGCTCCGGTGGAGAGGAGGCTAGAAAGGTGGTATATTGGACAGGAAGAATGTCTAATGAGGCAGTTTCCCAGTGATGATATAGTCCAGGTTGAGAGTAGCTGATTGGAGAAGAGGTAAAGATCACCTGGGGCAAGTGGACCGGGAATTGTATTGCTGCATCATTGGATGTTTTGTCTACCTGGGTGTTGAAAACATCTAGAACTAATGTTCAAAAGGTGGGGAGGAGATGCAGACTATGAATTGGGCCCCAAAGGTTTTTTTTATTCTTGATGGAGAGGAAGACTGATGTTGAGGGTAGCCTGTGATGGGGTGAGGATGGGGGAGAGAGTCATACACTCAAACAGCATGAACCCCGCAGGTTCTATAAGCTCCAGCTCCAGTCACCTCTGACCTGCCCCTACCACTCCTTCCTGGGGTCACACTTTTCCAGCCATATGGGTCTCATTCTGGGTCCATAAACTCCCCAGGCAAGCTTTACCTCATAGCCTTGGCACTGCCCCTTCCCTCTGCCTGGGAATCTCTTCCCCTGGTGCTGCAAGTTTCCCTCAGGTCTTTGGTCAGATGTCACCCTCTCAATAAAGTCTACCTGGACCACCCACATGTAAAATAACAATCTTTCATCTATCTTGCTTCCCTGCTTTCTTTTTACCCATAGCACTTACCATCTTCTTAATCTTGTTTCTTAACTGTTTCCATCCACTAGAATAGAAGCCCCTTGAGGACAGGAATTTTTTTAAATTGTTTTTTAAACTATTTTCTAAATTGCTGTCTCCCCAGTGCCTAGAACGGTGACTGGTAATAGTAAATACTCAATAAATATTTGTCAAATGGATGATATTAGTTTTTACATACGGTAAATAAGTAGTAGTCTCAAATCAGATTATTTTCCTGGATGTGTGCACTCAGACATAAAGTGCTTTGAATGTCTCACGGAGAAGTGTCTTCTGTTTTGCCAGCTGTTTAATGAGCATTTTCCAGGTGCTAAGCACTCTGCTGGCACAGCGGATGGAAAGATGTTCATAAAAGGTTCCTGCTCTCAAGGATTTCATCATCTGGTGAGGATACGAAGATAGCAAAACACCTCACTGCAACTCAAGGCACAAGAAAGTAAGGACAACCAAAGTGCTGCAGGAATCCAGAAAAATCAACGGTTCTTGTTGTTGGTTTCCAAAGTGGTAAGTAAAGAAACAGTTGGCAGCAAGGTGAGTGTGATCCCAGGGGGAACCGAGAGGAGATCACCAGCAGCAACGTGAAAGTTGACAATGGGGACCAACATGCTCTGTTCTAAGCACATTACACGTGTCCTCCCATGTTAAACTCTCGATAACTGTGCAAGGCAGGTTCTCTCATTACTTGTTTCACAGATGAGGAAACTGAGACCCAGAGAAGTAAGACGTAATTTACTCAAGGTCACCAAGTTCATGGCAGAGCTGGCTTTTGAACCCAGGCAGTGTACCTCCAGAGCTCCTGGAGTGTTTTTGGTTGTTGTTGTTATAGTAATACTTATTCTTTAAATTAATTTATTTATTTTTATTGAGGTGTAGTTGATGTACAATATTGTATAAGTTTTAGGTGTACAACATAGTGATTCACAATTTTTAAAGGTATGTTCCATTTATTAGAGCTCCTGTTCTTAATAGCTGCATGTTACTATCTTTCTTGTTTATCATCTGAAGAGGGACCTTGGGTAGCTGAGCATGGCAGCAGCTGGAACAGGGCTGGAACAGGGTTTGCATGGAGGTGGGTGGTGAGAGATGAGTCTGGATGGAATAGTGCAGAGCAAGGCTGTAGAGGACCCCGAACACTTTGCTCTCAGGTTAGGACATCACTCTGTCCCATCGAGAGCTATTTTAGGGTTTGGGGAAAGGACATAACCTGTCTTGTGTTGCAAAATGAGAGCTAACAGTAGCGTGAAAGAGAAGAAGGGAGATGGTGAGTATGTAAATTTCGCCAAAGGAAATGGAAAAGAGGAACAGAGTTGGGAGACATTTCAGAGGTGTAACCGGTAGAACTAGATGATGCCCTGAGAGCTTGAGGCCTGAGTGGTCTGTAAATAGAGAGACAGCACGTAGGAGATAAACACAGAGAATTATTAGAACTACACCCATTTTTATATTCACTAGTGTCAAACAATCCTTATTATCCAGCCATAAGGATAAACATTCTAAGTTTAAATAGTTTCCTGAGCAAATATGGAAATTATTCCTCCTTCCACTCTAACAGAGATTTTACCACCTACGGGTGAATTCAATGTATCAAGTTAATTAAACTATCTGTAGTAAAAGGTGTCCATGTGTTTCCCTGAAACATCTTTAATGGGGTTTGGAGTTTTTATGAGAATCTTTACCTGAGTGTAGGATTATAAATTAACTTTTCTATCAACTTTTCCCCTTACATTTGCCCCTCAGAGGGGGGAAAAATGACCTTCCAAATAAATTATTTTTAATTTCAACTTATATTAAAACATTTACTATTCTGAATAGGGCTCACGGGCTTCCCTGGTGGCACAGTGGTTGAGAATCTGCCTGCCAGTGCAGGGGACACGGGTTCGAGCCCTGGTCTGGGAAGATCCCACATGCCACAGAGCAACTGGGCCCGTGAGCCACAACTACTGAGCCTGCGCGTCTGGAGCCTGTGCTCCGCAACAAGAGAGGCCACGATAGTGAGAGACCCGCACACCGCGATGAAGAGTGGCCCCCACTTGCCGCAACTAGAGAAAACCCTCGCGCAGAAACGAAGACTCAACACAGCCAAAAATAAATATATAAAAAAAAAAAAATAGGGCTCACTTTTCTTTGAACTCAAATAATCTCAACTTCAGTAACACAGAGCAAGCGTCTGTCTATACTTATCAGTAAAGGTCAGCGGGGTTCTGACATGGGGGAGCGTGGTGAAGACCGCCCTGCAAGGCAAGACAGGTTCTCACATGCTTGTGTAGCAAGAAAACCTCAAAGACATCACCACACTCCCCTGAGCCTGCTTCCTTGATATTCTGTAATATTCATTCCTGTTTTCATTCTATCATGCGTATATTCAACAAACATGCATCCGGGGTCCACCTTGTGCGAGTCCTGGAGAGAGAGGGAGAGAGCTGGACTAGCCACTTCCTGCCCTCAAGGAGTTTCCAGTTTAAGTATGGCAGACTAAACACTTGTGATCTGAAAGATTAATATAATATTAAAATCCACAATGATATCTCAAGGAAATGATCTATATTTTGGAGCCAAAGTGACCAACCCAGTTAAACACATTCAACGCTTTTGACATTTGTTCCCTGGATAAGAATTTGACTTTCTAGGCTTTGTAAAAATGACTAGACTCAAAAAAACTAAGGAGAAAATGAAACGGGCTAGATCAAGAGTGCCCTTCTGCCGTCAGTATCATTGTACCACGTTTGTACAAAGAGGTCTGACTCCCACGAGCGCCAACAGAGTGTTACCATGAGACTCCCAGGTCTCCTGCCCTGGCTTCTACACTTAAACAATGAATTATTTGTCTTCAGGCGTAATATGGGGCAGCCTCTAGAACTTTAGAAATATTTGTGCTTCTGACCCCTTATGCCCTCTATTACCCACTGTCTGCAGACACAGAGAAGGCCAGGCCTCCTGTGGGGCGGCCGGCATGTGTTCGAGGAAACTGTGCAGGAAGGTGGCATGGGGGCAGCCCCTGACAGCCTGTCTCGCGTGCATTTTATCTCCACTGGCCACGCACCATTTCTAGAAAAAGTGTGTCGGGGGTCCTGCTGCCAAGCACAGGGGTGGCCGTGGGAAGCCTCGTTGCTCTTGACGGGGAAGTGCTCACTGTGCCCTCTGGGCCGGCGGGACCACAGCCGTCAGCACCGCTCAGACGGAAAAGCCTCCCGCTCGGAGCTTCAGGCATCCGAGTAGAACATCGTTCTCGCGGGATCACACACAAACCAGCTCTGCCGTGCTCTGTTTTGCTCACCCAGAAAGAACCAGCATTTTCTCAGCCCTCTTCAGAGCATGAAGGACAGCAGAGAAGCCGAGCGTTCTGGGCCTCTGATTCATTGGAAGCTGAGACCTACCTCTTATTAGCAGCTAGCCCACGGCCTGGATAATGGTAGAGGCCCCCCAAAAGATGTGCTGAATTAATTAATTACAGATTTAATAATCTAATGAGTTTATGGTCCTATGGCTGGCATGGTATCTGCCACATGGCAAATATCAATAAATATTTGATGAGTGAATGAACCAGCTGCACAGTCTGCAACTCAGGTAAGCTCCGGCTCTAGTACCAGATCCAAGGCCATGATGTTATGAGGCAGACGAAGCTGTTCCAGCCTCTCGCATCCTCACTTTCTGCTCCTGTGCACCCTTTCTAGGGCCTCCCTGGCTCACTCCAGACAACCTGTCTGCGTGCAGTGTGGTCCCGGGACCAGCAACATCAGTATCACCTGGGAATATACTAGAAATGCACGTTCTCAGGCCCCACCCAGACCTACTAAACCAGAAGCTCTGGGCGTGCGGTGTTATCACAAGTCCTCCACGTGATTCTGTTGCATACTGAAGTTTGAGAACTACTGCTTAGGTTTTTAGTTTTGTTTATTTCTTTAAAAAAAAAACCCACATGAGGCTCACCCAGGAGTGTTTGCTGGGCAGGTAGTTTGGCCTCTCCCCCAGATCCTAAGAATTTGAATCTCTAGCGCTGCAGCCAGGGGGATCTGCATTTTGAACAAACGATTTTTTTACACAGTAGAACCACTTCCCCAAAGCTTTGCTTTCTTCCCTTCATCTATTAGTTAATCAGTTTCAGCAAAATTTTCTAGTCAATTAGATTTATTATATTACCTCAGTAAGGTGATAACCAGAGATATTTTAGTATTTAACAGGGAACTAAAGGTCCCTCTGTCCTGAAAGAATAATGTGCCACTAACAATGGAAATTCAGATCCTGTTATAGGCAGTAAAGGATGCTCTGGGTAGGGTGGGAATTTTCCCCTCAAATTAAAAGGCATCATTGGATTCCTATCTGACACAACGAGAGGGGCAAGGGACACATTGGATTATATATTGGCTGTTATGTCTTTAGAATTCAGCTATTAAAAAAAAAGATGTGGCTCACAGGCAAAGTTCAACCTGCAGATGTGTGGGATATTTTTAGCCATTAAAATGTGCTTTATACATAGAAAACTACTATTAAAAATCTGTATTGCCAGCATGTCTTGAAACACTGAAACGCTGATACACTGGACATGTATTCCTGCGTGGTAGCAACTGACTAGACCTGAGGAGAAGCTGCGCCTTCCAGGTCAGCAGTTACCACTGCCTAGCGCTCCCCATCATCTTACTCTGACCCACTTCACTGTCTTACACTGAAGTCCTGTTCCCTGTGGGCATGTGAGTTTGTAACTTCTGCTTTACATGGATTCACCACCATCACCTCAGAGGGAAGCCTTTGGGGAAGCAGAGGGATCCTATTAGGGCCAAGGGAAGGAACACACCGATATCCCAATCAGTCCAATTCTCTCTACGTCCCTTAAAACGATGAAGGTGCTGTTGCTATCATCTGACCCCTGTTGGTCAGGTGGTGTTTCATGTAGCTCTTTGTAACCATTCGAGTTTGAATGTGTTTTCTTGTCTGCTCAGCCAGGGCAGGAGGATTTGCTAGACTTCCATTCCATGAAGGGTCCTTGACATATTGACTTTCTTTCTAGAATTCTACTTAGCATTTTAATGCGTTTTGTCAAGTTGTAATATTTTTTTCCAAAAAAATTAAATAAGTATTTTATTAGAAACATTTTTCATGTGTTAAAATTGAATCACAACATTCACTTCATCTGGTATTCATTCGATTATGAGAATGGCCATTTTTAACCAAGCATATAATAAGACAATACAAATGATAGCTGGTCCACTTAATAGCATTTCCCCACATACCTATCAGAAATATTATACTGCTTACACTATTATTGTATTGTGCATAATGCATTAATAACTAACCTTATAAATTTACGTTATCTATTCCCACTGCAAATAATTTCCCCACCAAATATTTCTGGAAGTCCCTAAGCACATGAATTAAATAAGTAAATGTAGCATCTGCCATTCCCCCCTCTTCTCCTGCTCTGGTGTCTATTTATTGCTTTATATTTACTTTATTAGAAATCCTGGAGTGAGAGGATTTAAATTTATGAGCTCTAATAGCCACTCTGAAGTAGAAGTTAAGGAATAAGTCTTGCTCATGATAGAGTAGGTCGGTTGAAAGATATCATAGCCCTTTCCCACTGCTGACTTTCACAATTCTGTGCTAAGGTAACCATTATTTCCCCAGTGCTCCTATGATGGCTCTCTTTTTGCTAAAACAGAAGAAGGCTGTAAAGCAAGAAGAGTACAGAGACCTGAAACCATCCCCATCCAGGCAGGTCGCCATCCACTTTTAACAGGACCTAACTATTCCACTGTCTTCATCACCAGAACTTTACCATTCCAGGAAACCCCTGCCCAGGAACATAAAAGTTGTAGATAACTTCATTGTTTACTTTGGAAACTTCTCCAAAATCCCATTTCACCTAATATCAGACTGTCTGGCTTTTCAAGAGGTAGCATCAAATGACTGTTTACTCTCCAAGGCTCTTGGAAACCTCTCCATAAAACCCTTGCCTTGCTGTTCCCACCAATTTTATTTTATTTTAATTTTTAACTTTACTTAGGTACAATTGACAAATAAAATAGTAAGCTACTTAGTGTACAATGTGATGATCTGATACGCATATACGTTTTGAAATGATTCCTGCATCGAGTTGACTAACACATCCATCACCTCACATACTGACCCGCCACTTTTTTTGGTGAGAATATATTTAAGTTCTACTCTCTTAGTAAATTTCAGCTATAGAATACAGTGTTATCAACTACAGTCACCATGTTGTAAGTTATATCCTCAGACCTTATTCATCCTATAACTGAAAGTTTGCATCCTTGTATCAACCGTTCCTATCTTTCCCTCTCCCTAGTTCCACCCCAGCAACTAATTTTCTACTCTGTTTCTATCAGTTCAGCTTTTCAAAAAAATTCAATACATCTGATTCCCTGCAGTATTTGTCTTTCTCTGCCTGGCTTGTTTCACTTAGTATAATGCCCTCAAGGTTCATCCCTATTGTCACAAATGGCAAGATTTTCTTCTTTTTAAGGGCTGAATAATAATCCATTATATATATACACACACATATATATAATAATCCATTTTACACACCCACACACACACACACACACACACACCACATTTTCTTGATCCATTCATCCATTGACAGACAATTAGATTGTTTCCATACCTTGGATATCTGTACTTTCATGTTCATTACAGCCTTATTCATCATCATGTCATGGTTCTTACCCAATCTGAACCCTTATACCAGATGCCAAAGCCTCAAAAATATCCTGAGTTTAGCCCTCCCTTCTCCTTGACTTCGTGAACAGTAAACTTAGATTTGCCTGATCCTCCAGGCTTTTCAGCGGCATTTTAAGAGAGCCAGCATTCAACACTCCAAAAGACCAGACTCAACAACCACTCAGTTGGTATGTTTACCAACAATCTGTTTTCCAAACACCCTTTACAGAAGTTTCTGACTCTATTTTAATTTATTAGGTTCTGGCTAGCTGAGACAGGAAATTGATCAGTGTTGGATTCCAGCTCTGGAGCCTCCTGTGCCTGCTCAGCTCCTGGTGAGCTCCATCTCCTGCTCTCATCTGCGTGTGAGACAGCAGTTTATTTTCCTCGGCTTTGAACTTCTGCTGGAAAAAAGAATTAGCTTAGTCATGGAGTAAGTCTAATTGTGGCCTCATCACACAAATACTTTATCTACACATTACTCACTGTTTTTATTTCCAGAGTATAATTGCAAATGCAAAGGAACACATCCCTGGGCCCTTGACAGAATCCAATGCTGTGATGTGCTAAGCCAGCTTAGTACATTTACCCCAAAGCCAGTTCCCTTCAGAGGGAGCAATCCCTTTATCCTTATGCAAATGTTAAGTGCTTTAAATACATTAAAGATGATTGTAAAAATCATAACTCATTAATTCAAAGTGTTTTTTCAACAAGTACAGTATACATAGCAGAGTATATGTTCAGCCCTGGGTGTACAGTGGGGAAGAGAACCAATGCAGTGTCTCCATCATGGAGATTAGTCTAATTTTGAGCAGTCATGGAACAAATATTTGCAAAATAATTACCTACATTGCAATTGTACAAAGTTCTATGAGGGAACTAAAGAGGGCTGCAAAAGTACATGTCAGGGGAACCTAGACAAATCTGGGAACTTGTCCTAAGAAAGTGATCTTTAAACTGAGACTTAAAACTATGTGATCTGATCTGCCTTCACTGGGAGATCTTGAATATTATGATACTAATTATAAGAACAAATCTTAAAAAGATGAATATTATTTTTTGCTTGATTAAGATATATTTTATGGTAAAATTTTACAGGATATCTAAGAAAAAAGAAAAGATTTGGCACACTGTAAGGTCACGGGGGAGTTCTTGACACAGGTTTCCCTAGTTGAATGTGCCCAGTTATTACTGATGGGTGTCTTTTGGTTTTTGTTTGTTGTTTGTCAATATAGATATTCCCTTGCACATGAAAGATATATTGCGATAATCCTCAAATTTCAGGTCAAAATTTTGTTCCATCTTCCCACCTTTTCGTGTATATAAAGTTAAATTAGGAACTAAAACCTCAGTTAGTAATTTCTTCTAATTTTCATTATTTGAAAAATATTTGATTCAATTTTATTTGTAATATTTTTACCCTTCATATACTATTTTTTCTCCTGCTTATATGGAACTGAAAATGTCACAAAACGACAGAGCTATAGAAAGTCCTGGAGAGGTTAGACGGATTGTATTATATTTGTTTAGAAAGCACAAATGAGAACTTCATGAATATAAATTAGTGTTTTATTTTTTCTAGTGTCACATACGATAAATCAGTTCTCTGGAAAGTGACAGTGATATGAACAGTAAAACATCTTCTCATCTCTATGCAAAATAGAGGACTTAAGATAAATAAAAGGAGAATCTGAGAATGCAAAGAAAAGCATTCTTGTCTTAAAGAGATAAAAATGAGAGATGGATAACAGAGAAGGGGGAGGGTTTCATAACCGGGTGATTCCCACCTCACCATGGAAATCAGGCAACAATCCTATTCAAGCTGGGCTTAAAGATTTCACAAATATTTTGCAAACAAATATATTAACATAGTGTATTTTCACAGTCAATCCTCCTATAATTTCCACCTACATCCAGAAAACAATATGATAAGAAGGAAAAAGAGAAGGAAGAAAGGAAGGGAGGGAGGGAGGAAGGAGAACGTGGACTTGTCTCCTTTGCTACATAGACACACAGACTCGGTGTTTTGTTTTAATAAAGCAAATTGCCCCAAATTAACATTTTAGAGGAGCTAATTCATATCTAATGAAAATGAAGATTTTATTTACAAGTATCCTAAAGAAATTGGGGAAATAACAGAAAAGCCGTTATGTAAATATATAGACATGCAACATCATACACGCTGGAGATTACTGGTTCTTTCAGGGAGAATTCAGAAAGAAAAAAGACTGAGGGTTTTGTGCTTATATAAGTGTGTTTTCAATTGCATTAAGGTACTGGAGTCTTAATGTTATTAAATTATTTCTCAGCTCATCCATTTCCTTTTTCCTGTCGGCTCTGTACATCTACAGCTCTAGAGCCATCCCATGAGATAGGAAGGTAAATTACACTAATTCCAGATTGAGCTATCTTTAATTAAAATTTTTCTGTGCAAGGATTTCCTGATGACCACAGAAACATATGGAACTCAGAAGCCCTAACATCTTAAAGTTGAATCAAATTGATTAAATTCTCCATAAAGTTGTTCATCTTTGTGCAGCATAAGAAAATACTGTCCCCCAGGCCTTATGATGGAAGCACTTCCTAGAGTCAATAACATGTCTCTCTGCTTAGCCCCTCTCTTTTCTTTGCTTTCTTTGGATTTCCAGTTCAGGAGCAAGATAACCTCCCAATCAGATACATTACCTCAACTTTGACATCTTCTAGTTTTAATGTCTGAATAACATTTTGCACGTGAATGCTAATAAGGTAATTTATCTGAAGAAAACACTAAATTGGACTCAGAAATTAAAAGAGACAATTTCAAAATGCCAAGATAATTCCTTAATCTATCTCTTAAGCTGCAATAGCTTAAAATGAGAGTCAAGCAATTTGATCAAGTGGCTGAGATACTCAACAGGAAAGGCTGAGATACTCAGCTTCTCCAGGATCTCATAAGGCTTCTGGAAAACTTAGCTGAGTATGCTTCAAAATTTTTCACACTTCGTCAGATTTTTCATAGCTCTTAAAGTATGCTTGGAGCTAGAAAGATGGGCATATCAATCTCCTACACTACATAAACGATAATGAACCTCAGCCATATTGCCCTGGAGCTATTTGGTTACACTCTGATATCCAAGTTCATCACCATTTTTTTTTTTTTTTTTTGCTTTTCTTCTTAAGATCCTATAAAGTTTTTACCATAACAAATGAATTCAATTCGATCATTTGTTCCTGAATGTTTAACTGTGGCTCTGCCACAGAATATAAAGGAATAGAGTTGATCTGTGCTGTCCAATCCAGTAATCACTAACCACATATTGCTATTTAAATTTAAATGCACATTAATTAAAATTAAATACAATTAGATACTTGGCTCTTCAGCCCATACCTACATTTCAAGTACTCCATAATCATATGTGGCTAGTAGCTATTGAATTGGCCAGGACAGAAATAGAAGTCCCATCTTCACAGAAAGTTATATTGGACAGTGCTGAACTAAACGATTAAGGAAATTAATTAATTCTTTACTTCAACTGGGTTAAGATTTTTTCAGCATGTTTTTTCACTTCTCAACTCCTTCAGAATATAGACATGCCTCTCACAAGCCTATAGTTAGGCTAGTATCCAACTTGATAGGTTAATTCAGGATCCATAGAAGAATTTATCAGGCCGCATGAGCAGGTACAGAAAGAGGGTGCCATGCCAACAAGAGCCATTTGAACTGGGCTGTCTGTCTGGAGGATGCAGGACTTCAGGAGGTCAATGAAATTCTTTTTTGTGGAGCTGAAGTCATGGAGCAAATCAGAGGACAGAGCATTAGAGCAGGATGCAGATGAGAAGGAAAGCTAAAGCCCAAATGCAGTTGCTGGCAAAGGAGCACAGAAGGGCAAGGGGTTCCCAAGTGGGAGTCAAAGCTCGATGTCAGAGGGAGGTAGGTCCTGTTTAAACAGAGTGGCAGGTTGTGGCGTCCAGACCATATCAGAGGGCTCACCTCCCTTTGAAATAGCCACTAGGATTGCCAGGTGTGCCACTTCTTGGTTCAAAGGGTTGTATTCATGCAAACCTGGGAATAGCCTACACTTAGTGTATATATATATATACACATATATATCCCACTCTTCATGAAGAGAAGGGCTCTCTTTCACTTTATCTCTCCTTTAGCTTCTTCCTACTCTCTCCTCGCAGACTCTGCTTCTAATCACTAGTTGTGATATTCAGTGTTTCAATTTGTACCTGAGAAAAGCATCAGGGGGAACAAAAACTGTGTGTGTACGTGTGTGTGTGTGTGTGTGTGTATAGATTCAAAGACCCAGGTAACTGAAGAGTGAGCCTGAACCCACACCACTGATGAGTGTAGTACTCCACATAGAGAAGAAAAAAACCCCAAATTATCCAGTGCTAGAAGGGTTAAGATTTTGGAGATGTTGCGATGGGATGAACGTATTTTGCTTGTGGGAAGGACATGAATTTGGGGGGACCAGAGGTTGGACTGTTATGGATTGAATTGTGTCTCCCCAAAAGATGTGTTGAGTTCTAATACCTGGTACCTGTAAATTTGATCTAATTTGGAAATAGGGTCTTTGCAGATATAATCAAGTTAATGCGAATTCATACTGGATTATGGTGGGCCCTAATTCGAATACCAATGTTCCTATAAGATAAGGGAAATCTGAACACAGATACACCCACAGGAGAACACCATGTGATGACTGAGGCAGAGATTGGAGTGATGCGTCTACGAGCCAAAAAATGCCAAGGGCTGTCAGCAACACCAGAAGCTAAGAAAAGACAAAGAATGGTCCTTCCCTAGAGGCTTCAGAGAGCATGGTTCTGCCAGTACAGTAAGTCCCCGACATACGAACCTTCAAGGTGCGAACTTACAAAGATGCGAACGTGCGTTCGCATGTCCAATCATGTAAGTTAGTTCATGTGTCTGGCATACATTGTCACGTGTGTGCATCCTCTACAAGTGGTTGTGCTTTTGTGTACTTTTACTGTACAGTACTGTATAGAGTACAGGAGTACAGTATCTTTATTTCAAGCCCAGGATGTCCAGAAGCAAGCATAAAAGCAGCAGTGATGTAGTTGGTACTGCTAAGAAGCTCCAAGTGATAACGATGGAAACAATAGTGAAAATAATTGAGAGTGGAGCGAGGCGAAAAGATGGTAGACATCACTTGTTCTTATAACATGAATCGTTCAACCATAGCACAATTCTAAAGAACAAGGACAAGATCGTGGAACATGTGAAGTCTGCTGTGCCGATCATGTCGACAATAATATCGAAGAAGCGTGGAAAAGTGATGGAGGAGATGGAGAAACTTCTCAGCGTGTGGATGCAGGATCAGCGTCGAGTCCTGCTCAGCTTAACGCTAATTCAAAAGAAAGCTAAAAGCCTCATGAAGAGTTGAAGAAGAAACACAGCGAAGAATCAGAGGGTGCATCTTTTAATGCCAGCCATGGCTGGCTTCATCGGTTCAAGGTTAGAGCCAACCTTCACAACGTAAAAGTAAGTGGTGAAACAGCAAGTGAAAACACGGTAGCTGCATGGGAATTCCCTGAAACGCTTCGAGAAATTATTGATAAAGTCACGTATTTACCAGAGTAGGTTTTTAATGTGGATGAGACAGGACTGTACTGGAAGAGGATGCCAGACCATAGTTACATCAGTGGGAGGAAAAATTGATGCCAGGCTATAAAGTAGCAAAGGATAGGCTAACTCTGTTGTTTGGTGGCAATGCTTCCAGTGATATGAAGCTGAAGCCTCTCTTAGTTTATCATTCAGAGAACCCAAGAGCCCTTAAAAACATAGCCAAGGGCTCTCTTCCTGTTGTATGGAAGAGTAACCCCAAAGCCTGGGTTACACAGGACATTTTCCAGGATTGGTTTTTCCACCACTTTATTCCGGAGGTAGAGAAATACCGCTTGGAGAAGGATGTCCCATTCAACATTCTTTTGCTGCTCAACAAAGCTCCAGGCCACTCCCCATTCATGAACGACTTTCATCCCAACGTCAAAATAGTGCATCTGCCACCAAATACTACATCGCTCATCCAACCTATAGACCAGGGAGTTGTAGCAACTTTCAAGAAATATTATTTATATCACACTTTTCATCAGGCAGTAAAGGCAACTGATGAATCAGGAACAACCCTGTGACAATTTTGGAAGGACTATAACATCTAAAAGGCCATAAAAATCATTGACTTTGCTTGGTGTGAGGTTACAGCCGTCACCATGAATGGGGTTTGGAAGAACCTTTGCCCACAGTTTGTTCATGATTTTTGTGGATTTGAGAAGGTGATGAGGAGTCCAAAGAGGTCTTCAGCAACTTAGTGACCCTCAGTGAGAAGCTGGAGCTAGATCTGCAAAGAGACAATTTCATTGAACTCCTTGTTGTGCAACACAAGGAGCTTACTAATGAAGACCTGATGGAATTGGAGGCCCAGAGAAAGGACGAAGAGAGACAAGAGGAAGATGAAGTAACTGAAAACGAAAGAGATTCACAATTGCAGGAAATGGTAAGGGGATTTTCTTTATTTGAGGAGGCACTGTTAGTTTTGAGGCACGGACCCGAACGTAGAACGTAAACGAAGGTTGCAGCAGCCGTTCAGAATGCAATCCAGTGCTACTGTGTCATCTACGATGAGAAAAAAAGAGCTACTACCCAGACATCACTGGATCCTTTTTTCAAGAGGGTAAATAGAACTGAATCCAGCAAGGAACCAGAACCTGTGCCATCAATGTCAGGCGTGAGTGAAATTGCAGCTTGCCCTCCGTCTCCTACTGCTGACCATCCTTCAGCCCTACCAGCTCCCACCTCCTCTCCCTCCTCCAGTCAGTAATTCTTCTTGCCTGTTCACCCGATGCCAGCCCCACATGCCAGCTGTTGCACTGTACTACTGTACTTTTCAAGGTACTGTACTGTAAGATTTAAAATGTTTTATTTTTTGTATTTGTTTGCTTTTTATGTATTATTTGTGTGAAAAGTCTTATAAACCTATTATAGTACAGTACTATATAGCCAATTATGTTAGTTGGGCACCTAGGCTAACTTTGTTGAACTTACGAACAAAATTGGACTTAACAAATGCGCTCTCAGAACGGAACTCATTCGTATGCAGGGGACTTACTGTACCTTGATTTCACATTTCTAGTCTCTAGAACTGTGAGATGGTAAATTTATGTTATTCTAAGCTACGGTTTGTGGTCATTTGTTACAGCAGCCCTAAGATACTAACACACCCAAGCACATGCTATACCTCATTCCTATTTTTGGATGTACCTCAGCAGAGAATGCACCTGAAGAGAGACCAGGGATTGCAGCATTTTACTGAGTTACCAGGTCAATGTTGAGATACCTGCTCTGTTCAAGGCAGATTGCCCTTCAGTAAACAAGGTATATATTAGGATGGCAGGTCCAGCTGAGTTTTAGTGACCCTATATGGCAGCAATATAGTAAAGAAAAAAAAAAAGAACAGTAACTGGCCTGACTCTTGGACTAAATAGACTAAAAAGCATTCCTGAGATTTTTGCAGTTATCATAAGACAGAGATTCCAGACAGAGAAAAAAGATACTCTTGCAACAGGTGGAATAAGGGTTTAGCATCATCTAGTTTGAATATGAAAAAGAATATGACCTATTTGATATCTCAGGCCAATAATGCAGATATATTGATTGCAATATAAAAATTCCTTCCTACCTGACATGCTGCACATTTGGGTCTTAAGAAATCCATCCCAAGGACAGCAGGAAGAGAATGTACTCTTTACTTTCCTTTAGGACCAAAAGGAGTAAGAACAAAAAATTCATATAAAGATGCTGTTGTAACCTAGCCTAACTCTCATATTTCACTTTTTCAATGTCACATTTTTATGGAGATGTATATTATTTAATTTTTAATTTTTTCAAATTATTTCACAAGCTATATCAAAACTCTAGTTCTCTGGTAGCTACAACCTGGACCTTGATGCCTGCTCTAGTTCTGCTACTCAGGCTCTGGGTCACTGGAATGCAGGCCCTTGGTATAAATGAGCACCGTGAGTCTGGAAATACTCCTGGGGATTCAGAAAGGAATTTTATTCTATGGGCATCAGTCTACACCTCCCCATCTACCCACTGCATATACAGAACCAAACTCAATGGTCCTTCTACTGAGATACTTTGTTTTCTCTGACTATCTAGCTCTCTGCAAGATTAGAGACCAGCCCTGAGGGTTCATCTCACTGGCTTGAGGAGCTGAGGCCTTTAGGTCTTTCTTCCTCCTGCCCATCTCTATCAGAACTCTTCTCACAGCTCTCAGTATCAGCTTGTACCATCCTTACTTATTAAGAACCCGGCAGGCTCCATGTGACCCTGAGAAGACCTCTTCCCCAAAGGATTGGGGACTGTGCAACACCTATGGTCATGATGCCTGGGCAGGGATTCCAGATTGTCACACACTCATTGACTTAGGCTCCTGGTCTTCCCTCTTGGGAATGGAGGAAGCAAGTAGCCTTGCTCTCTATTAGTCGGGTTTCTCCTATCCTGCCCCAACCCACGATTTGGTCCTGTTGTGCTCAATTCTCCCCTAGAGAATAGTCCATAATGCAGCACAGCTGGGGCCCCATCATTAGCATAAATAGCAGGGGATCTATTTCATACATGGAAACTATTGTTTATATTAAGCTATGCATTTTGAAGCTATTTTATTACTACAGGTATTTCTTTATTGTTTTAGGAACTGAAGTGGGAAAGGCATGCATGATTAAGCATTGTAATCTTCCAATAGAATAATGTACCACCAAGTAATTAATAGCTTCTTCTATTTAATGTGCTGGAATCTCTAAAAAAAAAAAATAGAGCCACAATTTTTTGGCTGGTGAATGTACCATTCAAACTACAGTGATGACAAAAAAGGATTGCTTGTGCCCTGGTTCATTGGCAGCAGCAAATTATTGGGACATGCTTGAGCAGTTTTTAGTTTTATATTTATTTTTTCTTTTGTGATGTTGTATTAACTTTCTCTATACAAGTCTCCCAACTTCAGGGAGTACTAGTGTAAAACTAGATGCAAATTATTTGAGACATTTGAAATTACCAAAAAGATCTCTGGGTATGTACCAGAAGAGAACTTCTACAAAAATTCAGTCTTATGCTTAAACTTTGAAGTACAATACACTTTACTTCTGTTTTAACCTACTAGCCAGTTTACTTACTCCTTACCTTTTTTTCCCTAGTTTCCAATACCCAGATACTAATTAAGTTATAAAATATTTCTGTTGTTAATGTGGTCAAATAGGTAACTTTTATTCTAACAAATACACGTGGCCACCATCACAATAGGGCATATCAAAATTGAACTTATCTGTTGCACAGAGACAGACTATTTATGGCAGTCACACCAGAAATTCTGGTTAAACTTAACCACTGTTTTCTGCACAAAAAAATCATAAGTAACACTTCTGAATTCCTATCAACTGTGCTTCCATTTAGACTGACAACAACAATTAATTTGTTCAAAAGTTATTGTCAAAACACTTCCTGGAAGCAATGGCCAGGGAATAGGGAATCACCAATTTTATGTAAGGACCATCTTCAGAATCACGGAAGAAGGTTAAAAGGTTATTCTCAGAAACTGAATCCAACAAAGAACAAGACGAAAGATATGCTATAAATTTCTTCTTAAAAAAATCTTATTTTAATAGGTATTTTATTAAAAGTATTGCTTATGAGAGCAGGATGTCATCTAAAATCTACATGCTAGGACTTTCATCTAAAATGCAATGGATATAAGGAAAACTAAACTTGACTAGTATTTGAAAGTTGACTGTCATTAGGTAACATTAGACTAGAAAAGTCTTTTGCTAGAATGATGAAAAGAAGGGAAATGGCTTTTTACAAAATTAGTAAATATTTGCTTAGCATCATTCAATAAAGACTATGAATCATTTAAGTACCAGTAACATGGTGCCCAGTACGTAAGGTCAAATTTGTTTTACTATCTTTACTGGTCACATAAGAATTCCTCTTAGGGAGGAAATGATCCTCAAAACACTACCTTATATTCCGTTAAGAAAGATGAGAACTTAGCAGAGGGCATAAATCTCAGCAAAGGACATTATAATTGATGTGGCAGAGAGCTATTTTGCCTGAGAAAAGAGTAATTTGTGGGGTTTGTGCCCAAAAGGAAATGGGAAAGACAAATAAAGAGGAATGAGAAGGAAACAGGAAGAGAGGAGTAATGAAATCTCCAGAGATGGGGTAAGCATACATTATCCTTATTTTCCCCAATGCTATTATGTGAACCTCTTCCCTCATTCATTTCCAGAAACCACTAGTAATATCTACCAGGATCATGATCACGATCACTGTGTTTAAGAGTACGTGTGTGTGCACGTGCACACATGCACAATTTGAAGAGAATGAATTTCATATCTTGGCTGTCACGATGCATAACCAAGGTTACTGATGCAAAGGAAAGAGACAGAGGAACAGAGAGAGGGAGAAGGAGGGAGTGAGGAAGGGAAGGAGGGAAGAAAGTAAAAAGAAAGAAAGAAAGAAAGAAAGAAAGAGAAAGAAAGAAAGAAAGAAAGAAAGAAAGAAAGAAAGAAAGAAAGAAAGAAAGAAAGAAAGAAAGAAAGAAAGAAAGAAAAAGAAAGAAAGAAAGAAAGAAAGGAAGAAAGGAAGAAAGGAAGGAAGGAAGGAAGGAAGGAAGGAAGGAAGGAAGGAAGGAAGGAAGGAAGGAAGGAAGAGGGAGAGAGAGAGGGAGGGAGGGAGGGGAGGGAGAGGAGGGAGGGAGGAGACATGGAGGGAGGGAGGGAGGAAGGAAGGAAGGAAGAGAGGAAAGAAGGAGGAAGTATTCCCTTGAACTTGAGAAAGGAATTCAGGAAAATCTTGGCATGCAACTTCCATAGGTCGAGAAATTGGGAGGGTTCTGGATAATGTTATTTAGATCTCAACATACAGGTGGCTCCAGCTGATTCCTTACTGGCACTAGGAAGAGATGTTTTTTGTGAGGTTGAGGTACTTTCTAAAACTCCTCTAGGGCCTTATTACTATTCAATCTTTTTATTCTGATAGACCCTGCCCTGCCTCCCTGAGTTGATCTTTGGCAACTGTGCAAAGTTAGTCATACCAATAGCAGGAAGGATAACAACCATGTTTCCATTACACAGCAGGAATTGGGATGCAATGTTAGGACTTGGATGGGATGCACCAGGGACTCTCCTCCCCTAATAAGGAATGGCTCAGTGCACAGAATTCCACCTGAAAGTGCCCTGGCTATCCTGTATCATGTTGCCACTCTTCTTCTTTAGTGGGGTCAGACCCTGAAACCAATGCCATTTGATCAGAGCCATTATTTAGTATCTTGACAATTCCATACTCCAGGGTTTTCTACAATGGAGAGGTCCTTCAAAACTGTTTTGGTCCAACCTCCAGATTAAGACTCTTGGTAATGCACCAACCTAACCCACACCTGGACAGCTTTCTTTGGGGGGGGACCCTGTGTGTTGGATCATCCAGCTGTGATTGCTGGGGTCAGCCTTAGCAGCCTGCTGTGTTTCTCCCCACCAGTGCCCTCTGCCTTTGAGCTGAGTATTCCAGAGCCAAACTAACCATATGATGTAACATCTTTTCTATTATATTTCTGGGAGGAAACTGCAACTCAGAGTTGTTAAGATGTTGCTCAAGGTCATATAACTAAACTAGATTCTCAGAAACAGTTTTGTCTAAATCTAGACCATCTGTTCTCTCCACGTTACCACCCAGCCTCCCATTATTTATATTCTGAATCACTCCAAAAATGATTTACAGCTTTAAAATTAATAACTGAATTCTGGTTTATAAATCAGCCTCCTGTGCATTTGGGTAGCATGAATAAATTCCAGTGAAATTTAACCTAATGATAAACTGGTCCTCAGTATTGTAGATCCAGAAACTGGACCGATGGTGAGTTCACCAAAGTGAAGACACCCCATAAGACGACCTGAAACAAATGCTCTGATCTTTTGCAAGTATTAGAACTACAACGGGAATAGTTTGGTTTCCATGAGTCTCCATGTAACCATATACACTCTGGATAATGCCACTTAAGAGACTATTATACACTGAGACTAGAGATCATTTGCAATTATCCTCACCTCTCAATAAGTCGCCTTAACAGCAAATTGAGTTCAACGATTAAACCGTATCTGTAAGCTCAGAATAGCTGCACTGGGGACTAGAATGAGTCAGTGCTTCCAATACATTCTCGCCTTATCTTGCCACATTGCAGCACCACCCAGCTGCTGGCACAGAGATCCCTCCATAATTCTCAGCTCTTTCAGCTGGATCTTAATTTTGGAAGCACGGTGGGTATTTGATGTGCTTCACTAACACATTTGGACCCACTTCTTTTCAAAGTGATTCTTACTGATCTCCTTTAAATAGAACTTTGAAGTTTTCTTCCTTCTTAGTGGGCCCATCTCATTGGCTATCTACCTAAAGAGTTATCGCCAACAGTCAGACTAATATTACAAATGCTTTTAACATTATGTTAACTCATTTACTATCCAAGCCTCAAAAGCCAATTTTTCAACCTCTAAAAAGAAACGAAGTTTTTCTCAGAATGGCAGGGCATTTCTTTACTTGGTCTGTTCTTTAGCACCACACTGGTTAGGAACAAAATTTCTGTGTTCACAGCTGAGTACAAATGCCAGCAACAGCCCCAGTTATGTGGTCTCGGGCATGTGCCTTAATCTGTCTAAACCTCAGTTTCTGTTTCTGTCAAATAAGACTATCTACCTTTATATACATTGAAAAATGTATATAAGGAATTTAGAATAGACTACAGTACCTAACTATGTGCTCAGAAAATATTAGCTATTGTTATTCATTAAAGTATTGTCATAAATTAAAAATAAATGAATATCCTTAAAAAATGCAAGTTATCGCTTGGAGGTGGGGTAGAGGAAAGCATTTGTGTATCCAAGGTATTTATATGTGTCCGTGGATTAGGCTTCCATTTAGCTTTAACAGGTCTTCTTTCAACTTTTCTCCTGTATGATTAATGTATTTAGCAGAGGACTGACAGAGTAATCTCTCTAAAACCCATCACTAATCTGGTTACATTCTGTTCAGAAGAATTCAGTGGATCCTCATCATCAAATAATTCAAACACACTACAATCTCTTTGTCTTGACACCCCTCACGCCTATTCAAAGGGCCTTGAAATGTTAACTATGAAGAATCTAGCAGAGGGCTTGGGACATAATTAGCACACATTAAGTCTTGCTTTGTCTTCCTTTCCTTGAATATTATTGCCCAACTCAGCTACAACTCCCTCTGCACTTCTGTGGGTAGGGACCGCTCAATGTCTCCTGAACATAACTAATATTCCCAACTGCCTCCATGCCTCATCCTATCGGTCAACCTTCCTTTTCCTTCAAGCTCAGCTCAAATGTTAACCCATC
Organism: Balaenoptera musculus; assembly: GCF_009873245.2. Classification (NCBI taxonomy): domain Eukaryota; kingdom Metazoa; phylum Chordata; class Mammalia; order Artiodactyla; family Balaenopteridae; genus Balaenoptera; species Balaenoptera musculus. The sequence continues at coordinate 20,456,147 of NC_045796.1, forward strand.
TATAATTCTCTGCCTAGTATTCCCATCTGAGGAAGCTCTGTGATTTTTCTAAACAACTCCCTACTCTTGTACAGCTTATTACACACTTCTGGAATTCTCCAAAAGTTTCATACTGCTTTGGAAATGCTAAGGAGTCCTATTTTAGACAAAGGTAGTGCTACATGGGAAATGGTCTATTAGGAACCCAACACCCCTCCAAACATAGGAATTGACTGAGGCTTGAACATGTGAAAAAGACTTTGAAGTCTAGCAGACCTGGGTTTGAGTCTCATCTCTGGGATTTAACAATTACTTGGCCACGGGCAATTACTTTACCTTTATGGGAATTGTTTTCCTCTAATAGGACTACTAATACCCACTTCTGAGGTTTTCTTCTGCAGATTTGAGGTAATATATGAAAACCCAGAGCCCAGCCAAAAAGGATCTGCTAAGTAAACAGCAAATATAATTATTATTTAGTCAACTGGCAAAACTATTGGCTCTAGTGGTCAATTAGTCAAGCCTGGATCATACCGAAGCCTCATAGGAGTTCACTGAGTTTTTCTAGGGTATAGGTGAGCTGTGTCAGTCAGAGTTCAGTTCAGCTATGGCTCAGTGCAAAACCAAGTGATACCTTGCTTTGAGAGGTCGAGTCAGATTCCTCCTGAAGAATATGAATCATTTTCATGAGTATATTAAACCACAAAGGAAGTTATTTTGACTCAGTGTTACATCCATGTTTCCCTTTGAGAAAGCAGACACTGGAAAACACACTGATCCTACATCTTTTAGTGTAGGTATCAGTATTACATCTCCATGTGTAACTAAGAAATATGAGGCCCAGGCATAGATGTGTGCTTGTCCAATATTTCAAACTTATCTAATAATAGAACTAGGTCTGAAACTAGGTTTTCTGACTCCTGAATCAGCATTCCCTATATGAGGTACATGAAAGGGCCGAGCATATCACTAGCATACTCAATAAGTATTCATTTTATTTTCCTTTGTTCTTCTTTTCACCTATTCTAAGTTAAACCTCTATTAATTACAACCGCTCCAAGCTTGTTTCAGTTGGGAAGTTGCTTTTGTTTTTGAACAGGAAGAGAAAGAGGAGTCTAAAATGATGGCAATAAAATCCTTTTTCCCATGGTGAAGTTGTATATTGTTCATACAATGGAATCAATTTGGCTAAAGAATTCAAACTTTAAAGGAAAATCTCTTCATCTCTTCACAGTGGGTAAGAAACAAGCATTTCTTTTCTCAGTATGAAGAAAATTGAAGTGCAGATAGATGAAAGTTATGTCTAAAAGATATCAAAACCTTTTTCATTTTGCATCTGGATGTTTTTGACATTATATAGAGTCAAAGCAAATTTCTGCAAGTCTTAGAAAATCAGAGTAGAGGAATAAAGAATAAAATCGAAATTTTCTAGGCCTCTCTTTTATCATCACTTTATACTTTTGGCAGCAATGCTTCTGTATTCCTCATTGTTTCTAAATATATCTATATTTTTTCTCAAAATCACATTTGCTTTTGAAAATGTTTATCATGCTTAAGGTAAATGAATTACTTCACAACCCATTGACTGACAAATTAATTCTTTTTGGAGACAAAGTAAGCAATCATGTTAGATTAAAATTCCTCATTGATGAACATTCCAGGATGCCATTTACCAAGTATTCATATGTTTGTTAAAAAAAAAAGGTAATATTTGATAAATTGGTGTTTATGCAATTTTTTATGAATTAGCATTTTGAGTAGGCATAACTCAGACATATATTTAAAAGCCTTCAGGAGGGGTAACCTGATCTATGTGTTTCTTGGGAAAAAGAAAACCTTTTTCTTTAATGTTTTATAGGTCAAGATAAAGAGTATCTGAAGGATGGGCTTCCCTGGTGGCACAGTGGTTGAGAGTCTGCCTGCTAATGCAGGGGACACGGGTTCGAGCCCTGGTCTGGGAAGATCCCACATGCCGCGGAGCAGCTGGACCCGTGGGCCACAGCTGCTGAGCCTGCGCGTCTGGAGCCTGTGCTCCGCAACAAGAGAAGCCGAGATAGTGAGAGGCCCGCGCACCGCGATGAAGAGTGGCCCCCGCTTGCCACAACTAGAGAAAGCCCTCGCACAGAAACGAAGACCCAACACAGCCAAAAATAAATAAATAAATATATAATAAAAATAATTTAAAAAAAAAATAACTCCCATCACAACTAATGGACACCTGGTAAAACATGCTCAGAATATAATCTGTTTTAAAAAAAAAAAAAAAGAGTATCTGAAGGAATTCAATCTTTATACTAGACACAGAGGGGCCGCAGCCATTCCACCACTCAGGAAAACATTCTCTCACTTTTTCTTCAAAATTTACACCAAAGGAAAGCAGAAGTCGCTATATAAATAGTTGGATTATTCTCCATATCTATAAAGATCCAAAACCTAATTAGATTAAAATTTTGTATACAGGTATAATGTCTTCGGTATGAGACAGGCAGTCAATAAGAGCAGTCCATTAATTGCAAGGAAGAGAACCTGTAACAGACACTTTGTTGCCTATTAACTATCCATTTCCCTTTATTCTACACCATCAGAATCCCAGTTGTTTCTGTGATATCAATGTTTCCTCATTAAAAAAAAAAAAATTTCCCAGCCTCCCTTGCAGGTACGTGTGGCCAGTGACATTCTCCTGGCTAATGAAATGTAAGCAGAAGTCATTATGTGTGGCCTCTCAAAAAGCTCTTTAAAAGCACGTTGACAAAGACCTTTGACTCTGCCCTTTCCATTCTTCCCGCATGGAACATCGATGTGATGCTAGAGGCATTGCAGCCATGGGTCAACCCTTAGGAGACATGCATGAAGAATCTGAACACAGGCTGAGTGGAAAGAGAAAAAGCCAGGGCCTCAAGCGGCATCATGGAACCATTTTATCAGTCTGGGAATTCCAACTTCATGCATTCCTTATTCTAGGGGACAAAAAAAACAAAAACAATTTAAAGAGCTCTAACTGGATAATTCATAATATAGTGAGTTTTCTGTTATGTGCATCAAGTATTTCTTTTTCTCTTAAATATCAGGCTTATTTATCCTTTGAAAAGGAAAATTTTAAATTAACATTTTTTCTTCCTTGTGGAGTCATTTTGTGGTAGAATGGACATTTTATCAGCAGCATAAGGATTTCTATATTGATCATGCTCACCCTGGAAATGTCCACAACCCCAATTACACAGAACTGATTAAATCATCAAAGAAGATAGGAGGACATATTTTATATGGACCCAAAGCACTGTCTCCTTACTATTTGTACTGTTACTACCACTACTTCTATTCTACTACTATTAATATTAATAATGCATAGAAACACTGAAATGGGAAGAGTAGTTCTCTTTTCAGATATGAATGACTAAAGCAGCTTTTTCCAACTTACCATTTTATTAATTATGAAACTTTTTAAGAAGCCACTTTTAAATTAAGATATAATTTTCAATAAAATGTACATCTCAAATTTTCAATTCAATGACTTTCATCAATTTTCATCACCCATTTATTGTCAGTCTTTTTAATTTTAGCAATATTAGTGCTATCTCATTATGGTTGAAAATTGTTTAATAACTAATGATGTTGAAAATCTTTTCATTTGTGTATCTTTGGTGAAGCGTTTGTTTCAACCCTTATTTTTTACTTGGTTATTTGCTTTCTTATTGAGTAGTAAGAATTCTTTACATATTCTGAATGCAAAGCTTTCATGGAATATGCGCTTTATAAATATTTTCTCCCAGTCTCTGGTTTTTCTTTTCATTGCTGTAACAGTGTCTTTTGAAGAGTCAAACTTCGAAAATCAGTCTGAAATCAATTTTGTGTTAATTTTTGTAGATGTGAGGTAAGAGCTAAGAACTGAGGTTTAATTTCTTTCCCTTTATTCCTTATTTTTATATATAGTTGTCTGATTGTTTCCACATCATTTGTTGAAAAGATCTTTTCCTTCTTTGAATTACCTTGGCACCTCTGTTGAAAATCAATTGGCAGTTTTGTTGGATATCAATTAGATTTATACACATACCCCACTATGTTCCATCAATGTATGTCTTTATTTACCCAAATACTGTCTTGATTACTACAGCTTTAGGGTTAAGCCCTGAAACCAGGTAGTACAAGTCCTTCAACTTTGCGTGTGTGTGTTTTAATTGTTTTGACTATTTGCAATTGTTTGCATTTCCATATAAAGTTTCCATGAAGTATGATGTTAGCTTTAGGGTTTTTGTAGGTGCCCTTTGTCAGGTTGAAGAATTTCATTATTTTCCTAGATTTGCTAAGAATCCTTTGTCTAAATGGGTGTTGAATTTTGTCAAATGATTTTTCTGCACCTATTGAGGTGATCATATGATTTTTAATTTTTAGTTTATTAACATGGTGAATTACAATGATTTTCTTTTCTTTTCTTTTTTCTTTTTTTTTTTGTCCTGGCTGAAGGATATATCAGATATTAAACTGATAAGAACAGAAACTACAGTTGATCTTAGCCAGAAGACTGAGAAGTGATCAACAATTTTGATTTTCAAATGTCAAACCAATCTTGTACTGCTGAACTAAATCCCACTTGGTTATGATTTTTTTCTCCCTTTTATATATTGCTGAATTTGATTTGCTAAACTTTTGTAAAGAATTTTTTGCATCTATGTTTATGAGAAATGTGATAAACAGTTTCCTTTTTATTGTATCATCTTTGGCTTTCGTATCAGTGTAATGCTGGCCTCATAGAGTGATTTGGGAAGAGTCTTCTTCTATTTTCAGGAAGCAGATTCTAAACTTTACATAGAAATACAAACAACTGCAAATAGACACAAAGAAACACAATTTTTTTTTAAGAAACACAGAGTTGGAGAACTTAACACCACTTGATTTCAATACTTAACCTTAAAAATTATGTAGAATTGATAATATTTCTCCTTTCAGTGTTTGTTACAATTTACTAGTAACTTTTGTGATTTTACCTCACAAGAAACTTGTTCATTTCATACAAGTTGGAAATTTATGGCCATAAAGTTGTTTATTTTATTCCCTTATTAATCTTGTAATATTTGCATGATCTGTAGTGATGCCTTTTCCCTCAGTCCTGTTATTGGTAACCTATGTCTTCTCTTTTCTCATCAGTCTGACTATACCTTTTTCAATTTTATTGATCTTTCAAATAGTTTTTTGTTTTATTGATATTCTATATTGTTTTTGTATTTTCTATTTCATTGAATACTCATATTTATTATTTCTTTCTTTTTGCTTACTTTGGTTTAACTTTCTCTCTTCTTTTTACAATTTTTTAAGGTAGAAATTTATATTACTGATTGAGGTCTTACAAATATAAGCATTTATTGCTATAAATTTTCCTCTAACCACTACTTTGGCTGCAACTCACAAGTTTCATTGCATGGTAGTTGCACTTTCATTTAGTTCAAAATATTTTCTATTTTTCCCATGTAAACTTTTTCTTTGACTCATGCTTTACTTAGAAATGTGTTATTTAATTCACAAATATCTGGGTATTTTCCAGATATGTTTCTGATGTTGATTTTTTTTAATTTAATTTTATTGTGGTCAGAGAACATACTTTTTAAATTTCACTCCTTTTTACATTTATTGAAATTTGTTTTATGTCCCAGAATATGGTCTGTCTTCATAAATGTTCCATAAGCACTTGAAAAGAATATACATTCTGCTGTTCTGGGTGAAGCGTTCTGTAAATGTCAATGAGATTAAATAGGTTGATAGTGTCATTCAAGACTAGTGTGTTCTTACTGATTTTTCTGTCCTCCTCTTCTATTAATTATTGAGAATAGGATGTTAATATATCCAAATATAATTGTGGATTTGTCTTTTTTTGTTGTTTTATTGGTTTTTACTTCATGTACTTTAAAGCTCATTATTAAGGGTAAACAAAATTAAGATTGTTATATCTTGATCATTTGACACCTTTATCACTAGGAAATGACCTTCTTTACCCATGGTAATATTCCTTGTTTCAAAAATTTACTTTGTTTAATATTAACATAACCACTATAGCTTTGTTTTGATTAGTATTTTATGAACTCTCATTTTCGATCCTTTTACATTAAACTACCTGGTCCTTTATAATTAAACTGAATTTTTCTAGATAGCATATGATTGAGTCTTCCTTTTATATCAATCTTACAATCTCTGCCTTTTAATTATACTATTAATTTTTAATGAAATTACTGATAAAGTGAGGCTTAAACTTACCTTCTGGCTATTTGTTTTCTATCTGTCCTACCTAGTGTTTGTTGTTGGGGTGTTTTCCTCTTTTCTTGCTGTTTTGGTATTAACTGAATGTTTTTGATTATTCCACTTTACCTACATTGTTGGATCATTAGTTAAACCCCTTTTGGGAGTTTTAACGGTACTTCTAATATTTGCAATATACATATTTACATACATCTTTAACTTCTACATTCAAGTAATATTATACAACTTCATGTATAGTATAAGAACTTACAACAATGTATTTCCATTTCCTTACTTCTTTCTGGCCTTTGTGTCATATTTTATTTTACATATGTTATAGACCCCAAAATACACTGTTATTTTTGCTTTTAAAAGCCTATTATCTTTTAAAGTCTTTAAAATACTTTTGAAAGCTTTTAAATGTTCCCATATAATTACTGTTTCCAATGTTCTTCATTCCTTTGTGTAGATCCAAACTTCTGGTAACATTTTCTTTCCTCCTGAAAGATTTATCTTAACATTTTTTGTAGTAAAGTTCTGATAGTCATAAATTCTCCTTAGCCTTTTTATGTCTGGAAAAAGTCCTTATTTTTATTTTATTTTTAAAACATAATGTTTCCTGGATATAAGAATTTTAGGTTGATTTTTCTTTTTCCTTTCAGTTCTCTAAAGATGTTTGACCATTCTCTTCTGGGTTAAGTGTTTTTTGATGACAAGTTGGCTGTCACTCCTCTATACTTAACATGTCTTCGTTTTTCCAGGCTGATTTTAACATTTTCTCTTTAGCACTGATTTCAGCCGTTTTATTATGATATGCTTTGTGGTGGTTTCTTCATGTTTCTTCTGCTTGGGGTAATTTGGGGCTAATTTGTCAACTACTGAGATAATAACTTCCTGAAAACTGTATCCAATGCCCTGTGTATGAAGATATTTTCCCACTCTGGTTTTTGGGAACATCAATTGTTCCTGACCCTATGTGAGCTCTGGGGATTGTTCTGCCTGCTCTTTTCTGTGATTCTTTCCCCTGACTCAGATAGTTTCCTGATATGCAAACCTAGATCAGTATTCCAATAAAGATTTGAGAAGAAGACTCCTTTGCAGACCGCTGGAGACATGCACATTTTATATATATGATGAATTGAATATATAGCTATACAGTCTTTATTGCTAGTCCTCTGCCTCTGCCTTCCTTGAATTTCCAAACTCTGAGCCCTCTCTTCTTCCTTTAGTAAGATCACTGGGTTCTAGGCACATTTAAAAAAATAGGTTAAGTTTACCTTTGCTACTTTCTTAATTCATTTTCTCACCTCTTTTACATTTCTAGTCCCTTTTTTCAGGCCTCTGGGACAAAAAAGCTCCAGGACCCTTCCCTTATGTCTTCAGTACAATGTATGATTATTTTTTTGATACAGATGGAATCACAGTATGATGGAATATAGGGAGTTGCAATCTACACCTACTAGCAATCAAGTGTTCTATATTCCAAAATTACCTATCCCTCCTTCTTCCAATCAAAATTCCTCTTCCTTCTGTGGAGGATTAGAAAATCCTGAAATAACAAGGAAGAGTGTTGGTTAAGAGGGTGGGCTCTGGAATCAGACACCCTATGTCCATACCCTGACTCTGCTACTCACTAGCTATGTTACCGGGGCAAGTCACTTAATCACTCTAAGCCTCAGTCTCTATTTGTAAAGTAGAAATAATTACAGGTTCTGTTATAAGGCAATGTAAGGATTGAATGACACAATCCACGTAATGAATTTGAGACAACGCCTAGTGTAAGTGTTACAAAGTATTGAGTATTAGTATTATTTGCTCATGCAGTATGTAACTGATGAACCCCTTGGAACTTTTAGAAGACATTTTTACAGTTTTAAAGGATGTTTATTAGTCCAGATAAACCTCAGATTGGTCAAATGTATGCCTCTTTTTCCTTTGTATTATTCCACTTTCAAGCAAAATGAATAGGGAACATTACATGACAGGTTTATCTTTCGTGGATATCTATTCCTGTGTGTTACTGTGTTGTGGCTCTCCAAGACCACCCTCAGGTTTCATGATTTCTAAAAGAACTAACAGGACTCAGCATAGTTATACTCATGGCTGTAACTTATTACAGGGAAAGGATACAAAGAAAAATCAGCAAAGGGAAAAGGCAGATGGGCCAAGTCCAGATGAAACCAGGCACAAGCTTCCATGACTAAAGTCTCATAGGACATACTTAACTCCCCCAGCTTTGAATTGTGACAACATGTTGTCCACCAAGGAAGCTCATTAGAGACTCAGTGCCCAAGGTTTTTACTGGAGTCTAGTAACACAGGCACCCTCAGCCTACCATGTATCAAAATTCCAAGTTCTCCTAAGGAAAGCAGGTGTTCAGTATAAACCATATTGTTTTTACAAATAGTTTAAGCACAGTGAGCCACTCTTTTATTTAGGGGAAGTTTTGTATCAGTGTTGAGAACTGTTTACCAGCCAAGTTAACAAACACTAATCAAGGCTCAACTTGCAAACAGGCCTTTCTAGGAATAGCAGTATCAGGTCTACTATGTTCATTCTTTTCTGCATAGTCACCTTCTCCAAGGTCTTAAGCTAGCTTTTCAAGGCTTCCTGCCTTGCTCAAAGATTCTCCAAAACTCCCAACACCTGCAGTGCCAGCAAGAGTCTTAATAGAATGCAGTGAAAAGGGAGAGGCAGGCAAAGTGTCCAGGATTATCAGCACTGTTTTTCATTATAATCCCAGCCTAATACAACATGTTTATGGACCCTAAATTGCTGCAGATATTTTTCTTCAGTATCACTGGGTTAGGGGCAAGAATTTAAGAAAGATAAGGCCTACTGAAGTAGGATTAACTTGGTATTTAAGAAGAATACTCAGCTGTACAGGCTCTTTCTATCTCAGTTGTATTATCAGAACATGTTTGTTTTTGTAATCGTTGTTAGAAATAAAAATGGTATTGCGCCGATCCCCCAAGGTTGAAGATTTTGTCAAAAATAACACATTTATTTACTTGCAGGTATTAACTACTTTGGAAATAAGGGTTTTTTTTCTTTACCTTATTGACATACAATGAAGAAAGATACTTATAAGATACATACATAGAGGATTGGATCTCTGTCCATAACCCTGACAGCAATACATCCTCTCTCTGATCACTAGGTGGGAAAACTGTAAGGAGTCGTGTCATGCCTCATGTTGAGATCTACAGCTTAACAATGTGCTCATTTGTCCAGTAACTGATCCCATGAAAATGCATTTCAAAAAAGAATGTACATATTCTTGGATACAGCTGGAATCACATTATGGTGGATTACGGAGGTGTACCAACTTTGGCCTAGATCTGGAAATCAATAACAACAACTACAAACCTTATTTTTTAAAATTCATATGTCTGGAAATTTAAAACCTACATGTTTGAACAACTCATAAGTCCAATTCAAAGGTCAAATAATTAATAACTCACACGCTTAAATAATTCTTAGGCCAAAAATATATGCACACGTGTGTGTGCATGCTTTTTTCAATTACCGAAGACATTGTAAATTGATACAATAATCCCGTTCTTATTCTGTTGTATTTGGATTCTACTTTCAGTAGCTTATATTTTAATCATTTCTTTCCTTCCACTTCAATTTTCAAACTTTCTGCTTATTTAAATGCATATCTTAAGGCTCTAATTTTTTCTTGTAAATGCTATTTTAGTTATTTCCCACTAGTTCAAATGTGTAGCATTTTCATTAGATTTCAATTTTGTCATTTTTAATTTTTCTTATGATTTCTTCTTTGACCTATGAACTATTTAAACATCTGGGTTTTAAATTTCCAGGCATATGCAGTTATAAAATGTACTGATTTCTAAATGAAATGCATTGCTATCAGAAAACTCTGTCCAAATTAGACTAATTCTTTGAAATTTATTGACACTTGCTTTACATCTGAATATGTGCTCAATTTCATCCCCAAGTTGTACCGTTCAGAAATACTGAACTACTTGGTATCCCCTCAAAGTGCCAAGTTCTCCCACCTGGAACTCTCATTTCTTTGCGTGGGATTTTAGAACTCTTCCTGGATTCATTCTTCTCTTGCTTTACTCCTATTCAGCCTCCCTGAATCGTTCTAACCAAATTAACACTCCTTCTGTGTGTTCTTACCTTTTTTATAACATTCATCCCCCATATCAAGTTTTCTTCTAATGTGTCCCCCATGTCAAGTTTGCATTAGGACCACCTGACATGCTTTTGAAAAATATAGGTTTATGGTTTTATCCCAAACCTACTGAATTAGAATCTCCAGGAGTAAAGCCCAGGTATCTTCAATTATATCAATTTGACATTAAAGTCAATCTTTATGGATATTAAATTTGATGAACCACTGAGTTATACTGTAATCATTTGTTACTTTGTCTATCTTCCTAATGGTCTTTGTTTATTTATGACTGTGTCCCCAAAACCTAACATAGACTTATTATGTTGATAAATAAAAGAAACAATAAATGTGTTATAAATTTTAAATAATAAACCAAGCAGTTGCCCACGTGGTATGATATAAGGGAAGGCTACTTGTTCAGTCTAGGATTGAAGTCTAGGCAACTCTACCAGCTTCTGGTGCCTCAAGTAAATGCTAACACTTCTATTAAATTTAACTGATCTAATCAATTTAATTAATTTGTTCATGACTTCATGGAGTTTCAGAATTGTAAGAGATCATATAATATAAATGAGTAAACTCCTGTCATTATGCAGATGTGTAAACTGAGAATGAAAGGTACAATTGCTTATCTGAGATGTTTAGCAGGAAGATGATAAAATTGGGATTAGATCCTTCACTATTTATTCATGAACAAAGAAGAGGAATAATGAAGAATACTTGGGAAGAAAGGGACTACAGGGTGAGGAAACACCAATATAAAATTTACATGATTTTGATTTGTTGGAATGTTAAATAGAGCAACCTACAAAACTCAGATGAGCGTAAAAAAACAAAACCCAAAAAACCCGAAAACCTAAATGAGGCTAATCCACAAAGGAATACAAACGTTAATACAAAGTGTCAAAAACTAAGAAAATCTAAGATAGAAATTTTTGAGTTTAGGTTCTCCTGAGTTTTACCTCCATGTCTAAGCAACCAAGTGTGAATTATAATTTTAAGAAATGCCCCCAGTTTGGACAGTAAATTAATAACTTGAAGAAGAGTATAATTAAATACCACTTCTTTTTCTTTGGTTCAGATTAATTTAAGTTTCATGTGGGCTTGGATTAATTTTACATGGCTTCAGTTAAATGAGTATACTGATTCAATGAAGAAATTTTACCTTGTTCAGTATTTTTAATGTTTTAACTAATCTAGTTGCTGTATTTCTTGCCCCTAAAGTGCTCCACCAGATGGCAGTAACTGTACCACCTATTCTTTTAAAAATGGAAACAACCTGTGAATTAAACCAAATTTATCTTCAAGTGTTTGGTAGAGTTAAATTTTCATTGGCGGGAGGAAAAATTTGCAGAAAAAAGTAGGTTGAATATTTTGTATGTTAAATTAGAGGTATTGTCACAAGGCCAGTGACAATTAAAAACTAAAAAGAAGAACCAAAACGAAAAACACTGACCTTTGTAAAAAATGTATAAATTGAGCCAATAAAAGTGAAAAGGCCAAATTGGCCACATATTGAATACATTTCAGGGAAGTTTTGTTTTTTTATACTTGGTAAATTATGGTGTCTTTGAATTAATTTCATAGATTTCACTTGTAAATATTTTTGTTTGACCATAATCCAACTAAAATACTTCAAATAGATAACAGAAATCACTGAGTTCTCCAAAAATCAATGTAATTAACATTTATCTTCAATCTCTTTAAATTTACTGAAACCAGTCAAGAGAATTAAACTTTAATTCTATCCAGTATTACAGCAGCACATAGAAGAGCTTTCTTTGACTAAACTTAACCTGGGTCAACAGATTGCAGGACTGGCAAAATGAACCAGTATATACAATCATAGATTGAATGAACAGAAGAATAGCATTCAGAACAATAGGTAGTCTAGTCTACTTACATTGGTTAAAACATAACCTGAGGCATTGGGCTTTGGGACTGTGTCTTTAAGGTAAATTGAAAAAGTAAAGAGTATCTAAAGAACATGGACCAAAATCTGAGTAAACTGAGTAACAGGGAATGTTAAATCTATGGAAGGAAATAGAATGCCACATCTGCAAATATGTAAAGGACTGTTATGTGGAAAAGAAACAAGACCTTTTGGGTGACGTCAGCAGACAGCTGGAAATTGCAGTGAGAAATCTTACAAGAAAGGAAAATCTCCATAGGACAGAAGGAAGAAGAAAATATGGGATTAAGATGGGATGAGGAAGAGGACTGTTGTTAGACCCAGAAATTCAGCCTAACGGACAATGGCTCTAACACTGAGACAATGATGGAATTTAAGATCTTGGGTTCCAAAAAGGCAGGCAGCTGGAACAGAAACCCCTGCAAAAAGGAGAAACCTGAAAGGGTGTACCCTCGATATAAAGGTGGCTGCAGAAAACTGCCTGCCAATTCAGAGAGAAGTTTGTCTGTACTATGGTGGAAGGAAACTCTTACAGAGCCCAGGTTTCCCAGGTTTCCCACTGTAAGAGAGACTTTTCTCCTAACTGACATTTCCCAGAAATCGGATTTACTGCCTCAGGGGCTGGTGAGCTCCGAGCCATTCATACCATGGAAATAATCAAGCAAATGCTGACTATGGCAGAGTCCGGAAGCTCTGCCCAGCATCTGGCAAAGGGGCTCTTTAGGTGAGATCCTTGAAACACACTCATAAATACAAGTTTTAGCTTTTGTTAAATGACACATCCGATAATATACAGAAGTATTCCAAATTATACTGAACCTATACCATTGCCAGAGTCAAAGCCTAGCTTCTAAGAAAAGGAAACAAAGCCTTGAGTCAACTTTCTGGAACATCTGACTGTTTCCTATTCTGAGCCACAGATATTGAGGGAGGAGATACACGGCTTTCAGGAGACTCACCTGCTTTTAACTAAAAACATTCTTAAGTTATGTCAAACAATGTTTCCTCTTCAGCTATATTTAATTAATTTAAACATACTTATGAAAATAATAATAACAAGAGCTACCAGATATTGTGTCAGAACTCAGTATGTGCCATGAAACAAAGTAGGCACTTTGCTTTTTTTCCAGTTTATCCTCAGAAAAACATTATGAGGAAGGTATTATGAAGTAGATGAAGAAATCGATATTTAGGAAGGTTGGAAAGCTTATCCAAGGCCACAAACCATGTAACAGTCACCATGGGACTTAGGTCTTTGCGAAGCCTCAGCTCCTAACTAGGCTCTATTGCTCACTGTGTATTATTTAGGGAGAGGTCAAATGATCTATTCGGGGTCTTGTGGACGTGACAGAATGGCCGAAGAGAAGACACCTGGAAACTTCCACATGCAGACTCCATGTCTCCATACGGGAGATTCTGATACTGAGCTAGGGTCCAGATGCCTTATTTAATTGACTGGTTCCCTTGGTGATTCTGAAGGACATCTACTTTTCATAACAACTATCATAGGGGACATGAATTCATATTTCCCATAATGAGTTGGCATATAATAATCCCGTCTCCTTTCAACCTGAGATTATTTTAATTACGTGAGAAATTATTATGAACCCTTAAGCTCAGAGAAGCTGGCCATCCAAAAGGAGGATGAGTTAACAGACCCAAGTTGCCTGCAAAAAGAAAGGATTCCAGGTTTAAAGATCTTTTAAAACACTGCATTTTACACCTTCCTGTGGGAGAAGGACAATCTACTGCAGTATGTTAAAGACTGACAAATCCTGCAATAAAGAAACCTGTTTAATTCTATTTAATCCAGGATTTCCCCAACATAGTTTACCACTAAGTTTTCTCTTGTAGCACCTCTGAATCCCACAGCAGTACTTAAGGTTCAAGCACAAACATTCAGGGAGCTGTGCCAGCAACTACTGTCAGGACGTCCCAGCTCTCTGTCACGTAAACCCTTTGCTTCCCAGACCCTCTCTTCTTTTAGTCTCGTACCCTTCTGCCCTTGCCTGGCTATCTGACTTCACAATTACCAAGCAGGTCTGCACAGCACACCACACTCCTGCCTTCCACTTTGCCCTTAGCTCATTGTAAAGTGGATTGGAAACCTCTGAGGTGTTTAAACTTTCTGAGCCAGCATTTCTCAATAGCTGGTGCAAATACTGGAGAAGTCCAACTGGACAGAGTAACAGGCCAGGAGGTTGATTCTACCCCGATATTATCTTCATGTATTTAAGAAACAGTCCTGTCTTCAAATATTTAAGAAACAGTCCTGAGACGGAGGAAGACTTGGCCTTTGTTTTTTCGGCGGCCATAACTAGCACTTTGGGGAAAGGACTTCGCACTATCAACACTGGAGTGGAATGCCCCATCATTCATTAGTGAGTCACCCTTGACATATTCAAGTGGTGGTTGGATACCACCTTCCAAAGTTATCTTAAAAAGGATGCCTGTAGAAGGCTGGGCTAGATAATCTAATTCTAGAAGTCTAGTCTTTTTTTAAAGAGAGTACACATCCTTTATAGAACATTCGCTATGGGTGAACTGATTAAATCATGCCTCCAGTGGTTTTATTGTAATTAGCAGGGCCTGGCAAACAACTGAAGCAATGACATAACCAGTACGACTGTTTAAATTTTCAAAGCCAGACTCAGAGAGGACCCCTGAGGATGGAATAATTGTGTGCTCCACTTTAATATATGCCCCATACTAAAATGAGTTTGCAAGTTTTGATAGTTTAGCCATTTGACTAACTTAGTGAAAAGGCATTATAGGAGAATAACATGCACATGTTTATACATGGAAAAATGTAAAATATTCAAATTGTTTTAAAAGCAAGTAAAATAAAATGACTGTTAACAGATTATATATTGTGTGGTGGGAGTATAAAATGATTGTTAACAGATTATATATTGTGTGGTGGGAGTATAAAATGATTGTTAACAGATTATATATTGTGTGGTGGGAGTATAAAATGATTGTTAACAGATTATATATTGTGTGGTGGGAGTATAAAATGACTGTTAACAGATTATATATTGTGTGGTGGGAGTATAAAATGATTGTTAACAGATTATATATTGTGTGGTGGGAGTGGCATTGTCCTGTTTTCTTTCCTTCTGGGAACATATTCCTGTGTATGACAATGGGAATAGGTGATTTGCTATAGGAAATATATCTCATTACATACAAATCAGAGAGATCCCCTGATGTAAAAATGAGGATATCTGATGTTGAGATCTTTTTGCCCATTATTTGCAAATGAATTAGTGCTTGATTAGATTTTTGCAAAATGAAGTTTCTGTATCAGACAATGTAAAAGAAGATAAAAACCGTAATAAACCCAGTTGTGCTACTTTGTCAAAAGCTGAAAATTTTTATGGCTGATCTTAGTTTCGGCAAATCTTCAAAGAGCTCTCAGCAGACTTATTAACATAATTTTGCAGTGGAAGAGACTGATGAGGTTACACAAAGAATTGGTAACAGAATGAGGGGGAAAAAAATTTAAGACTCCAGAGCCTTATTTCTGGCGAAGCACTGCCTATCAGATCCTTGGTAAGTGGTGTCTAAACTCTTTTTTAAAATTCTAGTTAATCTTCAGTTGAGTAAGTAGCAAGAAGGCACCAAAATGTCACCAGCAAGAGTCATAGTGATGAAAACCAAAGAAAATCAACTGTCATAGCTTGAATCTGTGACTATCTGGGACATTCTAAATGTGCTGGGTAAGTGTCTCTGGAATGACTTGGACAAGGACAGATGACAAGCGTAAATGAGCTCTGTGAGGTAGGTCTTACTCAAGTTAATATCTTCATAACCTAGGGAAACAGCAAGCACTAGATAAATGCTATTGAATAAATATTGTTAGATGGATGATTTATTATGCTTTAAAATTTAATTTTAAATATACGAATAAAATTTTGGACAATATGATTAGTCAACAGTGTAATTCAAGGGTTTATTAATAGAACAGAAACTGAAGGGAAATAGTATAAAACCTGAAATAGCACTTTTCAACATCAGGAGATCTTAAAAGAGAAAGAGGGTCCATCGTACGGGAAGAGAAGAAAGAGAGAAATCAGTATCCTTATTTTTTCAGGCTATTTAAAGAGTTAGTTCAAAGTTATCACTCCTTTTTTCCTCTCAAATTAGAATAAGCTTAAAAGAGCTTAGTCATCTTCTGAGGTACTACAAGTCTATGACTCTTAGTACATTAAAATTGACTTAATTAAAATATATTTCCATTTCCAAATTATTTTCAGAAAACTGAATTCAGTTTCTTTAATAAAGTCTGATTATTTTGTTCTGTTTTGTTTTAAAATAATTATGCCTACCATTTTTTAATGAGTCACATAAAACAGATATGAATAAAATAACAAAATTAGAAAAGGCAATTTATTAAAATTTGATAGATAATGAAAATTTGCAGCATGTCTAGCTTGTTTTTTTTCCTAATTATCTATTCTAATTAGCTATGCTTTTATATAGTATTGATACTGTATCTTATCCCTAGGCCATATAATAAGAGAAGCGGAGTCTTTTTATAGGAAAGTATACTTTTTCCTTGTGCCATTATCTGATGCCAGTGCTACACTGAGCCAGACCATTCAAGAATTCAGTTAGTGATAATTCAGCAATGAGAACTTTAACTACTCCAGGAACTGGGGTTAGAAGCATTTGGAAGCAGGCAGTCTTACCTATAATAGATTTAAATACAGTTTAGGAAGTACTTCAACTAATCAAACTGAACATTTACTGGATCGCAACCATTTTTAATATTCACCTATAAAACATGATCTGTATGGTTAGCTTGCTTTCTAAATGGAATAGCTTAGATATCTCAAGCTAACACCCTACAGAGTTAGAGATGGACCAGTGAGCTGAACTGGAGCCTGACTCATTCTCTGTGTCCCCTGATCTAAGTAGTTAACACAACACAAACTCACATCTGTACCCTGTCCAATATAACCTACAAATATCACTCCCTCTTTGGTGCAAAATGAGATTTTTTCCTTTCTCAAATTTTGTTTTAAAAGAAATTAGTTTTCCTTTTTCAGTACTTACTATATGCCAGGCACTGTGCTAAGTGCACTAAATTTACTACCTCTTTGGAGCCTCCTTTCAGCTCTGCTAATAGGTTATTATCCCTGTTTTACAGAGGAAATTGAGGCCTGTTAAGATTGTTATTTAGTCAAGTTATTTTCCAACAGCAGTTTTCCCTCTAAAATAAGTTCTGGGGATTGGTTTGAATCTTGGGAAACGTTCTGTATCTTTTAAAGAGAATTGATTTGGTTACAACAGGATGGACTCCATTCTTACTACTAAACATGTCAACTACTTGACTTCAATCTAGAATTTTATTTGGCCCTCATTTTACTGCCTGTCTACCCTAGTTTATCAAGTCAAATATGAGTGTATTGTAATAAACTGGGTTCAAGATCTTCAGAATGAATATCAGAAATCTGACTCTGAATGTCACAGGATATTTCCCACCAGACGGAAGAAGAAAAAAAGAAAAGATTCCAGTATTCCCTGCCATCCACAGAATCATAAATGTATCTGAGGTGATCACAGAAAGACAGAGGCAGAGGTCAGAGAAGCAAAAAGAGCTAAACCAACCCTTGTTGTTAGGGCTCAGGGGAAGGTAGGAGCCGAACAAAAATGATGGGCACTGTACAAGTTGATTGTAATATTTTGTTCATGTGGCAAATATACCTTGGGTTCTAGGTTATCCCTCACTTCTAATTGGTAACACTTCATATTTACCCAGTGTGCCTGCATCTAGAGTTTAAGGAGACCATATTACAATGGCAGTGTGCACACGATGGGGAATGGGATGGGATGGCTGAGGGGTCAGGTCAGGAGACTTAGGGCCAGCCCAGGTCTGTGAGTAACTAGCTAAGGAGATTTTGAACAGATCCCATAATATCTATGGAACTTACTTTCCCATAAATCCAAACACATTACATCATCTTTTGGGTGATTTACAGATTTATGATTCTAAAACTCCATCGATTTTTTTTTAAATTTCAGTTTCTTTTTCTCAGTTATTAGTTAGTCCACTCCATGCTCACCTGGCTTATATTGTTTCTGTCTATACCTGTCACACTGCTAGTATTAGAAATGGTCACATACACAGTACTCACAGACCCTAGACACATACTAATATAAAATACCAAATTCTGCCTCCTATATGTGTGACTAAATTAGACCATATGGATGTATAAGTTAGTAGTAAGCTAACAACTATCAGCTTTGGAATATTTATTGGTTTGTAAACCATTTCTGATGATTTCCATAATCCTGTGGAATACATATTTTACCATTACCTAAGCTAAGAAACTGAGACTCAGATTACATAAGCATGGCAAGATTAATCAATGGATGACTGTTGCATTAGTTGACCCATGTTATTCTAACTTAACAAATTAATTTCCTTCCACCATATCATGTTTTAAGTGGCACAAACATATTGCACTTGTTGCAATTTAGATTCAAGAGTAAGAGATAGAAGAGTTATGAAAGTTCTATTTCCAGATTAAATGAGGCCAGAAATTTTGTCTGCAGCCAGTGATCAATGAAGGAAGCCTATAGGCTGACATGGTCATCAAAGGGGTTTCCAAAAATATATTTTCTGAAATAATACACGACCACTACTGGGGAAATTTGGGCTTATTTCCAGCAGAGTCTAAATGATAGACATTTCTTCTTTTTCCTGCTAGAATCCCTAAGCAGATAGTGAGAATTAGAAGATCTAAAGCATGTGATGTTAATGACACATTTATTAGGACCTCTTAGATCTCATCATGGCAGTCAGACAAGATGCCAAGGAAGCAGAGGCTCAATGAGGAGTCGACCAGATGAGGGAGATGTTGCCTGCTCAACAACAGAAAAAAACTGGTGCTCAGGGAGAAGCTCATGCCAGGAGAGCAGAAATTCCCATTGCCGCACCAAGGATCGTCCCTCCCACGAGAGGCACAAACCAGCCCCGAAGCCTTAAGCCATTTAATACGAAAGCATTTGCCTTCTCCTGCTAATGGCTACGAAGAAAAGTGCCTTGCCAATCTTCCTTAGAACTTTCTTTAAGGGCTACAAAATTTAAAGAGAGAGAGTATCCCTGTGAAATTTCTTTTCTAATGATGGAGTGTGGTTTGAAGCTGTCCAGGAAAGTCTTGTAAAATATTCCAAAAAAGGACACCCCAAAATGAAGGTGGCCTGGCTACAGCAGACATGTCTATTGGTATCAGCTCAGCACAACCGCACTCTTTTTTCTCACTGTTTCAAAAAGAATTTTGGCCAGAAGATTAATTTGCCCAGGAAGAGGCAGAAAGACAACAAACTAAGTTAAGATGATGCAATAAAAGCCCTTAAAGAGCTTCATTTATACTAAATTGGTCCTGAGGAAGACGATGCTGCTTTAAAAGCCTTGCAAAGAGCCTCTTACCCCCAGGCAAGCTCATGGATGGAGATAATCACCCCCAGCTGACCTATAATTACCTAGTTTGGACTGAATCCACTCCGATTATGTACCGCCAAATGGATTTAACTGAAATTCAGATTTGCTAAAAATAAAACGGCTAACGACCCAGAGCAAGTAACAGTCTCTAGATGATTCATCATAAAGACTAAACTTAGCTGGATTATCATGTCTGCTTGCCAGAGCAGTTGCTGTCTTGTTTTTGTGGATATGAAATTTCATCTTCCTCTAAAATGCTTGAAAATCAGCAATTCTGTTGAAAGCCACATACATGTATCTGGGAGACTGAACGATGGCTTTCTGAACAAAAACTGGCCCTCTACAAAGAATATACAAATCAATTTTAACTGCAAAGTAAAGGAGCTGTTACAGTGGAGGATTACTGGACTGAATGTCAATATTATGACATAGTATGAGTGTGTTTCATGTTTGGTAATTGCAATCATTGTTGCTTTTGTTGTGGTCATCCATGTACAATGCTTGGTGTCAGTCTATTTATCTCTTGTAAAAATAAAATACAGTGTGTGTGTGTGAAAAAAAAAAAACAAAAAAAAACTGGCCCTCTAGCCAGAGGCTACTGCCGTGATTACAGCAAGCCCTGCAGGGAGCAGATGTGATTGCTCAGCCATGCTGCACTGAGAAGGAAAAGCACCATTGCACTAATGCACAAAATTCTATTACCCATCAGATGCATGACAGCACTTACTGACTTGCCGCTGTGTGCAGAGACTCAATATGCTGGGACGGGAGGTCATACTATTGAAGACACAGCCCGTGCATTGAGGGAGCTCCTCCCATAATTAAAGGGACAAAAGAGTGGCTGTGAAAAGAGAACTATGTGTACCTGGAGGCTCTCTCCTACAATTTACCTGCTGGGTGAATTAGAACAAGCAGTAGAAATGGAATACTATAAGGATAATAATATTTTTTTTTAATTAAAAAAGTTTATTGAGGTATAAGTGATGCATAACATCATATTAGTTTCAGGTGTACAACATGATTCAATATTTGTGTGTATTGCAAAATGATCACCACAATAAGTATAGTCAACATCCAACACAGTTATAAATTTTGTTTGTAACTATGATGTGATGAAAACTTTTAAGAACGTCTATGAATATTTTTCTGTTTAAGAAATTATTCTTAAATGAGATGCTCTTTTGTAAATGGAAAAGCAAACAAATATTAGTTTCCACTTATCAGAAAAGATGACAGATATACTTACTGAGAGCTTGAAGCCTCATGTGTTTGAGTTCCTCTTTACCTCCTTCTTCCTGCCCAGTTTGCTTTGCTGGCTCTCCCTCAGCCCAAACAGGGTAACAGCATCTATCAGGGAGCTCAGCAGAGCGTAGTCACTAAAATAATACTCACACTGGAGCTCGATGATAGAAACCTTAGGCAAGCAATATTTTAAAACACTATCACTCACAGAAGTGTTCTTCAAAACCATGTACTGTTGATCTTTTGTTACTGGTCCCTCGTGTGAACCTCCCAAAGTAAGGGGAAATGAACAGATTTGATGCAGGTGCTTCTACTAGAGATGAGAGGAGACTTCTCAGTTTGGTATGCTGCCATCCTGTTAACTGAACATAGTACACCCTACCTGTACTCACTGACCCAGATTCTTCTTTCCAAGGATGACCATCCTCCATGGAAAAGTTCTGCTCTGCTGTTCAACCAAAGTTGAGATTGGCCAGCCCCTCAACTAACTTTCACAAGTAGTGAGCTGACATCTACAAAGTGGGGTGAAATACCTCTCTAAGATTCATGAGACAGAAGCCTGGCATAATGGGAAAAACAAAGCAAATGTTTTCTGAAGTTGTTTGTAAATAAGCCAGGACTATTTATATATTACCACTTCATTGTCAATTTCCATATGTGAAAGATGATGGATACCATTTCAAAAATGCATTGAAATGGCTTTCCAAAGGAAGGGTCCACCTCCTGCTTGGCTTAGGCTGACAATGTCTGGGGAGATATGTTCCGAATCAGGGACAATTCTCTTCCATTTTAGACAGCTTTGTGTTTGGGATCCTATATAATCAGACTTTTACAAATTAACATTTCAAACCTAGTCATTTAGCAGGTAGTGGAAACCTAACTTAGGGGGGAAACACAGAGCTGGAAGATCAAATTGTATTTTCAGCTCTGCCAGTTACTCTATGACTAACAAATATTTATTGAGCTGACAAATAAAACTAGGACTGACCTTGGGCGAGACTAAGCTAATCTTTCTGAGCCTCAGTTGCCACATCTGTATGAAGGGGAGCGTAATATCTGCTTCACTCTTTTATCTCTCAGGGCTGCTGTGAAGACAAATAGGAGGATATAGGAGAACACAGTGTCCTTCAGAGTAAATGTTCCAACTAAGTTTTTCAGTATTTTTAGTATTGAAAAATGTGCTGCTTAACACAGGTAAAGGAAGCACTTTAGTCCATCCTAGCCTGATTTTTCCAATCTGACATGCTTCAAATGTAGTGAGGGGAAAATGCTGTTAAAAGATACTGAACCCTTCCCTGAGAGTTCTGAATGATAAACCAAAGGCTATATGACTTTTCAGCCCTTACAAAGCATGCGGAAAGCCCATTTTGTAAGGCAGAAAAAAGACAGTGTCACAAGTATATAAGTAATGATAGAATCCAAGGCCATTTTATTTTCAGTGGCACTGTGTGTTCTCTCTGCTTTAGCAAAGGCCTACCACTTATCAGTCAAATAGAGGAAGTGAATTATTCCCCAAAATGGAACTTTACATTGACATTTCCAGGAGGCTACAAAATGCACAAAGCAGAAAAACAAGGAAGAAGGAGCCTATCGTCTGACGTGTTATGTCAACAGAATTTACTGGAGGACTTACACTCTCACCATTACCTTGACGATAACCAAGACACAGAACTATGTATCGGCCCTCTGTAGCTACCATGTTTCCTGTCCTGTTTGGAAACACCCAGCACAGTGCTGGGACATAGTAGGTGTTTGATTAAAACTCGTCGATACTGAATCTAATGTGTCACACTGCCCTCATCAACACTCTTCTTGTGTTGAATGTCCATTCTGAAAGATCAAATTTCATTGCTCATTCAAAGAAATTTTCACATACTGAAAATCTTCTGAGAATTTAATATGTCCAAAGGGCATGAAACCGATAGACTTGAACATAGACCTTATCTGTGTTATGGAAAGGAGAGCTGTAAACTGGATCATGCCATCACTCCTATGCATCAACCTCACATGAAGGACTCCTCCCCTGGTCATTCTGAATGACCAGGAAACAATGCAGCTGTCATCCCTTCTTAGAGCCCAGAGGTCACAGTCCCTGACCATGCGGTACTCAGTGATGACTGAGGGTCTACTGTGCTGACAGCCCCAAATAGAGGAGGCAACACCGATATTTACAGCAGCTCTATTTACAATAGCCAAGACACGGAAACAACCCAAGTGCCCACCAACAGACCATTGGTTTAAGAAAATGTGGTGTATATATATATATATATATATATATATATATATATATATATATATATATACACCATATATTCATACAACAGAATATTACTCAGCCATAAAAAAGAATGAAATATGCCATTTGCAGCAACATGGATGGACCTAAAGATTATCATACTAATATGTGATATAAGTCAGACAGAGAAAGACAAATATCAGATGATATCACTTATATGTATATCACTTACATTTCTCACTTAACTGTCCTTTTCCCAAGAAATGCCCATGTCTTTCACTTAGTTTAACATGTTGGGTTTTTTAAACATATACCTTGATTTTATTTTGAGGTTTTGTTGTCTTGGTTAGTTGTATTTTAATTAGGTGGCTTCTCGTATATTGATGATTTATGAAATGTCCATTCCTGTTTATACTATTGCCTTCTTTTTTATTGGCATATGCAGATTTTATTATTTTGAGTTTTGAGACACTGATAATTAACATCATAACTAGATCTTCATAGAAAATTCCATGATAAACATCAAGATCTTGATCTTGATGTAAAGAGAAGGGAGTGATCCCCCCAAATCCATCAAAACATCATAGATTTTGTAAAGTATGAGAAAACTATTCAAATCTTGATAAATAAAGCACCAAGATGCCACTGCACTGCAGCCAAGATTCATCTGCTGTGCACCGCGGGCACCGCGGGCCGAGCTGACATTAGATGACCTTTCTGACTGGCCATCTACAGCCCATAAGCATTCCTCAAGGTGTCAAATGAAGATTAATAAAAATCACTGAGAAAACAAGAAACAAAACTGACTACCACTTTGCAGTATTTGCTAGCCTAAATAAATAAGACAATGACACAGGACAATTTTGTTGGTTGTGGATCAGTGCGGGTAAGTGGCACTGAAACTGTAGTTCTCATGAATGTGTAGGCTGAGATGGGATTATAAACAAACCACCATCAGCGTTTGACAGGGTGGGGTACTGGGGTCTGGCTTACAAACTCACGCCTTACCTCCAGTACTAGCACTATGTACTTCTATCCTGTTTCTGCAGTTCAGATTTTGATGGGCTTTAGAAAAGGACCGCAGAAGATCCCCTCCCCAGGAGACATGAGAAGAGGGGATGGTGGCTCTGGGGATACTTCACAATTTTAATCTGGAGTCCTGACCAGCCCTCCATGCTTCACCGACCCTTTTTTGTTTTTTCCATTTATCCTCTTTTGTTTTCCTGCTTATCTTCCTGATCCACTTATTTTATATCCTACTCTTGGGCTCCCTGTCCTTCCCTCCCTTTTGACTGTTTCCTGAGCACCTACTATGTGCCAAACACAGTATTACATTCTGGGGCACAGAAAGGTACAAAAGACAAGTTCTCTGCCCTCAAAGGAGGCATAGTCAAGGCTAAATGTTATCTCCTTTAATCCTCACAAAACCCTGGGAAGCACTTATTTTCCCATTCATGAAGGAAGAAACTGGAAGTCAGAATGGTTAGGGGATGTGCCCAAAGTAACACAGCCAGGGTGAGGCCCCCATGAGGCTGATCCAAGGGTCAGCTCCTGTGCTTCTCCACCAGCCCTCAGCCTCCTGGATTCCCCTCCTTACTCCACCCTCATTCTTCACTTAGTACTTCCCCAGTTCTTCTATTCTAACTTATAACAATTTCCCTTCTCTGTTCTCTTTGGAGAAGGCAGACAATTATTTTTAATTGATAAAAGTCCACTGGTTTTCAACCCAGTTTTTAAAAGCCCTGTGTAAAGAACAAGACTTGATGTTGGTCCAGCCTTCCACAGATGATCATGAAAACCAGACTTCAAAAGGACTTGGAGAAAATTTTACTGATTCCTTACAGAACTCCTGCCTAGTTCTCCTTTGGCCTGTCTGATCTTTTTGAGGTTTATGGGTATGAGGATTGGACCCTGATTCATAATTCAGTGTCTTCAGGTACTTTCCCCAACTATTATTAAGAACTGAAATATGTTTCCCAAAGCAGAGCTGGCATATTATAGGCCAGGAAAAGAAGCCAGGCAAAGAAAGGAGGGAGGGAGGGAAGGAGGGAGAGAAAGAGAGAGAGAGAAAGAAGGGAGGGAGACAGGGAGGAAGGGAAGAGGAAAAAAGAAAGAAGGAAAGAAAGTCTACCTTCCAAGTAAAAGAAGAATAGAATGCTTTCATTCGTATATTGTGAAAGTTTGCTGTTAACCAACCACAAGGTATCGTTATTAAAATAACTTTCTACAAGAAAGCAAAGGGAAACAAAAGGAAGACCATGAATTCTCTGACACCAAATTAAAGAAGCAAATAAATAAATATAAATAATAAAGTAAAATGAGATCAAGCTACCATTCCAGAGGAAGAAGACGGGAAATAAATAAATCTCTTCAAACCAAACTGTAGGAAAACAGTCTCATTGGAAACAAACACGCCTACAACAGAATTGATCACTTAGGACAAGAGAAGAGAGCAGAAACCAGTAAATCAACAAAGTATGAAACTGAAGTGTAGGGTTAATGTTCACCTAATCAATACCTAACACCGCAGATTAACGAGGCCCTGGCAAGAGAGTCTAACTTTTTCATATCACCAACACCCAATGGGGGAGGATGTGAATATCAATCAAAACACGGTAACAAGGGAAAGGAATCAATCACCTGCTTCTCAGTATTAAATAAAGGTAGCTCACAGAAAGAGCTGGTGCCTGCCTACCACCTTCCCCAGTAAGAAAACAAGAAGGCATTAATAACAGTTCATCTGTGAAAACTTTCTGTCAACAGTCACAAGCCACACTATAAACAAGACTTTCTACCAGGACGGGAGTCTAGAGGTGTATTAAAAACAAACAACAAAGCTTTACCTCTGATTCAATCTGCAACTAAATAATGTAATAAATGGGATGCTTTTAATGGCAGATTGCAAAGTTTTCCCCTAAATCATAGTTTTTAAAACATCATTACTTTTCTGGCAAGCACTCTAATCTGATTACATATCTTTTAACTTACTTCTATCTGGACTTGTAATTACATATATGAACAAATGCAAATCAATTCATTTCATAGCCATAATTAAACTAAGACATTCAAAATTTTTTAATAATTTTGGTTCTGAAATATATATTTGGTTAATACAATTTGCAGCAAATTATATAGAGAGAGGAAGAAAGTACTTTATGTCCATCAAACAATAGAATTACATCCATCTGTTATTTTTTAAATGGTGACAGCAAAATCAATTCTAAGGGGGTGAAAAGAAAATGAGATTCTGAATTTCTCACCATACCTTCTAGTTCCCCTTGACACACTAATTAGTTTCCCACCCTCTTCTCTTATGCCTTACAGCATGTTTGCCTGGAGGAAAAATGAAACTGGCAAAACAGAAGAGAAGCAGTGACTAATGAAAAGGACAAGAGAGAAGTGACAATTCCTTTGAATGGAGCCATTAGCTACACGCTGTTTTCAGGGCTCCGGGCCTCAATATTCTAACACTTTCAATTGTTTTCAGAAATTCCTATGGAGAGTTACAGACTGTACAAAGCTCCATCCTGGATAGTTTGCTATTTGTACAATTAAGGATGGCATGCCCTTTCTGTATCATTTTTCAAGATTATTATTGCTTTTCTCCGAGACTCAAGAGAAGAGGCATAATGAATACTGTCTCCTTACTACAATCATCCTGTCATGAAGTTCAGAAGAAAATCTTTTCAAAGTTTTGAATATCAAATGACAGCAAAAATCTCTGATAGCTTTGAAAAGCAATTATGTACAGTTTGGGATCGAATTTGATATTTTAAAACTTATATATGCTTTTCAATAAGGGGAACTATTTGAACGCATATTTTTCAGGGATCCTTGAAACAGAACAAAATTAGAATTGAGATTTCACTAAAAATTACCCAACCCTGGAAAGCATGTGACTGAATCCAGTGTCATCAACATCTGGCAAGGTACTAACACATAAATGTCTCTGCCATTGTACTGTTTCAGGCACATTTCTACCCTACCGTAACTTTTTATTCAAATGTCCTGTTATATGCCTGAAGAAAAATAAAGCATATTCAAAAGGAAAAAGCAAAAAAAAAAACAAACAAGGAAATGTCTTTCAGCTCTTTACTTTTATCTTCAGCTATATCTTCCAAAATTGATATGAGCTAATTGATTAAGTTTTTCACTACAGCGTGGTCTAGGGTTATTTATGCCTGTTAGAATTCTGAAAAGTTACAAATGGAATTAGCATTACCTAAGATATGATTTTAAAATTTAGAGTAAAATAGCAAATTGACATTTGGGGCCAATGCTCAGGGGAAAAAATCCTGTTGCTATGGAAATGAGTATAGATGCAGACCTTAAATTTCTCTGTATTCAAAGGCTAATTCTGACTTGAGGTTAATCTTATACACACACACACACACACACACACACACACACCATTGAACTTGAGGAGAGAAAGCACCAGGCTTTACCAAAAGAAAGTAATTTCCTGGCAGTAGTCCCTTACCTATTGTTATATTCAAAGATGGTTCCTACTAGTTGGCAAGGTTGGCTGGATCTTAGCATCCAATTCATTTCCTTAGGGAACACCTGCCTGGGGATAGTTCTGTCCACTTCATGGGCTTCTCCTTGGGTCTCCCCTCTATGGCTTGGTACCTTCTAATACTTGAGTGAATTCGGTGGTTCCAGGGCAAGCAGAGGAAACACCAAGAAAAGACTTGAACTTCTACAAAGACAGCTGATCATGCAGCTCTCCTTGTCAGCTTCTGATATTAATGGACACTTCATCTCTCTCTGCACCTCTGATTTCTGTCCACAAAATATGAGGAGCATTCTTTCCCTATCAGAATGATGAGTACTTAAAATAAATTTCTGTCATATCTTAGAAACTGTTTGCTAAAATTAATGTCAGTAATAGATATTCAGCAGTTTAGTGAAGGCACCTGAGGCATATGGGCCTCAGGTAAAGGGCCCATAAAAGTGCCTTTCAAAGATGCATACATAGAGAATGGACTTGAGGACACGGGGAGGGGGAAGGGTAAGCTGGGACCAAGTGAGAGAGTGGCATGGACCAATATATACTACCAAATGTAAAATAGATAGCTAGTGGGAAGCAGCCGCATAGCACAGGGAGATCAGCTCGGTGCTTTGTGACCACCTAGAGGGGAGGGACAGGGAGGGTGGGAGGGAGACACAAGAGGGAGGAGATATGGGGATATATGTATATGTATAGTTGATTCACTTTGTTATAAAGCATAAACTAACACACCATGGTAAAGCAATTATACTCCAATAAAGATGTTAAAAAAAAAAAAGTGTCTTTCAAATGTCCACATGGACTAATTACTATGAATGTGTGGATTTTATTCTGACTTGGAGTGTATAACAGCTATTTGTAGTGACCAGGGGCTCTGGTGTTTAGTGTAAATTGCTTCTCTAGAACAAAAGAATTTGGGTTTCTTCTTAACCAGCAAAATCAATCCACGAGTGCTACCTTCTTGATAGCTGAAACACCATGGCTTTCCAAAATGGTAGAAGTAGAAAATCCAATATCAAAGTATTTTGATTTAGTTTTATTCTGCTTTTATTCAGTCCTTTCCTCCTTTGAGTCTTGATTAGCCTTTAGTTCCTGTTCTGCCTATCTCTGTCAAGAGAAGAGATAAACAACTAGAATAAAAATTGCTACTAAACTATATATTGAATTTTAACTCAGTATTTTCTTTCTTCATTTACTGACCAGGACTGTCAGAGCAAAAGAGGGATTAGGATCTTTGTTTTGAGGTTATTTTGTCAAGTGGATGGAGATTTACTTTTTTCTAATTGTCCTTATCACTTGGAAAGCTGTACAGTGAGCAAGAGGTACAGGTTTCAAAGGTAACCATATTTTAAATATCCCATTTCCTATTTAATACTAGTTCAGAATATTTCAGATCAAAGGAACAGAATTGATCCAAAGTGCTTTAAGAAAGAAAGAAAAAAGAAAATAAAAAAAGATTTGGTCAGAAAAAAATTTTGGTCCCAAGCCAGGTTGTCTGGAGGTTCACCATGTCATCTGAACTTTTGCATTATTTTCCTGCAATTTTCTCCAGTTGGCTCCCCCAGGTAGCTACAGCAGTTGTTAAAGAAAAAAATTATCCTGACACTTGTTACAACAGTAAGGCAGACACAGGACTATTGCAATAGGCTATTGTTATAATAGGCACTATAACAATGAGGTTCTGCAGTACGGGAGAGAGATTGAGCTCAACTCTGAATACAACAAGGAAAACTAAGGACTGATAGCCAAGAAGCAAGGTGAGGGGGTCAGTGGATGGAAAATTACTAAGAGGAAACATCAACGGAAAAGGGGATTCTGCCTAAACCTACCTGAGAGGGTTCTTGCTTAAGGCAGACCAGGGTGATCACATATCACCTGTGGGATGGTGACAGATGAGAAACTGGATTAGATATTGAGGGTGATCAAATAGTGAGGGTGAGGGAGTCTCTCTTGATAACCTGAATTAGCAGGATTCTTGCTAAAACTGGGTCTTGAGGAGATGTTCAAGACAGGGTCTAGCTGGGCTCAGAGGCGTCTGTTTAGAGTCTGGTCAAGAAAAGAGTGTTTGTCCCAGTTCCAAACTCCCTGTCCTCAAGGGACACCCAGTCATGGAAGAGAAGGAGCCCCAGCCCCAGCCTTCTCTGCAATGGTCCCAGGGCACACTGACTGGACCATCCCAGGGCAAGTACTGCCCCCAGAAAATGAGGACACTCAAGTTAACTGAAAGCAATCAGAGCCCACCTCAAGAACTGGAGTGGGGCCATTGTCACTCGAACTACACAGGGGATAGGTAAAGAAATTCAGGTAGTATTACAAGAAAGGAAGAGAAAAGATGCTGCTGGTCAGTAAACAACAGAAGTGCTTGGCATCTCTCTGAGCACTGACGGCCTCGTAGCTCTCCGTAGGACAGTCAGTAGGACAGTCAGTGGTTAAACACCTCTGCCTATAAAGTCCCTAACACAGCATTTGGGTTATTTCACAGACACATGCAAATATTCAATTCCTTTCTATGCTCTTCCCGCAACTCATAAATCATTGTGCATTTTTTAGAACTTTGGTCAAACTTAAACATACTGCCTATAATTTATGGAGCACAGGTTTCTCTGACCCCCAAATGTCCCCAAACTGGTATATTAGCATAGTATTAACTGACTGCACTAAGGGACAATGTAAGGCAGAGCACATTCATTCCTTAGGCCTTCCTGACAACCAAATTTCCCTTTTCTCTGTAGCCGTCATGAATGTCTTAAGATGATCATGCTAGGGACGAAACATACCCAAAGGCTGCCCCTCTACAATAGGATCCTGTCGCTTCTGCTTTTCTCAGTCACCTTTCACAAGTCAGCATTGCCCCTGGTCACAGAAAACTTTACTCCTAGAAACTCCCCTAAAGGCTCATAAGCACTAAGGGAATATTGGAAACATAATGGAGGTCATTGCATACTTTTAGCTGCAGCTTGTGACATTATGAGAAACCCAATACCTGTATTTTGCAGATGGACTAGTTAGTATACAGTGGAGTCCCTTAATCTGTTTGCAATTCACTGGGCTTCCTACGTGTAAGGATTGGTGTCTTTCAACAATTCTGATACATTTTCATTCACTATCCCTTAGCTATTGCCTCTTCCATTTTGTTTCTATTACTTATCCCTGAAATTATATACAAGGTATACATTATATATGTATATGTGTGTGTGTATATATATATATATATATATATATATATATATATCTTACCACTCCTATAATCCATAAGCACACATTATATATGTATATATATCACTCTTATCCTCCATAAGCATAGTAGTTATTCTGCTTTTCATAATTTGCTTCATTTTGTCTTTTTGGATCTATATTCTCTAATTTTTCAGTATTTTTTTTTTTTGTAAATGAATGAGCAGGGCTCTGTTCCAATAAACCTTTATTTACAAAAACAGGCATTGGGGTTTTGGAACTGGATAGAGGTTGCACAACACTGCAAATGCATTAAATACCACTGAATTATTCACTTTAAAATGGTTCGTTTTGTGACATGTGAATTTCACCTCAATAAATTCTTTTTAAAAAGCAAATAGGCAGTTGTTGGGATTTGGCTCACAAGTAGTAGTTTTCTGACACGTGACCAAGATCAACCTTTAATTCTCTGCTTAAATTCATTCCAGGCAACACTAATTTGCAGTTATGTAACATCTACCTGCATACTTACGACAGGTCACTCACTACCCCACAAGGTAATTTTTTTTCACTTATGGACAGACCCTGATCCTATCTGGAGGGTTTTTTCATACACAAAATCTCCCTCCCTATGCCTTCTATCCACAGAGAGTTTACTTATGATTGTCTGCTTCACTAAAGGGACTCCATGCCAGGTTGATTTAAAGGATGAGTTCACTCTAATTGGAGAAATACTGAAGGGGGACATGCTTATATGCTAAAGCACCAGGCAAAGAGAAATTGAATCCCTTAGTTAAATATACTCGACAGGATGGACTTCTCACGTACACACACATCCATCATCAGCAGATTTTTATTAGATGGAAGATACCTAGGGTTGGCTCAAAGGAAAGTGGTGACAATCGGCAAGCACTCCTCCACAGAGGAGAGGAGGCACTCCTGGCTGTGGAGATGGGTACTTACGATATTGAGGGTCAGGGTCTCCTGCTTGACTTTGGCCACCCAGGAAGCTCTTCCCCTTGCCACTCAGTATCACCAGCGCTGGCACGAAAGGGTCTGCAGTGAGCTAGTTCAACGTGGCTAGCAGTTCTTCCAGTTCTGGCCGAGCTCTGAACCTTCCTTTGAAGTCTTCTTCAGTGTGCTCCCTCACTGACAGTTTGACTCCTTCAGGAAGATTGCTTTGGATTATTTCCAAGAAAATCTCCGCAAATGTAGCGCTCAAACCGCTGATCTGAACCACTCGCTCATGGGTGGTAAGAAGTGAGTCCAGGAGCATTTTGCTGCCTTGGTCCTGCAACTGCAATGCCTCCAAAGTTTTGGTGGGCATCGCCTAACTTTCCTCGACTTTAATGGAGAGATGGTTGCAGAGGCTGTGAACATATTGGGCATAACTCTCTGCCAGGGCCATATCATATGCAGTCAGGTGAATGTTTAAAACCCCATATTCATAATCTGTCCCCAAATTAATGGGTCTCACTTCCACTTTTCCCCTCTTCTTCCTGGGCTGAACAGGAAACAAAAGAGAAAGAAACTCTTGTGCTTTAACTAGGTGCTTGTATCTTCCAATGCCATGCGTGGGCTGTGACCTGCAGTGCCGACCGACGCTCAGCAGAATGCCACCTGCAGAACAGAGCGGATTCTCTCCTGAGGTTCTGAACCTCAAGAGGGAAAAGGCTTGCTTAAAAATGGTGTCATTCCTCAGACACAGCGCCTTTCCCAGAGCTCCATTCATCCTTTGCTGCTGCGCGGCCTGTAACTGTGCCAGCTGAAGATCGGCCCAAGAAGCCGCGACCGCTGGGCGTCCGAAAACACTCTATTTTTTCGGTTTTATCTTCCAGTTCACGGAGTTTCTTTCTCTTCAGCTCTATCTAACATGACATTTAATCCATCCATAGGATTTTTAATTATTTTTGTACATTTTAAATTTCTAAAAGTTCTATTTGATTCTTTTTCCTATTTGTTAGGGAGTTTTTTTTAATAGTCTTGTCTGCTCGAATTTTCAAGCTTATTTTGAATTGATTTAGACATATTCCATTTCATATTCAATTTCTGATAATCCCAAAGTCCCTGTGGGTCTGTTCTAGTGTCTCTTGTCCCACCTGTTCTCATGGGACTGACTTCACATGCTTTGTGATTTTTGACTATGGGCAGCTCACTTTCTTTGGAAGTTTTTCCGTAAAAACACTTCAAGGGGGCTTCCCTGGTGGCGCAGTGGTTGAGAGTCTGCCTGCTAATGCAGGGGACACGGGTTCGAGCCCTGGTCTGGGAAGATCCCACATGCCACGGAGCAGCTGGGCCCGTGAGCCACAACTACTGAGCCTGCGCGTCTGGAGCCTGTGCCCCGCAACGAGAGGGGCCGCGATAGTGAAAGGCCCACGCACCGCGATGAAGAGCGGTCCCCGCACCGCGATGAAGAGTGGCCCCCACTTGCCGTAACTAGAGAAAGCCCTCGCACGAACCGAAGACCCAACACAGACAAAAATAAATAATAAATAAATAAATAAAGTAGCTATAAAAACACTTCAAGGGCTGGGTTGAAGTTAAGTTTCTCCAAAGGTAAATTATATTTGCTTGCGTCACTAGCTTGGGATCACTTCCAAACAAGGAACACTTTAAATTTGCTGCTTAAGGTTTTTCAGACCACATAGATAGAATAAATCCAGCCCACACATATTCACAAGGGCTGAATTTAGTTACACAGTCTCAGATGTGATTAGTTTTTTCCTCTACCCCACATCATGCTAAGCATAGTTAAGTTTCTTTGCTTTCCCCTTCTTCACAATGAGGTTTCTTTCTTACTTATACTAAGAATGTAAAGGATATACTTCTCCAGAGTTCCAGCTTTATTCATAAGTCTCTTGTTAGGTTCTCTACTTTATCCAGTTCTGAGGACTTGTATCCATCGCCTTTGCTTGTACAGCCTCAGCAGGGAAGCTCAAGGTCTCAGTGCAGATAACTCCAGAGTAAAAGGCAGCATCAACACTTGCTTGCCCCCAGCATTCCCATTTAACTTTGGTTTTGCCTCTGCATATTCCTTCCTTTTTATCAGTGTGTTTTAAAAGGTTTTCAAAGTATATTTTATCCCGAATTTTAATCGTTTCAATCACAAGAGTCATTTACGGTATCTAACTTACTACGTTGATAGAAATAGACATCCCTGGGAATAAAAAGTTTTAGACTTATTTTTGATTCTGTTTTTGTGTTGTTTAATTTCTTAACTTCTGTTATTCAATTTGGAATAATATAATTCATGAATGTCCTACTCTGGTTTCATTTATGTTGGGTAATGTTTATAAACTGATGCTTGATAAATAATCGCATACAAAGTTAAATATAGCTAACTTGTCTAGTATCCCAGTGTCTACCTTTTAGACAACTGGGGAAAACTGTGTCACTGATTCTCCATCAATCACAGTGTACAACCAGGGCTAAAATAGATTCTATGCATGTCACTTGTTTGTCAACCACAAATCCTGTACAAATTGCTATAGCACTGACTGGCACAAAATAATCTGGGGTAGAGTAATGCACAGCAACAGAAAGTCAGACAATGTTGAGTAGAAAATCAACTATCAATAAATAGTGAGCCTATTTACTTTGGTTTACATTATGTCCTTATATCTTTGGGCATTTATTTTTTATCATTATTTGTGAAATCACACAAATAAATAATCATTCAGTTTCATAGGTTTTCTTAATCAATGATCAGTTTGAACTTCAAATTTTTAAGTCTAAAATTTTTCTCATTCTATTCCTAAATATTATTGGTTAAGTAGTTTGCTATTTTTTGTCAGAACTGTTCTTTTTTAATTCATTCTTTAAAGCTAACCTCACTTTGCTCAGTTGCTGACAATTGTTAAAAGCTTTCTTCCAAATGTAGATGATAAACTAAAATCAAGAAAGCTGTTGCTCTTTTGACATGAAAAAAAATTAACTCTCTTGATAGAGAGAGTGTTACTTGTATGTCTGCTCATAATTTTTGGATGCATCAGTAATCCTAGAAACATATGAACTATTTTGAATAGTCATGAAAATAAAACTCTAGTCTTGTTGACCACCGATTTTATCATCTACACAAGCCACTATCAACATTCTAATATTTGCTCTCCACAAGCTTTATTTTGCCTTAAGAAAATCAGTTACCAAATGACACTGGACATCTGGATTTCTTTTAGAAATTAAGCAATAGCTTATATAAACTGACCGCAGGTTTCCCACACTGAACTTCAAAACATCAAATAATTTAAAAAAGAAAATAAGCCTATTTATTGGGTGTTATAGGCAAAAAAAGAAAAATGTGGAAGTGACACCAATCACCAAACTCTTATTCACATACTCTTGGTCCAAGACATTTTGTTCTCAAGGTTTCTTCTACAAATTACATGTAACCTTTAGCAGACTTGATGCTGATGGCTCCTACTGAATCATGCTTTGGTAACTGTTGGACCATTTTACTCAGGGATTTTTGCTCTTAGAGCAAACAAGGTATTCCACTCAGTTGCCCCATACCTGAGTTAACTATTCATCAGAAACAGGCATGGTCCCGGGTTGTGTATCTTACCTAAGCTGTTGAAAAGTTTATTTCTCACTGATTTATTTTTTTTCTAAAACCCATTCAGAGAATTTGAGTTTTATTAATTATTGATTGAACTGATTTATCATACTTAAGAAAAATCAAAATATTCTTCCTGTTTGTATTATTGACCAGTAAATACTACGTTTGATTTATTGTAGTTTTAAACCAAAACACATTCGAAATCTAATCCTAAATGAGCCTGGATTTTGTGACTTTTTCTATAATCTTTATATTCTGTGGAATTCTCCCCTACCAGGTAAGAAAATCACAAACAGAGTTAAGAAATCTATTCAGAAGTGAAAAGGGCAGGCAAGAAATCAAGAATGACTTGGAAATTTGGAGCTCAAATGACAAAGAGATTTTGGGGAGCCATTAATAGAAATAAGGAAGTCAAGAGAAGTGAGTCTAGTGAGAGGTGGAAGAGGAGAAATCAATTTTTTTACATATTGATTTTGAATTAAAAATGCAAAAGTGAAAGGAATCACAGATATAAATGTAAAAAATGAAACAAGGATTGTAAATAGCACAGGTAATTCAAAATCCAGGAGCAACCTAAAATATTAATAAATATGACAACATAACCATGAAAACTTTTGAATGACAAGAAACATCAGCAAAGTCTGAAGACAAGTGACAAATTGGATATAACATTTTGGCAACTGATAAATAAAAGGCTAATATTCTTAATGCATGAAGGACTCCTAAAAACTGAGAATTTGAAAACCACATACAGCAACACAGGAAAAAGTAGCAAAAAAATGAATGAGCAGTTCACAGAAAAATTAATTCAACTGGACTTTAAACATGGGAAACAATAATTAGTCTCACTCACATTAAGAGAGATACAAATTTTAACTCACTAAGAAACCACTTCGCACCCATCAAGTAGGCAAAATCCATAGTCTCTTTTGATAAGACTGTGGGGAAACAAGTACTGTAATGCATTGTTGGTGGGACTGCAAAATTATATAACCCACATGGAGAAAATCTGACAAAACACAGCCAAATTACATGTATATTTATTATCCATTGATCTAGCAATCCCACTTCTGGGAGTCTATCTCAAAGATACAGTGGGAAAAAATGATATATATGTTTATATATATCATATGTAATATGAGAGAGAGACTGAACCAGGAAGAAGCTACATTTTAGACTCCATCAGTACACAGGGCTGATGATGATCCTATGACTGAAAAGATAACAAAACGATGCCTAACTTGCGAAGGGACAAAAGAAAGGATGGATATCAATATTAGAATGGGGCAAATCTCAGCATCTCCTGAGGCTGGGTCCCTGGGAGGAACTGTTCTAACTCAGCAAAAAAAATTCATTTTTCCTCTATTTGCAACCAAGAAATAGGCAGCTTCTCAGGCACAGATGCCTGGGTATTGAGAAAATGAAACTAGTTGCACTTGACATGACAAGAAAGGCTTATCATTGGCATAGAATCCCCTTAACAGAGTGTTTCTCTCTGATGAGCAGACACAGAGTCTACAAAATCTGCCAGAAGAGAAAGGGTTGATGGTTCTAAGATATCTTGATGAGATGATAATATCCTGCACTGAGAAAACACCAGTTCACATTATTCTCTACTATGAGGTCTACAATCAATACCCACTATGCACCCTAATTCTGAGTCTTAAAAACAGTCTTCAAAAACATTGAATTCAATGTTTTTCTTCCAATTCTTGAAGGATTTTGGCTTTGGGTACCTCTGGGTATAGGTACTAGAGATATGGAACTGTGGAAGGAATTTTTAAAAATATTTTCTCCTTGACTCATCTAGGTTCTTTCAGAGGCAGGCAGCATTTCTCCCACCACATTCCAGTTTTACAATGTCCTTTGTCCAACCTACCAGGTATAAAATTCAGGCTTCTTATTGCTGAAACCTATAAGAAAAATTAATTCCCAGCATATCGTCATGTATAATACATCTGGGAAAGCAAGTTACTCATGGCCTCAGTGAAATTTTGGCAGGATTTTTACTGCCACACCATTAGCGCCTACAAATGGGGAGAACATATGTATTAACAACTGGAGAAATCTCATATGGGATGACATCATCTGCATACGAGCTGAAGCGTATACTCCTATAAAATAAAACCAAATATTTCTCTGGCAGCAATCTAGCTCATTAAGAATTCTAAATCATGTACCCTGAAAACCTGAAACAAAATTCTGAAAAGTTGGCATATACAGGTGAGCTTCATCAGTTCCCAGGTTTACTCACATCCCCTGTGACACAATATGGTGATGTTTTGATATGCTACGAGGGAGCACGAGTGCCCCTAAAATGTGATTCTTTTCTATATTTTGGGATGTGTTTGGTGGATTAAGTTTAGGGATATTTGGTCAGCCAGCAAAGGTGAAGAAAATCCTACCAATAAAATGTGTCTCAGTAGGTGATAAAAATGAACTCAATCAGACGGCTGTTGCAGGGTAGATATTAGACAGAACAAGTTGGTATAATAGAGTGAAATGTTTGAATGTTACCAGTCCTCCTAAGTGTTGATCATACACCAAATCTTTGGGTACCACCAGCCAGGTAAAAAGAGGATACCCTCAGATCATACGAATTCCTCGATTAAAATCCAGTTAATTGATCCAGCCCTTCACTCAACCAACAAGCAACCTGAGATGTTTGTGCTCCCATGGAGAGGTGGCTAAAGCGTATGGAACACTCGGTTACTCAAAGGCCTGAGTGCATGTCCTGGCTCTGTCACATAGCAGCTAAATGAACTTGAGCAAGTCAGTGAACTTCTCCTACATCCTTTCCTCCTGCTATAAAATGGGAAAGATAATAACCATCTCACAGGATGAGATTAGTGAATATATGCAAACGTTTTCCTCTATTTTAAACTGGCTCTTGAACATCAGGCCTGGAGAGTCCTTGTTTTCCCCCCAAGATGTTGACATATTTGTGTTCCATTTTATTTCTATTGATTAGCTAATTAATTTGGAAATAGTTTTCTTAACTGCATTTCATATTTTATTAACTCTGCTTGCTTCTGACATTTGCTTAAAAGTTGGTTCTAACTTTTAAAAGGGGCATATTCTTTCTTAGCTTTTTACATATTTAAAAATTAATTTTTAAAGCATCTTTATGATGGTTTTTCATGTCTCTTTTATTAGAGTATTGGGAATTTAATTAGATCTGTATAGGGCTTAATCCCAAGCAATGGAAACTAATGGTAGGAATTTAATAGGCTGATGAGTGAATGATTTGAGAACAGGTGGACTTTTCTAGTGACCACACAGTAATTTTACCAAAGTTATAACTGAAAATGCCTCTGAGTATGAAAGGCATGGGTGCTGAGCTAGCATCTCAAAAGGAAGTTCTCCACGAGGAAGCACTCTAGCGCTGTCAGTAGAACTCTCTGTGGTGATGGATATTCTACATCCGTACTATCCAATACTACAGCCACTAGTCACATCATGACTATTGAGCACTTGGAATATGGCTAGTGTGACTGAGGAACTGAATTTTTTACTTAATTTTAATTTTAAAATAAATTGGATGAGATTTTATATACTTCCTTAAAACCAGAACCCCTCCAACCTTCACTAGTTGTCTTTTTCTGTCTCCTGTGTTTATTGTCAACAAGTCCTACTGGTATTTCTTTTCTGATATATATCTGGTAGCCATCTTTCTTTTTCTTTTTCTACCTTGTTTAAGGACTTCCTCAATCCATGCCAGTGAAACCCAACAGCTTCCAATCTTCCTGCTTCTAGGCTCTCCCCTCTCCAATTCAGTTGCCAGAGTATCTTGATAAATTACCAAATTCATTATTGCTTAAAATCCTCCTTTGCCAATAGTATGAAAATTCACGTCCTTAGCCTGGTCTTCAAGACTATAGTATGATCCAACCTTAAGGTCTCTAAATACATCTTGGCTTCAGAGTTCACTTCCAAACAGGTGACTCATTTATCTCTCAAAAGATGTCATGTCTGGTATCCTCTTATCACCTGTTCATTCTGTTCCTATATAACCTTCCCCCTGTCCTATCTATTCACATATTGCTGTATTCCAGGATCCTCTGTGACAGTGGCTTTTAAACTATTGTTTTTACTATAACCTATAAAAAGAAATTATTTAACATGATTCTATAGCATACACACTGATATTTTCTATTCTGTTGTACTTCATTCTATTCTATTTCTTTTTTATGCTTATCTTAAACCACTAAATTGACTTCATGATGATACTAGGTCATGGGCTGAATTCTGTTCCCTAAAATTTATATGTTGAAGTTCTAACCCTCATTACCTCAGAATGTGACTGTATTTGGAAATAGCGTTTTTAATGAGGTAACTAAGATATGATCAGATCATATGGAGGGCTCTAATCCAATGTGACTGTTGTCCTTATAAGAAGAGAAGATTAGTACACAGACCCACATAAAGGGAAGACCATGTGAAGACACCAAGGGTAGATGGTCATCTATAAGCCAAGAAGAAAGGCTTCAGGAGAAAGCAAACTGCTGACACCTTGACATTGGACTTCTAGCTTCCAGAACTATGAGAAAATAAATTCTGTTGTTTAAGTCATCTGTTGTTTAAGTTTGCTAGGGTGGCAGCACTGGCAAATTAATACAATGCTTTAATGGGCTGAGATTCACAATTCAAAAAACACTGCTCTATGAGCCTTCCCTCAATTCCTACAGCACATTTTAATCATCTTATTTTGTAGAACTTACTTTCTCTACCAGTCACTTAGGCATGAAATTATATACTCTTTAGCTTTGTGTGTATGCCTTGCCTCCCTGCCTTTATTTTAAGATCCTTGATAGTACAATATAGTCTTGTTTTGTTTTCTACAAAAAAACAAGCACTTTCTTAGACACATAGTTATTAAATATATTTTTGTTCAATGAATGAGATTGTTCTTTTTTTTAAGGCAACTAAGCAAAATCTAACCACTAAACACTGTCATCCCTCTTTAACATCATTTTTTCATACCTGTCTTCCAACATCTCAATCTAAGTCAAGGGCAGCAACGTGCTGTCAAACACAGCCCCACAGTCCTTCTCAGCACTGCTCCAGGCAGCTATTCCCCGTCCGTCCATGCTGCCATCTTCGGTCTAAACCAAGAAACCAACATCAGAGCTAGAATTAATGGAGTGGAGATGCAAATATATTCTACATTCTCCTTGTCCATAAAAATTATTTTATTTAACTTATTAATTTATTTAAAATGAAACTACCTAGTACCATTCTGCCCCCTTCAGTTTCAGCTCCTCCACAGTCAAACATTCCAAAAGATTCTATATCCACCCTGTCTCCACTTTCTCATCTGCCATTCTCTCATCTACCCACACTAACATGGCTTCTTTCCCGCTATCCACTCAAAGGACTCTTGCCAAGGTCACCAGGAATCTCCAGCGAACTAAATCCAATAGATGGAGTTCTTCCCTCATCTGTCCTACTTCTCAGCATTACTAAACACAGTTGCTCATTCACTAATACTTGAAACCTTCTCTCTGGAATTCTGTGACCCCTCTATTTCCAGTTTTCCTTACTCCAACACCAGCTATTTCACCGTTCCTCATTTGTAAGACCTCTGAGTGTTGCTGTCCCTCAGGACTTAACCCCGGGTCCTCTTCTCTTCTTTACTCTCACCTTAATGACATGTATGTCAAATATATATGTACACATATGTGTGGGTGTGTGTATCTCTCTATATATACACACACATATACATAAACACATAGTTTACTGGAATTATCAGTTTCACAAAATAAATAGTTTATGAGACTATATGATTCTCTCTCATACTTTCTACTCCACTATATGATATCTTATTCTATTTAATTTTTTAAAAATATTGGTCTTAACCCGCTAAATTGATGTGATAACACTAATGGATCGTGACTCACAGTTCTAAAAACACTGCTTTCCCGTGACTTTAAATAACATCTATATGCTAAAAATTCCTAAATTTATCTCTCTCTTCTCACTTCCAGACTTGTAAATCCAACTGCTTATCCATTTGGCCATCTAGTAAGAAAATCAAATGTAACCTCATGAAAACTGAGGTCTTTATTTTCTCCACATATCTTTATTTTTCCCAATTAGCAAATGATACTACATTGAACCCTGTTGAGCAAGCCTGAAAACTCTAGGTTGGCCTTGTTTTGCCCTCTCCTTGGTTCCCTTCACTCACACAGAAGGAATGGAAGATCAGGTCTTGTCAATGCTACACAGGGTCAGAGATGATCAGAATCATTGCAACAACTGCGTTCTGATGTCAAACTGTGACTTTTTACCTGAAGTTACTCAAGGCCCTCCTCACTTCACTGCTTTGGGACAGCTGTTTAGTACCAGGTCTATCAGGGCAGGCCAGCTCTCTGAAGGGTCATGAGCTCCTTTTTCCATGAAGCCCCGAGTCTGTTTCTGCCTCATCATCTCTGGATGGATGAAGAAGTACAGCTAAGGATTGTACTGACCCATAGTTCAGCAAGCCTGTGAGTTTCACCCATCCCTCCCTTCCTGGTCCCAAAGCCGGCCTGTAAACAGCATCGTACCTTGGCTGTTATAAGAAAGAGAGGCTACAGTGGACTCCGAGTGTCTCATCCTGAGTCTGCAGCCAATGAATAGTTCACTGAGAGGCCACACATTAAAAGATCAAGTCATCAAATGATTAATTTTCCACATTTATGTATTTATCAAAAATAAATTACTTAAATTGTTCATAACGCCTTTAATACTTAATATTGGCTGGATTGGCAGGGTCTACAAGGGTCGTGGGAAGCCGAGGCGCCAGGGTTCTGGATCTTCACACTCCCTCCCTCAGTCTCTTCTCCTCTGCCTCAGTCCCCCGCTTGCCTGGGGCTGGCAGCCTCTGTCTTTCTTCCACTAGCAGTAAGTTCCCACCCTTCGCCTGCCAGCAGCTGAGGCAGCAGGGAGTAGGGACACATGAAAATTAAACATTCTTTTTAAAAGCTGTTATGAAAAGACAGAACCATCCTGTGGTATTAGAGGTCATAATAGAAGTCAGATAGAGGCCTGGAGGGTTATGAACTGGAAAGGGGGTGCAGGGAGAGGGCTTTCTGGTACTGGAAATGTTCTATATCTGGACCTAGTTATACAGACATATACATATGTTAAAATTCATTGAGCTATATATCCTTACCACTTATGCGTTTTGCTATTTCCATGTTATATTTCAACACAGAGTAAAAATACTGAAATCCATGAAAATAGTTACAAATATTCCATGCCATACTAATTGTTATAAACTTTCTACACAGAAGAAGAATTATTTCTTTTTCAAAAAAGAATTATTTTTTGATAATTTGGTAAGTTTTGTCATTATTCACACAGCAAAACCTAAATCCTAAAACTGCCAAAACATTTATAGGATGGAAAGTGACTTCAAAAGGATCTGCAAAAGAGAAAAGGTTAAAACTGAAAAGTTCAAAGTGAAATGCTGAAATTTGGGAAGTATTCATAAAAATAATGTATTTAATATACTCAAATATATATTGGAACACAGTATGGTGTTTCCTTAAAAATATTAAAAATAGAACTACCCTATGATCCAGCAATCTCACTTCTGGGTATATATCGAAAGGAAATGAAAACAGGATATCAAAGAAATACCTGCACCCCCTTGTTCACTGTAGCATTATTTACAATGGAAACAACTTGTGTCCATCAATGGATGAATGGATAAATAAGATGTGAAAATGTATATATATGCAAAAAGGAATATTATTTAGCCATGAGAAAGAAGGAAATCCTGCTGTTTGTGACAACATGGGTACATCTACAGGGCATTATGTTAAGTGAAATAAGCCAGACTGAAAAAGGCAAATACGTACTGCAT
The DNA here is from genome assembly GCF_009873245.2 of Balaenoptera musculus. NCBI lineage: Eukaryota > Metazoa > Chordata > Mammalia > Artiodactyla > Balaenopteridae > Balaenoptera > Balaenoptera musculus. The sequence goes on from NC_045796.1 coordinate 20,499,432, forward strand.
GATATCACTTATATGTGGAATCTTTTTGAAAAAAAAGTCAAACTCAGAGAAACAGGGAGCAGAAAAGTGGTTTCCAGGGGCTAGGGGATGGGGAAATAGGGGGAACAAACTTTTAGTTATAAGATGAATAAGGTCTAAGGATCTAATGAAAAACATGCTGACTACAGTTGATAACACTGGGTTCTGTAATTAAAATTTGCTAAGAGAGTAGAAGTTAAATGTTCTCACCAAAAAAAAAAAAAATTAAATCTATGCGGCACTAGATGTGTTAATTAACTAGATGAGAGGTTGCAGAGAAAAACAGAAGTAAGAAATAAAAATGAAATATGTGACAAATTTGGGGGGTAGGGGTCATGAGGGGCAGGAGACACACACAGAAGCAGGCCTGGACCAAGTGGCAGCCTTGCAAGGGACTCCTCAAGACTGAAATTTGGGCTGTAAATGTCATGTCTCTCCCCTCCCCCACTGTCATAGGGCTTCAGCTTCTAGCAAATACCTTTTATCAGCAGAGAAACTCCTACTGTGGCCAGGCACCCACATGTTCCTACTGCTGCAGGCCTATGGTTTGGTCTGGTTCTTCCTGCCACAGAGGTGTAAGGAGCCAGGGCCTTCTGAGGTTGGAGACCTCTCTCTGTCCCCCAGCCCCACCCCTGCACATCCGTGTTCAATTTCCACTTGTTTTGGCAGTCCCTTGACTTATTTTGTAGTTCGGGTTTCATCTGGAATTTACATTCCCGTTCCAAGTTCTCCTTGTGAGGTTTGTGTGATTTCCAAGAAAAGAAGGGAAAATGATGACTTTTACAATCATTTTCAAACCAGACGTGGCTATTTGGGAATTTTAATGAATGCATAAAGATCAAGGGAATTGTTTTTACCTAAAATACTTCTTAATTACAATAAAATAGATTTCTGTGAAGGAAAAGCATCCCAGTTCAAAGTAGTCAAACACATAACAAACAGACTTGTGGTTGCCAAGGGGGAGGAGGGGTGGGGGAGGGATGGAGTGGGAGTTTGGGGTTAGTAGATGCAAACTATTATATATAGGATGGATAAACAAAAAGGTCCTACTGTAGAGCACAGGGAACTATATTCAATATCCAGTGATAAACCATAATGGAAAAGAATATGAAAAATTATATATATATATGTATATGCATAACTGAATCACTTTGCTATATAGCAGAAATTAACACAACATTGTAAATCAACTATACTTCAATACAATACAATACAAAAAAATAAAGTGTCAAACAAACAAAAGCCTTTTAAATTTGGAGTGAAGAAGAGCTACAGGAAGAAAGTCTCTGGATGGGAGGCGAGGTCCCACCAAATCTCTTTAGGAGCCTCTTACTGATATTTCCCCTTCCACCATCAAATCAGGTCCCAAGAGAGCACACTATCTCCCTTTAAAACTCTGCTTCTAAGTGCCCTTCTCTGTTTTCAAATTAGAAGATTGAAGAAGTATAAAGGAGGCTCAGGGAGGAAAGGGTATCTCATCAACTGAGACTGAGGTCCCCTGAAAGATAAACCCTGCACCGCCATACTAAAAAAGGGCCCCGCAAGTGAGAATGGGAGGAAACAGGAGGCCAGAACACGGCACTCTGTGCTACACCAGAGATTCAACACAACGTAACTAGACTCATGCAGCCAGTCGTCAGGGCCAGTAGGCTAGAGAGGAGTAGGCTGATGGGTTCAAGCACTCTGGAGATGTGCAGGGATCCATGACCCCAGAAATTTTTCCAAAACCTTTTATGGATTCAGAGCAGGAGTAGACTGATGAAAGTGACATATCATCCCTACAAGGGGACTGGCCTGTGTATTCAGTGGAAGGTGGGGGGTCTGAAGGCTGGCCAACCTGGAATAAAATCTCCCTCTGGGGACACAGGCAGTTTTCTGGAATCCCACACCCCCGTAGCTCAATATTGACTTATTTTACTTTCAACCAGACTTTGTTATGTCCCTTTTTAAAGTTGTGAGGCCCAGCAACTTATCAAATCATCAATCATTCAATCAATAGATAACACTAGTTGAAAAATCAACAACTCAAAATTCTATCTCTTTGTTTCCCTTAGCATAATTGAGACAAGAATTTTTCCTGTTGTAACTTTCTTTTAAAAACTAAAGAACCCATAAATAAATTAAATGTACAAAAAAAGAACAAAAAACATAAAACACCATGCTTTTCAGAGTGCAAATTTCTAGTCCTACAGTAGTTAACATCTGTTAAAAATGATTTAAAAAAATAATTTAGGGGATACAAACAAACATTATTTAACACTTCATGAAGCAGGCAGTCTCTATTCCCAAGGGTCCAGAAAACTCCAAAATGGGGTAGAAGGCAGAGAGCTTTCACAGGGTAAAGAATAAGAAACAAGGAAGAGAAAACCAGAAAATAAAGAAAGAACAAGGAAATAAGTATAGAGCCCAGAGCTGACGTGGCATTTGGGGATTGGCTACAGGATGTACTGCATTTCTGGCCAAATGGAGAACTTACAGGGACTGGAAAGTTATCTCACTTTCAGTTTGCTGATGTGGCACTGTGGCTCCATCTTGGGCCTAGAAATTTCTTTAAACAGTAGGCAAATTTGAAATGAGGTTTCAAAATAGACAGACAGGAGAGGGGATTTCCAGGAAGAGGAAACGGCGTGTGCAAAGGACAAAAGCGTGAAAGAGTACAATGTTTTGGAAAATTTATATGGCTTTTTTTTTTTTCTTTCCCCTTTTGCTGAGCCTAAAGTACAAGATTAGGAAAAGAGGCAACGTCATGAGAAGATGGGTTAGTCAATAAGAGGTGAGTTAGAAAAAGGATCTAATAGAATCACAGTAGGAGAGGTTGGTTGACTGTGTCAAATTCTCTTGTGGGATCAAATGACATAATAACTAAAAAGAGTCCCGTGGATTTAGCAATTTGGAGGTTGTTGATATCCTCAGCAAGGGGAATGGGGAAGGGTTAATGTAGTGTAAGTGCCTGACAATTAGCTTTTTTATTGTAATGTAAGTGCCTGCCATTAGGCTTTTGATTGCCAAGGCATCTGTTTCAAAGACATGCATCTCGAATAAGCATATTTCCAGCTACACAGCTTAGACAGTCACCTCACCCATGAAGTTCCCCCTTATAAAGCGCTGGATAACCTAGATAGCTGATCCCTTGTATGACCCCCCCTTTTCCCTTCCTGTGCTTTAATTCCTGCTCTTAAAATCTCCAGTAAAAGTAAATGTCAAACTCTTTTCCACAGTGTTTTTACCATCAGGACAGGAAGAGAATTCTTATTATTCTACATCCTTGCCAATACTTGCTATTGTGAAACTTACAAAAAGTTCCTAATCTAGCATGTTGGAAATTATAAACCATTACGGTTTTCACTGACATATTGTTGATTACAAATGAGGTTGACAGATCTGCATATACTAATTGGCTATTTGGATTTCCTCTTCTAGAAAGAACTTGTTTACCTGACTTTTTTTTCAATTAGATTATTTCTCTCCCTTATTGACAGGAAGGAGTTCATTATATATACTAATTACTAGTCCTTTGTCAGTTATATATGTTGTAAAGTCTTCTCGTTTATTACTCATCTTTCACTATTTTTCATTAATGAAAAAGAACTGCTTAATTTTAATGTAGGCACATTTATCAGTGTTTTCCATTAGTTTTGTGTTTTGTTTAGAAATTCTTCCCAACCCTGGTTCATAAAGACATTCTCAAATATGCTCTTCCAAAGGTTGAAAATGTTGCCTTTCACATTTAAATCTATACTCCAACTGGAATTGAATTTTGTGCTATTTAAGAAGTAAGATCTCAGTTTAATTTTTTTCCATATTGACATCAATTGTTCCCATACAATTTATTGGAAAAAATCATTTTTTCCCACCTCTCTTCAATAAAACCTCTGTCATATACCAAAAAAAAAATTTTTTTAATCACCAGTAAAGTGTGAACCCATGAAATCGTAGGTACCCCACCCTGGACCCCAGTAAGGGTAGAACCCCAGGTCTGTGCTAGCATTGTCTCTCTCTCTCTTTCTCAATCTCTCTTTCTTTCTCTCTCTCTCTACCTGCAACCACACGATATAGCCCTGGGTGTGCCGTGTACTCTCCAGGACTTGTGAGTAATAAATCTTGTTTTCTCAAAGTTCCCTGATGGTTGTTGCTGAGGTGCATCCTGTAATCATAATAAGAACCACAAAAGCTGGCCCAGACACCACTGACTCCCTCCATGTCTGTGGGGCCCACCACAAGTAGTATGGGCCCCAGTGAGTTCCCCCAGGTAGTCCTAGTCAATAGCATCACTAAGGATAGGCTGAAACCAACACAAAACAGTTCATTTCATCACAAAAATAAAGTCTAAAGCCAGTGCCAACTAAAAATTGTCACTTGCCATCTGCCTCTACGAGGATTAAGTCACTAGCCACTGAAGTCACTGACCTTCATCACATCCTGGAAGGAGTTCAGGGTGGAGATCAGGAATGAGGCACTCTGTGCTCTGGGAAAAACTGGAAGAACAGGCCTTCAGATAATTAGATATTTTCAGGAGAAGATTTTATGAGCCCAAATTCTTGCATCTTCTCATATCTAGAAAAGCACTAAAATCACTGAGGGAGACATCTGCTCCTGGTGACAAGCAGCACCCTTCTCGTGACCAGCAGTAACCTTCTGCCAGAATGTGTGCTTGATTGCACGTATCCCCCTTCGCCAGAATCACATATGTACTGATCTCTCCCCCCAACCTCTTCAGAGCAGTTCCTCAGAGCTCTCTGAGAGGCTGTCTCCTGGGCTATCGATCTCATTTTGCCCCAAATAAAACTTAACTCACAACTCTCACGTTGTACATTTTTTTTCACTCGACATCAGATTGCAGTGAGTTGAAGCATGGGTGGGAGAAGAGAATACGGAGAAATACAATATAGTTCTTTTTTACTTGGCTGTAAAAGGAATAAAAATATGACTAAGAATACAAATGTAAAATTAATTCAAATATCAGAAATGCCATAAAGTCATTTTCTACCCCAGAACCTCAAAAATTAACATTGAGTAAAAATTGAAGTAGGCCCAGTTTGGATCCCTAAAACATCAAAAGTAGCTTGCTAGAAAAGTTTTGCTTATAAGGCAGGTTCCCTGAAGAAGCCCAGATCACTCACTCTCTTACGGACTCCACACATACACTCAGGAACAAGGAGGCACTCTTCATTCATTCAACATTATGTGAGTGTACACTGAAGGTCCACAAAAGACCAGGCCCTACACCTGGTGCTGGGGATACAACAGCAAGAAAAATGGACCCAGTCCATGTCCTCTGATTACTTATACAGATTCACAAAAATATAATTCTAAGGGCTGTGAGGAAAAGGTACAGGGTGAGATCTCTTAATAGGGGGATGTGAGTTAGTCTGAGCGATGGGGGCTGGGTAGGAAAGACATCGCCAGGGAAGTAGTGTTTGACGTGAAATCAGAAGGATGAATAGGAGTTAATTAGACTAAAGGGGGAGTGTTTGCTTTGGGGGAGGGGAAGCATTTTCAGTGTAGGCAGGAGAAGGTGAATGAAAGATGAACTGTGGTGGGAGTGCTGAGGCCGACAGGATGGGTGATAATAAATGAGTGAAGAGTCAGGTAGGAGTAAGACTGTGAAGGGTCTCATGGCATGTTTCCATGACTTTGGAAAACCATGGAAAGCTTTTAAGCCAAGGAATAACATAACCAGATTTTAATTGTAAAACATTCTAGCTGAAAGAAGATGAATGAATTGAAGGAATGTGGTGGTGATGGTGGAGGTAAAAAAAAAAAAGACAAATTAAATAAATAAATTTTTAGTGACATTAACAGGGCTTGATAGATTAGTGAAAGAAAAGTCGTAAGGGTTGTGGAATATAACGAGCATAGAAATCAAGAATATTAGGAATACTCGTTCCATTGGTCCCTTGAAATTCTGAAGAACAGGAAACAGCAAAATGAGACACCAAAGACATACTAAATTTGCAGATTCCTATTTCTGTCCATTTATATGTCAAAAGATGATATAAAACCAAGTGCAGTAGCTTGACTGAGTATCTGGCTGGAAGGCAATCACACAAAGGTACATCTGCAGGGTCTTGGCCAGACTTGATTAGAAATCCTGAAGAAAGTCAGGTCATCTCTTGAAAACTATGCTCTAGGCTCTTTGTCCTGTGTAGAATTGCTAGCTGGAAATAGCAAGAGAATCTTCTCATATGCTATTTGTAAAACTGAGCTGGGTGTTGTTTGCAGCTAAATTAGAGTAATACATCTAGCAGACCCAAGAACATGAGGGCACATAGCTTTTTCCCCTCCTTGATTGTCTGTACTTATTCTTTAAGACTGTGTCTGTAGGTCAAGTTGTGAGCCGTCTGTCTTCCTTACCATTTAAGGTACACATCCCAAACAAATGGCCTGCTTTGACTTGGCTTGACTAGATACTGTAGAGCAATCTAGTCACATGTTGGCAAGATGTGTTAATTCTTTTAGGCAGGTGCAGCACCAATTAGCACTTCGGAGTGGTTATTTGGTCAATTAAGTTCCATTCAATCAACATTTATTGAACATCAGGTACTAATGTACCAGGCATTGTACACTAGGATATAAAGATCCATAAGAAATAGACATTGTCTTTGAGGAATTTATAGTGTAGTGAGGAAGGAAACATAAGTAATTAATTTAGTTCAAGTCACTTCTCTTTATAGAGGACCTACTACACACCTACTACTCTCATTACCATGTTGGCACCCAATAAACCACTGACTCATGAGTTTAAGCACATGAGAATGTATATCTTCCTGAAGGGTGTTTGAACAAGGTACAGAATTAGAGAACTGAATTGATACCATGTCATTTTCTAATCAGCCTTATGATGACAAAAGTTCCGAATTTTGGCTCACACCTAAAATTAGCCTTTGATTTCTAGGCCTGCCCTTCATTATTGCTACCCATCTTTTATATGAAAAGTTTGCTCTACTCTATTTAAGCCTGACAACAGTAAAAATATCTACCACCTCAGTCTTTTACACATAAAATGGAAAAAAATGACTACAGACTTACAGGGCACAAAGTCATAAACAAGGGCACATGGTAGAGAGATCATTCCATTTCTGTCCTTCCAAGGACACACATGAAGGATGGGTCTCGCTTGAATGTACTGGTACTTATGTGCTTTGGTGCCCATTAACCCGAAACATCACTGGGGAATGAGGCCAGGCCAGAGGGGATATGACAGAGCCTAACTCTCTGAATCTATCTGACACTTGCTGCTGTAAATATTTACTCTGCTAGATTGTTCAGCCACTTTCAGATAGATATAGAAATTTGTGTTGGCTGAGAGGTGTCACAATGTACTGATTCTCTATTAACATAGGATACCTTTTTAAAAACCCATAGCTGATCATGTATCCCTCATGCTTATAAACTTCTGTTGGTTCCATGACGATAAATTACAAAATCATTTAATAATAAACTTAATTATTTGGCTCTTGTTAACCTCACTAATACTATCTCCTACCACTTCCCTACTCACACTCTGGGTTCCTCAAAGTTCCTGAACTTTGAATCTCTGAACATGTGAGGTCATGTCACATCTCTGTGCCTTTACACAAATTCTTTCGTCTGCCAAGAATGCCTTTCCCCTAATCATGGTTCTAGGCTCACTTTAAATATCCCTTCCTTCTGGAAATCTATACTCAGCAGTATTTCTGATTCTTTTCTCTTTCCAGACACATACAAGACTGCATTTCCCCCACATGCTTGAACTTAGGTGTGGCCATATGACCTGCTTTGGCCAACACAGTGTGAGAAGTTCATTTGTCCCTTCTATGTGAAAACAATTAAGAGCTTATGCACAACATTCTATATTCTCTCTTCCTTTGACAAACCAACTGAGGAGACCCACTGTTCAAGATTATAGAGCTACTGGATGGTGAATATTACCACAATCTTGGACCATGTCACCACATAAAGAACAGTTGCCCAGGTGAGTGACCTGATCACAGGAGAATTTTTAAAATGTGAGAAACATCTCAAAAAACAAAAACACTAATTCGAAAAGATACATGCACCCTAATGGTCACAGCAGCATTATTTACAATTGCCAAGATATGGAAGCAACCTAAGTATCCATCAACAGATGAATGAATAAAGAAGATGTGGTATATATATATGCAATGGAATATTACTCAGCCATAAAAAATAATGAAAATTTTGCCATTTGCAGCAACATGGATGGACTTCAAGGGCTTTATGCTAAGTGAAATAAGTCAGACAAAGAAAGACAAATACTGTATGATATCACTTATATGTGGAATCTAAAAAATACAACAAACTAGTGAATAAAACAAAAAAGAAGCCGACTCACAGATATAGAGAACAAACCAGTGGTTACCAGTGGGGAGAGGGAAGGGGGGAGAGTCAATAGAGGGGTAGGGGGGAAAATGAGTTATAATGGAATTATATGAAATCATGTAAAACTTTTGAAAATTGCGAAGCACTATAGAATTTTAATAATAAAAAAATACATAATAAAAACTAACAAAAAAGTGAGAAATAACTCCCTGTTGCATTAAGGCCCTAAGAGTTGTTTGTTCCCAGCTACAACCTCTCCATCTTGACCAATAACACCCACCTACCTCCTCCAGGAAGATTCACCTGCTAATTCTTCTGTATGCCCACATGTTTCATTGAAATCTGTTTTAGTGAATACCACATCATATTCCTATTGAATTCTTATACATCTGTTTCTCTCGGTAGCCAGTGACTTCCTGAAGGACGAGGGCCATGTCTAATTAATCTCTATATCCCCTAAACTGAGTGCAGTATCTGGAATACAGATGTCCAATACATATTTATTGAGACCTAGGTTTTATCCCTGGCTCTATTGAGCAATTCATTTAATAACTATGCGCTTTTAGCCTCTTCTTGTGAAAATGTAGATGAGAATGGCCTGTCTCTGCAAGGTCAAACAAGTTAATAAGAGTGAGAACACTTTGAAAACGAACAGGACAGAAACCAACAAATTATTATTGTTATGAGCTACAGCCAGACTGTCAGGAAAGCAGCTGAACTGGAAGCTGTCTACAGAAAATATGGGGAGACTGCTTTTGTATTCCTCTTACTTATATGCAATTCTTCAAGGTTTTTTCATTTCTTTTTGGAAAACACTTTTAAAAATCACTAAGGAAGATGGAAGACAAGAGGAGGAGCAAGTTCCCAGGCCCCAGAATGCTCTGACCAAATTCTCATCCTACATCTCCTGTACTGTTTAGTTAGTGGTTCACCCCCCCACAGGAAGCGGATCAGGTGCACTGCAGCAGATGCTACTGCTGTGCTGTCCGTCTCTCCCCAGCACTCCCCACTCCCAGGAGCACCCACAGCTTCTTACTGACAACTTCTAACTTTTTGTTCAAGGGCTTTCTCTGGCTACAAGAGTGTGCTCTGTCTATACGAAACCCAGGCTCAAATTTCTTGGTGCTAATGCCCCTGGCAGCGGCCCTCAACCAATGATGAAGTAGATGTTGGTGGATAAATACTTCAGCTTCCTTCCCTTTTGGCTGGGAGAACTCTGAGCCATGCTTTACTAAGTGGCTTAGAGGCCACTGAGGCACTGAGCCCTAGGTGCCCAGAGCAGTCCCTGCTCATTGCACATCTGCATTGGCTTCCTTTTTAAGTCAGTTCTTTTTTCTCCACTTCTTTGTCAGTATTTCCTAGGATCCCCCTGCAAAAAAAATATTTGTATCCAAATCCTTGTCTCTGGCTCTGCCTCTAGAGAATCCAAGGCAAAATAACCCACCTTCCACAAAGTTTTATGTTTTAATATAAAATAATTAATAAATATATAGATTTATGAAACAATAATTATAAATATAAAATATATAAAATAAATAATGTGAACATATAAATAAAAACACATAAACATATATAGGCACACCTCAGAGATATTTCAGGCTCAGTTCCAGACCACCTCAACAAAGCAAATATCACAATAAAGGGAGTCACGTGAATTTTTTGGTTTCCCGGTGCATATAAAAGTTATGTTTACACTACACTGTAGTTCTATTGAGTGTACAATAGCATTATGTCTAAAAAAGTACATACCTCAATTAAAAAATACTGCTAAAAAATGCCAAAACAATTACAATAGTAACAACAATGATCACTTTATCAAAAATCACAGAACAAATACAATAATGAAAAAGTTTGAAATATTGTGAGAATTACTAAAATGTGACAGAGACACAAAGTGAGCAAATGTTGTTGGAAAATTGGCACCAATAGACTCAGTCTACTCAGAGTTGCCACAAAGCTTTAATTTGTAAAAAATGCAGCATCTGCAAAGCACAATAAAGTGAAGTGCAATAAAACGAGGTATGCTTGTAAAATAAATAAAACGATATGAAATTAAAAGTTACTACTTACTCTTGCACAAACAGACCTTCTTTGGATTCATAAACAGTCTTTAGTGCAATGTTGTCTTATCAAAAGAACCAAAGTGCAAAACACGTTACTCCAGACACTGTCATCACAGGAAATTATTTCAACAGCATCCTTCCAGGGGGGCAGGTGGGCATGAGGTCGATCTACTGCCCCTGGGAGGGTGTGCGATGGTGGCGGCCCAGGCTCAGATCTTCAAGAAGACATCAGTCCTTCAGATGTAAGATGAGATTTATCGCAAATGACCCAAGAACCTTCACCCTTAGCACTGGAGCCTCAATCTGTCTCTTTCTTGAGTTTCTTTCCAGTCACTGGGAAGCAAAGTACAGGACAAGTCCCTTGTCTTTTTCTTTCTCCTAATGTTGAAATGGCTGATTAAAATGAAGAGAAACTGTCTTTTATCAGCATTCCAACAGCCATGGCAGTATTATTCCTCAAACCTTATTACCTTTTGATTTCTAGCTTCTTCTGCAATATTGTTTTCAACATTTCAGAGAATAAATTAGATACAATTTTTACTGTGGCTTGAGTATACAGCATAGACGTCAGAGCTGAAGCTTGCCTCTTTACCAGTAAAGCAGGCCCCAGAGAAATAAAAGTCAACCACAGAAATGATTTAGTCCCACAACTGTGGCAAAGGGAGAAAAAAATGTCATAGAGAGTATGTTAGAAATTCAAAAAAGCATGCTCATTTTACCAAATGGCATGAAATCGTTTACTTTTTTTTTAATTCACATGAAATCTCTCAGGTTATAATAAAGGCCAGTTACTAATAACAAAGAAGCTTTGAGAGGCAGGTGGGGAGGGAAAATATACGCAAACTTGGGCTGAACATATGTGTGTGCTCTGGCCATTTCGACCACTTTCCCAATCAGCCCTGATGGCAGAGAGTAAGTCACACTGATTACTGAACAGCTGAAGTGATTATGTCACCCGCTGTGTAACAGTTCGGGCATTTGAGGGTAGGAGTGCGTTTGCTGTGCAAAGTGACCCCTGGCAGCCTTTCAGAAACCCTAGCTAAATTTGAAAATGGGTTTGAGAACAATAGCAATTTATGCCAAACCAATTCAATAATTGACCCTAGGTGGAGAAACTAGAAGGGAGCCTGTTTTGGAAGCAGAACATTTTCAAATTAGAGGGTTGACTTTTCTCAGATCATTTTCATTCTGGGATTCTTTTCCATTTGTGAATTGTTTATTTTACTGTGTTTCTGCACAATTAATATAGTAAATTGTTCACCAGGCACTTCACATTTCATGTGTTCATTCATTCATTCTATAAATAATTATTGAAGACTTACCATGCTTAGGGCACTATCTAAAATCTACCTAAAGAGAATAACATTACTGAGGACGTGGACCGTGTCATCTATGTGGTCGTGGTGAGCTCAGCTGGAGGCGCTGGCAGGTCTGGCACGCTGTGTGGTCTCTCTTCTCTCTTCTCTCTCTCTCTCTCTCTCTCTCTCACACACACATTCAGAATCCTGAGCGTCTGAGGTCAACATATAAATAGCGCAACTGTAACAGTAGCAAAATACCTCCATGATTTCTGGGAGTTAAGAGACCTGAGGGCTAAGCTAGATTTTGCCAGTGACTTTCAATTTGGCCTTCAGCAAATGAATTCACCTCTCTCCACCTTAATTTCCTATAAAGGTGAAAACTTTCTCTGTTAGTTTTTACTACTTTATCCTCAGCTCCTAGAATAGAGCCTAGTGCTGGTAAAGCTCAATAAATCTCTCTTGAATGAATGAATAAAATAGTTTGGTTTCAGATGGCTAGGGTCTGGGCTAGACCACAGAGGAACTAGAAAGACTTATTGACTGTCTCTGGCCTATGGCCTTCACTAAAAGCAGACTTAGTCACCTCTTTGGCCCTTCATTTTAGACCCCAAAACTAATCGGAGTGTTAGTATCTAGTCACTCTGACGATGAGGGCTGCTGAGGCCGAGAAAAGAAAGGGCAAGAGGAGAAATTCACCCCAATGCCTCACACAGAACTGGTCCAGGTGTTGGATGTAGGAAGGGTGGAGTGGGGTAGATGTGGGGAGATGGCTTTGGTGGTGACAGAACACATATGAGTTCAGGTCCATCTAAGCTACTAAGATGTCATAGGAAAAAAGCACTGAGTCAAAAAGTCCAGTGACATCTTTTCTGATTACTTTGGGCAAACTTCGGTGCTAATTTCTCTGTGATTTCGTTGCATCTTGTATGTACCTCTTTTATTGCCAGTACTGTAGGTCACTGTCTATATTTGTTTGCATAAGCACAAGGGTATGTGTTCATGGAGACTAAAATGCTTAGAACACAGCAGATGCTTAATAAATGTTTGTGGGAAGAATACACTGTCTTTCTTGGCATGGACATTCACAAATATCAGTTACTGCCTCCCGACATAAACATTTTAAAAGTTTAGTTTTATACTTGATAAACTTTCTTGCCCATCAGGAAACAAAGATGTTAACGCACCTTCACAAAGTGAAAGAGGGAAGCTATTTCTTCACGGCTCTCCTCTGAAACATTTCTCAGCTCACTCCTTCTTCCATGGAAATGATTAATCTTCCAACAATTGGTGCTTTAGGTCACCCACAAAACTCACATTACAACCTTTCGAAAACCCAAATATAGACGTACCACAAAGGTAAATTGGAGAGCATCTTTTTTCTGTTGTGACAGTATTGTGTTTGCAATAAATAAAATCAGAAGGAAAGAAAACATTGTCTTCATTACAGAGAGTGATTCCCACACAGCCAGGAAGTGGTTTTTACGTGGGTTCATCAGGAACTGTCATTAAACAAAACTTACTGTAGGCAAGGAAACAAATCTGTAAAGCATTGTTACAATCGTTCATCTACCTGTTATCACAGAAATAGCCTCTTTGCAGAGTCCTTAAATTCATTCTAAAATAAGTTTCACTTAAATACACTTTAATATGTGACATGGCATTATAAGTAGGGAAGGGACCCCTGAGAACAACCTGTCTGTTCATTTAATTGGCAGGGGGCACTGTTGCCAGTTAATAATTGGTTCCAATGTTATGAAACTTGATGCATTCGCTCAAAATTTGATTTCCTACACAGGGATTCTACTTGTTGAGGACCACGGATCTGAGTAAGAAGGCAGAGGCTCTGCTTCCTTGCCAAGCAGGTGGGGTCTCCTAACTCTGTCTGGTTTACTTCAGGTCACTAGGGATTCTCTAACCTAATTTTCTACCTAAGTTCTCTTAACTAGTTCGCTTGGGAATTGCTGACTTTCCTGTCTTCACTCCCTGGCATCACCAGAGTAGCTCAGTGGACATGCTTCCTTCACAGGCAGTGACTTCCGTAGAAGGAATGCAGGCAATCTTTGGTCCTAGGGCTTTGCACCAGACTAAAGCAATAATAAATGAGATTTCTTTCAGGCTGGGCATGGTGAGATGACCACTCTCTTACTTTGTTTATGTGAAGCATTTTAGGCTTAGAATGAATGCCTTATTTCACCTTTTTATATGAGTGGGATTCATCAGTTTAATTTGAACAGCCAACTGTTCCAGATCTTAGGTTAAAATATGATAAGAGTCAGGGTGATTTTATTTATTATAAAATTAAATTTCATTTATTGTAAAAATTTTCTTAGTAAAATTAGTAAAGAAACTTTAATTAAAACATTGGCAGGGGCTTCCCCTGTGGCACAGTGGTTAAGAATCCACCTGCCAATGCAGGGGACATGGGTTCAAGCCCTGGTCTGGGAAGATCCCACATGCTGCAGAGCAACTAAGTCCGTGCGCCACAACTACTGATCCTGCGCTCTAGAGCCCGTGAGCCACAGCTACTGAAGCCTGCACGCCTACAGCCTGTGCTCTGCAACAAGAGAAGCCACCACAATGAGAAGCCCGCGCACCTCAACGAAGAGTATCCCCTGCTTGCCGCAACTAGAGAAAGCCTGCGCACAGCAACGAAGACCCAATGCAGCCATAAATAAATAAAGTAAATAAATTTTTTAAAAAAACAACATTGGCAAACTATTCTATTCATTCAACAAATTTGTACTGAAAGTCTATTATGAGCTGAACTGTGGGTTGGTTTCTTTAAATGCAAAGACTCTGCCCTAGAAGAACTCAATCTATTAGAGGAAATTAAGCCAAAAATATATTACAGAATAATAACTACTATGTAAAGTGAAAGTGACAACATTGAGAAAGGACCTTAACTCAATTTCACCTGAGTTTCTATCCTGTTGTATCATGTTCTCCTGGGCATTTTACATTTATTATCTCACTGCTAAAAGACACTGACATAATCAAAGAATCATTGAGGATTAGTAGCTATTCTTAAAACAGTTAAGGCCTTAAAAAAGACATTTTTAAGCACTCATATGAAATATGCATAAATCATTTAGGAATGAGTGACCCGTATAAGAATATATGTTTAATCTTTGTCCAAATGGAGAAGGTGGCTAGAAGGAAACAGAAAGCTAGAGACAAAGAATTTGAGAAGGGGGTTCACTGAGAACTCCAGCTAATGTAATAGCCAGAACATTTTCATTTATCCATTTGTTTACTAACCAAGTACACATACCCCACTACACAGAAGCGTTCATTTAAAAAGAAAGAGAGACCAGGGCAAGAAGAGACTGGTTAGAAAGAAGAAACCAGGTAAATGTGTCTGGGGAAATAATCTGTTTCCACTTGTCCTGACACAGGCTACTATTAATGGGCATCAACTCTGCGCGAGGCGCTAAAGCCAGGTGCACTGAGAACGTCAACTCAACTCCACATCACTGGTACCAACCAGGCATTACTATCCAATCGAACAGATGAGGATGCTGGGCCTCTGAGCATGAAAGGATTTATCTAGACTGACTCTTAGTGGCAGAGCTGGAGTATGAACCCGGATCTGTTGGGATTCCACTAGCTATATTCCACCACCACCCCACTTTAGTATTAGATAGTGAGTGCAAAAGAATCTGCAAAAGCCAAGATTAAATAGGGAAAATATTTAAGGATGCCCTTGGAAAAAAACAGAACAAAAACATATTCACCTGCATCACAGAGGAGATAGACAATAAATTCCAAGTTGATCATTTCTGCCTGGCTTGCTTTTGCCTGCTCATTTCTGGGTCTATATTTGGTATTGTAAAAACTGTTAATCCTATAACATAGAATTAATGAGACTGAAACAACAAAGGCTATAAACAATTAAAGAGACAGATTTCATTTAATACTAGCAAGTGAAAATGTATAAAAAAGAAAATAAAGTGGCAGGTTTTGTAAAGCTGAACTTCTGCAATCAGCAAAAGAAAAATATGTTTCATGTGCTACTGATAGTAGCAAATGTATCCTTTATGAGTTGTCATGTAAATTTAAAAATCATTCAATTTTTCCCTTCCTTTTCTTATTTTACAATTGCTTATATTGATTTTATTCATAATATCTTCCTAATTACTAGTTTTCTTTAATTGGCTAGTGAAATAATCAGCAAACTCAGGCTTGCAGTGAAATTCTTTAAAATTAGGAACTCCTGGCAATGATACTATGTCAATTCAAACTTCTGAATTTTTCAGAATTGTTGGCCCAGGAATAATGTTTGCTTTGCAATCTTTGTTAGGAGAGAGTTCTTAACTTTCAATTAAAAAAAAAAAAACTTTGACATCCTTCAAAGCATCTCTATAGGCCAATTATTTTCTCTGTGGGTTATTTCTAAGATCCCAGCATGGTATACAAATTTTGCTTTCTGTTGTATGTTTTCCCGTTTTTCCATTCAAAATGTAATTTCCTTATAGACAATCAAAAGTCTTGATCTTCAATACTGTAATAACTTGAAGTTATAAGTTAGACTAACTGTGATGATACAGTGTTAGAAAAAACAAAACAAAACAAAACAGGAATAGAAATTCGGCTTCTTGTTTCCCAGACTGGGAATTTCCATACCTCAAGAAAACCCTTTTACTTGTTTGCTAGAATTAATGGCCAGACATTATTTTCAAATATCCATGCCTTCAGATAATATGAACTATCAAAAAGACTTCTAGGACAGGTCCTTCCAGTCTAAATCTGACCTCTCTATTCTCTCTTGGCTGGACTGATTTCAAGAAGTCTCCTCTTCCCAGTGTTCACTCTTAGGAATACTGAGCACACTGTTTGCCAGGTGTGTACCCTTACGAGATTGTTCAATATTCAGCTAAAATCGGGATAGGCTTTGTGCTGTTACTGCTCGCAAAAGTCTTAGGTAATAATATCAATGGCTTTTTGGTGCCTGATATTGGGAGAACGGGGCACAAGCAAGACCTCACATCAACCTCCAAGTAATGAGGGCAGAGATCTTTGAAGAAGAAATACCCCCAACTTCTTCGCACCTGGCGGAAAGAACACTAGCTCTACAGTTGCAATTCAGATACAGTGAATGGCTGAACTCACCTACAACGCAGAAGAGCACTGCAGCTCCAAAGGTGATGTGATGTGATGTGATGTGATGTGATGTGATGTGAAGATGTGATGTGATGTGATGTGATGTGATACAATATGGACAAACAGTTGGCACACCATGAGATAAACTTCAGGGTACACAAAAATGGTTGAAGAGTGACTATTTGGACCATCTTTTTGAGTGAGCATTTCTTCAACCAGTATCTTATTTCAGGAATATCAGGTGCCACTCTTGTGTTCAGGCAGGTGCTTTGTTCTCTAAGAAGAGTCTGTGAGAATAGCTACAGAGGACTGCATAGTGTGATCAACCTCCAGTGACTCTAGTGGAGACCATCATGGCAGCCATGACCACACCTGTCGGGGAAGCATCCGGGATGAATAGATCTTCCATTCAAAAGGGGAAAGAGGATTCATCAAGGACTTCGCAATCGCTGTGGAAATTTAGGGCCTGTATGTGTATCAGGAATTAATTGGGACAGTATCTTTTGAGATACTAGAACTTTGTAAAAAATTTCTAACCACATGCTTTTATAACATGAAGAATACACACTAAGCAAAGAAGGGATACTTAATCAAAGAACCAAGTCCAAGGTCAGTATCAAGGATAGCATTTGTTGGGAATAAAGGCAACACTTAGCTCTAATTCTCCTGGGAATTAGGAGAAAAAAGATCCATACAGGGTGTCATAACCTTTACGTTAACCACAAAGTAAGGACAATAATAAAGGAAGCTAACAGTTTATCAAACATGCATGTTTTTCTAACACGTATATCCAGGTATACTTTACTGCATGGCAACTCAAATAAAATGCTTTGATTTTCATGAATGGCCTTCTAAGATATTAGAGAAATAACTAATTTTTGAGAAACTTCAGTTGATGGGAACAGACGGATTAAGAGACATTTTGTTGAAAATTGGGGGACAGACTATATATTCTTTATCTAATTTCCAGCCACTTAACTTTGCAATTCTGATAAACAAATATAATCAATATATGCTTAATGGCACAATGATAAAATGAATAGTATTCTGATTAATCAACTAGTATGTCAGAGACCTTAATTTTAATAATTCAGAGCTCATAATTTCTATGTGACTATTTGTCAGTAAATCATATGGAATGTCATTAACCCAAACTTTATATATTGTGATGCTAGGTGTGTCTGTGTCTGTGTGTGTGTGTGTGTGTGTTTATTTATATTGGTATGAATCTTGAAAGATGGATAAATGAATTTTTCAAAAGGCAGGTAGGAATAGATAAAGAAAGAGAAGTGATTGAATGAAATAGCACTGCACAACAGCCTGGTTTAACTCCTGATGCTAGTAAATAAAATATACTTGAAATATCTGGGAAGCCTGACAGATGAAAAATATTGAATATATTTTTAAGTTTTTTTTCTTTTTTTAAAGTTTAGATTGAGGCTTATAACAAAACATCCCGATAGAATGGGAAAAAATTCAATCAATTGTATGAATGTTGTATCTCAAGATGCAAAGCATCCAGCCATGGCTGAATGACCAATTTTCACATTTTCTCCCTCTGCAAACATTTCACTCAACATTTGGACTTATGCAGATAGAGCTGAAGTAATATATCCCATAGGATTGAAACATAATCAAATGAAAGAAGAGATAATGTCCCTGAAAACATTTTGTAAATTACAAACAACCACATAAATATAAGGTATTATTTTTAATTAGTGATCCCCTTAACAGCATTAACTATAAATAATAATATAAGATAGACGGCAGATTTATTGAGAGCTTTCAAATAGATTCTGTTCCTTTGTGCTGTCCTTACCTGCTGGCCCCATGAAAATACGGATGAGGAAGAAGGCTGAAGACAAGCTTGTGAGATTGTGAGGCTATTCCTGACTTAGAGAACCTCTGAATGTCTTTAACAGCAACTTTGGGGAACGTGTTTCCTCTGTGCTACATTTATTGAACAATTTTTGAGCAGAGTGGTTCAAAGCCTGAGGTTTGGCATCAAGCAGAACAGAATTTGTCTCTTATCAGAAGTGAGACCTAGGGCAAGCTATTTAACCCCTATAAGCTTATCTCCTCACCTATAAAATGTGAGGATCAGTAGTTATCATTTATTCTCTGCAGGGTGCTGTGCTTTCTTACACTAATGCTTACCCTTCAGCATTTAAGTTGTGCTCTACAAAGCCCTTAGCACCTTGACAGCACACAGAATCCCTTACCCACACAATAATGATTACATTGTTTTTAAAAATAGAGGCAATAACTCTATTCAACACATTTGCCATTCCTTAAAATATAGCAAATCAAGCAATATATAACCAATATGCAAGAAAAATATTCTTGTTTTGTTTTCATGTCCATCTCTCCAACCCATCAGAGCAAATCACAGCACAGTAAAAGGAGTGTCAAGTAAAATGAGCAAATCCACATGTCCGGTCCTTTGAATGTGTCCACCTACAGGACAGAAGACCTCAGTGTTCTGGGGATTCCTAAGTCTGCCGCTGCGCCATGCCTCCCCTCTGCCAGCTGTCTATTCCCTTCCCCAGTGCTCAGGCTCTTGACCTCTCAAGCAGTCATCACTCAGGCTGTGCTCTTACCTCGTGCAGATTTACATCAGCTTAAAAACCACACCTCCCTCAACTTTGGTTACTCTCTAGATACCCTTGATGTGCTCTTGGTCCTTGCCTGACTCCTGAAGGTTTCCAGTGGGAGACAGAGGGCCACCTCACTCTCCACTCTGTCCTTCACTGTTCCCCCTTCTCTCTGAGAGAAGTTCGTGAGACTTAAGGAACACTTAATGATACAGTCTGAGGCATTTACATTTGAATAACTTCACCCATATCCCAGCTTCTCCAACACTGGTAAGTGACTATTCTCTTGGTAATTATATGACTAGGGTGATTGGGCCCCTTCTAAAGAAAGAAGGCATGCTCCAAGATACCTTGCCATCTTGATCGGCAGCTAAGTTTTGCCATCAATTTTAATGCAAGTGTTTCAGAAAAGAAAATAGGTAGGTAGACAGATAGATAGATAGATAGATAGATAGATAGATAGATAGATAGATAGACTAATAGCTATAGACCTAGGTCTATTAGCTATATAGATGTGCATATAGATCCTAAATATAGTTATGGCTAAAGAAAGAGTTCTAGACTACATCCTGCCTCACCACTCATGGGCTAGATCAGGGTGAAGAAGGCTTCTGTGCAGATCAAGCAAGGGCCGTAAGGGCCTCTTCAACATGGTACTGGGGTAGTCCTCCACATGTAGGCACAGAAACTTAATTTTTGCAGCCCAAGTACTTCTCTAGACTCACAAGAAACTGGTTTTATTGCTCAGAATGTTAACATACTGCTCTAATTGTAGATAAACTTAGGAATGAGGATAGATTGGCCACATGCAGAGGGCAAATGAGTGATCATATAAAAGGTGCATCATGAGGAAACCACCCAAAGAATACTTGCCACAAAAATTTTTGCACCAAGCCAAGATAGCCTGGTAATTTACCTCTGTACTCTAAGGATATTTATCTCTTAAGAACATTTTGGCCCAATATAGGACAACTCTAATGGGTCATTTCAGCTCCAGACACCCTGTGTGATGAGGTAAGGCTGTGACTGAGGCTTCATCACAGTTTCATATTTTCCTCTACTCCATCTGACTTTTATGTAAACTAGAACTAACCCCTATATATTCCATTTGGTTTTCGTGTATACCCATCTGTGATGCTCTATTCAATAACTATCCATTCTTTTCCTCTTTTCTTTAAAGTTTTGTTCACTTTGAAGACTGTCTCTGTTAAACAAGGAACATCTAAATTCATCATTTAAAAAAGTGGATATTTCCACAGGTTTCATCATGGAGTTTTGGAATCGATACTGATTGCACTAGTCATCCTAATTAGTGGAACTATTTTCATTTTATAGATTTGGACTTAGAGCCTCTTGAACTTGGTATATACATCTGAGCAAAAGTATTCGTGTATTTTTCATTTTCGTTAGGAAATGAGAGCACTTGAAGAAAGGCCCATGGTAATGGCTACCATAAAGAAAATAATCCAAATGTTGATGGAACAGAGAGATTCTGAAAACAAAAGGAAGTTAAGATATTTACCCAAGGTCAGGAAGCACATTTGTTGTAGCTCTGAGAATAGAATGCCACCTAACTCCTTGGCCAGCATCTTATACAATAGCTTCCTATAGTCAATATTTCTTATCTTGCCATGAAGGGCAGTAAACAAATCTCTTTAATATAACAAATGTGAGTCCTGGCACCTTGGCTGTTTACTTGAATTTACTTCCATCCTTAAAATCTCCTTTTCAATCCATTCTCAGGAGTACTTCAGTCCGTTTTTGCTGTTTTTTAAAAATTATGTAAACTTATTGAGTTTAAGGAACTGACAGGTAGCCCTCATTTTACAAATTAGTTACATGTATGAAATTTCATGCAATTTCTATCATAACTCTAAGGCACAGTCAAATACTGAACAGTTCTTGATACTCTTTCTCCAAAATATCCAAATTAATTATTCTGCCCTCCATAATCCCATAATTCTTATCATATTTATTTGAATTATCTGTGTATTTATCTGGCTTCTTTAAATGCAGGTGATTTTTCTTATTTATATTTGAATCTCTAGTTTTTAGTAGTTTCCTGGTATAAGTGTGATTTAATAAATGCTAAGAGAAAAAATATTTATATACACTTTTTAATGATATTTTTGTTCTAGCTTCCATTATATTTCCAAGAACTACATACAAGAAAGAAATGGAAACCCAATGATGCAACCCATGAAAGGTATCACACTTAGGGTTTTCCCAGTGTTCACTTTACATGGCATTTTGCTCTTGTAATTGTGCAGCAGGGAAGGAAAAATCTCTTGGCTCTGCCAGTGGTAGGGGAAAGTGGTGGATACAGGGGCAGAGTAGAGGAAGGAAGAAACCTCTATGCCTTGACTATTTCTTTATAACAGATGGGGTAGAATCATTTATTCATTTGCTACCCACTGTTTTCCCTGGGAATGCAAAAAATATTGTAGGGTTCAAAGGAAAAGATGAAAATGGAGAGAGTGCAAGGGCTTCAGGTGGTTACCAAAATTTCAGGACTGAGACTCTCCAGTAGGGGCAGAATGAGAGTTAAATTTCTGAGCCTTGCAGGGCAAATCCAGAGCCATTTGGACACCACTCACTGGGTGTGTGGTACCTTCTACTTCTGCAGATCTGAGAGGGCTGTTATATGAAGATAAATTGCAACTCATGGAGCTGGAATGGATAGTTTATATCTAGCAGATCTGAGGGGTGAATGCAGAACTGAGGCAGGGGACAAATCAAGAAGTCAAAAGGTTGTCAGCCTGGGTTGTACAGAAGAGAATAATTTGGAACAAAGAACATGAAGGTACATAAATTTGGATGCATAGCTTATTAAAAATGTGTGGTCTGTGTATCTGTGTGTGTGCAGGTGGGGGTGCAAGTCAGCAGACTTAACATATACACAAGTATCTATGTATATGTGAGTATATACATATATATGCATAATGAGTGTATGTGTTAGGACATGTTGAAAATGATCAAAGAAGACAATTTAGGTGATACAAACAAACTTAACACTTCATGAAGTGGGGAGTCTTCATTCCCAAGGATTTAGAGAACTGCAAAATGGTGCCAAAGGCAGGACGTGTTTATAGGATGCAGAACAAGGAACAAAGAAAAGAAAGATAGAAAATGAATAAGGAACAAGGAAGTAAGTATAGAGCCCAATGGCATTTCACGATTGCTACTGGATATACTGCATTTCTAGTCAAGCGGAGCATCTACAGGTACACGAAAGTTATCTAAATTTCTGTTTGCTGATGTGCCCACCCCCACCCCCGCTGGCAGGAGCGGGTCCATCTCTCGAGCCTAGACAGTTCTTTCAACAGTCTTTAGTGAAGCCTTTCATGACTCCCCAAGCATGTCTTTGCTTCTTCAGCAGGGCTCCCATTGTACTTGTGTATTCCCCATGAATGTAATTTTCTTACTGTTTGTCTCCCTCTTTCCCATATTTGGCTGCGAGCTGCTTGAGGAAAAACTTGTGTTTTTCATCTTTGTATTTCTAGCTCTAGAAAAATTCCTAGTATGTGGTACATGCAGGAACAATGCTTTATAAAATATCAACTGTCAACAGAAGTTTGGCAGTTTGGGTACAGTTGGAGGCTCTATTTTTTCCTTGTATTCAAAATTATGATTCACATAGTTGGGGCATTTGGGAGATCTTATTGGATTAGGAAATGGTTGTCCCTAAATCTGAAACTGTGGAAAGGAATGAGTAGTCCCAGCTGCCTTGTGTGTATATCTGCGCCCCAGAGCCATATTCTCATGCCGTTTGTACTTTTAAAGGAATCAAGAATTACAGATTCTAGTGCTGGCTCTGCCACTTTGTAATCTGTAGCATTTGACCAGTTACAAAACCTTGATCTCTAAAGTTTTTCCCAGCTCCAAAGTTATTTGTTGAGGAGAATTGTGCCTCTGCTATGGTAAAATATCTGATTCAGATCAGCTTTCCCACTGAGAAGATCTAGAAAAACTGAATAACACATTTTTAAAAATAGCTGTTTGAAAAAAATGGGAGAACAACTAAGGCAGCCAGGATCTGAGGGCAAAAGATCCTGGAAAGAAGGAAGGCACATTGTACTGTGAATATTCACCATTTTCCTTCCTAAGTATTTGCTGATCCATAAGTAGTACAACACTCAGGCTGAGCAGAAACTGGTTGCTGAAGTTTTTGGCAGCCAGAAGTTCAGAGGTAAACATTCAGGACTTGAGAGATCAAGATCCTCAAGAAAAGATAACCTCAAAGAAGTGAGCTTAACATTCTGCACCACGTTTTTCCTCAAGGTATTTACTTATTTTTGAGCTACAGGGGGCAAGAGTGGATATTAGACAATATGTTAACTGGATGATAATGAAAAATATGACATAACATAGTTCATGTGATGCAGCTAAAGCTATACTTAGAGGAAAATGTATATCCTTAAATGCATATATTAGAAAAGAAGAAAATCTGAAAATTATATAAATATCCATCTCAAGCAGTTAGGAAGGGAATGGCAAATTAACTCTGAAGAAAGTAGGAGAAAATAGTAAGGATAAGAACAGAGTTAACTGAAATAGAAACAACTGTATAATATAATTAAAAAAAAAAAAATTAACCAAACCTAGAGTTGGTCCTTTAAAAGAATAATAAAATGAGTAAACCCTAGTAAGAAAGATTAAAAAACAAATGAGAAAGTAGCAATGAATCATAAATACTAGTAATAATTACATAATTATTATTTATATAAGTATGTAACATAATTATATGACATAATAATTACATAATATATAAATAATATGATTACAAATCTTATATACATTAAAAATACGAGAACATACTATTACTATTATGACAATACATTTGAAAATGTAGATAAAATTCCTTGAAAAACATAAACACCAAAACTGACACAAGAAGTATATATACTTATAACATATACACATAAAGCCCTTAATTTAAAACATTCCAACAAAGAAAATTCCAGGTTCAGATGGTATAAGTAGTAATTTATTTATCACATAGACAAATAAAACAATTTAGCAGAACTGAGTACCGTATATGGAAATTCATTTGTGACAAAGTTGACAGTAAAGTGCAATGGGGACTGAATGGCCTTTACAATAAATAGTACAGGTTAAGTGGATGTCCATAGTGTAAAATTGGAATTTTGAACTCCACCTCATATCACACAAAATGTCGTTTCCGAGTGGCTTGAAGAATGAAATGTGAAAGGTAAAGCAATAAAATTTCTAGAAAATAGACATAGAAGAATACCTTTTTATTTTGAGATAAGCAAATTTTTCTTAAACAGAGCACAAAAAAGTACTAACTATGAAGGAAAAGATTGAAAGTTGATTGTTATTGAAATCAAGGTCTTCTGTTCATCAGAAGATACAATCAATAGGGTGAAATGGTAAGTCATAGAAAGGGAGTAGGTATTTGCAACACGTACACCCTAAAAAGGCTTTGTGTCTGAAAATATGTAAGAACTCCTATAGGTAGACAACCTAATTTCAAAAGGGCTACTGGAACTCTCATACAGTTAATGGAGGTAGAAACTGGGGTAATTACTTTGGAAAACTGGCAATATCTATTAAAGCTGAATAAATAAATATACATATATGTGTATATGTGTGTGTGTGTGTGTATATATATATATATCTATAGATAGATATATAGACATGACTTGCTATGACTTGGCAATCAACTTTCTCATACTATGTGCTCCAAAAGACCAAAGAGACAAGAACAAGCAGGTTCATAGCAGCATTAGTTGTATCAGCCAACATCTAGAAACTACTCCATTTCCTTCAACAGCAGAATAAATAAATAAAATGTGAAATATTCATATAATGGAATGTTCTATGGCAATGATAATGAATAAATTACTGCCATACAAACGATGAATCTTACCAATACAGCATTAAGTAAATGAAGTCGGACACCAAAAAATACATACTATATAATTCCAATTATATAATTTATGGAATGAAAGTCAGAGTTGTGGTTTCTTTGGTGGGGACAGGATTACTGGGGATCCAGGGATGATGAGGGAGGCTTCTGGGTATCTGTGATGCTTTATTTATTGATCTGAGTAGTGGTTACATGGGTGTATTTACTTCAAAAAATTCACCGAGGTAGTAAACTTATGATTTTTGCATTTTTATATAACTGTTAAATTTCAATTAAAAATTATATTTAAAAAATGATTTCATACTGTTTTTCTATTTAGTACACGCAATCAAACTCAGAAGTTCGGGACAGAAGGACAAGGGAAGTAAATTGACATTCAACTTCTGAAAGTACCAGAAGGCTCTGGACCTCATTACCTGGCAATACACTCTTTGCACGGTTTACACAAATATGTATTTAAGCAAGTGGAAAGAGATCAGCCCAGCAGGCCAGCCAGACCAGTCTCCAGTGTAGACAGACTATGAGGTCATATTGGGGGGTTATTAGAGTTTCACTAACCCCCAGGTCCCACCCTGACAAAACTTACTTCCCAGTAAACAGCTACAGTCCCTAAAGTTCATACCAGCAGGTCGAGATAGCACTTATAAAAAGTGGGTCTGAGGTTCCCAATAGAATTTTCTAATTTTGTTTGTTCTTTTATTTACGTGAAAATCTTTGAACACTCTGTCATTATAAAGATTGATTTCTCTTTTGCAGTGAGAATCCACAATTGAAAAATATTTTCAGAGACTAAGATTTAATAATTTCTTAAAGTGATGTATGTGGATCTCTTGAAGTCAGGCTACTTACTCTCCAAGGTCCAGAAGAAATCTTTTTACCCAGGAAAGGACTGTTTCCAGAATGCTGCAGCTAATGTAAAATTAAGCTACCCAAGAAGGCTAATTTTTTACCTATTACTACCTATTATCACGTTAGCCTAGATAAAGGGTCAGCAAACTATCGTACATAGACCAAATCCTGGCCAATGCCTGTGGTTGCAAATAGTTTCATTGGAAAAACAACCACGCCCATTCATTTACATATCGTCTGGGGCTACTTTCAAGCCACAGTGACAGAGTTGAGTCGTTGCAGCAGAGACCACTTTAGGCCCACAAAGCCGAATATATTTACCATCTGGTCCTATGCAGAACAGATTTGCCAGCCACTGGCCTAGATTTTTGTATTACCTTCCTTATCTCAGGAGAAAGCATGCTCCTATGGGAAGAAAACTCAAAATATGTACTTTTTTAAATGCCAGAGTCAATTAAGTTGAGATAGAGAGCTATCAGAAAGATCTAGACAGAGCAAACAGCACAGCAAGGGGCACTGCTCATGTGGAGAGTAAGCAAACCCAGCAGCCATTCTTGATTTGGAAGGATGCTGATTCCTTTGTAGATTAAAAAAAGTACTATTAGATAGAATTATTTCCAAAGAGTATGGTTTTCTTCTAATGCCTTAAATGATGTGGTAAATACGACAACTAAGACTAATGTATGAGCCCCAAGTGGATCTTGGATTAAAAATAAAACATAAAGGATATTATTGTGATTAATGTGGAAATGTTAATATGTGCTATAAATTAGATAACAACATAAAATCAATGTTAAATTTACTAAGTTGATAATTGTAGTTTTATAGGAGAAAGTCCTTGTTCTTAGAGGACTGAAGGTTCATGATTATCTGCAACTGAGATTAAAATGAAACATCAAATAATCAGAGAGAGATTGAAAAGGAAAAAGCAAATGTGGCAAAATGTTAACAATTGGTGAATCTGAGAAATGATATATGGGTGTTGATTGTACTATTCTTGCAAATTTTCTGTAGGTTTGACAGTTTTCAAAATAGACTGTCAGAGGAAAATCTTTTAAAAATAGATATTGAAAGTTTTTTTCCTCCAATACTTCGGGAAAGAATGAGAAAGATAAAACCCCATTTTTTTTTTACTGAGAAGTTAAATTTGTCATTACCAAATTTATTTAGATAGTCACATAAGATTATATTTCCTTCTCTTTTTACCAAGTTTTATCTCAGGCCTCACTGCACCCCTAAACTCTTCATTTGATTTCCTACACACAAGAAAAATTGTGTTAAATATTTTCTCCAGGAACACATTATACATATTACACATGAGTATACCTACAGCACACGTTATAACCATATCCCTCAAATAAACATTCCCTCTAGTTAAACCTCTGTTTTAAAATCTTTAAGGAATTTGTCACATTATGGCACAAACAGAAGATAAACAAACAAGATCCAAAGGGATCTCCAACACATGTCCCTCGTCGCTTCTCAGAAATACGGTAGCATGTAACCTCGCAAGATTGACACATTCACAGATGACAGTAGAGGATCACCAGGGGGAATACAACTACGTCTGGCATCATAATCTTATGTTGTTGCCAACTGCTGACAGATATTCCACACGGCGCTTAGCTACTGTGGCTTCAATATGAATTTTGAATTGTATTTGAGAGTCTACATCTCTGAGAAATAGAGGAGTATTTTTCCCAGTGTCCTTCATGGCAATCCCTAAATGTTAATGTGTCTACCTGCAAAGAGAAGTGTGAGCAGCAGCCTCTTGGGTGCCAATCATCTTGTTAAAGAAGGGGGCCACTGCCCAGGTAGCTCAGAGCTCACTCGAGTTGTTAAAGATAAAACAGTACAGGTCTCTGGTTCCCAAACCTACATCTGATGTAAAAAATTAGGTTCCTCTGTCTAGGTTCTTAATTTGAATTCAGTCCTTCTGTGCAGAAGACAATTTACTTAACTGACTTGGAGATTGGCTCTTCCTATATTCTAGTTCTTTCACTTTTTAAAAAAATTCCAGGGCTTTTCAGTAGACACCACTGTTCTTTAGAGTTAACAGTTGGAGCAGAGGTACACCACAGCATTATACAGGTGGTCAAGATAAACTGTTAAGTGAGGAAGGAGAGGAACAAGGGCAGAAGAAGCTTTAAGTGGAACTGAGTGTACAGTAAAAGCTCTACATGTATCTAATGAGGCTAAGATTGATAGGTGTTTAGATATGTCAAGTCAGCCAACATAGCCAAACGACAAATTCTGCCCTGTCCCATGGTATGATTGCAACATGGGCAAATGGGGCCACAGAGCTGTAACATTAAACTATCACAACAATAGATAACATCAAGAATGCTGTGTTACTTCACAATCCCTGTTCATGTTCCGAATGTGAAATGAGCAACAAACCTAATGATACATTTTGATGAGGGGGTCAGCAATGTGTATCCTCTCTGGGTTAAAATACTGAGAGCATCTCAAGGCAATTTACTTGTTTTCTAAGACAAAGGAAATAATCCTTTATCTTAAATAGGAAGTTTGTGCATTTTTTTTACCTCCCAAAATTATCTAGGTAAGATCTAAGTGCTTGTTGTATTGACGGAGGTAGATAGGATAATGATAAAAGATGCCATCTAAACTCCTACTTATTTACCAGTTACACTGTGGGAAGAATAAAACACAATGTTGTTTTTTGGGGGCCCAGAGCTAATTCAAATAAGCCGAAAAGTTATGTGGCTTCTACAAAGTCAACATATATGTCAGAATAGTAGAATATTGCTCTTTTAAAATAAAAGAGAAGACTCAGTAAGTAAGGTCATGGGCACTAATTAGGAGAGAATCATAGATTACATCATTTAAGTTTTCTTCTCTACTTCAGCCATAGC
Source organism: Balaenoptera musculus (assembly GCF_009873245.2). NCBI lineage: Eukaryota > Metazoa > Chordata > Mammalia > Artiodactyla > Balaenopteridae > Balaenoptera > Balaenoptera musculus. The sequence continues at coordinate 20,528,448 of NC_045796.1, forward strand.
ATCTAAGATCAAAACAATCTCTATGTTCCCCACTGCCTACCCCCTTTTTAAGAGCTTCTGTAGATACTGTTTATGACTTATAAGGACAAGAAATGAGATTAGGAAATTAGTCTGAAAGCCTTGGGAAAGCAAAAGAGGCAAGATATAAGTGAAGTCATTATTTGTTTATCTAAAATGAATCCTTGGGAGCAATTACCACCTCGTTCAAAGAAATAAATATGAAACAGTAAAACCTGCATCAGAAGCCATCCACACCTGAAGGAAGACTTTGTCAGCATCCAATGAAAGAATATACAGACCAAAGTCTCTTTAGAATTGCTTGCAGGGGATAAATCTCTACCCCAAGCTAATTGTTCTCATAATTGGAGAGGAAATGAGAACTACTAAAAAAAGAAGGTAAGACTCCAGGGTTGGGCTGACTGGCTGACTTACTTAACAAAATAGTCTATATTTTGTTTAAAACTGGAGCTCATGACAGAGGTTTGATTTTGATGATATACCACATCAATAGCACTGACCACAGAATTCACCCCATCCACAATATTCACACCCCATTCACAAGACCCTGTCCTATCTACCTTGGAGCCCTGTACATAGTAGGCACTCATGAAATATTTAGCAAAATTAAGGAAGGTAAGAGGGAGAGAGTGAATATGTGAGTGAGTGAATGTGTGAGTAAATAGAGAAATAAATGTTGAATTGATATGAAGTACAAGAAAAATTATTCACATTGACAAATATCAGAACTTCATTATAAGAATCTGTGGACTGTACAGCCTTTTATAGCAGGGAGATTAATTGCTCATGGTATACTAAAAAATACATATATTGTGTCTAGACTTTAGAAAAACAAACTTAGAAAGCTGTGTCTATCATTGCTGTCAGTTCAGAAAGTGCTGAGAGCAAAATTGAATGAGAATTTTCACAAACTCTCATCATGAAAGATCTGGTTTGCATGACTAACTTGTCTCACCCTGTCAGATCGTTGCCCTTGACTTCTGAAGGAGATGCTATGGGCACCAAGCTCTGCATGGGGCGAGGGGGTTGGGGAACGGGTGCTACCCAGATGAGAGAATAACCAGCCACCCTTCCCAAACATTCCTGTTCATTTCAGGTTTTTGTTTTGGGGCTGTTTGTTTGTTTGTTTTACAGAGCCTTTAGCTCTTTGGGTAGGCTGCCTTCTCATCAGATATGGTACTGATGTTTTTGTCCAAAATATTTTATAACAGTCTCCCATGATACTTCTGTGTAGCAATTTGCATTTCTTATCTTGAGAGCTGTCTGATTTCTTTTTCTGTGCTTGGTGTTTGGGTTTCTTCTGTTTTACTATCGAAGAAAGAAACTGCACAATCTGGTAAGCCTCTTAAGAAAAGCCACAGAAGCATCGGCAATCTACTTTAGGGAACATATGAGTGATCGAATATGGTTTTCTATACAATTAGGAGTAGCACTGAGAAGATTGAGGAATCCATACCTGAAGCTGCCACCTAAGAGCTTTTCAGCATGGATTGATGCCTTAACCTCTCTGATCTCCTTTTCCTTCACTCTAAATGATTGGGGGAGGGAAGGGGAAAGGAGAAGGGTGAAGAATGAGTGGCAGTTTGTTTCCTGTCTTACTCAATTTCAGGGACTACTGTGAAGATCAAATAAACTGTGAAAGGATTTTGAAACAGAAAAGGGCCTTACCAGCTCATTGGGGTTGTTTTAAGTTGTCAGACCTTACTTGCTGCCTGTCATATTCTCCCTAATTATGGTGCTTACTGCTACTCATCCTTTTGATTCTTGGCCTATACAAAAAGCTGAAATTCCTCCAAATCCACACAGTGTCAGGCAGAAGGTCTGTAGCTTCTGAACTGGTCTAGATTCTTACTTGGGAGGATGAATGGGACTAGGGAGAGAGGTGATTTAAGTTGGGGCACTTCTGGTAGCCCTTGATTGAGGGTGGTAAGCAGAAACTGGCCTGGATGTTTAGGTGATACCTCTGTGGTAACTTTCCTTCAAGGATGCTCTTGACCTAGGCAGGATGAAGAAATTTCCTTCCTTTCTAGGTACAAGTGGTTAAGAATCTTACCTCATAAATGCCCACAACCATGAGGAAATTATTCTGAGAGAAAGAAGATGACGACAGAGAGAAATCAATGGGTGACACTGAGAAAAACAGTGTCCTGAGACCAGCATTTCCCCTGCTCTTTTTAGTTTGGTTTCATGATTTTTTTTTAACTTAAGCTAGTTTGAATTGGGTTTCTCTCACTTGCAGCCAAGAAAGCTGGCTGATGGGACAAAATTCAAATTTGCGGCATTTCCGAATAAGAGCGTTTACTGACCCCTCTCCTTCTCTCCCACTCCAGGATGCAGTCCATCAGCAAATTCCATTGGCTCCTTCTTCAGCAGCTATTCAGGATCTCACCACTTCTCACCTCTTCAAGAACTACCATGTTTCTAGTCACCATCACCTTTCCTCTGGATTCTTGCCTTCTAGCAGGTCTCCTGTTTCCACCCGTTCCCTGCCATACTCTTCTCACAACAGTCAGAGGGATCCTTTGAAAATAATCACTTCTCCAATCAAAACCCACTTCTCAATCTCACCCAGAATAAAACCCAAAATTCTTATCACGGCCTCTAAGACCCTCCATGATTTAGCCCCTTCTGCACCTTTTGACCTCATCTCTATTACTCTGGCCCTTGCCCACTGCACTATATCCATACTGGCCTCTTTGATGTCCCTGGAACATGCCAAACACCCTCCCACCTTAGGGCCTGAGCTACCTCTGCCGGGAAGGTTCTTCTCCCAGATAGGGCATGCCACCCCCCACTTTTCACACAGGTCTCTGCTCAAATGTCAGCAGAGAGACATTCACTGCCCAACCCAACTAAAGTAACATCATTCCAACAGTCCCAGACGCATTTCAATCTCTATCATCCTTACCCTGCCTCATTTTTTATAACACTTAGCACTATTATATTAAACATGTACTTATTTATTTTCTTTCTCCCACCGAAAAATTCCTGAGGACTGGAACCTCAGCCATTTTGCTTACTGCCATCAACACCTAGAACAGCTCCTGGCATCCAGGAGGACTCTGCAAATATGAGCTGCATAATGATGCATGCATGGCTGAGGAAATCCTGTGTTTATTCCAGAAAGAAATCAAACTACAGGTAACTGGCCTGTGAAAGCAAGCAGGTGCAATCAGAACTCCATCAGTTACTGCACATTCATCCCTGGGAGGAGCCCTGGGACACATGCCACTTGCGGATAACACGAGTGATGCTGGTCTCAGGACCCACTCCTCTCAGTCTCTCCCAGGAGCACAGTTGGCAGTGAGTCATCCAGCCTACCCAGGTGACAGTAATGACAGTAATAACAGCACTCATAATCCAAGATCACCTACTTAATGCCAGGCACTATTTTAAGTGCTTTGCTTTTGTTAATTTCTTTTAGTGACCACAACAACCCTGTGAGAAAGGCCCTGTTATTACACTTATTTAAGATTAGGAAATTATGTCACAAGTGGTCTGAAAAATTTGCCCAAAGTCACAAAACTGCTTAATTGCATAGCTGGGGTTTGAACCACTGCAGGCTGGTGCACAAATCCAGATTAGCCACACTACCGCTGGACTGCAGATGGTCTTTACCATGACCTACAGTTTGAAATATAGTCCTCATTGTCTCTTAGTACACACACACACACACAACGTATAAATAAAGTAAAAGCTTCACAAAACAATGCTTGCCTGCTAATGGATTATGACCAGAGAGACAAAAAATAAAGCAAAGGGCCCTGTTTGAGGTCCTCTCTACTCTCCATCACACACACCTCCATCTCTAATTCTGCTTTTAAACAGGTTCCAGGGGTGAATTACACTTAAATCCCCACTGGCTCAGTGAAGGGACGTTATTGGACAGCTCACTCTATAAGGAAAAGGATACATCTAGGAGGACCCACCTAGAGAGAGGGGGAGAAAATATGACAAAAAGAGCAAGAAGGAGATATTAACTTCTCCTACTACACAATGTTGCCTAAGGCTAGCCCCATCCTGCTTGTTGGAGAATTTCTACAGATCGAGAGGTGAACCACTGTTGTGTAAATTAAAAAGTTGCTTCGGGCTTCCCTGGTGGCGCAGTGGTTGAGAATCTGCCTGCCAATGCAGGAGACACGGGTTCGAGCCCGAGTCTGGGAAGATCCCACGTGCCGCAGAGCAACTAGGCCCGTGAGCCGCAATTACTGAGCCTGCGCGTCTGGAGCCTGTGCTCCGCAACAAGAGAGGCCGCGATAGTGAGAGGCCTGCGCACCGCGATGAAGAGTGGCCTCCACTTGCCACAACTAGAGAAAGCCCTTGCACAGAAACGAAGACCCAACACAGCCAAAACTAAATAAATAAATAAATAAATAAAATTAAAAAAAAAAAAAAAGTTGCTTCAACTGAGGCTTATTAATATTCCTCCAGGTCTGAGGAATGTTAGCTCAGCTCCCCTTCTGCCATTCAGAAGGCAGTGTCATTCGTTATACACTGAGGTACCTGCTGGGAGAGGATAGGACGGTCAGCTATTTTGTCTAACTTCAGTTATCTAATTGAGGTTATATTCTGCTGTTCTTAGCATTACTATTAGATCTTTTAAATATTTTAATTAATTGCCTTTTTATCTTTCATATTTGTGCCTTAAAACAGTTTATAGATAAACACTTTCAAAATAGCTAAATAAACGATTGACCTCTGAATAGAATGATTATCAGTCTTTAGAAAACAACCCCTGCTTTTCACTTGTACAGTCACTGTGTTCCCCGAGGTAGTTTTAAAGTTCTTTTCTAGATGTTCTGGAAAGCACAATATACTTTATTTGAATGGCAGACGTTAGTGAAAATATTGGGATACATTAATAGGCTTTATAACTCACCATCCTAAAGCTTAATCCAAAAAATCAGCTATGGATGAATTTACTTGGAAAAGTTTTATCTAGTTGTATTTATGGCTGGTTGTATTCATGGCTTTTGACCCACTTTCAGCTGATTTCCTAAACATGGCACAGGGTCTTCAAAGACCTCAAATCCTGATTCAGGTACTATATAGAAATGTCTTTTGTGTTGTTTCTGCTCCTTTTTTTCCCTAATATTTCACCACCCACTTTTAAATTCCCAGGGGCTCCTCTTAGAAAATCAGTTCAGGCTGACCCCCAACTCACAGCTTGCCTCTGAGTTACAATCCCCAGTTACAATCACCCCAAGAACCTAGTCCTAAATTTAATTTTTAATCTTCTCTGTGAATATGCAAAGTCCCTTAGAAAGTAGTTTTGGAAGCTCTAGAATTAGCTCTTAAATTATCCCTCCTTCCAAAATAGATTTTAGAGTACACAGTGAAAACTTTAACCATCTTAGTGACACTGAACTGAGTAAAAGTGTGTGGTCTTGGAAAGAACAAAACTCAAAAGATCAGAGTTCATATCCCAGATCTACTCCTTATGAGCCATGTGAGCTCTGACCAGTTCTTTGGTCTTGGTAAGCCTCTCATTTCTCATCTAGAAAATGGAAGGCGATAATATCTCCTTCACCGCTGTGGCAGGTATCAGCAATATCACAGGTGAGGCACCTGGCACATGTACTCAACTAGATGACAGGGCACAAGATAGCCTGGTGCTAAGAGCACAGGTTCTGGAGCAAGTCCGAGTTTGAACACTCCCTCTACTGCCTAAGGGTGGTGGAGCCTTGAGCAAGTTATTTAATTTCTTTTTGCCTCCATTTCTTCATCTGTAAAATGAGCATGATAACAATAAAAGCATATAGATCACATAAGGGTTAAAAATATTTTTAAACATTCAGAACATATCTAACAAATCTTGTCACATAGTAAACAAAATGTTAGCTTTTAGACCCCAAAATGTTAGCTTTTAGACCCTTTTTTCATACATATCCCTTGACACATTCCAGGGATAACTTGAGGGACTTGGATATTTTCTTCAAAATATAGAAATTGCATATATTTTTCTCCCCAGATAGGCATTAAAAAGAGAAACACTGAAGGAAAATTTTCTCTGCAACTCATTTATGTGTTTGTTTACTGAACATAAGGCCATTAAAATCATTTAAGTTTATAGAACATTAAAACATATATTAGGCCAAGGGAAATGCTGATGCTGAAAACATTTGCTTCCATTATATTCCTGGTTAAATAAAAGAAGCATTTTATTTGGCCAGTGAAATAGTGCTTCCTCAGAGAACTCGGGGAAGATGAATTTCCCAAATGCCCCCGAAAGTTGCTTCTGCGTAAATCCAATCTATCCTAGAGGTATAAATAACAGCAGAAAAAAAAAATATCTTAGCAAAAGCTGAGCTTAACATGTACTCTACCTGGTGATGAATAATTTAACTAGTCTCCCAATTTTTGAGAATCATGAGAGGAAAAGCTTTATTGTGCATATGACAAGGTATAAACAGGAGTGAAAGCCAAGAATATTTTCCCTTTTGGCAATAATGGAAATGTCCTAGGTTAACTGATTTAGGGAATCACCTAGGGAAAAGTTTCTGGAATTGTACTAGTTCAGTTTTACTTCCATCATCGTAGTACACATTTAGGAATTAAAAATTTAAAAAATTGCCCACTGGTATGTTTTTGAGTCGCAATAAATAGTAGAAGGATCAAGTCAAGCTGAGAAGAAAAACTAATCTCATTAAAAGTATAATTTAAACTGTTGTGTGTTTTCAAATTACATGCTTAATGCCATCAGAGCACTATTACCATAAACTGAAAATGACTAGAAGCAGTATTATAGGCCAATATGCTGTTTCACCTCTGTGTGGGTTTGATATTGCATTTGCTTGGGGCCTATCTGGAGCCTGTTGAATGAACTATAAGATTTTGGAAGGTCCCCATCTGGCCTAAGCAGCCATGGCTCTTTTTATAATGAAAGATTAGAACCTGAAGAAGGACCTCTACATGGATGGTAGTCACTGGACTATCGAGGCCCACGTATATCCTAAGCCCCACTTACCTTAGAAAGCTCTCATCATTTCCCACTGCTGTCTCCACACTGATCTCAGAGAGCCCTGCACTCTTTCAAATAAGTAGCAGAAGCATAGCTCCAACCTGACCTTGTGCACCTGATGGTATAGCTGATGCACGGCTGAAACATTTGGGTAAGCCTTTCTCAAACTCTCAGCCATAACAAAAGGAAAAAAATACATTCCTAGAGTGAAGAGACTGCAGATACTTCTACTTAACAGATCTCACTTGCTTTCTGGGGCTCACAGTATCTAACTCATCCTCTTTCTGGGTTCATCTCCCCAAGTGGGTACCAGCATATCCTCCAAGTCTGCTAGGAACATGGAACTAGATATATACACTCTTCTGTTTAGAAAAAAGAGAAAAGACTGAGCCGGACAAAGACTGTGTTCTCTCCCCTCTACCTAAGACCTACCTTCATAGTCTTTATTTCTTACTTAAGAACCTCCTCTTGCCCTTGTAATTGACATCAGAACAACGATTCCCTTAAAAGAGGCCATAAACTCTCTACAAAAAGAAGTCGCCTATGGACCTCAACTGAACAACCATATCTCAGTACATAATGGCTCCTGAAGAAGAACAAGCATACATATTTTATTTCATCCTTACAGCACCCCCTTGATTTGAATAATTGGCCTCTTCTAACTAGTAGATTTTACCTTCTAGAGGGTAAAGTCTGTATCACTTTGGAAGAACTGAAAAAGTTAGGTGATACCAACCTGGGAAATGAATTTCAAAATCAACTTACTATCAAATAAAACTTTTTACATCATAAATTAACACCATTAAGTCATAGCATTATACATAGAACATTTAATATAAACTAAAAAGGTCAATAGAAAAAATCACTTTATTTTCCCAGGCACATGGCAGTATTGCACGTTGATAGGACCTGGGGGGGAGATACCAAATTTCTGCTTTGCCTGTGTCTTCAGTGACTCTATGCATGCCATATAAGGCAATATCAAAAGAATGAAAGATTGAAAGCTTCAGTATTTACAGTCTAGGTTCCTACAGTATTCAGATTTAAAGGACAAATTAAAATAATATGGAAATAAGTTATTTATAACTTACAAATTATGACATGAAAATAAAAATAGTATTCTAATTTTGGGCATTTTTCTGGATTCTATTTCTTAGATTTATTACCCACCACTAAAAATACTTGGGGGTTAAGCCCCAATAGTTAGAGAAACATAACTCAGAGAGATACACTTAAGATTAGCTCATGAAACTTTGTACTTTTTCTTTTTAAGATAAAGAAGTTTTCACTCCAGGTCTTGGATGTGATGAAATGAAATTACACTGAAAATGCCATGTGATTACTTACACCAGATGGGAAACCTGGAAACAATTCATAAGAAAGAAAGAGAAAGAGAAAGAAAAAAAAAAGAAATGAATTCGTGAAGTTTCTAAATGTACTTAATTGAGATATATTATTAACTAAATTGTAGTTTGCAGTTGTTCCTTGTTACAGTTTCTGATTCATTTACTTCTGGTTCATTTGCTTGTCATAAATTGTAGAGCCCCTATATACTATATAGGACCTACTATAAAGCACAGTAGAGTCACTGCAAATGCATTGCTGAATTGCTTTTTGACACAGTAACCTTTTATCTCACCACCTGAGACATACATTTTTATGATGTGGGTTTATCTGGGATGACATCAAGTAATTCAGACATAGTGCAGGCTCAAATGCAGCCAACAAACTTTGTAGAATTCAGACAACTTCCTACTGCCTTTGGCCCCAATTTTTCCCTAAATCTACCATCTACTCATTTTCCTTACCACCCTCACTGACCTTCTTTTATCAACACTTATCCCTTGACACTCAAACTCTTTGGAGACAGTGAAACTTTACTTAAAATGTTCAACCAGAGAGAGAATCCTTTCTTCTTTTGTTCCTTCCTCCCTTCCTTCCTTTTCCCCTTCTTTCCATCGATCCTTCCTTCTACATTCAGTGAACATGGAGAACCAACAACATGACAGATACTGCCTAACGGATACATATGTAACTGTGACATAGTCTTCACCATAAAAGATTTTACAGTCTGATGGAAAAGACAGACCTTCCAACATATTGAGTTGGCCAAAAAGTTCGTATGGGTTTTTCTGTAACATCTTACTGAAAAACCCGAATGAACTTTTTGGCCAACCCAATATTATTACATGGAAGTGGGAAGATGTCTGAACACGTTTCTTTGGGAGCATGGACACAGGTGGTCATGTAACTCTGTTTGGAAACAAGATGGACTGTTTCCAGGGTGTGGGACATTTGAGCCAGGAGAAGAGTGGAGCTGAAGAGATAGACAGGAGCAAGATCATGAGGAGATCAACTATACCCAGGAGAGTAAACTTCATCCTGTGGGCTAGAGGTTGGCAAACATGGCCCTTGGGCCAAATCCCCATCCCACCACCTATTTTTGTAAATAGTTTGGTTGTAATACAGCCACACCCAGTCTATTCAGCATTATCTGTAGCTGCTTTCATGCTACAATGGCAGAGTTTAGTTGAGACAGAGACCATATGGCCCCCAAAACCGAATTATTCACTACCTGACCCTTTATAGAAAAAGTCTGCTGACCTCTGCAATAGAGCAATGCCTTCCAACTTTTTCCCCCACCCCACATCGTGGTATGCAAGGAAAATGGTAACATTTGAGCAGTAAGCTGGGTTAAACAGAGATGCTGCTCACGGCCAGAGGCAACCAGACTGGGGCCTTGAGCTATGCAGAGCCCTATGTGAACAATCTTAAGCTGGCATGAGTGTTAGTATTTCATCAGGCTAGGACCTATTACTAGTGATGCTGAAAGCTCAACCTCTGTACACTGGTGCCAAATCCAATCTCAGAGACAGAGTTTTGGGTGAAGTGGAAAAGCATGGCTTTATTGCTTTGCCTGGCAAAGGGGGACACAGTGGGCTCATGCCTCTCAAAATTGTGCATCCCAACCCGGGAGGATTTGATGAGGAGCTTTACAGCAATAGTTCAAGGGTGGGGTTGCTGGCAAGATTAGGGTGTGCAGGGCCTGTACTTCCTTAATCTCGTCTCAGGTGGTCTCTTCTCCTAATCTTGATGCGCTCCTCTGGTCCCTTTAATCTTGCTTCAGGGGGTTTCCTGGCTGCTCCTCCCTTGATAAGCAACTGTTCGAATCTGCCCTTTGGAACTCAGGGAAGGTCGTGGAGGCTGGAGTCTTGCCTACACGAAATGGGGGACAAAAAGGCTTTCGCGCCCAGGAGCCCCACAGGGTCCTTTTCAGTTTCATTAGCACAAGAGTTGGGGGGAAAAAATCATTCTTTGTAATGAGAAGTCACTGGAGAATATTTTAAGCAAGAATGCACATATGTAATGTTTAGCCAGGAGAAAAAAATGCAATGAAAAATTCAAAAGTAACTTCCTTAGGGAAATCAGAGGTTCAAGGATTTATAGTTCTAACCAGCAAGTTGAAATCAATCACGCAAAAAAAAAGTATGTATTTTAATAACTTTTATCGGAAAACTATTCTGTTAGGTTCCGACGGGAGACAAAGACATATGCCTGACATCACAGAGCTTGAGTTTTAGACCATGCTTTCCTCAGAGGATTGGAAAAAGGGACACCCCCTGTCTGCCAGTTTATTCAGGAGCTGAGGAGAGATGGAAGCCTCTTCTTGGCAGCCGTCTGTGACTAGAAGCTCCTGCCTGAGACAGAACCCAGAACTCTAAGAAATGTCAGGAGTTGCCTTGTGCTTACAAACAAGCAGATTTGGGCGTGACTTTATCACCGCTCTGTAAAGCTAGCTGCTCACGTTTGTGGCCCTTGACTGTGTCACATTGCCAGAAATTCTGTCATTAGAAATTCTAAGCTGAAGAATTTCTTATTAAATTGTAAACCCTCCCAACCCCAGAAGTGGCTGAGATACTTTCATCTAACAGCTTATTGAAACTTCATTCACTCATGAAAAATTTACTGGGCACCTTCAGTAGTCCAGGGGCTTTGTTAAGCCCCTGGACACAAGTTAAAGTCAATGGCCCCAACTTCGTTGAGAAATAGCTAGATCAGGCTCTGAAGGAATAAGACCCAGGATAGCTGCAGGAGGGGAGTGTGTGTGTGTGTGTGTGTGTGTGTGTGTGTGTGCGTGTGTGTGTGTGTGCGCGCGCGCGCATGTGCGCGCGTGCACGCGCGTGTATTGAGGGCATGTTGGAGAAATGGCAAGGTCTTTAGACAAGAGGCAGAAGCAGGTACAGAAAGTAAATGTTCCAGAGACAACTTTCAGCCACTTCACGCTTTTGCCTCAGGCTGTCTCTGTAAGATAATTTCTTTTTATAACGTGTCACAAGAAGCAGCACCACCCGTGCCTCACGTGCCTGCATGAGGTATTTACATAGTTTCCTCAGTTTTGTTCTCTGATGCCTGATTACTAATTTCCCACTTAAAAAACCTGACCACTCTGATGGCAAACCAGGAAAGCAACAGAAACAAGAGAAAGATTCTTATCAGAACCAACTGACACACAAAGCCAAACTGGCGTTTTGATCCATAGCTGCTGAGCAACTTGGTAACACAGCAGCCTTGGAGGTGCCATTCTGCATCCCCCTGACCTTCATCATTCCTTTCCATCTTTATACCTGCCCTGTTCCTGGCTTTAGGATGATGAAAATGAACTGGCCAAAAGACAGATTTCTCAACAGGTAATATTTCAGTAGCTTTTGAACAACCATTTCAGGGACTTTGAAAATAATGTCATAAATGCTAGGGTGTACTTTACACCCTAGGTCTTTTCAACTTTATCCATTTGTATTCTATCTTCATTGTCCTGAGACACATAAGTTGCATTCTGATTCCCAGCCCATTTCTTTGCTGGGAGTAAATCCAGTGTCACTTTCCTCGCAGGTGTGGACCATTAAGACTAGATTGCCTTCGAGATTATTTACCTGATAAATGACTTCCATCATACTCCAGCAATATAGCCAATCCTTTATATAATTGCATGGTTACAAAGGGAGCAGTTTAGAGTCTTTGCCAGCATAGGTGATCATCCAGTTCAATGAGTAAATTTATTCTAGTAATAAGGCACAGAGTGAAGCTTGGAAATGTCATCTGGTGTTAAACCTTAGAAGATATGATCACATCTGATTAATCTGATGTGGTGCTTTGCCCTACACTCAAAAGATAATAGAAAATTGTTGTGGTATTTACCTTTTTCTTGCAAATTGCTCTTGAGATATTGCTACTCCCCAGGGTCACCTCACTAAATACTTGTTTTTCAGAACTTGCTTCTATAACATTCAAGCCAATATAATCAGTATTCTTGGAGAATCTACTATACTGTGTGCGAGGTTTTGGGCTAGGTACTAGGAACCCAGCAATGTACAAAATGCTCCTACTTCCTACCCTCAGGAAGCCTGGCAGGAAAGAATAGGAAATCAGTGAAATTGCTGTCTACCTGGGCTGCCACATATTCTCTGTTTGTATCCCCCACCTCAGATCCTATCTCTGCTTTTCCCAGTCCTCTGTACCCCTGAAGCCTAACCTACACAGATGCTGTGATGGTTAATTTTATGGATCAACTGGGGTAAGACATGGTGGCCAGCTGGTTGGTCAAATATCACTCTAGATGTTCCTGTGAAGGTATTTTTAAGATGTGATGAGCACTTAAATTAATAGACTTTGAGTAAAGCAGATTATTCTCCATAATGTGGGTGGGCCTCATGCAATAAGCTGACGACCTAAGAGCAAAGACTGAGGTCCCCTGAGAAGGAAGGAATTCCACCTTTGGACTGTGTTCTGACTCAAGATTGCAGTAGCAACTCTTCTCTTGTTCTCCAGCTAGCCAGGCTGCTCTGCAAATTTCAGACTTTCCAGGCTCTACAGTCAATAATGTGAACCAACTCCTTAAAATAAATCTCTCTGTCTATCTCTTTCTCTCCCTCTCTCTCTCTTTATATATATATATATATATATACATATATATATGTGTATATATATATGTATATATGTATATATATGGTCCTGTTTCTCTAGAAAACCCTGACTAATATATCCATAGGCTCCCTGTTCTCTGGCTTTGGATTTGGATTTGATTTTGTCAATAGGAGGCACAGACAGAAGATTGGAGGGAAGGGGTAAGAGTGAGGTATTTCCTGGCTCCCTTCCTGTGGGTCCATGTGTTAGCAATGACTATGTCCATCCGACTGATGGCTGTGGCACCTGTCCAGTGGTCCTTTCCTATCTTAATGTTCTAGGTTTCTCTTTCTCTGGGTTATGAAAACCACTCTGTCCTCTCACTTCTTCAGGCCTAGGGGAAGCTACAGTTTCCTATCGCTGTTTACTTGGGGTATTCACCATACCTTGTTGGTGTCCTTCAATCCCACTTTTATCTATGTAAATAGTTATTTCACCTAAATTCTCCTAAATGTGTCCATTTGAGTGTGCCAGCTATTTCCTATTGAGACTGTGACTCTGAGTCACAAACATTCAACAAAATCTCCTCTCTTCTCATACTTTAATAAAAAATAGTTTTGTAATACATAGTATACTGGCCTCCAATGAGTGGATTACTATTTCATGGTGTTTATGAATTTTTTACAGGTAAGTTCTCTTCAGTGTCAGCCTGTTTACAAACAAAGAATTTTGTCCAAAAAGTTTTAGAGCAAGAAGGAAATTGATTAATTGTCCAGTTCAACCATGATCCAACACAATTTTCACACTGAAGAAATTAAATGCAGAGAGCTGAAAAGACCACACAGCATTACACAGTTAGTGTTAGGACTGATTCTAAAAACCATGTTAAACTTTAAATTGTTAAGGAAAATTTTATGTCTTAAAATCTATGATTTCAAAAATATCTTAGATGACAAGATTTGTCCTTAACAGACTGTAGAAGAGCTGATATAAAGTCATTCTGCAGATAAAAGGCGATCTCACTGATGAACTGCTCATCGGATGAGCCAACATTGTGTTTTATTCTCAGTTTGCTCTAGTTACAAGTATTTCATCCCAAAGTATTGGCAGCACACCGTCTTAGCCTAAATATATATTTGCACAAAGACCTATAACTGCCCAAACGCAGAGACCTCCTCGCACCATGATAAAGTACAATTAACAGATAATGACATCCATGCCTTGGGTGGTGGTCAAGGTTTGGTGAATTAATAAAATTGCACAACTGGTTTCCATCTTTGCTTATTTCTAATCTTGTTTATCAGTATCAGAGGCCATGGCTCCCTTCTGATAAATTATAATTTATCAGAAATTTATAATTTCTGATAAATTGGGTCAGCTTATCTGTTATGGGCTGAATTTTTGTGTCCCTGCCCCAAAATTCATATGTTGAAATCCTAACTCCAAATGTGATGGTATTAGGAAGTGGGGCCTTTGGGAGGTCATTAGGGTCATAAGGGTGGAGCCCTCATGAATGGAATTAGTGCCTTACAAGGCACTGAAGAGACCAGAGTTCTCCCCTTCTGACACGTGAGGACACAGGCGAGAACCAGGAAGCAGGACCTCATCAGACACCAAATCTGTTGGTGCCTTGATCTTGGATTTCCCAACCACCAGAACTGTGAGAAATCAATGTTTCTTATTAAACCACCTAGTCTATGGTATTTTTGTCATAGTATCTTGAATGAACTAAGACACCGATCTAAAATAGAAATTGTTTCTGAATATGGACCTTAATATAGTTGTAATAGTTCACATCTGGGCAATTCTCTCTTGTAAATGTTTTCAGGAATGTGGAGTAGACATATGTGAAACTATATCACATATAGTCAAGATCCCAAGGTAGACTTTTTTGGAGGCCTATAGAATATTAGTCCAAAAGAACACAGCAGCTACCCACACTCAATTCTCATAACCACTGAACAGCTGACAGGCCTCACTGAGATACTCTTAACTGTCTTGGCTGGATCAAAACCACTGAAGCTGAAGCTGCTGTACTACACTTGCTAATCCCTGAACCAGGCAGCCCTCCCTCACAGTAAAAGAGAGATCTTTTTCTGGCTTCCTGCAGGCTCAAGAGGAAAAGAGTTCATTTAGATTTAGATAAGGCTGAGAATCTGCCTGAGCCCCAAAGCCGCAGGAGGCTCTCCCCAGCTGAGGGCTCAGGCGCCTGCATCTCAGTGCCCCTGAGAAAAGGGGCCACAGCTCCAGCTGAGCGGGTAATATTGGCTCCTCTCCTCCTCTCCCTCCTCCAGGGCCTTGCCATTCCTGCCACATACTTTTTCAATATAGATTAAACACTTGTAATTCCATTTTTAGTTAAACTGTATTTTGTCAGCTCCCAGGTGTTTCCTCCCAGACACCAGTGTGGAGGTGAGCTTGTGATTTATCATCCGAGTCCTACACAGGATAACAGGAAAAAAGAGTTTCAGGAGCTGATCTTCTTTAGCGCAGTGCATTAAGGTATCTGGAGGAAGAAATGCATGATCACTTAATATAAAGGAAATGGCCACTGGCCTTTGCATCTTTAACCTCAGGCTGTGCAGAAATCTACCTCCACAGGAATGTGATGCCTGCCTTGTGTGAAGCCCAACACATGCTCCAAAAGGCCAAGAACCACACCTGTTTAGTTTCAAATGCTCTAATCAGCTAGGAAGAAAGGAAGGAAGAAAAGAAGATGGGAGAAAGGAAGGAAAAAAGAAAGGAAGGGAAGGAGGGAAAGAAGGAGGAAGGAATGAAAACAGGAAAGAAGGAGCTCACATTTTCATACAGTTCATTTATCTGATCTTTATGAAAATAATGGACCACTACGATAGGACCAAGCCAACTTGATACCTCTCCACCCTATTGAAGGGGAAGGAACCTAACACGTGCTGAGTGCTTGCTGTGTGCTGGATGTTTCACATATTCTCTAATAAAAATAACAGCTTACATTTATTAAACTCTATGTCAGGGATTATTGGGATGCAATTTATGTATGTTCTTTCATTTAATGCTTACAATCTTTCAGGTGCTATTTTTATGCCCATTTATCCCCAAACTAAAATTTGAACACAGAACACTACAAAATCAATCACCTTTAAGTTTAAAAACTCCTCACTGTCTTAAGAATATTTAGTCCTGTTTTAAAACAGAGCCAAACAAGAAAACTGAGATTGGATTTAGTTATCTGACTCATCGAGAATCAGGCTTCCACTGAGCGGTGGGAACAGGATCTGAACCCAGTTCTATATGATGCCCAAAGCCCAAGTTCCATCCGCTGCACCATCTTAACTTCTTGAATTCCAACTGAAATCCATGTGTTTATAATCATCTAAAAAGTGCTGGATGATGGAGCCTTTGAATTGCAGTGTTCTCACCCCACCCCTCCCCTCCTCTCCCCTCCCATATGGGAGTCTTACAAGGAGTTGAATTTTACCCTCACCTACATGGCCCCCTCATTGCCACCACTCACCCTGCCTGTGTTCTGGCTCTCAGCCTCAAGACCACGAAATCCAGGATCCAAGGAAGGAAGGTTCCAACAGTCATTCAGCAATTTTGCCCTACACTAGATTCCAGACATGTATCAATCCTGGCATTCCTCATGCATTCATTCCATAAACATTTAATGGTTATCTCAATATAAACTATGAAAGGTCTTAAGGCTACAGAAATGTGTGTAGTGGAGTGAGAGCTCCTGCCCACAAGAAAACTCAATGTCCACTATAGAAATAGACATGCTAACCAAACATTTATGAATAAATAAATGCCCTGGGGGGTCTAAATCAAGTCTAGATTCTATAAATTAGACCTAAATGGAAGTAGACCAAGAAGAAGTACTGAAGTTGTCTTATGGGAGTCCCAGAGAAGTTAGCAATTGGCCTGTCTTGAAGGAAAAACAAGAGTTTACCAGACCTCGGGTTCGAGCCCTGGTCTGGGAAGATCCCACGTGCCGTGGAGCGACTAGGCCAGTGAGCCACAATTGCTGAGCCTGCGCGTCTGGAGCCTGTGCTCCGCAACAAGAGAGGCCGCGACAGTGAGAGGCCCGCGCACCGCGATGAAGAGTGGCCCCTGCTTGCCGCAACTAGAGAAAGCCCTCGCACAGAAATGAAGACTCAACACAGCCATAAATAAATAAATGAAAGTGGATGTGTTGTTTATTAAAAAAAAAAAAAAAAAGTTTACCAGACCTAAAAGCAGAAGTATCAGGCAGAAGACCTAGCATGCACAAAGGCAGAAGTAAAAGAACACATACAATTCTGGAAACGACCATAGTTCCATGATGGGGGTGGGGTGTAGGGAGAGTGGCAGGATCTTGTGCTGTAAACAGGTTTTGACTATATTTTACAGGCCACAGAGTCATTAAACAATCTTAATTCCTGGTTGCACCTCGAGAGGAATGATTCCATCACTAGTCCTGCTTGAAGGTGCGACATAGGCTCCAGGAGACTGGGCGTTCTGTTGCTGTGTCTGCTTCATCTCCCTCAGATCTGAGTGGATGGAATGGAACCAGCCTCCCCAAGGCCTCTTGTCCCTCCAATATGCTAGAACATCCCAGCCAAAGTGCTTACTGGCCATCACAGTTTCCCTGTCTCAGCTCTCCTCTCTCTCCCTCCTCCTGGCAACATTTTGAATCTAAAATAAAATCTGCTTCTGCCTATAGTGAATAATTACAATAATAATGGTATTTCTAAGAGTTTTTTGTCTCCCTCCCCGCTTCTGTCCTATGGAGGCCCCCGGGGACTGATAAACTCAGCAAATTTACGTGATGTGAAAACCAAATCATTTATCCAAAAGCTGCCTAATGAGGTTACTTTGGAAAGGAACACTACTCATAAAACAGAAATCAAAATGCCAAAAGGCAGAGGAAGAAATGTTTCAATAGTTGCATTCCTGATACCCACAGGCAAAGGAAATACAGGACAAGTGATACTTAAAGTTATCAAAAGCCATGATGTTATTTAAGGCAGATCATCACACAGGTGAGAATATAAATAAGAATAACTCTTTACATTTCCAGAGCAGCATAGTTCTTAGCTTTTCCCAAAATGTTTTCACAAATACCATCTCAGTTGAGACACACAGCTGTTTTGTAGAGGTTGCATGCTCAAAGAAACTAGGAGCCAGGTGTTTGAATAATTACCCAACGTCATGTGACCCACAAGTGATAAAGCCCGGATAGAACACACACCTTCTGCCTCATGGTCAGCATTCTTGTGATAAGCTGAATTTGATGCCCCCCGCCCCCCGGAAGAAGCTTCTATTATTCCACAAACATATGTGAGTGCTGATTATGTGCCAGTCAATATTCTAAGTGTTTAGGGATATTGACACATTTAACCCTGATAATAACCCTGAGGCCCAGAGAGATTCAGTAACTTGTCCAAGCTGCCATAGCAGAGCCAGGACTTGAACCCCTGTGGTTGGATTCCAGAAACAGAGTTATTCCAGAAACCATGAGGTTATGCTGCTTCTCTGAGCTCATATTCATAATTTTTAAACGAAGAAAATGGTTCATCTCTCATTTATTATCTACTAACGTTCTAAAGGCTGACTGACTTTTTACAGGTTCACTCTTTTTTTTTTTTAATTTATTTATTTTAGCTTTGACCACATTGGGTCTTCGTTGCTGTGTGCGGTCTTTCTCTAGTTGCAGCGAGCGGAGGCTACTCTTCGTTGCAGTGCGTGGGCTTCTCATTGCGGTGACTTCCAGTTGTGGAGCGTGGACTCTAGGCACGCGGGCTTCAGTAGTTGTGGCACGCGGGCTCAGTAGTTGTGGCTCGCGGGCTCAGTTGCTCCGCAGCATGTGGGATTTCCCCAGACCAGGGCTGGAACCTGTGTCCCCTGCACTAGCAGGTGGATTCTTATGGAGGTTCACTCTTGAAAGTTCTTCAAAGTCAGTGCATTTTAATATCTTAGACCAGGGGTCTCAAAGCCCTTTCATGGGATCTGTGAGGTTAAATTATTTTTATAATAATACCAAACATTATTTGCCTTTTCACTCTCATTCTGTAGACAAGTGTACAGTGGAGTGTTCCAGAGGTTACCTAATGTGTGACATTGCAGTAAGTGGCATGCAGAAGCAGATATGATAATGTAACTCTCATCTATTAAGCCAGACATTAAAGTAATTGGCAAAAATGTAAAACAATTCCACTCTTCTCACTAAATTGTCTTACTTAGGAAAACAATGATTTTTCATTTAAAAAAATATGGTAACGTGATGGATTTATTACTTTTCAAATAAGTTTATTTAAAATTTTTCATTTTTAATTTTTTAAAAATATTTATTTATTTATTTATTTATTTTTGGCTGTGTTGGGTCTTCGTTTCTGTGCGAGGCCTTTCTCTAGTTGCGGCAAGCGGGGGCCACTCTTCATCGCGGTGCGCGGGCCTCTCACTGTCGCAGCCTCTCTTGTTGCGGAGCACAGGCTCCAGACGCGCAGGCTCAGTAGTTGTGGCTCACGGGCCTAGTTGCTCCGCGGCACGTGGGATCTTCCCAGACCAGGGCTCGAACCCGTGTCCCCTGCATTGGCAGGCAGATTCTCAACCACTGCGCCACCAGGGAAGCCCCATTTTTAATTTTTAATAAGGTAAATATTAAAAGATAACTAACATAAACAAAAACTTTTTGGGGTCCTCAATGATTGAAAAAGTATAAATGGCTCCTGAGACCAAAAAGTGAGAATTCCTGTCCTAGATTATTTAAAATCTACCATCATAGAACCTAGTAATGAAGAGCTTTAGGGTAAAGTTCAAGAGATGTTAAATACTTTAACATTTGGAAGTGACATCTTCAATGTCATATTTACTTCTACTCATTCCTTTATTAATAAGTAAGGAAACCAAGGCCCAAATTGATTAAGGGCTTGTACATTTAGTACAAAACTGGTACTACAAACCACATTTTCATCATAAATTAATTCTTTTCAAACTTTTGTTGAATAATAAGTTTGAAGGCAGAGTGGGAAATTGGAAAATAATAGTAAGTAAAATGAAGCATATGGATAGTATTTTAGAGTTTTCAAAGTGCTTCCATTCTCATACACTCCAGCATACACTCACAATGTGATTCCTAGGCAGGATAGATAGCCCCATTTTTTGGTTGATTTTTAATTTTATTTTATTTTTATCAGAAAAAAAAAACTTATTTAGCTTTAAAAGTGAAATAGCACTATAAGACTTTCAACTATTAACAGCGGTCCCTGCCTCACCTATCCCTACCCTTCATATCTTGTTCTCTAGCAGCAAATACTTTTATCTCTTTGGGTTGTTTCTTGTCATATTACAACCATGTGTCTAAACTCTATACTTACACTTCTATCTCTTGGCTAGTTTATACTCTGTTATTTGACTTCCAACTAGAAAATTGAGGATTTAGCCCTTGTTTGGCTCACCTATTGCTTTATTAAAATCTATCCTCAAAACGTAAAACCTTAATGCAGTCATCTGTTATAATCTCTTCTCACAGTTGTGTGTTTCCACTAGACTCAGGTGGGCTTGTCTAGGTGTCTCAGGGTCCTTCATGTGGCTGCGGTCAGATGGTGGCTGAGGCTGGATGCATCTTGAGGGAGTCGTCTTCTGCACTCACGTATCTAATTGTTGCTGCAGTGGCTAGCATGGCTGAGCACTGCTCCAGCTGAGGCTTGTGGGCCTCTGCATGGTCTCTTCAGCATTGTGGTCTCAGGGTAAGCAGACTTCTTAGATGGCAGATGAAGGTTCTAAAAGCAGGAATTCCAAGAGAACAAGATCAAAGTCATGATCTTTTCTGACCTGGTTTTGGAAGTCACTCAGCATCACTTCCACTGCATTTTGATGGTAACAAATGGGTCATGAGGCCAGAGGGGAATAAGACTCCATCTCTACATGGGAGATTGGCAAGACCACATAGTAGCAGAGCACATGGATGGGAAGCATTGACAGGGGCTTCTTTGGAAAATGCAATTGGCCACAGCACTCTCATTCCAAGCTGCACATCCCTCCTTCCCTCCTCCATCTTCTCAACATTCAGTGTTTACATTATTATTTAATCCACGTAAGTATTTTCCACAGCTGAGCCACAGAGTATATATTGATTATGTCACTTTTCTTTTACATGATTTTATTTTTCTGGAAGTTAACGATTTGTAATTTTTCCTTTTTTAAATTTTTCCTTAATTTCTGTGTTCCTATGACTAATTCTTTCCCAAATCTTCAACAGAACTAAAATTCACCACTCAGTGCAGTCATACACCTCAAGGAATCTAACACGTCCAGTTTTTTTTCCTTTTAGAGATTCTTCCTAGAGCCTTGGCCCTTCTGATCCAAGATGTGCTGTGTGAGCTAGTCACTCTCTCTCTCCCTGATATGCAGTAGGCTACATGGGGACTTCCACTAATCACTAACCCCTTCCCTTTCTCCTGTGTTGAATCATCTGTTTCATGGATAATGTGTCTTCTTCTTTGTTGATGTATCGAGTAATTGTTCTATTAGCTTGACAAGAAGGGCTGTATGAGAGGTAAAATTTTTGAGAAATTGCCTGTATGAAAATGAATTTATGTGACATTTACACTAGTTTTTCTGGATATAAAATGCTAGGTCAGAATTTTCACTTGGTGTCTATAAAGTCATTGTTCCATTACCATCTAGCTTCAATGTGTTGTTGAAAAGTCCAGTGTCAATCTGATGCTCAGTCTTTTTCGTGAGACCTAGTTTCCTCCTTCTCTTTAGCTGTATTCAGATATTGTATGATGATGGAAGTTCTTTGTTATTCATTGTGCTGGGCGCACAGCGGGTCCTTCCAATGTGAAATCATATTCTGTATTATTTCTTCGACAATCACCCCCAACCACCACTATCATTTTATTTATGATTTATTTTTGAAATTTCTGCTAATCAGATATTCTGCCTTCTTGACAGCTCCTGTAAATTTTTTCTTTCCCTAATTTCCTTCTCTATATTTTAGCTCTACTTTCTGGAAGATCTCATCAACTTGTGCATTCCATTCTTCTATGGATCTCTTTGAAATTTCTACCATCATGTTTTTATTTTCTAAAAGCGTTTTCTTGTTTCCATTTTTTTTTGTTTATTTTTTTTGTTTACAGTATTCTCTTTTCAATTAACGGAAGCGATATCTTCTGTGAAGATTATCAAATACAGGTTTTTAGGTGACAGTAGTTTCCTATTTATTCTTCTGAAATTTCTTTTTGTTTATTTTAGTTTCTTTCATGTTGGGAGCTTTCCTCAAGAGTCTGGTACACTTGGTTTTTCATTCATATTTAAGAATGGGGTACTACAGATTTAACAACTGCTTTTCTCATTGAGAAGGAATGAGGTGCTTTTCCAGGGGTGCTACTGAAGTGACCATATCTATTGGTCTTTTCTCCTTAGCTAGTAAAGAAAAGCTGAAGGTCATAAGTCTGGTAGTCAGCACTTTGGCAACAGGGTAGAAAGAAGAAGATGAGATAGAGGAATTAACATCTCTATTGTAGAGTTTTATTTAATCCCTTGTTTTTTAAGCACTTTACTCCTGATTCTCAGTTTTCCAGGAGCTACATGCTACCGTTTTGTTTAGTTTGAAGTCTTTTTTCTCCTTTGTTTTTATTTGTTTGGTTTTTGGTTTTGCTTTATTTTTTTAGGTCAAATACATAGCTTGTTTTTTAATGCAACTGGAAAAAGTTTAAAGTTATGCCAGCTCAATGCACAGCAGTTGTAGAGACAAGAATATGGTTGAACGGACAAATCCACTGATCTTGCACCTGAGTGACGCTCTCATGAATCTATGATGATATCAAATCAAACTAATAAGAAAAACATTTTTTTGGGAAAAGGGTACTCATTGTTTTTCACTATGATAAATGCCACAGAGGAGGAGGTGGATGATATAATATGAAAGGCTTCTGATGGCACTAGTTTTAAGAAATGAGAAATATAGTAGTCACAAGGGATTTTCCCAACAAAGACAACAATCCAGCATCTGAACTGTGGCTAAAGAGCCAGTTGGCCTTTGGCTCTATTTAATAATGTCTAGTTGATAATGCAATTATTTCCTCACTAAGCTGAAAGTATCTATTTGAGAAGTGGGAGAAAAAAAGAGAGGTACAATCAAATATTATTTTCTCCTCTGAATACTGACTTTACGATGAATTTTTTTTTAATGTTTTGTTTTGTTTTGGCCGTGCCCCAGGGCTTGTGGGAACTTAGCTCCCTGACCAAGGATCGAACCGGAGCCCTCAGCAGTGAAAGCCCTAACCACTGGACCAAGGAATTCCCTTTAAATTTGTTTTATTGCACTAATTAGATTAGACTTAGATTACACTAAGTGTACAACTCAACAAACTTTTCATGTGTGTATACCTGTGCAACCACTATCTTGTCAACAGAGAGAATATTCCCAGAGCCCAGCAATTTGCCATGTGCCCCTTCCTAGTCACATCTTCACTTAGAGGTAATCACTATGCTGACTTCTAAATCTATAGCTTAGCTTTGCCTATTCTTGGACTTCATAAAAATATAATCACAGTTTTTACTCTTTTGTTTCTGGCTTCTTTCACTCTTACATTATATCTATGAAATTTATCTATGTTATTATGTGTATCTGGAGTTTCTTCTTCTTGTTTTTTTTTCTTTCTATTTAGTGTTCCATTAAATGAATATTCCACAATTTATTTCCATTCCCATTGATGGAAATTTTGGTTGTTGTTTCCAGTTAGGTTATTATGAAAAAAGCTGCTATGAACATTGTTGCACATGTGTTTTTGTGGGTATATGCATTCATTCTCTTGAGCATATCTATAAGAGTAGCATTGCTGAGTCATAGGTTAGGCATATGTTAATTTTGGTAGGTATTGCCAAATCATATTCCAAATGCAACTGCTGTGTTCTTTACTCTCATCAGCAATGTAAGAGAGTTTCAGGTACTCCACATCTTCTCTAATACCTTTAAAAAATATTTATTTATTCATATGTTCCAAAATTATTCTATCAATTGATTTTGTTCCATCAAATTTAAATTAAGACCAGTTGACTGAAATGTCCTGATTTTAATGATCATTGTAGGACAAGTTTGCCATAATAGTACCTACCATCCACACTCTGATAGCTAGAGTTGTTTACAATACTTCCTACATGACTTCTGGGGCTTTTCTAGGTCTGGCACTTTCTACCTCCTCCCATTTTCAATGTTACTGTTAATTCCCTGAAGTGTCCTTGAACACTTTTCACTTTGTGCTTTTCATAGAAGAACCTTTTGAGACTGAATCATAATCATTAAATCTAAATCACTATTGCTCAACAAGCAGCTTCTTATTTCTTGGCTCAAGCCAATTTTTTAAGTTGATTCGATTACTTGAAAGAATATGGAAGAAACTGTGATCTATTGACCAAATGAGAGAATGTAGTTCAAGTACAAAGAGCCTCATAACACTCAATAGGCTTTTTTTAATGTTAAAGGGGAATTATTCCTGTAAAAAGAATTCAACAGAGTGAAGATCTGTCCTATTATCTGGGGGAGATTATCTATTCCATGTTCAAATTGACTTCTTTCCATTGTTCCTCTTTTCCACTTTACATGTAAAACTGGAAACCTGAATTTAATTCCAATAAAGGTCTGATTCTTTACTTTTTTATTTAGGTTGAATGAGCTCATGAAGAGGGGGCAGCTAACTGGATCAAAGTAAATTTAAAACATTATTTAGAAAAAACTCTGTTATGGGTGAGCTGCTCTACCCTTTAAAAGTATATTTTAGGGCTTTCCTGGTGGCGCAGTGGTTGAGAGTCTGCCTGCCAATGCAGGGGACACGGGTTCGAGCCCTGGTCTGGGAAGATCCCACATGCCGCGGAGCAACTGGGCCCGTGAGCCACAATTACTGAGCCTGCGCGTCTGGAGCCTGTGCTCCGCAACAAGAGAGGCCACGATAGTGAGAGGCCCGCACACCGCGATGAAGAGTGGCCCCCGCTTGCCACAACTAGAGAAAGCCCTCGCACAGAAACGAAGACCCAACACGCCATAAATAAATAAATAAATAATTCTTTAAAAAAAAAAAAAAACAGTATATTTTATTAATATATTTGACATGTCCAAAAAGGGTCACACAGGTTATTCTTGAACCTGTATGAATAACTGTAAATATTAAAAGGAAAATCTCATGGCAATATCAAAGTGTCACCAAGAAATGTGCTTGGTTATGTCTTTACAAGAGGTCAACTAACTCAAAAATTATGCAATACCCAGTTTGTGATCCTAGCTTTTAAGTTTAGCAATTTGATTTTGTCAGCACAGAGAGAGTAAATTCATCTCTTAGGACTAATTCATACTAAAGCAAGCTCACAAAAGACTTGTGCAAAAACCAGAATTATAGTTTATGAATTAAAAATGAGAAGCTTAACTGTTTCAGTGCTTAGAACACATCAGCATTTTCAGTGCATTTTCTCCCAGTGGACACAAATGATAATCATGAAGCTGTCTCATGAGCAAGGGGGTTATAGTTAAACGTTTCAATGGCATCAGACCCTGGTAATTCAATGCATACATTTCCACAGGGAGAAGAGTGAAGGATACTTTGTCCAGGGCATCCCCTACTCTAGTTGTGCAAATAAAAATATCTACTCTAGCTAGCGTAAGCAGAAAAGCTATTTATTAAAGAGCATTAGTTAGTTTATGGAATCTTGAAAGGGCCAGAGGCTTGGAGACTATGAGCCAGGGGCAACACCAATCACCATGCAAGAGCTCTGATGATGTCATGGCTTCTGGCCTCGCTGAGCACAGACACCACTGCTCACGCTGCAGATGCTGGGTGTGAGAATCTCACCCACTGATTCCCGAGAAAACAAAACAACTCCACTGCTTCTCACACCGGAAAATGGAACCTGCTTTTAGCACCTGCGTCGTCATGTTACATTCTTCCGATGCAAGCTTTCACGCAGATGCATTTAATTGGTGAAGCCAAGGTCACATGACTGCTGCAAGGAAGGCGAGGAAAGTGAAACATGGCTTATATCTCATGTAGATGGGAATCATAATGTGGGACGTTCCCAAAGATAAGCAGGTGTTCAAAAGACGTTGAGTAGCCATAAAACATGACAAGTAGGGACTTCCCTGGTGGTCCAGTGGTTAAGACTCCATGCTTCCAGTGCAGGGGGCACGGGTTCAATCCCTGGTGGGGGAACTAAGATTCTGCATGCCACACAGGGAGGCCAAAAAATAAATAAAATAAAAAACCATGACAAGTGCCCTGTAGAGGACACTGCCAAAGTTTGTTTAATCCTGTGACTCTTTCCTCTGATATGCCAGAAGTGCACCTACTATTGCAGTCAGGGAGGGGGTTATGGATGTGGCTGTATAAACATAAAATTTGTTGAATTTTTGGATTAAGATTGGTGTACTTTATATATGTTATAGCTCAATTTCAAATTATAAATGATAAGCAAGGAAAAATACACTTTAATATTTAAGGACTGGATGTCATTTCACCATGACCCTTTATTAATTTATTCCTTAAGCATTTAATGTTTATTTGCCCATATTTTTCTAATATTATATGAGGAAAGTAAGCTCTGGTACATCTTTGGGTGCAAGGCTTATTCCATGGGAGACATTATTAGAAGTGAAATTACTGGTGAGACATAATGAACATTTTTAAATCTCTTAGTGCATATTGCTGAATTACCAGAAAAGTTGTACCGATATATATGCCCACCATCAGTACCTGGGTGTGATTTTTTCATCCCCCTCAGCAGCTTTATGAGTTACCATCTATCCTATCTTTATAAAATTGATTGACCAAAAAAGTTCTCTCCTTGTTTTAATCTGCACTTCTTTGATAACCAGTGCTGTAAACATCTGTGAATGAATATGAAATATGAACATGACTGTGAAAGTGCTTTCTTTACTGTCAATACATGCCACCCAGAGAGCAGAGCACAGCCACACTTAGGTCACTCATTCTATTCTCATGAGATGGTTTATATAAATCTTAATAAGAGAAAGAGAAGAATGGTATAATCTGTTCTTTAGGCTTCATTGTGTCATAAAAATTTTCAAGTATGTACAATTTCATATCACTGTTGGAGGACTGAGGAAACCTAACTCTAGTGCCAAAAAAACCCAACCAACCAAACAAACAAACAAACAAACAAAAAGGAAAGTTGTATTTGATGACATCGTTGTCTTTTTTGGTCCTTAAAGAGGGAAGCAGGTTCCTTTGGAGGAGACGCTGAGACCACAGTTTCACATGAGATGGAGGAATAAATCCCCAGATTTCCTTAGACATTTAATAGAATTCCAGGGAAAAGTTGCCATCAGCAGAGGGCTCCGAAATCGATTCAGGTGATAGTTTATTTTAACTTAATATCATCTTGGGGAGAAAATCAAATAACTTTATTGAATAACCCTTCAAACTGATGTCTGTCTCATTGCTCTTACACTTTCATCTACTTCCCTGTAAAAAGACTCTATTAATTAGGGGCTTGGCAAGGAAAAGAGACACTCTTTGCTATTTAAACAAAAATAAAAATTCCCGAAACAGTTATTCTCACATATAAATTTTTCATAAAACGTTACTTTCATTTGTCAAGTTCAAAAAAAAAGCTATACGAATTTAAATTGTAGTAGTATTATAACATTAATTCAAGAAGGATTTATACCTTTAAAATAGTGAGTCCTTCCATCTAGCTAAAAAGCCAATCTTCTTTCATATCTTTCTTCAGCTTTTGTAATTTTCTTCATATAAGACCTACACATTTCTTTTTTTATTGGTTCATGATTAGTTAATGGGTTTGGGGTGCTATAGTAAATGGAATTTTTTTTCATTATGTTTGCTTACCAGTTGTTGCTGGTATAGAGAAGTATTGACTTTTGTGCATTTCTCCTGAGTCAGACGCTTTCTGAACTCCCATGAATTTAAAATCTTTCAGTTGATTCACTTGGATTTTCCAAGACAATTTTCGATGTATTGATGCTGAAGGCAGGCCATTCTACTGCTATAAGATGACTTTGCCTCACCCTGTTCTGAGCCTTTCCATGCTCATTTTTACAACAGTCTCATTTCAAACTTGGTTGGCCCTTGTGCCTACTCACACTGAATGCACATGTGCGTGTACACACACACACACACACACACACACACACACACACACGCACACCCAATCTTGCCCAAACAATACTGAAGAGATTTATAACATGACATCATCAGGAATATTCTTTATCCCCATAGAGCCCAGCTTTAGGTAAAGCTTGATCCAATAGCCCTGACACTTTCACCAAGGCCCTAGTTTCTCTGTCTCCCTGCTCTGCATAGTGTCTGGTTACCCCCTGCACCGAGACACCCACTCCATCTTCCAAGAGCTCCAAGTTTTCTTCCTGTGGAAGCCAAAGCCGAAAGCAAAACGAAACAAATTAAAATTTAAAAACAAAACAAAATACCAATAATAAAAGACACAGTATCAGTTCTGGAACTTACTTCCTTACATTATCCAAAGGAGAGAGAAAGAGAAGGAGTTTCTTTCTTATAGAAACTTCTCCCTCGTGGCTGCCTCAACAAACACCTCACATCTAATTCTGTCCACGGGTATGACATGAATAACCCTGATCCAGTCACTCTACTGAGGGAAAGAGACACACTGGTAGATTCAAGACAGTCAAGACCCATCCCTGGAGACAGCACTGAGGTCAAAACCAACCCCTGATGGCTAAGAATGGGGAGGGGTGGCCAAAGGAGAAATAAGAGCGAGGACGAATGCTGGGCAGCAGACAAGAGATATTCACCACAGATGGTAGGTGCTAGCTACAGGTTCTTTTAGTTCCTATACCCTACAAATCTATACTTACCTAGTGCATGCTGTCTTAAGGCAGCGTCCCTCGCAAAAATTAAAGGTCCCAATCAGTGCCCAACCAGCATTAATTCATAGTTCCTATGATTTTACCCTGAACAGAACCACAGTATCAGGATGTGTGTATGACTTCCCAATTCCTGTCTCCCCTCTTCTGAGGAAGTGAAGACAGAAGGCTTTATAACCAGAGGGTCTTTGGATTAGTTCCCCACTAAAGCCTCAGACTGAAGCACTATCCCTGGCTTGCCACAGTTCCCAAAGAACCCAGGAGGGAGAGCACCAATAACTCAATGAAAAGTCACCACCTGCCACTGAAAACCCAACTCACAAACAAATAATCACTCTCTTTCCTGCTCCCCATGGAATACCTTTCATTGTAAAGAATAAATTTGCTTTTAAATAAGAGTGCGGTCTTGCTCATACTCATACTGAATTTCTACCTTTGCCCTGGAAGATGCCACCAATTCATTCCAGATGCAGCTATTTCCCCTGTGACGCAGGACTCCACTCCTCTGGACTCTGCACCTTGCTTTCAGATCTGATCATTTCCCACCAAGTTGTGTAGCTGATTCTGGACAGGCCTTATCTCAGGATGCTTGCCTGATTCGTCTGTCTCCTCTATAATACTTTTGACAATGCTATAAACATTCTATCCACTCAATAAATATCTTTAATGACTTGAGAATTTTATTCCCTTGGAAGAACTAAATATCCCTTGAAGTGGAACAAAGCAAGCTGAGACTGTACACATTTCCATGGAATACAACCCATATTAGTCATTTCTCAGCAAACTTCCTCTTAGATTTTAATATGCAAACTTCATAAAACACATGTACCTTTAAATACAATGTTTTCCTGTCAATAATGATAAAGGAAAAAATTTATGTCACCAAACCTCAGTGCAACATTATTATGAACACGTCGTGCAGGTAAAAGTCTTAAGTTACATTCAAAATACAACATCACACAGAGTATAAAGAGTGTGGGAATATCCCAGCTGTTGCTGGTGTAAGAGAGTGGACCCTAAGAGAGGATCATAGCACAAGGGGTCATGAAGATGCGATGACAAAGATTATGCTGGAACACATTGGTGATATGACAAGAATCTGGTGAAAACCTTTTTAAGAATAAAATAAGCAAAGTTGGTTGTTTTGAGTGTTTCTGCATCCTAAAGCCTCAACCAGCTCCTTGAAGACTAATCACAGTCTTCTGCTTAGGAGCCTTTAGAGAAGCCTCAGAAATGTGGCGCCTCTCTGCAGTTCCTCTCATTCTGATAGTCTGCCTGAGTCTCCCTTTTTTCACCCAGTCAACGCCAACTCCTTACAGCACCTCCTTTCATAACCCTTGACAAACAATGGCTTCAACCCTTCTCCCCAATTCCATTCTCAACTTCTTTCAACCTGCAGATGACAAAGAATTCATTACAAGAAATGAACATTTTCTTGTAAATTTTTATTAGCTTTTTCCCTAACAACTATATTTTTGCTGTGTATCCATTTCTATGCCCTATCATAAACATAATATTTAGGACATGGAGTAAAAACTGTACATGTTACTGCATAAAAAGCATTATTAATAGTCTTACTAAGCGTTTGATGATCAGAAAGGGATGGTTAATTTTTTACTTCCTAACATGGTAGTTACTTCTGCCTAGACCTTTTACTGGGTTTTAGTTACATTTAGGAAATTGGCTGGTTGTTTTGTGTTGACATGTAATGGATTATAATTTTTCTCCTTTTAAATGATGAGAAATAGGATTTGGTTAGCGTTTTCATGCAAAATGCCTGATTTTCAGGAACAGGTTCTTATAATTACCATTTCGTTATATTAGACTGGACAAAATAATTTTTCAGCATTTTTGAAGTTCCTACTATACTCAAAGCACTGGGCTGGGTGATACAGAGAAATCAAGGCTATCATTACGTGATTCCCCCACCCTCAAACAGCCCCAGAATAGCAGGGGAGATAAACATCTATTCATCAAACTACAATACAGGTCTAATTGTGGGAAGCAACAAAATTGAAGCAGAAACAAAGCTCTGTGTGAGCAGAGAGATGCATTAATTCCAACTGGAACAAAGGATAGAGACTTGACAATGAAGCTTAAAACTATCAAGTTAAAAAAGAGAGTTTACAAGCATTAACAAATGTGTTTGTACATGTTAATCACAGCATTAGGGCTCTAAAGAGAATGGCACATATGTCAAATTCTCACTTATCCCCTCACTAGTAGGGATGAGGTACAATTTTGCATTGTTGGTGAAAAGGAAAGTCTATTAAGAAAACAAATAGGGTAAGCAAGAATATGAATGAAACATCTACTTCTTAAGCAAATAAGTGCTTGGATTATTTTAAAATTATACATTAGTCATATGACCTTGAGCAAGAACTTAACTCTGTTGGCTTCATTTTTCTCATATGTAAAACTGGGACATGAATTAAATGATGTCTGAATGTCTCATAAAGTCAAAAATGCTACAATTATATAATGTGCATACAATTCAAATTATTGCGTGCCTGCCATGTATACAATGCCATATGCACTGGAAAGTATTAAATAAACATAATGCACAACCTCTGACTTCAGAAACATCATCTTTTTGGAGAGGTCCATCAGTGTCAGGATCTGTGCCCAAGTGCCAAAAGGCAAGGTCCAAATAATAAGCAACTTGGGAACTGAGAGAGCAAGAAGGTCTTGGAGCTAAGGGAAACATCTGTGGGGGGGTGGGGGGTGGGTGGGAAGGACTTAAAATATGCCACAAAAGAAGTTTGGATTTGAGGAGAAAATTAAGAGGAAGAAGCCACCAAACTTCTCTGCCTACCTCCCACCCCTGACCCCAAAGGGGGTGTACAGGAATCATTAGAGCTCCAGATCACTGTTTGGAAAATACTACTTTATCATTCAGCAGTTAGCCACTAAATGCAAATATCTAGGCCATGCATTAGAGCAATTGGTAACAGTTGGTTTTCAAGGCTTCTATAGTATGTTAACTTACATTTTGATATTTCTGTGAGTACTGTTCTTAGTTTTATGTGGTCATCAATTCAAACTTTGAAAATAAATCTACAGTCTGAGCAATAGCAGTAATGATGAAAACCTTGATACCTTATTCTTAGTGTTTATTATTAATAATGGTTGGGTCTGGACCTAAATGTAAGGCCAGACACTATAAAACTCTTAGAGAAAAACATAGGCAGAACACTCCATGACATAAATCACAGCAAGATCCTTTTTGACCCACCTCCTAGAGAAATGGAAATAAAAACAAAAATATACAAATGGGACCTAATGAAACTTAAAAGCTTTTACACAGCAAAGGAAACCATAAACAAGATGAAAAGACAACCCTCAGAATGGGAGAAAATATTTGCAAATGAAGCAACTGACAAAGGATTAATCTCCAAAATTTACAAGCAGCTCATGCAGCTCAATAACAAAAAAACAAACAACCCAATCCAAAAATGGGCAGAAGACCTAAAGAGACATTTCTCCAAAGAAGATATAGAGATTGTCAACAACCACATGAAAGAATGCTCAACATCACTAATCATGAGAGAAATGCAAATCAAAACTACAATGAGGTATCACCTCACACTGGTCAGAATGGCCATCATTACAAAATCTACAAACAATAAATGTTGGAGAGAGTGTGGAGAGAAGAGAACCCTCTTGCATTGTTGGTGGGAATGTAAATTGATGCAGCCACTATGGAGAACAGTATGGAGGTTCCTTAAAAAACTAAAAATAGAACTCCCATACGACCCAGGAATCCCACTACTGGGCATATACCCTGAGAAAACCATAATTCAAAAAGAGTCATGTACCACAACGTTCATTGCAGCTCTATTTACAATAGTCAGGACATGGAAGTGTTCATCGACAGATGAATGGATAAAGATGTGGCACATATATACAATGGAATATTACTCAGCCATAAAAAGAAATGAAATTGAGTTATTTGTGTTGAGGTGGATGGACCTAGAGTCTGTCATACAGAGTGAAGTAAGTCAGAAAGAGGAAAACAAATACCGTATGCTAACACATATATATGGAATCTAAAAAAAAAATGGTTATGAAGAACCTAGGGGCAGGACAGGAATAAAGACGTAGAGAATGGACTTGAGGACACAGGGAGGGGGAAGGGTAAGCTGGGACGAAGTGAGAGAGTGGCATGGACTAATATATACTACCAAATGTAAAATAGATAGCTAGTGGGAAGCAGCCGCATAGCACAGGGAGATCAGCTCGGTGCTTTGTGACCACCTAGAGGGATGGGATAGGGAGGGTGGGAGGGAGATGCAAGAGGGAGGGGATAGGGGGATATATGTGTACGTATAGCTGATTCACTTTGTTATAAAGCATAAACTAACACACCATTGTAAAGCAATTATACTCCAGTAAAGATGTTTAAAAAAAAAGGAGAATTAGGCACATAGAAAAATATAAGGTGAAAAAATATAAGGTGATAATTAACTCAAGGAAAAACCAAAAGCTGTACCACAAAGTAAACTTTATTATAGTATATCTAGCTCTAAAGTGACTGGTATTTAAACAATCATAATGATATAAACACTGATTACTGATTTATCTAAGATCATGACATAACTATTTGAAAGGATGGGAAAGAGGAATCCGGTGGCGGGTGTCCATTAAATCCTTATCTATCATAAAGGGAAGGCAATTAGGACTCAAAGTCACTCATATGTGGAATATAAAAAACTGATAAACAATAAATAAATGAACAAACCAAACAAAACAAACACATAGATACAGAGAACAGAGAAGTGTTTACCAGATGGGGAGGAGTTGGGGTGGAGGAGGAAGAAACGGGTAAAAGGGATCAACTGTATGGTAACAAACAGAAACTAAACCTTTGGTGGCAGCATGTTGTAGGGTATACAGAAGTAGAAATATAATGTTGTACCCATGAAACTTATATAATGTTATAAATCAGTGTAACCTCAATAAAATAATTTTTAAAGTAAAAAAAATAAAAAATAAAAAAATAATGGTTGGGTCTGTTCAATGATTCATACACCTTCCTCCCTGAGTGCTCAGGGCTGCTATTAGCTCATTATTACAGGTATTGTCACTGGGCATAGTATTCTATGAAGTGTAATGGTGTTCTGATTATTACATTGTGGCATGTGAATAATGCACTCCATCATTTCATAGGTTACCTTGTATAAGGGTATCTTACTATTACTTTAACATATCTTAGGAAATGAGAATGAAATTTTAATATCAGAGATGCTTTCAGTTAAACACAGTGACTTGTTCCCAACACAGTAATCATACACATTCATTGTACTTAACAAGTTGGGAAAACTGAAAAAAAAAAAAGTAAAGTACCTGCATTATTTTTTCTGTAAAAATGCATTTTAAACCTTCACCAAAAAAAGGAAACCAAATTATGCAAAGGTTTTGTAGCCTTTATACAGTTACAAAGATAGTCTATTTTATAACATACATACTCAATACTATATTTTTTTCACTAACTGCCTTCATGGCCAGACCCTCTGTCAACCTTCCTCATGTACCATGTGAACTTATGACTAATTACTTCCTGTCAGTCTGTCTTTTCTTCTAACTTCATAAATCACCATCATGACAAACACCTCTGGATATTGTAAAATAAGGTAGGTTTTTACCCGTTTAAAAGGGGTCTGAGAGCACTCAGCTGTTCATGTAAACATATTATCAGGCACTGCGTAGATCCAGTGATCAAATTCTACCTTGAGGGAATATGCACCATGAGGACAGGTCTGGCTAATGGCTGGATCACACTAAATATCATGAGTTTCCCTTCAAGCTCTGAATTTAAATCAAGACTTGCTCCTGATTTTTAATCTCCAAACCATAAATCCACCTTCGAAAAGCTAAGTGGAAACGGAAGACCAAGATTTCAAAGGGAGCAACGGCTATGGTCCTATTTGTGACAAAGACATTTAAAACCTCAATACAGCAAGTCCTTTATATCATCCTTTGCCATCACATCTAAGGAATCTTTGTCTCATAATTTCTAATTTGACAGGAAGCACCAAAACCCCTTTCCCTGGACAAAGGGACAAGCTTAAGGATAGAAAGAAATTTGGGAACAAGGTGCCATTTATCTGAAGAGTAGCATTGTCAATTAATGTGTAGCTCCACTGAGATGTAAGGTGGAGGGACACCTGAAAAACAAGGGAACCATGTGCTTTTGTACATTAAAAAGGCCAGGTTCTTTATTTCATAAAAAAGTAAGACTAAGATTTGTTAAAAGGAGGAATACACATGTCTCATGAAAACTAGACTTGGGTGATTTTTGAAAGAAAACAAATTAATTCTCATGGTCACCATATTGTTTACGTCAAAAACTTGACGAGAAAATCAAATCACAGCTCTGCTATTGGGCAAAGATAGAACAAGAGTTGAAGCACCTTCCATTCTCTCAACCCCAACTCCCTAGGACCAGGGCGCCCCCTTCAGCCATGAGGAGACTTTTAGAGCAGACAAAGCTCCACTGACATCCAGCCAAGATAACTGAGGACACAACTGGAAAGGCACATGGTACTGAACAAGTTCTCCCAACACTTTGGTGTGTCCCGAGACAGAATGTGGAGACACTGAGTAGCAAAGGGTTAAAGAGAGTTGCATGGGAGGGGTTAGAACATAAAAAGGATTGTCAAGGAGAAGGCTTAGCATTATGGAAGTAAGGAGCATCTATATGAGTCACTCTCTGATGGAAGACTTACCAAAGGAGCCCCTATGTTATACCAGGACGTAATTCCAAATACTCACACTCTGCTCTGGTTCAGGACACTTAAAAAGGAATCAATGAATGGGCAACTCAAACCTCCTTTGGAAACCAGTGTGTATTCATTTGAGGAAAATAGGCAAGGAGGTAGCATCTGGAGGGCACTGGCCAACTCCAAGAAGTGTGCAAACCTGTATTCATCTACCCAGCCTGGGGGATTTTACCTATGATTTCCCAGACTCTTCACCATTCCCCTGCACAGAGGATCCCTAGGAACCATTCTCCAAATCTCAAAAGCCCTCTGCAGGAACATAAATTTCAGTCTATCTGGTGGTGCTTAAGCAAATCATGTCTTACGATGCTTTAGAATAAATTCACACATGGTAGGAGTTTGAACTGGATAACATCTTTGTTTGCATAACTATTCTATAACTTTACTGGTAGCTATTCCATAACTCCCTGGGTAAAATCAGGGTCCTCAAGATCTGATTTTCTATAGGCACAGAGAAGAAGTGGGAGGAGGAGGAGGGACAGAATGACGAGGAGGAGAAGGCAGAGGAAAACACGGCGCAACCACACCAGAGCACTTTATTTAGCCTTAAAAATCCCAATGTTCCAAAGTCTATAAAAATTAGGTTGCTTTCCTTCTCTAGGCAAGATGGTACTTCGACTCTTACTTACTGCACTGGGCTTGAAAACTCAGAGCACCACGAGACAGCCAAAAGGGTTCCGCTGAACATTTATATCCTAACAAATGTAGAACCAATTAATATCCAGAAATAACTTTCACTGCTTCCCCCTGCCTGAAGATTGAATTTTCTAATTGTCCAAACCATCTTGAACCCACATAGAGAGATTTTCCAACGAACTTCTTGATTCCAGGGATAGCAAAACTGCCAGCAGTTTCTTTCCAGAAACCTTTCCTAAATCCAGCTTGTCCTCTCTGAACTGGCTTTGGTGGCTGGGAGGGGACTGTAGTGGTTCTTTTTTCTCCTCTCTGCCACCCTTGACTGAGGTCCCGGACATTGATGAGTCATTTTTAAAAGAACTGCCACATCTGGGTGCTGATAGGCTTCCACTAAATGGGAATGATAAGATCTAGAACTGTCTACACCATTGCACCCCCGTCCCATGCACTTGGAAATAATGTGCTTCTTAAGGTAAGTAGCACTGCTACTCAGCTTCCTGTGAATCACTACTGTCTAACACTCTTACATCAATGAATTAAGTGCATGCTTTCGTACTAAAGTCTCCATGCAGTTTTCCGGTGCTGCCTCCCTTTAGGGTCATGATTCTTAGCCTTGTTATGAATTTGATTAAATGATCAATCTCTCTGTATAGAAAAAAAAAAACAGATGCACAAATACACAACATTTCAGAGGGTTTCTGGGTTCCCCGAAGCCCATGAACTGATTCCCTAGGGGTCCATGGACATTTAGTTACTAAATCCTATGCAACCACATTGCTTCTGGAAATACTTCCAACATTAAGTTTTCTGCAGCTGTACTCTGAAAAATCAGCAGCTCTAACTCATTTTAAAAGGCTCAGTCACTTACTTTCATTCAAATGTATCTTTAAGATGAGGAGATGACATTCTCCCAGAGAATGGAGGGAAATTGCCCTAAATGCCAGTAACCAGACTTTAAGCATTACACATAATATCACAAGAACTTGAGCAATAGGACTGCAAAAGGACAGGACACATGTCACAGATACTTGGGAATACATTTAGATAAAGTCTATTGCCTACATTTGGACTGAGAGTTTCCATACACTTGACATCATTGGAATACTCAAGAATTACAAATATTTGTCATATTTTATACACTGCAAATCTGTCTTATTATATAGCCAATGTAGATAAGATCTGCTAGAACTTCTTTATTTTAGTACTAAATCTCACTTTATAATAAAAGCATGCAGCTCAACCCCAATGGCAGAGTTTTAACTAAAATTTTATATTATGTTGACATGAAGCAGCGAAGTCAGTAACAATACCTTAAGACCCCAAAGAGCAAAAATACACACAATCAGCAGGAAGAGAAAGGACAGTGAGCCCAGAAAGGGAAAAACACTGGAGGCAGAGAAATATGAGACTCTAATCCTTTAGACATAAACTCTAATCCTAGAAAAATACAGAAAAGAAGACATGAAGGAAGATTTAATATATAGATTTACATAATATAAAAGATAGAAACATTTTAAAGGAAGCATGGACTTATTCCAAAGCTAGGAAGGTATGACATACATACAAGGACAACACCAGCTTAATCCCCTAAAACAAACCTCAAAATCATCATAAAGCACTTAGAATTTTCTTGGAGAATCAATTTAACTTGTAATTTAAGGTGACGTTTAGAATTGAAGAAAAGCTGACAAACAAAATTCTTCCTGCATGTTGGTATCAGATTTCATATCTTTCTAATGAAGAAGACCATCTGGCTTTCTTTATTCATGTATGCAATCTTTTCAGATGTGGCACTATTTGCTTCTGCTTAATTTTGTAATATTCTCTTTTCTTCCTTCACAGCTTTCTTCTCGAGCATGCCTCAGAGAACAACATTCTCTAGAATACTGCTGAATTGCATGACTTCTGAGATTCTTAGGGAAACCTTTCATTGTTTTTGCTACGGGAAAAACCTTTGAGGAAAGTTATTAGCATAGTACGTTAAAAACAAGAAATATTTATTAGCCCAAGCGAGTAGGAAGCTGGACTAGATTTTTATACAAGAATATTTTCTACAAGAATCTATGGCTCTATCGCATGTAGGTTAGAAAAGATTGTTCCTGTGCTCAGAGGGCTTGCAATCTAGCCTTCAGACAGAATAAATAGATATGAAATTTCAGGCACTAGATGATCAGTGTCAAATAAGTGGTAAGTACAAGTGTGCAGAGAAAGCAGGGGATCGTGCAGGGTTGGGGTAATCATGAAGTTTCACGGACCAGTTTCAAGGAACTGGCTGCTCTCCGCATGGATGCCTGAACAAGACGGAGCTGCATGAAATACACTGATTACGACTTCAGAGACCTCGAACCTCATTTCTGACTTATTTCCCTAGTCAAACCAGCTTGTACTCTTGGTGGCAAGTTCTACATATCTACCCAGAGAACCAAATTCTAATAAAATTCCAGGAATTGAGAAATCAAATTTAGATTAAAATCAATCTTACACTTGTTCACTCACTTGGTATAATAAACACAACATGAAAGAAGAAAAAAAATAAAGTGGGAAAAACATGAAGCAGTAAATGGTGTATATTTAATTGTATTCCATTAGCCATTTTTCCCTTCTCAGGTGAAGCTAAAAGTGGTTCTGGGAAGAGAAGATTATAGTGACTTTGGTTTTTTTTAAAAGCTTAGTA
The DNA here is from genome assembly GCF_009873245.2 of Balaenoptera musculus. Classification (NCBI taxonomy): domain Eukaryota; kingdom Metazoa; phylum Chordata; class Mammalia; order Artiodactyla; family Balaenopteridae; genus Balaenoptera; species Balaenoptera musculus. The sequence continues at coordinate 20,567,252 of NC_045796.1, forward strand.
AATTTGGTGATTTATTAACATGCTATCTTACTATTAGTGTACTAGTATTTTGAGACTCAATGAAAAATGGTTTCACAACTTCTTTTATGATAACAGATGCTAGCATTTTAATGCCAATCCTTCTCACACAGTGTTGGATCATCTAATAGATGTGTAATAACTAGAAATGACTCTGGATAGAGGAATTTGAGAAAAACCAAAAATGCTCGTGAATACTTGAAGAAGATGATGAACAAATATACACATCTTCTGTGCCCTGCTACTCCCTTTTGAATTTAAGTTCAGTTTGGTGATTTTTGTTTTTGACCCAGATTGAATGGAGCTGGTCTAATGAGTAGAAGAAAATGGATTCAGTCATCTCAGTAAGTCAGGAAGATATATGTAGACTCCTTGTACTGGGTGTATATTCTAGTTAATTTCTAATAGGAAAGTGTTTAGAAAATAAATTTGGTTAAAAGAATATGTAGTTATATAATTAAAATATTTGTCCTAGAAAGGTCTTTTACTATCATCAAGTAAAATTTACCAGGTTTCAAGGGGATGCACGGATAAACTAGGAGCAATAGTGTAAAGTTTAAAGAGTCTAACTCAGGTTTCCAATGCTGTATCTCCTTTCCTCCTTCTCGTCTCCTACCATCTGGCCCTCGGGCAGTAACCCGGCAGTGTAAACCTCAGTTGACACCAGAAACTACAAACTACCTGCTGCTGAGGCATTGAGGCTCCGGTGTCCTGGAATCCACAGGCACCGAATTTGTAATCTCTATTCCTAAAATCTGAGGCAAATAGTAGCTCTTCTCACAAAGCTACATCAATCTGGGAAAAGAAAACCAAATCACCTTGGCGTCTGATATCCAAAGTCAGCGGGATTCATAGGATACTATTTTCAGCAGGTTAGGATTTAGGGCATTCGCCCATAGTAGGGGTGGGGTGCTGGGCGTTTCCAGTAAGTTCCCAGGTGATGTTACTGCTGCTGCTGCTTAGGAGACCTCACTCTGAAAACCACCGGCCCATCAGTAAACTCCCTTCTTCCCGTCATCCCTGCCCACACGGCCGTTTCCAGGCAGGCTGAAATTATGCAGAATGCCAGGGCTTCATGTCTGCAGGGACAGGCTCTTGGTGGCACATGGTGGCACAGCACCTAAAATGACTTCCCATATTTATTTTGATAATATTACAGTATCAAATTTGACATTCCTCAAACATCATTAATTTTTTTCTACGAAGATTAACTTTTGAAATTAGAGGTGACAAACTCAACAGAATTATAATTATAAATTTATTCTTATTAATGATGTTATTTCACTCTTGTTTTCTCTCTGCCCCTCACTCCTGATTCTGCCTCTTTGTAAAATGTCTCAGTGGGAATAATGAAGCAGCTTTTCCATTCTCATGGACTTCCCCTTGCTCCAAAGACATCTGAATAAAGAAGAACAACGTGAATGGTAATTCTGTCCTAGTTCTATCTCATGTGCTTGGCCAAGAATTCACACACCACAATATTGGAATATTCTCTATAGGGCACTGTGTGACTAAAACAAATTTCCATTCGTTTCCATTCTGTGCATCTAAAACATTAGCTCAGATTCCTAATTTTTATATTAATTCAAGAACATATGTAAAAACAGTTTTGAAAGTTAATGATATTATGTAATTGTTCTGGTCAAGACTCTTGGTTGCAAGGAGAGCAACCAACTCAAGCTAACTCAGAGCCATTTGCATACATCTGGAGTTTCAGGAGAAGTGGGTCTCTGATTCAGGGGAATGTCAAGGAAGCACAGTTGGGCCCTAATTAACTACAGCTGGGAAATGGTACATAGAGCGGCCAGGGACTCTCTCCACCCTCTTTCTCCCCACCCCCACCATGACTTCTCTCATAAATGATGCATTTTCCCTCAATTTCTCTAACTCCACTAACTTTATCCCCTCCCCCGTCCCACCCCATTCCAGCCAAACACACACTCTACACGGCCTTTCGTCTTGGCTCCCCACAGCTTAACTGTTCCAGTTTCTCAAGGTCCAACCCATAACTTTACAGGAGAAAAGAATGGCCCCAGTAACTTCAGCTCCCCCCGCCCCCAGTCTGGATTTTTCTTCCTCAGCAGTGGGGGCTGGTCCCCCATAACAAGCCTGTTAGCTAGGCCTACTCCTTCACAGGAAAAGTGGGAACAAGACCAGTGAAGGAGGAGAAAGGAAGCAGGATCGTGTAGAGAGAGAAGTAAAACCTGACACAAGGCTACCAACAGCCTCGGTCAGCTCATGGCAACCATCAGAGTTGATCCGAGCTGGGGCAAGATCCAGGGCCAATATGCCCCTTCATTGACAGTCACTGGATAGGGGCTACCCCTGCAAAGAGGCGTGACCTTGGGTGAGTCACTTTCCTTCAGCTGAAGCAACTCTCAAAGAGGGCTGACAGCCGAGGACTGTCTTCCAGCAGCACTCCCAGCGGCTGGAGACTGTCCTTCATTCCTGAAAGACATCTGGGCAGCACATCACACCATACACTGCAGCCTACCCTTGCACCATATGAATCCACTCCTTTCTATAGGTTCTGGGAGCAACTCCTCCAGGATTCTGGTAGACTTCTCTTCCTGGCGGAAGCTTAGAGGAAGGCCAGTGAGAAGAACCAGAGCCTCCTCTGCTGGAGCTGGTCTTAGTGCCACAACTGATGTTCACTGTCTCCCTCCTCTACCGCCCAGTATAGGTTCCTCTCACCCGCAGCCAACACATCCTCCGGTCACCATTATTTACCTGATGGTGTAACTCAGAGCCTCCCTGGAATCTCATCACTATGGCCTTCTCTGATTGGGGTTGCTGTACTTGTCTATTTACAGTCAATGTAGGGCAAAGGAGCACCAAGACGTATCCAAGTGAATCACGCCGGTGCAAGATGTATTCCTCCATGTTCCCACGTGTTCCAGCAGCCCTACACCCTCCTCCTGATCAGGATCAGTGAGCTCTGCCGAAAAGGAAATCCATCTTCTTGCCTGCTGTTCTTTGGCACAAGGAGCCCAAAGTACCTAGACAGCAGTTTTAGCTTGCGGTTCAAGGGGAGTTTTGCTGTGTCCCCTGATGAAAGTGATTCCTCTTTGAGAAAAACAATCTCTAAACTCACAGGAATGGGAAGCGCAAATTTCCTAAGTGGGTCGATGGGAGTTATGGCTAGTGGGAACACTCCTGTTTCCCCCACACCTGGTTCCTGAACTATATGTTCCACCTATTGGAGACATAGCACCATTGAAAGGTCTTTGATTTAAGGTATTTTGCATCCTAGAGGATGGAGTCTCATCCTGGCAAAGTATTATTTTTGAGTTAGCTATTCAGCTGGGTCTTCAACAGTCTGCTCCTTTATTCTGTCAAGCTGGCAACTACTGGATGATGCAGTATGCATTACACAGTGAATTCTATGGTCATTGACGCCCACCTGTACCTCCTGTTCAGGTGTCTGTGTGTCTGTTGGCCTGATGTACAGGGATCCTTGCTTAGGGACTGAACACTCTGTAAGCCCCATGAGAGTGGTATTGGCTGAAGCCCTCCAGGCAAGAAAAGCAAACCACCCATACCTGGGATATGTGTCCTTCCTGCAAAATTGAATTCTATTCTTCCAGGATAGAAGGGCTCAAATGTAGTCAACTTGCCTCCAAGTAGACGCTGGTCTTCCCAAGGGATGGTGCTGTATTTGTGGCTCATTCTTTGTCTCTGTCACTGGTATTGTGGACATGAATTGTCAGCTCAATTAGCCTTCTTAAGTGCTGTTGAGCTTATGTAGAACGCCATCTCTGCAATCATGGCTACTTATTTCACACATGTATGTCAGCACTGGAGTAAATGAAGAGAGAATTTGGCTGATTTTAACAATCTATTTTGTTGTTCAGTGCCTCTTCAATGCTGGGTATTAATATGCAATAGAAAGATCTTCACACTTTGTCTTCATACCATATGCCCACCCATGTGCCTCTCCCCCAGATCTCCATGTCCCCAATCTTTTAATCTTTCTTCCTCTAGACCAGCCAACCAAGACATTCACTACTGCCCATGTGTTTTGTTTCATCCTTGAGCCACAAAGTAAAAGACCAGATGCACTGCCTGAAGCTCTACCCATTGGGAGGGCTTTTTATCACCACTTTTTTTCAAGAATATGCCTGAATGGTACTATAGTGCAACCACTGTTCATTTTCAGCTACTCCTCTTATTAACAATGCTTAGACTTTTTCCTCTTCCATCAGCTGTTATAAAGGATGACCCATGTTACCACAGATGCAGACTGAAAGAGAGCCACTAGGACAATAGTGGTAGAGAAAGTGGGTATCTGCCCTACATGCTAGTTCAGATTGTTTGTGCCCCTAGTTCTGTTTATGATCCCAGATGAATATCTTCCATCCTATGAATGGTTAGTTGATGTACCTGACCTTACCATACAGTGGGTCTGATAAAATCCAGCTCATAATGGACAGTTCTGCCAAAATGAGCACTTGGTGTCCCATGGTCAGGTGTTCTATCTCTCCTAAGGCCAGTAATATGCCAGGAGCTATCTTTTAAAAGATGTATAATTCTCTGCTTCAAATGGCATAGTCCTTCTCCAATACCCTGTGGACCTGTGTTGTGATTTTTCCCAGTAAGGACTTACCATAAATTCCACATGATGTGTTTTTCCACCACAAATATCTATTACAGCAATATATGGCCTGATAGATCACATACCTCGAGTGGCAGGGCACTCGCACTGCAGCCGGGACTTGCTGAAAGACTTTCTTGCCCTGGGCCTAACTCAAAGCTGGCAGCCTTTCATGTCACCCAATACATAGGTCAGAGTATTATTCCCAAGTGTGGAATACGCTGCGTCTAAAACTTAAAAAGGCTACCAAACATTGGATTTTCTTCTTTACGGTAGAAGTTGCAAAATAAATAATCTGTCCTTTACTTTGGAGGAGGCGCACTGATGTGGAGGATGTGAAGAGTCCCTGAATGTTTAGTCCCCATTCTCTATAGCACATGTGCCCTTACCACGTTCTCCAACATACTAGCCATTCCTTGCTCATCCATGCTGTTTTACATGATATTATCAATATAGCAGACCAGTGTTATGTTCTATAGGATGTTCATCTGGTCCATATTATGACAGCTGAAGAGAGAGTTGACACATAACACTGGAAAAAATGGTAAATACTACTGTCCAAAGTGAATACAAACTTTGTTTCTCTTTTTGAAAAGAGACAGAAAAGAATGCTGAGGAAGAATTCCTAAGGAAGACTGATGGCTAAGGGTCATTTTCTGTTAGCCCTTCCATCATCTGGGAATAAGTACTCTAGTCCTAGAGAAGGATTCTGGGCAGGACCACAAGCATGTGTACTACACAAAAATCAATATTCTAAGAATTAGTATTATTAAAACTAATTTTTAATAAAATAATGTGACTATAGGATACTTTACTATTCATGAAGTATTTTGAAAAATTACATTTTTCTTTACAACAACTCTGTGAGGTTATCAGGTTGGGTATTATTACCTTTAATTTACACATTTTTAAAACTCTGAGGCTCAGAGAATTTAAACTAATTCCTTATGTTAGAAAAACTATCACTCACTTGATGTTTGATGTTTCCACAAATATCAAACATTTGATATTAGTATAATTATCAAATGATTAAAAAAACCCCACACAACCTGACTTCAGATTAAGAGGCTTTCCACTCTCCCACTGAGGATTTCTGTATGATAAATTAGACCAAAGATTCAATAATAAGAGTATAACATCAAGCTTCCCCTCTAGAATATGTGAGTGAATTTTTAAAAACTTTTCATTACAGCTCTGCTCTTTTACACTAAGAAATAATTATAAGGATTGACACTCAAGAAACAGGTCAATCAGTGAATTAAAAGAAGGATTATTTTTTAAAGTAAGAGTACTTGACAGTTCTCGTGGGCTGGAGGGAGGCATCTCTTCAGACTCTGAAATAAAATAAATATCTTCTCTGAGAGTTAAAAAAAAGTCAATGCTTAAAGGATTAGAAAAGAATTAAGCAAATTCATCTTTGAAAGAAAGACATACCTAGACCCACAAATTTCAACTATAATCAGAATGAAAATACAGTTAAATCTAAAGAACTATAGTAAGCCATATTAAAGGGGCTTAGTTATCCATGGAGGGAGAGAACGAGTAGCTCCAGTGGCAATACTGGCATTATCAAGTCAGCCCTGTCCCTATTAGAGTGTGTCCAGCCCAAGAACTGATGGCCCAGGCCCAGTGGGAGGCAGATTCAAAAGATGAAGATGGATGTATAAGGCCATCTTCCCTTGAACTCACTAAACATCTTTATGAAAATAAACCCTATGCTGATGTTGGCAATGATGGTGTTAAAAACCAAGTGCTAGTAAAATTCCACCCCTATAATTCTACTGTCAGGGCTCCTTGTGCCCACCTTCCCCATCACAAAAAAAAAAAAAAAAAAGGTCATCAAGCCTTCATGCCTTTCTTGCATGGCAGCCAGAACATTTGGTGGAAACTCCCCAGCCACTGAAATGTTTACTCTCCTAATTTTTCACTCAGTTTGTTCTTGGCACCTAGAGAGGAGGAACAGTAACTATCATAAGACCCATATGGCAGGAGAAGGCCATTGGCTTTGCACAGACTGATGGATGTGCTTATTCCAGAAAGCTTCAATTTCCAGGAGGAATGACAAGCCAAAATCTGTATGTTTTCTCTTCTGAGGCAGCCAGGATTTCTTCAGCAGTGCCCAACCATCACAAAAACCCTATAGTAGGAAGATCATGTGCTCGCCATGGGACTGGACTTAGGAAGAGTAAGTTTGCAGAAAAGCCTCTCCCTCAGAAGGTTCTCCTTTCATTGCAGCCCTGCCAATGATGCTCCTAAGTAGAATCATAACCGTACAACATCCTAACGGCACAGCTCCTCCTCGAGCTCAGCCTCCAGTCACAGATCACGCTCTGTAATCAGCCAGGTTCTGGCTAGGAGTACTCTCTACAAGCTACTTCAGTGTCATGTGCTGATAGACATCCTGGTGGCTATAATGTTCCTTACTGCTTTGTAGATGTAGGCTAAAGAGTATCAGGGGCCGTGCTCCAGAAGCAGCAGCTCCATCTAATGATGATTGAACGCCATCTACATTCCTTGGTTTCCTCAGCTACAACTGAACACAAGTCTCCCAAGGAATTCTCAGGCTACTCCAACTTTCTTCACCAAAAGTGAAGCAAAGTGATACAATAAAATAAGCCAGTCAAGGAAAAAAAGGAAATATCTATTACTCCCTTTTTTCTGCATTAGATGGCTTTGCATATATTAGTGTATGATAATTATATGTTTAATACTGTCTCTCCCCACAAGGCTGTGAGTTCCTTGAGGAGCTGTGGAAATAAACAATTCCATCCAAATGAAAAAAAGCAAAGGTTATATCCATTCAGAGCTCGCTATAGCAAGGGAGTCAGCAACCATCACTTTTATTTGGTAGAAACTCAAATGCAGGCAAGGGAAGAGAGAAAGCTTTATAATGCCAAAAATGGAAGGGTTCAGGTAGGCTCTGATTGGAACTTGTTGGCATGAGGAAGCAGAGGTGGGCAAAACAGAAGTGGTGCATCTTATGTGATGAGCTTGGAGAACATGTTTGGCTTTTTGGTTGGTCCTGATTTGGAAACAGAGGCAAAAAATAGGGAAGCTGGCACTCATAGGCCAAGTCCTGACCATTCTTGGCTGATTGTTACAGACTGTGGGTCAGAATTCTTTCATCATATGTAGTCTGATAATTGTCCATTTGTATATCAGTCTCTCAGTCTCCGCATTTTATCATTGACTCTCTTGCAGAAAGTTGACCAATTCAGGAAAGGTAGATATCAAGATCTTTACCTTCACTGCCTGAGGATTCTTCAGTTGTCTCCATGGTCAATAGTATTACAAAATCTTTTTGACCTTTTTTTTGTTATATCATCATGACAATCATATGAGTAGGTTGTACAGAAGCATTTAAGACTCTGGAAAATTACAACAAACCAGCATCATAACCACTATGACAAAAAAAAGAATAATGAATAGTCCCTGTAAGATGATTCAGAATTAGGAACCCTAGTTGCCTAACCAAGGTCAGGAGAATAAATCCTACACGTTATGAAGATCAGCCTTAGAGAGCCAAGATTTTTCCTTAAGGCTTTTTCCTTAAGCCTCTTCTACCTTCCTTGTGCCCATTTCATTGATCCAAGTATAGCAAGAAATATTAGCAATGTCACAGATGCCACCAGAACTAGCCAACAAGAAACAGCAATAGAAGCGTGCATCACTACTCATGCCAACTGATCTGTTTTCCATTTAAGGCAGAGGTGGTATTGTTAATAACATCTGACTATTTGTCTATTTGCCTGGTTTCTACTACTGTGAATACTGCTCTGTTTGCATAAACAATGAGTCAGTAATTCTTCCAGGTAGAGTATTTGAATAATTATGAGTCCCTCATTTAGAACTCACATCTGATTTATGGAATTGTAAATAATATAAGATTTTATTATTTATAGATTTGTAATAATAATATATCTTCTCTCCAGCCTTGGTGACTTAGAGAATTAAGTTCTCTACCTACAGAAAACTCTCAGAATACCTTTCCTGAGGTAAATGAGATGTTAGTGTGAAGCAAACAGGACCAGTGTGTCGGCCACAAAGGAAGTAGTATCCTATAGGGGCACGTGGAGATCCAGTGAAAAAGAAGTCATTTATGACATAAAGTTGGAACTAAGCCATTACACTATCTGGTTACATATTTGGATCTCTATTATTCTTTTCCAAATGATAAGTGTTTGGTCATTGCCCTTCAAAGGTTGTTGAATTAAAATTTAGAATTATCTAGGATCTGATCAAGAGATTATAATAATTGGTCCTTTTCCTGGAAAAAGAAGGACACTAGCAAAGTCACAGGTTGATTTTTTTTAAGGTCATCTGTTCATGCAGATGCAAGTGGAAATATCACCAGCTGTAATTCCCTATGGTCTCATTTGATGAGACCAGAATTGCCCAGAGGTTTTTATGATAGGGATCTGGTAATAGCTGGCATTTCTAGCAATCAGTGAGATTGAGGGGAGTGGATAGCATTTAGGATAATCTAAGAATGGCATTAGAGTATACACTGACTAACAACTATTATTATGAAGGAATAAAAAAAGAAAAAGAGCTGCAGTTAGTCAAAAACCAGTGATCTTTAGAAACTGAGAGAAAGAGTGAATATACACAAGCAAATCAAAAACAAAACAAGAATTAGGCAGGTGTTTTGGTCCAATGTCTTGGGGGAATCTATACATTATCTGAGGTCATCTGTTTGTTTTAAAGTTCTTGAGCTAGTGCCTACTTCTGAAAATAGAGCTGTTCTACAGGATTTCTGAGAATCCTCAGTTTGAGGTCTCCTATTCGAGTAGTCTTCCAATTATGTGGAATTTTGAATTGCCTCTTTAGTTGTGAAATGTGAACGCAAAGATTGACTCCCTGGAGTTTCACTGCCTGTGTTTGTTGTTAACACTACCAGATCAGGTTACTTCCAGGGAGGTTCAAAGGCAGTTTTTCTTTGATGTCTCTTCCATTATATGAAACCTCCTGGTTGAATATCATACAGAGGTTCTTTGGGAAGATGTTGTAGGAAGGTGGCTTTCATCTGTTGGTGATAGGGAATGGGTATAGTACATGAGCCCCTTGCAATATTTTGTCCTATCTGCATGCAGTAGGGAAGAGTTTAGTATTGAAGATGAAATCACTAAATGCATGAGACTTCCAGTTACCAATGTGTCCCTCAGGGAGTGGACCGTATGACCATAAGAACTAGTGAGAATACTTTGGCCAAGGGAGCTCAAGGGTTTCTGAAGGTTCTCCTAATTTTAATTTAAGGAAGCCTTTTGTTCTTTTAACCTTTCCAGAAAATTATATGTGGTAAGGACAGTAAAGGTTTTGAGAAAAGGGTAATACTTTACAGAGTTCTTTTTTTTTTTTTTTCCCATATAGTGTGTGCCTTGGCCACTGACATAAAAGTTGATATCCTACAGGTTGGAAACATAAATTCAAGCAGATTTTTAGCAACTGTAGGCGCTATAGTTTTTCAGCAAGGAAATGCTCCAACCTGTTCTGAAAATAGATGTGCAATAACTAAAACATAGTCAAATCCCATGGAGGTGGAGGCAGGATAAAGTGCATTTGAGGGTGTTCAAAAAGCCCTTGAGGCTTTGGTTTCTGGCCACATCCTACCTTTATAATTTTTCCAGCATTATGTTGTTAACATGTGGCATATGACCCCAAAATAACCTCAGCTGTGTTTTTTAAATTTCCCCACCAATGTTGATTTAAGATAGTAACCAATTTGTCTGTACAATGACGAATAGTTTCAGGCCAATGAATAGTTTCAGCATCTGAGGGAAGCGTGCAACCAGATTTTTCCCATTCTTCCCTTTACAAACCAGGGGCTAAATGTTGGTAATTTATAATGGCCTCTTTGAATCCCTCCAGGACTTATCCTTTCAGGGATTAGACAGGATAATAACCTGCTTGTTTGACATACTGATCTGCTAGAGCATTTCCTTTAGTTTCCATACTATGTCTTTTTGCATAAGCCTCAACTTTTATAGTAGCCACCTCTCTAGGAAAGCAGGAGTGTGTCTAAAAGTTCCTTAACTTGCTTTTCATTTCTAATGGGGGTTCTAGCAGAAGTGAGAGTCTCCTTTTGTTTCCAAAGCACACCAAAGCCATTACTATGCCAAAAGCATATCTGCTATATGTATATATGTATATCTGCTATATGTATATATGTTTACTCTCTGGTCTTTGGTTAATTGACAAGGTCTAGTAAGTGCAGTAAGTTCTCCATTTAGGCTTATTTTACATATGGTAGAGGACTATATCTACCTATGGAAGAGGACTATATTCTAAAGGGAAGCTTAATTTAGTGATATCATATCCTGTTTGATAATCTTCAGCTTCTGTTTTGAGGTATGATCCATCAATAAATAATCAGGTCAGAGTTCTCAATGGGAGTCTCCAGTAAACCTGGGCAGAGTACAGAGAGTTTCCTAACAGAGGTATGACAATCATGAGGCTCCCCTTCCAGCAAGAATGGGAGAGTGGTAGGATTCAGGGTATTGCAATGGAGAATAATAATGTGAGAGGGAGAGTGAAAGAATTTCATAAAAAGTTAACTGGCTGGCTGAAAAGTGTTGTGTGTTCTCCGCCAGCAGTAATATCTATACTGCATGAGAAGCCATGAGGTCAAGCAGGGAACCCAGATCTAGTTCAACAGAAGCACCAACAAGCTTTACGGCAACAGCTGTCATATCAGGAGTAAGGTTATAGTAAGCAATTAGTTTTTGGTGGTTCCCATGAAATTGAGTTACAATGGCAAAATCTTGTCTAGACTGCACAAATAGACAGAAGGGCTTTTTGTAGTTAGTGGTGTCGAAGTAAGGTTGCTGAAGAGCCCTCTTCAGGTTATGGAAGGCCTGTTAATGTTTGGGCTCTCTTCAGAGAGTTTCATACCATAGACTCAGTCAACTCCCAAAAAGGCATTGCAATTTCGGTAAAATTTGGCACCCATTGACTATAATATCCAGTTAAACTTAGAGATTCTCTTAATAGTTATTTTTTGAAGGGGCTAGGATAAGTTTAGATTGTTTTTAGTCTATCCAGAGAGAGTGCTTTTCCCTCGTTTATATAGGTCATACCCTAAATAATGAACCATATTTTAGCAAAAGTTGTCTTTTGAAACTGTATGTCCCTTTTCTGCTAAGGCTGAGAGAATGTAAACTGAATACTTTTTTATGGGCTTCCTTGTTCTCTGAACAAAGTAGGAGATCATCCACATATTTTTCACAATTGAATCAAAAGGGAAATTTAATCTTTAAGTATTGATGTGAGGAAAAAACCCTGCGGTGTGATTGTCCCGGTGTATTGTTGTCGTATTCAGGTAACGGCAAAAAGATATTGCCTATTCTGTTCTAAAGCCACACTGAAAAAGACAGAGCAACAATCCAATACAGTGAAGCAAGTGGCTTCAGGCAGAGTTAATGACAGGATGGTATTTACATTAGGTACTACCCGGAACCAAAGGATAACAATTTTGCTGATGGCCCTAAGGTCTGAACAAACTGATATCTTCATCTGTCTAGTTTCTTTACTGGCAGGACAGAAGTGTTACAAAGGCTATTGCGTTGTATAAGACCTTTGTATATAAAGCTTTTAACTAGAGGTTTGATCCCTTCTTTTTGCTTCTGGCTTCAAGAGATATTGGGGAAGTTTGGATAATAGTTTGGTAGGATCCACCTGAATTTTGCTAGGTTCTGCTTCTATTATTTTTCCTATGTCAGCTGAAATTTTAGCTCATAGTGTCAGGTATGATGTAAAGACCTTTATCTGCGCCACGTATCAAATATAATGGAGAAGACAAAGGACTATCCAAAGAAGACACAACTTGATTACAAATAAGAGTATCCTCAGGAAATAGTCCTTCTGGTGTGTATTTAATATTACAGTCTCGTTTACAAAGTAAATCCTTCCCTATTAAGTTTGCAGGGGTGGTATCACAGAACAGGAAGGAATGTTTTTAGTTAAGGGCCCAAGGGTTACAGTTAAGGGCTGCGAGACAGGCAACATCTGTGATTATTTGAAATACCTACCATCTGAGTGGTGTGTTTACTCTTAGGAAGAGGTTGAGCAAATATGGCAAAGCCTAATGTAGAAAGAGGATTGTCTATGTCTACCAGTAATTAATGAGGCTGACCATCTATATTTATATTTAATTCACCCTGAATGTTTAAACTTAAGGAAAATATTGAGCTCTTTTTCCTTCCCTGAAGCATCCCTCATTCATCTGAACTAAAGAATTTTTCTTTGCCTTGGTTTTTCTTTGGTTAGATGGGACTGCCTTTTTTTCCAGTGTCATTTCAATTTATAAATAACTACAAGTGTCCTTGTTAATAGGTGGTTAGTTGGGAAGTGTGCCACCTAACTATTTGATCTATAGGACCTTAAGGTTATTTGGGGTTTCATCTTGGTTTTGGTTCTAAAGCCCTTTCAAAATGTTCTGTCAGGTGTAATTCAGGTAAAGGAACTATTTACCATTCCAATCTCATCTTTGAATTAGATCTCCAATTTCATGTTTAACTCCATTGTCAAAAGGAGAGGAAAGGACTGCCCCTTCTTTAACTCCCAAATATTTTTGGAAGGATTTTCTAATCTTCCTAAAAATCTCTTATTATTTTATTATTTTTCTGTTTGCATGATTAAACTATGGTTCAACCAAATTTTGAAATGTTTTAAAAAATTTTTTAATTTTAAATTGTGGTTAAGAAACACATAACATAAAACTTAATCTCCTTATCATTTTTAAGTGTTCAGTTTAGTAGTGTTAACTACATTCACATTATTATGCAACTGATCTTCAACTGATTTTTACTGGAAATATTTTTGGTATGACTTTTAGGAGACTGCTCTATTGCAGGGGTGTACATTTTTTGACTCTCAAGTTTATTGTGGAAGGAAGGATCCTTATAGTTGCCTTTCTGGGTCAGTCCAATCACCTTTTGCAATTCAGAATTTAGCATCTGAGGTTTCAACCAACATGTGTACAACTTAATATAGATCAGGTAACCATGGGTCTAATGCACCCCAAGGAATTTTAAATTCTTCTATAAATATTTGCTGGTCTTTCTGGGTTTAGGGAAATCCTAGTTATAGCTCTTGATTTAATTTGGTTCCAAAGTTTAAATTCTACAGTTGCTTACACACTTGACTCATGGGAGGGATGGATTTTAGAGGAAACTGGAGTTTGGATTCTTAAAGGAATTAGGTGATCTGGACAAGAGAAAGAAAGGGAGGAGTCAAAAGAGGTATAAGAGGAGAGATCAGAAGGGAAAAAAGAAGAGGAATATTTGGTTAGTGGGAGGCAACTGGAGGACGAGGACAGGGAGGATTTACCTGGGAAATGAGTCTTATGTTTTGTTATATGAGTTTGTCAAATTGCTCGTTAGCATTGGCAAAAAAATCTTCTAGTAAAGAAATCGTTGATGAGAATTTTATTTGGAGGCCTCTGCTACCAATAAAAATGCTGCCCATTGGGCCTGAAAAATATTATTCTCTTCTTTCTAAGGTGTCTCTCAAATGAACAATTGGAGATTGGAGACAAGATGACGGAGTAGAAGGACCTTGAGCTCACCTCCTCTCATGAGAACACCAAAATCACAACTAACTGCCACACGACCATCGATAAAAAAGACTGGAACCTAACAAAAAAGATATTCCACATCCAAAGACATAAAGAAGAAACCCAGCGAGAAAGCAGGAGGGGCACACTTGTGATATAATAAAATCCCAGACGCCCTGGTGGGCGACCCACAAACTGAAGAATAATTATATCGCAGAAGTTCTCCCACAGGAGTGACAGTTCTGAGCCCCATGTCAGGTTCCCCAGCCTGAGGGTCTGGAGGAGGAGCCCCCAGAGCATTTATTTGGCTTTGAAGGCCAGTGGAGCTTGATTGCAGGAGTTCCACAGGACTGGGGGAAACAGAGACTCCACTCTTGGAGGGTACATACAAGGTCTCATGTGCACCAGGACCCAGGGCAAAAGCAGTGGCTTCATAGAATCTTGGGCCAGACTTACCTGCTGGTCTTGGAGGGTCTTCTGGGGAGGGAGGAGGTACGGGTGTGTGGCTGTGGCTCTCTCTGGGTCATAAAAGTTGGCATAAATATCAAATGAACAATTGTGTTCAAGTCAAATGTTCCCCAGAGTGGCCACTGAAAGCCAAATCATCTTCAGTGAAGTTATGCCATTAGAAAAATAGGTACAAGACTTAAGAGAGCACCTAAAAGAAGCAGAAATTTTTCCAACAAAAAGAGATGATTTAGTCTTAGACAACCCCATAGCAATGGTCGCTAAAAAGTGATGATTGTGCACCTCATGCCTTGGGCCTCAACTAATACTTATCTGCCTCCAACCACAGACCAGACAGTCTGCACCCCCAACAGGCAGAAAACTCTCAGAACTTTCAAAGCCAAGCTCTCAAATCAGAAATTAAAGATGGAAGGAGAACCTTATCTAGTTTTATTGATGACACACAACAACATTTTTCCAAATGGATACTAGCTTGATGAGAAACCATAAACTCAGTGGTCAGTGAAGCTGGCTTTTGAACAACAGGCTTATTATACCCTGTAAAGGTCTATGACTATGATATGTTTGGCGAGTCTCCTTCTGATTACAGCACTTTTAGACACACAACAAAAAATGGAAGCACAAAGGAGAGCAAAAGAGGATGAAAAGGAATGGCTTGATTCCACCAAGGATGCCAAACAAATGGGCACCAATAACAAAACCCTGGTACCAAACTGAGAATAAATAGCGAAGTTATACAAAAAGAGCCCAGTTTAGGCCTAGTGCTGACTTACCGCAGGGGCGTGGACACAACAAGCCTCAAGCAGCAAAACGCAGGGGCCTCCATTGAGTACCACACATCTAAGTGACAGGCCGTGCAGAGCGGATCTCAGTGAAACCTCCAGGAAAACTGTGGAAATAAACAAAGACCATCCAAATGAGAACAAACAGGCCTACTTATTCAGAGCTTTCTATAGCAAGGGAGTCAGTCACCATCACTTGCGCTTGACAGAAACTCAAAGGCAGGCAAGGGAGTGGAAAGTTTTACAGTGCAAAAAAGGAAGACTCCAAGTCTGCTGTGACTGGAGGTTTGTTGACACGGGGAAGCAGGAGCTAATTGGAGGCAAGATATCTTATGTGATTGGTGTAGGGAGCATATTTGGCTTTCTCTCATTGTTCCTGAGTTGGAAGCAGGGACAAAAAAATAGAGAAGCTGGCACTCATAGACCAAGTCCTGACCGTTCCTGCCTGATTGCTGCAGAAGTGTTGGTTTGACTTTCCAGGCTGGTTGCTGCAGAGATTATGGGTCAGAGTTCCACTGTTACATATAGTCAATCCATTGCCCATTTGCATATTTAGTGCCGCAAGGAAAACCCTATGACTTGTTTAAATTTTTCTCAATGGGTTCTAGCCCCAACCCTGGTAAAGAATAGAAGCTCAATAAATATTTGAGAAGAAGAAAGAGAATGAGGGAGAGAAATAAAAGGCCCAAACAGCAGTGAACCCTAATTAAGTATGATAAGCTAAAGGAAGTGTCCATGCGATTAAGCCATTCGAGAGGTCATAGGAGGCATGCCTTCAGGTGGCATTGCTTAGCTGTGACCCACAGGAACAGCAGTACATAACTTTTCAACATGTATGCCACAGTCCAAAAAGATGTCACTTAATCAGAGAGAAGCTATAGGACACCATGTGAAAATGAAAAGAGTCACAATGACTGGCAAAAGATATTACCCTCCCAGGCAAAAGGGATGGTCTTTGAGGTAGTGTCTTATGGGACTACCTATTCAAGTGTCTTTTCAATCACTTGCTTCTGAGGAGTGAGCACTGTCAGAAACTTCTGAAATTTAGTAATAAATAAGAAGTGGCTGTTTACTTCCAGATGAAACTTTATATGGCTCTCATAGGTACCTGAGCTAGACAGGACATTACAGGACATTAGTCCAATGCCTCTGCTTTGCACATACACCTGCACACGTGTACACTGCCCAGCCCCCCACCCCCTCATACACACAAGAGACAGAGAGAATTTAAATAGATTCCAACATTACCTGGAGAAAAACAGTCATGGGCTCTTTAAAAAGGAAGTAAATCAGTGCCTAAGGTGTTTGTGAGAGGCCAAGTTAAGAAGCTGGAAGTAAACCAAGGGAGGTTAGCAAAAAATAAATTGTATGTTAATTTCAAATTAGCATTTACACTGGTTCCAGGCTTCAAAGGGCAAGGATCTGAGGAAGAGGAAGTATTCAGAGGAGGAAAATTATTCATCCTAATTGAAAAAGGGATTCAGTCTTGAGGGATTTACACTAGGGAGGCAGGCTCTTGGGATTATTGTAATCTGTCCCCTGTTTTTAGCTTAGCTGTGTGGAGCAAAAAGCCAGCTCCCCGGGCAAAAAACTGAAAAGCTGGGTAGCCCTTCAAAACAAGTGATGGTCAAGGGCATCAAGAGATACTAGGTTTTAACTCAGAGCTAAAAGAAAAACAAGGAAATTTTAATAGCTTGAATAGCCAAGAGCTATCTTAAGGTGTTGGAGCTATAGAGATAACTATAAAAGTCTAAAATAATATGGGGTGGAGAAGAGGAAAAATAATTTTCCCTCTACTCTTCTAAGTTCTTGGCTGAGACCCATGTAATAATAGAGATTAGCAAGAGAAAAACAAGCAAGTTCATTCATATGTATATCTAATGTATGCATGGGAGATACCCAAGGAAAACTGAGTAACTCAAAGTGAAGGCTTAAAACTCCAGCTGATACACAGCATCTTCAACAAAGAACAACAAATTCATGGAGAAATGATAAGAGAAAAGAAAGCAGTTTTTGACTTCCAAGGGTGGCAAACTGTGGGAAGGTAGATCTATGGGAGAAAACTAGGAGTAGATAAAGGCTGGTTAGTAAAGTTTGTTATGTAGATTCCTCTGGCGCCTCCTACAAGCTGATAAGGTCTAAAGTTGTTTCTGGGGATTAACTTTTGTCCTTCCTGGTACAGAGGAGAAGAGGGACACATTTACATGCTACAAAATTTATTTAGGCAAATAGGGGGAGGGCAGGGAGCTTTCCTTGTATCTGCTTCTTCTCAATTGACTCAGCTCAAAACAATTCTTATGCTAAAGTGGCATATTTGAGGTGGCATATTCTACTACCCTTCTGGGGTGAAGGATTCTTTATGCCTCATACTGGGTTAAATAGTGACCCCCCAAATTCATGTCTACACAGGACCTTTGAATGTGACCTTATTTGAAAATAGGTTCTTTGCAGATATAATCAAGTTAGGATGAAGTCATACTGAATAAGGGTGGGCCTTAATCCAATGACTGGTATCCTACTAAGAAGAAGGAATCTGACACAGACATAGGGGAGTAGGATAGAGGCAGAGAGACTCTAGTGATGCAAGCCAAGGAATAACAATAACAAGGAATAAGCACCAGAAGCTAGGAACTCTCTGAGACAGTATGGCCCCCACCAACAACTTGATTTTGGACATCTAGCCTCCAGAACTATGAGAAAATAATTTTCTGTTGTTTTAAGCCACCCGGTCTGTAGTAACTTGTTACAGCAGCCCTAGAAAACTAACATAGGCCAGAGGAAAAAATTGGATGAAAAGTTCAAAAATGGATGTTACATAAATTCAATACATTATTTATTGTGCATTAACTATGCCCCAAATTGGGGCTGTAGAGAATACAAAGATACTTATGAACAGATCCTGCAATGGAGGAGCTTAGAATCGAAACTGCCACTGACTTTCACAGAAAAAAAAAAAAGATTTTCTTTTCCTTTCAGTGACGCTGTCAGGTTAGCCACATAGTGGAAGACTGATATAAGAGAATCAAAGTTGTGAGTACTCAGCAGGTGGGCCATATTGTGAAATGGCTTGCAAACCACTACAGAGAAAAAAAATTATAACTTCAGCACAAAAAGGTACAATGCAAATCAACTGGTTTCTTAAGCAGCTCTGTAGAGAAAAGTAAACTTTCTGAACTACTTTTTCTCCCCCTTCCCCCAGGATTCCTTTCTTTTCCATAATTAAGAAGCCAACATGAAGCAGCAGGAAGCAAAGTGTTGGTGGGGAGGTAACTACTAATAGCAACATCAGTGCTGACACTTGCTGGAAAAAAACCTTTGGCATTTTTACCTATAACAAACCTGTCGTCAGTGAAGGCACTTAAGAAACGTGTCATGCTAGTCTTCTGAACACTAGAAAAATAATTATGGTAATGTAAGGCATTTAACAAACACTTCATGAGTGAAAAAGGAGTGATTCTTCTTTTGCCCAATTCCTTCCCAAATTATTAGTTCATA
Source organism: Balaenoptera musculus (assembly GCF_009873245.2). Taxonomy (NCBI): domain Eukaryota; kingdom Metazoa; phylum Chordata; class Mammalia; order Artiodactyla; family Balaenopteridae; genus Balaenoptera; species Balaenoptera musculus. The sequence continues at coordinate 20,586,162 of NC_045796.1, forward strand.
GGGATGGAAATTGACTTCTCTTTTCCCCCAAATGATCAAATTAGAACAATTCTATCTAGTTTTAATCCCTGAAATTAAAAAAAAAATTAATTTATAAAGTCTGGAACTGACTATTCCTGGGGTTAATTCCTCATGTGACCCTCCACATCTTCTTATGTAGATCTCTTTGCAACATCACGTGGGTTTGGGATACATCAAAGAAAAATTGCACTGCATGGAGTTAAACAGGTAAGGGGGACTTTATTCAAGACCATCTCAGTAGAGGTCAAGACTACCGCAATAGGGGACGGAGACTGAACATAACTCTGAATACCACCAATGGCAGCTGGGTATTTGTAGCCAATGGGTATGGCTATTGGGTGAGGGAGTAGACAGAAAGTTATTAAGAGCAACTTGGTTTGGTATCAAGGATAGAGGGACTCCAGCTAAACTGGCTTGGCAGGATTCTTGCTGAACTAGACTGGCAGGCCAAGGGTAAGACCTAATAGAGAAGAGGGCTCAGAGCAACCTGACTAATGTTCAGTCAAAGAGCGAGAGACCTTGTCAGATGATACACCCAAGTAGCCTTAGCACTAACAGAGGTGTGTTAGCCCAAGGTCCAAGAAACGGACCAGATTTACCCATATGTTTGATTGTCTTTGTTTTATTTTCTTTTGGTTTATTGGCCAACTATTCAAATAATTTAGAAATCACCCAAGTAATTTTTACTAATTAGTATTTGTGAATTTATAGAATGGCTACAATTCAAATAACTCGTATGCTTATATCAATAAAAACAAAACTATTAAAAATTGCTTTCATGGTAAGTTTGCTTTGTTTCTTATTGTTCAATGGTTGTGACACATAAAGGAGAAAAGGAAGACAAACAGTAGACATGAATCAGGAACAGGGTCTCACCAGAAGCACACACAGCTACGTCCTGAGGGTCTCCCAATTCCTCCTTCAGACCCACTGGCTGCCTTGCTCAGAGTCAAATGGAGAAGTCAGGATTTGAAGCCAGATCTGTCTGACTCCAAGATTAAGATGCTTTCCATTATACCAGCAGTTCCCAAACACCAGCTCTTGGACCTGGACCAGCTCAAAATTAAGTTATAAGCTGTCAGAGCAAAATGAAAAATACGAGGACAATGTAGTGAGTTTTTTTAAAACAAAATGAATTCAATTTAAAGCACTGTCCTTTTTCTGAGATTACAGCCCACTTCTGGTGTTTAAAATGTTCTTTCTCTTATGAAATGATAGTGGTTATGACGGTAATTATTTGTTTTGGGGTTTTTTTTGTTTTTCAATGTCCTTTGTTTTGTTTTTGTTTTTCAATGTCCTTACCAGACAAAATTTAAAATTTGGCCAAGCTATAAATGACACCTGAATGTTTTTGATATTTTGGTCACTCATGGAATTCCAGAACCCAGAAATCAGGACTGCCAAAAGGTAAGATCCCATGAAACATAGAGGAAATAGGCAGCTTGGCATGTTCATTCAGTGATTTCCTCACCTCCATGTTCACTTCAACCTCTGAAATTTAGAGAAAAGTCACTCTGATTAAAAGAAAAGTTAACATCTCTAATTGTATTAGAGAACAAGGACAGACACCAAGGCACAGCTAGAGAGGATGAGAATCAAGATGATTCTAAGGAGTAGAAGAAAATCAGCCACTGGAGGGTCTAATGGCAGGAGGAGAAAACAAAGGATATTGCTCAGACTGAGAAGAAATGTGTACACTATTGCTTCTGCAGAGAGGACAAACAGAACTTTTATCCTCTGTGGAATCCATCTTGTTTTTTTACCTCTCCAGGGTTTTACCCACTGGAGGGATGCTTGCTTTCACCAAAGAGGGTGCATCTTCCTTAGTGAACAGGCAGCAGAAGTACGGGCAGATCAGCGTTCCTGTATGTGCAGGAAGGTTTCTCATTTTCAAAGGTTACTATTTTTAAGTGACCATTTTTAAAGATGACCAGACATCTCTGACATAACAGGAGGTGTTCTATTTTTCACTTCTGTCCACTTGCTTACTTGAAGTAATAGGAAAAAAAAAAAGAAGAAGAAGAAGAAAAAGGTCTTGTTTCCTACCTAACCAAAAGAGACAGTGTGTCATGTTTAAGAGCCTTACAGTCAAGAAAACCGGGTGTGTAATGGCCCACATTCAGCGGGTAACTCAGGACGGCTCTCTAAACTCGTGGTGCCTCTGTTTCCTTGCTAATCAAATGTGACTAATAATATTCCCCACTCAGTAGAGTTGCTGTGAGAATTGAAAAATGTATGTTCAATACTACATGTACCTCCAGGTATATCCAATAATGTTAGCTGATATTATGTGGACTATATTTACTGTAAGTAGGAATAGCTGAGCATGTCCCAACTCAGAATAAATAATAAGCATATACTACTAAAGAGAGCCTATTGACTAAACTTGAAGTAAAAAATTAAAAATTATTGTTCACTACATCAGCAACATACCGAGGGCCTAACAAGCACTTCTAGCTGTTGTTCTGACTCTCCCACTGATTGGCAGCTACAGAGGACTAGGAAGGATGCCCACCCCACCCCCATTCCTCCTCATTCCAGAGACTCGACCTTTAACACAGTCCCCTAGGTTTCCGCATTGGAATGGGCAGGGTTAGCTGTCTGCCTCAAGAACTCTAAGGATGTTGGTCCTCTCTAGCCAGTAAAAAGCACTGTCCTAAAGTCAATAACTCTGTCCTTAGACTGACTCAGACTCTGAGAGAGGCAATACCATGTCAGGGCTAGGGCACAGGTATATCTCCTGAGACTGGTCAGCTACTTCAATCCTTGTCCTAAGTTTCGGTTGGACTCCTTTGAGGGAATCCATTTTCCAAAGCTCTTTCAAATTCTGGATAGCTCTTCTGAGTTTATTTCTAAGTATCAATGTCCTCTCTTATTACTTCTGGATTATCTCATACACAACCTTTATTTTTTTAAGAAGTCATCAGAGTTCATTTTAAGCCAAGATTTCTTTTTCTTATTAATTTTTTTTCTCTCATTGTAAAGTTGAAAATCTTTGTGCTAAGAGATTTATGAAACAAAGTTGGATTACTCCTGGAGGCCATCTAAAGCCAGATTCCTGAAGTCAGGGGTCGCTAAACTAAACTACGACCAGCTGGCTAAATGGGCCCGCAGCCTGATTTTGTAAATACACTTTTATCAGAACACGGTCACACCCATTCATTTACATATTCTCTATTGCTGCTTTCACACTACAAGGGCAGAGTTAAATAACTGCCACAGAGATTGTATGGCCTGCAAAGCTGAAAATATTTACCATGTGGCCCCTAACAGAAAGATTTACCGTTTCCCTGCCTTATGAAGTCAGAACGCTATAAGAAAAGCTGGTCAACTCTGAGAAAAGTTAGTTGGCTACCATCCTGATAATTAAGTAGCCACTTTTGTCCAAAATTTTCCAAGATCGCAACATGTCAAAAGGAGATCTGACACTTGAAAACATTTTCTATTTTGATGGTTCAAAATGGGACCAAAATTACCATCTTCCAATGGGAATTACCCAGGTTCTTCTATAGGAAGCATCCTCTCCCAGAAACTACCTCCAGTTAATTAGAGTTGAATACCTAAAAAGCCACATTGGGGGTAATTTTGGTGGGAAAATAAGAGGATGTGACAGTCATAAGTCTAGATTACATTTAGTGACTGGGAAAAAAAACCTCCAAATTTGAAAATCTTTGGAAGAAAATTTAAAGAACAGTTTAGTTAAAAATTAGTAAAGTTCCTGTCTCTTTTCTCCTCACAAGAAGCCAACTGTACATCACAGGGGCATCAACACCAATATTTCTGAGCCAAATCTGAAAACAAATAACAAGCACTGGGTATTAATATGCATTAATAAAAGAAGCACATTCTTGATGGGTTGCTCCCTTTGCTGAATAAGAGACAAAGTTTTGGAAAATGAGAACATGCGATGGAAGGCCAGAGGAGCTACTTCTGGCTCCTTATGCAAAGACATGCTTTTAAACTTTAAAATAAGTAAGATATACTTCAATTAAAGAACAAGAGACAGTCATGTTCTATTAAAAATGAAGTTTTCTTATACAATTTTTATTTGTTTATTTGGCCACATGTTCCATGCATTTCTCCTTTTTTGTGTGTGGGTTGTGTACAGCTGGGTCACATACATTCTGGATGATGTTTAGTTTCACTGACTTTCCTTAATTCAGTCACCAATGAAATCTGCCACCCATTTAAAATTGTCATATCCCTGGTGGAAAGCAATTTGGAAAAACATTTTAAGAGACACAGAGTGTTCACAGCCTTTGACCTAGTTATCCCACTGCTGGGAATTTATCTTTAACTAAACAATTATTTATAATGGCACACACAAAAAAACCTTTACATCCAAAAATAAGAGAATAATTGAATTAAGATACATCAACTAGAAGAACTGTTAGTTACACAGTCATTAAAATAATTATGGAAATCATGTAACAATACAGAAAGTATTTATGGAATAATGTTAAGGGAGAAAAGTAGAATGTAAAATTGTATTTGCATTATGATTACAATATGAAAAATGATGTCTGCATAAGAACTAGGACCGGAAGGAACACAAAAACGATTTTTTGATGAATTGAAATATAGGATTACTTAGGGTGGTGGTACGGAGGCTGTATTTCTTTAATAAATGTTAATTTTTATGATGCTGTTTATAAGCTTAAAAACAGAGAAGAACATCTCACTTTTCCCCCTTCTCTTTAATATTTAAAATAATTTAAGAACTATATCAGTCATGGTCCAGTTACGAAGAAAAGAAACCATTCCAACTAGATTAAGCCGGATGGTGTTTATTCCCGGATCAAGGCAATGGCTGAGGAAACAGACTCTAGGTTGAGTTTCCAGAAATAATTCTCAAGGCTCTAACTGGGCACCCCAAAGAGCTGCTTCTCCTGCCATGACCAGGAAGTAGCTTGCAAAACTAGAAAGCTCTGTTTACATCTGTTAGCTCCCAGAGAACATTGCCTCTGTATGATCTGCACCAAGGAGATTGAGCTTCACGCTTTCTTCTCTTACTGTGTAACCCAGTTCTGAATTTAAGTTTTGGACAAGTGCAACAGATCGACAATACCTAAATCACATGCAAAATGCTTTACAGCTTCCACGGTACAGTGAGGCACTAAAAGGAGGCTGACTAGGTGGTAAACAAGCCAGTTTCTAGTATCTGCCACAAAGAATTGCCAGATAAAATACAAGACACCCAGTTAAATTAGAATTTCAGATAAACAACAAATAATTCCCAGAATTTCCCGAATATTGCACAGGACAGACTGATACTAAAAAAGTATTCATTGCTTACCTGAAATTCAGACTTATTTGGGCATGCTGCATTTCTATTTTTTAGATATTGCAATCCTACTGCCATGGAAACCAATAGAAATTGAAATCATTCCCAATTCATACAAAGCTTTGGTGATATTTATTCTCAGATACGGATTCTTGCAATAGAGTAGCCACAAATTTCTAATGGAAGCATTTTCTTTTTTTAAACTAATAAATATTCTCTCAATTCTTTATAATTTCTCCAAAAGTAGGGAGCAAAGAGGTGTTTATATGTTGGTTAGACTCATAACCAATCAGAATGTATCAGTGCTGGATGGCCCCCCTAGAGAGAATGTATTCCTTAGAGGTAATTTTTTCTCTACTGCTTTCTTTTAACAGACAAGAAGTTAAGTTAGAACAGAGTCAGAGTTAGTGCCCAGGACTCCCAGACTTGACTCTTTCAGTCAGGTGCCTCTGAAAAGAATAAACGTCCTTTATCAATTGTGATACATTCAAACATAAGTGTCTAAGACAAAAACATGGAGTCCTGATTAACCTCTCATAATTACTGAATGCCAGGGAAAGCATGAGTTGCCACTCAAGAACTGTGGCAGGAAAATCTCTGGACTAGGATGGCCTGGATTTTAGCCCTGAATATATTACCACCCTGCTCGGTAAGCTTGAGAATGTGATAATTCTTCTGAGTCACAGTTACCTCATCCTTGAAATGAAGTCATTAATACTTTTCCTGTTTCCTTTACACATTGTCATAAGGATCAAGTAAGTTCACATCTGTAAAATTTTATGAAATGTAAGAAGTGCCATATAAGAAACTTTACAGTCTCATGATTGAAAATTACTAAAGTTTAAAATATTCAATATTCCAAAGATTATCCATCTGTGGTGGGCTTGTTATATGCAATACTTTCAATTCTTGCTTATTTTACCCTTGAGCAAAGTAGGTTTAAGTAGTGACAGAAGTCCCAAAGTAGAAATGGTCTAAACAAGATAAACAATTATTTCTTGCTGAAGTAAATGAACTCTGAAGGTAAATGGGACTTAATTATTCTTAGGGACTCTGGTTTCTTCTATTTTGTTCCTCTGTCATTCTCATCATACAGATTCCACCTAATTGCCCAAGATGCTGATCAACTCCAGCCATCACATTTGCAATACAGCCATTAGAAGGGGAAAAGTTTTGAAGAAGGCATACACCTTCCTTTTGTGTTGAACATGCTTCCTTGAGTGTAAACACCATTTTCACTTATATTCTGTTGCCATAATTTCATCAAGTGGTCACACCTAATTATAGCAAGCTGTAATTTCAGACAGCCACATGCTCATCTATAAATCAAGACCTCTATAGCTAAGTCAGACAATATTCTTTGCCACCGCAGGTAAAAACCAAATATCCTTCCACATGAATTAGAGAGAGTCTTAGTTTGGGCTGTTACAACAAAGTACCATAGACTGGGTGGTAACAAAAATTTATTTCTCACAGTTCTGGAGGCCGAAGTCCAAGGTCAGGGTGCCATCATGGTCTGGCTCTGGTAAGAGTCCTCTTTCAGGTTGCAGACTGCCTTCTTCGTGTTGTATTCTTCCATAATGGAAAGAAACTGAAAGAGTTCTCTGGGGTCCCTTTTATAAGGGCACTAATCCCATTCACGAGGGCTCCACCCTTATGACCTAATTACTTCCCAAAGGCCCCACCTCCTAATGGCATCTCATTGGGAGTTAGGATTTCAACAAATGAATTTGGGTGTGTGCGGGGGGTGGCGCAGACACTGACATTCAGTTCATTGCAGAGAGGAATTCAATTAAAGATTAGAATCTTTTTTTTTAATGCAGACATAGAGTGGAAAAGCCAAACAATAGTTGCTTTAATCATATAATTAAATTACTGTCTAACTAGATTATAAGCTCCATGTAACAACAGTAAAGTGTCTGACACATATCTGATCATTTATAAATATTTGAAGAAAAATCAGCTGTTAGAGGCAAAGAGGAAGGAATCACAAATTTTATCTCTGCAGAATCAAGGCTTCCAAATATGAAATTATTAAATTATTGAGAAAGTGAAACAGAACAACAACTTGCAAAACTGTCTTCTAACTCACAAAACAGGTAAACTTTAACAAACTGTGACATGCAAGCAAATTATTGAAGATCAAATTTCTCACTTCATTCAGACCCATATGTTCCAAGACAAAACTACTTAACTTTGCCTGGATTCATAAAATCTCTAACTGGAAAACTCCCCAGTTTACAAATTCTGACCAGTTCCTGAGAAGCCCAGCCATATGATCAACTCCAGCCTGCAAGTACATTTCCCTGACTCCCTCTTTTTCAAAACACTCTGTAGTTACCTTGGTATGTATCAATAATAATATTAATGAATTTAACTTTGATACAGGTTGTATTTCTAATGTTCTTTGCTCAGTAGTGATAGACCACGTTTTATTAAATGTCACACTTATTGTTAATGTCTCACAGATTTTTCTTGAGCAGTAGACATGTCAGTGTATTAATATGGATAGATAACCAGTGTGAGAACTAAAGAAATTTTTTCTAACACAAATTGTATGTTATTTAAATTCTCCCTGGTAAAAGAGCGAAGAAATGAGCTGAGACATGGGATCTGTTCAAATAGACAAGGTCAGGATAGGGAGCAGGTACAGGGAAGAAATATTTTGCAATCATTAAATGAGTCAATAAATATCCTACAGAAGTGAGATAATATATCAAATATCAAACAACAAATATCAGTACAGAAGTGAGATTTATCTTTTTGAAAAGTATTTTACTCCAATGAATTTGGTCTTTTCTGCAAGCCTTAAAGTCTCATAACTTTAACACCAGGTTTACACTCAGAATAAATATATGAGTACACAATTTAATTTTGTTTCTTATAATATATGACTTGGGGCATATATTGTCTGAGTTTTAATTATCTTGTTTGTAAAGTAGAGATATTATATTACATTTAACTTAGGATATTCAACCAAATGGCCGTCTTTTACATAATTAAAAACACTATAAAATTATATGTTACATCTGCATACTTCATTATATATAACCACACTGCAGACACTATATACTGGTGATATTCTCTTTACTATGTATCATTGTATACACAAAATCATGTTTATTACACTTTATGAGCAATTCAAACAATTTTTCTCATATAGTTTTGACTATATACAGTATTTGCCTGATGTGCTGATTCTAGAAATGAATCATCAAGTAATTTTTTATTCCACTGCAATACCTACAACACAGATGGGTTGATATGAACACATCAAAAGAAAAAAATGGTAAAACTGTCAGCATGCAGTCAGTTCTCCATTTTGTTGGCCAAATCTGAATTTTTATTCCTGAAGCCTAAGACAAGCATATTTCAATGATATAAACAGTAACAGAGTAATCTCTATAGCAAAGAAAATGACTATGTTAATGATCGCCACATAACTACACTGAAGGCCACCAGAAGATGGCAGTCTTATTTCTTTAGGGAATAGGACGACTGAGACAAACGGTTGGGATATGAGATGACAGATAGCGTGGAAGATGAAATCGTTCAGGTCACTGCTGGCTACCGCCTGTCGGAGTAATTCCCTCCCAGGAAAGGCCAATGAACTCTTTCTGCAGGAAGTGCCAGAAACTAAAAAGCCTGACTTTTAATGCTATGGATTACACCACGAACGATTACATAAGGAGAGGAAGAAAGAGTTCACAAGTCATCGGAAACTTTTTCACCACTGGTTTTTTCTCATCTTTCTTGGCATGTTCCTCTTTCATGCTGTGTCAGCACACGTGAATGCTGAGATAAAACCTAGGGTATTCCTCTGATGTTTTCTCTAGACTCATGGATGGAAAGAGAAAACAGATTTACTGTGGTCAAGAAGAGACACTGAGGCCGATTATCTAGTCATATCCACATCCTTCAAAGAAGGTATCCCAACCTGAAATACATCTAAATCCAAAATATATATATATTGATTAACCTCCTTCTCAGCCTCAAGGAATTAGGCATTAAGGCAGCAGATTGGGCCTTCATGCTGTGTGTCTTCAAAAACCCTCTCACTGATTTTTGTGACTTTCAGATGCACCACCATGAGCTGAGCACAAAGAAATCAAAAATTCTAAATTGAAGTTCTATAATAGTTACCCTGCTCTTTTATTTCCTGCCTTTTTGATAAGCTGCTTCTCCCCAACCTATGCATATAGAACAGAAACAATTTGGTTTGCCCTTGAAGAATCCCTCCCCCACCAAAAGAGAACACTGGCATTATTCACATTTTCCCAATATGGATTCATGTAATGCCATTTTTTCAGTTCTGTTCTGAAGGCTTGGAGAATGGTGAAAGTTCACATTAATAAGCATAACCATTTAATTTCCAAAATTAATGAGTAGAACTCAACAGATTGAGTGCATTGTATTGGAATATCTGATTCCTTTGGAATTGCTCTGAAACTCAGAGAGGGTATGATGACCAAATGGTGCTAGACTAATGATCTTTTCATAGTACGATATGAAAAGAGAGAAACAAATATTGTAGCATGCATAGCAATATTGTTTCAATTTGTTGATGACAAAACACATTTCATCTCAATTAACAAGTAGACTTTGTTATGAAGTGCTAGCCAGATTGCTAATAATTAAAGACTTAATGTGTCTTCAGTCATTACAATAGGACAGTGATGAGAGGCTGTAAAAAGTGTTTGAATTCTGTTTGCTCTATTTATTTGGGGAAAGGGAAAAAATCCCTATCTTCATAATGATGAATTAAGAAATAATGCATATGATTATTCTGGGTCTTTGGGAAAAGTTAAGATATCACCTCTCAGTGCTTGCCAATGATGATACCCCAGTACAGAAATGGTCCCCAGAGGATCGCAGGCCAGTTCAGATACCCTTCCCCAAACAAGTAACTCCCTGGCCCTTGTTCCAAGTTCCTGTCTCCTGCATATCTTTATAATAGACTCACTTTTTTAAAAATTAATAATTGAGAGCTTAATATACGTATGCTTTCCCATACTTGTTATATTCTTGGGTAACTGGCCTAAATGACCAGTTTTAATGTTTGTTTTGATTTGGGCAATCTAATTGTTTTAGCATCTTGTGTTGAGATTATGTAGTCACTCATTTCTTTCTTTTCCTGCAACTTAGGCATGTGGGCATGGTTCCATGCATTCAAATTATCACCAGCATCAATTTTTTAAACCCAAATCAGTTTAAGATGTTTGTTTCCAATATATTTTATGCTGAAGCCAGTTGGAAATGATCCTCAGTATTTATTGAGGACCTTCTTCCCCCTAAGATTTTTAAATGATGCGCTTTTGCCCTACAGCAATATTTGCCACTTCAAAGTCCATGTTGTGATGTGGCTTCATATCTTCTGAATGGGCTTTTATTCACCATTATCACTGTAACAAAGAAAATGGATCGACCTACACATGTTGCCTACCATGCCAGGTGCTGTACACAAAAAGTCAAAAGAAGTGCTCTTTGGCCCTTCAGGGCTTTCTTTTACAGACGAATTAGATCTCAAGTAGGATTATGATATGACCATTCCTGACTGAAAAATGCAGACTGAATTTTCTGGCACAAATATTCCTTAAATTTACTCTGTTTCATGCTTATCCAGAGCTCGTTCTCTGATCAAAAAAATGAAGAGATCAGCAAACATTAAGGATACTTTTTTACCAGAGTTAGACAGCCATTGTACTTAATCTTCTTTCACATATACACACTGCATTTCCCATTTAATCCCAAACACACAGAAAATTTGCCCATGTGTGACTCTAATTGACAAGACTGGGTTTTCTATACTCTATACTGGTATTTAATACAATTGGGTAAAGAAATGACTCAGATCATAAAATTTAAAACTATGATAATCACAGTTCAATTCATATGGAGTTTCATTTAAAGGGTCAAAAGTATATTCCTATGTTCTAGTTTATTTATTTTTTCCAATCTCCTAGAATTGTAGAAAGGAAAATGTAATTGAATTTGATTTGCGTTTTTCTCACTGGCCTTGTGTGGTGTAATTTAGTTTAGTTGACTTGCGAAGGTCATTCATTCACAACAGAGATTCGATCAATATTTATTGAGCACTTACTTCATGCCAGGGACTGTGCTACATGCTGGGGATAGAACACTAAACAGAACAGACAGTCCCTACTCCTGAGGAGCTTTCAGATACTTTTATAGCCAACTAGAAATAAACGCTAGATATTCAATTCCTTAATTTTGTGATCATTTCTTTATCCAGTAAGATATGATTACCCAACAGATTTAATTATTGAATATCTGATATTTCCTCAACTTTCAGTAGGGTGTTTTGGCAGAAATTTTTCAGGTATCATTAATTCAGTAGCAAAAATGCTATGAACTATGATCATGTTCTGAAAGTAGAGTTCTTCATCTTAGTTACAGAGCTTTGTGATTTTTTATTGTATCTTAACAAATAAAAAGGAGAAATTTTTAATTTTCTTACAGGAAAATTAAGAAACTATCTTTGACTCAAAAACATTTTTTTTAACGTGGAGATGTCTTTTAAGAAATATCTTGTGGGCTTCCCCGGTGGCGCAGTGGTTGAGAATCTGCCTGCTAATGCAGGGGACATGGTTCGAGCCCTGGTCTGGGAAGATCCCACATGCCGCAGAGCAGCTGGGCCCGTGAGCCACAATTACTGAGCCTGCGCGTCTGGAGCCTGTGCTCCGCAACAAGAGAGGCCGCGATAGTGAGAGGCCCGCGCACCGCGATGAAGAGTGGCCCCCGCTTGCCACAACTAGAGAAAGCCCTCGCACAGAAACGAAGACCCAACACAGCCATAAATAAATAAATAAATAAATAAATTTAAAAAAAAAAAAAAAAAAAAAAGAAATATCTTGCACATTATAGTCAGTTAGTGAGTGAATGGCTTTTTGAATGAATATAAGATCTATGACAACAGAGACTTTGCCACTTTCCTTTACTTGTCTGTTTCCAGCACATAAAACTGAGTGTCTACTATGTGCTGGAAATAAAGAAGTAAATTTATTTATATTTAATGACTGAATGTGGCCTCATTGATAGCAAAAGACCAATTCTTACTATTTAACTGGAAAAGAAAAAAAAAATCACATGAAATTCCTCAGTGAAGAAAATTATTGTGATAGCTTTAGTCTACTAAATTTTATTGTAAATACTGGTTTATTTGGATTTATTTCAACCAGTTAATTTGAGCTCTCTATTCTGTTTTTAGGTTCCAAGCATTTTTCCCACTTTTACTGTTGTTGAGAAATCTGTTGTCAGTACAAGAGTAGCTTCATTGTAAGTAATCTGTCTTTTCTTTCTGGCAGCGTTTAAGGTCTTTGGTGTTCTACAGTTTCATTACAATGTGTTTACGTGGGGATTTCTTTTTTTTTTAAATGTATCCTGCTTAGGACTATCTTTATTTTGTAGATTCATATCCCTCCTCAATTCTGGAAAATTCTCACTCATTATCTCATTGAATATTGCTTCTCATTTTTTCAATTTTGTCTATCTGGATGCAAGTTAAATGTATGTGAGAGCTTCTCATTCTCTTCTCCGTCTTTTAATCTCCCTCTCAGTTTATCTTTTTATCTCTTTTTGCTGTTTCCTGATGAATTTCACTATGTCTAGCTTTTAGTTCACAAATTCTTTCTTCACTGTGTCTAATCTACTCTTCAGCCTATTAAATGATTCATTACAACAGTTGTATTTTTCATTATCAGAAATTGTATTTTGGTTCTTTTCTAAACCTGCCTGCTTTATTCTAACAGCCTATTAATTTATCACATTTTTATTTCATCTCTTTTTATAACAATTTGTAGTACACCTTTAAAGAAAATAATATGCATCTTAATTTCCCATTATTTTAAGTTCTTGGGGGCCCTAAATTTGCTTTGTGTTACTTCCAATGACACTTGCTCTTAGCCTGTGCAGAGAGCATGGCCCTACAGAAAGGATTCATACATTAGTTTAGTGTGTCCTGGGGACTATGCTAATATGCATTAGCACTGCAAGTGTTCAAGAGGTAAACGTTATCTTTTCAAAACTGAATGAAATGTGGCCAGACCCAGGTTACGAATTCTCAGTGGTGACATTTTTTTTTTTCCTTCTATCCACCACCAAGGCCAACACAGACACTTTTTCTCAAAGTCTACCTCTGCTGATACATATATATTTTTTCTTAACCCATTCTTTCACCAACTGTTAGGATACTGGTTTTATATACAGTTAAAGTTAATTGATTTCCCATCTTACAGAGCACGAGTCTGTCTCCCACTCCAAGGGGCAATGAAAACCTGGTCACTAAATCCAGCAAGTGCCCCTAAGACAGCGCATCTCCTTGATTTTCACCTTCCTCTCATGGTGGTTTTCCCTTTCTATCTTTAACACTCAGCCATGCAATCACAATGTCTTGTTAAATTTTGCCTAGCAACATTTTGGGGGTAGTGAAATACCTGGTGGGTCATACTGCTAGAAAGAAAAGTTTTACAAGCTATTTTTAACTCTCCTTTGTTATTTTACTTTTGGTCCCGACACACATTAATGGAAAGCGACCATTTTCATCTGCTCAAAGGTAAAGAAAAGATGATAGGTAAACTCTTCCCAGGTGCTGGGACATCCATACTCCTTCCAGAAAAGATGTCAACTTCCAGACTCCCCTCCTAATGGCACTGCCTGTATTGCAGGGTATGAAGGAAGAGAAGACTCTGCGCACGTATAGATAAACACTGCTGATCAGTCCATGTGAATGTTACTGAATCTTTATTTCTTCTCTTGTTAACATTTCTGTCTTCCATTCTGGTATCCCCTTGACTTGCAATCCTCTTTGAATTGAGGACTTTTTTCTTGAGAAAAAGAATCAGATCTCATCCAATCTGAGTAGCATAGAAACACTCATTACAGGACCATCCATACCCACAGACTAGGAGGACAGACTCCTAAGTCATTCAAAGAGAGATAATATGTTCCTGTTTTCAAGCACCTATTTTTCCTCCAACCAATTTCCAGTTAAAGAGCATGTTTTTGTTGTTTAAAAGGAAGCTATGTGCTTTAAAGATAAGAATAGCAGTGAAAAGTAGAAAAAACAGTCCTTAAAAACATCTTCCTCTGTGGAAGGCATTGAGGAAGTCATTCAGTGATCCTGACAAGCTAAATAAGTGGCCTAATTATTTTTGCAGAGGTAAGGTGACTCAGAAAGAATATGAAGAATGCTTACAGGAATCTGCATATTTATCTTCTTCTTAAACATACTCTTTTCAACTCCTACTCTCACATATATGGACAAAGGAAAGGGTGAAAAAAGAATTTAAAAGCCCACATGATGTGCAGGCTGATTAAAAGTGAAAGCCAGATCTGCTGACAATTGACAAAAAATCAGGTAGTCATTTATTTAATTGGACACCAAGTGACGAGAAGGTGAGATGATTACCAAAGAGATGAATCCTTTGTTCCAGCCTCACGGTTTAAGTCATTTCAAATGGAAAGGGAACTTCTTCAATTTCTCTAGGACACCAGCCTGAAGAGGTTTTTCAATATTAATGCAGGTAATCAGGATCAAGAATACTATTTGCCTCCCTCACAGAAAGAAAAGATTATGATCCACTGAAATAGATGGGCTAGGAATGCTGCAGGTATTGCCTCAGCTGCATGTCAGTGAGATACAGGGAAGTCTGTGCAGTTTGGTTCTTACAGTTTTGTTCAGTGGCATAAAAATATGGTTCAAAAGAGAAACCCCCAACTTCCTCCCTATCTTCAGTGACCTAGAGAAGAATTTAATTTCCACTTTACAACTGCTAGAATTCTGACCCAGGAGCATTAAGGTTCTGGTACAGAAAAACTGGATACTGGAAGCAAGAATACAAATACATTTTCATCTTCTTTGTACTAGATTTATGAGAGAGAAAAGAATTAAAACTTACTGAGTACCCAGTATGTACCCAATATGTGCCAAGTAATGTGCAATGCACATTATATATTTTATTACATTCTCACAATAACCCTATCATAAGAAGAAAATATCCCAATACTTCATAGGGCTAAAAATACTTTGAAAACACTATTATTCATGTCTCCAATACTTTGGGGTTCAATTTAAAGGTAAAAAATAGAGTCAACTCCCACTCAGAGTGATGCAATGGTCTCTGTTTAAAGCTCAAGTACTGGTCACTCTGAGCAAAAACAGCTGCCCTCAAGAGAATGCTGAACATCTACAAGACAGACTGCATCCCTAGCAATTCTTAGCAGCTAAGGGGCACCTTCAGGAAAGGGGAAGCAGAGACCCATACTGTAATCCTCTCACGACAGATGACATGGTAGCATCCCACCATGCTAGATGAATTCATTTCCACAGTATAGGGCTGGAACACATCTGGATAGGTTAGATCAGAATGGAAGCAAAAAAGATTTGGAAGAGTGTTGCTACTGTCAAATTAAATTTTAGTTACAAGTAACACATGAATACAGGCCACTCTAGAAAGCTGGGTGAGGATGTTATCATCAGTCCTTGGGAGATAAGAGTGGCATTGCACAGGCTGAATGGAATGGAAGTGGCTGGAGCCGGGAAGGCTCCCTTCCATTCACCAGCTCTTCTGTTCCAGATGAACATACCTCTGGGAAGATATGGGTCCCACAAGGTTAACCCAGGAGACCTATGTCACCAGGAGAGGGGAAATTGCCAGATGGTGGCCACACTGAGGCAAAGGCAGGAAGGAGCTCTTTTTCCTCTTCTTTATAAGTTGCCTATTGGACCACGTGCAGAAGGAGAGGGTCAGATGACCCTCACCAGAGGTCTGTATCTCTATCATTGCAGAGGGTCTTATGTTTAGACCTAGAAAGTGAGATCATCCACTGGACAGGGACATGAACTCTGAGCATGAATTGTCTAGATGATGGGAGAACATCTTTTCCTCTTGATGTTAAAATATCTCTTGCTATGCAGTGTATTAATACAGGATTCCTGGAGGGCAGGGATAAGACCAGTAAGTTACTTTCAAGAAAAAAAAAAAAATAGCAAGTGTGGTGTAAGGATTTTTGAGGAGATAAAATTCTGAACAGGCTGAATTGTAAAGAACACAGACAACAGCCTTAGGGGTACAGCATGGGCAACAGCTCAACAAGGATCAGGGTAGGAAGTTGACTGATCATTTCTCTATTCCCTCCCAGGGTGCAGAAGTCTTTGCTGTGACTAGGAAGTAGCTTTACATAAAAGTCTACCAGTCCCAAAAGGATGGAGGTGCAACCTATCTAGTCAATTCATGTCCCCGTGTCTTCCTGAGGCCATCTTTGAATCAGACCCAGACATGTTCACTGCTAAACTAGATTGCAAAGTTCTGTGATCTGTCACCTAATAGATCCCAACTCCTAACAGAGTAAGCAAGCATTACTCAAACTATACTCCATGGAGATACAGATATAGTTATTGATATACAGATACAGATATATTGAGAAATCCAAGGGACTCAGATTAAGTTTATTTAAGTCAATGATTGCCAAACTTATTCAATCATAGGACTCTTTAAAAAATAACAAATAAAATCTCTTGGGACTTCATTGATCATATTTAATAGACAGTGGTCAAGTGGGTAAGAGTATCATTTATATTCTCTAGGACAACTGGAAATTCAACCTTACCTCATTGTCTCATGAGTTTTGCTCATCCATTTTTCATTGAAAATTTATTCAGAGCAAACTCTATGTCCACATAATAACAGTTGCTGCCTAATACATAGGGAAATAAAACAGACATGGGTCCTGTCATTTGGGAATAAAAAACAGACAATAAAAAATATCAAATGATTACTAATAGTATCTAGTGCTATGATGAAAATAATCAGCATATAAAGAAATATGGTCAGAGAAGGACTGGAATAGGCCAAATCCTTAAAGAATGAGATGGAGCCAACCATGAGAAAGCTAGGAGCAAAGGTATATAGCAAAACAACTAAAACCAGATGAGCCTGAGTGAGATGCTATTTTTATTTTCCATACTGAAATAATAAAATTATATTTCGGTATATTGCAAAGAACTTCCATCAATGAAAGAAACTTCCAAATTCTAGAAACTGTCTTCTTGTTATTCTATAATTCTGGAAGTAAAAGTTGGGATATTACCTTTAAGTTTCTTACATTATCTTGTGTTTCTTTTCAAATTAGTCATCAAATTTATTTCTTGTTCCATATCCACCTACCTTGATGGATTCTATGTTAAAGAGAGTAAAGATCATGTCTGTCTTATCACTTGCTATATCATAGATGTTCAAAAAGCATTTGTTAGGTGGTTAAAACAATTTATTTTTATGAATAAGTATCTTGGTCCTCAGGAGTCCGGGCAAAACACTACAGCATCTACTACAAATATCGTCTTTTTGGTTGATGTAATCTTCATATCCAGAGTATTTGTTTTACATTGTTTTTAACTATGAACCATTTATATGTCATTGATTTGGGACACATAGGTTAAATAGATACAAACACAATTTTTAAATTATTCAATATCTAACAATATTCTTTAAAACTGAAGTAATAAAGCCCATGGGTATATTCCTTTCTTCAATTAGAAAAATATTTAAAGTGATTAATGTGCCTCAACGATCTTAAGTGTAGGATTATAGTGGCATATGTGTTATGAGCTGTGTTTTCTATAAAAATATATAATTTTTCAAAGAATGACCAATGACTGAATAAACATCACTTCCATTTCAGAGTGAAAGGATGGATGACATAAAAATATCATAAGTCTGGCTGATTTAAAAATTACTATTTCAAGGGAAACTAAGACAAAGACAAAAAAGAACAACAGAGGAGGAAATTTAATAATGATAGATAACTTTAAGCTAGGAAAGCTCCAACTGGACTCTTTGTTCAATGGATCCCTGATAGAATAAGTGCTTCTGAGCCACGGTCAAACTATGCAGTACCATTGTTGAACAAAACATTTTTAAAGACACATTTGCTTGACCTACAGTTCATAGAGAGTAGTCCTCTCAGATCCTCTGGATAAAAGAAACCTGAGAAAGTCTTTTTGATTCCCTTAAACAGAGTGCCATCTCCCCAGAATGGTGTTCTGTAACACAACTGTCACCTCCAAATCTTCAACAGCCTCCTGGGTGAGACAGCTTTGGGAAAACAAGGCCAACAAGCAATGCATTTAAGGATGGTTCCAACTGGACTCTTAACAGGAGAGGCTGAGGAGGTTTGGTGCATTTGGTGTTTTTGTCATTGTTGTCTTCTTTTCAGCTTTCCACAAAATTCACTGTAACTCACAAGGCAGAAAAGAAAACAGGGATTTGGGGCCATGAATAAAGTATATGCAAACAGCTACAACTAAGCATGATGGCAGGATGCGACAGAGACATGGTCAAGGGCGAGGGAAACGTTGACAGTGTTCATGTTGCCTTAAAAACTAAGCTAAGAAATTCACAGCCAATTATGGTGACATTATTTCTCAGCCAAGTAACCAAGTGAATAATAAGAGAATGAATGAACACTTAGGGGGAAAGATTTCTAATAATTAACAAGCCAATCTGCCATATTAGAATTAAACTGTATCAACTGATTAAAAATACTGTCATTTTGTAAAACCAAACAAAAGTAAAGCAAATATATTTGGGATTTTCAAAATTGCCATAAAATAAACAGAAGTAATTCTGACGGATATCCTAGGTCTGGAGCTTACTTTTCTGATGATGTGTGTGTGTGCCTGCATGTGAATGTATGTATGTATATGAATGTACATATGTGCGTGTGTGGGTACATACATATATACAAACTATATATATGTGTGTTTTATGTGTATGTGTGTGTATATATATATTTTTTACAATCTCTCAGTTGCTATTGTGGTATTCCATGTGGCCAAATGAACATATGATCTGTATACACTTTTGCCACCACTTTATCCCTCAATCTTATGAGATGCACAGTGT
This sequence comes from Balaenoptera musculus, assembly GCF_009873245.2. Classification (NCBI taxonomy): domain Eukaryota; kingdom Metazoa; phylum Chordata; class Mammalia; order Artiodactyla; family Balaenopteridae; genus Balaenoptera; species Balaenoptera musculus. The sequence goes on from NC_045796.1 coordinate 20,605,389, forward strand.
TAGTTAGAATTCAGAGGTGGAATTTCAAATGCATTTATGTCCTGGGAACACAGAAATGCCTGAGTACTTGCTTAACAGTGATGTGTCCTCCCTACATACCTCTTTAGAGGGGTATATATAAGAAAATGAATCTGACTCACAGTATGACTCATCCATTCCAGCAGTTAAGTTTAAAACTCCCAGTCCCAGTAGTTGAATAATATCCCCACAGCAAGGCTGCCTGTTTAAAAAACTGTGTTGAGCATAAACCTCAGGCTTGAGGACCAAGTGTGATCTTTCACTCTCTCCAAATGTGACTCTTAAAGATACCAAGTTCATTTATTTCTAGAAAGAGAGAGAACAGCCAGCCTACCCAAGGTGAACCTGGCCCTGAATAGTCCTCTAACCTCTTGAAGAGAGGAAGTAGGAGGTACAGGCCCTGGAGAGAACCAGAAAACCTTCACGTATTTTTTAACACAAAATCACTCTGATTGCTAGTTAAAAGGTGGTTTAGAATGCTAGCCTTTGGCATACCTAATGCTTTTCTCCATTAGGAAAGATGGTAAAATGCATGTGTTTACACAGAAAAAGAACAGAAAAGATTTACGAATAAAATATTAAAAGTGGTTCTCTCTTGGTGGTGAGAGAACCATTCTCACCACCAAGAATTATATTCACATTTTATATTTTTTGTGCTCTTCTGTATTTTTCCCAGTGGAACTACATCATTTCTATAATCAGGAAAAAATATTTTTAATTATGCTTTTTCATATTAGCTTTGACTTTTAGTTTATGGTCATGTTAGAATGATATTCTATGTATCTTATGAAAGGCATTATGGCTTTTTAATTGCAGTTTTTATTTTTGATGGGGCAGGGAAACAAAGACATGAATTCTTTAGTTCCATTTTGTTTTTGTTTTTTAAAGTCTTTACTGAATTTGTTACAATATTGCTTCTGTTTTTTTATGTTTTGGTTTTTTGGCAGCAAGGACATGTGGGATCTTAGCTCCCCGCCCAGGGATCAAACCCGCACCCTCTGCATGGGAAGGCAAAGTCTTAACCACTGGACCACCAGGGAAGTCCCTAATTCCATATTGTTAATATACATCTTTCATAGGTGCAGGAGTTCTGATTTTTCAGTATTGTCAGCAGTCTCTGGTTACATTAACCAAAAATAGTCTATTTAAAAAAAAATTTCTTGGAAAGAAGGAAAAGTATTCAAAATTCATTATTTCATTTATTCCATTATTGAATTCATTTATCGACTGCTACACATTGGGTTTATAGAAATGAACAAAATATAGCCTCCGACCTCAAGGAATTCACAATCTAGTGGGAGAGGCTAATAAATTGACAATCATAAACAATTATATACATATACATATGCTACTGAAGCAGGTTCATGTTGCCCAACACACAGCAAGCCAAAAAGCTGAGACATCGAGGTTTGCAGCAAAGAGCAGTTTTCTTCGCAATGTAGCCAAGCAAGAGGACAGGAGAACCAGTCTCAAATCCACCTTCCTGAAGGCAAGGGGCTCAGGGTATTTATGTGATGAATAAAGAAGCAGGGCAGTCTGAGGTGTGGGAAGTGTGGGGAGCCTGGGGAAAAATGATTGGAAAATGGTGTGCAGGCATAACTAAACTACAGGTCCCTGCACATTCGAAAAGTCACAGAGTGGACCCTTGCACAGGCCCAGTTAAAGGGTAGGTGGCCCCATCCAGTCTTAACCAGCTCAGCTGTAACTAGATGCAGCTGACTCCAGGTTTCTGGAAAACGACTCAGGCAAACATCTTATTGTTTAGACTGCATGCCACTTGGAGGACATGCAAGTCGTAAGACAACCTTGGTTAGTAAGGCAGGTGAAATGGATTTGACTAATTACCCATGGTTTCCTATACAAGACACCTATATACATATATAGATGTATATGTATGTGTGTATGTAGGTGCACACACACACTATACATATATATATACACACACACACACACACATATACACACACACATATATATAGTTAGGGACAAGCTAAAAGGAACTCTTTCTAGAGGAGATGATGTTTAAGCTGAGTATTAAAGAACTCTAAGAGTTAACTTGGCATTCTAGAAGGGAGTAGAGGGAAAGATCTGTGCAGCAAAAATAACAGTATTTGCAAAGCTATCAATCTATGAAATACTTTGGGGCATTCAGGAAATTTCCACAAATTTAGAATGGTTGAAACAAGGAGCATATGTGAATATGATGGAAGATGAGCCTGCAATTAGATCACAAAGATTTTATAAATCCATTTTGAAGAAATTTGATTGAACTCTTTGCTAATGGAAGGCCATTAAACACTTTTAAACTTAGAAATCTCTATGTCACTTTAAATTCAAGGCACCCAAACTCAATACATCTAGTTTCCCTCTAAGACTAGCTCTCATCTGGTATTCCACTTTCCAGTGAAAGTCACCATCATCTGTGCCGTTTCATAAGCCAGAGAAATATGCAGCATCCGTCATACTAAACCTCTTCATCCCCATTTTCATCCTGTCACCAAACCACTACTAAAATGTCTCTTTAATCCATCAATTTATCTCCTCATCCACTGTTGCCACCCTAATCAAAGTTACCACTATCTCTCATCTGGACTATGATGGTAAAGAACTATCCAGTCTCCCCAGTTGATTCTCCTGCAATCTGATACATCAAAGCCAGATCTGTTCAAAATGCAAATCTAACCCCATCTTGACCACGTTTAAAACCTTCACAATGCTCTTATGATGAAAAGGGCCTATAAAAACCTGCATGGTTAAGCTCTCGCTACCTTTCCCAACTCATCTCAACTCACTCTCTCTGACCTCCAGCCATTCCGGCTTCCCTCAGTTCTGCAAACACAGCATGTTCCGCCTCCGCTGACTCCTGCTGCAAGCGGTTTCCTTGTTCTAGATTAACCTCCCTTCCCTCCTCTCTGCTTCTCATGTCTCTCCCCCATCTCAGGATGTCGCTCACTTTCCTGACATCCCTGTGTAGGTCATATGTTCTTTAGTGTGGTTACTTCATTATATGTCTTTCCCATTGAACTTTTCGCTCAGTATTGTATTTCTGGCATCTAATATAGGGTCTGACAAATAGTCGATGCTCAACAAATCTTTTTTAACAAACGAACGGATAACATTAACAGTTTGTGATTTTAAAAGTTTATTCTGCTAGCAATACAAAAAAATTTGCATGAATAAGATTAAAGGTAAGGATAGGGTTAAGAAATAAGTTTCATGATCAGACTAGAGATGATAGTTGTGTGAGCCACACATGGCAGTGAGAATGGAGAGGAGAGGGCAAATCTGAGCCCTATCAAGAAGTCAGAATCATCCTATGTGGCTAAGATTTCACTTTGAAACCAGGAAATACCTGTAAGCTTACAGGAATTGCTAGATGGCTGTCATAGAAATATTTAGATGCTCTAGGTCTTTGGATAAGGAATATTTCCTCAAAGCAGAAAGCATGATTCACTATTAATACATAAATTTCTTTTAACAATGACAAGAATTATCCTAAAGTAAATTTAAGTTGGTGGTATTTTGGGAGGGATGCAGTGGGGAAAGAAGAGAGATTTCAGAGCATGTGTATTTCAAAGGGTTTATCATGTGATATTGATATAACCCCACCCCTACTTCCACTTCTACTTATTGGCCTCTGATAAGCAATTTGGCTTGAATCCATTGGGGGTCAGAGATGACTATTACCAGAATGCTACCTGCAGCTTCACGAGTATGTCAACTCTGAGGAACTAGCGTTTTTTTTAATATTGTAAAGAGTTTATTTTAAATGAATAGACTAATATCCTGTTTAATTTATGTTTCAGATGTCTTAGGCAAGACTAAGCCACCATGGTGTAGTCTTAGGCCACAATGAATTCCCGAGAAAACTTGGGACTGTAGTCATCTATTTCAAAGGACTTAGAACAAACCTAAAGACCTGACTGTGACAGCTCCATGTCCTCGCTCTCAACTACTAAAACACAAAATTCAGCCAAGTAAATCTGAAGATAGGATTGGCTTCCTTCAGTGATTCATGAATCAGGCAGCATCCCATTTAGCAACTAGAAGGGTGCTCCCAGGGGATGTATTGATACAAATGGGAAGTTTTTTAGGAAGAAGAGTGGAGCAAGGGAGCAATTAGCAAAAGAAAAAAAGGATTATTTTTAGGACCAGACATCTTTTGGGGGGCGGGGATGGCAAGGGTTATATCAAGCAGATTACTTCTTCTTCCTCTGGAGGAGCAGGGAATGGAGAGGATCCACATGACATTACTTTATTGGTGCTTACCAGAAAATTCCAGACTAGTTGATTAACATTACATTTCTGGTGAAGGTCGAAACTGCAGTCAGGTCAGTTTTTACATCTAGCTTTGGTATCATGAGCTTTAGCACAAGTGACGTCATTTTGAGCCTGTGGTTTTTTTCCCTTAACACAACCAACCACAAGCATCGATTCAGCTCCTATACATACATCTCTAGGAATTTTCAGTGTGCTTTGTAACCCATGAATGTGCCTATTACGAACCATTAGCAGATATTTCTCTTTCAGTTAGAGTGCTTCTCTGTGAATGGGCTCATCTTCTTAAACGTGGAACAAGATTAAGAGCCATTCAAAGAGATCTGCAAGCTGTCTAGTAGGGATGCAAATGTGCAGGATATGGACAAAATGAGTAGCTCCACTTGTGAAACATTTGGATTACGGGAATTTAACTTAGAAAGCACTGCTACTTTCCACTTGAGAAAAGGTTTTTAATTTTCATTTCTTCATATTCTGACTCCATTTCCTCTCTTATTCCCAGATGTGGTTATGCATTTAGTTCTTGGCATTCTAATTTTCTGGTTCTACACTGTGTATCTCAGAGTTCTCAATTCACAATTCACTTTCTTAGCCTCACTCTCAACTCTTTCCTTTTGACTTCAAATTTACATCTGCTTCTCAGAGATTTAGTCCAACATCTCCAAAAGCACACTGGACATTTTCAACTCAAACTTAAGATGTCATGTATACACCAAGCACATCATTTTTCACCTACTCCCATCCAAAGAAACATTTTCTATCAGTGGTAGTAAACTTGGTGTCAGCCTTCACTTAACACTTTCTATGTTGCCTCATTCAGATGGGTAATCAAGTGCTACTGACTTTCCCACCGCATCCTACTACTTCTCAAACCTACCCTATCCACCAGCATTCCCTTAACCTTGCCCACCAATCACTTTCTCTGCTGACACCTGGTCATGGATTTCTTGCTCCCTAACCTTCAGCAGTCTCTCACAAATGTTTATCAATATCCCACCTCCCTCACTCTCAAAAGATGTCCAGGCTGTCTATCACAAGCTCCTTAAGTTTCTCTATTCTCCATCTCCAAATCTGTTTCTCTACCTAAGAGAAAAATACGTATTTTACATTTTCACTAGTGTATCCACTTCCCTGTGTCCTGAACCCTGTTTTTCCTCACTTTTCCCAGCATTTAATTCTATCATTTATCCTCTGTAGTTCCTTCATTTTCATTCATTCAATATCCATTGGTATTTTTTCCTTCATTTACAAATTTGTCTAGATTTTAAATTTCCTAAAAAAAAAAAAAACCTATTATACTCCTTCTAGCTACTGTTCTAGCTCTGTCTTTCATTTCTGAAAAAAGTTCTACAATCAAATTATCTCTGTATACTTTAACCTCAATTTTTTCTTCACCTAAATAACCATTTGTCAATACGTGATCAGCCATTACATTACTAATGAAACCACACCTTCAAAATCATTAATAACCTCCTAATCACCAAATTCAATAAACTTTTTCAGTCTCCCTTTTCCCTGACTACCCTGTATTATGTACCATTTAACTATTTTTTCCTTCTCTATCTCTTTTACCTGGTTTCCATGACATCACCCTCACTGCTAAGCAGATCTTTCCCTAACTTTGACTAATCTTTCTAATCCTTTATTGGTTCCCTAAAGTCTGTCTCCATAGCTACTTAAGCTTTTCTCCATGACCTTTTATTTTCCTTCATCTTCTCCACATTCTTGCTTGTTAATTTTTTTTTTTTCCTATTGCTTCTACTTCAGGACTCATTTCTATGGAAACAGATCCCAAGTTTTGTGTACCCTCTTCCCACACTACAGCCAATGATTCGTTACCACCACATTTTCCCAAATTCTACATGCCTAAACCCAAATTTACTATCTTCACCAAATGTCTCCATGTTTGTAGTGGACCCAGGATGTTTCCAGTTCCTCATTTACTAAGTGTACTTATTCAACAAACATTTACTAAGCTCATACTCTGTCATTTGAAGATCCAAATGGAAAACCAGAAACCACTCAAAATGTTCTACACAGAGAGAACTTAATACAGAAGATTTGTTACACAAGTGATGGAAGCCAAACAGGGGATGATGAAGTAACACATAGATCAGCAAAAGCTAATCTTGACTAGAATGATGAGGAGAGGAGGTTTTGGTAGAAGGTTCAAGATTTAAGATCACCCAGAAGAAGCTGCAACCATGGCAGAAGCTACAGCAACAACAACAAAAAAGATGCAGCTGTTGCCAGAGACGCTGCTCAAGCAGGAAGAGAGTGAGAAATACCCTGGATTCTCACTTCTTCTTGTCCTCCAGTGTCCGCTAGTGCCTCTTTCTGGACAAACCAATCCAGAAGCCAGTGGTCATTATAACCTGGAAAATGCAATCCACAGAAGTTACCCCTCTCCTCACAACTCCAGGGGAGGTTACACAGAGCAGAGTCAAAGAAGAGTGAAGAATGGATCTGAGAGCAAAACAAGCCAAAGATGGATCACGTTGACGCTATTCTTGCCTTTCTACCATATTTTATTCTCATACACCACCAGCAAGCTTCCACCTAATATGGTGCAACTCTTCTTTATGGAAAGTTGTTCTCATACTCTCCTCAAAGAAAGGAGACACAAAGATCCATCAGTCATTATTTTTATCTCAATAATTCATGAACTTCAGGTGATATGCAGTCATTCACATCTATTTTGGATGTGGCTTCTTATTGGTCTAGTGACTTGTGAACTAAATTGTAAAGTTTAGCACCACCAAATTCCCTTTACAAAAAGAGTACAGAAAGGAAAAGGGAAAGGGGAGAGAGAATATCCATAGCTCCTGCAGTCTCCATTTCAGTAACTGGTGTCAAGACCATAGCTGATTTTTTTAAATAGCAGTTTTACTGAGATATAATTCACATACTATACAATTCACCCATTGGAAATGTATAATTAAATGGCTTTTAATATTGTCACAGATAACATGCAACTGTCAGCACAATCAATTTTAGAACATTTGCACCCTCCCCCCAAAAGAAACCCTATATTCATTAACAATCACTCCCACCCCTTGTTGAAGATCTCCCCATTTCTTTGAAGATCAGTTTAAAATCCAGTCACCCCAGCTTTCAGGCACTACTCCAGACTCTGAAATTGGAAACATTTACTGTCTGGCCTATTCATTTGGATTCCCCATAGTGCTATTCATCTTTTTATGTATATGCTCTGTTTCCCCAATTAGATTATAAGTCTCTTAAGAACAAGACTCTTGTCTTGATTGAAGAGATGGAAAACATATTTAGAAATGTAGCTGCCTCACTGAATTTAATCCTCTTTTATTTGTTTTTTGATTAACTCATATTACTGAGAACTTTTCCCCTAACAGAGATTTTCTTCCTTAATCATTTCCCCCAAGAAAATAATTCAAAACTGATGGAATAGATTTAACCAGCAAATTTAAGGAGTGTGTGAAAACATGAAAATGGAACAGTTAAGAAAAACGCATCAGAAATTTTTTGTGATTCTCATCTATTGACAATATGCATTCAAGATGTGCTGGAAATGCTGATGTTTCTTTCGTTCCAGCATTACAACAGTGTCCCTTCACTGCGGTATATAACAAAGTGTGATACTAACACAAGGCGGGGAATAAAACAGTTTCATTTCGTCTCATATATGTTGAATTTACAACTTAAATATGGTGTTAGATGTAGTACACTTTTAATCAATTCTTTCAAATGTATAAACATTAATATGTGGCTTTAAATATGTAAAGACACCTTTCAGTCTGTTTCCTGAAATGAAACACTTGAATAATTAACACTTTTTTTCAATTTCTTTTTTTTTTTAATAAATATCAGGGTATTGGTAAGTAAACTTTCCTTTCTATACTTATCTTTTCCTTTCTCTTCCTTCCCCTTCCTTCATTCTTTCCCTTTTTTTTTTTTTTTTTTTGCCACACCACAAGGTATATGGGATCTTAGTTCCCTGACCTGGGATCAAACCCACACCCCCTGCACTGGAAGCGCGGAGACTTAACCACAGGACCACCAAGGAAGTGTCTTCTCTCGTCTGTTCTTACTTCCCTCTCACTCCTTTCATTCCCCTTAGGAAGACATTAGGACAACTTCTTATATTTGTTAGGAACAATCTTGAAAAGCTAAGAGAATTAAATTAACTGTGGAAGAAGAAGAAATTTCATATAAAATTAGTATCAGGTTCTCCCCATCTCTACATCTTATGGTCATCATGAAAATAATAACAGGTCATATATCCTACTTTATATTAAGCTCTGAAATAAATCCTTACCTTGAACAGTATTTTGAAATATATAACAACTTCCAAATTAGGCAACATCAGGTAACGTTTCTACAGTACTTGTTTTGTGGCTAGAATTGTGTAAATGTTGGGGATGTTTCACAGTCTGGTAGAGAAAGACACATAAATGAAATAATGGCAACACGGTGATAAAAGTGCTGTCTAAAGTGCCATGGGAGCACTGAGCACAGTCATTCGTTTCACCAGTATTTCTGAATGCCATGTTTGTGCCAGGTACTATTCTAGATACCGGGAATACAAAGTTATTTTCCCTCAAGCAAATCATGGTTAATACAAAATTACCCTACAGTGTAACAATCAATTGCCAAGTTAAAGCTGAATACAGAATGTCGTGGAAACCAGAGGATGGAACTAGAACAGAGGGGGAGATTTCGGGAATGTCACAAAAACTCTGGAAAAGAGTTCACTGCAGAGTGGAATCTTAAATGATGAGTAGGAGTAGAATGTACTTGATCTCATAAGAAAAAGGGTGTGTGGAAATAGGAAGGATAAGAACAGACCATGCCATGCAGAAAAGATCTTTATAGAGAAGTAAACAATGTGCTGCCTTAAAGGACCAAAAATTGGCATCTCTGAATTTCAAGGGGCTCCTGAAGAATCTACAAGAGATAAGACCGCAAGCAAGACTGAGAAGCAAGGAAGAATCAGGTCATGAAAACCTTCTGTGCCGTGCTTAAGGACCATAGATTTTATCTTGAAGACAACAGGGAGGCACTGAAGAATTAAAAGAGGAATAACATGATCAGCTTTATTTTTTAGAAGAATCAGTCTATGTCTGCAGTGACAGGCTGTATTGGTGGATTGAGGGTTGTGGGAAAGGTAAGGGAGATAGAGGGAGACCCACAAAGAGTCTTTCTTGCCGCTCCCCAGGTGAGAAATGGTAAGTGCTTGAATTAAGGCAGTGACAATGGGTATGGAGAAGAAAGTAAGAAGGTTAGAGCGAATTTAGAAACAATTGTGCTTGTTTCTAATTGTGTAAAAAGGGTATAGAAGAGGGAAAACTTAAGGATAATTAGATGCCTGGCTTGTGCAACATGTAAGGAATTGGGCAGAGGAATAATTGGGGTGGGAGGGAGAGAAATGACTTAAATTTTTATTTTATTTTCTTATATCTTTATTGCAGTATAATTGCTTTACAATGTTGATAGTTTCTGTTGTACAACAAAGTAAATCAGCTATAAGTATACATATATCCCCATATCCCCTCCCTCTTGAGCCTCACTCCCACCCTTCCCATCCCACCCCTCTAGGTCGTCACAAAGCATCGAGCTGATCTCCCTGTGCTATGCAGCAGCTCCCCACTAGCCATCCATTTTACATTTGGTAGTACATATATGACAAATGACTTAAATTTTGCACATAGTACGCTTAACATTAAGAAAGGGGTTGGTGCTGGATATGTGTGTGATAAGGTATGGATGAGACCACTAAGACCAGCAGAGAGCATCTATAGAGTAAGAGAAGAGGAGACTTGAACCAAAACAGGAGCCCAAGATTCCTGCAGAGGAAGAAAGAACTGATAAAGGGCAGATAAGCAGTTAGACAGAAAACTAGAGAGGGTGTTAGAACCACATGAGTAGTCTCAAGAAGGAGTAAGTGAACATGTCAAATTCCACAAGGAGATAAGTATTTATTCCTTTTTTACTTTTCCGTTTTCTACATTTTTTTCTACCTCCAGCTTATATTTTAATATATAAAACCTCTCATATATAACCACCAGCACTCCATCTTTATCCTATCCTGCAAATTATTTTATTAGAAAAAAATCTATTTTTAAAGCCATGTGGGATGACAAAACTTGTGCTTTAGAAGGTCAGTCTAACTGAGAGCAGTTTGGAGGCTCTAATAATAGCCCCAGAGACGACAGAGAGAAGGGAATGGATTCAGTAAATATCATGCTTATTGAATTGATAGAATTTTATATTTAAATTAGAGGTAAAGAGTGAAGGAAATGAAAGAGCCACAGATATTTAGAGATATCAGGCTTGAGTATCTGGAAAAGTGAGATCTGAAAAACAATGCAGGCATTGGGCTGGGGAGGGGAAAGGCAGACGACAATGAAAGGCAATCCAGTCTGTTCTCCTAAGTGTATTCTATTTGCTTTTCACCCCAGACATAGTCTGGTAGTAATGGGTGCTACTCATCAAATATTTCTGGCTCTCCAGCTCCATGGCATATGGTAGAAATGCGCTTCTTTCCTGTACTTATGGATGAGTGCACCTCGTGCTAAGATTTACCCAATCAGTTGTGAGCAAAAGGAACCAGAGCACTTTCTTGCTTATGTGAGACTCTCCAGAGCTCCTTTCCTTCCCTCACTACAACCGTCCACGTTTGAGTTGGCAGCTATTCAGGCAGCCTGAGTACTTGAATAATAACGATGAGCTGCTAACCCACAATAGACACATATCATGAATGAGAACTAAAATTTGTTGCTTAAAGCCACTAAGTCTGGGGATACCTCAGCATAACCTAGCCTATCCTGACAGACACATACTCCCTGGGTGATTTCATAAACTCCCATATCTTCAGCTGTCACTGTGCACTGATGAAATCAGTTCCACAACTTTAGCTTTCAGTCTTGAAATCCAGACCCTTATTTCTAGCTGCCTGTAGGATGTCACAAGCATTTCAAATTGACCATTCTAAAACTGAACTCATTAATAGTGACTATATTTTATTTCCAAGCACTTACTCTGTCCCAAGTGCTTGCCATACCTTTTACATAAATTATACCATTTCATTCCTATAATAAATCCAAGGGCAACATACCATTATATCCCAGCTTTAGACTGTAAATCCTAAGGAGAACAGGAAGTGGTAAAGGAGATGAAGTAGATGCTCTTAGAGCAGTAGAAGAAGAACCAAGAGAGTCAAAAGAAAAGGGAGGGATAACTAATGTGAAATATCACAGATAAGTCAAAGGAGGTAGAAATAAAGTGATTCCAATGCTTTGCAATTAGGAACTTACTGGTAACCTTCAAAGGAACACTGAGGTAAGGAGTAAAGGAGATACGAGGCGGTGGAGAGGGTGAATACAGAAAACTCAAGAATTTTGGTGATATCTAAGGGAACAGAGGAGATAAGGTATCAGCTGGAAAAGGTTGGAAGGTTTAATTTGGGGATTGTTTATAAAGAGATGCAGGCATGTTTATAGGCTAAGATGAGAATTTAAACATATAGGAGAGAGAATGAGAGAATAGTTGATGATGCAAACTTCAGGAAGAACTAGACAGAAATGGTACCATGAGCACAGATGAAGGATTTAGAGTTAGGCAGGAGGAGGAATTTCTATTCTCCTGAAGTTAAGTAAGAAAGGGTACAGGCAGGTTTGAGGGGAGGAGTCAGGGTTTAAAACAGTTCATGCTGATGGTCTCCAGAATCCTTGTTAATGTGGCAAGGCCAGCTGCTCAGAAATCCAGGAGGAACGAGCAGAGCGTTCACTTAAAATATTTATTTGATAAATCAAAACTGTAAACTTATAAGAAAAACAATTAAAGGAAGTGAAAATAAATCCCTCCTCGCATTAAAAAAAAAAACCTACTATTTTAACCATATTTAACTGTACAGTTCAGCAGCACTAAGTACATTCACATTGCTGTGCAACTCCTCATCATCTCCTGAATTCTTTACCTTCCTAAACTGAAACTCTGTCCCCATTAAACACTAACTCCCCATTTCCCCTCCCCACCCGTCCACCCTCCTGCCCCTGGCATCTACCAATGTATTTTCTGGCTCTATGAATTTGACTATTCTAGGTACCTGGTGTAAGTAGAATCAAACAGTATTTGTCTGTACCTACTGTATATTGGAATGACATGATACTTCTTAAAACTGTAGGAAACTTTTCCATGATAAAAAAAAAAATTTATTTGAACTTAGAAAAATAATCAGGTTAAAAATAAAACATTAAAGATGCAAATTGGAAAATACTTTTTTAGAAAATAGTAAACCCCATAATGAGTGAAGAGTGAGTGCTGATTCTTTGTCATAACCACCTTCTGTTTAATCATTCATGAAGCTATGTATCACAGGATGATTGGAGCGTACAAGTAATCTTGAACTTCACTGTTGTCAATAGTTTTAATTTCCTCTAGGAATAAGCTTTTTGTTAGAGCTACTGATTTGTCCCTGATGTGTGATTTAAGTGGTTTCTCAAAGTGGGAAGAAGACCAGTCAGGTAGAAAGATCATTGAACAGAGACTTAGCAGATCTCACCCCCAACCTAGTTCTACCACCAGTTAGTCATCGTCTCCTGAAAACTGACTCACTTCTCCATCCACAAGACCGTTCCAGTTTTAACTACTTACTTCTACTCTACCACCTCACCTTCCCATCTCCATGTATAGCAAAAGGGCTCCTGACCTTTTAAAAAATATGACTCAAGAGAGCAAAGCATTTCTGGATAAATTCCAAACTGCAACACCGGTCTTTGCTAATCAAGAACTTCTTCTCCTAACTGTAAATATGCCCTCAATGGTCCAAAGAGGTCATGGACCCAGCGACTTTCTGGCACATGTGCTGGCATAGCACAGAAGTCAAAGAGTTTCCCAATAAAGTGTAAGAAAGTGTGTATGATCCTGTCAGAATGGCTATCATCAAAAAGAACACAAATAACAAATGTGGAGAAAAGGGAACCCTCGAACACTGTTAGTGTAAATGTAAACTGGTGCAGCCATTGTGGAAAACAGTATGGAGGTTTCTCAAAAAACTAAAAACAGAACTACCATATGACCCATTAATTCCACTCCCGGGTATATATCTGAAAAAAACCAAAGACATTAATTCAAAAAGATACATGCACCCCAATGTTCTTAGCAGAATTATTTACAGATGCCAAGATGTGGAAGCAACCTAAGTGTCCATAAACAGATGAATGAATAAAGAAGATGTGGTATATATATACAATGGAATAATACTCAGCCATAAAAAAGAATGAAATTTTGCCATTTGCAGCAACATGGATAGACTTGGAGGGCATTATGCTAAGTGAAATAAGTCAGACAGAGAAAGACAAATACTGTATGATATCACTTATATGTGGAATCTAAAAAATACAACAAACTAGTGAATATAGCAAAAAAGAAGTCTCACAGATATAGAGAACAAACTAGTAGTTACCAGTGGGGAGAGAGAAGGGTAGAGGGGCAATACAGGGGTAGGGGATTAGGAGGTACAAACTATTAGGTATAAAATAAGCTACAAGGATATATTGTACAACATGGGGAATATAGCCAATATTTTTAATAACTATAAATGGAATATAACATTTATAATAGCTATGAAATTGTGAATCACTATATTATACACCTGTAACTTATATAAAATTGTACAGCAACTATACTTCAATAAAAGAAAAAAAGAAAGTGTGTATGTGGCTGTGAGTAGTATGTGTCTGTGCATGTGTGTATATGTGATATATGCATTAGTATGATACAAAATGCTATAATAAATAAATCCTATAATGTAGTAGTTTAACGTAAAAGTCATTTCTTCTCTCTCATGTAACAACCCAATGCAGGTGTTCCTGGCTGGTGAATGTTTTTCCCTTGGGGAGTAGGTGGTCCAGAGACCCTCAGTCCCAACATTTTGTGACTCTACCATACCCTAAGTTCTCAGAGTTCACTGCATCCAGGAAGAAAGGGGAAGAGAGGGTAGAGAAGGCATTTCTTAAATGAGGAATGATACACATCACTTCCTTGGTGAAGTACTGATCATACGGCCTCCCCTTGAAGGAAGTGAGGCTGGTAACGGTGGCTCTTAGCAAGGCACCATTTCCCACCAACAATATGGAAGGTGAAGCATAAATATTTATGAACAGTGAGCCACCTCTGCAGAGCCAGTCCCTCTACTACACCCTTCTTCCCACACAAAAAACACACTCACTGCCTCCCCAAAGAAGTCAACCCAAAGTCCCATCCAGTCACTGTATCTGGGACAACGTCCAAATCCCTTTATGGTGTATGGTGTTCTCCATCAGGAACAGGTGTGTCTCCTTGTGGGTCGTGACCCACAGTCCAATTAAGGTTTCCTTTGTGTAAAGGGGAGAATGGTGATACTTAGCAGCCATGGTCCACAGCAATAAGGAATCTTTCCAGGAAGAAACAATAAAGACCCTCTGCCTTCGCAATGGAAGAAGTTACATGCTTTGACTCTGCTTCTGCTTTTTCTGAGAAACTCCCTTGTCCATAGCTCTCCATAGCCCCTGGTTCTGTTCCCTGGGAGTTTCTTTTTGTCTATTGTCCTCCATGGTCACCTTTGAACTGGGCATTGGGAAGTGTTCCCTGCTTGGAGGCTACGGCTTCTTCAGCGCATGTCCTGATGGTACCTTCAGGCTGATTTATAAGCACAGGACTTTTTTAGTCCAGGCTTGTGATGACTTCGACATTTCAATTCTCTTAGGCTTCTGATACAATTGTTTCTATTCAGCTCCATGTGCCAAGAGCCTGTGACATTATTACTCAACATTGCTCAATTTTATGGCTTTCATGCTCCCAAGTCTTTCATCTTAATGGTAGTTTCTTTGAGGCCACCTAAAAAATAGACTTGGGTGAGAAAGAAACATTCTTAATTTCTTTGTTGCAAGAGGAAAGTTTCTGTTTAACTACAAAAATCATAATATGTCTTTGTTCAAACTTCTATTCATTCTTATTACTTAGTGTTTCGAGTCCAAAACCATTAGATTTTCCAATCCTGAAAGTCCCAAATTTTGAGAAACTTCCCTATTATTTCTGCTCAAAGTCTCCAACTCTTGCCTATGCTCATCTTCTAGCTTTTGATGGCTGTGGCATTCCTTGGCTTGTGGCCACAGCACTCCAGTCTCGGTCTCTCTAGTCACATTGCCTCCTCCTCTTGTGTGTGTGTGTGTGTGTGTGTAAGAGTTCTTGTAGCCTCCCCTCAGCATTTCTTTCACTTTCATCATGACAAATATTAGACAACAAAACCCTACCCAATCCAGATTTGGTCACAACTGAAACTCACAACTTAATAAAAGGAGGAGCATATTCAGGGCTTCCAGCTATGAGGCTCTCAATCCCAGAATCCTTATTAATTAAGCACAGTTTCCTATTTTCTTATGCTGCAGACGAGATCTTTCTACCCCTCCATGCCTCGATGTCTCCTTGAGGGCTTGGGAATTTATCAGATAAAATTGCTCAGCCTGGCCTCCTACTAAGAACTCAGAGTGAGAGGAGTTTTATGGGCAGAACTCTGAGCCGTGTCCTTGAGTGAAACAGTCAATGTCATCTCAACCCTGCAGTTGCCTTATTAAGGAGGTAAACAAAGTGAAGGAGTGGGTTGGGGCTCTGAGAGAAGGAGGAATGAAGAGAACACCTGCTTCATGCTCTGTTGTTGCTGGTAAAACAAACAAAAGCCCAAGGTTTTCATATACATGAGGCTGTCTTTGTTGCAATATCTTGTCAAATAAATTGAGTCTTTAATGTGCAGTATGTTTCCCGCCCCCTCCCAAACTTTCACTATCAAGAAGATGCAGTATCAAAGGACTGCACACACTCAATTTCACGAACCAATAAGCACAGCTTTTGCATTAATTGCCATTTCGGCTCCTTGGAAAAGAATGACAAGAGTTATCAGGAAGATGTTCATTATTGCCAGGCTTTATCTGATGGTAATGGAAATCTGGCCAGTCACAAATTGAAGATTCCCAAATGAGGACCAGCTCTCAATTGAGAGAACAGGACTGGCTGCTCCCAGATGGTTCCTTGCACATTTTATTAGCAAGAACAGCTACAGGTAAAATTTCTCCTTCGTGCAGCTTTCTCTCCATTGGCTTCCTGGCTCAACAGAATGCCGGTATTTCTGGTTCTGACCCTGATACCCAGTTCAGATGTCTTGTGGTCATGACCATATTCCGTGACCTGTGCCCTGGGCCGTCACTGGAAGATCCAGGCAAGGGCTCAATCTTGCCCAGACTGAATCAGTCATTAGGCTGTCCTCTATGCCTAATGGTGAGGTCTGGGGACTGACATTTACTGGAGCTGAGTTGAGGTGATGGCAAGAGTTGAAGATAGAAAGGACATTAATTTCTGCTTCTGAGACTCCAGAATTGCACTAAGATCTTCTCTTCCAAACTCCAGGATGTTCAACTTTTTCTTTAATTTCATGAGCTTCCCTAATATCTCTCCAATGAATTCCTTTTTTTCTTCAAGCTAGAAAGGATTGGTTTCTGTTTCTTGCAACTTAAAGGAATCAAATTAATATTTCCTTCGGGGTGTAGCTTAGAAACCATGAAGTTCATTATATTTTCAGCATATTGCTGAAAATGAGTTCTAAATCCTCCTGGAGAAGGGCCTCAACATTTTCAGTATATATATTACCTTCCTTACTCTCTCCTCACTTCCCTTGAATCTTAAAAACAAATTTCAGGAGACTTGAAAATTTATCACTCTTCCTAGAGACTTGACCTGTTCCATAGCAGAGTGCAGATGGAGTCGGGCATACCCAGCAGAAGACAGAATATTAACTGGAGCACAGGTTTAGAGAGAATCCTGTGTTCTGGATGCTTATCTAGAAACTTCTCCTGATACCCGCACCCCACCCCCACGTACCACCCAAGGCAGCTTCACAACAAATTCCCCTTGAACCGAAGACAGTGGATTTCCATCAAAAGCCACAAGCATGGCACCACAGTGACTTCTATGCCATCCAGTGAGCCACAGGCATGCCCTCTCCAATGAGGTCTGGATCTCAGTTCTGGAAGGGTCCTTTTCCTGGGGCTCTGCCAGCCCTCAGGATAGCGGCTGATCCTTACCTTTACTATTCTTGTACTCTAAGGTTTACTTCCTTCCTATTAATCAATCTCTCATTATATCCATCTTCTGTTATAGTTGACAATCTTTATACTAAACATCTCTTTTAATAATCTCTGTGTAGTTTTTGTCTCCTAGTTGGACACTGACTGGCTGATATAGTTAATATCATATATTAATTAATATGAGGGTTAATATTATGTGTCAACTTGACTGACCCGTAAGATTCCCAGATATCTGGTTAAACACTATTTCTGAGTGTGTCCATGAGGGTGTTTCCGAAAGAGATGAGCTTTTACATTGTTAAACTGATTAAAGCAGATGCTGCTCCCCAGTGTCGGTAGGCACCACCCAATCTGTTGAGGGCTTGAACAAATCAAAAAGGCAGAGGAAGTTTGAATTCACTCTATATCTACCCTTGGCACTCCTGTCTCAGACTTTCAGACTCAAGCTGGAATCTACATCATTTGTTGTCTGGTTCTCAGGGCTTCAAACTACACCATCGGATTCCTGGGACTCCAGCTTGTAGATGGCAGACCATGGGGCTTATCAGCCTGCATAATCATGTGAGCCAATTCCTCATAATAAATTTCATTATATCTAGATACAGATATAAACCTCTATATATCTTAAATAGAGCTATATATATATAATAAATATCATAATAAAAATAAATATATCTGTTGCTTTTGTATCTCGGGAGAACACTGACTAATATACCCCATTTTAGAGATGAAGAACTGAGGCTCAAATAAGGTAAATAAGACACCTATGGTCACACAACTACTTAAGTGGAAGAGACAGAATTAGTACCAATTCTGTCTGACTACCAAGGCTGTCCTCCGTGACCTGGAAATTCCCACAGCCCACATAATTCTGTACACATTCAGTAATTTAATGGAGCAATTGCAGATAACGCCTTTAGGCTTAATGTCTTCTAAACCAGTGCTCCTCAGGGTTGTTTATGGACCTATGCCAGTTTGCAAACTGTTTGCTACCAATGTGCAATGAGATAAGTACAAAAATTGAGTCTAAGCATGTAGATACTGCTACAACATCCAAGTCCATTTGTATTGTATTTTACAAAAGTATTAGGTCCACAACAAAGTAATAATTTTAAAAAATAGCTAGGTCCTTTCCCACAGATAAGTTTTCTAAACCTTGGGCTCAATATTAAGTCTAAATGTACTTTTGTAGTTGTTGCTGCTCTTTGAATCATATGTTGAAAACCTCTTATCAGGGTGGGGATACAAGGTGATTATAGCTGGTGTAACTGTTACAGAATATAGATGTGTAATAAAGCACATATGAGATTAATCATCTTTGCATAGTGTTTAAAAGTAGACAGATCTACAGAGGACTTACAGAACTTTTTTTGGACTTCACAATGTTTATCCATATTAGTATAAGCCCCAATGTATTCCCCGACTTCTCTATCAATAATCAGTTAAGGAAATTTCAAGTAAACAGTCTAGATAAAACATTAAGTAGATATATTAAATTACTTTGATTCAAGGTGTGGTATAAATATATATATTCAAATATAATAATCTGAACATTATGTATGTCCCTAATTCTCAATATATTTCCTCTTAAACTTAGATTTTAATACATTAACTGGTCATCATATATTTACTGAGTGACAGCTTACATGCACAGACTGAGCTAGTCTTTGTAGTGACACAGAAGTGATATGAAATAGCCTTGTGTAGTTTCTAATCTGACCCAATCTCAGAGAGTAAAATGGAAAAGCAGCAATGGAAGTTAGCAGTTAACAAAGGATTAAGTTCTGTGTAATAAATGACAAATACTCCAGAAGGTCAGAACACACAGGAATCAGTAAGTGCTGAGGTGATGAGGCCATGGAAAAGGAGGCTTTGAGTTGGTCCCTGACCATATGCTGTGGCTAAAATGACCTGACCTGATTTGAGAAACAGCAAAAGCAGCACAAAGATACCCAGGTGTAGAAACACTGTAAACCCATATAATGTCTCAGAAATTACCATGGGGCAGCTCATGCAGAGTGCAATTTAGAAAATGAATACTAGAGTCCAGTTGCTCACCACCCATAGCACAGAAATCTTACCTTTCCTTTAGATTCTAATAGATATCACCATGGAAAGGAGCGTGAGTGTTCTAGGTTTTCTCCTGCAGAAAATATAAAAGGCTTACGGCTTCAAACACAGAAATCTTACCTTTCCTTTAGAAATAGCACAGAAATCTTACCTTTCCTTTAGATTCTAATAGATATCACCATGGAAAGGAGCGTGAGTGTTCTAGGTTTTCTCCTGCAGAAAATATAAAAGGCTTTACGGCTTCAGTCTGGTAACTTTTTCTCTGGCTGATTCTCCTTGACTACTAAATAGAGGCATGATTTTAAGGGGGCAGGAAAAGATTTTATTGGAGAGGGTTGGGATAAATTCACTTATAATTCTGCCTCTCTTACAAACATGTTGCATTTAACAGAATTCCCTGGCTGAAGGAACGAACTACCCCTATAATGACAGCTTCCCCTTAAATTTCTTCTTAAACATGCTTAAAAGAAAAAATATATTTAAACACATTACACATACTCCTGTCGTCTTAATTAAAAGGCATTAAATATAATGTTACTTCGAGGGGGGACAGAATCAAAGAACACAAAGACTATGCCCCTATACTCAGTGGAATGGATTGGAATTTTTTATGTTTAAAAAAACTTCTTCATGTTTAGATTTAGAATATTTGCCATCCTTGCTGTCAGGCTCTATTTTTTTTCTTAAATTATAATTAGTGCCTTTGCTTTTGCAACTGCAAGTTCTTTACCCTTTGTTATTTACTTCTTTTCCACTGAAACAAGTTAATAAAACAAGTAACCAAACATATTAGAATTGTGCCCAGAATAAGGGTAAATGGGTTTTGAATGAAAATTTGAATTACTCCTCAAGAAGTTTAGGTCTTTGACATACATTACTTGACTTTTTATTTGGAGAAACATACTAACACTCTCTCAGAGATTATAAAAAAGTTTATTTTTTATCATAGAAAATTGAAAACATCAAAATAGAAAGTTTAAATGGTCATAATGCCACTTCCTGGAGACAATTTCATTTCTATATCCCAAAGAAGCTGAGCTGGACTTCCGGGGTGGTATCATCATCCAAAGTCTGTCTGTTACTGCTCATCCGAGATAGGCCTTAAGAAGACTTTGATTCCCAGGAAATGTGACTCTTCATTCCTGCCGTCTATAATTTGATGTCTTCAAAAAAATTCTACCCCACTCATCAGTCTCCCAGTCCCAGAGAGGCCAAGTTTATAAAAACAATCATAAAGTAGAAAGGTACACCCTTTCAATCTGCTGTTCCCATACTGATTTGCTGTCCTTCAAATGCTGGCACTTTTCAAAACTACTAAATCATCCTCATTTTAGATAAGTGTATCATATTCTATAAAAGAAATGTGTTACTTCAATCTTAAGAAATCAGTTGGATTTTAGCCACTTTTGATCAGTGGTTCCTGTAGAAATAAAACCATTAAAGAAAAAAAATTGTTCAGCCTTGGTTAAAATTAAGAGAAATGTAGCACCCAATCGTATCTAATAAGCCTTAGGAGAAAGCATCCTGCTGACATAAGTCTATTATAGTTGTGTGTTGGAAAGATAAAGTACAAAAGGTAAAAAAAATAGTAACATTCTTTGAAAATAGGATCATAGTGAACAAAGGGCACTGATAAAAGATGATCCTGGTGAATAAAAGGTCTCTCAATTTATACCCTTACAGGTCCTGTCTTGTTATCTCTACTGAGAGCCAGAAGAGTGCTTCTAAGATATTTAACTGTTAACCATGAAGTTTCTGCTTAAACTCTCAGTAATATAACCTTCAACCACAAAGCATATAAATATCACAAGGCTCATAAAAAATTTTGATTTATGAAATAAAATTCATTCCCATAATTTACAGAAGAGCACTCCAAGCGTTGTTCTTGATAACCCTTTTTATTTGCATATCGTTCCCTACCTTCTGCTAATCAGATACATCTTTGCATCTAATTTTCTCTGCAGATTCTAATCTAAGTGTACAACCAGAAGGCTGTTTTCTTCCACATTCCTTAAAACTAGTCTGCAGAGTTTCACTGGTCTGCACATTCATTACGCAAATAATTATCGAACACCTATTTTGTGCCAGGTAAACATAGCTCTTTTCCCCAACACTAAATTTATTTAAATTTATAGACTATCTATCCTGATATTATGTTCTTCCTCCTGTTTAGGGATTGAAATATGGTGATACAAAATGAAATCGCCTCTTTTTAACATCCTTACTTGGCAAAATAAAATGCTAACAACCCAGTGCCACTCTCCAAATGTGTATTTGCAATATTATTGCTCCATGAAATCCAAAACAGCTACAACAACCGATCCTGCTCCTTCCCATCATCCCCAGACTATGTCTATTTATTGCTATATTTTCAGCATCTAAACCTGTGACTTCCAATTTATGTTTATTGAATACATGATTACTGGATGGGTGGATGGACGTATCCATCTCTTTAAGCCAGGCAAATTACTGATTAAAAAGACCCAAAGTTGGACTAAACCAGGGAACCAAGATGTGCCAGATGTGTCTAAATAGACCACCATCCATTAATAATAATAATAATAGTTATCATCATTACTATTAACTGCTTAGCATATGCTGTACTGCTCTAAGTACTTTGTGTATGCTAACTCATTTAGACTCCAAAATGAATCTAAAGAAAATAGTTTTATAACCCCATTTCACAGAGAAGAAATTGAATTCAAGAAGATAAGAAACATGTTTAAGTGGAGGAGCCCCAGATTCCACTCTTAATGACTATGCTATGCTGCCTCCCTTTAACAAGGAGAACAATAAGAAAATAAAACAGAAAAGAGTACAGAAAATTCACCAGCAACCTCCATCCAGTCCTCATCAAGCTCACTCTCATGTGGCATGAGCTGCAAATTCTAACTCATGGCAATGCTACTCTATATTAATCATAACATCAAGCAGCATTTTTATTTATTTCCAAATGTTATTAGTCATAACATCAAGCAACACTTATTTCCAAATTTTCTGCTGTGTTTTTTTAGATACATCCCTCAGAATCCATTCTGTCCTTCACAGGGCCTAGCATCATGTCATGTTCATAGTAGGCACTCAAAAATACTTTTCGGATTTGACTAAATTATTTTGGAGTTGCTAAGATTCGAATCTCACAGGTGCATTCTGCAAACCCACACAACTGAAGGAATAAGATTAAAGCACAAAGAAGCAGAGGGACAATTCCTGACATAATGGAACATCTTGAGGGATTAAAACAAACGTATAGAAATCACCTGAGGTTCTGAAAACTTGATTAATTATTTCAGGAAAACCAGGAAAATACATCAACCCCGACAAAGCTTCGAGCAAAAGCTTCATTATGCAGTACTTGGTACATTGAAAGTACACCATTAACAGTACTTATTAACCAATGGCTGCTCAATGTTACATAAATTATTGTCATGAGAACTATTCCTTCAACAATAAAACTATGAAAACCACAATTTCCCTGACAGATGAACAAAGCCTTATCATTTGCTATTCACAATGAGTTTAATGTTTACCCCTCAGCAGTCATCACAGACAAGGCATCTGTGTAGCAGTGCAGTCGCTCCCCAACTTAGAAACGAGGTGCTCCAGAAGAACACGGGAAGTGGGCTGTCTGAACTCCAGGAGGCTTTGTCCCCAAGAGGCAAACACATACATGTGGGCTGGAGTTCTACACGTGTCCACAAACACCTAAATTACTCATGATTTGGTTAAAATGCACAATATTGGGAGAGGGGGAGAAAATATCATGTCTATATTCATAATTAAACAACAGGAAAGGTAATAAGACTGAGGAAAGAAACTCAGTCTGAAAAAGAACCCGTGGACAGTGTCAAGGGCTTCAGGGCTGAACACACTGCTTTGTTACTTCACTCTGTTAATGAACTTCACTTCCAGCCCTCTCTGCTCCTGTCTCACAGACTCTTCTCTCTTCCTCCATCTTTCCAGGCTCCTCTGAGCCCAGGATCTCTGACATGCTGCTGCTTCTGGCTTTGAAGCTCCTCTCCTCCACCCACCTTCCCCACATCACCTGGCTACCCCATACTCATCCTCAGATCTCAGACTAGGGGGCCATCCAGATGAGATCTGGCCCTTCTAAGAACACAGCATAGCATCCTGGGCTGAGAATACATGCATTTAATCTCTATCATAATTATTAGGAATTAGTACAGTTACTTGTTCTGAGTATTTCTTTAACCCTGTCTCCCCAACTAGAGACAAGCTCCATGATATCAGGGACACTGCCTGTCCTTGTCACCTCTATGCCCACATTACATAGCAGAGGCCATGCTCAATAAATATTATTTGTTGTGTTCATGTATTTTTAAAGCAATCCTCCCTTTTCTTGATAAAAATGTAATATTCACATGATTCTTACACCATGAAATAGTTTGAGGATTTTGTCTTAGAAATGCAACAGAGGAAGAGAAAAGGAATCTTCCTTAGAGGGCTGAAAAGAAGGAAAATTAGATTTTTTTACAGTGGAATAAGCATTGGAGAAAACAGTCAAAAGAAATCAGCTAATACATCCTCTGAATGCTCTCATTTCAGAGGGAGGAAGCAATTGGTAGGGAAGAAATCATTGCATTATACAGTTTCTAGAAGGGACCAGAAGGAAGTATCATGCAGATAGCCTAAGGCTGTCTGAATCAGGGAGAGGGTTTACAGGGTAGAATGAAGGCAAGACACATCTGGCAATTCATGTTTAGTACAAACACAAATTAAAGGTTTGTAGCTCAGGAAATGGCTTTTCAGGGAAGTACTCTTTTGACTTGGCAAATATAATTTAGCTTATTTTTTTTTTTTAACATCTTTACTGGAGTATAATTGCTTTACATTGTTGTGTTAGTTTCTGCTGTATAACAAAGTGAATCAGCTCTATGTATACCTATATCCCCATATCTCCTCCCTCTGAGTCTCCCTCCCACCCTCCCTATCCCACCCCTCTTGGTGGTCACAAAGCACCAAGCTGATCTCCCTGTGCTATTCGGCTGCTTCCCACTAGCTATCTATTTTACATTTGGTAGTGTATATATGTCAATGCTACTCTCTCACTTCGTCCCAGCTTACCCTTCCCCCTCCCCGTGTCCTCAAGTCCATTCTCTATGTCTGCGTCTTTATTCCTGTCCTGCCCCTAGGTTCATCAGAACCTTTTTTTTTTTTTTTAGATTCCATATATATGTGTTAGCATACGGTATTTGTTTTTCTGACTTACTTCACTCTGTATGACAGACTCTAGGTCCATCCACCTCAATACAAATAACTCAATTTCATTTCTTTTTATGGATGAGTAATATTCCATTGTATATATGTGCCACATCTTTATCCATTCATCTGTCGATGAACACTTCCATGTCCTGACTATTGCAAATAGAGCTGCAATGAACGTTGTGGTACATGACTCTTTTTGAATTATGGTTTTCTCAGGGTATATGCCCAGTAGTGGGAATGCTGGGCCTTTTGTTAGTTCTATTTTTAGTTTTTTAAGGAACCTCCATACTGTTCTCCATAGTGGCTGTATCAATTTACATTCCCACCAACAGTGCAAGAGGGTTCCCTTCTCTCCACACTCTCTCCAGCATTTATTGTTTGTAGATTTTTTGATGATGGCCATTCTGACCCGTGTGAGGTGATACCTCATTGTAGTTTTGATTTGCATTTCTCTAATGATTAGTGATGTTGAGCATCCTTTCATGTGTTTGTTGGCGATCTGTATATCTTCTTTGGAGAAACGTCTATTTAGATCTTCTGCCAATTTTTGGATTGGGTTGTTTGTTTTTTTGATATTGAGCTTTAGCTTATTTTTTAACTTTTCTTCATTCATTTAATAATTTTTTTTCCCAAGCACCTGCTATATTATCAAATCCTGAGTTAGGTCTCAAAGGTACAAGATTTCCCTTGCCAGAAGGAAAGGGAAAATGTGAACCGGGTCAAGAGAGCTGCCACTGGGCAGAGGTGGCTTTTAAGCTAACACTGAGTGAAAGGAGTTTGTCTCTCCAACAGAGAAGGAAAGGTGCTCCTGGATGAGGGAGAGAAGAGTGCGTGCAAGGCATGAAGAGAGCCTTCGGCATGTTTGAGAAAAGAGCAGCGGTTCTCTGTGGCTGGAATAGAGAATGCATATTGTGAGGAAGCAATGAGCTTAGACAAGACAGGCTAGATCTCGAGGAGTCTTGCAAGTCATGAGCTTAAAATTCCCTCAAGACTAATGATATTCAAAATCCTTCTAAACACACAAAATCCTTCTCAAGATTTTTGAGAAAATCTTATACCAAAGTCCAGCCTATAAAGTAGAAAAGAACATAGCTGTCCTGGGCTGCTGAGCGGCCACCTGACCCCTCACCTCCAACCTCCACACACAGCCTAAGGTCCTTCCTTGAAGACCCCAGACCTCTGAACACTCCTGCTGTGGACAGTGCAGAGCTGTTTGGGCAGGGCAGGTGCTCAATAAATAAATCAGCTAGAGTCACATGATCAAATGAGGCTTTCACTTGTCACTCTAATTTTTGCTTTTGAGATTACTCTGACTGCAGTGGGGAATGAACAGGAGATGAGCGGCTGGCACAGCAAAGGGCAGGCATGTCAATTAGCAATCCAAGTGTGGCAGGATGCAAGAAGGTGGTAGAGTCTTGTTTCAGCCTCACAATATTTTCCCCACCCTCCCTGACATTACCCCTCTCTGTGGGGCTCTAGGGTTGCAAGGGAGAAATATGTGATTGCTCCTACAGCAGAAGTTGCCTTCTGACTTCCTCAGCTAAAGTGTAAACCACAGCTGGTTCCAGGAAGAAGAGAGGTCTGAAGAGGCAGAAAGAAGAGACCTTCCCAAACTGGAAGGAAGCCTAAGATGAGTATAGACCAAAGGTTTCATGGGTCTGAAGCTTAAACAATGTGAGAGATCTTCTAAAAAAATGAAGTTATGAATACAAACTTAGATTTTAAATTAAGAAGGAGAAATCACACAAATTACAAATTTTAAAGGCATTCAAAAACAGAAAACATCACAAATCCATAAATATAATATTTTTTTTGATGAACTGCCCTACACACCCATTTGATACTGCTTTTGCTTACACTTTCCAGCTGCATACTCTTCAATGATTTCTTCATATAACAATTGTGTATTTTCTACAGAAAAGGTAGATAATTTAGCATTTCTTCTAGCATGGTCAGTTGCATTTTGGTATATTATTATCTTTGGTTATTTATTTAAAATTTAGAAATTTTTCTTTCTGTTTACTCTTTTTGGTAATATCATGTAAATTTTTAGAATTGTTGTCAAACTCAGGAAACCTCTATCAAGTCTCTTTTATGCGTGAGCTGGAAAACTTCAGGTCATTTCAAGTTTTCTTTTGCTGTGACAAATCTTACTCTTTTGATTGATGACACCCAGTGACCAGTTTGTCATGTTGTTGTCTTCATTGTAGTGCTGCATTATGCATTTATAATATGATCAATGAAGTCACTAATTTATGTCAAACAGCAAGAAATTTAGATTGTTTTCAAGTGTGTTCATATGAGTCACTCCTCTTCATTAACTGGATTATTAAACAATCCAAAGGCATATTCATTATCTCTGTGTATCACTTCCTCTCACACAGAGAAAATTTTTGGCTGGCAAAAGAATTAAAAGTTATTCATAGGGTTTCAGTGTGAAGAGTAGCACACATAATGGCCAACCAATAACATTTGGTGAAGACATGACAATAAAGAAGTAATATTTGGCATCTGTTTTACTTACCTAATGCTTCATTTTTACCCATTTTCCCATTATTTAATCCTGAGAAAATGATTTGGGATAATTGAATCACATTTACTTTTTCATTTTGACTTTTTTCAATGTGTTCATACAAAATAATCAAATGTAGTGATTTGTTCAATAACTCTCATGATTTCAGTAATTATCATTATTTAAAGAACACCACTTTTCATTGTACCCTCTGAAGGGCAAATCCCATTCACTTAAAAATTTAATAGGCATAAGTACTCTTTTAAATGCTTAAAAATAATACTAAACATTGTCAATAAAATGGTTCTCTCTTCTTGCTTCTTCAAGGTGTTCATCTACTGCACTTGTATTTGACTGACGTGTAATTCAAGTACCTTCTTGTCTGTGGAGTCCTCCTGACTTTCAGGACGTTAAGTCTAACTTATTGGAAACACTTCATAAATTATACAATATATTCAATGTCTTACCTTGGACTCACTAGCTGGAATCTTATAACAGTTGGAATATTGTTCTTTTTGTTGTTGTCGTTCATAATATCTACTTGAAAAATATTTCTAATGTCTGTTGTATGTCTTGAAAAATATTTCTAATGTCTGTTGTATGTTCTGTTTAATTCTCTGTAAATATTACCGGCATCATGATTTTGGAAAAACAACAACAACAACAGCAAGAGCTTTCTTTTATTAAACAGTGCTATCAGGACAAACATGATACATATCAAAGTCAGTGAATCTTCCCAATAAAGATGTTATTGAAAACCCTGCATGCTCTGGTGATCATACAAATTTTTAGTTTCAGTTGCAATAAGAGAGTTTTTGGCGTGCCAAATTTTGTCTTTTTGTGTCAAATTGTCTTTTGCCAAAACAGTCCGTTACATTTTTTGGCTTCCACTAGAATACTCTCTGCCCACAGTACCTGAATTTGTGTGTAATTAATAATTCTGGGTAACAATGTATTTAATTTATCTGAAATTAAGGCATATAAAAAATTCAAATTTATCTTTAGTCTGCTGCCACACTGTAGGGACCTACGTAGTTGTATAATAATATTTCTCTAATATAAAATACATTAACATAACAATGAATATGTGTAGGAGCTCTGTCACTGGACCACTTGTTTCCTGAGTATGTTTGGCTATGTTGGTGGTAATTTTGCATGCCAATTCATCTGCAACCCCCAGATGACTTCAGGGCAACATGCCTCAAATACACTAAGATGTGAGCTAATGCGTTGGGATGAAAAAAACGTGATTTCACACATAGAAGTACTTAATATTTAAAGTACTGCTATAGATTTATGTTCTACAAATACAGAAATTTTGACAAATAATGTTTTTTATGATTTTCATTTTAAAAAGAAAATGAATGTCACATTTATAATGGTATATAATATATCAACAAGTATATTTCCTTATGGAGAATTCTAACTAGGCATTAGTAAGAATTGCTTCAACACTAGCATCTGATGACAGGAAGAATTTCCCATAAAATACCTGCTGGCTCCAAACTTTTCAAACCTCGTTTTTTCTCCACTGCCCACATATTTCCAGTGCCTTAGGATATATTTATATCCCAACCAACCTGTGGTCCTGCACCATTGTTTCACGAAGCTGAATGAGTTCTGGGAGGATTCCTGGAAGCCAGTCCTATACTACACCTACCGCCAGCAATAACATAATCACACACAGAAGGCCCTAAACATGATCTAAACAAATTAAACATTTCCTCCACTCAACTTCCATATAGTGTGATTTCCAAAATGCCAGTAAACACCAAAGCCACCTAACATGAGATGGAATCAGAGTGGAGACAGTAGTCCTCACTGATCATGGTTAAAATACATGATCATATGAATACACTGCCAGGGTCCTTCTGATAACCTCAGAAGGGCCCCTTGAAAGTGAGGCTCCTTGAAGCAAGTTTTAATTAGCTTTACAGTAAATCCACCTCCTGTCACAGGAATAGAACATCAGGGTCAGAAAGCAAAGGGAGCATGCCCTGCCCAGTGAGCACCTCCAAGGAGAAGGACTAAGAAGTGTTCCTGACGAGGCTGCATTCTTGGCATCAAAACATTCCCTTGCCAAAATGAGACATGGAAGCCAGACAGTCACTGACTTCTAAGGACCTCAAAAGCTTGAAGAGCTGCATTCTTACAAAAAACTAGAGGGGACACTTTGAAGTTACGTTTTTTGCTGTTGTTATTCTTGTCATTTCTATTGCCACTGTTGCTGTTTTCTAATAAACTGAAAACTCCCTAGTCCCCAGTAATGACCAGCTTCTCATCAGCCTCACAGGACAGGGGCTCAGAATATACTTTATTTGACAATAAAGAAATATAACACATCTAGCATGCCCAAGTTGAGATTATGGTTGCAAATCCATGCCCATTATTATCTCATTATTTCATGTGAGATACTTATTATTTCTACCATCTCAGTAATCAGAGAGGTTAAAACAAACGTATATCATTATAGATAGAGGTATGACACTAGCTGAGGAAAGTATTAAGGCATTATTTTCATTGACAATAATTTCAAAGGACAGTCCATGACACCCTAAAGATACTTACTCATATTCTCATATTCAGAAGCAGTGTAAAAAGTGACTGCCTTTCAATTCCGTAGTTATATATTTTCTTAATTGTTTAGGACAAAAACTAAGGTAAAAATATTTCACTGAAAACAAACAGTGTTCTGCCTTGCACTTGGGTTTTTCCACAACCCCCTGCTGCACGGTAATCAGAGACCCTAATGTGGTCTTGCACCTCCATGAAAATTTCTGGATAGAATCGCCATGTATACAAAGCTCCCCTGGTTTCCGACCAACATTCAGAAAACAGTGAGCACTGCATTCATGGCTTCTGCAAAGAATACTGTGAACTACTGTTACAGAAACTGATGCCTGACAAATAATCAGTTCCCTGAAAATGACCTCATTTAGTTGAGTTCCTAGCACTGAATAAAATGAGATTATGTGTTTGCTGGCCAATCTGAAATGTGAAGTATGTTGAGTTATTCCAGTGTGTGACATGCAAAATCCTTTCAATCTGTGACGGTATGATGCTGTGAATGTGTAAGATCGGGTGAGAACTCAGAGAAGGAAAAAGGGGGCGACATATATACTCCCACTCCAACTTGCTGGAGGGAAAACACACTGCAAGTGTCAGAATCAAAATAAACTGGGCATAGAACAGGATGTCAGAGATGTTTATTTTGAAACATAAGTCCCAGTTCTATTCTGCCACAGGGTAAAAATGTGTTGATTTTCCATTCAAATTAAAAGGAAGTGAGCACCACTTCTGTGCCAAGTGCTATCCTGGGCACTGGGGATGCAGCAATGGGCGAGAAAGACACAGCCCTTGCTCTCTGTCCTGCCACAAAGAGCCAACGCAGGGCTTGTCTGAGCAGGACAAGCTCTTGACGTTGTGTGCGTTCTTCTCCGAGTCATAGAGAAATTGCAGGGAGACCGCAACGGCAGTCATCAGAAACAAAGCATCCACCTGAAATTAGTTAGAGCCAAATAGAGCAAACAGCTCTATGGATTTTTCAACACTGAAGCCCATAATTCAAGTAAATAAATAAGTTCTGCTTCTGAGGTCTTGAGACATTTCTTCAGGAGTCTGCATTATAAGGTAAGGTCCCTGTGTCCACGTACTCCTCTCCCACACGCTTCAGAAGCCCCGCTAACGTGCATCATGCCAGGATGCCTTTAAACATCCCGCTCATTAAAACTCCAGATTCTGGGTCCATGCTCCTCACTGTCGCTCACTTTCCCATGAGGCTTAGCTACAGATGGAGAATTTACTCCTCACACAGACCTGAATGCGGCGGACAGCACCATCAAATGAAATTTCTCATCCCAAATTAATAAATTACCATTTTATTTCTTAAATGTGGACATCACTCCCGCGTTCAACAAATTTTACTGAGTTCCTACAATGTACCAGGTGATGCCGTAGATGTTGAAGCTGTAAGAGTGAACAAAGCAGATGAATTTTAAGTCCTCTAGCAGCCTACATTTTGAGCAGCAGAAATAGAAGTTTCTCCACTCTTCAAGGCATTATGGGACTCAGACAATGGTATGAAAAAATCCACACTGAAACAATGAATTGTCCTATTTCATCAATTCTAAGATGCACATTTTTTCACCTGTTAACATCTCTGAAACCAAAGTGCGTCCTATAGTGAGCAGATTCTCATAGTCACTGCCATTATAGTGACATAGTTTGTGAGGGAATAAAAAGATCCCTTGATTATTCTGATAAGATCAAGAAAGCACCAGTACACAACCAATAACTAATAATAATAGTAGGCAAACCTCAAATTTCACTGACTAAAGATAATAAAAGATTATTTCTCTCTCAGTCCAATGCTAGCATTCCATTTTGGATAGCTCTCCTCCAAGCACTAATTTAGAAACCAGATTCACAGGGAATGCTCTCCAGTCCAGGACTCTCAGTGTTTCCCTGCGGGTCTTTACCACCTGGCCGGGCAGAAGGGAAAGAGTATGGAAGATCACATGTGGGAGATCATGTGTGGGCCAGGAAGCAGCCTGTGTCACATCTGCCAGTATTCCATTGAGCAGAACCCAATCACATGGACACGCTAACCTGCCTTCTCACTGAGTCGCCTGGGCCCTGATAGAAAGTACAGCAACTGCGCCCAAGAGCAAAAATCAGACTCAGCCATGGGAATCTACAGATCTTGGATCTTGCTAACCCCAGGGCAGAAGTATGAAAAATAAGAAGCTCATCAAATATGTTTCACTTGCTTAGTATACTGGGTTTTTAAAAGCTCTTTCATGTTTTCACTCTCACTCCTCAAAATAAATTTTTTGGATTGGTATTTTTAGGCAAATGAGGGATGAAGACACAAAAAGGTTACTTATTTGCCTGATTCTACATGGTACAAGTAGAGTGAACATATCATTTATCTTTTAAACCAGGACACTTTTGAGAAGGAAAGGGAGCACTCTTAACTGCACCGGAGAGCAGATATAAATTGGGACAATCCTGGGCAAACTGGGATGTACTGTTCTCTACTCACCAGGGGCAGAGTAAGGACTTAAGCATAGAGCTCCAGACCCTGAGTCTGATGTTCGTTCCTCTACACTCTATCTGGTCTTTCAGTCTAATTGAATCTAAAAATTCTTATGGAAAACAGTACTTAGTCCATTCTAGGGAACTATGTTAAAATTGAGCCTTTAAAGATTGCAAATAATATGTTTGCAAAATTTAAACCAAGCCCGAAAGGTGCAGTAAAAGTCACAGGTGTTTAATCCATACAAATGAAACAAACTGGGCTTTAATTGGTTTTACAGTAAAAACCAAGGGGAATATAGATTTAATGGATTCTGTTTTATGCATAATGAAAGAAATTGGACACAAGGTTCCATGCTGTGACCAGTGATTCAAGTGAACAAAGGGTATCTGCCACTAAGTGTATGTGTGTGTGGTAGAGAGATTTTCCCCTGGACTTGTGAGTAGAGTGATCATATAATTTATCATCCAAATCACAACACTTTTAAGAGTGAAATGTGGTTCTAATAATAATTATGTCAGGGGAACAGACATAAATTTGGGCTGGCCAGGGCAAACTGGGATACATGGTCATCCCTTAAAAGAGGAGGGGGCTTTCTCCTCTCAGGGATTTTCTCCCTCATCCAGCCTGGACAGGCTCTAAACGGGGTTGCAGGGGAGACACTAAAAGTCATTGCTACTTCACTGGTCCACCTTTCTTTTTAGAAAAAAAAAATGTAGTTAATGAGGGTTTCCCCAGAAAATGCAATATTTCCTTTTCCTTAATTAACATAGTGACCAGAAACCTCTCTGATTTCTGTAATTATAGGAAGAACTCTAGATGGTAAGGCAATCACAATTCCTGAAAATGCTTTTGATTGCAGATAATGCAAATGTTTAATTTATTTATTGTTTAATGTTTGTTTACTTGTACTACTACTAATATGTCTGCACTAAATTGTAACAATGTTACATAAAAATAACTATTTCATCCAATAACAGTGCCTGAATGATTCTTAGGAAATAAGCTACCAAATATTGAGGGAAATGACCAATTGTTGGATTGAACAAGTAGGCCTATTTAACCCAAAGAGTAATCCAAACAACTTACTTGCATATAACAGTGCCCAGATCAGTACCTACTTTCTTTGTCTTTTAGTTCTTAAAAAAGTAATATTTCACCCAGAAGCCATTCAATAAAATATCAACAGGAAATTTTATGTAAAAAAGACAATTAATTTTGATATTGATACAACTGCAGAAACTGGGCATTCTTTACACATTTTTTTTCAATGTGCAGCTCCCTTGGAAGTCTGGAAATAGAAACCCCCTATCCCCAGAACAATTTTCAGTCACAGCTTGCCTGGGTCTGATCATGCCAGGAACTAGAGCAAGGGTCCTTTGGGTCTTACCAATAGCACTCCTAGTGGCCTCTGGGGTGGGGTCTCACCAATCACACTCCTAGCGGCCTCTGGGGAGAAACCAGAGATGTGAGCCATTTGACCCTGTATTTGGTTTGGGCCAGGGTACGATCATCACCTGTGCTTCATGCTGCCACTGGGCACACAGATGCTACTCTGAATTCTTGCAACCATTATGCACCCAAAACACTCATGGACTCAAGTGTAAATAGAATAAGATATAGAAACAGCCCCCAAACACTATGTACCCAAAACACTCAAAGATTCTAATGCAAATAGAATAGGATATGCACTGCAGTGAAAACAGATGTCTAATATCTTTATTATAGTGATTACAATAATCATAGGGACCATCCTTATTCCTCGGCTGTGCTGATGTTTCTTCTATCAACTTTAACTTTAAATGTTAGGCC
The DNA here is from genome assembly GCF_009873245.2 of Balaenoptera musculus. Taxonomy (NCBI): domain Eukaryota; kingdom Metazoa; phylum Chordata; class Mammalia; order Artiodactyla; family Balaenopteridae; genus Balaenoptera; species Balaenoptera musculus. The sequence goes on from NC_045796.1 coordinate 20,639,437, forward strand.
ACTGCTGGTTTCTTAGAAGCTAATGAAAGGACTTGCACTCATGGAACCTCCACTTCTCCAGGAGCCAACGACCTAGGGAACTCTTCCCTCTGAATGCACACAGCAACGATGTGATAGTGATTTTTGCATGTGCCAGATGCACGCTAAAGTTTATGTTTATGTTTTTTGGAGATGCTTCTTTGGTATGTGTTCCAGTTATCTTTGCAGTGAAACAGACCATCATTAATTTAGTAACATAAAACAATGACCATTTTATTATGCTTACAGATTCTGTAGGTCAAGAATTAGGAAAGGGCACAGTTGGGACAGTTTTTCTCTGCCCAACATGTCTGGGGACTCAATCTGAAAGACCTGCATGGCTGAAGGGAGGCATCGCTGGGGCAAGAGGATGCTTCCAAGGTGGACTCTTCACTCACATGTTTGGTGCCTGGGCTGAGCTGACTTAAAGACTGGTTCAACTAGAACTGTTGAACAGAGCATCTACAAGTCGTTCTCCATATGGTTTGAGCTTCTGGTAGCACGGAGACTGGGTTCTGAGTGGAATTTCCTAGAAAGAGAGAGTTCTAAGCCCAGGTAGAAACTGCACCAGCCTCAGATATCACCACCAAACCTGTAACTGTTGTGATAAATGCACCCAAGTTTACATGGAAAGGACCCAGACTCCACCTCAGAATTTAGAGACCATGTTTTAAAACTGCGATGTATGATACAGCAAGTGTGTCCCTTTTTCCTTCATTATTATGAGACTTGCATTTGGGGCTAGCCAGTAAAACCACCGCAGTAACAGCTACAAATTAAGCTTTATTTTTAAATATTAAGCAAGCTAAGAGATGACTCGTGTAGTAGAAAAAATATTTTTGCCAGTAGTTTTGCCACTTTGAAGATGGTAAGTAGAGCTGAGTATACACAGAGTCGAGAAAATACTGAATCCAAATCACCAACTCAGGACAATGATGGGGCAGACCCACGCAAGACCTGCCGTGGGCCATTGTTAGATGAATGTTTTGCCCACTTTCTCCTGTCTACTCCACTAATAGCAGAAATTCAGTCGCAGCCCAGCCCACTGAGACATTACTCCATAACCAAAGATGGATACCACCACTGCTTCTTAATTAACCCCTACCCCTATCTTCAGTCTGACAGTCTCAGCACTCATTTGCCTCTGTTCTTAGACTAGTTTGGGGGTAAAAATAATGTTCTATGATGACAAATAGTTAAGTGGTAACAGGAGCTTAAAATGAGGGAACTATTATTACAGTCTTCATTCTTGGTGTCTAAGATGCTGGAATTTGATAATCCTTTGGTTATTCACAGTACTTTGTTATTACTGGTGGTGGTGATGGTGGTATTTGACCAGGGTTTTAATGGTGACCAAAATAATTGGGTTGGTCCCCTTTTTCATTCTGGTCATAGAAAAGTATTCCAGAGAACAGAGAACAGCACTCTTCTTCTCCTCTCCCTTGCTTTTCTATCCCATCTAACAAGTAAAACACAACCCTGTTCTTCTTGGTCCCAATCCATAGGAAACTGATGGAGAAATTCAAAGGACTGTGTATGTTCATGATTCAAAGGTTTGTGTTTTCTCTGAGTTCCAGCTCTGCCCGTTACTATCTGTATTACCTTATGCAACTATCTCAACCAGTTTCCCTGTCTGAAAAAACGATGAGAAAAGTCGTATGTACTTTATATGGTTGTGGTGAAGTTATGCATGTAAAGCGCTTAGCATATCATAAATGTGCAGTAACCCAGGCAGTGTAACTGTTCTTAGCTACTATGTCTCTAGTCCCAGCTGGAGCTGATGAGTCTGTTTCTTCCTCCAGTCTGTATGATCACAACTTTGAAACTTCATTTCTCTCCAAAACTTTATCATGTCCATGCTTACTCTCAGCTAATTACTTCTGAATGTACAGAGGAAATCTTCCTCCTGAGGGGACCCAGACATTCCCAAAGCCCCAGACTGCCCTAGGGTTTAGAGTCCTGGGTGGGAGATGCAAATTCCTAACATCTCCCTTTTTCTCTGCCCCACCTTCCCCACACATACATGTACATAACACGGAGTATGGCAAAGAGACACAGAAGTTGGCCTGGCCCTCGTCAGGAGCTGCCATTCCCCTGCCAAGCTTCCCCTTGAAAAGGGCCAGCTTATGCTAGAGATGCTTTCTCAGTGATTCAAACTGCCAGGAATGTGGGAACCAGATCAGAAATTACTCTGCTGATAGTTTCCTACACAAACCACAACATGTCTGAGTCCACACTTACCAGGGACAATGGACGGGCTGCATTCCAGCTCTAATTTCCCATCATTATAATGTTTTAATACTTCTGAGCTGTGGCCAGGAGTGTTTTGGAGCCCACTTATGCCGGCTCACAAGCGCTGATTAATAACTTTTCAGGAATTTTGTGAGCAGTTGTCATACATAGGCATTATTTAAAATTACTTTATGTAAACTTACATATTAAAGGAGTCATATTAAAAATAAAGACAACAAATACTCAAAATGCATCACATCCTAATTATTAAACTGCATTTTTCTGTTACCTTTGCCTTTGAGGTTATTTACGCCTATTCTATCTGTATGTTAGGAAGAATTTATGATGATGTGCTAGTGCGTATCATTTGTAGCTTTAAATTGATCATGGCGGCTACCAATCAGAGCTTGATTTTTTTTGGTGTTGTTGATTGTCTTGACATGAGAAGTAATGGAGAAAATGCTAATAATGCAGATTAAACTCATAAGTGTCTGTAGCCATTACAATGTGAGTAGCACAAAAAATTGAGGACTATTGTCCCAGTATTTGGAGCAAAGAAGTTGCTCAATCACTGACACACTGATGAAGTTCTGATAAACAACTTCATTGTTTCACTTTCATTTCAGTCTTATTTATTAATATAAATAAAAATATCAACCAACATTCATATCAGAACTGTACTCATTCATCAATTACAACCTTAGGTTGGCTATATACAAATAGAGTTCAGCAAAAATCAACTACAGCATTCCGAATTGGCTATATGGCATTAACAATAAAGAGTATTTTATATTTTATTATTATTTGTCAATTGTGTGTTACACATCCTTTATATCAGTAAAATTTATAATGTACTTATGTACATATATATGTACAAATATTTTTTTTCCAAAAGACTGTTGTTAAACATTTACTAGCACACTACTGCTGCTGTGACTGTTTCTATTAATTCCTTATAGAGGGTCAGACAGAGCTCAGAGAATTTGAATCTGTTTTCATATGCCACATGTAGGGTGTTCCAGGATTCTCACAGTATTGATCTTTATTTCTTCAAATATTCATGATGGCATCTTTGCCTTATTCACAGCATGAGGAACTTTCAAAATGAATGATGCTTTCACATGAGTATGTTTATTATAATTTTATGCCAATAGATTATATAAATATGTAGGCTAATATTGAAACTTTAACTTTCTTTCACAGATTTATTGCATCTGTGATCATATTTTTCCTAAGAAGTTTGCTTGCATAACAGTAATAGAAACTTGCATTTTTCTGCTTTGTATTTCTCATGATAAGTTCACCATGTATGATTTCACTAAGTCACTGAACTGGGAGTACAGATTAAATTTCACTATAGTTGTTTGAGTTACAGAGTGTTAGATTTTTACCTACTAACCACACAACTTAATAGGAACACCCTATTTAATGACACTCCAGGGGAATCTGAAAAGGGTATGCCTCTCTATAAGCTTTTTTTTTGCAAATAGGTCCGTTGTTCCCAAATGGAAATGAGCAAAATGTTTGATGGTTTTTAAATAGTTGGTTATAAACAAGCCCCTTGATTTTAATTTTGAATGTCAAAGTTATCATAAAATTCTTTAGGAAAAGGAGTTCAGTTTGAAAACATTTAAACCTAGGTTCTAATTTAAATTAAAGTGAAAGATTTGTCTGATTCTCTGGAAACCCACAAGTGGAAGGCAAAGTAAGAGGAGGCCAGCACTTCACAGACATCTGTGCACCCCAAATTGAAATGTTTGGTGAAATATGGGAATACGGGGAATACAGTTAAGAGTGCTGAATGGATTTCTAGAGCCCAGGCATTTTCCCTCTGTGACATATATCCCAACATCAAAATCGGGGTCCTGCCTTTGCTATATAACTAGTCCAAGAGACTCCACACTCTCAGCAATCCTTATTTAAATGTTTTATTTGGTCCAATCTAAATTTTAGGTGCTACATATATTTTATACTTAATCTTTTGGCTTTACCCATATGAGATATGAAAAGAAAGAAGACACAAATTACCTTTCACTTACACTTTCCTTCCTATATTTGGAGATCACCAATCTAATCTCTTCTGGAGAGGAAAATCATCTAATTCTTGGCAATTGCATGGGATAAGCCTAATATTCTCAGAGTGTGCACTTCATGACATTTCCATTGGTTTTACAGAGGTTCTAAGGTTTCGTTGCTTGGGGGCTTAATTTAGCACATGTGTAAATACATTATGTCTCTACAGGCTAGAGCTATGGACCATCTCAGAACCAGCCCCCAGACAGCAAATACCAAAATTCTTTTATAACTGTAAGAAACTGAATATCCATCCCCAGGAAATTATTCAACTCATTACAGTAAAATTTTCTCTGTGCCCATGTGTATTACCTACACTCGGGCACATGGCCAGGCCAAAGTTTAGCTAGATTAAGAGACCACTGCACATGATCTAAGGTAACACTTGAAATAAATAGTTCTCCTGAATTCCTGAATTGCTATTCAAAGGAAGATAATGAACTTCTTCATAGTTCCCAAGAAGGTGTAATAGTACATAAAATACGATTCTAGCAAGGACCAAGGCCATGAGCCAATACCTAAATTGCTCTAAGCTATACTTCCAGTCTCAGAGAGCATTTGTATTTGAAATACTGCCTAACCAAAAGGAGCTCATGAACATCTTGAGCAAATGCTAGAAAAGTTTGTAGTGGGTTTTCAAATCTTTATTATACAACAATCCCTTCCCACCCAAGTCATTTAGAATCCCTTTTGTTCATTTTAGCTTAATGTGCTAAAGGGAGTCTGGCCACAGAGGCTTCTCATCAGAAGGGAAATAAACTGATGTAGAGTTTTGCCAAACATTTATTGATAGAACATATAACTGATCTATTGAACAAGTCGGGCACAGTAGAGTATGAAGATAAAGAAAGAAATCTTTATTCTTTCTCATGTATACCTTTTCTTTTCTTCTCTGGGCAATTTCTTAGACCTCATAGTTTCTCCAGTTTCTTTCAGATAATAATAAACGGTACCATCTTTAGGTATAAAAAAGTCTAGTCCTGTCTCATATCAAGTTTCACTCTCTCAACTGATTTAAAGTTTTTCTGACTCCTCTGACCTGAGTAGTCAGGTCAGACTCAAACTCAGGCTCAAAACCCAAAGGGCAGGAGTAGGCTCTGCCTGGTCCCTACTTCTTTTTCTTTTTTTTTTTTTTAACATCTTTATTGGAGTATGACTGCTTTACAATGGTGTGTTAGTTTCTGCTTTATAACAAAGTGAATCAGCTCTACATATACATGTGTTCCCATATCTCTTCCCTCTTGCATCTCCCCTCCCTATCCCACCCCTCTAGGTGGTCACAAACCACTGAGCTGATCTCCCTGTGCTATGCGGCTGCTTCCCACTAGCTATCTATTTTACGTTTGGTAGTGTATATATGTCCATGCCACTCTCTCACTTTGTCACAGCTTACCCTTCCCCCTCCCCATATCCTCAAGTCCATTCTCTAGTAGGTCTGTGTTTTTATTCCCATCTTACCCCTAGGTTCTTCATGACCTTTTTTTTTTTTCTTAGATTCCATATATATGTGTTAGCATACTGTATTTGTTTTTCTCTTTCTGACTTACTTCACTCTGCTCAACATCACTAATCATTAGAGAAATGCAAATCAAAACTACAATGAGATATCATCTCACACCGGTCAGAATGGCCATTATCAAAAAATCTACAAACAATAAATGCTGGAGAGGGTGTGGAGAAAAGGGAACCCTCTTGCACTGTTGGTGGGAATGTAAATTGATACAGCCACTATGGAGAACAGTATGGAGGTTCCTTAAAAAACTAAAAATAGAACTACCATATGACCCAGCAATCCCACTGCTGGGCATATACCCTGAGAAAACCATAATTCAAAAAGAGTCATGTACCAAAATGTTCCTTGCAGCGCTATTTACAATAGCCAGGACATGGAAGCAACTTAAGTGTCCATCGACAGATGAATGGATAAAGAAGATGTGGCACATATATACAATGGAATATTACTCAGCCATAAAAAGAAACGAAATTGAGTTATTTGCAGTGATCCCTATTTCTTCATCTTCCTCGTTCACTCTTCCTCCCCCTCACTGTTCTGCACTTGATTTGGGGAAGTGCAGTGGCACAGGGGCTTCAGAAGGGGAAAGGGTAAAAAGGCTCCTGACTCTTAGAGTGGCAATCCGTCACCTCAGTCCTCTCTTCTAATGTTGCTTCGTTCTTTCACGGGGCAGCTCTGAAGAACCTTTCTCCCCCTTCCCCACAGAGATTACTCCCCCAAAGAGTCCCTTTCCTGGCCTATGAAGTCTCTGGCTGGACACTGAAAAGCACCCCTCAGTCCCGCTCGCAGTGCCGCTGTCTCTGCTGGGTTCTTTCTGGTAACAGGCAGCCCTTCGGAGTGGGACCCTTTTCAAGATGAAAAGCCTGGCCCTTGCTTCCTGCTTGTTCTGGCTCTCAGCAAAACACTCAGCACCTTTCCTTGCCAAACTTGGAAGTGTAGGTGTCCCTTCCTCTTTGTGTGGCCATCAGGGCAATGTCAGCCAGCTTCTTGCCTTTGGACCTTCCAGGTGAGGACCAGACGCAGTCTCTGAAACTCCAAAGCCTAGGAGGCACAGGTCAAGTTCTCCAAGAACTTTCTGTCCATCTTTGCTCCCATCCAGGGTCGTCCCTCAATGACACAGGACCACAAATTTCCTTAACGTACATGTCATGAGAACGGGATTGAAATGGCAGTCTCCTTCCTGACAGACGACACTACCAACTTCGAGAGGGTTTCCTGAGGCCCTCAGGTTCTCCTTGATATACTGGGAAGTAATCCTCTCCTCTCCCCAGCAGAAAGAGAAGGCCCCTGCACAGTCATCCATTTATTTACCTCAAGGAAACCCTCATCTTCTGGGCATGATAGAGCATCCTTTTCAGAATGTGGGGAACTTGCCACCAACTGTTCTTAGCTCTGAGGCCTCAGCTATGAGTGAAACAGCAAGAATCTTACCTAACATCCTGTTACACACATATGCTCTATTCAGGACCCATTCTATAAAGGTCTCTGTGGGCTTATCTGCCTTCCCTTGTCCATTCCATCCAGGTATCTACTCAGGGTCTGCATTCTTGCAATGCTGCTCACCTTGCTCTACAATTACTTGGACTGAAACTAATACCTCTGAATGCCAGTCTCTCGTGGCTACTGGAAAGACCACAGGTCATACTCAGCCTGCGGCACACCCACCAATCTTCAAAAATGAGCCCATTACCCTTAGTGTGAAAACAGGGCTTCTTTCCTTGAAAATCTGGAAATATGTCCCAGGGATGCTTAGGCTGCTAGCAGAGGTGAGAAAACAAATTCCCAGCACATAAAATGGTTGTTAAGACAAATATAATCAGCATTTACCACGGGAAAGTCCACTTTCTGCAGGTGTATATTAAATACAGGAGAGAGAGATATCAAGAGAGAGCACCGTTTGTCCGGGGACTGCGGTGTGGCAGATTGTGTAATGGTGAAATGAGAGGGAGGGAGGTAAAGTGAGGAAGAGTTTGTTTTGGTTCGGTTTGGTTTTTGGGGTTGTTTGTTTTTGAAACTCAGTGGTCTTTAGGATTGACCAGAAAAGCTGAGCGAGGAAGGGAGATGCCCATCTCCTCAGATGAGGCACTGCTTAGAAAATAATGAGCCAGAATTTTTTTCTGCCACGATTGGAACTCCTCAAAAGTAAAGAGGAAAATAGGGGTTTCCCTGGTGGTCCAGTGGTTAAGACTCCACACTTCCACTTCAGGGGGCGCGGGTTGCATCCCTGCCTGGGGAACTAAGATCCCACATGCCGTGCGGTGCAGCCAAAAAAATAAATAAATAAAGAGAAAAATGTTTCCTAGACCTTTCCATTTTGATAAACACATTAACTTTCACATAATTTTATTTAAAAAAAAAATAATCTCAATGGCAGAGCAGAATTGGTTGGTAGAGAAGTCACCCAGCATGAATATTACTGGTAAGGGTCCAGCTTCTGGGATGATGTTATTTCAACATTCTCAATAATATCATACTTAGAATTTTAACAGAGATGTTGCTGAATTCCTACTATGTGCAAGGCATAGTGTTGGTAGAAGAGATAATCATATAGAATATATATGCTATGAGCATTCACTCTGGGGGAGCTATAAAGAAGTAATTACATAAAGAAAACTTACCCTTTACCTTAGTATCTTCAGAAATTTCCACTTTGCCAATTTAAGAGACAAAACTTTACCTCTTGATCATTCTAAATCAAGAGTTTTGAATATATTTAACACGTTTTTTTTTAAGAGGGCGCTGGAAAGGAAAAGAAGGAAATGTAGAAAACGAGATCAACAAATAGATTCAATAATTTACCACCAGAAGTTTCCTCAGAGCCGCCAGTAAATCTCTTACAGAGTACATAATTAATATTTATGAGTGAGACACAGTAGGGCCTACATCTGCCATTGCTTGGTAATTCACTTAATTTCTCTAAGGTTCCATTTTCTTAGCACTGTGGTAGAATCAACTGACCCCAGTCCCTTGGGCAAGAGGGACTGGGTTTGGTGTGGAAGAAGAAAAAATTTGAAACTTTAGAAAATTAATCAGAGGCGGGTCATCTTTCTTGGATGGCAAAACGAAACAGGTTTGTACCTGACAGAAGCTCAGAAGCTCTGGTAACTTGATCCAAGTCCAGGAAGGAGTCAAAGGCCCTCACAATAGTGCCAGAGTTTATTGTTCTCAAGAGGCAGGGTGACTCTGCCTCAGATATTTAACTGTATTATCGCAGAGAAAGTAATTTGGACTGTGATAACATGTGCCGGCATCCCAGGTAAACTCGTGAGGAAATTTACTTGGTTCATCTCTGGTGAGGAGACTGAAGTGATCTGAAGTTCCTATCTCCATCAGCCCTGGCAGGACCACGGCCCACAGTCTCGCCTCTGAATAATTCATGACTGTGCAGACAAGAGCCTCTTGAATTAATAATCGGGCTAAGGTTTAGGAAGGTAGAAAGGGTGGAGGAGAGTAATGAAGATTCTCAAGGAAAGGTGTAGGAGACTAGAGAAAAGACTGACGGGGGAGGCAACAGAGATGAAAGAGATCAGGAAAGAGAGAGTTTTGCATGGTTCACCCTTCTTTTGAAGGCCAAGTCCTTAGACAGAGATACATTCTCCTCTAAAATCTGAGCCGTTAGAAATCTTCAACCTCCATGAGAGCTGGGTGTGTGATGGGTTGGAGAAGACTGGCAGGATGGTGGCAAGAAAGAGGGTGATGCCCAGGGGGAAACGACCACCTGCCCCCTCATTTGCAAAGGCTTGATCACAGATGGAACTGAGGAGGAACTCCTCCATCCCCACCCCATCCCACCCACATCCTGGCGTTTTCTAAGCAGGGCCACCAGTGACCTACAGAGTGGAGAGTCCCACGGAACTGCAGCAGCAGAGAAGGTACGACTGGCCCACGTGGCTGCCTGCCACAGTTTAGTAAGGAGCAGTCTTCAAGACCAGAATAATAAATCTTTGAAGGTACACTGTGAGTATCAAATGAGACCATTTAAGTGAAAATGCTTTTCACTCCACCAAGTGCTACACAAAGATATTATTTTCAATTATGTTCTAGTCACTCAATCACATACATCTTGCTACAAAGTTATTGGTTTGGCCTTCTGTCTCTAATTCCAAAGTAATCTTTTTTAATGCCTACATATTATGATTCTGAGTTGAAAGCCACCTGGATTAGGTATATATTCTTTTTCTTTTCTTTCTTTTTTTTAAGGTATATATTCTTTATTAACCAGTTGGCTTGTTCCCAAGATAGACTAGGACAGACATCTGAAGCCCAGAGCATAAATAAGAAGGAACTATGTTCATTTACTGAGCTGTTTTGGAGCATCTACTTTGTCCCAGACAGCGTGAGAAGTACCAGAGACAAAAAAATAAATGAACAATTTGTACTCTCAGGAGACCTCAGTCTGGGGGAGGAGACACAACAATTCAGCTGAGCTTAGGACAGGATGTGTTAGGACAGAGGATCACTTTCCTTAGGAACAGGTCAGAGAGAAGCACTGTATTCCAAGGAGCTGGCCTGCTTATGTGGACAGCAGGGTCAGCATAACACCCAGGCCTATGAAAAGGGAATTAAAATTGGTTGCCTAGTGATTGAGACTGGCAGGTCTGCTGTTGCCAAGAACTAGATTACATAATTAGGAACTCTGGGTTCAAGAAACAGAAACCTTGTCTAGAATATGGTGTGTGGGGAGTGAGCAGCAAAATATTAATAAACATGAGAATAAAGAAAACAAATCTCAACCATGCAGAGTGGTGCTGTATGGTCGATTAGAGTTTGGGCTTTCAATCAGGCCACCGACATTTGAATTCCAAGTTCTGTTCCTACCCACTGTGTGACGTTGGGCAAGCTATTTAACCTTTCTTGCCTCGGTTTTCTCATTTTTAAAATGGGGCTAACGAAAGTACCTACTTCAAAGAATTGTTTTGTGGATTAAAGAGAAAATCCTTGAAAAACTTTTAAAACAGTTTGGGCAAAAAGTGGGAGCTCAGTAAATGTTATCATGCATCAGTGTTATGTTTCTGTGCTCCAGGGAAAGCTAAATGGTAAGAATTCTTGGGAAGGAAAATCAATCTCAGTCAGGCAGGCCTCATGAAGTTTGGAATATTATGAACTGGTAAGTCACGGAGAATCTGAGTAGTGCTAAAGACCAAGTTATTTTGTTTTCCCCCCCCACCTAACCCCACCTCAGCTATGGATCTATTTGTTTTCACCCGTCTTCACCACTAATATGACTCAACTTTCCTCCCTGAACCTGCATCTATTGCTTCTTTCCTTGACTTTATTGCTCCTGCCTTACCAGCTTCTGCTTGTTTATGACGTCCCCATGCTGCTTTCTCTCTGTGTGACACTTCTGCCCCCAATACCCACTCTCAGTTCTCTCTGTATTTTACGTTCAGATTTCCTAAGAGAGGGTCAAATTAGTCACTAATATCCCTGTCAGGCAAGACAGTCCTATCAGCCACTTAATAGGTGTCTGGCAAGTCAAATGGGCTCGCCTGAGTTGGGCATATGCTCCTGGTGCATTCAGCAGTGGCCAGGATGAGGGCACTGGGTAGAGCAGAGTATGTTCACCTGAGTGTAAGGATACACTTAGGTCTGCTTTCCACTGGAGGGCTTACGCCAGAAGCTCCCAGAAGTGGGCACTGGCTCCCTTAAGGAATGTGAGGCTGAACTCTAGTTCACCAGTACCTCCAACCACCGTCTGTCAGGAAAAGGTAATCAAACACTTTTTTAAGTGCACAAAACACAAAATAAAACACCAGTATCTTCTGAATTTCAAACACAATAATTAACACGGTTGAAGTCATTCTTAGCCATCATATCTCCTGTATTATAGAACCTGTGTCCTCTTTTATCCAAGAATCCAAAGCGCTGTTAAATTTTTGGCTAAATTGTAGTCTCTAAAGGGTGTGATTTTCCTTCTCTGTAAAATGAGATGATTGCACAATGTTGACCTTGACAGTGCCGCTCTGACATTCTATAATCTGTGACTCTCTGTAACACGTCCTGCGTTGCAGCCTGCATCTAACATCTGTGGGGTCCAGAGCGAGAGTACAAATGGAATTCCACATACATAACGCAGCGTAATGTCATAGCACGAAAGTTCTATAGATAAAGGGAAAAAAGCAGCTACGTGAAATATGTTTGATAACATACCTTTAAAAGACCTGGGAGGCTAAATTTGAATTTGGAATTCCTGGACTCCTTAGAGTCCCAGAATGTGGCAGCACTGGGAGAGCCAGCCCCTCCCTGCCCAGGCCCCCAGCTTACAGCCTGTTTCCTCTTTGCTTCTCATCCCAGGCTCTATCCTGCATGATGAGGGGTCCGGTGCACACACGTAGACCCCACTAATCCATATATGCAGCTCCCTCACCCCATCCCCCATCCCCCAAACCACTGCTCCTTGGCCATGCCTGGGGCCTAGGGGTATACACGCTGTCAGTGGTCTGGTTAAAATGGACAGACATGGGGGCTTGGCTCTAGGCCACTTGAGCAGAGAATCTGGGAAGCCTAGGGATTTCACGTGTAGCATAGAAAGGAGGGCGGGGGCTCTAGGCAGGCACATCCTCTTGGCCTCCCAAACTCCTCATCTGATGGGGAGGGGCTTAACCAGAGTAGGGCCAGAGCAGGACCCTCTAAAGGATGGCTCCCCAAGCAAGGACCACTCTTACCTAAGTCTCAGAGGGGTACTACACTGCCCATGACTCCCTGGCCCACACTTACCAAATTAAGGCAAATAAGCTACCAGGTAACTGTTTTGTCCCTAATTCATTTTTCTGACCTTGAAATTCTATGCAACGAACCTAATAAAGGGATAAATAGAAACATTTTAGGGAATAATGGGTTTATTTGGTAAACTTTTGTTTGCATTCTACTGTGTTCAAGGCTGCCAGAAAGAAACTTCCTTTGTCTCTACAGTGATAAGGACGCTTCCCAATTCAATTCCCCTAAAGTGTGACCTTCTAGATTTCATGAGGAATCCTGATTTTGTAAATTTCTGAATTACAAATTTCAGAAATTCAGAACAATGAGACAAAAAGAGGTGACATGGTTTGACCACAGTAGTTTGGAAGTGGTCACACAGGATTCAAGCCAACTCTGACCAACTCCAAAGTCCAGATCCATAACTATTCTCAATTCTCATGAGATGAAATATGTTCAAACGACCCCTGGCCACATTTCACCTTACTGGCATAAGTCACATTATCTGAAAACATTTTGATTTTGCAAAGTAATATGTTTTATGCACAACTGAATTCCTCTGTCATGCATGAATGCAATGAATGAAAAGAAGTATGTCTTTAAATTCAAATCAGTGGAGACTGCCCAAGGACAATAAATCCATTTTTTATAGAGCGAAACGAAAATTAGTAGAGCCAAGAGAGTAAACAAAGCCTGCTCTCTCTCAGCACAACCTTAAAATCCAGCTGAGTCCAACCAAACATACATACACCCATACACACACACACACACACACACACACACACACACACAGAGGCAGAATACTTTTATCCCTCATGGTGCAGGCTGTTATTGAATTTCTATTCTCTGCACTAAATAATGGAATTTCTACTTTCTAAAAAAAATATGGAAGAAAAAGAAACTGCCCATTAAAAGAGAAAATTTTGCATTCACTAACACCACCCCTGAATAAAGAAAAACAAATTTTTTTCCTAATTGCCAGAATGACTGTAATTTTGAAATTCTAGAGACATTCTGAAATGGCAAGCTTGCTTTGCTTTCTGGGTGAGGTTACAGATGAGCCCTGTCCTTGCCTGGCTGTAAGCCCACTCACCTCAGCAAGCCTTCTGCAAGGTCCCCTTGCCAGTGAGCTTGGTTCCCTCTGTAGGAAATGCTTGTCCTCTCCTTTGACCACAGTAATTCAAACCCTTAATTCGTGGCTTTATGAGAGACGTTTGTTAAAATGTATTTGATAAGTATGTATTGTGTGTCTACCTTGTGATCAGCACTATTCTGGCTCTGAGAATAAAGCAATGAACGAAACAGACAAAAACCTTACCCTCAGGGAGTTTTCATTCTAGTGATGGGACACAGAGAATAATAAAATAAGATAGATAAGTGGTAGATGGTGAGAAGTGCTATGAAGAGAATAAAGCAGGGAAGGGGGAAGCAAGTGTTGGAAGTGGCAGGTTACACTTCTGTGCAGGGTACCAGGGAAGACCTCACTGAGAAGATCATACTTGTGTAAAGACCTATGTGAATTAGTAAGAAAATGAGACCTGTGTGTATTTGTGGAAAGAGTATTATGGGCAGAGAGATCAACAAGCACAAATGTCCTCGGGTGACGGTGTGTATTAGTTTGCTAGGATGGCCATAATAAAATACCACACGCTGGTGGCTTAAACAACAGAAACTTATTTTATTACAGTTCTAGAGGCTATAAGTCCAAGATCAAGATGTCAGCAGGCTTGGTTTCTTCTGAAACCTCTCTCTTTGGTTTACAAATGGCTGCCCTCATGCTGCTTCTTTACATGGTTGTCCCTCTGTGCCCTCATGCCCCTGGTATCCCTCTGTATCCTAGTCTCTTTTTATAAGGACATCAGTCCGATTGGATGGGGGCACCCTAATGCATTTTAACAGTTTAACTTAATCAGCTCTTTAAAGGCCCTGTCTCCAAATACAGTCACATTCTGAGGCAGGGGTGCCCAACTCTCAGGCCACGGACTGGTACTGGTCCGTGGTACTGGTCCGTGGCCTGTTAGGAACTGGGCTGCACAGCAGGAGGTGACAGGTGGGTGGGTGGGTGAGCAAAGCTTCATCTGTATTTACAGCTGCTCCCCATCGCTCGCATTATCCTCCCGTCAGATCAGGGGTGGCATTAGATTCTCAAAGGAGCGCAAACCCTACTGTGAACTGCACGTGTGAGGGATTTAGGTTGCACGCTCCTTATGAGAATCTAATGCCTGATGATCTGAGGTGGAGCTGAGGAGGTGACGCTAGCGCTGGGGAGCGGCTGAGAATACAGATTATCATTAGCAGAGAGGTTTGACTGCACAGAGACCTTAATAAATCAACTGCTTGCAGACTCATATCAAAACCCTATCAGTGAGTGGCAAGTGACAATTAAGCTGCACCCGGTGGCGGACTTTATAGTGGCAAGTGAGTTGATATACTTCAGTTGTACAGCTGCATCTGGTGGCAGGCTTTAAGTTAGAATCTGACACTTCTTTTAGTCTGCACATTGCTCACCCATTATTTTATTTACCACTTCTGTCCACGCCTCTTTCCTGCACTGCGCACTTGTCTCAGTCAGTTTTGGTACGCCCACAAGCTAACCCTAGCCAAAATGAGTAAAAAACAAATGTTGCTGGAGAGCTTCTTTGAAAAGGGGGAAAGACCCAATGATGAGACAGCAGAAGACTCTAAGACTGCCAACAACAAAAAAAAAAACTGTAAATGTAAATGATACAACCATTATGGAGAACAGTATGGAGGTTCCTTAAAAAACTAAAAATAGAATTATCATATGACCCAGCAATCCCACTACTGGGCATATACCCTGAGAAAACCATAATTCAAAAAAGACAAATGCACCCCAATGTTCATTGCAGCACTATTTACAATAGACAAGACATGGAACCAACCTAAATGTCCATCAACAGATGAATGGATAAAGAAGATGTAGCACATATATAAAATGGAATATTACTCAGCCATAAAAAGAAACGAAACTGAGTTATTTGTAGTGAGGTGGATGGACCTAGAGTCTGTCAAACAGAATGAAGTAAGTCAGAAAGAGAAAAACAAATACCATATGCTAACACACATACATGGAATCTAAAAAAAAGAAAAAAAGGAAAAAAAATGGTACTGATGAACCTAGCGGCAGGGCAGGAATAAAGATGTAGACGTAGAGAATGGACTTGAGGACACGGGGGGTGGTGGAGGGGGAAGCTGGGGCGAAGTGAGAGTAGCATCGACACGTATACACTACCAAATGTAAAATAATTAGCTAGTGGGAAGCAGCAGCATAGCACAGGGAGATCAGCTCGGTGCTTTGCGATGACCTAGAGGGGTGGGATAGGGAGGATGGGAGGGAGGCTCAAGAGGGAGGGGATATGGGGATATATGTATGCATATGGCTGATTCACTTTGTTGTACAACAGAAACTAACACAGTATTGTGAAGCAATTATACTCCCATAAAGATCTATTTTTAAAAATACCAAGAGTGCTACTTAAATTCCGGGTTCATTGCAACAGGTGATTCACATTCTCCAAGCCCGCTTTGTATAATATGTGGCGACTGGCTATCCAATGAAGCCATGAAACCTTCAAAACTGCTTTGCCACATGGAGACAAAGCACCCTGCATTAAAAGACAAGTCTTTGGAGTTTCTCAAAAGAAAAAAACGTGAACATGAAGAACAGAAGCAATTACTGAAGGCCACCACTTCGTCAAATGGGTCTGTACTGAGAGCATCATTCTTAGTGGCTAACTGCATTGCTAAAGCTAAGAAGCCCTTTACTATTGGTGAAGAGTTGATCCTGCCTGCTCCTAAGGACATCTGTCATGAACTTTTAGGAGGAGCTACAGTTCAAAAGGTGGCACATGTTCCTCTCTTGGCTAGCACCATAACTAGACAAATTGACAAAATAGCAGAGGATACTGAGGCACAACCGTTAGAGTGGATTAATGAGTCACCGTGGTACGCAATCCAGGTTGACGAGTCCACCGATGTTGACAACAAGGCAACAGTGTTTGTTTTTGTGCAATATATTTTTCAGGAGAATGTGCATGAGGATGTGTTATGTGCACTTTTGTTGCCAACCAACACCACAGCTGCAGAACTATTCAAGTCTTTGAATGATTACATATCAGGAAAACTGAATTGGTCATTTTGTGTCGGTATATGCACGGACGGAGTGGCTGCCATGACTGGATGGCTTTCTGGTTTCACTACTTGGGTCAAAGAGGTCGCTTCTGAATGTGAGTCTACGCACTGTGTCATCCATAGAGAAATGTTGTCTAGCCGAAAAATGTCACCTGAACTTAACAACGTTTTGCAGGATGTGATTAAAATTATCAACCACATTAAAGTACATGCCCTTAACTGCACGTCTGTTCCTGCAGCTCTGTGAGGAGATGGACGCAGAGCACACACGTCTTCTCTTATACACAGAAGTGAGATGGCTTTCTAAAGGTAGATCAATGGCCAGTTTTTGAGTTACGAGAGCCGCCCCAGAGATTTCTTTTAGAAGAACAGTCACCACTGGCAGCACGTTTCAGTGACACAGAATGGGTCGAAAAACTTGCTTACTTGTGTGACATATTCAACCTGCTCAATGAACTCAATCTGTCACTTCAGGGGAGAATGACAACTGTGTTCAAGTTGTCAGATAAAGTGGCTGCATTCAAAGCCAAACTGGAATTGGGGGGGTGACGAGTGAACACTGGGATTTTTGACCTGTTTCAAACATTAGCAGAGATTTTGAAAGAGACTGAGCCAGGGCCTTCTTTCTCCCAGCTGGTACATGATCACCTATCTCAGCTTTCAAAAGAGTTTGAGCATTACTTCCCAACCATAAAAGACCCCCAAACTGGGAAGGAAAGGATCCGCGACCCATTTGTGAATAAGCCAGGTGAATCGACTTTGTCCATGCCAGAAGAGATCAACTGCTTGAGATCACAAATGACAGTGGCCTTAAAAGTATGTCTGAGACAACTTCAAATCTCCATACATTCTGGATTAAAGACAAGGCAGAATATTCTGAGATTGCCACAAAAGCACTGAAAAAACCTGCTTCCATTTCCAACATCCTGTGTTTGTGAAGCAGGGTTTTCTGCAGTGACAGCAACCAAAACGAGATTACGGAGTAGACTGGACATAAGCAACACACTTCGGGTGCCACTGTCTCCCGTCACCCCCAGATGGGACCATGTAGTTTCAGGAAAACAAGCTCAGGGCTCCCCCTGATTCTGCATTATGGTGAGTTGTATAATTATTTCATTATATATTACAATGTAATAATAATAGAAATAAAGTGCACAATAAATGTAATGCGCTTGAATCATCCCAAAACCATCCCCACCACCAGTCCATGGAAAAATTGTCTTCCATGAAACCAGTCCCTGGTGCCAAAAATGTTGGGGACCGCTGTTCTGAGGTACTGCGCGTTAGGGCTGCAACATAAGAATTTGAAGAGGTGGAAGACACAATTCAATCCAACTTGTCTCACTCTTTCTGTTTCTTTCTCTCTTTTTTCCTCCTTACATCTCTTTTTTCAAATCTTTTTTTTTTTCATATTCTCACTCCTTTTTATTCTCTCTACTAGTTTGCAAATTATATTCTCTATACGCTAGGTCTTTTAACATGCCTACTCACTCCTTTTAAGGTCAAGGTTTTCCAGTTTCCTGGAGAATACCAGGTTCTTTGAACACTTGAACTCTAGTCATCTCTTCCCAATTTATATGTTGTTTCTGTCCAACATTTTAGTTTCATCTTGTTTTATAACCCCAATTAGAAGTTATTAACATTGTTTTTTGAAGTCAGAGTTTGTTAGATTCACCCTATATTTACTACTTTCATGTATAGAGTCAGACCTCCCATCTGGGATTATTTGGTTTCTACCTAAAGTACATCCTTTAGAAATTCCCTCAGTGAAAGTCTACTGTAATTAACACTTTCAATTTTCAACTTCACTGAAAACATCTGTATTACTCCCTTGTTATTGAAAGGTAGTTTCTTTGAGTGTAGAATTCTAAGTTTACAGGGTTTGGTTTTTTTATTCTCAGCATATTGAAGATGATATTCCTCTGTATTTTAACTTTTTTGTTGCTATTGAGATATTAACCTTCTGTTGAACTGTTTTCATATGAGGTGATTGATCTTTTCTCTCTCCATGTATTTAACAACTAGAGTATCATTGATACGCTCCACTATGATGTGTCTTTTTATTTGCCCCGCTGGTAATTATGGATTTGAGGTTTGAGGTCTTTTAACAGTTCTTAAAATTCTCAGTCATCATCTCTTCAAATATTTCTTCTTCTTCATTTCTCTCTATTATCTCCTTCTGGGATTAGGTACATAATAGAAATTCTCACTGTATGTTCCAAATTCATTAACTGCTTTTGTTTTCTCTCTGGGTTGACATATGGAAAATTTCTTCAAAACCACATTCTGGGCTTCCCTGGTGGCGCAGTGGTTGAGAATCTGCCTGCCAATGCAGGGGACGCGGGTTCAAGCCCTGGTCTGGGAAGATCCCACATGCCGCGGAGCAACTGGGCCCGTGAGCCACAACTACTGAGCCTGCACGTCTGGAGCCTGTGCTCCGCAACAAGAGAGGCCACAATAGTGAGAGGCCCGCGCACCGCGATGAAGAGTGGCCCCCGCTTGCCACAACTAGAGAAAGCCCTCGCACAGAAATGAAGACCCAACACAGCCAAAAATTATTAATTAATTAATTAATTAAAAAAACAAAACAAAACAAAACCACATTCTATCTTCTTGATTCTATCTTTAGCTATTTCTAAACTTCTAATTAACTCATCAACTCTTTAAGTTCAGTTATAATGTTTTTAATTTGTAGAAATTTGTTGTTTGACAAAACTTTTTAGTCATTTTTATAGTTTCTGATATTTGCTGATATTTTAAGAGTATATTTTAAATCTTAAATAATGTTAAATATATTTATTTTATATTTTCAGTCTGATAATTGCAATACCTGAAATTTTCATGTTTGTTCTACTGACTGTTGGTTGTCCTTGTTCTCACTGATGGTGAATTGCTTCTTTGTATATTTTGTGATTTTTTTAAAGTTTATTTACTTATTTTTTTTGCCTAAGGGTCAAATCTAAGACTACTTTAAATAAAATTTTTGGTTTGAGGTTTTCAAACACATCTGTGGGCAGACTTGTGATTATGAATTCTCAGGAGGGGTTTGTATTTTTTTCTTCACCCTGAATCAAGATTTAGGCAGGCATTTTCCCTTGCTGTTTTATGCCTGAATATACTCAAAATCTAATTATTTTTATGTGATGTGTGATGATTACCATAGGAAGATCATAAATTTGGAGTGTGAGAGATCTGATGTGAATTACCTATTAATTAGGTATGCTGTGACTAGTAACCTAACATCTATGAATGTGGATAATAACATTTATCTCACAAGTCTACTTTAAAGACTGAATGAAGTACGTGTGTGTGTAATATCAGGCATAGAGTAGACCCACAATGTTAGCTTCCTTATTTAGGGAATGCTCATGTTTCACACATGTCATTATTTTTGCAAATGTCACCTGCAGACAAATCTTCCTTTGCCAGTTGGGAAATAGGAAAAACAATCTCAGTCTCTCTTCTCTTTTTCAGTCTTTATTCATGCAACTTCCCATCTGCTGACAATGCTCTAGTTACAATCTACAATAGAACAGTTTTATCTTCCTAGAAGTACAATTCCTACATCAGGATAGGTAGCCAATAAAAGTAAAGTATTACTAAAATAAAACTTATTCTTCCATAGGGAGCTGTTTGGGATGAGAGAATAACACACACACACACACACACACACACAAACACACACACACACACACACATCTATTACAACTTGCCTCTCAAACTCTGTAAAAACTCTTGATTCCTAGACATCAAAAAATCAGGTGACTTTAGTTTGGGGGTTTTTGTCTCCTATCTAAGTTTAGACTAAACAAACTTCATCTCTGTGGAATACTGTAGGAGACATGGTTAAAGATTTAGAAATTATTACATCTCTTAAATTTATAACAAGTATTCCAACAAATAGAACTCCCCAAATTGGATAACTTACTCAGTTGGAATTTTTTCGGCATTTAACTTTAGAGGGAAGATACAAGAGAAAATTAACTCATACTAGTAATTAAGGGTCCAAAAAATGAAATTTTCAGATAATGTCCTTGGGTTTGTAAAAATTTATTCCAGTCTTTCACAGTTTTTATATTTGTGACTATAATTCTAGAAAATAAAAACTAATATTCATGGCATAAAGGCATGGGAAAATCCCCCAATGTTTAAGGGAAATAGGATTAGTGTTTACACAGTACTGAATTTACTAAATATGTAGAATGTACATGTTCATATTAGAAAGAGCTCACCTAATGTTAATACATTAACAAACACTAATATGTATATATTTATAAGCATATAATATATCATAATCTGTATCATGTCTCTTCATTCAAACTCAAGTCTAAGAAGACCTATTCTTAAATACTGTAGAGGTCCTGAATTCTAAGATGGTAAGAGAGTTCTCTCCCTCTTGATTAAAAGGAACCTTGAATCTCTGAGCAGTGAGATAGCAGAACATCTCTGAGACCTTCTCTTTCTGGAGTTGGAACAGTTCTGTCTTTATTGAATTTAGTAACAGAAGCTCTTCTACTCAGAATTCTAAAAGGCGTCCTTCAACTATCAGGAGTACTAGGCCCAAACCTTCTTCGAGAAAGTGGTTCCTCTTAGACATTTGTCTTTCATACTGTATTGTGGACACAGAACAGCCCTGCTTTGGGAATATTCTGATGCTCTGCCCTTTGTAGTGTCACTGAGCAATGTACCAGACCACATCCAAGATCATTCAGAGGAAGAAAAGTGAAATCATAAAGAAGTCTGCCAACTGCAATACTCTGATGGATAAGGCAAGAGGGAAACATCTTTCAACTCACCCTGAAATGGTGATTGGTTTACTCTCTGAAGCATGAGGACTGAATTCCTTACAATATTATTTCTGCTAGAATTCTGCTGTTGCCTTTTTACATCAATAAAAAAAAAAAGTTCCCTTTGTTAAGCTTAAAATATTTGTCTTAAAAGAATCTTCCAGCAATGCAGGTTCATTATACAAGAATCCCAGCGTGAGGTTAAAATGATTAAGGTCATGGTTATAAACTATTCAATCTTCAGAAAGTATTTCTTGACCACTTACTTTGTGCCAGACCCTTCACAAAGAATTGAATACAGCAGTGTCTGGGGTGGAAACAGCTCCTAACATCATGGAGTCTGCAGTCTAATAAACAGGGAGATAGCTGAATAATTACAACTAAAATGATGGTTATAAAAAATGTATAAGGTACAGTAATAACAAAATCTCAGGCACCCTATCTTTGGAGATATCAGGCAAGATGTTTACTCCCAAAGTGACATTTAAGCTGAAATCTGAAGAAGGAGTGGAAATTGGTCATATGAGTATGCAGGGAGGGGTGTTTCAGGGAGAGAAACTCCAGAAAGAGGGATGACGAGCTTGTGCAATTCAAAGACCATTGAGAAGGTCACTGTGCCTGGAGCACTATGAGCAAAGTGTGCTGGCAGAAAATGACCAGTGAACATAAGTCAGACTCTTTATGACCTTGGAGGCTCTTAAAATGTTGATCATTACTTTAGGGGCACTGGGAAGCTCTGAAAGTTTTAAGCAGGAGAATTAAATGACCAGATTTTAATATTTTAAAAGAGTGCTCTGGGGCTTCCCTGGTGGCGCAGTGTTTTGAGAATCTGCCTGCCAATGCAGGGGACACGGGTTCGAGCCCTGGTCTGGGAAGATCCCACATGCCGCGGAGCAACTAGGCCCGTGAGCCACAATTACTGAGCCTGCGCGTCGGAGCTTGTGCTCCGCAACAAGAGAGGCCGCGATAATGAGAGGCCCGCGCACCGTGATGAAGAGTGGCCCCCGGTCGCCGCAACTAGAGAAAGCCCTCGCACAGAAACAAAGACCCAACATAGCCAAAAATAATAAATTAATTTTTTAAAAAATCACAATTTAGTCTTATATAAATTCAGCCTCTAAATAAATCTAATTTATAAAAAAAAAAAAAAAAAGAGTGCTCTGTGTTCAGTCTGAGGTTTGTCCTCAGTGTGTAGAAAGAATACACAAGTCTCTTCTCTGGGCAGAAAATGCAGGACAAATGCCAGCCTACAAGGATAGATTGGGCAAATGTGCTTATCGCAGGGCAACCCATCCTCACTGTTAGGAACAACTTCCAAACATGTTCTTCTATGACCTCACACAGACTCATAGCCTGCCACATCTCAGTTTCTCACAAGAACAGAAATATTACTTGCCCTTCATTGACATTGACCAGCACTATGGTATAATAATATTCTCCTTGGAGGTTTTAGTGGCCTGTTCTATAACTCAGGTCATAGCCCAACTTGCAGATAACTTTCTGTCAAAAATCAGATACCAATATATCATCAAAGAGACTGTATTCCTCTGCCTCAATATTTGTGCCTGGAAATCAGTTGATCTTTGGTTTATATCCCAATCTAGGGTTGCTGATTTCTTCCAACTTCAGAGGTTGGTGTTTGGTTCTAGCATTAATTACGAAGTGTATTTGGGAAGATCATGTTGGGCTATTTAATACACTGTCTAAGGAAGGAGATGATATTCTTTTCCTTTCTTTGACCCCCAGCATCCTCTCTCACCCTTTCTTCTGGAGTCAGTAGTTTAGGAAACGGTCTCAGGCTATTCCAGGTTTGGTAACTATCCCCATGCTCAGTCACAATCATCAGTCTCAAATGTGTGGCTCTCAATCTACATTGGCCACATTTGAGCATCTTGGATTCCATCTACAACCAACCAGCACATCTTCCAAAACACCTGAGAACAAAGGGCTGTGCTGTGTCTTCAGAAGCATAAATGTCCTAAAAGAGTCGTTCACCAAGCATGAGTTCTACGTGTTCTCTTGGATCCTGAGATCAGGGTGATGAGACAGAGGTTGGCTCAGCTCTGAGTTCAAGGAGTCTGCCTCTGTATTATCAAGGCCCATCGGGAGACCAAGTCTAAAGTCTTTTCTTGCTCCAGGATTCAGCTAGCCTCCCACTTAATACATTTTTATGTTATCAGATAAGAGAGAACTTTGGTTGGTTTTTGAGACATCAGAGCTTCCAAACTGATCTTCATCAGAGTTTCACATGTTTGAACGGTGAGAAGGCCAATGCATGTGAAGAGGAGTGAACAGAGAGAAGAATAGTAGGATTTGAAGAGAAATTTAGTGAGAAGCCAGATTATCCAGACCTTGGAGGCCACTGTAAGGACTTCAGCTATTACTGAAAATAAACTAAGGAGTCATTGCAGGCACTTGAGCAAAGGAGTGACATGATCAGGATTATGTTAAAATCTGCCACTTGTGGAGAACAGACTGAAAGGGGCAAAGGAAAGAGGTAAAAACCAATTAGAAACAATTGAAATAATCCTGGCGAGAATGGATGGTGACATAGCTCAGAGAAATGGTTGTGAAGGTAATGAGAAATGGCTGATTACTTTTCAGTAATTCTGTGTCTGTCAATCCAGTGTAGCTATTACCTCATGTTAACAAATAATAAAATAAAATTATAAAATAAAAGAAAACAAAATAAGATAAAATAGAATGACAAAAAATTTTCTGATAGCCCTAGGCCATGATGATGTACAAATTCTGGATAACATAGTCAAAGGCTCACTTCAGAGGGTATCTAAGATTCCAAACTCAATGGCATGATCACCTGACAGATCCTTTGACCCTCTCAGTTGGGGAAGTAAGAGTTTGGGGAGATTGGGTTTGACCTCAAAGGGCAACAGAGAAAGAGAGAGATGGATATACAAACAGACAGGCAGACACAAAGACTGTGGAAGTTGTGAGACTTCAGTGCAAGTATGTATATGGCCATTTGCTTCCCACAATTTGATTGTCTTCTGGGGTCACCAGAGCTCTCTTGGTCCACAGTGATGTTATTGCTCTACATGTAAGTCAGAGACAGGGCAAAGGATAGAGACACAATGTAGGTACCATTAATTTGGACCTAGACATCCTCCACATGGGGTCTGGAATCCTGGGAGAAAATGTAAGATTGGGAAAACCCAGCACCTTATTCTACTCCCTAGAAGAGTGCATTCTCTGGCTCCCTAGAAGAGCCAGGCACATTGTTTTTCAGTTCTTTCTCCTTAGTATGACAAAGGCCTCTGCTCTCTGTGGAGTTAATTTTCTGTATGCTTCATTTTCCTGGAAAACATAATGCTTTAATCATTCCCAGTTTCAAAAAGTCTCTTCTAAAAGCCAAAAGGGTGTTTTTCTCATCTAGCTCAGACACAGAGTTCACACACTGCAGCTCTGACAAGATGGGAGGACTTTCTCCCATGTGCTTGGTCACCGAACACCCTCCCTGGTGGACTTAATCTAATCCAGTCCACCGAGGCCCCTAAACTGGCCAATTGGTTGTCATCACTAATTAAAGAGAACATTTTAAAGTCATTTCATGAATGATTCACAGACATATCTCAGTGTCCTTTGTATTTGCGATGGCATTCACAGAAGTGAATGTACTTGAAAAATGTCCCACAGCTCCCAGGAACTACTTCAATCAATATTTGCTTTTTTTGCTTGTCCTTGGCCCTATCAGGTCACCTTATCCTTGAATTCTGGAAGATTTTTGCTCCCATTTCTCACAATTTACTTCTAAGTTAATCCTCTCTTCACCAGTTTTTCCCTAAATCCCATGATTTCTGTTCTATTATTTTTATGTTCCTGAATCCTATGGCACATCATTCTAAACCATTTACCTGAGATAACCATGTCATAATTCACCATCATTAATGCCTTTTACAAAATGATCTCCAAAAATATTTTTAATTCCCATCACCAACTCTAATGGCAATGAACCAAGCCCATGAGAAGTTATTAAGCAACTGAAGAGATGTTCCTGAAAACCATTACCAACTGGGGTCCCACAAATTTTTCATAGCCATAATTCAGAAGGCAAAACATTTGGCATCATTTGGTGTCAAGGTTAACATTTTATTACGGCACTTTCTCCTAAGGATTGTCTCAAGATTCCAGCCCGCTCATTTTAAATGCTGGAAGACAGTAGCTGTTAGAAAGAAGCTTACATTGCTTGCTTAGCATGCCTCCCAATAGGCAGCTCTACAATGTGAAGAAGAGTGCCATCAGCTCCTTTTGTGATACTTACTCTTGACTCACCCCTGCTTGGGCTGACAGAGGGATCAGTGCCTTTTTCACTGACCTGGTTTTCCCCGCTGCTGCAAAGAAATAGCACAGGGCTTTGGTACCCCAACTCTACCTCAAATAAAGGGAAATATGTGCTTCAAGAATTAAGTCTTTCTGGTTTGCCTCTTGATGTTTGGGGTAGATGCCAAGGCCCGGTACAGAACAGTCCATGCAAGGGAAGCTCAAATACTTTGCTAAGCAGCCGTACCTTATCAGCATCATGTGTGTTGTGGTTATAGAATGTGTGTCTTGACAGTTTCAAAAGCATGGTGGGACAAGCAAGAAAGGAATGAACACATGGAAAGAACTTTACCTTTAGAAGGCTGTTTTATTAATGTGTATTAAATACAGAAACTATCTTGAATTGTCTGTTCTTAAACAGAGTATCTGACATCCCTACTTTAGGTTATACGTATGACAAATCTACAAAGTCAGTAAGATAGAACAGAATAATAATAAATGGCTTTTTCCCTGCGTCAGCCAGGGATTTTCTGTCCCAGAATTAGATCTTTAGAATTCTAGAGCTTTGGGCTATGGCTTTATCAACGATACCAATGAGCTTTCCAGGTTCTAAAGAAGGAGCGGGTAGAAAACAAGCCTACTAATAGTTTGTGAAAAATAGGCACCAGATAAAAGGCATGGGTTACAGGAGGACAGCCACTAGAGAAAGAGGCAATGGAGGCAAACAAGTGAGGATGGGAAGAATGTAATTAAGGAAGGCAATTTCTTCTTCCATCACTGAGCCAAGAAGACACTTCAAGTTTATTTAAAAAAAAAAAAAATCAATGGATCCTGTCCACAAGTTACACATCTTTTGGCCTTGCTCACCATTCTGACCAATCCCCTTCTCCTGCACTCTACTTCATGTGGAACTGATGTCTGGAAACTATTTCTTTATGCTGTGGCACCACTGGTCTATGGATTACAGTGCACATGTGTCCAGTTAAAGAACGAATCTTTAGGGCAAGAATCAATCATGTCTCTTTATACTCCCTCCAAATGCATTCTACTGCTGAGAAACTTAAGGGGGTTTAGTAATTGGTCCAAGATCACACAGCTGCTAGGCAGAAGGGTGAGATGTAAGACCAGCTCTAGATGGTTGCAAGTCTCAAATGCAGCACCATGTCTCCTGTAAAAGGTGATCAGCCATTATCCTTTGATGGACTGCATGGTTAGAGAGTAAATAAAGTTTAAAAAAAAAAAAAAAAGAACTTGGGGGGACCTCCCTGGTGGCGCAGTGGATAAGAATCCGCCTGCCAATGCAGGGAACACGGGTTTGATCCCTGGTCTGCCAAGATCCCATATGCCACGGAGCAACTAAGCCCATGCGCCACAACTACTGAGCCTGCGCTCTAGAGCCCACGAGCCACAACTACTGAAGCCCACGTGCCTAGAGCCTGTCCTCCGCAACAAGAGAAGCCACCGCAATGAGAAGTCCGCGCACAGCAACGAAGTAGCCCCCGCTCGCCGCAACTAGAGAAAGCCCACGCGCAGCAACAAAGTCACAATGCAGCCAAAAAAATTAAAATTAAATTTTTAAAAAAAGAATTTAAATCTAAAACGCTAGCAATTTGAGAAGAATAGTTCCGTAACACCCAATTTCATTTTCTAGTTTCCTTAAAAGGACATAGGAAGGGGTCCAGGACTGGATATAAGAGGAGCATTTCTTTCTAATTCATGAAGAACTTAGAAATCTCCTTTAGTAAGTCATTGAACCTCACATGCTTTTGTTTCTCTGAAAAAATGAAGATACAACACTAAACATTAGTTTATGTTTCCCAATTAGTTTAGAACCTTAGATGATTACACTGTACCAAACATGAGAATAGCAACTAGAATTTTAGGGCATGTATTCCAAAATTCTTGATTATTTATTTTAAAAACAGACAAATAAATAGGAAAAACAACCATGGGTGTAACCCCTCCCACTTGACCTGACTGCCTTGGGGTTCACTGAAGGGTCTCAGCACAAAGATCCAGAGAAAGATCTAAGAGCCCACCTACAGCCTGCTTCTCCCTCAGTTTCCTCAAGAGATGACATTAGGGCTTATTTAAGTGTGAGCTGACAATCCTGACCCCCACACAAAATCTGAGAGATTAAGGCTGGTAAAAGGAAGAAGTGTGCTCTCTAGACACTGGGCAATTTATTATCGTTAAGTCAATTATACTGAAGAAACACTGATTGATTGCAAACTATGTTCCAGGCACTCTGCTCTGTGTTGTGTATACAATAATGAACAAGATGAGGCTCTGTCCTCAAGAACCTTTCAGAAAAACCTAACTGAATCCCAAGCTGACACAATGGTGTTTTTACAGAATAGAGTGAGGGTAGAAATAAGGGAGGAATCAAGGCTACTAGAGAAAAAGAGAGAGTTCTGAGACTTGAAAGATGAGTAGCAAGTAGGAAAAAGGCATAGAAGCAGTGGGGAGAGCATGCACAAAAGGACAGTGGCATGAAACACACAGTAGATGTGAATAAGAACAAATAATTTAGGGAAGATAAAAAGAGCTGGGTAGTGCTGGAGAGGAAGGGAACATGGTAGTGTCTGGGAAGGAGGCAGAGGTTATATCATAAGAGACCTATAAACCTGATAAGAAATTTAGGTTTTAACTTGAAAGCTATGGGGATTAAAGAGAGTTAAGCAGGAAAGTGCATTTTAAAACACTTAGTCTGGTGGAGCTGTAGAAACAAAGAGAGTATAGGAATAATCCATGAGAGTTTTGAGGGCCTAGACTGAGACTTTAATAGAAGAGGTTGAAAAGTATAGGCTAGATATCACGGTGGCAAAATCTACATGATTTGAAAATCAATTCAATGTGTGTAGATAGGGACTTCCCTGGTGGTCCAGTGGTTAAGACTCTGTGCTTCCAATGCAGGGATGCAGGGGACGCAGGTTTGATCCCTGGTTGGGGAATTAAATCCCATGCGGCGTGGCCAAAAAAAAAATATATCTATATATGTGTGTATGTGTGTGTGTGTGTGTGTGTGTGTGTGTGTGTGTGTAGATAGAAGTAAATTAAATAGGTGAGAATTTAACTCAGATGTCTGGTTTGGATAGCAAAATGATAGGTGATGCCATTCACCATGGTAGGCAAGACATATGTGCTGGGATAAGGTTAATAAAATGAGTGTTCCATACGTTAAGTTTATGGTATCTGGGGAATGGAAATCTGAGCGAAGTTGTCCAAGGTCTTGAATAGACAGAGATTCGAACCAGGGATCCAGATGATCATGGGTACACAGTTAAAACTTTGAGATCAGATGTCATCATTTAGGGACAAAAATATAAAGTAAAAGAACAAGAATCCGAGGACAGAACTCTCAGAAATAGAGAAGGAAAGGGCAGAAGGAATGAAGCATCAGGGAGGAAGATAACCATGGGAGAGTGATGTCCTAGAAGTCAAGGAAAGAGAGGGGTCTGCAGGAGGAGGGGGTCATCAACAGTATCAAATCTCACAGGGCAGATGAGAAAATAGCATTATATTTGTCAGACAGAAGATATAAATACCCATTTCTAGGAGCAGAGTGAATGGGTTCTGAAAAAGTGAAGATAGAAAATAGAGACTACTTTTCAGTATGCCTGGTTGTAAAGGGTGCCCTGATATAGGGCTCTAAGAGAAGGAATACAAGGGGCTGACAAGGGGGTTAATTTCTAAGTGAGAATAACTTTAGCATGTTTCCAAGGTGTTGAGAAGCCAGTGAAGAGGATAAGTTTAAAAATACAGAAGAGGGGTAAATATAGAAGAGATGAAAGAGGATGAATGAGCTTAAGATCTGCTGTAAATAGAAGCTTCTTTCCCTAAGGCTGGAGGGGAAGAAGTAAAGATGTGGTTGAGCATGAAGTTTATCCCACTTCAACTTCAATTATCTTTGGGATGCAGACAGCAGCTTTACCAGCTAGAAGGGAAAAGGGTAAGTGCAGAAAAAGGGGCTTGAACAGAGTAGTTAAAATCTTTGATAAACATGTGGTGACTGGGAGAGGAAACTGACCAGAGGCAGACAAAAATCTTGATGAGTAGTGTAAATGGTCCATCTGAGGCTGGAGACCATTAAATGATCCTGGTAACAAGAACTCAGATGTGTGATTTTCTCTAAAGGTTAGAATGATTACAAGATTTGTATGATGGAAAAACAGAGGTAATCATTAAACACACGGGGAAGAATTTGGTCAAAGCAACAAATTGTGGGGTCTGTTCGGAACTGATAAGAATGCTAAATCATAAGAATGAACAGGGAGGAAAAAACTGAAAGGGCTGAGGGACTAGAAATCTCAGTGCTGGTAAAGAACAAGCAAGTGGGGACTTCCCTGGTGGTGCAGTGGTTAAGAATCCGCCTGCCAATGCAGGGGACACAGGTTCGAGCCCTGGTCCAGGAAGATCCCACATGCCACAGAGCAACTAAGCCCGTGCACCACAACTACTGAGCCCACGTGCCACAACTATTGAAGCCCGTGCATCTAGAGCCTGTGCTCTGCAACAAGAGAAGCCACTGCAATGAGAAGCCCACGCACCGCAACGAAGAGTAGCCCCTGCTCGCCACAACTAGAGAAAGCCTGCGCACAGAAACGAAGACCCAAAGCGGCCAAAAATAAATAAATAAATAAATTTATATGAACAAAAAAAGAACAAGCAAGCGTGCTAGATATTTAACATGCAGGAAGGATGGGATGAATTCATAAAGGAATGTTACTTTTGGCCTCCACTTCTCCTTTAAACCTGTCAGATAGGGGCATGGGGTAGAATGTCCTCTGCTCCTAGAAAAGCAGGCTCTCAACTCTTTTGGCCTCTCTTAGGTAGTGAAAAGTTCTACAGATCCTTTAATTCACAAACATTCCAGTAATCAAAAATGTCCATTTCAATATCAATCCACAATTCAATTCTCATTGAAAGATGAGGCTTATCCCCCTCCTCACCTTGAATTAGGGCTAGTTATAGGTGAGCTGACCACCACTTGGGAAGGTAAGTTTGTGGTTGGCTTCTCCTCTCTTTCTCCCCACAGACTAAGCTATTTCAACTCTTGCCAGAATGGAAGCAGAGCCAGGCTGAGGGAGAGTAAGGGAGACTGGAAAGACCTTACTTGACTATGCCTGTTTAAAGAAAGCTTCATGCTCTCTGAATCCAGCAAGTATTTAAAGCTTATTCTTCTCCCAAGTCATGTTTGTGCCTTCTTCACAGATGTCCCTCCTGGGCCCCCCTGACAGCAATTATCATCATGGACATAATCCTCTCCTTCAGCCAACTACTTCTGATTCCCTCTGAATTTCTGTCCTGGCTTTTTATTACTTGATGCCTCGCCTGGCAAGGCAATATCTTTATAGAAGAAGAGAGGGAGAAAAAAAATAATAAATAAATAAATACACACACACACACACACACACACACACACAATCTTATATATACTCACATATTTATTTCATTTCTTCCTGTGAATTTAAATTACTGTCTGATGTTATTTCATTTCAACCTGAAGGAGTTCCTTTAGTATTTCTAGTAGGACAGGTCAGCCAGCAACAAATTCCCCCAGTTTTTGTTTATCTGGGAATATCTTTATTTCATCTTCACTTTTGAAAGAGAAGTTCATTGTATATAAGACTCTTGATGAACAGTTATTTCTTTTTTTGTGTGCTTTCTACAAATGTAATTTTTTTCTTAATTTATTAGTTTTTTAATACACAAAATCAGTTGGAATGGTAAATTTTCACAAACTATGTACAATTAATTATAATCGTCAGTAATTAAAATAACACAAGTTCACAGATATATACATGGACATTCACACTTGTTCTAGATTGGATTCCTCAATACATGGGGTTCTCCTGAACCCAAACTTTTCTTGCCAAACTCCAGGTTGAGAGTTCAGCTTTTCCAATTTCACATTTTCTCAATTCTTCTTGGAATCCTGTGGGTATTATTTTCCCCTTAGACCAGGATTATGGGGTCTTTAAAAACTAGAAACCCTAAGAGACTTGTTACTGCTGAAGCACCACCAGATTTTGTGGTGTGATGTGATGGACACAGAAGAAACCCAGGAGGGTTCTTGATGATGTAGATAGACTGGAAAAGTTAAAAAAAAAAGATGAGAAATAAGAGACCTGTTTCTTCTCATCTTCCTCCCTGAGTGGACACCAAGAGCCAGGACAAAGCGCATTTGAGGCTTTTTTTAAATTAATTTTTATTGGAGTATAGTTGATTTACAATCTTGTGTTAGTTTCAGATATACAGCAAAGTGAATCAGTTATACATATATGTATATCCACTCTTATTTAGATTCTATTCCCATATAGGTCATTACAGAGTACTGAGTAGAGTTCTCTGTGCTATACAGTAGGCTCTTATTAGTTATCTATTTTATATATAGTAGTGTGTATATGTCAATCCCAATCTCCAATTTATCCTCCTACCCCCCCTTTCTCCCTTGGTAACCATAAGTTTTTGTTTTCTACACCTGTGACTCTATTTCTGTTTTGTAAATAGGTTCATTTGTACCATTTTTTTTCCTTTATTTATTTATTTATTTATTTATTTATTTATGGCTGTGTTGGGTCTTCATTTCTGTGCGAGGGCTTTCTCTAGTTGTGGCAAGTGGGGGGCCACTCTTCATCGCGGTGCGCGGGCCTCTCACTATCACGGCCTCTCTTGTTGCGCAGGCTCAGTAATTGTGGCTCATGGGCCTAGTTGCTCCACGGCATGTAGGATCTTCCCAGACCAGGGCTCGAACCCGTGTCCCCTGCATTGGCAGGCAGATTCTCAACCACTGCACCACCAGGGAAGCCCTGTACCATTTTTTTTTAAGATGATGGAGAGTTATTTCTTTCTTTCAACATTTTGAGTATGTCATTCCACTGCCTTCTGGACTCCACTGTTTTGGGTGAGAAGTCAACCATTCATTGTATTGACATTCCCCTATTGTAAATGAGTCACTTTTTTCTTGCTGCCTTCAATATTTTCTCTTTATTTTGGATTTCGTCAGTTTCACTATGATGGCCTAGAAGGGAGTCTTTTGTTTTTATCTTAGTTGGTGTCTATTGAGCTTCTTGGATTTGTAAATTAATGTTTTCATCAAATTTGGGAAGTTTTCAGCCATTATTTTCTTAAGCATTTTTTCTGCCCTTTTTCCTCTTTCCTCTCCTTCTGGGAGTTCCATTACATGTATATTGCTACACTGATGTTATCCCACAGGACTCTGAGACTCTGCTTATTTTTTTCTATCTTTTTTCTCTATGTTCTTAAGACTTCTCTATCTAGGGCTTCCCTGGTGGCACAGTGGTTGAGAATCTGCCTGCCAATGCAGGCAGATTTCGAGCCCTGGTGCAGGAAGATCCCACATGCCGCGGAGCAACTGGGCCCGTGAGCCACAATTGCTGAGCCTGCACATCTGGAGCCTGTGCTCCGCAACAAGAGAGGCCGTGATAGTCAGAGGCCCGCACACCGCGATGAAGAGTGGCCCCCGCTTGCCGCAACTAGAGAAAGCCCTCGCACAGAAACGAAGACCCAACACAGCCATAAATAAATAAATAAATAAATAAATAATTTTTAAAAAATGGTACCCATTCTCACAATTAAAAAAAAAAAAAAGACTTCTCTATCTACTAAAGCCTACACTTGAACCTACTCAGAGTCAGTTTCTATTAATTGGTTTCTCCCTTGAGTATAGTGTCATACTTTCCTATTTCTATGCATGTCTCATAATTTTTAGTTGAAAAACTGCCATTTTAGATAACTTATTATAGCAACTATGAATTCTGTTTTATTTTTCTGAGAGTTGCTTTCATTCGCCTGGACATAAACTGCAATGCTTATCTTCCCACAATGTGCACTGAACAGAACAGATGTCTCTGTTCAGTTTTCTTACTCTTATTATTATATTATAGTCTGTCTTTTTAGGGGTCATCCTTGTGGCTACATAGCTTTGTGGTCAGCCAATAATTTGTGTTGAGATCTTCTGCCTATTGATCTGTATAAGGACCAGGAAGTACATTCCAAGTTGCAGCAAATTCTCAAGTCTCCCTTGACTTATAATTTATGCTGCAAAAAACTGGGATAAATGTAGCTTCCCAGTAGGCCAAGGGTTATGGAGAGCTTATCTACTCAGCCTTTTTAGAGTTCTCTCTTTTCCAGGACCACCTCATTAAATGTCTTGTTAGTCCACTGCTCACCCTAACCAGGACCACAAACTTGGGCAAGCAAAACTACAAGTTTTCCCCATTTGTTTCCTACCACGTTCTTCACTTTTAGTTGACAGGGTTATAGATTTTTGCCTCCTTCCCCAAATTGATTCTGCCCACTCTGACAATAATGCTACTGAATTTTGCAGCCAGCTCTAAGCTGGTAAAACTATACTTCTTTCCAGTTGTGCTGGGGTGGGAGACAGGCTGAGAGCAGTCCAAGCAAAAAGGCGTTAGACTCCTGCTGTCCTTACCCAAAGCACTCCAGTTTTTTAAAGAATATATGCTTCTCAAATTGTGGTCTACACAATATGGACTCTGTGGTCCAGAGTCCTGAAATATTTTTTCTTTTTAAAATTTTGCCAGTTTGTCAGAAGATTCACCAACTTCTTCATACTACCCTAATGGAAGTCCCCCTAGGCTGGTCTCTTAAAATTACGTCAAGCTGACATTACCTGTTTGGGTATGACATTTGTTCCCTACAGTTTATGCCCTGTGATCTGCAGCTGGAAGGGAGGCAGTACTTTTCCAGATGCAGCCCACTTCCATGCCCCAAGATGCTTTAGCTTTCTCAAGCATGAATCAAGCCTCACTAATCTGTGTCCTATATCTGTAGAGATTCCATAGCAAGCTCTTAATGTGGTCTCACTGGAGTTCTTCTTATTAGACTTGGAATTAGGAAGCACTTTCCTCCTGTAAATACACACTTCTCTCTTGTGATGGGGTGGACTCAATAGGGTAGCTTTCTCCAAAGAAATCCTCTCCTAATTCTCTTTAGGCCCAATAACTGAACACTTTTTAGACCTGTAATGTGGTTTATGTGTGAATTAAACCATGGTGACTTGACTTAGAATTCACTTTAGAAGGAAGCCTCTACTGTTTATGGCCTCAACTAAAGTTGAGATAGGAGGAGTCCCATTTTAACATCCTGTGTCAAGAGTAATCTGATGAAAGATTTGCAAATTCATAGGTGAGGTTAGATGGCACAAAAAATACTGTAACATGGGGGCTTGCGTATTGAGGGCTTACTCAAAACCCCAAAAGTGATTATTTTTCTAATTTAGGAAACTTCAGTTTAGTCCATCTTTAGAAATGGATGACATTCCCTTTTTTGTGGAAGGAGGCAACTCTCTTCACGCACTGCTCATGCAGACAACTAATTAAATGAAACAAAACAGTCCACAAACACAGAAAGTCTCATCAAGAGGTCCCTGTGGATGGTTCAAGTAATTACGCCTGCCAAGGGAAGATACTGTAGGAAGGATATTATGTTCAGAGAGCACACAGTGTTATTAGTGTTAAATTTTGGCAGGCTGAGACATGATAGCATCCCTTAATGTATCACTGCCCTTAAGAAGATCAAAGGAGAAGAAACCTCTCTGCCTGCCTTTTTCAGAAGTTAAAAGAGATTTAAGAATGGAAGAGCTCAGTTGTAATGCAGTAAGTTAACAATGGATTACAAGAATCTAATAATTCCTGTCCTACTTTTATTTTACTTAATTAAGTAGGCAAAAGGCAAGAGTCATATCTCTTAGAAAGCAGTGCTTCAATACTGCTAATGTTGGTCCAGAAAGATTTGTTGAATGAATGAAATCTCCAGCTTCCCTAGGGATATCTTCAATCAGAAAAGAAGACTTCAAATGAACAATCATCTATATGGGGGGAGGGGGCGGATGTTGAGGATATGGCACTGACGTTCATAATAAGCACATTTATTTTACACATATAGGAATACAGCTGTCTGCTTAGATAGTTTTGGCATCTACTAAAAACATTAAGCACACTGTTAGACAAATTAATTTTCAGGTCTCAGTTTCTCCATCTATATAATGAGAGGATTTAACTAAAATCACAGATAGGAAATAAAATTTGCCCACTAAAACTGAGTGGTAGTTGTTATATGATTACCATAAAGAAAAGGATTTTTGAGCTCTACAAAGGCCTAGGGGAAAAGTACACTATGATGGATAAGAAATGTTTTCCACGGTCAAAGGATAGAAGAGTAGTGATTTAAGTTGCAATTTTGCCATCCTTGGAAATATATCTAAGGACTCTTTTACTTTAACATCCTATGATTTTATAACTCTATGGTATAGTCTGTATTATACCTTCTAGAACAAGGCAGTCTGGTTTGTAAACAGAAATAGATCCACTCCACAGAGAACTGAGGATGAAACTGGTTTCATTTGTAGGTAGATCAGTTACTCATTTATCTGATGAGATTTGGGGAAGAAGAGTGGACAGAAGTTCTCTTGCATCATTAATTCCAGACATGTTTTTCATGGGTCAGATTTTTCTTTTCTACAGGTTATATGTAATCACCCACAGGAAATTAACTTGCCACACTAAAACATAATTGAATAATACCAATGGACCCATATATTTTAACTGAAATTTTAACTTTATAAAATGTTTTCACATTTATTTTTATCCTGCATCATTGTTACTTCACAGTAATCCTGTAAGACAAATATCCTTATTCTTATTTCAGGGGAGGAGCTTGATGCCAAGTGAGGTTAAGTGAATTGGTTGCCAAGCCTCCCTGGGTGGAGATGGTAAGTGTTAGAGATGGCACATGAATGCAGTGTATCTAACACCGTGTCCAGAGATTTTTATACCACAGCTAATCCTTTTCAGAAAGAAGTTTTCAGTAGGAAGATGAGAAATGGCATAAAAGCAGTAGGTACTGGAGAAGGCGGGAAGGGAGGCTGGTGGTGATGGTGGTCAGATGTTTAGGGAAGAAAAGGGAAATCAAAATCTCTGAGACACACATTACTGACTCCCACATTTGTA
This sequence comes from Balaenoptera musculus, assembly GCF_009873245.2. Classification (NCBI taxonomy): domain Eukaryota; kingdom Metazoa; phylum Chordata; class Mammalia; order Artiodactyla; family Balaenopteridae; genus Balaenoptera; species Balaenoptera musculus. The sequence goes on from NC_045796.1 coordinate 20,676,183, forward strand.
TCTCAACGTCCTTTACTATATACCAACCACCACCTCCACATCTCCATGAAGAGAACTCTTGATTTTCAGCCCACCCTTCCACCCCACCAAATCTACTCCTTCCACAGTTTTCTATATACCATTACATGGTGCATTAGCCTGCTAGGGCTGCCATAACAGAATACCAGACTGAGAGGCTTAAACAACAGAGATTTATATGCTTACAGTTCCGGAGGCCAGAGTCATGATCAAGGTGCCAGCAGGGTTGGTTTTGGTGAGAGTTCTCTTCTCAGCTTGCAAACGGTGGCCTCCTTGCTGTGTCTTCACATGGCCTTTCCCCTGTGGGTGCAGAAAGAGATCCCAGGTGAACACCAGTCCTATCAGATTAGGTCCCTGCTTTTATGGCCTCATTTAACTTTAATGACCACCCCAAAGGCACTGTCTCCAAATACAGTCACATTGGGAGTAAGGACTTCAACATATGAATTTTGGGGGAACACAATTCAGACTATAGCAACAGCATACAACATTTCATCTACTGTTCAAGTCAAAAATACTAGGAGTTATTCTTGATCCCTCTTTTTCTCTCACATCCCACATCCAATCAATGTACCTTTATTTCTTTTTTAACATCTTTATTGGAGTATAATTGCTTTACACTGTTGTGTTAGTTTCTACGTATAACAAAGTGAATCAGCTATACGTATACATATATCCCCATATCCCCTCCCTCTTGCGTCAATCTACCTTTAAAACATACCTCTACATCAGTGACATCTCATCACCTCCACAGCTACAGCTGAAGACCAAGCCACTCGATCTCTCACCTGGACCACTGCAATAGCTTCCTAACTGGTCTCCCTGCAAAGTTGTCCTTTAACCCTATAAATCAGATTATTCCTCTTTTGAAAACCATTAATGCTTCCCATATCACTTAGAATTCAATCCAACCCGTTCCTTAGTGTTAGGAAGGTCCTCAACAACCTGGCTCCTGACTGTATCTCCAAAGTAACTTACCCCTTGTTCACTAGGCTCCCCAGCCGGCCTGGTTCTCTTGCTGGCCCTTGAACACTCAAAATTATTCCCATCCCAGGGGCTTGGCCCTTTCTCTTCCTCCTACCTGGAATGCTCTTTTCCAGAACTGCCCGTGACTCACCCTTCATATCAGTCAGGTCTTACTCAACTGTCATCAACGAGGGAGGCCTTCCCTGACCAAACTAACTGAAAAAGCCCCCAGCCCTCCAACTGTCAAAACCATACAGCTCACTGTTTGCAGTAACAGGACTTCACCATCCTAGGAAACTCTTGCCCAGGAAAATTGATTTGCAGATAATATTATTGCTTATTTCAGGAACTTCTCAGTATTCATTTATCCAAACAACAATAGACTTCATTCAAGTAAATTAGCTGGGCTCATCAAACGGTTTCCTCTTAAATTCCAAATCCAAGCCTCTGGTGTGTTCAGCAATCCCAATCTGGACTGACACTGAAAAGCCTGCCTTAAACTAGACCTTCCAAAACTCATCAATATCCCACCTTTTCCCTCCCTATCCAAGGCACATCTCAGACGGTCATGGCAGTGCTCTTCCTTTCAGCACTGAAATCACAGTAGTAATTGACTCATCTTTGCTTTATCAGCAGGTTATTTTGATGATTTGGGAGAGTAGCTGGCACTTGACTCTGCCCACCTTCTTTCTACTTATCTTGTTTAATTTGTATTCATATCATTTATTACTAACAGGTACATATACAATCATTTATTTGTTGCTGATCTATTACCTTTTTCCTGGAATAGAACATAAGATCCATAATGGCAGGGATATTTTTTGCCTTATCCTTGGCAAAATTCCTGGAAACTAAGACACTGCCTGGCACATAGTAGGTTCTCATTAAAACAGTTAATAAATAAGTGAGCTCTGTAGGTTGGCTGAGTCAGGATTAAGAAGACAAGGCAGATATAGAAGCCTCTTCATATTCAGTGAGATGAACTGCATTTCTGGGCCCCTGGAAAGATTATAGAGGCTATAGACTCTCCCTTTGATCCTGCACAGCACTGAATCACCAGGGCACAGATGCCATGGGTTCCACAAGGCTGGTCTCCTGGGGATTCTGTCCATTCTAGTACCCCTGCCCCACCTGAGAAAATACAATCATCACCATTGGTCTGCTCTGCTTTCCTCTATTATCTTTATTCTAACTCTTTCCTTCCATCCAAGGAAAGAGGGACATGACAAAATAGAATATCTAGAAATATTTCTGGTGCCCTCTCTCCTGAAGTTTGAGCCCTACATAAAACCTGGCCAGAGTGAGGCTGTGTACGAAACATACTGACATATTGGGAGAAGCATATATACGAGGACTGCTGGATAAAATTCAGGATGCCAACTTAATTTTGAATTTCAGGTAAACAATGAATCACATTTTAGCATATCAGAACCAATATTGCATGGGATATACTTACACAAAAAATTAATTTGTTGGACCTCCCTGGTGGCACAGTGGTTAAGAATCCGCCTGCCAATGTAGGGGACACGGGTTCAAGCCCTGGTCCGGGAAGATCCCACATGCCGCGGAGCAACTAAGCCCGTTCGTCACAACCACTGAGCCTGTGCTCTAGAGCCCACAAGCCACATCTACTGAGCCCGCATGCCACAACTACTGAGCCCGCACGCCTAGAGCCCATGCTCTGCAACAAGAGAAGCCACCACAATGAGAAGCCTGCGCACCACAACGAAGAGTAGACCCCGCTCGCTGCAACTAGAGAAAGCCCACGTGCAGCAACAAAGACCCAATGCAGCCAAAAATAAATAAATAAATAAATTTATTTATTTTTTTAAAAAATTAATTTGTTGTTTATCCGAAATTCAAATTTAACTGGCTGTCCTATGTTTTTGTTTGCTAACTCTGGCAACCCTAATCTATTCACTTATAAATGGGCACAGGTAATAAATATAAGCAGACTGTTGAATGCATGTCCCCATATGCTAAGGATGATCGGGGCTTTTGTCAATTATTTTGTAAAATATAAATCCCTATGAAACAGTGATTTCCCATTAAAATACCATGAATGTATAGCACTAAGGAACACATGCCAAGCCAATTAAGGCATGGTCATCTCTAACCCTTTAGCTTTTCTTGATGTTCATACAGGAATACATTAAGACACATAAATAAATGCTACGGAGAAATAAAGACAACGCAAATGAGAACAAGGAAAGCCTACATTCAGAGTCTCTATAGCACAGGAGTCAGCCACCATCACTTACATTTTGGCAGAGACTCAAATGCAGGCAGCGGAGCGGGAAAGCTTTATAGTGGAAAAAAGGGAAGGCTTCGGGTGTGCCCTGATTGTAGGCTGTCGGCACACAGAAGCTGTAGGAGGCTAACCAGAAGCCGGGCATCCTACGTGATTGGCTAGGAATATATATTTGGCTTTCTCCGGTTGGTCCTAAGTTGGAAACAGGGACAAAGATTAGTGAAGCTGTCAGTTATTAATCAAGTCCTGGCCATTTGAGGCTGAATGTTAGGGGTGATTGTTTGGCTTCCTAGTTGTTACCAGACGTAGTAGTCTGGCTTCCTACAAATCTGAGGTATAGTAGCCTGGCCTCCTGGGTTGGTTTCCTGGGCAGCTTACTGCAGGTTGTGGGTTAAGAGTTCTATTTTTTTTGTGTGGTATGGCCATTGTCTGTTTGTATATTCAGTCTCTCAGTATGAGGCTGCACTATCCAATATGGTAGCCACTAGCCACATGTGGCTATTTAAATTTAAATTAATTAAAACATAAAATTTAAAATTCAGTTGCTCAGTCACATTAGCTACATTCCAAGCTTTCCATAGCCATATGTGGCTGATGGACTACCAAATTGGACTGTGCAGACATAGAACGTTTCTGTCACTGCAGAAAGTTTAACAGAATAGATGACAAAACACTTTTATAACTTTGTTTGTTAGACTTCCAAACCCCTCTAGGAAAATGCAAGCACCATTATCATCCTACTGGAAAATTTCCACCTTCTCTCTTCTCCCTCTGAGTCTCATTTATTCTGGTTTTCCGCAACTTCACATTCTCCATTCTGTTTCTTAATTACCAGACTGTGCCTCTGCCCTCTTTTATGCTTTCCCAGTTTGCTGGGTTGATGCTTTCCTTTATTCACAAATCGTTTTGAAAAGTTACTCTAGTGAGTACTTACTGAATTACCTCACTAACTCTACTTTTCTAGAAATTACCTCCTTCTTCACTAGCCACAAGTTTATTCCAGAAGCTGACACGTTCCTACAGCATGTCACCCCACACCCACATCCTCTGGTCTCATTGATTGGGTACCTGACACAGCTGGACAATCAGTCTCTTCCCTGGGAACTGGAAAGCAATTCCTTAGCCAGAGCGAGCAAGAGATCTGTTTTCTACTGGGTTACCAGTCTGCAATAAGTAACTGTTACTTGGGAGCAGGAGGTACCAGCCATTTTCTACCAGGCCATGCAGCTAATAAGGAAACAGTGAGAGAGAGTAATGAAACAGATGTACACAGAGAGAGAGGCAGAAATGAGAGATGCAGAGAGGGCTTTCTGGGTTCCCTGCAGCACGGCTATCTATTGTTCCTAGGGTTCGGCTGCTTCATTGCCCTCAAATTCAATGACATAGTCCATTATCCCTCCAACAAATTTTCTTTTTTGCTTAGAGTAGTCTGGATTGATTTCCTGTTATTTGCAAGCAAAGAGTCCTAATCAATATAAACTGTAATCAAGGGAATTTGGAACTTGCCTATTTAGACCCTTTTTCCTTCTCAAAGCATCACACATGATCATCAAGCCTTCCTTTATTGCAAGCTGGTACAGGATGTGTGTGGCTAATCTCTTGAGAAGAAATAAAGGAACACAGGACCTAAAGTGCAAAGTAGGATAGGTTTATTTTTAGAATAAAGTAGCTCAATTAATAATGCTTACTTTACAAGTCCTGCCAGTAAAAAAATGGAAAAGGGAAGGAAGAGATGGGCATTTTCTATAATTTTATTTAAATCATTAAAATTCCATAATCATTTTTTGAAAATAGAAAGAAATTAAATTCTTACCTTTTATTAATTTATTATTTATTTATTCAATAAATATTTATTGAATATCTTTTATGTACTGGGTACTATGAATGACACTGGGATTCCTAAAGTATAATTTTCAAAAAGCTAAAGTTCTTCCTTTGTATAATTATAAAATGAATGCATGTCAAAGTTTTCACTCAACTCATTAATGAAGGAACTGTTGGAAGGCAATCCTTCCTCTATCACTCTGTATTCCTACACAGGGTGTGCCTCCGGAGCCCTGAAGCTGACTCGCTAGGATGAGAGGGAATGTCTCCTTCCCCCGCAGAACCACCTGCTCCTCACATTTAAGGGTGTTCCACACGAAGCTGCTTGCCTCCTTCATGGCAGGGGCATCTGCTCCCGTTCAGTGATTAATAATATCACTCCTATCTCGCCCGGAACCAAATGTGTACTTTCCAGGGTAGAGATCTTCCCCTCCTTCCAGAGAGGATCTGTTTACATTCTGAGTAAAAAATAATCTCTCTTTCCCTAGAAGGGGGAGGGGCGGGTGTCCCAGCTCCTATGTCAGTTCTGAGATTCATAATTTGGGGGTTTCTCTCCTGCGGTACAACCTCCTACATGCACAGGTGTAACCATCTGGCTCTCATCACATCACCTAGTAAGGTGTTGGGCTTGAGGAACCAGTGCTACACTGTTATTGCTGTGAATAATAAAGGTGTAACATCCTATTCAGAGTCTGGTATTTCTGCAAGCAAAGGAATATCTCAGATACTTCACAGTTTCTGACTTAATAGGAAGTAGTAAAATGTTAAAAATGGTTCAAAGAAGAATTTGAAGAATGAATATAAATATATATTCATTAGGTATATTATTATTCATTATATGTATACAATAAGAATCAAAAATGCTGAAATTAATTGACTAATAGATGTAAAACTGGTTAATATCCTATATGGCAACAAAACGTAATGTCTGAGGTATTATCATTTCAATAAGACATAAGCTATCAGACAAATTCTTTGCATTCCTATAGATGAGAATCATTTGCATAACTATCAGTCATCTGTAACTTCTACATACAGAGTTCTAAAATAACTTAGTCAATAGAAAGATGAAGATGTAGACCCTTAGAGAGTCAGATAATCTTTGGAGGGTCCATCTAGACAACAAAAGGACATCCAGCAACCTCTTTGCCCATGTTCAAGTCTTAGACAATTTTCCCGATAGTTTAAAAGAGCAAAAACAGAAATGGCCCTGACTTTCTGAAGCTTAGTCTTGTGAAAGACTGACATTAATCAACTAATGACAAAACAGTTGAATAACTGCAAATTGATGAATAAATTGAAGATATACAGTGACATGAGAACATATCATGGGGAACCTGATACGGTTGAGGGTCAGAAAACGGCCCTTAGTAAAAAATATTGTCATGGACCAAGTTTTTATATAAAACAATTATTTTTTACTTGTGGTTAAATTCAGGTGGCACAAATCAAATGTACTGGGGATATAAGATGAAGAATAATTCTCTCTCCCACTCCTAATCCCCAATCACCCTGTTTCTCTCTGGAAAGAACTAGTGTCAACAGTTTCTGGTGCATTCTTCCATTCTACTCTAAACATATACATATATATAAATGTATGCAAATATATTTACATACATTTTTACACTGAAAACTATATACCAGATGGTGTTCTGTCTTGCTTTTTTTATTTAACAATTATTTTATATCAGTACATATAGAGTGCCTTATTCTTTTTAACAACTGTAAAACTGTCCATTGAAAGGATGTACCATCATTTATTTAACCAATTGGATAAATTTTTAGTTGAAGAAAAATATTTATGAGTATGATCATTTTAACTAGAATGTATGCAGTGTAACTCATTTCATATGTAAGTTTCACTTTTTTGCCAGGTTTTAATTGCCCATCACGTTTGTGAAAAGACTACTGCGTTCCTTTGAATAGATATCATCCCCAGTCTTGGCTCTGTTAATTGCTAGGTGCAAGATCTTGGGCAAATTGCTTAAATTCATTTACCCAGAAAATTTGAATTAAAAACGCCTGCGCAAAATCTGGTTTGAAGGGTTGAGGTAATAATATGTGCCAGTGGTTCTGAAATTTGACCCTTGCAGCCCTAGGAGGCGGAAATCTTCGCACTCTGAGACACATCTTCCCTCCCACGCCCTCCACCACACACGCGTTAACCAGAGCGTCTCAGCTGTTTAATCTGGTTATTTATTTTAAGCTTCTAAGTAAGATTTTATTTGAAGACAGAAGGGAAAAAATTTTTTTTAAATTTGAAAGACACCCTGGAAAATTATTAAATATAAAACAATGCATAAATATAAGATATTATTGTTATTATCTTTATCAGGATTGAAAAGGAATCATAAAGAAAATGGGCAATGCAATTAGGACACCAGCAAATCCACAGGTGCCGCAGGGATAGGGCAAGTGGTGCAGCAAAACCAGCTCTCCTGCAGTATCCCTCCCTGAGATTAAGTCAGCCTGTCAAAGGCAATCTTCCGAAAATGATAATTTAAGGAAGAAAGCAGGAGTAGGAAACTCAATGCTGGCTTGATTACTTGAGGACAAAAGCTTGAGAGTAGAAGGCTCCAAATGAATAAGTACGCAATTCACGACCAAAGTGTTAAGCGCCTACAGAAATCTGAATGGATGTATTTTCAGTAGCTTGGGGGCCTGATGTTATTTTGAAGTACCACCCTACTCAGCCTTTTCCTGAGAAAAGCGCATTTCATCACAAACATAAACACAGTGTCCTTGGCTTAAAGCTTCTGTAGTCTCTTTTGAGTGCTATAAATTATCTTATTCTAAGATACAATGTTATTATGTGCTTTAAATATTATAATATCAACCTTCCATATATGTTTCCACCACACACACCACTTTCAATCTTTAGTGTCAGGTGACCAAGGACATTAAAAAATTATATAAAAACATATACATGGCAAGTCTTTCTCTTCCAAGTGGCAGCCATTCAACACAGAAAGATGTGCTGTGCCCTCTCCTTCATGGCAAACACTGCATTAGGCACCAAAGATACAGAGGTGAATGAGACACAGTCAGACCTGAAGGGAGCTCAGTGTTGGGCAGAGTAACCCGGCAGATGACTAGGAAGGGCATTCCAATCAGAAGGACCCTCTGGTGAGAATTATTAGAATTAACAGGACTAAACTGCTTCAAAAGCAAGAGTCTAGAACATAGACTAATAGCTAAATAAGTAATTGAAAACATTACAGTGTTTGACTCCACTCTCTTCTGGTTCCACTTTCCTCTTATGGTGAAGTTCATCTTTTTAAATGCTCAGCCTAGCCAATACTTCAGACTAGCTCTTGAAAAGGACTTACATATTTTTTATAGTTTTAAAACCAGTGTTACTTTTCCTAATACATTTTTCATTCATTAATGGTGTAGTGAACCGTTATTGAATTTTGTATAACGTTGAGCTCTCTTTTAGCCTAAAGAGTTTGCCCATTTAGCCTCTCAATCTGTTTCTTGAGATGATAATATTCTCAAGCAATGACAGTTCTACCTTTTTCTTTCTGATCTTTATACCTTTCATTTCTTTTCTTTTTCTTATTAGAAGGACCAGGACCCACACTTCGATGGTAATCAATAGTAGGAAGAGCAGGCATCCTGTTTTATTCATGAATTTAACAGGAATACATTCTAACAGCTGATCATTAAACATCGTGTTTACTTCTGATGTTTTATATCCTTTACTAAGTTAAGAAAATTCCCTTCTGCTCTTAGTTTGCTAAGAGTTTTTATTGCTAACAGATTTATTAGTTGATGTTGAATTTTATCAAATGATTTTTTTCTGCATATGGTTCTTTATTAATCTCCAAGTAATGTGGAGATTTATATTGGTAAATATTCTAATGTTGAACTATCATTTCATCCTGCAATTGACCAACTTGGCTATTATGGTTATTTGTAATATGCTGTTAGATTCAATTTCCTGGCCTATGATTTTATTTTCTTGTACTGTCTTTTTCCAGTTTTTATATCAAGGTAATAAAAATGAGTCAGATAGCTTTAGCTCTTTGTATATTTTCAGATATATTTTTTATAAGATATTGCTTAACTACTCTTAGAAATTTGCAAAAATTTGCCTATAAACTTGGCCTCGTGTATTTTTTGGTTGAATAGGTAAGAAAAGAATTTTTATTAGAATTTTATTTCTCTAATGGTTATTAGTTTATGCAGGTTTTTTGTTTCTTTTAAGTCGTGTGTTAATTTATCATTTTCCTTAAAAGATGTCCAGTCATTTCATCTGTTTTCAATTTTTTTCATAAACAACATTCTTTCTCTTGACCATAGTAAATCTGATGCTTTCTTAATGTTTTGCTCTCAAGCTCTTAGCAGATATTAAACTTTGACAACTAACCTGTCCAGTTTTCTCCTTGCCTAGGCCCAATATTAATCAGTCTGTGTTTACTGCCCCCCACGGGTGGTATGACACACTGGCTCCTTCCAAGACTATCAGTGAATGTTGCATAACCCAACTGTTGTCCCGTGACTTGTGACTAAAAAACAGAGCTTCTTTAAGGAGATTGTTAGTGTCCCAACTACTTAAAGAAGTAATGCAGCTTCAGCCCAAAGAAAAAATTATTTCTCCCTATTTCAACGTTTTGCATTTGCAATGGCTTATTCATTCTTACGAAGCAGGTCAAAGTCACACACTTTACAAATAACAGAAAGATACGCAGCTAGACTATGCCATATATGCCTTATTTTGAATTTTAGTTTGAATTTTATGAAGAACAGGGAGCTCTTGACTACTTTTCAGGAGCTATTTGGGGTCACAAGAAGAGCACTCCTTTGTATGACACAGTTAAAAGAATTGTGACCCTAAAGAAAATGTAATCAACAAGGAGACAGTGTAAAAGTTCTAAATGGACCCAGAGAGATGCATTTCATTTATTTATTTATTTTTTAATTGGGGTATAGTTGTTTTACAATGTTGTGTTAGTTTCTACTGTACAGCGAAGTGGAGTTCCCTGAGATGCATTTCATTTAGAATGTTTGGTTCATGGAAGCATTTGACCAAGAACAAACAATAAATGTTTGTTGTCTAGGTGTTTTCAGGCAACAATTTCTTTTTTCTTCTTGGAAACAAAAAACAAAACACAAAACTCCACCTGCTTCCTTGAACTGCATGTCAACTGATTTCAAAACCCTTGATTACTCCCATTTGCTTCAAATATGGTCCCTTAATCATTCTCCCTTACTCACCAATGGCTTCAGCAAATGCTTTGCTGTCTAACTGTCCACCATATGCCCTGACATAATTTATTGTGATTTCAACATCCACTTTTGACACTTCTCAGGTTCCTGATGTTTTTAGCTCCAATTATTCTTAAGCTCTCAACCCCACCTGAGCCATGCAATTGATGGCCATACCTGTCAAGATGAAAGACTGCACTGAACTATTGAAACAGGAGGGAAGGGGGCAGGACACAACTTTTGAAAGAATGACATAGCCTGAGGACATGACATAAACTGAGTAGAAAATGGGACCCATAAAATGGGACCCATAAAATGGGTCCAAGATGGCAGACAAGTCAACTTCCACTAGACCTTGAGCTTCAGTATACGCTCACTGTAACACATCAGCAAGCTAAATGACACACCCACAGGTGCCATGACAGTTCCAAGACAGACCATAAGGATCAAAAAGTGGGTGGTGGCCCAATTCCTGGAAACCCCCACCCCTTCCCAAAATAGCTAGAATACTCCTCCCACTCATTAGCCTACGAAATTACCCACCCCTATAAAAACTGACAACCCCATGCCCTGGTGCATTTCTCACCTTCTGAGATGGCCCACAATCTATCTGTGGAGTATGTTTCTCTCTAAATAAACCCACTTGTTACCTATTACTTTGTCTCTCACTGAATTCTTTCTGCGACGAGACATCAAGAGCTTCATTAAGTCCTGAAACCAGGTGTGTGATCTCAGTTGGAAGACTGTGGGTTTTGGCCGGGTTCGAGTCCCAGCTGCGTGGATTCAAGTCCAAATCTGAGGTGCATGGTTTCACTATCATTTTTTAACTTCCCTCTTTCTGATTCTCAGGTTTTGTGTTCCAGTGTACTCTAAAAACTCCATTCCAGTAATATTCTGACCCTTGCTGAGACCTCCAATAATACTACGTTTTCAGTAAATAATATGACATTAATGTCCTCACTTCTCCTTGTAGCTATTTAGGATTCAATGTAGAGCAAACACTTTTTAATGTCCTTTCCCCTCCCTCCCTCCTCTGAATTCCCTCAACAACACCCAACTCTGGTAGTTCCCCTTCCTCCTCACCTGCACCAAATCAGCTGAATGAGCCTGGTGAAAACCACACAGCTGTGCTGAATGGACTCACCTTAATTAGGTGAGTTAATTTAATTTAAATTTAAAATAACTTAAGTTTAATTTAATTAATTAAATTTTGTTTATTTTACCACAGGTTATAAGTGGACAATTAATTTGGAAAAATAGTGCTACTATATATCCTTAGTAAACTTTATCTCCCCCACTTTAAAATAATTAGAAAGACCCTGTGGGGCCTTCCCAGGTACAAATCCTTTCCATGCCCCCCATTTCTTGTTCATAGGAAACTGGCTTCATTTAGCCTCCTTGACCTTTCCTGAGGTCCTAAGGACAGATTCAAACAGCTGCTTATCAGGGAAGGGAGGGAATGCAGAAACTAAGGAGGAGCAGTCAAGAAACAATAGTGCAGCAGTGGGGCAGGGTCCTGGTTCCTCCTCAAGGAATATACAGAACCATACTTTTGAGTTCCGTAGAAATTAAGGCCCCATCCAGGTGGAGGATGGTAACTTCAGACTGAGCACAAGATTCCTGGAACACTACCCTGTTACCTCACCAACAACCAGTCAGAAGAAAGTCTGCACAGAGTGGAAGATAATGAAGACTCTGCCCCTCTCTCCAAATGATTCTCCCTTTGAAGCATTTCATGGTCAAGCAGAATCTTTGCTGTTGGTTTTTGGACACAAGTCTGACTTCTCCCCAAATTGCTGGCCTTCCAGCCTCTATTTTGAGAGAATTACCCCTCCTCTAGCTAACACTATCCCTCCACTTAGCATATACACTCACACCTTCTCAAGGATGTCACTTGTCAATTTACTTTTTTCCTTTATTATTAATATTCAGTATATTCTTCTCCACTGTATTATTCCAATTGACATATAAACACACTTTAATATCACCCAATTTAAAAAAAAAGAAAACCTCCATGACTTCAGGTCCCCCTCCAGCTACTATTTATCTCTCTGCTCCTCTTCATGGCAAAATTCTCAAAAGGGTTTCTGACCTCACTGTTTCCAACTCCTCCTTTTCACTCTTCCATCTACTCCAGCAAAGGCTTCTATCTTCATCACTCTCCTCAAGCGACCCTTCTTAAAGTCAGCAATGACTTACCTCTTGCCAAAGCCAAGGCAAGGTCTGCACTTTGTTCCCACTGAAGTGTCATCCATCAAAACATAAATTTCTGTTTTGCATATTATTCTTTTCCGTGGCCAGTTGGGGCTTGCCATAGCAACAATGCTTCATCAATATTTACATTTGAAAAATGAAATAGAAATTAGGGAATGAATTTAATGTCCTTTATTAAGAATGGCATATGGAATATTATAAAATTTCTTGAGTGTGATAAAAGTTATGTTACTGAACTCAGGTTTGGCTGCTCACCATTCAAAAGCCAATACTTGAGAGACAAGTGTTGGCTGGAACTTTTATGAATGTGCACAAGGATAGCTGCAAGGGTGTATAGTATAGAATGGCTTGTACAAGCCAAAATTTGAAAACAACACAAATGAGAATGGTGTCGGAACTCCATACAATGGAGAACTATAGAGACGCTAATTAGAATGCAATAGACATGTGACATATTCTCACAGATAAATCTCAGAATACTATGTTGAGTAATAAAATCAATATATGGGTCAACACATACCATATTATGGCATTTATCCACATTAAAATAAATGTTCACAAGTATATTATATTTGGATATATATAATAGCAGCAATTGGTTCTGTAGTATATGAGGGGAAAGGGGACAATGGAGCAGGGGCCATGAAAAAAGACCTTAGCTGTATCTGTAATGCTTTTTTGCCTTTTTTTTTTTTTTTAAAAAAGGAAACAAACATAATTAAATGCTAACCACTGTTAATTCAGGATGGTAGGAATATAAGTATTTGCTATATTCCTTTTACCGTTCTAAATTTTTTTAATTTCTCAGATTCATTTAATTATATATATATATAAAGCAAGGATGGAGAATCCTCAATACACTCATCAGAAGCTCCCACTGTGAAGGTGATAATGTATCTTTGTGAAAATTCTAGGAAATGATGTATTTTGAACATTCATTCACTTACTTAAATATATATTACATATGCCTACTATTTGCCAGACATACTGCCAGACTCTACACGAGAAGCAGAGGTAACTAATACCATGGCCTTGCCTAAAGGAGCTTAAATATGGTAGGAAGATGAAAGTAGCACGCAGATAACAATCATTTTACAATTGTATTTTTAAATGCCTGATAATGGCAAAATTAGATAAGCAAAAGAAATGACAAAGAAATCATTATTACTTGTGTGTTTATTGTTAGAAGTACTAATGTATATAATTTTAAAATTTGGTTCATTGTCTCTGGTCAAAATATAACTTGTTAGTCCCAGAAAATCGGTGATGAATTATGAAAATGAAGCACTGTTGCCATTGAGAGACTGCTAGTAATAACTCAGTGTGCCTTTTTTATAGGAAGGAAAACAGTGTATCTTTTTATTTTCAGGCATTTTTGTAAGATAACTGGAGACGAACCATTGACAAATGCCAGGAGCTTATATTACTGTCAATTGGAAAATTAAGAAGAAAAATGCATTTTTTGAATAGGGGCTCCAAATCTCATACTGCAAGTGATTTGCAGACAGACCCAATTTGTTTTCTATACCTGGAAAGCTTTCTTTCAATCCTAGGCTATTGAAAATATTTTCCAACTACACCTTACTATTCTCACATCATATTTCAAGTAATAGGCAAAGGGAAATAATAAGATTTTATTACCCTTAGGATAGCTACACAAATGTAGGCTTATAGAGAGGTTTATTTAATTTTTATATTAACAGAAGACATGTATTTTGGATGTTAAATATAATTTTAGTGAATGTGATTATTGATCCAAGTATTTTAAAGTTTGAGTGTAGCCATGTGAATAATACATATACCATCCACGCTGAAGCTGCAATCTCCACTGTTCTACAATGACAAATCCCTGTGCTATTCCTGTAAGTCATATTGTCATATTTCATATTGTCATAAGTCATACTGTCATTGCTAAGGAGAGATAACATTAGCATGGAGGCCTCAGAGGAGTATTTGGGATCATTTTTTTTCGGCCACACGGCACGGCATGCGGGATCTTAGTATGGAAGTATGGAGTCCTAACCACTGGACTGCCAGGGAATTCCCTGGGGAGTATTTGGGATCTGAACAAGATGAGCCTCAGAAGGCATACAGGAAACTACTCTAAGCCTTGGTGTGAGAATCCTATCAGAACCTTTAGTGATAGAATCAAGTAGAGGTATCTGTCAGGTAAGAAACTGTTGCTGATAGAAGAGTGAAGGCCATTCCTCCACAAAATGCAAAATAGGAAATAAACAAGAGACCATGGTTTTGCTCCTTTTCCAGAATTCGCTGGTATCAATACAATGTAGAGGAACGAACAAGGTTTCCTAGTTTATCTGATAGAAATTTAAATTCTAGCTCTGTCTGTCACATAGCCTGGGACCTTGAAAGTACTTTATCTCACTGTGCACAGCTCCTGCCTTAGTAAAATGATGATTAGACTCTCTCCCTTTTAGAATGGTTACAAGGATTAGAAATATTACATATAAAGTACTATCACATACTAGTCATACAATATATGGTAGTTGTGATAACTAATTTTTGTTGATACTGTCTTTCCAGTCCCTTTGAAATTGTAAACTCCTCTTTCACTTTGCACTCTATGTGCTAAATCAAATTACATATGGTGCTCCTTAGACAAACAGATACATGAAATATGAGTAGGAGAAATACGATGATGGCTATTGAGAGTTTCCTGTTGGCAATGATGGTGTCTCTTAGAATACTTGGGGCCAACACCTGCTCCCTGCAGGTAGGTGGTAAGGAGGTCAATGTGTTGTCAAGAGAACTAACCTACAAATAAGAGAAGTTCATCCTATCCTACATTTTCAAGACTTAGACCCTCAGACTGGTAATTGGATCTTTGCATTTATTCAATGTGGTTGTTTAGTCCAAACACCTTCTACTTCCTGTATGAAATCTCCAGAGTCATGAAGACAGATCTTCTGATTTATCAATCAATTTCAGAGTCAAGTAACCATTTGGAGACATCTATATTAAGGTAATCAGTTAAAAGTTGAAGCCTAACTATCACTCAGGCACTAAATGAAGAAAAGAAATAAGGGACTTCTGCTTCTGGACATGATGCAGTAACAAATACCCAAAGTTCTGACCATGTTAAACAACTTAAAAACTGGACAAAATATATGAAATAATTACCTCCAAGCACTAGACAGTAGGCCGTATCAGACTGTGATCCCTGAGAAAAGGAATCAAACAAGGTGAGCATTTAATTGTGCTCAGGATTTCTGCTTGGAAAGCACTTTCTGAAGCATAGGCAGAGAAAACAGAGAATAACGCAGTAACTTGCTGTTTGAGAAGATTAAATGCTGTTGAAAATATCAGTGACTTGAAAACAGCACAGAGACTGTGCAAACTAAAGGACAGAGAGAAAAAAGACAAAATAATTTTAAAAGAACAGCTTCTTAGTGACTTCTGAGACAATGTCTTAGTCTGATATATTGTAATTGAGGTCCCAGAGGGAGGAAATGGCTACAGAAAAACATATGAATAAATGATGGACAAAAACTTTCCATTTGTAATGGAAATTATAAATTCACAAATTCAAGAAAATTAACAAACCTCAAGCAGAAGAAAGAAAAACTACATCAAGGCACATCATAATAAAACTGTTAAAAGCCAGTGATAAAGAAAAATTTAAAACAACCAGAGAAAAAGGAATTAGTAAAGACCTCATGTCAGAAAAAGGAAGCTAGAAAATAATGTATAAACTTCTCAGTTTCTGAAAGAAAACACTGCCCATCTAGAATACTATATTCAACAAAAATATCCTTCAGGGCTTCCCTGGTGGCGCAGTGGTTGAGAATCTGCCTGCCAATGCAGGGGACACGGGTTCGAACCCTGGTCTGGGAAGATCCCACATGCCGCGGAGCAACTAGGCCCGTGAGCCACAATTACTGAGCCTGCGCGTCTGGAGCCTGTGCTCCGCAACAAGATAGGCCGCGATAATGAGAGGCCCCGCGCACCGCGATGAAGAGTGGCCCCCACTTGCCACAACTAGAGAAAGCCCTCGCACAGAAACGAAGACCCAACACAGCCATAAATAAATAAAATAAATAAAATAGTGTTAAAAAAATATATATATCCTTCAAAAGTGAAGGTGAATTATATGGGATTTATCTCAGAAATGCAAGAGTGGTTCAGTATACAAAATCAATCAATGTAATATGTTACAAATTAATGAAACGAAGGGGGATAAAACCACATGATCATCTCAAGTGATGCACAAAAAGCACTGACACATGATAAAAACACTAAACAAACTGAGATTAAAAGGGAACTTCCTCAACTTGATAAAAGACATCTGGGAAAAACCCATAGGTGACATCACACCCAATGATGAAAAACTGAAAGCTTTCTTTCTAAGATCAGGAATAAGACAAGCATGCCCACTTTCACCACTTATGTTCAACATTTTACTAAAAGTTTTATAAAACTACAAAACATTTTTGAAAGAAATTAAGGAATACCTAAGTAAATGGAAAGATGGTCTGGATTGAAATACTTAATACTGTTAAGATGACAATACTCCCCAAAGCGATCTATAGATTTAATCAATGCAATCCCTATCAAAATGCCAGTGGCTTTTTTTAGCCACTTTAAGTGCAAATCAAAAATACAATGAGATACCACTTCATACCCACTAGAAGGGCTATAATTTTTTTTAAAAAAGGAAACAGGTAGCAAGGCTGTGGAAAAATTAGAACCCTCCTGCATTCCTAGTGGGAATATAAAATGGTGCAACCACTATGGAAAACAGTTTGGTGGTTCCTCAAAAGATTAAACATAGTATTAGCATATGATCCAGCAATTCACTCATAGGTATATATTCAAAAGAACTGAAAATAGGGACTCAGTCAAATACTTGGACATGAATGTTCATAGCAGCACTATTTACAGTAGCCAAAAGGTGGAAACAACCCAAGTTTCCATCAATGGATGCATGAATAAATAAATTCTGATATATCCATACAATAGAATAGTATTCAGCTATAAAAAAGAATGACGTACTGACGTTTGCCACAACATGATTAGCCTCAAAAATGTCATGCTAAGTGGAAGAAGTCAAATACAGAAGGTCACATATTATATGATTCCATTTATATGAAATATCCAGAACAGGTAAGTCTGTGGACACAGACTAGTGGTTGCTAGGGGCTAGGGCAATAGGGAATGAGGAGTTACTGCTTAACGGGTACAGAGTCTCCTCTGGGGGAGATGAAAATGTTTTGGAACCAGATAGAGGAGATGGTTGGATAACACTGTGACTATACTAAATGCTACTGAACTGTATACTTTTAAATGGTTAATTTTATGTTATGTGAGTTTTACCTCAATAAAGACAAATAAATAAAACTGATTTTCTCCAATTGCAAAAAAGGTGAGAATTTTATCAAACAAAAGCTGAGAGAATTTACATCATTATAAAAACTCTCAGTAACTAGGAATGGAAAACCTGCTCAACCTGATGAAGAGTGTGTGTTTGTGTGCGTGTATGTGTGTGTCAAAAAACCCTACAACTAGTTTCATACTTAAGAGAAAAAGCTTAAACTCTTTCCACTTAAAATCAGGAATGAAGTAAGGCTTCTACTCTCCCCACTTTTAATTCAACATAGTTCTGAAGGGCCTACTAAGTGGAATAAGATAAAAACAATAAGTATATAAAAGAAATAAAAAACATATGGATTGGAAAAAGAAAGAAACTGTCTTTATTTGCAGATATGTAATCATGTATGTAGAAAATCCTAAAGAAACCACAAGTTACAAAAACTAGTAAGTGAACTGAGGAAGGTCCTAGGATATAGGATAAATCAATTATATTTATAAATACTAACAAAATACAAAAAATTAATTATATTTCTAAATACTAACAAAAAACAACTGGGAAATGAAACTTTTTAAATATCAAAGTTTATTTCAGAAAAGTATCAATAATATGAAATAGTTGTGAATAAATTTAACCAACTATGTGCAAGTCCTGTACAATAAAATATCAGAACACTGCTGAGAAAAAAATAATGAAAAACACAGAGAGATATACCATGCTTATGAATTGGAAGACTCAATATTAAGATATCCATTCTCCCCAAATTAATCTTCAGTATATCACAGCCTCATTCAAAACCCCAGCAACCTCTTTTTGTAGAAATTGAAAAATGTATTCTAAAGCTTTATAGAAATGCAAAAGGATTAAGCAAAATAATTCTAAAATGTAAGAACAAAGTTATAGAATTTACCCTACTTGGTTTTTAAGACATTGTAATACAAAAGTCAGCAAGACAATACTGGTGTAAGGACAGAAATATAAATCAAAGTAACAGAATAAAGTCCAGAAATAGGCACACATACACAGTCAATCAATTTTTTTTAAATGCCAACTGAGAAAGAAAAGTCTTTACAACAAATGGTGTTTGTACAAGTGGACAACCATATTTTAAAAAGTAAAAAAAGAACTGCACCCCTTATCTTACACCACATACAAAATTAGGTTGAAGTGTTAACCTAAGCATAAAAGCTAAATTATAATACTGCTAAAAGAAAGGTTAAAACTTTTAGGAAAAAAATACAGGAACCTCGGGTTCCTACTCTTGGGTTAGGCAAAAATTTCTTAAGATAGAACACAAAAAACACAAGCATAAAAGAAAAATTGGTAAACTGGACTTCCTCAAAATTTAAAACTTCCGCTGTTTGAAAGATAACATTAAGAAAAAGAAAAGGTAAGGTACACTCTAGGAGAAAAGATTTGCAATACATACATCTGACAAAGGACTTATATCCAGAATTTATAAAGAAATTTTACAATGTAATTGTAAGCCAACCTAATAAAAATGGGCAAAATATTTTAGCAGACTAATGATGTTATTAAACACATGACTAATAAGCACATGAATGACTAATAACATGAAAATGTGCTCAAATGACTTAAAAATAACTAATAAGCACATGAAAAGATGCTCAACATCATTAGTCATCAGGAAAATAAGATTTAAAACTAGAGATAACACTGGAAACTCACAACCACTAAAATTAAAAAGACTGACAATATCAAGTGTTGGTAAGGATATGGAACAACTGGAACTCTCATTCACTGCTGATGGGGATGTAATATGGTGCAATCACTTTGGAAAATAGTTTGCAGTTTCTTATAAAGTTAACTTACTCTTAACATACAACCTAGTAATTCCACTCCTAAGTATTAACCCAAGAAAAAAGAAAACAGAGACTTGTATATAACATCTTTATTCCATTCATTAAAAAGAGATTGCTTGGGCTTCCCTGGTGGCGCAGTGGTTGAGAATCTGCCTGCCAATGCAGGGGACACGGGTTCGAGCCCTGGTCTGGGAAGATCCCACATGCCGCAAAGCAACTGGGCCCGTGAGCCACAATTACTGAGCTTGCGCGTCTGGAGCCTCTGCTCCGCAACAAGAGAGGACGCAATAGTGAGAGGCCCATGCATCGCGATGAAGAGTGGCCCCCGCTTGCCACAACTAGAGAAAGCCCTCGCAGAGAAACGAAGACCAACACAGCCATAAATAAAATAAATAAATAAGCCCTCCTTCCTCCTTGATAGTCTATTAAAAAAAAAAAAAAGAGATTGCTTTCTGCACTGCTTTCTGTAGTACCAATTATAATAAGTCTGAGTGTGTGCATAAAATATATAATATACAAATAAAAATTTAAATAAATAAAATACTGAAAAAAAATCTTTATTCAAAATTGCCCCAAACTGGAAACAACCCAAATATTTATTAACATGTAAATGGGTAAGAAGATGGTGGTAATATACACACATACAATGTACTATTACTCCATAATAAAAAGCAATAAACTTTTGTTACATATAATATCATGGATGAATCACAAATTTAAAAAAAAAATGCTGAGTGAAAGAATCCAGGCACAAGAGTACATACTGTTTAATTCTACTTACATGAAGTTCTAAAACAGGCAAAACTATAATTACAGAGAGCAGATTAGTTTCTTGAGGCTAGTGCTGGGTATGGAGATTAATTACAAAGGGCAAGAAGAAATCTGGGAGATAATGGAAGGACTCCCTAATTTTACTTTCATGAAGGTTACACAGGTCTACACATTTGTTGAAACTCATTAAACTCTTCCCTTAAAATTATGTATTTTACCTTATGTAAAGTATGCTTCCACAAAGTTGTTTTTAGAAAATAAGAAAAACAAAGGGCATACATATTTAACACTATTTATGGAGTTAGGGCCCCCAAGAATGAGTGAGTACTTAACAAAACTGTAGGGGATTTTTTTTTTTCCATCCAGTTTTTGCCATTTCAGAAAATCCAAGGCACATTTCTTCCTGACAGACAATCAGGAGCAAGAGGGAGGGAGGCATTCCTTGTCATAAAACCTTACATCACCTGATTCCCAATTACCTCATCAATTAGGCCGAACTTTCAGGAAACCCCCAAGAGCAGAGATCAAAATCAAATCCAAGAGAAACTTCTAATCATCATGAAAGAAAACCTCAAAACCGATTTGGCTGTGAACAAAACAAGGTGCACAGGGCCCTACAGCTTTTAATAATCAGACATACTCAGAGTATCTTTTTTGAACATTACAAATCAAAGGTGAGGGCTGTGGCATTTCTGAAAGAAATGCTCTGAATCACCTGTGGAAATAAGAGACTTACAACAAGCTTTGACTTTCACCAAGCCTCAGAAACCTCAATGACTGAACCCCAAGGGGCTTAAAGGACACCATTGGGTCAACAGAATCATAACTATATCAGGATAAAAAAAGAATTCCTCCTTTACACTTCTTCTTAAAGGAGGTGAGGAATTTTTGTCACCAGAAAAATTAGAAATTATTCGGTCACCAATTGACAAATTAGTTGATTTAATAGACTTAGAGTAATGCGTACTTATTTAGAGTATGTTTTTTAAGGTCTGATGAAAGTCTTGAGGATTCTAAACAGAGATGCTAGTCATTTCAATTGGTTCCACTCACTGACTGGGGTCTGCATGCGGTAAATAGAGCAGGACAGGACTTGAGTCAGAGGCCAGAATGATGGCTCTCTGTTGCATGCTGGAGCACGACCTTGAGGGAGTCACTTGACCTCCTGTATTCCATTTTTCTCATTTGCAAAGCAAGTCTTATTGGACCAGGATCTGTAGAAAAGGAACTAGAACCTGCAGGCCTCAATGCACAGCATAAGGGAGGGTTGGGTGTGTGGAACCTGAGGTCATGGATGAAAGTTAGGGCTGCAGTACCAGAGGGGTGAAGTAAGGGGTGTAGCTCAGAAACAAGGTCCATTGCCAGGAAATTTCCATAGACAATCCTGTGAGTGATCTATAGATGGGTGTGGCTGGCTTAAAGGATCTGACCAGGTAGACAATCAATACAACTATTCAAGATCATGGTGAGGATTAAACAAAAGCATAAGTGCCTACCTACCACAGTGGCTGGCACAGAAGAGCACTCAGAAAAAAACCTTAGGTGTTTGTTATGGGTTGAACTGTGTCCTTCCACCCTCACTCCCAGAATTCATATGTTGAAGCCCTAACCCTCGTACCTCAGAATATGACTGCTTTTGGCGATTAGGCCTTTAAAGGGGTATTTAAATTAAAATGAGACCATTAGGGTGGGCCCTAATCTAATCTGAACGTGTCCTGATAAGAAAAGAGAATTTGGACACACAGAAACACCAAGGATTTGCATACACAAAGGAAACGCCACATAAGGACACCAGGAGAAGGCAGCTATACACAAGCCAAGGAGAGAGGCTTCAGAAGAACCAAACCTGCTGAAACCTTGATCTTGGACTTCTCAGCCTCTAGAACTATGAGAAAGTTAATTTCTTTGTTTAAGCCATCCAGTTTGTGGTATTTTGTTATGAGGGCTCTAGCAAACTAATGCAGTATTCAATGTGAATTGAGTCAAAAAAGATGAGCTACATGTTCAAGTAATGGGGAGTATGTATTTGTAAGAAACGTGAGGCACCAAAAAAGCCACCTTCTCGTTGGCATTGTGGATTCTGTAACAACAACCAAAAAAAAGGAATGTCTGCTGATGTTCCTATCAATAATATGCTAAATGACACATAAAATATCATTCTTTAGAGTGTTTAAAATAATACTTTAAAGTTTGCCTTCTAGGGAGTAGTCTAAGGCACAGAAGAATGCAGGATGAAATCCAAGTATTTCTTCATGAAAAACTCATGATGTCCTAGAACTCTCTAGGAGTCAGGGTGCGAGCACGTCCCGAGCCAAGCCCCTATGCCCCCCCACTGTGCCCCCACTGCTCTGAGCAGGTTTGTCTAGTAGCCCAAAGATACATGCTAGATGGCTTTAGGGGGTAATCTGAATGTCCTTTTCAACTTAATGGAACAATGAATACAGGTTGTTCTGCCTGACAAATCAAGAAAAAAGAAGGTGGTATCAGAAGAACACAAACCAACAAATGTCCTGCTTTTATTTAGAAGAAAAAGGTGAATTCTGGAATTCAAAAGTGGGTAGATTTCATGTTGGCAGCAACGTAAACAGAATTCTTTCTGCTTTGAATGCCAGGCTTTTAAAAGGGAACAGGAAAAGAAAATAGAACAATTAGGCAGAGAAAGACCCCGCTGAGAAAAGTGAAGATAACCAGCTGGCAGCCTCCTTGCTCCAAGGTTGCAACTCCATCAGGTTTCTCTGCAGGGAGGGCAGGGAGTGGAGAGGACGTCACAGACTGTCCCAGTGCAATGGCAGTGCTGGGTCGCTTGAGACAGCTCTCTTGGGGGAGAAGTGTCTGCTTCCTGCGCTCCTGCCCTGACTGTGCCCCGGCTCTCTAATCATGCGCATCAGTAGCACAGGCGGAACAGCCAAGGCATCTGGCATTTTCCAAACCGAGCGGGGCCAGTGAAAAAGCCACCTATCCATCATCCGTCTAGCCTGCGGGATAACTCATTTCTGTGAACCTGAGGGATGTTCCTTCAGAGTAACGCAGGTGACAGAAGAATACAAATGACCCGTTTACAGATGTCGGTGCCAAGCAGAGCAGCCGGCTCAGGGGACAGCAGGAGACGCTGGCGGGTTTTAATGTCTTGCTGTCCGGCCATGGGAGTGCGTGCACTGACTCACAGACTCACCCACGACCTTGGAGGGGTCTCTTCTTTGTTCCTCAGTCTTCAAACAAAATAAACTTCAGTCTAGCTATGTAGAACAGCATTTATCTATCATTTATTTTTTCATTCTTCCCTTCAATAAATGTTTGTGGAGAGGCAACCGTGCCAAGCACTGGGCTAGGTGCAAAGGAGTCAACCCTGAATAATTCCAGCTACTCCCCCTACCCTCCCCCCGTGAGGTGGCTAAGAAACAAGCCAACATACTTGATGACCACAGGGTCTTAGAGATACAGTAGGAGCATCTTCCCTTGTCTAGGAGGAGAGTGGGGCAGGTTTAATGGATGAGACATTCTAGAAAGGGAGAAATTGTATAATCTTTAAGAGTACCACAAAAGTCACATCATCTGGGAGGAGTAATACATTTCCTTTCATTCTCTTTTCAGTGGGGCAATCCTCAGATTCAAAAACATCCTGTCATTTGTTGTACCTTGTAACAGGCACTGTATTTCCCTTATTGGTAAACCAACGCATCTTTCTTCTCACCTCATCCACCAGAATAGTCCCCGGGCAAGGAGGAGCCCAAGGGCAGGGGATCAGGCTGATATAGGGGGAGGCTCATCATTTCTAGCCCTACAGGACAGCACGGGGACAGTGGTGAAACAGAAGAATGTCCCTGCTCCAGGCTCTGTCCAAGAGAGTAGAAGTTGGTACAGATAAACTGAGGGGAATGATGTGAGCCACAGGCTTTTGCATTGGTTCACATTTGGATTCTGGAACAGATCATTTTGGGGCTGCCCTCACTTCATGGGCAGGTAGCAGATATTCCCCCCACCCCAACTTTACTGAAGTATAATTGACAAATAAAATTGTATACATTTAAAGTGTAATACATGGTGATTTGACATATATATGTTTTATGAAATGATTGCTACAAGCTGGTTAATTAACACATCTATTACCTCACATAGTTATCTCTATTGGGGAGTGAGAATGCTTAAGATCTACTCTCTTAGAAAATTTGAAGTATACAATATTATTAAATACAGTCACCATGCTGTATTAGATCCCCAGAACTTATTGCTGTCCTCAAGTGACTTATGAAAACAGCTCAGCTGGGTATCAATGGGCCTGCCACAGGCCTGTTTAGTAGGAGCAAGGGAGCCAAACAGAGGATATGACAGAGGCTCAGAGGGGTCCACAGTCCCAGCAGGAGCTGAGGTGAAACCAATTAAAGCAAGGGCCCTGATCAAACCATGGAAGATGTAGCCATGAATTACATCAGCCTCCAACATCAAACTACAAATGGCAGCAGAGACTGTGGGCAAAAAATAGTGCTATAGAGACCAGAGGAGCCAGAAATAAAGAGCCTTTCACTCTGCTGGTGGGAAGTTACAGGGAGCCTCTTACCCAGATGCCATCCTGGGAAAGAGGAGGGAAGGGAGGAGATCTGAAAGACCAAGCATTCAACCCAAAGGGACTGCTTAAATTACTGAATCAGCAAAAGGATGGTCACCAACATGTTTAGGGTTGGCAGAATTTCAAGATTTTCCCTTCCTTCTTTACTTTCATATTCTGTTTGGATTTTCTACAATGGGCTTGAATTATTTATCTAATCAGAAAAATGCACTGTGTTTATCATCCTAAAATTACTGGACTGGACTAATCAATTCTCTCCCCTCACACATACACACAGCTTATCTCTCCTGCTATCTCAAAATGATCAGTAACACAGGGAGAATGAAAGTTACATTTTCCTTGAAGTCTCAACTTAGGGTGAATAACTTTGCCACCACCCTCTGCATCCCAGAGCCACACCTGAAACTCCAGATCCTGTGCTGTTTCTTTGTTGAGTCACCACACCCTTTGTCCCTCAGAGACAAACTAAAGAGGTGGAGCAAATTAAACAAAGAGGGTCCAATTTCACAGTCTCTCCATAGACCCAACGGCAGCAGTAAGTCAACCCCCTAAATTGAGTGAAATGATCAGGAGAAAGGAACAAAGTTTAAATAGATCAAAGAGAGTTCTCAAAGTACAAGTAACAAAAGAAGAAATGGAAGAAAAAGATGAACTTTTCCCCTGGGGAGGCGGGGTGGAGTAGGGGATTAGCCCCTGAAAGCTAGTCTTCATTCTTCAGGCAGATTTCTTAATTATATTTTTGAATTATTTGATGTCTATATCTTCCTATACTATAGAAAACACTATTGTCATCCCTTGTATACCTTCATTTAATTGTGTATTACCTTCCAAAGCAACATTTCCACTGGACTGATTCTTGCACACTGAGACATCCAGCAAGGTGGTGTAGCACCGTGTCTTTGAGCTTCAGTTCTGGAGTGACACAAATTTGGATTCAGCATTTTGCCAGTCAATCTCCTCTTCAGTTGTGGTGAGAGAAAACTCAGACTATCTTAAACCTAAAAAGGGAATTGTCCGGGGCTTCCCTGGTGGCGCAGTGGTTGAGAATCTGCCTGCCAAAGCAGGGGACACGGGTTCGAGCCCTGGTCTGGGAAGATCCCACATGCCGCGGAGCAACTGGACCCGTGAGCCACAACTACTGAGCCTGCGCATCTGGAGCCTGTGCTCCCAATAAGAGAGGCCGCGATAGTGAGAGGCCCGCGCACCGCGATGAAGAGTGGCCCCCGCTTGCCGCAACTGGAGAAAGCCCTCGCACAGAAACGAAGACCCAACACAGCCATAAATAAATAAAAGAAAAAGTCTAATTGGAAAGGGCACTGACAATATAGCTAATATTTATTTAAAAATAAATAAAAATTTAAAGTCTGAAAATCCAGCAATTACTGAGATACTGACAATTTTGAGCAATACTGATAATACTAAGTTCTTCCAATATAGAAGGCATGGTTCTAAGTGATTTTCATGAACCATCATGGCATCTTATCATCTGTAATCTCTCTTGCTGCAGACTCTTCGGAGCCACGGAGGAGAGCGCAGCAACTGGGCTGCAGAGGGCAAAGCTGAGAGGCTCCCGCACAGAGGATCACTGCCCACCAGCGCTCACCAGCCCGAGAGGCTTGTTGAAACACGAGTTCCAGGCCCAATCCCAGAGCTCGGAGTCACTAGGTCTGAAGTGGGTTCCAAGAATTTGTGTTCCAACAGGTTCCCAGGGACAGTGATGCTGATGGCCCAGGGACAACACTCTGAGAACCACTATCTGAAAGTAAGCCTGAACTTATTGATTACATTGCTCGGAAAGATCATCTAATATTGGTCTAAAGATTCCACTTAATCAATAATAGCTCTTTTCTTTCCCATAAATTTGACAACCATTCTCTCATTTAATTAAAGTTTATTGGGACTTCTCTTAAATATCCCACCTCCTTCACTGAAATTTTGTATATCCAAAAGTAAGTCAAACATATTTGTGCGTTGTGTTTTTAGTTTGATTTGATAAAATAAGACTACCCTTCCTACCCCTCACCCCACCTCTCACTCCTGGCAAAATAAATTACCTATTCTGTTTCTTTCCCTTAACATGAGGCTTTCTTGGACTCAAAATATAAAAATCACAGCGTAATTTTCAATAAATGTTTGTATGATGTGTAAGATAAAGATAGAATGAAGATGTTTACTTAAACCCGATTAACTGTATGCTCACTGGTTGATTTTAATATTGATATTGCTAAGTTTGCAGTCCATTTTTATCAATAATATGACAATTGCATATGCAATTGGGGTAGTGACATTTTGTGTATATGCAATGTTCTGAGAAGTATGAAAATATATCTACATAATCTATGCCTGCACAGCTTACTGTTTCTGTTAATGTGATTTTACTATTAGGCCATCTTCACTAACATAACTTTAGCATTTCACTGTCTTTATCAACATGGTTTTGCTATTCCAGGAATCTCTTGCCCAGGAAGATAAAAGTTGCAAATAACTTCATTGTTTATTCCAGGAACTTCCCAAACACCATTTAAATGAATATCAAACTGTTCAACTCTTCAATAAATAGCATCAAACATCTGTTTACTCCTCACAGCTCTTTAAAACCCTTGCCTTAAAATCCTTTCCCTGTTGGGTCTACAAATCCTAAACTATTATATCATGATATTGATACTTACCCAATCCTAATCAAACACCTGTATTAAAAGATCTACCTTAAACCTGACTCCAAACGCTCATATATATCCCCATCCAAGACTCTATTAAGCAGTGCTCTCTTTCACCATAGTAAAAATAAGCTCAGCTTTGTCTTATCAATAGGTTATTTTAGTGTTTGTTCGTTTGTTTTTTCCAGGGAGCCAGTGTTTGACAGTCTTGGAGTTCCTACCAACATCCATTCTAGATCTCCTTACTGTAGTAGCCCAAGACCCTTGACTAGGGCACTGCTACTCTGAGTTCCCTTGACCTCCTGCCAGGGAAACTTGTTAGAAATGCACATTCTTAACCCTGCCCCAGCCCCAAAACTACTCAGTCAAAAAACTCTGGTGGTGAGCTTCCAAAAGGCTGAGATTAACTTCTAGGAAAAAGGAACCCATTTTAGGAATTCTTTATTGTCTGCTCATATTTGAAAAATATATACATATTCTTGGTGCAAACTGCCTTATTACAACTACTTGTTTCTATCTGTCCTTGTCATTTTGGTTGTACATCTATAAGAGGAAAGTTCATAGAAAAAAGGAGGAACAGAGGTCCCAATAACTCCCTTCATCAAACTGGCCCTAAGAAACTGAGAAGTTCAGTGGTTTCTTACCAGAACTCATCCTTTGAACAAACTGTCCTGGTTCCTTACCAAATCTAGGAGGACTTTCCTCAGTCTTCATTTGTTTTGCCCATGGGAGTCCAGTTTGGGAAAGACTTCTCCAAGCTCTTCCATCCTCTGTGATTAATCAGAGATGGCCTGGCCATTAGGCTGTGGGGCTAGAGTCATGAGGTTCACAAACCACCCTTTCTGACTAACCGTTCCCAGACTCCTATGGGTTTATCTCCATCCATATATATAACTGCATTCCCTCTGGGCCAGTTATCTAGTTCTCATATTTTTACCACTACAACTGCAAATCATGAGCTTAGCTTTCTAAATGACATAATTCACCAAGGATCATTTAGAATTACAGTAATCACTCCAGGGAAACTTTTTGATATAATCGAAAGTGTTCATTTGAGAATCACCTTCGAACCAAAAAGGGAACAAAATTTCAAATATCCAATTTTTGCAAATTTTGATTAGCATAAGGAAGTGGTTAAAAGAAATTCAGACCCAAAGTTGTTTCCTTAAAAAAATTCTCCACCAAAGCAAAAGAAAATGTGAAAAACATAAAACTATCTCCCTTTTTGATTCCCTCAAATTACACAATGAACCTACTGGCCTTTATCCTATGATTCTTTTCTACCATACTATACACCTTCACTTCTCTCTACTCTTGTTTGCTCTCTGGCACTCTCCCCTCCCTGCCTAGCTGGACAGAAACCCCCAAAGCTCAACTAACTCTTTAAACTGCCCTCAGAACAGGAAAAACCTCTTGTGGTTGGTTTTAAGCTAAGGTCTCACTATGAGTTGAAAGCCACTGTCAAATAGTTTCCAAAGTCTATATAAGATAGAAAGAAATTTGCAGAGAAATGTAGGATAACTTTAGAAACCAATAATCCAGGGCTTCCAGATATACAACAATTAATTAATACATTATGGAAACTCAGGTGCAGCAAATTAAGAGAATAAGGCAGAATGGGAAGATCACAAGGGTAACTGAATAGAGTTCTAATTAAAAAGGGATCTAGAGAGGTTTAGAAAAGCTTGAAACATTGAGCACAGTCTTTTGGTGGCTATCCCCACAGACTTTCCTGTGAAAATAGACTGTTCTATGATATAGCCTTGTAGCAAAGCACGGATAAGTTCATTTGCTATTTCAAGGACAGGCTCTCTACTATTTAAGCAGAATTTAGGAGTAGATCTTGAGGCAGATGTGACCCCAGCTTTCTTCTCACTTTTTATCAATAGTCTTAAGCTACAAAGAGGGAATTTAATACGAAAGCAAAAACTAGAATGGGAAATAGCCTTTTACCAGGCCTCAAATACCTTGCTGAATATTTTTAAAAAGACTTGAAACAGAAACAGAGTAAGACTCAGGATACGTTTATTCCTTTACAGAAAACAAACAAAAAAAAACAGCTAGATACTTCTGCCTCAGTCATTCTATATGGGAAAAGGCCGTCTTCCGATGAAGTCATGAGTAGTTATTGTAAACAAAAATGCATTGGAAAAACAATTATCCTGTGTTGGTCAAGAAACTACAGGAACAAAATGAAGTGAAAAGTCAGTAAAGGTGCCCCAGGGGGAAAGTGAGCACCCAATTTCCTGTTTTACTTTTAAACTTACAAGTAGAAATTTCTCTAAATATTAAAGGGAAAACTTGCAAAATATTTATTGACACAGGTAATGCAATATCCACCTGAAATCCTACCACTGTTATACAACCTCACTTCTGGAGTGAACTTTTAGAATATATTAAAACGGAGCACAGAACTATTAGAATACTCAGTGGTGGGTGTCTCTAACAATCCTGGCACGCCTTGTGTCCCAGCCATAACCATCACCCTCGGATCTTTAACCGAGTAACATGTTTTCCTCCTTAATGATCACACACCTGGTAACTGTGCAAATTGAATTCCCAAACTAAATATGCTAATAGTTCCTTTCTTGAAGTCCCTGAGGGCCTTCTATTCATCATAATGGCATAGCTAATTTGGACACTGACTTACCCATGTCAGTATACCTAAACCAAGCTCACATTGCGAATCTCAGAGGCACCAGACTTCTCGTGGGCAACATATTCTAGTAAGCTTACCGGGGCTGGGCCCATCAAGGTTAAGACTGCCCCACCTAACCGTCAACTCAAATATTCACAACAGCCTCTTAGAGTTAAAGACGGACTACAAACAACAGCCAAAATAGAGAAAGGACTCCTCATACCTTGCAGCATCCCGGATAACACTCGTATCAGTCCTGTTGATAATCCACCGGAAACGATACGGGTCCCGCCTAGGCCAGTTCCGCCTAGCTCGGCTCCGCCAAGCGCGGGTTCCGCCTAGCCAAGGTTCCGCCTAGCCCTGGTCGAAAATATTCGGGGGGCTTCCCTGGTGGCGCAGTGGTTGAGAATCTGCCTGCCAATGCAGGGAACACGGGTTCGAGCCCTGGTCTGGGAAGATCCCACGTGCCGTGGAGCAACTAGGCCCGTGAGCCACAATTACTGAGCCTGCGTGTCTGGAGCCTGTGCTCTGCAACAAGAGAGGCCGCAATAGTGAGAGGCCCGCGCACCGCGATGAAGAGTGACCCCCGCTTGCCGCAACTGGAGAGGGTCCTCGCACAGAAACGAAGACCCAACACAGCCAAAAATAAATAAATAAATAAATAAATAATTCCCATTAAAATATATATATATATATTCGGAAAAAAAAAAAAAAGTCCATAAAGCTCCAAAATCTGAAACTTGAATTTATCACGTGCTGGCAACTATTTATACAGCATTTACATTGCGTTAAGTATTGTCATAATCTAAAGATGATTCAAAGTATACAGGAATATAGTATTTGCAAGCATTATACCATTTTGTGTAAGACACTTGAGCATCCCTGGATTTTGGTATCCACGGGGTCCTGCAGGATTACCCAGTGACAACTGTACGTACTTGTCCAGGACACCAGGATAGCTATTCCCTGCTTCCCTGTAGTAGCAAGGCCAAATATTATTTTCTTTTTGGTGGCTCCTGAAGCTAAAATTCTATGGTAGTAAATCCATGTTCTGCTTCTTTTAGTGGTCATTTAGGTCAAAATAATCAATATTTGTTTACGTTCTCCTGGAAAAATCAACAGTATACCTGGACTACTATGGCCAAAAGTGTTATTGAAGTACCCTCCTATTCTTCATAAGTTTTCAACCACAACCTCAAGGATCTAAACTTCCTTGTGATTCTATTCTTATCTAGTATGTGGATGACCTTTTGTTGTGTTCTTAAGATGGGGTATATACCCTGAGAAAACCATAATTCAAAAAGAGACATGTACCATAATGTTCATTGCAGCACTATGTACAATAGCCAGGACAGGGAAGCAACCTAAATGTCCATCGACAGATGAATGCATAAAGAAGGTGTGGCACATATATACAATGCAATATTACTCAGCCATAAAAAGAAACAAAATTGAGTTATTTGTAGTGAGGTGGATGGACCTAGAGTCTGCCATACAGAGTGAAGTAAGTCAGAAAGAGAAAAACAAATACGATATGATAACGCATATATATGGAATCTAAAAAAAGAAAATGGTACTGATGAACCTAGTGGCAGGGCAGGAATAAAGACATAGACATAGAGAATGGACTTGAGGACATGGAGGGGGAGAGGGAAGCTGGGGCGAAGTGAGAGTAGCATCGACATATATACACTACCAAATGTAAAATAGATAGCTAGTGGGAAGCAGCAGCATAGCACAGGGAGATCAGCTCGGTGCTTTGCAAAGACCTAGAGGGGTGGGTTAGGGAGGGTGTGAGGGAGGCTCAAGAGGGAGGGGATATGGGGCTATATGTATACATATGGCTGATTCACTTTGTCATACAAAAGAAACTAACAGAGTATTGTGATGCAATTATATACCAATAAAGATCTATTTTAAAAAAAATAAAAGATGGGGTGAGCTCTAAGATTGATTCCATCTATCTGCTTACTGTTTTAGCTCAGAGAGGGCACGAGGTCTTCAAGAAGTTACAATTTTGTCAAAGTAACAAACTAGGTTTCATGTAGATAACATACGTAGAACATGACTTATCCCAAGGAGGTAAATTTCTTTCCCTTATCAGATTTGGCTTTTCAAAACTTTATCAGGCCATTAGTTGAGAGACAAGAGAATTCCTGGATCTGACTAGCACTGCAGTTCCTACTTTTTCGCAGTCTCCATGTCACTGTACAACTCAATCAAATCTTCTGTAATCAACCTCTTGGAAAATCTAAGCACAAACACTCCTTTCATGAATTAAAATTAACTCCCAAAACCTCCCAATCTGGGCCTATCTAATTATCATAAGCTTGTCTAATTGTATATAATATGAGAGATTTGAACAAGCCCTGCATGTTCTGACTCAACGTCTGTGAATCATTAGAGATCAATATCTTACTACGGTTTCTTACTTGACCTTGTGGCAAAAGTCTACTCATCTTGTTAAGGGCATGAGCCACAGCAGCCAAACTAGTGAAGGCTCTGTTAACTTTTATTTTATTTTTTATTGGGGTATTGTTGATTTACAATGCTGTGTTAGCTTCTGCTGTATGACAAAGTGAATCAGCTATATGTATACATATATCCCTTCCCTCTTAGATCTCCCTCTCCCCCCACCCCAGTCCCATCCATCTAGGTTACCACAGAGCACTGAGCTGAGCTCCCTGTGCTCTACTGCAGGTTCCCACTAGGTATCTCTTTTACACGTGGTAGTGTATATACGTCAATCTCAATCTCCCAATTCATCCCACCTCCCCTCCGCCCACGGTGTCCACACGTCTCTTCTCTACGTCTGCATCTCTATTCCTGCCCTGCAGATAGGTTCATCTGTACCATTTTTCTAGATTCCACATATATGTGTTAATATACAATATTTGTTTTTCTCTTTCTGACTTACTTCACTCTGTATGACAGACTCTAGGTCCATCCACGTCTCTACAAATGACCCAATTTCGTTCCTTTTTATGGCAGAGTAATATTCCTTTTTATGGCAGAGTAATATTCTATTATATATATGTACCACATCTTCTTTAACCATTCCTCTGTTGATGGACACTTAGGTTGCTTCCATGTCTCGGCTATTGTAAATAGTGCTGCAATGCACATTGGGGTGCATATGTCTTTTTGAATTATGGTTTTCTCTGGGTTAACTTGTTTTTTAGGGTCTCATTTAAACTTGTCAGTCCCTCATGTTGCACATTCTTTGTTACTTATTGAAAATAAAAAGTACCTCTCTGAAAGTAGACTTACCTTCTAGGAAATCCTATATTTCTCTCTCACACATATTTCTATGCATCATTGTAATGCTTTGAATCCTGCTACTCTTCTTACATCACCTTTAAGAAGGAGGCACTTATGACTGTCTAACCTTTGCAAACTATCTAGGCCCTTCAATAGATAGGCTAGAAACTAGAAAATCAAAACTTAGTTTTGATTGTTGATACGACATATCTTAACACTGAAACAGGAAAATATCAGGTGGTTCAAAATAGAGCTGCCATGTAATGTGGTCCTCTAAAAGGAACAGGGGCTATTTTAGAAAAAGGGTGTTGCAATTACATCTCTCTAGACCTCTCTGGTACCTAAAATATTACTGAGATCCAGTATGCAAACAAAGAAATTATGAATTTGAAGACTTTTGCTAATAACCCCATAGCTAATTCTGCAGGCTCTTCAGATGGGTGATTGTATTTATTCTCTTGGTTTAGTTCGGGTACTCGTGGCTCCTGAGAAGTGGAATGCAAACTCTGATTTGTCTGCGTTGTGGTTTTCAGATCTGTGATCCCCAGAGTTTTGCATACTGTGTGTAGCTGCTGTCACATTTAATGATCCAACAAATGTCTCCAACAAAAAAAGAACAGGAAAACCTGACACTTATGGCAGTTGAAAAACCACCCCAGAAACATGATACTTGATTGTAATAAACTGACGTGAAGTTGTGGCTTGATCATGCTTCCAGATATTAATGGTCTGTCCTTCAGCTCAGGCTGAAGAAGCTGAGAACAGAGAGCATATACACTCACTCAACTTTGTCTACAATGTCATGAATTTAGAATT
This sequence comes from Balaenoptera musculus, assembly GCF_009873245.2. NCBI lineage: Eukaryota > Metazoa > Chordata > Mammalia > Artiodactyla > Balaenopteridae > Balaenoptera > Balaenoptera musculus. The sequence continues at coordinate 20,710,526 of NC_045796.1, forward strand.
CTATTGTCCTCACTAACATAGCTTTGGTATTCCTCTGTCTTCATCATCATTACTTTATTATAACTTCATTGTTCCAGAAACTTCCTGAAAAACCCATGTATATGCACATCAAACTGTTCAGTTCTTTCTTCAACAGATCATATCAGACAACTCACATTCACATTCACAGTGCTCATTTCCAAAAATTGCTATCTACAACTCCTTTGTTTGTTATCAATAGTATGTGGGAAATGAATTTAGTAATCAGTACATGTTGTCTCAAAACACTGAAGAAATAGATTAGAAAATAATTCAAACAGATTGTGACAATCTAGAACATTGTTTTGCTATTTAAAAAAATATGAATAGATCTGGAAGAAAATATGACGGAGTTTTTACCTGTGTGCAAAAGAGCCAGATTGCAAAAGAAAGGGGCTTTTGGAAGAGAGAAAATATATGGTATTTATAGCTCCATTTAACATGGCAATCATATTGTTTTGTTTGTTTGCTTGTTTTGTTTTTGGCCACGTGACATGTGGGATCTTAGTTCCCCAACCAGGAATTGAACCCGTGCCCCCTGCAATGGAAGCACGGAGTCTTAACCACTGGACCACCAGGGAAGTCCCGGCAATCATATTATGATTGGATAATGTTTGGGTCAGTTTTAGCAGACACCAGGAATTCCCATTATTAATTAAGCAAAGAAATAAACAAAAAATGGGATCTCAGGAACAATTTTTGGATACCCCAGCCATTCCTAGATCCTGTGGTTTTTGTAATACATGCCTGGTTTAGTAATGCCTGCTGTGCATGGCTTGTTTAGGAAGACATGGATTTTAGAAATAGAAATTATTTTCCTCTAGAAATATAAATGTTTCCTGAACGGAGAACAGAGGGCAAACTGTCTTGATTCTTACCCATGCTTTAGCATATCTCTTTAATGATAGAAATATATTGGTTGTCACACAAGATTACTTTCTGTTTTAAAATCCTGAATTAATACGGATAATTGTTTTACTTTTCACTTGTCACTTTTCTAGACTTCATGGGCTCACCACCTATATATATTTGCAAGATTAAAACCTATGACTAATTCAGCACCTCAAGTGTACATTACAGAATGTTTACAGGTAAGTGACTAAAGGGTTCTGTTGCTAAATGCTTTAGAAATGCAGAGTGATACACAGTTAGATAGGTTTCTTTACTTCAGGATTTCTCAAAGCTTTTATTATGTTCATGTGCATTGCGAATCTCCAAAGGGCCTTAGAGCATGCACTGTTTCTCAAAATTATTTAGTCAGGGAATCCTTTTAGTGGCAAAATCCTGCTACATCCATTGCATTTTTAGTGATCATCATGATGTCTTCTTTGGATTCTAACATCACAAACAAGCACATTGAAACATCACAGTGAAATTATTGGGATATGGTTCTATAGGTGGTGGTTAATTCTCACATTTTTTTCTTGAGCTGTATCCCTATATTTGGATACACATCCTGTGAGGATCTAGAGCGTACTACAAGTTCTTTTTTTTAATATATAAATTTATTTATTTGTTTATTTATTTATTTTTGGCTGCATTGGGTCTTCGTTACTGCGCTTGGGCTTTTCTCTAGTTGCGGTGAGCGGGGGCTACTCCTCGTTGCGGTGTGCGGGCTTATTGCGGTGGCTTCTCTTGTTGCAGAGCATGGGCTCTAGGCGGACGGGCTTCAGTACTTGAGGCACGTGGGCTCAGTAGTTGTGGCTTGCGGGCTCTAGAGCGCAGGCTCAGTACTTGTGGTGCACGGGCTTAGTTGCTCTGCAGCATGTGAGATCTTCCCGGACCAGGGCTCGAACCTGTGTCTCCTGCATTGGCAGGCGGATTCTTAACCACTGCGCTACCAGGGAAGCCCTACAAGCTCTCATAAGGACCTGCTAATCTTCCTTCCAGCTCCCATTATTATTCTCATACCCTCTTGCTTATCATTGGGCTGAACCATTAGATTAGGCAGCTAGGGATTTGTTCCCTAACTAACTCTGTTTTCTGCAACTTGAACAATACCTTGCCTGCCACTTGGATATTTTCTTTCCAATTCAGTTATAGCCACTAAGTTTCAAGTCAAGGAAGAATTTTGATCTGTGTTTAACATCCTCCAGTTAATCACAAGATTCCTCTTTACTTTTTAAATTTTATTATTTCATTAATGACATTTTGGAGATATAGCATCCAGCATGCGTTTTGTTTTGTACTAAGCAACCTCTTATAATGGCCATCATTACCAATATTAACCTGCATGGTCGGGGTGGGAGTGGGGAGAGAACAGGATACGTGAGGATTATTTGGGGAAGGGTTGAGCTTTTGAAACTGCCCTCGCAGACATCCCAAGCAGCATAAATAGTTGTCCTCAGTTTGCTAAGGGGTAAACATGGCTCATGAGATCCATGGAGTGTAATGAACAAGACTGTTCTAGATTTTGATAGGCTCACTCGGGTCAGATTTATGCTAGAATGGCTCAGTTCTTTCCAACAGTTTTATAATGTCATTTTATTTTACTTTATCTAAATTAAAAGAAAAAAATTGATTCGAAGTAAAAAGTTAAAACTCAGTATTTTAATACTTTTGTAAAATGTTTCTTAAGAAAGTATTATCAGGAACTAATTGTAATTACATCCCATGGCAGCCTGGGACCTCTTCTCATTTAATTACAAATTGAACATTTGTGGTTTCTGGACTGACAACAGAGCAAAATGTGGGCAAATTGTCAATTAACTTTTCCTAATTACTCATGTACAAAATTCAAAACAGTACCAAAAAAATAAGCTATCTGTAAAAGAATAGCTGAACCCAAGCATACACTGCAAATATTCCCAAATTATGAAAACTATGTCACCAATTGGAACGCCTGCAAAATGCAAGATTAGTGCCAAGTTGGTAAGTTTAAACAAAGTGCAAATAAATTGCGTGTTTCTAGACAAATGCTTGTCAGGGTATGATATCACATGTATCTACTCATTTGGTCAATGTGAAGAACCTCCTGTGTATTGTGTATTCTTCCAGCTAACAATTTAAACAAAACTTCTGAGCAGTTTATAATAATATCCCTTTTATTCCATTTTTCACCTATGCTTTTTTCTTTCTTTCTTCTTTGTTTTTATTTTTTCTAATTTTAGTGCCAGTCCTTTTCTATCAGGAGGTCTTCTGCTTCTCCTAGGATGTGGGGCAAAGACATGCTAGGTTTTCCTACTTGTGTTTCCTTCTGAAATTGGATTGATAGCCTGGGGAGGAGGGGCTGATCTTCTTGATCTTTGTTTTAAAAGAAGGCTTCCTAAAAAGGCTGCTTCCTTCCCACTCCATTGAGGCAGTGGACATCATGCCCAAGGAAATGGACATTATAGTATTCTGGCCCATGTCCTCTGCTTTGCCTCCCTCTAAGTTTATAAGGTGAAACCTGATGGCTCCTCCCCTTAGCTACACCCTTTGTCCTGTGACTCCACAGTTTGTCTCACAAAAGAGGTGGAATCTACTCCCCATACCTAGCCTTATAACTTGCTTTGACCAACAGAATTCAGTAGAAGTGACGATGCACCAGTTCTCAGCAAAGCCCATCTGCAGTCCCACACATCTGTCATTGCACAAAAACACACCCAGTTAGTTAGGTTGCTAGTGGATGAAAGAACCCCGCCTAGGTGCCACAGTCATCCGAGTCTAGCCATCCCACGTCACTCAACAACCTGTCAACTCCAGACATGTGAGCAAGTCCAGCTGGGATCAGAAGAGTCCTGCCCAGATCAGCTGAACCTCACATCCCATGAGCTAAATAAATGATTATGAGGTTTAACGGCTGCTGTGTCACATTATAGTGGCAATAAATAACTAATACCACAGGTAGTGAATGTAATGGGATTGTGATTGGTTCCTGGCCTCCATCTAAGTTTCACTCTTGTTAATTAACCTCACAAAAACACAAGCTGATATCATATGTCAGTGAACTGTGGGGAGCCTACTTACAGTGTTAGGTGGTGTGGTATTAGCGGTTTCAACAAATTCTCGAGTGATTTAAAGGCCCCTGAAAAAGTTGGTCTACTGAAACAGTTGAATGGTGGCGGTCCAGAGGGGTGGGGGAATATCCAAAAGCAAACTACATTCTTTATATATATATATATGTACATTCTCAATGATAGAATAAGCTGAAGGCTTAGGCTTAGTATAAAAACAAAACTTTTTCATTTGTTCTCAGCTCCATTTTCAACTACCTACTGAACAGGTTGCTGGAAACCAACAATTGGTTCTTTAGGAATGCTTAATGTGGATATTACTTTGAGGTAGACAGGATGTTTTAAATGTACGCTTATTGAAATGGATCGATTTTCTTTTTTTTTTTAAATTTTATTTATTTATTTTTGGCTGCATTGGGTCTTTGTTGCTGCGCAGGGGACCTTCTCAAGTAGGCTTCTCGTGGTGGCTTCTTTTGGTGTGCAGCACAGGCTCTAGGCCCGCGGGCTTCAGTAGTCGTGGCGCACAAGCTCAGTAGTTGTGGCTCGCCGGCTCTAGAGCACAGGTTCGATAGTTGAGGCGCACAGGTTTAGTTGCTTGGTGGCCTGTGGGATCTTCCCGGACCAGGGCTCGAACCCGAGTTCCCTGCATTGGCAGGCGGATTCTTAACCACTGCGCCACCAGGGAAGCCTGATCGATTTTCTTTAACAAATTATATGTTTGGGGTTTTTCTGTTTCACAGATAGCTTTTACTTTTAGAATCAAGTAACATGATTCTCAACGCTATTTCCCCTGGGGTAGCTTCCGAAATGTACTAAATCTCCTACCGGAGTGGTAAAATCCAGTGCATATACAAAAAGGGCATTATTTAAGAGCATGAGGCTAAAAGTGGATTTGGAAGGGTAACCAACTAAATACCAATAGCACCTAAGTTATTAAAACAAAAGCTCAGACGGTCCTCGCGGAGAGTCGCGGCGGTTTCCTGCTTCAACAGTGCTGGGACGGAAGCAGCGCTCACCCGCCGCTCCGGCCGGCCGCTCCGAGCCAGCCCGCGCCACCACCTCACAGCGCCCCCCGACCGCCCCAAGGTCCCCGCCGCCGCCTCTCCCCCGCCGCCCGCCATGACGACCGCGTCCCCCCTCGCAGGTGCGCCAGCACTACCACCAGGGCTCAGAGGCCGCCATCAGCCTCCAGATCGACCTGGAGCTCCACGCCTCCTGCGTCCACCTGTCCGTGTCATACTATTTGGACCGCGATGATGTGGCTTTGAAGAACTTTGCCAAATATTTTCTTCACCAGTCTCGTGAGGAGAGGGAACATGCTGAGAAAATGATGAAGCCGCAGAACCAGCAGGGTGGCCGAATCTTCCTGCAGGATATCAAGAAGCCAGACCGTGATGACTGGGAGAATGGGCTGAATGCAATGGAATGTGCGCTACACTTGGAAAAAAGTGTGAATCCGTCACTACTGCAACTGCACAAACCGGCCACAGACAAAAATGACCCCTATTTGTGTGACTTCTTTGAGACTCATTACCTAAACGAGCAGGTGAAATCCGTTAAAGAATTGGGTAACCAACTTGCACAAGATGGGGGCCCCCGAATCTGGCATGGCAGAGTATCTCTTTGACAAGCACACCCTGGGAATCAGTGATAATGAGAGCTAAGCCTTAGGTTGGCTTCCCGTAGCCACGGGGATGACTTCCCTGGTCACCAAGGCAGTGCATGCATGTTGGGGTTACCTTTACCTTTTCTATAAGTTGTACCAAAACATCTACAAGTTCTTTCCTTAGTACCATTCCTTCAAATAATGTAATTTGGTACCCCCCCCAAGAAAAGAAAAACAAAAAAAAAACAAAAGCTCAAAAGGTTTCATGTACATGTGTTTAACATCCAACATTATTTTTTCCCTATCAATAAGCCTTCTATCTGTAAAGGAAATTGAGAATTATATATATTAGAGAGAAGAGAGGAACACAGAGAAAGAGTGAGACAGTGAGAGTAAGAGAGAGAATGTATTAGTGTGTATGAGAGAAACTGCAGGAAAACATGTAGATTTATCAGGATATAGGCTCTCTTTATATTTTATTTTCATAAATGTACATTCAGAGTCTACCAGTGAACACCGCTGAAGAATATCAAAGTCATCTTGTGTTAAAATTACTTTTATTCAGGATGAAAAATACAGATGTAACCAGATTAGATGATAATCTATGATTAGTTCTTTATACCACATATTTCAAAAGAACTACATATTTATTTCCCCTTGTTGTTACTGCAATATATTTCTTTATATTTATTATTCCTTAGAAGGTTACAATGTAGTGTTTTATGTAGCTTTTCCTTAATAGCAGATGGAGAACATGTTGCACACAATTACAGGCAGAAAAAAATACATAACTTTTCAAAGTAAGGACAAGGAAGACACCAAATCTACAACTTGTAGTTCAGAGTTCAGGGAATTTTTTTTTCTTTAAATAGGTACTTTTACTGGGTATGATGTGGTCTGATAAAAGCTTTAGATTTTTCAGACTGCAGTAGCATAAAGCTATTTCCAACACGATGGATGAAGACGGATCTGAGGTAGAAAGGTGGTCATGGCTTTCCTCTTATATAAAACAATTTTCTTCTTCTCAAAATATCTCTGCTGCAAATAGACACCCTTGTCCCCCAACCCACCCAACCTATTCTAAAAGAGTAGGAATTTCTAACTTTAAGCCTCCTTCTGGCCAGATCCCAGTTAAAGAGAACTCAAAGTTAAAATGTCCGGATGTTTTAAAAGCATATATGCTTGAATCAAAACACATTATTTTCACTTTTTTTGGTTTCTCTACATTTGGTAAATCACATAACATGTTTAAACTGAATCAAATACATGTTAACTCAGAAGCTGAACCAAATACCCAACTGAATGCACTCAAAGGTATAAGGCAGGGTGCCAGCATCTAAGCATTAATTTCATTCTTCTATAGAAGCAGTGATGTGGGCTTTTGATGAACATTGTTCTCAAATGTATTGATCAAATGAAGGGTAATAAAAGGGCTGTTCATTCACTCAAAAGGTAAAATGAGACATTCATTAAATTTGTGTCTGCTTTCAGAAGGAAAATAACTGGGGGCTTCAAGAGTCATAGAGGGCTTGAGTATACATAAACAACTGTAAAACTTTCTTCAAAGGGAACCAAAGACAGCCATGTGTTTTGGTATCACAATTAGGTAAATGTCTGCTGTGTATTGAATGATGAAAATCAAGACCTGGGAACTAGGAAAAGTTGGACCAAGTTTTGTTTCTGCGTCAAAATGAAAATATGCTTAAATGGGCAACCTTTGGTAAAATGATCTTTGAGATTATTATAATCCTGTCATATAGATTGGAACATGAAATAAATAAAGAAATCAAGACCTACTGATACAGAGCAGGGAAATAAAATGCAGGAAAAAAAATCCCAATAGAAATGCCAGTTAGGCCCACAGGATTTTTATTGTGGTTATCCAAGTGATCGCTAAAGAAATAAGTGTACGATGTCAAATAAAGTTAAACAGTATACACAGAGCTGTAGTCTAACCCATAAACATATAATATTTGATTGAAATATATGAACTTATTAATTTGGCCATACCATGGAAACAAATAAAGAAAATCTATTTGGTCATGTGGCTGATGAATTATAAATAACCAAAACATAATGGTAAAAGAGTCAAAGAAACAAATGAAGTTATTGTACAAGGTTAATGTGAAGGAATGTAAAAATGTAAAATTGTCTTCTAATTCTTACGCAATTTTTATGGTTATTAAAAAGGTATCATATTAGAAAGCTCCCACCCACTTTCCCAATACTGTATACAGTATACAAATCAGTGACAAGTGTATTACTTCCAAATACCACTCTGTTCATTAATTTACAGTTGCATAGAAAGGGAAGAAGAAAACAATAATATATGATTATTATAAAAACAAAATATCCTTTTCTCTTTGGATAGTCAGTATTTTACTCCTTCAGTAGAACACACAGTCAGCGCTCAACAGCATGATTCAAAGAGCCATGGAGCTTCTGATGAAATGGAAGTTGAAATTGGCATTTGCTGAAAAGGGCAATACTGTAAGTTAAGAAATGTTGGTTGGCTAGATGAATACTTCACATTGCCTGTGGGAAGGGAAAATAGCACTGTCAGAACAGCATTTACAGAAAACATTACAGGTAGCAGAGATCTGTCAACTCTTAAAAAAAAATTAAAGTGTTTTTTTTTCAGAACTAGACAAGCCCTATTTTGCTTTGTTCAATGGGGACTCTTTACTCCCATGTGACTTTTGTTCCTGGGATGAGGTCCTTTGCTCTCATCCTGAAGTTACTTAGTCTGCTTTTTATCCACTCAGCTGATATAGGGGAAGTCTGGAAGACTTTTATTTTGCCCAGGCTGGAAACCAAGTTAAAATTGAGAAGACTTGTCTTTTTTTTTGCAGGAAGGTACCAATGTTCAGTGATTTAGGCTGGTGTAAGCACCCTGTCTCTCCCTGAGGGTCTGTGGGAGATCTCCTGCAGGGTGGTACCCTTGACAATTCCAACTGGTCTCAGTCCCCAGCTGGGGTCCAGACACCAAGAACTCAAGACAGGAATTACAGTCCAAGGGTGTGCAGTGGTTCCAGTTAAAGGCTCAGGGCCAATGTACATAGGCAAGGGAGGATAGAAATCCAGGCCACACTAAGGGTAGTGGTATCAACCTTTCGAAGAGAAGGTCAAACAGTTTGGTCCATCATCATTAAAACCCATGTCCTCAAATTCTTCTCTGAATGCATCTTTCACTTGCATGCTCTAATGGATATCTGGATCTCCCCTGAAGACACAGCTTCAGCACAGGACTGTTTTTCATCCCTCACACTCCTCAGATATTGGATAGGTCCATACTGTGTTTTTCACAGCACTTTCTCCCTCTCCTCCCTAAAAATACCCAGCTTTGACTCTCTTGTCATCAGACTATACCACCCACTATGCAGTCATCTTCTGGCTCCTTGGTTCACGTCCCCTTACCTCTTGAAGAAAAAATGGCTCACTGTCACTCACTATTTATTTTATTTTATTTTATTTTATTTATATTTTTTATTTTTGGCTGTGTTGGGTCTTTGTTTCTGTGCGAGGGTTTTCTCTAGTTGTGGCAAGCGGGGGCCACTCTTCATCGCGGTGCGCGGGCCTCTCACTGTCACGGCCTCTCTTGTTGCGGAGCACAGGCTCCAGACGCGCAGGCTCAGTAGTTGTGGCACACGGGCCTAGTTGCTCCGCGGCATGTGGGAATCTTCCCAGACCAGGGCTCGAACCTGTGTCCCCTGCATTGGCAGGCAGATTCTCAACCGCTGCGCCACCAGGGAAGCCCTCACTCACTATTTTTAAATGTTCATGATTTCAGTGCTCACATAGATGATTCTTCCAAAATTCTGGCCTCTTAGTTCCTTGAGCTCCTCTCCTCTGAGAATCCGTCCTCACCCTTCTCAGCCACTCATTCGAAGTTGCAAATCTGGACCATCACCAATACCTGCATCCCCTCCAACATTTCAGTTTCAATCATCCCACTTTCTGACAACCCACCTGTACCTTCCCAGCTGACTTCCACTAGGACCCCAACTTCACCCATCCTTTGGTGCTACAACCCATTGATACTTGGTCTCCCATACCTAACACACCCTCACTTCTCTTCCTACCAAACTCAGGTGCTTGTTCAATCATTATCATCAACCCTTTGCCTCTTCCCTTGAACTGCTGTACTCTCTTAGCCAAACCACAACTTCAACTTTGGTTAAATGCAATACTTGGCCTACTCTGGTACTGTGCTCATGAACGTGAATGTTGCTGAAGGGCCACACATAGCCCTGCAGACAGGCCTCAGGTTAAATTCATGAGCAAGAAAGCGGTGGTCTTTAATGCCACCTGGTAGTCACTCTACTTCTCTATCCATGTGCTCTCCTGAGCTCCAAGCAGCTACTACCCATCCTCCAGTCTCTCCTCACACCTCCAATGCCTCCTCCCCATCCTCACTCTCTGCTGAAGCCCCTGCTTCTGACTCACTAAGACATCAGAAGCAGTCAGAAGGCTTTTACTCTCTGGGATGAGGTTCTTCCTTCTCACGAGCTCTCACACCACATCCAGTAATCTACTTCATATTCCTTTGTTGTCCCTCCAGTTACTGAAGATGAACCATCTGTGTTTCTCCTTAAGATCTCAGCCCCTCTTGCCATTAAGGCAGTAACCCAATCAGAGGGTTCACTGTTTCAAAAAGATTCATAAACAAGTTCATGAGAGAAAGTGTTCTCCAAAGATTTACTGTGGTCTTGGGACACATTGTTTCTAAGAGCACCTGATAAAGAAAATACTGAAAGGCACACGGCTATAGCTGCCAACAGTTCTCAGCAGAATTTTAAATGAAAAATCAAAACCTTTTCCCCTCAGAGTAACAAAACCACCTTTGGGTACTGCTCCAGTCATTGCTTTTAAGTCCATGTTCTGTGATAGCTACCTTAAGTAGATACCTGGGAGAACAATGTCAGCCAAATCTATCCAGGGTAACTTTATATAGTACATATGAGGCCTTTAAAAAGCTGTTTGAACACAAAAGGACAAGCACTTGGCATTTCGGGCGTTTGGAAGGACTGGCTTGGGAGGGGTCCCCCTCCCTGGACTGACAAACTGTTGTATTTAATCAACTAACATGTCAAGTAAGTTTACTTATTTACATGGGGAATAAAGTAGCACTAAAATCGATGGTAGCTAATCACTTACTCTAGGTTATAATCTATAACACCCAAACCAATCAATCCATTAACTCTTACCTGTGGCCTGCTGGGGAGATTTGCTGAAAGAGAAAACAAAAGTAATCAATTGAAGGTGGTACTGTGGTTCCCCCTTTCAGGCATGCAAAAGTGTGGACTGTACCATTCCTAGCTGTTAAGTGGATGTTAATAAGAAAAGAACAGGTTTGGGGTTTTTTTTTTTTTTTTTTTTTTTTGCCTAGATGCTTTAACAGGGATAGTTTCCCTAGTTAGCTTCTCATATCTCATGTGCTGTAAGATACAAAAATTCCACCAAAATATGCAAAAGATATGCCAGCTCTCTCAAATAAGTACACACTAAAGCATTCAGTGAGTAATTAGTTTTGCAAAAAAATCTCAAAATTTCCTGTTGAAATCAAGCCATATATTTAGTTTATGTATTAGAACAGAGCAAATTCTGTACATTCTACTGAATAGTACAGATTCTGACCAAGAGGTCATTGGGGAAACGAAGGAGCCCAAATCTTTAGTTTCTGCCCCCCTTACCCCAAAGTCTAGGAAGATGGTGGCAATGTGTTTGCGTCAAGGAAGGGTCTGGCCTAGTCCTCAGCACTCAGAAGTCTTCTAGGAACTTGGGCTAATTGTGCCTTCCATGGGCTCAGTTAAGAGCATCAGAGAACTTAGAATATGGTGTCTAATTTGCCTTTGCATCTGAGCAGCTCAATTCCTTCTTGGTTACAGAGGCCATGGGACAGTGTAGCTGATCTGGTGGGACCTGGGAGGGCAGGCACTAGCAAGTCTCTTCTTTAAGGCCTCTGCTTTTTCATCTCTCCCTTTTACTGTGCCATCTCAAAATTATTGGACTGGTACTCAACACTGGGGGACAGAGGGAGCTCCACCCCCCAGTGATGGTAACATCTTTTCTGGGTCAAATAAGAATTGTCCCTAATCAAACAGCATGTCACTCCTTTCATCTCTCATTTTTCTTTGCTGAGGGAAAAAAAAGACATCTGTGACCACATAGTGGGTGCTTTGTGAGAAAGAAAGGGAGCAAGAAGGGCAACTTCCTTATGATGCCTGGAGGGAAAGTGTGAGCCCCAGCAGTACTGGGGGGAATGATCAGGTTACAAAAGCCTAGTCCTACCAGGCATGTAAATTATATCAGGAGAAAAAGAGTGGATCTCCTTACACATATGGGAGCTACACCTGTATGGGAACGACACCATCCTGAGGGAAAGCTTAGTTGCATTAGCATGAAGTACGCCATAGGCAGAGTTATGCTTCTCTTCTCAGTAACAAATACCCAAATCCAAACAGAAATCAAATCCATTTTGCTCCAAATCAACATTTTAACCCTATAGTCTTGTAAATCATACTGAACAAATCATACAAGTATATTTTTTAAAGAAATCAGGAAAACATTGCATTGTAGTAGGTCTTGAGATTTTGATGAACGTCAGTAAAGCTGAATAAATATAGGCAGAAGGAGACCTTCAAGATGGCGGAGGAGTAAGACGCAGAGATCACCTTCCTCCACACAAATACATCAAAAATACATCTACATGTGGAACAACTCCTAGAGAACACCTAGTGAACACTGGCAGAAGACCTCAGACTTCCCAAAAGGCAAGAAACTCCCCACGTACTTGGGTAGGGCAAAAGAAAAAAGAAATAACAGAGACAAAAGAATAGGGACGGCACCTGCACCAGTGGGAGGGAGCTGTGAAGGAGGAAAGGTCTCCACACACTAGGAAGCCCCTTCGCGGGCGGAGACTGCGGGTGGCAGAGGCGGGAAGCTTCGGAGCCGCGGAGGAGAGCGCAGCCACAGGGGTGCGGAGGGCAAAGCGAGAGATTCCTGCATGGAGGACCGGTGCCGACCAGCACTCACCAGCCCGAGAGGCTTGTCTATCACCCGCCGGGGCGGGCGGGGGCTGGGAGCTGAGGCTCGGGCTTCGGTCGGATCCCAGGGAGAGGACTGGGGTTGGCGGCGTGAACACAGCCTGAAGGGGGCTAGTGCGCCGCAGCTAGCTAAGAGGGAGTCTGGGAAAAAGTCTGGACCTGCCAGAGAGGCAAGAGACCTTTGTTTCGGGGTATGCGAGGAGAGGGGATTCCTTCCCAGTGTGCCCACCAAAGGCAGAGCACTGCCTAAGTGAGCTCCAGAGATGGGCGCGAGCCGCAGCTATCAGCTCAGAACCCAGAGAAGGGCATGAATGGCTAATGCTGGTGCCGCTGCCACCAAGAATCCTGTGTGCAAGCACAGGTCACTGTCCACACCTCCCCTCCCAGGAGGCTGTGCAGGCTGCCACTGCCAGGGTCCCGTGATCCAGGGACAACTTCCCCAGGAGAACACACGGCACGCCTCAGGCTGGTGCAACGTCACACCGGCCTCTGCCGCTGCAGGATCGCCCCGCATTCCAATTATGACTATCATACTCCTCCCGCCCCCCGGCCTGAGCATGTAAGAGTGTCCTAATCAGCTGCTGCTTTAACCCCCTCCTGTCTGGGCAGGTAACAGACTCCTGAGGGCGGTCTACACACAGAGGCAGGGCCAAAACCAAAGCTGAACCCTAGGAGCTGTGGGAACAAGAAAAGAAAGGAAAATTTCTCTGTGCAGCCTCAGGAGCAGCAGATTAAATCCTCACAGTCAACTTGAGGTACCCTGCATCTGAAGAATACCTGAAGAGAAAACAAATGTTCCCAAAATTGAGGCGGTGGACTTTGGGAGCAACTGTAGACTTGGGGTTGGTTTTCTGTGTCTAATTTGTTTCTGATTTTATGTTTATCTTAGTTTAGTATTTACTGCTTATTATCACTGGTGGATTTGATTATTGGTTTGGTTGCTCTCTTCCTTTTATATATATATATATATTTCTTTTTTTTTTCCTTTTCCTCTTTTTGTGAGTGTGTATGTCTATGCTTCTTTGTGTGATTTTCTCTGTATAGGTTTGTTTTTACCATTTGTCCTGAGGTTCTGTCTGTTCGTCTTTGTTTTTGTTTTTGTTTTTGCTTTTCTCTCTTCCTTTTCTTCTGAGCCGTGTGGCTGGCAGGGTCTTGGTGCTCCAGTCGGGTGTCAGGCCTGAGCCTCCGAGATGGGAGGGCCAAGGCCAGGACATTGGACTACCAGAAACCTCCCAGCCCCATGTAATATCAATCAGCGAGAGCTCTCCCAGAGATCTTCGTCTCAACACTAAGACGCAGCTCCAACCAACGGCCAGCATGCTCCAGTGCAGCACGCCCCATGCCAAACAACTAGCAAGACAGGAACACAACCCCACCCATTAGCAGAGAGGCTGCCTAAAGTCATACTAAGTTCACAGACACTCCGAAACACACCACCAGACACGGCCCTGCCCACCAGAAGGACAAGATACAGCCCCATCTACCAGAATACAGGCACCAGTCCCTGCCACCAGGAGGCCTACACAAGCCACTGAACCAACTGCACCCACTGGGGGCACACACCAAAAATAACAGGAACTATGAACCTGCAGCCTACAAAAAGGAGACCCAAAACACAGTAAGTTAAACAAAATGAGAAGACAGAGAAATATGCAGCAGATGAAGGAGCAAGGTAAAAACCCAAATAAATGAAGAGGAAATAGGCAGTCCACCTGAAAAAGAATTCAGAGTAATAACAGTAAAGATGGTTCAAAGTCTCGGAAATAGAATGGAGAAAATACAAGAAATGTTTAACAAGGACTTAGAAGAACTAAAGAGCAAACAAACAATGATAAACAACACAATAAATGAAATTAAAAATACTCTAGAAGGAATCAATAGCAGAATAACTGAGGCAGAAGAACAGATAAGTGACCTGGAATATAAAATAGTGGAAATGACTACCACAGAGCAGAATAAAGAAAAAAGAATGAAAAGAATTGAGGACAGTCTCAGAGACCTCTGGGACAGCATTAAATGCACCAACATTCGAATTATAGGCGTCCCAGAAGAAGAAGAGAAAAAGAAGGGTCTGAGAAAATATTTGAAGAGATTATAGTTGAAAACTTCCCTAACATGGGAAAGGAAATAGTTAATCAAGTCTAGGAAGCACAGAGAGTCCCATACAGGATAAATCCAAGTAGAAACACTCCAAGACACATATTAATCAAACTATCAAAAATTAAATACAAAGAAAAAATATTAAAAGAAGCAAGGGAAAAACAACAAATAACATACAAAGGAATTCCCATAAGGTTAACAGCTGATCTTTCAGCAGAAACTCTGCAAGCCAGAAGGGAGTGGCAGGACATATTTAAAGTGATGAAAGGGAAAAACCTACAACCAAGATTACTCTACCCAGCAAGGATCTCATTCAGACTCAACGGAGAAATTAAAACATTTACAGACAAGCAAAAGGTAAGAGAATTCAGCACCACCAGACTAGCTTTACAAGAAATGCTAAAGGAACTTTTCTAGGCAGGAAACACCTACAATAACAAACCCAAAACAATTAAGAAAATGGTAATGGGAACATACATATTGATAATTACCTTAAATGTAAATGGATTAAATGCTCCAACCAAAAGACACAGACTGGCTGAAGGGATACAAAAACAAGACCCGTACATATGCTGTCTACAAGAGACCCAAATCAGACCTAGGGACACATACAGACTGAAAGTGAGGGGATGGAAAAAGATATTCCATGCAAATGGAAATCAAAAGAAAGCTGGAGTAGCAATACTCCTATCAGAAAAAATAGACTTTAAAATAAAGACTATTACAAGAGACAAAGAAGGACACTAGATAATGATCAAGGGATCAATCCAAGAAGAAGATATAACAATTGTAAATATTTATGCACCCAACATAGGAGCACCTCAATATATAAGACAAATGCTAACAGCCATAAAAGGGGAAATCAACAGTAACACAATCATAGTAGAGGACTTTAACACCCCACTTTCACCAATGCACAGATCACCCAAAAAGAAAATAAATAAGGAAACACAAGCTTTAAAAGACACATTAGACCAGATAGACTTAATTGATATTTATAGAACATTCCATCCAAAAATAACAGAATACACTTTCTTCTCAAGTGCTCATGGAACATTCTCCAGGATAGATCATATCTTGGGTCACAAATCAAGTCTCAGTAAGTTTAAGAAAATTGAAATCATATCAAGCATCTTTTCCAACCACAACGCTATGAGACTAGATATCAATTACAGGAAAAAAAAATGTAAAAAATACAAACACATGGAGGCTAAACAATATGCTACTAAATGACCAAGAGATCACTGAAGATATCAAAGAGGAAATCAAAAAATACCTAGAAACAAATGACAGTGAAAACACGATGACCTAAAACCTATGTGATGCAGCAAAAACAGTTCTAAGAGGGAAGTTTACTGCCATACAATCCTACCTCAAGAAACAAGAAACATCTCAAATAAACAACCTAACCTTACACCTAAAGCAATTAGAGAAAGAAGAACAAAGAAACCCCCAAGGTTAGCAGAAGGAAAGAACCATAAAGATCAGATCAGAAATAAATGAAACGGAAAGAGAAATTAAGGAAGCAATCCCACTTACCATAGCAACAAAAAGAATAAAATACCTAGGAGTAAGCTTCGTAAGGAGACAAAAGACCTGTATGCAGAAAATTATAAGACACTGATGAAAGAAATTAAAGATGACACAAACAGATGGAGAGATATACCATGTCCTTGGATTGGAAGAATCAACATTGTGAAAATGACTATACTACCCAAAGCAATCTACAGATTCAATGCAATCCCTATCAAATTACCAAAGGCATTTTTTACAGAACTAGAATGAAAAATTTTACAATTTGTATGGAAACACAAAAGACCCTGAATAGCCAAAGCAATCTTGAGAAAGAAAAACGGAGTTGGAGGAATCAGGCTCCTGGACTTCAGACTATACTACAAAGCTACAGTAATCAAGACAATATGGTACTGGCACAAAAACAGAAATACAGATCAATGGAACAGGATAGAAAGCCCAGAGATAAACCCATGCACATATGGTCACCTTATCTTTGACAAAGGAGGCAAAAATATACAATGGGGAAAAGACAGCCTCTTCAATAAGTTGTGCTGGGAAACTGGACAGCTACATGTAAAAGAATGAAATTAGAACATTTCTTAACACCATACACAAAAATAAACTCAAAATGCATTAAAGACCTAAATGTAAGGCCAGACACTACAAAACTCTTAGAGGAAAACATAGGCAGAACACTCTATGACATAAATCACAGCAAGATCCTTTTTGACCCACCTCTCAGAGGAATGGAAATAAAAACAAAAATAAACAAATGGGACCTAATGAAATTTAAAAGCTTTTGCACAGCAAAGGAAACCATAAACAAGACGAAAAGACAACCCTCAGAATGGGAGAAAATATTTGCAAATGAAGAAACTGACAAAGCATTAATCTCCAAAACATACAAACAGCTCATGCAGCTCAATATCAAAAAAACAAACAACCCAATTCAAAAATGGGCAGAAGACCTAAATAGACATTTCTCCAAAGAAGACATACAGATGGCCAAGAGGCACATGAAAAGTTGCTCAACATCACCAATTGTTAGAGAAATGCAAATCAAAACTACAATGAGGTATCACCTCACACCAGTTAGAATGGGCATCATCAGAAAATCTACAAACAACAAAACCTGGAGAGGGTGTGGAGAAAAGGGAACCCTCTTGCACTGTTGGTGGGAATGTAAATTGATACAGCCACTATGGAGAACAGTACAGAGGTTCCTTAAAAAACTAAAACTAGAGCTACCACATGACTCAGCAATCCCACTACTGGGTATATATTCTGAGAAAACCATAATTCAAAAAAAGTCATGTACCACAACGTTCACTGCAGCACTACTTACAATAGCCAGGACATGGAAGCAACCTAAGTGTCCGTCGACAGTTGAATGGATAAAGAAGACGTGGCACATATATATAATGGAATATTACTCCGCCATAAAAAGAAACAAAATTGAGTTATTTGTGGTGAGGTGGATGGACCTAGAGTCTGTCATACAGAGTGAAGTAAGTCAGAAAGAGAAAAACAAATACCATATGCTAACACATATATATGGAATCTAAAAAAAATAAATAAATGGTTCTGAAGAACCTAGGCGCAGGACAGGAATAAAGATGCACACATAGAGAATGGACTTGAGGACACAGGGAGGGAGAAGGGTAAGCTGGGACGAAGTGGGAGAGTGTCATGGACATATATACACTACCAAATGTAAAATATATAGCTAGTGGGAAGCAGCCACATAGCACAGGGAGATCAGCTTGGTGCTTTGTGTCCACCTAGAGGGGTGGGACAGGGAGGGTGGGAGGGAGACGCAAGAGGGAGGGGACATGGGGATATATGTATACGTATAGCTGATTCACTTTGTTATACAGCAGAAACTAACACAACATGGTAAAGCAATTATACTCCAATAAAGATGTTATAAATAAATAAATATGGCAATTCACAGTGAAAATATGCTTGTAGATAAAAAAATTGAAAAAGCATTTGTTGGTCTATTAGTAAAAAATAATATTCAGGTTACTACTAGTATCATATACATTTGCATGATGCAAATGAAAAAACCAACAAAAGATTTTGCACTAAAAAAATTAGTTACAGCAGTCAGTGGAAATTTTAGTATGTTGGTTTATAGGCAACATAATTAAATTCCCTTCATTAACTCCTTGCCAGGAAGAGATGGAAATGCTTGCCTCTCTGCTCTGAAATTCAATGTAAATAATTAAAAGGAAATTTTAAAAGGCCATAATTCAAGGATGCTATCAGGACCAACTGGGATATTAATCCAAGATAGATGAATTCTAAAGTGTTACGTGCAACAATATACAGACACAGTAAGAAAAAAAAAGTCATGTTTAAGTAGGCAATTCATGCAATTAGGATTTAAGAATACAATTTCATTTTAATTCCTAGACTTCCAGGAGTGGAAATTCACTTGTGACCATGCTAATTTTTAATTCACAAAGGATCAAAAGTCAAGATTAACATGCCGATCTCAATTCATTGTATGCTGGTGACAAGCAATTTTAAAGTTCTTGTTAGTTACAGGGGCTCAAGGGATTGGTTTGCCACTAGGAAGATGCCAATCTGATCTGCTTTCAAAAAACCCTCCAAAGGTGGTCAGTTAGCTTCGGGAATGCGAAGGCTTATTAAAATATTTGCTAGCTTGAGCAACTTGAAAGGGGCAACAAAGCTAAGGAATCCTACAGAATCTTCTAAGTACCATCTGGGGGAAACTTCAACAACTAAACCTTCTTTCCCAGTGGGAATATGTAATCATTCATTCATTCAATTCAGAAATGTATTGAGCACCAAATCTATGGCAGGTGCTTATTTCTATTCTGTATCCATTTTCTTAAAGAGTTTAATAACTTTGGGCAGAACTTTAAAAATATATATCAATTTTACAAATAAATCAGTTACACCTTTATTTTTCTGGAAAGCTGTCCCTATCTTGGAGACTTTTATATTATCAAAGCAAAGTATAATATATAAATACCAAGAAGAGCAATCTAAACCCAAATTAATAGCAGAACCTCGGAAACAAAAAATAATAAGATCTAAATTTAAAAGGATTTCTAAAATAATACTATCGTCATTTCCTGTATGGGATGTACTTGAGCTCTTCAAAATAACATATGACTAGTAATACTCATCCACAGAAAACTAAAAATATTACAAATATTTGTGAATGTGCAAACTTTGACTGTGAGAACACAGGGCCACATCCTGTTAAGGAATCTTGGGTTTCTGCAACTCACCCTCACAATAGAGAATTGCACAGGTGAGAAGCCACCAGTGCAAAGT
Source organism: Balaenoptera musculus (assembly GCF_009873245.2). Classification (NCBI taxonomy): domain Eukaryota; kingdom Metazoa; phylum Chordata; class Mammalia; order Artiodactyla; family Balaenopteridae; genus Balaenoptera; species Balaenoptera musculus. The sequence continues at coordinate 20,730,058 of NC_045796.1, forward strand.
GGGAGTTTAACCTGTCATGTAGATCCCACTGAAGATATATACTGTTCTCAGGAACCAATAATAGCTATTAATGGCTAATAAGATACCAACCAATGGGAATTTTACACTTGCCTTTAAGGGAAACCAAAAAATGAAATGAATGCATCCCTCTCTTAAGATTTATTTTTGCCCTATAGTTATGTTATTATTCATTTTTAATTATATTCTCTTGTAAAATATGACGTAGATTAGCCTTATACAATATCTCCATATAAGAATACTGTGGAAAAGATTTAAGAGTAACTGCTTTAAAAAAATTAAACTTTTAAAACATATCATAAATTCTTGTATAAAAATTTTAATATGGAAATTATACATTTTATATCCACTAGAAAGCATATATTTAAACATATTTCCCATCCTAGCTCTCATTGACAATTGACTTTTAACTTGAAAATATCCATTACGATAGTTGAATAAAAACTTCTAAACAAGACTTACAGAATTTGTTCTTAACTAATTATTAATGTATTTGGATTTAAGCTGAACTAAAAAGTAACTTAATTTTGAAACTCTGGCTTATAAAGACTATGATGAGGTTTCATGTAGACATTAAGTAAAATATAATGCAGAACCAAAATCTCTATTAAATTTAACCTTGAATTATAATTAATACAAAGATTTAATCTGTTCATCTATTATGGCTGTTATAGAGTCTAGTAAATAAGTAACAATCTGATAGCATATGGGCTTCACCTGACCCTCTGAAGCTTCTGTGATACTCTACAGGACCAAAAACCTCTGTGTGTGTGTGTGTGTGTGTGTCTGTGTGTGTGTGTGTGTGTGTGTGTGTGTGTGTGTATGCACATGCTTTTTGGGGGGGTGAGCACGGAGATTGATATATGGTACATATGATTCTGCAAACTTTGAGAAATGAAATTACAAATAATAACCTGGGAAATTATATGCTCCCAAATATAAATATGTTTACAGACTTGTGGAAACTGCCATATGTCCTTTAGGCAATTACTTCTGAAAATTCAGAGAAGATTATATTTCAAATAGCTGTTTCCACTCCCCACTAAGGTTGGCATTTTGTAAACTGTAGAGTGGTATAAATTGAAGCATACTTTTTAAACGAACTCAATATATCATGTTTACCTACACTCCTGATAATGTCTTTTCCCTCATTTAAAATGATATTTTCTGAGGAGAGGATGGAAAAGGGTGCGATGAGAAGCTGTTTTTTATATATACATATACACTACATATACAGGATATATAATATATAACAGTATATGTATATACTAAAATCTTAGTCTAATAGCTGACTAGATTTAATCACCCTGAAAATTATAAATGTATTTATAAATAATCATATTTATTTAAAAGATTATTTAAAATATAATTGTAGCACTATATACTATGTATATAGAGTAAACTGTTTGAAACAGCAGAAATGTTTTCTGTGAGAGCTCAGCAGAAACTGCAAGGCGGCAAGGTACTGAAATCAAAATGTTTGGGGAAAAAATCAATAAATAGCAATCATTATATAATTTCCTCTGGGATTTGAACTGTTTTTATTTGGTTATTTTCTGGCTCTTAGTTTTCATATGGAAAATTCACAGGGTCATAATCTGTGATGCCTTAAATAGTTTGGCCTTTATACAGTGACTATTTTATTCCATGAGAAAAGAACTCCAAAACCAAAAAAAACCCAAACCAAAGCAAAAAAAAAAAGGAGGGAAAAAAAAAGGAAAATTTGAAAATAATCCCTTTCTACACCTGAATTTGATGACATCAGAAGACAAGGTCTGAAGAGAAGAGAGGGAATTACATTAGAAAAAGCTATTTTCAGACCTTGTTTGGTATGTCACTAAAAGCTCTCTTTTGAAGTAATACATGTTTCTTACTATAGCCTGCATTGAAGAGGATAATTTCTCCTTAAAGACAGGCTTGTTTTATTTGCCTCATGTTATCACTCAGAAGGCAGACCAAAGAATCCCACAGAGCAGGTTCTCACTGGCCCTGCACACAGTGATGTGATGGTATCTAGGCTGGGCTTCATTTGCTTTGCCGACATACGGAATGTTTGATTTATCTTCAAATAATTTACAGTCTTGTTTCTAATATTGGTTTTTGTTATCTTACCAAAGAAGACAAAGGGCCCCACTCAGGAAAAAAGAAATGGAAGGAAAAAGCGTAGCAGTCGCGTTATGATCTTTCATACTCACGGCAGCAAGATGGAAATGTATTGTTGATCTGCTCCATAACCTCTGTGAGGTCTGTGCTGGTGTCATGAGGGGGGGCCAGCAGGTCCTCTGCCGCTGTGACAGCAGATAGAAAGAACAAGAGACACTCTGAAATTAATGTCTGGTCTTCCACTAAAACGCAACTTCATGGAGAAAATACTAGTACTGGCCTCTAAATATCAAGGTGAAAATAGTCCTCCTTATAAAGGATAATTTTAGGGGAAAATTCCAAAACTATTTTTGTATTTTTTTGTGGTAACAGAACTTTACATAATTAAAATTTATTAGATGTTTCTAAAGGAAGAACCCACATGTCAGGGGAAAATTCACGAGTGACAAATAATAGTCATGTTATTGCAATTTATTAGAATTCCACTATTGTGCATTACAAGTATTTTTTCATCTGAGAAAGATAGTCCATAATTTCTTTTTCCTTCCTTCTTTTTGGAGACTTCAGTATAGGCTAGCTTATACTGCCACAAAACTAGAGGTAGTTTTTTTTTTTTGGCCATGCTGCGGGGCATGTGGGATCTTAGTTCCCCGACCAGGGATCGAACCCATGCCCCCTGCAGTGGAAGCGCAGAGTCCTAACCACTGGACCGCCAGGGAATTCCCACTAGAGGTATTTTATAAGATACTTTTTACTCTGATGTTTTTTAGTCTATAATCGATAGCAAAATAGTTCTCTTATTTAAAAATTAAAATAATATTAATATTTTAGATTTTCGTCAGATTAATGCAGCAAAAGATAAATTAATTTGCTTAAAGTATGTGGTCCTCAGTAGAATTTTAGAACTTAATTTCATCAATAACAAAATGTCATTCCAGAATGCCTGGTTGACAGGGCCCTTCCTAGCAGCAGTGACAGGTCCACATTGTGACCAATGACAGGCTGGGTGGGACTTCAGCCTCAGATGGGGGTGGGAGAGGCAGCAATGTCTGTAGGAGCTAGGATGGAGAAAGCAGAATACTGAGTCTCCAGCCCTGGGCAAAGAAAACTATGTTTGATGTAATATTCTTTAGTATTTTATTCTGAATGTGTAGAAGTATGAAATTTTAGAGACAGGAAATTTACTGAAAAAAAGAATTGTTCCTAAGGCAAAGAAAAAAATAAATTGTGCTCATCCCAAAAGGAAAGAGCTCTTTTTCATCTTTCATCAAAATTCAGTCCACTACTACACCTTATATAAACAAGCTCATTATAGTTTATTATTCTAAAATGTTTGCTTTTTTGGTATAGTTGAAATGGCTTTGTACTCAGCTGAGACCACAGAGAATACAAATTCCTTTATGCCCAAAGGCACCCATGTGTAAGAATGTTATTTAAAATGAAAAGCAAACAAATGGCAAAGCCCAGAGTAGACCAGCGGGGGGAGTAGCCAAGTCTTGGGGACACGGACCTGCTTGATGGAACTGTGGGCCGGGGTCCGGATCCAGGGAGTAGTTCAGTGCGGATTGCTGAGGTGAAGCCCAGGGGGAGACGCCATTGATCTGGGAATCAGATTCAGGCTGGAATCACATTCAGAGGTTAGAAGAGAGGAAAGATTCAAATAATGATCAAAGAAAACATTTCCGTTTCTAACTTCCCCTCCCCAACTACAGATAATTAAATCACATAACATTCTTCACCCTCAGTCATTTTCAAATACATTTTAGCATCAGTTGGTGGGCTCACCAGTATTCACGTGAGGACCAAGTGGTCCTTCCCTTTTGATTTGGGCACCTTGAAGAACTCACTTGGTTATATGGCAAGATTTACCTATCAATGTCAGTGTCATTCCTCAATTGTTCCATCATTTTTATGTCAACCAAGTGAATTTGGAAACATGTTGCATTCATCTTTAAAAAAATTAACACTGTTTCTCATACAGTAAATTTATCTAATTTCAAAATTAGCTCATTTTTTATTCAAATCAATATTTAACAGCAATATTGGAGAGTGGTGAAGAGCACGATTTTGGATTTAGCTGCTTGGATACAAACTCAGTCACTCAGAGCTGAGTAATTCCGAGGAAATTTTTTTTTCGTTTTTTTTTTTGTGGCTGCACTGCACTGTGGCATGTGGAATCTTTGTTCCCCGACTAGGGATCGAACCCACACCCCAAGCAGTGGAAGCATGGAGTCTTAACCACTGGACCACCAGGAAGTCCCTCTGAGGAAATTTTATAATCGTCTGCTTTTTATTTATAAAAATTGGATTTTTTATTTATAAACTAGTGGTAAGAGTGCCTGTGTCAGAGGGTTTTGTGAAGGAGGTGATCAATTAGTATTTCTAAAGCGATTAGAACAGAATCTGACACCTAATAAATACTTCACAAAGGCAGAAAGTTTGAAATTGACAAGTACATGGTCAAATTAGAAAAGTGTGATCCACTGTAAAGGGAATGCAGAAGTTACAATGTTTTGTTTTGTTTTGTTTTGTTAAAATATATTTTTAATAAATTTATTTATTCATTTATTTATTTTTGGCTGCATCGGGTCTTCATCGTTGGGTCTTCATTGCTGCGTGCGGGCTCTCTCTAGTTGTGGCGAGCGGGGGCTACGCTGCGTTGCAGTGCGTGGGCTTCTCATTGCAGTGGCTTCTCTTGTTTCAGAGCTCGGGCTCTAGGTGCGTGGGCTTCAGTACTTGTAGCACACGGGCTCAGTAGTTGTGGCTTGCAGGCTCTAGAGCACAGGCTCAGTAGTTGTGGCACACAGGCTTAGTGGCTCCGTGGCATGTGGGATCTTCCCGGACCAGGGCTTGAACCCGTGTCCCCTGCACTGGCAGGCAGATTCTCAACCACTGAGCCACCAGGGAAGTCCCAGTTACAAGGTTTTTGATGCTGATTTTTCCATTACATCTATATTAGCTGAAGTCTGGTAGTTTTGCTAGTTTTTACTATCAGAGTTGAATTTTCCATCAACTTAGCATGGCATTCATGCTAAGTCATTAAGAAGGGATAAGAGCTCCACAGTCTGGAATATACAGAGCCATTTAGATATCCGATATCTCGAGAAGCATTACTGTGCAATTCTGAAGGCTCACAAGCCATTAGGCAGCTCCGTCTAACAGGAGGAGGCGAGTAGGGGGAGGTGAGGGTGAGCAGAAGAGCCTTTGGCTCTCTGAAGAGCATCAACAGACTACAGCAAACACAGCTTTCAAGCACAGCTTCCTTCTACAACAATTCTACCTATGCAGTAAGTCCTTAATACTCATACTTCATATTCTAAATAAAAGAGTTCCAGAGAAAAGTCATCCCTTACCCAGGCACCATTCAGAAACATCAAATTCACATTACTAACAATGTAGCTTTTCCAATGTACAGCAGTGGCGCCAAGATAAGCTTCAAACATTCAAAGTACTTAGAGAAAACCAGCCAGGCCTTGGGGAAGGTCTAATGATGCACAATTCCAAAGTAAACCTTCCCCCAAGCAGTCTCACAAAAAGTCTGAAACAGTGACAGACATTCAGAAAGTATAAGGGGTATTCTGTGGCCCGCTGTGCAGGTAATGCAAAAATTACACTGTTTTGAATGATTCTGACATGTTAAAAGATACTGATAGCAACTGTGAAAAGATGGTTTTCTAAAATTTGAGAAAATCACTGGAGAGAGAGTTGTTTCTGCCTTTGACTCAACAAATCATTTCTGGGGAAAGTCATTCCTATTCACTGTGTAGGGGCCCCATACTGCATAGGCCAGAGAAAAAGGCAAAAGATGACATGAATTCTCATGTCAGGGATTCTTCAAGAGAGAAAAGTTCCAGGCCCATTTGCTGGGATTCTATACGATAGACACCTGCTGCAAAGACATCTTCACTACCAGTTCTGTGACATGACGCCTATTCTTTAACTGCTAGATGTAATCAGGTACTTAATTCTCTATAGTGTGTTGTGTCTTTATAGATGATACTACCTTATATATCATACTATTTTGTTATGGTCCCTAACAAGATTGCAGGTAAAAAGGCAGAAGCTGTATCTGATGCTTCTTTTATATCCCAAAGAACAGTGTTTTTCAAAATTGCAGGCTATTACCCGTTGATGAGTTATAAAACCAGCACTAAGAAAGGAAGACAGAAGAAAAATAAGAGGGAGGGAGGGAGGAAGGAAGGAAGGAAGGAAGGGAAGAAGAAGGAAGGAAAAAAATAGAAAGTAAGAGACAGCATTTTTTGATAACAGCAATTAGCATTTTGTATTCATCATACATGTATGCATTCATCACAATGCAAATTGTATTTTTTATTGTCAAGAAAGTCTGCAAACAACTGCCATAAAACATGTTATGGCAGGAAATAATAGCTATGTTAGGAAATAATAACTGCAAATTAATAAACATCTGTTACTTAATTTCTTGAAAATAGCTCATTGGAAGTAGGTTTTACCATGAAGAGTTCAGGTCACTTCCTTTCCCTTCATGTCCACAGATGTTTCCCAAATGTAATTTATGCAGATATATGTTATAGGATCTTTTGCCTTAAACTATTCAGAGCTGAGATAGATTTCAGTGTTAAAGAAGAATGGGCAATTCCATCTTAAGCTGGGAAAACGCACTTTTTGGCGCCAGTGAGCATTCAATGCTTATGTTTGAAGAGGGATTTCTAAGCCAGTCTAAATCCACTATGGAGAGGAGAAACCGGAAGTGAACCTCTCTACCAACTCTGGGACTGAGTCCCATGGGACACGGGACTGGGGCAGATGGTGTGGGGACAGGTGACATCAAGTTCTGCGCACTCTACCTGCTCTAGCAGCTGCCGAAGCCGGTGGAGCTGAGACTCCAGCTGCTTGTTGTGATCTTCCAAAATCTGCATCCTAGCCTCCAGCCGACCTTTATGCTGCCTGAGGAGTTTTGCTTCTGCTATAAGTTCTGAATCCTCCGACGTGTGATGAGGAGACACAACAGAGTCTGGAGGGGAGCCAACAGGGAGGCCCCTTCTCAAGTGTTGCTCTTTCAGCTGCTCGTATTCCACTTGCAGACTTCTAGTGTAGAGAAGGGAAAACCGGAATTAGTACTGCATACCTCACCTTCTCACCAGAATTGTCCATGAGCTCCACATGTAGCCCACGCTACTTACTTCCTCATAGGCAAAAACACGTACAACAATGATCTAAGCAAGCACGAATAAAACCGTGCTTTTAAATAAACAAGTGCTCTAGCAGACACCATCCCTGAACCCTGAGATGCAGCTGTAATCTGCAGCCAGCTGCCCAGCGTGTTAATGTCCTCTAAAACTTTGCCTCCACGGTACTTCCTGGACAATAGTCCTGAAAAAAGAATGGGTTAAGGGTCATGTTGAAGTGAATATGAAAGAATTCCCCATCAGAAGTTTTCCCAGGGTGACACATCTTCTCCTCCCAGGTCTAGCACACCTTTGTTCTTCCTCAAGGTCAGCAATGATCCGCTCCAGTTCTCCGCGTTCTTCCCTCTCTACCGACTTCAGGATCTGAGCGGGACTCTGGGGCTGGCTCACAGGGGACTCCCCGCCGAGCGTCTGGCAGTACTGCTGGATGAGGGCATGCTCGTCCTCCCTATGGAGGCAAAGGAGACCACAAAAAGGCTCACATCTGGACATGGATGTCTCCGGAGGTAAAGGAAGTAGAAACAATGATGGTCAGGATGGCTACTGAGCCATGACTGCCTTAAAGCTCAATGTCCCAATGACCTCACTTTAAAACTCTGGGAAGATATTTTACCTAATAGTGTATGTATACTATACACACATACCAACATTTCATGCTTTGCCTTGGTCTAACATGTATATCTCACAAACCTTAGAAGAGGTATTTTACTCAGCAGAGGATATAAAATAAAGTACAACACTTAAATAGTTAATATAAAAGACTTGATAGGCAAAATCAATAACTGAATGCCAAAAGAGTAGGCTAAAAGACTGTTAATTAAAAATAAACTGCTATAGACTGTTTCCCCTCCCCGAAATTATGTTGAAACCGAATCCCCAGTGTAAAGGTGTGTGGAGGTAGGGTCTTTGGGAGGTGATTAGGTCATGAGGGTGGAGCCTCCAAGATTAGGATTAGTATCCTTATGAAAGAGACCCCAGAGAGCTCCCTTCCTGCTTCTGCCATGTGAGGGAACTACAAAATGACAGCTATGAACCAGGAAGGGGGTCCTCATCAGGTACTAAATCCACTGGCTCCTTGATCTTGGACTTCCCTGTCTCCAGAACTATGAGAAAAAAATGTTAGTCATTTATAAGCTGCCCAGTTTGTAGTCTTTTGCTACAGCAGTCCCAATCAACTAGTTGATTTCACTGTCTTTAGCATGTGGTTAAAAGCAATTTTATAACGCTCTGTAACCCAAAGCGTGGGAGAAGCAAATCCTTATATTCTTTCATTTAAATAACTTAGCATAAATTATAATTGTAGATATTTATAAAATAGCTACAGATATCTTACTTGATATTATCAGCATGTCACTTCTAGGATCAATCATTCTGCATTAAACAAGGAACTCCATTTAATTGACTTGGGTTCTTCCACTTTTCTAACTACTTGTCTAATGAACTAGACATATTAATAATGTGGTCAAATCTAATGATTGACAGAAACAGAAGTATAACAAAGAAGACAAAGTTGATATGTTTATGTGAAGGAAATGCTTATCAGCAAGACTGGAGTCCCTTCCCTTCTTTTACCAGAGATCCAGTCAGATCTCCTTGTAAATGTGCAAATGACAGACTTCCTGGCTAATACTAGCAGGAGAGTCCTGCTATAGAATACCTTTGGCAGACTGTACCCTGATCTGTTTTGATGGCTTTTGGTAAACAAATCCTGGAATCTATGGATTTACAGGATAGGGCTTCAGAAAAACATCTTGTAAGTTATGTAGCTATCAGAGTATAAAATGGAGCTATTCCATGACTGAACCAGCTCCCTACTGTGTAAGTGATGTGACTGCAAATATCCCTTAAAGACCTCATCTGTTACCCTGTGGTCAGAGCACCTCCTAACGCAGAAGTAACCTGGTGAGTGGCATGGGCAGTCCTGGACCTTTTGCTTATGAGTAATGCTTGATACTAGGTGAGATCTTTGATTCTGTGAGTCAAATTTGAAAATCCAACCCTGTGTTATCACACTTTACTCTGATAAAGAGGGGACATGAAATTGCATCTGAGAGGTAGTGAGTTCTTAGAAAAGGTATCTCCTGAGCACTGAGATCAGAGCAAGATAAAGAAGGAACTGAAAATAATGACTGTTAGGCCTGCAAAACAGCCAAAGCCCAGGTTCAAATGAGCCACTTGCTGATTTACTTTGCTTCCTTTATCAGTAAACCTCCCTGATCTCACCTTCTTTCTACTATCAAATGAATAAAAAAGGAGTGGGACTCTTTCAACACAGTTAGAAACTGGAAATAAGAAACATAGATGGGAAGGACTGAAATAAGCTATGGCATCATCCTTTGATACCTGTCCTGCGAAAACACCATATCGCTGTGAAATAAATAAGGGAGCCTCTTAGAAGAATCTCAGGCTTTCTTCTAAATTTAGAAGGGTGAGGATAAGAGGAAGGAATGGGTCCTGCACCAATGCAGAGCAGCAGTGTTTGAAAGCAGAAATCCAGGGACTTCCCTGGCGGTACAGTGGTTAAGACTCTGCACTTGCACTGCAGGGGGCGTTGGTTTGATCCCTGGTTGGGGAACTAAGATCTCACAAGCTGTGCAGTGCGGTCAGAAAAATAAATTAAAAAAGAAAGAAAGAAAGAAAGCAGAACCCAAAGCTCCTAGGATGCCCCTGTCGCAAAATCAAACAGAAACCTGGCAAGGAGGTATGTGCGTGTGTGTTTGGAGGTGGGGGAGGGTATTTTCCTGAGAGGGAGTAAATGGGTAATTTATTATTATACCCTAAACGTAACTGTATTATGAAGGAGCAGAGAAGGCTGTGAGGCTAATGTATCAGCACCACAGGGACACCAATTAGCTGCTAAGGATGACAAGACTCTAAGTCAGTGATGCTTGGAGGCACTTCACTCAATTTAAGTGAAGAGAGAGGCCATAATAAGAGAGGATTAAAAAGTACAGATCTAATAAATGGACAGGACAAATGGACAAAGCATAAAAATACAGTGCATATAAACTAAATGATAAAATGAAATAATAAAGTAATAAAGTAAGAGTAGAGGAGAACATTTGTAAATATTTCTCAGGCGAAAAAGAGGAGTATAGAAACTAAAAAGACTGAGTATGCAAAAAAGAAATAATAACAAAAGAAAAATGTTCATATATATCCCAGTGAAAATGTTATCTATTCAGGATAAAGCATCTCAAGAAATCAGCCAGAAATCAAAACAAAACAGGAAATCGGTTGTAAAGAAAGAAAAATGTTTAGCTTCCAACTCTCCATAATATTCAATGTCCAAAGTCAATGGACAAGGTCTAGAGTCCTAACCTAGCCATTCATATGACCAACCAGGTCAAGTAAATGTACAGCAAAGCGCTTTGTCCGCAATTTCCTTCCTTTAAAGATTTTTTCTGTTCCAGGCTTCAGAGTTGCAAACAGCAATGCCAGTGCCAATCAGGCCAGCCCCCCAATTTGATCCTTCCACAAACAACAGTGTCACTCATGGGCAGATGGAGTGAGACATCCTGATGGCAATGGCCTAAGGAGATGTCCTTGAGTTCCAGCTACTCAGATTCCCCAGGACTATCCTGAGTCCTGTCTCTTTTTGAGACATGGTTGCTCAATTCCTCCTTGAAAGAAAATTAGTATCCTTAAAATTAATGCCTTTAAATTGTCTACAGTCAGACTTTCAGGAGAAAAGGGAATATTGGGAATTGGGTTTATGTGGGGGTAAAAAGCCACGAGATTGATTCAGGTCTAGGCTGGGGAGGTAGCAGCCCATGATGCATGGAGGTACAACGACTAATTAACCAGCTTCACAGAAGATGAACATTGTGAGGAGTCAGGGAGTTGGTTTCATAGACCAGTTTGAAGGACAGAGAAAGGCTCAAACTGCAGATACAAATGACTAAAAGGGCCTTGGGTAACTTAGAGAGAATTACAAGTTCAAGTCTCAAAATTCATATCTCAAGTCTCAAAATTCAAGCCTCAAAATTCATATCTCAAGGCATAGGGCTTTCTTTGATTGCCTATGGCTGAGATCACCCAAAACCAAATTTGGGAGATTGGGCCCAGCAGATGTTGAATTACAAATTTATTATTGTAATACTTATTCATCTTGTCAAGTCAATAGTACTGATTAAAATGAAAATATTTTAAAGGTAAATATTATACATTTAAGGGAGAAAAAATGACCATTTCATGTCAAACCACTGGATTTTAGGTCCAGAGTAGGGTTTTGAGGGTTGAGTCCTTGTTAGCGTTCTCACTTGATGGAACCCCTGCATGTTCACAGGAAAAGAACCCCAGAATACTCAGTAGTTCAAACTGTGAAAGAGCAAAGAAATTCCAGATTGGCTTTATCAAAGTAAGATTTATTAACATATTCATTAAGAAAATATTAATGTACCAGTAACTGGAAAACAATTTCTCTTTAGTGATTTATACATTCTTACACTATTAATTTAATCTCCCATAGAAGGGAGAATTTGGTTCCTTGCCTTTTCCAGCACCTCGAGGCCACCACATTCCTCCATTTTCAAAGCCAGCAGCGTAGCACCTGTAAAATCTCTGTATCTCACCTCTGCTTCTATGGTTACCTCCCCTTCCCTAACTGACTCTCCTCCCTCTTTCAAAGACCCTTGCAACTACACTGGACCCACCTAGGTAATCCAGGATGATCTTCCCATCTCAAGATCCTTAATTTAATCACTTGTGCAAAGTCCCTTTTGCCATGTAAAGTGACACATTCATAGGTTTCAGGGATTAGGATGTCGACTTCTTTTGGGGCCCATTATTTTGTCTACTTCAAATGCCCTCACCATGTTCCTCCCCTGTGGGAACACTTATCCATCTCCCCTCTAGCCTGTAAGATTCCTGAAGACAGATGGACCTTTATCTACACAGTATTGGGCGCATGGCAGTGGTGTGCTGCTAAGTGTTTACCAGCAGGTTCTCTACAAGATAAGTAAATAAAAAGGCCCTGATTTGTAGCATTTTTAATTCTATGGTTTAAATACCTTCCTCACTGCCAATTTAAGCTAATGACTTCACAGAACGGTAGAGCTGCGAAAAGATACACAGTTGCACACCACCTGACACCCCAAGAGCACAGATAATAGTAAAGTGAAGTAAAATAATTAGGATGTGATGAGTTTTGAGTATTACTTTTGTTTTTATTTTAACCTAATCTATTGAACTGCAAGTGTATACAAACGAACTTGAATAACCGCTCTGTTTAACAAGAAGCTTACAAACTTCTTGAAAATTTAACAACCAGCTTTCACAGTTGCCTCCAGCACACTACTGCAAGGTAGGGTTACAATAAATATTTGCTAGATGGAAGAATGAGTTAAGATATCTGCTGATAGTATATTAAAATGTATTCAGCTTCTGATTATTGTCTTTTCTCAGGCATTGGTGCTAAATTTAAAAATAAATAGTGCTTATTCTAATTTGAAAATAGGAGAAACTAACTTTGAGCATTGCCTTTACTCTGTTCACAAGATGCAAAAAACACATTCTAAAGAATTTAAGTTTGGTTTTAATTATTTTGGTTTTAATGATTATTTTTTAATTTTGTTTAATTCTTTAGCTATTTGTCAAACGTGGTGGAAGTCATGTGGATTCAGGATATTCAAGATACTTAACTGCTTTATAAGAAATACATACTAGGGCCTTCCCTGGTGGCGCAGTGGTTGAGAATCTGCCTGCCAATGCAGGGGACACGGGTTTGTGCCCCGGTCTGGGAAGATCCCACATGCCGCGGAGCGGCTGGGCCCGTGAGCCACAATTACTGAGCCTGCGCGTCTGGAGCCTGTGCTCCGCAGCAAGAGAGGCCGCGATAGTGAGAGGCCCGCGCACCGCGATGAAGAGTGGCCCCCGCTTGCCGCAACTGGAGAAAGCCCTCGCACAGAAACGAAGACCCAACACAACCATAAATAAATAAATAAAATTAAATTTAAAAAAAGAAAAAAAAATCTACATTAAAAAAAAAAAGAAATACATGCTAGGAGGTTAAATATGAAACAAGCATTATGAATATGCTATTATCTTGCTTTGGGAATTGTTCCAAACTCACAGTACATTAATAATAAGGTAAATCACTACTGTATTATTATATAGTATTAACTTGCTAATCTTTGAAATTTAAAATTGAACAATCTCCTGAGAGCTTTTATTTATAAGCTTAATGATAGTAAAACAATTTTTAAAAAATATTGACCAGAAGACATTCCATGTTAGAGTGCCCTAAGGTATTTCAACTTGGCTCTCTCCATGATCTTTTTTAGTATAAAACACCTAAGAACCATGTTCTACAACTTTCCTGGCTACCTTACAGCTTCCCACCAGATCCAGACCACAATGAATCTGTGTGAGTCAAGTGAACTTGACACTATTGAAATCTTATAGACATCATTCGGAATTTAAAATGTTAATTCCAAGGTGGTGGAGGGTGGGAAAAGTTCTGGCACACAACAGTGGGATAATCAGAGATAAAATATCTGTCTAGAAAGGTTTTTAAAAAGTATTCTTAAGTTAAGGAGGCTTTTCCTAGTTGCTAATAAAATCAGATATTGGCAGAGGAGTTAACACTTTTCAATGAAGGGTGGGGAAGAGAAGTCCAAGCCTGTACGGGTTATAATTATTAAATGGCAGAGATTATGGAGAAAATGTGAGCACACAGAAGGAAGAGAGTTTTACAGAATGGCACATATTCTGTAGAATTACATTTGTTAAATTAACATGAAATATCAGACAAATGGAATGAATATCTATACCTGTATTTATAAATAAAACAATCTGATTTTCTTGAGGCAGATGAGTGGCCAAATGTAGGATTTTTTTCAGTAACTTATATGAAACTAAATAAATAAACATATCCAATTTATACTATCATGCCTTGAAAGCATAAAATCTATGTAGACATTTTTATAACCACACTTAGCAATTTTGATTGGGATCAAAATTCAGGGCTGCAATCAATGAAGATTATATCCGACAGCCATAATACAAGAAGTAGCTTTCCCAGGCAGCACTAATTTCATGATTTACTTACACACTTCCTGTGGTAGAGCTGCTATCAGTGAGGAAAGACCCATTAGTCCTTTCCATCTGGGCCAGTCTGAAAAATGAAAATAAGGAGGTTAGAGAATGTGGCCATATAGGGCATAGTCGATTGGTACATCCTCAGTGTTCCTTAAACTGTCCTAATTCTCACAAAATACAGAACGGCCCAAATCCCCTGGCAAGACTTTGAAATTAAAACAACATCTAATGTTGAGCTATATTTCTATCACCACTGCCTTAAGGCCTGGAGACCTTTATTTTATATCCTGTTACTTAGTCTCCTAATAGACCTAGTCTCGGAATTGAGCTCCCGGACCCTTAAGTCAGTCTTCATTCTCACACAAATCTGATTATGTTCCTCTCGTGTTTAAAGACTCTCCATGACTCCCCTTTACCAAAGGACAGAATCCTACTCCTTAGCAAGTGGACCCCCCATTATTGGACTTCAGCTTCTGTCCCTTCATTCCTTCTCATCCTTTCCCCTTTCTCCACCTGCAATCCTTTAAATAAACCATGTTCTTTCCTAGCTCAATGCTTTTGAGTATGTTTTTCCAATGGTCCAAGCCTGACTTTCTCCCAAAATTTCTACTTGGCCTAGACTCAGTTCAAATGTTACTATTTTATGGTGCTTGAACTAACCTTTTAAGGCATAGGTAGTAACTAGCACTGCCAATGCTTAGTGTATATTTTTTTCCTGAAAGTTTGTACATACCATCAAGACCAGCCTATACTCTATATTGTTTGGGGACTCTAAAATAAACCCCTATAATAAAGCTTTACCATACATTTAATTACATATTTTAATTCATATGTGCACCCTCTCCTGAGAACACTTTCAATCCCTACTTTCATTCCCTGAAACTGGGTTACATTATCTAAACCCTGCTTGTACAGTGTTTGGATTCTCATGAGCTCAGTAATCACATTCCATGGAGATTTAGTCCACAGAACGTATAGCAGGTGTTTGGTAAAGTGCAAATTACAACATGGAGAGATGAAAGCCCAGATTTCAAATATGATGGAATCACGACTTCTGCAAAACTACCTCCCTTAAATCAAGGCATGTTAATGACATAAGATTAATACAGAAAGAGATACATTCTGGGTGGCAGTGCAGTGGAGGGCTCCTATGAAAGTTTCTTACCGTGTAGCGTACTGTTCTATTCTTGAATGGGTATCATCATGAAACAGCTGAGGAGACTGTGAAGGGCTATAAGAGAGAAAGCAAATAAACAGTTTTACACACAAATGTTGATAGATGCTACTTTAGGAACGTTAGCTTAGTTAAATAATAATTTGACATGCAAACAAACCACTAGGATTGTTACCCAGGAGGCAGAACTATTATTTTAGAACAAGAGTTTAGTAATCACCCCATGCTAATAAAGCTGATCAGAACATCAGTCTTGTGCATATAAAGCTGTGAATACTCACTCATAGTGCTCTGGCCACATACTGATGAGTGTGATAGGACTGCAAAGAGGGCAGAGGGAGACAAAAGTCATAGAACAAACACTTTAGAGCAATTTAAGACAAAAGCAGTGGGGCGGGGTTTCCCTGGTGGCTCAGTGGTTTGGAATCCGCCTGCCAATGCAGGGGACATGGGTTCGAGCCCTGGTCCGGGGGGATCCCACATGCCACGGAGCAACTAAGCCCCTGTGTCACAACTGCTGAGCCCACGAGCCTCAACTACTGGGGCCCGCGTGCCTGGAGCCCGTGCTTCACAGCAGGAGAGGCCACAGCGGTGAGAGGCCTGCGCACCGCAATGAAGAGTGGCCCCCGCTCGCCACAACTAGAGAAGGCCCGCGTGCAGCAACGAAGACCCAACACAGTCAAAAATAAAATAAATAAAATAAATAAATTTATATAAAAAAAAAAAAGCAGTGGGGCGTAGGGGTGGGGGACATTCTCAATTGTCTTCCACTCCCATGTTTGGTTGCCCTGAGGTCCACCGTGACAAAATCAAAACTAACAGAAATGACTGTTTATTCTAGAAGAGATACTGTGTATTCAAGTGCCTGCAGGGGCCTTTTCACAGATATTACAGGATATTTGTTATAGATAGCAAACACATCTCTAAATAATCTGATTGAAAAAAGAAACAGAACGCTCTAAAATAGCTCAAAATTTAAACAATAATGTTCCATAACATACCGAAGGGAGATGCAATCATATTTTTGTTTTTCCTGGAGAAGAAACTTGATCAGAATGGTAAAGTTAAATACCAAAGACTACATTGTATATTGACGGCAGAGTTGCGATAAGACGAGAATGTTCTGAATCTTTGCTCAATTTTAAACGTAAAAATTCAAATCCAGGTGTACACAAAGTATCTCAACCTCACAGATTCACTGAAAAAAAGATACAACCTAGATGCCACGCTTTCCTCTACACCTGGCCAAAATTCTCAATTATCCATAAAACTGAAAGCAACTTTTCTAGATCATGATACACTCACTCTCTTCAAACAAAATTTTATCCAGAAGTTCTATCTAAGAAACTGACAAAAAGAACATTGCTTGAATCAGGGCTTGAGACTGGAACTTGATTATTCAGTATCCCTCCCAGCCCTGGGGGTACACTCCAACCTCCCAGCACTGCCTAGAAATCCCGAGGTCTCCATGTATCATTTGAAAACAAATGATCCTAATTAAAAGCTAATTCAGGGGGCTTCCCTGGTGGCGCAGTGGTTGAGAGTCTGCCTGCTAATGCAGGGGACACGGGTTCGAGCCCTGGTCTGGGAAGATCCCACATGCTGCGGAGCAACTGAGCCCGTGAGCCACAACTACTGAGCCTGTGCGTCTGGAGCCTGTGCTCCGCAACAAGAGAAGCCGAGATAGTGAGAGGCCCGCGCACCGCGATGAAGAGTGGCCCCCGCTTGCCACAACTAGAGAAAGCCCTCGCACAGAAACGAAGACCCGACACAGCCAAAAAAACAAAAAAAGCTAGTTCAAACCCTAACCTTTTTTACTGGAGGGGAAGGAAGAGGAGGGAATACTGATGAATGTGGAAATTTAAAATTCTAAAGAAAATTAGTTTTCTAATTAAGTAAAGTCTCCTGCAAAAGCTAATGCTGATTGAAACAAAGAGGAAGGAAAGTTTAAATTATTCTAGATCTACTTGATTCTCCTATTTCTATTACAGATACATACTCAAGAACAAGTTAATGATCTCATTATCTCCTACTGGGAAGCAAAAGTTGATGTCTGAATAGCAAAGATTAAAAGAAGATGGAAGGTCATCTTATTGGGATGGAAAACTGAGACTCTTTGGACCTACTTTCAAAAACAGGCATTTATCCAGTCTGTGTTTGTCAGAACATCTATACTGTATATAGACTTAATTACCCATGTATAAAATAGATACAACAACAATGAAACAAAACAGTATTATTCAATAGTCTTTTTACATCACTTTTCATTAACTCTGAAATATGGATGGTGTCAGGTAAATGATTTGCTATACACTTTCTAAAAAATAGGAACTGCTTGAGAGACCATTTCTAAAATTCAAGTGTGCCACAACATTCGCTGTGAGCTTTAAATGTAAGAAACATGTATTTTTTGATCTTAATTGAACTCAGGAAAGCTTTGTGAAACTGCTTGACTGGTTCCTGTAAGGTTAATTCAGTTAGCACAATAAGTGATTCACTGAACTAAGATAAGAATGGCAGAGGTAAAAAGATGAATTGAAGTTTCTCAAGAGAAAGTTTTTTATATACTGTGAAAATTTCTAAGAAAAGAAATAAAGATTAAAAAAACCCCCAGAAGTTTAGGCTTTACTGACTTCAAAGTACCTTGATGTGCAGAAAAAAAATGTTACGTGATAAGCTTTTTCATTTAATTCTAGAAGAGGAAAACTGGGCAATATTCTCCCTGCATTGTTAGAATCTATGATTAAAGGGGGTTAAAAATAAGACCAATCTATGTGTTAGCCCAGACTTCATAATGCAGCCTATCCCTGCTTTCCAAAGTGGTGTTTGAACAGAGTTTGGTTAATCACACACTAATATGGAAGGAATCAGACTCTACTAAATATACTTAATGTTAACCCAGACTTTCTTTGAAGAACTTCGTGACTCCTTTGGTGCCTTAAATTCTCAGCAGACTGCTCCTCATGCTTCCAATCTTTTTGCCTTCTGAAGTCCATTTCTCCCCAAGCGGAGTAAGTGCAGTCCCAGTGTGCTCTAACATACAAATCTTCAATAGCTCCCCACGGCTCTCAGGTAACCTACAAACACCGTGGCATGGCTTACAAGGTCCTTCATTATCTGGTTCTTGCTTTTCTCTCCATTTTCATTTCTTGTCACGATTTCCAGCTTCCCATCCCAGTTTCTGAAACAATCTTGTCTTCAGGCTTTTGAAAATGTTTGCAGTGGCTTGAAACTCTCCTTCTCCTCCCCAGGCACCAAACACTGAGTGTTTGGCCCTATTACTCTTTCAGTTCTCAGGTTAGCTGTCACTTCCTGCCAGTGCAATGCTCCCACAACCATAATTCCACTTACTACGAGTTGGTTCTTGCTACGGTAAGAACTTAAAAAAACATGAAACTCATCTACTCCACCTTAACCAATACCAGGGAGAGAGGTGTCTATTTTACTCCTTTTAATCTTCAGGGAAACCTTTTTGGCCAGTAAATCTCACTCAATTCTCAAATTACTTTGTCACTCTTTGAGCCTGTTTCTCAGGTTTATTTTCAACGGTTAACTCTTTCATCAAGCTCTACTCATTTATTTTGATTTATTTTTTGAAAAAAAATTTTGCATAGTTATAAAATTAATCAAATAAGCCTAATCATGGATTTGTTTACCTTCTTTTACTAATATCTAATTTTCTCATAAATCCGCTCCACGCATGCATGTATAATTACTGGATAGGGGATAAGACCTTACATTTTGCAGAGATGAAAGAGAAAGAAGCAAAAGAAAATTCTAATCAGCTTCATATATAACTTCAACACATTTACCACTTTGCTGGTTTTTCTCCAATGTTCTCTTCCCGCAAATAGGAGAATAAATGAAATCAAATTTTTTACTACCCACTCATGTAAATTGTTACACCAGAAGATTAAGTGGCCTTGTACTGGAAAGGGCTCAGTAGAAAAATGAACTATACCAACTCCAAGAACGTATCCTAGGAGTGAAGAAAGAAGAAAACCTGCCCAATGTATCCAGTAGCTCATAAATCTTTTTCAAAAATGATCTTGTGACATCTGACTTAATCTTACACTCCTTCTTTTCTTTCTCTTGTTTTCCTCTCACTGACAATGCTGGTAAATTCATGTTAGCTAAAATGAAGCATCTTCAGAGTTACAGCCAAAAATCGTAGCACAAAATTATTTGGCATACTTTTCTGTTCTTTTTTACTTTCACTGAGTCACCCAGAATAGAATGATTGATGTCAGTGATTATTTTGACAGTGAAAGGCAAATTATCAAAATTGCTTAAAAGGAGTTTAAAAGATCTATCTATCTGTATGACTCATATGAAGATGCATATATCTGGGACATAAATGGTCCCAAATGGTTTATCCAAAGAGTGAAAGGCACATCACTACTTCAAACCTATCAAATTATCCTATAAATAAAAGCATTGTGTGATAATTCTATGCTTCAGGCAGTTACTCCAAAGGTTATTTAGATCTGATACCAAGATAAGTAAAATTTTGTCTTTATTAGAAGGTGTTCAGCATAGTTAAGCTATATATTAGATACTAAAACAAATAATGTATTATCATACACTTTTGAAAAAAAAGAAAAAAAATCTACCCACAAAACAGAGGACCAAAGATATACTTTTCCTTATAGATTTTAAGTATTTGAGTAGTGTCCTTTAAATTGAAATCGTTTCAAAAACATTTCTTCTAAAATGTACTGTGGAAAAAATGACTGGGAGGCATATATCTTAAATTGTACAGAATTTGAAATCAATCAAGGTTATCCGAAAGTTTGAATTTCTTGGTATGCTTTAAATGAGTATGTGGTATTTTTATCTACATATACAGCTGCTTTATATTTCTTTCTGCCTGCTCACCCATAATGTTACCTATAGAGGGATAAAAATACCTACTATGCTTTGGCTGTGGTCTTTCTTCTACTTCTTAGCAGTTCAACAAATTAAAAAAAAAAGACTGCACGTAAATGTAGCAAAGTCCCTGGTCTATAGGGTTTTATCTGGAAAAAAAAATGGACTAAATAGTCTATCCCTCTATTTTGACATCTTTGAGACACGGACTGTCATAATATACTGGACGATTACTATTCTCTGATTCTCTCTCATGTACACAATAAAATGAATTATGAGTTTTGAAGGTTAAATGTCAACACATTTTTATACTTCTTATTACAATTTTCTCTACTGTATAATGTAGGAAACTCCAGACTTCACACTTCGGAGCTTCTCTTCTGTAGTTATTTGAGAGGGCATATTTCTGTAACTAGAACTTCACTATTCTTTACAACTAGGCACTCTGGTGATGATTAGCAATAAAAGTTAATTTCCCCCAAGATTCAAGCACAAGAAAATTGCCTTGGCCGGCATATTTATGCTGATATTTTAAAAAAGTGATTCAAAGATTTAAAATTTTATTTATTTTGATCTTGATGTATAATTGTTTAGTAATTTAAAATTTGCTCTTGCATTTCTTCAGGCTCACTTTAAAATTTCTTTTTCTTTTCATTTCAGGCTATAAATTGCTCTTCTCTGCTTTATAATCCCAAAGTAGTTTTGTTACTTGAAGCTTTGTTTCATTTATGTTTGTAAACTCAAATTATATACTTTTAAGAAATTTTGTCTATTTCATGTACAATATAAAGCTGTCTCATTTCGCTGTCTTCATGTTCAAGAAAAAAAAAAATTAGAAATGTAATGTGAGATTGTGATGAGATTTAGTATAGGTATATATCTGAAGCAAGAGATTAAGTATTATTAATAAACTTATATTAAAAATATGGGAAAAAAAAATATGGAGAGATATACCACGTTCTTGGATTGGAAGAATCAACATCGTGAAAATGACTCTACTACCCAAAGCAATCTACAGATTCAATGCAATCCCTATCAAACTACCACTGGCATTTTTCACAGAACTAGAACAAAAAATTTCACAATCTGTATGGAGACACAAAAGACCCCGAATAGCCAAAGCAATCTTGAGAACGAAAAATGGAGCTGGAGGAATCAGGCTCCCTGATTTCAGACTATATTACAAAGCTACAGTAATCAAGACAGTTTGGTACTGGCACAAAAACAGAAATATAGATCAATGGAACAGGATAGAAAGCCCAGAGATAAACCCACGCACGTATGGTCACCTTATCTTTGATAAAGGAGGCAAGCATATACAGTGGAGAAAAGACAGCCTCTTCAATAAGTGGTGCTGGGAAAATTGGACAGGTACATGTAAAAAGTATGAAATTAGAACACGCCCTGACACCATACACAAAAATAAACTCAAAATGGATTAAAGACCTAAGTGTAAGGCCAGACACTATCAAACTCTTAGAGGAAAACATAGGCAGAACACTCTATGACATAAATCACAGCAAGATCCTTTTTGACCCAGCCCCTAGAGAAATGGAAATAAAAACACAAATAAACAAATGGGACCTAATGAAACTTAAAAGCTTTTGCAAAGCAAAGGAAACCATAAATAAGACCAAAAGACAACCCTCAGAATGGGAGAAAATATTTGCAAATGAAGCAACTGACAAAGGAATAATCTCCAAGATTTACAAGCAGCTCATGCAGCTCAATAGCAAAAAAACAAACAACCCAATCCAAAAATGGGCAGAAGACCTAAATAGACATTTCTCCAAAGAAGATATACAGATGGCCAACAGACACATGAAAGAATGCTCAACATCATTAATCATTAGAGAAATGCAAATCAAAACTACAATGAGGTATCATCTCACACCGGTCAGAATGGCCATCATCAAAAAATCTAGAAACAATAAATGCTGGAGAGGGTGTGAAGAAAAGGGAACACTCTTGCACTGTTGGTGGGAATGTAAATTGATACAGTCACTATGGAGAACAGTATGGAGGTTCCTTAAAAAACTAAAAATAGAACTACCATATGACCCAGCAATCCCACTACTGGGCATATACCCTGAGAAAACCATAATTCAAAAAGAGTCATGTACCAAAATGTTCATTGCAGCTCTATTTACAATAGCCAGGACATGGAAGCAACCTAAGTGTCCATCATCGGATGAATGGATAAAGAAGATGTGGCACATATATACAATGGAATATTACTCAGCCATAAAAAGAAATGAAATTGAGTTATTTGTAGTGAGGTGGATGGACCTAGAGTCTGTCATACAGAGTGAAGTAAGTCAGAAAGAGAAAAACAAATACAGTATGCTAACACATATATATGGAATCTAAGGAAAAAAAAAAAAAAAGGTCATGAAGAACCTAGTGGCAAGATGGGAATAAAGACACAGACCTACTAGAGAATGGACTTGAGGATATGGGGAGGGGGAGGGGTGAGATGTGACAGGGTGAGAGAGTGTCATGGACATATATACACTACCAAATGTAAAATAGATAGCTAGTGGGAAGCAGCCGCATAGCACAGGGAGATCAGCTCGGTGCTTTGTGACCACCTAGAGGGGTGGGATAGGGAGGGTGGGAGGGAGGGAGATGCAAGAGGGAAGAGATATGGGAGCATATGTATATGTATAACTGATTCACTTTGTTATAAAGCAGAAACTAACACCATTGTAAAGCAATTATACTCCAATAAAGATGTTTAAAAAAAAAAAAATGTAAAGGGGGACTTCCCTGATGGCTCAGTGGTTAAGAATCCACCTGCCAATGCAGGGCACACAGGTTCGAGCCCTGGTCCGAGAGGATCCCACATGCCACGGAGCAACTAAGCCCGTGCGCCACAACTACTGAAGACCTCGTGCCTAGAGCCTGTGCTCCGCAACAAGAGAAGCCACTGCAATGAGAAGCACGCTCACTGCAACCAAGAGTAGACCCCGCTCGCCACAACTAGAGGAAGCCCGCGCACAGCAACGAAGACCCAACATAGCCAAAAATAAATAAATAAAATAAATAAATTTATAAAAAAAAAATATGTAAAATGAGTGCAAAACATACTACAAGAAATAGTAAAAACATCCCACAAAGAGAGAAAAATGGAAAATAAATAAAATAATGAAAGAGCATATAATACCACAATTTACTTTAAGTATTTTTAAGAATAAAAGAGATGACTAATGCAAAGGCTGACACATTATTACATATTTTAAAAGTTTAGGAACACAGGCAAAATTAAACCTGGAAGTTTTGCTGTGCCGTCAAAAGCAAACAGTCAAAATTCATGTTGTGAAGACTGGTTCCAAGTTTATTTTACCTCTTTTAAAATGAAACATTTTACCAAAACACAAATTCTTTTTTGGTATCAGATTTCTCTTTTGTCACTAACATAAAAATAGCAGGTATAAGAGCATATACAAATACAAGTTTTAATAGTAAAATTAAACTTACGTCTCTAAGTTGTCACCTTCAAGAACTGTCTGGACAGGCAGGTAGCCAAGCCGAGGATGTTTGGCAAAGTATTTCTTCGATCTGAACTTATTCTTCAGCACCTTTGTGAAGTCCCGTACATCTTCCCCAGATGTTGTCTATGAGGTTGAAAAAATTACACTTTTCTCATTAAAATGGAAGGAGACAACTATCTACAATCAAATTAGAATAGATGTAAACTGATGCAATTACATGACCACAGTTTCAGTAGCTTTATGTATTTTTGGAATAGTATACAAGGTCATAACACATGGCAATCAGGACTCATCATTAAATATATCCAGCCATTAGTTTACAATTTTAAATTTTCTGTTGAGCATAAACCATAAGTAGATAATTTCCCCAATATGTTAAAAATCGGGCCTAAAAGTAAAATTAGTTTTGGCAATGTTATTGGTTGATTGCTTTCACTAAAAAAGCGGCAAAATGTTATTAAACATTTGGTGATGACGAAGTATTCTGGATATTATATGGTTTTAACTAAGGTGAATAAATCAGGGTGAGCTATATATACAGCCTGTACAAGTCAACATAAATTGTAATCTGGAAAAAGAGAAATACACAAGAGAGAAAGAGCAGGGCCACACTGGTTCTCTATATTGCAAGAAATACTGTCAGATTCTTTGTTCTTTTCCAACCATACAAACATATAATTATTCGACACGGACTAAATTACTAATGGCGATATAAAACGTGACTTTTTTAAGAAGCAGTTCAAGATGATTAGTTACTAGTCATTTAGGGTGAGGTGGGCTGAAATCTACCCCAACCCCCAAGCCCTCATCCACTCAATGAACTGTTCTCTGAGCCCCAGTTTTCTACTCTGTATCATCAATTCTAGTTTTTTTTGGAAAATGTTAAACAGACATCAACTTTAGTCCTTCTGAAAGTGTATTTAAAATATTGATGTGTGCAGAACTGAACTGAAACCTTGGTCATCTGACTCCTAGTTGGCTATCCCTTCTACAACTAGACAGACCTCACGCCAACCTCTTTACAAAGCGAAACCAGAGGACTTTTCTATAATAACAAACTGAGTACTAAATATATTGACTTACCTGCCACCTGCTCCCCTCCAGGCCTTGCACCCTCCCCAGTCTGTCTTTTCCCTCATGACAAGCATGGCCAAGACTCATACAAACTTGTTTTGCAAACAGAAGTTTAACAAAATGTAATTATTTTTTAAAACGACTGAATTGAGTCAACCTTTATGTGGTTTTGTTACTTTCCATTTGCTCCCATTCCACCTAAATATGTCTTCTTCTAGTAAACAGTTAAGGAAACTTCTGATTCTCTAAGCTTGCAGAGCAGAGAGAAAACATAAATCAGCCCAAGCTATTTATACATCAATTTTCACCTTATTTAAAAGGATATGTAGAGCAAGCAAAGCCCACATTATCAGTAGGCCTTGCTATCAGACCCACAATGTCAAATCTTTTCCTGAATAATAAAGAAAAAACTATATAATACCTGCAGTTATATAGATACAGACCTTCCCAAATATAAAGTGTAGAAAATGAGCTATTAATGGGAAAAAAAAAAAAAAATCCAAGGCACTCTGTAGAGGAAAAAGGGTTGCTGTAAGATGATGGTTTGGGGGTATTAAAATCTAACCAGGCAGAACAGGAGAGAGAAGCAGAACACAGTTGGGAGTAAAGAAGGCAATATTTAGAGACACAATGCCTGGTACAGAGAATAAAGCCAAAAGGATATATCACTACTATAAAGGACATTTGGACTTTTAGCAATGGGTATCACAACCACATATCATTAAGTTTATACATATGTTTATCCTGAATGTTTTGGTAAAGAGAAAAAAAAAGGAAGAAGTTTTCCATGACAGAAATACAAAAAGAAGGCCCCATGCAATAATAAGCATTTATGACCCAATTTATTTCTATGTCTGCTCTTAACACACTGTTAATATACAAGGAGATAAAGAAGTAATGGCCTCCAGCTTTTACTTGGTCCATTTCCATCTGGCAATAAGAAGGTTTTTATTGCTCGGGCCAGTGATTTTCAAGCCATATCCAGGTCTTTAACTCAGGCAGCCCTGAGTGGGGCGGGTGGGAGAAAAGGCCAGGTGGGCAAGGCACCGGGCCACTTCCCCAGTCTGCCTCAGCCAGGACAGCGTACAATACAGTGCCCTTTAGTATATTCATGCCGTTGTGCAACCATCACCACGATCTAATTCTAGAACACCATCATCACCTCAAAAAGAAAGAAAGCCTGTACTGATCAGCAATCATTCCCACCCCTCTCCCAACCCCCATCTCCTCCCCTCAGCCTCTGGCAACCACTAATCTACTTTCTGTTTCTGTGGATTTGTCTACTCTGGACATTTCTTATAAATGGAATCAAATAACATGTGGTCTTTTGTGACTGGCTTCTTTTACTTAGTATAATGTTCTTCTAGCTTATCTCTATTTTGGTTTCAATGTGAACTCTTGCTTGGGAAAAAAATGACACATCATTAAAAGTACAAGTCCAATTCCGCATCACACATTCTTTAGCTAAATACATTCAGGACATGGAAGAACAAAGCAAAACCAACCGACCAGCAAAAAACCCTTCTCTCTCCCACAAAAAACAAACAAAAAACACCTACCTGCCTCCCAAAAAGTTATAGCAGGGGTTTCAGATAATGCTCAAATTTGATATTTAGAAAAAATGAGTGCATTCTCATATATGCTAATGAGGAAAAGAAACTACCACCAGCAGTTGTAATCTAAGGGCACTAAATTCACTAACGCCATAAACTTTATGCAATATTAAAAGGAAAAGTGAAAAGTAATTCATCCCACAGGAATGTGATTCTTTAGCTGGGATAGAGCCAAGAAAGTGAATTATGCCTATTTTCTCACCAAAAAAGGTTAAAATAGGGTATTTCCTGGCAGTCCAGTGGTGAGGACACTGCACTTCCAATGTTGGAGGTGCAGGTTCGATACCTGGTCAGGGAACTAAGATACTGCATGCCGCGTGGCGTGGCCAAAAAAAAAAAAAAAAAGGCTTAAATATATTTGTACATATTTGGTCTAATTTCCTATCTAATAACAGTACCTAATATTTCTCTGTTTGAAGGTGCTAGAGCAACGGTTTGGTAAAAAGCTAAACAGAGGACTACCCACCTAGCATAATGAATATCATCAAACTCAACTCTGTCTCCATGCTAGTATGGAGACAGAGTTATTCTTGTTCTTTTTAAAGCAAACAACTATTGATATTATGATATGAAGATGAAATCGAAAGGATCATTCATTACTACAGAAATCATCCAGCATGTTAAGTTATCCACACATTTCTCGAAAGACTAGGTTTTCACTTATTGCTGTAAGAAAAGAAATAAAAAGAACAAAAGACTTTGTAGATCTCATTAGATGTAACGAGGGTAATATATTAGCACACAAGTCTCACCTTATAAATAGCTTTCCTTCAATCTTTTTTTTTTACTATCAAGGGCAGTGAGAGTATCATCACTATTTTGACCCAAAAGAAAGCTGACACTAAGGCTTTCAGGGATTCAGATTGACAAGGTCAGTAAGGCAAGAGCTGCTCTTGCAAACCTGGGTCTTTTCACCACACCAGAGCTATATCACCTCTCCAAGAAAAACGGAACAGTCTTAAGTTTTGTAAGAAAAAGAAGCCATAGCCATTGACTAAACTATTATTACAGTCTGAATTTTGCCTTTATTTTAAATAAAGTACTACTAAGATATCCTGTGGCTGATTTTTACAAAATTTATATTGAAATGTCATTTTATAACTTTTAAATTGCATATATAAGAAATGCTCAGTGCAAGTACAATTAGAAAAAAAATACACATGGAAGAGAAAAAAGAGAAAAATTAAAATTGCCAGCTCTTCTGTCACCCAGAGATAACCACTCTTAAAATGGCTGTAACTGGACTGTTTTATTTTTTAATCCTTTTTATTGCAAAATAAAACACAGATATATAAAACTATATGCAACAGGCACCTGGTTTAATAAAATAAATTATATGGTGAATATGATCCAGTCAGGAAATTGAACTTTGTTGGACATTTCAGAAGCCTCATTCCAGTCCTAACCCCTTCCCATCTCCCTAAAACCAGCATCCTCACTTTTATAATAATAACTTCCTTGTGTTTTCAAAATAGCTTCATCACTCCAATGTCTGTCCTTAGATACTATAGTTTAGTCTAGCTCATTTTTTAAAATCAGATATATTTTAAGTCACTTTTAATCTACCAGATTTCTTCTTCATACTTGCCATTTCATTACAATTTATCTGTTGGAAACTCAGGCAATTCAACCTGTAAAGTTTTCAAGAGTAGGATTTTGCTGGTTGCATATTTTTGGTGCAGTTTAGCATGTTCCTTTGGATATCCTGCAAATTGGCAGCTGGATACAGAGAATGCATGAGACTCAATGAGACTCAGGTTTGCTCTTTCGGCAAGATTACTGGTGGTGTTTGGTAGGATTATAGCAAACACATGATGTGTGGTCATCTCTCTTACATAATCCTAGTAGCTTCCATGCTAAATGCCTATATCCATCCAATGAGGGCTTTAAAATGGTGATATTCTAATTCTACCGTTCATTTTTAGTTGAAAACAAATTTTAGGGACATCCCCTTCATCCATTTAGTCACTCAATAGTACAGCTCATTCAGGAAAGGCAGGATTACGTGTTTGATTTTTCTCTTTTATTGACCAATTTTCCCTGTAATGAACTGGTTTCCTACCATCTTCCAAAGAAGACCAATTTTTAAATTATTTTAAGATATTGTTATGAATTCATAGATTAACATATTTGATGAGTTTTGATCTATTGCAATTACTGTTGACCCTTGAACAACATGGGTTTGAATGACGCGGGTCCACTCATACACAGATTTTTTTCACTAAATATGTACTATAGCACTACACAAACCGTGGATGTGGAGGGCCCACTGTAAAGTTATATGTGGATTTTCCACTCTCCAGGGGGTTGGTGTTCCTAACCCCCGAGTTGTTCAAGGGTCAACTATATTATCATTATTGAAGCTCAAATTGTCCCATCTTTGACCAGTAGGAGCCTCTTCCTTGTTGTCCCATTTAGTCTAAGTGCTACTGGTAACAATATAGTTAATGCTCTCCATCAGTCCGTAGGATGTTATGTCTCTAGTTACTTTGGTTGCCTAAGCCTGGTCTCTAATAAATTCCCCAAGAAGTGCTCATAGGACCAATATTACCTGAGCTCTTACATGTTGATGATGCATTTCCTGTGTCCTTTGCTAGTTACTAGAAAGTTGGTTTTTCTGGATATGAAATTCTTGGCTCATATATTTTTCCCTTGAGTTGCTTAAGTATGTTCCTCCATTTTCTTTCGGTATAAAGTATTGCAGTTGAAAAGTCTGATGGTTATTTAATTTTCTTTCCTTTTTAATCATTTTTCCTTTTGTTTAAATGACCAAAGGATTTTTTTTTTATTTTAAAGTCCATTAACTTTACCAGAATATGCCATAGTGTTGATCATTCTGAGTTAGTGTTCTCAGGCATAATATACTCTTTCAGTATACAGATTCACTTTTTCTTGTTCTTCCGGGTTTTTTTTTTTTTTTTTGAGGGAGGAAAGATTTTCTTCAAAAAAATTTTTTTGGAAGTAGAATTGATTAGATTTCCTTCTTTTTAAATTTTATTTTATTGTTTTATTTTTTATTTTTGGCCCCCCCATGAGGCATGCAGGATCTTAGTTCCCCAACCAGAGACCAAACCCACGCCCCCCGCGGGAGAAGCACCGAGTCTTAGCCACTGAAAGGCCAGGGAGGTCCCTTTAATTTTTATTTTTAGGGTTTGTTCTACCTTATCTTGGGTTTCTTCTTCAGGGACTCATATTATCCATACTTTCTGTCTTTTTTTTTTTTTGCCTATCTTCAGTATTTGTCATTTTCTCTTGAATCCCTTATATTGCTTTCTTCACTTCTTTTTTTTAAAAAAATAATTAATTAATTAATTAATTTATATTTTTGGCTGTGTTGGGTCTTCGTTTCTGTGCGAGGGCTTTTTCCAGCTGCAGCAAGCGGGGGCCACTCTTCATCGCGGTGTGCAGGCCTCTCACTATCGCGGCCTCTCGTTGCGGAGCACGGGCTCCAGACGCGCAGGCTCAGTAGTTGTGGCTCACGGGCCGAGTTGCTCCGCGGCATGTGGGATCCTCCCAGACCAGGGCTCGAACACGTGTCCCCTGCATCGGCAGGCAGATTCTCAACCACTGTGCCACCAGGGAAGCCCTTTCTTCACTTCTTTTTAAGTTTTAAGATTTGCCTCTTATTCACCTTCTACTTCTTTTATGGTATTTATCTGTTCTGTTTATTAAGACTAAAATTAATTAGTCAGTTTCTGAAATTATTTTTCTTTTATTTCTAACTCTTTCCTATGTTCTGTCACCCCAAAATATGCCAAGGGGCATACTGATTCGTTTAAATTAAAGTTAATTGAGAAACAGCCAGGGCAAGAACAGTCTGACCCCTACTCTTTGTCCCCCTGAAAGCAGGAAATAATCTCCCATGTAAAAGGTACCCTCCCTGCACCAGGACACAGAGAAACATCTTTATCGCTAGAAATAGGGAATTCAAGGCTGAGAAAGCTGCGTGAACCATCTGCTTAGATTCTTCAGTAATCGGTAGCCAAGCCTAAGTTTCTTTGTCTTGTCGGTTCTTCACAAAGTTATTGGGTTTTTTTGCCTAAAAGGTACAAAACTGCCTGCTTCGGTCATTTCTTTGAGTCTCTCGTATGCACAAAATTAAACTTTGATTTTCTCTTGTTAGTCTGTCTCACGTCAATTTAATTATTAGACCAGTCAGAGGAACCTAGACGGGTAGAGGTAAATTTTTTCCTCCCAAACAATGTGTTGCAAGTTTTGTGACTGGTGGTGGTTTGTTACCACCTAGATTTCTTTGGGGGATATCCCATTACCTAGTGTTTGTTGTAAATATTATCCAGAGGTTCGGTTTTGCTGTCTAGATCTCTGTCTCTTTTTATGTAACTACTTTACAAATGGGAAGAAAATGGCAAAAAGGCAGAAGAGATTGAAAACTCTGAAGCCACTGCTACCACCATCTCCCCCAAATCCTTCTGGACTCATTTTTAACAAGCACGTAAGAACTCTCACATCCAAATGAGGCCTGTCCTTCAAACTGTCATTTTTGGAAATCAAATGAAGGTGACTCACTGTGAAAAACATTTAAAAACTGAACCTACAC
The DNA here is from genome assembly GCF_009873245.2 of Balaenoptera musculus. Taxonomy (NCBI): domain Eukaryota; kingdom Metazoa; phylum Chordata; class Mammalia; order Artiodactyla; family Balaenopteridae; genus Balaenoptera; species Balaenoptera musculus. The sequence continues at coordinate 20,761,170 of NC_045796.1, forward strand.
AGACAAGTGGGTATGTGAATACTTTAAAATATACTTTCCTCTGTTATGCTGCTATTAAGAAGCAGTGAGATAATAACGAAAACTTATTTGGATAATGCTAAGTAGTTAGTTCTTGACTTGCTCCCCACCAACTAGTACAAATCAATTATTTAAAAAGTGTTGCTGAATTATAAAATGTAGCCTGGGGTAAGTCTGTCCATGTAACTCTCTACCCAAATCCCAAAAACTCCTGTGTAAGCTGATATGAGATGATTTTTCACTCTTGAGTTCTATTTTGCCAACCAAAGTTGGGGGTATTTTAAATTTTCCTCTGTTTTACTCCTTGATTGGGAACAAATATAGACTTCATATAGAGCAAAATTTAGAGTTAGAGAACTACAAATAAAAAAACAAAACCATATTCATTTTAAATCTCCTCAAAATTTCTTTGGTCAATTCATGACTTGGGATGGCACTATTACCTAATTCCTTAACAAATACTCCCAACATTAGACTTTTAACTTAACTACAAATGTGCATAAGTTATAGACAGAGGAAAACAAGGAAGAACAAGGAGGAAAACCAAGATTACACAAGAAACAACACAGTCTTTGGCACATGAGTAGAATAATTATTATTATTTGGATCATACACAACTACAAAAATCATTGTTGAACAACACCCTCATTAGCAGGAATTACGTCTTACATATAGAAGTCAATAGTCCCAAACGATAGATGCATACTTCTAAAGAGAACATTTCATTATCATAGGGCTTATCTTAAAGATGTTCCAATAGTTTTTTAAAAATTGCAAAACAATCTCTCAGTTTTGCTTTAAGTTTCCTAGATTTCAACAAGTTGAAATTCAGACACACTGAATTCTATAGGTAGGATGAAATTAGTAAGATAAGCTCAGAGTGTTTCCAGTTCTAATGGAAAAATATGAAACTAAAATATTAGCATTAACAGAATCATCAAAGGGTCAAGAATAAGTAATGAGTCATCCAAAGTAAAATGGATTTTGCTCAAATGTCACCTTAAAAGCTAACAACAGGGCTTCCCTGGTGGCACAGTGGTTAAGAATCCGCCTGCCAATGCTGGGGACACGGGTTCGAGCCCTGGTCCAGGAAGATCCCACATGCCATGGAGCAACTAAGCCCGTGTGCCACAACTACTGAGCCTGCACTCTAGAGCCCGTGAGCCACAACTACTGAGCCTGTGTGCCACAACTACTGAAGCCCGCGTGCCTAGAGCCCGTGCTCCACAACAAGAGAAGCCACCTCAATGAGAAGCCTGCGCACCGCAACGAAGAGTAGCCCCCACTCGCCAAAACCAGAGAAAAAAGACCCCAAGCAGCATCGAAGACCCAATGCAGCCAAAAATAATAAAATAAAATAAAATAAAATAATTTAAAAAAAAGCTAACAGCAATCTAAATGCACTCAACTTACTGGGAAAATAATGTAAAGTGGGCAAGAACCGAAAACCCACCTTAGGATGCTGAGATCAGAGAAAGAGCAATGAGGCTGTGCTTTCAGCATACTGGCAAACATCCCAAGTCTCATCTGAAGAAGTAAGACTGCCAGAAACAAACTACACTAACTCAATGGAGAGCTTTCCAAAGAATGAATCAGCATTTTCTATACTTGATGTTTATAGTCTTATTAACACATTGATGCTGGCAGGGGTGGAGAGGGGTGGACAAAACAACTATTTCTAGTTTTTTCCTTTGTTCTTTTTGTTTTTGTTTGTTTCTTGCCAACCATATACAGTTGTAAAGAAAAGATGTTATTTCACTTTTAACTTTAAAAAGAAAACTTTTTCTATTTTTTCAGTAGAAAACTGATTTTTCTACATTTTCTAAAAATACTGAAAATATGAAATCTTGGGGTTTTTCTATTTTATTTCTTTTTTGATACAGCAGGTTCTTATTAGTTATCTATTTTATACATATTAGTGTATATATACCAATCCCAATCTCCCAATTCATCCTACCACCACCCTCCACCGGCTTTCCCCTGTTGGTGTCCATACGTTTGTTCTCTACAACTGTGTCTCTATTTCTGCCTTGCAAACCGGTTCATCTGTACCATTTTTCTAAATTCCAGATACATGCGTTAATGTACGACATTTGTTTTTCTCTTTCTGGCTTACTTCACTCTGTATGACAGTCTCTAGGTCCATCCACGCCTCTGCAAATGACCCAATTTTGTTCCTTTTTATGGCTGAGTAATATTCCATTGTGTATATGTATATATATACATATATATATACACATATATATATATATACACACACCCCACACCTTCTTTATCTATTTGTCTCTCAATGGGCATTTAGGTTGCTTCCATGACCTGGCTATTGTAAATAGTGCTTCAATGAACACTGGGGTGCATGTGTCTTTGAATTATGGTTTTCTCAGGGTATATGCCCAATAGTGGGATTGCTGGGTCATGCGGTAATTCTATTTTTAGTTTTTTAAGGAACCTCCATACTGTTCTCCATAGTGGCTGTATCAATATACATTCCCACCAACAGTGCAAGAGGGTTCCCTTTTCTCCACACCCTCTCCAGGATTTGTTGTTTGTAGATTTTCTGATGATGCCCATTCTAACCTGTGTGAGGTGATACCTCATTGTAGTTTTGATTTGCATTTCTCTAATAATTAGTGGTGTTGAGCAGCTTTTCAGGTGCCTCTTGGCCATCTGTAAGTCTTCTTTGCAGAAATGTCTGTTTAGGTCTTCTGCCCATTTTTTGATTGGGTTGTTTGTTTTTCAAATATTGAGCTGCATGAGTTGTTTATATATTTTGGAGATTAATCCTTTGTCCGTTGATTCATTTGCAAATATTTTCTCCCATTCTGAGGGTTGTCTTTTCATCTTGTTTATAGTTTCCTCTGCTGTGCAAAAGCTTTTAAGTTTCATTAGGTCCCATTTGTTTATTTTTGTTTTTATTTCCATTACTCTAGGAGGTGGCTCAGAAAAGATCTTGCTGTGATTTATGTCATAGAGTGTTCTGCCTATGTTTTCCTCTAAGAGTTTTATAGTGTCTCACCTTACATTTAGGTCTTTAATGCATTTTGAGTTTACTTTTGTGTATGGTGTTAGGGAGTGTTCTAATTTCATTCTTTTACATGTAGCTCCCCAGTTTTCCCAGCACAACTTACTGAAGAGACTGTCTTTTCTCCATATATCCTCTCCTCCTTTGTCATAGATTAGTTGACCACAGGTGCGTGGGTTTATCTCTGGGCTTTCTATCCTGTTCCATTGACATATATTTCTGTGTTTGTGCCAGTACCATAGTGTCTTGATTACTATAGCTTTGTAGTATAGTCTGAAGTCAGGGAGTTTGATTCCTCCAGCTCCGTTTTTTTCCTTCAAGATTGCTTTGGCTATTCAGGGTCTTTTGTTTCTCTGTACAAATTTTAAGATTTTTTGTTCTAGTTCTGTAAAAAATGCCTTTGGTAATTTGATAGGGATTGCATTGAATCTGTAGATTGCTTTGGGTAGTATAGCCATTTTCACAATATTGATTGTTCCAATCCAAGAGCATGGTATATCTCCCCATCTGTTTGTGTCATCTTTGATTTCTTTCATCCGTGTCTTATAGTTTTCTGGTCTTTTACCTCCTTAGGTAGGTTTATTCCTAGGTATTTTATTCTTTCTGTTGCAATGGTGAATGGGATTGTTTCCTTAATTTCTCCTTCTGATATTTCGTTGTTAGTGTATAGGAATGCAAGAGATTTCCGTGCATTAATTCTGTATCCTGCAACTTTACCAAATTCATTGATTAGCTCTAGTAGTTTTCTGGTGGCATCTTTAGGATTATCTATGTATAGTATCATGTCATCCACAAACAGTGAGTTTTACTTCTTCTTTTCCAATCTGTATTCCTTTTATCTCTTTTTCTTCTCTTGTTGCCGTGGCTAGGACTTCCAAAACTATGTTGAATAATAGTGGTGAGAGTGGACACCCTTGTTTTGTTCCTGATCTTAGAGGAAATGCTTTCAGTTTTTCACCACTGAGAATGTTGTTTGCTGTGGTTTGTTGTATATGGCCTTTATTATGTTGAGGTAGGTTCCCTCTATGCCCACTTTCTGGAGAGTTTTTATCAAAAGTCGGTGTTGAATTCTGTCAAAAGCTTTTTCTGCATCTATTGAGATGATCATATGGTTTTTACTCTTTAATTTGTTAATATGGTGTATGTATCACATTGATTGACGTGTATATATTGAAGAATCCTTGCATCCCAGGGATAAATCCCACTTGATCATGGTGTATGATCCTTTTAATGTGTTGTTGGATTCTGTTTGCTAGTATTTTATTGAGGATTTTTGCATCTATATTCATCAGTGATATTGGTCCGTAATTTTCCTTTTTTGTAGTATCTTTGGTTTTGTATCAGGGTGATTGTGGCCTCGTAGAATGAGTTTGGGAGTGTTCCTTCCTCTATAATTTTTTGGAAGAGTTTGAGAAGGAGGGGTGTTAGCTCTTCTCTAAATGTTTGATAGAATTCAACTGTGAAGCCATCTGGTCCTGGACTTTTGTTTGTTGGAAGATATTTAATCAGTTTCAATTTCATTACTTGTGATTGGTCTGTTCATATTTTCTATTTCTTCCTGGTTTAGTCTTCGAAGGTTATAACTTTCTAAGAATTCGTCCATTTCTTCCAGGTTGTCCATTTTTTGGGCATAGAGTTGCTTGTAGTAGTCTCTTATGATGCTTTGTATTTCTGTGGTATCCATTGTAACTTCTCCTTTTTCATTTCTAATTTTAGTTTTATTGCTCTTTGCTATTGTTTTCTTTGTTTCTGTTTCATTTATTTCTGCTCTGATCTTCATGATTTCTTTCCTTCTACTATGGGTTTTGTTTATTCTTCTTTCTCTAGTTCCTTTAGGTGTAAGGTTAGATTGTTTATTTGAGATTTTTTTTGTTTCTTGAGGGAGGATTGTATTGCTATAAACCTCCCTCCTAAAACTGCTTTTGCTGCATCCCATAGGTTTTGCATTATTGTTTCTGTTGTCATTTGTCTGTAGGTATTTTCTGATTTCCTTTTTGATTTCTTCAGTGATTTCTTGGTTATTTAGTAATGTATTGTTTAGCCTCCATGTGTTTGTGTTTTTTACTTTTTTTTCCTTGTAATTGATTTCTAATCTCATAGTGTTGTGGTCAGAAAAGATGCTTGATATGATTTCAATTTTCTTAAATTTACTGAGGCTTGATTTGTGACCCAAGATGTGATCTATCCTGGAGAGTGTTCCATGTGCACTTGAGAAGAAAGTGTAATCTCCTGTTTTTGGATGGAATGCCCTATAAATATCAATTAAGTCTATCTCGTCTATTGTGTCATTTAAAGCTTGTGTTTCCTTATTAATTTTCTGTCTAGATGATCTGTCCATTGGTGTAAGTGAGGTGCTGAAGTCTCCCACTATTATTGTGTTACTGTCGATTTTCTCTTTTATAGCTGTTAGCCACTGCCTTATGTATTGAGGTGCTCCTATGTTGGGTGCATATATGTTTATAATTGTTATATCTCCTTCTTGGATTGACCCCTTGATCATTATGTAGTGTCCTTCCTTGTCTCTTGTAACATTCTTTATTTTAAAGTCTATTTTATCTGATATGAGTATTGCTACTCCAGCTTTCTTTTGATTTCCATTTGCATGGAATATCTTTTTCCATCCCCTCACTTTCAGTCTGTATGTGTCCCTAGGTCTGAAGTGGTCTCTTGTAGACAGCATATATATGGGTCTTGTTTTTGTATCCATTCATCAAGCCTGTGTCTTTTGGTTGGAGCATTTAATCCATTCACGTTTAAGGTAATTATCGATATGTATGGTCGTATGACCATTTTCTTAATTGTTTTGGGTTTGTTTTCATAGGTTCTTTTCTTCTCTTGTGTTTCCCACTTAGAGAAGTTCCTTTAGCATTTGTTGTAGAGCTGGTTTGGTGGTGCTGAATTTTCTTATCTTTTGCTTGTCTGTAAAGCTTTTGGTTTCTCCATCGAATCTGAATGAGATCCTTGCCAGGTAGAGTAATCTTGGTTGTAGGTTCTTCCCTTTCATCACTTTAAGTATATCATGCCACTCCCTTCTGGCTTGTAGAGTTTCTGCTGAGAAATCAGCTGTTAACCTTATGGGAGTTCCATTGTGAGATATTTGTTGTTTTTCCCTTGTTGTTTTTAATAATTTTTCTTTGTCTTTAATTTTTGTCAATTTGATTACTATGTGTCTTGACGAGTTTCTCCTTGGGTTTATCCTGTATGGGACTCTCTGCATTTCCTGGACTTGGGTGGCTATTTCCTTTCCCATGTTAGGGAATTTTTCGACTATAATCTCTTCAAATATTTTCTTGGGTCCTTTCTCTCTCTCTTCTCCTTCTGGGACCCCTATAATGCGAATGTTGATGTATTTAATGTTCCAGAAGTTGAAATTTTGTTTTATATCCCTATATATTAACCAGTATTGACAAGAACATACTTGAACCTGATACTTTAAAAGTAACATGCACTTGTTTAAAAACTGCAAAAATGCAATACAAATCTGTTTTAAGTGTTGTTAACTTTTAATAAGCTGTTTCCGGTCCTCCTCTTCTTTCACCAAAATCTCAACCAAACTATCAGAACAAACTAGTCCTGTCCAAACTCAGTTATAAGCAGAGAATTTTGCAATGATTCCATCCCCCAACAATTTTAATGCTGGAGTAGCTGATATTGCTGACCTTTCTAGCAACAAAATTTTACAAATATCTCATCCCTTCTACCTGAGCTAACATGACTCTCAAACCATCTTCCTATCTGGGCTAATGCTTCAGTTCCTGATAGCTACATTTACCAATGGGTAAGTATTCTCTCTATTGACTTTCCCCACTTCCCCACTTTTCCTACATGGATTGGGCCACTGCCCCTCAGCAGATGCATACAGCCTCTAATTACTTTTCTTTCCTGTTAGCTGTTAGCATGAGTCTGTATTCTACTTATGAACACATTCCCCTACATGTTGTTCATAACTGCAATTTCATATTGCAGTTATGAACGAGATGAGTACTGTTGCTCCCATGATAACACCATCTCCCCTACAATCCTCTCCATCATGGGCTGTAAAATCAAAGGCCAAGAATAAAGGAGGTTTACACTATTTCCCCCTTAGCCTCAGCTTTAACATCTACTAAAACCGATATGCCTATCTGTTCCCCTTCGACAGCACTTGGCCAGATGCCGCTATCATCTGTCACTTCTAAAGACAAACTGATGATCTTCTAAACACCATCTCACCTCCAAAACCTCCTATGTCCCACTTCTATCACGTACTGGGGTCTGGCCACACATCAGGCTTCATCATAACTCAAAACATCTTTCAATCCCAAATCTTTAACTTGGAAAAAAGTTTCACTAACTCAAACCTTCTGACTCTTACTCCTAATTCTTGCCCCCATCATCTTGATCTCTAGCCCCTCAACCCCCTTTGGTTTCTTCAACATGAGGATAGCCCAAATCAATCCCAGTACCATTAACACCTTTGAATCGTGCAGCCCGTGGCCTTCAATTCTACCTACCATCTTTTAATTCCAAAGCCGTTGAGCAAGATGGAGTCACGGACTGCAAATCCTTGCCAACCAACTTCAGCTGCACTCTTGTGGCAATGGAGCTGTCAATTTACTCACTTCTTGGTGACTCATGCTTGCCCCCAGTAGCATTTCCAAGTGGTTCCCCTTTTCATTCATATTTAACCCTATCCAGCTCTCTTTCACTGTCAGCAACTGCATGAACTCTTATAAGTCATATGTGAAATTCATCACCTTCGCTCTCTAATTTAAAGAACTATCTACTTTATGCCCTAACATATAAAAACGCTTTTAATTTGAATTAAATTTGGTTATTTACAACAGAGAATATAGACTTTTTAAAAAAAGATCCAATTATGGTAATTTTCACTGTGAAATTAAATGATCATAAACTCTTATTCCAATAAAAAAGAAACTTAAAATTTGATATAAAATGTAACTATTTTTAGAATAAATGTTAATCCCAGAATTCAAACATACAGTGCACGGGTAACAAGAAAAAAATTTGAATATTATCTTGATCCATAAGCTTACTTATTCTTCAAAAAATATATATAGTCCTGTTGAATCTGTCCACATAAAGACCTCTTTTTCTCCTTCATTATATTTTTTCTGTATCTCTAGTCCCCAGCAAAATGCCTGGTATATAACAGGTACTCAACAAATATAATATTCCAGCAAGCATACAGAAAATTCCCCAAATGGAGTTAAACCACTAAATCCATGCCACTAACTTTGAACAAATCACTTACCTTCTCTAAGACTTAGTCTTTTTTTAAAAAATAAGGATGAGTTAATTTCTTAGACTCTTTCCAGCTTTAATATTCTATAAATAGTATTTATAATGTCATATATGAGCACATTTAGCTTTTATGTACCAGAATTAACTAAGCATAGTAAGAAAAGTATGAGTCATCCTTGTCCCAAGGAATTAAAAAGATAGTTGAGGAGGCAAAAACACCAACACAGAAAACAATACAAGATAACACAGAATCAAATACTAACTGGTAAAGTAGGGGCTACTGTTAGAGGCCACAGAATGACGTGTTTTGGTGAGGGGAAGCTGGAAGAATTTGGGAAGATTTCACACACAAAGTAAGAGTCAAGCTGTTTTTGTGAAAAAGTGGGATTTGAATGAATGGAGAGACAATGGTAACAAGCATTAAATATAGTCTATGTCATGTTGTCTGTTTTAGATGAACTCTTTTTGGGCCTAATGAAAGAATTTTAAATGTACAAATTTGGATTATAGAGTGGTAAGGGGAAAATAAGAGTTTTTAAAAAATCATTTCCTAGCAAAAGAAAAATTCTACTTCATGTCTGTAGATAAATGTTTTATTATCAATTTCATAAAATACTTTCATAAATTATGATAGCTAATTCATACACCATTAGTCTTTCTACATCTAAAGACAAACACCATCATAGATAATAAGCTGATATGTTTCAAGAAATATTTCTTGAGCTTTGAGGGTTTAAAATAAGACTTCTAAACTTCAGAAAGTTTTTAATGATAGAAACATTCAGAATCAGCTGGAAAACAAAATTGAACAGGAAAGAAATCAAGTCAGTAATATGATTAGAGCATTTTCCTAACCACAAACGGAGATGCACTATGAGAAATGCCAACATCAGGATTTATACAGAAAGGTCTAATCCATTTAACACTTAAGCAGTGCTTACTATGACTGCCTTGAAAAATTCATATTTGAGTTCAGTTTTTAAGGCAGACACCAGATGAGTTTAGGGAACGTTGAGTAAAAGATGAAGGCACCGTAAATAAAGCTCACTTAAGAAAGTAATTTTGGAAAGCAGTAAAATCAAGTAATTCATTACAATTTGAATTTAACAGTATGCCTTTCAAAGATTCAATTTATACATATTTCTAGTCATTTTACCAAAAGTTCTGGGATCAAATGCAGAAAATAACCTGTCCTAAGAGATGATTTATGAGTAGGCTGCTGATTAAGATCACTACACAGGGCTGTCCTGGTGGCGCAGTGGTTAAGAATCCGCCTGCTAATGCAGGGGACTCGGGTTCGAGCCCTGGTCAGGGAAGATCCCACATGCCGCAGAGCAACTAAACCTGTGCACCACAACTACTGAGCCTGCACTCTAGAGCCCAAGAGCCACAACTACTGAAGCCCGCGCGCCTAGAGCCCGCGCTCCGCAACAAGAGAAGCCACCGCGATGAGAAGCCCGCGCACTTCAATGAAGAGTAGCCCCCGCTCACTGCAACTAGAGAAAGCCCGTGTGCAGCAATGAAGACCCAACGCAGCCAAAAATAAAATAAAAATAAATTAATTAATTAAAGAAAAAAAAAAGATCACTACACAAACCCCAGAAAGGGGTAAAAAACCTCCCAAAGCACATCTGCAAAAAGGAAGCCATCCTGTACAATGCAGGGTAAGCTGTAATCTTAGATATGATAATGGTGACTTTGCAAAGACTAGGTAACAAGAAGAGCTTTGGGTAACTTACAGATTTTTATTTTAAAATGATAGCTGGGGAGTGAAATTCATCAACATATCAGTGATTCTCAAGCTCACCCCCACTGACCATAGATTGATGTTGAAGAGATGTAGATTTCAAATTGTGTGGGTACTTTGCAAGATCATTTTCAATTATTGTATTTAAGACCAAGGAAAATAGTAATTTTATACACCTTTACTGACGTTATACATCTTTAAATATGTAGTCATTTTTTTATACATCTTTAATGTATACTTACCTTATGATTTTTCCCATTTTGACATTAGTTCTTTATCATCAGTTTCCTAAATTTCTAGCTCTGATCATGCAAATTTCAATACTATATTTCTCCCCAATTCAAACACCTTACAGTGACCAGCAGGGTCTGCACAGCTTGATATCTGCAATTCTCTTTCATTCCATCTCTTACCAATCTCATTCTCCCTTTTGTGAAGGGAGAAATCCACTCTTTGTGAAATCCACTCTAGTTTCTTTCTGTTCCCTAGCCATTCTCACCTCTTCCCCACCCCCAGCTCTGTGGTTGTGCGACCTGTGCAGCTGCACAGGGTCCCACACTCAGAGGCTTCCTGAGCTTGGCTTAATGCTCTGTTGTTGCCATCTTGAAAGTCACAATAAATTTTTAGCAAGGGGGCCCACAAGTTCATTTTGCTCTGGCTTTTCAAATAGCCAGTGCTACCTACCACACCCCCCTTGGGGAATAATAAGCTCCACTTTCTTCTGTGCCCTAATCATGCCAACCTCTTCCTCACCTCCAGACCACCGTGCTGGATCCTCTTTCCGAAATACCTTTCTATACCAGTTCTTTACACAGCTGATTCTTTCTCATCCTTCAAGCTCAACTAAAATGTTAATTTCTCTGAAAGACCTTTCCTGATTTCTTTATCTAAAGTGCCTCCTCTAATATTCTACCTCACTATCCATTTATTTCTTTAGAGGCACTTACTACAATCTGTAATGATCTCGTTTATTTGTTTCCTTGTTCTCTGTCATACATCTCCTCCTCTTAAACAGAGTAGCAGGAGAGTCAGTAATCTTGTCTTTCTTAGTAGTACACTGATGAATTATCAGAGCCCAAAACAGCATCCGACACATGCTAAGTCCTCAGTATTTTTGTTGAGTGAATGAATATGTTAATCATAGTAATAAATGGTGCTTCACAAATTTTCTTGGGATATTTTTTCCTAGTTAAAGTTATTATGCGCTATGAGTATTTCATCTATTATAATTCAGCAACATTCTAGAGATTTTTTTCTCCACATATACGGTACCTATTTATTTGAGATAAGATACCTAAGAATGTGAGTGAGATTTATATGTGTATATTTTGTAAGTATTGCTGCCTTTCCGCCAATTTATGACCCAAAAAGCAACTCAATTCCCTAAACCAAAGAAAAGGTACAGCTCTATGAATAAATTTTGGTTCACTATTTGGAAAGAAGCTAAAAAATAGCAATCAACAGAAAATGAAGATAACTTCAGAAAAAAATATTTTAGATCAACGGAACAACAGGAATCAATATCCAATACTAGTGAGGCATTAACAAAGTGTGATAATAATGTAAAGTGGTATAAACCTCTTTTGGAAAATAACTTGACATGAGGTATTTTGGCCATTGACCCAGATCATCTACTTCTAAGTGCTTTGACCCAGATCATTTCCATCTATGGAAATGTAATTTATGTAATATATGGAAAGAGCTATTTTCACAATAATATTTATGAGTGTGCTTATAAAATCAGAAATTGAAAATAAACTAATGTCCAAATTTAACAGAATGGTTAGATAAATTATAGTAATTCACTCAATTAAACATTCTATAACACAGAAAAGATTATATGCAGGACAACATGGTGGGAATACTTACTATACAACATGTTCAGTGAAAAAAAGCAGTATTAAAATTATAGAAATATGAAAATAAAATCTTAAATCACTGATATGGAAGAATATTGCTAGGTAGTTATTCAGGAGCTAGATTTATGAATTTTTTACTTTCTCCAATTTTTCTACATTTTTGTTAATGTAAATACAATAAACATATTTTAAGTATGTCTAAAGAAACAATTTCTCATCACATAGTATTATTTTCAATGTAGGTAAGTTGTGATGCTCTTAAAAGAGTTTGCTACCAAGAATGCTAAGTTTAATATTAACACACAGATGTAAATAAAACTTAATAAATTAATTTTTCTGAAAGAAGTATAATTGTTCTGTGCTAATAAATTCAACATAATATATTTGCTTAAAAGAAAACAAAACAACAAAAAATATATGGTTAAGTGATCTTGAAAGGGATTTTTTTCCAAATAAAGTTAAGTCTAAATAAACTGAATACTTTTAGACACTAGCTAATTCAAAAGCAATATGTTAAAGCAAAACCAAATAAACACTGGCTCAGTACTCACAGGTATACAGTATTCCACCATTGGGTAATGTAATTTGTGACCTTTTGCTGTTCGACCCGAAAAAAAGCAACTCTGGCAGACATCATAGTTAAAATGTTTTAGGCTTCTATACCTAGAGAGAAGAAAGGAAAATTCATTGGCTTGAAAGCCTATTATATAGTCCAAAACACTCACTTGTGGTAAGGAATTTCATTCATCCAAATCACCATGAAAATAAAAGTTATATTGGCTACAAATGTGGAATTTGCTTATTTAGTATTTTAGCTCCAAATTAGAACAAAGAGAATCTTAAATTTCACAAAGGAAATTAAGGAAACCATCTCCCAAGTGAGAAAAACAGCAAATTTTTGTAGTTGAAGTCTCTAAAACATGTTTTCATCTGTTTCAACATAATGAGAAGACAAATATCCACGTTAGAAGATTTTCTGTAATGTTTGAATGTGAATGCAAAATGAAAGAAGAAAAAGAGTTATGTTATTAGCTTGACACATCAAATTTAAGTTATCACTATACCATCATATAAAAAATGAGTTTCAAAATTCCCTCACAAAGGCTTCTTGTGTGAAAGTCGGGTTAATGTACTTCATGCCAAACTTGGCCGAAGTAACATGAAGTCATTTGATTACTTCTCAGTTAGTATTTAAATGCTAAACTCCTGCTTACCAAGTTTGACCCCAAAGTCTTAGAAAATCACCAATTTCCATCAGGGTCATATATGTATAATGAGTCATGCAATTATCATGCATGAACACTTCTGTAACCTATGTAAATAGAAACTCAGAAAGATCTCTGGTTCTGGAGCAAAACAGTATAAATAATAATAATAAAATAAGCTTCACGTATTGGCTATTTGAGGGAATGCCATTTTCAGATGGACTGAATGTGCTAAAAGCATCCCATTTCTTCAGGAGGCAAACCCCCAAATGGGAATAAGTGGGAAGGAATGATGGACATACATTGAAACTATATAAACAGAACAGAAAATAGCCTCCTACCACCACTGGTAGTAAATCAGCCTACCTGAAGCCAACAATTGGACATTCTTTACAGATGTTGCATTTGGCCTGATGTTTTGCAGTCTCAGCTGCTGCCACTCGATGTAGAACCGGCAGCCAAACCATGGACTGTGGTTCCAGACGCATCCAGTCTACAAACTCTTTCACACTTATCTCTGGCTTGTTGTTATTCTGGTGAAGAAACAAAAATGTTAAAAGTGAAGAAAATGCCTTCATTTAAATTGCAGCAGGTGTTGTTGCTTCAAAATCTTCTGAAAATCTGTATAGAAGTAAAAAGAGAGTTTATATAACTCTTTCTAGGTCAGTTAAATCACTAAATATTTAAGGTTCTTCAAGGAAACAAAATTCTAAATTTAAAAAGAGAAAAAGAAGAAATTGTCATATACGAAGAAGAAAAAATTCGCAATACCTTAATAGACTTAGATTTAAAAAACAAAATCAAAACCCACACAATTCTAGGTACTCTTCACATAGATATTTTAAAACTATAAAACTCATTCATCTAAAACAGTAAACGTTTGAGAAAGTAAAGACTCACTGATAACTTCCTAAACTTGAAGGCCATTATAAATGCCAATAAAAACTGTTATCTCTTTGTCCTGCTCCAGTCCTGTTACATCATACCAGGAGCACATTGCGATGAATATACTTTGCAGGATTTCCAAATGTATCAATGATAAATTGTATGAAATGTCTTGGTCTCTCTTTAAATCTTAATACTAAGTAATTTTCACTTGTGCAAAGTTAAATTCGTACCAATGTCCTTCTCCTGCTGTTGTCAAGGTCATTCTATGAACCAGAACATATGAGAATCATATTTAGAATTTTCACTTGGTATTTTTTGTATCTCTAAAACAAGAAAAAGGGCCATTATAAAATGTAATAAACCATAACATCAATTCTTCTTAAAGAGATGGTGTGAGCATTTTTTTCCTCAGCAATGATAAATCACTAGACATGCCTTGGCAAAATATCTGTAGGCTTGTACTTTATGCATACTTATAACATCGGTAGAAGCATTTCTAAAATGCTTTTCTACACAGTAAGCATCAAAAAAGAAACTAACGTGCTTTTCCAGTTTAATATCAGTAACTTAGATCAGTATAAAACTTGTGTACATCATTCTCCTTTTGTACATATGTTCTCAAAGAAAAGAGTGCAATTTCAATAATGTCTTTAATTTACATTTTTAAAAAATCTTGCCTACAAGGAGGTCAGGGCATTTTTATTCATTTATTTAGCAAACATCTATTAAGTAGCTATGATGTTCAAGGCACTGTACATAGGGATACAACAGTAAAAAGATAGAAACAGTCCTTGTTCATGGAGCTTAGGTTTATATAAAAGAAAAAAACCACTAAACAAGTAATTATATAATTCAGTATGTTTTTATTATCAATTTTAATGAGCATGATAAGAAGGCAGAGGAGATTCAGGTGAATATAGTAGGGACACATAACCTCATCTGAAGGAGTCAGAGAAGGATTTTCAGCGGATGTGAGATTTAAGGGAAGATCTAAAGAATGAATAAGGATTAGCAATGTCAAGGGAGTTTGTGGGTGGAGGGTAAGGAAGACCATTCTAAACAGAGGGCACATGTCCAAAGGCACTAGGGCCGGAATGAAGGCACTAAAACAGCACGGCTGGAAAGCTCAAGGGGACCAGTGGTACAAGATGAGGCTGGGGCAAACGCAGGGCCAAATCATAGCAATCTAATGGCACATGTTAAAGATTTGAGGTTTTAACCCTTGAGGAACAGTAAGTCTCCTTGAGGGGGTTGCTGTTGCTTGAATCAGATGTGCCTTAAGAAATAAAATCAACTTACCGGGATGGTACCAGCGTCTTCCGCCACCTGGTTCCAGCCCAAGTCCCCTGTTCCATTTCTCAGAATATCCTCAATACCATTCCCCACACATTCTATACACCAGTGATCCTTCATGAACGTTTACCTGTTGGAAGCAGCTGCGAACACTGGGTTCAATATTACTGCCCCCAAAAGCTGCTACTTCCCCCAGTTGCCGAGGGATCTGGATGGCATCGTGCAGTAACAGGCCAAGCTGTCTCTGGTCACACATTTCCGTGGGCCCAGCCACTTCCTTAAAGAGATCTACAAGGAGGAGAGGCAAGAGGTTAACCTCCATCTGCCTATTCTGGAATTTTAAGTAAAATATACCTTTGGTTATGTGGAATGAACGACGTAGATTAAAAAAAAACTTATGGGGACACGAATTACATTAGTTGTCGCCTGAATTCTGACCACCTTAACATTCTGCATATTTGTAATCAGGAACTGGCTAACTACATGTTTCCTAAAACGATCTACTGCAGTATGTAAATACATATAAACAGACCAATAAATACAAATTTTCTTTTTAAATGGTCCAGTGTATGCATGTGGGTTCGTTCAGTGGTCTCAGTAAGGTTTCCCTTCTTATTGAAAAAGACAGACAGCTAAAAAGAAGCTTTCTTTATGACTTGTTAAAGGAATGAATGTATCTTAAGTAGCAAATTTTAAAAGATTTGTTTATCAACTTTTTGTATTCACTCCTAAATTCAATATTCATTAAACATATATATTTTAATTTCTTTTAAAGATTTCTATACTCAAATCTATTTTGCATAAGAAACATTAAACAGTATAAGGAGGTGTCTTTTATTGTTAGGGGTTATTTTTTTAGGCCCAATCAGTCTCTCGTTCCTTATTAGTGATAAAAATTATTTTTGTTTTACATCATTTCATGTAATAAAATACATTAATTCAAATGTAAAGGACTTAATGAAAACTCATGCATACTTTCATACAGTTCTTAGGCTTTTCTACTCATTAAAAAAAAGATGTTTAAAAATTTTTTTGATTCAGTAAAATAAAAACTCTTTTCTTCCTTCTAGAATTGGCTTATCTTCTTTTCATCACTTGCAGTATTTTGAAGATGAAAATTATTACCATATTTCCAGCAACAAAGCTAATATATTCAAATAAGTTACTTTTGGAGTAGGGAGAAATTTCATGTAAAAACAATCCACTTCATTATAGAAACTAATACTTTTTGGAAAGAAATTTCCAAGTTCTAAAAATTCAAAATCACACAAATTCTAAACGGTTTTCATGTGAAGTTTTCCAAGAAAAAAAGAACGGCGAGTAAATATTTATTGGATCCTAAAAACCAATTTCAAACAATACCTGATAAATGAATATCAGATCAAAAGGTATCATTCCTTTTTTTTTAAGGAAATAAGGCTAGATCTAACACTGTCAACAGTAAATTTTCAAACAACTAAACCAAGCTCAGTGATACTGACACAGTAATTATAATGAAGTATGACTTTAATTATAAGCACACATAGGGAAAGCAAATTCAATAAAAATACATTTAATTTTTATTATCATTTTGTTCTCTTAGATTTGGTTAGAGTTCTACTTGCTTCTTTTCATTTGTCAAAAATAAGACTAGCATAGCCAGAAAGTATTTATCCAGGATTCTTATTATGATTCTCATTGTAAACCCGTTCCTGAGAAGAGGCCTCCTAAGTCAATACAAAGCTGATACATATGAATAATAATAATCTGTAGAGAGAAGTGCACATGTTCAGCAACATCAATCATGCCCAGCTTTCCTCTTTTGAGGAAGATAGCTATACTACTATGCCACTATTTAGGTAAAACTACACACAAAACATAAGAGAAAAGACTCCTTAACATTCTGACATATTTCTGAATTCTTATGAAAGTTCACAGGTTGATGTTACAGTCAGATACGAAAAGGAGTATCAGGATGTGGGGATGGATCAGAGGAATGTTCCAATCTAAAACCCAAGTCCCAATAAGTAATCACAGAAGAGATGCAAAAGGCCATTCAAAAGGATCTTTGTAAATGTGTTGTTGATGGGGCAAGGAAGCCACTGAGTTACAAGCAGGAAGGCCAGAGTGTTGTTAGAACCTAATCAAGGGACATTCTCAAAAAGGCACAAAGAGAAAAGAAGGTGCCACCGGGGTAAAGACACTGACGTAAGCCATTGCAAAATCCGCGTTCAGATGGATACCCATTGACCCAGAATAGCACCTCTGCCATTGAGTTTGGAGAGCAAAGTGTCTTGAATATTAATTCCAACAAAGAAAATAATAATGAGGAAGTGTTCTGATACCACTGGGGAATTCAAAACTGGAATCAGGGTTGCTAAGGACCTCAAGGTAAAAAACAAAACAAAATCCCAGAATATTTCCAGAGTCTCAGTACTCTGAGGAAAGAGTTAAAGATTTCAACCCAAAGATTTCTTATTTAATTAAGTTCTAAATGGCATACTTCATGGATTAAATTAAATATCAGAAATTTTCATTGCAGGGCTTCTGCTTCCCCTGCTATAATCTGAAAGTTCAATGTGGAATTATACAGAGTATTGTTTCCCGACATTTGTAGAAAGTGTGTCCACTGTAGAATGAGTGTATGAGTTCATGTATGCTGAAATACCTCTTCATTTGAAAAATTATATGCTTCAGAAATACGTGTGAAGGTATGTGTGTAGATAAAAGACATTTTCTGTATATTGCATAGAATTTGGTTTTTGCTCTAAAACTATAGCCATCATGTTGTAACTCTTTCTTTTGGCCTCAGATTACTCCAATAATCAGCTTGAAAAATACAGGGAAGAGGAATCGTTGATCTAGAAAAACAGATGACCTTTGCATTTTAATAAGATTCATGATAACTTTGAGGTTGGATTCGCACTCTTTTCAGAGTACGTTGAGCACCGTAACATAATTGTTACTTTCAGAGAACCCTAAAGTCTTTTAGGAACACATGAAAACCCCAAATCGCAGCTGATTTTTTTAAAAGTCCTTTTCTAATTTGATACACTGATGTTTTCATTAACATTTTTCTTTCCCACTCATTATAGAAATAACTTTTTTAGCTTTGAAAATTATATCTTCTGACAATTATAATGCTGAAGACAATTTAAATTCTAGATAAAGTGCCACCAAACAGAAGCCTGTGCAAAGCCTTTTTCTGCATGGCTTACTAGGTTCTGACTCCATCAAGGCACCTCGCCTCCTGATCCTACAGTCAGCTTTTCGTTTCATTTTCGCTGACATTCTTGTCAAACTATCTAAAAAAAAACAAGCCACCATGATCTAGCCCTGGAATTCAAAAACAATTGCCTCACAGCCATCCCAGAAAATAAAAGTATTTTAAAATGTATGTTCACAGAAGATGAAGAACCTAAAATTTATCGGACCTGGGATCAAATATCTTCCTGTTTTTGGTATCTCTCTATTCATGAAATATCCCTCTCCCTCTCCCTCGAAGGTATGGATATATCTGTACAGAATCATATGAGGCTATGCATGGCAGGATCCATTTACCCACATTTTATGGATAAAATTAAATCTAAAAAATTTACAGTAATTAAGAGTTTGGAGACATAGCAGCAATTGCTACCATTTATTCAACAACTGCTATTTCTAGGTACTTTTCACATATGATCTCTAGTTGCTTTCAAAGCAAGAATTACTAGCTTCATTCTTTGTTGAAGAAAATTCACTAAATTGCAGCTCCCTGGAATGTGAAATGGGAATCTTATGACTACCTCTTAGCTGTCGGTATTCAGGGGAATCATGTAACCTGCCCAGAGTCATCCAGCAGCCACTAAGTGGTAGAGCTGAGATTCGAAGGCAGGTCTCCCTGGCTCCCGAACCTGTCCCTTTCCAAATGTCAAGATGCCCTTCATTAACTGACAGCTAAAAGGTCACCACTGATTTATCTGGTGAATAAGAACAAATATAATGAAATTAAAAAATACATCACTTTATTTTCTTATACTATAAAATATAATTATTTGTCTCACTGTGACTGTAACAGTTCTAGTACATGCTGATTTTCCTAAGCATTGGAAACATATGGAAATAGAAAAGGTTTGGGCTTTAGAGTCAGAAATATCTACGATCTAATTCTAGCCCCACGATTCACTGTCTCTACAGCCTTGACTAGATTTCTAACCTACCCCAAGAATTATTTTTTTCAGCTGGAAAATGGAAATCACAATGCCTACATTATGGGGCAATTATGAATTAAATGAGATATAATCTGCAGTCAGTTCTTACTCCATCAATGCACCTCACATCTTGATCCTATAATCAGCTTTCCATTTCACACAAATTCACATCACTTTGCACTGACACCCTTTGTCTAGCCTCGTACATGTATGATCAGAGTTAAAAAAAAAAAAGGGAGCTATTATTACTAGCAAATCATACAAAGTAAGTCTCTAATAAGTTGTTATTATCATTATTATTACTAAAAACATTATTGGTATAAGAAAGGTCTTACATACATCTGTATTTTTCTTCTAAGAGACCTTTGGAGAGAGAGATCAATCCAATCTTCAGACTCTGCACTCTTATTTTTCCAGTCCGACCCCTGAAATTATAAGTATCTCAGTGTGTTAGATGCATTTAAAACTGTATACAGTATGCTAATTATTTCTGAATATCTATTTCCTTGAGGCTAAACAGAAAAAAAATTGCATCTTAAAAATGCAACTTTCTATTCACTTTTATTAATTAATGTTAAACCCATACCATAAGTTCATGACATATTTTAATAGTATATTTGACTTAGTCTGGAAGAATATACAGCCTGAAGTCACTTTACGTACAACATATGAACTAGGAAGAACAAAAGAAAGTAAAATGAAAATGCTAATTATAAAGCTAAAAATATTTCATTTTTATAAACACTATGAATTAAAATCTGTTAATAATTATAAATGCAAGATTCAAAATAATAGCTAGAGATATATATAATATGCATGTGACAATACAGCAAGAAAGGTATAATGATATATCTAAAAACAGATGTAAGAAAACTGACTGGAAAATTAACTATAGGTTGAGGGCTTATAACTTGTTGAATACTTAAAAACTTCTCATCTTCATTGATTTTGATCTCTGTCAATGCAGTTTCTATAAATTACTAATGCAATTATAATAGTCAATGATCTTAAACACACAGGTGTGCAATCTGTATTTGGGGAAGTATCAAATTATAATTAAATATAAAACATATTAATTAATTAACACTAGAAAATAGCTTCATATTATGCCAATGAGAGACCATTTCAATTTCACTTATAATTTGACTGGAAGAATAATTTTATCTTTAAAAACATAGAGTTATATTTATTCTGTCTTTTATCAAAGAATAAATGAATTGTTTACCAAATGTCACACTGTACTAGATCCTGGGGCTGGGGAAAGGGAAATGCAGAAGCTACAAAAATTAATCCATGATCCTTGCTATGAAATAACACACAGTCCAGAAAAAAATCAAGATATAAAGATTTCTATCTTTATTATTTCATATAAACAGGATCAGTTTTCAGTTTCAGTTTTTACTGTTAATTTTCTTATGGTATGTTTTCAATACACAAGTACAACACATTCAAAACCTATAACTAATGTTTACATAATTACATGAATACTTAAAATTTAGTAATTCATGCTATTTAAAAACATATAAATATTTGTACCATGTAACTTTAATTTTAAGTATCCTTATTGTCAAACTGTATTTAAGTCTGGCTCGTTGATATTTTTACTATTACGACTAATTGATATCTTTCATTCTCAAATTATAAATACTCAATTAAGTTTCTGTAAACATACAATGACATATAAAGTATGAAATAAATAAAAAAGGAAAACATGCTTAGGGATTGGTAAAATGTATTTTCAAAATAGTCCCTCAATAGCCTAGAGTTTATAATCTATACTAAATCATACCCAACAAACATATTGAACCCTTGCTATGTACGTGTACAACATTCAGAATTGACCTATAAAATAACTAATACTTAAATTTTAAAATAAATATAGCCATTATAAGCAGAAACCTAAAGTTTATATACTCATTCCAGTTTCCCACAATTATAGAAATACTAGTTCCAAATTAACCTTAAACTGAGCCATGCTGTGAAGTGTGTTTCTACTTCATATTTTTTAGGTGTTTCCTAATTATCACACGAAAATAGACTATGTTTTCTTCCCTCCAAAAATCAGGAAATTTTATTCTCTGTACACAATCAGACAATAGACTTGAAGAAAATAACAAAAGGCTGTGCAAATAGACTAGTACATGACTGTGGCTAAGGACAAAGTAATCCTTTAAGGGAAAAAAAGATCAAACTGGTACGTATTGGAGGCTGATCCCCAGTCTTTGGTGACAACACCAGAAAGGAAAATCATCAGGAAGACTACTGAAAATGTCAACCATCCATTCATGGCACCATCAACGATTATGAAGGCTTACTGTGATCCCAGCATTGGTCTATGTTCCATAGGAACCAAGAGAAAAGTGTAAGACATGATTCCTACCCATGACTAGCTGGAGAGGTGAGACAAGGAAACAACTAGAGAATCATAAGAAAATATTAGACCAATCTTACGCATGGACATAAATGAGGTAATTGTGGCTGACTAGTCATGAATGACTGGTGGTTAGTCTGAGTAGTTATTAGTCTCACAACATTTGATAGAGAAGATAAGTCTAAAATCAGACACTGAAGGCACGACACAGCTGGACTGTCCTGACTAAGAGAAAGTAGATTACCATAGGAAAAGCCCAGACAAGGGGACAGAGGAAGGGGATGTGAGCACCAGAGGCAGGATTCATCAGGCACAGTGAGAACTTGCATCAAGAGTAAATGGTCGCTAAAGTTGTCCAGGTTATAGGGAGTCAGATGATAGAGGGCTTTGACGTTAAATAAGATATCAGAATTTGAAAGGTAACAGGGAGTCAATGAAATTTATTGTGAGTGACATAACACAATATGTAAGTATTTGATTCCCTGATAGTTTTCATAAATAACTCCTGAAATTAATTCAACCAGAAAGATATGTACCTTATAAATAAAATTATATCCACCTTGGAATAGTGGGAAAAATGACTTAACATTGTATCAAATGAGGTTAATATTCTCTGCAGGGACAAAAATATTTAAACCAAGACATCCAGACTACTGCTTTAAATCTTGATTTAAACAAATTTAATTTCCACTAAATTTAGAAGGAAGATTGTGGAATTAAGACTTTTTAGCCCAGGAAGATGAAGACTGAGAGAGGTTGTGAACTTATAAATGGAATCAATTTTATCTTTATAAAGTCCTTTCTATATATTTATTAGTTCATTTGCCCTTCACAATCACTTATATATGTGAAGCAGAGCAGATATTTTTATCTCAATTTTTCATATGAGAAATTGAGATGCCAAAAGTTAAGCTGCTGCCAAGTTTTAAAGCAACCAGAACCAAAAATTTGGATTCTTGTCCTCTACAACAGAAGAAAATAGACTCTCTTTTCAGACAATTCAGAATATTAGGAGCTGGGTACATGTTAAAAGCTGAAAGAAACAGTAAACAATATAATTTATAAAGTACTATCTTTCTTAGATATGGCAGTATGGTAGGAATAATCAAGTGATTATCAAAAAAGCTGAATATAGTTCCATATCTACTACTAATATGCAGTAGGTGGCTATGGATAAGTTGTCTTATCTCACTGGGTCAGTTTCTCAATCGGTAAAATGAAGAGGGCAGAATGGAAGATCCTCAAAGTCCTGCTGCTTCTAGAATTCTAGGATCTCCTGTGTGTGCATCACTCATTATTTCAAGAGCTGGTTGAATATATTTCAAGGGCTGAAAATACCAGGTTTGGCTGCAACCAAAGCAGTGCAGTAAAAAATACTGCACAAAGCAATGCAGTAAAAAATATATGGTTAATAGATGAATGTCAGATTAACTGAATGAATGGACGGGTTAGATCATGGTACCATTTCCAAGGTTCAGAGACTTCTTAGGGGTCCATAACGTCCTGGTGCATTGGATGGAGTAGATCATAATTCCATCAGATTCTCAAAGGAAACTAATGACTTGAAAACAGTTAATAACTTGTTTGGATAAAGGAATAAGTCATAGTTGCTAGAGAAATTTAGGTAATCAACTCTGGCCCTCTGAGACTACCATCATATGAGTAACTGTACTTTTTCCTTAGGTTAATTCATGATATTCCTCTCCAAGGTGGAAAACTCGACTGAACGGACACTGTCCTAACCTAGCATGGTCTTTGCTATATTTCTTTGGCATGGAAGGGAGATAAATCCTAAAAGCTTTTTGTCCTTTAAAAAGGAAAATTTCAAGATACTGTCTTTCTAAATAAGAAACAGTATCTCTGTGTTGCATTTCTCATGTGTTCACGTTTGATGGTAGAAAGTGAAAATATGCCAACATTTAACTCCCTAGAATATGAATTACGATGTTTCACATACTGCTTCCTTCCCAACTAAGTGGCACTATTCCTTTTGGGCTGTCCAGCGAAAACAGCATATGGATGTGTTATGGGCTGAGTTACATCCACCTAAAATTCATGTGTTGAAGTCCTAACTCCCAGTACCTCAGGATGCAATTATATATGGAGAAAGTCTTTAAATAGGTAATTAAGTTGAAATGAAGTCATTAGGGTGGGGACTAATCCAATATGACTGGTGTTCTTATAGAACATTAGGACACAGACACACACAGAAGAAAGACCATGTGGGAACACAGGGAGAAGACAGCCATCTATAAGCCAAGGACAGAGGCCTCAGAAGAAACCAACCCTGCTGACATCTTGACTTTGGACTTCCGGTCTCCAGGACTATGAGAAATAAATTTCTGTTGTTTAAGCCAACTAGTCTGTGACACTTTGTTAAGGCAGCCCAAGTAGAGTGCTAGAGCCACAGATAATGCCAAAGCAGGGTGATTTAACATCTTCTCCAGTTCTTCCTTAAAACATGGCTCAAAATACACACCTCTGGCTCTACCATACTCCATAGAGCTTAATGAAGTCCTTAACTAAGTATCCCATGACTTTAGCATTCTTCCTGGGACATAAAATTAAGTTATAGGCTTTGTAGTTAAAACAACTAATTGACCGGTTATTTTAGTGAATTTACTATAGAAAATGTCTCTTAGAGGGTTAAAAAATTGAAGATCAACTTAACAGTGAATTAATGTTAACAGTCATATTTTACCCTAGGAGTATAAAAATTTGCGTTAAAATGAAATGTACTGAAAGATATCACACAGGGAGATAGTAAAGCCCACATTCATCATGGTAACAGAGATCCATGCTATCTGTTCTTCAGTAAGTTTATTAAGAACCTCAAGCACACAATGGCTATTTGATTATTTTTAAAAAAGACATTGTTATGATATTTGTCAGTATTGAAAGATAAAAGACTTTTCTAATCAAAAGAATAAATGAAATTTTAATTAACTGAAAGCTCTTGAAAGCTCTTGTATCTATCATTTACTTCTTATACAGAATCAGTCAGCTGCTAAACCATGCGTGCATTTATGAACTATCATCCATCTTCTTTCTAAATCAATAAAAAACTGATAAGCACAAATTTTCATACAGCTAATTAACAGAAAATAAAATTTAGAGTCTGACAGAAAAACAATAGTTCTAATTTTCTTATTTCATCTTTGCATACTTTAACCCCCTACCAGAAGCATGAATAATTCTTAATGTTTCAGAAATGTCAGCCCACAGCAGGTCCTTCTAGAATTGATTATTTTACAAACGCATTGTCACATTTAAAAAAGCCAGATTAATGGCAAATGAGTTTTGCTGAAAGCTGGGAGTGCTCTTTATGTAACAGTGAGCATCTAATTAAATTACAGATATTGGAGTGTCCTATAGTATAAATTATTTAAAACACCATATATACACATAACCACCACTGTAATAAATAAAGCTAATACCAAAAGAGAAATTAAATCCTTTTAATTGCCAAATTGCTCTTAAGTTGTCATACAAGAAATGCAGAGTGGATTATTACGAGCCAACAAATTTTAAAATTAATAACAATAACTACAAAATTTTGTCTTTTGAAAAAAGAAATACTATAAAACATTATGGAGGAAGGAAATCGGACCTCTTTCCATTAGGTTTCCCCTAGCATGGTGACTAAAAACACTACAAATTTGACAGGCTTTATAAATTGAAGCAAAATCTTAAAATCAGAGATGGACATTCTTTTTTGTTCTATTGTTGGTTAAGAGCTCAATTTTTGGAAAGTCGTTCCTTTTCAACAATTAACATAAATATTTCCACTGGGAAAAGGACTTTGAAAGAAAGTATTTTCTTAAAAATTCACTTTAAAAATTTAGACATTTTGCACTATCAACATATTTCACCCAATGACTGTATTTTAATGGGAAAAAATGCACTTACGTATCATATACATTGAGTAGCCAGTTGAGACACATATCGACACAGAGAGGAACGTTGACCAGATTTTTATGCATTTGTTCAAGGCCATCATAAATTGTTGTCAGACAGTTGACGACATCTGGAACACTAAGAAGCTGATCGTTTTGGTTCAGCTTGTGCTGTTTGAAAACTTCATTTGTTGTATTCAACTCTAAGAGATCCACTAATCAGGTGAGAAAAAGGAATATGCACAGTCATTACATTATAGAACAACACTGAAACAAAACCACTGCCAGTCTTGAGTTTTTAGCTTGATTCTTCAATTTAAGAATCTATCCTTTTTAGCTAATTTCAATTTTTAAAGAAATAAATAGCATTTCCATTCTTACATCTCTAAACTCTTCTTTTATCCACATCTCTTATGTTTATGCTTTTGAATCTAAACTCTGCCACTTTTCAATATGACCTCACTTTTCACTCTTTGGAATATAAATTTTTCCTACTTTACTTTTCTGGCTTTCCTCTCTTCAGCTTCTTTGTACTTTTAAATGTAGGAAAGCATAAATCTCTAAGTCTAATCCTAACGGTAGAACATCTAAAATACGACATTGCTCTTTCTCCTAACTTTTGAGAGCAGCTAGCTCACCACTCTCTCATTCATCCTTTATACCACTGTGTAACTGATCATTCTTAAACAGTTTCTCCACATGTACATCATGAGATACAAAGTTCACTGAAGATATTCCGTTAATAAAACAGGTTTGGAGAAAAATAATAGTTCTCCACCGCCTACTGAATCAAGCCTGGTCTGTAAGTCCCTCAAAATCTGGCTCTAACCTGGGTTGCTTCCCATGATCCTTTGGCACATAGGCAACTTGTAGCTAGGTAGGATTATAGGAGGTTCACAGTACAGGTCCACCCATCCACGGCTCTTCATGTATTTGCTCCCATTCCTTACCCTTCATGGACAGAACCTCTACAGTGGGCATGGCTGGTGCTAGACTATGCAGGGTGGGCACATAAGGATAAAGTGGAGCCCTGCTCTCGAAGATGGCCAGTCTGAGAAGCAGGATAAGCATACTGATAACTTCACTAAAAGGGGTGGAAATGCCCTAAAAGAAGAAGACATAAATTTCTACGAGAACTATTACTGCTAGGGGAGTGGAAGGAGAATAGAAAAAGCTCCCTGGGAAGGTGGGATTTGAAATGGACCTTAAAAAATAGCTAAGATACAAGAGATCCATATAAAGCAAGGAAAGAATTCCAGGAAGAGAGAACTGCTTGAAAAAAGACAAGAATTCAAGGAAGTCTAGGCAGCTCTGAGAACCGATGATGGCAGTGTGGTCACACATGGGTGGCACATCGTTACCGTGAGTAAATGCACAGAGCTCAGGGGGCAGGCCATGTTGGCCTAGGGGGCGCCCTCCAAGGCCAGGAGGAAGAGTTTAGACAAAGAGAAGAACATTACATAATCTTTCCTTTCAATCAACTTTGAGTCCTTCATTAGCTAACTGAAAACAGGAAAACATATTAGATTATCAAACTGCCATGTATCTATACATTTACTGAGTGTGGAGATGACTCTTCTAAATCTAAACATATAGGTTTGGAAAATTACAGAACCACATGAACTTAAGGTCTGCTCATGGAAATGACTGCTTTATAAAATTCTTCCCCATCCTCATACTTAACTTTTTAACGTTAAAAAAATAAACTTGGGAAAATTTTTTTTAATATATAAACAACTACTTTCTCTTTGCATGATACACAACTGTTCCCTCAAAAGTATGACATATTTTGACAGTTAAGTAAAATGAACAAATAGCTTCCTTTGTATTCTTCTATTTTTAACCATTGAATAACCACTAATTTTGAATTTTTTAAAGACATTTATGAAATGTGTCTAGCTGCTTAAATACCATAGAATGATTTTTTTCCCCAAGTTATCTACAATGGAAAAGAACTGCTTTAAAATTATGCAGATTAAAATTATTTTTAAAACAACTCAACAGAGAAGTCATTTTTTTTAAAAGAGAGAAAGACACAAATATAGAACACACAAGTGTGGACAAAAGATGAGTCCATTTTCTTTAGATGTCAAATACATCACTGGTAAAATTTCAGCTAATTACAAAAGTAACCTGTATAAGCTTCACATGAGTTCGAGATGGTGTCAGAAAAAAAAAAAAGAACCATCTGGAATTTTCATTGTCATTTGTACCTCATTTCTTGGCGCTGTACACTATTTTCAATTATAAACTTCCAGAGGGCAGGAGTAAAATTCAAATTCGTTCTTCACAGTACTTGACAAAGAGAAGTGCTTAATAAATGACAGTGGCCACAGAACTATAATTCCTCATAGATATAAAGAAACATATTCAAATATTGCCAAAATGCTCTAAGTTTTCTGAATTTCAACACTAATTATCCCAGCAACACAGCATTATTACATCCCTACATGGCCTAAGGGTGACAAAAGACCAAATTCCAAAAAGACCATTTCCTGAATCAGGCTGTTCTTGTATTTCTTCTGGAAAAGCCTCCTTTGTGATACACTTTGTAGCTGTGACAGTAATTTGCCACATCCCACAGACTATCATGTCTTCAATTTTTAGTGATTTACTCTGACACTTTGCCTTCGTGCTTAAGCCAGGAATACATCTCCCTGAAGTGTGTCACATTTAGGTACCTTTAAAGACTGACTACATTTAAGTCACAGAAAATTATGATTTTCTCTTTTCAAAGGGAGACAAATGACAGCTCAGTCGTGCAGCAAATGAAACAAACAGCAGAATCACTTTCTACCAACTTTCAGGCTTTTCTTTAAGCCCACAATGAGGCAAAGGGGGTTGAATGGAATTGGATCATCATTCTCCTGTTCTGCAAAAACACACACTGTTTAGCATCCGACCTTGGGCTTCTATGACTCTCCTCCTCTCTGTCTGACTGTCCCTTCTTAGCACATTTCCTATCTCCTCTTCCCCGGACAGCTCAGAGAAGTCAGTGGCACTCAAGGTCTCATGTCTGCCCTTTCCCTCTATAAACCTGATGCTCTCATTCACTTTCATTACTACAGTTATTACTTCTCTCTGGATGACTCCAGGTTCTGTTTTCTCATCCTGATCTCCTGCTTGAATACCTGATCCACATTCCTGCTGCTTTGTTCCCAACCAGAGCTATATTAGCGTCTTCCAGGAATCTCCACCTTAATATGTCCAAGTAAAGGTCTTGCCTTTTTGTTATGCAGAAATCCAGTAATGCTGTTACTACACAGACCATGAGTCTGCAAATCGCAAGATATCCTACCACTCTCCTTCTTGCACACTCTGCAGTCTATCAAGTACCAAATCCCCCCGATTATTAGCTCTCCTTCCTCCTTACAAATCCATGCCCTCATCTCCCCTCCTATGCTCAGCCTCCATCACCTTTCACCTGAACTCTTTACTTGTCCTCTCTTCCCTTGGTCCTTTGATCTTAGATATTGCCTAATGCATACATCCACGACTGGTCCTATGTCCTAACTTACACAAAACAGGAAACTGTTCTATAGCACCCCAATCTATAAAGAAAATATCCAAACATTAAACACAACATTGTGAGAGCTTGAGGAACAAAAAACTGAGGGAATCAGAGAAGATTTCATTAAAAATGACCTTGGGGCTTCCTTGGTGGCGCGGTGGTTGAGAATCTGCCTGCCAATGCGCGGGACACGGGTTCGAGCCCTGGTCTGGGAAGATCCCACGTGCCGCGGAGCAACTGGGCCCGTGAGCCACAACTACTGAGCTTGCACGTCTGGAGCCTGTGCTCCGCAACGAGAGAGGCCGCGATAGTGAGAGGCCCGCACACCGCGATGAAGAGTGGCCCCTCCTTGCCGCAACTAGAAAGAAAAGCCCTCGCACAGAAACGAAGACCCAACACAGCCAAAATTAAATAAATAAATAAATAATTTAAAAAAAAAGTGATCCCCACTTAAAAAAAATAAATAAATAAAATAACCAGCTCAAAAAAAAAAAAAGACCTTGAAACTGGACCTAAACCGATTTTAAGGACATTTCAGAATACTGGACAAACTAGCTCATAAGCTACTCCATTTAGACTCCATTATTACATGATGTTCCCTGAAATCCATCCAAGCCTTTGATTCTTATGAATATAACTCCCTTCCTTCTTACCCTTGATTACAGCCATGTGCCTAAATCCTGTGTGGCTTTTAGATCCTGGCTGATATGCTTCCTACTCAAGGAAGCTTTGCCTTACTCTTCACAATGAAGGGAATCTCTGCCAGTATTTCCCTTTGACTTCTCTGTTGCTGCCTAGCACATAAAGTTTTTAAATCAAAACACAAAAGAATATGTATAACACATATGTGTGGTCTAAAGAAAAATAATAGAACAAGCTCCCATTAATTCATTACACAGCTATAGAAACAGGCTATCACTGTATGTTGGAAGCTCGTTGGAAAAATCTCCTTAATTACATCCCCTCACAAGCACAGGGAGAACCACTAATCTTTGTATTTCACTTTTAATTTCTGAAAGTATATATGTGTCCCTAAATAACAGAGCACTTAGTTCTGCCTGGTTTTGAACTATATAAATAAATGGAATCAAATTGTACAAATTTCTTCTGCTACTTGATTTTTTTTCACGCAACTGTATAATTCTAAGATTCAACCATGTTGATGCTGATTACTAGTTTATTTATTTTTGCTGCTGTATATCATATTTATGAATATGCCAAAATGAAACAAATGTTACTATTAGTAAGTGCTATTATAAATCCTATACATATTTCCTGGAGTACTCCGATAATTTTCAAACTCAAAGCATTCACTCATGGGGACTTCGCTGGTGGCACAGTGGTTAAGAATCCGCCTGCCAATGCAGGGGACATGCCTTCGATCCCTGGTCCAGAAGGATCCCACGTGCCGCAGGGCAACTAAGCCCGTGTTACAACTACTGAGCCTGTGCTCTAAAGCCCGCAAGCCACAACTACTGAGCCTGCGTGCCACAACTACTGAAGCCCGTGCACCTCGAGCCCGTGCTCCACAGCAAAGAGAAGCCACCGCAATGAGAAGCCCGTGCACTGCAATAAAGAGTAGCCCCCGCTTGCTGCAACTAGAGAAAGCCCGTGCGTAGCAACGAAGACCCAACGCAGCCAAAAATAAATAAATGAATAAATAAATTTATAAAAAAAAAAAATCATTCACTTGTGTCCTAGGAGACTGCTCTGTGCCAGAGATTGTATGAGGCCTGAAGTGGAGAAGAAAGCAGACTCAGCCCTCACATGAAAGCTTAGCTCATTTGGAGAGACAGATGGTAAGTAAGTAAATACACAGAGTATGAAATATTATGACAAGTGCCACATAAGGAAAGAACGGAATCTATGACATGGAAAATCAGGAGTGACCTAGTTTGGAGTAGAGTAGCCAAGAAAGACTCATTAGAGATGGGTGAGTTAAACTAGGACCTAAAAAGGAAAAGAACGCACCAGCCACAAAGAGCTAAGACAGGAGCTCTTCAGGCAAGAGGAACAAAATACAGAGGTCGCCATTTCAATGTCCACTAGAACTGTGAGAGCCCACCGTGGGCTGTGGTGAACGAGGTGAATGGAGAGACCGGCCAAGGCAAAGGCCGTTCTGTGCTGAGGGCAGCAGGATCTGTTGTAAGCAGGGGGGTTGTGTCCACGTGTAACGTGCTATCTCCGAATTTACGTTCCTTGAGTGTGGGAACCAAGTCTTTTTATATTGTTTTATCTCTTGCACAGTCTTGGAGTCCGATACATAAATGAACAATGACAGTAAAAACAGTGTGCTCTCTTTGTTAGGACACTGTGCTGGGGGGAGATTTACATGAAATGAGAGGCAACCGTTGACCTAAGGCAGGTGTCAACACAGATGGGGCAATCCTCCTCACATTATCTGTCACACAAAGCCACGCAAGAGGTGCTGATGGGAGAAAAAGTCGTTACAGGCCATCATAAAGTTCTGGAAAAACTGGAGGCAGGTGGGATTAGCTTGTAAATGTTTCCAAAAGAAGTAAATTTTTAACAGAATTGGGGAGGACTAAAGGGTTACAGACGATTGCAGAGGAAGAAGGGTCAGGGCACTTCGAGTAAACAGAAAGGATGGGAGAGGAGGAAGCAGATTAATCATAAACAGGTAGCTGGATCAGTGGTGCCAAGGCCCCGCTAGGAGGGCAGTGGGGTCAAGAGGCAGCGGGGAAAGTGGTAGCCAGGTGGCCCTAAGGACATCACCGCGAACGTTTACAATCGAACACAACCCAGCATATTTCTAAGTGTGCGTTACTAAATGTCGTTTAGTTTAGAGGTGGGAGGCATCTCTCTTCTGCTCCCCTCTGGTTTGGAGGGATGAGCTGAAGGATGGAGTTTTTTCTTTAGGACTCAAAAGAACCCACAGAAGAAAACAGCAAATGCGTTAATATGTTTATCTGCCCAGAAGTATTACTAAAAACTGGGCCCATGTTCACAGTGATAAAAGCAGTCTCCCATCAATGGAGATTTTGTGGCTGAGTCATTTGTCTTCATTTTATAGCTCATCAGGCCTGAGAAGCCCTTCCAGGTCTGTCAGCTGGATTCTGGACATGCAGCTGAGCTCTTTCAAAACTGCTGTCACCCTGGCCCGACTGAGCTCACTGAAATCCCTTCTGAGTGCTCCTAATTCACTTCCTATTCCCTTATGGCTCAACATACAGATCACTAGCCAGAGTGTGCTGGCTTTATATTTTGGGACTGGTCATTCTGCCACACTTGCTGTGACCACTACAACCTGCCAATGATCTCTGGGGCTCCGAGGATTACGGGCTTCCAGGCCATCTCAGCCTCTCGTCCGTCGCCTAATCTGGAGGTTTTTTTCAGCCCTTCAGACAGCTCTTCCACACATAGCTTGTTTTTCTTATTCTAAAGCTTTGCGTTACTATATTTTCTCGGAATGATTCTACACTTCTCTTTCCTCAGCTCTCCTCATGTGACCAGCTTAAAATGTACTTCTAATTTCTACTGACTTAACAGAGCAGGTCTTTAACCTTAATATATCATTTTTCTAAGGGTATTCTGCAAAGCTTCACTGAACAGCCTAGACGTACAACAACTGTTAACAAAAGGCAGCAAACAAGACTATTTGGAATTATTCAAATTATGCTGTTGTAAACGTATAGGCAAATGTTACTTTCCATATTAACTACCTGACAAAGCCTAAATGTTCTTTGAGTAGACTCAATCATTAAAACTGCAACCACAAGTAGAATGCAGACAGCTTAAATCTATACTCTATTACAAGCATTCATATATATACTTAAATTTAGGTTATGGGGAAAGGCATAATCCTTTAGTAAAACTATCACAGACTATCACTCTGAACATACTCTCTACAGGTTAAAGTTCATGTTGATAACATTAAATGTCTCAAGACATGTTTAAATGAACACAGAGCCCTTTATCTAATATTCTAGGTACCAGTTCAAATTTGGATCAGGAATGCCATTTTTCAGTGTTTCTTTATCATATGATTGCATTGATTCAAACTGTTTGGAATCCTACACTTCCAAATGAATCCAAAGTACTAAAAAGGCAATGATCTACTACTTTGATTCCTTGATTTAATCCTTTTAAATTGGGTGGCAGCATAATTTTTGAAAAAGCTTTTAATGTGACTCCTGTATTTTGGTTAATTTCGTTCTCCAACTGAGAATGGCATATGTTCATTGATTTTACTACTGCACGCATGCTGATGGGGCAAATAATAAGGCATTCAGAGAAACACAGCCAACTCCTTGAGTGAAGTACACTGAAAATCAGATTAACTCCACAAACGCATCACCCTCTTCATTTATCTTTGTCTTAAAAAAAAAAAAACAAGAAAGGCAATCCAAATAACAGAGTGATTAACTTTGGCAGAATAAACTCACAACATAGTGCTTTTTGTAGTCTTCGGATTTTGATGGCTGTACGGTAGGCAGAGAAACGTACATTATTCAGGTCAGCTGAAATGGAAAATGGAACACATTCAAAAGCATGCTTATGATTTAACTTACATTGCATGGCAAGAATATATTTGTTTACTTCAGTGATGGAAAAGTATTATGTCTGTTCACATGAAAAGGTCTATTCCTAAAATCTACAACATTTAAGAAAATAATTAAATGTTCACTAGCACCATGGTGAGATACTTTCCAAAGCAGTGCTACACAGATTTCAAGAAAGCATTTTCAAATAGGAAACGGAGGGAAATGAGGAAAAGGAAACACAGCCTGTTGACTTTCCATGGCCTAATAAATACATCCCACTGTAGGCTGAGGGCCCTGTCTTCTCTACAGCTAAGAGGGATCCTCCTCCAGGGCATTTTCCCCAAGGACAATCAGTTTTCTGTCAACTAGGCTGTCCATCTCACTACTCACAAAGCTAGTCTTATTTCTATGCTCCTTCTGTCCTCATCTATTTGCTTCTTCTGCCCTTTTATCAATCTGGTTAAAACTATACTATAATCAATACTCAAATCTTTAGAAACAATAGATTAACTCCAGTTAATAATACTGTATTGTATATTTAAAAGTTGCTAAAAGAGTAGATCTTAAAAGTTCTCATCACAAGAAAAAAAAATATGTAACTATGTTTGATGATGGATGTTAATTAGACTTAACTGTAGTGATCATTTCACATATACACAAATATCGAACAATTACGTTGTACACCTGAAACTAATATAATGTCATATGTCAATTTTATCCTAATTTTTAAAAAATCTTAAAGATTTAGCATCAAGTTGAGAAAGAAAAGACACTGGAATTTCTTTCTCTGTCTCCTTAAAGACAGAGTATCCGTATGAGAGACTAGAAGAGTTAGAAGAAAACTCAGAAATCATCAACATTGGCCCCTTCGTTTTACCAACTAAACAATCCAGTGGCTTTTCTCTTGCTTGATAACCTTTGCAGCTGTCCTCACCTACCCAAACAGAAGCTCACACAGAAGCCTGATATTTAAAGAGATGAAAAGGAGTGCCCCCTCCTTGCTGAAATGGGAGTGGGCATGAGAGCTGTGGGGTGCCACTCTCCCTCTCCAGCAGCAACTTAGACCCCCCCCACAAGAAAACTCTTCCAAAGCCACTGGAATGACCTAAGGGAAGCAGCTAAATAATCAGTTCAAAGTCACATTCTACTAGAAATCTACAAGGTCCTAATTCTCATCTCACGTGTTTTCATGTATTTTTATATTAAAATGAATTTAGCTTTTAATGACAACTTAGACAAAATGAAACTAGGCAAGCTAATTTAATAATATTTACTAAATATAAAGTGAGTGAAAAGCACATTTAAAGCAGTGGATTAGAGGCTGCTGTACTCTAATTGTTTTTGTTTTCACTCAAAGCTGAAGTTTAAGACGACTCAATATGAGAGAGGTAAAACAAATTACACTACTTTTAAAATCAACCTTCTTTGGCTCACACCATTTCAAACCGTGCATTCTCTTAAGAAGAAAGGTAAAATCTGTTTATTGCATTGACCTTAGAAATTCAACTGCTTTCACATGCCCATGACATGATCCTTTAAACATAACGTGCCATGTAAGGAAAGATGGTGACTAGTGTCCATTTAAGAATATACAAGTCTCAGTTGTTTAGGTTAATTCATTACGATTAACTAAAATAACACTCACCAAGAGATTGAAAGAGTTCAGTCATTTTAGGATGATCCCAACAGGTTGTCTGTGTTTGATGACTGGAAAAAAATAGTAATATATTTAAATAAAGGAATGTATAAAATAATAACTGTCACACAGAAAATATGCAAATAGGATTTTTATTCAAATTTTTAAGATACATGCAAAATTATCCCCCGATGGATCACTCAGAAACCTGATGCCCAGTTATTACTTAATATTTGAAACAATAGATTTTTATTTGAGCAATTATATCATGAAACTATAGATGAAATAATTTGCTTTATCTATTTCAAAAAGCATTACAGCTAAAGAGTAAAACCTAGATATAAAATGTGACTGTCATGGACCCTGGAGCCTCAGCCTTAATGTAGCCAGATCAGTGTAGGCTCCAGAATAATTCTACTCATGTTGGTAGATATAGATGCTCATTCAGAATAAATCCTCTGAGAGCAGAAGTGCTCTGAAGAGGTGCTAAACTTTAGAAGTCCTAATCAGATTTCCAAAGAACAGAGAAATAGTTTAACTGTGAATAACATCTCCACCTCACAATCTACTGAGTCTTCCCCCTCTTTAACCTTGAGTCTTTCTTTCTTCAGTGTAAATTTGCCCTTTTTCCCCGTGGGGACTCACTCAGAAACCTAGAGCTGGTACAAAGCTTATCTTAAGCTGAAGACATCTGAGAGTCAACAAATGCAGAAAGAAGCCTTGTCAGAGCTCCCTTTATCTGACTTAAAAGTAGCATCTTCTTGGAAATGAGGCTACCATAAATCCTCTTAGGAGAGTTTCAGGGCTATGAAGAAGACAGAAAAACCACTAGCACCTGCACAAACAAACATTATCACAAACTTTCTTATCTCATGTTTGTTCTCCTAAAGAAACACATATCTTTCCTAAAGAAACCTACTGGTTCTTCTCATAGGAGCCTTTTCTCCCCAGTTCCTTTCCCCTGCTAAATTGAATATATAAGCCCCAAATTCCAACCTCCTTTTTGAGTTACTCATCACTGTATGCAGATTGCATCCATAAATAAACTCTTTTCTCTGCTAATTTGCCTTTTGTCAGTTTAATTCAGAGGCCACCAGAAATTGAACCTAAGAGGGTAGAGAAAAAAAATGGTTTCTCCTCCCTGATATGCTCTTCATGAGTATCTGGATTCTCCACTCCCCTTACATATGTGTTTCTCTTTTGTCATTTTAACTTCACACTCCTCTGTCAGCTCTCAGACTCCCCTGGTTAACCAGTATTTTTTACAGGTATTGGAACAGTTTTCCTCATGATCTTATTCTTCACTTTAGAAGCAAGTTTTTATACTTTCTCTTTTTTTGTAAATTCCAAAACTAATTAGAAGTTTTTGGGAATAAGGTAAGGGTAATAATACAGATCAATGTAGTTCTTACATTAGGTTCCTTCTTTGTATGTGTGTGTGTGTATGTGTGAACACCTCTTCGGTGGGTCAGTGGCCTTTTTAAAAAATAGTTTACTGTCCATTATCTAGGTCAGAATAGAGTAATAACATTTAATAGTACTCCAAAGACTTCTTGGATGACACTCAGTTTTTATAAAACTGTTTAGTAAGCTAAGTGAAATTGCACAGTACACAAGAGACAGTGATATTAAAATATTCATACAATCAAATTTCAGGGAAATTATTGTTTAAAACCTATGTAATATATCAAGAAGTGGGGCATGTAACTGCGAAAAGAACATAATCGATGTTATTGTACACAGGTAACAGAACCCCCAAACAACTCATAATTTGCTTTGAAAAATACTTCAAGTTTAGATTTGAAATTAGGTATGTAAAATGTCCTGGAAATTCCAAAATCTCAAACAAAATAACATGTTCAATGTGAAGGTCTGTCTCTGGAAGAGTTGGAAAGTTGTCTGATTCCTCTACCGGGTTCCTGACACCAATGCGAAGGCAAATATTTCCAAATATTTTGCTACCAAACACCAACCAAATCATCATTCAACCCTTTGACTATCTAAATTGCTCCAAAGACCACAGAGAAAGCACCAAAGCTGTGTGCCCTGATATTTTTACTGTTCATAGTGTGGCCCAAAGCTTGACAGAAATGCAGAATCTCAGACCCCTAACTGTACTGAACCAGAATCTTCATCTCATCAAAATCTCAAGTGATTCATATGCACATTCAAGTTTGAGAAGTGCTGACCTAAAAGGCTCCTAATACATGAATGAAAGTACAAAATAAAAATAGAAAAGAAATCTCCATATTTTGCTAATAAAACAACCTCCTCCCTACTACTAGTAAGAATTAAAGAAAAAAAAGAATTAAAGAAGGATTTGCTGAAAATACAGTATAATGGAAAGAAATTCATCACAGGCTCCCAGTTTTAAGAGAGCCTACCAGTATTCACTTGATCTCTTGTCTCTTCTCTGGAGTAATTTCAGTCCCCATGGCAACACTGCTGCTCAGAGATAGGCATCCCATCGTGAAGGACCAAACCAGGCTCAAGGACCAAACCAAGGCTCAAGAACCAAACTAAAACTATGAGTAATGCAGAGCCAAACTTTATACTGAAACAACAAATATAAGTACACTTTCTCTAGAATCACAAGTGTTGTGCTTTGGCAAACAACCTCTATGGTACCACAAGGGACAAACACCGCCAAGCAGTCAGACAGAGGACTGAGAATTCCATGAGAA
Source organism: Balaenoptera musculus (assembly GCF_009873245.2). NCBI lineage: Eukaryota > Metazoa > Chordata > Mammalia > Artiodactyla > Balaenopteridae > Balaenoptera > Balaenoptera musculus. The sequence goes on from NC_045796.1 coordinate 20,799,218, forward strand.
CACCCGCTTGCTAATGGCTCTTTTTAGTGAAACCACCACTAGGAGCTGAGGGAACACACACATTTGGCAAACAGATGGAAGGAGGGAAGCGGCACCTCCCTTTGTGAATTCAATACCAGTTGATTCATTAGGCAGAACTGCCAACGCTGAAAATAAACACAGCCTCTCGTTACAAAAGTACAACTGCAGCTTACCAAACAGCAGTTAAAAAAAAAAGTAGTAGATGCAGTTGGCTGTTGGATTTTCTTTCTTTCATTCTTTCTTTTTTTTTAAGTTGGGGGAGGGTTTTAAAGCAAAATCCACACTCAATCCAAAGGCTCCAAGTATTTGAACAGCTGCAGATTGGTCAGCTCATCCTGCCAAAATGCTTCCAGCCCTCCCAGAGGAGGCAACCAAAACAGAATAAAAGAAGCATTTTCCCCCCAAAATAACAACAGTTTAGGTTCTGGCCAATCTCAGATATGAAAGAGGAGTAGAACTTAACATTGTACAGCTTGATGAACTATAAAATAAAGTTGCAATCTTGTTACTAAAGATCCTCTTTGTAAGAGGGAACAGACACAGGACTCTGTCCAAGAATAAAATGAAAAATTAAAAATCTAACCAAGCAACAATTAGGAGTTAAGTCCAAATCACATGAGGCAAACAACAGAGAGAATATGTAACATATAACTAACTAGGGTGCCCAGCCAGACCAGTTTTGCTTGCATGGGGAAAAATGGTGAAGCCTTTGATGTGGGCCAGAAATTAGTGAGTGATACACCTGTGTAGCTGAGTTTATCTTTGGGCTATTTTAAACTCTGCAAAATGAAGAAAACTGATAGTAATGCAAATGGTATTTTGTCCACAGAAATGCAAATTGTGTCCACTCAAATGCAGTTGATTATTATCCTGATGGATGCTGACCAATTTGTCAGCTTTGCATCCATCGTTAATTCATTTTAGCATCCCTAACTTGACTATGAAGACTAGTACTTAGTATTCTCCTTGGAACCTGTTATAACTTCTTACCCATTCCCTTATTAATTAGTGAGTTGAATGAAATCTTTGACACATGCTCTTTTAATATTTGTACAAGTCAAGATTTTACCTAGTTTAAATTTTATTAAAATTAAAAAAATTTTTATTTTTAATTGAGATACAATTGGCATATAACATTGTGTAAGTTTAAGGCGTACAACATGTTGGTTTGATATATTTGTATATTGCAATACGATCACCACTGCAGCGTTAGCTAACACCTCTATCACATCACATAATCATCATTTCCTTTTTTGTGGTAAGAACATTTAAGGTCTAGTCTCTTAGCAACTTTGAAGTTTATCATACAGCACTGGTGTCTATAAATCACTGTGCTGTGTATTAGATCTCCATTACCTAATTTTTCAAATTATCCTTCAACACCTGGGACAGTTCTGGTTTATACCTGCTGTCACATATAATTATTAAAGTGCCCCCGTACTCTTAAGTGTCCCAGTTGGGATAACACATGACCCTAGAGTTTATGGACTTTGAGGAAATATTAAATCAGTAAGGTTAATAAGTAGCATATGCTTCTACCTATTCTTATTCATAATGTATTCTCACAAACCACAGAAAGTTAAACACAAATAAGATTGTACACCAATGAATAGAACACAAAGAATGTTGTGTCACAACACTGCCCAGTATATAAGACAATGAACCAACAGCAATTTACATGTAACGTTGATAAGATACTAATGTCTGGGCAAAGGCTGCTCTGGGGAAGGTACTTTTTAAACGCATTTGTTCTCATTAGAGTGGTCTCATTTTTTCCATTAAAAGATGTTGAGATGGGATCCTGGTTATCCAAAAACTGACACTTTGCCAAACACACTTACTTGTTACTTATCTATCCAATTTTATGTTTGAAACTGGATTTTGTGGGTTTTGCCATTTATCATTCCATTCCAATTTTAAAGGCGTATAAGAGCAAAAAATTGTAGGTGAGTGAGTTAATTAAAAATACAAGTGTGAGAAAAAGAATAGGTAAAATGCTCTGGATAAGACAATCACAGAAAGAGAAATATTTCTTCTTTGCTGTACATAGTGAAAGATAACACACTAGGTGAGGATGTATAATATTAATTACAGTAATAGTCTATTATTTGAGTGCTCAATTTGTACCAAGTACTCTTCTAAACTCTTTGTATGTGTAACCTCAAATCCAAACAATAATTCTGAGTTTGGTGCCAATATTATCCCCACTTTACAAATGAAGGAAACTAGGGCAAACTTAGATAACCTGCTCAAGGTCACAGTTAGTAAAGAGTGGAAATGGAATTTGAACACAGATGGTCTGATTTAAAGCCTGAGTTCTTAATATGGAAGTGTACTTGCACGATTGGGGTTTTAAAATATTTCTGATGAATCTGTCTAAATTTGAGTCTGAGGTCCCTCATTATAATCATTACAAACAACCTCGTCTCTCTTGCTTCTCTCACTCCTGGCAAAACCCAAGCATGGATCAGCTCAATTACTTGCCTTCTCTGGACGGGAGCAGCTGTGCATGAATACAGCTGGAGAAAATCACTCAACAGACAGACTGATTTTACTTTAAGCATTTGACTTCAAACCTCAAATGTCCAAGTGCTGGCAAATGAACTACATTCCCTAATAAATGTGCCTCCAGAGACCAAAACAACAATTTACTACAGCCATTTCTTTCCCCAAACCTACGTATGTTTCCTGGCCTGCCTAAGTGTCATTTAACTGGATCTCACACTTCATTGTAAAAACTAAAAACCATCAGACTAGAATTCCTTCATCTTCCCACCACTGAATCAATAAACTTCCCTCCATCTGCCAGATTGCCTTTTTCCCCCTTTTTAAAATGAGGAGTGATCCCCTCTCCTATCAAAGGTTCTTCCCAAAGATTTCTAAACAACTCTTGTGTAGTTAATCCACCCCTCTCAATAAGACTAGTCTCAGAATGTAAATGTTGAAGGGTCTACCATCCTTAATATCTCTCTCTCTCTCTCTCTCCCCACCCCCCGACAACAACACACCCCCTATCTTGCATCTATATTTCCTGCTAGCTAGCACCCCTTTTCTCTTCTTTTTTTTTTTTTTTTTTTTTTTAAATAAATTTATTTATTTATTTATTTTTGGTTGTGTTGGGTCTTCGTTTCTGTGCGAGGGCTTTCTCTAGTTGCGGCGAGCGGGGGCCACTCTTCATCGCGGTGCGCGGGCCTCTCACCATCGCGGCCTCTCCTGTTGCGGAGCACAGGCTCCAGACACGCAGGCTCAGTAGTTGTGGCTCACGGGCCCAGTTGCTCCGCGGCATGTGGGATCTTCCCAGACCAGGGCTTGAACCCGTGTCCCCTGCATTGGCAGGCGGATTCTCAACCACTGCACCACCAGGGAAGCCCCCCTTTTCTCTTCTTTACAGACAAAATTCTCAAATGAACAGTCCACATCCTCATGTCCCATTCAGGACTCAACCCACTTCTATTTGATTTCTAACCTCACTCCTCCACCCAAACTGGTCCTGTCAAAATTATCAGTAAACTCCATGTTGTCAAGTGGAATGCCTGCTTTTCTGTCTTCAGCTCGCTAGACCTCTCCTCACAAGTGGAGGGAAATAAGGAAGAGACAATAAACTTCACAAGTAAGTTACACAGTATAGTAGAAGCTGAGAGGTGCTGTGTAAAAAACAGAATCTCCAGAATGAAGTTGACACAGGCGAAATATAGGCTCTTCAAACACCCTCTTTACATATACTTATACAAGTTATATATAGGAATCAAGCAGGGCTCCCAAGTAATCAAATTTGCATTCAGGTGACTAAAGCATAAAGACTGAAAACACATTCTGGCAACCTGATGTGATGTCATTTATCTGAGTAATATCTTTTTAAAGACCTAAGAGGTAACATTTTGGAATTTTTAATCCCCTCAATCTTGGTTTCATCGTGCATGAATATATGAAGAATATGGAATACTCCTATCAGTAATATTGATTCTTTCTCTGTGTGTGTGCTTGTGTGTTTGTGTGTGCTTGTGTGTGTGACTAGGGTTGAGGGGCCTCTGGGGAGGGGGCAGGGGCAGCACATGAGGATGCTGTGTGAGGGTAAACGTATATGTTCCTCAGGTTATATGTAACTTCTTGAACCTTCACAAACACTTTCTACCATTCTCTAGTCTTTTAAAGGCAGAAAATCCAAGGTTATACTTTTGGAAACATAAGAATAAATCTAAGAGAAAACTTAAAGTTTGAATGTCAACATTTCAAGAAAAAAAAAAAAACCCTTCTGTTCAAGATCCAAATAAGATAGATGATCCCACTTGACAATGGATATCATAAAAGCACAACATCTTCCTTAAGAAAATGCCATTAGTTTGTCATCATAATGAAGACACAAATCAGGAAGACTAAATTGTAAACAATGGATAATCCCAAATCTGTTGGATTCAATTATAAAACTGCTGTTAAAAAGAAACAATAAGCCCAAAATGGAGTCACTTGTGCTACACCCCACCAAGACTTAATACCTAACCTCACTGCAGTTTCAGCCTCTCCCAGGAGTGGAATAAACCAATCAGTCAGGAATGTCCTGGTCAGCACTAGTGAGGGAATCTATATAAGAAGACTCTTGCATTCCCTTTCCCACAAAAGAAGATGACCTGGCCTGAACCAGTCCTTTCTTTTATTTTGCTAATAACCTTCTTGTTATCAGCCTCAGCCCCACAGTTTCTACAAAAGCCTTCCATTTTGTACCATTCCTTGAAGCTCCTTTCTCTTTACTAGATGGGCTTCTGTCCAATTCATAGATCGTTGAATAAAGCCAATGAGATCTTTAAATTTACTCAGTTGAATTTTGCTTTTTAACAATGTACTTAAAATTATTTCACATGTAGGATACAAAATAGAAATTGTATCTATTTCAAAGATACAATCATGTAAAGGGCTATAAAGAAACACACCCCAAAATGCAAGTGTCAATACCCCAGGCATGAATGATAGAACAATAAGGCAAGGTTTGTTTGAGTTTGTTTTTAAGTAAAGTAGTAGGATTAACGACCAAAACAGATATGCCTGGGTGTGAGAGGAGATTCAGGTGACACTTGTTCTGAAGGCACTGGAAGACTGTCTGGAAGAATAAACACTTAATAAATGCCTGGGAGCCTCTCCTCTGGTAATATCTCTACTTGGACCCAGAACTCAGAGGGAGACCCAATCCCACCCAACTCTACCCTCCTGTCTCTTTAAACGCTCAAACTAGGGAGAATCAGACCATCAACCAACACTCCTGCAGGTCGTCTGTTGTTGCACTGGGGAGCCCTGTACGCTCCTGCCTGTGGGTGTTAACCCCAGGATTATGTTCCCACCCGAGTTCAGTTTATCATTGTATCCTTAAAGTTTGTTTTTCAAAGCTGAATTTATATCATTTAGTTTTTTTTTTAATTTAACTACTTTATCTCTTTCACATATATTTTTAAATGAGAAATTAATTCTAATTTTTTCTATAGAGTTGTATTGAATCTTCTACTGTATCATTTCAGCTAATAATCAGTACAGAGAAAGATATTCTATTTATTTCACAATTTTCACATTATTACTTCTGTACTGTTGCTAATTGTAATGACTATTTAAAAATTTAATCAGTACTAATTCAAGTACAGATATCTTTTATTTTTCCTTCCCTTAATGACCCCTCAGTGATCTTTCCTGCACCGTATGGTAGACCTTTATTAATGGCATCCCTGACTCTAAAAATCACACTGTGTAGTAAGGCTGATGGTGCTGTTATAATTCAGTGTAACTGAGTAATCTAGAAGATTCCAAGCCAAAATTCCACTTCATAGTTATAATAACTCTGGCACCAGCAACGTATGGATGAATGGCAGGAAAGATGGTATCTTCTTAAGTCCTGAACTAGTCAATGTATTTCTAAGACAGTGTCAACTCCACCTAAATTATCTCAACAAACTAGGATGCTGGTAAATACTCTAGTAGTTGCCCATTTGCTGCACAGCAGGCGGTCTCCTGCTTAGTTTTCTAGTTAGCCAAGGTATGCTCCTCGTTTTTCTGAAGCTGCCTCCGGCTCCAGAAGGTTGAGTGATCCCAAGGTGCTTACATTCTTTCATAAAGCAATTTCATTCTTACCTCCTCATCAGCAGAGTTGGCCCAGTGAGTTTTAAACATTTATTTTCAATAAAAATAAAGTCACAGACCATTTCTTGGAAAAACAGACTCGCCAGTACATTCTCTTATATTTCTATTTCATTTATTTATTTATCATTAAAACCAAAAACACAAGCCCCATTTCTGGAAAGAGACTCAAAGTGTGTCCCAAGACTTCTCCACTTAAAATTCTAGAACCGAAAAGATGCCCTCTCCCATCTTAAGGAAGAGGAGAGTGATGAAGGCTGCTATAGGAAACCTTTCAGAGAGAACTATCTTCCATTATTAGAAATATCTTTGTTATGGATTTATTCTGTTTTGGGATGAGTTTCCTTAACATTTAAAGATAAAATGCTTTATGTTAATTTCTCTTTTGGTGTTGTTATACCTATACATTATTTAGCTTTGATTTTCCAGTGAGGCTGGATATTTGAATTTCCCATTGCTGCCACTCCTCTCTGCTCTTATTTAGGGAAGAAATATTTCACCTACATCATCTAAGCAGGGTTAGCAATTCCTCTAAAGAAATAAGCATTAATTCTCTCCTTTAGACTGTACATACATGAGACAAGTATATGCAGTTTATGCAAATAAATTGCATGACTGCTATAAAGAACAACTACTTGCTCTCCAAGATTTCATTTTTAACTATAAACTTCATTTTTTTTTTTCTAGCAATTGATGGATTAGGGCAATAGAGGGTACCTTTGGAAGGCAAGACAGGGGTCTAAAACAGTACTGCAGGATTACCCATATTGAACACAAGGACAGAAAAGGAAATGTAAAAGAGATGTAATAAATTGAGGAAAATCTTGATTTAGACCTATTCATAAGGGGGAGTTAGAACAAGGTAGAGACTGCAAGGTAGCGGCATTTGTAGATACAGATTAGTTTATTCTGGTTAATACATTGTAATATTGAGGAATGTCAGTTGTAGAGAATGTGATAGGTATTATCTATATAATCAGAGCTGACTCAAGTGTTCATGTTAAAGCTGGGTGTGTGTGCATTATAAAGAATTAAGCTTTGTACTTCAGATTCTAGTGGGAAGAACAAAGCTATAGAACTGGTGAGCTGTGAGCGTGAGCAGAATCGTCATTTGTACCAACACAAAGTCAGGCACTTGGGGTTTAGAGAAGACACTGTAGAGGGAGAGAGGAAAACCATATTTCCTAATTATCCTTTACTAAATTCTATGAAGCAGGATGGCTTACTAACAGGCTGCATAAGTAGAGCGTCACCTATGCTAAAAGCCCCTATAAGGGGACCTATAAGCCAGCTTTGTTGGCCAGGCTCCTCTCAGATGGAAATCTCCCCAGTGCCAGAAAACTCCAGACCTTGTGAATGAGCAAAGGTAGAGGAGGACCAGACAGTTTGCTCCACCACCTCAAAACTCCTGTCATGATCCCACTGGCAGGACTGTGGAGAATGACATTTGCTATCGATAGAAAAGCACCTTTGTCCATTATCAGACCACAGTGTGAACCTTCCTTAATCACATATTCGGCCTACAGGAATTAGCTTATCGTGAACCCTACAGAAAAGGCAGTGTGCAGCGCTGGAGAAAGCATGGTCTTGCTCTTAGACAGCTCTGCACTTAAGTGTTGGCACATAGCAGGTGCACAGTAGATGGTAACCAGTCTATAGTATGAAAGAAAGGATGTCTGCTCATACTTTCTCCACCTGACTGCACTTTCCTAAATATAATCCTTTATCCTACCCAAATTTTCCATGGGACTAAAAATTTCTGTCCTCTACCTCCTCTAACACAGAGAACAGGAGGCAGTAGGTGCATAGTGGTCAAGGGTTCAGGCACTGGAGTCAGTCCCTGGGTTTGAATGCCAGCTCTTAGATTTCCTGGCTGTGTGATCTCAAGCAAGTTGTGTGTGTTCTTATTACCTAAGCCTTGCCTATAAATGGGGGTAATGATACTACCTATACTTCACTGGGCTACTGTGAGAACTAAAAGAGATAACCCCTGCACAGGATTAGCACAGTGGCTGGCAAATGAATATTCAAAACATATAATTTATTACAATGACCATTATTATCACCCACTATGACTATTTATTATTATTATTATTATTATTATTATTATTTCTGGATCAAAAAGAGAAGCAATGAGTTTTATATGACTAATATGACATATTAAGAAAATTCAACCCGACTTCCCTGGTGGCACAGTGGTTAAGAATCTGCCTGCCAATGCAGGGGACACGGGTTCGAGCCCTGGTCCAGGAAGATCCCACATGCCGCGGAGCAACTAAGCCTGTGCGCCACAACTACTGAGCCTGCGCTCTAGAGCCCGCGTGCCACAACTACTGAGCCTGCGCTCTAGAGCCCGCATGCCACAACTACTGAGCCTGTGCTCTAGAGCCCATGTGCCACAACTATTGAAGCCCGCGTGCCTAGAGCCCGTGCTCCGCAACAAGAGAAGCCACCACAATGAGAAACCCACGCACCGCAACAAAGAGTAGCCCCCGCTCTCCGCAACTAGAGAAAGCCCGCGCGCAGCAATGAAGACCCACGCAGCCAAAAAATAAATGAAATTTAAAAAAAAAAAAAAAAGAGAAAATTCAACCCAAGGCTTTTATTCATCATTCCCTTTACACCTGAAACTCCCTGGATGTTAAGTTTTAGTTGAGGAAACGAACAACCTATAGAAAGCACAACATATGACCAAAAATTTACAGAGAAAGAGATCGTGCTTTTACGGTAGATTTTTGTACATTGTGAAGGCAGCAAGAGCCATTTCAAATTTTCTTAAATTGATGGAACAATGAGCTGTCATTGGACTATACTAGAAAAGAAAAATAATTAGATCAGCTTTGGAAAGTCTACCTTAGATGCAGCAAATATCATTTAAAGATATGAGTTTCAACTTAAGATATTAACATAGAGGGATTTACACTACATAGACTCTTACGGTTCAGATCTATATTATGTCATTTTCTAGAAACAAATGGGTCATGGAGCCATGGCAGTACACCTCAAAATATTAATAATGAATTACCTAGAGAGAAAGAAATACATTGGGGAGCCATCCAAGTATGTTTTAACTATCCTATAAAATTAAAATACAAAATAAAAACAATTTGTCCTTCCCATTCTCTGCCATCTTTCTTGCTATATTTTGGCATTAGAGTATATAAAACTATATACTTAAATATTGAAAATATCTAATACTTCTACCTGAAGATAATTTTTTTGTTGGCCATATTAATACATCCTAATATGCTCCAGGAAACTCTAGTTGCATGACAATCATGCGAAATTTGTTTCTAACATTTTTCTTCTACTTACTTGTGCAGCCATGCAAAGGCAAGTGTACATTAAAAGCCTTTTCATTCATCATTTACTTGCTTATTAATTTATTTGGGAATTAAATTTTGTTTTCATAATGATTTTTCATCTGGAAATACTGGCCTGTATAATCTTATCTCTAGTGACTGATGTTCCTTCTTTATGAGGAAATAAACTGTTAGGTTATACAACAAAGCAAATAATGAAAGAATCTGGATAAACAAGCTTTCTAAAAATAAGAGAATTCACCCTATATACATGGGCAGATTTCTAAATATTTGACAATCCTATGGCATTTAACACTAAAATTTTAAAATGTTTAAGAAAATCCAATCTTTAATGATGTTGAAAATATTTCAGGATGCTACAATCCTATAGGTCACATTAAAAATATTGGTCATCAATGTATTATATATATTTTGAAATGCTGATTATAGTGCTCTAGCCAATAAGATGCCAGATAAACCAGCTTTCACTCTACCTGTCTGCCCCATAAGAACTTTGTAGACTGAGCAAGGATACAATTCTGTTAGATCCTCTCAAAATTATAAAAACACTGAATTAGTGAAATTCTCACTTAGACAATGTAATTCTCAGTCACGTATAACCGACCTGGACATATAGAAATTCCTTTTAATAGTAATGCTGAAATGACAGATGGATTTTTTAAAGTGCCAAATCAAATAGATAACCATTGCATAAACATAATCAAGCAACAGATTTAAAATTTGTTTTTCTTTTTTTTTGGCCGTACCACACAGCTTGTGGGATTTTAGTTCCCCAACCAGGGATCAAACCCACGCCCTCCACAGTGATGACAAGGAGTCCTAAGCACTGGACCGCCAGGGAATTCCCAAATTTAGTATTTTCTTTACCTAGTAAGAACAAAAATATGCCTCCTGGATCCAATTTACATTTTTTAAAAATCAGATGATACAGAAGTCTAGGTCAATTCAATAAATTAATTAATGTGATTAATTTGCATGGACTTCTAGATTTTGTATAATACATGTATTAGTTTTCTATTGCTGCTGTAACAAATTACCACAAAATAAATGTCTCCCTGAGCTAAAAACAAGGTTGGCAGGGCTGTGTTTCTTTCTGGAGGTTCCAAGAGCACATCCCTTTTCCTTGCCTTTTCCAGCTTCTAGAGGCTGCCTGCATTCCCTGGCTCATACCCCCGTCTGCAACTTCATATAACCTAACCTATTCACATCCAAGGGTCAGGATGTGGGCATCTTTGTATGGCCAGATTCTGCCTATTGCAGCACATCAGATTTATACCAAAACCTGTAATATTCAATTCAAGTCAATATTCACCCAGCAAATTGAAACTCTCTAATACTATAACTATTATTATTATGTAGAATATAAATTAAAATGTTTTAAATTTGGATCAGATGATCGCATCTTTTCTTAATAAAGACGTCAATTTGCCGAGCCTCTGACTTCTTTCCCTTCATGCCTGCGCGAATTTGATACTAATCAACTGCTTTGCTACCTTATACCTAAATTTATCACAACTCAGTACATGGTAGATTATACACTGATAAAAGTATTAAATTCTCTTAAGACAATGTAACATATATTGCTTATTATATTTATTATGTATTATGGCAAAATTATTTATTTATTTTTAATCTGAGGATACATTTCAGACCACAATAAAAGCTTCATAGGAAAATACTATTTCTAAACATTTTGATTTCACACACAAAGAGGGATACTGGAAGAGAGATTATTAGCGTTGGCATGGATTTTGGAGATACCACATGCCATTTTAGGAAGGATATAAAGGACACTTGGCCCAGAGATCTTCACTTGACCCGTGTGAGGTCACAGGACTAATCTGAAACAGCGCTGACTCCTGATAACAGGAACGTTCTTCTCATAACTAGGCCACCGTTCAACTTATACATAAAATAGATCCAACTACAACTCTTATCACCTTTATCACATTGTAAATCAATAATTTACATCTCAAGGGATTTCACAAGATGAATTTTATCATTCTGTCCAATGACAACACACAGACTAAGCCAAGGATCAAATCCTATGCAGACCTTATGTAAATTATACAAAATTTATAAAATGCTACATAATAAGGAGAAACTTACTATGTACAAAAGGAGAAACTGTCAAGTTGACAACAAAAATGCTGGATAATAAACCTAATGTTGTAGATAATTTCCATAAGTCTAAAAGAACTTGAAAATATTGAACTTTTTAATGATAAAATACTTTCTTTTTGGTGGATTAAAATGAGAAGAGTACAAGTACTTTTTAAATGCATTTTCTGGGAGACACAAAAATGGCTTAGAATCAATACAGTTTGAGAAACATCATTATGTCAAGAATATTTAGGAATTTTGTCATTTTCCCCAAATATTTTAATACCTGCTTTATAAAAATATCAGCTAAATATACCTGTAGCCTCATCTAATGAATTACAAATATCACTCTTGAGTTTTAAACTAATTTCTTTCAAATAGTAAATATATATTCTTTATATCTTTATAAACATAGATATATAATTTCCTTCATATAATAGGACTGAAATCCGTTTTTTAAAGTTAATTCATAACTTTGATACTTAACAACGGTTGATAACTTAAAGCCTCTTAAGTTATCAACATAACTTTATTTTCTTGGTATCATAAAGGAGAATTAAAATCAACTTACTTGATGTAATAGGGCACTTTATTATGTGAAATGGATCTTTGCCATGGCAGCTGCACTGAAGCTGAAGAAACAAAGGGAGGTTATTGGAAACACTGCTTACCCAAAAGCCTTATGCTTTAATGCAAAACAACTGAACACGTTTTACAGCAAATTCAATGAGAACTGCTGGATTCCTATAATTATGAAATCTGCTAGGCCAAACAAAGAGTGGCTTTAAAGATTCATTTGAAGCAAGGAAAGAAACAATATAGTCTCAATTTCTAATGCCAACTCTAACTGAACCTGTTGATACAAATATTTTTAAATATCAAGTTTTACTGTTTACAACAATCAAAAATTAAAATTTAGTGCTATCTGGAAATTGTACTCTGTATGTATTTTGATTAAGCTAAAACCAAAGTTAATTTTACCTGGTATACCCAGATTGTAAACTAGATTTCTTAAGACTGAATTTTCCAGATCATTAATAACACTCTTCACTTTGCTTCATAGTCACAGGAATAACTATTTAGGACAAATGGCATTTAAAGAAACTCAATTATATGAATTTTAAAAAGGGAAAATTAAAATAAACATAGCCAAAGGGTTGTAAAGAACCAAGGCAATTATCTAGATAGAAGAATTCCAAATACTTATTTTTACCTGAAATGCACAGAAAATATAGTTCCCTACTTTTACACTAGACATCACTATGATTGAGATTTTATGTTTTGTTTTACTGAGGTACTAATTTTTTACAAATCCATTTACTCCTTTTTTATAAAAATATTCTTTTCCTACATTAAACCAATTATTTTAAGACTTATTAAGAAGAATTGTACATATGTAACTAGAACTATTAAGGAATTTTGGTAAATGAACTAATAAGCAAATTCAAATAAAACTTTGCAAATATCACTAGATTCTCATACAACCAGTTGTCACCAATTTTTCTTTCCTGAATATGGTATCATAATACTATCTTACTAATGTGTAGCATTCTAAACTTTGCAAAGCATTTTCAAATACATCTATTGATAAGGAAGTCAACTATGAGGAACTAAATATTAGAGGTGAAATTACTTGCCCAATAAATAAATGGCTGAGCCAAGACGTGATTTCAGGATTTCTGACCACTAGTTCAGCAATATTTCTATTCAACAATTCTTCCTCTCTTTATAAAGTATGAGCATTCCCTTCTGCAACTATGTCCATGAAAGTATAAAAGGCAGATGAAAATGTGGAACTAGGTATATTAAATTTCTCATTAGAGCCAACCTCGTTTCAGCACTGGCACCAGGCTAATAGGTCAGTTTTTATTTTGTGCCTAACTAAACAGCCTCCTTTTATAACTATGGCTAAAATCCAAGAAATACAATAAAGCCAAAGATTCTGAGCAGCAATGGATAACAATTATTAAATTTATTAATTGGGATTTTGTTTACACTTCTCCATTCATTTTAATAATTGTTTTGATTTGAATAACTTTGACCTCCTTGGACTGCCAGTGCTAGGCAATGAAAGACAATGTGCTTGAGTTTCACAATTTTTACAAGTTTCATTTCCTAATGAACAAGAGTTTGATTTTTATTATGAAAGAATGGTTGTGAGGTGAAAGTGTTCAGTTTCATCAATACTAATAAATACATATGCCTTAGAACCATAGAATCTCAATTATTTCTTAAATTTCTCTTTAATTTGGTCTTAGCATATAGCTTTACATTCTATAAAATTAAGTGTAAGCAATCTGGAGTTAATTCATACCTAATGAGTATTCTGCAAGCCCATTTATTTCATCAACATTGATAGTATCCAAATGGAAATGCATCCTGGCACCCAGGTAGACAGTACATTCCAGGAAGGACTAAACATCACTCAAAGATAGGCTACCTAAGAGCTCAGGAGTGTGAAATAGGTGTGTGTGTGTGTGTGTGTGTGTGTGTGTGTGTGAGCGGGGGGGGGGGGGGGTGGAGTAAGGGAGGGTGGAGGGGAGAGAGGGAGAGACAGAGAGACAGAGACAGAGAGAGAAAGGAACACTAGCAAGAGCTAGCTTGAGCACTAGAGAGGCATAGGACAGAAAAGTCAGGAAATGACTGATTAGGATTCTTGAAATTGTGAGAGTAAGAAAAGCCTGACCTTGAATTGAGGTAAAGCAGATTACCAACCATGACAAAGATTAAGAGAAAATATAAATGTAAGCAATTTAGTTAGAAGACACGATATTATTACTTCAGTTTTCTCTATGGCTATAGATACAAAGGTACCATAATTGGGAAAATAAGCTTTGCATTAAGTTTCAACCTTCACTTAAATTGAATTAAACAAAGTGCTTGCTTACATATGTTTGCCAGAGAAAAGGAAAGGAAAGGAATTAACATTTAGTGAAAGCATTTGTGCGAAGAACTGTGTTAAGTACTTTGTGTAACTTGATCTGTTTTCTTATTTAAACCTCAAGGCAATCAGAGGAAATAAGTATTATTATAGTAATTTTAAGATAAAGAAATTAACTTTCAGGGATTCACAGGCCTGGTAAAAGGCAGAATTAATATTGTAATCTCAATCTGGGTGACTCTGAATTCTACATTCTTTAGTTTCCTTAGCAGTGAGTGATAAACAAAGTAGGAGTTCAAATTACTTATTTAAGATCTCATGAACAGTCCATAAAATGAAAAATTTCAGTTGGAGACTACTGCATAAAAATCTACATATGTGGGTTTGGCTAAATCTGCAATACTTAACCAGAAGAAAAGCCAAGTATGATTGCAGTGAGCCTAATAAACCAAAATCTTCTCAAAGATTTGTGGTAAGTAATTTTTTTTTTTTTTTTACTTTTTAAAGTTCCAGGTGCATTTTAAACAAATATGCACTTTTTAAGGAGGAAAATTAATTAAAAAATTTAAAATATAAAAATGATTTCTTTATTGTGAAAAAGTTCATAATCTTTGCATATGGCATAGCAATGCTATGATACTATATTAGTTATTATAACAGATGGTCCAGTGAAAAACCCTAGCTAAGATGAATTAATTTTTGCTTCACTTCAAAGACTTAACCACGACCAGATTATAGAAACAATAACCAATAAGCAATATTGTCATTGATGTTGACATCTTCTTTTATATATTCATCTGATAAATATATTTATAGCAAAGAATATAGCTTCTTGAGTGAGAGTGAAATAATATGCTGATTCATTCAATTAATGAGATCAGTCAAGTTTATTGGTACTTACTAGAGAGAAAATGCTGTGAGGATGGTCCAAAATCTCTATGGGCTTCCTGAAGCTGTTTAAGGCGATCGTCCACAGAAACCTGCAAATACACACACAAGAAATAACTGGATTTCAAAACAATAACCTTAATAATATCCTTGATTTAAGTATTATAATAAATGATGCTACTGCCCAAGATATGATTGCTGGTACAGACTCCTTTGTATCTGGAATCAAAATATTGGTATGAAAATAGACCCCTTCTGACCTCAAGTAACAGTAAATAGTGCCAGGTACTCTTCCAAGTAGTTTAAATGAATTAATTCTTTTAACCCTCACAAAAATCATACTGGGTATTACTCATTATTATCATTGTTTTATACATGAAGATATTGAGATAGAAAGAGGTGTCCAAGGACATAAAGTTAGTATGTGGCAATGCTAGTATTCATACCCAGCCCATCTGATGCCAGAATCTATGCCTTAGTCAAGGCATAGATTGTTATTAGTCAAGGCAAGTTAAGTTATTCTACATTTAACTCAAAAGCGTAACATTCTAAAGTATCTAAAGTCAGGATGTGGTCATGGGGGTCAGTGGCTACTCATCTCTCTTTTGTAAGGAAGGTGGTAAAAAGGGTTATGGGGAGCAAATGAAAAAGAAGTCTAAAATATTCCAAGGGAAAAAACAGACAGATGAATAGATAGATGATAATGATGATGATGAAGATTGATAGATAGACAGATAGATAGATAGAGATGGAGAGTGAAAGGACATATGAATTCCTCCAAATTCATGTCCATCATCTTGATTTGGAAGTATTCAAGTAGATACCAGCTGAATGATATACTCTATATATTTTTTAACCACATTCTTAGCTCTCTATATTTTGAAAATGCAGAGTTGGTACCCTGAGAAACTAATTGCAAATCAATAACAATTGCACACAGCCTTACTGACATTTCCGTTTCCTTTTCCTGGTCTTTGTCTAGTAATGCTAGTCAGGTGTTTCGCTTAGATTGCCAATCTTATTTTCAGCTGCCTTTAAATGGAACGTGTGTCTCTGGCTCACTGGGCACCTCTAGTTTCTCCTGGTTAGCTATTTAAATTACATTAGCAGGTACTTTGTTTGTTATGGCCAAAAAGCATTCAAACCCCACACTTTTACATTCCAGAGGAGAACACAAGATGCTGCTCTTGAAATTTAACACTGTTGTCTTCCGGCATAAATTGTGCTCCTCTTGTTCAATCAGCAGCTAACATCTGAGCTCGAGTGGTTACCAGGCTCAGAGATCAGGATGAAAGAATACACATCCTTTTTCATGCATAACGTATTCCCTGACTTCCAATCTTTGCAGATAGTAATAACAGAAGCAGAGTGGGAAGGGAATCAAGATGGACCACAGGAATACCTACGTGAAGATAATGAATTAGAGAAAGGAAGCAGAAGAAATAAGGAGTACAAATCAAATGCTTTTGTGTTCTACTCACTAGAAAAGCATGTATGAGTTTAACAGATCCTGCTTTACTAATCCTAGATTATTAATATTCTTTTCAAAGACAGAAAAGACTGTCTAATACTATACACTCATTTATTACCTCTTCAATTTCATGAAGAAAATATATAAACCATTGGGTGGTTCAACATTTGAATTAATTCAGCACCTATCATGCTATAAAATATTATACCTTTAAACTAAAATGATTTTATGTGCTACCTCAAAATTACATATTTATCTTGTTATATATCACATCATTTTAGGTACAAAATATAGAGAAAGATTAGTAAGAATTATTTTTTCAATCTTCCACTTAAACTATCCCACTACTTTTCAGGGGGAAAAAATGATTATTATGACTCCTAGAAACTGGCCACTAAATGTGATACAGCTCCACAAAGACTGAGACAAAAACTACTGACTGGCACATGTGGTGACTTGCAAATGCTGATACTTAGTAACACTCAGGAGGACTCTTCTTGGTTTGGCTCTTTTAAATCTGAGATGCACAAGTTAGGCCTAGTCATTAGAACAACTGCATTAGAGCAACTAAGATCTAAGGGCTAAAGGTAAACACCACTGCAGTAAAGTATGCTAGCTGGAAAAAATGAGCAAGATACCTAAATAGCAGGCAGAGGAAGAAGAAGGATGCGGACTTTCTTAACTTTTCAAAAGAAAAAAAAAAAAAATACAGGATTAAAGTAAGAAAAATGACTCCTTTATGAGCCATTATGGAAAAAATGTTTCTGTGACCTACAATAGGTTTCAATTACTGTGATTTATTTGACCTTTTGCAATTTTCTATCATATGAAGAGAACATCATAAAATTACATTAAAATCTATATTCATAAATAAATGAGGCCTTTGGGTTCAAGATACTGAAAGACAACTGATGTCATCACAGGCTAGAAATCCATTATCGAATACAACCCATAAAGAAAGAGAAAAGGATCACAGGTGGTAGAACAGAGAGGGAGGGCTTAAAGACCAAAGTGTAAGCCTGCATTATGAAGAGGAATCAGCTGACACCTGCAAAAGTTTCCATCGCATATTAAGGTCATCCAACTGGCGAGACATCTTTAGAGATGGGTGCAGGTCAAGTGGAGACAACTGACTGGATAAATCATTCACTGTTTTAACTTTTAAGTTGATTGGTGCAATTTCTTCTCTAAATGCCTGGAAGAAAAGGACAAGAATAATGTCATCAGAAAAGAATATAACAAAAGCTAGTATTCCATATTTCCTTAAAAAAAAACCCAAAACACCAAGACCAGCTAAGAGGCCATAACTATAGCTGCCCACTCAATAATAGCTGACTCAATTCAGGTCTTGAGCAACCAGGACCACCAGCCAAAGAATCACCCTTTATAAGCCAGAGAATCTAAATAGATGCACGAAGAGAAAAATTATAATGCAAACTCATTTAAATGATTATGTATTTCTTTCAAATTTTTCATGATATGCAATTTAATCTGGAAAATGTTTCCCACTTTTATCCATTTTACTAATTTCTAGTCTTGATTTTATCTTTAATTTTCTTTCATATTTTCCTTTTTTAATATGGATACCTTAATATTTTTTCACCTGATGCAACAACTTGATTTGAACTCTTTCCATTTAAAATTACGTTAGACAGTGGCCGGTAAAAAAAAAGCTTTCCAAACCACAAAATCTATGCATATTATATACTCATAGATTTATATATTTATATATCTCTTTCAAAGTCATTTATGACCTCTCTTTGCAGTTAAAGGTAGGCCAGGAAGAGCAGGGTCTATCAGAAAAGAGGTAGATGAAGCTTAGAACTGACAAATTACAGTTCCGAGCACAGTAAGAGAGCTGTTATAAGTGGGGATTGAAGGGGTGTACGTGAAGAGGGGGAAAAAAAACAAAAAATATTTCAGGTCAATGACAGTGATATGTCCTGTGAGAATGAATAACAAAATAATGAAAACACTAAGTTTTCTCCTTTCTCCACATAATTCCAACCCCCTCTATTTTCATGTATCCTTTTCCCCACAAAGTCTTTGCTTAGATCCAACCCATCCCTTAAAAAACTCACTGGAGTGCCTGACCCATTGGGAAGATTTCCCAGAGGTCTTGCCCTCCCCAGCCCTAGCTGCAGGCCCCGCCCATGTGCTCCTCAGCATTCTACCTGCCACCTCCAACCTAGCCAGGATTTCCAGGCTGCACATCTCTGGACACACAAATCAGGTTTTACGGTGGGAGACATTCTTGATTGTTTGGTGCCATATGAACCACTTGTTATAGATTTTAAACATCATTTCTTATCAGAGCTCTCAGTTTTTGGTATTGTAAGCATTCATATTTTAATGCCCCCCCACCCCCCATAGAATGGAAGCTTCTTGAGAATGGACAATCTCCAGTACTCAGCACAAAGTTTGCAATACAAGAAGGGCAGAGTCCATTTCTAATGATGAAGGCTCAAAAAATGGTACTTGAGGCAAGATTAAGCCAATATGGAATTGGGAGCAGAACTGGGATATTAAAAGAGAACAGCATAGTTTTAACTCTTTGGTGTGTCAAAAATTAATCATGTACCAAACTTACAGGTATTAGGTGTTATCAACATACTGTTAGCATCAGCTCTCAAGTTTCAGCATTTCTATAATCTCCACCCCTTGAGACTAGGCCTATGTCTATGAGCTCCCTTTCTTCTCTTTCATCACTCCAAGTTTAGCTAATGAATAATAGGTATCAAAGTGCTTTGAAGGCTATAAAGTTTTATTAAAACACTACAATATTAATTTGACTTCCTCCTTATGCTTATAAAAAGAAAACCTCTCTAACCACGTCCCAGTTCCCCCTTTTATAACATGTAAAGGCTAGAAATAATCATTATGGTTGGTAAACATCAAAATAATATTAAGAATATGACCTTATTTTTAAAAAGAAGATTAATTTTAGGTAAATCTGAGAATATGTTTCAGCATTTCAAAATTCTTGAATATGTCCAAAAACCATGAGGAAGGTCAAGCTGGAGAGTCAGAAGAACAGATCTGGAGCCCAGAGACAGAGTGAAAGATATGGACTTTGGGGGTAACTGTGTAAATGACACCCGAAACAGTGAGCATGGAAGTCAATGTACAGAAAGAAATATCACTAGAACCCTGAAGACACCAGCATTTCAAAGTCAGGCCTGGAGATGGACATTTGGGATTCAGCTGTAAATAAATGATGCCTGAGGTTGTGGGGTTAGGTAAATTACTCTGTAATATAGCATAAAGCAAAAAAAAAAAAAAAAATTAAGAATCAGGTAGAAGAAGGGAAGCCCATGAAGATGTGAAAATTGCTGCAGCATGGAAGGGATTCAGAGTTGTGATAGTTTTTCTCCATGACTGCAGATGCTGGCCTTTCATGGATGACAGAATGTGTACAAATAAACGGATTCACAAATACAGTTCAACGAGAAAAGCAGATATATGATAACAGAGACATTATAGGTCTAAAGAATTCATAATTAATATAGAAGCATGGGACAGAGAGAGGGGTGGGAAAAGAGAATTTTTCAGTCTGGACTTTGAAAAGACCTGAGTGCCCTCAGATTCAGTTTGAGACCAATTACAGAACTCAAATCTTTCACGGTTTCTTCAGTTATGACTTTACATCATACACTAATAATCAGCTTTTAAAATCAATATCTTTGTATTTTGAAGGTATTAACGATTAAAAATGAAATGCTAGAAAATATTCTCAGATTTATATAATTTTAAATAATAACCAGTTTTATTTCAAAAGATGGGGACAGTTTTTTAAAAATTATAACTTCAAGACAGATTTTTTTTAATCTTATAGAAGAAATTTTTTTTCCCCTCTATAAAAATGCTTTTTCTCTTACAAGCCACAGGTAAAACCATTAAAAGTCCTTACACAGGGCTTCCCTGGTGGTTCGGTGGTTAAGAATCTGCCTGCCAATGCAGGGGACACGGGATAGAGCCCTGGTCCGGGAAGATCCCACATGCCACGGAGCAACTAAACCCGTGCGCCACAACTACTGAGCCTGCGCTCTATAGCCCGTGCGCCACAACTACTGAAGCCCGCACGCCCAGAGCCCGTGCTCCGCAATAAGAGAAGCCACCGCAATGAGAAGCCCGCGCACAGCAATGAAGAGTAGCCCTCGCTCATTGCAACCAGAGAAAAGCCTGTGCGCAGCAACAAAGACCCAGCGCAGGCAAAAATAAAATTAATTAATTAAATAAATAAATAATAAAATAAAAGTCCTTAGACAAACAATGCATTTTAGGTTTAATTTTGTTTTTGTGGTCCAGTGTTTTATGGTAATGAGGAATCTTTCTATTAAGAAAGTTTATCTTTTGGTTTTTAAGAGCTCCAAATTAAGGGGCTTTCTAAAATAAAGCAAATTTTAAAATGGTTTCAGATCTGTTGTATGTTCTGGTATAAAGAACCAATTTATCATGTTTTGGCTGCACTTTCCTATAGGAGAATAAAAATCTATGTGGTTTTCTTTGCTATGAAAGCAGAAACATCTGTTAGTGTTAAAGGCGCTGACCGGCAGCCCGTTGGCAGATGTGAATCCCAGCCCTTCTCCTGTCAGAGGTGTGTATTCTGCAAATAAGAATGATTAAGGATAATTTTAGGAAGTTAAAATTATTTGATTACCCTAAAAGATTTTCTTTTCCAGTTGCTTTGGCATATTTAATAATATTTGGCAATAATCAGAACTTATTTTCACCTGCCTATAGCTTCACTGGGATTGGGGTATACTTTAGAGCACATGTAAAACACCCCGGACTTTGCGTCAATTTTACTTGGTTTAAAGAGACTTGGGTTTTATTTTCTTTTTTCCTAATAAGATGTTAAAATATCTTAATCCACAGTTTATTACTTTGTCTTAAATATTAGCTGTATTTTTCCTAGCTTTCCCACATAAGCAAAAATTTAAACAGAAGGATTTGGATGCAGAGATGTGTAATTTCTTCAATCAAATGGGATTAACAACTCCCAAATTTTTAGTCCAGATATAATTTCATTTTTCCCTCAACACTAGTCATCCTGTATTAAAAACTGATGCTTTCAAATTCAAATGGGTAAATTCTTGCTCCAACCAAGAGGCATTTTTGCAAACCAATAGAACATACTTTTCGTAAACCATTGGCTTAAAGATTTTCAGTGTTTAAAAATCATCTTTTAAAATACAAGAAGTGTGCAACTTCCAAAGAACCTATCCTAAAAGGTTTTATTTTCAGTTTGTTATTTTAACTCAGATTCAATTATGGAAAAGTTTTTTGGATACTACAGTCACAGGAAGAAGCCTACTTAATTCACAGGGCCACTGGAAACATGTATATTTACAATGAAAGATGGCACCCCAATACTCTTTCAGTAATTAAAATTTTTGGTTGAAAATTTAATACGTAGCTTTTAAAGATTCAAATTCAAGTAGCTGATCAAAGTTAAGCTTAATTATATTATTATGAATGAGGTCTCTACAATGAAAGAGAAGAGCAAGAAAGAAATCATGAAAACTCCACCACTTCCTAGCTGTGTGGGCTTGAGCAGTATCTGCAATGTCATCATTTGTAAAATGGACATAATAATAATACTTATCTTGATGGGTTGCTGGGAGGATTAAAAGAGATACCAATGTAAACTGGCTAAGAACAGTTCTTGGCACCAGTAAGCATCAGTAAATGCTATCTATTATTATTATTCTTATGTCTACACATATATTTATTTACTGATGTAATTTGCCTGAGTAGAATTCAGTTAATTTCCTAGACCTTTCTTCTCTTTTCCTATTCAGCCACAGGCGAAACAAAGGGATAGTATTATCCAATATCTGTGCACAAAAGATGTATATCTTTTGCAATAAAAATTTCATTCATGATATTGATATTGTCAGCCTGATTTTTCATCCGTTTATCCTTTGATTTGATTCATGACTACCTAGTATATAGTTTACTATGCTACTAAAAACCTAATACACTCTAAATCTGTTATTTGTGTCTTTTATTGCCTAAATTCCATTAACTGCTTTTCTGGATATGTTCTACAATACGGGAGCCAAAGGGAATCTAGACCAGAGGTCTAACATCCTTAACTTTGGGCAATACCTGATTACAAACAGAATTTATAGCTAAACTAATTCTTCATTACATATCCAGACAATAAGATATAATTAGCAGATAAGAACTCCCAGGAAAACAGTATACTTTTGATTAAACTTCTAAATCCAACTGGCGATTTAAAAAGGAACCTGCCAGACTACACCACGTGGATGCCATTCTGTAAGATCCAGGCTGTGAGCAACACCATCAAAGAAACAATTCAGTTTCTTCAACAAATACATTGCAAAGAAAACAAACAAAAGATAAATGGGAAATCTGGAGATTAAAAGGGACTTTAAAATATTCTTACAGAGACTTCCCTGGTGGCGCAGTGGTTAAGAATCTGCCTGCTAATGCAGGGGACACGGGTTCGAGCCCTGGTCCAGAAGATCCCACATGCCGTGGAGCAACTAAGCCCCTGTGCAACAACTACTGGGCCTGCATTCTAGAGCCCACGAGCCACAACTACTGAGCCCATGCGCCACAACTACTGAAGCCCACGCGCCCAGCGCCCGTGCTCCGCAACAAGAGAAGCCATTGCAACGAGAAGCACGCGCACCGCAAGGAAGAGCAGCCCCCCCCTCGCCACAACTAGAGGAAGCCCGCGCGCAGCAACAAAGACCCAACGCAGCCAAAAAAAAAAAAAAAAAAAAAGACCCAACCTCAGTAATATAATTAAAAGTCCTCTGCTGTATTATTAAAAAATAAAAAAAAAAACTCAACAAAAACAGGCAAAACTAACTTATATTGTTTAGGGATGCACAGCTGGGTGAAAACGTATAAAGAAAAGTAAAAGTAAATTATTGTAGAAGTCACCTTAGTCGTTATTTTGGCGGGGATGGGGGTTCTGATGGTGAGGGGCATATGGAAAACATCTATTACGTCTGGAAAAGCTCTATATTCTGATTTTGGTGGAGGTCGTAACAGTGTTGGCATTATAACAATCCCTCATAACAGTTTATATATGTGGCTCTCCTTATTTGTGTTATATTTAACAATAAAGGATTTCTTAAATCCTTTATCTGAGGCAGGGATGCTGACCATGGTTTTCTCAATGTGGTCCTGCAGCGAGTCGATAAGCAAGTCTCCCACAGGCTTCCAGCCATTCCGCACGGCCTCCGCCTCCTTCAGGTCAGCATCGAGCTCATCCATCGCTCCCTGCAGGTCTCTGAGCTTCTCCAACGCCTTGTCCACTTGCTTTTGCCAATTGCTAGTAACAGCATTTAGACTTTCCCACTTCTCTTTGACTTCAGAAGACTGCTTACGCATGGCTTTGGCAATCTTTTGGGCTCTCTCCTCAGGAGTCAATTCTGTGGTTAAAAAAAAAAGAAAGAATATTTGGATGCTTGCTCAACTCTACATTCTTAGAGCCAAGTGTGAATCACCTTTTGAAGGGTTGCTACCAGCGTACGCTAGCCACGGTAAGAAAAACTGTTTCCATACTTCCTCCACTGATCCCTGCTACTTCTCCAAAGAAGAAAAGAGCTACTCAGAGTAAAAGTGGCCCAGTGGTTTTGGTGACTTCTGAATTTTAATGTATTTGCAAACCTTGAAATGTAACAAGATAACTCAAGAAATAAAACAGTTTTTCTTTAACATAAATTAATTACATAAAATCCAGAGACAGCTTTTCATTAGTTTTTCTTTGTCCTCAGAGAAATGGGAATGATAACTGGGAGAGAAATAGCTTTAAGACATGAGGAAAAACTCTGAAAAAATAAGATTAATTTATCGTGTTACAAAAAAATACAACTGAAGACAAATAACATATCTTAGGTACTTCATCATCGCTGAATCTTTAATACAAGGCATTCTTTGTAGCCCAGAAGTGTAGCACGTCCACAAATATTTCAACAAGAAGACAGCAAGGCTTCAAGGACCACCCTAAATATTTAATAGAGCAAGAGGGCTTCCAGAATGTCTGAAATAAGGTAGACTTTTCAGACAGGAAAGGGCAGGCATAATGCAAGATGCTGCCACAGGACAGGGGCAGGAAGAAAGAGTAAGAGTCTAGAAGACAAGCAAAGGGAACGGACAGAAGTCAAAGTCAAGTTGAAAGCCAAGGGTCAGAAATATAGTGATGAGAAGCTGGCAAGACAAGGGCAGGGGAACTTGATGGTCATAGAGCAGACACTCTCAAAACAGGTTAAATAGATCCCCAGCTAAACACTCCTGGGCCTCACTACCCTCAACACCGCAGGATGCCTCCTTTCCTCTCTAGCTGGTTTGATGGTTGTCCTAAGTGTCCCCTGGACAATAGAGAGGCAAGTCAGAAACATACAGTCAAGGTAAACTGTACATTAATTTAAGATAGAAGTGCATATTCTTCTTTGTGATAACATCCCATCTTTTAGTATCAATCACATTAGCAACATCCACTTCCCCTCAAAACATTCCAAACCATTCATAAAATGCACTGAAGTTCATCAAACTTCTGGTAAGATGAAATTCATGGTAAGATGAACTGAAGCAAGCTCTCCTAAACTGTAACTTTCCTACGCAACATAAATTTGTCTGCCTGTCTTTATTTAAATATTATTTAAAAGTCAAAGGGACAGAACATTTATTTTTATCTAAGTTTCCAGAAATTTCGAGACCTCAATATTTAGATGAAAGCAGCTATAATAAATCTCTGGGAACTACATGCATGATGAAGAGTTTAGCAACCACAGAACTCCGAGTGTGCTGCTGAAAGGCTGTGAGGCTACACAGAAACATGACCAATCCCGTCAGCTGAATTGATTACAAGAAGAGACAATGTTATGATAAGTAGACAGGCGGAGCATACCAGTAAAAGATAAATAAGGAAAAGAAGTGAGTTAGAGACCCAGCTTCAAGGAATGTTTAGGCTCAGATACAGTCCAGTACAACAGTGATGGGAGGGAGTCGAGAATCCTGGAAAAAAGCCCTAAAACTTATAATATGTCAGGATTTCAAGTTTAGGAAACTTAGAAAAAACTTTGTAAGGAAAGGTACATCATTAAAAGGGCAACTTTATTTAAATCCTTAAGCCTTCAAGATTTTTTTATAAAATGAAAAATATGTAATATTAATACGATCCATATTTTATATACATATACCATGCTCTGTGTAAGGTGAAAAAAATCATCCTTAGCCTGATAAGAAAGGGAGTTGATAATTTTTATGATGGTAACACCTGAGTTTGTTAATTAGTCACTTCAGCTTTTTCAAAGATATATTTTAAGCACTCATGTTTTACTGACTTTTGTAAAAAAGAAATACAGTGCCAATTTCAGAAGAGACAACTTAATTATGATGATTTTCCTCTGGATAAAGTAAAAACTGTTTCTAAGTCAGTCACTGAATAACCTGGCAGGGAGACATACGGCTTCTTTGTCCTGTGACAAAATACCCAACACTGGCTGTGACTTTTTGTCTTCACTTAATGTAAAATCTTTTGATTGAGCGCAGTCCTTTTGTACTATTTATAATATAATCCCCACTCAAGCAGCTACTCAGAAGAAAAGTTCTACGTTCAATTCACCATCTGTTTGCCAGAAAGGAAGCATATTAACTAATCACAGAGTCAGAATAAAAGTGCTTCCTGTTGCAGCAGCAATCTCAGTTTAATGCATACTTTAAACCAAGAACAGAGCGAAGTAAAAAGCCAAACACAAACTTTCCAGGATGTTTGTGAAACAGGTAATAAGAAGCAACATGTGAAATCCGAAGTTATGAGTTTGGGGTAAGAAAATAAAAAAAAGGAATTAAAACAGCAAGAGAGCATAAAAGATGAAAATAATAAAGGGATATCCCAACATTAAAAAAAAAAAATCCTCCTGTTACTTGAAAATCAAGGACAAAGTTTGCTTCAAATTTTCTGAATGGATACTTTGCAATAAATTTTAAGACCCTCATGCAAGAGTGGAGAATCTTCTGGACCAGTGGTTCTGAATTCTGGTGACATATTAGAAACCACCCTGACAGTTTGACTGTTTGCTTGCTTGTTTGTTTTTAAATGCTGATCCCCAAGGACGAAGTATTAAAAGATCCTGGTTTAGTTGGTCAAAGGTGAAGGGCGGCATGGATAAATTTTAAAAAGCTCCCCAGGTGACTGTAACGTGTTGCCAGAACGGAACACCACCAGCCTACTGGCTTATAAATTGATTTCTCTGGTCACTGCTGTTGAAGCTGGACAGAGTGTTTCCAATCCAGTGAGCTGCTCTGTCATTCCCACGTAGAGCAGGGCACTAACTACTGAAGGTGGGAGAGCGAATGAAGATCAGTGATAAGAGGGTAATCTAATTTGCATTTGAAAAGGCAGTAATAGAGGCTAATCAAGAGACAGAGGAAACAGCAGGATAAAACCAAGTAAATTCAGTGACAGTTCACAGACCAGAAGCACTTTTCCTAGGTCACTTTCCTACTCCCTGGGTGTGTGTGTGTGTGTGTGTGTGTGGATGTTTCTGAGAGAGAGTACTTTGTTTCACTCTTCATTCTCCCATTCTTCTCCCATCACACCTTCTCACTTATCTGGCCAAACTCTGAGGATGGAATTGTATTTAATTTTTATATTTATATTTATATTACATAGTATATATAGTATAATGTGATATGATGTATTATAAATATTAACATATTTACTTTATATTTATATAATTAAAATAGCAATTTTTTTATTGTGTTACAAAACATTTAAGGAAGAGTAGATAATTATCTTTAGGAAGAAGGAAGAAGAGAGAGGAACAAGGAATGACCAATCCTGAAGTTTTCTTTCTCGTCCGGCGGTTTTTAGTCTTCAAATATGCAAATTAATTGCATGGCATTTACACCACTCTCTCCTTTCTACCCTGGGGAGAAAGACTCACATGCTTCAGTGGAATACAGGTGGAACACGAACCTGGACCAGAAGCAGAGACTAAGACTTGCAATCAGCACTGCTCCCATCCTGCCCTTGGCTCCTAGATGACCTGCTCATCCCAGCTTTATCAAGTGGGAACCCTATTTTCTCATCTGGGGAAACATTTTACACTAAGGGCCTCTTTTACCTCTGAAATTCAATTATATAAGAAAGGCAAAGCCGCTGTATGTCTCCAAGAAATCTTATAATAGAGGAGAAAAAAAACCCTCCTTTTGTGTGCCTATAATTTTTTTTTACATTTAAAAACATTAAAGTATATGTTCCTCCTATGAAATAATGTACAAATCGATTAGAATCAGCCCAGTTATTTTAAATAAAGATTTTCCATATTTATCGTATTTCCTTTCTCTATTACAGAATAGACACATAATCTCCATAGTGACTTTTTAGAGTCTAAAGCCTTATGTCATGCATGTTTGTTCTTTTCATCTTGGTTTTGCAGTACTCAGTCTAGAGACTAGTATGTCCTCAATATATATAATTACTGAATTGAAATTTTCCATTTTCTGAATGGAATTTCCAGCTTTACTCTTTATTGAGAATATTCAACTTCATAATTTTAAGTGGAAATCTTCCCACTTGTTTTTTCTTCCTCCTTTCCAAACCCATGACAGCATTTATATTAAAAACAACAACAACAAAAAAAAACACTTTTTTTTTTTTACTGTGAAAGAAAAGGATAAACCTTACAAAGTCATTTCAAGTATGGTAATTCCATCTTATTTGTACTGTTTGCTTATTTTTTACATGTATCTATAATCTTATTGTATTTCATCAAGAGAGGAAGAGGAGATATTAAGACAAACAAGTATAGGAAAAAATTCTCCAGAGTAGCATTTTCACCCCATGGACAATATGGTGCAAGGAAAGATTTGTTCATAGGCCAATTCCAATACTAATTAGTTATATAATCATAGATATATTCCTTATCTCCTTGAACTTCAGTTAATATCTATAAAGCTACCGATACATGCCTGGCACACAGAAAAGCTTCAACAGAGGTTAATTTCTTTCATTTTTAAAATGATTTTGTTACTAAGTCTGGGAGGTTTAGATATCTCTAGAGATTTTCACATAAGCAAACCAAGTTGATTAGCCAACAAGAATTCACAGGAAAAAACAAAGCATTCCTGTACATCTAGAGACTAGACCTGACTTACTCTCACTCTCCGTCTTCATCCCCACTCCATTTTTCTCTCTCTTCTTCGTGACCAAAAGATGCTCCTGATTCAGATAATGCAAAACATATTCTCCTCAAATTTTCTGATTACATGATTAAGATCAACTTAATCTGTCTGAAATGATCAGTGTTGAAGAGGACCCTGCCCACTTCCTATACTGTATGATAACTGGTGACAATTCATTAGGAACCAGATTAAAAGTACACCATCAAGTGCCATCAGCTGATTACTACAATATTTCTAATTATTTTCATCTAATAAATTATAAAGATGACAATAGTAAGAGGCTACCCAAAGTAGATTAACCTGATAATGTGTAGCCTAAATCTTTCAGTAGGAATATGATAAAGATGATAAGGATCCATCCATGCTGCCAACGAACTTGTCAAACACTTAAGGGGAAAAAAAAGATCGTGGACAGATATATTTAGGGAAAAGCAAGAACTCCAAAGTAAAGAGATTTAGGGAACATCTTCCACAGATACCAAAATATAAGGTATTAATGGGGGTTATGGGTGGAGGTGGGATGGATGGAGATAATAGGAATATAGACCACATCATGGAGAGAGATAACCAGCACTTCTGACCAGAAGTCAATCAAGGTTGAGCTAGAGTTTGAATATTTTAATGTTTCACTCTTCCTATAAAGTGGGCCAAAGTAAGTAAACCCAGCACTGAGCTAAGGATGAAGCATGAAGAGACCATTAAGAAGGTTAACCTCCAAGGAAAAAGGTAGGAACAGCAGAAAGGCCATGGAACAGAACTAGCTAAGCCACATGAGATCCATTTTCTGTAATGGAACATTCCCTGAATTTCCTCACACTAATGGCAGTTTTATAATTTATTCAAGTCAGTTTTGAGTGCTGGACAGCAGCAGACAGGTCACTGATGGTCCTGAGAAGGGAGAATAGAAATTGGGAATGTAAGTGCCAGGTAGGCAAGTGTATGTTTTGTTCACTGCTGTCTCCCCATATCTAGAATACTACCTGGCACATGGTAGGCATTCAATAAGTACTGATCAAATGAATAAATAGATCTATGTTCAATATCTTTGTTTTGATAAAAAAAAAATTTACCTTTAAGATCAAAGGACAGTGCTCTTCAATTAAAAGTCTCGCATTTCTGGCCACACCACTGCCCATCTCTCCCCAGGCTGCTTCCCTGAGGAACATAGCCGCTAATGATCCATCAACGTACAAAAGAAGTCCTGGGCTTTCTATTCAAGATTAGCCATTCTTACGAAAGAAGTTAGGCATGTCTTAGGTTTATGTACTGCCAAAATAAGTGAGAAGTTTAAAGTGGAGAATTTATGCCTTGGCTAGGATTATACTTTTCAAAGATAGCAAACCCTCCAATTCACTCGTGAAGACTCCAGCTCTCAAGAGGAACAGCAACAACAGGAAAAGAGGAACACACCACACTGAAAGCGTTTAGTCTCCTCCTATGCTTTATGTTTAAATCAGAGTGACACTCCAGATGTTGATTTCAATAAAATACATACATGTAAATTATTGCCATCTTTTTTTACGAGGCACATGTGATTTATGGATGGCTGTAATGGTGATTAGAGACCATAACAGATAGTAAACAATTAATTTAAAATGCTGTGTCCATCAAACTAACCTTTGTTATCATATAATTCTTCATCAAGAATGTTGATTTATTTAAATTGAATTTCACTATGATGGTATTCATTAGCATGCAAACAAGTTTGTGAAATTTTTATCCAATCAATACGCTTACTCAGCCGGCTCATTATATTTTAGGAAAGTTGAAGACTGGATTCATTACATCCATTCATACATTATGGAACCTTAAAATGGGAAGGATCACACTGGATCTCTGTAGTTAACACTGGAAATGAAAGTAACATTATATTTTTCTGTGTTTTTTCATGCATTATAACTTTACTAATCTAATTTGGACTTAACGAAGCTAATTAAATTATTGCCTTGGTCTATAGGCCTGAAAGCAATTATTATTCCTTCAAGTTTTTTTATGAAAATTAAAAAGACAAAGTCTAATATTGCCTAAACACCTTCTCCCTTGGTGCTAGGAAATCAGTGAACTGGTATATCATTCTATTAAGCAGCCTAATATTGCAGAAAAGGAAAAGTAAGAATGAAGGGAAAAGCATATTAATTATTGCATGAAATTTTTATAAGTAGAGGAATACAGAAAGCAAAATCTTATTTTTACTGATTATCTAGAAGTGCTTTGATTATTGGGGTAGTTAAGATAGTATGCTATGATGGTTCAGGGCATCAAGGGTTGTGACAAGCCTGAGTTGGTGTTTCAGCTCTGTCACATGGGTGACAGTAGGCATCCAAACATCTCAAAGTCTCAGTTTCCTCATCTGTCAAATGGGTGGTAACAGTACGTATACCTCAAAGAGTTGTTATGAGAATTAAAGGAAACGGTGCCTGGAACACTGTAGGATGCTGATAAATGTTGATTTGTTGTGAACATCTATGTTGACTAACATTTCTCTCTTCTCCCTTCCTTTTTTGGGCATTGATTCCTCCTCCATCTAACATGATGCTTATAAAGGGGGTCTGCCAATCCCAGAAGACCCTGAGCGCCATGTTACTCAAGCTGAGTGAGTTGTTGCTCTCTCTTGGAATGTGCTGGATCTAAAGAAGGGTTTTCCCTCCCTGGTATGTGGTTGTGAGGTATAAGGTCATAGGAAAGCAAAGAAAATGAAAACTTGTGGAGAGAGGCAGAAAGGAAGACATGGAGAAAGGCTCTGACTGCCATTTCGATTCCTGTGGCCAGCTGTGTCCTTGCCTTCACTGTAATTTGGTTATGGGGGCTAATACATTCGCCCATGTGCCTACACTTATGGAAGCTGGCTGTCATTTACAATGAATGGGGTTCTAATTAATAAAGCAGTTATTAGGGAAACAAAAAATGCCCTGGGGAAAAACACTCATGAGTTTTACTACCTAATTACTTAGGTTAGGTTATGTGTAATTTGGCCTCATTTTATGAGATGCAAGGAAATAATTATTGCCATCTTTTTTATGTAACCTTATGCTATACTGAGAATCAATATAAAAGTAATTTCTAAACTCTATGATAATTTCACCTTTTCACTCATTTAATGATCATGAAATTTTATTTGCACAAGTTTGCTAATACTGGCACAAAATGGACTGACATAGTAGACCGAAAAATGTCATTTATTACTTCTTTGTTGTATCATAAAATATATGAGATTTCACATAGGTGAAAAATACTCCTAATTGGCTTTCTAAAATATTATGAAGCATTTAATAATTAAAAGAAAACAGTATACTCTGAGTTAAAATATTAACTACTACTAAATACACACACAGCTGTCAAAGACCAAAGAGGAAGAACACTAATCCATACATACTTTTTTATCTGAAAGGTTTACTATTAGCCATTAATCACAGGTACAATCGTATACAACTATAAAAAGCTGTGTATGAATAAACAACACACATACACAACTATAGACACTACATACAACTATGAACACACTAAAGCAATAGCTGCTTTTTTTTTCCTCTATCATTTAAATGAAACAAAATAAATTAAGTAACTTCACCAGGCTGAAAAAGAAATAATGTTCAGACAGCCTGCAGTAAAATAATAGTTGTAGTAATAGTAACGCCTTGACTGGAATAAATTTTAAAGAAGACTCAAGGGGAAATTTATGAACAAAAAAATGCAATCTTTTTTTGTCTTAAAATTAAAACCTGAGCAGAGGAAAATAGTTTTTCTACACCCACATATATAATCATTTGTATAATTTTCTAAACACTGTTAGAGGTGAAATATCCTATTAAAGTGTTAATTTAGTAATCGATACCATAGCCTCAACTCATAAAATGTGTGTGTGTGTGCACATCTGCATACACACCTGCCTGCATCTGTGTGTGTGGTAGAGAGGGGGACGTAGACATAAGGCTCTAACTCCCCTGTGCAATTTTGACTTTTAACCTAAGCTGCAGGTAACGAACATGTGAGAAGGCACGTGTATTCCCTGACTACCTCAAGAGGTGTTCGGGCTGTCTTGGACATCTACTTTCACTATGCAGCTGTGTGGTTTTCAAAGGAATTGAAATCTGGGACTGAGAACAGCAGGGAGGTTGGGTGAACAAGGAAGAAGCCAAGAAACATTCATGCAGGGTTAAGAGGCTCTAGACACTGAAAGTCAAGAAGGAGCTAGGAGGTCAGTGGCCAGTGAGCAGAGAGAAAGAGAGAGGAGATAAAAATGAAAGGATGAGTTGAAAGCCAGACAAAAATCCAGGGGTTAAGGAGAGTCACCAACATAGAAGCTTAGTGCTCTGTCCCTCGATCTACCCTACATTAGCTGATGACCTTGGTCAGCACCACAATATTTTCTTAGCCTTTGTATTTTTATTTAAATTTTTTTAAAAAAGGCATACTGTATGATCTGCTCAACTCATTGAGATAGTTAGGAGAATACAAAAGTGGTATGAGAAGTACAAATACAAAGAACAATGTGAATAATGATGAGACATTTGTTGTTCCACTGTTCTACTTTTTAACAGATATAAACCAGGTGGTTAAAATCAAATGAGAAACAATTCAACTTCACTAAGAGGAAATGTTATACACTGACATGACACAATTGAAATCCAATTAAGTAGTTCCATATCACTCAAGATAAGGGAACTATTGACAAAGTTGTGAACTGCGTAAAATTTCTGTAATTATTCAGGTAATTTTAGTCTGATTAAAAATTATGTTGACTTAATAACCATTTATAAGCGGAATGAGTAATTCTGGGTAGCTGAGTGATCCAGAGAGCTACATTTCATTCATTTAACCTGATTTTTTTTTTTACGGTTGCCATCTTGGAAGGAAATTTACTAAAATATAGTATAAACTCCTACGTCTTCTCTTAACTGATTTATATTCTGTCTTCAAAAATAAACAAACCACAATTCATAGCTTCAGCTTTTCTTTTGTTGTAAAAGGCCCCAAAGACTACTCTGTTTTATTTTAGAATCCCCATGTATCCTTTTTATAATTTTCTTTCTCCTCATTGTTGTCAGACTTCTTGAAGTCATTTCTCACTGTCACCCTTTTCCCCTGTCCTGTCATTTCCACCTTGCTACATACCCATAATTCACTGGAGAACAAGTTAAACTAGTTACAACAGTGTCTAAAGTAAGAGTTAATACCTCTGAGAGGGTAGTTTTTCTATGAGCTAATAAGATCTTTACTATATTTTCTACATAATATCTATCTTGGCTGCTCAGATAATTGTTCACATTCTTTCAGATTCTCAGTAACTGAAAAAGGTCACTAAGCAAGGGCAGGGCTGAGCTTCAGATACAGATATTAATAATATAGTCAGAGAGATGACAGGGTACCAGGGAGGCAAGGAGGAGAGCTGGGAGAGGAATGGGTCCAGTAAGAAACAAAGCCTGCAGTGAGTGGGACAGAATGAGCAGGGGCTGGGCAGGCAAAGGAGGAAGCAGTTGGAGATCAGGTAGGAGGGACCTATGGGCAGAAAAAAACCAGAATGGACAACAGAATAAAGTTAAGAAGACCATTACCTGCAGGACATCATGAGAAGCTGGTGGGTGTCAAATGGACATTAGTTTGGAGCAGAGAGAGGCATGAGATGCTGCCGCACTGGAAAACTGAGGCCAAATCACTGTGCAGCCTTGTATGGCAGGTAAAGGAGCTCAGATCCCATGTCAGTGACTACCAGTGGCTTTTAAATGCCAGTTTTGTGTTTTAGATGTATCACTGTAGCATCTATTTATGTTGATGCAGGGATACCAATTAAGAAAGTATTGCGAAGCAACCTAAATGCCCATCGACAGATGAATGGATAAAGAAGATGTGGCACATATATACAATGGAATATTACTCAGCCATAACAAGGAACGAAATTGGGTCATTTGTAGAGACGTGGATGGATCTAGAGACTGTCATACAGAGTGAAGTAAGTCAGATAGAGAAAAACAGATATCGTATATTAACGCGCATATATGTGGAACCTAAAAAAATGGTACGGATGAACCGGTTTGCAGGGCAGAAATAGAGACACAGATGTACAGAACAAACGTATGGACACCAAAGGGCGAAAGTGGAGGGGGATGGTGGTGGTGGTGTGATGAATTGGGAGATTGGGATTGACATATATACACTAGTATGTATAAAATGGATAACTAATAAGAACCTGCTGTATAAAAAAAGAAATAAAATTTAAAATTAAAAAAAAAAGATGTACACACACAAAAAGTACTGCGGGAACTCTCTGACGGTCCAGTGTTTAGGACTCCACAATTTCACTGCCAAGGGCGTGAGTTCAATCACTAGTCAGGGAACTAAGATCCCATAAGTCACACAGCGTGCCCAAAAAAAAAAAAAAAAAAAAAGAAAGCACTGAAAAGTCCTAGCAAAAGATGGTTAGGGGCTGAAATAGGGCAGTTAATATTAGTAATGATTTTTAAATGTTTAAAAATACATACTTGAAAGTTGCTAGGAGAGTAGACCTTAAAAGTTCTCATCACAAGGAAAAAAAATTGTAATTATGTGAGGTGATAGATGTTAACTAGACTTACTGTGGTGATCATTTCACAATATATACAAGTATCAAATTATTATGTTGTACACCTTAAACTTGTACAATGTTATGTCAATTATATCTCAATAAAACTGGGGGAAAAAAGAAAATATCTAGCAGAGCATACCTGATAAAATTCTTTGTCAGCAACTGATCACTTGGTTGAAATAATTAGTTTGCTTGTTTTCAACAGCATTTATCAATTAAAAGATGCCTGAGAGCAACTCATCCTGTGCTATGCAGTAATAAAATAAAACTCCATAAGCTATCATAAAATGCATATATACACATATGACACTATAAGATGATTGATAACAGAAAAAAAAGGAGCCAGGAGAAAAGGCTTTGGGAGAGAAAAATCATGGCAAGAAGTATTTTCTGGAATAGTTACTTAAAAACAAAGAGATGGATTCACCTTGGTGTGTCCTTTGGCACATTACACATAGCATACTCCATAAATGCTTATTAAATAGAACCAAAAAATCATTATACAATTTCTCCCTGCTCTAGTCCCTCCAACATTGAGTACTTTGAGTAGCATCACACAAGACAACTAACGTTCAAACACTATTACTGATAGCAGTTGTTCGTAAGTCATGGTAAACAACAAAGTATAAAAGCTATTACAGATAATTTTCTTTTATTTACTTTTAACAAGAGGTAAAGTCAGCCAACATTACACAAAATAATATCAGGAAAGGAGAAAGCGTGAAAATTGCTAATTGTAAAAAAACAAGCAAAAAAAACCACTCCAAAACAAAAAAAATCATAAAGTTAAACTGACATGACTTTTTTTCTTGCCTCCCAAATATAGTATATGAAAATAGGTCTTAAAAATGTCCTGATGTAACAGCAAAATAAGGACTCAAAAGCAATATGTTTTTACCCTTTAAACTGACTAACCACTGAGGAAGAAAATTTATAGCAAAGTGAAACTCTAGTGATATAACACTTTTTTACTGCTATGAAATAGCTTATTATAAAAACGTTTCCTCCATTCTCTGAAAAGTACTGGAGAAGCAAGGAGATGAGACAAGCAGATTTAAGGTAGACTTTAAATTGGATAAGGTGAGACAGGTGAACTTCTTATTTTTCTTCCAAGCTTAGAAAACAAAAACCCAGGGAAATAGCGCCTTCTTCTTGCTGTATTTAAGTCGAATGCTCTGTCCAACTTTTCCAGGGCCTTGTAATCTGCACCAGACAGCACGTACAAGCTCCTCACTCCTACGTGCTGTCCAGGCACAGCCCCTGACCCCACCTCCCCCGCCCCAGCTCTGCTGACTTCCCCTGACACACAGCCGCTCTGCTCCCCACTCTGGGCTGCTGCTTCCAGCGATCCTGCCCCAGCTAATCGCTTCCTACCCACACCCGAGTGTGCTCCGCATACAAGTCATTCAACCACCTGCTATGTAGCTGTGTGCATGTTGTGGGCATACGTATGTCCGTGTGTGTGTATAATACATATATAATTCAGAAGGCATAATTCTCCAAAGATAGAAGTAACAATCATGAGTGATGTGCAGACTGAGAGAGGCGGAGACTCAACAATGACTTAGGTCCCCGGTAGGCTGACTAGAAAAACAGTGATACTGCCAGCAGAAAATAAAAACCAACGCTCGAAGAGATGATAAGTATGCTGTGTGTGTCTCTGTACACACACACACACACAACAGGTCAAGAAAATCACGATCCTGATGGGAAATTTATTCCGATTGAAGTAGAGCTTCCCTGAGAAAGGCTGAGGAGGAAGATGGCTACTTTCCAAATGTCTGATCCAGTTCCAGCTACAGTCAACGCATTTTCCAACTGTACTTCCCTTACAAGTAATAAATGCTCATGAATTACACATGCTGGACATAGCATGAGGCAGTCTTTCAGGTCTGCTTTTACTATGGAAAGTGAATGACGAGAAAGTATTTTGAATGGCATGTTTATTTTTTAAAATGCATCAGAATGCTTTTATGCCAAAAGTGAAAAATCAAAATAAAGATGTGTTGGCCCCCAAATTCATCTCTTAAATCTACTATGTGATTTATTACTATCTGCTAGTAAGGTAGATACTGTTTCAGTTTTAAGCCAAAGTACATAAATAATATAGGTTGTTATGTTTAAATTAAAGAAATTCTGTTGTCTGCTTGTAAAAGAAAGGGGCTTTCGTGTCTTATTTAAAAAAGTAATCTTGAAAAAGAGAAGTTAAATAATCTTACTTTCTAGATATTTAAATAATTTATGTTTACTCTTGTATTTTAAATATTCTTCTACTTACAATTATTTATCATGTAGTTTAAATATAAGAAATATAAATTTTTATTTCTTAAAGAAATTATTTTTAGTTACACTATGCTTTTTAACAAAGTATTTTTCTGCAGTTAATTCCCCATTAAAATAATGATACTGAAGTATACAGCCATTTTATTTTTTAATTTAAGAATCTAAATATTTGGGCTTCCCTGGTGGCGCAGTGGTTAAGAATCCGCCTGCCAATGCAGAGGACACGGGTTCGAGCCCTGGTCTGGGAAGATCCCACATGCCGCGGAGCAACTAAGCCCGTGCGCCACAACTACTGAGCCTGTGCTCTAGAGCCCGCGAGCCACAACTACTGAGCCCGTGTGCCGCAACTACTGAAGCCCGCGCGCCTAGAGCCCGTGCTCCGCAGCAAGAGAAGCCACCGCAGTGAGAAGCCTGCGCCCCACAACAAAGAGTAGCCCCCACTCACTGCAAGTAGAGAAAGCCCACGTGCAGCAGCAAAGACCCAATGCAACCAAAAATTAAATAAATGAATAAATAAATAAATTAAAAAAAAAAAAAAAAGAATCTAAATATTTGTTTAAAATGACATATTTGACTAAAGTAATACTTAAAAGAGAAATTTTAATACTAGATCCTGAAATTCTGTAAGAAATTTTAAAATATCAGGTCCTGATATGCTGTAAGAAAATTCTCTTGTTGATTCTGGTGTTTTGTTCTCACCTGTGTTTTTATGATGTACTAAAGAAATCAGTCTCACCTGTTTTTGATTGTAGGTTTCTTCTTGGTTCTTCAGGGGCCTCAATTGGTTGATCAGCCAGGAAAACTCGAGCTTGGTCTATAGCATTCAGGACAGAATACTCTTTCTCCTTTAACTCACGTCTCAGTGCCTTTGCAAAGAGAAGCAAAAGTTGAATTTGTAACGTTATGTGTTCAAGTCATGGAACATCTTCAATTAGACCACTTCTGATCACACTTGTCAAGGGAATGTCTAATCACCAGCATGTTAGCGAGATCAGAAGTAAAAATGTAAATTTTACACATATGAATGATGAAACATGAATAAAAGCAAAAAGATGATTCCTGTAGAACTTATATGAAAAAAAAATCAGAACCTCCAAAATTTACAATATTCACCTAAGGGAAATTGCTACAGTATATCTGATCTTACACAAAATGTACTTTTAGGGTTATCACTACCATCAGACTGCTAAATCTAAGATACTTTTTTCTTATAAGACTGACTGACCAAAAAATTACATCCAGTGGTAGAGATAGAGGCGATTTCACAAGTAGTAATGAGATCCTCAGAAGTGTTTTACATTCTTTGGAATATATTAAGAAAAAAATTAAGAGATAGAAACAAATTAAAGTACATGAAATCAAAACTAAACCAAAGAGAACACATAAAAGACATTCTCCAATTATCTTAAAATATATTCCATCTCTCATGCTGAGGCAATTACAATTTTTCCCTTGTGAGGTTTTTCATGCAAATATATGTCTCAGAATAGTTTGTCTTTAGCACTTCTGTGGTTTTAAGTAGGGTCAAACTTTCACCTCTGCTCCTATAAAATGTTTGGTGATTAAAACTTAATTGACTAGGGTTTAAAAACAACAAAACTCGTCCAGTGACTACTGCAAGATAAGAGTAAATGAAGACTTTCTCATGTGCTATTTTAATACTGTAGCTAAATCAAAATTACTCTTAATATTGTTACCTCTTAAATTATGTACATAAACACCTACTGGCTCTAATATTTTGCTTTTAATACAGTTCCTCGGCAAAGCATTATGAAAACTCAACTTTTCATTTTCTAAAATATTACACTCTAATAGTATTTTAGAATCAACAAAGTCCTTCTGAACATAAGTATTTTTTTAACAGCATTTGATATATGTTGGGATGACGGGGTATTTGGAGGCCATATCCTCATCTTCCACAGTAAATAAAAAGCAAAAATTTTTAATTTCTAGAAATATCAGAATAATCTTACATAAAAAAACTGAAACTGAACAACAGAAAAACACTGGTAATGAAGTTGAAAGAGACCATCACAGGTGGGGAGGGATGAGAAGGGCAGGCAAGGAGTAGAGAGAAATGGCGTGACAGTGACTGTGTCCTGCGCACCTGAGACTTAACAAATACTGCGTGCTGGAAAGTCATTGAAGAGCTGGACAAGACGGTGGTGATGGTGGGGGGCTGTCAGATATATATTTTTGTTTGTTTATAGTATCATTGTCAGATCTCTGATAGTCATTAAAAAAAACAAGTCTGGGGACTTCCCCAGCCGTCCAGTGATTGGAACTCAGAGCTTCCACTGCAGGGGTCACGGGTTTGAACCCTGGTCAGGGAACTAAGATCCTGCGTGCCACGCGGCATGGCCACAAAAAAAGTCTGAGTCTGAGAGAAAGCCCCACAGGTCTGGAGAATCTATTTTCCTTCCTGACCACTAAACCCCAGCGCTTCATAAAACAATCCTCTCTGCACGGAGTGTTGGCGGGGGAATGTCTCCTGAACTCCTTGGAGACGCCGAGGTAGGGAAGTAGAGGAGGCAAGCGTGGGCAGGTGGGAACTACGCAGAGAAAGTAAAAATATGGGGCTCGAGCTCTAACGCCAACTCACCACCCAAATATCCTAGAGGACAGCATACATTTAATATCTGTTCATACTCTACTTTGCAAATTTAATTTTGTTATTCAATTTGTTCTATTTCAGTTATATTTAATTGCATGTCAGAAATGGGTTTAACTTTCGACAGCACTACACATATAATCATTTCACTGCCCTTTACCTCTCAATTAGACAAAAAAGAAAACCGGGGGCTTCCCTGGTGGCGCAGTGGTTGAGAATCTGCCTGCCAATGCAGGGGACGCGGGTTCGGGCCCTGGTCTGGGAGGATCCCACATGCCGCGGAGCAACTAGGTCCGTGAGCCACAATTGCTGAGCCTGCGCGTCTGGAGCCTGTGCTCCGCAACAAGAGAGGCCACGATGGTGAGAGGCCCACGCACCGCGATGAAGAGTGGTCCCCACTTGCCGCAGCTGGAGAAAGCCCTCGCACAGAAACGAAGACTCAACACAGTCATAAAATAAAATAAAATAAAAAAATAACGTGAATTTCTTTAAAAAAAAAAAGAAAACCAGCATTTCCTAACCACCTGGTGAACATTAATGATAAGATAATTAGACTCCAACAGAGTTGTTTTGTACACAGAGCTACAAAGTGTCATTCAGATTTAGGTTCAAATATCACGACATATTTGGGCGGTCTTAAATGAGTATAACATAATTTAATTGGAATTTTTTCTATTTTAATGACTTTTTATTTTCATTCAAAACAATTCTGTTCTCAGGCAATAACAAGTATTGGCAAGGATGTGAAGAAGTTGGAACCATCCTACACCGTTGTTGGGATGCTTAAAATGGTGCATCCACTTTGAAAAACAATTTGGAAATGCCTAAAAATGTTAAACATAGTTATCATATGACCCAGCAATACCACTCTTACGTACATACCTAAGAGAACTAAAAGTATATGTTCACATAAAAACTTGTACATGAATGTTCATAGCAATATTATTCATAAGAGCCAAAATGTGGACACAACCCAAACACATCCATCAACTGGTGAATGGGGACTTCCCTGGTGGTCCAGTGGTTAGGACTCCACGCTTCCGTTGCAGGGGGCATGGGTTCCATCCCTGGTCAGGGAACTAAGATCCCGCATGCCACACGGTGCGGCCAAAAAAAAAAAAACCCAAAAAAAGTCACCATCAACTGGTGAATGGATAAACAAAATGTTGTATATCCACACAATGGAATCTTACTCAGCAACAAAAATGAATGAAATAGTGATACATGTTACAACATGGTTGAATCTTGAAAACATTATGCTAAGTGAAAGAAGCCACACACAAAAACCCATTACTATGAAATGTCCAAATAGGTAAGTGTCTAGAGACAGAAAGTAGATTGGTGACTGCTTAGGGATGGGAGGTTGAGGAAAGAATGTGTACCTGCTCATGGGTCAGGCTTCTTTGGGGGGTAATGAAAATGTTCCAAAACTATCATAGATAGTGATGATGGTGGTACAACTCTGAATACACTAAAAGCCACTGAACTGATCACTTTAATAGAGTGAATTTCATGTTATGTGAATAGTATCTCAATAAAGTTATTAAAATAAAATAATTCTGCTCTTTTTTCCAAAAATGTCTTCTAGGCACTCTATTTACTAACCTCTCTCCCCCCTCATCTGCAAGGTAAAAGCTCATCTTGTATATGTAGTATGTTCCCACCTCAGTGTTCCCAGAGCACATCCTATTTCTTTAACACAGTTCATCCTGATGTATTGTGACCATGCCTCTGTCCCCTCCATTACACTGTCAGTTCTTCCAGGTTGGCTCACCTCTTACTCATTCAAAATTCTCAGTGCCTGTCTAGACATATACAGAAAGTACTCAATAAACGCTTGAGGAACAATGAATAAAAGAAGACATGCTTTCAGAATTAAATACTATGTATGATTTTAAATTATGACCAAGCAAAATATACCAAAGTCTCCCAAATCTGATTACCCTAAAATGGAATAATTATTGGATTCCAGTTAGCTCTGGATTATTTGAACTAGTTTGAAAATTATTGGTAAATAATTTTTTTTTAATTAATTTATTTTATTTCTTTTTGGCTGTGTCGGATCTTCGTTGCTGTGTGCGGGCTTTCTCTAGTTGCAGCAAGCGGGGGCTACTCTTCGTTCAGTGCACGGGCTACTCATTGTGGTGGCTTCTCTTGTGGAGCACGGGCTCTAGGCGCATGGGCTTCAGTAGTTGTGGCACATGGGCTCAGTAGTTGTGGCTCGCGGGCTCTAGAGCACAGGCTCAGTAGTTGTGGTGTACGGGCTTCACTGCTCCGCGGCATGTGGGATCTTCCCGGTCTAGGGCTCGAACCCGTGTCCCCTGCATTAGCAGGCGGATTCTTAACCACTGCGCCAGTAGGGAAGCCTGGTAAATAATTTTTGATGCAAAGTTAATTTTCCCCTATAATCTAACTCAGCTAGTAAGTACGAAGTATTTCAGTTTGCTGTGGGTCATTATTTTATTAATAGCAAATATCCTTTTCTCTCCCTAAACAAGGAACTGATCTCACTGAAAGGGGTGATACTTCATCTTCCCTCGTTTTTCCATATCCTAATTCACGAGGTAACTGCATAGGGCATTGTTTCAAAATGAATGCAGTCATTAGATTGAAGGTAGTAACTGTTATTACTATTGTGTCAAATCCATCTAAAACATATTGGCTTAAAACAATGACAACTTATTTTTCATGATTCTGTGGACTGGCAATTTGACCAGCTCTTCTGCTACTGCCATGGGGGATTACTCCTAAGGCTGTAATCATCTGTGACTTGAATGGGAATAGAAGTCCAAGATGGTCTCACTCACATGTCTGGAAATTACTGCTGGCTATTAGCTAGAGCACCTCGGTTTCCCTCTATATGGTCTCGAATTGTCCAATAGGTTGGACTGGGTTTCTTCAACATGATGATTGGTGTTCCCAAAGGGCAGAGTGAAAACTGCAAGATCTTTTGAGGCATTAGCTCTACAATAGCTCTGTCCAAAAAAAACTTTCTATAATGATGGAAATGTTCTACAGCTATGCAGGTCAATATGGCAACACTAGTTGTGTGTTGCTATTTGGTATGTACCTGAAAAATGACTGGTACAACTAAGGAACTGAATTTTAAATTTTATCTAATTGTAATCGATTTAAATTAAATAGAAATGGTCACACGTGGCAAGGGTTCGCGTATTAGACCGCACAGCTCTAAGAATCTGCACATCACTTCCACCACATTCTATCATTTGAAGCAAGTCATAAGGCCAGCACAGATTCAAGAGAATGGAAAAATATAGTTCATCTCTTGATGAAGGGAACCACAATGTCCCTTTGCATGGAGTTTTGGACACAGAGAGCAAGTTTCATTATTTTAGCAATCAGCCACACAGGATAAGGGGAAAGGGAGGGTTGGGTGGGTAATATTGCCCCATGGACTTGGTAATATTTTATATAAGTTATCATGAAGGCATCAACAGTGATCTTTGAAGAAAGACCTGAAGGAAGTGAGGGAGCCAGCCATAAGAGGGAGGGTGGCAAAAGAGCAATCCAGGCACAGGGAGCTATAATTGCAAAGGTCCTGAGGGAAGTGTTTGCCAGGCTTAGCAGGCTGGCACTGTCAGAGCTGAATGAGTGGATGTTAAGGGTAACTACTTCTGTAAAAATATTTTATATCATGAAAGTTAGAGGGGGAAAAAATGCTTTATGGTTGTTAGGAGAGGTACCTGGTAACCACATATTTCTTCATACAGCAGATATCTGGCTACCTTGCCGACTCAAGCTTGGCCATCAACCTAAAAGTTCTCCGTGTGGCAACCTGTCACAAAGCTTATGCATTTTCTATTCTAGTACCTAGGTGGAAAGATCCTAATCCCCCTCCCAGACAAACACACATAAATGAAGCTTGGGCCTAAAAGACCCACGATCAGCTGTAACAAGAAAAAGATACAGAATAATGTCAAAAAATAAAACTGAAAATTGTATTTTAAAAGTTGCGTGCTCTAAGGTGTTTAATATAAAGGGATAGAGACTCAGCTACCTCAAGAGTCAAGGATAATAAATGGAGGGCACAATGATTGTCCCATGGCCGTAATATTCGACTTCCCTGCCATCCCAAGGTGGCATGAGAGTGTATGATAGAATTTTCCAACAAACGTTTCCACCAAAATTAGAATTTCAGAACTCATA
Source organism: Balaenoptera musculus (assembly GCF_009873245.2). Lineage (NCBI taxonomy): Eukaryota > Metazoa > Chordata > Mammalia > Artiodactyla > Balaenopteridae > Balaenoptera > Balaenoptera musculus. The sequence goes on from NC_045796.1 coordinate 20,843,816, forward strand.
TTAAATTCATACAGTCTACAAAGAAATACGCCAGGCACAAGAGAAGACAGCAATTAATAAGCCTATGATTCGAACTCTTAAGGAACTTATAAAGAGAGAGAATAGTGCTAGTGAGAACGTGGTAAGTGCCACCCGTCTTTGAGAGCCGTATAAATAGGGCACTGAGGAAACACACAGAGGAGGGAGGGAGGTGGAGGGGACAGCAAGCAACCGTCTCAAAAATGTGTGAAGTGTGTTTTGAAAAAGAACTTGGAATCAGATTAAAGGTAATTAGGGGAAAAGCAATTCAAGAAAACAGAATAACAGGTAAGGTAATTTAGTCCCTCATTGTTTTCCCTATTAGGTAGCTTCTGCATGCTCACTTAAATGAAATGAAGCCCCGGAATGTCAGACTGATGAAGACCTGATGCGCATATCAGAATTTAACTAGTAAAATCACAGTTTTCATTCTCAATCATTTCTATGAACCCAACAAGCCCTTCAGCAGAGCCCGCCTTCCCTCCCACTTCTCTTCAGTGGCTCCTGCTGTTTCCATGAGTGTCAGGCAGCAGAGTAAATTGCTTCTTAGTCAACTTCAAATGCCTAAAGGGAGATTCTCAGTGATCCTCCTGAATGGTCGGGGAACATTTCTCCCCACCCGCTATTAGTTCATGGGAAGGCAGGGGATTAAGGGATAAGGCGGTATAAAGAAGTGACCGGCATGGCTTAAGTAAGAAAGTCTTATCAGTCAATCATTTCCTCTTCATTTGCATCATGAACGTGACATCGCTCACCGTGATGGCTGAATTGCTGCCAAGGAGACAGCAGTACTATCGGTTGCTCCTGGAAGCACTGACATGGAGATGCACAGGATCCTGCAAGCCCCTTAGTATGAACACAGGGTCTGAGAGAACCTGGAGGGAGCAGGGGAATCCCTGCCATCCCCTCTGTCCTCAGCTGGCAACTTGTCACACTGGACTGAGACAGGGGGAGAAGAATGACAAACACGTGGGTGTGCACTAAATCCCGGTGTCATCCCCTCTTCTTTAAATCACAACTGTCCCCTCGCCTCTCTTTAATCTAAAGCCATTATCCGCATTGTCTGTATATCAAGTGGCAAAGGTCACTGGGATGCACTTTTCTTTAAACTTTCTAGATCATATTAAAATTACATGATCTTTTTGTTAAATTAGATCTTTTTGTTCTTCTGCTAAAAACCCTCCAATGGCTTCCTGCTGCACTTAGAAAAAATTCTCAACTTCCTACCAAGATCCAGAGCTTCCCTACTCTCTGAACCTCAACTACTGATACACCCTAATTTCCAGTCTCAAAGGCTTTATTTCTGTTTCTAGAATATGTCAAGCTTTTCCCGCCTCGTGGCCTTTGCAATCCAGAAAGCTTTTGCTTCACATCTCCAAAGACTGGCTCCTTCTCATTATTTAATCTCCGCATTCGGTATGTCTGTTGGGTGAATGAATAAAGAAATGAGTAAACTGACATGAAAGAAAATGTGGGATTCAAGGAAGGAAAACTCCTGGGAAATGGGAGTAGCTCATACAAAGTTGGTCTGCGGAAGAAAAAAGCATAGCAGCAGGGGAGGAAAGTAGTCATCTCCTTAGAGCTCTTCACAGAAAAAGTTATTTCTCAAGACATAATATCTGTGGGCTTTCTTAGCAATCTCACTGATCCTCACTGGTCAAAGTCAAAGAGATCCACAAGGGTTACCCTTCCTGACCCTTTAGGGACCCAGCTCTAATACCAAACTCACCATCAGTATAAACATCCCCTGCCCGGCAGAGCCAGCCCACTCTCCTCTTTGCCACTACAGCGCTTGGCATCCACTTTGCTGGAGCGTTCACCATGCATTTCTGTCCTGGCTTCTTTGCAGACCTGACTCCTACACCAGAATGTTCTGAAGGTTCACATCTATGTCCCAGAGGACAGAGTAGAAACTCAATGAATTTGTGTATGAAAGAATCAGGAGGCATTTTTAAAAAGTGTTTTGTGGTGTAGTAAAACCAGATAGAGATTTGCAGCCAACAGCCTTGTGTCAACAGTCCAGTGCACACCATTTAGGCACACCTTTACCCACCACGAGCCCTTGAATTTGTCCCGTAACTTCTCTGCAGGTTAATAACAAAATCACTCTACTAACTTCACAGGTGAGATACTGAATGCGAACATACCTTGAAACTATTCAGTGCTGTAGAATAACTAGTTACTACAAAAATGATGCTAATTGAAAGTCTTACCATCAGTCTCAGCTCTTCTCCGAGACCGAGTTTCTTTCCTCGGACTTTATTCACTGTTACTGTGGGGGAAAGTTCTAGCTGTTTTATCTACAATAAACAAAACCAGTACCCAAACCTCCATTAGCAGGAACAATTGAATTTAACTTTTGTAAGGGGTAAATTATTTAATTATGAGCAAAGCAGAATTATGTGGTCCTCCAAGATGAAGTCAAAATGTTTGGTAAGCATCAAACTGTGTTGTAAGACTATTAAGTCACTTCAGATTCTCAGAAGGCAAACAAATAAATGTAGTGTCTTTTCGTGAACCACTTTGTTCCAGAATAAAACGTCAATGTAAACCTCTGTGGTGGTAAAATTAGCCAGATTACATCACTCACACTAATTCGGTATAAATATCATATTTCTTCAACTGATCAGTCCAACAAACAGTGGACTTTTTTCCTATCCTTCTAGGCACAGCTAAATCAAACACAGCCACCCTTTTTCCCTCTTTCTTCTTTTTGGGAGAGAACTTAAACTGGGCATCCTAAAACTGTTTTCTAAACTGCCATGCTGACATGGAATACTGGCGTTTTCATGCGAACAATACAAGGTCCACAGGAAAAAGGGACAAAAATGAGAAATCGTAAGCAAGGTTGCAGTGAAACTTTACTTTCATGCGTTGCTGGAAGCAGAAAACTGGTTCAGTCGTTTGGGAAAGTAAGTTGGCAATATACCAAGAGTCATTACTATGTTCATATTGTGTGAAATAAGAATTTCGCCTTTGGGATTATATCCTAAAAAAATGATCCAAAAAGAGCTACAAACACAAAAGTTTTCATTATAACATTATTTTTGATTAAAAAAATGAAAGCAACTTAAACATCTAACACCTGGAAAATATTTAGGTTCACTACAATACAGTTACACTAGGGATCATTAAATAACCTTGAAAAATTATTGTGAAAATGACTGCATAGCAACATGAAGAAATAGATATGACATGTATCTAAGTGGAAAAGACAGGAAAAAAACTATGTACCCTACTAAAACTGTGTGAAAGGTGAATATGCGAAAAGAAAATAACCCAAAATGAAAATGGATGTTTTAGAGTGGTAAAATTATGGCTAGTATTTTGCTCTTTATTTTATAAAATCTGTAATAAATTATTTTCACAATTAAAAATTATGCTTTTAAGAAAAGAATGCCAAATGGAATCAAGTTCATTTATAACTGAACAAATTACTACTTTTAAAGAACAGCATTATTAAGAATTACAAATGTGTTTTAGAAGCATACTTTTTATAACAATCATAAAACTTTTGCATTATGTTTTTCTTCAATGACCTCTCTGAAGTTAGTTAGATTTATTTATAAATGCAATACATGACAACGTAGTTACTAAATGAGAGACTCCATATGTTTAAGTCACTCCCTATGTTTGTTAGGGATCTTAACTCATCTAGCTTTTAAGGTGTCAAATTTAGACACAAGAGGGAATCTCAAACACTGGGAGAATAAGCTATATTTTAAAACCTACTTCAACAATCAAAAATATGCCTATTCTTTTCTCCCATAAAAAAATCCTTCCAACTCTAGTTTTGAATAATTTAGGCAGTATTAAGACAGGAAAAAGGTAACCTCTTGGGTAACCTCTTACCTGACTACAATATTAAGGCATAAAGTATAATGGTGTTGATAAATTTTCTTATAACTTCAAGTACGTTATTTCCAGCTCTTGGGGAAAGACTGTTGCTTACATTTCTGCCAGCTATTATCTTTATTAAAGATTCAGCTATTTAAAAGTAGAAATATTTTCAAAATGTAATATTTTTTCATACAAATAAAAAAGGATTATAGAGAGACAAAGAGGAAAAAGGAACATTCATACCAAAGGACCTGTTATCTCTGGGTATATTTCATTCACTCAACGTTCAACAAATATTAACTGAGCATCTAGAATGCCAGAAGTAGACAAAGATACGATAGAAAATAATTATCTTAGATGATGATAAACGCTATGGAAAAAAGAGAAAAGCAGAAGAAAATAAGAGAGCTTAGGAGTACTGGTATGGGAATTACAATTCAAGTAGAGAAGTCTAGGTAGGCTTCACTTGGAAGGTGCCATAGAGCAAACATTTGAAAGCAATGGATAGTTATCCATGTGGATACCAGGGAAAGAGCATTCCAGGCATAGAAGACAGCACGGTACTGTGACCGAAGGCACAGTGTAGCTGAAACCAGCATATAGGAGAGAAAATAGTAGGAATAAGATGAGCAAGGTGTCAGTGCGAGGTAGGTCAGATGATGTAGGTTTTGCAGACCGTTGTGAGAACTGTAGCCTTTATTCTGAATTACATAGGAAGTCACTACAGACTTCTGATTTATCTGAATAGGAACACTCTGGCTGTTGTGCTGAGAATAACACAGACGTAATTGTAGCTCTGAACATCTGGTAAGAGGTAGACAGACTCAAATTCTGTGTTCTGAATGTAGAACCAACAAGACTTCCTAACAGACTGAATACGCAAGAAAGACAAGATTGAAGGTGATTATTTTTTACCTAGCAATCAGAATAGGATTCTATCAGTTGAAATGAGGGAGACTGGGTAGAACAAGTTTTGAACGGCAGGTTCAGGAATTTAGTTCAGACATATACTAAGCTGGAGATTCCCAGGTGGAGATGGTATGTAAACATATAAATTTGGGAGTGATTGACAGATGACATGTAAAACTCACCAGGAGGTCAGATGAGTTCAGGAAGGAATAAGTACAATATAAAGAATCTGGCATGGCCTGACCCCTGAGGCGTCCCAATTTTAGGAGGCTGAGGAAAGAAGGAGGAATTAACAAAGGAAACTGAGAAGGAGCTACCAGTGAGGTGAGAAGAAAATCAGGATAGAGTAGTATCCCAGAAGTCAGGTAAAGAGACAGAACAGAAGTACACTTAGCGAGTCAACAGGAAAGGGAGGACAAATAATGGTCACAACTCAGCCAACATCAACAAACAGAGACATGACAAGTTACAATGAGGGACATATAACTCAGAGTGGGGACTCAGGACAGCTTACTTACTTGAGGAGAAAAGAGATGCTTGCAGTAAGTTTGAAGAGGCTTTTGCTATTGTAAAAGTGTTGCTTTATGTATGTCAAAACATACATTAATGTTTTTCTTTTTGATGCGAGCAGCTCTGGCTATATAATTTGCAGAACGCTGTGTAAAGTGAAATTGCAGGGCCCCTTGTCCAAATATTACTAAGAATTTCATGATGGCGGCAGTAGAGCATTACATCAAGTGCAGGGCCCTTCAAAGAACAGAACCTTGTGTGATCGTGACCGCATGGGACGCACATCCATTATGCAAGGCATCTGAACTGTAACAAATAGGTATTGCTGGTATGACAGGATTTCTTAGCTTCTGGTTTAAAAAAGGCACTTAACTCATTATTGGAGAATGCAAGCAGAAAAAAAAAATGATACAAACATAAGGAGAATATGTTAGAATGTAATTTACTTTTTTTCCCAACTTGCTTGCAAGGCTAAATCAGCATCATATACAGATCTGAAGTCATTATAGTATGACAGCAAAAAAGGGCAGCAGAGTCGTTAAATTTGATAGCACTAATAAAGCTACATGAAAAAAGGGAAAGAAAACAGGCTTACTTTTCATTGGTATGCAGACAAAATTTTTAAAATCTCCATAGTGTTTTAAAAGTTTTGGTTAATGTCCCTGAATGAACATTTAATATATAAATTCATTTTGGTTCCACCCCATTGACATAAAAAATGATGCCTGAATCAGAATACTAAGTATGAATGCTAAAACTAAGATGGGAATCCTCTAGCTTCTCACAGTAATAAAACGGTATTCTTCCCTACGCTTTAAAAAATATGTGCACACATAAATGTATTCCTTCATCTAGCAAATATATTCAGTGTTTCCTATCATCAGGCGCTGTATTAGGTCTTGAACTTATATTTTCTCTCTCTTTCAGCCTTGTTCTACATATAAACAAAGAGGGAGGGAAGCAACATCTCTTGCTCTACTGCATACTCCAAGTCACACCATGGCTCATTTGGAGCCATGGCTAATTCGGAGGATTTTCCCTCCAGGAGTTTTGATAACACTCTTTAGTGAATTCTTATTCCAAGGTCTCTTCCCAGCTAGAAAGCTACATACTTGCACTATGGAGCTTTTCCAACCTTCCCAAGTACAAACAATCAGGATTTATCTGTGTCTCCCTGGCTGTGTGTTCATACTCACATGACAGTGCTTTTGATACCTACTTTAGTCACTTGTTTTCGAGTCTGTCTCTGCCATTAGATGGTGAAATCTGTGACAACAAAAACAATCTTAGGAACTGATGTATGCTCAGCCCCTAGCAAATTACGTAGCAAACCTCAGGTGCAACTCAAAAGTTTCCTGAATGAATAAATAAACTGTTAGATAAATGAAACTGTCTCTGGGCTAAATATGTCCAGAGGCAGTTCATTAGCAAGGAGCTGTATTGGTTGGTTTTACAGACCTCTACTTGCCTACATCTGTTGTCTACTCTTTAACTTCACCACTAGGGACCGACAATTATTAGGATGCCTTGCCTCTCCCTCTAAACTCGGACATTCTATGACCCTTTGGGGTGAGGTTCCAATTACCCACATCAGGCTTGGGAGACAAATGCAGTTAACCGAATGAGGTGTGGCAGGTAGGTGCAGGCTCACATAGAGAACTGTTGCTTCAGGTCTTCACACAGACTTTGCTAACAGACCTTAGGGGGCTGTGCTTTTAATAAGAAGGCAGTCAACATAGGTGGCAGAGGCTGAAGGGGAACTTGGGAAATAATTTAATCAATTTTAGAAGAAGGTCAATTTTTCATTAGGTAACTTCATAACACAGCAAGACACTGAAATTTCAGGTTTGCAGACAGAGTGTCAGATTACTTTAGTAGGGAGAATAACCATACACACACACACACACACACACACACACACACACACACACACACACATACAAACAGACTAAATTTAATGGTGGAGTGTTGCTGTTTTAAAGACAATGTTATTTTAATGAGTAAGCTTGCAAATGTATCTTGGCAATTCAGTTTAAGGCCCAAATGTCCTGATTCTTATATAATGAGGTTTGAATATAGGAATTCAATTGGGTTAAGCAAAGGACAGAATAGCCCTGAAGGAATGGAAAAGCCCCTAAGATATTGTACCTGAATCATACACTTTCAATTATTCTTAGTGATTTCCTTTTCTAAAGTCAAACATGAATTATACAGCAGAAAGGGTGTTAGAGCTCTGATAACTGCTCCTACCTAAGTTAATAGGTACATTGTTATGAAAATGAAGTGCAGGTACATTGTTATGAAAATGAAGTGCAAATTGAATAGCAAAAACTGAATCTGCAATTTTATCCAATCTACAAGTATCTGACAAGTAAATTCATAACATTACAAATGAACGCTGCATACATCATAGGTGCTTTCTAAGTAATTGTTGATTGAATGATAATCTCACACTTTTGAAAGTGAAGCTACATATAAGTGACCTCACTTTCCAAAACACTTTTTAAATGATACTACAAATTTAAGTCAATAAGTGGGAAAATTCAACTTTATCAATTTATTCTAGAAGTCATTAGAAATATTATATATTTTAAAGTAGTAATTTATTTTGACATTTAACAGGATGAAATTTGTACCTACGTGAGAAAAAAATAATATGATTGTGTTGTTTACCAAACAGATACCTAAAAAGTTTGGAAGATGATTCCAGTTTAATTTAACAGGTTGACCCTAGATTGTAATGGGGGGCTAGTTCTGCTGGACAGTAAATAGCAGATATTAATATGGTTTTGTTTAATTAAAACAACCCATATAGCCTAGACAGTTTTAAACAAAACAAAAATGATCAAAACTGTCAAGACAAATTCTCAGCAATTATGTGAGATGAGATTAGCCTCCATTTACTGAGTATTTACTGTGGGCCAGGTCTCACGCCAAACACTTAACCATCAAGGCACTTTGACTTATGATTATGATTATGATTTAACAAGTCTGCCTATGTGATGGGTTGTTAAAACATTGAACAAAGTATTTATTATGGTTGTTGCTGAAAATCTATTAATGTTCTGAGTCACTGGTTTAAACATCCAAGAAAGTAGAGGTATTTAAATAAGGGTCCAAAATATATTGATGTTTCATAATATCAGTTCCTGGAACATTTACATAACAGAAGGGAAAGATGCCAATCCGTGAGTCACCCACTTCACTGTATAAGATAGATTTTTGAGCTGAGCCTTTGCTGTGGGGCTTTCTGCTTGCTCATTGCCTAGGACTGCTACATTTTTCAAGAAGCATCAACCCTACTAACTACTTTGCTTTTCTGATTTGTTTCTGGTCTATGGAATGTTTGCTGTATTTTGGTACCCAATTTTGCCATGCTTGATTTTCTGTTTTCTACATTTTATCTATAATTATTAGGTGTTTGAGCGGATGAGGTGCTTTGAAGTATGACCTTACAGTACCTCTGACCTTGAAGTCTCAGAGCCATCACCTAAACATTTAAATGTATAATATTCCTTCTGGATACAGTCATAAGCATAGAGTATTTAGGTATAGAAATGACTAAAATATGTCACTGGAGTAGAGGCTGTGCCTTATTGCCCTCTGTATATTCAGCATCAATTCAACATATAAGTCATTCCGTGAACAGTGGGGGTGGATGGATGGATGGATGGATGATGAAGTGACTTGCACTGCCATTATCAAAGAAAGGTTATGAAAAAGTGTCATTAAATCACTGATGTACATATAAAGGACTAGAGTATAGAAATATATGTGGGACTCAGAAAACTTTGAGAATATATGAGTTCCCATAAACCAACCCTTTTGTATCTGAGGTGACTGAACACCTGTATCTGAGATACCAGAGTCTCTTAACCCTCTGTAGATGGTGCAAGCAGACTGGATCCAGGGTAAAGAGATGCAAATGTAAGATAATGTATACTATTTCTGTTCTTTTACTTATAAACACTCAAATATTGCCTTTCAAGGTAATTAGATTCATGGTTAAACATATATAATTTGCCTATTAGCCTTTAATAAGTTAACTAAAGGCAGTGCATGCAGAAGTGTCTTATGGGCTTGGCCTTTCCATGACAAGCTGTTTTCTTTTATTAAGAACAAGAAATAAATCACCTTCCAGTCTCTAGGCTCATATCTTATCCCATATAAATTCTCAAAAATATTGTTGCTTCAATGGCTTCATCCAATTATTTGAGGAGTCTAAGTTTTTTTAAGGCACCAATAGGCTAACGCAACAAGTGTATGTTATGATGTCAAAACCTATAGTGCCCAAACATAGTGAATCTAAGGAAAAATACAAAATGCAGACACAGAGCAACTAAAATTTAAAATATACTATAAAATAAGTCCTAGTTTAAAGAATAACCCCAAACAGCTATTGCTTATTGAACACTTACTATTTGTACTCTGCTAAGTGGTTTATACATAGTGATGGTCAGAACAGGATAGCAGAGATTGGAGAATATGCCCCAAAGTCTAGTTTATAGGGTTAGTGTGGGAATTGAAATCCGATCTACCTAAGCCCACGTGCTAGGTTCAATCACTGTACAGAAAGGGCCAACATAAGGTGCCTAGAATAGAGAATAATACACCACTATCCAAGTGAGAAGAGCCAAAGAAAAGTTTTCAGTGAACTTGAATACATACACTGCTGAGGATATGCGTTAAATAGTCAGATGCCTACCTATAATTATTTTCTTCAAATTCTTCATATGACTCCTTGACATCAGATTTTGACATCACTGGAAGCAACTTTTGAGTCGCCTAACAGTTTTCCAGCATGTAGTAACCCCACATCCACCTAAGGTTCTGAGACATAGACTTGTTTTTTAGTTTGTATATATCGTCACTGAAAATTTTAATGTAAAACTTAAGTGTTAATTAAGTGTAACATCAGCACAGGTGGTTTTCAGATGTATCTGGTAGATGTGTATTTGTCTTCTCCATAGCAGAAGAACATATGGTATCTCTTTCTAAATTGATCTTTAAAAGATTTGTGTACAACGATATTCAAGACTTGCATTTATGTGATCATATCTCCTGGAATAATTAACAAATCAGAGTTAAACTTCTTTGCCTCGTATTTAAAAAGAAATCCATCTAGTAATCTCAAGATATTCTACTTGAGCTTGGAGAGATTATGTCAAATTAATTCAACTTCCCTAAGTAGTAGTGTGTGGTTCAAAATAAAGTAATTCAGACAGCCACCTGTAAAATGAGAGAATGAGTTTGAAATCAAATACAAGGTCCCCTCTTTCTATGGGAAAATTTTAGAGAACAAAATATCTTGCCTAATATTATTATCAAACCACTTAAGGGTTGATTTTGATTGTTCTCACTAGGTATATACTTTTAAGTCATAAGGCAAGAGTTCTTTGAAGTTAAAAAGATTTTTTAAAATTTATTATGACAGAGACTTAAATACCAAGAAGTTAGAAAAAAATGACAAAGTTTGTAATAATAGAAAAAATGGAAAGAAAAAGACTAAATGCTACATTTAATGCTAAACATATCTGTGAAAAAATTAGTTTAAAAATTACTTTATGTTCTGTTTAAAGCTACATCATAATGTTATAATTGAATTCTACAATCCCTTAAGGAAAAAAGATCAGTAATAAATGTGCACACGAACTGAAAACATGCCTGAATTATAACCAAGGGACCAAAGTAGGGGGTTAGAGAAATGGGTGGTTAGACAGACAACCAGAGATTTGGGACAGCAACGTGCAGTTCACAGCTCAGCCACGAACCTTGTTGGCAATGACTTCTCATAGCACAGAGAAGACATAGGAACTGTAAGTCTGAGAGCTACAAACATAGGCTCTCCCTGAGTGGAAGCTCCATGCGGACAGGGACTGTGTCTGTTTTCTGTACCTCTGTCCTTCTGTTGTCTTAGAAACTGCCAGACACACTAAGTAAATGATAAGTATTTACTGGAAGTGAAGGAAGGAGGAAGGAAAACTCATATCTCATTAAATCATATGCCTCTCATTTGCTTCCACTATAAATAAGGGGATTGGACTGAATTATTTCTTGGGTTCCTTTCAATCCTAATAATTGACAATTCTAAGTTGTACACACTCACTCGCACACACACAGACACACACAAGATTTTCCCTGATAAAAAAAATCTGAAGACCAGGGGAAAAGATATCTCCAAGGACATGGGAAAGAAAAATCTTGCCTGAAACATAGAGCAACCACATGTACACCCAAATGGATTTTGATTTTAAGAAAAGACCGAGGATAAATTAGAGACTTAGGTTAGAACATAGGCAAGGCTGAGGTTCCACTACGGTTAGACTATACAATGCCTACAGCTGGCGAAGTTCAGTAAGAAAGGTAAACTACTACAGGTAGGTGTCACATCTTTAAATATTACCCTAATTGTACGAACTATAGTGATTCGTACTCCTTGTAATAATTTATAGCAATTAGAAACATTACTCTTGGCAGTTTGGAAAGAAGGTTACTTTTGACAGAATGTGACTGTATTTGGAGATAGGGTTTTTAAAGAGGTAATCAAGTTAAAATGAGGACATTCATTAGGGTGGGCCCTAATCCGATATGACTAGGGTCTTAATAAAAAGAGGGTATTTTGAGCAGTTTTAAGACACAGATACCCACACAGGGTACACCATGTGAAGACACAGGGAGAAGACGGCCATCTACAAGCCAAGGAGAGGGCCCTTACAAGAAACCAACTCTGCTTACATCTTGATTTCAAACTTCTAGACTCCAGAATTATGAGAAAATAAATTTCTGTTGTTTGAACCACCTGTTTATGAGCTTTATTATGGTGGCCTTAGGAAACTAATACACATCTCCACAAACTTACTCTGAACACTATTCCATAATTTATATCTCCTAGCATCTTAGCCTGCCTAGTTCTCAGAGTTAAATATGAAGCTTTTGGCAAACGTTAATAATATATAATATTAAGAACACTTATAATTTTGGATCATTGATAAATTGGAAGGCAGACTATGATAAAATATGTTCTAGAATCTAGAATCAACACAAACCTCTACAAAGGACTATTTCCAGTGAGGATATAACAGTGAGTGAGAACACATACTCAGAAAATCTGGGCTATTCATATAAACCATCTAATGCATAACTCAGAAAGTTAAAGAAGTACAGACTGTTAAATGGAAACTCTTGACTTACTGATAAGAAAAATCCCTCAACAGTAGTCTGGATCATGCACAATGTGCTAAATGATAGTTATTGTGATAAAGAAGTAACCTGAGAAAGTCCAGAACCAGGCACCAAGAAATCTAGAAAGCAGGGACAATCTATATCCAACTTTCACTATTCCCCTCCTCCATCCCCAACCAAGGGGATTTTGAGTAGTTTTAAGACTCAAAGGATTAATGGAATATGAAAACATCATCTTTATATTAGAATTCTAAACTATATCACCATTACCCTTCCTTCTTTCATCATCATTTTGACATCTGGCTCTCTCTCATGGTCATGGTGATTTTATTATCCACATAGACAATCCTTCCACTACCCAGCCTCTCAGCTCCTCAACCTGCTCTCCTCTAAGACCTTATTCTCCACCCAACTCGCACTGCTCATTTTAGCAAAAAGACACTGGATGTTGTCATAAACCATAAATGCACCCCTCCATAAATTCGACTTCAGCATCCCTTCTCTGACCACCACCTGTTTTCTTTATAGAACGTGCTCCCAGTTTCCCAATTTGAACAATTCTTCAGCCCCCCGAAGCGCTGACTTTGAACACCGTTTTACTTCCCCTCATATCTCCCATATCCTCACATCTCCCCTTAGCCAGCTTCAATCCGATGAGCACTCATTATACAACTCCCTTGTATTTCTGTAACTCCCTGGCCCCTGTCTTACTCCATCACATTTGCTTGTTCCAGTTCAGCTCTCCAATTAATTCCTCACCTTCACTGGAGCAACTAAACATGGATGAAGAAAAACATTCACACTGGCTGTTCTCACGTTAAGTTCATGAGCACTGACTCCAGGTCAGCCTGTTATGCTGCCCTGCAGTCTTGGTATATTTCCTAGTTTATTGATGCATCCACTTTTACACTACATTTTCTACCTCCTCTCTCCTCAGATGTCCACATCTTCTTCCCTCTTCTTATATTCAGTTGTTGACCTTTCATCTTATTTCACTGAGAAAACAGAGACAATAGAAAGAGAACATCTATATGTTCCCACACCCACATGTACCAATCTACCTTCATCTGTACCCATATATTCCACATTTCTTCCTGTTAAACTGGATGAGCTCTTCTACCTAATACAAACGGTTCCACTTGTGCACTAGATCCCACCCTATCACTGTTCCTACATGGTACCCTCCCTCCTGCGTCACTGACTTTTCCTGCTTTACAGGATCATTCCCATCATCATAGAAACATGTTGAATTATTCTCCATCTTTACAAAACCATTACTTGACCTCACGTTCTCCCTCCAGCTACTGTTTCATTTCTTTGTTTCCTTTGTTGTAAAAATCCTTGAAAGGGTTCTCTATACTTCTTCTGCTCATATTCTTTCTTGAATCTACACCAATCAGGTTTCCAACTTCACCACACCACTGAAATGACTCTTGTCAAGGTCAACAAGACTGTCTACAGATGGTCACTTTTCTGTTCTCATCTTATTCTGCCTCTCAGCAATATTTGATGCCCGTGATTACACCCTCCTTTATGAAATACTTTCTGCCTTTGGTATCCTAGACTCTGTTCTCTCTTGGCTCTTCTACCCTCTGGCTCTGTCTTCTCAGTCTCCTCATCTTCCCAACCTTTAAAGGTAGGGTGCCTCAGGGCTCATGTCTTGGAATTCTTGACTCCCTGGATCATCTCATCCAATTCCACGGCTAATATATATGCTGATAATTTTGATTTGTTGACCTTTCCCTCAACATCAGACTTGTATATCTAACTGCCTAATAAGCATCTTAAGCTTAAAATGTCAAAAAACGAACTCTTAAATTTCCTCCCCAGACTGCTCATCCAGCAGTTTCCCACATCTCTCTGAATGATACTTCCATTCTTCCATTTGCTTTGTCCAAAAATCTTTGACTCCTGACACTACATCTCTTCTCTTTTTCTCCCAGCCCATGCATCTAATCCATAAGCAAATCCTGTTGTTATTTCCAAATATATTCAGAAACCAGTTACTTCTTACTATCTCCACTGGGATATCCTTGTCCAAGTCATTACCATCCCCCACTTGGATTACTGAATTACATTCCTGAACTCCTGAACTTCAGGTCTCTATTTGAAAATCACCCCACTTACGGCACTTTCCTAAGCTTCTCCACATAAAATAACACTTCTGCTGCCTATACTATCCCCTCCCTCTCTCTCTCCTTGACCTTGCTTTACGTCTTCCATGGCACTTACTACCATGGGACATATTATATATTTATTGCTTATTGGTCTGATGTCTGTATCGCTCAGAACCAGGCAAGAACTTATGTTCGTTTGTTGATTCACCAGTGCCTAGAATAATGCCTGATGCATATTAGGCACTCAGATACTTGCTGAATGAATGAATTGACATTACCATCAGCATCATTATCAATATTACCTTTATTATCTAAATGCCTGGGTCCAAAGGGTTGAAGCAGAGCAACTGCACCCTAAGAACAAAACACAATCTAAAACAGGGTAACCTTGGTGGGAGCAGGGGTTAGAACATAGCCAGCACATACTGGAAATGTCGATGTGCACTTTACTTGTTAAAGCTAGAAGTGGACAATCATTTCCTACCTCAAGATTTCAGTTTTAATCAAAATGGTAGCATACGGTCACAAGTGCATTTTGTTCCTTAACAAAGCACTTCCATTAGAAGAGCTTTATATTATTCTACTTCATCATTAATACCTGAATCCTCAAAAAGGGTATATAATAATTAATAGAAGGGAAAACTGAAAAAAGTAAGGAGAAATTGATTTTCTTACATCAGTAATTTTAAATCTTCTATCATCATTATTATTTTTTGCATATTATATACCAACAGTGTCTTCTTTTTTATTTTAATCTTAGAGCTATTTCTCTATCATATTCTCTTTTCAAGTACGAAGAGAAAATTTACCCAAATGGTAACTCGAATAACCTGGTCACAAGCGTTCAAAATAAGATAAATTTCTAGGTCTTATCATTCTGTATTGAAGCAACTTATAATATAGAGGATGTCTTCCTTTAGAAGAAGCATGTGTTTGTCAGTTTTTAAATGAGAACAGAGTTCTAACATCACATTAAAATGTACAGATTTAGAATAAGAACTTGCGTTGCATGTGAAGAGGAAAAAATATAACAGAACAAGGTGATAGCATTTGTTTAGTTGAAATAATATATTTTTGTCATTAACACAGTTCTAGTGTGGAGAAAACTATTCATAAATGTTAGGTACTATTATAATTCTCTTAGTGACATTTAAATTCTAAGCATGCAGACTTCGAAGTGAATTCAACAGAAATTGCAACGAGAAAAAGGAAAAGGTTCACTAGGAACAGTAAAACAATAAAACCAAAAAAATTACAGTCAAAAAGCAAATAGAAAATATTTGTGGTTCTCTTAAGGTCATTATTAGAATTAACTCAGAAAGTAAGTCTCTTGTAATAGAAAATAATTTTGTAATGTACAGAATTGTATATCTGGGAAGTTCATTTTATAGAAATAGGCAGCTAGGAGGTAAAAGGGTTCCATATAGAATGAAATAATTAATCATTGCATCCTAATGCATTGAAAAGTCATACTTTAACATCTAACTGGTTGAGAGATTTGGTTTAAACTGGTTTTAAAGCTTTCGGTAATAGCGTGGTCACATTATTGTTTTGTTGGTATTTTACTCATATATGCAAGGCATATTAGTTTGCCACCTGCTTGGTGATAATATAAATAAATTGCAAAGAACTGTCCAATAAGATATGTGAATTTTCACCATGAATGTGATTGATTAGGGAAAAAGATACTTGAGGATGAACACAGTTTTGGCTTTACCTATTGTGTGTAAAATTATGGAAGTGAAAACCTTTATAAAAGGCTACTGTGAAAAAAAAAAAAAAAGGCTACTGCACACCCAGAACACATCAACAGCTGTTGCACAATTCTGTGGGACCTTCTTGTCTTAAACTTTTGCCATTTGTGCTCCTTAGTTTGGTTCTGATGGTCCTAAAAAGGTAAATTTTGTTTGTTTTTAAAAATAAGTTTATAGTGGAATATGTTATGATTCTGCAAGTTTATCTACTAGATTATATGCTAGCTTAGCTGTGTGTGTATTTGCTGTTCAGAAATTTCACAGTTGACTTTGTTTTTTCTCTCCACGAAGAAAAATATAAATTATGATAATGGATAAAAATTTACATTAAAACAAAAAACAAAAATCAAGGTGATATGTGATATATGAGAAAATGGGTATGAAGATATATAAATGAATGAAAAGTTAATGAGGCAAAGAATTTAAATAATACAAGGTTATAAGAATTAACACGTCAGTTGATAACACTCAGTATATCTGCTTTTCAGAGTAAAAGTACAAATTTGCATAGAGATAGATATTTGAGCAGAATAAAAATGTGACAAAAAAGGGTCTAAGTTCAGACAAAAGAAACCCAAAACCCATAGAATGATCTTAAATACAATGGTCTTCATTTGCTTTCAGATTTATATCTATTCTATTTTCTTACTACTACAAGTCCTTATTTTTTCTACTTTCATTTAATAAAACAAGATAGTATGTAATTCTTTATGACTCTGTAACTTCTGAATTTAAGATTAACTTATAGTAAAATTTCCCCCAATATAATATATTAATATCTTTAAATCTATTAGAAATAGATAAATTTCATGATCAGCTAAAAGCAATATAGTGCTTTAGATACCTGCAATGTTTGAAAAAACCTTCAGTTAAATATGAAGAGAAAACTTAATTTGAAACTAAAGGGAGCAATGCATGCAATTTGAATAAAATGCCTAAATACTGATAATTAGGAACAGAGGGGGGAAAAAACCTGTCATAATTGGTTCCACTTACATATTTATTTTATTTTGAGTACTTATTTCACCAAAATCAAAATGAATGACTAAAAGGAACCCACCGTATGTGATCAACTTACTTTACAATGATCATACTGGAGTTGTAAGGCTGGGACATCCCCTCCAATAGGCATTTGTTTTCTAAGCTCTTCATCTTTCATATTCAGCCATTTGATCAGTTCTTCTAAAGACGTCAGCAACCTGTTCCACTTCTCAGCACTGGCCTCCAAATGAGCCCTGTGAAGAGATAACGTTGACCACATTTAGACATTTGAAACGCATCCAAAAAATTATGTACCTTCCTTTAGCCTAATAATCATGTACAACCAACTAATGCTCATGTCTAAGAAGGAGGCTGAAACTTTGTAAAAAGAATATATATTTCTTGTAAGAAACAGTTATTTCGAATAAGCTAGAATATTAAGGCTATGTTGGTAATACCTGTCAAAAGTTAAAACATACACCTCCACACCACAAAGGCATCAATATGAGGCTCTCAAGAAGAATGTCCATGATATAATGTAAAATTATTTAAGCAAGTTTCAGTAGTTTATGTATAGTATATATGCACATTCAAATGTAACTTTTTTCTCATTTCATCTATATATACAAAGAGAGGGATAGAGAGAAGAAATCATATGCATATAAAATTTTTAGAAAGATACATATCAGATGTAGTTACTACTGAGAACATGATAAACGCTTAATTTTTATATATTTTTGTACTAATTGAGTATATGCAACAGGCTCGTATGATTTTTCTTTCCAAACAAGCTAATTTGAGGGGGGAAAATTACTAATGTCTTGATTTCTCTTGTATTCAAATAAATTACTGAAAGCAGAACATCACCAACATTTATCTCAAAAAGTTGAAAAACAATAAAGCATTACTTGGACAGAACACTATTTGGCTTATGGCTGACTGATGTCCAGTGACAAATGTTATGAATGGAAAACAATTGGGCAGAAATCACTGCAGTACTTTATACTCTGATTCAAAGATGAGATCTTTGTGTCAATAATAATTTCTGTTTTCAGCACAGAAAAGTATCTTCAGGTTCTTAAATTATGAACTTCATAATTAGGGAACTATGTTTAGGAAAAACATTTTTTATGTGATGAGGGCTTCAATAAGAATAAAGCCTTTGAAAACAGAAAAGTAAATAAAAGACAAACTTGCTAGTTGCTCCTGCTAGAGCCTTGGAGAAAGCCCAAAGCCTTGGAGAAAGCCCTGCCTCAAGCCCGCACCACATGAGTTGGATTTAAAAAGATAAGTCAGTCACAAACAAGTCGAGAGACTCAAGGAATCAGTGTTTCCTCAATCTTGCATCACCCCAGTGGACAGACCATGAATGTCGACTTACATGCTAAACTGCATGAAATGGAATTATCTTGACTGTCCATGACCTTTCAGAATGAAAGGGGCAAGGCTGATGGAGACAGACATAAGCCTTGTTACACAACAGCTTCCAAAGACTAAAGATTTATGATAGCAAAAGATGACTCATTTGGGGCAACCCCAGGTACAAGAAATCTCTGTTGACCATGTTTTACAGCCTCTCATACCACAACGTTCACCTTAACATTGGCTTATGATCCCCACTTCCACAAAATTGCTCCTTTACTGAGTGATATGAAATAAATCAACCAAGCACAGCAACTACTGTCCCTCAGACCTATCAGTAATTTCCTTTTTGGACATCTGACCTACTTGAATCTTTGTCTCAAAGCTAATAGCTCTGCTATAGTTCATTCAAACAAATATTTCCCCATTGATCACATTACGTGGTATTCCCAGCAGTGGATATTCAACAATATCATAAGTCTTGTTTAAAAGTTCATAATGTTTTTCAGAAAAACAACTATGTATCTCTGATCTCTAGTTCATCTCTAATTCCTAAAACAATGACCATAGTCTATCAGCCAATATTCTTGGCTAAAAGAAAAAAATGGGAGTTCTGCATATCTCTAAAATACCATGAACCTGCATTCTGTCACACACAAAAGACCAACTTTCCTGCAATCCATTTATAGTTCCACTGTCAGCTGGTTAATATAAAACAAACTATTCAAACTATAAAATTCTATGTCTTATTCAAAAAAGCTAGGTACGAAATAATTTTTTTAAAGTTAGGAGTACAGAAAAAAGTTTGAGGTATCATAATTATAATTTGAAATTCTATTTTATTCTCCTCTATTTACAGTCTTTTCTGTTCATTCTACAGGTGCTATGATTGACCTCACATTACAAACTTATGCTTTAATGAGATCCTGATTCTGTTTGAGGGCCAGCTTTTCTGTGTTCATATTGATTAATTTTAGGCCAAATATGTCCCTGATAAACCTATCCCTGATAAACAATACTTTTACTTGGCAAAGAACAGAACTAAATAATTTCAAGTATATTCCTGAAAATTCTCTCTGCCAGTTACAAAGCATTTTGTCCTCAGTATATCTGACCGAGTTGGTGCAATTTCTTTCCAGTATTTTTAAATCCAAACAATAAATATTGGACTTCCCTGGTGGCGCAGTGGTTAAGAATCCGCCTGCCAATGCAGGGGACATGGGTTCGATCCCTGGTCCGGGAAGATCCCACATGCCGTGGAGCAACTAAGCCTGTGCACCACAACTACTGAGCTTGTGGTCTAGAGCCCGCGAGCACAGCTACTGAGTCCGTGCGCCACAACTACTGAAGCCTGCGCCCCTAGAGCCCATGCTCTGCAACAAGAGAAGCCACCACAATGAGAAGCCTGCACACCGCAATGAAGAGTAGCCCCCGCTCGCCGCAACTAGAGTAAAGTACATGCGCAGCAACAAAGACCCAACACAGCCAATCAATCAATCAATCAATCAATCAATCAATAAAATATTAAAAATAATAAATATTGATAAATAAATAACACCTAGAAATCAGAAGTCCTTAGTCAATCAAGAAGTGCTTGAGTGTCTTTGTGCACAAAACACTTATGCACACACCCTGACCTCTTATTTTAGATTATTTGATCCTGCATCTTCAATGTCTATAGTTTAACTCTTTAATCAATAACCAAACCAGACATTACATTCCTATGACATCTAGTTACACACTCATTGTACTGAATAATATGATAATGTCTTTTCCAATGCAGTTAACTTTTTGACTGCACAGAAATAATGAAATTGATCATTGAAATCTATGGCATTCAGCACCTGAAGAACTATTTATAAAAATGAAGGCAATACTCTTTTAAGCGAGATACTAAAGTGACTTTGAAATAAAAAAGATAACATTGGTCTATGTGCTTCTCTGTATCTTTCTTTTTCCAAAGTAAAAAGCAAACTGATCTGACAGAATCTCTGCCTGGAAAATCTGTTCTGGTTATTCTCCGATAGATTATAAATATGTGTTTGGTGGATTACTACCATATGCCCAAATAAAAGCATGCTTCTGTAGTAGCCTTCAGTGTCCTAGTTTCAATTTAATTCTTTCATCTTTCAAGATGAAAGCCTTTTCTTGGGCACTGGGTTGAATGCTTTGCAAAAAGAAACCTTACATTTGTGTTTGGTGTAGTTGTACTTTTTCAATTTTACTTGAAACATTCTGAGGCTTATATTTCCCCAAGATTACAGTTAACCAGTCATCAATCATGCTTTCAGAATCTTCACTTAAAATGTTTCTTTATCTAACACATATCTGTGGGCACTCACATTTTGGATAATAGAATTTATTATCCTCTCATCTGCTTCAGTTCATTCTTTGGGTACCTGACATGTGCAAAGCAATAGATACTTTCATTGCATGTATTAGCAACTCAGGGTGACGTCTACTTCAGAAAATGCTTCACACAAGTTAATTCTATTTAGATTGAGTCATCTATTTTACAGCTCTCTAAACATTTTTAAATGACCAGTTATTTTTAAAACTATAATATGAAAACTTTTTTGAACATAAACATCCATAAAAATGGCACCTCATCATTTAAATATTGTAGAAAAGGAACTATGAAGAAAACTATGTATTAATATTTTTATTTATTTATTTATTTGTTTATTTATTTATGGTTGTGTTGGGTCTTCGTTTCTGTGCGAGGGCTTTCTCTAGTTGCGGCAAGTGGGTGCCACTCTTCATCGCGGTGCGCGGGCCTCTCACTATCGCGGCCTCTCTTGCTGCAGAGCACAGGCTCCAGATGCGCAGGCTCAGTAGTTGTGGCTCACGGGCCTAGTTGCTCCGCAGCATGTGGGATCTTCCCAGACCAGGGCTCAAACCCGTGTCCCCTGCATTGGCAGGCAGACTCTCAACCACTGCGCCACCACGGAAGCCCCGAAAACTATGTATTAATATTAATATCTATTTTAAATCACCAAAAGCCTCTACCTTTCATGTTTCTTCAAAGAAGTTTTTATCCCTTCTCCCAAAGTACAGATACAAAAATAGAGAGCAAACAGTGTGAATGAGTAAGAGGAGCATTTATTAAAATAAAATTCAGTTTTTCATTTTTTCAATAAAGTCAAACATCTATGGAGCACCCACTCTGATATGAGGCACTACACTGGTTCAGAAATAGAAGGTTCTAGGGCCAAGTTAGGAGGAAGACAAGTAAACCAAATATACTCTGAGATAGGAAACCTCATAACAACTCTCTGAGGCAACTACAGCTCAGAGAAGGAAGAAACTTGCTCAGGAAGCCATGGTGAGAATTTGGAACCCACACTAAATTCTAACCTCTTTCCACTATGTTGCTTTCATCATGGACAGCACTTAAGAGGGCAGATAGAAACTGCCAAGGTATATTTGTAGACAAGTAAAGGTACATTTGAAAAGTAGTAGGTCTGCCAAAGAATTTGATGACTCAAATTAAGAGGAGTAAAGATATACTATCCCCTATTGTGTAAGGAAGAAATGCACAGAATTAAATACCCATGTTGGCATTCTTACTACAAAGAAACTTTTATTTTATGGTAAAACCCATAGATTATAAATTGAGTTATAGTGAAACAAAATACCTTCATTAGTGCAAGAATAACCAGTAACATTAAAAGGGGATTATTTTTGCTCCCAGAAAAGGAATTAAGACTGACTAGGAGAAAGAAGTAGGGTCCTCAGAATTCAGTCTGTTCTGAAAAGAACACCAAAGCTGTGCTTCCAATATTGTAGCCACCAGCAACATGTGCCGATTTCAATTTAAAGCTTCAGTTAACTAAAATAAGTAAAATCGGAAATTCAGTTCACTAGTTGCACTAGCCACATTCCAACTGCTCAACATGCCACATATGGCTAGTGGTTACTGTACCGAACAGTGCAGATACAGAACATTTCCATCATTGTAGAAAGTTCTACCGAAAAGCACTGAGCCAGAGGAAAACAAGAAGGAAAGCTGCAGAATCTTCCTCTATGAGATTTGAGAAAAAAAATTTTTAGAAGTTTTACAATATGGTTAGCATAATCGACTACCTAAAGTTAAAAGTGGTGTCAATGACATTGTAAAAGTGTGATAACGTTAGATGTAATGATGATGTTAAAGGTTAATCTCCTCTAAGGGCCTCTAAAAAGGTGCTCTGAATCTTTAAGGGGCTCATAAAAGAAAGGGAAGATAGAATTTTATCTTTGAACACTGTTTTCATTAGATTTGAGAATTTCACTGGCCTTTGAAACCGTAAGTTAATAAGGATCCATATTAAACATTAAACATTAACATATTAAACATTAAGCTGATAAGTGGATATTTAATTAACATAATCCTAAATTATACAAATTTAACATAAAAGTTTAAGCCATGGCCTTCACATTACTGAATTTATTAGTAATTTCCAATTCACATTTTTCCAGGGAGTAAAAAACATTGTTAAAAGTTCCTAAGAGCCTATCTTCTAGCTCAGGTTTCAAATCACTAGCTATCTTTGCTTATATCGATCTAAATGGAATACAGACTTGTATGTATTGTTTTTTGATTGCAAAAGAATAGTTGGTAAATTAGATTTCCGTATTTTAAAAGTGTGATCAAAGTTATCCGAAAAGGGACTTCCCTGGTGGTCCAGCAGTAAAGAATCCGCCTTCCAATGCAGGGGACACGGGTTCGATCCCTGGTCAGGGAACTGGGATCCCACATGCCGCGGGGCAACTAAGCCCGTGCGCCACAGCTACTGATCTCGCGCACCTTAACGAGAGAGCCCGTGTGCTCTGGAACCCTTGCGCCACAACTACAGAGCCTGCACGTCACGACTAGAGAGAGAAAATCTGCACGCCACAACTAGAGAGAAGCCCACGCGCTGCAGCGAAAGATCCCACAAGCCTCAACGAAAATCCTGCATGCTGCAACTGACCCAACGCAGCCAAAAATATAAATTAAAAAAAATTAAAAAGTTATCCAAAAAGACTGGAAAATAGTACTTAAGATATTAACCCAAGGCGTTGAGTCACATGTAATTCCGTAGTTCCAATGACCACGCCGTGGCCAAAGGAGGTAACGTCAAGCATTTCATGTAGACATAGTGAATGTTCAATAAATATCAGCTGTTATTATGATCTTTGACAGATAGTCTCTTTTCTAAAAATGATGATAAATTGCAGCAAATATTCCTGGCCATGACAATACTGATTTTAGCACAATGAAAGCACAATTTGAAATACAGAATGCACAGAAGGGACATCTATCTGATGGCCTTATTCTCAGAAAAGAATGAAGCAAGGCTGCATGCAGAGAGGGAGATTTTGAGAGGTTTTGGGAGCCAATGAGGAATCGACATCTTTAAAAGTTAGGGATAGTGGTGATTATGATAGAAAATCATTCAGAATTGCAATAGCAATTCTAAGTAGAAACTGTCAAGTTACAGTTGAAGAAATGTTATCATTTTTCACTTTCCAGTGCAACACTAGGAAGCCCAGAATTTAGATCAGGGGATAGGGAGGGTATGGTTATCAGAGCATCAGTGATTGGAAAAGCAGACAGGAATTTCAAGGTCCTGACATTACTGAAATGGTTTATAATGACATCCAAGCTGGGTAGATGGGGTTGATGAAGTCTGTAAAGTGGAAGGGTTTAAGCAACTAAAGATAAGGAGAAAGATGTGTAGGTCTGGGAAGATGAAGGGAAAATAAAAAGAAAGCTAGGAATTCCTCAGTTGAAAATATTAGAGGATGTGCATTTTTAAACAATCTAGTTAGAATATTGTAGACAAATTATATATACAGAATAAAACTACAAAGTTAGAGGATAGTATATAGATGGTCCGGGTATATATGAAGCTAATGAAGGAAGGTCCTCTTCATAAAATCCATAACTTTAATGTGAAGGAGAGTTGTTTTACTGATGATATTCTAAACAATCCTGATTTGCTACAACAGAGGGCTCTTCTCCAACTAATATGGCAAAATCAATGGCACTCAGACGTGCATGGCCAGGTGGGATGTAAAAAAATAAAATGTGTGCTCTGAAAGCAATTTGCCCCTGGTCTCCTGAGACTGATCATCCCAGGGATGCCAAGATAACATGGGATGTTAAATAAGTCCTAGGCCCGGGCAGATCTATGGGGCTTAGAAACAAAATAGGGATAAAAGCATTTAGAGATAAAGTAAGAAGAAACTGAGAAGTCAAAATATACAGAGTTATCAATAGAGATATCGACACCAAGGATGATAAGTGAGGAAAAGATGCAGAATAAAAAGGAAGTCAGATGCTCAAATCAACGAGTAAAGTAGAAGAGTGTCCTACAGATCAGGAGGAAGCAGGAATAAGATGATGAGAGGGTAAAATAATAGATGTATCCACTTCTAAGGACAAGTTGTTGAGAGATGGAGAAGCAATGCTTAAGAAACAGCAATGAGGCTGCCAACTTTCCCTCTTATCCCTGAGCACAGGGCTCCTGTTCAGCCAGTATCTGCTGGCGCCATACTGGGAGTTTATGGCTAGCATTCTAATAGGTGTCCATAGTAGTTGTTAAATATTCAGAATGTTCCTGTGGACTGCCAGGTGAGGAAAATGGGAAAACTGAACTTTATTAAAGAGTGTTTCAAGTAAAGCAGGCAATTAAGGGGACAGTCAACTTTCAATTATAGAGAAGAGTGGTGGGAGAGTTTAAACAAATATTAAAGACATAGGAGAATTTGTTCACAATAGAAGCCAGTGCAAGTGGAGACTATACTTTAAAGGAATGAGAGGAAAGAACAGAGGAATAGGAATTCATAGTGCACTCAGCAAGCAACATTTTCAGTAAGGACTGAAGGAGGCAGCTGGCTGTGGGGGAAGTTACTCTACGTTTCTGTTAATGAGAACACCTCCACACCCCCAGCTCCTTGGGAAGGGGTTTTCTCACTAAGTACGTTCCTGGCCTCTTCTCCACCCTTTCACTCTCTCTGTCCCTGTAGAGGTGGAGTGAGGAATCTGATTTGTAGATCTGGGGAATAACTGGATCTACTTAGCTCAGCCCACTCTTCCCTTTTGAGAACAAGCCTGCAGAGACTGAGTTCTTTTCTACTCTTCCATGCAGGGTTTCCCACATGGGAGGCCACATTGTCCAGTGACTGCTGGGAATTCTGCCTGCTTCTGGAGTCCGGTTAACAGCCCCATTTAGCTCTCACTCTAAGCCACCTCCTCCAGCCTAGCCTCTGTCAGTAATGAACATGACACTGTTGTTCTCACTTGTCCTTACTTTTGTTTCCTATTTCTTCTGAATCCAGCCAGGAAAGAGGGATGCTACTTGTTGGGGACCTTCTCAGAAATTCCCAATATTAGTGACTAAGAAACAAGACAGGGTAGGGAGAATTTCCATGTCTTTTGAACTAATTAGTTTCAAACATAACGGTAATCAATGAGAGTAATAATAATAGTTAACAATTATTTAGTGCTTACCATGTGCCACTGTTTTAGGTACTTTATAAAGTCTAATTAAATGAACTATTCATGATGACTCTATGAGGAAGTTTCTCCTATTATCCCTATTTTGCACAGGAGGAAATACATATTGGCCAAGTAACCTCCCCGCAGTGTCACAGCTGCCAAGGAACAAAACAAGTGTTGAAACTTACTAGGCAGTCTAGCTCCAGAGTATTAAATGCATCCTGTACCACTTCTCTCTGAGGTGTGCTTACTATATGAGGGCCCATTACTAAGAATAATAAACCATTTTATCTTTTTTTTAATTGCAATATAATTGACATATAACATTAGTGTCAGGTGTACAACATAGTGATTCAATATTTTTATTGATTACACTCCATACAGTTATTATAAAATATTGACTATATTCCCTGTTCTGTACATTGCATCCTTGAAACTTATTTGTTTTATACCTTAATTCCCTTCACCTATGTTGCCCCTCGCCCACTCCCCTCTGGTAACTGCTAGTTTGTTCTCTGTATCTGTGAGTCTGTTTCTGTTTTGTTATATTTGTTCAATTGTTTAATTTTCTAGATTCCACATGTAAGTGAAAACATACAGTATTTGTCTTTGTCTTACTTATTTCAGTAAGTATAATACCCTCCAGGTCCATCCATGCTGTCACAAATGGTAAAATGTCATTCTTTTTTTTATGGCTGAGTAATATTCCATTATATATATATATATATATATATATATATATATATATATATATATATATACACACACACACATATATATACAAACACACATATATATGCATATATATAAATATTGCATTGTATGTGTGTGTGTGTGTGTGTGTATATATATATATATATATAAAATCTTCTTTATGCATTCAACTGTTGATGAACAGTTGCAGGTTGTTTCCATGTCATGGCTATTGTAAATAATGGTGCTATGAACACTGGGGTGCATATATCTTTTCAAAGCAGTGTTTTCATTTTCTTTGTCTCAATACCCAAAGTGACTGTCATCAAAATAGTATGGTACTGGCACAGAAACAGAAGCATAGATCAATGGAACAGAATAGACAGCCCAGAAATAAGCCCATGTAAATATGGTCAATTAAATCTACAACAAAAGAGGGAAGACTACACAATGGGGAAAAGACAGTCTCTTCAATAAGTAGTGTTGGGAAAACTGGACAGCTACAAGTGAAAAAATGAAACTAGACCATTTTCTCACACCGTATACAAAAATAAACTCAAAATGGATTAAAGACTTAAATGTAAGACCTGAAAACATAAAACTCCTAGAAGAAAACATCTATGCAGTACACTCTTTGTTGGTCTTAGCAATATTTTTTTGGGGGGGGGATTTGTCTCCTTAGGCAAAGGCAACAAAAGCAAAAATAAAGGAATGGGATCTAATCAAACTAAAAAATTTTTGCACAGAGAAGGAAACCATCAACAAAATGAAAAGGTAATCTACTGAATGGGAGAAGATATTTGCCTATGATAGGTCCCTTAAGGGGTTAATACCCCAAATATATACAGAACTCATACAACTCAATACAAAAACAAACAATCCGATTAAAAAATGGGCAGAGAACCTGATAGGCATTTTTCCAAAGAAGACATACAGATGTCCAACAGGCACATGAAAATATGCTCAACATAGAGGAAAATCGTCAGGAAAATGCAAATCAAATCCACAATGAGATATCACCTCACAACTTTCAGAATAGCTGTGGTCAAAAAGACAAGAAATAACAAGTGTTGGTGAGGACATGGAGAAAAGGGAACCCTTGTATACTGTTGGTGGGAATGTAAATAGGTGCAGCGACTATGGAAAACAGTTTAACGGTACTTCAAAAAATTAAAAATAAAACTATCACACGATCCAGCAATCCCACTCTTGCGTATTTCTCTGAAAGGGTCTCTTAACAGCTCTCCTTGTCTTTAGAACTTTGCTCATCTAATAATGCACTCTCCATAGTTGTGTGGGAGGGATATTTCCAAAGCTTAAATCTAATCATGCCACCTAAAAATCTTCAAATTCCATTACCAGTGGAATGGAGCATGGTGCACACAGGTATTCCATGATTTGTGTCTTACCTCCCTCTTCACCTTTTTCTCTAGTCACAGTCTTTCCCCTCTACATCACCAGCAAATTCTATTCTCAGTCAGACCGAACTTCTTAACTGCTCCATGAAAACACAGTGTTATTTCTGGCCTCCTGCTTAGGTATCCTTCTCCAGTCCTCATCCAGTCCATCTGGGGAAAACTATACATCTTTCAAGGCTCAGCTTAGTATAATCATCTCTTTCATGAAGCCTTTGATGATCATCTGAAGTGAAAGTAACCACTTCCTCCTTTGGACCCATCTTAGCCTGAAGAGAACTGTGAACCCCCTAGGGGTAGGGGCCATATCTTATTTATGATTCACAATGCCTTAAACCTAGAAGTAAGTTCTTATTAAATGCTTGAATCTCCAGAAATGAGTAATATGGCTAAAAATTATTTTAATTTATTATCACATTACTAACACATTTTACTGGAATGTATGATTTGTCTTGATCCAGAATCCCATTGGCAAAAGCTTATTTCCCCATCTTCTAAAAATAACATTATTTATTAGATAGTATTCCAACTATAGTTTATGAGTTCTTTCTTTCTAGGTTAGAAAAAAAAAATGTGACTTGACAGGCTTAGGCAATAAAGGCCATGAAAGGTCAAAGATTTTTTTTGTCTTTATTAAATTCTCCTTCCTGAAGAACTCATCCTCCAAACTCTCAAAATTCCAGGACCATGTACACAGTCTTCATCAGGGCCAGGCCTGTGGCTTTTAGCCTGTTAGACTAGTTGGCTTTGTTAGAACCTCAGTGAATGTTTTCTACTATGTTAACACTTTAAATCTTTTTATTTATTTATATTTATGGAGAACAGAAAGGTGAAACCCAGTGGGATCTGGCCAGTTGAAAATTCAATTTTAAGCAATCACAAGTATATTCTCTCACTATACAATACTCCCTAATTTTCCTCTCTAACTAAAAAAGTGTAGTTGGTTGATAATGTCCAACAGGATCTTTACACAGAGGTTTCCATAGTCATGCTACATTACCCCCTTCTTTAAGTGTAAAAAGAAGTGCAAATATCCCTTTATGAGCCCCAGAAGAATAAAAACCTTTCAGGATTTCTCTTCAGAAAGAAAATTTTTAAAAAAATTCATTCACAATAAATAAATAATCCGTGAAAGATTTCTGCTCTCCATGAAGTAGTCTATAAAATGCAGAAACCAGTTGAAGCAGATCCACTGAACCCCTTTATTTAAGAAAAAATAAACTAGATGCTACATTAGACAGAAATTACATAGATTAAGGAACTATCAGATTACCCCATTCAATCTTCACAGCAATCATGTGGGTTAAATATTTATATTTTGATTTTGTAAATGAGAAAACCAAGGCTCAGAGAGACTAAGTGACTTGCCCAAGATCAGTAAGTAAATAGTAAAATCAGAGTCAAATTCAAGACCATTTGGTTTAAGGTTGTACATTTTTCAATACATCATACCGTTTCTGAACTTTAAGATTTAAGAAACTGACCTAGGTGCAAGCTCCAAGTCTCTCTACCAACATTCATGTTCTTAGTCAGTTTCCACTAAACTCATATCCAGTTACGTATTATCCACCATCTAGTAAACATAATTCTAAAACGTTCTTAACTCCCAGTAATAATAGTAATAGCTGTCACAGTAGGTCTTTTTTCACTCTCCTTTCTTAGTCAAATTCTGATCCTCAAATTCATCCTTATTTACTTTTTACTTTCTCCAAATGGAGACATGAATCATCAGTTATCCATTTTAGTGTCCATAAGTGATATCTAATTTCTAAAAGTACATCTTCAAATTGGATATACAAATTGCATGATGAAGCAAAACACGTTCATTGCCAAGAGTCAGAAAGACCTAGATTCAAATCCTCGTGTGGCACTTCTTAGCTCAATATCTTGTCAAGTTCTTTCTATTCATTAAGCCTCTGTCACCTCATGTAAGAAAGGATTTTACTAGTCACCTCACTAGGATTTTTTGAATACTAAATAAAGAAATGTTTGTAAAGATCCTAACACAATACTTGGTTAAGGTAAACACTCAACAACTAGCAGGTATTGGTAACATCATTAGTATTATTAGGTTTAAAATATGATATGCAAATTTGTGACTAGTCAGGAACAGTGGACAGAGGGCACTGGACATAAATGGAGCTAAAACTGTAACTTTAAAAAAAATAGTCTCTGCATTTAAATCTTAAACTATTTCTGAAGAAGTAGCATGCTGGTAAGGCTTCCTGTTCTCTTCCTGATATACAAAAATCATGAAAATCCTCCTTCCCCATTATTTTCATTTTGATACTGACAATGCTGACCTGATACTGGCAGATTTTGCTTTTAAGTCGTTCCATCTTTGGTTCATATCATCCAGGCGATGCTGAAGCATAGTAGCCTCTTCAGAATTTCCCAAAGCTTTGACCATCTTCTGCCTGTTTCCATCGAGGCTTTTAAATATGTCACTGTGGGCATCAATTTCTGCCTGGATGTCCTGAACAGAAAAAGGCAAAGAGATAATAATGCAAATATTAGGTATTAGTGTCAACATTACTTGGGATTGCTATACAAACTTTACTTTTTTCATATTCCACAAACGAGTTTTTTAAAAGCAAAATAGTTAATTTTAGCTTAAATGATAACAAATTTAAGTGTTTTCACAATTTCTACATTGAAAATAATAGTTTTTAAATCTTTAAGACACTGATTTCCCCCATTCTTAAAAACAGAATGTATCAATATTATAATCTAAATTTCATGTATCAGCTAGTTAGATGTTCAAATTCAATGAGAAATTTTTGAAATTTTATACAATAGTGGCTGCCAAATCACTCAACTTTGCTTAATACCCAAATAAATTCTTCCTCCCCTTTCCACACAGGCCAAACTTCCCTCAAAACATTAAGTTTTACAGAGGTCACTAAGATATTACATAATTAAACTTTTTTTTTTTACATTTAGACAAACTTATTAATAGTTCAGCCTTTTAATCTAATAAAATCTATTTCTAAAATTTAAAAAAGCATTCTCATAAAAATGTTTATCCTCATTAAGAAATAAAAAATAATGACAAAATAATATTTCTCCTGTTAAAAAGGAGAATATTTTGTTCACTTTTATAAAGTAAATTTGAGTGTAGTTTAAGTAAAATAAGAATTAATATAAATTAATAATAAAAATTGGTTCAGACTTTGAGGAAGTACTTTGGCAATTTGTATCAAAAGCCTTAAAACTGTTGAAATTACCTATCCTAAGAAGATTTATGTATAAACACATTTATCACATTGATTGTTTTTAAAATAAAAAAGTAAAATTTTCATAATATACATTAATGCTAGTTTATTATTAGGTTTTAAAATGGAGGAGAAAAAACTATATATTATGATGTTAATTTAATTTTTAAAGTAGGTGTTTAAATTAGCCTATGTGTTTGTAAATCACTGCACACACATACATTAGAAGACTACAAGAAATAAATCAAAATAGTGCAATCTCCGTATAAGAGGATTAAAGATGATTTTAGTTTTCTTCTTTACACTTCTCTGAGTTTCCAAGTTTCTATAAAAAACAGGGTTTCTTTTTGTAATTAAACAAATACAACAAATTTAAACTTTAAAATACAGAAGGTCTTATCAATTGTTTAGTACTCTCCTGTTATAAGGTTGTCAACTCAATTTTCTATATTAATTTGGCAATCACCTTTTCTTCATGAATAAATGGGATGTGTAGCTAACTCTAGTGTGACAGCCACTACCATCCAACAACTGAGTATGAACTTACAAACAGAAAAGCAGACACCAGAAGGGGCCATGAAGGTGTGGGGTGAGTCTCCATGGCATTAATTGGTAAGGAATATTAAGGCAACATATTGCAGAAATAAAAATTATATTTCTGGTAATGAATCAGAATTAGTAAAAGAAGAGCAAACTCAAACACTATAATTTTGTTACACTTCTCATCTTCAGTTTTCCTTTATAATCATCATTCTTCTTTAGTTTCTCCAACTCTAAGTGAGCACGGTAAAAATTTAAACAGAAATTCTTCGAATTCTCAGAATGCTATTATTAATTTAGAACTTACTCCTGATAAGCAATCCATGTATTCCATTAAGAACCAAGGCTTAGCGGCCAGCGTTGAAGTGACTGCTCTTCAAGCATCTACAGACCTACACAAACCAGGACACATGGAAAAGCCTTGTACAACTCACTACTCCAATCAGCATGGTAAAAAGGTGTCACACGAGGTTAAGGGGCAGAACTGCTGTATTATAATTTCTGGGAAGATCTGTGACATCTAAGATGACATTAATAGGATCATATTTGAGAGATGGGAGAGGTGAACACAAAGTTTGATGGACGGCTTCTGCAAAATTTATGCTCTAAATTTGCAAGCCCATTGGTCTCTGGGTTATCTAACAACAAAGCCAAATCAGGTCTTCCTGCAAAGTGTAATCTGAGTACACCCAGAATTAGGGTTAACCACTGAACAAAAACTCTAACATTGTTGACTCTTCTGCATTTTACTAGCACCTCCATCCCAGAGAGTACACAGCAGACACTGATGGGGAAGCAGGGAAACACAGCCAGATACTGATTCACGGTTCTCAGGCTGGGCAACAGTATGCATGTAAATGGCAATCTGGTTGTAAATTTAACTTGGGAGGTTTCAAATAGAGATTCTCAGTAAAAAAGAAAAAGAAAAGGAAACTTCTGCTGAAAGATTCTTTGATGACATCTCCTGAACAACATAGTCCTATCCTTTAGAATAGAACTGTGTTATTTTTTGTGTCCTGAAATGCATTTTAAGACATCCAAAGAGATATATCAAAAGCCAAGTTTTAAACTTCGGCTGTAAATATGCATGATAGCCATCTTTCTCAAAAAGCTCAGTGACAGAGTAAATAAGCAAGGCCTCCCTTTGCTCTGTATTGTCAAGGAGAATTTGGCCTCTAATTTCGTGTGCAGGTTCCTAAACATCATTATCAGTGTCCCACACCTAAAATCACAAGGCAACTTCAAACCACAACTTCCTGTAGCAGCCTGGCCTATTTGCTTCTTTTCATATTCAAGAGACATAGAAAGACAGAAGCACATCAAGATTCATAAATAGTTTCCTCAGTTTCACAGGAGCATTCCACAACATGAGGAAATTTGGATACCAAAAGCACGAAGCACATTTGCCTCTTCACTTCAGATCAGGTGATGCCTTTTCCAATCTGGCCACAATGACAGATGGAGTAAAACAAAACTGCATCACTGGCCCAGTCAACGATCGTAAGTATTTCCATAATGTTTTGGTTAAGAGCACCACCAGTGATCATATATTCATGTTGCAACATAAGTTTCAATATGTGGAAAACCCTTCCACACATGAGCCTCATCAAAAATTAGGAAGAAAATCAACAACCAGAAAATGATCAAAGAAAAGGAAATCAGCATACATTGTTTTTTTAATTTAACATTTGGTGGCATATTTATTTGGCCAAATATATCAGGAGCTCCTAAAGACAGAAAATCATCTTAATATTTCTTCTGTATTCTTCAGAGTCTCTGTTACACAGAGGAAGTCTAATGAAAAATAGATGTATATGGATAGACAGATACGTAGATAGATACATAGACGGATGGATGCAAAATTGCATAAATGAATGTATGAATAAGTTCATCTTGATAGACTGGCATATTAGCCACTGTAATGCCAAGAGAAATCAGACAAATAATTAGAAGGAAATGTAGTAATCATTTTGTTTAATCTCTTCGTTCAAAAAATTTAACAGGGAGAAATTATTATTTAGAAGCCTGCACTGCAAAGCCTTGCCTAAGCTCTTCGCTGGAAATTTAGAATTACCCGCAGTTAATGAATCATGCTCCTTCATAGATCCCTGTGTAATGATGCACTGGTTTTAAAATCAAAATGCCAGCATGGGAGTCTGTCAGATCATGACCCTGATGTAACATCAAATGCTAAAATAAATTAAAGTTCTATGAAAGAGGGTTAACTCCCACTGCGCAGCTGGGAGACTTGCCCTACTAATGCTTACCTCTGTCACCTGGAAGCCTTTCTGACCATTAAATAAACATTAAAGCACAAAATGGTTATTGATAGTTAGTTATGGGAATGTAATCCATCTAGAAGCACAAAACAATGCTCTTCCAACCATTTAACATAAGCCAGTCATGTGCAAAGAGGGACCCCAGCAAAGTATTCAAGCAGTTAAACTAACATTTGAAAACAGAACAGAAGAAATATTTTAAGAATTCACTCGAAAGGCTTGCAGTGTACTTTCAAACAATGTAAGCATAATGTAGAAGGTTAAGAAAAGCTAGGGGTTAGAATAAAGAGACCACATATTTTTCTCTAAGTAAAATACCATCAAAAGCCTAAAATGCACACTTTCAGAAGAACCTTGCAGAAGACAGCTACAAAAGCTCACAGAGGTTCACTGATCAACAATTAGTCTTTTTTTATACAACACCCACTACCCAGGTCAAAATAAACTGCACAAATAAAGCAAAACATTTATTCATTTACTTACTTAATAATTGATATTTTAATACCAGTTTTGCCCTAACTGGACATTTCTTTAATGATATAACGCATAGAGGTATTATATGCAAACACTTTATAATGTAAATCACATACATTTTATTTCTTTATAATGTTCTATAATCAAGTAGTGGCCGCAACTGTGTAAGCAAAAATATTTCCTTAGATTATTATAAACAGAACTGTTTGAACCCTCTTCTAAGAAACAGAGATTTAGAATAGTACCACTAAGAAGTCTTCAACAACTAAGTTGGTATTAGAATAGATTCATCCTCTTTGGGCCTTGCTGACATAATTTTGGTTTATTTTTGCATGGCATATTTACCTAACCTTACATGGCCACAGAAGTGTTTTCTCTGAAGGAATCCTGACCCCTTTTCTGAAGGTGAAGAAGTGAGGTTAGCAACAACTTCCCAACTATATCCCAAGGCTCAGGCTAAATCAACAAAGTTAACCATTAGGGGAAAAGAAATCCACTGTTCCTTTCAAAAGTGAGACCGAAATTCAGAGATAGTTTAGGATTGATTGTCAAGAGCTCAGTTGGATCACTGCCTGAGTTTCAGGTTTTGAAAATGAGGGATCATACCTTTTAAAAAACAGTCATGTATCACCTAAAAAAAATACAACCTAATAATATCCTCAAAGGTCATTACGTGCTATGTAAATATGCTTTGAGACAGTTTGTGAGACTTCTGGGATAGTGAGTTATTGCAATTAACTAATCAATTAATTATTACAATTAACTTGCTGATGTCAACAAATTATTCAATTAATTATTTATAAACTATATTTTCTTTCAACAACTAATCTCATAAATTTTAACCACTCTATTAATAATTATGGAATCACATTTTGACAGATAAAAGAGTGGTATCACCTGGTCTACAGCAGTATTTAAAAAGTAAGAAATCGGACTTCCCTGGTGGCGCAGTGGTTAAGACTCCTCCTGCCAATTCAGGGGACACGGGTTCGAACCCTGGTCCGGGAAGATCCCACATGCCCCAGAGCAACTAAGCCCTTGCGCCACAACTACTGAGCCTGCGCTCTAGAGCCCGCGAGCCAAACTACTGAGCCCGCATGCTGCAACTACTGAAGCCCATGTGCCTAGAGCCCGTGCTCCGGAGAAGCCACCGCAGTGAGAAGCCCGCGCACCGCAATGAAGAGTAGCCCCCGCTCCCCGAAACTAGAGAAAGCCCATGTGCAGCAACCAAGACCCAACGCAGCCAAAAAAAAAAAAAAAGTAAGAAATCAATGCCAGTAATGTTCTTTTCCCATTATCTGTGATTATAAATATATGTTAGACAATAGAGTAGGAAAAAAGTTAAATTACTAAGTGGAACAAATTTACAATTAACTGCACTTTCCAGATAGTTTGAACAAGCCAACTTGAAATGATAGAAAATTAAGAAACAAAGTACATTTTAAATTCCAACATAGCAAACACTGCTATCAAGAAAAATATTTTTCACAACAAAATAATATGTTCAAAATCCTTGACTCTATACCAATTGTTACTAAAACATACTAACATCCTAGTGAGTTAAAATACAGTGGCTTTCCTTCTGAGGTGCACATTATATAAGCAGGTTTGATCTGCACATGAACACGAGTTTAAGAACAGTTATTAACAAATGTTTTCAAGTTATCAAACTATTGCCCCACCCTAATTCCTAAAATCAGACTGTATAAATGAAACCGAACAAGTTTGAAAACCCAGTCAAAGGTTTTTGTATTTTAAAAGTTTTAAACTACAGTCCTGGGGCACCCAACTCTTCAACTCCTGACCTGTGAAAAAGCAGTTCCTATCGCCCAGAAAGCTCTAATTTTCTTCCCCAACACACATCTCCCACATATAAGCCCACAATCTCAGTTCCTTCCTTAATTTTAAAGTCATCTTAAGTCCCAGTTTAAATATCATTTCTCCAGGAGAAACTTCACTGCACTCAGGTTAGATTATGTCTACCTGTCGCTCTTACAGCTACCTCCTTTTGCTCAGTCACAGGCTTACAGAATACAGACTTGTTTAAGGTCTGTATCCTCCTACTAGGCTGTAAACTCAAAGAGTGGAGGTCTACCCTGTTATCCACGCCATCCTTGAATTCAGCCCAGTGTCTGGTACATACTGTGTACTTCATAAATATTTACTAAATATTAAAGAAAGAGTAGACCTTGAAATTGGAAGTTGACTGTGTCTTTCCAGGATAAAATTTTTAAAAATTAGATATTGCAAATTGAGCAGCAAAATATAGCTTCAAATTATAATTTTAAATATTGGTCATCCTAAAGGATGTCAATATCATAAAGGAAATTTAGCATTGAGCGGTTTCTCTCTGTGTTGTCACTATGGGAAGCATCTTTCCCAAAGGATTCACCACGAGAGTGGTACTACTCAGACTCCCTCTCTCTCTCTCTCTCTCTCACACACACACACACACCCCCTTAGAGAACTACCATTACCATTAATCATCTAGTAGCAGAACTGCATAAATTAATAAAAGGCAACAGTCACTCAAGATGTCACTAAGCTAAAATTGTCCATTATTCTATCCTCTGTGACTACTAAATAAATGGAACAGACAGTACACAGTGCAGATGGCCAAGTACACCAATATATTAACAGCCACTGAGTCCATCAGATACTTCCATTATGAAGTATTTTCAAGGAGAAAATCAATTCATTAAAATCAAGGTGGCAATAAAACCAACTCATAGGCTGGATTTCAGAAGGGTGTCTTGGTGGATCAGCTTTCTGTGTCAACTGTGAGTCTGAAGTCTCTGTAGAGTCACCCTGGTCACAACTGCTCTCCCCTCATCACCTGGTTGGGTAATTAGGACCTGCTTGCTGGCTGGCACTTTTTGCCGTAAGGTCATCCTCTCTTGGAGAGAAGTTCCTGTTTCAACCTCCTCTTTAAGACCACTCTGGGGAACATGTGGTTCCCTTCAGTCAGGGCTTCCTGATCCTTGGTGAGCTGTCACCTTGCGGAAACAGTAGAGAATGTTTCCGGTCCCCTGGATCCCCAGGAACTCTGAGTCCCAAGTGCAATTTGCCCATCCTGCTAATGCTGGAAAACCACAATTCTAGCATCACACATTTTGGGACTAGATAACCAGATTACAGATCCCAACGATATGCCAAACATCCATGTGTGAACAGATACCCAAATATAGGTCACAAACCACTAGATTTCTTTAAAATTCAAAAAATATCAACTAGATATCCCCTTTCAATTTATCTCACAAACAAACTGCTGTCTTGAAGTTACGCTGAAGGTCTGCTGTCATCTGGAAATTTCAGTTATCTGACCAGTCTTCAACTTTTCAGATTAACATTATTGGAAGACCCACGACTATCCCAACCTTGTACTCTAGTTTTCTTAAAGCCTGAAATGGTTTCAGGAATCCAGCAAAACACCTTTTGCTCTGGGAACTTAAACATCAGCCCGAACTATTATAATTACTGATAAGAAAAGTGTTAAATCACCAAGTGTTAAATCACCGTGTGATCTGCTCTAGAAGCAGATCACTAATATTGAGGAAAAGATAAGACTAAGGAAACTGAAAATAAAGGGACTATGGGAAGACCATTAGCTTCCAAAGGTATCATGTGGCTTTTGCATTGGAGCAGTAAGCCTTGGTCATTCCCTAGAACTGGCATTTTTGCTTTCAGAGTTGGGGGAAGGTAGTTGTATTTGAGAGGTGTGAGGTAGTGGTACCTTTCCATAATACAGTTTTCCTGGCAATGAATCAATGTAGCATAGGCTAAATATATGAGACAGCTTTTGTGAAAATACACAAAGGATTTTTTTTTTAATTGAGTTGGAGAAAAATACATTCATGTATGACAACTTCCTACAGATGAAATATGGCAAAGAGATTAACTTTCACATAGATTTTTATAAAGGCATCTAACACAAAAATAAACATATATGGAGAACTTCAGACTGTGAATGGCAGCAAGATTGTTTCTCTGAATTTGCTCTTTGTCTCAAAAAAAAAAAAAAATCCCAAATCAAGCTTTTGACAGGACTAAGCCTGTAGGCTTCTTTTACTGTCAATTTAACTACTCAAAGAAAAAATAAGAAATATGCATTAAAGGAGGAAACTAATATGACCAGAACTGGTAACTTTGTCAATAAAATAGCCAAAAAGCTGAGGCAGGTTACTAACTTCTGGTATCTGACCTAGGCTTT
The DNA here is from genome assembly GCF_009873245.2 of Balaenoptera musculus. Taxonomy (NCBI): domain Eukaryota; kingdom Metazoa; phylum Chordata; class Mammalia; order Artiodactyla; family Balaenopteridae; genus Balaenoptera; species Balaenoptera musculus. The sequence goes on from NC_045796.1 coordinate 20,882,783, forward strand.
CAAGACTAATAGCAGCAATTACAATACAAAAGGCCAGCTATTGACCACAATTACTGCCTCTCAGGGGGGTCTAAGTAATGAATTATTCATGTAACGTAAGACCTATATACCTTTTTAGGAAGAAACAGACAAATCTATACAAACCAAGCTAACAGACCTCTTTATGGTCATAAAGTTTGTCACCTGCTGTTACCAGCTGCCATAAAGAAAGTTTCTCTAACCTCCTCCACCCCTTCTAAACGGTGAGCAAGTTGACCAGGAACCGTCCTTTACCCTCAGGAATGTAGGTGCTTAATAACATATTAAAGGGAGAGGTCAAAGTGAACCCTGTGTTACAGTCCTTACTATGACAGTTGGGGTGCGGGGAGAGAACCGGGAAGGAGGGAGCATTCAGCCAGGAGAAGCGAATTCTTCTTTCTCCACCCTCTTCCCACTGCACTGTTTCTACCATCAGGAGGCAAGCAATGACTGCAATTGTTTTGGAAAAGCTTTCAAACTTTTCAAGTGACACGGTTTTACGCCTTTTTCCCCGGGCAATTGTGGTTTTGTAAGAAAAAGCCCATTATTCTGTAAATGACTCAATACAGTCTTGCTTATATCTGTACTTGCAATGAACCATAGGGTATTCGTGGTGAGAGCCACAGAGTACATCTTTAACAAATGATAAGTAATTGATTTATGCACAGAGAGTACTTCATCCCTTTCCTTTCTTTAAAGATGGGAAGTTGAAAGAACATTAGGTGTTTGGCATCCAAAGGCTAAGGAAGGCAGAAGCCCATGAGCAGCACGTGGAGGTTTTCTGTTTTAACTGTAAATGTAAGGTAGCCTTTGGCAGGCTAGACTCAGTCCTACTAGAGTGTGCCAAGAACTTCCCCATGGAAAAAAGAACTAAATGCAAAAATAATGATCCAAGCATTAAAGCTCCACAGTGCACACAAGCACTCCACATTTAAGACAGACAGAACCAGAAAGAAAAGGGAGAAGTCTGAGGTCAGATGTGCCATCGTCACTATGAGGCATCCTCTCCTGACTCTCAGAACTGAATCTTCAGAAAAGAGGCTGGAAAAGTCAGTGGTCGGCCACTGCAGGGAGGTAAACCTGAGGGGTATGGAAAACAGAACCCAGGCCTGATGAAGTCAGACTTTGGCATGAAAACCCAGTGTTGTTGCTGGTTGGTTTTTTTTTTTTTTTCCAAAATAACTTTCAATTAAATTACCAGCCGACTTGAGTACAAAGGATCTCTTCTGATGTGAAATTCTAAAACTGACAGGCATCATGAGAAGCCCTCCTGACCAAAGGAAAGATTGCTAACTTGATCTTTAGTTGAAAAAAAGATTTTTTAAGAGGATATCAAATCAAATGCCTTAGAAGTTATATTAAATAATCAGAATCAATAGACTATCCGCCATCTAAAGGCATAGTAAAAAAAAAAAAAAAAGACAAGAAAAGGAAGAAAGAAAAAAGTACATTGATGAAGTCTGCTTTCTGCATACCTTTTCAAATTTTGTCAGCAATTCCCGTAAGCTGAAGTTCAGACCAATCATCGTCCAGTAGCCCTTGAAGCCTACATCTTTCTGGCAAACTTCCTTCAGACAACAGCGTTTAACTTCTAAAAACCGTATCTTTTCTGGCTATACTTTAAAACCCTTTGTAAAATCCTTTACAAGCCTTGCCCTTGAGCTATGGTCCATGAACAGCAGCAGCTTGCGCTGGGACATTTTAGCCACCCCACCGTGGGTCCAGGATTTCATGGACTTCAGAGTTCGCAAGGAATAGACCTGCTTGGATGTTCTCTGGTAGCTGCGTTCCACGAGGCTGGCATGGTCTCCTTTTCCTCTGGAAAGCCCAGGATTCCCTTCTGTTCACCTCACTAATGACCTGCAGCCCACAACTGTTCTCTCCTGGGCCCCAAGCTTAGAGTTTGTTCTCAATTACACAAAGCAAAAAAGAAGCTATATCCTGGAAACTTGCATGAGAGAAGGCAAAAAAAAAAAAAAAAAAGAAGAAAAAAAAAGAGCCAAGTATTACCAACTTCCTCCATTCAGACTAGTCTCAAGAAGAAAAAGAAAAAAAAAATCCTGGGTAAGGAGCCAGTTTTCAAAAAGCATGACTTATGTAGAGTTCGAACAGCAAGGAGGGCACTCTTGTCTGAAGAAACACCCAAACATGGGACAAGAGACCACCGGCTTGCACTCTCCCAGACACTGGCAGCCTGCGTTGCTATGGTAACCACCAAGCTAGTTTCAATCCATTTCCCTAAATCAAGCTATGCCTTAGGGATGCTGTGTCAGTGCAACAGAGCTAACTTATTGAAAAAGCTGTTCTAGCCACCGGGAGAAAAGTTTAAGCAGCAGGTCTCATGGTCCCCTTTGCAGAGTTTGCGGCAGGGAGGGCAGCCTCATCAGCTTTGGCTCGCCGATCTGACAGGAGTGTGGTAATCCACTTCTCTTTCCAGCAGTTGTTTATTATTTTAATCAGCATCCTCCCTTCCACCACCCCTCACACACAGTTTAAAGTGAAGCTCACTCCCACTTCCTGGAGACCTCCCCGCCCCAAACTGCAGTACAGTATCTCTCAAATTATCTCAATCCTGAATGATCACAAGATCCATATTCCACTTTGGAGCCCACCCAAGAAAATAAAAGGGGCTGAGTGCACAGAACAATACAAATCATCAAACAAAACATGTGTGGTCAATTGTATTCTTTCTAAAAAGGTTTTGACAGTAAAGTGGATGGGGAAAATCCTTTTAAAGGAAAGTTGCTTTTTTTTTTTAATCTCATTGACTGTTTTCATGTGGGGAATATACTTGTTTCCAAAATAAAACTTAATAAGAGAAACTACTCAAAATATGAGTAATAACCAGTTATTTTTAAATGTGCCCTCCATTTTGATATTAAATTATTACTGGCACCGAGAGAAACACTATCTTCTACAAAGTGTTAAGAGTTTAAATGCTTTCAAAGAAAAAGTTGAATCCACTGCTATTATGGACATTTGCGCTGCTACTATGGACATCATTCCAAGGCAAAAATGTGATTTTGTTTTTGCATTATATAGTTATTTAGTATAACAATAAAAGTATGACAGATATGTTCATATGAAACATATTTCTCTAGTTGTGTGCAGAATTTCATCATAAATATGTAATGCTCATAAAAGTGACACTCTCACAAATGGAATGATGTTAATCTTAATATAACTAAGTTTTTTTTTTGCATCAGGGCATAGAGGAAAGGAAAAAATAACCCTGATATTAGAATGTGTATCTCCTAACAGGCTATTTGAATTACTTAAATATCAAAATTGTTAGCACTCATATGGAGAAAGAGATTCTATTAACAACAGAAAAAAACCAAAATGCTATCAGGGAACAGTATACAATGTAGTTATTATTTTTTGGATTTGCAAACCATTTTTCTTTCCACGTCATTCTCAACTTATTCATATCAGTATTTAAATAGCATGTGTTTTACATATGCGGATCTGTACAAAATTTAACAAGCTTTCATAAATATTTTCATCATTTATTCATAAAAACCAACATGTCTCCAGAGGCAAGCTGGCTTTGTGAGATTTCTAGCAGAATGTGTTTCACCTCAAAGTGCCCAATTCAGATTTATAGATAGACGCTACTAATTTCAAAAACAAGTTTGGTAAACTGATTGTCCAGAAATTTATAAATAAAATTAATCTGTGCAGTTTGTATCCAGAAAGAAAGCACTGACATCAGCATGAAGACCAATCATCAGAAACAGAGAGAAGAAACTTATACAGAAATTGACCAGGCCAACCCAGATCTGTGAGGGCTCTGCGGCCACATGCTGAGATCTTTCAGCAGCAACAAATAAACTTTTTACATAAATACAAGACAAAAGCAACCACCAGCACCAATACCACCTCCAGCACCACCATCACAAAAAAATAAATAAAGGAGAGAGAGAAAAAGAACAATCTTTCTCAGCTGGGCAAACTTCCAACTACCACCCAGGGTGCTGGATGACTGTGATGGGAGACATGTGCAAACATGCAACCCCCCATGCACATATCAGAAGAGCGAATGAAATAAAAACTCTCTGTAACAACAGAGAGTACCACAGTCTTTCTCTTAAAAACAGTCTTATGTTTAGAGGGTTTTTATACCAAGACAAGAATGGTCTCATTAGAGCTCCGAATATCTTGTATCCTTAGATACAAGATTCCCTTCTTTATCAGGGAAAAGAAGCAGTGTATTAGGGAATCTTCCCAAAAGACAAGAGCAGGGGAAACTTTATCAGCATGATTGGCACTTCAGTCCTAGAAGAGATAAAGACAGCATAAGGAAAGAGAGGAAAAGTATGTTCTCACATGGAATTCTAGAGTGGAGTGTCCAGAAGTCAGAGCCTCTGCCAGCCACTCACCTCCCTGATGCTCCCTGCAAATGCTCGATACCCATTCTCAGGACTGACATCCTCTGCTTGGGGAGAAAAGGGAATACTTAAATAAAGCTCCCTACTCACAGTTATAAAATATCAAAAACTAGGAAGATACAGATGAACCTAGCTATGATGACATCCTTTTCAGGAGAAAAATGGAGGAAAATACTCAGTGGATCCACATGGAACCATTCAAAAGAAAAAATGTTTAAATGCTCACCTAATTTTAATAAGAGGGTAACTATATCCTCACTAAAACACTGGAAAGCAACTAAAAATGTTAGTTTTTTAAATTGAGGTATAACTGACATTAACAATAGACAACTTATTTATGTAAAAGTCCAAAGATATTCCATAAAATTCAAATAGCTAAACACTTAATATACTATTCAAAAAGTACTGTGCTCTTTGATAACTGAGTGACACATTAGAAGAAAGACTTGTAAAATGTAAATGTGAATTGTTTTTATAACTGTGAGCACATTTTATTATGTATTTGTGTTTGATATCTATAAATAGGAATACTTTCTCAGTTTAAACTCTGTATACAAAATAACCTCTTGGTAATATTCCTTACATCTCCATAGCCCTTTCTTTTTTTTAAACCAAGTACCTCTTCGATAAATTATCTCCTGTAATTCTGTAATCATTAAAACAAAAAATACAGGCCCCCAGTGAAAGCACTGCATCACTAGAGAGACTTAGTAAATTGGATGATGAAATCTGAAGTAGTTGACATTTTGCCAGTCTAAACTAGTGTGCAAATAAATTGTGCACTAAACCTTCGAGAAGTGGAATAAACATAATATAATACTATCAATCTGTTTGTAGCAGATCAACAAACACTGACTATCCTAAGATTCTCCAGTTAAATAAACCATGCCTCAAACATAGACAACATAGTTCCATGAGAAAGAGGTTACAGAACCAGAGAGAAGCACAGGAAAACTCAATAAAGGAATCAGTAAAATCTAAACCTAAATTACTTAATAAAAACCACATTCCACTGCCAAAATGAAGAGACCTAAATGTATATACGGCTTTGGCAAAAACTTTCAAAGGCTAGGTTAATTTAAAAACTTTTTACACTTAAAAACTATATTTCATTTAATTTGTTAAAAGATGACTTACTTATTTAGCAATTTCATCAAGGCAAGAAGACATTCTTTAGGGTTCAGTCAAATATAAGCAAAAAGAGAAGTCTAAATGCTTTGCTGGAAAACAATTTATGCCTTCCCCATATAGTGGATCCTAAAGTACCCTTCTCACTAAACATAAACTTCACATTTATAAACACTGTAAAGACAAAGTATGTTTTCTATGCAAAACCTAACAGGTTTCTCTTTATATTGGTCAAGATAAAGAACAAAAAGAAAAGAAAAGAAAGGCTTCTTGGGAGCCTCTAAAGCAAAGCATATGGAGGTCAATAGGTGACTACAAATAAATCAGTACATCATGGCTTTATTCAAATTGAAGAGCTTCAGGCATGGGTAGAAAAATTTACTTATTGTAAACCCATTCAGACTTAAGGAAAGATCCAGATTATAATGGCTTTGAAAGGAATATACACAATTATCTTTTTCATAACTTTTCTAACTTGGGGTTTATTTTAAAACCAACATAGACTCTACACCCCAATCATGATCTGAGATTTCAATCCATTGTCTACTGCCGCTGTGGTTCTACTGAGGGGAGACTACGTTACAGCTTTCTAGTTAACATCAGCCAGCAACCAAGTCTGTCAGCTGGTAGCTATTTAAAGTAATATACAGCCCTAAAGGGCAGAAGGTTCAGCCTAAAATGGAGGCCTGGGCCCCCTGATGAAAAGCGGAACTCTCCTTTTATCCCAGGAAGTTCAGGCAATATGCTTTGTACACAAGGAGTTATTTTTAACGTTCATCTCTTCAATAACGTCATCTATTCTGATAATTATGCAGGTAGCAATTGGGAAATAAAAATTATAATTCATAAGAAAAAGATTCTATAAGTATTTCCATAACCTACGCCCAGAAGACTCTACTAGACATGTTTAAAGGCACAAAGAGCTTTTTTTTCTTAAGGGGAGTGGATGGGTGCGGGGGGGGGGAATGGAGGAAGAAAAATGCCAGCTGATCTGCTTCTGAATTAGCCAAGCAGGTGCAGGGGTCAGCCTTGAGCAACCTTCTAGATATTTAATGATTCAGACAGCACTTTATTAGGTGACTAAAAATAATGCCAAGATACGTTAATGTTTCAAAACCATATCCTTCCTAAAAATATGCAGCATCAGACAAGAGTGAAACCATCTCATACGGCCGAGCCTCACAATTCCAGATGTGTACTGACAGCACAAGCCTGTGGGATACGCAACCAAATTGCACAGGGCTTTGGAGAAGGTCCTTAAAGATTTTCTAAGGGTTTTCCAACTTTCCTCAGCTCCCCAGACTGAGAAAATTAAAGCCAAAATCGAAATACAAATTTTACTAATAACAACGAATGTGTCAAGATAAATCAAAATTGAAGGTGCTGTTTTCACTCCTAAGTAACACATTGGTACTCTTCCCAGGAGGGCAGTGTTTCTACAATCTGAATATGTATTCAAAAAACTGGACATTCAGTGAACCCCGAAGAAGTTCAGACTTACTCAGTGAGATCAGCTATGCTTACGTGTATAAAAGAAGCAGGGCTTTTGTGATGCTTGCAGGCCCATCCATTCAGAGCTGAGTTACTGCTTCAACTCTGATCCATGTTCCTGCCATCTTCCTGCTTAGTGTCCCATTTGGAATTCTCTGCAAAATCACACCCCAAACCTACTTCGACTCCTTAAGCATGATCCACCCTCACTAGTCTCAACAATAACCAGTCAATACACTTATCACATGAACCATTTATGTTTACAAATATGGCTCCCCTCAAAGTCATAGAGTACAATCATCCTTTTTTTCCCCCTGAGAATCTTTAATTTTATTTACTTTCTGTACCTTTATCTCCATTCCCTCATATATTTACACTAAGCAACGAGTTCTCCATTATGTCTTTGTTTCTGTCCCAAAAAGTTTCAAAAAAGTACTCTATAGACAGTGAACCCAGACAATGCATTATGCAGCTCATAATAAAATCTGTAGGCTGACTAGAGAATGAGGAATTCCTATGTTTGATAGCATTAAGTTAAGCCATTACATTTCCTGGAGATTATTAAAAGCAGAGAGTTGACTTTTAAAAATCTGCCTAACTTGGGGCTGGGGATCATTTAGCAATATTCATCAAACAGTAAAATGCATATAAACTTTGAGTCAGAAATTCTATCTCTAGGAATTTAATTTGCAAGCATGCGTACACACATATGTACAAGGATGCTCAGTAAGTCATATCTGACGTAGCAAAAAGCTGAAAACAATCTAAATGTCCATCAGTAGGTAACCATGTAAATAAATTATGGTGGAGTCCCACAAAGGAATGCTGTACAGCTATGGGAAAGAGGGTGATGGTAGTTATGTGCTGATAAGAAGTAACCTCTAATATATATGTGTGTGTCTGTGTGTATACATATATATATATTGAGATTGATGTAGTTATGTTAAGGTACAATATATGACATACAGACAATATTTCTGGACTGAGATAAGAAAATAGCAATGACGGTTACCTCTGAGAGAAGGATTGGAAATACCAGTGCCTAGAATGGGACCCTTTCTTTTGTCTTTTCTAGTGTGTGAACATTTCACCATGGGCACATGGTACGTTTTCCACACAAAATTAAGTCAAGAAATAGATGGAAAATTCCCAAGGAAAACACATTTATCTTTCTATGTAGATAGCTATTAAAAAATGGTGGCCTCATTAGATCTGAAAGTAAATGCCACCGGAGACAATCATTTTTGTCTCTGAAAGCTTCAGAAGCTTTGAGGTGCCAGATGGTCTGACATTCTAGCAAATCAGCCCTCAATAGAAACAAGCCTTCAGCAGCAGTGGGCTGGTCAATGGTAAACTTTTCTAAAAGAGACAGAGACAAAGCCTTTTTGTTCTCATAAGTTACTCTATAACTAGTAACTCCAGCTTATTTAAGTAATAACTTTGTGTCTAAATAAGCATTATACAATTCAAGCTATTCTCTTCCTAAGGAAACCAGTACTCCTATTGTCATCTAATACTGTGATATTCTAATGGTACAAAAAATTGGGGAAGGCTTATAAAATCCATTGATATACACCCAAAAAAGATCTAGCCTGATTTGTTCAAGGCAATTGAAGTATGGTTTCATCTTTCAAACTGGGCTAAGTGATCCTACCTAGTAGGTTGGCAGAGAGATTTGAGTATCAGGGCTCACTAATGGTTTAAGAGGTGCTGCAAATACAAACAGCAATTTCTTTCATGGATCTAAGTTACAGTAGTGAGAGAGAAAAGACTGTGGACCCTGCCCTGCTTGTTGTGTCTGGAGAAGGTATCCTTGATGTTCTAACAAAATACTGCAGGAAATGTACCAGTACAGGTTAAGCAACATTGGGATACCAAGATCTGGCAACTTCTTGTTTAAGGCTATATCAAATAGTTGAAGGAGGTTTATAATCTCTGGCTCCATATTAAATATTGTCAAGCCAAGGGTTTAGAGCACAATTTAAACCCAAAATTTGATCTGGCAGGTGTTTTAACTTTAAAATAAAACTACGAGACGATTGTAGTAATACAGCCTTTGAAAGCACAACACCGAATCTAGTATTTATGCTTATAAAAGGAGTCCTGGCATCAAAATTATAACCTTGGGAGGCTAAACAAATACCCAAGTGATGTTGCTACTGCACAAAACCTTTTTGGAATATTGCTTCCGAGATGCCTTTATAATTAACAAGAAAGCCAAATAATAAAACTGATCTCATTTTTTTCGAACATATTGCCACTTTTACCAAAAGTTCTTGATACTGTCATATCAGCCCTTCTATTTTTAATTAATGGCTCTCCAAATCCCAACCCCAAAATATCTAAACTGTAATGTAGCATTGTTCAATAGAACTTTCTGCAATGGTGGAAATATTCTCTATCTTTGACGTCCAAAAGAGTAGTATGGCTATCGAATACTTGAAATGTGGCTAATGTGACTGAGGAACTACATTTTGATTTTGTTTAATTTTAGTTAATTTTAATTTAACTGTAAATAGTCACATGTGGCTAGTGGCCTTGCTATACATTCCAGGTGTTATTTCCTCACAATATTCTCAAGGATGTGCTTTTCTAACTTTCTCTAATACATACTTGCCTTTTTCTCTGTTGATAGGATTCTTTTCTCTTAAATAATAGCCTCCTTTTTTTCTATCTGTCCAAATTTTATCCAGCCATCAAGTTCCAATTCAATTTCCACCCTCTACTCAAAGCCCTGTACTATAGCTTTAACTCAATAACTTCCTGTCCACATTGGCTATCTCCATTATGCTGCACTATTATCCTGTACTTTACTTACACATAGCTTGTTTTGTTTAGAGGTTATTTTTTGAATTTGTTTTACCTTTCCTTTCACCTCATTATGGAGTAAGCTCTTTGAGAGAAGGAGAAAAAGTTAATTTGTGCCTCAAATGACCTGTAGACTGCTTAACATATGGCCATTGTTCAATAAATAGTTTTTAATTGACAAGAGTAAAACAATTAGAATTTACTAAAATGATACACCCTTAATGTGATTTTATAATTGAAGAGAAAGTCATGATCTTGGTAGACTCTTATACAATTACAAAGTTACTAAAGGAGTTCATCTAATTCAACTTTCAAGTAAAAAATTCTAGGGGTTGCTTTAATCCATCTTTCCATTTTCAGAAAGGATCCCAAGTTACTCTAAAATTTTGTACTTATCTGACTCATAAATTTCCCCAAAGAAAGAGAGGTGCTAGTCCTTCTGTAAACCACTCAAGTTTAACTTCAAGATAGAAAAAGTTAATTTGACTTTATTTCTTGAGTCATACTTTAAATTTTAAAAGAAAGGGCTGCCCTCTTGTGAAATGAGGTAGAAGATTTATCATTTTACTGACAGTTGAGTAAATACTGCAACAGGATAAAAAGTTAAATTTTAACATTAAAACAAAATAGAGCTTATCTCCAGATTGTATGTATTTCCCCCTCTGAAGTCTCTCCCTCCTGGTCTTGGTGAATTTTCCAAACAAATGAGGAATGGGTCGTCATAGTGAACTACTTACACTGTACTATAACTGCAAAATAATGAATGAATGAATGACTGGTATAGTTTCACAATAATTAGAATAAAAGATTGTAGTTTTTTAATTTGTATTACCGAGGGGAGAATGGGAGGAAGAGCCAGTGAATGGTACATGAGTCAATGACAACATGGCAAGTCTAAAGTCAACTCACTGTATGACACTGGGCAACAGTTGTCTTCAAGTCCACTTATTTCCATATAAGGTGAGTATTCTAATAATAACCCAACTGCATAGATTTGTGTTGAGATTAAGTGAAACAGCAGAGGTAAAATAAAGTCTAACAATTGCAATATATTTTGTCCTTTATTCAGGCAACTATTATGTGGTACTAGGTACAAGGTACCAGGTACAGATAATAGTTACCACTTAAAAAAAAAGCCATGAAAGTATTACTTTGAAGGAGCTCACATTCAGAGCTATCCATGAAAATACAAGGAAAATCCTTCCACGATTTCACGAAAAACAAATGTGAGCAGATTCACAATTCACAGAAATGACTGCTATAAATCCTATGGGCTTTAAGGATCCAATTAAATAGATCAATTTACTAAAAACTTCCTTGAGTGACAAATATAGATTATTTCAATCTAAGGGTACTAAGAACTAGAATAGGAAGGAAAAAAAAAACCAAAACCAAATTTAGTGTTATTTAATAGTCTCCTCTCTTTCCACAGAGTATGCTTCTTAGAGTGAGATTTCACTTCCCATCCCACCCACTCCTCTGGGAGTGAGATGAAAGGATGAGAGGTTAGCTGGACAAAGAGTAAAATAGTATATAGCAAGAGTAGACTAAACCATCTTGACTATTTTTCCAACATTAGCAATTCACCAGTTTTCACTTAGCCCTCACACTGGGACACACATGTGAATAGCTTCCATTTACACATGAATATTAGGAACTGGTGTGCCCATAAAAGAACATGTTTAAAACTTGGAACATTCTTTGACTTGATTCTCAGCACTCTAAGGGAGTTGTCTATTTAACGTAATCTTCAGGAAATTCTTTTGTAATGTAGAAGATCTTCTGTCAAATTAAAAGCCACCCCCTGATATATTTGTATTAGCAGTTTGAATTTTTATGCATGAGAGTTTTTTTTTTTAACTTGGTAAAACAACTGACTTCTTGACTCGTATTATGATAGAGAATGAAGGAGTGTCTAGATAGCGAGGTGAAAAAGTGCCTTAAGGAAGAGTATGGATCTTATATTTAGTAATGTAATACATTTTTGGTACAGATTCCTTTAAAAAAACCCTTAAAAAAAAACCTATAAAAATGCAGGAATGACAATCATGCTGTTCTATTATTCTAATTAGTTGCCTCTCTGTTCAAATACCAGACAGCCACAGAGGAACCTAGAAACATTTTGGTGAGCTGAGAAAAAAGATCTCCAATTAAATTTTAAGAAGAGAACATTAACATGCACATGACTTGTAACATTTTAAATTAAATAATGCTTTCATTTTACTGGACTTAGGCAAAAAAAAAAAAAAAATGTTGACTCATCATACACTTCAGGGAATGCTTCTAACAAATAAATGATGGTTAAGAAGGTGGGAAAATATATGCCTCAGTAACTTTTCAAGCTGAATAAATTACATTTCACTAATTTTCTTAATCTTGTACAGGGGGTAGAAATTTGACAAAGTGAACTGTTAAGTATGTACGGTAAAATAGAAGTCGACCTAAGTCTTGTTACCATTTATTTAATCAGGTAAAACAGAATCTGTTCAATGAGCCATATTAAAGATCAACAAGAAAAAGTTTTCAAGTTCAAAGAATAAGAGAAATGTGCCCCCCTAGCGTGTGCTTAATAATGTTTTCAATAAAGGTGTGTTGATTCAATGTGATGGACCAATGAACACCATTTTGACGTACATTTTTTTAAAGAGGTGCTTTCTCCCTCCTCCTCTCTCTAGCAGTCAACCCACTTGCTGCCAGTCAGGACCATGCTCCCAGCAACTCAGAACACTGACCAACACAGCTTTCTACATGTCTCCCTCCCCCCGCATTTTTTTCCCTTAATCCCCAACATCCCCTCTGTTCAGCACGAATTTGTTAATTACCAACTTTAAGGCTGCTTTCTCTGGTTCATTTTATTTTATTTTCTTCAGATTCATACTTATTTGCTCTAACCCTTAATATTTTGTCTCCTGTTGTTAATCAAAGAGCGAGGGCCAACCTACCTTGTTGACTTGTATTAACTACCTTGTTAATACTGCAAAGCACCATCTACCACGTGGATCATATTTGTGTCATTTACCTAAATCCTCGTGTTTTCTCTATTTTCAAATTGAACTAGGTGCAAGGTCCAAGTTGGAATACAAAAGTTGTCTTTGGAGCCATTAAATTTAAACACATCTTCAGACCAAATGCTTTATAATTAAACAGTATCTAAGTTCTATAACTGCTTATTTAAGTTAAACTACAATTCTATTGCACTAGATGAACAAAATTATGCATAATAATTAGGACAAACAAAATGATTATTTATAGTGTCCTCAAGAAAAAAAATTACATGAGAATAAGAATTCAGTTTAATCACTGGTATGGATATATTTCCAAGACTTCAGAGAATCTATGCCAACTAGATTTGAATTCATTATCACTATTTACTAGAAATGAGATAAAGCTGGTTTGTCTGATAAACTAAGAGTTATGAAATGCTAGTTATTTTTTTAAAAAACACTATGGAAAAATATAACTAAAAAACTGCTAGGGAAAAAAATAAATTAGGCCTCTAAAACTAAATGTATGATCAAATATATAATTAAACATATACCTAGCTATCATAATTTTCTCTTTATTTTAAAGCTCTTAGAATTATCATTAGGATATTAACAGTTTATACAACTAAATCATATCACATGTGTTATGAATTTTCTTCTTTTAATCCTTAATCACTCAAATGAGAGGTCATTATACCCTGAATACTCTGGTATTTTATACCAAAAGCCTAATTCAGTTTAGAAAATTATTATTGTACCTCTGTATGAAAGTCTGTATTTTGGATCTCTGGATCGAAAATGACATAAACATCAGCCATTGGAACTAGTCAGAGAGACTTTTTCAAAACTAATTTTAGAGTTCATTTAAAACAGCATAAGAGGATGATAAAGATAATACATATGTTCGGACCCACAAAATGGAGGCCATGCCAGTGGCCCAACCCAGGTCACAAATCTGAACCTAAGTCAGCTTGCACTTACGGGAAACACCTCATATCAAGAAAACAGCATACACCAATCACAATCAGCCACAGCTAGTTTACCTTACTCTAGAAAACGGGACCTTTTAGCCTTATAAGAAAATCCCGACCTCCTAGCTAACCATGTCCTTGTTTCCCCACTGCCTCTTCTAAATGCAATACAACTCACTTTTGCCACAAATCCCTCAGGAAGAGCACCCCATTGCTTGTGAGGCACTGTACTCTCCTAATCCATGGACTGCTTCCCTTGAATAAAGGACATCAAACTTACTAAATGGTATTATTTTTGTCATTTGACAAGGATGAAGATTAGGAATTTTTTCTTAATAAACACTGAGTTTTGTACCTGGTTCTATAGGGTTTTGCTTTTCCTAAATGGCACTGATTTTCTTCAGCAATTATGGGGCCATGCTTTTATTCACATATATCCCTCTCATGCAAATGTAAAAATAAATTATAGTCATATGTGACACCATATTAAAGAGAAAAGTTTCCTACTGATTTTTCTCTTTTCAGGAAGATGATGAAAATAATTAACTAAACCACAAACACGGCAAGCCATAGATACTAGAAACTCAACGGTACATGCAAAACGTAATTTTGAAAAGTGTACACATGCATGTATGTATAAGTATACAGCAGTACAATTTCTGATCCAGTCTCAGGACATAAATCTTTAATAAAACCCAGTTATTTATAAAATAAATGGAAACTTGCATATTTCCAACAAAACTATCCAATTCAACCTACTCGTCACTGGACAAAGTTAAACTCATTTTCTTGTTTTTCCTGCATTCAATACTTTTAACTTGAACCTAGACCTTGGGTAGTTCCCTTAAAACATATTATTTTCCAGTTCTTTCTGATAAATCAAAACTTAAAACTTCCACTTTTGAAGTCCCCTCCCCATTTCTTCCATGAAACTCTCTAATTCTAAAATGGTGACCACTCATTTTACTTTCTAGACCTCATCATTCTCTGAGAGAAACAACAGTCTTTGATAACACAGTACCTTTAACTTTTGCCTTATACTTTACCTCCATGCATCAACAAATTCTCCAGGACAATGTGCTATGATCTTCACTAAAGCTGTATGATTATGTTGGATGGAAGAGCTACTGAAAAAGAGTGCTTTGGGTTCTGATAGACTCCATGGGGAAATCAAAAGTTAGTCTATGTAAATTGAGGAGCAAAAATTATTAAATTAGGCTCAGAGTCAAAATTTTCTTCATTACAGAACATCTATTTAAGAAGCACATCCCATAATACATCACACAGTTGTAAATGTAATTTATGCAGGGAAGTCAATATAATAAAATCATACCAATATTTATTCCCCTAATTCTAAAGGTGACTACCCTTTATACTCAGAATAAACAACTGCCCTATTAGAAAAAGATCTCCTTCTTTATGGGTTGGGGATATTGTATCAGTGTCTTTAAAATTTTCTAAAAACAAAGAAATAATTTCCAGTTAAAAGATAAGAAAATGGAAAGTTCTGGAGTTCCTTGAGAGGGTGGAGGAAGTGGGTAGATTTGTGACATTTTATCTCTAAACTGACCTTCTGTCACTACTTCATAAAACAGTTGGGATTGAGCCATAAGCACTGCAACTTGTCTGAGAGGGAGGAAAGCAAACACAGAACACAGAAATTTAAAAACATTCCTCCCAAATACCTCAAAATATATTTTACCTCCTGGGATTAGGGTTAAAAAAACAAAAGATCGCATGAAAAAAAGAAATTGATTATGGCGAAAATGATATCAGATTAGCAGGAAGTTAAAGAGAAATGACTAGAAAGAAGATCTAAACATGACTAGGCCAACTAAGGAAAAAAACTGAAGCTTTATACAATATTTAAACCTCTGTGGACCCACACTACAAATTAAATCCACACCTGTGAAATTTCCTGGCTCCTAATACAGGGTATTTGTACAAGTAGTATAAATTTAAAGGAAAATTAGCTATGATTAAAAAAGAAGTTCAAACCATGCTTTTGCAGGTTTTTAACTAAGTCAAAATTGGCTAACCCACACACAGACACTCATTAAGAAAATATCATCTTTTCAAAAAGGGACATACACTCTATGCCTTGTTTGAGATCTCATTAACTTGGAATAAGTTCCAGTCAAAGGCAAACAGGTTTTACATACCGTACTAGATTTTAATTACAGCTAAATACAGTTGCTAATTTTGTATTCATGTAAACACCTGCACTGCCTGTGTCAAGATTCCTGAGCAATAAGATTTCTGTGAACCTAAAAGCATAAAATGGACCAATCACAAATTAATTACCTTATTCATGGAAATATTATTCAGATCTTGAGTATTTTTTCCTTATGAACTGAGTTCTGCTTAACGGAATTTACTGAAAGCAAGACAAACTCAAACTCTAAAATTAGTATTTTGTTATATCACTTAGTATAATATCCAGAATCTATGACTACCTTAGGACCAAAGAATAATTTCAATAATCCATTATTATCATTGGTGAGAATGTGTTAGGATCACTAAGATACTAACATTTAAGGATGTAATTTTTATTAATTCATCCTCCTCTATTCCAGAAAAAAAAATTCTCTTATTTTACTTTACTTACTTATTAGTCTGAAATAGAAAGTCTTTGTCCAAGAACTTTTGGTCTTTAAATAAAAAAGGGGGAAAAAAAAAACTGGCAATACAAACTACTTCAACTGCATTAAATGAAAATAACTCCAGTACATTTTGGATTGCAAAAACAACAAAGATCACAGTTGAGAAGCAGCTCTTTTAAAAACATTTTGATCTATAATATAAATATTGGGACCATGTTGGCAGACTTTCATACAAACCCCTAATAATAACAGTTGTTAAAACAAGTATTCATATAGCAATTTTCATGAGACCAGAGCTTTGAACAAATAAATATAAACTGTGCTCATGATTATATGTCTCCCTGACTCAAATCTGGATGTTGCAAGATGCTCTTTAAGGAATATAAAAATAAAGTAAGTCATTCTTTTTCTGGCAATTTCTCAGGAAATCATAAGCTAATAATCTTAGTTGAGAATAAATATATAAATTTCATTTATGATACCTGTTCAGAAAATAGGTGCAAAAGAAAGTTTAGACTTTGTCTATTAAGTAGTCTATTCTTGCAAATACTTTCAAGCTTAACAGTAAACCATAAAGTTTCTGAGGTTCTTTAGGAATATAGCAAAGGATGTTTGCAGTGGATTTTAGAGGGCTCTCTCATCTACATTTATATAATGATTCAGTTAATACAATGATTTACCATAATTATATTATTAGTAGTATGATCATTATAATAATCAGTATGATGATTCCACCTAAAATAAACTTGATAAGTATTTCCCAATTTCTATATGAACCTCTGACACAATGAAGAACTGCCTGTCAATGCGTCGGATTCCAAAATTTCTTCCTTACATTAAAGAGGGGAGAAAAAGGTGCCTCGTGATATGTCTTATCTTCCCCTTCTGCTGATATCACAGAACAAACTCACATTTTCAAAAGATGATCCTTCCTCTATTCAAATGTAATGATCATGACTCTTTTAGTTTTCTCTTCTTTTTTTTAACCTAAAATAGTTTCTTTGCTAAACCGCTTTTCTTAAACTCCTTTTTAGTGTTAGATTTTATTGCTTTATCTTAATGTTGCCCGCATAATTTCTGGCACATGCTGGAGTCTTTCCTGGAAATAGCCCCTCTTTCACATTCCCCTGATAATGCTTCATGCCCCTTTGGCCAGGTTAATGCCAACACATTTTCCTTTCTACAGATGGTAACTTCTAGAAAGTATGCTTTGACATCTCAAGACTTGGTTAAGCGCCCCCTCCCTCTACCTAGCAACTCCCATAGCGGCTTCCTGCAGACAGCCCTAATACAACACCTGCCACCGTACCTTGCCTGTTCATATGGTTTTGTGATTAAAGAAATACTGGCAGTAAAAGCAATAAGACAAGAAAAAAAAGTAAGAAGCAATAGGACTTGGTATTGGATTGCCTGCATGTGGCAAATGATAGAGAGAAAGTCTTCAAGAAGGATGCCTAAATTTCTGTCTTGGGTAACCGGGCAAGATTAAGCAAACAAAGGACTACAGTAAGAGACATGCATTTGGGTTTTTAAAGGGTCTGTGAAATCACCAATTGAAATATCTAGTAAGCAGTTAGACATAAGAATTTAGAGCTAAAGAAAGACAAATGCTGGAGATAACAACACACACACAACTTCCAAAAATAATTTTTAATACTATTGTTAATCCAAAGCATGAATTAGTAACTCTGATTAATTGAAAATCAATTATAATCTAATTTTCCAAACATATATCCTAGGCCTAATTTCCTTGCTAAGAAAATGGATACTGTGTTACTAAGAATTCTACATACAAAGGCAAACAAGGATAGACCTATGTGAAATGACTTCTCTCATTGCCAAACAAAAACTCTAGTGATTTACCACCTGTGAATCCATGCTCAAGGGCAGCATCTAGGGTCCAGAGATAAGCAGTCCCAAAGGGTATAAAATCAATATTTACCACATTCAAAATATAACACTGCAGACTCAGAGAACAGCAAAAATCCATGAAATATATTTTCAATTTAAATATGTTGCCGAAGAATAAAAACAGTGTAACTATATCAACAAGGATGATAACAGATGGACAAGAGCTTATCTTAAGCTTTCATCTTAAGGATGAAATGGTCACTACCTTTAAAAAAAAAATTACCCTGCATTTCAAATTTGTTTAAAATGTTTCAACTAGAAAATCATTAGTGTTTTTAAAATAGTGCTCTCATTTGATAAAAAGCTTTCCTGAGTTTGTGAACTACATTAACCATTTGGAGTACTTCAGCACCAACATCTATTTTGAAAAAGCAGTTTCCTGAATGTTATCTTGATGCTTAGAGCTTCCAAAGTCCTAAAGTTATACAGAGTGGCATCTAACAATAACTGGTGCATAAGGGCAAATAGATCTCTTCTATTAATAATAATTTTCCAAATCTCCTAATTTACTATAATTGTTTAAATGGCTCATGTAAAGAAGACATAATAACTCTCCCCCCTCAGAAAAAGATTTTAAAGAGAGAAGACAAATTAAACCAGAAAATTGGGGCTATAGTAGGCAACTGTAATTGAACAGAGGGCTCCTGGCAATTGTAAATGAGTCCAGAGCTCCCTGACTGCCAAGGCAAACATAAGAGCAGAGATCAGTTATATCACTCCCCAATATGAATTATAGATGGGGGGGGGGAGGCAAGATGTTGAAACATATGTAATGTATAAATAACACCATTTCTTTTTCAGAAGAACATGTATGTGAATATAAGCGTGTGTATGTACATTAACATTTTCTAGAAGGCCACGTACAAAACTGGTTGTTCTGGGTTATAGTACTTGGGAGATAAAAAATCACAGTGTCGGAGATATTTATAATTTATGTGCTACTATATTCATGTTTTTCTTAAAAGAAATGCATTATTTTATAATTTCAAAATCTAATATAAATAAGTGCAAAATAATAAAGAAGATAGTGGATATCAGTATAACCTAAGGACCAAATGACTGCTTTAGATTCTAAACATGATAATATGATAAAAATAAAGAAGCATGATTTCAACCACATGATTACAAAACAATTACCATTAAAAAAACTCAATGTTATTCTATTACAGTGTGGAATCAAATTTAAAGATAGCTCAAAGCAGAAATCCAATCATGTTATTTCACAAGACCAGTGAGAGATGGAGTGAAAGGGAGTAAGAGAGAGGAAGAGAGAGAGAGGATGAATAAGTAGGAAAAAACAGCAAGGAAGAATTATTCTCAGAATGACTCACAAGAAAAAAATAAAAATTCAGACACATAAAATTCTATACTGTAAACAACTATAATCCCAAGTTATGGTCCTGGAGTAAACTATAAAGATGACTATGAAAATGTCTGGAAAAACAGAGAAAAGAATATTTCTGTTGCTCTAGTCTATCTTTATTATCCTCATCATTAAAAGAAAACTTTGCTGGAGAATCCAGTTAAAAATGATTAATCTCATTACAAGCATAATGAAGTCACAAATCAAATCATGAAAATTTCCATTTCAATGCAAGGGAACTATTTATTAACAACTTGCAATGTATTGTATCTTAGAATTTTCTATTTTAAAAATACCATCATACATATATTATAATTTTAAGGTACTTAAAATTCATACATGTAAATTATAAGCAAGAACCCCTATATGGTGCCAAAAGTCATCACATTCTTATAACAAAGTAACAAAATAATTGTCTAAGAGATCACAAGCCAAAGAAATTGAGAATAGGCTTATTATATATTTTAAAAATGTGGATAGAAAAGAAGGGCTGTCTACTGTCAATTCAGAAAACACGATTGTACTAAAAGGAAAATATAAAAAGCTTTTTAATGGCAACCACGAATAACTGGAGGTTTTATGTTGTTGATAAAACATTTCACACTAGCTTATAATGGCTCCAAATACATATAAAAAATTAAAACCGTATTAACCAGCCTAGCAATTCTACTCATACATGGAATACTCAAAATAAATTAAAACATATGTTTACACAAAAAAAATTGTGCAGGAATGTTCACAACAGCATTGTCCATAATAGCCAAAAAGAGGAAATGATGCAAATATCCATCAACTGATTAATGAATGAATAAAATGTGGTATATGCATAAAATGGAATATTATTTAGCAATAAAAAGGAAAATACCAATAATAGCTACATCATGGACAATTCTTGAAAACATGATGCTTAGTGAAAAAAGCCAGTTGTAAAGTTCCACAAATTGTATGATTCCATTTGTATGAAATATGCAGAATGGCAAATCTCTAGAAATGGAAAGTAGATTTGAGATTGCCAGGGGCTGGTGAAATGTGGAGATTAGAAAATACTGGCAAGGGGGTATGGGATTTCCTTTTGGAGTGATAAAAATGGTTTAAAATAGACTGTGGTGATGGGTGTGCAACTTCATGAATATACTAAATACCACTGAATTGCATAATTTAAAAGGGTTAAGTTACATTGTATGAGAATTACATCTCAATAAAGCTGTTAAAAATTTTTTTAAAAAACCCTCCCCCATTGTATTCATTGATCTCAATAAATTCATTGACCCTCCTCCATTGTATTCATTGATCTCAACCATATAAACCCTATTTCTGAGACAACCCTGCCAGAGGCAGAAAGAATCTAAACCATCCCTGCCATGCATCCGTGCAGAATTACTGTAAAGTCTTCTAATTGCCACCCACATGGTAGCTCTAACCACGGATGACCAGCAGACTCCTTCAGCGGACACTCAGAAATTGAAAGCACCTGTTATCAGGCTCCCAACGTATAACAGGACTTCTATGACCAAATTCCTCGAACTTCCTGGTGCCCTAGCTGTCAGGATTTTTCTAAACCCTAGTTCTCACGGCCTATTTACCCTACTTAAGAGCTCTAAATTCCAGAGTTCTTGACCACTGGAAAGATTGCACATCCACAAATCCCATGCCTGGATCTGTCCTCCTTGTGCTTCACCCACCAGCTTGCACACTGGGCTACTGGAGCATGATACTATCTGGATGTGGCTGACAGTGAGAATTCCCTTGTGCAGCCTGATTTGACTGCCAGGTTGTACAGCTGGACATCTACGGCTAACAGAAGACCTATCACTGCTCATCAAACCCCAGAACCTTACACCTCCTAAGCAGATACTATACTGACAACATGTGAGATTACAAGAAAGTCAAATATTGATGAAACATTTTCTGAGAAAGTGCAAAATAAGATTTTTTTTCATTTATTTTCAGTTTCCTGGGGTTGGATACAACCATTTGGAAAGAATTTATCATACTGAAGGGAAGAAAAAGAGTGAAAATTATCCTAAGAGATCACTAAAAATATCGTCAATTCCTCAAACGGAACTCAACAGAATATTCGTGTAGTACAGCACATTAAATGGTATGGCTTTTCCTTTTGATAATTATTCTGGTGACTATCTGAAAGAAATTGTGTGTTCACTGAGATAATGTCCTCACTACAAAACAATGGATAATTCAATACCACACTTCTGAGGAAAAAATATTTTTGTTTTCAAAATGGAGAACCAGGAGATTGTATTTCAAGTTTCTTTACTCCTTAAGGAATACATTATCTGACTGAATAGGTGAAAGAATTATAAATATACACTCCCAATTCATTCTGTCAAATGCCTCTTTTTTTTTTTTTACATCTTATTGGAGTAAAATTGCTTTAAAAGGTTGTGTTAGTTTCTGCTGTGTAACAAAGTGAATCAGCTATACGTATACATATATGCCCATATTCCCTCCCTCTTGCATCTCCCTCCCTCCCTCCCTATCCCATCCCTCTAGGTGGTCACAAAGCACCAAGCTGATCTCCCTGAGCTGATCTCCCTGTGCAATGCAGCTGCTTCCCACTAGCTATCTATTTTACATTTGGTAGTATATATATATGTCCATGCCACTCTCTCACTTCATCCCAGTTTACCCTTCCCCCTCCCCATGTGCTCAAGTCCATTCTCTCTGTCTGCATCTTTATTCCTGTCCTGCCCCTAGGTTCTTCAGTACCATTATTTTTTTTAACATTCCATACATATGTGTTAGCATACGGTATTTGTTTTTCTCTTTCTGACTTACTTCATTCTGTATGACAGACTCTAGGTCCACCCACCTCAATACAAATAACTCAATTTCGTTTCTTTTTATGGCTGAGTAATATTGCATTGTATATACGTGCCACATCTTCTTTATCCATTCATCTGTCGATGGACACTTAGGTTGCTTCCATGTACTGGCTATTGTAAATAGTGCTTCAGTGAACATTGTGGTACATGACTCATCTTGAATTATGGTTTTCTCCAGGTATATGCCCAACAGTGGGATTGCTAGGTCGTATGGTAGTTCTATTTTTAGTTTTTTAAGGAACCTCCATACTGTTCTCCATAGTGGCTGTATCAATTTACATTCCCACCAACAGTGCAAGAGGGTTCCCTTTTCTCCACACCCTCTCCAGCGTTTATTGTATGTAGACTTTTTAATGATGGTCATTCTGAACGGTGTGAGGTGATAGCTCATTGTAGTTTTGATTTGCATTTCTCTAATGATTAGTGATGTTGAGATTCCTTTCATGTGCTTGTTGGCAATCTGTATATCTTCTTTGGAGAAACGTCAATTTAGGTCTTCTGCCCATGTTTGGATTGGGTTGTTTGTTTTTTTGATATTGAGCTGCATGAGCTGCTTGTATATTTTGGAGATTAATCCTTTGTGAGTTGCTTTGTTTGCAAATATCTTCTCCCATTCTGAGGGTTGTCTTTTCATCTTGTTTATGGTTTCCCTTGCTGTGCAAAAGCTTTTAAGTTTCATTAGGTCCCATTTGTTTATTTTTGTTTTTATTTCCATTTCTCTAGGAGGTGGGTCAAAAAGGATCTTGCTGTGATTTACGTCATAGAGTGTTCTGCCTATGTTTTCCTCTAAGAGTTTTCTAGTGTCTGGTCTTACATTTAGGTCTTTAATCCATTTGGAGTTTATTTTTGTGTATGGTGTTAGGGAGTGTTCTAATTTCATTCTTTTACATGTAGCTGTCCAGTTTTCCCAGCACCACTTATTGAAGAGGCTGTCTTTTCTCCATTGTATATTCCTGCCTCCTTTATAAAAGATAAGGTGACTACATGTGCATGGGTTTATCTCTGGGCTTTCTATCCTGTTCCATTTATCTATGTTTCTGTTTTTGTGCTAGGACTATAGTCTCTTGATTACTGTAGCTTTGTAGTATAGTCTGAAGTCAGGGAGCCTGATTCCTCCAGCTCCATTTTTCTTTCTCAAGATTGCTTTGGCTATATGGGGTCTTTTGTGTTTCCATACAAATTGTGAAATTTTTTGTTCTAGTTCTGTGAAAAATGCCATTGGTAGTTTGATAGGGATTGCACTGAATCTGTAGATTGCTTTGGGTAGTAGAGTCATTTTCACAATGTTGATTCTTCCAATCCAAGAATATGGTATATCTCTCCATCTGTTTGTATCACCTTTAATTTCTTTCAGTAGTGTCTTATAGTCTTCTGCATACAGATCTTTTGTCTCCTTAGGTAGGTTTATTCCTAGGTATTTTATTCTTTTTGTTGCAATGGTAAGTGCAAGTGTTTCCTTAATTTCTCTTTCAGATTTTTCATCATTAGTGAATAGAAATGCAAGAGATTTCTTTGCATTAATTTTGTACCCTGCTACTTTACCAAATTCACTGATTAGCTCTAGTAGTTTTCTGGTTGCATCTTTAGGATTCTCTATGTATAGCATCATGTCATCTGCAAACAGTGACAGTTTTACTTCTTCTTTTCCAAGTTGGATTCCTTTTAGTTCTTTTTCTTTTCTTATTGCTGTGGCTAAAACTTCCAAAACTATGTTGAATAATAGTGGTGAGAGGGGGAAACCTTGTCTTGTTCCTGATCTTAGTGGAAATGGTTTCAGTATTTCACTATTGAGAACGATGTTGGCTGTGGGTTTGTCATATATGGCCTTTATTATGTTGAGGTAAGTTCCCTCTATGCCTACTTTCTGGAGGGTTTTTATCATAAATGGGTGTTGAATTTTGTCAAAAGCTTTTTCTGCATCTATTGAGATGATCATTTGGTCTTTCTCCTTCAATTTGTTAATACGGTTTATCACGTTGATTGATTTGTGTATATTGAAGAATCCTTGCATTCCTGGGATAAACCCCACTTGATCATGGTGTGTGATCCTTTTAATGTGCTGTTGGAGTCTGTTTGCTAGTATTTTGTTGAGGATTTTTGCATCTATGTTCATCATTAATATTGGCCTGTAGTTTTCTTTTCTTGTGACATCTTTGTCTGGTTTTGGTATCAGGGTGATGGTGGCCTCGTAGAATGAGCTTGGGAGTGTTCCTCCCTCTGCTATATTTTGGAAGAATTTGAGAAGGATAGGTGTTAGCTCTCCTCTAAATGTTTGATAGAATTCACCTGTGAAGCCATCTGGTCCTGGGCTTCTGTTTGTTGGAAGATTTTTAATCACAGTCTCAATTTCAGTGCTTGTGACTGGTCTGTTTATATTTTCAATTTCTTCCTGGTTCAGTCTCAGAAGGTTGTGCTTTTCTAAGAATTTGTCCATTTCTTCCAGGTTGTCCATTTTATTGGCGTAGAGTTGCTTGTAGTAATCTCTCATGATCCTTTGTATTTCTGCAGTGTCAGTTGTTACTTTTCCTTTTGCATTTCTAATTCTATTGATTTGAGTCTTTTCCCCTTTTATCTTGATGAGTCTAGCTAATGGTTCATCAATTTTGTTTATCTTCTCAAAGAACCAGCTTTTAGTTTTATTGATCTTTGCTATTGTGTCCTTCATTTCTTTTTCATTTATTTCTGATCTGATTTTTATGATTTCTTTCCTTCTGCTAACTTTGGGGTTTTTTTGTTCTTCTTTCTCTAATTGCTTCAGGTGTAAGGTTAGGTTGTTTGAGATTTTTCTTGTTTCTTGACGTAGGATTGTATCGCTATAAACTTCCCTCTTAGAACTGTTTTTGCTGCATCCCATACGTTTTGGGTTGTCGGGTTTTCATTGTCATTTGTTTCTAGGTATTTTTTGATTTCCTCTTTGATTTCTTTAGTGATCTCTTGGTTATTTAGTAGTGTATTGTTTAGCCTACCTGTGTTCGTAATTTTTACAGTTTTTTTCCTGTAACTGATATCTAGCCTCATAGCATTGTGGTCAGAAAAGATACTTGATACGATTTCAGTTTTCTTAAATTTACCAAGGCTTGATTTGTGACCCAAGATATGATCTATCCTGGAGAATGTTCCATGAGCACTTGAGAAGAAAGTGTATTCTGTTGTTTTTGGATGGAATGTCCTATAAATATCAATTAAGTCCATCTTCTTTAATGTTTCATTTAAACCTTGTGTTTCCTTATTTATTTTCATTTTGGATGATCTGTCCATTGGTGAAAGTGGGGTGTTAAAATCCCCTACTATGATTGTGTTACTGTCAATTTTCCCTTTTATGGCTGTTAGCATTTGCCTTATGTATTGAGGTGCTCCTATGTTGGGTGCATAAATATTTACAATTGTTATATCTTCTTCTTGGATTGATCCCTTGATCATTATGTAGTGTCCTTCTTTGCCTCTTGTAATAGTCTTATTTTAAAGTCTGTTTTGTCTGATATAAGAATTGCTACTCCAGCTTTCTTTTGATTTCCATTTGCATGGAATATCTTTTTCCATCCCCTCACTTTCAGTCTGTATGTGTCCCTAGGTCTGAAGTGGGTCTCTTGTAGACAGCATATATACGGGTCTTGTTTTTGTATCCATTCAGCAAGCCTGTGTCTTTTGGTTGGAGCATTTAATCCATTTACGTTTAAGGTAATTATCCATATGTACATTCCTATTACCATTTTATTAACTGTTTTGGGTTTGTTATTGTAGGTGTTTTCCTTCTCTTGTGTTTCCTGCCTAGAGAAGTTCCTTTAGCATTTGTTGTAAAGCTGGTTTGGTGGTGCTGAATTCTCTTAGCTTTTGCTTGTCTGTAAAGGTATTAATTTCTCCGTCAAATCTGAATGAGATCCTTGTTGGGTAGAGTAATCGTGGTTGTAGGTTTTTCCCTTTCATCATTTTAAATATGTCCTGCCACACCCTTCTGCCTTGCAGAGTTTCTGCTGAAAGATCAGCTGTTAACCTTATGGGGATTCCCTTGTATGTTATTTGTTGCTTTTCCTTTGCTGCTTTTAATATTTTTTCTTTGCACTTAATTCTTGATAGTTTGATATGTGTCTTGGCGTGTTTCTCCTTGGATTTATCCTGTATGGGACTCTCTGTGCTTCCTGGACTCGATTGACTATTTCCTTTCCCATATCAGGGATGTTTTCAACTATAATCTCTTCAAATATTTTCTCAGCCCCTTTCTTTTTCTCTTCTTCTTCTGGGACACCTATAATTTGAATGCTGGTGTGTTTAATGTTGTCCCAGAGGTCTCTGAGACAGTCCTCAATTCTTTTCATTCTTTTTTCTTTATTCTGCTTTGCAGTAGTTATTTCCACTATTTTATCTCCCAGGTCACTTATCCGTTCTTCTGCCTCAGTTATTCTGCTATTGATTCCTTCTAGAGAATTTTTAATTTCATTTATTGTGTTGTTTGTCATTGTTTGTTTGCTCTTTAATTCTTCTAGGTCCTTGTTAAATGTTTCTTGTATTTTCTCCAATCTATTTCCAAGATTTTGGATCATCTTTACCATCATTACTCTGAATTCTTTTTCAGGTAGACTGCCTATTTCCTCTTCATTTGTTTGGTCTGGTGGGTTTTTACCTTGCTCCTTTATCTGCTGTGTATTTCTCTGTCTTCTCATTTTGCTTAACTTCCTGGGTTTGGGGTCTCCTTTTCACAGGCTGCAGGTTCATGGTTCCTGTTGTTTTTGGTGTCTACCCCCAGTGGGTAAGGTCAGTTCAGTGGATTGTGTAGCCTTCCTGTTGGAGGTGACTGGTGCCTGTGTTCTGGTGGATGAGGCTGGATCTTGTCTTTCTGGTGGGCAGGACTGTGTCTGGTGGTATATTTTGGAGTGTCTGTGAACTTATGATTTTAGGCAGCCTCTCTGCTAATGGGTGGGGTTGTGTTCCTGTCTTGCTAGTTGTTTGGCATGGGGTGTCCAGCACTGGAGCTTGCTGGTTGTTGAGTGGAGCTGGGTCTTAGTGTTGAGATGGAGATCTCTGGGAAAGCTCTCACCGATCGATATTACGAGGGGCCGGAAGGTCTCTGGTGGACTAATGTCCTGAACTCGGCTCTCCCACCTCAGAGGCTCAGGCCTGACACCCGGCCGGAGCACCAAGACCCTGTCAGCCACACGGCTCTGTTAGAGGGCTTCCTTGGCAGCAGTTGGATGAGTGAGGCTGATGGTGAGACGAGAAGCAGGAGAAGTGATAAGAAGGCATCTCCAGCAGTTCCCAGAGAAGCGACAAATGCGTGTTCTACAGTAAAGGAAATGGCTCCTTTGTCTTTTTGGCATAGCTGCTTAGAAATGAGCTTTAAAGGAATTCGTCTTTGAACCTCCAGGCCACCCGATGATCCAGAACTCTGAGTGCACAGTAGCCCATTGTCAGCATCATTGGGATCCATGTTTGGCTATCTCAAATGCCTCTTTGCAAATACGCAATGAAGTATTGACAAAGTACTAAATTATGCCATATCTTGTTTAAAAGCACACTGTAAAACGGTAAAAGTTTAGAATATAAAATGATGCATATTCTTACACAGCATCTCAAACATCCGTGAAAGCTAATCATTGGTACGTTCTCATTATTATCATAGGGTGAAAATAAACACGTAAATCTAGATATTAGCTGCCATTAGAGAAGTGTGTTTCCATGGCTCAATACTGAAAACAATATTTTATAAAACTGCATATCCCTGCTGTTAAGAAAGACCATTTAAAGGTCTGAGGACATGGAAGCCATGTTTTCTATTATTTCAGTCCTCATGTTTCTGGAATTTCCCAGGGAAAAAGTAGTTAAGATAGAAACCATACCTTAATCTGTCTATTAAGTTTCTCTTACAGTCAGCCCTCTGTACCCGTAGGTTCTGCATCCTCAGATTCAACCAACCTCAAATCAAAATTCCAAAAAAAAAAAATTCCACAAAGTCCCACAAAGCAAAAGTTGAATTTGCTGTGTGCTAGCAACTAATTACATAGCATTTACATGGTATTAGGTATTATGAGTAATCTAGAGTTGACTTAATGTATACAGGAGGATGTGCATAGGTCATATGTGAATACTAAGCTATTTTATATATAAGCATCTTTGGGTTTTGGTATTTACAGGAAGTCCTGGAGACAATCCTCTGCAGACACCTAGGGACAACTGTACTTCCTGGATCTTATATTTGGGGAGTTGCCCATCTCTTACTGAGACTCTGTAACTGTATCCATAATTGTTGCTCAACTCAATTTCCTTTTCTGTTTCAGTATATTTAGAAAAGATTTCTTTAACTGATGGATACAGCTGTCATGCAGAATACAGACAGCATGAATAACCAAAAAACCAAATTAAAAAGAAAAAAAGATGTTTCATTTTCATATCCTTTAGAGAGGCTGAGACTTAAGTTTTCTGACAGGAC
Source organism: Balaenoptera musculus (assembly GCF_009873245.2). Taxonomy (NCBI): domain Eukaryota; kingdom Metazoa; phylum Chordata; class Mammalia; order Artiodactyla; family Balaenopteridae; genus Balaenoptera; species Balaenoptera musculus. The sequence goes on from NC_045796.1 coordinate 20,911,715, forward strand.
TGAGTTAAGAGGAAATTGAGTTTTCTCACTACAACTTTCTCTCTCAAGATACTCTGAAGGCTGGATGATTGATCCTCAGGGAACTCAGAAAGCTTACAAAGATGCGGGTTCTAATAAATTTCTTTTCGTTTTGATGTACCCTGTAGCCTCCTCAGGTCTCTCAGAAGCCAAGGCATCTGAAAGACTTTTCCTTTAACATCTGAATGTCAGTCCTCCAGGATTACTCAGAAAAGTTCAGAATTACTTCACCATGGAAAATTTAGCTTTTGTCCCTTCTAAATTCTTTTCCTTCCTTTTCTTTCTTTTCAAAGTATTAGTATGCCGTAGTGAAGTACAAGACATTATTGCCTTCCCAACGCCAACTGGAATATAATTTTAAACAAAATAAATGACTTTTTTATAAAAGGACAAAAGATTGAGGTCAAAGCTCTCACAAACAAGAAATGGGAGAAGAAGCAAACTGGAGAACTGACCCACAGTCGAGAAAATGAAAGAAAATATTCTATATTTCCTTGAAATCATTACAAGCACTGTTCTCAACATCTTTGATTACCTGCTAAATTACCGTGAGTTTCCAATACCTATGCCAAGCTCTCTGTTCTGCCTACTCCTCCTTTCCATCACAAAACCTTTTTTTTCCTTAATTACTTGTTTCCACAAATTACCCTGTCGTTTCTGAAACTTAAAGAATGACGAATCATGAACCATGAATATTCTACAAGTTCTGTGAAAGGAAATTTTTTTACAAGCTTCCTCTCTTTGCTCCAACATTTGGAATACGAGCTGTGTGGTAAAATATCCAAGGATCAGCATAGCTGGAGGTTGCCACGTGAAATGAGTTAATTCTAGACAGGAAGTTACTCAGGAATAGTCCCTGGACATCTTAAAATGAATAGTTATAAATGCACAAATACACTTTGGTTTTTACTTCTAGTAAAGCAATCTTAAAAACGTGCCCTACATTCTCATCCTGGGAGAGGGTGTTAGTTATCAGGCTCAGCAACAGACCAGGATTGAGAAGAGCCTTTTCGGTGTAGCTGATCTGACAGCCTCTGCTCCATCGCAACCAGTGTCAGGGGACATCACTGCTAACACAACTACAGGGACAAAGGGAAGAGAGAACCACAGTTGAAATAATAAAAGTATCTTCTTTTCTTCTTTCTTTTCTCACTCAGATCAAAAGAAACCTGAACATTCTCCTTAGGATGCTTATTGTAAAAGATGGGGAGCTGAGTGAGGGACAAGGAAGGGTGACAACTGCAGCACAGGACAGAGTCAGGTAGATAAATACTGACCTCAAGCCATCAAACAGACGAAAAAGTATTAGTGGTATGCAGAAAGACTTAGGAATACGTATGACAAATGAACAGTTCAGGTCAGTACTATTCAATAAACATTATTAATAACCTGTTATGTATAAGCACCCTGAAGGTCATCAACATGAACAAGACTAAGCTCTCTTTTTGAATGTTAATCCTTCCCACAATAAAAATGTACTAATTCCCAGATGCCATTTTTGAATGCTCTAAAATTCTAAAAATTATCTTCCATTTTCCAAATCTCCATTCTGCATTAGCAGGTGTGCAATATGCCTAAAATAACGTGAATATATTAAATTTTGAAGTGCTCTTAGAGGTGGAACTATTTTTTCAAATATCTAAATCATGTCATGGCTAAAGGAGTAGCAGAGTTTCAGCTCAGATGAGGAGCACTGTGATTACATGGAAACATCTGCAATTTAGTTTAAAAATATGATGAAGAATTCATCAGTGCTTTAAAGACTCAGTCTCCACATTTAAATGATGTATGTAACAAGGGCATTTATGATTCAGTGTCCCTGCTTCCTTGCTGGACACAGAGAATGGTTATCATGAAAGTCAGAATTATGGTTACTTCTTGAGAGAAGAGAGGAGGGTCCAACCAGGGAGGCACACACAGACAGCTTCGAAGGACTAGCAACAACTTTTTCCTAAGGGCTTTTATTCTAATTCTTTATACTGTACATATATGTTTTATATACCATTCTGTATATATGCTGTGTTGTACAACAAAAGGACTACATCAAGTATCCCTAGGACACAAAAGAACACACAAGAAACGGGAGGAAAATGTTCACTACACATCCTTTCCACTTTTTAAAAAAACTAAATATATGTAGTACTTTTTGAAAAATTAGTAAAAGCCAACAAATAAGTATATATGTTAAAACGTCACCTATACATCACAATAAAATTGAGGATAGGTAATGAAGATTTGCCTTCATAGTTAAAGGGAAAGATCTCAAATATAGGAGTAAGTGTTCCTAGTGCCCACACTCAGCATAAAAGAAAATTAAAAAAAAAAAAAGAGCTTCAAATGTAGTAACCAATTTTCCATACACATGGTAATCATTCATCAAATTTAACAGTTGTAGAGCCTTATTTCTACAGCCCAAAAATTCATGATATATTACAGGTACAGGTTAGGTGGCCTGATTCGTTAAACCAGTCCTACCCCAGGATCCTCCTGTCTCCCAGGGCAGGTTGCTCTTCTCTACAATGACAGCTGATGTATCCCAAGAAGATCAAGGTTGTGAATTATCCAATCTATAACCCTTTGCCTCAGAGTGCTCAAAGTGGGAAATTAGATTCATAGAATTAGAAACCCTCTGTCTCAACACACCAACAAAAACAAAATCAACTGAATGTTACCATGTCCTCTAATTAGATGACTCAATTTACATAATGAGTAAGCTAGAAAATCCAGTTCAGACAGCAATCAATAAATGAATGAGCTTTACCTAAGGAACATCTACTAGATCTACTAGAGAAAAAGTCAAAGAAAAGCTACAAATATTAGAAGTTCTAAAGAAGCATGGTTTCAGCAGAGCTTCTAAAGAGCAGAGCTTCAGTGCAATTCTTGTGGGATAGGAACCAACGGTTTCAGATGGAAGTTTCAAGCACTGGAGTTCTGTACGCATTTCAAAGAAAGGGGCTACCACACTCCTCCCAGGAATACAATAATGAAAGAATAGTATATGCATTTAGATATCAACAGAAATATACATTGGGACAAGAACTATGAGAGATGAATAAAATGCCTGATTAAAAAGTCATAAAAATATACCCAAAAGAATTGAAAATAGGGACTCAAGTACTGTACACCCATGTTCACAGCAGCATTATTCATAAAACCAAAGGCTGGAAGCAACCCAAGTGTCTACCACCAGAAAAATGGATAAGCAAAATGTGTTATCCAACATACAATGGAATAGGATCCACCCTTAAAGAGGAGGGAGACTCTGACACATGCTACAGCATGGATGAACCTTGAGGACATTATGCTAAGCAAAATAAGCCAGTCATCAAAATAAATATACAGTATGATTCTACTTTTATGAGGTACCCAGAATATTCAAAATCAGAGACACAGAGTAGAACAGTGGTTGCCAGGGTCTGAGGGAAAGAGGGACTGAAAGTTATTGTCTAATAGGTAGAGTTTCAGTTTTGCAAAAAGGAAAAGAGTTCTGGAGATGGATGGCGATTATGGTTGCACAACAATGGAACTGTACTTAACATTGAACTGTATACTTAAAAACCTTTAAGATGGTATTAAATGTATTATACCACAACTTTTAAAAAAGAAAAAAATCAGCCAATATGTTGCCAAGACAATTATTTTATAGCATACCTGTTACTAAAATTACATCCATATATAATTTCATACATTTATATACATATAAAATCTATAATGGTTCAAAATAGGCTTATTTTCTCTGGTGGCTATGTGCAAAATAAATATTAACATATACTGTGTTTACGTAAAAAAAAGGAATGAAATTTTGATGCATGATAAAACATTGATGAACCTTGAAAACATTATGCTAAGTGAAATAAGTCAGACACAGAGAGACAAGCATTGTATAATTCCATTTATAGGAGGTGCCTAGAGAGTCAAATTCACAGAGACAAAAGCAGAACTATCAGGGTGCAGGGAATGGGGAGTTATTGATTCATGGTACAGAGATTCAGCTTGAGACAGTGCAAGGGTTCTGGAGATGGATAATGGTGATGGTTGCACGACATGGTGAATGTACTTAATGCTAGTGAGCTGTACACTTAAAAATAGTTAAAATGGTTACCAAAGAGGCCTGATCTCCTCAGACATAAGCTATTCACCAGAGCTGCAAACTGAAATATAGGTACCATAAATGCACGAAGTGAACTGTGTGTAAGGAAAATAATGGCACAAACTTGATGCCAGACAGGTGACAACCTCAACGTTGGAGAAAACACAGTGGCTGGTAGGGTGACTGGGTAGAAACAGAGCAGGGGAACATCTGCTCACTTCCAGACAGTTGCTGTCTTGTACAAGTCCACTGCTATCACAACGACCAATTCTCCAAGGGAAATTATTTTGAACTAATGGAAATGAAGCTTCTCATAAATTATAGCTCTGGGATTGTGTCTTGAAGGTGGAGTAGAATTGTAAAATGAGAGCCGATGACATGTTTGAGGTGGGAAACCATATCAGGTATTTATAAAACCTGGTCCTTAACCTAGTAGAAGATCTAGCGTTAGAAAAAAGGTACTTTAAACTCACTGTGCAATTTTTGCAACTTGTCTGTAAGTCTAAAATCATCTCAAAATAAAAAGTTTTTTTAAATTAAAAAAAAAAGGAAAGGAAAAGAGGTACTTTGTGAACAGAAAATCTGCAGATGTTTCTGAAAGCCATGCTAAGAATTATGGACTGTTTATTACTGATGCATAAGCAAGAGTTTTTCAGATTTATTGAAATAATTTTTGTAGTATCACGGAAAACAAATGGAAAAGGCGAGAGATAATAGGAAGACTGGTTTAAAAATGTAAATCAGGGGTCTCACTAATTCTCTAAATAAACACGCATCACTTAACATATTTTTTTCCATTGAGCTATAGCTGATTTACAACATTGTATTAGTTTCAGGTGTACAGCATAGTAATTTGTTTTTGGTTTTTTGCAGATTATACTCCACGATCGGCTATTACAAGATACTGGATCTAATTCCCTGTGCTATGCAGTAAATTCTCGTTGCTTGTCTACGTATATTTTAATCAGGAACTTTCCAAATCCGCATTTGCTTTCTTTAAAAGTTTGAGGTAGTGAAAATGAATTATTTGCTGGCCACTGTCAGGCTTTAATATCTGTGAAGCAGTTACTGAAATATTGTCTCAAAAGAAAACTATTTCCTCGACCCAGGGTCAACAGAAAGATTTTCAGCTGGAAATTGATTTTTTTCCCCGTTTCAGTTTCAGAACTAAGATTTATAAATCTCCAATTTTGTTTCTATTTTCAAAGTAATTAAGCATCATTCAATGTTTCCCAATCATTTTTGTCATATATGCATGCATAAAAGGGAGGTGAAATATATTCCACTGATCCAAAGAAATAATTTATGTTTTGTTCCATGTTGCATAGAATTGATTCTAGTAAGTAACAGAAGACTAAAGGGTGCTAGGGAAAATATTCAGAGCAGATCAATTCATAAGCATTTTTATTATTACATTTCCTCATAAATTTGGTAGCTTTTCACTGAACAAAGTACACCAATTTTTTCTCTTGAATCCTCAAGCTTTTCAACCACCTCCTTTGAAAAATCTAAGTGAATTCTAATGATAGTGATTTTATGTCAGGTATTTAGTTACAAGCCAAAAATAGACAAAATGCTTTCGTAACAAAATTCAAGTTTTTAATTCTGAAAACTAACAAAGGTGATAAGTCACAGGTATCAAATATACACAGGAATTAAATATACAAATAAACACCTTACCAACAAATGATCCTATCAAATTTCTCCATGGAGAGCAAACACCATAAAAACACAACTCAAAATGTGTAAGAACATAGTTTTTCATACTATACAGGTAGCCTGTATGGGTATCTGAAATATTTGATGAAGGTAGAAGAGAAATTTCGGTAAGAAATCTATCCAGTATTAATTAATTCATTGTTGACCTAGTATTATGGAAGTTCACTGTGTCTGCTCTGGATTTGAAACTCAGTCTGCTTGTGTGCTCAAGCTGAGTTATATCCACTGGTTTCTTTCCAGTAGCATCTCATCAATTCTTCCATGTATATCATCTAACTGGGTACAAATCTCTCAGCCCCATTACTCCCTCAACCTAACTGATGGCATTTGGTTTATTTCCACTGCCAAAAAAATAACTATACTCATTGCCTCATGAAGCATATACTTCTAAGTTCCTAGAGCTACTTACTCAAATGCTTTCCTAAAGGTCTGACTTCCTACGGTAACTTAGTACTGCATGGCCAGAAGCCTGCTGGACATCTCTAGCGGGACAGCTGACATGTATGTCAAAATCTCAATGAATTCAGAACCTAACTCTTCATCCCTTCCCATTGTCCCCTCTGCCCAGCCTCAACCAACCTTAGCCTCGCTTCACTCTTCCTGGTAATGGTCCTCCCAACCATGCCTTCTGGTCCTCTCAGCTGAAATCTTGGGAAACATCTCCAACACTTCCCTCTCCCTCTCTCATACATCCCTGATAACCAGATATTGGTGACTACTTTCTACTAATTCTAACTGCCCATATCAACTATTGCTTGTTGATTTTCACTGACATTTCTATTCTTCAGTTGTTATTGTTTTGCCTAAAGTATTAATAACATCAACGTACCTGGTTCTCCCCCTTCCTTCCATCTATTACCTCTCTATGTTATACACTGTAGCCAGATTAATCTTTCTAACACACACTGATGCACTCCCTTGCTCAAAAACCTTTAATAACTTCCTTGAATCTAGAAAGCATCAAGTTCAAAATTTTTACAAGAAATCCAAATTCTCTGTAATCTGACCTAATTCTACCTTTCTCCTTTTAGTAAGTACTACTTGGCAATACTCGCTTAATCCCATTCCCAAACTGCTACTCAAACTGCCCCTTCTGTCCCCAGGGCCCTTGTCCCCTTTTCCACCACTCTCACCTTGAGAAACATTGACCAGTTTGCCAGTTTTCCCAACTAGAAGTAATGTCTCCCAAGTCTGAATTACTGTTAACACTTTGTGCCTCTCTTTCAATAATAACTTCATTCTACTTGTTTTCTTTTATTGTTACAGTGATATAGCTTAATCTGCCCTCCAAAATTCCAGAGTTTTTTTTTAAAGGCATCACTGTCTTTCATCTTTATATCTTGCCTTCCCCTACCAATGCAGGTTAATTTCCCTAAGCTGTGCACTATAACCTGTTGTTGAATGAAGGGAACAAATTTCATAAATATTCATTAAAAAAGAAAAAAGCCTTGACATCTGTAAAACACTGACACAGCAAAGAATGAATTGGGAATATTGAAGCAAATGTATTTCCTGTTTCTATAGCTTGCAGGGCCCTAGGACCTTTTACACCAAGAATTTCAAACAGCTGACTTAGTAATCTACCCCAAAGGGGGCTATCCTTTTTCTTCACTAAATTCTGTGTGCCATAATGAAATTAAAAGAAAACTTCCCCAGCGTCCTAAACGAGAGCCATTTCCATTTATGAATGAAATAAAAATACAACACTCTGTAAGGAATTTCAAAGGTGTATTTTATATCTAAGTTCCTTAAATGATTGAAATGACTTCATAGGCTCAAGCTTTACTGATGTCACTAGTGTTTCTATTAAGATGGATAAAATGTAGTGCTAAGTCAATTATTTCAACCTTTCTCATCTTACAAAGAAACTGAAGGTCAGAGAACTTAAATGACTCAACTCATGCCGCTAATAAAGTTGCAAAGTCAGGACCCACACTGCGTTCAGACCTCAAGTCAACAGAGCTACTCCTTTGAGTGATAAAATACGACCAGTAAGAAAGTAAGTTTATATGAGAGATTCTTCTATAATTTTCTGGAAAATAAAACCTGGTTGATTGGGAGCACTGTCATGGCATTTCTTTATAATGCCTCTCATACAGTCAGCTCTCTGCAGCCACAGGTTCCATATCCACTGATTCAACCAGCCTCAGATCAAAAATATTCAAGAAAAAGAAAATTCCAGAAAGTTCCAAAAAGCAAAACTTGAATTTGCCACACACCCAACAATTATTTACATAGCATTTACATTGTATTTACAATGATTTACATGGTATTTACATTATATTAGGTATTATAATCAATCTAGAGATGATTTAAAGTATACCGGAGGATGTGCATCGGTTACTATATGCAAATACTAGGCCATTTTATATGGGACTTGAGCATCTTCAGATTTTGGTATCCTGGGAGGGGGTGTGGGGGAGGGCAGATTTGAAACCAAGCCCCCATGGATACCAAGGGACAACTCTTACTTTGTGTTCCAAACATAACTCACCAGTACTGTCTTTATACTAGTATTTATGAAGTTGCTAATAATCTCACCCTTATAGTAATTAGTCTTCTCTAATTTTTAAACAGAAGTGATTCAGAATGAAATAGATATCATTTGCAACAATCATTCGCCCAATATGAGAAGAAAAGTCACTTTCCAAAGCAGATGGGAGTTTCTACAATCCTTTCCTGTTTTCTAGAGTGAAATTTCCTCTTTGTGAGGAAACAAATCTAAAAGATGCATTTATAAATAAAATCCTATAAATGTTCATGCTTTATTTCCCCTTGGATTAGATGATACAGCATTATAATACAGATGATTTCTAAAATACCTGTAAAGATATCAGAACAAAACACATATTATTAATCCATTTAAGAATAATAAACCAGTATATATCTCTTATCAGCTGATCCCACAAATTTGTATATGGCTATTGTTCTTAAATTTGGTGTCATAATTGTACTATTTTTTTCTTAATTATAGAACACCACCTGTTGTAAGATAAAACAATTAACAGATTGGGGGTGGATACTGTGTTTATATAAATAGTTTATACACAGAAAATATTCAACTGGTTATTAAATAAAATTTCATGAAAATGTGATAAAATACTTCATAAATATGATGAAAATCTATTTATACCAAGACTAAGTAAATCTCTAAATGGATGAGCAAAAATAAACAGGAGCTTTAAATAAATTAACTGTACCCATAAAAAGAAGTAGGGGTAAAGAAGGAAGAAGAAAAAGGAGGAAAAAGAAAAGAAGATGGAAAAGGAGAAAAGGAGGAGGAAGAAACAAAATGAACATTTCTTTTCCGTAACCATCCAGATCAACTTACCAGTTCCCTTGAGCATTTCCTGGGAAATGAAGCAGATGCTTATTACACTCTCAAAATGGGATCTCATATGCAGGGTAAAAGGTATGGCAGTGTCTCAGGTATGAAGAGAACTTCACACAGGTATGAAGTGTTACCTGTGAACACTAGAAGAATCTTATACCTTTCCTAATCAAGTATCAGTGACACCCACCTGTTTCATATACACAGACTGTACATGTTGATTATTAAAATTATAAGACTCTGCATTTGCCAGTAAGAAGGGAATATACAAATGTAAGAAGATAGCCTCATTATAATAAGTGCCATATTAAAGATATTAAATTTGTAGGCACCATGGGAGCCCCTGGGAGGAGATAAACTAATTCTCCCTGAAGGCATTCAGAGAGAATTCCCTGAGAAGATGGCATCTAAGATGAGCCCTGAAGGATCAGTAAATGTTTCTAGAAAGAAGGCATTGCAGACAAAAGGAGAGGCACAAAATCAGAAAAACGCATGATTCCTTTGAAGACCCATGAAAAATTTGATGTACAGTATGGTCTATCCACATTAGCAATAAAAAAACGATTTCTCTCTAAAATGGAACTCAGATTGCTATTCCCACTCCTACTAATAATAATTATTAAATAAGACTATTACAATTAACTAAGCATTTTCTATGCACTTTGTCTATAATATCTCATTTAATCCTCACAACAACCCTAAGAGGTAAGCACTACTATTACTATCCCCATTTTACAGATGAAGATACTGAGGCCCAGAGAGGTTAACTAATTTGCTCAAAGCCACACAGTATGACTTCAGGATGGCCTTAGAGCCATGCTCTAACCCATGCACTGAAACATCAACCCTAATTATACTGCACCAGGGCAGCCCTCACTATACAAGCATCTCGTCAGGCCTGTCTCATTTAATATACTCTGTACAAAAAGAAGGGCGATCCCAGACCTCAGACTCACCTCCTGCCTCTAGTTAGAATCCTTTTCCACTCCTCTCCTCTCCCTTCTTTCCTCTCATTGTTTCAGACCACAAAACTTCCATTTCACCCTCTGTGAATCCCTTATTCCCTCTTCATTCTCATGGTAATGTCACCAACAGGGCAGTAGGATTAAAAGAAGAGTACAGCGTCTGTGTGAGACAGACAGGGAAATTCCCAGAGCTGTCTGTCCCCAGCTCACCAAGCCTCTACTCGAGAAGGCAGATTTTCATGAAATACAGAAACAAGGATGCACAATGGATGAAAAAAAGTAGTAAAAAAAAAATAGGAAAGTATTGTTTTGGATGCTATTTCTCATTCATGACAATTCAGCAGATCAACAGCAGAAATTGAATATCTCCCAAATATTACATTTCAAAGTGTCATGGTTCTTCTTGCCCTTTACAAACTATGCTTTTTCAAGTCGATTTTTAAAATAAGAAAAGGCTATATGTCTACCAATTAAGCAGATGGTACCTTTATTAGAACCAGAACAGAAGTTAAAAGGGCAACAGCACAGACACCCAGATTAATTTACCTACGTATAAGAGTTAAAGGAACCAAAATTGGACCAAAAACATATTAGCCGATAAAATTCAAATGGAGAGTTTAGCAGCACAGGTGGGTACCTAAAAATGATTTAAATGAACTGGCACGTAGTAGTGACATTTTCCATTCTGCAGTCATGGCCATCACAATGTGTTATGATCTCATTAAATTCACAAGCTAACCCCAAATAAGACAGGCTCAATAGAAGCAGACGGTAAGCAAAGTAAACTAATGATACAAAAGGAATACAATATATTACATTCCTTTTGCCTTCTCAGCAAAAAGGAGAAAGAAAGGGAGACAGACAGACAAGACGCATTCTTATGTGCATACAGGATATCTGGCTTGGGGCATTGGCTCAAGAGAAGTCCACACTTAAACAATACACGTGGTGAGCTATTCCAGGGTTAAAGACCTTTTTTTTTTTCTTTTTAAGACACCAAGTGCCCTTTCTGGGTCGTCTAGGCTTTAACCACCCACACGGTTTTAAAATGCTTCCTTATTACTAACTCAATTGTAATATAAACATTAATTCACAAAAATCACACGCTCAGAATTGGGAGAGATATTAAGAGGTCACATAAATTCTCTTCTTTCCTATGGAGTCAGTCTAACTTTGTCTTCTCCTTATTATGTGCTACAAGTCACAGAGGTAGAATACTTTACGTTTTTGGTACACTGACAAACTCAACCAAATTCCAGGGCAACTTCACACAGATTAAAGGAACTCTCCAGAAATAAATCATGTAGAACAACAAATGTATTCCCCATCGCGTACTTCTTGAAAAATTTCACAAGGCACATTAACACCTTTTTCCATGCAGACACCGAAAGGTTTTAAGAGTCAACTGGACTTCTTTCATATTCGGGTTTAAGAGGTTGTAGAGCTGTATTCTGCTTCATTAGCTAATTACTCTACTTCATCCCATAATGGGTTGCATTTCTAGACTGGCCAAATTGATAGGTAGAGTTCTCAAATGATAACAGCATCATTTAAATTAGAAAGCACTGCTTAAGTGCCAAATATTCCTAATGGCTTAAAAAGCAGTTGTGCTTGACTAATGAATATGAAATTGTGGTCATACTTCTACTTACTGATTGAAAAAATTAATAATAACTTAAAAGCCAACTAGTCTACTGGCACAATAATAAAACATGTACTGACTAATTTGATATGAATTTGCTGTGCTCATTTAGTCACATAGATCGCAAATTCATAATATGCTACTAAAACTTTGAGGGGTCATTTATGATTTTAAACTTACTATGATCACAAAGCAATTATATCTAATATAATGGGCTATTTGCCAAGTGTCACAATGAAATGTTTCCGGTTTAAAAGACTAGTTTAATTTCATCAAGAATTGCACGTGGTCTATTTAATTCTCCTCTTACAAATAGTTCTTCTTGAAAAAATACAAATTCTGATGGAACATGAAACTTATTAAACATTACATCTAAATATGTCATATTAAATCTCTGAGTATAAATAAAACATATTTGGTGCATCCTGACTTTTTCTGGCTGTTATTATTGTGTTTGGTGACACAGCATCATGCATAGCTCTAACTAATAAAGCATGTAACCATGAAGTATTTTAATCTCCAAAAATTAATTATGACAAAGAAAAAGAAGTGAGCAAAGGTTTTCATAGTGCCAGGTACATAGTAAGCACAAATAAATATTTGTCAAACGAATGAATAGCTGGACAGATAAATAAAATTGAAATGGACTTCATTTTTTTAAATTTCATGGTTAACTACTGAGTACTAAAATTATTTGAAGCAAATAGATTTTGAAAATCAACTCTAACGTTTTTTAGTCTGTAAATAAAATGAAGTTACCAACTTCCTATTTTGTACTTACCTAATTTATACTGGGCTATAAATTCAAATTTCAAATAGAAGATTGGCTGTGGCAGAGTATTCATATAAATTGAAGAAATATTTATTAAGGAATATCATATTCAAGAAGACATTGTGCCCAGCAGTATCAAGAATTAAAAAATAAGTATAATTTAAAAACTGAAAAAATATTCAGCCAAATATATTTTCAAATTTTGAAGTACTGTGACATTACAGAGGAGGGGGGAAAAGCTCAAATTTATGCCCCAACACTTTTCTTTTCCAACATATGACAGTGACATTAAAATTATTATCCTAATTATAACTTTCAAATAGTGACAGATGACTTCTCTGAATGGTCGCTATACCTTTTAATTTAGTTTGCAAAAAAATCCATCTTCTGAATTACAATGTAAGTGCATTAACACTCACATGTATTCTCTTTTTAAAACACCAAGGTGCAATTTAATCAAAGCAAGCTTTTAGAGAACCAACACAATACAACGTAAGGGACTTCCGAAAGGCCTGCTAAATCTGGGGATAGATTCTGATGATCTGGAGAAATGACTGGACTGCATATTTCAGGTAATCCTTCCTAAATTCTCAGGCAAGTGCTGAATGATACTGAGTGGGTGGCAATAAATTTGAGATTATGCTCCCTGCAAGTATACTTCCCAGTAGAATAGTAACTCTATCTATGTAGCTTATTAAATACAAAGTGATTATGCTTCAACAATCTGGCCATGTAGAGCAGGGCTGATGGACATTTATAAGGAGCCAAATAAAAAGAACACATTTCTAAAGAGAAGTCCAACTCAACTCTCCTAAGATGACCTGAAGAAATGCAGGGGGCTAAGATCACTCTAATGCAAACCCAAGGGCAATCAAATTCCTACAGTTCATCCACAGAGAATGGTCACAATGACTTTAAACTGGAGTATGTTCAAAGCAAATTTAACTCAACACTCACAGCCTTAGGCTTCATAAACATAACTTCAGCAGGTCTAGCTTTAAAACATGTGCTCTCCTGATGCTGTTAGAAGGAATTAGTTGCCAAATACAAGCCTGGGTACCAAATTGATGCAACTTGCTTTTTCAGACTTCCAATCATACTATTTTAAATTCAGGGAATATCAAATGAGAACACAATGATGGTTTTAGAATAATGAGCTGATGGCAAGGATTAGATAGCTGAATCAATGGGTGATTTAAAATATTCTTAGTTCCTGTTACTAAACACGTTATCTGCATTCTAGACAATGCTTCTCTTTCTATTCACCAGAGTAAGGTTGTAGTGAATCTAACTCATCCAAAACTGGTATTAAATCATTAAGAACTTAAAATGTGTGGACAGATGGAAGACGAGAACACACTCTGGTCTAATAGCAATGAAAACTGGCCTCTGATTTCTCAAGAGATCATTTCTATTGACCCTGAATGTAACCAACAGCATAACAATATTATGACACTAGTTCTGCTTGAAAATCAATGATGCAGGGTCTGAACTGAATTCATGGTGCTTTATTCAATAGTGGATTTCTGCTCACAGATTCAAAGGCAAAGGAATAGTCAATAAAAGTCACAAACAGTCCTCTCATACTCCTGACAGATTTCTTCACCAGGTGGTAGAGTGCCATGGCAGGTTGGCTGTGTTGCAGCCCACCTGCGCCTGGAGCAGAACCTGGCACAAGAAATGCAGGCTCGCAATTCACAAGAGCAGAACTGGCATAGATTTCAGAGAGACCATCCAATGAGCCAGCGGGTATATGATTTGGGGAGACAAAAGAATTCTTTTCAAACACTGGAAAAACATTCTGGGTCTTTTTAGAAAATACTAAGTAACTGTAGTAATATAGATGAAAAGCAGTGTTTAAAGTCTATCAAAGAGGGCTTCCCTGGTGGCGCAGTGGTTAAGAATCCGCCTGCCAATGCAGGGGACACGGGTTCGAGCCCTGGTCCGGGAAGATCCCACATGCCGTGGAGCAACTAAGCCAGGGAGCCACAACTACTGAAGCCCACGCGCCTAGAGCCCACGCTCCGCAACAAGAGAAGCCACCGCAATGAGAAGCCCGCACACTGCAACGAAGAGTAGCCCCCGCTCACCGCAACTAGAGAAACCCCGCGTACAGCAACAAAGACCCAACGCAGCCAAAAATAAATAAATAAAATAAATAAATTTATTAAAAAAATAAAAAATAAAGTCTATCAAAGATGTTCACTTTGGTCAATTTTATGTTATGTGAAATTCACCTCAATTTTTCAAATCCAAAAATAAAAAGTCTATCAAAGAAAAATCTGTTAGAGAAAATGCAAAGTTCCAAAGCAACCACTGATCCATGACTGAATAAAAACAAATATAACTGATTCACAATTGTGATCAGTATCACAAGGCTTGCTGCTGCAAATGATTATGGCTTGTGGCTTAATCCAAAGAGATCTGCTAACAGCTACTTCCTCTCATCTGTGTGAGTCATTTTTATTATTTGAAGATAACTAATAAATTCTCTTCAAATTCCAACCACAAGCCTCGCTTTATTAAGTGGTTCTTAAGTAACAAGGCTAATTCTAGTTAACTGTGAGAATTATTTAAGTGATAGTTCAGAGTCAGTAATTTCTTAAATGGTTCAAGATTTCACCTTGATATGCTGTAGGGTCCACTATTTATCTAGTTCAGAATAACTGAATGAAACACAGGATTAAATGGTGTATATCCTTAGGGCCAAATGCTGCTACTAATGAGGAATTACCACACGGGGAATCCATGAAAACTGTTTCAGGATAAGGGAACAGTGGTGCAAAGGTCTTGTGGTAGGAATGAGTTTGGTGTGCAAGAAAAGAGGTCAGTGTGGCTCAAGTGTATTGGGTTGGCCAGGGGGACAGGAGTGATTTTTTTTTTTTTTTAAATAATAAGGCCAGAAAGACAAATGGAAGCCTGATCATGCAGGACCTCGTAGGGCAGGTTAAAGGGTGTGAATTTTACTCTTAAGTGTGATGGGAAGCCTTTAGTGTTTTAAGCAGAGACCTGACATGACTTGATTTATGTTGCTAAAAGATCACTGGGGCTGCTTATTTTACTGCAGGAGAGTATGACAGAAGCAAAAAGAACACTTAGATGGCCACTACCTTTGTCCAGTTAAAATGGCGTGGCTTTGATTGATTAACTGCGAAGACGGAGAGAAATGGTCTGATTGAGAATATGCTTTGGAGACAGACAAATGTGCTCCCTGATGTGGACCAAATAGGGATGGAGCATGAGACAGGTGAAAAATGAGCAATTGAGCATTATTTACAGGGTTTTATTTTGAGCTAAAAAATTCAGAAACTAATCAGGATGAAGATAACAAGGTGGGAAAGGGTACCACATGAGTACAGAGAAACTCCTAGGCCAGGTGTCTGAAGGGGGAAGCAGTCGGATGGGCTTTCCAGAAGTAATATCTGATTCAACACCGGAAGGAATTTGATAGGAGACTCCTAAAGAGAATACTCTACATAGTCAGAAAGAATAATACTTATGAAGGCTCAGAATTAAAAGATTAGGTCCATACATTTCAGAAACTGAATAACAGACAAATAATAAAGGAAACGACTTGTGGAAGTGAGCCGTTGAGAAGTGTGCAATTTTATATGATATACATACTGATTCCGCCCTGAAACTATAGATATACCAGTTTGGGACATTGTGTCAATAAAAGTATTTCTGAACAATCATAAGTTTTTCATACACTAAAACACTACGATCGATTTGTAACAATATTTTAAACAACTTAGTACTTTTTTTTTCTGATCTTAAATTCTCTATCAATATTTTAACACCTTGTAAATGAACACCAGGAAAGAGGCACCTCCTATGTATACTACCCAAGGTGAAGCTTTTGATAAAGGAAATGAAGTGCTCTAATTTGGAACGCCTTTGGAATACTTAGGGTTTCTTAAAGACTCATACATTGAAAGATAGAAGTTATTTTTGTTTAATATCAGAATTGCTTCTAAACTCTTGTAATTATCATGCAAATTCTTCACTGGGAAGGAAACAATTTAGGAAGAGGTTATATTTCTAACCTTATACAGACTCCATAGCTCAAAGTATGAAAGGAATTTATCCTTCCTCACATTTCACACCACTGTGCACAACATTCAACTACTTCTTTGACAAGTTAAATGTAACTAACTAACTAACCTGCTGCTGGTAATGGAAGCACCACAGGTCAAAGGAAGCTGACAACCAGGCTCTTTTATTCAGTCATTCGTTCATTTTGCTTCCAGAATATGCAACACACACAGAATTCATATTATAGATCTGAGAAAATAATATAATGTTTCTTACGCAATTTGTATTTTTTCACTCATTTTTCTCCTTCAGCTGCTCTTCCTAGAATCTGCTGAATCTTTCCTCTGTGCTTTACTGATTTTGTTTTAAGGTAACATTTGAATTTATGTTTTTGTTTACCACCAAGAATCTCACTGGATACATTTGAAAACAGCACGTTTTGGAAGCAGGCAGAAAGTATTAAACACCAGCATTGTACTGCATAATCTATTATATATATTCTATTCCATTAAAAAATTAATGATGGACAAACCAGATTGCCGAGAGCACTTCCAGTGCTAAGAAGTTATTGAAAATTCGGAAAAAAAGAAAAAGGCTATGGTTCCTAATAAGAGAATCCATTCCTTCCTACAGTAACGAGGTGAGGGAAAGGCAGGAGAAGCTAGTAACAGTCTGACAGATGCTTTTAATAGCAGTGGTCAGAATAAAGAAAACAGTATTTAAAAAAAAAAAATGTATGTATAGGCATACATTTTAATATGTATGTATGTATATATATTTTATATTTTACAAAATATAATTAAATCTTAGCACAATTTTTTAAAGTTCCTTTCTCAGTTTTCTGCCTCTTATGCTCCATCAAGGACCCCAAAGCTCATAAGTAATCCACAAACTCAAACTCACTATCATATCAACATATACAACATGTAGGTGAAAAAACATAGCTATGGACTTAACTGTGGAAAATATATGTTATCCTCATTTATTCTTTAAACCTTTCAAAAGTGTCACTAATGGTGGTGTTACTCTGTTATTTTTTTTTAGCTTAAATTTACTCTCTATGCTTTCCATAGAGACCTTTCAATCCATTTACTGTCCACTAGGGAAAAGGATAGTATATAAAGCAGAAGGAAGTCAATCTTGGTACTATTTTGACTACGAAAATGCCATTTCTAAACATTCAAGACTGCCCTCACAATTTTAAAGGAGCTCTCATCTTATGAATTTTTTTGGTAAAGTTCCAATGATACTTTGGTGAAAATTCTCTTCAAACCTACATCCTTTCTTCAATATTCATAGTATATGGGAAACTGATGTGGCTCTAGCCCATATGGAGGGCAAAGATAGCTCCCAAAGCAGTTGTTGCTCTTTTTGCAAACATAGCTGAGGTTAACCAGAATGAACTAATGGTGAACTACGCAAGTATGAAAGATCTGTCCTCCCAGGACTCATGAATGGAGCTCCCCTGCCCATCACAGCCCTAACTCCCCCACTAGAACGTGAGGACCAGGAGGGCAGGTTGAATTTGTCCATTGCCGTATCCCCAGACACAAAACGTTGCCTGCCCGTAGCAGGTACCTGATCGATGGTTTGCGAATGAGTCGGGGAATGGATGAATAAACAAGTGAAAGAAAAAATGCATCTGCCACCCTCATGTGGATCAACCCAGGGACACCTTAATAGATTAGGGCTGTTTACTAATATTAACTTTTCAAAACCATTTTTATTTTCTTTTCCTACAAATAATCCAGCCTAATTGCCCTGCAGTGTTGTTATGAAACACAAAAGAGAGTCATGTCAAGGGCCACCCTAGTAACAACATCATTCTCAATTTCTTCTCTCCCTCAAAAAATGTGTATATGTCTGTCTGTCTACCGACCTGTCTTTCCTAGAGGGTGAGGAAACCCAAATTTTGAGCTTTAGAAACACAGTAATATTCCTCTCCTTGGATGTGGGGAGGGAAGAGAAAAGGATGAGGCTCCACTGAAAAGGCAGCACCGTCTTCACTTTCCCTCAATAAAGCCAAAATAGAAAAAGTTAAATATTTTCTCAAAACTTCTGTATTACACTGTGTTCTATGGACTCTCTTCAACTGAAATGACCAACAATGAATGAGTTTCTACTATCCCATAATTCTGCACTTCATTTTTTTTTTTAAAGAGTGCAGGAATTTACTTAAATCTTTGCTGACCTGAATCTCATTGGGATTGAATAAGGTTTGGAATTCCAGCAGACCACTGCTATCTTTGTTGTCTTCCGCATGCAATGTAATTGCCCTTTTCAGCTTCATGTCCTTCGGAACTGAAATAGCTTGGATATTTGGGCTTATTAGTTACAAAAGAAAAAGAGATCTTTAAGCAAAAAAAAATAATGAGTTCAGTTACAAGATGGCTTGGATTCTGACAAAGAAAATATTTGAGAGTAAAACTGATTAAACACCAGGACAGGATGTCAAACAGAGCTGCAGAATCATTCTCCCTGAACATTGTTTTAAAAAAACAAAATAAAACTTTAAAAGTTACTGTCTTCCTTCTTAGTGAGACCCTGACCTTGTGGGATGTCTCCTAAAGCTAGAGTCTATAACAACATTATTGAGCAACATGATGGATAACAATTAAACATCACAAATCCTTCTCTGTAGGCAAAATCTGGTTACTTTCACTGTTGTGGACTTTCAGTATTAAAAAACTGGTACACATTTGTGACAAAAGAGATTGTTCCCAGGAAAACTGCCCTCAAAGTAAAATTAATTAAATTGGTACCGTAATAAGAAGAAAGTGAGTTCCTGTCCTTGGGTCTGGTGGAAGTGAGGGTAGCTTAATCAAGTTTACTAATATGTCTAAGAAAACAAATGTCTCAGGAAAAAAATGGTGGCCAACATAGAAAAGCACAGAGCAGAAGAACAAAATCTGGTAATGTAACAAATCCTCAACAAGGTTCTCCAGAAAAAACAGAAATATATATACATACACACATCGAGAGAGAGAGATGATTGAGAGGCTTAGTAAGTCAAAAATCCACAGGGTAAGCCATCCGGCTGGAGCCCAGGGAAGTGTTGCTGTTCAAGTCTGAAGGCAGTCTGCTGGCCTTCAACTGATTAAATGAGGCCCACCCACATTATGGAAGGTAATCTGCTTTACTAAAAGTCTACTGTTAAATGGTAATCTCATTTTAAAAAGAATACTTCATAGAAACATCTAGAATAATGTTTGACCAAATATCCGGGTACTACGGCCTAGCCAAGTTGACACATAAAATTAACCATCACAACTTGTGAAAGAAGAGAAAAATGAACTGTGGCGAAAACAAGAAGCCACTGCAAACGTGTTTTGTGCTACAAATCATCCTGGTTTGTCAGGGACTGACAGGTATATCGGGCAAACGGACTTCAGTGCTAAATCTGGGAAAGTCCAAAGCAAGACCAGACAAGGTCATCCTACAGGGAAAGATATTTCATCAGCCTTTATCCTCATCTAAATCTTACCAATAATTCTTCCAGTTTGGCTCTGACCTTCTACGTTACATTTATATAGGTTCATGGGCGCACCAGTCCTTGGAAAAGACATCCTCCAATACAAATTAATAAATTCATTGTGGTTTATTCAGCTGCTTCTTGTGAATTTTGATATTGAGTATCCATCTCTAAGTGTACGGATAAAATCTAGGAGCCAATCCAGCCATGAAAATGTTATCAGAATCACAAACAGCCAAAAAGCCTGTTATAAGTCAGACAACCGGCCTTTACCTAGAAGCCCTTTCTGCAACCTTCAACAAACATGAATGGCAGTGAAACTTTGGAATGACTGAAACAGTATTTCCTAAACTGGTTTCCATGATAAGAACTGGCTCAAGGGGGGAAAAAATGTTTGAAAAACCCTGAGATGAACAAAATAAAATATGTTTCTTTACTACAGGACTTTTTTTCATTGCCTTGAATATATAATGTGCATTGCGTGGCACCAAAGGAAGACATAATTTGCAGAATTTTCCAAACTAATTGGACCACAGAAATCACGTTCACAGTAGATATTTTAATATCTTCCAGAATAGGGTTTAACAGATAGCCAGTTTGTTAAACACAGGCCTAACAAGATATATCAATGCATGGGAAACACTTCAGTTCATCAAAATATTTCCAGAAACATAACTTCTGGTTCTTCACTGATGCTCGTAAGCAATTACGAAGACTCCAAATTTGTTTTGTATCTTAGTATATGATTCAAATGTTGATTCACTGATGAGTTTCACCTTTAAAGAGAGCATAGATTACTTTTCTTTTTTCACTTTGCCATACTCCCAAACCAGCAAACAAGTATTCAGCAAAGACTGTACAAGGAGATCAAGGACACCACGTGGTGCAGCAGAAGCCCCTCACTTTCTGCCTCCTTAAGGGGCTCACCTGAGGCTTGGTGGGCAACACATCCCTCTACCAGTCAAAATTCACAGGTCGGGAGTCAATGGGATACCTGTCAAATTAATCTGATTGACTTAATAAGCTCCACTAAATTTTTAAAGTTTATATTGACACTTAAACCTCAAATAGGAACTGAAGGATGAAGTATCAAGGTAAGAGAATAAGATTTGGGGGAAATTGTGTGTTGCAGGTTTGCGGGGGGGATTTCTAACTGGGAGGGGATCTAAATCGAGTAGCATCACACACACAAAGATCCAATTCAAGGATGCTGGATAACGCATGTTTATGACAATTTGGATCGACACTAGTTTGACCCACTGGATATACAAGCTTTAGCACCAGATCAATTTGGAGAGAAGGCCTGAAGACTACTTTAAATATAATACAAGGTATTCATACAAACTCAAAAACACATATTTACTGAAATGAGAAAATAGAAAACTAGTAAAAATATTGAAAATGTCACTACATTGCATGGCACTTAAACTGAGCATTAGCTAATTTTAAATGATTGCTTTCTCCTCCAATGCTGCCAATATTGCCAGCAACAGATGTTGTTACTGCAAATGCTAATTATTATATGCCCTAGCCACCATCTAGCTCGCGCTCTTTCTCTCTCTCTCTCTTTTGGTTTGTATTAGCAACTACATCTGTGCATGTATAAAGTGCATACGATTTGAAATTGTGTTTTGTGTAGGATGATGTCACCATACCAAAATAACAAAGAGATCACTTATTTTATTCCCCAGTGTTAAACACTGTTTTATAAATAGTACTGAATAAAATGAAGTTCATCTATGATCTCTGACCATTGTCACATTTCAGGTTGATGGGGTACAATCAGAATTTATTTCCATTAGGTTCTAATAAACAAATACCCTCAAAATAAAATGTTAAGACATGGAAAAAAGTCACAAACTATATTCCATGTTAACTTTCCAAGAAAGAGTCACTGCAGTGTGAACTTAAATACCATTAAAACAGGTATACAACTTGAAAATTATTCTTTTTAGCAACTCACAAAGGTAAACATTTACAAAGAAAAGGGAGATCCAAAAGGAGAATAGAAAGCTGTCTGAAATCCTCAAAATAATTTCTTCTGATTAATTTCTAAGTATCCTAGATATCAGAAAACTTACTTCACCTGCGTTTATACTAATGAAATCTGAAAATGAAAATTTATTACTTCATACCTAGTATTAAGTTCAGTTGTTATATATAAAAGATGAAGGTTAAAAAAAAATGGTGCACACACTAAAGTTAAAGAATTCTGAGATTAGTTGCAAGAAACATGGGCCTGTAGCCTTTTAAAGTAGAGGTGACACAATAAATAGAATATTCATTTCTAAGTAACTTTCTACAAGTAATTGACAGGTCACCTCTTGCCGAAGTTATGCTAAGGGAAAAGTTATTCAGTCATAATGAAAGAAGAGTGGGAACAGATCTGGAATTGAAGTTTAACAATGAAATTGCAGGGGAAGTTCTATTATCAATGCCCTGCCTAGCAACTGATACTCTATCTTAATTCATTTCATCAAATGCTTTTGAACAGCTGTTATGTGCCAATGCTGGATATCAAGGCTGTGATTTTCAGTATATAGCAAACCTTTGACAGATGTGCTATAGAATTTTGACGCATAGAAAAATCTATTTTTGTTACAAATTTTGTACCTTGTTGTTTTGAATATAACTGTCAGAAATAAGTGATGAATTGAGTAGGTCCTGTGAGGTGGTACAAAGGCAACACAATCAAGTTTAAGACCCAAGAGGTAATATCAAGCTAGTGCCAAAGAGAGATCTTGTGTTCACTGGGAACCTGGAAAAGCTTTTTCAGGGCAGTAGAATTTTACTCAATAGCAACAGAGCTGTAGGGGAGCCAACGATAGACAATGATGAGCGTATCCTTCCATAAACACTACAAGAGACTAGGCTCAGATCAAATATTGGCAGACTTTTTTTTTTTTTTTTTTGCTGCACTGCGCGGCTTGTGGGATCTTAGTTTCCTGACCAGGGACTGAACCTGGGCCCTCAGCACGGAGTCCTAACCACTGGATCTCCAGGGAATTCCCCAGTTTTCATTTTTTAAAGCCTTCAAACATGCTACCAAACTGCAATATTTAGAATCAAGCAGCAATCACAAAATGTCCTATCCATTATACTAAGGAGACAGATGATGGAAGAAGGACGGGTCCTTATAAAGAACCTATCTTTAGTGGAATAATAATAAGTCACTTGTAATACAGTATGATCTCACTTATTTGTGGAATCTGAAAATACTGAGCTCTTAGAAACAGAAAGTACAGTGGTGGTTGCCAGGGGCTGAGGAGTAGGGGTATGGGGAGATGTTGGTCAGAGGGTATAAGCTTTCAGTTACAAGAGGAATAAATTCCAGGATCTACGGTACAGCACGGTGACTAAAGTTAACAATACCTTATTAATGTCATATGTCAATCATACCTGCACATCAGCCTATAATTTTATGAAGTGTTAAAATAACATTCAATTTTTAATTATTTAAACTCTTAAAATCAGGTCATTGATTTCTTAAGACTAGATCATTCATAATCAGGTAGAAGTTACGCCTACTTCCCAGTCTTCTTTTTCTCTCATAATCCCGTTTGGCCTTTCTGAAGACCATTAGGGGAGGTACAGCTACAACATTTTTGGGAGACCTGCTACATCTGTGTGTTATGTAGGTCCTTGCCATGCAGAGTCTGCCTCACGGACAACTCTCAGAGATATGAATTACCACGACTACCACATAGATGTGGAAACAGAGTTCATACAGCTTGAAAGTGACAAAATAGTGTGATCAAAAATCAAAGGCTCTGGAATTATACGGAAACAGAACTAGAGATAAAGATGCAGGGGTAGCCCTTTTGTGGCCATCGCTGAAACACTAGCGGCCGAAATGAAGTTCAATCCCTTGGTGACTTCTGACCGAAGCAAGAACCGGAAAAGGCATTTCAATGCGCCTTCCCACATTCGCAGGAAGATTATGTCTTCTCCTCTTTCTAAAGAGCTGAGACAGAAGTACAATGTCCGATCCATGCCCATCCGGAAGGACGATGAAGTTCAGGTTGTACGAGGGCACTACAAAGGGCAGCAAATTGGCAAAGTAGTCCAGGTTTACAAGAAGAAGTATGTCATCTACATTGAACGAGTGCAGCGGGAGAAGGCTAATGGCACAACTGTCCATGTGGGCATTCACCCCAGCAAGGTGGTTATCACCAGACTAAAACTGGACAAAGACCGCAAAAAGATCCTCGAACGTAAAGCCAAATCTCACCAAGTAGGAAAGGAAAAGGGCTAATATAAGGAAGAAACAATTGAGAAGATGCAGGAATGAAGTAATCTCGTATACAACTTTCATTAAAAACTGTTAAAATGAAAAAAAAAAGATGCAGGGGTAGACATAATTCATATTCTGGAAGGTCTTACATTTCAACTATATCTAAAATCATTTAATGCAAACATTTTATTTATTTAAATCTTAGAAGAATATGAATATTGATACACTACTCCTGTGTCAGGAGTGGACTAGACCCTTTTAGAATTAATTAAAAATATATGTGAATTCCCAAGAAAATATTAATTGTTTAAATAACGCTACCACTATGCTTGTAACTTGTAACTTCTGCTTTTATTTTGAGGACTAACAGATATATCTGTGAATCAACATCTTTTAGAAATCATTGGAATATCTGATTTTTTTCATAAGATGTCAGAACCTTTTACTGTAGGAACTGATATTTGCTATTTTGCTCTCAAATACTTAGGAAACTATTTACTTCATAACTTCAATGATGGAACTGCTTCCTAAGAAATTTGAAACCTGTAACATCAAATAGATGTTGACCAAGTGTGGAAATATCAAACAGTTGTAAAACAGTTCAAAGGAAGTTGAAATTTTGTCATAGACAAAGGGCCAATAAATATAAGGAAAAATTGTTACAAGTAATCAGTGATTGCAATGTAAAACTATTTATCAAATTGGCAAATATTTTAAAATTATAAAAGTCTTGGCTAACAACAGTATGATGAAACCAATATTCTCATACACTATAGGAGTATATTTGGGGACAGCCACCTGACAGTGTACAGCTTTTGATCCAGCAGAGCCACATATATGAACTCATCCTAACAAAAAAAATCACAATCCGTTACAGTCAAAGGTTTATACAGAAAGAATCCATTGCAGCATTGTAAGGTCAAAATTAGAAAAAAGTCATTTGTCCAGTTCACATAGTACAATGGAATATCTAACACTACCATTAAAAAAAAAATCATGATTTTTTAGTATAAAGAAATATAAAAATGCTTATAAAATACTATTATGAAAGGAAAAATCAATATTCAAAAAGGCAAAAGGCATGATATAAATATGATTCCAAATTTGTATAAATATGTTTTATACAAATACATTTATACAAAGAAAAGAAAAGTAAAATGAAATAGAGGAAGATGTTAATAACATTCCCCCCTGAGCAGCTGAATTAACTGGTAAGTTTTATTTTCTTCCTCCTTTCTTTCTGAATTTTACAAGAAGAGCATGTTCTTTTTAATATATCCAGGAGTAAAAATGTAAATGCTATCTTTAAAACTAATGAAATCTTCTTCAATTTGCCAAACAAAATTAAAGGTGGTTTGCTATACATGCACATGCATGCTTAAAAGCTGACTGTCATTACTGTGTTTGACAACAGTATAATTCACAGCTTTTTCTAAAAAACAATTTTTATGTCAACTTCAAGATGAAAAACCAAGGTTCAGCAAGGTAAGTGACATACCCATTTCATTCAATACAGCTTTTATGTACAGAAAGATAACTCCCTCACTCCCCCTCCAGGGTTCCCTCCACTATCCCTCACTGTTTCAGAAGTAAAGTCGTCACTCAGTACCTGGCAGGTGATTGGTTCCAGGACCATCAGAGATAGCAAAATCCATGGATGCTCAAGTCCCTTATATAAAATAGCATAGTATTTGCATATAACCTATGCACATTCTCCCATCGTCCCGCATACTTCAAATCATCTCTAGATTACTTATAATATCTAATACCATGTAAATGCTATGTAAATACTTGTAAATACACTCTAAATACTATGTCAATAGTTGCTGGGTGCACCACAAATTCAAGTTTTGCTTTCTGGAAATTTCTGGAATTTCTCTTTTCAAAGATTTTTGAGCTTTGGCTACATGGATACAGAACCCGTGGGTAATGAGGGTCAACTATACCTTAATTCTTTATTTAATCTCCCAAAAGATAATATAACATGGAGAAATATTTAAATGAGTACCCTTCCTCAATTCCTTCCAACCCTAACCTACCACCCCATTTCCTGATACACACTTGTCCTAAATAGGTATATATCAGGAAATGGGGTGGTGGATTCCCAGTCTTCAATTTTTGGCTTTTATTAAAGGAAACATTCTACTGTTTTACACAGTGCTTTGAGCCTCTAATGAGGTTTCTCCAAGACTGCAATAAATATTTGTTAATTTTGATTTAATTTAAAGAGCAGGGAGGTTAATCAAGAGCAATTAATCAAGAGCACAAACATGTTATAAATAAATAAATACATTTTGAAATCTCCCAACTCTTCCAGTTATTTATAGTCTCAGAATATGCCATTCCAATTCAGACTTAGAGCACAGTATAAAATGTGTTCCACACAATTTTCAGTAAATAAGGAGCAACTCTAGGTTTCAAATATTACAATTTCTATCATTCTTTCACCAGATGAGAAACTTCAGTTTATCTGGCAATGTGAAAAGTGTTATGTATATTGAGGTATCAAAGACAAAAAGCTTAAAGATAATAGCATGTGTCCTGAAAGAACCACACCACATGTGATTAAGTCAATTATAAAGCAGCAGCTTTAAACAGCAACTCAGAAGAAATGCGAAAATTAAAACAAAAAGATGCAAATATGAATGGTCTTTGTAATAACCTATTAGGAGTAAATCGCTTTTGTGATAAAAGTTTATGCGTCTTTCCCAAGCAGGATTAAGAAATTAAGAATTTCGTCTTGATAAACTTCTACCAACCTTGACAAATGTGAAAGTCAAAGGCATTATGTCAACACCCAAAATGAAAAGGCCCCATTCACTTCAACAAAAGTTACCAGTTCCAAATAGGATTTGGAAAATCTTGTTAAATAGGGGTGCAAACCAAACTCTATTAGACTGAATTTTAAAGAATGAATGCTTTCATAGAGGACAATTTTCTTTCTAATCTCTATAGGAATTAGTAAACTGTAATAAATGAGGGTATCAAGACTACATATTTCCTGCCTTGTGAAGTCACAAACTTTTGCAGTAGGCATATGCAGCTTTTGTAAAAGGAAAAACGAGTTTTAAAATGCCTTTCATTCAAATTGAAATGAGCTAAAAGAATGAAAAGCTACAGAGCAAATATTTATCATCAGGTGAATCAAGACACTTTTAAGCTATTTTGTATTTGTCACAGTCTTAAGTTAACAAAATGTGAAAAATGCACAGAGAGCAATTGATTTTTTTTAAAAGATCCTCAACAGTTAAGTCTGCAGAGCTTCAAGCAATCTTTTCAACCATTATCATAGTAGAGTTGCTGCTGCTTTTGAAACATTTTATCATGAAAATATTAAAGCATAGAGGATAGCTGAAAGAATAGCAAAATAAACACTCATACACTGACAACCAGATTTAACAACTGGTAAGATGTTACCATACGTGTTTTACCTAAAGAGATATATTTTTTAAAATTTATTTATTGGGAATCATCTTCAGGTAAATCATTCATACCAACTACTTGATTCATTTGCTGCCAATCCATCTCAAGAACCTATAAAATATACTTTTATAATATAGGCCCATAAAATCCAAAAATAGAATATACCCTTATCAAAACAATTCAACCATCGCCACTATTAATAGGTCCTAAGACAAATCACTTAACCTCTCTAAGCCTGTCTTCTCACCTTTAAAAAATGAGGGTACTAAACTTGAAAATATCCAATGTCACCATTGGTTACAAGGCTTTATCATTTCAATACCCACAGGAAAACTTCTCTCACTGGCTTATTCAATCTTCATATGAAATTCAGAGAAACCTTAAAACCCCTAAAAGGTGCAAGACAGCTGGTCAGAAGCAGCCCTCTACCCCAACGCTCAGTCCTATGGATGCACTTCTAGAAATCACTCCAGATTTAAAGCGAGGGTGACATTTGGCACAAGTAAATTATTGAACTATTTAATTGTCATAAAATGTAGATTCTCAACCACATGAGACTTCCTGAGATTTTGGTTTACATTATAATTTCTCCAATCTTTCAATAGCTTCCTATCAAGATTTGCTGCTCAGCTTTTATAAATAAGCATAATAGGTCATTAGGCTTCCATTAGAAGCAATTACTTCAAAAAGAGCAAATGTTGCCCTCTGTTTACCACCATACCACGTATCTCCCACAATGACAGACTATGTAATGAAGCAACCTAGGATTTGCTTCAAATATTAATGCAAAATAGCACTCAGTCATTACAGTCATTAATTCAAGTTATTCAGTACCTATCAAAACCTCACTCTCTAAATAGAGATTAGGCAAAAATCATCTGAGAATCATCAGAAAGTTTAGTTATTGAAATTCAAGAAAGATCTTCCTCAAGCCTCCCCAAATCTTACCTGTGCCCACCAGCATCTGAGATAAATAATGTATAGATTATAAAAATTATGGCTGCCCTAATTCTGGATTAAATTGAAATTTCAGAATATTTCTTTTGACTAGATAACTGATGCCTCAGGGGCCATTAGTCCTGCTCAGAAGACATGGTCCCTTTCATGTAGCTCCAATGTGAATCTAAGTTGTTTGGAAATAGTATGATTTTGCTGGCAGAGAATGTATCTTAATATGGAAGCTGGCTTGGTGCTCTAGAAAAGAAGAAAAATGAAATGACACTGCATTGCAGAAAGATATGGGGTGGTTGGTATTCAACATTCTGCCGCCTGAGTTGAGACAAATAGAAGCTTTTATCTAGCATGTTCTTTCACTATTTCAAAAATGATTCCAGCAGTCAACAGTAGTGAAGCATGTGAATAAATACTGTCATTGTTTTTGTTTGCTCACAGAATAAGAAATTACAGAAATTTTAATATTTCCATTTAGTAATACTCTAGCCCTGTACAGCAAATTCATAAACATTAACTTATCGATCCTATACTACCTTTCTAAAGTAAATGGAATGCATATTACTCCCACTGTCTAGAAACTGAGGACTGATACAGCACTCGAGCATCACAATAGATCAAACAGCAAATAAAACAATCAAACTGAGGTCTTCTGATTCCAAATTCAGCATTTTTGTCATGATACTTCACTTTTACTGTACTCTAAAGAACTAACATGAAAAACAAATTACACATTTTATAGTTCACAAATTAAAGTTTACAAATTATTTAGCAAAAAGTGCTATAAAGTTTACAAATTATTTAACAAAAGCTGTCCTAATTATTATTAATAATTAACACCCCCCAAAACTATCAAATTCTATAAGATAAAGTAGTAAATTTATAATGAATTTGAAATATTTTTCCACCCTTTTTACCTAACATTTATGGTTTCAAACTCTTACTCCCAATCTAATGTTAAAAAGCAGTAAAGACAGAAAGTAGACTAGTGGTTGCCTAGGGCTGGGAGAATGGAGGGGAGGAAATAAAGAATTCTCATGGGTAGGGGGTTTCTTTTTTGGGGGGAGGACAAAAATGTTCTAAAATTTCATTACAGTAATAGTTGCACAACCCTGTGAATATGCTAAAAAACACTGAATTGTACACTTCGAGTGAATTATATGTGAATTACTGTACATCTCAATAAAGCTATTTTAAAAAAAAAGGAGTCAAAGTATAGCATTTTTACTTATCATCATAACATTGTAAATCTAAGGAAAAATTGAAATTTGGGTTATTTATTCAATATTTATAAATACTTGCTCTGTTCAAAACACTCTTTTAAAATAAGATATGGCCCCAAATTCAAGAAATTGACAATAATTCAGAAGGTGAAACAGAGAAATACACAGTGAATATTTTTTTTTTTTTAATTAATTTATTTTTTGGCTGTGTTGGGTCTTCGTTTCTGTGCGAGGGCTTTCTCTAGTTGTGGTAAGCGGGGTCCACTCTTCATCGCAGTGCGCAGGCCTCTCACTATCACAGCCTCTCTTGTTGCGGAGCACAGGCTCCAGACGCGCAGGCTCAGTAATAGTGGCTCACGGGCTTAGTTGCTCCGTGGCATGTGGGATCTTCCCAGACCAGGGCCCGAACCCGTGTCTCCTGCATTGGCAGGCAGATTCTCAACCACTGCGCCACCAGTGAAGCCCCACAGTGAATTTTAATACTAGGCAAAGTTAAATATAAATTCTATAAAAATAAGAACACATAAAATGTAATGGACACTAGAGTAATCTCCTGGAAACTTAAATATGTAGCCAAGTATCACTTGGCTGTGTGACCTTGCGCAGCATAAAATATTAAAGCACATTAAGAATAAAGCTCTACATAAATATTAAGGCATTGTTTCCTCATACATAAAATGAGAAAACTGGTTAAATAATTTCTACGATTTCTATGTACTCTAAAGTTTTTTAAATCTATAATTTAGATTAATACTAGATAGACTGCTACTGTGAATTATTTTCATTTTTGCTTGAAAAATTTTGTCATTCTCTCATCAATTGAGTTACAAGTAAAAGCATAACTTTTTTTGTCACTATCATACCAAAATGACTTACATCCAAAGGAAGGTTGTTCCATTTAAAGAAGACATTCAAAAGAACTATGTTCTTATTTCAAAGATATGAGTATTATATAATTTTTCATTTTAGAATTCTTTCTTGAAAACGCTCTCCATGTTTGAATATCTCCAATATTCACAAACATTTTTTCATTAAAACTGGTCTAAATTTTGGAAACAGTCAAAAGTCAACGATCTGACATACATAGCTGGCAATCAAAAAGTAATTTTTTTTATTGAGATGAAAATGTTAATGAGTGATTTTCATAGCCACTTCTGGTAAACAAGTACCCAGTGTTCTCTGAATACAAAGAGCACACTTCTGTGCCCTATGTCTTTGCTCACTGAGTTGTCTATTCCCAGAATTCTCTACACTATTCAACTCTCCCTATTCTCAAGATCCCTATTAGGTATTACCTTTTCTCTAAACTCTTCTCTTACATTTTCAAGTTAAAATATACTCTCTTTCTTCTGTGTTCAAACAGCTTTTAACTTTATTATATGATATTTCTCACATCCCATTTTAGACATTACAGTGTTTGGGTTCCCAGCCCAGTATCTGGAATTCAGAGAGTTTGGAACAGACTACTTGTTCCCACAATTCAGCAAATCAGTTAACATCACTATATTTTAGTTTATATTCTACAACATGGTTTGATTTTTCATCTAACAATTTCATAAAATATTTTTAATTGATATCACGTATTTTCTGGGAAGATACAGGAAATTAGCATTCAAGCTGCTAGTGGGCATGTAAATACCTATTACCTTGCAAGAGGGAAATCTGGCAATATATAGCAAACATCATTAAATGTCCAATTGATCCAGTTATTCTATTCTAAAAACATATCCAGGAGATAATCAGGATGGTCTCAATGATTTATGACAATGTTCATCACAGAATTATTTATCATGAGAACATTGGTAATAACCTAATTATCTAACCATAATGAATCCCTTAAATAAATTATCCTGCAGCCATTCAATAGAATTTTTATTTACACTATTTAAAAAAATCACAATATAACAAAATGTTTAATGGCATGGAAAAACATTAATGGTGTGTAAAGTTTGAAAGGAAGGCTATAGAATTCCAAAGGAAACCTAATGGCAAACAATACTTCCCGTGCTTCCATATCACAATCATACTGGCATGAGGGATGTCAGTAGGTGCACACACATCTTGGTCTTTTAAAATTCTGAACCCTGAGTAAATATGATCTTAGATAATGTTTTTTCCACCAAAAAAAGTTCCCTTTTCCTCTATCTCTTTAAACTCTTGCAAAGAGTGCCCTGAGAAAAGTAAAACAACTTATCCTGCATTGTTTTTTATCCAAGTATCAAGAGCTTTACATAAAAGGTTACAAATAATAGTATACCTATACCAAGAACAGTAAATTCAGATGTTTTGGGGGTAAACTTAGACCCAGAATTGATGGCATCAAAATAATCCTTAAAAGTGTTGAGAATACATTTAAGAGTCTCTGTATTTCTTTCCATTCTCTTCTAAGCAAGCATGTTTGTTTCCTTCTGTATCAGTCACAGTAAAGATAACCTTTCCTTTGCTTTGTTCAGTTTCCAGGAATGGAACAGGACTTCTTGTTAATATAATGTTTTATAGAAATCAGGATTACATCAGTTTCACTGTGTGCTAACTAGATTTTGAGCTGCCGTCTAGGAGTCTAATCAATAATCTAGAAGAGCCCTGATAAACTGGGGAATACTCATCTTGTAAGAGTTTCTGTCACTAGCTTATTGGTCAAGGGAAGCTTCTTCTTGCACTTCTTCAAGGTGAATCTCAAACAGAGAAAATAACCACAGAAAAATGTCAAAGATTTTTTTCCTACCCCATTGTTAAAAGCAGGGATGGACCAAGTTGCACCTCAGACCCAGCAAGTCAAAATCTCTGGAGCATGAAGCTTTTGGAAAAGTTCTCTGGACAACTGCAATGTGAACCCCTTTGTTAAGATCTAAAGGTTCCTTCAACAATAAGGATAATAAGGACGATGATAACACCCCAACGCCCAGAGACATTAGGAAATCTCTATGTTCAAGGCACTATGCTGGGCACATCACGTGGATCATCTCGTTTGATCCACACACCATCAATGGGTGAGAACAATCATGGTAATAGTGATAATAATCAACTCTGAGTAACCAACACACATGGTATTTATTATGTGCCAGGCTCTCTTTTAACAGTTTATAAATGATAAAACTTTTAACTTTTAAAATTCTCACAACCACCCTTCGAAAGAGAGAGACTAATTCCAACTCCATTTTCTGAAAAGGAAGCTGAGACACAGAGATGCTAAATGACTTGCCCAATGTCACCTCATTGGTAAGTAGCAAAGCCAGGATTATGTGAATTCACACAGTCTAATTCTAGACTAGCATCAACTCTCTTAACCATTAAAATGCTTCAGAACAAGTTATTTGAATTCCTTGTTTTTCATGGAAAATCCAACATGGCGTTTATGTTTATGCTGCTTACCATGTACCTGTGGCACATGACAGCCATTCAATTCATGATCTTTGAGTTGAATTGCAAAAAAAAAAAGACAAAATTTTTATTAGAAAAATCCAGTCTAGAAAATTAGTTGGCTTTTTAATTTAATTTTTAAGGAGCTATTATGCCCTTTTAAATATAATAATTAAAAAAAAACTATATTTGAGTATAGAAAAGTAGGCTCAGTGAATACATAATTCAATACTTTTGGTACAGAAGCTCTAAATTATGAATCAAAAACTAAAACTATGCTAAAATTTGCATTAAAATGAACGAATCCATCTTCTCAAATCTACAGAATGAGCCCATTAAAAAAGCATCCAATGTACAAATTTAAACTAGAACAAAGTCTTTGTTCTCTTAAAATTATATAGCCAGAACTCATATATCAAAATAGTTTTGAAAAGAACATATTTCATTTTGCTTAAACTTCTAGGAGAAAACAAGTATATCCCCACCTCACAAAACTAGCAGCAATAAAATATCCATTATAGATGATCTATTTCCTCATCTGTAAAATGAAATGGATGAATCAAATGGTTTCCAACATCCCTTGCTCCAGGATTCTATAGCTCATGACTCTAAAGGATGCTGTTACAAATTTACATAAAGATAATTGAAAATGAAATGTACATAAAGATAATTTAGAATTAAACACCTACTACTTACTTAATGTGATTTCTCTTTCTATACCTTCGATAGATGCATAGCTCATTTTAGTCCAGTATAATTCCTAAAGCTATCTGAAATTAAGTGTAAAGAGACATTGAATCTGGAATCCAGAAACCTATGTTTAGTTCAAGTTGTGCCACATACTAGCTGAGCAATTACTGACGTATTTCTTAACCTGCCAAATTACAAAATCTGCTTCTCCACTTGTTAAATGGGAATATTGACAAATTTCTTACCGACCTAGCTCTTAAGGATAATCATGTAATTATTAACTAATACCATATGTATTGATGAGAAAATACATGAGAAAATACTCTGGAAATTCTAAAACGCTCTAAAAATAAAAAGAAATTACATCAGTAGTAGCAAGACTTTTTTCAGTCACGGAAGCTTGCAGTTATTTTATTGCTGTGTTTAACCACTTCTCTTTCAATTTTCTTAAAGCAAAAGTAAAATAGTCTATTGTGGAAACAGTTCAGTGTGTTCTTCCATTTGATGTTTTTCCAAAATTCTTGCTCAAGCTTTATCTAGATCTACTTTCATATCAGCCTATTATTTATTAAGCATTAAAAGGTTCTGTCTGCTTTTATAAGTGAGTTTTTTTATAAATTAATCTAGAATTCCACAGAACTGAACAAACTAGAAGAAGAAAAATGAAAAGGAACCCTCTGATGCACTTCATATGCTTTCCGATTTCAATTATTTGGACTCATTTTACCTTGCCCAGAAATGAATAAACTTTGTGAAACTGAGAAAGCTACCATAGCATGAAATTTTCTATATCTTCCTATCTCTATGACAGGAGTTCTATTAATTGCTTATTTTAAAGGGCTAAAAATAAACTACCAAATATACTAAGAGAAGCTGGAAGTGTTCACAGTCACTAGTAAAGGGAGTGGATAATGTCTGTACATTTAAAATCTAGCAGTGCATCCCGCTTGGAAATTTCCTCTTGAAATTTAATAAACATTAACCCTACATAAACACAAATCATCAATATTTTAGTCACAAATTATCAAATTTAGATACTCTAAAAGTAAAGGAGACCTTTTATCCATATCCATAACGCTATTCCAACACTGTCAGAATGACTGTCCCTGATCTGTAGATTACATATCTAGACTTACACAAATAATGATATCTTGGTTGTTAAAAAGCTATTTAAAATGCAATCCTGTAGAATGGTTTCAATTTTTTTTAGTTAATTGGAAAACCATTACATCATATCTGATTATACTGCTTTTAGCTAAAAGTCATTGATAGCATGAGTTTTCTGATTAACAAAATGTTAATTTGGTAACTTTCAAAAAATAATTTTAAGATATACGTTGACTTGGGGAGCTGTGGCAAAACAGAGATCAGGGAGTCATGTAAAGAGTGCTGCTGCTTTTGGAAGCCACAGGATAACATCTGATGGCAAGTAGGGATGTAGGTACTGTCTCTCTTGACCTGCCTCACTTTCAGCTGTAATCTCAACCCATTGAAAAAGCACAGAAACAGAGCGAAAGTAAGGTAAGTAATCTGCCCAGGTGTCCATACAGCCCTGAGGCAACATACCCAGGACATCGATGGAGACGGGTGAGATGTAGGCAAATCCTTCCACATTTGGCACTTTTTTCCATTAAATACCTCAGGCTTCACAAATGTTTTGAACTAACCGAACCGTGTTTCTCACACAGCCAAGAAGAGACAGTGCTCATGTGATCAACTGGAGCTCTACCTCCAGGCAAGAGACCTCTGACCTTTCCTATGGTTCAAACAATATGTGTGTGATTTGATTACGGAAAGAAACTGAGGGAATCTGAGAGTTGACTTTCAAATATATACATCTCAATACTCAGAACATGACAAAGTAAAGTTCCATTGCCCTAGAACACTCGAGGATTTAATTATTCAAGGAACGCAGAATTTTCCAAGAAAAAAAAAGGGAGGGAAAGTGGGGGAGGAAGCATAAAATTTAACTATATGGGGTGTAAATCATTTGAAGAACACCATTCCACTCTGTGTCTTCTTTAAAAACACATAATCAACCTTAACTACCTCTAAATAAAGGGGACCCACACACGTAGATGAAAAGTGGTATGTAAACATACTTCTTCAGTGAATCTGAAAATCTGTTCAGAGATGATGTGCCTTCGTCATCATATACCTTTGCTTTTCGGCACCATAAGCCTCCACATAGCTCTTTGTTGTCTACACGCGAACACACACACACACACACACACACACACACACACACACACACACACACACACAGAGCAAGACTTTTGTAGACATCACCCATCAATCAGATTGCTGGGTAGAATCTTCTGGTCTCTGTTCACAGAGTGCTCAGAGGCAGCTGCTCTGATACCACAGGAGACATGGTTTTTCAGGGATGACATTGAGATCAGCACTGTTCTGAAAGCCTGAGTGCTCCAGTAGACTAGGTTAAGAATAGTCAGAGTTTCACTGTACGGATGAATCAGTAGCACCAAAATGTGTGTATATACCACATAGAGAGAAAAAGACTACCAACTGGGGTGCAAGAAGAGAACAGTAGAAAGTAAGAACAAAATTACACTCTACTAATATTTAACATGGAATCTTACCATGGCATATATGTATAATTTTTATATGAATATATATATATGTACACACACATATATTTAAAGTATTTTTACTGATAGGACTACTTGATCAAAAGGTTTGGAGGTGATCAAAACCATGTAAGCTAAAGTGAATTACATATATATATATGCAGGCAAATAGAAGTTATATTACTTAAATCAAAAATTTTTAAATGCTTAAATCATGAGGAATTCAATTTATAACACTAATTTTATATTTTTCTCATTTTTCTATAATGGCTCATATCTCAATCTACTTTACAAAAAGCTGCTTTTACCATGTCCTCAATTAATAAATATTTTATGAAAATTGGCACTAAGGAAAAGAACGGCACTTATAAAACATAAATTTATTCAGCTTTTCTGCAAAGATTTAGTGATGAAATATCCGAAAATAATCAGATAACAGTGAAAACAAATTAAAAGTCAACTTTATTTTTTAATTATTTACATTCACCTTTGCTTTTACTGTGCTCTATTAGAAGAAAAATTATTTTCATAGCATTAATATTTTAAAGGAACTAAGCAATCAACACCATATCTGGAAAAATTAGCATCCAACATAAGGTGATTTTAGGTCATCAGGGCAATTTCAATGCTGCTAATTATATCTTCAAGTAAGCAGCACTTATGTTTCAGTACCCTGTCAAATTTTATGGGATGTATGACCAGGAGGAAATATTTTTAAATGCAAAAAATACAAGTGAAAGTGTAAATAGGTTAAGAGAAGGGGAAAAGGATATTTTAACTCCAAGAGCTATAAATTCCAAGTGCCTCTTTTCATTCCTCTCTAATCTTCAAAACGTACAGGAAAAAAACACAAAATGAGAATATTCAACACAAATTTCCAATTGTGTCATTCATAAGCTATTTTCCTATAGATGAAAGATGTATGAACATAAGCAAAGAA
Organism: Balaenoptera musculus; assembly: GCF_009873245.2. Lineage (NCBI taxonomy): Eukaryota > Metazoa > Chordata > Mammalia > Artiodactyla > Balaenopteridae > Balaenoptera > Balaenoptera musculus. Next base: position 20,949,168 of record NC_045796.1, read on the forward strand.
AGATAAGGTATCACAGAGGAAAAAGTCTGATGAAAGACTGAATTTCCATATAATATGTAAAAGCAGAGATCCTATAAGAGGAATAAAAAAGGGGATAAAATATTAACAGACACTGCATTTCAAAAGGCAAATATGAATTTAAAATAGTCATGTCTCCTAATACTTTTTCCCATTCATTTCAGTCTGTAAATGTATTTACAATAGACTGCCTCTATCTTTTTATGAAGAAACACTGAACCTTTAGCATTTTCTTTCTAAGAAACTAAATTTAGAGAATGTAGAAGGTATAGGGAGAGATAAAGTCATGATAGCATTTAAAATTTAAGGGGAAAAGAATTTATAGTGTCTTAAAGTAAATGAATAGCAAACTTATTTAAACTTTTAAGTATTACACATAGACCTACTGATAATTAAAATACAGTTAAATACTTTCAGTTGGTATAGATACTTTACCCATGTCAGTATTTGAGATGGCAACTGTTAATTAATATGCAATTCTGCAACTAAAACTTTTATTCATGTTATATGACCTAATATAGTTCAGTAATTAAGATCAGTTTTCAAAATATAACCAAGCAAATAAAATATATTTATTTCATAGTAATTTTGCCACTTCCTATTTTAAATTTCTGGTTCTTCAGCTAAATTTCATGTATCACTGCCTTATATTGACACCTGCTGGAAAGTACTGGAATTGTAGATCTCTCATTTCGTTATCTGGACAGTTGTAAATCTTGCTTTTGAGAAAAGAAATGTGAAAGATAACATCTTAACTGAGAATAATACAAATTTTTATTTTCTAAGAGAAAAAAGTAACATTTAATGCCAAACATTTAAATTTAATGGTTTCTGTAGGAAATTATAATCTCAAGAAGTCTGCCCAAAGAGTATTTCTGTTGGGAATTAACTTATTCAATGACTTCATTAACTTAACTTGTGTTAATCTGGGTTATGATTATGAAACTAATTAAGCAAACTTCTCCAGTATTTGAACTTCCGCTTTTCACCTTAGACTATCTTAATACCTTGGTCACATGACTTGAGGAAAATACCTAATTTTGTGAAAGTATGCATACAAATGGATCAGAAAAATGATCCAGCTAATAAAACAGGATGTTTTATATATTCATACCTGTAGATTAAAAGGATAAAATGACATGCATTAGCGAATGAGCTTTTCTTCTCTATTATCAAAACTGCTTGTTCATGAACTACATAAACATTTTACCAGAATAAATTTATTCTCTGAAGTGCACCAAAACACAACATATTAAAATAAATAATTTATGAATTCTTACAAATGAATAAATTAAGTTGTATTAAGTTTTAATTAACTTCTTATGCAAATGAAAACACTTCTAAGTATCTCTGCAAAGAATGCCCACTACCTTAATCTGTCTCCTAAAACTTTCCAGAAAAAAAAAAAAGATTCCAGACAGAAATACATTTAATTGACCAAACTGTAAGAAATAAGAATATATGATAGAGTTAATAAAAATTCTGCTTTTCCCCTCTAATCCACTGCCATATAATAAGCAGGATCTAGGTGCTCAGACATGTACTATTTTATAACATCAGAAAAATAACATTGTCCTAGAGACAGTTGTTCCAATTACAAATGAGTTTGGGCAGCTAATAGGGCAACAAGATACATTCTTGCGAATGGTACTAAGAACATGAAATCAAGGAAGAATATTGTACTGCAGTGCTGGATAAATTGCTTTAACATTCCGGTTATAATTCCTCCCTTCCCTTCTTAAATCACTCCAATTTCTGACAAAAGTAATGAGATAGTATGCACCTAGTTTAAATAAAACAAAACCATGATCAAAAATATAATAGCTAACTTTTAAAAAAAATATAGGAGCTCATTCAGTGGTTTATGTTTAGGATGACGTAGTATTTGAAATTTGCAACTGTCAAACAAGTTGCCTTCTGAGAGTGTACTTAATCCACCTGCCCAAATAAAATTCAGTTCTTCACGTTTAACTATAGTATATGAAGATTCAAGAATATGGGGAATATTTTACCATAAGATGAAGTCCAGTAGTTTCTAAACTGTGTTTTAATTTTTTGAAATTGATAAACAATTAACTATAGAGAGAGGAACAGTTTTTAAGTAACCTACTCAAAGATTATTTTAAACTTTTTAAAAATTTACTGACATTTACTTAAGATTAATTTGCCATTTACTATTAAGACCACAAGTATCTCAGAGGTAACAGGTCTTAAAGAATGTAGTTTTGCTGTATTTTCTCTCAACAGTTCACTAGCCCTTCTCAAAAAAACAAGATTTTGTCAATTGCAAAATAAAATATGCACTAAAATAGTACTTTTCCTGATTCTTAAACAAAATTTAATTAAGCAATTCACTTTAATGGCTTTCACAGTCAGTCACTAAGAAAAGGAATCTTTCCTTGATAAGAACCCTGAAAGATTAGATTTTAGATCCTGAGAAGCAGTAGAATTGTCTGACACCAGAGATCCTCATTTTCAATCACTCAGTTACCTTACAGAGCTTCTGATATCGAGGAGAAGAAACTGCCATCCTTTGTAAACGATGTAACAAAACCACAACTTTCTGCAGAGACGTTCTCACCACAGCCATCATTTTAAGTTTACCACACTTCTGCAGACACCTCAGAATTTGCATTATAAATGAAGAGCAATGATCATTTCCTCCCGGTCACTGGACAATGATTTGCCAGTTCTCTGAGCATGCTCGTTTCCAGGAAAGCATTTGAAAGATACAGGGGACTTAGGTGCCAGGCAAATGAAGGCTGGTATTCCTTCAACTTCTTCTCAATTTAAAAAACATACACAAACGCCACCCAGAAAGCCCCCAGCAGATGCTCACAGCCAGTACTTGCTCAGCCCGGCACGGCCAGACAATGAAGCAAGTTGCTGGGCAGCCAAAACGCTGCCTGCTGCGGGCGAGGAGTAGCCAAAAAGGATATTAAGTGAAACATTAAAGCTGCAGATACAAAGCAGACATCCCCTGGGAGCAGAGATTCAACACATCACCAAGATGCATGCCTTGTAGCGGGCTTATATTAAACGATCGAGTGGCATTCACTCTCTCATTCTAAAGAGGGATGGGTTCGCTCCCCGACTAAATGCAGCTCTGGCTGTGTTCTGTGGGATGAGTGAATAGAGCCCATTACAAATCTTGAGCAGAAAAGAAGGGTACTGGACTCTAATGATATCAGCCCAGATGCTCAGTGCTAATAAATCACCTCCACACAGGTCTCAGAACAAGATCATCTAAAACAAAACAAAAAATACCTGCAGGGGGTATGTGGCTTTACCTAAGATACCCTAAAAGCAGAGTCATCTACAGGCTCTCAGATGCCTGCTTAGGACGAAAGCCATCAGAAATCGAACTTACAATGTTAGGTTAAGACTCCTCTAATTAAACAGTAAGGTTAGAAAAAAACAAAGTCTGTAATTGACTATTAACATTCCAAATTATCACATTTCCCCTTAGACAGAATCTTCATCTCATTTTATTTGCCATAATGCTGTTTTACTTTTATGAGTAAGAAATATAAGACAGTATATATATAGAGAGAGATATATATATAGATATAGATATATAGATATATATCATATAGATAGAAAAACGCAGTACAGAATTTTGGGGTTTTATGTTTATATGTATACATTTCAGATAAATTTTCTACTTCAGCTTGAATACCATTATAAATATCAATTGGGGTAAAGTACTGTTAGGAAATAAGCAAAATAACCCAGAATGATTAAATGACTGGGCCAAAGGGCACAAACAGAAATAGAACCCAGAGGTTTCCCATTATCAGTGTCCTGCTCAAATTAATAACCTGGGTAAGTCTGCATTTTCACCTTTCTCTACTATTGTCATGATTCTTTAAAAGAAATGCAGCATTTAAAAATATTTGTTTCTCTTCTTTACTTTTCCTGCCTTCTCAGTCCTTCAATTTTAGCATGACTTAAAGCCCTAAATTGGGTCTTATAGAGTTGTGTTTATCAAACAGTGTTTTTGTGGGTTTCTGCTTGTCTACTTTTTCCCTGCAGCTCTATACTGAGAACCTATACTGCCTCCCTCTGGATAGGCTAATGATGTCAAAATATCTACATAAAGCCCAAATTGGAAGAGGTCATCAATGAATGATGTGATTAAAAACAGCAATTTATTTGGCAAATGTATAGAAACAGGAAGTAGATCAGTGATTATTTAGGGGTTGGAGAATTGGCAATAGGGGATTGATAGCCAAGAGGTACAGGGTTTCTCTTTGAGGTGACAAAAATGTTCTAATTTGATTATGGTGATGGTTGCACTACCTTGAGAATATAGTAAAAACAACTCAATTGTACAACTTAAATGGATGGATTGTATGGTATGCGAAATTCCAATAATGTTGTTATCAAAAAAATAAAAAAGAAAGTTGTAATTCCTGTCCCTAAACCAGCAGGTGAAGTTTCCACAGTACAGGTAATACCCCCCAAACACTATGCTGGGTATGGAGCTGGGTATGGGGGAAAATCTGAAACAATCTAAATAATTAAAGTCTGCACCTATGGAAAAGAGGATAAAAATTAGGCTGAAAGCGAACACAGGAGATGAAAACATAATAATCCCAAAGCAGAGAGCAAAAACAGCAACCCCAGAAAGACAACAGGGCAACAGAATTTTACCCAGGAAAGAATCGAAGCATGTTAATTAACTGGCACTGATAAAATGTAAAGCTTGTATTTTGAAATATAATTAAAATGATAATAATATCTTAGAATATGGGCATGAAAATTCAGAATAAATGCATTTGAATGAATAGATAAACTGACTGGGAAGTCAATAATAGACTTTTATTCAAAAGCAAAAAAAAAAAAAAAAATGTTTCTGCATCTTTGGCCAAATTCTCTCATCTGAATCAGATCCACAGTGACAACTGCATAGCAGGCATCTCCTCCTGGATGTTACTCAGATGCCTCATTTCATCATAGTCAAAATGGAATTTACCATCACATCACACTCTGCACTAACTTGCACTGCTGCCCTGACTTCTTCTCCTATATTCCCAATCTCAGATTCTAACACCACCTGGCAATCTTCTTTGTTAGTACCCCTTCCCCCGCCCTTAGTCTACCCATACTATCAAGCCATTAGGTCTATTCCCCCTGTCACTGCCTCCTTTCTAGTCATTATCACCTCTGACCAGATGGATAGAGTATCCTAACGGACTGCTCGGCTGTCAGTCTTGCCCAGTTCAAACCCACTCTCCATAAAGCCATTGGCTAGATTCCTATAAAATACAAATCCCACTGCAACACTCCCTTGCTTAATATGCTTTAAGGACTTTTCCCCATTGCCACCAGGTTAAAATATGAAATACTTAGCAAGTCATACAAGACCCTCTATGACCTGGACCGCTCAGCTCTCCAGGAGCTTTTGTCTCCAAAAGATCAGGTTTTCTCTTGCCAGTAGTCCTCTGCTGAGGAGAAAAACCTAACTGCCTTGCAGCAGGGCAGTGAAACATAAATCCATAAATGCAAGTGATCATCCATTCTTACCAGAAATGGCATGTATCATAGCATACTCTCAGAAATTAATCTTCATCTTCCATTGTGCTTCCAAACTATGCTTTATCAAAATGTACCCAAATTCACCTTAAACCAAATACAGAATAAACTTCTTCACCTTCATGAAATATTACCACGGCCCTGCATCCAGCTGTGTTGAGACACAAAGCAAGTACAACCACAGAATGTGTCGTGTAAGCAGTTCTACATACACCCCTTGCACACAGAGCACATACTTGCCAGGGTCCTTATTCCATCGTTCTTACGCACACGTGTCTACCACCACCACCATGCCACCAGAACATTTATTTTATAATTTCAGGTGCTTTTCCACATTCATTTTCTTCAACAAATATCTTTCTATTTCCAAATAAGTTTTCATTTTAACTGTCCACTCACACAAAAAGAGAGTCATTAATACAAAAACCCAAAGGAAAATTAAAATTCTTTTGCCTCAGAAATACTCAGCAAATGGTACTAAGTCTCTAAAAATCATCTACCTATATGGTGCCCAAAACAAAGCCATGGATTTTTTTTTAACAAAGTGAAGAGAACGTTTTAAAATTAACAGCATGTAACAAAGAAGCAAGGGAGTGAAAAATCATGCAAACTACCATAATGTGAAACATCCAAAACATAAACAAATGCATGTGTTTATCTTTAGATAGATTTTAATAGGCTCTTAAAAAATGTCCTCTTTAATATTTCTTATGAGACAAAATGGATTATTTTAGCAACATTAAATTAGTTTTGAGAAGCATTTACCATTCGTGTTATAATGTATTTTAGTCAGCAACCTTTCTTTCTTGATGCTGGTTGCCATAAGACAAGTAATCCTGTGCTTAGTTATTTTTATTCAGAAAGATTTTAAACATCTCTATTTACATGTATTTCTTCCACAATTTGAATATTCATTAAATAATGAGAAGAGTTTTTTGGCTATGTAAGAATATATCCCAGAATAAAATGTATTGGAAGACATTATTAAACTCTAAAACAGGTTTGCTTTAGACCTGCTAAAACAAGGTTCATTTCAAGCCTCCTTTGCTCTTTGTCTAAAACTGTTACCTTCTCGAGTGCATAGCCTGGGTATGTTTTGAGTTTAACATCATTACATAAATTGAGTATCTGTGAGCATTAATAGGTCAGGCTTATCGTTAAGTCATAAAAAATAATATATTCTAGCACATACTCACATTTAGAACCCTCTATAACCCTCTAAAACTGAGATGATAGCTAAATATTTTATCAATTAACATTTATGGCGACCTCATAAGACTCCAGAGGGTAAGAGAAAAAAGACAAAAAAGAACAGATTTATCTTTGATACTTACCTGCTCACTCTCATTATCAAGTCACAAGTGTATTATACAATGAATCAATGAATAAGAAATAAGAAGTAATGTATAAGTAAACATAGATTTTTGTTAAATTAATCTTGAGAATTCAACCATAAAACACCCTAATAGTCTTTAAACATGGGAATAAGTTATTAATAAGTCTATTCCAAAAGGGTCTTTGTTTAAAATTCATAACTTTTTAATGATAATAATTTTAAACTTAAGAGAAAATTTGTAAGAATAATTCCAAGAAAGCTTCTGTACCCTTCAACCAGACCCACACACATATTTGTTAACATTCTGATGTTTCAAGGGAAAAGATTTCCTAAGAAAGGATTCAGAAAAGGTCATCATAACGAATTTCATAACGGTGAAGTTTTAGGGTCCAAGGACAGTGGTCAGTATTTATTTAGAATTTCCACACACAGCTCTGCGTAGGCAACAGTATGGAATAATGCGATCTCTGCCCTTGAAGAACCGTGTGATCAACTAGAAGAGGAGACAGGCAACAGATGACAATGGGTCACGAGTTCACAAGCATGTCAGAAATAACAACTGTCAAAACGCTGTGAGAATGGACGGCATAAAGAAGTAATCGGATGTAAAACTGTGGTAAACAAGGAGGCTTCTCCGCTGAAATAGGTTTAAAACCAAGTTCTAAGTGAGAAGGCCTGTGATGGGCAAGAGTAGGTCATTCTGCACAAAGAAAATGGGAAATTCAAGGGCACTGAAGCAGTTGTACTTGGGGGCAGAAAAAAGATTCAGACATGCTTCATTAGATTCCTCAAATATTTTTTTCAAGGAGAGATTTTGTGTTATCACATTTCATGAGGAAGAAAATTTGAACCTCAGACTGCATTCACAATCATAGTTATCAAGCTAAAGACATAAAAGTAATACCCTCAAGCCTGATATTCTTGGTTGTATACTAAGCCACAGAGCCTTGGCAGCTTTTATATTAAGTATTTATAATAAATGGAGAAAGAAACAACCTCCTGTTAAGAGGACATGCCCTTATCATTCAGGCGTCAATAAGGCTAACTGTAATAGGGCTTAAAATGACAGAAAAATAGAATAGTTACGAGCCTGTAAGTCTAAATAAAAAACTATTACTCCCATAAAACAAGGTGTTGTTTCCTCAATTATTAAGTGAAAGTACTTTATAGATCTTATTTCCAGAAACCAATTATTCATAGGGGAGCATGGATTTCATACCAAAATAAGGTGACAACCTCACCTTTGAACGGTAATAAACTTTGCATGTAGATGGATCAAAAGAGCACCGCAAAAATGGAAATACAAGGCGCAGCTCCCCGTGCACTTGCCTGCATCTGCTGCGTGAGTTCCCTGGTCAGGACAGCGTCCTGAAGAGCATTCTCCCGCTGAGAGGCATCTGCAAGCACATTAACTGTGGTTTCTGCTTCTTGGATCCACTTCAGGAAGTTCTCCAGGTCCCTGCGAGAGGCCTGCACTGTCCTCAGCTCACCCTCCAAGGCACTCTGTCTGTCAGCAATGCTGCAAGGAACAACACGACAGGCACATTTCCGTTACTTACAGCGTGACAGTCCACATCATGCACACCCTAAAGAAAAGTTAACAGACGGCCCCCAAGCAACCTTTATTTATTTAAGTACCTAATGTAACTGGGAGATTTGTTTATATGTGTGTCTTGAATAATCCTTAATGGAGGGGTAATGTGAATTTTGAGAAGGAGAGGGAGAGAGATATAAATATTAACAAAATCACATCCATATCCTAAAATAATTATAACATTTTACAGTTCGTAATTGTATGTTGTTATTCCCCGTACATTTTATTTCAGTACCTTAGTATCATTCCTGACACTCAAAAGGCAATATCAATAAATATTCATACAAGTGACTAAATGAATTCTAGGAAGAAGTAAAATCTGAAGAAGTGTTTAAGATACAATCAAATAATTTAAAGGACTTACTTTATATATTTTAAACACTTCAGATCAATGCAAATTGGTTCTTCAAGCTGATATAATAATATTATACTCGGAAGATACTGGACAATCAAGTTTTTATAAAGCTTTCATTAAATCTACATCAAAATTAAAGTATATAACTATCCTGGAGTTGCATGATTTAACAGACACACACACCTGTAAATCCAACCTTTAAAACTTCATATATCTCAAAGCTCCATATAAAGACAACAAACAACTTAATTTGCGAATGGGCACCAACAATTTCACTCCTAGGTATTTAAACCCAAGAGAACTGAAAACATATGTCCACACAAAAACTTATACAAAAATGTTTATAGCAGCATTATTTAGAAGAGCCAAACAGCAGAATCAACCCAAATAGCCATCAACTGGGAGGGGAATTACTAAACAAAATGTAGTATATTCACCCACGAAATATTACTCAGCCATAAAAAGGAATGAAGTACTGATACATGCTCAGCATGGATGGACCTTGAAAACATTATGCCAAGTGAAAGAAACTAGACACAAAAGGCCACATATTGTGTGATTCCATTTATATGAAATACTTAAAAGAAGTAAATCCATAGAAGGAGAAAGTAGATTAGTTGCTGACTAGGACTGGAAGGGAGAGGGAAATGGGGACAGACTGCTAATGGGTGGTGGGTTTCTTTTCAGGGTGATAAACTGTTCTGAAATTAAGAGTGTGGTGATGGCTGCACAACAGAGAAAATATACTAAAAACCACTAAGTTGTACACTTTCAAAGAGTGAATTTCATGGTATATGAACTGTTATCACAATTTAAAAATCAACACATGTCATATGATCTTATTTACATATTTTTTCTATCTGTCCATCCACTCATCCATCCATTTATCATCATCCATCCGTCTTCCTATCTGTATATATAGATAGAGGGAGAAATGTCTGGAACACTAACCTAATATTAAAATAGTTCCAGGTGCTGGGATTTGATGTGGTTTACTTTCCTATTTGTACTTTTCTGCATTCTTTGAATTTATAATAAACAAGTATCTTTTTTACATATCAATAAACACATTCCTTTTAAAAAATGGGTAAAAGATTTAAACAGACATATCATCAGAGAAGATACATGGATAGCAAAAAGCACATGAAAAGCTACTCAACATCAGTAATTATCAGAAAAATGTAAATTCAATCCACAGTGAGATATCACTACATATTAGAATGGCTTTAAGAAAATGACCAAACCAAGTGCTGATAAGAATGTGAAGTAATTGCAACTCTCATACACTGCAGGTAGGAGTGTAAAATGGTACGGCCATTTTGAAAAACAGTTTGGCAGTTTTTTATAAAGTTAACCATGCACTTAAGATACAAGCCAGCAACACTATTCTTAAGTATTTACCCAAGAGAAATGAAAACATATGTCTATACAAAACCTGTATGCAAATGCTCATAGCACCTTTATTCATAATGGTCCAAAACTCATAATAACCCAAATGTCATCAACTAGTAAATAGATAAACTGGGGTACATGCATATAATGGAATACTACTGAGCAATAAAAATCTAAAAACTAATGATGGATACATCAACATGGATGGAACCTCAAATGCATTTTGCTAAGTGAAAGAAGCCAAACATAAAAGCTACATACTACGATCCCATTTATATGACATTCTGGAATGTCATCAACTTCAACTCAGCATTTACTTACTGAAAAACCGCCAACAGTGTTTGGCTGCCTACAGAACAAATTCAAATTGCTTCTGCTGGAACTCAGTGTCCTCCATAATCTATCACTAACTTACTTTTCCAGCTTTACCCTCCTAGTTATTTCCAATAGTTCAGATCAAAGTGGTATGTTCCTTTTTCTCTAGAATATTCTTAATACTATGTCCACATAATTTTATACCCACATAAAAAATGTCCTTCTGACAATCTTCACCTATCAAAGTCCTTCCAATCCTTTAAGGGTTAAAGCTACCTCTTTCAGAACATCTCAGCCCAATTAGGTTTACTTGTCCTGAGTTCATAAAAGGTTCAAAAACCCTCTTCATTCAGAAATTCATCATATGTATCCTGGAAAAGCCCTTAGATTGTGATCTTATTTCACCCTTAAGTTTTACTTTATCTATATCACAGAGATTTCTTGTCTGTCTCCCTGTTCCATAAACTCACTAAGGGCAGAAGCAGTCTTTTGTATCTCCATATTCCTCAGAGACTTTATTATAGCGTTATGATAGTTTTATAGAATAATGAAAATCTTTTTATAATATGCCTTTAAAATTACCTCCCCAACTCCACTTTTCAAGAAGCTACTGACAGAAGTCCTCTACAATACATAGTTTGTAAATCCAGAAAGAAGACAATATAAGAAGCTTAAAAACAAGAAATCCAACAGGCTCTCATGCTAATGGTGAAAGGAGATCTCAGAAAAGAGGGCAATGCACCAAACTGGGTCAGATGAGGGCTGTCTTCACCATTCCAACTGTTATGTTTCTTGTTTTAATTTGACAAAATTAACAAAGGAGACACTCTGACAAAACAATAACTCAAAAGAGGACAAAAACAAATAAACTCCATGAGATCCTAGGAGGAAAGCACAGAGAATCCCCAGGATAATGGCTGTGCAGCAGGCCTGGAAAGCTGTCTCCAGAAGAAATGTCTACAAGAAAAAATATTAGAAGTGATAGACTGCTTAATATGATTGACCTTGTCAATCACCAGGCCACTGGAAAATGTGGGAAGAATTAGCAATAGGTGCAAAGAAAACTAAGCATATAAAAACAAGGCAATTATTAATTTCAGGTAAAATAAACAGAGAAGAAGCAAAATTATAGTAAACTTTAGTGCTTGGTTGTTAATGATGTTTAGACAGGCATAATAATGTCAACATTGAATATCTGCTTCTCTAAAAATTCAATGATAAGATGGTACAGCCACTATGGAAAACAATATGGCAGTTCCTCAAAACCGTAAAAATAGAATTAACATGATCAACAAGGAGAAGAAAAAAGCTACCGCTAGGGAGAGGGACTGTAGTGAGTAGTGAGAGTACCACTCTATTATAAATCTTTCAGTATTTTAAATATTTTTGTAATCATATTCATATATTTAATTTTTTATATTTAGAGGTTATCCACCAGAATTTGGGTGGTTGGTGGTGATGGTGTTTAATCTTCCACCTAACCCTGCCCATATTTTCAATTATTACAATATCAACTGAAGAAAATATTAAGAATAGCCAAATAAAGATTGTGCCAGGGCTTCCCTGGTGGCGCAGTGGTTGAGAATCCGCCTGCCAATGCAGGGGACATGGGTTCGATCCCTGGTCCGGGAAGATCCCACATGCCGCGGAGCAACTAAGCCCGTGCGCCATAACTACTGAGCCTGCACTCTAGAGCCCGCGAGCCACAACTACTGAAGCCCACGTGCCTAGAGCCCGTGCTCCGTAATAAGAGAAGCCACCGTGATGAGAAGCCCGTGCACCGCAACCAAGAGTAGCCCCCGCTCACCACAACTAGAGAAAGCCTGCACACAGCAACGAAGACCCAACACAGCCAAAAATAAAATAAATAAATTTTAAAAAAAAGACCGTGCCAAAAAAGTACTAGAATTAAAGGAGTATACAGGCACAATTAATCAGCCATGAACAGATGATTCTAATTTGAAGAACACTCATATAAAATTTAGTAAAGTGGGCTATTCTTATTTTAAGAACACATATAAAATTTAGTAATTATAAAATTTAGCAAAGTCAAACACGTTCAGCTTACATAATCAATATCCTTTATTCTTAAGAATATTCACACGTACATAACAGGTTATGTGGCAAACAGCTAATGTAGAAACACATCATTATGAATTAGCTCTATTAAACCCTAAGAATGCCAGACTAGGGAAAAGGATGCAAATGTCTAAGAACCTCCCGGGTGAAGGCAGAGATTCCCTCTACTTGAGAGACACTTATAAACTTAGCAAGCGTGAAGGAAGGACCAGGCTAGCAGGGGAGGTGGAAAGCCTAAAGTGATGCTTCAGAGGAAAAGGGAGCTAAGAGAATCATGAGCACCTGACCTTAGACAGTGGTGGTTCCACTGGGTTGGGTAATACCAGCAGCATATTTTGGTGACCGGTGGAACATTCTGAATCCAGAAGCTAGGGCATTTATTGTAAAACTGTCAAATTATCTACTAGTCATCAGTGGGGAAAGAGATTCTCCTTTAAAAGTATTCACTTTGTAGGAAACTGCTAAAAAATAACTTTTAGACAATGGTTAAGAGATGTCTACTTTATTGGTTACTAAAGCAAAAGAATACAGGCTTTGGATCAAGGCAGACATGGCTCCACCACTGACCAGCTGTGAAACCTGGGGCAGTTGCCCACCTCCTCACGCATCATTTTCATCACCCCGAAACTCCACTTGCCACACAAGGTTCTCCATGGTCTGAGTCTTGCTTACCTTTCCAAGTATCATCTCATTACTCCAGGCCTCATGCTACCTACAAAAACGAACCAATTACTAACCCTCAAAGTGGTCACTGTTTCACATCCAGACCTTTACTTTTTCTTTCTTTTACTTTAAATATCCTTCCTCACCCTTCCATCCCCCCACTAAACTTTTTCCTTTCCACCTGGTTAATTTCTACTTACCCTACAGAACTTGGTGCAGATACTTTCCAAACCTATAGTATCTCATTCCATAGCACCCCATAATTTCTCTTATGGTGTCTATTAGCAGGCCATTACTGCTGGAACAACAAATCACCACAAACATAGTGGCTTATAACATTTATCTCTAACCTTGTATATGAATTTGGTGAAATACTGGGAAAGTAATTTTATTTATAGGATGCAAATGTGCAATTTGATAATAAATGTCCTAGGGAATTTTTTAAAATTCACAAATATCTGGTGTCATAGTTTTTTTATCATGATCATAATCAACAACTAAAAATAATGAACATACTGAAAACTAAACTCTATTTACAGCAGTCCGAATTGTCATGTTATTATAATAAATATACATTTTAAAAATGTATAACCATAGGGCTTCCCTGGTGGCGCAGTGGTTGAGAATCTGCCTGCCAATGCAGGGGACACGGGTTCGAGCCCTGGTCTGGGAAGATCCCACATGCCGCGGAGCAACTAGGCCCGTGAGCCACAACTGCTGAGCCTGCGCGTCTGGAGCCCATGCTCCGCAACAAGAGAGGCCGCGACAGTGAGAGGCCCGCGCACCGCGATGAAGAGTGGCCCCCACTTGCCGCAACTAGAGAAAGCCCTCGCACAGAAACGAAGACCCAACACAGCCAAAAATAAATAAAAATAAATAATTTTTTTAAAAAAATGTATAACCATAGTATTTATACTAATTTATAATCTGATTTTTGAAATTAATATAATTTCATATGAAATCTGTAACAGAATATAGCTAAAAGGTATCAGCTCTCCACATCATTCATTTTACTCTTTTTTGAAAAGGCTAGAGTATGGTATACTGGACACGACAAGACACTACAAGAATCTTTTATTTATTTTCAAGGAATTTCACATGACTTATCATAATACCATAAGGCAAAAAGACCACTAAAATTAGATGCTCAGAGGTATGTACACACACTTTATGACACAGGCTAATAAATTACTTTTAATGCCATTTATACACTGCTCTCAGAAGGAAACCACCTAATTTTACCACCTCTGCCATTTACTAGCTATATGCCTTGGGGTAAACCACTTCAAATCTCCAATTTTCTTTTTCCATCCTTAAAATAAAGAGCTTGGACTAGTTGAGTAAAGGGCCCATGTCAGAATCTCTAGGGGTCCTTTTAAAACTACATATTCCATCGTAGAGATTATAAAACCTACTGGAAGAGTTCCTCCATTCTCACTCCAACCCTAGCTTCAAATTCAGCTTCATTAAGAATCACTGCATGTAGGGACTTCCCTGGTGGTCCAGTGGGTAAGACTCCGCACTCCCAATGCAGGGGGTCCAAGTTCAATCCCTGGTTGGGGAACTAGATCCCACATGCGTGCCGCAACTAAGAAGTACATATGCTACACTAAAGATCCTGCATGCCGCAACTAAGACCCAGGGCAGCCTAAATAACAAATAAATAAATATTAAAAAAGAAATCCTTCCTCTAATTAAAAAAAAAAAAAAAAGGATCACTGCATGTAAATGAAACTTTACTGATGGGAATAGATACGTGGTATGCAGACAACAAAGAGGTTGGGAAGCACTAATGTGGAAGATTCATTCCTAAGATCACATCCAGCACTGACCTTACACTAGTCTACGATTCTCAGTGCAGAGTTTCTACCTGGCAGTTCTGGTTGCTACATCTCAAGATCACAACAGAGCTGGAGGAAGTTCTGAGAAATGCAAATGAGAGAGTATAACGGAGGAACACTAGCAAATAAAAAGAAATGATTTTAAGTTCAGGAAATTATGGCTACTAGACAAAGGCAGAGAAGTTTTTTTTTTAAAAAAGTCTTGTAAAACCCACAAATCATAAAGAATAAAGATAGGCTGAAAACCTAAAAGACAGAATTTTTGAAGTTTAGAAGGATAATTTTCGCAAAAAAAATTTTTTACTTCAAACAGAAGAGGCAGGCTATAGAATCCTTTAATGCAAGAAATGGTGCAGACTGAAAGTATAAATAACTTCTCATGAAAGATTTAAAGAATGCATGTGTGGCAGATTTATAATAGTTTATATTAAAGGGAACTGGGATTTTTTAAATGTAAACTCTTATCTTTTAAAGAGATTTCTGTTATAAAAGCAACTATGATAGGCTACAAAATAGCTTATAGTCATTTTGTAGCATTACAAAACATGGCCACCCATATAACTGACTTTTTTAAAATGTTATTTTAAATGTTAAATAATGCTTCATTTTTAAGCTACGAGATATAATATTGTTTAATCAAATGTGCATGTGCTTATAATTGGTCAAAAGAGTGTCTGAACACAAATAGATATGTCTTTTTTTTTTAAGACTTCAATGGAAAAGAGTGTCTTAGCAAACGCACAGATATGTGTTGCTAAATTTTGGTATACTTTAAAGGTGACATTTACAGTTACATGAGATTTAAATATATTTCTCTCTTCTAGAGTGGAAAATAGTAGCATCAGTAGTTTGAGTGGCATGTAAAAAATGTACAGTGAGGGCTTCCCTGGTGGCGCAGTGGTTAAGAATCTGCCTGCCAATGCAGGGGACACGGGTTCGAGCCCTGGTCCGGGAAGATCCCACATGCCGCAGAGCAATTAAGCCCGTATGCCACAACTACTGAGCCTGCGCTCTAGAGCCTGCGAGCCACAACTAATGAAGCCGGCGTGCCACAACTACTGAAGCCCATGCGTCTAGAGCCTGTGCTCCGCAACAAGAGAAGCCACCACAATGAGAGGCCTGCGCAATGCAACGAAGATTAGCCCCCGCTTGCCGCAATTAGAGAAAGCCCATGTGCAGCAAAGACCCAACACAGCCAAAAATAAAATAAATAAAATAAATAATTTTTTTTAAAAAACAAACCAAAAAAACTTACAATGAAACAATTCTTTAAGCTTCCCATTGAGTACCTTCACAAGGTAATTTGTCCTTTGGTGTATAAAGTGTCATTTAGCTAGGAAATATATTAAAGCACACTTTAATGCAGTGGATTTAATGAAGAATTAGTCACTGGAGATATCCCCAACCATCTATGGTACTTTGTGACCAGTCTCTGTTGCATAGAGATTGGGTCATCATCAAGCACTTAAAAATTCACTCCATGGAACTCAAGCAGACTGTTCTAAGCTGCTAATACCACACCACTTGGGAAGCTTAAGAGAGGTAACCACAACCCCGCTATTCAAGACAGAACTCTTCCTGTGTGAGGATTTATCACACCACATCCTATTTCCCTTTTAACTAAGTCACTACCAGATATTTGGTCTTAGCCAACCAATACCGGACCGTAACCCCAATACTGCTCCATACCTTCCCCAATCTACCCCCGAAACCCTTCTTCCATGAAGCCTGGAAACCTATTCTACGATTGGGAGATTCCTCAGATCAATCCTTTCACCCTGTCTTAAGTGAAATTGGTTTCCCTAGTGCCATCAATTTGTCTGCAGACTTTTAATGAAGTTTTTTTCTTTTTTCTCTCAGACCCTATATGCCTCATGATGAACAACTGTTGGAATGAGGGTCCGCCTCCTTCGAATTGCTACTTCCAAGCCGCTGTTCTTCCATCTTCCAGGCAAAATCCTACTCCTTCAAAGCAGAAGACATTTTCCATTATGCTCATATACTGACCTCCAGGTCCATGGTAACTGCACATAGGCTGCTCACTGCCTCAACAGGTAAGTGGAGTCTGAAATCCAACTCAAGATCTGCTTGCCAAGCCATAGGCTCCAGTGAAGGACTGCACCTCCCAGGGAAAGGGACATGATAGACACCATTACGGACTAGTGGCATCCGGTCTCCACTCCCTTACAAATATCTTCCTCTCCCCTGCTCCCTCTCCAACTGACTTTCATCTGCATTCTTCCTACTTGCCTCCAAGTAGATACACATTGCTAAAGAACACCACAACAGGGCTATCTTTCCTTTACATTATTATTATAAATCACAAATAGGCGCCCATCACTGCCCAGCACTAAAGTTCCCCTAGGGAGCTCTCTGTCCCACCCACCTAGATTCTACAACCGATCCTCTTTCTTCAAACTTCTCTCAGTCGCACCTCCAGCCTCACTGAGAGCACGCCTCATGGATCATAAAGAGAGCAGAAGTCATTGCACTGAGAATATGTCATCTTCCCACTACGAAGGCTCCAATCCACATGCATCTATACTCATCATCTCACCATCCTTCCTGTCATAATGGAAAAAGCATCCCAGCTCTTACCAAACTCAATTCTACAGATCTTATCAACGGAAGGACTTCTTTCCTCTTCCTTTGTCACCTCAGTCTGACATCACTCTACTAGATCATTCCCATGAGCATACACACGTTTGATTTCTCATGTCCCATTTTAAAGAAAAGTCATTCACCTCTCTTTAACCTTCATTGCTTTCCAGGTACTACCTAATCTCTCTGCCCCTCTTTACAACAAACTTCTCTGGTGATCTTTCCACAAATCATTTCTATTTCCCCAACTTGATCTCCTTCTCTACTTTCTACCCCATTACTCCCTTGAAATTGCTCTTTTCAAAATCACCAGAATCTCCAAAATGTGGAATTCCAGGAATGGTGTTGTGTCATCTTTTCGAATTTCTCAGCCTAATTAAACACAATGGATCATTCCCTCTTAGAAATATTATCCTCTCTCCATTCCCTCTTAAAAATATTCTCTTCCCTATACTTCTGAGCACCTGGATTTTGTTTCTACTTCATTCGAAGATTTTTCTGAGCCTTTTCTGTTCTCTTTTCCTTTTTTTGCTCCATCACCAAACCCTAGACTCTATGGACTCAATCAAAATCCCTCTTCTCCATCTTTATTCTTTTCCCAGTGATCTCATCCAATCCCACAGATTTAACCTCCACTGTAGATGCTTAGAACTCCCCAGTTCCTATCTGAGCTCTGGAATGTTTGAATTCCAGATTCACGTATCCAATTATCTATTTGACTTGGATATCTAATAGGCATCTCAAATGAGCATGTCAAAATCCGGTTCTTGATTTTTTTCTCCCAGAAACTCCCACAGCCTTTTCCAGTGAATGGTACTACCAGTCATCCTTTCACAAAGTGCCATCTTAGATTGTTTCCACTCCCCCAAATTACATATCTAATCCATCAAACATCTTTTCTACTTCCGAAGTATATCTCAAAGCCATGACCTTCCTTCCACCATTGCTGGCACACAGTATCCCAGGATACCCACCATCTCTCACCTGGACCACAACAATCACTTCTTTACTGGCTGTCCCAATTATTCTCTTACACCCCTAAAATATATTCTCCTCATAAGACTAAGCGAGATTCAATTGAATATTATAAATTAGATAGTGTCATCCCTTGCTTACTGATTCCAATAGCTTTCCATTGTACTTAACAATATCCAAACCCTTTCCCATGTCTTATAAAGTTCAGCATGATGTTGCCTCTGCCTCCCTCTTCTACCACTTCTTAAGCCCCCTTATTCATTATATTTCAACCACATTCTATGCTGTTTCCTGCCTCATGACTTTTACCTTTGCTGTTGACCCTAGAATTTTTTTCAGATGGTTCTTCTTAACCTGAATCAGCTCAAATGCTGCCTTCTGCATTATGCTTTCTAAATTTAGCTGAGCTAAATAATTCCCTCTCTTAGGTAGCACTTCTTTAGTTTCTTTTGCCTCCAAAATCATCATCTATAGTTATGTATTATTTTCTTTTTACTACCTGGCTCTTCCTATGAAAGGTAAGCTTCCTGGGAGGTAGGCACAGGGCATTGTTTATGGCTGAAGCTTCAGGGCTGATCACAGAGCTTGACAAAGATACGGCTAAATAAATAAACATTTAATTAACTAACTCATGGGAAAAAAGAACAAATGAAAGCAAAGACAAAGGCTACAGGCACTGGTCCTTTAGGTTGTTTATTATGGAGTTAAATGCATTAAGAAAATAACTGCTTGCTTGAGCTTGATATGTACAAAATGAAAACATTAGTATTGTTAGGTATGTACCACAAAGACATTATTGGTAAATTTTTTTCAAAGGCAATAAAACAGTAATTGAAATATTAAAACAATATAACAAAAAAGGAAAATAAAGAAGAGTATAATTTTTACACTTTTCTTCTTTACCAGTTTCCTTCCCAGCTCAGAAGGGAAAACTAAAAACAAAATGCTAGCAATGAAAATAAAAGAAACAGGTTGGAAAATAAAGGTAACATTCAGGGAAAGAAGTAAGCTTCGGAGAGGATAAATCAAATTGACTGACCCAAATCTCTGAACCTCATACCAGCGTACAGGCTCAAAGGATATGGCTACCAGTACTTTTCACCTAAGCTCATTAATTTGGGAGTGACAGCTGCTACAACATTCATTTTAAGAGTGCAAAGGATGGGCCAGGTTG
Source organism: Balaenoptera musculus (assembly GCF_009873245.2). Taxonomy (NCBI): domain Eukaryota; kingdom Metazoa; phylum Chordata; class Mammalia; order Artiodactyla; family Balaenopteridae; genus Balaenoptera; species Balaenoptera musculus. The sequence continues at coordinate 20,969,049 of NC_045796.1, forward strand.
ATAGGACACAATCCCCATATGAGTATCTCCACTGACCACAGTACAAAGAAATTGGCCAAATCAAACAATGGATAAATGCTGAAGAAGAACATTTCATTTTTATTAGTCAGTTGGGACAATAAACAATCACTGCTGAAAAAGTAATAACAGAAATAATGAAAGTTTCAAAATATACAATAAAAATAACTGGGAAAGCAATCAAAGGCAAATTCAAATTTTTGGAATGTAATGTTTTCAAAATAATCAAGGGCTTCACAAATTCAGTCTTTAGAATACACAATATTTATATAACCCCTTGTAAACTATGTGCATTCCACATGTCCAGCAGGACGTTATTAACAAGTTAATGAACATTAATTAGAAAGACAGTGTCATTTCTAAAGAAGAAAGTTCCTTCACTAGATATATCTGTATTTGTGGCTCTCACATGAAATAAACTTTTAAAAATACTACACCCTTTCTTTCCAGGATGGTTAGACTTCCGCTTAGGCAGAAAAGACTTAAATGCAACGTAAATTCAGCAACTGTGATGATTTTACTAACTGCTATGGTCTGAATGTATCTGTCCTCCTCAAATTCCTATGTTGAAATCTCAGTGCCCAATGCAATGGTATTAGGAGGTCGGTCGGCCTTTGGGAGATGATTAGGTCTTGAGGGCAAAGCCACCATGAATGAGGTTAATGACCTTATAAAAGAGGCCTAAGAAAGCTCTCTTACCCCTTCTGCCACATAGGGAAACGAGAAGTCTGCTACCCGGAAAAGGGTCTTCACCCGACCATGCTGGCACCCTGATCTCGGACTTCCAGCCTCCAGAAGTTTGAGAAGTACATTTCTGTAGTTTCTAAGCCACCCAGTCTGTGGAGTTTGTTACCGAAGACTGAACAGACTAAGACACTAAACAAGAAAATTGCATTTTCTAAAAGTTTCATCTGGTAATAAACATTTAGAATATCTATATTGCACTCAGTAAGTCAGATAACCAATTATTTTCTCATTAACGTAAATAGAGACTATTCAAAATGACTACAGACAAACAATTGACGATGACTAAACCTTCCGCTAATTTAACCATACACAGTACTGTTCAACAGACCAAAGGGCAATGGATTTCTAAGGAAGACATAATATGACAGAGCAGATGATGATAATTTGGGGTAAACTTTTGTTGAGCACATACCGTGTATGAGGAACTTTTATACCTAATTCTTGATCCTAACAATAATCTTACCCATTAGATATGTTTGTTCTCTGCTTTACAACCAAGAAATTGAGATTCAGTGAGTTGAAATAACTTGGTCAAAGTTCACACAGATGTTAAGTGAATAAGTTGGGCTGTTAATCAAGGATTGCCAGATACCACAGCCAATGTGCTTTTCGTCCTGCCTGTACAAACCGAGAAATGCCTAAAAGTAGGCAGCAAAAGATGGCTTCCGAGGGATGGAGGGCAAAGAGAAAAATACATAATAATTAATGATCTATAGGATATTCTTTATAACATAAAGTTATATTGTCTCAGTTCCTTCATAATATTTCAGCATAAATAACTATGTGTGTGTATATGTATGTGTGCAAGTATGTGCGTATGTGTATATACATACACATATACATGAACATATGCACTCCAGGGTTAAAATAACATTTCAGACCCACATGAGGCATCTACACTCTGAAAGTTACTATAAGCCCATTTCAATGATCATTATCTCAATTTGCACTACAAAATTTGTTAACTGGCATTAAGAGATGTAAGAAAAAATTTTCACCAGCAAAAAGAATAGTGGTCAAGATATGTCAATTAGTTTAAAATGTTAGAGATAGACCTGTTGTTTACAGAATCCAAAATACTGGGAGCCAGTTATGTTTAAGAATTAATAATTTTTTGTACATTAGAAAACTATTATTATGAATGTATCTAAACGACATGTTAACCCCAACTACGCCCTGAGGCAGCAAACACATTAATATTTCTGAAGCTAGGAACAAGGCTATTCACACTAAGCGGGATAAATAAAGACCATAATAAATAGCCTCATGTCAATTCAAAGCTTTCTGTTATCAGTGAGTATTGGATTTTGGCGTGGTAGATAAGGGATCGTGAATGGCCAAATGACTTAGTCCAATTGCAATTCAGACAAAACATTTCCTTTGAATGCTGATATTAAATTTCATATATTATACCGCAATAATAGTGTTCCATGTGCAATATAATAACCCTTCACCCCTCCAGAATTTGGCTGACTACAATGTACATTCGGAATACGGCTGGGAGATGAGAGAAAAGCCATGGTGTAAAGGTGCTCCAGGGCCACTACAGCAGGCACAATGGCCATGTACTGGAGAGAGTTACATTTATTCGTAGCAGAGGCCCCCATATCTTTAAGCAGATCTGGTTTCTAAACTCAACACAGGTAAGAACCAGTAAACAGAATCACAAAGATCTGAGAGGTGGGTACACAGAACCGTCATCAGCAATAGCTGAAGTTCTGACAGCAAAGAAGAAAAATAAAGCGATTTTTAAAGAAAGATAAAAGCCCAACTGCACAGTCAAAAAAGGCTTAGATTCCAATCTCAGCTCTGCCCATATGAGCTGTATGATCTTGGGTGTTCCTTAACTTCTCTCTACTTCAGTTTGTTCATCGATATAATGTTGATGAAAATTCTTCCTATCTCCTATGGGTGTTGAGAGAATTAAATAAAATAATGCAAGTGAAGAGGTTAGCACAGAGCCTGACAATTAGGAGATGCCCAATACAATTTATACGCTAAAAACGAAGCACAAAATCTCACAAAACATAGCAGCCTGAAAAAATTCACCACCAATTCTTCACAGCGTGGAGAGCATTGTCATAATTTAGTAAAGAAAAATATCATCTTGGCTCTGCCATGTGCCTTTGAACGTGTCATTTAACTTGTCTGAGGGAGCATTAGAGTAAGCCAAGCATTCTCGATGGAAGAGATACATGGTTCTTGGTGGTGCGAGGTGGCGGAGGGGAGTGGGAAAAATCTACTCTTTTTACGTATAAAGCGTAACTATAAAGTACAGAAACAGATACACAGGATACCCGCAGTATTAAAATGTCCTGTGGGCAAGTATCTGAAAAGGATCCTTAGGCGGGGTGGATAATGTAAAAAAGGTTGAGAAACACCTGTTTAAATGAACTGTAAGGTCAGGTACAGCCCTTATAGTTCCTTAATTCTCTCTTCATAACAATAATGTCAAGAATTCAAAAAATGTTTAATATAGGTTCATGTACTTTGCTAAAGAAGGCAAGGAAAGATTTGTATATTTCAGAAAGATCTTCAATTAAACAGTTAAAAATTGTAAATTCATTGTGTTTAAAAGAGAAAATCCTGGCAATACATAGAAAACCCAGCTATCACTATGATGGGATCCCGTGAGCCACAATTTTGTTGTATTTTCTCTGCTTTATAGATAATAATATACCTAAATCATGTCTAAATATTAACATGTTTACTTATTTCCCCTAAAACACAGAAAGAAAATAGAATAAAGACAACGATTTGTAACTACCATAAAACTGGAACACTGTGGTTGTCTTAGCTATGATAAATGAAAGATCACCCTGGAATATAATTCATCTTTAATTGCCTCTTCCATCTAATCTAACCACTGCAGTAGGCTGTCTTAAAATATTTACAAAGTAAAAGCAAAAAAAGAACTGGAGTTGCTAAATAAAGCTGGCCACACATTCCTAAGTGATCAATGTTTCTGGTATTGTTTACAATAAAAACAAAGTCATAATTCTTACAGATAGAATTTGTGGAAACACATAGATAAAGTATGCTTAAGGACTATCTCTCTTAATGTTAAGGCTGGGTTTTTTAACTGAGATATAATTGACATACAACACTGTATTAGCTTTAGGTGTACAACAATGATTTGATATATGTATATATTGCAAAATGATTAGCACAGTAAATTTAGTTAATATCCATCACTACACATGGTTACACATTTTTCTTGTGATAACTTTTAAGATTTAGTGACTTTCAAATACACAATACAGTATTGTTAACTATAATCACCATGCTGTATCTTACATCCCCAGAACTTATCTTGTAACTAGAAATTTGTACTTTAAAGCTGTTTTTAATTCCTCCTCTTCCCTGCCTTAGTTTTGGGATTCTTACTTTATCCAAATTACCTGTTACAACAAGAGAAAAGCACTTGTACTAAAATGCTAGCAAGACCAATATTATAACTATATTCTGCTTTAAACACTTTTAAGTTTTGTATTTGCTATCCTTGTCTTTATTTTCTCCAGAATCCTAGGGATATGCAGTGACACATTCATGTTCATATACTGACTCATAATTCTTTTGAGTTTCCCAAAATTTACATTAGAGATTCTAACTAAAAATGACATTCTAAAAATGTACAAAATACCTCCATATCAAACCGTTACTAAATACTTGTCCATACTTTATTACCAGTAATATATATCATAACGTGTTCTGATATTATCCATTTTATTCACTGCAAAATAAATGTGGTTTTGATATCAAGTTAGCTTTCAGGCAGTTGCATCTGAATGTTCAAGATGTGTGAAACCATAATTTCATTTAGACACAGGTATTCACAGTACTATGCAGGAAGCAAACACTTTTTTACTGATGATGAATATAAATATGCAATCTTAAAGAGATGCTAACCATTGTTTACAGTGCCTCAAATTCTAGATGCTCAAGTGACAGAAAAATTTCTCTTATAAACACGTATGCTATTTTAGACTGTTCCAAATATACTGATGAGACAGAATAACGAAAAGAAAAGATAATAAGTTAGTTGAAGGCCAACATACACTTAGTATACTTCAGGAGTCTAGTGTGGATCCGTGTGTTCTCAGCCAAAACCGAGGACGACCTGACCAAATAGCATACTGTTTTAATTACCGTTAGAGATAATATTACCCTGATGCCTCTGTAATACCTAAGTGTTCCTTATCATCAGAGTACTACAAAATGTACTCTAGGCAATGCCAAGAGGCATAAGAAAATCAGAACACATAAAATGATCACGGGCAAGGTTTAGACTCATTCAAGGAAAAATTCCATTGCAGAAATTCAAGTACCTAATGTATAAATATACACTCTGTACTAAGTGTGATAATACTAACTCAGTACAGCATAAACATTTAAAAATAATAATAAAATATGTGACCTGTTCCACACGCTTCCATGAGAAAGTCAAAGCAATCAAATTCTCAACTTGACAACATACATACATACATATACCTGCCAGGGCCTTAGCATTACCTTTGTTTTAGATTGATCCATGATGTTTTCAAGTACTCCGTGGTTTCCTTCACATTCCTCGTGTCATCACTGCCATATTCCTCCAGCAGTTTCTGCAGGACGTTGTCGAATGCCATTACGATACCAGCACCAGGAGCCAGTTCTTGAAGCAACATCTAAGGTGTAATTTCAGATGTAATTGTTAGACTGGATCACTCAATAACAAGTATGACCAAAACACTGGTCCTCCCGGTAGGTTTTAATATGTTATAGACACAGATATCAAAAGAAGGAAACAAATTATAAAACAAACTCTTGTAAGCTCAAACAAAAATAATTCTGGAAGTGAAAAGTGATCAGGTACATAGCAGATAACATTAAAAGATTACTGTCTTTTCTTCTTTGATATGTTTTACTTCCTCAAACCAGTTGTCTTCTTTCATTCCTACTGCTATATCTGATCCTTACAGGAACATGTATCTTATAGGAATGAACTTACTATAGAGTTAGTTCCTCTATATGTGCTTGAAGATATGGAAACGGCAACAACATGGAAGTCTTCTTGTTCCTGGATCACTGTGTATCACTGTTTACAAAGTTAACTGCTTGGGTGGATCCAGTAGCTAAGCAAGGTTTACTGAGAGTTGCTTGAATAAACTAAATTGATGCTGTATGTCCAAAGGCATTGGTTCCTTGATAAATTTTTTTCCACCTCTGAGAGCTCTTGTATCAAGATACTCCCCATGAAATCTAAATGACAAATGAATGTTCTTAAAATGATTTTTGTAGCGACTAGCAGAAAAATCCACCCTAAAGTTCCAGAATAGAACTACGCTGCTGATTAGAAAAGAATATTCTTTTTGAACTATGGTTTTCTCCAGGTATATGCCCAGTAGTGGGATTGCTGGGTCATATGGTAGCTCTATTTTTAGTTTTTTAAGGAACCTCCATACTGTTCTCCATAGTGGTTGTATCAATTTACATTCCCACCAACAGTGCAGGAGGGTTCCATTTTCACCACACCCTTTCCAGCATTTATTGTTTCTAGATGTTTTGATAATGGCCATTCTGACCCGTGTGAGGTGATACCTCAGATGAATGGATAAAGAAAATGTGGCACATATATACAACGGAATATTACTCAGCCATAGAAAGAAATGAAATTGAGTTATTTGTAGTGAGGTGGATTGACCTAGAGTCTGTCATACAGAGTGAAGTAAGTCAGAAAGAGAAAAACAAATACCGTATGCTAATGCATACATATGAAATCTAAAAATAAAAATGGTACAGGGCTTCCCTGGTGGTGCAGTGGTTAAGATTCCACCTGCCAATGCAGGGGACATGGGTTCCAGCCCTGGTCCGGGAAGATCCCACACGCCACCAAGCAACTAAGCCCGTGTGCCACAACTACTGAGCCTGCGCTCTAGAGCCCGTGAGTCACAACTACTGAAGCTCGCGCGCCTAGAGCCCATGCTCCACAAGAGAAGCCACCGCAATGAGAAGCCCGCGCACCGCAACGAAGAGTACCCCCGCTCGCCACAACTAGAGAAAGCCCGCGAGCAGCAACAAAGACCCAACACAGCCCAAAGTTAATTAATTAATTAATTTTTAAAAAATGGTACTGATGAACCTAGTGGCAGGGCAGGAATAAAGACGTAGACATAGAGAATGGACTTGAGGACATGGAGGGGGAGGGGGAAGCTGGGGCGAAGTGAGAGTATTCATCGACATACATACACTACCAAATGTAAAATAGATAGCTAGTGGGAAGCAGCAGCATAGCACAGGGAGATCAGCTCGGCACTTTGCGATGACCTAGAGGGGTGGGATAGGGAGGATGGGAGGGAGGCTCAAGAGGGAGGGGATATGGGGATATATGTGTGCATATGGCTGATTCACTGTGTTGCACAACAGAAACTAACACAGTATTGCGAAGCAATTATACTCCAATAAGGATGTATTAAAAAAAAAAGAAAAGAATATTCTGAATATGATGACTGAAACATTGATATCACTTTTAACTGTATTCCTCTGGTTAAGTGTCCAGGGGCTTTGCTGATTATTACTTTTGAGTCATTTGGTGAAGACAAATCAGCAGATAGCATAAACACAGAGAATGATCCAGGAAACCAGGATACCTGGCCACTTGCTTTTTAAGTTGTAACCATGGAAAGTCTACATGTCTGAAGAATAAAAACACTCTCTGAGACTTTTCCCATATACCCTTTATTATATTCTTCACAAGCGTACACTTTCATTTAGGCTATCTGAAGGGTAAATAAATGTTACACCGAAGTATAACCTAACAACCATAACCACCAACTCAAGAATATTTTCTATGATTGTAGAGATTTAAAACAGCACTTTAAAAATACCATAAGTGTTCAATATCATCAACTCTATAATCAAACTAATCACAAAAAAGGTACCTGCTATGATGATATTGATAAAATGGTTTGGTTATAAAGGTATTAAAAGAAACTAAACTTACTTAATACTTGATTTGTTCACTACAGTAGCCCTCAAATGAAAGTCTCAGGAGATTTCATAAATAAAAAAAATACCTTCAGGGTAGATATGGAAGGGAACAAAAGGAGGGTTCCTGGGATCCTGAAAATGTTTTCTTTCTAGATGCTGGTTCATGGGTAAGTTCCATTTGCAAAAAGTCAGTGAGCTATAAATCTAGGATACATGTACATTTCTATTTGTTATGCCTCCAGAAATTTTTCAAAAACCTTCCTCGTCAAATTCTTTCTATAAATTTCAGTGTACATTCTAAGCACTTGGGAAAACATTATGACAAGGGTCCTAAAAATTACAGTTAGCAACAGAACAAAACAAGCACATCCCACAAAGTGATAATGCCAGAAAGTATCTAATGAGTCTTACTTGATTATCAGAAATTTGTTTGATAAGCGGATCCCTTCGAGCTTGTTGAAGAATATAGAGGCGAGCCTCGTATTTTCTCATGAGCTCCTCCATCTCTTCCCTGTGGTCATCCCACTGAAGACTGTCAATAATCATGTCCTCCAGCCGCTGCTGTCGTAACTCCACACCATGCTGGGTGCTATCCCACTGGTTCTTGACCTTTTCCACTGGAGGAGGCATTATATATATTTTTTAAAATCCCAGAAAGTAACTATCAGGAAAGGGAAGAAATACCTGATACCAAATTCATCACAAATAAGGTTATATATAGAAAAGAGAAAGGAGGCAAAATGGTACATACATTTTAAAGGAATTTTATTATGTCTGCCACACTGTATGACTGATATATTTCTGAAACCATCCTTGAAGAAAAAATCTTGAATTAAACTCTATTTTAAATGCATTAAAATATCTCACAATAAAAATACTATTATAAACTGACAAGCCGAAAATTATAAAGAAAATAAATTCCTACCTAATTTATATTTACAGAACTTGAAGAAGGTAGATTTTAGCAGTACATTATGAGAGAACTTTATGACCAAAGATATAGTCACTTGTCATCCTCTAAGGAAATGCTCTAAGGTAGTATTGATTTTAAAAGAAAATAAAATACTTAAGAATACTTTTCACATTTGTTTTACTGTAGCATAATACCTCTCTAAAAGGAAGTGTTTTTATATATTCAAGAGAAGCGCTAAAAGTAAATTAGATTCAAGTTCTAGGTACCCAGCAGTTTTTTATTATAAAAAAAATCCATATTGGCTCTTTTCCTCTCTCTTTTTTATTGTTTCTATTTCTCTTTCTTTCATTCTCTCTTTCTGTCTCTTTCTCTTTTCCTTTTCTCTCCCCTACTTTCTTTCCTCTTGTATTTTTAACATGTGTCAAGGAAAAAGAGATCTAAGGAAACTTAAACTTTTGATTAATTACTTCAGGGGCAATTCATGATTTGAACTGAAGTACTAGTAAGCAATAACTTTAAATATCTTCAACAACTCATTCGTAATAAGTAGGTAGAAAGCTAGAAACAAACTTCTAGAAGATGCCTTGTATGCCAGAAAGACTGAAGGGCTATAGTTAAGCACCAGGCCAAGAAGAACTTAACTAAAAAATAACATTGCAGCTAAGTCATAATGAGACCTTTTGGTAAAATTCTTCAAACAATACTGGGTTATAGTAAACCATTAAGAGCTATCAGTTTAAGACTGTTCAGAAAAATGTAAATTATACTTATGTATAATAATTCTAAAAAATTGTTCAGTGAGATTATTTTATGCTGTCTTATCTAACAGTTTAAAGAAATTGCTTACGTTTTAACTTAGGGAGAGGGAAAATTTATTGTAATGGTTTACTTGTCAGTTACAAAGTTACATAAAGTACTATAACTAATAGAATCCTTTAATACTGAACAAATAAAATTAAAGATATCAAGTGACAGCAAGTATCAGAGGTTTATCATAAAAGATAAGCAAATTATCCTATTCATTGGAAATAAGTGCAAAAAGCAAGTTACTATTGGTAGTACCCTCTGGCTGAGGGTGGTTTTTCATATAATGAATAGTGATATGGACCATGCAGCCTCTATACCAGAAAAAACTGAGAGAAAACAAAAAGAGGGAGTTAAATTGAAAAAGGAAGGTATTCAGGAGAAGAAAACCTCAAAGCAAACTTTGGACAGAAAGGAGGGGTGGAGGAAAAAACAAAAGATGGTAGAAAACGCAAAGTGGAGAAGCCTTTGTAAATAGTTTGGTGTCACCAAAGCTGAGAAGCTCCTTTGCCACGTGATGGGAAACAGGGTCACTCCAGAGTTCGATAGGCAGAAGCAATCCACCAGTTAATAAAAAAAAAAAAAAAAAAAGGTGGGAAAGAAAGAAAATGGCTTACTTAGTAAAAATAAACTAATACTGTGACACACTAAAAGTTCTCTGCTAACTCATCTCTTATAATAACCTTGCTGCTGCAACATTTATTTTGAAATCAAAACAGTTTTTATAGGGGGAATAGTTGACTTTCCTTCAGAAATATTAGACTAGGTAATAAAATATCTTCCAGTTTATATTCTGCCACAAATAAATATTTATTAAGTAACTAATTGGTACTGGGCCCTGGGGGAGCCCTCAGGGCCAAAAAGGGGAGTATTTACAATCTATGGAGGGGAGAGAGAATTAACTGTGAGATCTACAATGAAATTATGGGGGAAAAGGTCACAGCAGGAACTAAAGATAGAAAATATAGTTCACCAGAGACTAAAAGAGGGTGGGAGAGACTTCAAAAAGAAGGTGACATTTTAGCTGCTGAGTAGAATTTCACCTGGGGAGAGACCAAGAAGAAAAAAATAACGTGAATAAAGGTAAGGAGACTAAGAAATGTCAGGGCGTTTTAAAGCATATATACAGTACAGAATAGTTACAGACAGTGCTGAGGGCTAAAGAGAGAAAGGGAGTGATGGAAGCAGACAGTGATTGCCCCTATGTGACATTCTTGAGAATTTTGACTTTGTTTTGTACGTCATACAGATTTAACGGATGCTTTTAAGCCAGAAAGCAAACTTGAAACAGGGAACTTTGTTGTTGCTGTTTTGCATTTAATTATTGTTTTGTTTTATTTTGTATTTAACTAAAGTATTCCCAACTTAGTGCCAGGCACACAGGTGTATAGTAACTGCTCAATAAATATTTTTGGAATGACTTTTGAGAAGATGAGTTAAGAGACACGGTAAGATTTGGTTTCCGTGAATATAACAGAAGAATGGATTTGCATTCCTATGGGTTTCTCTAACTTTTGTTTTTTTTGGTTCCTTTAAAAGAAATTCTAACTTAAAAGAAAAAACTTCAATGTATCAGTAATTACTTAAAAGTAATGATATTAATACTTTCAGGAATTCATAAGGGAATTATGACAATGTTCACAAAAAATAAAAAACAAGGGAAAGCTATGTTATTAATAGAGTATCAAATATCAAATCATCAAATAATATTAATTTCTGGTTGAATAATCTTCAAAAATGTATGTGTGTGTGTGTGTGTGTGTGTTACCATTTTCAGGGAAAGTGAATGATGATATATAATTTTTTTAAAAACCTACATTTTTCTGTGATTGCTGTTCTCACATCTGAACTGGAAGCTTTATTTTTCAAATTCTGTGCCAATGTAAAAACATAATCAAGCTGAGGATGGCGCTGTTCTAAGTCAGCCTTTGTGATCTGTTAAGACAAAATGATTGTTAAAATAGGTTAATAAGCCATATGATAAAATAGTAACAAAGCAAAATTGGTGTGCTGACATCAAAGTTGTTGTTTTCCTCCTATAAGAGATAGTGATGCATCAGTGACGTAGCGGAGAAAGTGCAGGAATTGAAGTCAGAGGTCCTAGGTTCAAGTCTCAGCTCTCCCACTTATCACCTGGATCACCAGGCAAGGCACTTTACCTCTCTGTGGTTTTGTTGTTTTTTTTTTTTTTAAAGATTTATTGATTGATTGATTGATTGATTGCTATGTTGGGTCTTCGTTTCTGTGCTAGGGCTTTCTCTAGTTGCGGCGAGCGGGGGCCACTCTTCATCACGGTGCGCGGGCCTCTCACTATCATGGCCTCTCTTGTTGCGGAGCACAGGCTCCAGACGCGCAGGCTCAGCAGTTGTGGCTCACGGGCCTAACTGCTCCACGGCATGTGGGATCTTCCCAGACCAGGGCTCGAACCCGTGTCCCCTGCATTAGCAGACAGATTCTCAACCACTGCGCCACCAGGGAAGCCCTCTCTGTGTTTTTATTTTCACAAAAAGATATAATAAAATGCTTGCAGTTCAGCTATATCAACTCTGAGGAAATTAAACGAAGAAAATCTCTTTGAAAACTAAAAAGTGCTTTCAAAACATCAGCAGTGATTTCTGCAGCTGATGCTTTGCATATCTGTCCTACATCAGATATGAACATAAACTAATGGCATCTACAGGGATGGAGGTAAAGTATTAGAAAAATCCTAATTGGAATAACTGCAAATTAAATAATCTTAGACATGAAAAACTGCTGCTCTAGAAAGTTTGTGTCCCTTAGTACTAACAAATATGGGAGAAAAGTTAGCAATATCAGGAAAATGGTGTGTTTTAAGTATAGAACTAATAGCCATAAAGATTAGAAAACACAATTTCCAAAGATTCTCTCCCAGCTCTTCCTCTGTGAGTTCACTAATTTTTCAGATTTCAATTATTCCTACAGTGTCAAATATTATTTCTAAATGGCCTACTCACAACTTCTAATCCTGAATCGCAAAGAGACAGTTCAATGAATGCTGATCATTTCCTTCCAAATGGCATAAGGGCCTCTCAACACAGCATATTTGAAACTAAATCAATCAAACCCTCATCCACATTCCATTTCTTCTGTGCCTGATTTCTGCTAATTGCAATAGCATCATCTCAGCCCCTCGGCAAGGGCTCTTCTCCTTGTTTGAAGCATCTCGTGCACAATTCCCAGTCTTCTTACTCAAGCACAGCATTGTTATCAACAGTCTCCAGCCACAATTTAAAAAAGAGAAAGGGAAAAACAAGATGCTTGGCAACTGCTTACAGACTAAACGTCCGAAGAGCTTTGCGTGGTCTACAAGCTCCTTCACAATGTGAACTTGAGCTGCCTTTGCTCTCTTACTTCCCACTACACCTCTTTCCTGCACAATTCTTGACCCAATATCCTTCATGCTCCCCACCTCATGTCTTTATTCACCCTGGTCCTTATACCAGGAATGCCATTTATTTTGTCTCTAAATGTCAAAATCCCATGTAGTCTGCCTTCCTTCACTGTGGATGTAATCCCTTTCCTCATTCTGGCTCCCCCTTACAGGTGGCGTGTACCTGTCCCGCATCTTTTATTAGACTGTGCCTGGCCACACATGTTTTTAATATGGGAATAAAACTGATACCTACCTCACAAGATTATTAAAGTGAATGAAATAATACATGTAAAATACTCAGAAAAATACCTAGCATACATTAAGCACTTAATAAGAGTTAGCAAGAGCTGTTATTATTTCATGGTTCATTCCCAGTTTCTATCTGGTATATTCTTTTCAATATCCCTAGACAGCACACAGCCCAGTACCAAAAACACACTAAATGTGGAAAAAGAACTTTACAAATTGATATTAGATGGCATATGTATAGAAATAAAACTATAGTCAGGATATTCTCACTTATGATGTCAGCAATTAAACAAATAAGCTCATTATGAAATATAAATTGAAAAGGCGCTTCAACAAATTATTCTACATGACACTAGGCATTAAATGTAACACCAATTTACATTTATACTGATGTGGCTGGATTTACGATATCAGTTTTAGATCATAAAAATACAGTGACTCTACAGCTCACGTTGTTAAACCTGTTCTTACGAAAACAGCACAAATGCAAGAAAAGCTTTACTCGTCAGAGCTAGCCCAGGATGGCTGTTTGACAGGTCAAGAATTTTTTAAAGCTCATTCTCCCAGAGTTTAAGATAAACAAAAGTGATCCAAACAGATCTTGGTGTTTCCATGACAAGCCTTTACACTAGGTACCTACTTTCATTCGGGAGATTGTCTTATTGATCTCTTCTACATCCCCGACGGTGACAATGTTGGACTTCAGCATCTGGTCGATCAACGCCAGCCAGTCGGCCAGTTCTGTTATCGTTTTATCCAGATCAGCAGGAACTGAAATTTCTGAAGGACGAGGAGACGGAACAGGAATATCTGATGCAGATGATGCTAGCACCACCTTTTGGACACTGGGATGAGCTGAAATAAAAAACATAGCAAAGTATCAATAACACAGCAGGATAATCTGACTGTGGTGATGTAATGGTGACATGTATGTGTATTTATGTAAAACTTAGTTTAAGTAAAACAATTGAAAGAGGTTTTTATTTTTTAATACTGAAATGGCAATGGTATTTCCTGAAGTATCTATATGTCTTTGGTTGCCATAATGGCAATTAAACACACAGTCTCACCACATTCTAGGGCAGCAATAACTCAAAAGTAACTAACGCTGATATCAAGAGAAAATAAAATAAAAAGTACATCAACCATGAGAAAATTAGGAGTGTTATTTTATTTTGTCAAGATGTTTTTGCTTTAATTGTAAAGCCATTTTATTTGTAATTTTCTGTTCTTTTTCACTTCCCTTTACAACATGAGCATTAGTCATTTTTAATAAACATCACTGTGAACACCTATGTAATAATCTATGTATATAGTCTCTAACTTTTGGTTACCTCTTTTCCTACAGCTGGATACTTAGACTACTCCTGAACTTTTACTTTAAAAAAGAGCTTGCATATACGGTCAACTAATATTTGACAAGGGAGCCAAGAATATACAATGGAGAAAAGATAGCCTTTTCAATAAATGGTGCTAAGATAATTGAACATTCACACATAAAACAGTAAATTTGGACCCATGTCTTACACCACTCGCAAAAAACTAACTCAAAATGGATTAAAGACTTAAATGTAAGACCCGAAACCATGAAACTCCTAGAGGAAAACAGAGGAATAAAGCTCCTTGACCTGGGTCATGGTGTTGACTCTTTGAATACGCAACAAAATCAAAACTGAACAAGTGGGACTACATCAAACTAAAAAGCTGCTACACAGCAAAAGAAGCCATCAACACAACAAAGTGAAAAGACAACCTACACAGAATGGGAAAAAAAATATGTGCAAACCGTATATCTGATAAGGGGTTAGTATTGAAATGTATACATATAATTCAGACATAAGAAATGAGAAAATCCTGTCATTTTAGACACCATGGATGGACCTTGAAGGCATTATGCTAAGTAAGTCAGACAGAGAAAGACAAATACGTATGATCTCATATATGGTATCTAAAAAGAAAAAAAATTCATAGGAAAAGAGATCAATCAGACCTGTGGTTACCAGAGGTGAAGGGGGGGGGAGAGGAAATTGGAGAAAGGTGGTCAAAAGGTACAAACTTCCAGTTACAAGATAAACAAGTACCAAGGATGTAATGTACAACATGAAGACTATAGTTAACACTGCTGTATGATATATAGGACAGTTGTTGAGAGTAAATCCTATGAGTTCTCATCATAAGGAGAATTTTTTTTTCCTTTTTTCTTTTTTTAATTGTATCTATATGAGAAGATGATCCATTTATGGTAATCACTTCACAATACATGTAAATCAAACCATCATGCTGTATGCCTTAAACTTATACAGTGATGTGTGTCAATTATTTCTTAATAAAACTGGAAAAAAACTGGGTGTAAAGAAGCATAGAACTTAACACAGGTGCAGCTATAGCCATCTGTCAAGGATATTTAAATTCCTATCACAACACTGCGTCAGAGAACAAAAAGAATAATATTAAGGAAATTCAAAAAGAGTGCTTTTGCTCTTGGGCTTTGCCTACTTATCATCTTCTAAATGAGGTCTCTTGATATTCTTTTTAAAATTTCAATATCCTCTCAGCACACTTGATTTCCTCATTTGCTCCACAGCCAACCTCAGTGGCACAGTCTCTCTTACACTTCTCTATTTTTCTTCCAATAGACCATGTATTTCACTTATTTATTATGTGTATTTACTGATGAATCCCTGACACCTAGAACTATACCTGGCACATAGTAGGTGCTCAATAAATATTTGTTGAATTAAAAAAAAATTTGCAAAAGAAAAACAACAACAAAAACCAGAAAAAAAAAGAACTTGCAAGAAGTATCTTTTTGTGTATTCTTTACAGTTCTGATTGCCACCTTAGTAGAAATTTCCCAAAACAGAATTACTAGGTTAAAAAATGTGAAAAAATTTAATGTATCTACTACTGATTGCCAAATTGTTTTCCTTCAAAGTTGGAAATTTAGACTTCCAGCAGTGTGTGGAACTGATGAACATCCTGCATCCACACAAACAAAATTCTGTCTCTACGGATAAACACACATCTTTCACCATTGCTTCATTTCATGTCTTTTTGGTTACCAGTGAGGATAAATATTCTTCATGTTTGGTAATCAAATACGGTATAATTTACAACTGTAAGTGTTCTTTACCTGCTTCCTCATCAATTTGGATGAACTCTTTATGCAAGAAGGATAAACCCCGTCACATTGCTGAAAACAGTGTTTCTATTTTAGGATTTAATTTTTTTTCTTTTTAACATATAGATGTTAACAAAGTTCGGTTGAGCAAATCCATAAATCTGTCTTGGGGGACTGTTTTCTCAGAACTTACTCTTGTCTTCTCCGAAGATCTGATATATATTTTCTCTATATTTTTTGTTTGTATGTTTTTGTCTTATTTTGAACAGTGGGAGACTGGTAATTGTTTTTCTTTAGTTTTTATACAAGAGGTGGTTGAATTAATTATTAGATCTATCTAGACCCATTTTAGCATACGGTATATTAAATGAGGCTTAAATAATTTTCTAAAAAATGTAGTCAATCTGTAAATTCAGCACAATTAAAAAAAAAATCCCAACAGGTTTGTGTGTAACTTGACCAAATTATACATTCAAATTTTGATTTTAAAATTAATATAGGAAAGAAAAGGGCCAAGAACAGTCAAAACATTTTATTTTTGATAGTCATGCCCTACCAGATATTTAGTTGTATTACTCAGCTAATAATGAATGATTAACCTTGTGTATTACAGATCCAGACATTCAAACAGACCACTAGAAGAGAACAGCCACAGTGCGTAGGTGGCAAAGAAGCCTGACCTTGGCAGAGACTACATTATAGATCAATGAGGAGGAATTTACTGGTCAATAAATGATGCTGGGAAAAGTGGTGAGCCATGGCTGCAGCGGGAAGATGATGGGACAGATTTTGACCTCACATGCACCTTAGGAAAATTAATTTTCAGTGGAATTAAGGACCTGCATATGAAAACTAAAATTGTAAAATATAGAAGAATATCTTTATGACTTCAAAGTAATAAAGGATTTCTAAAATAAATCACAAGAAGGAAAGCTATTTAATAGATCATTAATGTTTAAGAATTCTGAAAATAGTACCACAAATAAAAAATTTAAAAGCCACAGATTAAGGGAGAAGGTATTTGCAATGCACATTCCAGACAAGGAATTAGTAACAAAAGTAGTTTTTTCAAACTCAAAAAACATCAACCAGCAATCCACAGAAGAGGAAATAAGAAAGACAATAAACATATTTTTAAAAGGCTCAAGCACACAGGTAATTGAGGAAACACAAATTAAAATGAAGTGCCCTATCTCCACAGGTCCTAGGTTCCAAATGTGATGTCTGGGGAGCTCTGGGTCCCTAGAGACCCTTCCACGGGGTGTGGATGCCAAAACTACGATCATCATCATAATAAGTTATTTGCCTCTTCCTGCTCATTCCTTCTCAAATGTAGAGTGGCGTTTTACTCAAGGCTACATGACATATGGTATCACAATAGAGCGAATGAAGAAGCAGATACAAGAATCCAGGTGTCTTCTCTTATGGCAGAAATTTAAAGATTTTCAAAAATGTAATGCCATATCACTTTTCTAAGTTTTTTTTGTTTTGGAAAATATACTTTCTTATGTTAATATCTTATAAAATATATTATTTTATTAACAGAATGTTTTTTATTATTGTTATTTTAACAAGTTAATAAACAAATAACTTTTGAAAGTTCTCAGTTTTACTTTCTAACTAGGTAAATATTGATAGACATAACTCACACAAACAAAAGGTCTTTGGGGGTAATCAATAATTTTAAAAAGCATACAGTGGTCCTGGGAATAAAATGTTGGAGTGCTGGAAACAATGTAGAACAATGAGAAGCCTCACATTCAGCTGGTGGAAGGGTAACCTGGAACAACTAGTCTAGGCAGCAGCTAGCAAAGTAAAGTTGCCCATATTCACCACGATCACCCCAGTGATTCACCACCATATACCCTAGAGAATACCTCATACATCATTCTGCCCAATCCTCACTGTCACTTTTCGTACTTTTAAAAAACTGAAAACAACCTAAATATTCATTCGTTGTTTCATCAAATATCTATTAAGAACCTACAACGTGCAAGGCACTTGACTAGATGCTACAGGTATGGGAATGTGTAAGACAAAGGCCTTGACCTCGCAGAGCTTGCATTCTGGTGAGGGTGAATGGATATACGTCACGAAGTAAAACCGATGCAAGAAGTTGGAGAGAAACAGGATGTATCTTGGAGAAAGACAGGATATATCTGACATATGGTGGTCAGGTCAGGAAAGGCCCATCTAAGAAGGGAATATCTGAGAAGAGAACTGAATGAAGTGTGTGAAACATGCAATATCTGAGGGAAGGACATTTGGGTAAGAAAGAAAGAAGAAAGAGCAAGCACAAAGGCCATAAATGGAAATGTTCTTGGCATGTTAGAAACAGCAAGAAGCCCAGTGTGTTTGAGGCAGAATGAACAAAGGAAAAAGTGATAAGAAATGGGATTACAGAGACAGGTAGCAGACAGGTCACACACGGTCTTCTGGACCAGGGTAAGACTGTAGAACTCACGTAACCTGTTTCTAAAGCATCCCTTAGCTGCTATCAGAAGAATAGATTATCGAGGAGTGGTAAGATAAGAATAGAATCAGGACAGCAAGTTAGGAGAATTGTTCACTTTAAAATGTCCCCAGAAAACTATTTTCCAGTGTCCTCACCTTGCCTCTTCCCTTGCCTCCAGCAGCATCTGGTTCTACTCTGGTCCCAGGAAAGGCTAAAAGTCTCACCTCCCATGAGAGGGAATGCCTTGCACACACTGGGCAGTGAAATATGTCTTGTGTTTAGAGAAGATGTTCTTTTCAAATGATTGAAAGCAGAATAAGAAATCACAACTGCATTGTGTTTTTAAATAAGTTTTTCTAATTCACATACAATGCTCGTAATCATAAAATTTTGTTATGTATAAAAAATTTTGTAAAGAACTAAACTGTATCTTACCAGCAATTCTTGTCTGAGCAACAGAACAGGGTTCCTGGATGCGTTCCTTCAGCGCACTAGGCACTTCTCTGCATACCTAGAGCATCAGGCCAAACAGAGAGAGAAGGATAGTATATAAATAAAGACGATTATATTTTCTGAAGAGGAAGCGTTCTTCTAAATGATAATGCCGCCGCTTTCCTCCCCCTCAATGCCTAAGCTTCTGTGTCCACTTTCACTAACTACTATGCACTGTAGTCTTGCTTGACCCCCAGCTCCACTAGCATCAAGAATGTCATCCAGTCCTTAACTGCCTTGCCCCTTTGCAACATTTAATGCTACCACTCCCTCTCCCTTGAATTTTGTTAATATTCTACAATCTTGATTTTACTCCCACCTCTCTGACTGATCTTCTAAGTGCCCTTCCCCAGCTCATTTTCCTCTGCCCATCCACCAAATACCAACATTCTACAGGGTAGGTTTTTTTGGTCTTCTAACCCTCGATACTGGCCTCTCTCCCTGGGTCCTGGTTTCTAATGGTTTCACTTATCACGTGGAGTTTTAAGAGGCTGAAGACTCCCCAAAACGTATCTTCAGTCCAGCTCTCCCTGTCAACTGTACATTCAGACGTGCCCAAATATGGATTCATCATCTGCCTCCTTGACACTCTCTTCACAAAGTTGTCTAATGACTCTAACTATTTTCCCAGATCAGTTACCCTGATCTGGATGGTGGGCTTTGCTCAGAGGGGTTACTTGATGTCCTGATGTCCTAAGCATATCCATCCTTGGGTTCGCTCCATCCACCTCTGTGGTGCAGCTATAGTGATCTTTCAAAATGTAACTTGTTTAAAACCCATCAACAGTTTCCCACTGCTTTCAAGGTGGTGAAATAGCCTCAAGACGGAACTCGAATTCCTTGTGATGCATGGTGAGGCCCCTAGGTCTCTGCAAGCATCTCTTGTCCTTCCAATTCATATTGAGCTACTTCCAGGACCCAGATTCACTCTCTGTCCCCTCTAGACCCTTTCACTTACTGCTTCTTTTCCCTGCAATGCCTTTTCCTCCATTCTCCATCTGACCAATACTCATTCATCTTTTATCATCTTAGCTTGGATATGATCTCCACAAAATCTTCCATGGTTATCGCCCAAAGCCAGATAGGTGCCCCACCTTTATGTCCCCATGGATACCTCTTTGTTATAATTGCTTATCTACTTGTCTCACCCACAATAAGCTCTTTGGGTTAGAAGCATTTTCATGCTCTTTACTGTATTCCTAGCTCTTAAAACGGTGCCTGGCATAAAATGAGAGTCCAGTAAAAACCTATTAAGTGAATGAATAAAAGCATGAATGAATGAAATATCTCAGATTAGTATTTCTTAAAATGTGTTTGTTGAAATTCTCTACAGAGTAAGCATTGCTTGGTCTCAGACATTCGTAATTCACATAATTAGTGTAAAATCTGTGTGAAGTCCTGTGATAAAGGAAGGTTTGGCTCCATCTAACATCGTTCTCCCAAAGTGACTACCATACCCTATTCTACACAATACCCACTGACATCCTCTGTGTTAAATAAATGCATGTGCTCTGATTGATTATGCACAAGCTGAGTCTGGCATGTTTGACACGGGGCCAACAAGCCTGGAAAGCAGCACAGGGAGAGAGAGTAGCAGATGAAGTCAGAGAGATAACAGGAAGCCAGAACATGATGAACCTAATAAGTCACAGTAAGGACTTTGGCCTTTACTCTGAATGTGATGGAATACCATTAGTGGGCTTTGTTCAGGGGAGTTACTTAAACTGAGTTATGTTTTAACAAATACTTTGGCTGCTTTCCTGAGAAGAGACCGACAAAGGGAAAAGGAGGAAACAGGAAGACTAGTGAAGTGGCCACTGTAGGAATCATACAACAAGAGATGACGGCGGCTTGAAACAACTTAGTGGCCATGGGGTAGTGAGAAATAGTCAAATTTATGAAATTTCGCAAACCTAAGAAAAGCCGAAAGAATTGCCCAGGGAACACCCATGTGCCACTCAATATGTACAATTGTTAAAATTTTGCTGTATTTGCCTTATCATGTATCTAGTCATCTAGCCATCCATTCAAACCGTCCATCAAAGAGACAGGCATTTTGAAGGAGAAGCTGATGATAGTGACTCCAAGGTTTACGTGTTTGTTTGTTTTTAATTGAGATATAATTCACATGTCATAAGACTGAGTCCAGGGTTTTTGGCATAAAACACAATAAGGATGTAATTACCAGTAACTGAGGTGGGAGAGGTGTACTAAGGCACAGGAGGGAGGTGGAGATCAGGAGTCTGACTTTGTATGTCAGTCTGAGATACCTATTAGACACTGAAGTGGAGATGCCGAGCAGGGAGCTGTGATGAAGTCTAGAGTAATGAGAGAGTCCAGGCCAGAGATACAGATGTGTGAGTCATCAATCACAGTAACTCATCAGGACGGTAATTCTCAAGCAGAGAGGCTAGATCAATAAAGCACCTAAATCATTAGATATAGAATGAGTGCTATCATTTTAAAAGGATAGAGAGGGAGGAAAATGACTGATATGGGACCTATCCAAACCAGGGCAGAAACATATCCATTCAATGTCCCAGACAGACCTCACACTCTATTATGGTATGTACCCAAGCCAAAATATATAGAAATCTATTACTTTATCTACCTCTGTTTCAACTGCAAAAAAAGTAACAGTATGAGAGAAAGGACTTTATCTTAGTCATATTTGTAGCCACATACCATTACATCCCACGTGGAACCTAGTAAATACATGTTGAATGAATAAAATCATTAAAAATAAATCTACGGGGGCTTCCCTGGTGGGGCAGTGGTTGAGAATCTGCCTGCCAATGCAGGGGACACAGGTTCGAACCCTGGTCTGGGAAGATCCCACATGCCGCGGAGCGACTAGGCCCGTGAGCCACAATTACTGAGCCTGCGCGTCTGGAGCCTGTGCTCCGCAACAAGAGAGGCCGCGATAGTGAGAGGCCCGCGCACCGCGATGAAGAGTGGCCCCCTCTTGCCACAACTAGAGAAAGCCCTCGCACAGAAACGAAGACCCAACACAGCCATAAATAAATAAATATAAATAAATAAATAAATAAATCTACGTATGTGAAAAGTCACGTGCAACATCACAAAGTTATTTTAATGCTTTCATTTTCAGAGTATAATTATTAGCATTTTATTGCCTAATTCTAATATATACTCATTATTTAATATAGTATATAATGTACAAATCTCCTAGGCCAAAAAAATTCCATGTAAAATAAGTATTCTTTGAGAACATATGCTTCCATCCATGACAGATGAAAAAAATATAATTATCAATATTAGTAAGCATTAATAAAATGTGCCCATATTGGGGTATACTTAAAAGTAAAACAGTTGCCTGATTCCACTTCTTTAACAACAAAATCAGTAAACATGAGAAAGGTGTCACAGTAATTCTTAACACACACCTTATTCCATGTCGAATTTACAGTTCTTAAGCTTTCTGAAATTTTTTCTCTTTCATGTAAACTCAGACTTTTATCTGAAAGCATTTCTAATTCAGTTCTATTCAGCCATTTGAGTTTTTCAGCTTGATCATCCATCTCCTGGATTAAGTCCTAAAGGAGTCAGAAGAGAGGTATGGTTAAAAGGTGGTCATACCAGGAAAAGATCAAGAACTGTATTAGGAATCTCTTTGGGAAATACAGCAAGTCCCCTACATACGAACCTTCAAGTTGCGAACTTGCAAAGATGCGAACATGCATGCCAGCCCCTATATGCCAGCTGTTGCACGGTACTACTGTACTTTTCAAGGTACTGTACCGTAAAGATTAAAAATGTTTTCTTTATTTTTTGTGTTTGTTTTTTATGTACATGTTATCTGTGTGAAAAGTATTATAAACCTATTACAGTACAGTATTATATAGCCAATTGTGCTAGTCGGGTACCTAGGCTAACTTTGTTGGACTTACAAACAAATTGGACTTAACAAACGCGCTCTCGGAACAGAACTCCTTCGTATGTCAGCAACTTACTGTACTCCTATAAATGAGGACCTTTCATTTCTTAAATGGAAAATAAACTTCTAAGAAGCCTGAACTTATCTTAACAAACTGTAACTAATTTGGGAATGACCTCCCACCTTCAGTGTGCATTGTGTGTACATGAACTGCTACCCCTGACCCCCTGTCTCTTAATAGAGTCATATTATATCATATTTACATTGACAACTTAACATTCTGTTCTTTGCTAATAAAATGATGTCTATTCTAATGAAAGGCCAAAAAAACCCCAGAAACAACAGGAGCATTTTATGCATGCATCTCTACCTTATCTCTACCTACCCTAATATACTGTCCCATCCCCTGTGACTGCCCCCAAATTGTTTATCAAAGGCATATTCCAAGAAAACTATTGAAATTTTTAGATAAGACAGGAGCACGTTTGTTAGATATTTGTCACATTTTGAAAAGGAAACTTAATAATTGTTTGCCATGTATTTTTCATCAATATTAAAAGTTTCTTTCCCACAATACCTCAATCATACTCCTTTAGAAAAAATCTCTTATCAGATTAGTGGGTATCCTTTTAGGTATACTTTGTTGCACGCAGATGTGTGTATCCACACTCACACACAATTTCTTTTTGTTTAGTAAAAATGTGAGCACATTATGCTTATTGTTCTACTACAAGTACTTTAATTCTTAACACAAAAATATAAAATTTGTGGATATAAAAATGTATGGATATTTGGGTATATTAACATATCTATATATCTTTATGTATTTTTATATGTTGTATATCTATACAACTATAAACAATTCTTGTTGGTTGCAGATCAACAAAGAAAATTTGATTAATACAACCGTGATGCTAAGTCCATAGTAAGCTGCAGTGAGTTACTCTCAACTCACTTTGAGTCTTCTTGTAGGACTCGGTTTTATGGATAGGAATCAGTAATTATCTTCTAAGTCCAAAAGCAAAAAACTATACTTCACAGCATTATTATATTCTAAAATGATGACGTCTGTTTAAAATATTCCAAAAAACCTTTGGTCCAATACTGAGACCACATGACATTACTTTTACGTGTGTGAAGCCTTACCGCTGCAAGAATAAAATGACAGCTGCTCTTTAAAATTAAAAAAAAAAAAAAAGATATTCCTCTTTAAAGTTCACCACATTTACCACAAAGTACAAAGTTTCTTCCCCTTTTCTTCTTCAGTCATGCAGTATCTTATCTGCAGTGAAAATATTCATGCATCAAAAAACACTGGCAAATATAGAGACAAATAAACCACTTACTGTTAATTCTTGCAGGTTTTCTTCCAGCTCAGTGGTTGATCTTTTTTGCACAGCATTCTCGGCCTTTGTTAACCAACAGATAATCTCATCTAGTCTTTTTCTATAATCCATCACCTGCTTACTTTCTCCTTTTAACCTAAAAGATTATATTATTGAAAAATACTGAGAAAAATTATCCAATTAACTAGAACATTATATATTTGCATTAGATATTCTGACTAAATATGTCACACACACAAAACAATTATTTTAATATGTATTATTTTAATATGTATTCGTAAATGAGTGTTAATAGTAATACATACGTTCTGCAATACCAAAGATTATTTGCAAACATAAGAATAAGATCTCTTCCTTCATTAAATTAAAAAACATTAAAACTAAATAATGTTGTCTTCTCTCATCGTGAAAAACTATATAGAAATTTAATACAAAGGACCTATTTTAAGCTAGATACCACTGTACAACATAATGGAGGTTTTAAAAAGAAAACATGAAAAATGTCTTTATCTAAAATAATTAAGGAAAAATACATAATTCTTTATGAGTACTCCATGGAGATAGAAAAGTATCATTATATGACATATTATTCACATTAGGTTGCAACTATTACTCTACTTTATTCATAGGAAAGAAAGAACAAGAACAAGGCAAGATACTGAGAATGGGAAATTTTTACAAATATTCAGAAAGACAAGAAAAAATAGAAATTTGATTAGCTCATTAAAATAAGTATTATATTTGAATATAGCACCAAGTTATTAAAAAAGATCTAGAAAAAACAAAGCCAAAGTTTTAAAGGCTGTAAGGAAACAAATAGTCATATGAATATTAAAAAAAAACCTGCCTCAATTACAACTTTTTAATGTTATAAGAATAACATTTATAATTATATAAACCATCTGTCAAAAGATGAGAATATGACTAGAACTCATATGACAAACAAGATTATGTATTTTTAAGAAGGAGTTTGAAAGCTATTTAGAGCTTGGTGGTGGTATCATTTTTATAGCTGCTGCTATTAGCTGCTGGTTTAAAAATAGAAAGCAATTTTTTAAATGAATTACACTATGTCATCCCTAATAAGAATGTACATTTTTTATGGCTATGACTTTTTCTTTTTAATCACAAATAAACCTAACATAATGATACTATATATATATATATATAGAATAAAATGCTAAATAAATCTTATATATTTAATAGAGAGCAATATTTGAAGGAGAGTATTTTAATGTTTAAAAAACTGATAAGGGAAAGGGGGGAGGAATAAATTAGGAGTTTGGGATTAACATATACACAATACTATATATAAAATAGATAACCAACAAGGACCTATTGTATAGCACAGGGAACTATACTCAATATTTTGTAATAACCTATAAGGGAAAAGAATCTATCGATAAAAAAGAATATATATATATAAACTGAATCACTTTGTGGCACACCTGAGACTCACACAACACAACATTGTAAATAAACTATACTTCAATTTAAAAAAAAAATTAATGACAATCACTACAAAATCACAAGTTTTCATTTTTAAGTATCCATCAGGAGAGAACACTGTTTCAAGATTTAAATAAATAAATAAATAAAGCAATAGTACGAATTGTTTAGACTACCAGTACCAAAACAGGTAATTTACCCTCTGTATGGAAGAGTCTTTAAATAACAACTTTGGAAACAACTCAAATACTACTATAGACCTTGTGTTTCAAAAAAAAAGAGTTGTAATTTAAATTTCCAATGTTTCATAATCATGACTAATTTAGTATTTTGAAAATATATCTACGAAGAAAACTAACATTATCAAGTAATTTCAATAAGACATGTTTGAGTCACACAAAATTTTCATCTACAAACTAGCTAAATATAATCTACATTTTAAATGTTATCACTAAGTAAAAACAAGTTATAAATTCATGTTCAAACAGTAGATAACAATTGCTCATTAAGGAGTAACACCATAAGTTGCTGAACTGTGTAAATATTTAATGACTGGCACTCAATAAAAAAATAAATTGAGCTGTGTGTTGTTTCTCAGTGACTGATAACAGTACACATAATAAGCCCATAACATTGCAAGGTGGTCCCAATTTGAGATAAATTACAACCTGAAGTAAAGTTAAACATGACTTTATGAAAACAAATATTGTTTTAGTTAAAATACAAGATGCTGGAGAAGAGATTCATTATTCTTTTCTCTTCCAAAAAAATGAGTAAAACATGTATTAGCTTCACCTTGTTAGTCCCAGGAGCAATAATTACCACATTCCACAGAGATCCATTTGAAATTGATTAGGGGAATTCCTGCAGTTATTGTTAATACTACGCCAGCAGGTACATCTTTTTCCTTAAGAAGACCTGAGAGATAGATCATTTTCAAGCTAGAAGGACTCTCCCTGCTGACTCACTAGCATGGCACATAAATCCTATGGGACCTCAGCTTCCAATCCTGCCCCTGGTCCCCTGAAGCCTCTTCACCATCCAACCTTCACAGATTTCTTACCTGGCCATACTATTTAATGCCTCCCACCTTGTCTGTTCTGTGCCTTTTCCCTACAAGACCATCTGTAAGGGGAATTTATGGAGAATTGCTGTAAATGCTTCAAAACCAGCTTCAGGATCCCTCCCCTGCGATGCCCCAATTCCACAATCCATCACCCCTGTGTCTGTGACAACTCTCTATCTTCTTAATAAATGTGTCATTTAACCACATCAGATCATTTTTTCCTTTAAACATTTTCTTCATCTTAGTCTCTCTGAGTTCCTTAGTCGTTCATGTTTACTACGAATAGTCAGGGAATAACACTTTTTACAAACACCGTCTCCTTTAGTCTTCATGACACTCCTCTAAGAAGATATCCTAGTTTTCATTCACAGGGGAGGAAACTTGGCCAGCAAACTCTGAGGTCTTCCCAAGTTTTACAGGCATAGTATTTGAGAGCATAAGTTAGCACTGTCACTAATTTTCTGTGAGACCCTAGACAAGTTACTTAACCTCTCCTCTCTGAGCCTCAGTTTCCAAAGCCGTACAATGGGTCTAAATAGTCCCCTCAGAGAGTAGTTGTGACGATTAAATGAGGCCAAACCCTGTCTCTTCCACATGGCAACCTCTCAACCAAGACACACAAACTATGATTTGACTCCTACCAAAACACATGAAATAACAGATGATGTTATTTTATAAAAAGCAGCCATTAGCCAAATATTCAAAGTTCAATATTTTATGTCATACTATATACCTGATAAAGTATTAGATTAGCCATTAACATAACAATAGCTTATCACTAAAATAATACATCATCTACACAGTTAAAATTAGCAGGAAAAAAATTACCTGGGGCTTTTTAACCCAAAACTATCATTAACCCACCCTTCCCAAAAAAAGGCCATTAATGAGATGAAATGTATTAAGTAGGAATCATCTATTAAGACTTGATTGTCTCAAAACATAACTTCAAATAACTGTATAGTAATATATAAAATAATATGTGTAATGTTGAGTATTATATTCACTGGTAATCAAACGTGTTTGTAATCAGAAGACACCCTAATAAAATCTGGGGCACTGTAACATAATCTGACATAAAAACGCACAATAATACATTATATTTATTATGTCACATAAATGAGGAACTGTACTATGTACTCAGCACTGACATATAAGGATATAGGACACCCTTAGACACCAAGAACTACCGAGTGAGAGGGATTAGTCATGAAGACCCCGAGGCCCAGTCAGGAAACGAGTGAGGGAGAGGCCTGACCCTGAATCCAGATCTTCAGACTGGGAGTCCAGGGTGTTCCTCCGCCTACTTCAAGTTTCTGCCACATAGTCGCCATATCATAATAAACAGGAAAAAGAGAAATAAAGGTTTTTTTGACATGTATGATATCTGAGTAGAAAAGTAAGACTACAGACAGCCTAAAGACACAGAAAGAGACAATGTCCTAACAATACAGAACATGGACATTGGAGGTCTTAAATGTCAATGAAACTCCTACTGTATTAACATCAGACAATAAAAGGACCTGGAACTCATTGGGTCGTATCTCAAAAGGCTCTGCCCAAATACCTTCACCCCGTGCCCTCGAATTATCACGGCCAAATCACCTTGGCCGCCGATCCTTCACTTCTGCAGCGATCGCACCCCAGCGTTGGTTTAAACCTGCCAGCTTGTCCTTCAAGAAGCTTCCATCTGTCGGGGAGAGTTTCTGTACAATCCCATCCCCGGTTCTGTTTAGTGCTGCAAAACTGGGCTGGTGGTTGCCAATGCCCTCCTCGAGCTCCTGTGACAGAGAACAACTCAAGATTAACTCCACTTCTACACTAAACTGTTCTGAGGTAATGAACCCACCCAGGTACCATTGGTGTGGTGTCAACTTAAGTGTTAGAGAAACAAAGCCCTGGAAGGATATTTTACGTATATGAAAAAGGCATTTTTAACACTTCAATTACATTTCATTGAACACATTAAATGAAATCTATTTTGAAATCTAACCCACTCTCATGAATGTCATCAGACAAAATAGAGTGGAAGAGGACAGCCTAATAACATAAATCACTGCTGTTTACATTGATGCATAAGCATCAATCATGTTTGATTGAAGTGAATTGCCTATCTTCTATACACGTGCTTGAAAGTGTCCCTTAAAAAATTTTTAAACCCTCTAACCCTATATACCACTACGTCCTACCATATATAAGTAACCCTCAATGTGCATTTTACTGAGACATTGCTTCACTGGTCTGTAAATTTTTAAGCAACGGATTAAGAAAGGATATTTTAAAGTCAAATTTAAGCACTTCTCTGTAACTCTAAAAATAAGAAAAAATTCATTAACATATTTATGAGAAAAATAAAAGCATTTTCTAACTCCTCAGAAGCCTTCTACATAAAATATATTTTAAAAATTTAATAAAAGAGAAAATATTTTCAACAATGGTAAATTGAAATTTTGCTTGCTTTCAACCATTATTTTTAACGACCCATTATTATCAGCAGAACTGATTTAGCTATTGTGTTATATTTTCCCAAGACTGGATTAGACTTACATGAGCAGCTGTCCTGATATAGCTCAAGAATAATTTACTTTTATGATAATGATCAATGATACAAAGAAAATTAAGACGCCTAAGTGTTTAAGTATAGAAAATAGAGGCGAGGTATGCAGATATCGTTCTGGCCTTGACGTAGTCTTGAGTACAAAATTTTACAAGTATTGTTCTAAACATAAAATTTTAAAAATAAAATTGTTTTTCACATATTCCACTAAAGAGTATTTTTTTATTTAAATGTCTTTAAAATCCTAATTAAAAATTGAAATAACCATTTTCTCTTAAACCTTTAAAACTGGAAACTAGAACTGGAACAAAAATTACAGATTGTCTGTATACTCCTGAAAAATTAATATAGTGAGCCCTTACTTTCGAAATCTGTCTTAAATGGCGCATACTAAATAAATATGCCACCTTTTTTAGCAGATCCTCATCCTCCGACAGAAAGCACTCACCTGCTGATGTATCCTGGCTCTCTCTAAGTCCAGGCCACCATCTGGAGCAAAAGCATCAGCCAGCAACTCTTCAGCTTCCGTTATCCACTGAGTGAGGTCATTAAGGTCACAGTGGAACTGTCTCCATTCTTCCACAGCCCTATCGAAATAACTAGAGGACAACAAACAAAATAAAATAGGTTTCCAAACTTTCCAGGACCGTCTAGAAGCAATTTTCTAAAATGAAAATTCAAATCTCATTTAAACTGAAAGCCTCAAATGAGTGAATTCACAGCTCACTGCTCTGTAAGACCAGTTTCCGTAGTGGATTACAGTTAATGATTCCTCTTAGAGAAACATGCATCATACCAAGAGCAAAGCAATCTGCATACACCACCCCGCCCCCCATATTCATGCACACATACACACACACTAGGCAGCGTTTTAACTGAAAAGACAGCCTTCTCTGGCTTGGCAAATCAAGATAGATTAGCTGCAGGCATGTTAACCCACCCAACTTTAAACACTTAACATTTCAAACACCATGAAGTGTAAAACATGATTAATTACTCTATTCCCTTAGGAAAAAAAATAGCATTTTACTTCCAAAACACTTAGTTCCCAGCTAGAACAAAACCCAAAAGGCCAAAACACTTTAAAATTTCCTTGCAGTATACTGTTGGTGGGAATGTAAATTGATACAGCCACTATGGAAAACAGTATGGAGGGTCTTTAAAAAACTAAAAATAGAACTACCACACGACCCAGCAATCCCACTACTGGGCATATACCTGGAAAAAACCATAATTCAAAAAGAGTCATGTACCACCATGTTCATTGCAGCTCTGTTTACAATAGCCAGGACATGGAAGCAACCTAAGTGTCCATCGACAGATGAATGCATAAAGATGTGGCACATATATACAATGGAATATTACTCAGCCATAAAAAGAAACGAAATTGAGTTATTTGTAGTGAGGTGGATGGACCTAGAGTCTGTCACACAGAGTGAAGTAAGTCAGAAAGAGAAAAACAAATACCATATGCTAACACATACACATGGAATCTAAAAAAAAAAAAAAAAGGTTCTGAAGAACCTAGGGGCAGGACAGGAATAAAGACACAGACGTAGAGAATGGACTTGAGGAAACAGGGAGGGGGAAGGGTAAGCTGGGACGAAGTAAGAGAGTGGCATGGACTTATATATACTACCAAATGTAAAATAAATAGCTAGTGGGAAGCAGCTGCATAGCACAGGGAGATCAGCTCGGTGCTCTGTGACCACCTAGAGGGGTGGGATAGGGAGGGTGGGAGGGAGACGCAAGAGGGAGGAGATATGGGGATATATGTATATGTATAGCTGATTCACTTTGTTATAAAGTAGAAACTAACACACCATTGTAAAGCAATTATACTACAATAAAGATGTTAAAAAAAAAATTTCCTTGCAGTCTATTATCTCTGTGTTATGGACTAAATTGCATCCCCCAAAATTCATATGTTGAAGCCCAAACCCCCAACATGACTATATTGGAGACAGGGTGTTTAGGGAGGTAATTAAGGTTAAATGAGGTCATGTGGGTCATTAATCCCATAGGACTGCTGTCCTAATAAGAGGGAGAGACACCAGAGATATCTCTCTCTATGTCTGCCTCTTTCTGCCTCTCTGTCTCTCTCTCTCTTTGCAAGAGCACAGAGGAAAGGCCATGTAAGGTAAGGATACAGTGAGAAGGTGGCCATCTGCAAGCCAGTAAGAGAAGCCTCACCAGAAACTAACTCTTCCGGTATCAGCCTCCAGAACTGACAGAAAATAAATGTCTGTTGTTTAAGCCACCTTGTCTGTGGTATCTTATTATGGCTGCCCTAGCAGACTAACATACTCTGTGCAGGGACTAATCCAGTGTGTCCCATTGACCTGAACACAGCACAGGATGGGAGTGCCTGCAAAGCTCAGGTTAGGCAATGAAACAAAGACTATCAAGACTTCTATTCAAACATAACTCCTTTAGAAATGAGATAAAAGTCAAACTCCAGTGCTTGTCATATTTGGAACAAATAAGTGTAAAAAAGAAAAGCTCTGTTGGATTGGGATCCTAAAGAATTTCCCTCTGCCTCTTTGTTTAGAGTAGTTGTACCAGGAGAAGTTTAGAAGAGATCTCTGAAATTTTAATGAGTCTACTAAAATGTTTATATAATAAAAAGGTAATATTATTTTAAAAAATAATAAAATGGTCCCTGACATCGCTAACTCCTAAATAATCTTTGTTTCCTTCTTCCATGAAAATCACTGAATAAAAATTCCATTAATATTTGTTGACTGCCCACAGGGAAGCAATGTTCTATTGGGCATAATGAAAATAAGAGCACTTCAAACAAAACACTAAGAGACTATATTAAGACAATCTTCATTAGTCGGCACTCAATAAATATTCATTAAATGAATGGTGCACGGATAGATAGGTATAGGTATACATAGGTAGGTGGATGGGTGAAGTCTTCTATGATGAAACTGAGTTTCAAACACTTTTTAAATGATGGAAAAAGAATGACTGATTAAATTAAGAAGGAAAACTATTCCTGGTAAAAGATGGAATTCTGAGTAAGAATCAGAAAGCTGGGAAGGTAAAGAAGGTAAAGGAAGTTTTAATCAAGTTTATGTGAAATGAGTGAAGAAAACTTGTTTTTGAGCAGTACGTATAAGGTACTAGAAATTAGGCCAACTGGAGAACACTGTTAAAAAGCTTCTAAGGTCAAGATGAGAAGTCTGAACTTTGTCCACACAGCAGTGAGGGGCACGAAGACGATACAGAGGATAAATATCTGGGAAGACATTCTTAGGAGAGAAGATACACAAAGATCCAAGGATCTAAGATGAGAAGGAAGAAATATAACTGGCTTATTTCTCCACTGTTCCACTGTTTGTCTAAGATGGTTCTAAAATTACTTATTAAGGAAACATATGAAAGCTAATGCCATGAACCATTACAAAAGAGGCATAAGGGACTTCTCAAAGAAAGATACCTGTTTATTTTCATGGTAGTTATCTTTTACCACAGGCCAACAATACTTAAAAAATTTTATAAGCAAAACAGCACAGAGACCTGGCATAGACAAATGACTTGGTGGTCACCCAGGTGTGATTATGACTGATAACGGTTATGAAACCATGAAAGCACAGGATATTTGCCATTGCCTCGATGTTCTATGAAAAGAAAAGAATAGAAAGGAGTGCTCACTTACTCCTTGTAAAAGTGGGCACATAGGAATGGGGAAAAATAAACATTTTAGGATAGGTTACCAAGGTTGCAAGAGAAAAACTAAACAAAAATTAGGAATAAGAATAAGAACATAATCAACTAATGCATCCAAGTGCTGGGCTAAAGAAAATAAGAGCGACAACCTCCTAGCAAATGAAATCTAGTAAACACAGAAAACAAAATAATAAAATAAAAATGTGATAGAGAAGACTTTTCTAACATAAGAGAATACTGTTCTGTGCTCAATTAAAAAAAAACTATGGAATATTTTCTAAAAAGTTAAAATTTTTATAATCAAGTAAATGGCATGAATATCTGCAATCAACGTTACTAATCATAACGTTCTTGAAATTCTGCCACATTAGCCAGATGCATATATGCAAATAGGATAATTGAAAAAAGGAAGAAAAGTTATCATTATATACAAATGATGTGTCAGTATACTAAGAAAGGCCAAGAAAATCAAATTTATACCCATACTCACAGGCATACACTCACACACGTGTGCGTGCACACACACACACACGCACAAACACACGCAGTGCAGAAAATGCAGAAATAAGCTACCATACATCAACTCTACACTAACCAACAATAAGAAAAGCACAAAACTACCAAGTAATAGTCCTGGGGAGAAAAATGCAGACAAATCTTCAAAACCTTACTGAGGACACAGAAAAGGACCCAAATGAGTGAAATACTACATTTCAAATTCATCATTTTTTCAAAAATTGATTGAGATGACTAAAATTTTACTGGAAGAATAAATATAGAAAAAGAATATGAATTTTAATGTTAGAATAATTAGAGAAAATTTACTGTGGTAGATGAAAAAATTAATAATGCTTTAAAAATGAAAGTGTTATGGTATTAGACTAAAACTAATGGTGAGAGAAGGCAGAATTAGCAAAATTAAATAAATATGAAGTTGAAATGCCTTTAAGTTTATGGTAAAGGAAGTATCACCAACAATAATGGAGAGTTAAATTATTCAGCAAAAAATATAGAGAAAACTGGTTGTTTATTTAAGAAAAACATGGCAAAACAGAACAGATTAGTGTTTCTTAACTCAGGCTGCATAAAAAAGTGAGCTGGGGAGTGTTTAAAAAGTAGGGATGCATGGCCCCTACTCTTGCTACTAAAGAGTTGCTATTTACAGACATAGAGAACAGACTTGTGGTTGTCAAGGGGCAAGGGGGGGAGGGACGGATTGAGAGTTTGGGATTAGCAGATGCAAACAATTATATATAGAATGGATAAACAACAAGGTACTACTTTATAGCACAGGGAACTATACTGCTAATGGAAAAGAATTTTTAAAAAAGAGTTGGTGTATAGAACCACCAAACTGGAGGCTTAAAACAAAATACACATCAAAATAAAATTCAGATGGTTTAGTTTTTACATGTAAATTTTAAATCAAGCAAAATTGTTTTAAATATATATAAATATTTAATTACTCTCACAATGAAAAGGTAATTTATATGCATATAAACAAAATGAAATTACAAAGGAAAAGACATAAGATATAATTATAGAAAATTTAAATTTCTATATGTCAAAAAACACCATTAACAAAGATAAAGGGTACATGGAAAGCTGTGAGTAATTAAGCAATGAACAAAAAATATGAATGGCTAATATTCTTAATATAGAAAAAAGCTTTTGCAAATTAAGAAGTAAATAATAATACTATGATAGAAAAATAAGCACAGAACATGACCTACCCATTAACAGAAGAAATAACACTGGTGCCAATAAACATATGTAAAAATATTGAAATTTTGCTGATAATCAAAGAAATGAAAATCATATTGAGATGCAATCCATCACTATACAATTGGCAAAGGTCTAAAAAAAAATCTGTCAATGTTAACAAGGGTTCAGTAAGAAGGACACTTTCACATATGCTGTTGGCAGAGGTATAACGACCAATACTGTGATACAATCTAGAGCCTTAAAATGTTATTATTTTTTAACAAATTAGCCTTCATCTAATAATCAAGTCTAATTAAAGTCAGAAGTATGCATAAAGCTGTATGTAAGAGGATATTCTCTAAATGTACAGAGAAGTTTTTAAAAATCCATACAAAGAAATACACTAAAAGATTATTAAAAGTTATCTTTCCAAGGATTGTATAATCACGTGAAATATGTAAGCTAAAACAAAAAAAGAAGATGAAGAGCACCATGCCTATTTTTGTGTGTATGTCTCTAAGGTTTTCTGGTATATTTTTCTGTGTTAACATTACTCTTACACTGTAATTTATATTGAGCTATTTCACATCATATTTGACTTTCCATACATACACAGCTACCATCAAAAGTCTTACCAATTTTTGTTTCTACCTGTTAATAGGCCTGGTCAAAAACTAGAAAGAAAGAGGCTCAAAAACATTCTATTAAACAGAAGGTTATTTTTTTTAAAAAGGCTT
Organism: Balaenoptera musculus; assembly: GCF_009873245.2. NCBI lineage: Eukaryota > Metazoa > Chordata > Mammalia > Artiodactyla > Balaenopteridae > Balaenoptera > Balaenoptera musculus. Next base: position 21,004,646 of record NC_045796.1, read on the forward strand.
TGGGGTTATATATGGATTCCAATTATCTGTAGCTGTCTCTGCTCTTCACTCACATTAATCATCAAGTGTGTGGAGAAACTGAACATTACTGAAAATCCTTTTCAAGATTTTTAAAGAAAATGGACACTATTCGGATACTAAAAATTAAAGGTGCTTCCTTTTCTCCATTGTATATGCTTGCTTTCTTTGGCGTAGATTAATTGTATGTGCGTGGGTTTATTTCTGGGCTCTCTATTCCATACCATTGATCTAAATGTCTTTTTCTGCCAGTACCATACTGTAATGATTACTATAGCTTTGTAATATAGTTTGAAGTCAGAGACCATGATACCTCCAGCTTTGTTCTTCTTTCACAAGACTGCTTTGGCTATTCGGGGTCTTTTGTGGTTCCATACAAATATTAGCATTCTGTGTTCTAGTTCTGTGAAAAATACCATGGGTGTTTTGACAGAGATTACACCGAATCTGTAGATTGCTATGGGTAGTATGGACATTTAACAATATTAATTCTTCCAATCCATGAACACAGTATACCTTTCCATTTATTTGTGTTGTCTTCACTTTCTTTTATCAATGTCATATAGTTTCCAGAGTACAGGTCTTTCACCTCCTTGGTTAAATTTATTCTTAGGTATTTCATTCTTTTAGATGCAAAAGGATTGCAAATGGGATTTTTTTCTTAAAGTTCTCTTTCTGATAGTTTGTTATTAGTGTATAGAAATGCAACCGATTTCTGTACATTAATTTTGTATACTGCAACTTTATTAAATTCATTTATTAGTTCTAGTAGTCTTTGGTGGAGTCTTTAGAATTTTCTATATATAGTATCAATCTCTTCAATAAGCAGTGTTGTGGAAACTGGACAGGTACATGTAAAAAAATGAAGCTAGACCATTTTCTCACACCATATATGAAAGTAAACTCAAAATGGATTAAAGACTTAAGTGTAAGACCTGAAGCCATAAAACGCCTAGAAGAAAATACAAGCAGTATGCTTTTTGACATAGGTCTTAGCAATATTTGGGGGGATATATCTCCTCAGGCAAGGGCAACAAAAGCAAAAATATACAAATGGGACTACATCAAACTAAAAAGCTTTTGCACAGCAAAGGAAACCATCAATAAAATAAAAAGGCAACCTACCAAATGGGAGGAGATACTTGCAAACAATATGTCTGACAATGGGTTAATATCAAAAGTATATAAAGAACTCACACAACTCAATATCAAAAAATCAAATAATCCAATTGAAAAATGGGCAGAGGACCTGAAAAGACATTTCTCCAAAGAACATATACGAAAGGCCAATGGGTACATGAAAAGATGCTCAACATCACTAGTCATTAGGGAAATGCAAATTAAAACCACAATGAAACATTACCTCGTACCTGTTACAATGACCATCATCAAAAAGACAAGAGATAACAAGTGCTGGTGTGGATGTGGAGAAAAGGGAACCCTTGTACACTGTTGGGGGGAATGTAAATTGGTATTACCACCATGGAAAACAGTATAAAAGATACTCAAAAAATTAAAAATATAACTACCCTCTGATCCAGCAATTCCACCTCTGGGAATAGATCCAAAGGAAACAAAAACACTAACTTGAAAAGATATCTGCACCCTCATTTTCATAGCAGCTTTACTTACAATAGCCAAGATACGGAAGCAACTTAAATGTCCATCAACACATGAATGGATAAAGAAGATATATATAAGAATATTACTCAGGCATAAAAAGAATGAAACCTTGCCATTTGCAACAGCATGGATAGACCAAGACGGTACATGCTAAGTGAAATAGGTCAGACAGAGAAAGACAAATACTGTATGTTTTCACTTACATGCAGAGCCTAAAAAACAAAAGAAACTAATATAACAAAACAGAAAAATACTCACAGATACAGAGAACAAACTAGTGATTGCCAGAGGGGAGGCGGTAGGGGGAATGGGTGACATATGTGAAGAAGGATTAAGGGGTACAAACTACTAGTATAAAATAAATATGTCACAGGGTTGTAATGTACAGCACAGGGAATATAGTCAATAATATTGTAATAACTTCATATGGTGCATAAAATGTAAAAATATTGAATCACTATGCTGTTCACCTGAAACTAATATAATATTGTAAGTCAACTATACTTCAATAAAAACAAATAAATAAAAGTGCTTCCTTAATTATTAAAATATTATATATTACGTTGCAAATGATCATGTATATGTGAGCTGATTCTTCTTTAAGGAACTACATCACAATTTATTAAACAGGGCCTATTACAAGGATTTGAAACATATCCTCACTAATCTTAATGTACATATGAACTTACAGACCTTTTTAAAAAATTAAATATTAATTTAAACATACCCTTTACGATCATTGTACATTCTATTAATTCTGTCCCATTTTGCATTCAACTGAGTAAGTGTGTCCCGGATCTGAATGGCTTCAGGTCCAGAAGCTTCAAGGATAACATCTGGTTGTTTTTCATGAATGATTGCAATCTGCTCTCCGAGTTTGTCCAGTTGGTCTTTGATAGTCTATGAATATATTGTCATATGTTAACAAAATTCAGCAAAGAGATAAAAGAATGGAATCACAGGAGGCCAAAAATTTATATTGAATAAGTTACTTAAAAATAATGAGACATCATAATCGTTGCTTATCAAAACTGGAAACTTTTTAAAAAAAATAATACCCTGTATTGGCCAAAGCATGAGGAATGTTACATAATATCCTAATGGTGGGAAAAAAATCCTCACAGATGTCCAAAGTGGCATTTGTACAGGACATATAAAAAGCTTCAATAACATTCTGTAAAGGTACTGAAGTGTTTGAAGCTAGAAATTATTTATATTTTCAAATACCTAATAATACTAATTTAAATGACAGAAATGAGCTATCAAACCTATCAACTCTATCAGCAATTTTATTGTGACTTGATACATAAATGCAATCAAATTATATGAAAGAGTCTTGATATTAGTTTTGTGAATTAACTGAAAACTTTCAGATCCCTAGTTAACTTACAATCAACATGTCATTCCATACCCAACCACTAGCCAATCTTAAATCGTTATAGGTGGCAAGATAAATGTCAACATTTTACATCAAATGACAATCAAGTTTACGAGAAAGGAATATAGTTTGTGCATGTGTTTGATTTTAAAAAGTCTCTGATGTTGCAAAGCATTAATAACTGTGCACGCTTAAAAATCCATACCTACTTTTAATAAATTAAAAATTTTGACAGTATTTCATTGGTGGATATAGGAAAAGTTTATTTTTCATACATATTATTAATTCCTTGGCACAAATGTAAAAGGTTATGGATAATCTAAGCAGGCACAATGACAAATTCCTTGCTTTATTTCTACATCAACTGCAGCTATTCAAATGCAGTGTCCGGATATTTACCTTCAGAGAATCTTCCTGAAAAGAGAAGTCTTCATAGACAACAGAGCTTAATTCTGGAGTATTAAGTGATAATTCAACATCATCCATGGAAAGTAAAACTTTGTTAATTTCAACCAGATAATCTGTGGGGAGAGGTGGTGAGCTAATTCCAGAAGCGAGCTGACCTGTTCTCTGTTGAATAGGGATTGCCTGTAAAGACATGAATAATAATAACACACATCTTTTAAATTATTCCCACAATGAAGAGTAGCAAATTGAAAACACAAAAAACAAAGAAAAAAGCACTATTTTGTGGAGCAATTCAATACCATGAGCAAAAATTTAAAAACTTGTTTTAATTTTTAAAAATTTGCCCTGCACTGCTATAGAAACCATTAACAATCTCTATTTTAATTTTCATCTGTAGCCTGTTGTTAAAAGGCTTAAATAAGCTGTTAATGCTTGAAAGGTTTTTTTTTAAGCCTTAAGCCACCTAAACTCATTTAGCAAACAGGAAAACATAAGGACTCCTTTCCTAAGTTACTGAAGAAATGAGAATATGCTGCAAATCATAAAATTCTGTATGAAGTAAAAATTTTAATACCATTATTATTTCACCTTTTTAAAAAAAAATCTCACAATTAGATTAAACACTTCTGGGCCTCACTGGTGAAAAAGTAAATAAGTGAAACATGTATTAGTAACGTAACATAAATACAGTAGGGGGTTTAATTAAAATAATATCCAGGCAATTCAGTATATAATCTTTTTTTTTTTTAATTTTATTTATTTTTATTTATTTATGGCTGTGTTGGGTCTTCGTTTCTGTGCGAGGGCTTTCTCCAGTTGCGGCAAGCGGGGGCCACTCTTCATCGCGGTGCGCGGGCCTCTCACTATCGCGGCCTCTCTTGTTGCGGAGCACAGGCTCCAGACGCGCAGGCTCAGTAGCTGTGGCTCACGGACCTAGTTGCTCCGCGGCATGTGGGATCCTCCCAGACCAGGGCACGAACCCGTGTCCCCTGCATTGGCAGGCAGATTCTCAACCACTGCGCCACCAGGGAAGCCCTCAGTATATAATCTTAACCTTTGAGAACAATATTACAAAACATGAATATCCTACATAAGATGATAGATTCTACCATGCTAAATTCAGGCAGATTCTAAACTGAGTGGATAACTTATTTACCCTAGCATAGTATTTCCTGTATCCTCTAATCAGAGCTTTCTAAACAATAAAGTGCTCTCTGGGATGGGCCACTCGTCCCTGAGTTCACGTCCTTTACGCCTTGATGGCTACCGTTTAATAACTGCTGCCTACTGCTTGCAAATGGCCAAAGTACATCCACTCATGAATTAAGTGGATTTCCTTGACACTTTCACCATATTCCTATATTGAACTTCTGAAAGATGATATTCCTCTGTAAACTCAGATGACAGTGAAAATGATCTTAAGTACATGTTCACTGAGTCAGTGATCCTGAAAATGGTTACAATTCCTAAATGAAACCAAAACCCAAGATTAACAACACTGAGTGAATAATATGTTGTTGAATCTCGAGGTCTGCATTCTTTGTCTCCTGGAATTTGATAAACTATGACTTTCACCAAATGATGGGCAGTCCTGGATAGCCAGGTGAGAAGCAAGCCTATTGATTTCCTGACTTTATCCACCGGCTTGTTTATACTTGACACTAATAATAATTTTATTATCCTAATGCCACACATTCAAATTTTAGTCAGAAAACATTTCTAGGTATTTAACTATACATCTAAGAAGGCAAACTATATGCTATATTTTAAGCAAGTATAAAAGAATGCTGAAATAAATAATGTGTTCACCCAGGAACCAGTTTTAATAAAAAGATATGAAGTATTTCTTAATAAAAAAATTGTTTTAAATTTTTTCAGATTTTAATTTTAAATAGCCCAATTTTTTGGCAGATCACAAAGGGAAGCTCAATTGTTCCTCTTCTTAACTTTAAGGAAAAAGAAAAAGACACAAAGAAAGTATTTACAGGTTGAGAATTCATGTCAAAGGAGTAAAAAAACTGGGACCTGTTCTCCTACTTGGCTTTGTCATCTATCAACCAGGGTCTTGCTCAGACAGCCTCTGTTTTTCCAAGACCAAAAAGGACTCTCGGCCTCCAGCTGTTTGATATGTGCTTGTAGGACATTCAACTTTAGAGTACTTTCCTCATTAGTATCACTAAACATCATACACCAGGTTTTTTTTTTTTTAATCTGCTCTGCCTGCTTACTGGTGAGAGTCACTTCTATACCATAACAACCACTACAAGGCCAGGAATTTTGTGCTGCTTCTTCAGTTACACAACAGAGTGTCATTCTGCAAGGTCACATGCATCTGACTCTTTAGGGTGAACTGGGGAGGTCAGTAGGTATTGTAAATAGAAAGTCCCAATGGTTTTTTTAAAAAAATCACGTTCATTAATACTGTATTTTTCTATTAATAATATACACATAATCTAGGCTTCCTGAGCCTCCATACTCTTGCTGAAGCAGCAAGTCCATTCAAGATTCAAATATGTGCTTTCTATATTCCCAAAATAGATTTTATTCCAAGACAGTGATCAATCAAAATGCCCTAGGAGGAAAAAAAAAAAAATGTCCTCAAGATCTGACCCAGACTTTACTTCTGCATAATTTTATTTTTAAAGAATTCAGCTAGGACACAAAGATACAGATATACTACAAGGTAGCATTAAATGTTACATGATGCACCTCATGTCATACAGCAACCTAAATTCCAGATAGATTAAAAAATTGATTTTAAATGACACTTTACAAAAATGTTCTAAGTTTTGTTTTTATCAAACCATAGGGAAAACTTGGAACAAAACTGAGTTGAACATCGCCAGCTCTCTGGAGGATGAGGACTTTTTAAGAAAATCACAAAGGAAAAACCTAGCCATGTGCGGCTAAACAAAAATTTTAAATGGTTGTATATTAAAGGTAAAATAATTAGAAGATAAAAATCAATAAGATGATACTTTTTATAGCAAATATGACAAGAGGTTAATATCTATTTATGAAGAGCTTGTGCATATTTTAAAATAGTAATACCCTAGTAAACACATGAGAAAGGGTCATTCAATATATATTTCAAATAAGAAAATGAGTCCTTTTTTTAGTTTAAATAAATTCATAATTCTTAAAAAGCCACCTATATCACTTTGTAGCAGAAACCATGTGAAAGGCAGTCAATGAAAAGGAAAATGATATGCATGAGCCCCTCTGTACCCTCAGGGGAGGCTCTGGAGGTATTTGACCTTAGGAACTATTTACATCAGCGGTCCACAACCTTTTTGGCACCAGGGACCAGTTTCGTGGAAGACAATTTTTACACAGAATCGGGGGTGGGGCGGGGATGGTTCAGGCAGTAATGCGAGCGATGGGGAGTGATGGGGAGCGGCAAATGAAGCTTCGCTCACTCGCCCGCTGCTCACCTCCTGCTGTGCGGCCCGGTTCCTAACAGGCCAAGGACCACTACAGGTCTGCAGCCTGGAGGTTGGGGACCCCTGATTTACATGATAAATATGGGACTGAAGAGAAGGAGGCACTGAGGACGGATGTGATTTTGACTGGAACAAATTTAATGTCCCTGCCCTAACATAAACTAGGGACTTTGATTATGATGTGTCAACGTAGGCTCATCGGTTGTAACAAATACATCTCTCTGCTGCAGGACATTGATATCATGGAGGAGGCTATGTGCGTATTGGGGGTGAGGGGACAAGGGGTATGTGGGAACTCTTTGCTGTGAACCTAAAGCTGCTCTAAAAAATAAAGTCTGTTTTTAAAGAACAAAAACAAACAAGAAATTTCATGTCCCTTCTCAATAGTCTTTGGTTACCCACTGCCTGTCACCACCTTCCATTTTCTCTCCTTCACCAATCTCCACCATTTCTCCTCTCTCACTCCTTTTCTCATTTCCAACCTGAATTCATAAGGAGGTTAATCCAAGGTTAACTGAGGGAGGGGCCTGTGAAAGAATTTTTTCAGCTAAAAACCTTCTCATGCTTTTTGTCAGTGCACACACCATCCAATCCTTCCTATGCCCTTCCCCATCTCCTCCCGTCCATATAAATTTTCTCAAATCATTCAACAGGGATAAAGTATTGCTCACAACATGCAGTAGCTCATTGCTCACCTAAAAGAGAAGAAAAGAAAAGAAAGGAAAGGAAAAGGAAGGGAAGGGAAGGGAAGGGAGGGGAAGGGAGGGAAGGAGTTCTGTAAACTGGTGGTCCTCAATGCTGACTGCACATTAGAATCTTCTACAGAGTTTTTTTTTTCAAGCGCCCACACCTAGGCACAACCTGAGAGATTTTGATTTAACTGGTTTGAGGCTCGATTTCTTTTTAAGCTCTTCAAGGGATTCTAATGTTCACAGTTAAAAAACAGTTTTAAAAACTACAGATTTGAAGAAGTATATGTGTTAACGAAATAAGGACAAAAAATTTTTTAATGTTTTAAAATAATTTTAATTACAATAACTAATGCTAGTGAAACCCAAATGAAACAAGCTTATAATAGTGTATGTTAGTACTTTTGAAAAACAAATTTATTTATGTATTAAAAGTCTAAAAATTATTTCTATTGTGGACCATTAATGATTTCTGATTTGGGACCCAAAGATGAAGAAGTTCCAGAGAAGAAAGATACTTTTAAAAGTAACAATTAAACAAAGAACTGTAATATAATCTGAAAGATGTTAGAAATAAAAATGGAACCGAGTCTTAAAAGACAACACATTTTTCAGGTAAAATAAGAAGATAAAACCCACACCAGGGAATAATAATGAAATTAGCAAGATTCCAGAGGTGCTAAGGCACCAGTATGTTGGCATAAGGTAGAGAAAACCAGTATAGCTATACTGCATGGTGAATGACAGTGAATCAAAGAGGTAGCCAGAGGTCAAACCGAAGCCTCTACATACCATTATTGTGACAAACCTTGCGCTTAAAGCTTTTTCTGCATTTTGCAATCTTTTCCTGAACAGGTTCTTAGGGAAAGGAATCATAAGATCAGCCATGACTTTTGGGGGAATAATGCTGAGAAAAACACAGAAGATGGGCCGGAGTTAAGAAAAACTGGACTTAAAAACCAACTTGGGGAATAACTAACGGGTGAAAATCGTAAGAGTCTGATTTATGGAAAGGTTAGTAGACTGAGGAAGTTAAGTTACTCTCCCAGGGTCATATACAAGTAACTGGTAGAGCCGTATCTAACTTCAGGTTCAGACCTGTATCTACTTCATTCGGACCTAATGGTTCTAATCCTTCCTCAATGTGGTGTGAGGAACAGGAAATGACTGATAAGATTGTGAAGTTTCTACCTTGAGAACTGGGTAGTTTTTATAAGTAATAACTAAGATAGGGAATAAAGCAGGAAACAGGTTGGAGGAGGGGAGAGAGGGCTAGTTCAGCTTGGGACCTGTTACAAGGCTGCAGTACAAACAGATAGAGACAGCCAACAGGCACCAAGCCGAGAAACCTGAATCTTCTAGTAGATTCCAACATCATCAACTAAAACTGGTTCTAGAAGGATTACTTAAGTACAGACCTCTGGGGAACACCAGCACATTTACAGTGCAGCTGCAAAGATGGCTATTGAAAAGGGAGCTGGTGGTGAATCTTTTCCTAGAATATAAATCATATTTTATCAATTTCACAAATTTAGTTATTTGTAAACTAGAAATTTTTTTTAATGTGGTCAAGACCTCCACACATAAAATACAGAACTGAAGGAGAAAGTCACTCCCCAAAGGTTTAAAACATTATCAGAACTCCAAAAGAGATGTCCAATAATAAGGTTTTATGTTTCTATTTTCTGTGAGTCTCGCCTCATCCAAAAATATAAACATATCTAGCAATACACACGAGAAAGGAGGAGATACCATTCCAACTGGTTTGTTTTGAGATGTCATTGAATGCAACATCACACTTCTCAATGGCAAGAGCTGAAAAAGTTATTTAAGTGGAACAGAGACTCTCCCCTGACAATACCTTAGTTTTGTTGTATCTTGTGTGCAAAAGTAGTAACTGCAAACGGATCTTTTCTTTTTTATTATCCTCCATAGGTTGATGTAACATTTGTTCTCCTCTTTGTAGAACTTCCTCAATCTGGGCTCTCTCCTCATCCATCTGAATGTTTAAAAGATAAAAATTACTCAAAATAAAAATGCACAGGGTCACTTACTATCAGTTCCCAAGCAGGAGAACTAACCTACAAAGTATAGTATAAGTCAACATATGTTTATCTGAATGATATACAACAAAAGTTTATGTTTTTCTTAAAATATTTCATATATGAAGTTAAAATAACTCATAAAGAATGCTAGTTTAGCAGAAGTTAAATAGCACTAAGATAACACTACCTTTATAGTCAGAAAGTATGTCTATTTTTTAAGCATTATGTAAATCACGTGACAAACCTTACGTTGACACTCACCAGAAAGTCACATTTAAATCTGTTCTATCATGTTTGGCAGATATTTGGTAAACATCATTAATGTAAAAATATAATTAACAGAGAAGAAAAGTGAGAACACCACGGTTTTGAAAATCTGCTTGAGCCAACCTTTTCATCTTCATCACTGGATTCCAAGCGCTTTTCTGTAACTTGTAACATATTTTCTATATCATTTTCTAATTTTTCCAAGTCAGAGAAAGGCACACCAGCTTCAAATGCTTCAGTGGTGACCAGATATTGGTATGATAATGGTTCCTGGCCAATCAGCAACTGTAGAAGGAAAAACGTTCTTTGAAAAGATATTCTTGTTTGTAGATTTTTGCTGGAGAGGGTGTGGAGAAAAGGGAACCCTCTTGCACTGTTGGTGGGAATGTAAATTGATACAGCCACTATGAGGAACAGTATGGAGGTTCCTTAAAAAACTAAAAATAGAACTACCATATGACCCAGCAATCCCACTACTGGGCATATACCTGGAGAAAACCATAATTCAAAAAGACACATGCACCCCAATGTTCATTGCAGCACTGTTTACAATAGCCAGGACATGGAAGCAACCTAAGTGTCCATCAACAGATGAATGGATAAAGAAGATGTGGCACATATATACAATGGAATATTACTCGGCCATAAAAAGAAACAAAATTGAGTTATTTGTATTGAGGTGGATGGACCTAGAGTCTGTCATACAGAGTGAAGTAAGTCAGAAAGAGAAAAACAAATACCGTATGCTGACACATATATATGGAATCCAAAAACAAAAAAAATGGTTCTGAAGAACCTAGGGGCAGGACAGGAATAAAGATGCAGATGTAGAGAATGGACTTGAGGACACAGGGAGGGAGAAGGGTAAGCTGGGATGAAGTGAGAGAGTGGCATGGACATATATACACTACCAAATGTAAAACAGATAGCTAGTGGGAAGCAGCCACATAGCACAGGGAGATCAGCTCGGTGCTTTGTGACCACCTAGAGGGGTGGGATAGGGAGGGTGGGAGGGAGATGCAAGAGGGAAGAGATGTGGGGATATATGTATATGTATAGCTGATTTACTTTGTTATAAAGCAGAAACTAACACACCATTGTAAAGCAATGATACTCTAATAAAAATGTTAAAAAAAAAAGAAAAGATATTCTTAACTTGACCTTTCACCATTTAATCAGTGTCAAGAAAGAACTCGCAATTATTTGAATTGACTTTAATTTCATTCATTCCCATAGCAATAATTTTACCAACTTGGGCTTCTCTGATTACCCATGTTCTCCGAACTCCAGCCAGGGAGGTGAACCGGTGTGCAAGTGACTGTGGCTGCCTGGAGTGGGAGGAGGGTTCTGGGACCACAGGCGAGCACAGCAGGAAACAGTGCCATGATCCAGAAGCCATCCCTGCCATGGCCACAGAGAGGAAGAAAGGCCACTACCTAGTAGAGGGACATCCCAAAGAATGCCTCCCAGTTAACCTTCCCCAGTACAACGCCCCTTGGATTTTGATACCGAAACTTCGAAAAAGTACATGTTTCTCAATGCAGTATTTTCAGACAGTATCTATATAGAAAGCCTTTACATCAATATTTATGTGCCTAAAATCAATGTAACAAATTTAATAAAACTAAATGCAGGAAAATAACATGCAGTGTTGGCTGAGCGTGAGGAAGCTAGCAATCTCACACTCTGGTTATGAACGTATAAATTGGCACAAACTTGCTGTAGGAATCTTTGGAAAAATCTATTTAACAGCATTTATAGGTACAACTTTCACAACAATATCAAGGAATTCTAAGAAGTGATCCTAAGGGCATACTAAGAAATGAACAAAAAGACATGCATAAAAGAATTTTAACAATACAGTATTTATAAAAGTGGAAAATTGACTTAGAATATTTAACAGATCATTTAATTGAATAGCTGTTAAAAACCTTGTCAGAGGAGAATATATAAAACAATATAAAATATTTGATATTTTAATATCACATACACATAAGAGTGTATATGTATGTCAAAACGTTAACAGAAATTATTTATGGGGACAACAATAATTTTCTTTGTACTTTCTCTCACTCCATCTCCTATGTCTCCTGCATTACTCTTTTACATATGTAGGAAAAATCTCCCATAGATCTATTGAAAAGAATAAGTGAGCTTAGGTCAGAAGGTAAGGAAGTAGGGTCAAGGCTAAGGAAGACAAAAGTTAAAGCAAGATTTCTGTTGTTTTCTTTAAGTTGCAAATAATCTAAGTATATCCACAGGCTATGAAAGATTGTTTGGCCTATTATATCAAGTATTTCAAAACAAAGCAAAGTTAGAAAATATTTACTTCCTGCAAAAAAGATGATCCTTCCTCTCATAATTTCAATACTTTGAAACCTTTTCTCTAATGGGTTATTTTCTTTAATACTAATTTCTTATATTCTCTCCTTCATATGCATAATCAAAATAAATAAGAACAAATGCTCCAAAGTGATAAAATCATTTTAATTAAAAAATTCTTGATATATATACCATATAATTATCTATCACATAGCTACATATCTATAAGAAAAACAGTTTTATAAAAAAACATAATTGCTTACTTTGGCACTTTTGATGTGTTGAGAAACCTTTTCAAAGTTTCTGTTCAATTCAGCTAATTTTGGTTCTACAAGCTCCTTGCTTGAGCCTCCACGTGCATTCATCAAAACAACAGCTTGATCACGGACATTTTCTACTTGGAGATTAGCATCATCCAGCTCAGAGAGTAAACGCTAATTGTAAGTAAAACAAAATTATCACATGGGAAAAATCAAAACCAAACATGGGTGTAATGCTAACTCGGATGTAAAGGTAGTTTAAATAAATGTCTGAGATTCCTAGTAAGAGATTTCAGCACCATCAATTTGAATAAGAGCTGTTCATACATTACGACTCATTCATGTTACATGGGAAGCATTTTCGATCACTACCAGATTGGATAAAACTTTATTTTATGATTGAATAGTCTATAAGATTTATTGTGTCATTTCTTCAACCATTTTATTCTAAGAATTGCTAAGCTTCTTGAGGCTGAATAAAGGAATAAGTGGCAAGGAGTAGACTGTGACTTCTTTTCCCCCTAGAAATACTATTTACCACCATCCCCCTTCCCTTGGTGAAGGTGAACTGATTTGGAAATTGGTTGAATATTATCATTTAGTTTTTAACTAAAATATGCAACAATATTATGCAGTTTCCTCAAGCTAATTTCACAGTTGTCATTAAATTCATTCTCAGGGCTAAGAAAGGAACCTGCCTCAATTTCTACTTCATTGGTAAGTTTTTGAAGAGTGTTGGAATTCTCTCAAGAGTATGGCTGTAAGTAGATTTTGAATGAAGTCTTAAAAATAAGCTAGCTAATCTGTATGCATCTATAAATTCTGCAGATGTTTTCCTGGTGATTTACGAGAATGAATGATCCAGCAATGCACCCAATCAGCTAATACATGGAGCTTAACCCACTGTTCTGAAGAATTTGTGCTTACTTGTTATGGTGGCTGAGAGAAAATAAGTAGTTTGAGGAACTGTTTTTAAATCAGTGTATATAGATAGAAACAGGAGAACATCAGCTTAACTATGGAATTTTTAGAATGTGTTCTCTCACATCTAAATCTGATTGTAATAATAAAAAAAAAACACAGCCGTTGCTTGTCTCAATTTTTGCTAGTTGTATAGTGATTCTTGAAATTCTCTTTAAGAAAAATGAAGTGGAAAGAAATAAACACTTTGTAAATAAGGCTTGGCTTTCATGAAAAATTGTTTAAAGGTTATGTTAAAAGGATTTAATAAGTTCACTAAAAGTGTAATCGTGGAAATGTGGAAAATGTGGTGAGTAAAGGAAACTACCTCATTCTTCGAAGGTTTTATAGAAGCACAATTAAACACTCTAAAATGGCTTTGTTATGAATGAACCATCTGCTGTGAAAGAACTCTATTTGTAACGTCTAAAGGACCTGGAATAATTGTATTTTGCTGGCAACAGACACATGGCTTTATTGTTTGCAGATTCCTCATAAAATCTTTAATTATGCACTGTTTCTGTCATCAATAAACAACGTAAAGGGAAAAAAATATTCATTCAAGGATGTCTGCAAAATGTTGAGAAAGTACATTTGTAACCTAGAATTCAATTGTTCATCCATGCCTGACATGACAAAGGGTTCAAAGGAAGGACTCGTGGGGCCTGAGTGGTAAAAAGAAAAGATTCCCAAAGAGGAATTCTTAAAAGCTGCTTTTGACCGTCAACCTTGAAACTAAATGTAGAAACACAGGAATGAATAAGGGGTACCCTGGGCACTTTTCTGAGACTCTGGAGCCCCCGAGACAACAATTTCTTCTTTGCTTAACACCACTGAGTAAGGGTATCAAAAGGCTGAGCACAGTGAAGAGAGAAGTCTGCCAGACTTTGTGCTTCTGAAAAAGTATACTATCTTTTTCATACAGCTGATTCCTCTGCAAAGCTGGGTCAGGGGGCAATATGCAGCAAGAAATGAAAGCCAAATACTCATTGTGAAGTCAGTTTTGCTTTGACTTTCTATACTGCCACCAAATTTTGCAAGTCATTAAAAAAATAACTAAGAATGACCTTTTGCCGTGAACTAATGACCCAGCATTCAACTACCTTGTATGACAAAATGGAGAAGTTTTTTTTTTATAGCTTATTAAATTACAATGGAAAAATTTTATTAACAATCACATAATGTGGTATTTTTAGATGGTAATTCTTACAAGAAAGGAACGGAACAAAAAATAAGCTAAGACAAAATACAAAGAACAAACAAAAAAAGACTCAGTTTATCCCACCAACATAAAAGCTAATGAATCTACTGCATGGGAAGCATGTGTGCACAAGTAACTTGCAGTACTCCTCGAGAGAAAGAGAACAGCAAAACCTTCCATTCCCAGAAGCGTTACTGATCCTCTACATTCGCTACCTTCACAATTTCTTCCCGTTTACTCGCTGGCTTTTTTTCTATCTCATCCAATAGCGCTTCAGCTTGATAAAGCCAGGTGCTTATGTGAGCAACATTTCCATCAAATATTTCCAACTGGTTTTGGTGGTTCTAGAAAGGAATTAATAAAATGCTGATACAATCATATGAAATATTTAAGACAATAATCTTAAAAGACATTTAAAAGACCTTCAAAGTGCTAACTGTGTGCTGAATTTCAAGAAGAATTTCCACCTTCCTACAAAGCTCTTCCCCAGTGGATAAATCTCATTCCTAAACACGCACACTGTGACTGAGCAAGCTTTAATTTTAATTTAGATCTCAATACAATGAAAAGTTGAAGAAGAATAAAAGGTGAAAGTTTCTTTTTTAATTGCATTTTGTTTTAATCCCTATCCCTCATTCTTATATTACAAATAATCTCATTGGCCCCTCCTTGATCATATTTGTTAAAAAACTCTTTTAAGGAAGTAATAATATTAAAAAATGATTCAAATATTGCTTGTTCAATGGACTGTAAGTACTTAGAGGCAGGGCCCCTGTCGTTTCACCTCAGTACCGACAGCACTTAACATTACACCTGGAACAGATCTCAGTGAAACTTCCTGAAGCAAGGTATAACATGTGATTGAGAGAATACATCTGAAAACAGTTTAAGTCCGTTAAAACTACGCAAAACTGCTGAGGCTAAGGCAAGAATTTAGAACTTGATGAAAAAGAGTGGGGGAGCCTTATGATGAAACCAAAAACTTTTAGGAACTATATTTTATAGGATGAAGGAAACTAGAAGAAACTTCGAAGAAAAGTGTTTAAAAACAAGGAAACAAATTATTAATCTGTAATATGGAAAAATCATTGAAAAAATAAAATGAGAACCAATAAATCATATGAGCAAAGTTTTGACAGTGGTCTGGATTCTAAGTAAGAAGAATTTATAAACACCAGACTTATTTACCTTGATAAAGCAGATAAATCAAATGTTCTAATAGGAGTAGAAAGATATTATTTGAAAGGAGAAATTAGAAGGTACAGACTGCAGAAGACAGAAGTAAGGGCCATGAGCATGTGGAATAAAACTAGTTACAATAAAAATGAATATATAAAATATTTAATGAACATATTTTATGAGCCAAGAATTTCACATTTGTTATTCAACATTTAACAACTCTGTTAGATATGTTCTTTTAATCCCATTTTATATATAGGGAAATTAAAGCTTAGTGACATTAAGTAATTTACCCAAGGTTATGAAGATAGTAAGTCACGGATGAACTCTGGATATGAATCTGACAGATCAAGATGTAAACCCACCAACTTCAATGCCCTACGCATTCTGGTTGATTTCAAGAAATATCCAAACACACAATAATTTATTTTTCTCTGTTTTTATCCATTACCCAGTAATTCTATGAATTTGGAAAAAGTCCTATCTCAGATATACCAGAACAAATAATAATTTATAGATGAGAACTTTTTTTTAAGGGAAGAGAAGGTACGGTTGCCATATATTCATTGTTATTGTAAGAGGGACAGAAAAACACTATGAAATTAAATGGTCACTATTTCCATGAAATACTGGTTAACAGCGTAGTAGTATTGTTATAACCAAAGACTAAAAACATATAGCATTTAACAATTACCATAATCATCATAACAATATCTAAAATTGGTTATTTTAAATATAGTTTTATAAGAGCCCTACATGTTTTACATCATAATCTCAAAAACTGTATGAGGCAGAAATTATAATAATGTCCATTTTACAAATGAGAAAACTGAGACTTAGAGAGCATTTAAGTATTGGGTTGGCCAAAAAAGGTTGTTTGGGTTTTTCCGTAAGATGTTACAGAAAAACCCAAACTAACTTTTTGGCCAACCCATAACTTGACCAATGTCAATCAGTTTGTAGTCAAAACTTTAACTTAGGCCATCAGATGCTAGAACTGGTGCCCTTAACTAGTACACCAATATTAGAACATTACAAATATTATATATATAGTTTATAATAGTATGAAAATCAAATACAATATTAAGTCATTAAAATGTAGCAAATAAGGTGTATTTACTAAGATATTAAAGTACACATTTCTATGTATATCACAAATGGTTTATTACTTAATAGAGACATTTGAACTCTTTCTAGTTATTATCTTTTCAAAGGAAAAGATAAAATGTAGTCTAATGAAATTAATTCACAAGCAAAACATTATTGTGACAAACAGAAAATAGGATTTGGAATCCTAATCAAAACAGTATTCGTTTATACATAATTAAAGGAGAGAAGATTTCACCATGAAATTCTTCCTGAAACATACCATCAAGGTGTTGCACCAATCCTCGGTCCAGGTGCGAACCCGGCTCCACCCGGCATTAAGGACACAGAGCTTCTCTTCTAAAACAGGCTCACTGCCCTCGATCAAGTTCTGCAGGGCAGCACTACTCTCTGTGATGGTATTTAAATCAGCTTTTCTCTTTTCCAGATCTTTCAGAATATTCTAGAAAATAAAAGTTCCCAGACCTACTTGATCTTTCAAAACATTATAAAAGTTTATACAACCTTCATTTTTAAAAAACTTTTCTTCCATGTATACATGACTCCCTAGATAACTTACACATGTCAAAGGTTCACAAGATTCCACAACTTACTAACATGATGAGAGTTTTTAAGTTTCAAATAAAAATTAAATATTTAATTATGCAAACACCAAAGAATGTAACAAATTTAGATGTGGAAAGGTAATTATTTCATTTATTTTAAGTATAAATTCCATTCATTACACATCAACACCAATTATCTTCATCAAAACTCTAGAAATAATGAATCAGTTCCATTTTCAGTAACTACAAGTGGGCAAAGCAGGACTATCCCAGAACTCAAAATTCTAAGATGACTTAACATATTGTCTGTTTATAAGCATTAGAAAAAACATTTCGTCTTGTACTATACATCATAGGAGAACTAGCACGTCTAAGCTTTGGTTTTACACTTGTCTTAATATGTAAAGTTAATACTCTAGATGGTATTATGATTATTTGATTTTCACATTCATAAGTTTGACCAGGCAAGGTGTGCAGTCAGAGAATTATAAAGAGAATGTCGGGTTCCAAAATTAAAACTACAAAATTCTTTCAATCAAAAAGTAACATGTGGGCTTCCCTGGTGGCGCAGTGGTTGAGAATCGGCCTGCCAATGCAGGGGACACAGGTTCGAGCCCTGGTCTGGGAAGATCCCACATGCCACAGAGCAACTGGGCCCGTGAGTCACAATTACTGAGCCTGCGCATCTGGAGCCTGTGCTCCGCAACAAGAGAGGCCGCGATACTGAGAGGCCCCCGCACCGCGATGAAGAGTGGCCCCCGCTTGCCACAACTAGAGAAAGCCCTCGCACAGAAACGAAGACCCAACACAGCCAAAAATAAATAAATAAATAAATTTTTAAAATAATAATAATAATCTGTAAAAAAAAAAAAAAAGTAACATGCATATATCTACCCTACTGCTGTTGTATGTACCTTTTTAGAAAAATATTTAAACAAATAATTTCAAGAAGCTCAAATCTACATTTAATCTCACATCATTAAATCACATTTTGAAAGGCATAAAAACTACAAATTCACAAGTAAGTCAAGGTATAAGGACTCATTTGGCCACATCAATTACTAGTATTTTTATAAAGACACTGAAATATTTCTCTCAAGTGTTCTCCAGCAGGGAGGGGAAAAAACAAAAACAAAACAGAATACCCACAGCCATGCCCTCTGCAGTTAATAACTTTCTGCATTCCTTCAGTGGCTATGGACTGATTGACTACAGTAGTCTTTTAAAACTATAAGAAATAATTAACTACAAGCAATTAAATGTAAACAGTACACACACTATGTTAATAGATTTTATTGTAAAGAAAATGGCTACGTTGAAAATAATGATTTTTAAGCTATGGAATAAAAACACTAAGTTCCAGAATGCAGATGCTATTTAAATTTTTCATTGAAAATAATTTTATATACTATTATAGTGGAAATACATTAAAATGTTTTGAAATATGCATGTTTCTTAAATCTGACAACACAACATTGAAAAACTGGGTGATTATGTTACATACTGATGTTTCATTTGGTTTACTCTAGTGAAGAGAATGTGTTATGAATTCATGATTTGTATATACCATCTTCATTATTTCAAATCTGAAATAAGATTAAATGGGAATTTAAGAGTGAATAGTTCCAGAAGAAACAAACTTATCATATTTACTGTCTTTACCTTAAAAATGACGAGAATCAACTGAAAAACTAATTGAATTTATGTGAGTGCACAAAGGTTGATGATTAAAAATTAAATATGCAAAACTTGGTATCACTTATGTACCAGCCATAAGAAATTAGTAAAAACAAAAAGAAAGAAAAAGAAAAGCATACTTCATACATACCAATAAAATAAAATAAATATGTATGTATAAACTTTTTTGCATACATGATAAAGTTTACAAAGAAAAAAACCAAGGCATTATGTAGGGATGTAAGGGAATTTGGGGGGGAAATGAGACATTCCATGTTACTAAAAAGACAAATATAACAAAGATGTCAATTCCCCTCAAAACAAATTTATAAATTCAAGGCAATTCAAATCGAAATTTCTAACAATTTTTCTAAGAATTTAAGAGTGATAATTCTAAAATTCATATGAGTATATACAAAAGAAGAAGCATAAAGTCAGGAAATCCTGTCTTTAACTACATGTTAAAATATATTATAAAGCCACATAGTTAAACAGTTGAAGAACATTTCAGAGGGTCAGATCAGTGAAGCAGAAAACAAAGCAAAGTAACAGGTAAAAAGAATATATGAATTGAGCATGTCACATCAGTGGGGAAAGGATAATTACACAATAAACAGTGCTGAGATAACTGGTAAACTATTTGGAATAAAAGGTTAGAGCCTTACCTCATTATATACACCAAACTAAATTCCAGAAGGATTAAAGCATTAAAGGTAAAAAGATGAAACTATAAAAGAGCTAGAAGAAAATATAAGTAAATAATTACATAACTTTTGAGTAGAGTTGGCCTTTCTAAGCACTAAAGGCAGAAATAGTTAAGAAAAAAAGCATTTTATTCTTTAAAAAATATATAATAAGTTTTAAAAAAACATACAAAACAGAAAGGAAACTACAGTGGCAAAAAACAAAACAAAATAATTTTGTACCAATACACAACACCCTAAGCATTAAGAATTGTAACAGGTAAAGAGCTCTAAATTAAAAGACCAAACTGTGATAGAAGCTATAAAAAAAAAAAAACCTTGCACCAATACACAACACACTAAGCATTAAGAATTGTAACAGGTAAAGAGCTCTAAATTAAAAGACCAAGCTGTGATAGAAGCTACAAATGGCCTATAAACTAATGGAAAATGTTCTAATTAAATAACCAAAACATGTTATTTGCCTACTGCTGTCAAAAGTGTAGTTAAAACAAGCAAGTAGGAATTCTCACTCATAGCTGCTGGGTACATTTCTGAAGGACAATTTCATAACAGGTATAAGATGTTAAAATGGATATATCCCTTGACCCAATATTTTTAGAGCTAAGAATTTATCCTCAGGAAATAATTACGAATGCATGCTATGATTCAGCCACAAGTATTTTTATTCATCACAGCACTTCTTACAATAGTGAAAATTGGTAATAATTTAAATGGACATGAATGGAGGAATGGGACAATAAAAAATAAAGTATACAATGAAATACTATTCCTATCTCCAATGTGTGACACAAAAACACTTGTAAGTAAAGGAAAATGTTAAAGATATAAGGCTTTTCGAGAAGGTCATGAAACACTAGATACAATTCTGTTTTAAGTATATGCTTGTGCCTGCATGTCTATATGTGTCTATAAAAAACTGAAATGATAACAGGGTATTCTTTGATTAGAGATGATTTTTGCTCCTGTCTTTTTTTTTGTACTACACTATGCAAATGTTACTCAATTTGCGTATGTGACTTATGGTGCTATAAGAAAATAATGGCTTTCAAAGTGTATTGTAGAAAGAAGATATTTCCTTGAAAAACTTAAATTTAACAAAAATAAAGTTTGGTGCCTTTGGTTGGCATTCATCCACCATAACTCATGAATTCCAGTGTTTTTCACTTCCTTTATATATTTCTTTTCACTTCACACAGCCCATGGCAATTACACTTTTCATGAGCTATTTTCTAAACTGAGAACATTCTTCCTAGTGATTAATATCTTGACTTTCTTACAACAATTATCTCCAAAGAAGCATTCAAATTAAGGAGCTGTATTATCCCACGACCTCATAGCACCTCCTCGTCACTCCCCATCAACTGACATCTGTAGAGAATGTTAAAACTGATACCTGCAGCTTTATATAAACTTCTGTCACAGGATTAATCATTTATTTTCAGCACTTATCTCTAGTATACATGCTTCTTTCTTAGAAAATAAATTCAGGAAAAGAATGCTTCAGTAAAAAAAAAAAAAAAAAAGAAAAACTATCAATACTTTGTGTTTCATTCAAGTCTTTTTCCACGTCAAAAGACAGAACTAGCAAATCAACTCTCTGATCTCTGTGACTTCTAAGTAACTATAGGGCTAGAGAAAACTCTTGGATCTTTTATTGATTTTTTTTGAAAATTCTGTTCCTATGCTCTTTACACCGGTTAGTTTGCAATAGAAAGATTAGTTACTGGTACAAAAGTTACTATAGAAGAATTAATAAATAAATTCAGCACAATACTTTGTGAAGAATGAATACTCAAAAAATGTCACTGCTTTTGAAGGTGATAATTATAATATTTTCAAGTACCACCTAAGCATAATGACTACAAAGCCCTCGTTGATGAGCCATGTGAGTTTAACTCTTTTCAGAATCAAGATAAAAATATCTTCTGAAGATAGTTGTTTTTAAAATATTCTTATTCATTCTTAGGACAGAGACATGGAAAAAAGATAAGACTATATTTTATATGAAATGGAGAGAAATTACATCTACCCAGATTTCCCTGCTCAAAATGCCACCAATTACATTGGCATAATATTGGTGGTTCACCTGAACTACAACTTACTTTAGCCCAGGAAATTTCTGTATCCAAGTCACCAAGCAAACTTTCTGAAGTGGATTTCTGTACCAATTCAGTTTCAGTAACAGAAAGCCATTCAGAGAGAGAAGCAGCCTCTTTCTTCATTTTCCGAGCCAACTGTGATGCTCTTTCTAGATCCTGTTTTCCCTCTGTCACCTTAGAAAAAAAAAAAAGAGAGCACAAGAGAGATCAACATAGTGGGAATGAATCAGAGCATTAACTAAAGACCCAAACAGATTCATACTTAACCCCCAAGACAGACCTAACCTTCATCTCTGGCACCTAGAATCACACCATTCTTACTTTTCTGCAGGGGGACAATATACTGTAGTAGTTACATGTCAGGCAACCCTGAGTTTTCACCTTAGCTCTCCACTTACTTCCTAAGAGACCTTGGTGGAGGTTCAGCCCTCAAAAGGTTGCTATGAGTTTTCAGTGAAAAAAAATACATACACAAAGGGCTTGACCCAGTCCCTGCAGCAAAGTTAAGAAATCAATGAATAGTTCCTTTTATTATTTTGAACAGAAGATACCTTAAAATCCTCTCAATGAGGGATTCTGTTTAAAAAACACACTTAAAAACACACAGATATTCTAGCAATGTGAGGGGGAAATAGCAAGATTTTTTACAATCATAGGTTTTACAATTAACCACTTAATGTAAAATACAGTAAATGGCTATGCAACATAAACTTTTATTATTATTTTGCTCTTACTGCTGTTGACGGAAAGCAAAATGAACTGAACTGACATTTACCAGGCTCTTGATACAGCTCTCCTATTGTGCTAACAAATCTACACATGTTATACAATAAAACCCTGTGAAAGGCACTATGTTTTCCATTTAACAGAACAGGGCAGTGAAGATTAAAAAGGTTAAGGCCATAACCAGGGCGGCATGACCATCAGATTGAGGCTGGTCTGACCCTTTGCATTACATGATGGTACTCTCAAACTAAAGTCATTCACAACCTAACACTGAGTTGACACTTCAAAGGATGTCACAACACAATACATACACAAAAACATGTTCTTCCTTTCATGTGCACAGATGTATAGATGATAACATTACCTAAGTAGTACAGTGATAAGTCATGTATGGGAAGAAATTTTTTTAGATGATACAAAATTTCTTAGATATAAAAACCAAATTTTCTTAATAAGTAAAATGGGATTACATTTCTTTTTTACTGGTCCCATAGGTTCAGTTTTACTCTTTCATGTCTCAAGGATTGATTATTATTAAATTCCTTCTTAAAAGTGAAATTTTTTTCTATGGAGTTTAATTAAAATTCATGACTCTAAATTAATAGCACTTCAATGCAGACTTTAGGAGACAAATACTTGAATTCTTTTAAAAGATATTATGATACTTATCTGACTTTGACATGCCCAGGCAGCTACACAATTATCATAAAACTTAATGCTACCAAAGATTTCTGCAAACCAGGAAGAAGATAATTTAAGTTTCAACTTATAACAATTTACACTCTTCTCAGCCTAATCAATACATTTTAAGATGTACTGCATATTGAATTAGGCCATATCAAGTTGTAAATCTTTTTTTTTTTTTCTGGCCACGGGGCATGTGGGATCCTAGCTCCCTGACCAGGAATCAGGGATCAAACCCACGGCCCCTGCAGTGGAAGTGCAGAGTCTTAACCTCTGGACCACCATGGAAGCCCCTCAAGTTGTAAATCTTCTACCTAACCATTTATCCCTTCTCCCTCTTGGATATGCAACCATTCCCTCTCAATAGGATCATTCCCACCAGGTATGAAACATACTCAAATGTCTGTCTCTCCGTTTCTCTCTCTCTCTCTCTCTCTCACACACACACACACACACACACACACACACATTTCCTACTTTGGTCCCACCTCCCCTAACGACTTCCCTCTCTCCTACCTTCCCCATACAAATTCTCGAAACCATCTCTCACCTCCCATACGTACTTCAAGCCATGACATTCTGGCTTCTATCCCCATCACTCCACAGAAATTGTCTTTCCTAAGTTCAATAATGACCCCAATGGCAACAGATCTAATGGACATTTTTAAGTGGATGTCATATTTAACTTTCAATAATATTCAGAACAGGAGCCTACACTCATTCTCCTAAGGCCCTCCTTCCTTTGGCTTCCCAGACCTAGCACTTTCCTGGTGTGCTACCACTTCTTGCTACTTACTGTGGTTCTGTATATATATATATATATAATATATGGTTGCACAATGTGAATTTTTAAGGTGCATAATATGATAATTTGATACACATACATTGTGAAAGGAGCACCACAGTCAAGTTAATTAACACATCCAGCATCTCACAGAGTTATCTTTTTTGTGTGTGGTGAGAACACTTAAGATCTACTTTCTTAGCAGATGTCAAGTTTACAATTACAGAAAACAGCATGGTGGTCCCTCGAAAAATTTAAAAAAGAACTACCATATGATCCAGCAATTCTACTTCTGGGTATGTAACAAAGGAAATGAAATCATTATTTTAAAGAGATATCTGCACTCCCATATTCATTGCAGCATTATTTACAATAGCCATTGATAAATGAATGGATAAAGAAAATGTGGTATACATATGTATATAAATATATATGTGTGTGTATACACACACACACACATATATATACACACACATACATATATACTTTAGTTTCTTTTACAAGCTCATCTTCCTCAAATTCCCTCCTAAATGAGGTAATCCCTCAAGACTGAATTCAGGCCCTTTTCTTTTTTCACTATATCCTCTCCCTAAACAATTTCATCATCACTGAAAACTTAACCACCTCTATGCAGATGACTCATAAAATTTATATCTTCAGCCCAGATATATTCTCCAGACTTGAATAACTTTGTGAATATCTGACATATGCAATGAACCCTCTCAAAGGCACTTAAAATGTCAACATGTCCAATACTTGCTTATGATTTCTCCACGCTTCTGCCTTTCCTTCCAGTGCCCTGTCCCAGTGATGGCACCATGATTTTCTACATAATCAAGCCAGAAACCCAGGAGTCATCCTTCATCTCTCACTCCTGAATCCCCACATCAAATCCTTTACCAAGTCCTGCTCATTTCACTTCCTAAATAACGTCTTTAAAAAATCGGCTCATACCATCTCCACTGCTCCAAACTAGTTCAAACACCATCATCTCTCACAAAGAGCGTAACAATGACTTCCTAACTGGTCTTCTCACATCCATTCTTGCCTCTCTGCAATCTACCCTCCAAACTGCAGTGGGTGATCTTTTAAAAAACATATATCTGAGCATGTTATCTCCCTGCTAAAACCCTGCCATAATGGCTCATTGCTCTTAACACAGAGATTAAAACCTTTACCACAAATTCTAAGACACTGGTCGGATCTGGTCTCATCCCATCTCTCCAACACCATGTTCCCACACTTGCTGTCTCTGTTTTAACCACACAAATGTACCATGCTGCCTCCTGCCACAGGGCCTTTACACATGCTGTTCCATCAGCCTTGGAAGCTCCTCCACTGGTTTCACCCAGGCTACTCCTATTCATCCTTCAGATCTCAGCTTATGCACCACTTCCTCTAACCCAGACTGGACCAAATCCCCCTTTACATATACTCCTAAAGCACTACATACACTCCTTCATTACACTTCGGGCTAATAATCTGACATTACTTTGCATGGCTACTTGATTAATGTTTTCTTCTTTTATTTCTCTCAGTTCCATTAGGCAGAGAGATAATTTATGTTTTTCCTTACCACTGTATCTCTAACTGCCTGTATAACTCCTCACACACAGCAAAGTCTCAATTGTGTTGAATGAGAAAATGACTTAACTCCAAAACCATAATTACAGTTAGAGATCTGTTGTAAAAACCAACCACACCATTCCCATTTATAAAATGCCCAATAAATACAACATTTCACAAATAACTTCAGTTGTATAATATACAAATAAATTCTAACATATGTGTTCCAGATGTGCAGTGTATCAAAATGATACACAATGTATCACACCAGTAATCTAATCTTGCAGAAGTGCGGTCCAAATTGCCCAGGAAATGTAGGACTGTTCTTTCTTACTAATCTGAAAGTGATCACAAAATTTCAGCTAGTATTTGCTGGGCTTGTGTAGAAACTTCGTTAATATTTAATAACCAAAGAAGGGTCTAATGTATTACCTAACACAGCTTTTCAATATTGATGAGAAGGTTTCACTTCAACACATTTTTTATTTGTTTCTTTTTTTGTTTTATTGTGTTTTTGCTTCTCTGGTTTCAGGGCAGAGAGTCTCAATAAGAGAAGACATTAAGCCTATTGGATCCAGCTGGTCACTCACAGTAAAGGGCCTAACACCTTCCCCATGAATTCACTAAAGTGCCCGAATTATAGATGTTTCTTGAAAGGATTTTAAATCCTGACAGATTAATGTGAACTTCCTGTCACTATTTATTAGAGTCCTAATGTTTTTAACATTTCTCAGTAGATTATGCAATCTAGAAATCCAAGGACCAATAACTTGAGTTTATACAGAAACTATTATTTGTAGAGTTTCCTTAGAATAACTTAGGAAAAGTCAGTAGCCTATATAATAAAAAGTATTGGCATAAATGAAAACATATATTATTAATGCCATAAAATTCAAATATGCTTTCTCCCAGAAGTGAAATGTTAAAATACATAAATGAGAGAGACAGAGGCGGGCAATGCACTTGCTCTGCTCACCTGGGCACCCAGGTCATTGTAGAGAACCTTCAGAGAAGTCAGCTGCTCATCCATCCCCTTGGGGTTGTCAGTTTGCTGCTTCTGGACAATGTGCCTTCCTGTTTTGATTACAGTCTCCACTTCAAGCTTGACTTCACTCAAAATTTTATAGAGTTTCTTAAAAATAAAGATGACAAATTTTACCTATTAGTGATAACATGCCTGCTGGAACCATTTCAGAACATGGCTTACAAAGATTGACAGCTAAGAACTAACTATGGAGATCAAAGGGCTTTATCTTTCCCAGATCTGGTTCAAAGGATGAGTAAAATGAAATCAAGGCTGTAATGACTCTTTTAAATCAGATAAGAAAACACACTCATAGAGGTTATACTTGTTTTATTAAAAAAGAAAAAAACTCAAACATGTTATCTTAAAGGTTTATGAAAGTACTTGAATGAACATATTTCCTACATAAAATGGGAAAATATTAGGACTAAAAACTGAATGTCTAACATTTTTTAAATTACATTTTTAAAAATCCTAAATGCTATTACAAGAAAAAAGCCAACACTGGCTATTTCTGGCTGTTGGAATTTGGAAGTTTTAAGATTCATTTTTTTTCTTACAATTCTCTGAAGTACCAAGTCTACCACAATGAGTACATATTAATTATACAATGAAAAGACATATAAAAACTAAATACATCAAGATGTATATGACCATAGGAAGTCGAAGTTATGTAGGTCAAATTCAGAGCTGCCCTCATCCTTGTTACTTTAAAACTAAAAAGCTGTATTCTGGGCAAGTTCTCTTATCTCCATGCATCATAATCTTGACCTGAAACACCTCATGTGGCACTGTCACATAATAACAGACCACCGGACTAAGTTACACGAAGTCAAGGACAGTGCTTGCTCTGTTGATCTCTATATCTCAGTAAATAAATATTTACATTCATACGTGCACATGCGCACATATTATATATAAAAATTCATCCTATTTTTTCATTCTTCCACCCATTCAAGCTTTCAAGTAATCAAACAACCTTCAGTATGCAACAGACATGTGGAGACTGCAATTATGAAAAGCACAAAGAACTCTTCCCAGACTTTTCTTAGCTTAACTTGTGTCATCTTCAGTTTTTTCATGATTCTTCCCAAGCAGAACACTAGTTCTATGACTGTGCATGCTTGGCCACATTATTTTTAAATATCTATGCAATTGAATTTTAAAGTTCAAGACTAAAACAGTAATAAGGCCTTTTAAATAATTTCTTCTTTTACATCTTAGGTTTAAACTTTGATTTAAAATTTTATTTTCCTAGAGAATGATTTTTTATGCTATAATATTCCTGACATCCATTCTAAGTATAATTTCTTCTTTCACACTTTAGGTTTAAACTTTATAAATTAAAATTTGAAATTTTACTTTCCTTGCGAACACATTTGTCCTACATTGCAATATTCCTGACATTCATTCTAAGTATGGTTCTTCTAGCTACCTCAAATCTATCCTTTAAAATTTAGCTTATTAGTCACATTCTGCCAAAGCCCTCCCTCCCTAACTTCATCCTGTGATTAAGATGTATTTTCTTCTTTTTTTTGTAATCATGTTATATACATGTTTATTCTAGTTTCCTTATCTCATTACACTGTACTAATTGATTTTACTCTCTGCAGGCTATCGCTCTCCTATCTCTTCTAAATTCCCGGGAGGAAAGGACCACACTTCTAATTTTTTAACCTGTTTTTCGTCATTTATTCCTATTCTTAGCACACTTTAGACTGACAATTATTGAACAAACCATGTACATAAGCGCTGGATGAAGCCACATCACCGACGGGAAAACCCACTGGACACATTAACCACCCAGTGGCCTCACCATACACTTGTCCAAGTGGGTCTGTATGACATCAGGGTCCACATCCTTCACATCCAGAACATGAAGTTCTGCTTTCACACCATCCAACACACGCTTGCAGTCAAGCATGCGCTGTTCAAAGTTAGCAGGCTTCTGGAAAAGCTGGAACTTTGTGGACACCTCTCGAAGTTTCCTCTGTTTGCAGAAATGAAAATAATAAGCAATTCACATCAGAATGATAATCTTTCTCAGCAGACAATATTAGCATAACACATACTGCTAGAAGGCTGTAAAATAAAGCAACAATAAAAACATTCTTTAAAGGAACTTAGTGAGGTTGCCCGATCACCTTGGGGGACCGCACAGCCCAGTGTCATGAATTACTTGACACTCAGTGTCTCAGTCTGAGATATAATGAAAGGCTAAGCTAGCCTTGCTGGAATTAAAACTGCATCAATTTTCTTACCTGTTTGTAAAACACAATTCAAGAACCTAGAACTCACAATGCCCTCCGTCACAAGGTCAGGGTGAAGGTCAGTCTGCATCCCCCACTGAGGGGCTAAGTGGTACTGCACCCCATGCACTCAGCCTGCCCAGTGTACCAGCCATACCAGTACAGATGGAGGCTCTGCGTCAAGGGAAAAACCTATACAAGGCAAACATCTAAATCTAGATTGCTCTCTCTTCTCAACTCAACTAGAAAACACAGATCCAATAGTTTCCGGTGCACCTTCAACACATCACTCCCATCCCACTCTTTACATCACAGAGAAGACCAAAGGCATCCAAGTCGTCAGCTCTTTCTCACTTTCTTTTTATGCCCAACAGGCTGAAAAGGAAAAGGAAGCTGCCCTTCCCCTTCACCTGCAGCACATCCATCTGACTTCCTCCTCTGGCAGTCCGGCCTTCTGGGGAGGTCGGAGGCTGAGAACGTGTGCTTCTTCTCAGCTCCTCTAGGGTTAGCTCGTGGGCTGAGATCTCCGCTTGGATTTTCTACAAAGAGATTAGAAAAGGGAGAGAATGTCTGGTTTGGTTTTTTTTGAGTTTCATAGAGTCATACAACAGATAAGAATATATTGACCCCTATCCATGTTTTAATAAGTGTGCGTATAATAACAACATGGGCCACCTGTATCGTAGGACTGCTGTGTGCTGTGCACAAAGGCCTTTGTATTTGTCACTTCAAATGTTCGCCACTCATTTATAAAGAGGGAATTTCCCCAGTTTCATAGCTAAGAAAATTATAATTTTTAAATGGTGATCATTTGCCATTATCTCACATAAAAACCCTGAGAACCCCCAAACCCACATGCTGACCTGTGAGTAAGGCTGGCCTTTCTCACTGACTCTCCGTTGGGATGGCAGGAGGGGCTGGTGCCCTCGCAGGTGAGGAGATGATTACATATGCTCTCTTTACGACTAGAACACCCTCACATCCATGGCAATACCTGGGCTTCCTGAGGAACTTGGAAGGCATCTATCCTGTCGGTCAAGTACGTTGTGAGCTGCTTGTCTAACTCCCCTAAGCTCTCTTGCAAGACCTGAAGCATGTGGTCAGTTTCACGCAGGACCTGGAGTTGCTTTTCCAAAGAAATCTGCTTGCTCTCTGCCTACAGGGGGGAAAATTTACCCATTAGTCGCTCAGCACAAATATAAACAGCTGAATATAGGAAAACCCTTTTGTTCTAACCACCAAGATAAGGAACATACTATAAAAGCACTACTTTAAGACTTTGGCCTGCATTATAAAAAAATAATAATTAGCAATGATAACAGTGTAAAGGTCCTTCTAGTATCTTACGCATCTTGCAGGAAATTACTAATCTTTACTTCTTTCTATATAAAATGACAAAATACAAAAATGCCCTTAAGGGCACTATTTTAAGTGAAATAAGAGAGAAGGACAAATGCTGTATGACCTCGCTTATATGTGGAATCTAAAAAAATCACAAAAACAAAATATGTTACATATAACATATAATATAATGTTATATTTCAATTATACTTCAATAAAAAGGGAAAAATGTAAAGATTTCCTACATACCATATTAAAATAAAGGAGAATAAAAATATGCCATTTATTACAGATTTAGGGTATTTTTAGGACTCAGCAATAAACCTATAAACAAGAATATAAAATATAACAGAAACGTCTATGAGTACAGTGAACATGGAAATCTCTCTTTTTGCAAAGTTTAAAGAAGTTCTACAGATGTGCATAGTGTTGAGCCACTATTTATTGAACTTCTGGGTTAAGTTTGATGCTATTCATGATCTAAACATCAATAGTTATTTTTTAATATGTGTTCGAAAGCTTCTAATATCCACCCAACTCTCCTATAAAAACAATCTCCTTTCTCTACTTACTGATATGGACATGCATGTTGTGATACACTCTGAGTATCTATCTAAGAGACTATGGCATTTTATAATAGCAGCTTATATCAAATTCTGATGGCTCTAATATTTACTAGGATAATATGAGTCATTATTCTTATATACACCTATAATATGTTCCTTAAAGGAAATTAAATAGTTCATAAGTAGAAACAATCTCAAAGATAAGTTTTTAAATCATCGAGTTCTGCCTGCATTATAAGTGTAAGGTCTGCTCCTCCCCACCTAGTATTTCAACGCCCTCAACACCCCCATTGGTTACCAACTGTTCCCCTTGGTATAAGTTCCTGAGGTCAGCTCCATATCATAAACATCTAATCGACACTCACACATGGCCCGGTTCTTACCAGGTGACTCAGCTCTTCATATCGACTGTTGAACACCTCCAGTTTCTCACTGATGATATCATCGAGGATCCCTCCATCGATCAGAGTCTGGCCAAGTTCCCGAATCTGGGTGCGATTGTCCGCTGGATGTCGCAAAACAGATTCTAGAGACTGAACAGGGACAGGGGCAAAAAATAATGCATTTACCAAGGCAAAGTGAGTCAAGGATTCTAAAAATGTTCGCTTTACTTAAAACCAGTAATTCCATTTTCTAGAAATCTACTTAAGGAACAAGATCAAAAATGATTAATTCAGGGACTTCCCTGGTGGTGCAGTGGTTAAGAATCCGCCTGCCAACGCAGGGGACACGGGTTCGAGCCCTGGTCCAGGAAGATCCCACATGCCGCAGAGCAACTAAGCCCATGTGCCACAACTACTGAGCCCTCGTGCCACAACTACTGAAGCCCGCGTGCCTAGAGCCCATGCTCCACAACAAGAGAAGCCACCACAATGAGAAGCCCACGCACTGCAACGAAGAGTAGCTCCACTCGCTGCAACTAGAGAAAGCCTGCGCGCAGCAACGAAGACCCAACGCAGCCAATAAATAAATAAATAAATAAATAAAATATAATAAATTTATTTTTAAAAAGATTATTTCACAAAAATGTCCCTCATGGTATTAATAAACACACAAAATTGAGAACTCAGCATGAATGATGATATATGATAATTCCATAAAAATAATTTCAATGATTATTAATTACATGGGAAAATGTTCATGGTATGATACAAAGTTTAAAAGCAAAAAACAGTACTATACAAATAAAAGAATTTCAAACTGTTGTTGATTATATTACTAAAAAGTTTCTATAGCATATATAAAATTCAAGGCACTGTTTTAGATACACACTTTATATATTTAATCATATGGCTACACATTATTCCCATATTACAGATAGGAAAACTGAAGCTCAGAGAAGTTAAGTAATTTGCCAACACACACACAGGAAAAAGAAGAGCTAAGATTCTAACTTGGCTCCAAAGACTTGGTGATTCCAAAGCCTTTGATCCAGTTACTATAAAGTACTACCTCCCAGCATATATACATAAAAATAATAATTCAGAAGAAGTACACTAAAATGTTTTAAAGTGTTACCTTACACTTTACTTTATACTTTTCTCCATTTTCCATATTTCTAGAATGCACATGTATTAACTCTCATGTTAGGAAAGTATGTGTTTTTAAAATAATCTTTCAAAACATTTTTTAATACTCTGAATCTCTCACTCTGCTATTTTATTTGAGAAATGACATCTTTTCTCCAGAAAAGCATCTGGCTCCTGGAATTTAGGTACCACATTTGACTTATTTCTGGCCTTTAATCCAGTCACCTACTTAATTACTACATCCTATTCTTACAGTTTTAAAAGCACAGCTACCATCTTCCTCTTCTTCTTTTTTTTTTTTTTTTTTTAAGAAAATCTATTCTTTTCACACTTTAATCCACTTAAGAAACAGTTATTAAGTCATCATGTGCCACAGGCTGTGCTGAGGAACTAACTGGGGAACAACAAAAAAATTCAGGCACATTTCTTGGCCTCAAGGAACTCAAGTTCAGGCTTGGGGACAGGATCCCAGGCCTCCAACACTGCCTTCTCCAGCCTATCCTCCAATTTTCACATCTGAAGACAACAGAGTAGAAGCCACTGTAAACACAGTCCTTGCCGTGTCTAATGAGCAAAAATAACTTTATGAAGAAACAAGAGAGCATTGTCCTAATAACATAAGGCAGAGTTTTATCCAGGGACTGGTAAAAACAATCTGGAAAATCACTAGAGCGCTTTATGAAGTCTAAAATGTACTAATTAGCAAACAACTAACCACCTCATAAGGCTGAGTTTAGTGGGTCACCAATAATCTAAATACACATGATGTTATAAATACTTCAGGCAATGGAAGAAAACACAAGTTACGCTGAAAACCACCAAGGAAGCAAAAGTATTTGCTGGCATAAGGCATTATGTTCCTTGTTTGAATACTCATTCAGCCTCATTGCAACAAAAAGAACCACCCAGAACGCGGGCTCCCACCTCCAGGGCTTCGCTGACAGCGTCTGTCTTCTCAGGCAGGGCCTCTGTGCTCTTCATCCGTTCTTCCAAAGTGCTGAGCCAGGTGGTCTCAAGATCCAAATAGTGAAGCAGTTCAATCCAACAAGACCATACCTCCTAAATAGGCAGGGAAAAGTTAGACAAGATAAGAAGTCATTTAGAGATACAATGCATCTCTACTGATGCACATTCTGTCTAATCAAGAATAATTTCATTTAGATACAAGTATAAATGGGCGTTTAGAAACTGATGAAGCTGGTATTTCAAATAAGTGAAATAAAATCGAATTCTTCGATTAACTGTGTTAGACCAACTGGAGGGAGGTAGGAGGCTGCTTCACTAAGATAAATTCCAAGGCTCTGTTTAAATGCCGAAAATAAAACTATATAATTAGTAGAAGAAACCAGGAGGGAAACATTATTACTTTGTTTTTAAATAGAAATGTTAAAAAAAATACTCAGACTTGCAACACTTTTTAACAGCTATACAGGAAGTTGGTTCCCTGGGTCCACCCTATTCCAACTCAGAGCTAATGGGTGTAACCATTTGATGTAGACTCTTTCCAACTTTTTTCTAAATTCATATGAACATGTCTATATATGAACAGAGCGACTTTTTACCCAAATTGGAATTTTACTATAATTGCTGCATTAGTTGCAGTCACTTATTCCTCATTCCTGTGGGGAGTTGGGGGCTGGGGTACGATTCATCCTCCAACTCCTAGGAGCAAAATTATGGGAGAAACAAACCCCTTGGGAGAAGCCTATCTGACAGATAAATTTAGAAGACAGAGTTCAGCATGGAGCCTACTGGGTTGGTCCTCTTTCAGATCCACTGACTCAGAGAGGACACATTCTAGTAGCATTCAACCTCATATGAGGAATACTTACCAGGTCAGGGGTCAGCAATTTTTTCTATAAAAGGCCAGATAGTAAATATTTTAGGTTTTACAGGCCACATCTGGTCTCTGTCACAGATTCTTCTTTATTTTTTCTATGTGTTTGTGTTGCTTTGTTTTTAACAACTCTTTAAAAATTAAAAATATACAAACAATTTTTAGCTCCTGGGCCATACAGAAACAGGCCACAAAATAGATTTGACCCACAGGATGTAATTTGTCAACCCCTGGCTAAGACTAAAAGGGAAAAGAGGTGTCTGGTCCCCCAAATTTCTATAGGCAGAAAGCAGGCTGAGAAATCTACTCAGCTGCAAGCAGAGCCCTACTTCTTATGGGAAGGAAGGGATGGCTTACAGAGAAGCTCTCACAAGAAGCAGCACTGGCCCCTAATCAAGCACCAGTCCCTGGCCCCAGAGTAGGAGCCCTGACTACACGTGCCTGGCTAGATTTCAGAACTACTAGCATTAGATTTCAGAGTCACTAATACCAGTGCCTGCTCTTTTTACCTTCCACTGCCCCAACTTTTTTGAATGGGAGTGTCCACTGAGGTTTTCCTGTACCTATCTCACCACTGTGTTGGGTATATGAGGTTCAGGTAACTTATCTTTTTAGTGCCCAGGTCGCCAGATCGAGAGGTGCCACACCCACACACCTGCACCTGAAGAAAACTGTTCCGAGGAGCCACGTTTGCGTTTGCACCTGACGTAGATCGCATGATACTGGATTTTGAGCTTGATGCTGCACTGGATAAGACCTTAGGAGTCCCTGGGAGAGTGTAAGAGTATTCTGCATGTGGAAGGAATGTAACTAACCTATGACCAGAGAGTGAACTATGCTGGATTAACAATGGCCACAAATTTATTACAGCTACTCCCATGAAGTGGTGAAGTTGTCTTCTCCTCCCCTGAATGTGGGCTGGCCTTGTGACTTGCTTAGAGCAAAAGAAGGCTACAGAGATGATGCTGTGTGAATGTGCAGACCTAGCCTTTAAGAGAACTGGCAGCTTCTGCTTTCTCCCTCTTAAAAGCCAGCTGCCATGCTGCAGAGAAGCCATGAACCTGAGAGGCCACGTGAAGGGGACCTGGTGGATGAGAGTGGACCTGAGTGGAATATCCATAAACCTCATGGAGCAGAAGGGTCATGCAGCTGAGCCAAATCAACCCACAGAATCATGGAAAATAATAAATGGTTGTTTTTGTAAGCCATTACATTTTGGCAAGGTTTGTTACACAGCAATTAATAACTGAAACATAAGTGTATGTATTAAAAATATAAAAACATGTTTGGGAAGATTATACATCACCTTCTAGACAATGATTACTTTAAGAGAGGGATCAAGAGATGGTATGAGATGGGGAAAAAGGGAACGGGTTCTGTAATGCCAATTAATTTTATTTGAAAAAAGAAGATCTGGAAAAATATGGCAAAATGTAACAGTAGTTATAGCTGAGGGATATGTATATGGGTGTTAGTAATATCATCTGTACTCTTCTATAAGTTTCAAATGTTTCATGATTTAAAACATTTTAAAGGAATCTAGAAATAATCAAGGTAATAAAGTTGGACTCTTTGGAAGAAAGGCATCCTTACTCTAATTTAGAAACTTGGGCTGTTTCTACCCAAGATCTCTTGGTAATCCCTCACATAATTTTAAGAATGCTTCCACTGTGAAATCTTTTTTCTTCTTATCACTTCCCCTTTCAAAGGCATCAAGGTGTCATCTTTTCTCTTTTATCTACTTTGTTTTCTTACACTTTTCCTTTTCTTCTCTCAAACTAATTCCAAAATAATTCTAAAAGTAATTCTGCAAGCAATACTAAAACCTTGAAATATTTCATTCCTCATTCTCAAACTGTCACCTCTGGGTCATAAAGACAGTGCAAAGAAATGACACAGAATTCATGGTGGTCTCTTGTTAGCTTGGGATAACCTGGGGACTCCATTATTTAAACATATTTTGAGTAGTTACTTTGGCTAATAATAGACAGGAAAATAAACAAACCAAAAAAAAAGCAAAATCATGGGTGATTAGGGCAGAGAAGAAAACATGGACAAGACTGTAGTAGAATTCAATTCCAGGATCATCTACTGGGACTTAAGATTAGCCATACATAATGTTACATATTATGTTCACAGAATGTTAAATTCCCAAATGAGTAACCTCAGGTGTTTTAAGTTAGGCAATATCTTAATATTAAAGAATGAGGCTTTGTTGAGTTGTAGTTTTCATATTAACTAATCCACATTACACTTACTTTATATAGATTCAGAACAAGTGAGTAAGGAGTGAATTTAGTTTAAATACTGCAGTTGTGATTACCATTTTAGGATTCATCACAATGCAATCATTTGTTTTAGGTTGAACTGAATTTAAATTGCTATAAACTAAAGGGCTTCTTAAGTCTTTTCAATAAGATGTAACAAATGTCACACTAATATAAGAACAAACAATCAACAACTTAATTTTATTAAAAAAAAACAACTCATAGAATCATCTACATCTTAAATCCTATGGCCAGGGTAGGGGAAATGCTCCAGCAAAATACCAGCACATTCAAGTTAGTCTTTCACTCTAAATAAAACCTATAATTTTAGACACCGCTCTAAAACAGAAACCTCAATTCATCTCTGTGTACTAACCAGGCAAAAAAAAAAAAAAAAAAAAAGGAGGTACTCACAGTATATGTCTTAGAATTTTAGGACTGGAACAGACTCTACAGATCATCTGTAATATGAAAACCTTGAAAACCTTGATTTCACGTGTAATAAATGTCTAAAGCTAAGAAACTACTTTTCCAAGAAACTTCCACTAACTGAAGGCAGATCTTGATCTCCAGTTTTCTTTTCTCTGTTTCATTTTTATCAACCTATTACCTAAATTATTATCTAATAATTACTACTACTGTTATTATTATCTCAATCATGAAAGAACTACTTTTCTTTTATGATCTAGTATTTGAAAAGAAAAATGGAGTTTTTTTCCCAAGATATGGAAGCAGCCAGTACATTACAGAGTGTGAATCTCAGAAATGCATCAGTGAAAAAACACCATACCTCCAGCGTGTGGCACTTTCCGCGAATTCTATTACAGAGAAGTTGGTAATTCTCCAGCACAACATTCAGCGCAGATGTCAATTCCTGGCCACCAGAGGGCACTTTTGCAGCTAATAACTTGATGTTGTCCTTGAGAATCTTCACTCTCACCTCCTTCTGTAGCACATCCTCTTTCGCCCTCTGTTCCAAGACAGAATGAACTTGAAAACCGGCTCCCTGTCTCAGGAACCAATTTCTTTCTTTTTCAAAAAATAACTAAGCCAAAATTAAAACATCCAGATGGTTCTAACTACCTAATCAGAACATTATTAGGTAATCCCTACAGAGAGTGCTTGTGAAATAAGAATGCTAACTACAAAATTTCACTCATTATATACCCCAATGTACACAGTCCCCATGCAGACATTTTCATTTAATAACAGCACTGTTAACACCTAAGTTATCCCAAATTATGTTTACTGACAGGAAGTATTTTCAAAGTCTGGGTCCATAATAAGAATTAAGTGAATTAATTTTAATTGACC
Organism: Balaenoptera musculus; assembly: GCF_009873245.2. NCBI lineage: Eukaryota > Metazoa > Chordata > Mammalia > Artiodactyla > Balaenopteridae > Balaenoptera > Balaenoptera musculus. The sequence continues at coordinate 21,042,461 of NC_045796.1, forward strand.
ACTGGAAGTCGAGCAAAAATGGAAGTGCACCATGGTAGAAGTATTCTTTAAAAATAATATAAACATATTTTTTTCTCCTGTAACATAAGTATATCTATCCTTCTGATAATTAACAGCATTTCAAAGATGACAAAGTTATACTGGGAAGATCTGATCTAAAAGTAGCTTCCTGCCTGACTCTCCTTCCGTGCCTGATGAAGTCTCATACTCGGGAAAATCAACCTAAAACAGCCTTTCACTTTCTCTTGTAGCTTTCTTTACTACTTAATGGTTTTTCATTTCTTTAGGTTGGGATAAAATAATTAAGTGTAGTGGTGTTTTTAAAATCCTAATGGTTGTTTGGCAGAATAAAAATAAAATGTTGCCCAATCAAGAGTTTTAATCTCATTTTTTTTTAATTCTCATTCCTAGTGACCTTAAAAAAAAAAACAAGAACAAACAAACAACAACAAAAAAACCTTACAGAACTACAGTGTCAATAGTGCAAATAAGATGGTTCTTAACATGGTAGGCTACCTTTAAAATACCTTATATACTGAATATTTTTAAAGTTTCAAGGAAAGCTACACTAAAAAAACGTATTTCTGTGAAAATACTAAAATAAAAGTCCTTTTTATTTACTTTGACTCATATACAATAATGCATTGGTGAAAAACAATCCTTTTAAAAAAAAATCTGCACAGATTTTTGCTTTTGTTATACTTGTAGGCAAGTTGCAACTCTTATTTTTTTAAAAGTAGCTTTTAAGACACTATCTCCTTTGGCTTCGACACTGAAGGACACTTGAAGCAGTGTTGGAAAAGTGGGAATGATGTCCAGTTCTTTTATTATATAAAAAAATAGAGTGTGCAAGACTACTGACACAGAAATATAAGTTTACAGGAAATACATCCTGTGGACCCAACTGATATTAAATCCCTTGACGACATTCCTAATGCTCCTCTTACCTGCTCCAACAAAATTTTGGTATTCATGTGTGCCCCATGTATTAGCTGGAAGAATACAGCTGGTGAAATAAAGATAAACCCCAACCTAATTGGGAAGTCTCTCTTATTCTTTACAAAAAATAACTCTTCCTGAAAATTTCTGGAAATAGATAGCGGTGATGGTTGCACAATATTGTGAATATAATTGATGCCACAAAATTTTTGAGTCATTCACTGTGGCTCACCAATGTTCTAATGTAAGACATTTTCTCAGGGGCCCTCAAGACTCAACTCATGGGCCAAGTTAACATGCGGACTCTCAGCTTCCTATCCCTACAAAAATCATAGCAGCTGACCCTCCTTTTTTTTTGTTTTTTTTTGTAATTTGAAATCTTACTGTGAAAGATTATATGTACATTATCAGGCCTTACAGCTAGGTAGATGATTGACTGATTGATTTTAAAGGGAGGAGGGGAGATATAAAGCCTCTTGACCCTGACTGTCCCAGCCTCACCTTCATTTCCTCCACAGCATTCTCAAGCTCTTCTGGTGACTTGTATTCAAAATCCCTCTCCAGGTAGTCTTCTTCTGCTTGGGTCATCCATTCCTGCATCTCTGCCAAGTCTTTTTTCAGGTTCACCACTTTTTCCTGACTTTCAGACAACCTATTTTTTTGAATAGTAATCTAGGAAGGAAAAGCCATTCACTCGAATAAACAAATCCTGATACATTAAATGTCAACTTCTAGTTTCTAATATCAAAAGACACAGTAATAACTTTCCACAAAGAGTCTTAAGGTTTAAAATTCAGATGAAACCCTTTATACATTCTGTGCTGATGCTGTGGAATATAAGCAATAATGAAAACAATAATTATAACTGGGATTCGGTATCACATTTTGGACATTAATCTGGAAATACCTATTATAATTCTGAAAATGCATAACTGTTGACAGAGTAATACTCAACTGAAGGACTCTTACCTACATCCATAAAAGCATGTATTTCAAGGAAATCTACTCTAACCTTATTTATGGGAAAAAAAAACCTGAAGCAACCAAAATGTCCATTTTTTCCTTTGTCACAGGATTCCCCATTAAGACTGCACTTTTTAAAAGCAGAGAAGAGTAGATTGCTATCAAAGATGTTGATACAACAGTGCTTTACAAAATTTTGGTTTTGATAATCTACGGTACTTGTATATTCCACACAGATACAAAAAAAGTTACATTAGAAAATAGGTATTTGTCTGAATCAGGTTCAATAGCTTTTTTAACTATCTTAAGAAGCCTAAAAATATCTTTCAGAAAGATCCCTCTAACCACACTGACTTCTGTGGGAGAAGATATCATACCACACAGATCATCCAGGGCTCACTTCACTATTCAACCTCCCGCTCAAATGAAATCTCGCAGTAGCGGTCACCCTGCCAGGGCTTGCTTGGCCATGAAACTGATAGTGACAAAAGGGCAGTTCAGGAATAGGCTGGCTCTCTCAAGAGTAAGGGGGAATACTTAGTGGCCCTCCTGTTCCACTCTCCAAACAGGATCACAGTCATAAAAATAGGCACTAAGTAGGAGCTTGGATTTCACTGCCCCACATGGTCCTCAGAGAGTCTACTGCCAGCAATATACACAGCCCTGCTTCCCAAGTCTTGTTGATCAACACTTTAACCTAGTGAACTTTTTTTAAAAATACAGATTTCAGGGCCCCACTTCCCCCATATTCTTTTTACTAGTAGTTTCCAAACACTAGTCAGTTATAGAATATTCATGGATCCACAGAGAAGTGAGAAAAATAAAGACACTGTAGCAAACTTTTCAAAAAAAGAAAAGCTTAAAATTATCATTAATTATCTGAGATGATATACTTTCTACATTTTGGCATTAAGATGTTTTTCCTTTCACGATATCATGCATATAATAGACTGTTTTTATTTGTTGATTTTATATGTCTATCCTTTCTTAGAAAAGTAAAAATTTGGCAACACGATGTTTGTCCAAAATTTCTTCAACCTTTTACTACTCAGTGATATACCATAGTCTAGAACGGCTTTAGATAATTACATAGCAAGTGGCTGCTTCCTTGCTGGAGACACTTTAAAATTTCCCATGTATTTATTCCCATACTTTGAAACAATAATAATCCACAATTAATTCTATATTGTCATGTGTGTATGTATGTATATATGTAGATAAATAGATACACAGATCTAAATATCTATATGTACCTATGCAACCATCTAGCTATCCATCTAGCTATTGTCCTTCTTATTCCTCACTGTCACTTCCAAACCAGTTTCCTTATTTACTTCCTAAAAAAACCCCAGCTCCGGGCTTCCCTGTTGGCGCAGTGGTTGGGAGTCTGCCTGCTAATGCAGGGGACACGGGTTCAGGCCCTGGTCTGGGGGGATCCCACATGCCGCGGAGCAACTAGGCCCGTGAGCCACAGCTACTGAGCCTGCGCGTCTGGAGCCTGTGCTCCGCAACAAGAGAGGCCACGATGGTGAGAGGCCCGCGTACCGCGATGAAGAGTGGTCCCCGCTTGCCACAACTAGAGGAAGCCCTCGCACAGAAACGAAGACCCAACACAGCCATACATAAATAAATTAATTAATTAATTAAAAAACCCCAGCTCCTTCAAGCACATGTCATCAAATTATAGCACATTTAAAGGAGTCTGAATTTGGCTAGAATATAAGATGATACTATGAAAGTATTTTCTTAAGTGTGACAGTGATACTGCAGTTTCGTAGAAGATTGTCCTCCTTCATGGAAGAAGCATGCTGAAGTATTTAGGAGTGAAATGTCATAATATTTTCGACTTCCTATCAAAACTACATATGTAACAAAAAAAAAAGGTATGCGTGTGTGTGCCTGTGTGTGTATGTACGTATGTAAAGAGACAGGGAGGAGAGAGAGAAAAGGCAAATGTGGTAAAACATTAACAACTGGCAAATTTAGGAATGGCTTATGGCCGTTCTCTCGACCATTATTTCAACTTTTCTTTAAATTTGAACTTGTTCAAAATAAGGAATTTGGGGGGAAACAAAATAAAATACTCGGGGATGCAAATATAAAATTTTCCTGTATAAACATTAAACAAAAAACATTGTATTAAGAGATATGTACTATCTACACAACTGTCTGTGGGGTATTCCTGCATTTCACATTTTCTCCTCTTGTTTTTTACCCCTTTCTCACTCACTTCAGCTGTATGCATCCTCCCTATTACTCCGCTAACAAAACAGAAGCAATCAGAAGAGAACTACGTCATATTCCTACTGTACACATAGTTGCCTTCCCTTCATTACCACAGAGGGACTACCTAATAGCAATTCTTTCACTTAGAGGGGGGACCTCATCCCCTCTTGCCTAATCACAGACTTTCCTTCAGCAATTCACTTCTCTCAATCTCTTCTGCATCATTTTCTCTTTCTAAATGAAGTCCTTTTCGGCATGCAAACTTCCAGTAATACCCCTTATTTTTAAAAATTACAAAAATAGCTCTTTGGATCCCCACGTCCCTTCCAGCACCGACCTCATTTCTCGGCTCCCTTGAATAGAGAAATTCTCAAAGTTGGTTACACTTGCCCCAGTACTTCATTTGCTTTCCTCTCCTCAACGTTCTCCAATGCGATTTTCTTTCCCACCACTCCACTGGAACCACTTTTCTCAAAGTCCATAAAAGCGATCATCTTGTCAAGTCTAAAGCTTGCTTTCCAGTTCTGATTAGTCTCAGCAGTCCTCAGCATTGAGCACTGTGAAGAGCTTTCTCCACTTGGCCACTGGGGCCTCACGCTCTCCTGGCATTTCCCCTCTGGCTGACCTTTCCTCCTTAGCATCTTTGGCTAGTGGTAAGTGCTAGAGACCCATTTGCATGTCTCGTAATCTTGAATTTAATCCTTCCAGTATGGAAAGCATCACTTCACCTGCTGCCACAAAAGCTTCTCCTTGAGTCTTCACCATTTCAGTAAATAGCACCACAATTCACACAAAGTGGAAGCTTTGCAAAAATCCTGAGCTGTCATTAACTATTCACTTTTCCTCGTATCACATATCTAATCCATTACTAGACTCCCAGCTCCATTTTCAAAATATAGTGTAACCCAACATTTCTCATGACTTCCACCACTATCTCCCTAGTCCAAGGGGCCACCCTCTCTCTCCAAGACTGCAATAACCTTTAAGTATTCTCCCCATTTTTATTCTTGCTTTCCCAGAGCAAATTATCCACATGGAAGCCAGAGTGATCTTAAAAGATCTTTCATGTATTAATTCCTTGCTCAAAACACTCTGCCTTCTATGTAAAATCATACTTGAAATAAAAGTCAAAATCTATGCTTCAAAGGCCATATACAGTCCATCTCTACCTACCTTCTGACCTCAAATCTTCCCATTCTCCAACCTGCTAACTCCTTCCTTCATTCTATTCCAGCTACAACAACTTTCTTGTTCTTTATTGAATATGTCAAGCTCATTCCCACCCAGGGGCCAAAGGTACAACAGCACCCTCCCTTCATTAAAAAAACATGACCCAATTCTGGCCCCAACCTGCCATCCATGTTATAGTTATTCTAGACCACAGTTTTTCAAACTGGATGGGCTATAACATCAGTTTACTCTGTCAAAAGAAGCCACTATCTACCTCTTGAAAACCACAGGCAGTGAAGTTTAAAAACTCACCTCTTTGCTACATTTCTCCAGTTGTGTTTGGTAGTCAGCTAGTTTTGTTTGCATCCAGGTTTTGATTCCAGCAACTGGAGAGCTTCGAAGGTTAGCTTCTATTTCTTTCATGTCTTTCAGAGATGATTCAATTGTTTCTATTTCATTAACAAATGCCTGAAAACATAACATAAGCCCTTGTTGCGTTCATGCCTATATAAGTAGATGCCATTATTACAGTTTGTCTGCCTGTATCCCTGCAAATATTTTAAGAACAGACTGCTTGGGAGTTAGGACTTTTAACTACTTAAGAAATATTGTCTTAAGAAATTCATTTCACCTGGATGTTTCACATAGCCATCTGCCAAATTAGATTGGAAATACTTGACTCTCAGCAGGGAATAGTACTTTTAATTAATTTAGAGAAGCTTAATGATTTCATCAAATATAAAATGCAAGAAGTATTACTGGCAAACTTCATTTGTAAAGTATGTTTTTCTTAAAGTCTCACCATGTGGCACAATAAGAGTGATATACAATTGGTAATTATGACACTAAGATTGTCACCGTACATAAAACAGCAGCTACTAATGAACTAAAATTGCTCTTATGTTCCCCACCCAAAATTTAATCCAAAAAAGAATAGATACATGTATATGTATAACTGAATCGCTTTGCTGTACACCTGAAACTAACACAACATTGTTAATTAACTATGCTCCAATATGAAATAAAAATTTTTTAAAATTCTATAACCATGGCCAAAAATAGAAATATGAAAAATCAGTCATTTGTTGACTAGCTATAAAGTCAAAAAAAGGTTTATGATGAAAGATATTTTATCTAGGTTTATTGTCATGTCATATTCTTAAAATTTTAATAAGAGCAGCAAATAATAATAAGAAGAAAATGTTATTTAGTACAGCAGGTTCCCTAGATCAGCAGAACTCACAGAGCACTGGTCAAGCTGTCTTTGTAGCCCTTCGGCATCTCCTTGGACAGCCTGCTCTTTCATTAAGAAGTCTTTCACACCATCCATCCACTTCTCAATGACCTCCGAATCAGCCTAAATCAAACACAATAACAAAGGGGGATATTACTCAGTGGCATTCAACCTACTACATCTCAAGATCTATTGCTACTGGGAAAAAGGCAACTTTTCAAAACTCTGATAGCATCATTTTCATTTATTTTATTTCTTTCTTTTTTAAACTTCCAAAATTGAAAATAATTATTTTCTTCATTGTTGCCTAAAATCCTCATGAGATGATATCTTGGTGATCATTCTAAAAATTTCAAAACACTCTCCAGTGAACAAAGTTATTTTGCTTAACATGAGCAATATCTATGATTAAAAATTCAAATTAAAGGTAAAAAATGCTTTTCTGGGTATAATCAGCTTAAAAATCTTTCATTCTCATATAATTTAGAACAATTCTCTCCTTAAGTTGGCTACTCAAAGCAGGAGTAAATAAATAGCACAGTGGAGGGAATACAATAGATTTTTCTTAGTTCTGTGGTTGGATGCCTTGTTATCTAAGAACTCAGTATGGTCCACTACCCAGCTCCATTCTTTCATCCAACATTTACTAAGCACCCACTGTTATCCAGTTACTGTGTGTGGTACTGGGGGAAATGAGAAAGGGAACATTTTGCAGAAAGAATGAGACTTCAGACAGGTAGTAACATTGGAACTGGACCTTGAAGAATACAAATAATTAGGTCCAACTTAGCTCCAAAACTAGAGTAAAGTGATGGTCATTTCTTTCCAAGGTCCCCCATCCATCATTGGTTGGTCTGATTTGCTATTTTCCCTTTCATTGAGCTGAATTTGTTTCCTTGTACTTTCCTCAATTATTTGCTTCTCATCCCTCCCTAGGAATGGAAATAAATTAACTATCTTATTCAAAAACAACCTTCAGATTGGAAGGCAGCCACTATGTCTTCTCTTAGTCTTTTAGTGATTAAACACTCCCAATTCTTTCCATGATGTCTCTAGTACATGATACCCAGATACTGCACTCAACACTGTGATCAACATGCTGTGAAAATTACATCAACTTTTTAATGTACTTAAAATATGCCACCGAGAACCAAGTACTCTTATCCTTAAAATGTTGCAATGAATGACGAAGATGGAACCTAACTGGTATTTCACGTATGGATATTACATTCAGAAAATGCCATCTAAATTTTTTTTTCAGTTTTATTTTTCTTATTAAGAGCTGGGTTTTGTTTCCTTCATTTCTTTAAATTTGTTTAGATATATATTATTCATAATATTATGGTTAGCTAAAACTCCAAAATTCCCACAACTACCTCAAAAGTACATTTTCCCTATCCCATACTGTTTAATTGACTTCTGTAATAAATTCAGAACTTGATATTTATAAATACTAAATTTTGCCTTGTTATGTTAACGATACTACTTAATACTACAACAATAAAAAGCCAACAGAATGATTTGAATTTTTAGTCTCTCCACTTTCTTATCAGCTGTGCCTCCCAGCTTTCTCTTATCTGCAAATCTGACAGTGAGCTATCCTTTTTCTGTTGGGTTTTTTTGGGTTAGGTTTTGGGATTTTTTCCAGATGAAAAATAAGGCCAATTACAGTGCCTACCTGAGCATTCCCCCTGAGGACACCATCGCATTCATTAACCAACAAACATTTCAGCTTCGTTTTCAAAACATGGGAATCAGCATAATACTAGCATCTAAGTAGCTTTCAACTTCCTTCCGATAAGGTTATAAGAGATTTTCTCAAATACTTTGCTGATATCAAGACTTACCCAAAATGATAGTTTGTCAGCATTATTTGAACTAAATGAGCACACATGAAATGTGAGACTATGAATCTGTATTATCTAATAATCTAGTATCCCTCCTCCAAAAAATAAATAAAAGCAAGCAGTACTTAGGAAATGAGTCCGGACAAGGCTTATGAGTGGTATCCATGCTGATTCCTGGTGAGCACCACATTCCTTCCTAATCACATATAAGATCTCTGGTTGATCATTCATCTACAGCTTTGCCAGAAACTGACATCAAGCTTACTTCAGGTCTTTAGCTTCTAGAAAATAATGTTCCCCTTATGTAGGACATTCACCCATCTCCATTTTTTTCTGGTAATTTCCTCACAAGTTGCATAATCCGACCTTGAGATCATGGGTAAAATCCCACGTTACTCAGGATGTAGATTTAGGCATCTGAAGGACTGTGTCGTTTTTCCATCTAACTCATAATTCAGGCTCTAATGCACCCTCAATAATGACCATTCTCCACTTTCTAGTTTGCAGGGTCATTCTCTGATGAAGATGGGAAGCAAAAAGTGCTTATATAGCTGGGCCTTTCTATCTCCTCTATTCATGTTATACCACTCTGTGCAAGCACTTCCTCGTTCCCCTTCTCCCAAGCAAGCTTTGAAAGACCTTTCAGTCACACTGTGCACTTTCCCCAAGCTTCCTTTCCCTCTGTTCTTTAGCCTGTCTGTCACTATTCTCATACACCCACACTACTCTTATAGATTTTCAACTGGTGACATATCTCTTCTTCTGGGTTTGCTCCAGCATTCTCAGATCTTATCCTAGAAGACTGCTTAGGAAGACATGATCAGGGCAGGGTGGAGTGGGGTGTGTAAAAGATAAAAGTGCAAAAACAGAGAAAGTACGAATATATCTGTAGAGTTCATAAAGGGCCTTTTTAACTGTCCATTTAACTTGTTACCACTTCTTGCACTGTTAATCTCCAGTCTGAACTTTTTAAGAATTCAAGGCAGCATTACTGCTGCGTAACTGGGCAATTCATTAAATCTAGTTTGAAATAAGGAAAATTGATAGTCTCCCAGGCCAAGAATTTTTGAACTTTATATGGAAGCATTATATTCCAAGAAGGTTTTAACCACTATCAGCCCTGACTGAGGCAAGCAGCCTCAGTGATCCCCATCATTGGCACAGGAGAGGAAATTTTATGGCATCAACCCCCTTCCTCCCTCCTTCGGACACATACAGACCCTTGTGAGCAAACACAATTCACACACACCTGCTCCTCCTCTTACAGTGAAACATGAGAAAAAAGAAAGAGGCAAGCAACAGACATAGACAAGCCACGAAGACCAACTGATGATCCCAATAGGAACAAAGGGAACAGAGAGGAATCTGAAAAGTGTTTTCATGACTAAAACTCCTGCAGGTAATCCTGACCACACTGAGTTCTAAGACAGGCAGTGTGCCCCATGAAAAGAAAGACCAAGGTCTGAATACCTAGTTCAGCACCTTACCAGCCTTGAGGCCTTGAGAAACTAATTTCTCAATTTCTCTTCTGGGAGCTTCCATAGCTCACCTATGAAATAGGAATAATAACAACTGCCTCGCCTGATTGTTTTGAAAAACAGAGATGGTACAGAGCAGGTATGCAGTAAATGGTAGCTAGTATTACTCAGATCTACAAAATCAAGTGCTTTATTACCAAGATTAACCCCATGAAAGAATTACCACTTCAAGTTCTGGTGTCTATTCCTAACAGACACTTCATAAGAATGAGTAACCAGGGTGAGTACATATTTGTATAAGCATCCGTTTAATGTGTTTAAGTGCTGCCAACATTAATGCTTGTTCCGTCACATAACTCATGTTCAAAAGTGGCTGTTTGAAAGAACTACTGCTTATGATAGTTCTGACTAGACCCGGGTAAATTCAGCTCAGCAGAAGGAAGCCAAGTACATGAGGAAAGGCCCAAACTCTAGAAATGCCTGATAACAGAAGCTTCACAAGGCATCCCTACCCTGTGGCTACACAGTGCAGGAAAGGTTTTTAGATCACTAAAGATCACTACTAGCAGCCATTTGTGTGCAGGTAAATGCGGGAGATAGACAGCTCTGCTCTGCCCTGTAGCATCTCCTCTTTCCCTAGAAGGAAAATATTATCTCAATCCACTTGCAGCAGATGTTTCCTGTGCTTTTAAAAAAAAACCATAATCTGCTCATCTTTAGGTCAATTGTACAGCAAATAGGTTACAAAGAAAGTGAAGGAGTTCACATGAAGAGTGTTCCTCTGCCCATTTAAAAATCACTCAGCTGATGCACTTATGAGTTTCTAATGCACAATAATGAGTATTTAATTTTTTCACCATCTACATCGACTTGCAGAATGAATATAGAAATAGATAGAGATATATGGAGATATTTAAATTGGGTAATTTCTAACTTTCTATCTTCTCTGGGGAGACTTCAGTTCTTTTAGAGCAATACGAAAAACTTTAAAATACTAGTAAATTTCTGAAATAAATGTCTGTTATTATTTCACATGCAACAACAAACTGTAAGTACTAATCTAGGGTAAGCATTTCTCATTCCTATTTATACTCATAAATTCTCAGAGAAATATAAAATGACTAATATGGTAGTTTTGAAAACCAAAGTATGGAATACTCTCGTTTGGAGGGGTCAAAACGCTACATTGACCATCACTGCTCAAAAGCTCTGATTCGTAAGCACTTTGGATGAGTAACACCTGCTGCTGGGTCACAGAAAAGGAATGTGAGGTCATTAAAACAATTCCTTTAACCCTACACACCCCATCTCCTAGCCCCCAGCCCCTGAGCCAGGGATAGAAGAAATCTGAAGCCTGGTAACTCTGAATTCAATACAATAAGATTCCAAGGTACACAACTTCCTCCCAGGATTTTATTCACAGCTAAATTCTTGGCATTTTATTTTGCTCCTCCCCCATCTGTTGGAATGTCCACAGCTTTTTAAGCAGCCAATATCTAACCCAGGATATAGGCAAAAGAATTGTGAAAACCGAATTAAAACAGTATTTTAAGGCAGTAGGGTTTTTTAATCTGTTTTATAATGTTCATTAACCTCAAAACACTCTAAAAAGAAGTGTTCCCTCGCTTAGTAGGGAAGGCCAACAGTGACTTTGTTACTACATTTATTTATCAGAAACCACCAGAGTTCTTAAATTTAAGGTTCAGAAAGCATCAATATTCCCTTTATTGAAGTAAAATGCATTCAGAATGAGAAAAAAAAACTCTTATGAGATCATTCGATCAGTTATATGTTACCTAGAAAGAATTAAATCAGCTATACTGCATATTTTTGTTAGAAAATATTTACCATTGGGTTTTTACCCTGAAATGTGTTCCAAAGTAATTTCTACACCTGGTTCTGCATGTCTCAGAGCTCCAGCACGTCCCCTTCCCCACTCTGCGTGAGAACACAGAGTGTTCAGTGTGTGTCTTTGCTCAGCAACCGAAGGAAGAGGTCTGACTACATGGGTGTCCTGCCAAGGACAACTGGGCATTTAGATTTTATAGATCCAACCTCATTAGACGGGACGAGTGTGTATGATGTCTGCAGGCACCTTCAAGGCAGAGCCTTTCACATCCGCTTACCTGCAGTACCCCAGACAAGGTTCCTGTGCTCAAAGAGCTCATGCCCTGGGGGAGGACAGACAGGCAGGTCTCAGCCATAATAAAAGCTGGCCTGAGACGGGGTTCTTGTGAAGGTGTAAACAACGTGTAGAAGAAAAGGGAATAATTAGCTGCAGGTGTGAAGGTGAGTAAGACCAAAGACTGCTTGTAGAAGCAGCTTACACTTAAAGGAGGAACCAAGGAGGCTGTGAATTCCTAGCAAGTAAATGACATTTCCGGAGAAAGGCAATCGTCCAATGTGTTCTTTGTGACCCACCGCACTGTCTCCCCACCCGAAGCAGTGCACAGGAGAAGATGCAGACAGGGCTGCAGGGCAAGGAAAGGGCAGGAGCTATGAGATGTGCATGAGAGCACTTTGTACTATTATGGCAAAGACAACCAGATCCTTTCCAGAAATACAACTGGCATCAGTGTAGACAGTGAATTCAAGAGAGGAGAGGTTGCAAGCAGGAGTCAGATTTAAAGGGTAATGGGATTACATGGCAACAGGGCAACAGATTACATGAAAGTCTGCAAACAGAAGAAGGGGCTAAAGAGGTGGTCCAAAGAGGAGGGAGCATTGGTAAATACCAATATAAGAGAGAGTTTTGTGCGGGCCTTGAGGACAGTTTCACAATTTCATGGTTATACCACCCTGCAGGGGATCCTGAATACGGGAAAGGAAATAATATGAAATACCCTTGCAGCCCCTGAATTCAAAAATGTTATTGCTGGTGATAAGTGGCGTCTTGGGATTTTATAATATTTAATCCCCATAACTCATAAGAAAGTCATGTCAGTAAAATCAACAGTGAAAATATTACCTTTTTTGTGTATTTTTAAATATTTTGCTTCCTGGAAGGAGTGGTAGGTCTTTCCATGAGAGTTTTTTAAAGTACCAATTAACATTTTAATTCTTAAGTACAGGAAGTGAGGTTATTAATTTGGCATGTAATAGATAAAAAAAAGAAGAATTTAAGAACATATTTGAGCATGACACTGTGAATAACAATGCTGGCCCAACCTCTACCTGTACAAAAGAAACCAGCCATGTAGATAAAGGAAATGCAGGCACATAAGGAAAACAGTATTTGTCAACAAATAACAGAAAACTAAAACTTGCACATAAACAGATAACAAGATAACCTGACAAGTATTGTAGGATGGTAGGAAAAAAGTAACTGCATAGCTATGAAAATACTTTCAAAGTTTAAATGTGCTGTGTCAATGAAAAGCATTATTATTTTGAGTAGTGGGATTGATACTCCAATCCATACTCATGCATTTGTGTACCGTCTATTTACATATCCCTCATGGAGTTCCAGTATCATCTGGTTCTGTCAGTGTGGAAAAAATGATTAGAATTAGTAATATTCAGGAACTTTTCTTCCTGACTTTGAGCATGTTAACCTCAGCAAGGATCACTGTTAACGTTAGCTGCCTCCAGGAAAGGAAATGGTATTGGGGAAGAAAGGGAACTCTAAATGCTCACTCTCAATACTTCTCAATTATTCAATGTCTTCAGTGAGCAGTATTTATGTATTTCTTATATAATTTAAAATGCATTTTAAAAATAAACAAGTCAACCACTTTGTTCCTAAGAAACATCATCATAAATTGGCATTGAATCAAAAACCTACTGTACTTCATGCCTTAAAGACAAGTAGAACGTGAATGCCTAAAAAAATAGATACCAAGTCATTGAAAAAGGAAAAACAATTTTAACCTGTAAATGAATATTTACTGCAATTATCTCTAGGGGAAAAAGTAAAAGTTTTTCTAAGTGAATTGTGAGTAATTAAGTAACAAGCAATTCCTTCAAAGCAAATAAAGGAGCAAAAATGTTCTTTAGAAATAAACATTTCAATAAAGAAGTTGAATTAGGGCATACTGACATCATCAACAATCTTGTAGTTAGGAAACAAAAAATAAATTAAAAATTTGTAAGTTACATTCCAAATCTGTTACTGTAATAAAAGCAACCAAAACAAAAAAAACAAAAAACAAAAAAAAACCTAAATATCCAGACACAGGTGCTTAAAGTGAGATATTTTTAATGGAAATAAATGTGGCATATGCTCCAACTGGCCACTTTAAGTGCCTGGATTTGCTACATTAGTAACAACCCAGTAAAGCCCACATCTGGATTACTATCACCACAGAACTCTATTTTGCGTTTTGGAGGAATGTTTATTCTCTTTAAATTCCATATTAAAATATTGGCATGCATTTAGCTAACCCTAAAATAAATTAAATACACTTTTAAGAGTCAAAGGAGATTAACCATTAGATTAATCTTCACCCGTAAATTTCCTGAACTACATCTCAGATTTAAATATGAAAACAAAGCAATGATCTTTTGAATTTGATCAAAAAAGAACTGTGAAAAACTCATGAAAAAAGAATAAGTATAATCCAAAAAGTCACAGCTACAAGAGCTGTGCAGGAAATACTTAATCCAGCATTGCTCAACCTTGGCACTACTGACATTTGGGCCAGAAAATTCCTCCATTGTGGCGGTTGTCCTGTGCATTTGCTGTAACCTTGGCCTCTACCCACTAAGGTGCCAATAGCACCCTCCCTTCCCCACAGGTGTGACAACCAAAAATGTCTCCAAACATTAATAAATGTCCTTCTGGGAGGAAAATGACCCCTGGTTGAGAACCACTGACAATCCAATGCTTGGATCATAACCAAAAATTTTAAATTATGAATAAGGGTAATTTGGGTTTTTAAAGTTGGAAAGAATTACAACTGAAGACAGACAAGGGGAAGTGGATCCACTCACAAAATTAAATGAGCCAAAAATACTGAACCACAAAAAAAACCCTCCTCTTCAAAATTAATGGTTTGTTCTAATGAGATCTCACTGTAAAACTGCAGCTTAAACTTAGAGAAAACCACTTCCTTCCACTACCACCACACACACACACACACACAGAGCCCTTGCCATCTTTATTCTCCCGGTCATGAATTGGAACTGTCCATTGACTCCTGTGTCAAAGAGCTTCCCTCAAAGTTCAGTGATCACCACACTTGCTGGTCTTTCTGGATCTCTTCACACTGATCTGTATAGTCCACCAGCTTCTACCACATGTTCTCTGATTTTGATTTTTAAAACATCATTTTCATAAATTTTGTCTCATATATATTCATAAATTTAATCTCATATATATTCTCTTGGGATCTAAATCCAAATATATATATATATATATATATATATATGTAAAATCTTCAAATCCAAATATATAATATATATATATACACACACACACACACACACACATATATATATCCCCAAATCTAAATCTATTACTAATCTCATTTTATTCACTGAAAAATATTATTGAGTGCCTTCTCTGTGCCAGGCACTGTACGAGAAGTATACCCTGGGATACATCAGTGGAGGAAAAAAACCACAAAAGACCAAGGTAAAGAGGCACTCGGGGGGGCGGTAGGGAAGAGGGTGCGATTGGTTCATTCTTCATCCAGATCTTTTCTATTAGAAAACCAGGTGATTTGGAAACTTCACTACTTCACTTCTCCAGCTTCCTCACAGGTGAAATGTTAAAATTCTGACTGTCCCGTCTGACATGGACTTTGACCACTTTCTCCTACGTCCTCACATTTATCCTTTCCTCTGGAACTCTCCATCCAGTTGACCTCTACCAAGAAACCTTTTTGCAAGGCCGAAGGAGATAAATGTGTTCCCCAGCACATTAAAAGTATGTCTTTGGTTGGGATTTATACATGCCAACTTAAGTACGTAATAAACATGGGGCCAGAAAGAATGCAAAATACTCAAATAATAGTTAGTTACTGATAATTACTATTTTACTCTGTAATAAACTTAAACTCCTAATGGCCTTTAGATTTACCTCAAAAGTTCTGAGTTTGGGGGTAATTTCTTCAAGCAAATGCAGATCTTCGGAAACCTTGACCTTTAGTCTGTTCCACTTTCCTTGAACATCATCAAATTCTTGCTTATACAGTTTTTCTACATCTGGAGAAACATTTTTCTCCAAAGCCTTTGTTTCTTCTGCAAGTTTATGCAGTATAGGTTTTTGATTCTCTAGGATTTCATCAAGGGCCTGGAAAACAGTTTTCAAGATTAAAAATACACACAATAATTTGTCTGTGCAGATGTAGTAATACTGGCTATAAACAGTCAAAGTCACTTTTTAAAAAGAATTTGATCAAAAAAGAATTGTGAAAGACTCATGAAAAAAGAATAAGTGTGATCAGAAAAGTCACAGCTACATGAGTTGTGTGTCGTTTAGACACAATGTATCCTCTGCACTAAAAACCAGCGGAACAACAGGCCCAGTGAGGGCCCAGTGTGATGGGCTCCATGGTGGATCTGTTGCATCTGAGGAAATAGTGCAGAGGCACATATCTTAAATGACCAGGGAAGCATTTTCATTCAATACAGTAAAAAAACAACACAATCGATTGTCTTCATTTCATTAAAGATACTTTATATGGTCGAGAATTTTAAGCTACTCACAATAGAAGGAGAAAAGATGCTTTTATTCTATTAAAAATATTTAATAACTATCTTTTAGCTGAGGTCCTACATTATAGTGATTAACCTTCAAATTACAAGAAACATAAGAAATGTTTGACTAATTTTGACCAAAACTAATATATTTTTTAAATAGCTGAAAAAATATTTCAAAATATGTGATATGAGATATTAGAAATGAGCCTAAACTTCTTAGGTCTATAGGTCTTAGGACCTATAATATATATTACCTTTTCTTCCTGCAGGGCCTTCTCCACCTTTGCAAGATCATTCAAGACATTCAAAGACGTCTGGGCCTTATTTTCGGAATCATTTAGCAGATCTGTCAGCGTTTTCAGTGTTTCCAAATACGCACGTCCAGGTCGGCTCTTCAGTTCTGTTTATTGAAAAATACTTACTTTGAGAAAATAATGGCAGGAAACTAATACTGTTATATGTACTGTTAATCTTCCTATTTAATAAGTGAATTCTAATACAGAAGAAGTTAAACTCTGTAATTAAGATTAAAAAGGGTCTCTGTTAGAGACACAATAAATCACTCCATTGGCATTTCTGAGAGTCATATAGTGACTTCATTCCTGCGGATGTTGATGTTTGAAATATTAAGTAACCCACCATCATTTTTCTCCATTTCATCATGATGAAATGACTCTCTGAAGATGGTACTACAATGTTCCTTTTGTCTCATATAATCTCCTTTTCCCCAGTAGCTACACAAAGAATAAAAGGAGACAAAGATCCCCTCAACCAGTCTTCCTCTAAGTTCAGGCGTGTAGACAAACTGCCATCCACAGAGGGGTGGACGTTACACTGAACACCACAGCCAGGCCGCACAGGTACCCTGAGAAATAACGGCCGCACAAGGCAGCTGGAGTGATGTCTACTTCAGACATTGATGTCAAATTTACAGACAAGCAACACTTGTGTAGAGAGGAAGCCAGTTCATTTGACGCACAAAGAGGTGAAACCAAGTAGCAGCAAAAGTCACAACAGCCAAAGGGTGGAAACAACCCAAACGCCCATCTACAAATGAATGGATAAACAAAATATGGTGTATACATACAATGGAATACTACTCAGCCTTAAAAAGGAAGGAAATTCCAACACGTGCAACCCACACAAAAGAACTTTGAGGATAAGTGAAATAAGCCAGTCACAAAAAAACAAAAAATGTATGATCCCACTTAGGTGACGTATATAGACTAGTCAAACTCATAGAAACAGAAAGTAGAATGGTGGTTGCCAGGGGCTGGAGGGAGGAAGGAATAAAGAGCTGCTGTTTAACGGGTACAGAGTTTCGGTTTTACAAGACGAAAAAGTTCTGGGGATGGGTTGCACAACAATATGAATATATTTTCCACTACTGAACTCTACACTTTAAAATGGTTAAAATGGTAAATTTTATGTTATGTATATTTTACCACAATTAAAAACAACAAAAAATAAATAAATTTACCAATTGTTTTAAAGTTAAGAAACTGAACATTTAAACTGCTTTGTCGGGGCTTCCCTGGTGGCGCAGTGGTTGAGAATCTGCCTGCCAATGCAGGGGACACGGGTTCGAGCCCTGGTCTGGGAAGATCCCACATGCCGCGGAGCAACTAGGCCCGTGAGCCACAATTACTGAGCCTGCGCGTCTGGAGCCTGTGCTCCGCAACAAGAGAGGCTGCGATAATGAGAGGCCCACGCACCGCGATGAAGAGTGGCCCTCACTTGCCACAACTAGAGAAAGCCCTCGCACAGAAACGAAGACCCAACACAGCCATAAATAAATAAATAAAAATTAAACTTTAAAAAAAAATAAAATAAACTGCTTTGTCAAAAATGAAAGCATATTTTGGAACAGCAAATTGAAAAGGAGGTACTCTCAAACGCTTCACAGTCTAAGTTAACTGAATTCAATAAACAAAGAGTATGGTGGCCAAATGCCTTTCCAGAAGAAAGGAAACATGATACATTTGCTTACCATGCACATACAGAGTCTTACAAGTCATTATATAATCTACGATTGCTGCAAGGAAGGGTATGGTTAAGTGTGTAGCTGCTTAGCATGCACTCCCCATAACGTTACATAATGCAACACAATTCCTGACTTAAAAGCCAAGGAGAAAAAAATATAATATATGAGGGATGAGCTTTCAAAACCTTTAACAGTTAACTTTCCCAAACCAGGCTTATTTCAGAAGTAAAAACTCTTGAAAATTTTTCAGACTTTGAAAGAGGAAGACGATTTCTTTGAAAAGAGGAGATGGCATTGCTAAAACTGCAACCATTTTGAGCAAACAGAAGCAAGTGATCATTCTTTTTAGGCCTGCTAGTAATGATTATCAGCTGGCCTCCTTCAGTGAAAAGGAGAAACAACATGCCTAAAAAAACTCTTTAAAAATCATCATGTCCTATTAACCCAATTTTAATAGCACATGAAAGCTGTCTGCATTTTTACAAACAAGGGTGAATCCAGGAAATAGCCTGAGTATACTTTAAGAACTGGAACAGTACCAGGCACAGAGGAAAACAGAGTGAGGCTGGTGCAAAACAAGCAAGTGTACTAAAGGTCTAAATATTGGGAGTAATTTTTAAGTTAAGGCAAACTGAGAAAGGAGATGGTGGGTTTGTCTAATAAGAAAACGCAAGAGAATGGGTTTACCGTTCTCGAGCTGTTGGTGACGCTCCTCTAAATCCTGTTGCACAGCTTGGTAACGGCCCACAAGGCTCTCAAAATCCCGCTGGACAAAATCTGGGGCAGAAGGCTGAGACTTCAGGGCTGAGCAGCTTGCACGCAGCATTTCAATTCTGGGGTGGTGGCTACGGAGGTCTGTTAATTCTTGCTATGAAGAGAAAATATGACCACATGATTCGCTGAAGATGAACATCCTCACAGAAAGTTAATCAGAGCAGAATTAACCTAAAGTTCATGATACAAGGAACATCTTCTGAAATACAGGACTGGACACAGAATTCTTTCATGTTCTGTATGGTTGTGTCTTTACCTGACAGGAATCCTTCAAGCTTGGCAAGGACTGCTGGGGAGATTCTGAAAAGGGCATGTGTTTTACCCACTCCTCTTTTGTCTTTACGGTCTTTTCAAGCTCATCAAGGTGCTTAAAATAAGCATTTATATCTTCCTGTAGTTGAATCTTTCTTGCTAGATCTTCCAAATGCTGGGATATATTCTTCCATTCCGATAATACCTTCTCCAGAACATTTTTTATTTCTTCAGTAGGAAGACCTTCTACGCAGACATGAAAAATAAGCAGACACTTTATAAATTATTACAAAATTTGTTTTGGATTTGTTATAAACATTCTAACCTATTCAAAATAATGAGGCAATGTCATACATAATGATCACTCCCTTAAGTCCCTTTTAACACAACAACATTGTAATGATGCACTTAAAAATAACTAAGTTTAATTCCTTGATAAAAACAGGAGAGGGGGAGCTTAAAATAGCAGTTCAGGAGGGGGATGGCCAACACAAAAGGCACATAAGTGGAGTGTCAGCCACTGCCTTTTCTACAGAACATGTGTCTCCATCCTTGGCAACCTACTGTTCTACTAGTTTCTAGTCTGAGCACGAGAAATAAAATGAACTGTCTGGACTTATCTGGGGCTCTGACATCAGAAGGTAGACCCTCTGTCATCAAGAAAAACAGCTGGCTAGAAAAAGGAGGAGGCAGCTTGAGACTTGTGATCAAACCACAGGTCACAGGAATTGCACAACGAAGGGCTGGAACTCCCAGTGCTGGGAGCAATCTGGTGAGCGCAGGAATACTGCACCAGTAGCCAGGCCCAAGAAGCATCAGCAAGCCTACTGGGAATGCTACACACAGACCAGTAAATGCCAAAATATCAATGCAGTGCTAAGATTATCTACTTTAGAAACACATCAGGAAAAAAAATGCCATTATGTTTATTACTGACATATAATTTTGTCTCATATTTTTGAGAGGCAGAGAATGTTCATAGAAATAAGTTACATATAATAATAGGTTTTATCATTGTCCTTCTCTTAATATAAAATACCATTGAATCACTGAAAATTACTATGAAAAGGTATGGGAAATCTACAAAGGAATCTTTATGTCCTGAGGAAAGCATGCATGTTGAAAGAACGGGTTTAACATCTTTATTATTTGAGCAGGAGCAATAAAACTTTGTAATCAAAATCCAGGGTAACGAGAGCCCTAAAGGGAAAAACCAGGCATATAAAACAAAAGGTCACTTAGGATCCACAGATGATGCAATTCTGAAAATTTCTGTAACACACCGTATCCACTGAAAATTAGAAATGCAAACGTGACATTACATAATCTGGATATATCACCCATGTCAATTGCTGAAGTAAACTGTCCACCATCACACAAGGAATAGACTATTACACCTAGACAAAACATTCACACCACAGTCCAAGTTCAATTATCCCTGTTAATGGAGGTCATAAACTAACTAAATTACCACTTTTCTTTTTTTTTAATTAATTAATTTATTAATTTATTTATTTTTGGCTGTGTTGGGTCTTTGTTGCTGCGCATAGGCTTCCTCTAGTTGTGGCGAGCGGAGGCTACTCTTCGTTGCAGTGCGCAGGCTTCTCATTGCGGTGGCTTCTCTTGTTGCACAGCACGGGCTCTAGGCGCGTGGGCTTCAGTAGTTGTGGCACGCAGGCTCAGTAGTTGTGGTGCATGGGCTCTAGAGCGCAGGCTCAGTAGTCGCGGCGCCCGGGCTTAGTTGCTCTGCAGCATGTGGGATCTTCCCGGACCAGGGCTCGAACCCGTGTCCCTTGCATTGGCAGGTGGATTCTTAACCACTGCACCACCAGGGAAGTCCTAAATTACCACTTTTCTGACAATCTGAGCAATGGAGATCTAGGCTGTGCGTCTGCCAGGTCATTTCTATTTTAAGCGGGCAAAGGAGTAATATCAGCCACTTCATTTACATGTCAGGACAATTTATGATAAACAAGAAAATTAAGCTGGCAAATAAAATTTTGAGATGGAAAATTATCACCACTAATCCAGAAAATAGGTAAGAGGTACTCATTTTACGTACTTGGGAAGCTGAAGAAACTTCTTCCATAGTTTTTTTTAATTCACTGACAATATTTCACTATCCATTCACTTTAGCCTTTCAAACCAATTCTCAAAATTTAAATCTCCCTCCTCTAAGCTTGATATAGTTTGGACGAGTGTCAAGTAATAAATAAAGCACAATTTACATCTTAAAAAAGGAAAACTGTGTATTGTCTTTTAAAATAATTGTTTTGCTCCCAGAGATCCAAAGTTGTAGCTTTTTCTATTTCTACAGAACATCCAACTCTTAGATGACTAATCAAAAGCCAAAATCAATATCCCATCCTTTTATTAATTTTCTAGAAGGGATAACATATAACATATTCCTGTCACTCTCACTTGACTTTAGCTTTTCAATCTATCACTATTAAAATCAAGGGAAATGTTTACAAAACATAGGATCATCATCAAATTCCATAGGCTTATATGTTGATATATTGGGAATTCTTTTTGGAGGGAGGTGGTAAAAGAAAATTTTACTTTGGCAGCATTGGAGAAATGTAGTTACATTAAGGTAAATTCATTGAGATTATTTGAATTTTGATCACTTTTGGTGCATTATATTGATTTATGACGGGTATTTTTTAATAGTTAAATTTGATAAGGTGTTGTTTATATTTGAAATTTTTACCTGCATTAAAGAACTTTTTTCCCCACACAGACCCAGTGGCTCAGGGGAATGTAAAGATTAATATTTTTGCCAAGCAGTTTTACGTATGATTCTTTTTCTCACCTTGCTTTGAAAGGCTTTTCTTATAAACCCTATTCCTTACTCCAACAATGATAACTGCTTTGGAGGTCTGCTGAAACTCTCCTTGAAAAAGCCACAGACATCCATGGCAGAATTAGGAATATTAGTTTGACGAGAATCTTCTAAAATGTAGCTTTTAATCTTTACATTTTTTGACTTTTTATTGTAGAAGATGGAAATATATACAAATAAATGGAACAGTAGAATCAACCTCCTGTATCAATTACCCAGCTTCAGTAATTAATGACATTCTACCATTCTTGAATTATCTATATACCCCTACTCACTCCTCACCCATTTAATCATTACTATTTTCACATTTCTTAAAGTAAAATTTACTTACATTGAAATACATGAAACTGTGCTGTTTTGAGAAACCTACACACACTTATCAGTACATAGAATACCTCCACCTCTCCAGAAAGTTTCCTGGTGTCCCTAATGGATCAATCACCCTCCTCCACCCCAGAAAACCACATTTTAAAAGAAGCTTGGATTATTTTTCCCTCTGCCTTTTGAAAAATATGTTGATTTATTTTGTATATATACTAGGGTCACACACACATACATACACAAAAGTATGTATGTGCCCAGTATATGTTCATTTATTTAGAAATTATGGAAATGTACCACTGTCATAGATTATTTGTACAGCTTAATTACTTCCTTCCTTCATCCCTCTCTCCCTCCCACCCTTTCTTCCCTTCCTCCTTCTTTCCTTCCAAACAGAATAGTATTTTCATTCAAACTCCACCCTAGCTAGGTGTCTTATTACTGGGTGTGAACAACCCCACTTGGAGATTACTTTTTCAAGTATTTACTTGAAGGGGCCTAGAGACAGAGCGAGAATATAACTTCCCTTGAGATACTTCAATAATTACAATAAATTGTGTGTTAAATTTATGTTAGTTACAATCATAGATTCTTCACTTCTACATCGACACTGTAGCTTGGAAACCAGACTTTATCTGGGTGTGTGTGGGGTAATTTCATGAGTCTATGAACTGAATTAAATTCAT
The DNA here is from genome assembly GCF_009873245.2 of Balaenoptera musculus. Classification (NCBI taxonomy): domain Eukaryota; kingdom Metazoa; phylum Chordata; class Mammalia; order Artiodactyla; family Balaenopteridae; genus Balaenoptera; species Balaenoptera musculus. The sequence continues at coordinate 21,065,825 of NC_045796.1, forward strand.
GTCTGTGTCAGCTTTTAGTGAGTGTGGCAGAATTAGAGTGCAGAGATTCATTTATTTTAAAAAATCTGTTATTAAAAATTTTTAGGATGGGGTGGGAAGCTTAGAAATTGGGACACTCGTCTGAATAGGGTCTGTATGTTCGGTTTAATTTTCTCATTTTGGGGGAGTGTCTGCCTTTTGTTAGTGAGAGTAAAAGTGGTTTTTAACATTTCCCACTGTCATTCCACTTTATCCATTATTCTAAATTTACAGTACTGTATTTTACTTCTCTACATGTGGTTAGTGCCGTTAATCCTACTGTTGCTTTAAAACCAGAAATGTTGAACCGAAATGAAAGCACAACTGGGTGATTCTCCCGGCCTTTCCTCCTCTTCAATACATTTGAAATAAATCCTAGGCCATGGATAATTAATGTAGAAGAAATTTCTTTACAGAGTGTAATTTGCCCAGAGTCTGCTTATGTAAGGATGCAGATATATGGGAATCTTGCATGATACCACTACACCAGTGGTGCTGCTTAGGATGCAGATATATGATTCAGTTCAGTTAGAAAAGCACATCAAATTCTTCAGTAAAACAGATGTTTGAATAATTACATCACTGGTTTTCTCAAACTAGTTTCATCAAAAAATTCCAGCATGGTGAAGTCTGGTAGGACCTTTCTACCTAATGCATGTGAATTAAGTTTTGTGACTTCTCTTGTAGCACAGAAATGTTCATAAAAAATGAAATTATCTGTTTTCATTTGACTTTCACGACTGCTATACCAAACCCGGTTTTCTTGGTTTAGCTTATTTTGTTCCTAAAGATCGTCAACTACTATAACAGAGTAATGGGGCACTTGGATGATGTAGCTTTAAGAATTGACTCCCATATGTCTGGCAAAGTATTGATTAAAAAAAAAAAAAAAAAAATCAAGGTTCTCACCTTTTCCCATTTGCTCCAAAAGGATTTGTCCGGTTTGGTTTAATTCATCTAGTCTGGAACTTCTTTCCATCTGTTCCTTTTCTATTCCCTGAAAATAAAGTCCCAATATAAGAAAAGTGCAGACTTTCTTCTCAATATAGTATTAATGCTTACTGAAGTTTTTATATTTAATGTCCCTCCCACATTCTCTTTAGGTGTTACAGTCAAAGTTTACCTAAGAAAATACCAAGATAAAACTATGCCATTTCAGGCTGCCCTCCAGAACACTAGAGATGATTAAATTTCAAAAGGTAAATTCAAACAAACAATATAAAACTTTGGTTTCCTTAAAAATGGTCTACATCAAAAAAAAAATCTTTAAAAGTCTTTGCTGAATTTGTTACAATACTGCCCCTGCTTTATGTTTTGGTTTTTTGGCCGCGAGGCACGTGGGATCTTAGCTCCCCGACCAGGGATCAAACACGCACCCCCTGCATTGGAAGGCGAAGTCCTAACCACTAGACCGCCAGGGAAGTCCCTGGTTTCTTTTATAAGAAGAAAAAATTTTACACTACCTACATGAGTTCCTATCAGGAGGAGGTAATTAAAATTAGTATTTTAGATCCAGAATATTTATTCACATACATGGCCTCAGTATACTCCACGCCATAAAAATAACAAGTTTGACTGAAATGAACTGAATGCACTATGAAGACAGAGATCACCGAACAAAAATAAATTAAGTAATACGAAAGACAGAAATAATTTGAGCCCAATATCATTTGTTGGTGTTACACTAAGTGTAGGGTCTAACACAAACTTCAATTACCAGCATAATTCATACATAATTTTTTAACAATAACAATATGCTTTAGGACCCAAACCAAAGTATTTTATCCTTTATATTCAAAGAGTGGCTCTTAATTTTAATATTTATGTCTCTATGATTTTATATTCTCAATGTCCCTATATCTCAGAGACAGGGGAAGACAAAATCTTCCAGAATTAGTTAGAAAGGGCTGAGCAAAACCATGGAAACACACATACACACACACGTGTTGTATACACAGTCAGTATTTGAAATTTCTCCATTTGATAATTACCTAACCACTCAAATAGTGTCCAAAAGAGCACAATCAAAGCATCCAAGCAACCCATATTACTTCAACCAGACAACCTAGAGAAGAATCCCACTTCTAGGGTCTATGAATGTAAGCACTATCAAATAAATTTAACTCTCCTATTTTGATCCACACAAACCTTAATGTGACCAAGTCAAACAACCATTTTTATAGTCAAAGATCAAGAAAGAACAAGAGATTCTACGAAACACCACTTATTTTTGTTAAACTATCAATGTAAAAAGTCACCGTCAAACTGGAGAAAAATTATTACCTGCTTTATACAAACTGATTTTTTGCTACTTTTTTATGGTGGTGGTAGATTAGACTAGGGATTCTCCACCCAGGTATTGCATCAGTGGGAACAAGTTATTCTTTCACTAAAATAAAATTAAGTTGATATTTCCCAAATTTGCAAGAAAAATTAGCGATTAAAGCAATGGTTAAATTTCCTTTATGTTACATTTTTCTCAGATCTTTGGCATCTACTACTTCTTGTCTGAAACAACAAACGAACTTATAAATAAAGGAAAAACACAGGAACTGCCAATCATGCCTTACATAAACATACACAATTGTTACTTTTATCCCCTCAAATATCAGAGTAACAATTTCTGGAAGTAAAATTGTTCCTAGATCACAGGATGGCATTTAACTTCTCAGTGTTTTGTGGGACTTGTTCCATAAAGATCACTGTAGCTTCCAAATTCTCTGCCACTTTACTGCCTTTGAGAATTGGGTTGTTGAACGATCATTAATATCATCTGCTGGCCTTCCAGAAGCATATGGAATGATGGAGCACAGCCCCCATGCCTGGCTCTCTTGACCCCCTGTGCAGAGGGCTCTGATGACGGTGCTTCCACATTCCCCCTCTCCACAGTCATCACGGTCTCCTTCCATAAGCCAAGAACTTCATAGAGTGCTGAAAATACAGGTTTCAAGGGAAAATCATCCACACTTCCTAAGCAGTGGCAGCAGGCATATAAACAAATAATGACATAAATGCAATAAGGGCTTTCACAGAGGTATGGTCAAAGCAATACGGAATCTGCCTAATGAGGCTAAAGGAGGCTTTCTGAAGTAGGAGGCATTTCAGCCACACAGCAAAGGCTTAATAAAGGGCCATTCGGAGCCCGGAAAGCAACACATGGGGAAGGCAGGATATTGAGAAAAGCGTAGGAGCCAGGAGGGCTGGAGCTCTGACGAGTGAGTGAGAGGTGCTGAGTTTCTGCTTGGAGGTAGGGAAGAGAGCTGTCTGGAAGTGCCTTGTAAGGGCACTGTGGCCTTTACATTTTATCCCCACAGCAATGGCAAGTCATTAATTAATTGCAAGCGCTGGAGCTGTATAATCAAATTTATATCTTAGAACTCATCAAGAGTGAGATGATATTATTAGTAACAATGACATTAAATAATAACAGTAATTTCATAAATGTGTATTTTAATGAGAATTATTTTAATAGTTCACTGTTAAGTAAAATGTTGGCTGATGGTTTGAACTGGACATCTTAAAGCTATGTTAAGAAGATGTACTACTATTGAGATGATTATCTTTTAAAATTTATTTGATTTGAATTTAAATCTACTAATGCTGTATATTAATAGATTTTCTAATTTTAGACTATTTGTGGATTCCTATAAAAAACATACTGTTTGGTTATAAGTAAAAGATTGCCTTTTCCGATATTATTGAGTTCTAGTTGCTAGCATTTTAAGTTTAAAAAAATATCCTTTTTAAATGACATGTAAAAAGGGAAGGTAAACAGTGGCAAATGCTGCAAAGAAAGGAAGTCTGATGAGAATAGAAATCTATCCTTTGGATTTTGAAAGCAATCGTCAATGGTGACCTCTAAATAAGAACAGTTACAGTGGAATGATAAGGCAAAAATCAGTCTCAACTTCTCATCCAAACATTCAAAGTCAGCCAGGGTCTGATCCTAAACCACCTCTCCAGCCTTAACTCTCTACTACTTTTACACATACGCCTAGCACAAAACAAAACGAATTATCTGTTCCAAGCATCACAACACGCTTGCCCCCCTCCGAGCCTCTGCTCAGGGGCACTGCCTGCCTGGTGTGCCCTTCTGACCAGCTCCAAGCCCCCTCCTTCAGTGTCACTTTGCCTTCTGGACTTCACCAGTGTATAGGGACAGCTGCAAGCCTGGCCTCCTCTCAATTCCATCGGTACCTACCACTTTCTAACTCACATCATCTACACATACGTCTTGTTTTTTAAACATTCACCAAACTCTTTATAAACGCCATTGCTGATGCAGATGGTGATACAGACTTGCTCTTGGTGCCTAAATAATTTATGCAAGGATGTACAGAGACTTAATGAACCCCAAAGACATAAATCACTGCAATCTCCTGTTGTAATTTACAGTAACACACGTGCGGTACAAAGTAGCAGAGCTACAATCCCATACATTTTATAGTGTTTATTTGTTTTAAATATGTCTCTCCTCTAAAAAGAATGTATATAGAAGAAATCTTGAGATTTGAAATAGTTTCTTGCATTCGGAAGGCAAAACATTTTCAGCATACACACATGTACTATTAGATACCATATTAAGATAGATCTAATGAAGCTAAAAATTAGTAAGGACAACCAGATCACCTTAGCAAGTGTCCCTTCCTGCACATCTCAATTAACCGGTTAAGGAAGGAGGAAAAAAAACTCCTCCTCCACACAGGGATCCAATGCCAGCCAGCTTGAATAGATTCAAAATGTACTACAGCGTTCTAAAAGGTATCTTACGGCTACATTTTGCAAGATTTTGGATCCCATCACATCTTTATGCCAACAGCAAATCCATCCTGATGAAATATTTTATTCACTGTGATATTTTTGTTTTATGTTTTACCTTCAACTTCTTTTTCATTTCTGATGTTCCTTGCATCTTCTTATACTCTTTTATCTCTGTGGCCTGAATGGCAGTCTTTGATTTCAAGATCCAGTTCAACAGCTCAGCACTTACGGCATCAAACCTGATTTGAGATTCAGATGTTACCAAATGTCAGTCATTTTCTTCTATTGTTTCACTTGGCTCAAGAAAGAGGCGTGTGTTTTTAAGCACTCCTCAAAAATAAAGCCAACCCAGAAATACAGTAGCATACAAAATAAGATCATACATTTACAATTAAAAGTATGAAAAACAGGAACAAAATCGTAATGTCAATAAATAAAGAAAATAATTAAATAAAAATTTTAAACATTATAAGAAACCACTTATACTTTCGTAAACCCTTTGTAGATCATGAAAAACAGATCTGGTTAGATCACAGCAGAAAAGAACAAGTACAGACATTCCTAAGTTAATGCCTTCTTTAATTCAACATGTAATGACTGAGTCTCCTATATGCCAGGCACTGGCCTGGGCTCTTAATGTGAAGGTAAACCAGCACAATCCCAGGAATTCACAGGATGCCTCCTAACCCAATCGGGGAGGGAATGGCTTCCTGGGGAACAACAGCATCATGCCCAGGAGCTTTCCGCATAAAGGGAGAACAAAGAAAGGGAGGAACACACTTTGCACACTATAAGTAGTTAGGTGTGGCTGGGATAGCAAGCACTACTCGGGGAGGAACAATTGACAACGTGGCAGAGAGCCACAGGGACCAGTAACTGGAAAGCCCTGCAGGACAGATTAAGGCGTTGGACCTTACCCAAAAGACAGCTGAGAGCCAGTGAGGGGTTTAAAGCGTGGGACGGACGTGATTATATTTACCCTTCTGTGTTCACTGAGGAGAAAGAATAAAGAGAGGCAAGTCCAGAGAACAGGCTGTGGTAGTATCGGAAGCCGAACCAAATGACAGTGGAGAAGGAGAAAAGGGGGACAGACTTGAGAGGTGTTGAGAAAGTCAGTCAAAACCACAGTGAGGAGAAACAAGTCACTGGTTGCTGGCCATATGCCAGGCCCTTCTCTAAATGGTTTATATGCATTATTAAGTCAAGGAATCCTCACTGACAACCCTGTGAGTATGCACTATTATTATCCTTTCTAATGATGCAGCAATTGAGCTCCAAGAGGTTTTAAATAACTACTCCAGGCAGCAAAGCTAACAAAAGGTAGAGCTGGGATTCAAGCTGAAGAGTCTGTGCTCTTGTCCAGGGCTTTGCCCCAGGGCTTCTCAAAGCAACATCTGGGTATTTTCAGAGACTTTCAGGTAAGCACAGGTTGTCCTTGCTGATTCTTTTGGGAAACTTGGCTCAAAGTGTTTCTAGTGAATTATGAATATTTGTCTTTGCATCAAGATAAATTTTTCTTGTACCTTGAATGGGATTTTGTGACACTCTAGGTACATAACCAGGGGTCACAGTATCACTCAAACAAGGGTACACGCCTCCTGTCGTCTTAAGAGCAGATTTCTATTTAATCTTTCAGAGAAGAGGAGCACAAACCAAAGATCATATGTTTTAAATGACTTTGGAGACTTACTCCATCTCTGCCCTCAATGTAGCAAGAGCAATGTGAACGCCTTAGAGGCCCAGCGATCTCAGGTCATGTTAACAGAAATGTATCTAGATTATAGGAAATGACTGTCCCTATGGTGACTGAAAACAAAAAACAAAACAAAACAAAAAACAGCCACTAGCAGCACCAGGAGAAGAGAAGGGGAAATAAACCATCATTTCTGAAGCATGTATTATAAGCTGTGCTAAGCAGTTATTCAAGGTTCACATCTGCTCGGACAGCCCATTTTAAGACAAGCTAATAGTGTAAGACAAGCTAATAGTGTAATAATAAGACAAGCTAATCAGACTAAAAACATTAAAGGATCTGGAAACCATGTCACATTAGGATGCTTAAGAATACTTAAGACTTTAGGACAATGTAAATTAGAATATGAAACCTACCCTGAAATTCTGAAGAGGTACCATATTGAAGAGAGATGATGTAGCTCTACATCACTCCAAGATGCAAAACTAGCACACATGAATAGACTTAGAGGGGCAAACTTTGGGCAAAATTTCTAATAAGGAAACTTCACTGCCGTCTGTTATAATGAACTGGATGTACTCAAGCCTCTATTTGTCCAGGAATGAACTGAAGGCATTTCTGCATCAATCAAATCATGGATAAAAGACTGTGGAATTCACAACTAGGTGCCCACCCAACAGACACCTCCCTCCCCACACTTCTTCCTTGCTGCCCGAGTACCCCAGAACACAACTATAGAGACTGAAAAGGCAGGACAGTTTCAACCTCCCAGGAACCCAAGGTGTGGGCAAGTGACTGAGTCCTGGCCAGTGAGACCAGGGTGCGGGAGTTAGCTGATATCTTCCAGGAAAGGTTTTTCTCCCTGATTAAAAATTTTTAAACTAAACAAATTAGGAAAAACTGCTCTACCTGCCTATAAAGCAGGTTATACAAGGATGTCATGCCCAGTGCTACAGCAGCATCTTGGGACCATGAGAAGACAAGGGAAAAGCCAACATGCTGAGGAGGGCAGAGACAAGGTGCCAGGACGCTGACCCACAGCATCCCATTAAAACTGCCCCACCTCCGGATTTCCTGTAATGTGAGATAATCAATGACCTCATTGTTTAAGTCACTTCGGGTACAGAATTCTGTTTCTTGCAGCAGAATTCACCCTATATAACATGGTCGTGTTTAAGATTTTATAGTTATGCACTGTGATATTGTGATGTATAGTAAGAAATGTATATTTGGTCTTTGTCCCTATTTCTGGCACAGTGTTCCCCAAACCCTTGGAATTTCCAGTGATGAGAGCCACAAAGGTGTCATTTGTTATGTTAGTGAGATGACTTTTGGATCCCAGCTAAAAAGGTGGGCTGGTTGTCAGGAGACCCAACCCTGTGATTAGAGGGTTGGAACTTTCGGTCTCACCCCCCTGACCTCAGGGGAGAGGAGAGGGGATGGAGGTTGAATCAATCGCCAAAGGTCAATGATTTAATCAATCATGACTATGTAAAGAAGCCTCCCTAAAAACCCAAAAGGATGGGGTTCAGAGAGCTTCGAGTTGGTGAACACATGGATATTCAGAGAGAATGGGGCACCTGGAGAGGGCATGGGAGGTCTGCACCCTTTCCCCATGACTTGCCCTGTGCATCTCTTCAGTCTGGCTGTTCCTGGGTGGCATTCCTTTTATAATAAACAGATAATCTATTAAGTAAAATGTTTCTCTGAGTTTTGTAAGCTGCTCTAGTCAAATTAACTGAACCAGAGGAGGTGGTGTTAGAAACCTCTGAATTATAACCAGTTGGTCAGAATACAGGTAACAACCTGGATTTGCGACTAGCGTCTGAAGTCCCAGGAGGAGGTCGTGGAAACCTCCAACCTGTAGCCAGTCGGTAAGAAACACAGGTAACCTGGGCTTGTAACTGGCATCTGGTCTGGGGCAGGGGAGGAGGAAGAGAAAGCAGTCTTGTAGGACTACACCTGTGAAGTCAGAATTGGTACCAGAACGTATTTATGCACCCTAGTCTTTTACAACCTTCCCAGCTTCCAAATGCACATAGTCAGCACTGGAGAGACACCCTGCCAGATACACTGACAGAATATAAGCACTCAGGAAATGAAAGGTCTATGGTGATATCAACATCAGAAGCATCTCCCTCATCTGCTACCTTGGCTCCAGAAGTAAAAGTTCCACAGCCGCTGCTTGCAACTCAGAGGTCCACTGGTCCTGCAAGGAGATGCTCTTAGGAGGACTGCCTTATTATCCAAATGAAAGTCATCAGATAAAATTACAATCCTGCTTTGTCTAATAAAAGCTAAACTGGGGAAATCATATCATTTTTATTCAGGCAAAAATAACAGCCCATTTACCCAAGCACTGGGATTCTACTGTCAAAGGGCAAGAATGATAGCACTACTCAAGGGCTGCTCTGAGACTACCTGCTCCAGTGCCTGTGAGGAACAGTACCTCGCCCACAGGAGAGCTCTACAGAGGATCTGACACCAGTAAAAGCTCACTATACGCCAGCCATGGTTATTCCTCCTATAAGGATCCTGAGTTTCTTTTGAGTCAGCAATGAAAAGATATTTTACCAAAGATGGATTTTAAAGCTAAACATGAAGAATCTGTTAATAAATATGATAAAGGAATTAACAAAGAAAGAAGACATGAAAAAAGAAAGAAGGGGGAAAAGGAAGAAAAGGAGACTGAAAATGAATTACTTCCCTGAAGTAAGTTTTTTTAAAGGTGAGAAGAGGAAGGAGAGTCACAAAGAATAAGGAGATGGATCTAAAGCAAAATTGTAGAAACTGTGATAGAGAAAGAAAGAATAAATGAGGGATCATGGACAATCATATCCACCCAAGGTAACTGATGGGAAAGGAAGAAGGGTTCTGTCACACAGTTCTCCCAATTGAACCCAAGATAAATAAAATCATCCAGGTGATTTAGATGCTTAGCACTGTAAAGTGGAATATTCAGAAGACTCAGAGGTAGTGAGTGGTTCAGTAGTTGAATTTCCATTACAATAATTATGTCTAAATTTGCGTACGATTAGTGATCAGTACAAAGTAAGTTCTGAGTACAAAATACATTATGTGCGGGATTGGGTTTGGAAAATAGTCTCTATCTGTTCTCACCTTTTCTTAGTTTCCAAATCCACAGGGATCTGTCTCTTCTTTGGGGGAGGAGGAGGAGGCAGCTCTTGCTTAGACCTTTTTGTAGTTACTTGTTCTCTTAGGCGAACCGTCTCCAAAAGATCCTTCTGAGGAATCTGGGACATTCCCAGCTTTGCGACAGCCTGAGTCACCTGAAATAAAAATCATCCAGTTTTAATGTTTTATAACAGCTTTATTGGGATATAATTCACATGCCATAAAATTCTCCCCTTGGAAATGTACGGTCCAATGGTTATTAGTATATTCAGAGTTGTGCAACCATGCCCACTTTCTAATTCCAGAATAGTTTTATCATTTCAAAAGGAAGCCCTAAAGTCTCTGTCACAATTACTCAACTCTGTTATTGTGGCAGGAAAAAAGCCATAGACAATATGTACTGATAAATTAATGGGCATGACTGTGTTCCAATAAAACTTTATTCACAAATACAAGGAGCTGATTAGATTTAGTCCACAAGGCCTGTAGTTTGCACACCCCTGCTCCAGACCTCAGGAACGACTACTTATCAATAACGTACAGCAATATATTCAAATGTATATACTGATCTTGTATCCTGCAAGCTCGTTGCATGTTTATCAGTCTAATAGTTTTGTGTGTGTGTGTGTGTGTGTATGGATTCCTTAGGATTTTCTATATAAAAGGTTATATCATGTGAGTACAGAGATAGTTTTATTTTTTTCCAATTCACATGAGTTTTATTTCTTTTTAATGCCTAATCATCCTGTCTAGAAACTCTAGTACAAGGACATCTTTGTCCTGTTCCTTACATGAGGGAGAAAGTATTCAGTCTTTCATCACTGAGTGTAATGTTGGTCGTTGGTTTTTATGTAGAAGCTCTTTATTAGGTTGAGAAAGCTCCCATCTATTTCCAGTTTGGTGTGTGTTTTTATCATAAAAGGGTGTTGAATTTTGTCAAATGCCTTTTTTATATCTATTTAGATGATCACATGTTTTTGTCTTTTATTCTATTGATATGGTGTAATGCATTGACTGATATTTCAATCTTCCCTTCTAGGGATAACTCCCACTTGGTCACAACATATTATTCTTTTTATATGTTATTGGATTTGATTTTTAGTATTTACTTGGGAATTTTCACATCTATGTTCATAAGAGATATTTATACATAATTTTCTTTTCTTGTGATATCTTTGTTTTGGCATAGGAGAATACATATTTCCTATAATTATTTGGGAAATGTCCTCCACACCTCTACTTTCTGGAAGAATATGTAAAAGATGATGGTGATGATGACAATGATTTTATTCCAATAAGGTTGGTAGTGATATCAGCTCATGTTTCTGATTTGAGAAAGTTGAGTCCTCTCTTTTGTGCTTAGTTGGTGTGGCTAAAGTTTTGTCAATTTTGTTCATTTTTCCAATGAATCAAATTTTGGTTTTATTTAATTTCTCAATTGTTTTCTATTCTCTTCATTAGATATTTGTACTCTAATGTTTGTTATTCTCTTTCTTCTACTTGGTTTAATTTACTCTTTTTTCTAGTTCTTAATGGAGAAGTTTAGGATGTTGACATAAGATCTTCTTTTTTAACATAGGCATGTAAAGCTATCAATTTCATTCTGAACACTACTTTCACTGCATTCATGAGTTTTGGTATGTTTGGGTTTTGTTTTTATTAATCTCAAATAATTTTCTAATTGTCCTTTTGATTTCTTCTTTCACTTCTTGGTTCTTTATAAGTGTGTTGTATAGTTTACATATATTTTTGAATTTCCTAAATCTCCTTCCTTTATTGATATCTAAATAAATTATATTATCTTCAGAGAACAACAACAACAACAAAAAAACCTTGTGCCCAAAACAGTCACTCCCCATCCTTCTCTCCCTCTTGGCCCCTGGCAACCACTAATCTACTTCCTGTCTCTCTGGATTTGCCTATTCTGGATACTTCATATAGATAGAATTATAGTGCATTAATCTTGTGACTGGCTACTTTTACTCAGCACAGTGTTTTCAGGGTTCATCCATGTTGTATCATGTATCAGTACCTCATTTTATTATTGCCTAATAATTGCATGGATATACCACATTTTGTTTATCCATCCATCTATTGATGGATATATCAGTTGTTTCACTTTTTGGCTATTATGAATAATGCTGCTGTGAACATTCATGTACAAACCAAAGTGTTAATTTTGTTCAATTTGTTAAAATATTCTTTAAATTAATAAGATTATTTAAGATTTCAAGATCATTTAATGGATTCATGTCCAAGTGTTATCAGTTACTAAGGGTTGAATGACTGGATATCAGTAAGTTTTTTGAAGGTCTACTAAAATTTACTTTAGAAAACTAAAGATATTCACATGTCAATTTTTCAATTTTATAGTAAACCAGGTATAAGAAACCAACTTTTTAGTTTAGCTACTACTTTTATTTCATAAAAACTAAAACAAACCTAAACGTAAAATTTCCACTTAATAGCACAACACATTACCCAAAGCAAAAGGTACCTGGTTGGAGGAATCTTCTAGTCTCTGAACCAAGGAATCCCATCTCTGAGTCAGTTCCTCTGAGTCACTGTTTATCTTCTTGGATGCCTTAGGATTATCAAGTAACTGACCCACATCCTGGCCAATCTCACTCAGCTGATCCAACGCTTGACGCTTCATTTCCATGTCTTCCTTCAAAATCTAGTATTTCAGATACTTATTAGATGACTCTCTTTTAACAGGACTTTATCTTCCTGTTCCCCAGTCAGGAAATGTAAACATGTATATTTTATTGTAAAATTCACCTGCCTTGCAATTAATTCCCTAAAGCTAAAACATAAGACTCCTGGTTCTAGATCATTACATGGCAGCATTTCAGAGTTAGGTAATGAGTCTATTCACTAAACTGTATTAACCATTGATATAAAACAGTAAGATATCATAGGCTTACAAGACAGATGCTGACAATGACATCACTTACAGCCAGTCGTCGAACACTGACACTTAGTTCCTTTTGGTCTTTGAAGTTGCTCGTCTGGACTTTATTTAAAGCCTCTTCTTTTTCAGTTAACCATGCTTTCAACAAGCACTACAAATAATAATCAAAGTTAGAAATATATTTAGGGAATCATTTGGTAATTCAATTCAATCAAGTTCCAGAATCTCCAATTTTTATGTTACTAGAGGCTTATCCACATCTGGGATAAGAAGGACTTCAAACACCTAAGCCTGAGGCATAAATGACCCAGGAAGGCATCTTTCTTTAAGATATTACCCTTCTCAGATTTGCAACAGATCGACCTGAAATTAGCCCCACTCCTGGATAACTAAACCTAATTCTCAGGGAAGTAGGTGGGTCTAAAAGGCTAAATCCAACTATCCAAGTCTCCAAAAGAATCACTTTATAACTTTCTAGATACAGAGGGAAGGTCAGAGATTTTCTTGTCTCAGCCCCTCATTTTAGGGAAGAAAGAGAGAGAAGCCAAATTATATGTCCAAGATCTCTTGGCTTGTTAACTGCAGAGCCAGATCAAAGACCCACACCCCGAAGCCAATGGTTTTTCCATGCATCTTGCAGGACAACCACACTAATGCTCCAGATTTGACAGCAATTATGACTAGAGGACAAAGTTTGAGGATAGTCCAATGTCAATATAAAGATCTTTAAACTTCATTGGCCAGTGATGCATGTCTTTTAGGCAGAAGATATTTAGTAAAGTAGGGAGATAAACATGAAGGAGGAGTAAAAACAACAAAAATGGCTGCACTGGGATAATTTTTCCCAAAATGTAGTATTTACCACAGAAACCTTTTTCTATAGAGTTGAGGGGGGAAATTCTTGGTCATGTGTTTGGAATCAACTCTTTCTCTAGTTATTTTATTTACCAGTTTATTTAACAACCATTCTCTGCCTTTATATTCCACCAAAAAAGGACAAAGATTAGAAAATACAAGACAAATATGGATCCTGTCCTCAACGTAGTAAGAGTGATAAGATACGCACAAAAATAACTGTGCCACCAGTTAGAAAGTGCAGACACCACAAAGAGATTGCTTACAGTTTTGAAACAGTGGGGAGGGGGAGGGAGTTTATAGGTGACTTCATGGTCCTAGATGGATATGTCACTGGCAAAGCCCACTGGGGTACCGGGAAAACTAAGGTGGAATCTAGGTGATAAGTGCTCACCTCCTCTTTTGTGCTAAGTCTAGTTTCACTTGCCTATAGGGGGCCGTGTGCAGAGTCTTTGCACCTAACAAGGTGGACTGGTTCCCAGAGGAGACCCACCATGCCCAGCGTCTCAGCTCGGCAGCCGGTGTGCAGAAGTGCTGTGCATGACACCTCAGTCCAAGACGGCGGCAGCAGGCCACGTGCAGAGAGGCTGCGCCCAGCACTGTGTAATCTGGAGCCGTGAGCAACACACTTGCACCAGACCCGCGAGAACTCCACCCCCTCCAGACCCGCGAGAACTCCACCCCCTCCAGACCCGCGAGAACTCCACCCCCTCCAGACCCGCGAGAACTCCACCCCCTCCAGACCCACGAGAACTCCACCCCCTCCAGACCCGCGAGAACTCCACCCCCTCCAGACCCGCGAGAACTCCACCCCCTCCAGACCCGCGAGAACTCCACCCCCTCCAGACCCACGAGAACTCCACCCCCTCCAGACCCGCGAGAACCCCACCCCCTCCCTGCCAAGAAGAACCCTCTAAAGCAGCCCCGCCGATGATTGTTGGGGAGAGCACGGACTCCAGAGCGCAAGCTCACTCCTCTCCATTCTTTCCTCAAAGAATAAAACTTTCGGACTTCCCTCGTGGCTCAGTGGTTAAGAATCCGCCTGCCAATGCAGGGGACACGGGTTCGAGCCCTGGTCCGGGAAGACCCCACATGCCGCGGAGCAGCTAAGCCCGTGTGCCACAACTACTGAGCCTGCGCTCTAGAGCCCGTGCTCCGCAACGAGAGAGGCCACTGCAATGAGAAGCCCGTGCACCGCAACAAAGAGTAGCCCCCGCTCGCCGCAACTAGAGAAAGCCTGCACGCAGCAACGAAGACCCAACGCAGCCAAAAATAAATAAAATTTAAAAAAAAAAAAAAAAAGAATAAAACTTTCCTTTGCTTCTGAACCAAACTAGGTTTCGTTCTATTGGCTCGAGCATCACTGGGCAAGAGGGCCCTTGTAGGAGTCGGACTCGAAAGGGTTGGTAACAGGTGGGGAGAACTTAAAAATAAAGAGATGGGTAAAAAGGCATTCCGAGGAAGATGCCACACTTAAAAACACAGAGGCTAGAAAACCAGTTCGCTCTTCCAAAAACATGAAAACAATACAACAAAATCCATAAGCAACCTATGATGCACCATGCACTGGGAAAAGAGAAGTGAAAAAGAACCAGCACTACTCTCGTGGCTTTGACAGTCTAGGAATGGGCTACAAAGTGGGAATTCAGGATTTGAGCACTGGGTACATGGAAGGATGGAGGGAAAGTTAAGTTTGGAAAGGTAGGTTAAAGTCAATCACAGAATACCTTGCTTGCCACACTTGGCTTATGCTGCAGAAATTTTGAACTAATTCTCAGAGCCCATTTCTATCTTAAAGCTTCTGCAACTGAGTGAACAATAATCCCTTGAAAGATTTTCTAATTCAGACACAGTTGATTGGTCTCATTCTCTTTAACAGCAAATTATCAATTAAGTACCAATGTTGGTTTCAGTTCTACATTTTAACACGATTTCTCCTTCCATATCACTAACAGAAGGCCATTCAAAGGTCATTTTTTTTTTTTTTTAAAGGAATTCCTTTATTTTTATTATTTATTTATTTATTTTTGGCTGAGTTGGGTCTTCGTTTCTGTGCGAGGGCTTTCTCTAGCTGCGGCAAGCTGGGGCCACTCTTCATTGCGGTGCGCGGGCCTCTCACTATCGCGGCCTCTCCTGTTGCGGAGCACAGGCTCCAGATGCGCAGGCTCAGTAATTGTGGCTCTCGGGCCCAGTTGCTCCGTGGCATGTGGGATCTTCCCAGACCAGGGCTCGAACCCGTGTCCCCTGCATTGGCAGGCAGATTCTCAACCACTGCGCCACCAGGGAAGCCCCAAAGGTCATTTTTAAACCTAAGGTAATAAATGGCCAAAATCCCAGCCACTCTCTATTTTTAAATATTTTTAATTACCAAATTTTGATTCTTTCCAAGTTTTAAATTATTTTACTTAGAGGAGTAACACAATGGTTACCTAGCAATCAATGTCTCCCACAATCATTAATGAAGTAAAATTTTAATTATTCTACATGATTCATTGGCCTGAATTAAAGGGACTAAGTAAATTTAAATCTTTGTAAAGGGAAATGTAAACATTTCAGAAATCAGAATCAGGTCCATTATGAGATTCTTAATAGGACAATTCTGGTCTTGGGGGCAGGTGGCAGTAACTTACAACTTCACTGGGACAAATTTTGCAACCTGCTTTTTAAGATGTTCTCTCTGCCACCATATTTAGTAAATCACAAAACATCATACATCTGTTTTTATTCCGTGAAAAGAATATAGTCGCTTTTTGTGGATGGAAATGAAATGCATTTAAAAGACTCTCAATGGACACTGAGATGTGGGAACAGAGTATCTGCTTATTTTCTACACCACAACTCTTTGGCATTTTGAAGAAAAGTCTTGCTTATTTGTATTCTGTTTTGACGGTTGCTTTTCTGGAAGGATGAAGATGGGCAAAGGGCCACCACTCAGACTGAAAACTTAAAGTGGCAGCTTTACACCAAAGGTTCATTTTCTATGTTAATCCTTAGTGAAAAAAAAATTAACTAAGTGTTCAATCAATGGTGTTACTAAATAATATTTTCTTATTAATTTCAGTAGCTATCCTGATTAAAAATCACAAAAAATTCTTGTGGTTTAAAGTTCACAAAGTATTGAATGGATTCATTTACCATTATGTACTGAGCACAAACCATATGCTAGGCTGTATGGATACAAGTTCAAATACATTACCCAACACAAATGCAGTAAAAATTATGTCACGCAAATCCTAAAAGTAGCATATCTAAATACTAACATTCTCAGTAGTGAACAAAGTCAAATTATTATTACAATGGAGCTAATATATAATGCAATCTCTATGAATAAACTGCATGATAAAATGGACACAAAGCTGACTTTTAACATAATAAATAATTATTTGTAAATTTTCCTTTTGAGGAAAAATAAACAAGACTTTATTCTAATGCCATAATTAACGATGGGTTTATTTTTCACCACTTATTTTGCCCATTATGGATAACAGCTTCATACCTGTTCTTCCAGTAATTCCTGCCACAGAATGTTGATTTCCTGTAACCTGTTCCAACGTTCTTCAGTCCATCGGCAGACGGCTGTCCAACGTTCACCGAGTTTCTAGAAAAGGAAGAAACCATCCTTTGTCAACAAAGCCTTAAGAGATAATTAACACAATCCTTAAAGAAATTCTTGGCATCCATCGTTCTCTATTACAGAGTAGCAATTTATGAAAAGTATTTTTATGAAAGTTGCTTTAAATAATACAGATGAATCCTACAAATTTATAGATGAGAAAAACTAATTTCCATAGAATTTAATTATTTCACACTACATAGCTAGAAAGTGGCACAACTAGAACTCCATTCTGTAACTTTTGACCCCAAATTCCTGCTCTTTTCCATTTTATTGTGGTTTTTATATGAGAATTTGACAGTTTCACATATACCTTCGAAATAAAGCAAACATTTATTTTCGGTGCTTCCATTTTTTTCAGGCTATCTTTAAGACAAAATTCAGTGCGTCAATTGTTTCTTAACCATCTTTTACATGCCAAGACAATTTTCATCTGTAGTACCAAAATTATGAAAAAAAATTTTTAATTTATAAAAACTATGTTTTGAATGAGAGAATTTCTGTGAAAAAAATACTTAATTGATTTGTTCTGTTTACATTGCATGATCCATAAAAAATTCCACAAAACTTAGCAACAGAATATTACAAGTATTAGCAAAACTAAATAAATAAATTTGATTAATTTAAAAAAATCATTCTTCATGATGACTTCCCCAAAAATTATTTTATTACCGCTTTATAAATAATGATTAACAAATTGTAAATTTTATTTCTTCATTACTTGCTTGGGAGCAATAATTATTTAATTAATATTATCTTATTTCAATATTTAATACCAGAGTAAGCTTTGCATAGCTCAAAGGGTAGAGAACACAGAGCCAGAAGACAGGTCTGTTGTCTCAGCATGAAAACTTATTGCCTACTTAAACCTCTGAATTTCCTCACTATTAAATAGGCAAGACATGAATGCCTACCTCTCAGATTACTGTAATAACTAAATACTACTGCACCAAAGGCTCAAAATCACTGGCTAATTTTAAATGACACAAAAGAAAAAGAATTTCATATGATAATTTATAGTCTGAAAGTTACTGAAAATCATCAACTGGCAACATTATATCAGATAATCCAAGTATTGTTTAAGTAAAATACCCTTGAACAACAAGGGTTTGAGCTGTGGGTCCACTCATACTTGGATTTTTTTCAATAAATACATTGGAAAAAATTTTGGAGATTTGTGACAATTTGAAATAAAGACGAAGCACATAACCTAGGGATACTGAAAAAATTAAGAAAAAGTTAGGTATTCATAAATGCATAAAATATCTGTAGATATGCATATAACACAAAATATTGGGTTGGCCGAAAAGTTCGTTCGGTTAATAAATATGTTATTCAATAAAGTTCTCAGTGAAAATGAAAAGTGTGTCTTTTATTTTTCCTTAAAACTGAACGAACTTTTTGGCCAGCCCAATATGTCCTAATGGACTGTTTGTTACCAGTAACGCCTCCAGTCAACAATAGGCTATTGGTAGTTAAGTTTTGGGGAAGTAAAAAGTTATACTTGGATTTTCAACCACTTGAGAGGTCAGTGCCCCTAACCCCAAGTTTTCAAGGGTTAACTGTCAACCAAAAACTCTCTTTATAAAGACTTATAAAGATACACTATAGTCACTGAGCAAAAAGAAACAAGGTTCCCAAAACTGGTGTTGACATTCACACATTGATCTACCAAAGAAACTGGGATATTAAATCCCACACGGCTGAAATTCTCAAACTTTACATTTTTTTTACATATTCACTGGGCCCACTCCCAGGGACTTAGGTCTGCGTAGAGCCCAGAAATATGCATCTTAACAAATTCGTCAAGTGATTCTGAGCAAGAAGTCTGTGGACCACTTGTTGAGATCAGTTCTTATGCTTCCACATCTTCTTCATATGCCCAAAGAAGCTGTGGACCACAAGCGGCCCCAACCATTCCCTAAGGGCTGAAGTAAAGCAATGATACCTAGGTTCTCCTGTAAACCCCCATGCTGTGGAATCCCAACTGGGAAGTACAACCTAAAGAAGATTGTTCTACGATTCTAAATAAACAGTGAGACCGAACAGGAAGAAGAGGGGCAATGTGCAACTGGGGCTCAGACCACAGGTCCCTTGGGACCATCCTACTTTACAGGGTCCTTACCTGTAACTGATCTTCCAGAATAGCTGTAGCACTCTCGCCACTGTTTTCATCAACAATCACCACCATGTGAGTTAGGGAATTTACCTTCACCTGTTCAGCCTCAAGATCATTTTGTAAACTCTAGAGAAAAAATTAAGATAAACCATTATGTCTACTCTTTCCCATTTATCTATTTAAAATCCACTCAGTTGTCAATAGTGATTAAGGACACTTAATGAGGCATGGTGTTTAAATCTCCAATCATTAGCCTAAGTGTTCTACTAATGAAACAAACCCATTATACATCTTTACATTTCATTATGAACCAAAGCACTTTGAAAATGCAATGTCATAACAGATTGCAAATGGGATGTCATCACTTTTATTATTTTTATTCCAAGTTTTGGCCAAAAGAAAAAGAAAAAAGGTGTCCCATAAACAAGTTGAGCGCCTATAGTAGGAATTAAGAATAGAGAATCATTAAGTCAATAAAGTCCCAAACTTAAATACACATAGTCAGAGATCATTTTATCTAGTGCAACATGGTATAAAGTGACAGATAAGTCGAATGCTCTTTGATAGTCAGAAGCTGTTCTGATTTGTTACCCAGGAAAGCAATTAGGGGTATACAGACAATTTCTCTTCCCACTTCTTCCATGGGAAGAGCATTGTAGGTCACAACACATACGTATATAGGTAATTTATTCAAATACTACCAATAGTGTCATCAGATGCCTTGAGTTTTTGTGTTTAATCTATCCCTAAAGCTTTATTTCAGTTATCTAGATATTTCATTGAAAAATAAAATTCTTCAGTTCGCAGAGAGGCTATTTTACTCTACCTTTCCTTGACTATGAATAGTTATCTCTTACATTTGTGACCAAATTAAATCTCCCACCAAATTTTGAATCTTTACCTAGGAGAAGAAGCAATAGCCTTCCTGAAAGGATTAGGTACAGATCAATCTGAGGGTTTCCTTATTTCCCCACACACTGCATTCATGCAACACCCTAGGGTTCTTAACCACTCATAGGTCCAAAAAAAAAAAGCCCTGAGAATCTTATGAACACTATGTACTTTCAGAAGAAAACTACACATACCCACATAAAATTTTACCTGTGCTTTCATCCCTGGCTCAGAAAAGTCACATTCCCATGCACTCTACCCTACAGGCTGCTGAATAAAAGGGCACACTGAAGAAGTGTCCCATCTCTGCACTAATGATAGAAGCCATCGGCTCCTGAGAATGCTGAGGGCTGCTTTTTCATATTTGATAAGGTATAAAAGAAATATGAGCCAGATTTACTTTATGATCTTCTAGCAGCTTTTGTAGGGATTTTAAGTCATCATCTAGGGGGCAAGTTTCCATCTTCTGAATGCGTTCTTCTGTGAGTGTTAACCAGGCGGAGAGCTGCTGTAGCTGCTTCCTCTGCAGTTCCATGAGCACATCGTGCAGCCTGTCCGAGGGGAACACAGCATTATTCCCACTCCTTCTTCCCTTTGCAACAGCAAATGCACACTCCAGGCAGCAAAGAAATGGGGCAGGGAACACATTCTTGTCTAACCATTTAAAGTAGCATTTGGTCTTTAAATACAGAAACCAGCCAAAAAAAAAAAAAATTATTTCCTAAATGGAGTCAATTAAATGCAGTCAAAGAATGCAAATAACAGCACCCTCTATTTGTATCAGAATCATTGTTTCTTCAATCAGGAATTCCTGCCTATTAAATAGGTGGAAATTGCCATGGAATGCAGTTTGCTCCTTAACACACAATACACGAAACAAAATGAACCATGGGGAAAAAAATACTTAAAAAAATGTTACATGGGACGAAGTGAGAGAGTGGCATGGACATATATACACTACCAAATGTAAAATAGATAGCTAGTGGGAAGCAGCCGCATAGCACAGGGAGATCAGCTTGGTGCTTTGTGTCCACCTAGAGGGGTGGGATAGGGAGGGTGAGAGGGAGATGCAAGAGGGAGAGGATATGGGGATATATGTACACGTATAGCTGATTCACTTTGTTATAAAGCAGAAACTAACACACCATTGTAAAGCAATTATACTCCAATAAAGATGTTAAAAAAAAAAGTTACAAAATAGAATTGGGGATAAATATAACATAGTCCTGTCTTCACATGAGAATTAATGGTTAGCCAATTTTAATACTGCAAAGTCCATATTAAATGTCTTTGCTAATTTCTGTATTGCAACTTTTACCTTTGCATTTGGTTAACATATCAAAGGGGACATAAAGATCATACAAAATTCCAGCAACACTACATAAAGAAAAGAGTCAAAATTTTACAAGGCAAGTTCTCTGGTTATCTTGTTCTCACAGACATGCAGACTTTTACTTGTGCTAAACTGGGCAACGCAGTCTACGGAATAGTGTTCCTTTCTGAGCTTCCACTCACCGGGACTGTCTGTCCATACTTGCCACCCTTAGTGCCTCCCATCTGGCATTCAGCAGGGTCATTTGTTCCTGAATCTCAAACTCCTCTTCATCTGACAGAGTTCCTTGTGTTATCAGCTGGTTTCCTGCCTGCAGGACATTGCCAACACTGCTCTGGTGCGCCGTCAGCTCCATCATAAAAGCCTGAGAAGGTACATCATTATGATTTGTGGGCTGCTCAGTGAAGAAGAAAAATCTTAATAAATTGTTAATGTCTAAATATTAATGCTGTGAGAAAAAGTAACCATGTAGAGTGCAAATAAATAAGACTTTGATCCAATTTTTTAAGCTCTGATTATAGGGAATCAGCAGCTGCCTGAAGGAAAAAGAATAGATCAAAGAGGACGTTACATGTGATAACACCAGCTATTTTTAAGTAAATGCTGATTATGCTGCTGTTAGGTCGTGAACATGGAATTATGAGAAGATATAATAAATAAAGCACCACGCTCACCCAAGAGAAAGTGCTTAAAGAAAATGACCATTTCTATTATTTTCAAACCAAAACAGCAAATCAGACCTGCCAATTAATACATCAACACCAAGAAACTACTTAATCAAAAGAATTCTTCACATAATCCAATCACTACACTGCAATATATCCCTGAAATAGTAGGAAATTTTCAATATATAAAATTACACAGGAATACTGGATATGAGTTTTCTTAATCATACAATAAATAAAAATAATCACTTCCTGGGGAACATTCAAATCTAAAGATTTGGTGTATTCATTAGCCATTTTGTGTTTAACTATAATGGTACACTTCAGAAACGAGCAGTACTATGCACTGATTTTTGTCAGTGGCTTCACAGAATCTACAAATTACGGTAAGATTAAAATCCGAAATCTAATTCCAGTGCACAGTTAAATCACCCACACCAATTCTGTAACAAAGCCCTATTTAAATATCACAAGTCTTAAAATATGCCATGACCTTTCTGTGGAGCAGAATTCAGTAAACAACAAACATCAGGGTACAGCCCCTGATTAAGGCACAGGCACCATGGCACATATAACCTGCTCATCAGCTATAGATTATTTACTTCGTGGGTTGCAAACTGGTCTTTGACTTCTTCAACATCATCGGAAATGTCATCCTGCTCCTGGAAAGTGTCCTCGGCAGAAAGCAACCAGGTCAGCACTTCCTCCAGTGCTATCTGATAGCTGTCCAGATCCATGTCAACCTCGGTGACAGTGCTGGGGGTTTCAGCTCGGGGACCCTCTTGCTCCTCCTCTGGCGCTGAGCTCTATAAAAACAAAGCCAAGAAAACTCACAAGCGTTGTGAAGACCAGAAGGTGTTCAACAAAGACACACTGGATGCAGAAACTAAGGTAAGCACCACTGTGTCTTAGGCATCCACCTGATTCTCAGGAGCTAGGTGAGCCACGCCATGAAATAGAACACATTTATTAATGCTAGGAGGGCAAGGCGTACAAAAGCTACATCACTCATGGATTCTGCACTCAGGGACATTCTAATATAGCTGGGAAGAGACAAATAACCCACATGAATCACTTCTCAACAGAAATAAAAAGGCTATTAACAAAGTTATAAATTCCATGGGTCCAACAAGGAATGCTATTTGCATTCGCCAAGGGCTAAAATAGGAAAGTTTCATAGAGGATCTGGAACCTGCTGGGCCTTGAAGGATGGATGTCATTTAAAGAGACAGAGATTAGAATCCTGCTTTGACCCTAGTTAAATTGCTTTTACTGAACTGCATTTTAGACACTGAAAGACAGCCACACATACAGGCTGTCGTACTGATGATATTTTTTTGAGGCAGCTGCCCTCTAGTTTACTAGCTGGTCTTTTTTTTCTGAAGAGCCCGCGGAATAAGTTATTCCAAGCTCCTTCTAGGCAGTGGAGTATTTTCTTATATACTTTAGAATCATATAACCAAACCTACCACCTCTCTCATTCATTTGTTCCCTTCCAGAGCAAAAATTCTTTAAAATTTGCCTACAGCCTGTCTCCACTTTATCACCTCTCACCCACAGTTTTTATGTACTACCTCAAACATACACAAACGTATAGAGAACAATACAAGAAATGCTCATGTATTTAACAGCTACATTTGTTAACACTCCCTTTCATGCTGATTAGGCACTGGTCCCCACCACACACCTGGAAAAGCTTTTGCCAGTGTTACCAATAACCTTCTCATTGACAAATCCACTTTTCTAGCATCAGCTTTAGGATGACCATGTAATGAGCAAAAAAACAGAACAGTTTTGATCATCAACAGTACTAGAACAACACACATAAACCACACCTGTTCCAAGCAAACCCGGAGGTCCAGTCACCTTATGTTCCTTAAGCTCTCGGTGGCATTCCCTACATCTGACCAGTCCCCGCCCTCTTGAAGCTCTCCTTTCCCTGCTTCGATAACACCATCTCGGTTTTCCTCCTAGTTCAACAGCACTTGCCAACACGTAAGTAATGAAGCTCCTCAAAGTTAAGTGCAGAGCCTTTTTCCTTCTATGTCCTCTGCCTGCATGGCTTCATTCATTCCCATTGGATTTAAAGAACCA
Organism: Balaenoptera musculus; assembly: GCF_009873245.2. Classification (NCBI taxonomy): domain Eukaryota; kingdom Metazoa; phylum Chordata; class Mammalia; order Artiodactyla; family Balaenopteridae; genus Balaenoptera; species Balaenoptera musculus. Next base: position 21,089,916 of record NC_045796.1, read on the forward strand.
TCTACATCCTGCAAACATTTACCTTTATATTTCTGGCCCCAAACTCCAAACTCCTATGTCCTACTTCCTTAACATCTCCACTTCAATGTCTCATAGGCATATCAAACTTTGTCAGTATTTAAACCCCTACTTTTTCTCCCCCCAAACCTCTTCACCTTTCCCATTTCAGTAAACGCCTCCTCCATGCACTTAACCCCTCCAGCTAAAAAGCAGGGAGCCGGCCTTGGTCTCCAGCTTTTACCGCCCACATTTAATACGTACGTATAAGCCACTCCTACCTTCAAAATTCATCTCAGATCCATCCAGGCCTTTCCATCTTCACAACAACTGTTTGTCCTCAGCACTGCAACAGCCTGCTACCAGTGTCTTTGCTTCCCCGCTGCTACCCAGACTGCTACCTCCATCACCCACTTCTCAAAGAGCAGCCAGAATGATGTTTGGAAAATGTAATCACATCATAAGACTTCCCTGCTTAAAATCTTTCCCTGCTTTCTCAATGCTATTAAGATACAATTTAAAATTCTTAACATAGTTTACAAAAATACTGTGACAGCAAGAAACAGAGTGAGTGTGTGAGTGTGAGTGTGTGTGTGTGTGTGTGTGTGTGTGTGTGTGTGTGTGTGTGTGTGTGTAGGGTTGGATTTCAATTAGGTTAATCAGGGAAGTCGTCTCTGAAAAAGTTCCATTGAAATTGAGGAAAGATGGGAAGCTTGCCATGCAAACAAGTGGGTGGAGAAGCGTTTCACAGAGAGCAACCCACACGTACAAGAATCTTGGGGAAGGAGAGGAAGAAGTCCACCACGACTGGCGTGCCGTGGCCTGAGATGAGTTGGGGCGGTGGGCTGGGCCTTGTAAACCACAAGAGGAGATGGGGTGTTTAATTAGTATGAGGGCTGGAACAGAAAGAAAACACACACCAAAGATATTCTGGAGGAAGAATCCAAATGGAGCCGGTAAACAACATGCAGCAGTTAAAAACAATGAATCAGGGAGCCCACAGATGAAATGATGGATGATTAGGAGAGAGGTGGTGCCAAAGACAGAGAAGGGAAAATGAGTTAAGTTCTGGACCTAAAACCCCAAAACTGGAAAACCACAATAATCCTGGAGGTCATTTAGTATCAAACCTCGATATTCTAATGAGGATATCTGAGAACTAGGAAAGTTAGTGACCAGCCAAAGGTCATTTAGACAGGCACTAGGATCTATGAGGTGGGAAGTAGAAGGCATTATCTAAATGCAGGTGTTCAGAGGGTATTCATTCACATACAAGAGGAGACTTTCAACTGAGAGATTAATCTAAAGAGAAATTCAGGAATTATTTGCTGACCACCTAATGCTCTGCAGCACATGTTTGTAGAAAGAGCAAGAGAGGAAGTCTGGCTATTAGTGTTCTCAGGAAAGTAGAGGATGGCAAGATATGTCAAAACAGTAGATGATTACAACTTGACCACGTTTTATCTCTCCAATTAACTTAATTCAACCTCTAAGGCATTAATGAAAGCATTAATGAAAAGGTTAATATTAATACACCTGCTCTTTTTTTTTAAATAAATTTATTTATTTATTTATTTTTGGCTGTGTTGGGTCTTCGTTGCTGCATGCGGGCCTTCTTTAGTTGCGGTGCGCAGGCTTCTCATTACGGTGGCCTCCCTTGGTGCAGAGCACAGGCCCCAGGCGCACAGGCTTCAGTAGTTGTGGCATGCGGGCTCAGTAGTTGTGGCTCGTGGGCTCCAAAGCGCAGGCTCAGTAGTAGTGGTGGCACGCAGGGCTTAGCTGCTCTGCAGCATGTGGGATCTTCCCGGACCAGGGCTCGAACCCGCATCCCCTGCATTGGCTGGCGGATTCCCACCCACTGTGCCACCAGGGAAGTCCCAATACACTTGCTCTTAATCAAACAGCAAATGGCTTCTGCAATTCTTATCATGTCACCCCGAGCCCTAAACAGAAGTGATTATTTTATCTACACACCATGAAAGGCAAATGAAATCTCCCTCCTTTTTAAAAGAGAATAGCCTTCACTATAAGAAGTAGAATATTCCATCTTTCTAACAAAAGGAACCCCGATCCAATGAAGAAATGATTCTAAAACCAAAAGGCAAACTCCGAAGATTATTTGAGCCACTGAAAAGGATGCATCATTAATGCAGCATAATAACTACACTACTAGAGACAAATGCTTCTCAGCAAACATTCAATGATAAAACATTAGGGCTTTTCCTCAATATCACTTGATCCTCAAAACTACTAAAAAGAGTCCTTGGTTCACAATCTGGCCCTATCTCTTGCCTTCTTTTCCTCTAAGCTTTTTCTTTTTCTGTAAATCATAGTTTTTTGAAATGGAGAAAATAAAAGAAGTGGTACCTACTACCCAAAGAAAACCTGAAATAATAAGTCCTTTGAACCTTGGAGAAGAAAAAAAAAATGCTATGCCAATTCAAGACCATTATCATTATCACTAACATTTGAAAAAAAATCTTGTTGAATAAAAATGAATGATAATACCTAAACAAAATGAGAAGGAAAAATTATAATAATATCTGCTGCTTATTGAGTGCTTATTAACATCATTTTAGATACTTCAAACTTATTAACTTTATAAAGTGGGTGGTTTAACCCAGATTTTGCAATAAAACTGAGGATGAGAGGGTAAGTAACCAACCCAAAACAAGAAGTAACAGGGATGAAATTTAAGCTTCAAAGCCCATGCTTTCTGCCTCTCTAAAATGTATTTCTTATCACTTTGAAATCCATGTGTATCTTTTGATTGTTTTGTTGATAAATGTTAGACCAGATGACTTTTAAGGTCTCATCCCACTGTTAAGATTCTCTCATTTTATGAATTATGAGAACTGGTTAGACTAAAACAGAATAAGGTAAAATATGGATTGATTCAAGGCAGGATAATTCAGGAAGAAAATTTCATGACTTTATTTATAGCTCCTGAAAAAAAAAGATCCTCATTGATATACTGATGAATAAAACCACTGTCAGCCCTTAAGTGAAAAACTCACCAAGTAATATATTATCAATTATTCCTCCTAAAAGAAAGGGAAAAGCTTACATTTTGATGGCCCTTGTGAGAATATAATGGTACAAATCCATTTTTTAATGGCAAAAAAAATTAGTACTTAGAACAGAACTAAGCTGACATGAGAAAAACCACCTTCAGTACAGGACAAGAGTGATAAAAGATGACCAGATGATAGAAAAACATAGGTCCTTAAGCATGTTATGCAGAAGCATGATCACAATCCTAGACTCTAACTCTAGCCTTGCTGTATGAAATAATATATTTTCCTTCTTAAAAAGTAAAATCAGTAAAGTTATGGTTCTCCATTACATGCATGTGATGTGTGACAGCATGCCAACTGATAAACTGAACTTCTGATGCTGAGAAACCAAGATGTTCTCAGTCAAGAAAAAAAATGCTCTGAAAGTATTTTTATCTAGTACCTAAGAGAAAACAAATATGGCAAGTCAAACACATTAATAAAAATTTACCTGTACCTGAATGTTAATTTCTCCTTCTTCACATTCTTTCTTATATTTCCTTGGAAGTGTCTCTACCTCACGGATGGCATCTATAGTGACTTGCTGAGGTAGCACCTCAAACAAAGATGTTAAATACATAATTATGGATTTCTTGTCAGGAAGCTGAACAGCAACATCTAAAAGTGGAAGAAAATAAGAACCAGCTTAAATTAGATGTCCAAAGTATGTGAATTGCTCAATACTGGATACAAAATAACTGTCTTAGTACCCATAAACAATGCTAGTATATTATCTTTGCAATACCACAGCTCAGTAAATTTCTATTTCATATAATATATGAGTCAAAGGTAAAGATGATTACGTACTTTTTTTTGTTCAATATCCCATTTCTTAAAAATCTTCCCTAAAAGCTTCCCCCATAAGGCTCAAAGGTAAGCTATCATCTAAGATAATGTCACAGATTTCATTCATAGTATGAAAATAAGTCTAGAATTCAATCCTGCAACATTTGTAACTAAAGTTTTCATAACATATACAAGAAGCTCATACAAAAACACATTTTAATGAAATAAATCAAATACTAAATTGTTTATCTAATAATTCTGTTTCCCTAAAATTTTAAATCTTATGCTCGTATTAACTATTCAATTAAATTAAATTAAATTAAATTACATTTAAATTAAATTTCCTCCTGAAGGATCCTAGAAATTGTTAAGCACAAAAGTATCATGTCTGTAATAAGATGGCTTGTACCACATTTCAAAAGGAAAAACACCTCCTCAATTCTCACAATTCTCTCAAGAAAGGGGGAACAAAAAAGCACTGCTTTTCAAGTATTCAAAACTGTAAAGCAAAATCAAGGTTGTAATTAAACACTGAACAATACCTTCAGGATCTAACAGCTTTTCAATTCCTAAGTAAGTCTGAGCCTTGCTGAAGGCATGTTCAAGTCTCTCAGTTGGGGACATTTTGACAACTCTATCCCAGCTGAAGAGATCGGGTCTGAAATCAGAATGCAAATAAAATTCAGTGAAGATGAAATATGTGGAAACAAAGTTGTTATTGTTATAATCCAATACATTTCAGTTTTAGATTTTTTTATTTGTGAATATAAATTTAAAAGTTTATCTTTTATATCCCAAAGTCTTGTCAAATATATAATATTTTAAAGTAATCTATAAATATGAAAACAACAGGTAAAACATTCTAAGGTTATTGTATTGGTTAAACATGCCTGTTAAAATTCTGGAGTAGCCACTGAAAGACTAGAAATGGTATATTTCCCAAATAGTGAAAGAAAAAAAAAGGGAAGAAGAACCTACCAGTATAAAACAAGAAAGAAAAGAAGATATAGAAAAAAGAAAAATGAAAAGCTCAAAACAAGCGGTAAGAATGAACTTAAATACATCAATTATCGCAATAATGTTAATGGACTAAATTCTCCGATTAAAAGACCAAGTTTAGCAGAATAGAAAATCCAGCTCTAATCTCTTCACAGGATACTCCTAACAAAAAGACCCTGAGAGAATTTCTGTCCCCCTCTCTCCAAAGAGCTACTGTCTAGTATTTCATTTCTATCTTGATTTTCTTTTAATCCCACAAACTGGACATTATTGTTGCTCTGACTTACTCAAAAGTTTTCTCTGCGCTCTATCTGCTCTTGCATCTTGGACCCACCTACACTTCTGGGATTTGCCTCCCTCGTCCCCACCCGCCCAGTTCCCTCTCTGACTCCACCTCCTATTATTCCCCTTATTCACACCACTGCACCCAGTGGCCTCCCACATGCCAGGTACCTCCTCCCCTCTTGCCTGACATATTTTTCTTCAGCAATATTTACCATTTCTATATGCTCCACAACTAACATTTTCATTTTTTAAAAACTGTCTGCCTCCCTCTATTTGAACATTAATTCCAAGAAGGAGGACTGGGATTTTTGCTTGTTTTGTTCTCTGCTCTACATCCTGTGTCTGGCACATAGAAGGCACCCCACACATACTTGTTAAATCAAGTAAGTAACAGATGGAAAAATGTTTTAGCTAAAATTCAAGTTTTATGATAGCGTCTCTTAACGGACTAGAAACAGTGGGCAACCCACTTAAACTGATAAAGGAGAAGTAGAAGAAGATGGGGTGTGGGGTTTTTTTTTAACCAGATAAAAGGTATATGAAAAAAAAGCTAAAGCAAATAGCAGTCTTATGGTAAAACATTAAAACCACTCCCTTTGTTACCAAGAACAAAACATTCTGCTCACTGCCACCAATGCAAACTGATATTGTATTGAAGGACAAGGCACAAGTGAAGGGGAAAGGGGAGAGGAGAGGAGAGGAGGTAAAGGGAGGGGAGGGGAGGGGAGGGGAGGGAAAGGGGGGAGGGGAGGGGGAGGGGAGGGGAGGGGAGGGGGGAGGGGAGGGGGGGGGGGAGGGGAAGGGAGGGGAGGGGAGGGGAGGGGAGGGGAGGGGAGGGGAGGGGAGGGGAGGGGAGGGAGGGGAGGGGAGGGGAGGGGAGGGGGGAGGGGGGAGGGGAGGGGAGGGGGGAGGGGAGGGGAGGGGAGGGAGGGGAGGGGAGGGGAGGGGAGGAAAAAAACTATTATAATTCATGGTCATCTACCAAAAAAAAAAAAAAAAAACTTACAGTAACAAATTTTGGTAAGAATTTAACAAGTTTCCAGATATAAGATGTAGAAAAGTCAACTGCATTTTCATATATCAGCAAAGAACATACAGGAAATAAAACTTGAGACAATAAATAATTTACAAGAAGAATAAAACACATAACAAATTTTGCCTTTCACATTTAAATCTTTGATGCATCTGGAGTTTATTCAGGGTATGGTGAGGCAGGGATCCAATTCACTCATTTCCATTTGTTCCATACCATCTATTAATCTGCAACATCGGCTCAGTTGTAGATCAGGATGGAGCTATTTCTGAGCTCTTTATTCCATTAGGTTGAACTATATGAAACTGCCATTTATATCAAAAACAGTCAAATTTGGCAATTTCATATGCTTCAGCCTATTATTATATTAGTGTTTTATTTATAGTACTATATAGTCTCAATTAATATAGCTTCATAATCAGTTTTGGTTTCTGTTTAGGAAGTGCTTCAGCCTGTCTCTTCTTCTTCAGAAGAGTAGTGGCTCTTTTTGGTCCTTTGGTCTTTTATTAAATAATTAGAATCTGTTCACAAGTTTCATAAAAAGAATCATTTATTTTTAATTGGGAGTTTTATAGAGTTTTCCTATAAAACTAACGTAGGAGGCTGAAAACTGTCACAATTCTTTGTGTATATTACTGGTTAGTGCTGAATGAGTTAGTTCACATTGAACTATGTGAATTATTTTACATTTTTTAACTTACAAATATGTAGAAGAAACCATGGACACTGCACTGTGGCATTTAAGTCCTATGGAAACAAAGACGTGATGGGCAGTTTTTTTTCCATGATATTTCTATTCTTTATGTTTTCTTAGAGCGTGTACAGAGGAGAGAGGCGGTAGTGGGAAGGGCCTTTAGGGAGTAGTAAGTAAGGGAGGGACAGAGAGGAGGCACAAATCTGTACAAATCTGCACATCCAAGAAGAGTCACATCTCACTTATGTCGGTGGAGCACGGCATTAAAGGCAAGCCCATCTGTCCAGCTGGTGGTGAAGTTGAGGACGTTGACCTGGCTGTACGGCCTGGTCGACTGGCGCACCCAGCTCAGCAGGATCTTCTCACTGTTGGTCTGCTGCAGGTCTGACATGATATCCTTCATGACATCTTTCACCTGTTCAAAAGAAACCATGGCTGCCAATAACCTCAAGTAGTCATTGGAATCCAGTCCTTGAATAAGGAATATTATATGCACGAACCGTTGGATCAGGCCACTGGTATTCATTTTATTTCAAAACTTTCCTTTAAACACTGGAAAGATAAATACATCTTAACAGTAATGATTTCGATTTAGAGGTGATTTTAACCTCACCTTTACATATTATGGCATTTTCTATATCTTAGCAATACTTATGTTACACTTGGCTACACTGAACATTTCTTTCATAGCCACAAAAAAGTAATATTTTAAAACTATACTTTACAAACATCTTTTAATAGGAAGAAAACTCAATTTTTATTTTCTACAGAAATGTGGAAGAAGGTAACTTTTGGCTGACTTTAAAATCTAAGAATGAAGCGCATTTCCTGATGGCAATAACAATTATAATCTAGAACTAATATTTTATATTATTATTCTAAATTAGTACATATAATTTAAGGAAGTGTTCAAAGAGTGATGTGGACATATCAAAAAAACCCCACAAGAGCCAACTTAAGGGGGCTTGAGAAATAATTAACAATAGTGAAAGATCAGAACCTATTAAGTAAGTAAAAATCCACTAAATAAGTAAAAATCCACACAGATATATAAATGAATGGATAGATAGATAGATAGATAGATAGATAGATAGATAGATAGATAGATAGATAGATACAGAGAAACAGGAGACAAGGAAAAGCTCTTCCTCATAAGTGGAAAGACAATTAACAAATGTAGAAGAAATGATGAAATTAGAAAATCACTTTGCCAAGCATTATATTAATAACTGATCAGGTAAGAACTATGAATGGATCTCAAAATTAACAGACAAAAGTGTAAAAAGTAGCTGAATATTTATACAGTCTCAAAGTATATCTCCACAAGATACTTTTTAAAAACAAAGGGCAGTCACATTACAGTGGAGACACCTGCAGATTCCACCTCACCCAAATGATGAGAGTTAATACTGCCAGAAAAAAACTAATGGACAGCATATGCTTCCTGATATGGTGTATTAAGAAAAACTCAATATTGGGACTTCCCTGGTGGTGCAGTGGTTAAGACTCCGCACTACCAATGCAGGGGGCCCGGGTTCCATCCCTGGTCAGGGAACTAAATCCCACCTGCGTGACACAACTAAGAGTTTGCATGCCACAACTAAGGAGCCCTCAAGCCGCAACTAAGGAGCACACCTGCTGCAACCAAGACCCAGCACAACCAAATAAATATTTTTTTAAAAAAAGAAAAACTCAACATCATTTTTGTGGCATTCCTCCCAAAAATGAATAACCTGAATCTAATCATGAGAAAATATTAGCCAAACCCACATGGAAGAACATTCTACAAAATAACTGTTCAGTACTCTTCAAAAATGACAATATCATGAAATACAAAGAAAGACTCAGAAATTATGCCAGATTAAAAGATGACTAAAAAAAAACAAGACAAATGAATGTAATAAATGATCTTGTATTTTCTTTTTCTATAAAGGATATTATTGGGGCAATTGACAAAATCTCCAAGAGCTATAGATTACATAACTATATTGTTTCAATATTATTTTCCTGATTTTAATAATTACATGCTAATTGTTAGTGCATGATATAATAATTACCATATGTATAATTATTAATACTAGCACTGTAAATATTATGTATTAGACATTTTATATTATATTATATTAATATAATAATAATATTGTAGTTATGTAAGAGCACTCCTTGTTTTTAGAAAAATGATTTGTTTTTACAAAATACTCACAGATCTATTTAGTCAAAGAGAAAGAGGGGGAGAGAGAGAGAGAAAACACAGAAATACAGACAGCTGTTAACATTTGGAGAATCTGAGGGAAAGGTATCCAGGAATTCTTTGGGCTATTTTTACTACTTTCTTATAAGTATGATATTTTTTAAATCTAATATTTTAAAAACAGATACTTTTTCTTCTACGCCAGGAAAATAGAGCAGTTTGTCAGGCTCTTTCACTCCAAATTATTATAAGTTGAATTGTGTCCCCTCCTCAAATTCATATGTTGGAAGTGCTAAGCCCCAGCACCTCATAATATGAATATATTTAGAAATAGGGTCCTTAAAGAAGTAGTTTAGGTAAAATGAGATCATATGGGTTGGCCCTAATCCAATATGACTGGTGTCTTGGAATGAGCAAAGGAGATTAGGACACAAACACACACACACACACACACACACACACACACACAGAAGACCACATGAGGACACAGGAAGAAGGCAGCCGTCTACAAACAAAGGAGAAGAAACCAACCTTGCTGACACCTCGATCTCAGATTTCCAGCCTCCAAAATTGTTAGAAAATAAATTTCTGTTGTTGAAGCCACCCAGCTGTGGTACTCTGTGGCAGCTCTAAGAAACTAATACACAAATGATACATTTCCAATTCCTATTAAGAAGTGATTGAAAATCTTCCCACCTGCCAGTGCAAAATGATGCTCCAAAGTAATCCTAAAGTCAGCTTGTGATTTCCATCTACAATGTCCGTTCCTCCTATATTCACTAAATCCACCTAGTAAAATGAAAAAAATAACTTATAAGACAATTTTTCTACGGAAACCCAGGTTTTTGTTCTAGCTCGTTTGGACAGCAATATAAGTAAATGACAAGAAAAATTTCACTTTAGAGAATCAGGTGAACCTAAATCTCAAAGATGTATTACTTATACAATAGATCAATAAAGTAATCACAAAAAGCACAACTATTCCTTCACTCATAGAACAGGTTCAGTACGTCTCGTAAGAAAAATATTTCCAATAATCAGTTGATGCCAATGTCCACAGCAGGTGGTTGGTTTCAAAATAAATCATCCCAATGGCATCAAAGGACCCCCCCCAAATTCATATTACAAACTTACATTGTTCTGATGTAAAACCTGCAGCACTCTGTTAACATTATTTAAAGCGTGTACCCTTGTGGAGCCACGTTCCTTCGGCTGGAAAACAGAACACAAAATCAAATGAGACAGAGAGTCCCTCCATGTTGCTGTCAAACACCGACATTGAGATGCCCATGAAACAGCAGCTCAGCACACAGAGCCCCTCTGTACCAGGAGCTCTGGCTGGGTTCTCAAGCCACCATGAAGGCTGGTGTTGACAGAATGCAAATTCTCCCACTAACAGCACCTTAAGATAGTAGTTCCTTAGCTTGCCTGAACACTGGAATCTCCTAGGGAGCTTCCAAGAATACCAGTGCCTGTGTCCAACAAAGACTGTGACTTAATGAGTCTGGAGGATAGTCTGGGTTTGGAATTTATAAAAGATTTCCCTGGTGATTCTAAGGTGCAAACAAGTTTGGGAACCAATGCTCCACCAGGGACAAAGCTTCTTCTATCTTAGTTGGGCAGGATGAAGAAAGATTTAGAAGTTATGTCCCCTCCACCCTGCACTAGTGTAGCCAGAGCAGAGAGGATTCAGAGGTGCTATCCCAGGTTCCAGGTAGGATTACAAGGGCCCACTGGGAAGACTGGAATTGCCACCCAGGGAAAGGTGATCTGGGAGGCTTCTTTCTGCCTCATTGGCCAGGGAATCTTATCTGACAAAGGGATCAATCTCTCCAATAGGTGCCTACCCACCATCTGGAAGGCAAAAGGTAGAGTGTAACACCCCACATTTCGGCAAGAAAGAAATTCATCTTCAGAAGTGCATCTCTCTATACCTTTTATAGTAATTCTACCTCTAGTGTTAAAGGTTGTACCCATAAAATACATCCTCTTCATTGGCAAAGTTATTTCTGTGTGAGTATTGGGTACCTTACACATAAAGCAATAGAGTTGGATTTGATGACGGAACAAACATGAAGATAATACTGAAAATCTGAATAAAAATAAATGCCATCAGTTTTCATAACTTTGTTTTTACTATTTGTTAAATAACATTTAAATGTATTTGTCTCTACTTTCTACTATTCAAAACATTATGCCCTCTTTACATATCCTTTCTTCTTTGTAATTCTCTACTGTCTGAGAGCAATAAACACATAAAGTATTTTTTTGATAAAAATAGAGCCCTCAATACAGCCTAAATATCATTCAATCAAAAAATTCATTAAAACTCCTTTTTAACATTCCTATTTCAGCCTTTACATTGTAAGGACCCCCAAGAGGGTCTTCAAGTATCAGTAATGATGAGAGATATGCCGTTTGCCTGGTTCTTGAACATGGCATCCCTCACCAGTGAGGTTCCCGTGAGGCCTTCTAGAAGATCCAGTAGCTTCCTTCCATCTTTGAGGTCTGTGAACATATCACTGATGGGTGGTTTTCCACTCTATAAAAGAAAAAGTACAATTTCAGCAGCAAAAATTTCATACGTAAGTGGCAAATAAATGAATAGCTTCATTTCTTCCAATTAAAAGTCTGGATGATCAGCAGACTATACAAACTAGACTAAGTTTGCCTTGTATGGAAAGAAGTACAAAGAACTTTGAAATCTATAACAAATGTTTTGAGCTGAAAGACATAAATTGCATTATCTCTTAGAAAGGGAGCAAATAAAACTGTGATTAATGTCAATATGCCTTGTATGTACAGATGACCCTTGAACAACATGGGTTTGAACTGTGCAGGTCCACTTATAGATGGATTTTTTTTTCAGTAGTAAATACTAGAGTATTACATGAGTATTACATGATCCGTGGTTGGTTGAAACCTCTGAGGTGGAACTGGGATAGGAGGAAGCTGACTAAATTATTCATGGATTTTCAGTTCTACAGAGTCAGCAACCCTAATCCCCTGTGTTTTTCAAGGGTCCATTGTATTCCTGAGAGAGAAGATGTGTTAAAAATATACATGAGGGCTTCCCTGGTGGTGCAGTGGTTGAGAATCCGCCTGCCAATGCAGGGGACACGGGTTCGAGCCCTGGTCTGGGAAGATCCCACATGCCGCGGAGCAACTAGGCCCGTGAGCCACAACTGCTGAGCCTGCGCGTCTGGAGCCTGTGCTCCGCAACAAGAGAGGCCGCGATAGTGAGAGGCCCGCGCACCGCGATGAAGAGTGGCCCCCACTTGCCGCAACTAGAGAAAGCCCTCGCACAGAAACTAAGACCCAACGCAGCCAAAAATAAATAAATTAACTAATTAAGTAAAAAAAAAAAATACATGAGCATACAGCACCTGGGTGCAGAGGCCAAAGAAAAGTGTGCAGATTCTTTTTTTTTTTTTTTTTTTTTTTTTTTTTTTTTTTTTTTTTTTTTTTTTTTTTTAAAAGGAATTCCTTTTATTTTTATTATTTATTTATTTAGTTAGTTAGTTAGTTTTGGCTGTGTTGGGTCTTTGTTTCTGTGCGAGGGCTTTCTCTAGTTGCGGCAAGCGGGGGCCACTCTTCATCGTGGTTCGCGGGCCTCTCACTATCGCGGCCTTTCGTTGCGGAGCACAGGCTCCAGACGCGCAGGCTCAGTAATTGTGGCTCACGGGCCTAGTTACTCCGAGGCATGTGGGATCTTCCCAGACCAGGGCTCGAACGCGTGTCCCCTGCGTTGGCAGGCAGATTCTCAACCACTGCGCCACCAGGGAAGCCCAGTGTGCAGATTCTTATTCCAGCTCTGCACTTTACATTCACAGTATAAGCATGGTTTTCGGTACTTCCATTATGGAAGCAGGTCACGTCGTCATCAATTTCAGCTCTCCACTTCAATTTCAGCTCTCAGGCACTAGTTCTGTATTTCTAGGTCCCAATATCTGAATGATTAGGACACTTTTGGCTCTGTGTCTAAATCCAGTATCCATCCTGTATTTTGAATGACAAAACTTATAGAATTTCTAAACTCTTGTTTCTGACTAATAAACAGCATCAACTTCCCCTGATAAACATATTCTAGCGTCCATGCCAGAAAATCCTACCCCATTCACAGGTAGACCTTGCCTGCCTGTGTGTGATATCATGGTTGTTCGCAAAGGACAATTACTGCACAGAAAATCAGGATGCCTCAGTTTTAATCTGTCTGACCGTTAACTAACTGGTGAACCTAAATCAGCTACTTACTACTATTTACCTTTTTCTAAATCACGGGTATTGTAAAGATCAAATAAAGAATATTATGTGAAAATGTCCAGATAGCTATAAAGCACAGTGTAATAAATGTATGATTATGTTGAATCAAATTATTCCCTTCTAATATGAAATCCCCAGAGATTAATAGTTTTAGTTCCTGTCAATAATAAAGATATTTTATAACCAATAATTATTGTATCTTCTTTATTCTTCTCTTTAAAACATATATATAAAGTCATACAAAACAAAATTTTACTCTGAGCTTGAAATGGGTGAGGGGGAGGAAGGAAGCCATCCTAAAGTTTCCTAGAACTTGGCATTTTCCCTTTTTTCCTCTCTTCCTGATTTCTTACATTTTTAATTATGTGTAATGTATAGTAAACTAGTGATTTCTATCATGTGGCTTTTCCATAGTTCATATACTCTAAATGAGAGCAAGTATGGTAAAGTCTTCACCTCAGAATCAGTAAAGAATAAACTATGACTTATTTATATCTGAAACAAAGCTGCTTTTCTATTTCCAGCTGCCACTATGTGAGCAGTGACGATGTCAGAAATACATGGATTATCTCCATCGATCACAATGATAAACAGATTTGAGTGATGCAGGAGACCAGATCCAGAGGCAATACTTCAAGAGGCAGAGCGGGGAAGTTTTTTGCACATTACAGACTTCCTACCTGCTCTCAGTAAAAGCAAAGGGCAGAAGTAGCCCTGGTCATCTGCTACCTCTTACCTTCCTCCTCTCAAAACCCACCCAAGTACACTTCAGCAAACTAGCCACCAAATACCCAGATCCCTTTTCAGGAAGACATGAACAACTCTGGTCTTAGAGCAAAGAGACAACAACATAGGTAAAGTTCATGGGAGAAACAAATAGGGATATCTAGGCACAGGAGGGACCTTAGGAATTACTGATGACAAGGGCAGCTAAATAATGTCTGGGCAGCATTTAACCCTTCTCAAATCCACTACAGTATCGATTTTCCAAAAAAGAAACAAAGTAACACAAATCAGCATAGACTAAAATAAAGTAAATATAAATATTAGTCCATATTACAAATAGTTATGAACGCCCACTGATGACCTCATTGTAGACAAGTCTCCTACCAGCCATGTAACTTTGGAAAAGTGGCCTTTCTACATCTATTGGCTCATCTGTTAAACACTAAGATGACAGATGTTCAGTAAATGGTTGATATTATCATTCAGTACATTATCATATCATTACAGTGGTAATGTTTCTTACTGTCATAAAAGTGCCATAAAATTTCAACAATAGATGAAAGAATGGATAAAACAAATAAGCACTTCATCTTAGGCAGGAATGTAAAAGCAGATTCTGAACCTGAGTACATGTAAGTGTCACTTCATAGAGAAAGATCTTCCAAGTCCCGAATTCACTAATACGATGACCTGTAGGGATATATCCCATTCAAAACTAATGAACCTGATGATACAAGAGCACACCTGTGCTTTAGGTATGCACTGTGAGACAAGCATAACTCAGCAGTAAACCCAATGGATTCTTCCCTAGGCTTCACTGCTGCTCAGTGGTAAAGTGGGAGGCGTTCATTAAGAGGCAGCATTAATTTTTCCACATGAGACACTCTTTTCCTCTCTCTTGTCCGGGTCATTCATGTGTTTACTGAGGAACAAATCTTGAGAAAGACTCCTCGTGAAGCATTCTCTTGAAACAAAGGTAACTGAGACACAGTTTTATCCTTCTAGAAGTCAATCACTTACACTAGGGAAACCAATGCCTTTATATTCTTTAAAAAAAAAAAAAAACCCAACAGTAACAGCAATACAATTTCTTTATACTTTTTCCAAATTTCAGCTAAATATTGATGGCGATCAGTAAGAAATAAGTTTTGTGCTGTGTGCCTATTCTCCTAACACTCCGCCACCCCACCCCCAGTGATGGTACGGGTGGTGTGTACTCCCATCTGGTACCTTCAGAAGAGCCACGTACACCTGCAGGAGGGAATATACAGCCCATGGATCTCTTCACTGGACAATGAAGGAAGGTACCAGGGCTCTTACAAATCCAAAACTGTGGTTCAAAACTTACATATAAAACACACACCCACACTCCCCACACACATAGCCAATCACTACAAAATACTACCTATTCCTGACAAATGCAATTTAGGAACGTCCCATAGGCAGATGGAAAGAACCAAACTATACCAAAGAGCCCGTTCCACCTACCACCTAGGAGAGTAACACCTATAAGTATGGTGATTCAGTGCTTTGTGCTTTACAACGGAGGTCAGAAAATGTCTTTCGTAAAGGTCCAGATAGTACTTAGTTTAGGCTTTGCTGGCCAGGTGGTCTCTATTGAAACTTCTCAACCCTGTTGTCAAGATGTGAAAGCAGCACAGACAATGTATAAGCGGCTGAGCCCGTGGGAATGGTGACTGTGTTCCAACAAAACATGATTTGTGGACGTGGAAATCTGAATTTCATATAATGTCCACATGTCATGAAATATTCTTCTTTTTTTGACTTTTTGTAACCACCTAAAAATGTGAAAACCATTCTTAGCTCGTGGGCCATACAAAAACAGACCACGGAAACATGAAATGTCCCTAGACATAATAATAGCATGACTTACTATGTATCAGATACGCTCTAAGAGATTTCCAGAGATTTAGATGCTTTCTTTGTTTCTTTATAATAGAACTTTAAGGTAAGGAAACTGAGATATAGAGGTGACATAACGAGTGAGAGGCAGAACTAGGATGTGATACCACAAGATCTGACTCCAAATCCAGGTTCTCAAAGTCCACACTAAACTGCTACTAAAATTATGAGGCCACAGGGTCATGACATATAGGGAAGGAAACAGTTAATCAGTGGTGCGGCGGAGGAGGTATATTTAATGACTTCCCAAAGAGAGCAACAAGATATATACCACATTTAAATGAACTCAAAATGAAATTTTTCTCCAAGCTCATGGCTTTAAAGCATCTCTGGTACTTCTGAATCACAGGCTCTAAACATAGGCTCCACCCTGGGAAACAGTTGGGAAATGTCAGAAGTCATCGTTTAATAAAAATAAAAGCTGATTCAGCCTGACGGTTAAACTCTTATTTAGATTTTTAATTCTTTGCAAAGACTTATTTGCAGAAACTTCTCTGACAGACAGAATACAGTTTAATAATTCAATTGGACAAATATTTGGTGAATACCTCCTTTGTGCCTGGCCCTGCAGAAATGCCAAGTTCAGGTCACCCTCCCCATTTACAAGCAAGGGTTTCCACAGTTTTCCAATAAACACAAAATAGTACAAATGAATAATCTTGAACTTGGAAGACAGATAAGCCTTGCGTCGCATTTACCTTAAAAAAAAATGTAAAAGGCCACATGATAGGAATCCAAACGACAGATGTCACAGGTGACTCGCTTTGGCTGCCTCCTCTCATCCCCTGGTCCCCTGTACTTCTTTGAACTCTCTTAACACCAGTTCTAACACCATTTTGACTCCAAGAGGGACCAGCGTTAATACCTACAGCTGAGACACTGAAGCTCCTGAATCGAAAATGTCAGAGGACAGAAGCAAACTGTCATCACAATGCAGGAGGGATAAGCCGGGGTCTGAGGGAGGGCAAGGGCTGCAAATACAGTCATGGATACGTGATGGTTCAATTGAATGCGGCCAACCTGATGGGCCCATCACACCTGGTGAATCAGCCAGCCCTAAAGGCTGAAAGAGCCTGTGCTCAGTTTCAGCCAGCAGCGGCCAATTGAGAATCCCAGCCCCCTGTTGGTAGGACTTCTGGTTTCTCAAAAGAGCTGGAAATCTGAATTTATGTGTATAATCTCCTGATATTTGTAATATCCTAAAACATTGTGCCGGATCAACAAATCTTGTCTACAGGCATGCTGGATCCTAGGATGACTGGTAATCTCTCTCATAGGGCATAAGCACACACAGGGGAAACACAAGATTAGTCAACAGTGAGTCCTCTGAGGAACTGAGAAACTGTGGAAAGGACACACACACACACACACACACACACACACACACACCACCATCCACAGACTAGGGAATATGATTGATTGCAAAATACCAGCAGAGTCATTATACTTGCACAGACCAAAAAAACAAAGGAGTCACACCAGATTCCTCTCCTTTCACTCATTCCTCATCTCTAATCCATAACAACCCTGTCATTACTACCTCCGAAAACACATTCCGAAGGTGACCACTACTGCTTAGTGGCCCCACTGTCATCCACGTCTCCAATACCAGGCCAACCGACCTCTTTACTTCTGCATAAGAGTCAGAATAACTCTAATTTTAAGGTGCAGATCACATCATGTCATGCCTCTGCTTTAACCTAATGGACTCCCATCACGGGGAAATACAATTCAAACTCCAAATAAGAGATCCCGTGTGATCTGCTCTCCACCCTCTCTCTAATCTAATAATCTAATACTGTATTATTCTCTCCTTTCTTCAATACTCGCAAATCATAATTATTTCCATCATAGGTCAAGTTTTTCAGCAGCAGTAGTAGTAGTAATGGGAAAAAAAATCTATAAAAGATTGAATAAGAAAGCAAAATTTAGGAAGTGCAGTTTGGAGTTCTTAAAAGGGTGAAATGCTAATGCTTTGTAGATCCAACAAACAAACCAGAAGTAGAACTGGGACTTGGATTTGGGGTTCAGAAGACGGCCTCCTTTATGTGGTGTACCCTGCTGACACTGACAAGTGAGGGATGACAAACGCAGTCTGTGCCTTCGTGGCACTCAGAATCTAAACAGAGTTAACAAAGTCTGTACCAACAAGCATGGGGAGCAGAGCAAAAGGGATTTATGAGCTAGCTTGATTCTGCCAAATTTGTACCAAATAAGAAATATAGTACAGAGTCTATCCTGTGATTTACCTAATCCCATTATAAATAATGAAGTTATTAACTGTGTATAATATGGAGAAGAGTGAAAAGATAACAGTTTTTAAATGCTTTCACCACTAACATATCTGATGATGGTATCTTACAAACAATAATAAATTTGAGCCCTTTCACACTGTTTGATTATTCTGTCATTTATTTATACTCTTCCTATTTTCAAAACAGGATTTGAGGGAGTCTATTCAATTCAGTTAATATCCCCACTGTTTACAGCATGTGTGTGTATGTATGTGTCTGTGTGTGTGTCTAATTCTGTATCATACACATGGATTTATATGGCATATATATATATATATATATATACATATATATATATATATACACATATATATATATACACATACACATATATAGTGTTTATACCATAATGTTTTTGCATTCTTCTCAAGCCAATCTGACACCCCAATCAATTTTAAAATGATGCTCCAGTATGTGACAACATATTGTAAGTTTTATAGTCTCTCTTTTTTTTTTTTGAGTGATTTTTTTATGCAAGGAGTTGGTTATTTTAAAAACTCAAAAAGAAGTGAATGATTTAATTTAATATTTCTTTTAATATTTTAAAAACCAGAAACTTTAATTTATGAATCCCAAATCTCAGCACTAATAAAAATGTAGCTCTTGTAATTCTTCATTTTCTTAAAAACCAATAATGTATCAGTGAGCACTAGGTACAATGTCATTCTGGTTATGTTTATGTGTAAATGGATTTCTTTTAAGTATTTTACAACAGAAATGTACTTTTTCTCTTGATGGAATTAAAAGTGGTTTTAAAAAGTCTCTTTGGATTTCTTCTATTATCTAATATTTTGTAATGTGTATTACTGTATAAAATAAATATAGATTGTTTAAAAAGAGGTATCTCTAGTTAAAATTAAGCAAACTGATGAAATTAGGTTCATCACAGTTATGACGCATATAGCTTAATGGATGAAATGAAGAGTGCATAATCTTCAATGTCTACTTTATGATTCAGCCCCATGGTGAAAGAGTGAAAGCAGCATTGCTTTTGACTGAAAAGCAAAATGAGTGCAATAAAATGCCCCAGGAGGTCATTAAGCACCTTGACAAACGAAAATCAGCAAAATGTGCCACAGTCGCTTAAAGAATTCGTGAGTGCGTGGCTTTCGGCCATTCTCTTTATGAATTCATGGCGGTCAGCACAAGTTCTTAAGAACCGAACAAGATTCCGCTTAGAAGCTTGTTTGGAAAGAGGTGGGTAAAGAAGAAAAGGGAGAGAGAGACTGGAGAAACAGATGGCTCAGGTAATCCTACTCATGTCATAGTAACTACACAGCAGTGATTTATGCAGTGCTTACAATGGAATCAAAGCAATGAAGGTGCATTTACCTTAGAAATTACAGAAAACTATAAAACACAAGCTAAATCAAATATCTTTCAGAGAATCAAAAGTCAAACAGCATGTAACAGAATTTTTACCTTGATTTTGGTAAACAAAGTAACCGAGATAGTGCTGAGAAAGCTGGGATGAAAAGGAACCACGTGTGGGCTCCCACGCCTGGCGGCCAGGGGCAGGGCCACTTGCACACTCCACGGGCAAATAACCAGGCAAGGTCTGCAGGCTGAATAAACCCCAACTCCATATGCCCATCAGGCAAGGTCTGCAGGCCGACTCAATAAACAATACAGCTCATTCCATATATGTACAACTGGCAAAGCACTGGAAATGTTTGAAGATTGCAGTTCCTCAAAAGATAGGCTTCCATGGGACCAGGGTGAGGCATTAGTTAGGGCATTGATAATGATAACGTAAAGGAAAAGAGAACATTTCCTTTGTTTAATAAAGGAGAGGCGGCTGCCTTGTCCCTTCCTTCTCCTTAGGGTGTCTCCTTAAAAACATAATAGGCCCAATTTTTTGGTCAGGAAGTAGATAAACCCATCTCCAACTTTCCAATGCAAAATAACAGAGACCTCAAAATTAACTCAACAGTCTCTCTGGAGGTTGACAGGAGACCAGCACGAGGAGCATCTATTTGTCTCTCCAGGAGGTACACACTCGTTGTTCTTTATTCTACTTTACTGTATGCTTGTGTGAAATTCTGTCCAGACTTTCTGGTCTTCTACCAACTGCCTGCAGGCACCTCATCTGATAGGAGTATTCAGTAACAAAGTGTTTTCTCTGTATTCTATGTTGAATAAAGATCTTTTGTGAGAGGATTTTTTTATTTTCCCAACAGATTATAAAAATAAAAATAACAGTGTCAGATACCTCCACTTCCCACCCAGTCTGACTCCCCTCATGATTAGCCATGGATGGAGGGTGCCTACCAGTAGCCCTAGGAGCTAAAAGCTTCCTAGGGCAAGTACAGTTGAAAATGGTCCCAGGGTCTCCTAGTCCTCTTTAACAGAAAGAGCTTCTTTCCCCCAGAACCACCACCTCTTCAACAATCCTCTCTTTATAACTCACTGGCCCACAGTGACCTAGACCTACTCATCCACGTACCAATCAGAGCCCACCTCTGAAGGTGGAGATGGTGGGGTCACATGGGCTGAATGCAAAAGCACAAGGTAGGTGGCTCTGCTCTCCCCTCTCTAGGTGAAGGGTGAAAAGGAATTTCTTCTCAGCAGATCAATACAAAAATTGATAATCAATTACAAAGACATAGCATATACTACCAAATTTCAAATTTGTTTTAACGATTACAAATACTAATAGGCTCAATCAAAATCATTTATTAAGTTCTCAATATGTACAAACACAGCATGTTAAATAATATTTATGTATATTTTCTTTAATTTAACCACAGTAACTAGGTGAAAGTCACTCTACAAGTATAATGTTTGGAACCAAAACAATCAAACTGAATGAAAACAAACAACAACAACAAAAAACCCAAACATGTTTATGTAATATAGCTAAAACATGTCTGGAAGCTGTTTAGGAATATGAAATGCATTTTATTGTTTGCTTTAGAGGTATTGGTGAACAGACATAAATTGAAACTTAAGGAACCACTTGAATATTTATGGCCCCCTAAAACAATTAGTTGAGTCGCCACACACATATTCATGAAAATAAATCAGTAGTAGACCCAGTGTGTAACTCCAGCTCAAATCTCTACTATAGATGTTATTTATCATCACACAAGGAAACCTGTACAGTCTCCTTCACGATACTAAAAAGAGGACTAAACATCTACAGACTGCTTTTGTTGCACCCACCTACACATCCTTTCCCACGTCTATTTTTGTGACCAACCACTTCCCACGTGAACAAAGTTGCAAACAATCGGACACTGAAAGCAATGTCCCACTGTCTCAAATGGAACACACTGGAATCGCTCTTCACATTGAAACGTGTAAAAAACGCTTCACAGATTTCCTCTCTTAAGTCCTATCAATTTAAAGTTCAAGCGTGGAATAGTAACTAAATGAAAACTTGGCTCATCTTTGTCTTCGAAAAAGAAAAAGCAGAAATCTGCCCAAAGTGAAGTTCAGCATTTTTAAGTTGGCCTATTCTCTACCTAACCTTTATTTTTAAACTTCCTTTGAGAACCACCTCACCAAACTGATAAAAGCGCTTCTGCAATTTGTACGTCTCTGCTCTGACAGATGAGCAGCTCTGCAAGTCAGCCAGAGAAAATGCAGGCTCAAAGTCAGAACAAATTTCCCAACACTGAAACAGTGAGGCCTTCGCTGCCTCCCTTGGGAAACCAGCTCACGAACAAATGAGGCTCTTAGAATCAGAGTGAACAAAACCCTCAACCTTTACCCACCAGACAGTAGAATAAAGTGGGCTTAATGAGCCAATGCTTCTTTCTGTTTCTGGTTTAAAATATATGAATAGCACAGATCAGGGATACCACAAGTTTGGGAGGGGGTGGTCCCTGATAGAGCTTTAGTTTAGCATTCCTAAGTAATTATAATCTCCTATAATGTTTCACAATAATGTCTCAATATTTCTTAGCAACATGAGGCAAGCTATTATGCTCAAGTGTGTTTTATAGCTAAAGGAATAAAAATCAAGTCACCTGAAAAAAATTGGCTAGTAATATGCCCAAGGTCACAAATAAATGAGCAGCATATCCAGGAATAAGTATTTAATTTCCTAATTCTGATCTCCTTTAGATAATCATTTTCTCCCGAGCTCTTCATAACTTCTCAAAACCCAACAATCATAAGTTATTCTACACTGTGTGATTTCTCAGGATACCCAGACTCCAAAGCGGTGTGTATTCTGTGACATAGTAACAAGGACTTGCAGCAAAAAGAATATATATTTATAGTGAATGCTATCTTAGTTATCAAAATATTATTCAGTATTCTCAAGCTGTTTACCAAATCCCTTATTGAGGAAGGAATTGAGCTGATTTTAAGTTTTAAATCTCATTTTTCATCACCATGAATTTAGTAGATGGATCCTATTCGAAGAATCCTATCCCATAAATAAGAGAATCATATGTATTAAATCCAAATGATGATTTAACAATCTCTCCAGCACATCTCCAAGACACCAGGTAAATGTAGAAACTTTGCATAGCTGGATTTGTTTTTGTGAATAAATGGAGCAAAAGCCCCAATGCATTCGTTTCCACGAAATAACACAATTTATGCCATTCTGCACTCAACTCCACACTCTACTCCCATCTAATTCCAATACAAGCACTTCCAACCGGTCTATGGATATATACAGTATTAGGTATTTAAATGTATGTTTCTGTCACTGCCATTCATTTATTTATTAAGCCTACAAACACTCACTGGGTGCTTACTAAATGCCAGAAGCCCTGCACCCATGGAGCATACCACTGTCTAGGAAAGGAGAGACAAATATTTTGAGATGCAATTATTTAAAGGACAATTATGATAAGTGTTTCAAAAGCTAACACTTTAAGAATATAGAGCATATCTACCCTAGTCTGGGAGCTCAGAAAAAGTGTCCTTGGGAAAATGACATTTAAGCTTAGGCATGAAGGAGGAGTAGGAGCTGCCCCAAAAAGATGGAGGAAGGAGCATGTGCAAAAGCCATGAGAAGGCCCATTGCGGTGGCCAGAGTATAATGAGGAGCTAAAGTAAAGTGAAATTAGGAGTAGATTGGAGGGGGCAACTACATAGGGTCTTAAAAGCCAAATAAGAACAAGGGGCAGCCACTGAAAGGTTTTACTGAAGAGAAAAGAGGTATTTAGACTTACACTTTAAGGTACACTCCAGCTATTCTGTCGAAAGGAAGGATATGGATATGGAAGGAAGGTTCCAAGGTTCAGGTGAACCATGGAAAGGAAGAACCCGTATTAGATTATGACAGTGGCCCCCTTGTTCAGGAATAATTTTCCAAAAACGATAAAGTCATGATTCTCATATAAATGTAATATTAAAGTATGTTAAAGACTTTAACTCATTAAGTAATCAGGGAGCCAGTAGGGTGTTACAACCGGTTCAAAGAAAAATTCAAAAAACCACATGTTTGTATGCAATAAAGGGAAGTTGAAATAAATTTACAACAGATGCAAAAACAAGTCTATCCAAGGGGAAATAATCAATTGCATTCCAGCTACTTTGCATTTTTATGGATAAGAATCATTTGCATTACTATCTGTTTTCTACAACTCTCTGAGTTGTACAGTAGCTCAAAGATGATGGAAAGCAGATAAACCCAGATGGCTGAGCTGACAGGACTCCCACTAATTTTTCTGCTCATTGTAAAGTCTTTCGCAATTATTCCTAACTCACATAATAATGACTTGGCAAAGGGGGGTGTCAGAAAAGATGGAGAAAAATGGACAGTGTTAATGTTGAATGTATATGGTTCTAGAATCAACAAGATTTGACATTTGAGACTTTGGCTGGGGGCAGGGGGGTGGGGGGTGCCTCAAGAAGGAGATGTCCAGGGGAGGAATTTAAAACAAATTCCTAAATGGCAGAAGATGCCATCAGGGGCTGTTTGGATTTCTCAGCACAGGGGCACTATTGCTCTGTAGAGGGACTCATACTGCACAGAAGAAGCGGACTCAGTCAATAATTATATTTTAAAGTCCACCACAATATACCAAAGGACATGGATAAAAAAGAAATGAAATAAAATCCATTCCCCTCAATAGGATTTTTTTTTCTCTTGCTAGCCCCTGGATTACTTAGCGACACCATGCCCAAATACAACCTTATCCCAACTCAGCAAGAGTCTGTGGGGAGTTTATGGAAATCTCCCAGTTTAGAACTGTCATTCCCTTTCCCAATCACCAGCATGGAAACAGCCTGACTTATGGAATTAAAACAGCCAGAGGAAAGGAAAAAATGTGGCTGAAGTTTAGTGTGACTGCTATGAGCTCTCCTTTTTTTATATATCCAAATAGTCATAATTCCTTTGATAAATGTGTTCTAGATCCATCCTTATTTCCTTCTAGACTTTGATTTCTTACTAGAAGTAATCTGAAAGGAAATGTTTCCAGGGTCAGCTCTACTTTGACATTTTTCTCCAAACAAAACAAGCTTTTAATAGTGGCCTTAATAAAAAATTGTTGTTGAAAAAAAAATCTAATAGTGGCCTTAATAAAAATTGTTCTTGAAAAACAACAACAACAACAAGCTTTTAGCTTCCATGTCAGTTTACATAACTGGACCTGTTACTAAAAATGATAACATTACCTGGTCTTTTCATTGTCTTGGTAATAATTACAAGTTTCCTGGGGCAAAGAATTTACATGGGACTTAAAGACCTCATTTAATAGTACAAAATAACATATACATTATAAATGTATAAATTCAAATATCAAGTTCACTAAATAAACTATTCTAGTACTACTGGACTTTGTGTTCAGGTCTTTTTAAAGATATCAATGACCCATGACAAATATTGAGATACTTCTTGAGAGAATTCGGTTGGGTACATGACCCAAATGGTCAACAGATACTGAGAACCGTTCAGTGGAAAAGAAGTCACAGGTCAATAACTGCAGTGAGGATATTTTTAAAGCTCAGAGTGAAGGAGTACTTGGGCAGCACTGAGTTCAAGGTTCTAACTTTGCATGTATCAGTAACGGCTGTGGACCTGGAAATGACACGGATCTGCTGGGCGATGCCCCAGTTCAAAAGTCTATCACGTGCTGTCAAGGTAATGTCTTGTCTGAGCCAAATTCGTGGCAATAATGATAAGGTTAAACATTTTCAATTATTCTTTCTCAATTGTCATCTCTATTCTCCTACTTTCCCCCTTTTTGTGTCCTATCATACTGTCTACCTCTCTCTAGTTTCACCTAGTTTCAAATGTTCCCTAATTGTAGGTCTACCAAGACTATGAAGCTTTCAAATCGGTCTTCAAAATCAGTTCTAAGGTAATTCTTCCCCAATGACTCAAATAAGCTCTAAAAACTAGGTCTGCTTAACTTGCTCTATCTAGAAAATGACCATATTATCCTCAGTAATAGTCAGGATGGATAATCTTACACAACTGAGCACGCATGAAACCCTTGGGATAAAATATCTCATATCCAGACCCTTTTAATTCCTAAAATTACGTTGCCCAGAATCTGGTCACACGAAGATAGATACTTCAAAAGTTTTGAATAATGTTGACTCTAAAGCACCCAGATGTTACCTGTGCCTCCTGAACAAAGCAAATAAAAATTTACTAAAAAACACCTATGTCTGCTTTGGAATAATCCTACACATAAAACCACCAATTAAGAGAGTAATTCTTCTTCTTGACCCTCTGTCAAAGTCAGGCAGTTTTCACATTCCTTACATTCTCAGAAGCAAGATAAAATAGCCCTCAACAAAAACTTGCAAAACCTAAAAATACATTGCAATCAGATAACCAATTGTAAATAGTGGGATGTGGAACAATTTTTAAACTGCACTGTTACTCAAAGCAATCCTAAAACATTCTCATTTTGCCTCAAAGAAATACCAATGTTTATTTTCCTGGCCTTTGCAACCTTCTCAAATAGAAAAATATGAAATTTTTGAATTTAAAGCCCCATAACGGGTCTCTCTTTATTTTATCTTGCTATAGTGTAGTCCTATAATCCATTAACCTGAAAATTCTCCTCCCATCTCAGATTTAGAGGACAAAATTCCAACTCCAATAACCAGTGGATAATTATATTAGAACAAGTTTAAAAATAGCACTATCAATTTCTCTCTTCAGGATTCTCTGTCCCTAAAAAAA
The DNA here is from genome assembly GCF_009873245.2 of Balaenoptera musculus. Lineage (NCBI taxonomy): Eukaryota > Metazoa > Chordata > Mammalia > Artiodactyla > Balaenopteridae > Balaenoptera > Balaenoptera musculus. The sequence goes on from NC_045796.1 coordinate 21,116,270, forward strand.
TATTGATCAAAACATTGATTATGTTCCAGGTGGGTTAGAAATGCTGAGATAGGGCTTCCCTGGTGGCGCAGTGGTTGAGAATCTGCCTGCCAATGCAGGGCACACGGGTTCGAGCCCTGGTCTGGGAGGATCCCACATGCCGCGGAGCAACTAGGCCTGTGAGCCACAACTACTGAGCCTGCGCGTCTGGAGCCTGTGCTCTGCAACAAGAGAGGCCGCGATAGTGAGAGGCCCGCGCACCGCGATGAAGAGTGGCCCCCACTTGCCACAACTAGAGAAAGCCCTCGCACAGAAACGAAGACCCAACACAGTCAAAAAAATAATAATAAATAAATAAATAAATAAATAAAAATTAAAAAAAAAAAAAAAAAAAAAAAAGAAATGCTGAGATAGAACAGATTTGGGGGCAATAAGTGAGGAAGTTCACAAAAAAAGAAACACAGGGCAGATAAGCATTATGAGCCACACCCATGAGTATGACAATCCCTAAACATTTCTACATTAGGTAGAAAGGCCGCCTGAATGATACCAACTTGCTTTTAACCAGGCAAAAATGAAATCATCATCTTTTTACCTAAGTTAACACAAAATTTCCCCAATGAGATATTATTTCCTAAATGTACGAAGAATTCACAGAGTCCAAAGCAGCACACTGTCACCTTGGTATCTAGAGAATGGTAGCTAAAAATAAAGAGCTGTTTACACCATGCATGTTTATACCATGAACTGTTTACACCAGAATTTCCATTTAAACATATTATAGAGAGAATAAAGGAAAAATAAATGTATCTGCATACTCGGAAGATTTCATGGGGAAAATTCACTGCACCTCCAACCAAACTCCATCAACCAGAATGAGACATCTGAATCATCAAAGTTTTTGAAAGACTCTGTTACCTTTGAAAATCGAGCATTTATCCATTTGGTAAAAGTCTTCTTCTGCACGTCATTGTGTTCATCTGTGGGAGGGAAAAGGAGAGAGAGGGAAACGTATGAGAGTTTGTACCTTTACTCAGGGTGCTAAATAAGATTATCTCCATCCTAGAGAGTTTTAAATCGTCTATTAGTAGAGTTCATGAGGCACAATGATCCACAGCTAATGAAGAAGGGATGGCTGACGAGTTCAGCATGTACAGAGCCTGCTAACGAAAGCCTGTAGCAGAGGGAGACCCGGGCACCTTCCCAGGGAGCTGGACTTCTCACTCCACACCTCGGCATATGACCACCGGCCATTAAACCCACATTCGTGAGGAAAGAATCAGGACTTTACTTTCAAAGTATTATACGCGATACTTTCTGTTGCATTTTGTTCAAGTGCAGTTTCAGCATGATAAAAATATTATAGAACATTCAACACAAAAATCAAAGCTATCCTTTAAAAAGTAAGAAGCTCATGATTTCCCTCCTTTTCATACAAGTCCTACACCCTCCAAAACAAACACTACTATAAGGTTTATAGCCAATTCCATAACCCGTTTTCCTGTAGTAAGACTGACAGGACAAAGTTTTAACGATCTATAAACGCAATCTACACATTTTACAAGCAGAGAAATCAGAGTAGGTTTTTAAAAAGTGACCAACTTTGGTTTGGATTACAAATTCATTTTCCAGGCCACACAAATAAAAACTGACCTTACAAAACTAAAGCATCCTGAACTTCTTGGAGATGGGCAGAGTGACTTAGTTAGGCATAAGGAAGCCATGTAAAATGGGAATAAGTAACACTTACAAGGTCATTGTGAGGATTTGCGGATATAAGTGGAAAACACTTGGGAAAGAGCTGGCATTGAGCTCTTTGTTGTTGTTCTAGTTATAATTATTATTATAGTATATATGTGAACAAGGCAGATAAATATCCATATTACCCTTTCTGTTACTTCCAATCATATCCTCTTCAACTGCTCCCCAATTCTCTGTTAAAACTAGCAGAGTCATTGTTGGCTTAAATCCTACAAAGCAGCATGTTAACTGTCCCCGAGTAGTTCCGAAAGCTGCGTAAGGAATATTTGGAATGGCGCAGAAAGCTGTGGTTCTGTCTGTATATATACACACTGCTTGTTCCACTACCGTGCATACTGCCAAGCTGCTTCCCACGTGATAACAGCAAAATAATAAGAGAGAAGGCTCTAGTGTGCTCTGCCCTCAACGCATCAGCTTCAAAGGGCTGCCTTCAACCCAGACCTCCTCAGTCGTCCCTAACAGCATAATTAGGCGTTCACCCACTACTTCACTAAGTTAGTGGTATCTTTGGGCTTTACTCTGTTCTGGAAGGAGAGTTTGTAATTAAAAGGTCACTCCTGGAATAAATATAGCAGCAGCGTCAGAAAAGAGTGCACTTCTACAGATCCATAAAGGTAACTGGAGACTGACTCTGAGACACAAAGGGGGCAAGTGGATGAAAAACAAAACGGCTCTCTAAGAAAATTCATGTTGTTAATTGTGCTAAGAGGTGGCCTTCCTTCCAGAAAGGACAAGGCAGCCAGCATCAGCCTCGATTTCAGGCTTTCTACCATCTGATCAATGCCACATATAAGCCATTTATTAACCAAGAGGATTTGTTGACACTCTGAATGTCTCAGCCTTGACCATCACACCCGAGAGAGACAGAGCTGAGATTACATGCAGTATATAAAGCAGGAAGACACATCAACCTGCAGAGTGCTATAGTAGCCCCACCAATATGAATTTAATATTAAATATCAGTGTTCAGAGCACTTGGAAAATCCAATAATTTTGCTATGAACAAAAATATATATAAAGGTCATAAATATTCAATTCTCTTAATTCTGTAAAATTCATACAATTTAATAATTTTTACCATAAAATGGGGGAAATTTTGAAAAATAAATTTTATTTTACATTTTATATTTATTTTTCTACATTTCTGCATTTTATTTTTTCTTAACCTCTTTTCCAAGCATTTAACCTTCTTATTTTCAAAAACATATTAAAATATCTAATACTGGGTTCCTCTCTAGAGATAGTGTGAACCAAGAAATGAGTACCTGCCACCTTAGCAAATGATAACTAAGAACCTTCAATTTTATCACACATAGAATGAGATCAAATTTTAAAAATAGGTTCCCATCATACAGAGATGTTTATAAAAATTAAAAGGTAATGTTTCTATGATAGTCTTTATCTTAGGGTCAAAGTCTGAATATGAGTCTAAGTAAATGATATGAAATAAAGTGTTGGCTTGTAAAAGATAAATTGTCTTGCATTCAAACTTTTCAAAAGTACTCCAAAATATATAAACACTCTGCTTTATTCATTTTCCTGGTACAGTTAAAGGGGGGAAAAGGGATTTATATCTCAATAAGCCTTTAGTTCACATTTCCTTTTTTTCACACACACACACACACACACACACACACACACACACACACACACACACACACACCCCTCCTATTTTCTACCAGACAGGAATTCAGTAAAAGACAGGAATTAGCCTGCAGCTTTTCAGTTATGAGACTTTTTAAATGTAACAAATCTGAACACTTACTGGTATAGAACTGCCCTCCACACCACAAAAAATTATGCTAACAACCTTGGCCCAGGTCTCTGTTTCAGGGAGGCAAAAATTTGCTAGCAAAGCGATAGCAGGACAACTAAAATCCTAAATCCCACTATTCTGATCAATCATTTTGCCCTCCTAGAAATTTATACCAAATTTCAAGTCTCAAATTTGTTCAACTCTCCATTATCAAATCAATTAGTCATTTTGATGTTTCCAAAATAAAAATGTGTAAGCAGACAACACAAATTTATATATAACTGGATTATTTATATATGTATTAAGTAAGAATAATTTACATGCTAAATATATTCTTTCAGGATTCCAAACAAGTGTTTTCTTTAGATTTGGAATTTTTTAAAAAACATTTCATTTCTAAAAGCCTTTCTTGGCTTAGTAAATCTTACCCATTAATGACCTTTCTCCATTAGGGGGACAAACACGGGACCGAATTAGGAGAGGAAAAATGTGTTAAATCCCTTAAGGCTGATTTTCCAAATTCTTCCTCTAAATATTTTGCTCTTCTTAAAATGCTTCTGACAAGCTCACACAGATCCAAGGGCCGCTGCCCAGCTTGGAATTTTATTTCTGTGATGGGTAAGAGAAGTGAAGCAAGAAACATCAACAAAACCGCCTGATAAATCTTCAAGGAAACTAGTTTAAATTGTTTTTTCACTTCACCAGCTCAAATGCACATCAAAAATTCTTTTAGCAGAACCTAGCAACAAATGTCAATTTAAATCTTAATCTGGAAATGTGGCAGGGAAATTAGGAGTTGTTTCCCCTATGGAAACACACAAGTCTCAAGAACATGTATACCACCATTAAAACTCTACTACAATTAGAGAGAAAGAAGGATCCTTGAAGCACATCTTTTAAAGCAACTGAAGAGTGTCTAACTGGCTGGTGATAACCTGAGTTCAAAAAAATGCAACTATTGGGAAAAGAAATCCTTAGACTTTAGGCCAAAAAAGAAATATCTTGTTGGATGGTTTCAAACTTAGATTGACCTTATTTGAAGCCTCTCTCACACAATTTAACACACCCTAGAAAGCCAGTTTCTCATTAACAAAAGAGATTATTTCAGAAGCAATGAAAGTATCACAGACCATACTCCCACTTCTTTTTCTGGGTACTCTACGTGAATCAACCCCAAGACATCTCCCACTAGGGCGTAGTCATGTCATTTTCCTCCCTTGCTTTCTCACCCCCAATCTGTGCTCTCTGAACATCAACAATTCATTTATTCAAACAATACACATCAAAATGTCATGTGGAAACATATAAATATTTGTAATAATCTGTAAAATATTATAAGCAGGTAGAGAAAGAAACAGAGATGAGACAGACTGCTCTCAAGCCAAGTGCTTAAACTCCTGAGTCTGTTTCGAAATCTGACATCCTCTAACACAATATTGTACATCAACTATATTCCAGTCAATCAATCAGTCACTTGTTAAACTATTCCTACCAGAAACAAAAAACTCCTTTTGTTTTTAAACAATAAAATTCAATTCAAAAAAATTTTTTTTTAATTTTTAAGTTTTTTAAAAATATTTTTGGTCTGACGTTCTCAGAAGACCTGAGGAAAACCTTAAAATTAAAAACGTGCTTTTCAAAACTGTCAAAACTACCTAAATGTATGAGAAGTTCAGATAATTAATATTTCAAATGATCTTTCTGTACGTTTATCGCATTTATATTTTGAAGTGATTAAAGCTAAAAACTGCATTTAAAATAAACTTTCACCAAGGGACGACTATATAGCTTTAAAAACTCAGCTATTTTTTTTTTAATTTGAGTCATTTCTATTAGAAGTTAAGTAAACAAATATAAGTAAACAAAAATAAATGTTTAGGACATCTTCAAAATATAAGTAAATAAATAATAAATAATAAATGGCTTTTGCTTCACTCTTTAAAAGCAAAAAACAAGCTGATGGTCTCTTCAGGAGAAATGGAGATGGATGGAGTGAGAAGGAAAGGAAAACAATTCCACTTATCAAATGAGAAGGCTGAGATCCAGGGACAAAAGTTAAATGAATCATCCAGCATCACTCACTCAAGAAGTGGCAGAGTGACAAACAGAACTAGTGTGACCGACTCCTGAGCCTGTGTTCAATGCACTGCCAAGTGACCAAAGAGGTCAACGAGAATTTCATGGGGGAAAGGGGGTATTTAAAATATATTTTGAAGAACAGATGAAATCTGCTTCATAAGAAGATGGGAAGAAGGGCATTCTAGACACAATGAGACATGATAGAATACTACACTGCCCTCAGACCCAATACCTGACAAAAAAGAGCATATTTAATAAAAACATAATTGTGTATCTACGAGAAAACACAGAGGGCTGTAACACATAAGGATATCAAAGTAACGTTCTAAAATAAACCAAACTTCAGAAAGTTTTCAATCCTGAAAACTGTTTACAAAGTAGAGTTAGAAATATATGCTCAAAAAGCGTTCTTGTAAGAAAACACAGATTCTTTGAAAATCAACCTCTTTAAGCCAACACATGCTCTGCTAATATGTAACCCACCCACTCTGCTCCCAAACTCATCACAATTCTGGAGCCCTTGGGTTCCAGAAAGTCCACAGTCCCACCAGGACTGTGTACAGTATTTCCATCATTTTCAGCACTGGGGGAAAATGTTTTTTCCAGCTGAGAACCAACCTAAACAACGGAAACTACCCACCTCACTACCACAGAATCAGAGTGTAAAAGAACAGGATGGTATAAAAGGGTACCTGATCGAGCGAACCCCATCCTGAGACCAGAAATGTCAGAAGCAGTTAGTTGGTACCATAAATCAAGTCAGGATCCATGTCTCCTAATCTAACACTCCTCCTGCTTTCAAGACTACCTTCTTGGGCTTCTCTGGTGGCACAGTGGTTGAGAATCTGCCTGCCAATGCAGGGGACACGGGTTCGAGCCCTGGTCTGGGAGGATCCCACATGCCGCGGAGCAACTAGGCCCGTGAGCCACAACTACTGAGCCTGCGCGTCTGGAGCCTGTGCTCCGCATCAAGAGAGGCTGCGACAGTGAGAGGCCCGTGCGCAGCGATGAAGAGTGGCCCCCGCTCGCCGCAACTAGAGAAAGCCCTTGCACAGAAACGAAGACCCAACACAACCAAAAATAAATAAATTAATTAATTAAAAAAAAAAAAAAAGACTACCTTCTTTTTTTTTAACATCTTTATTCAGATATAATTCACATGCCAAACAAGTCAGCCATTTAAAGTATGCACTTCAATGTTTTGGTATATTAAATTATTAATGTTTTAAATTGTGGTAAAATATATATAACATAAAATTTGCTATTTTAACCATATTAAAGTGTATAATTCAATAGCATTTATTTCATTTACAATGTTGTGCAACAATTGCCGCTATCTATTTCCAAAACTTTTTCATCCACCAAAACAGAAACTCTGTAACCGTTAAGCAATAACTCCCCCATTCCCTCACCTCCCCAAGCCCTGGTTACCTCTAATCTATTTTCTATCTCTATGTATTTGTCCCTTCCTAATATTTCATACAAGTGAAATCACACAATATCTGTCCTTTTGTGTCTGGCTTATTTCACTTAGCATAATGTTTTCAAGGTTCATCCACGTTGTAGCATGTGTCAGAATTTCATTCTTTTTTTGCAGCTAATAGTCCATTGCATGTATATGCCACATTTTATTTATCCATTCATCTGCTGATGGACACTTGGGTTGTCTCTATCTTTTGGCTATTGTGAATAATGCTACAATAAACTGGTACACTAGTGTCTGTTCCAGTCCCTGCTTTTCAGTTGCTTTGGATACACCTAGGAGTGGAATTGCTGGGTCATAGGGTATTTCTATGTTCAGATTTTTGAGGAACTGCTAAACTGTTTTCCATAGCAGGTGCACTATTTTACACTCCTACCAGCAATGTATATGGGTTTCAAATTCTCCACATCCTCACTAACATTTACTTTCCTTTTTAAAATTATTATTATGATAGCCATCCTAATAAGTGTGAAGTGGTATGTCATGGTTTGTATTTGTATTTCTCTAGTGACTTAATGATGCTGACCATAAAACTACATTTTAGAAATGCAAACTACCAAGCAAAATACTACCCAGTTAAATCCCCAAACTTTTTATCCTGAAAACTTTCTGAACTAGCCCAAGTTCAAAAGCATGCTACTACAAAGTGGCTGGGATTCAGAGACAGCTCTTTTGCATTTAATCCACACAATATTGCAGAATGATTAATTTATTCCTCAAAGAATTATTTTCAGAATTAGATATAACCATTAATTCCTGCCCATCTTCTAATTTTAGAGTTTATTTACCTCGTACCAATTTTCTCCTTGATGAGCTCCTCATGCTTTTTAAATGAATGCACAGGAATACAGGAGGGAATGTTTTCCTACTTTCACTTTTTAGAGCTGCTAAACTTAACTGAAAAATATCTGTAAGGCTTATAGGCATCTGACATTGTTTGAAACCTTCTCTGTGGGAATATGTTTTAGAAAAACTCAGTATCTTAGATATAACCATATTATATGTGTTGCAAATGCAGAGGAACAAGGATTTAGTTTATGGGGACAGAAATGGTAAACTTTACATACAAACACTTCACTTTGGACTTTTGCCCTGAGAGAAAGAGAGTTTTATTAAAAGCACTGGAAATATCATAGAATAAGGAGATGTTATTTAGGAGGAGCTGAATGAGTCATAAAGATGATGAGTCACTGTCATGAAAAGCCAACAGAAAACTAATTTTTTCTTAGTGACTGACAAAAGTTAGACTTATTAAAGAATTTTCTGTGAAATTTGATTCTTCACTTTATTCCAGTTAAATAAAGATCTATTATGTTCTAAACACTGCCTACAGAAACCTCAAGAAAAAGTGACTGTTTCATAAACATATATCTCTAGATGTAGAAAATCCATGCAAATGAGTTTCCATAAGAAAAATGGTTTTGAATATAAAAAACATTCCAGTGATCTGATCTCAGACAAGTTCTTTGCCGTAAGTTCTACTTTCCAAAATAGGAGCAAAAACGTGTCCTTTCAAGATGGTTAAATATTCATATTTTTGATTTTTAATTACCTTTTTCCCCATATTATGAGGAATCTCAAAGATTCTTTAAGATTCCTCATAAATCCATAGGATAAAACAATAAAAATATCCAAGAAATGTACTTCCCAAACAAAAACTTAAAGACAAATATTCCAAGAAAAAGAAAACAATAGTTTCAAGTACCCAAATATCTCCCTGCACTCCTTTGTGGGAATGCTATTATTTTATATAAAGCTTTATATAAAGGTTTGTAGAAAACTTTTAACGGTATACCATACAGTTATAATCACGACTATAATCGTGACTCTGGGTCACCACCTAGATAAAAATATATGTACACTGAAAAACAGGGAGCAATGACTAATCACTGAATGAGCATTGGAGACGCCAATGATAACATTCCGAAGCCAACAACTCCAGTGAGTTAAAAGGCAATACGGTTTGGCTACCCTCCTTAGAACTGCTTCAATTTAGTTCTCTGTGCGTCAGGATCCATACAAACTCCTTGAGACAGATGCAGACCGAGAGAGTAACAATCCATGCAAACGCGAGTGCTGCCATTCGATTTGGCTAAGCAGAAAAGTGCCCAGGCAGCCCCAGAAAGCAATGCAACCTCAAGGAACTCAAGGATAAAAGAAAAAGAATCTCCTGCTCGTCAAGATTGGACACTTGCAAAAGTCTAGACAGGGCTTCCCTGGTGGCGCAGTGGTTGAGAGTCTGCCTGCCAATGCAGGGGACACGGGTTCGAGCCCTGGTCTGGGAAGATCCCACATGCCGCGGAGCAACTAGGCCCGTGAGCCACGACTACTGAGCCTGCGCGTCTGGAGCCTGTGCTCCGCAACAAGAGAGGCCGCGATAGTGAGAGGCCCGCGCACCGCGATGAAGAGTGGCCCCCGCTCGCCGCAACTAGAGAAAGCCCTCGCACAGAAACGAAGACCCAACACAGCCAAAAATAAATTAATTAATTAAAAAAAAAAAGTCTAGACAACCTTAGGGGCCAGAGTGAACATTCCCGCAAACAGAGCTGCCAGCTTGTTGACTATACCCCGTCATCTGGAGAATCATGGGGCTGGGACTCTTCCCCTCTTTCCCTCCTCTTCATGTTTACTACTTACCTCCTTCTTCTGCCTGCCTCGCATTTTGAACATCCAAACCTTGCTACCTCCTGCCTCCCTGAATATTCTTTTCCACCACCCTTCCCTGGACCTGTCGTAGCCTAGGTTACCATTTTGGAATTCTCAGCCATAAAGCCCACCTGGCTGCATGGGTCCTGGTCGCCCTGAGGCAATCCAAACACCATTTGAGTGTCTCTTTTTACCATTTCTCTTCTTAAGTGTCTTGATGCATCTTTTCTTTCTCTTCTTAAAACTTCCTGTATAATGACTGTAATATAATTTTAAAGATTTCAACATAGGAAGAAGTGTGATGTTACATTTGTGTTAAAGTCAGAGGCTTCAAATATTTTTTACTCATGAACCTCTAAAAGAATTTCCAGGCACATTTTTAAGTTGACAACTAATATTTATAGTAAATTTATTTTTTTAATTAATTAATTTATTTATTTATTTATTTATATTTGGCTGCATTGGGTCTTCATTGCTGTGCGTGGGCCTTCTCTAGTTGCGGCGAGTGGGGGCTACTCTTAGTTGCGGTGCGCGGGCTTCTCATTGCGGTGGCTTCTCTTGTGGAGCACAGGCTCTAGGCATGTGGGCTTCAGTAGTTGTAGCACGTAGGCTCAGTAGTTGTGGCCCGCGGCCTCTAGAGCGCAGGCTCAGTAGTTGTGGTGCATGGGCTTAGTTGCTCTGCAGCATGTGCGATCTTCCCAGACCAGGGCTCGAACCTGTGTCCCCTGCATTGGCAGGCAGATTCTTAACCATTGCGCCACCAGGGAAGCCCTATAGTAAATTTAAATACTTAAAAAGATGTAACTCCCAGCACATTGTTAAGGAGCTGCAAATCTAGATCATTCGATTAATAGAAAATGTCTCCTCTATTCCCTAATTGGCAAAACTAGTCCTCACTGTCAAACTAATCATCTAAATTAGACATAATTTCTGACATGGGAAGTCTGACTTTAGTTTTCTATTTAAAAACCGAGTTCAGATTTTAAATATTCCATGATAAAGAACCTACAATTTAAAAAATTAAAATAAAATAAAAACCATGTTCAGGGAATTCCCTGGTGGTCCAGTGGTTAGGAGGTTAGGACTCGGCGCTTTCACTGCCAGGGCCCAGGTTCAATCCCTAGTCGGGGAACTAAGATCCTGCAGGCAGCAAGGTGCAGCCAAATAAATTAATTAATTAAATTTTTAAAAATTAAAACCACATTCATATGTACTCCAGGGCAAAAGCTCACTTCAGAATTCTCATTCTAAGGTAGGTGGGTGGATAGATGGATGGATGGACTGACGGACGGAAGGGGAACACAAAGCCTTGCCCCAGATGTAGTAAGGCACTGACTATTTTAATAATTCTTAAGGAAGTGTTCTTTGCTTTGCATTTTGAAACTGCCCCCTTGTTTGGTGCCCCAAAGTAATGCAGCACAGTAAGATTTGGGGAGGGTGAGAGGTGTGTCTTTCTCTTGTAAACTGCAGGAGGGGAATCCTGAAAGGAAAGATGGGAAAGCAGAAGGCAGGTACCTAAGATGCCTCCTCAAGTTGCTTAAACAACCTGGAAAAGCCGGCCACAAGGGGACACACATATTCCAGTGTGCAAACCACCCTAGGGGCTCATAGTTGTCCCAACCCAAGAAAACACTCCAGAGATGGTGAGCTGTAATTTAATTAGAAAGGCTAAACTCCAGAGGTGGCCACTACAAAGGCATCAATTATCTGTGCCGCCATTAACACCAGAGCCTTTGCTAATTAATTTAATGAATGTGAGAAATGTGCTTTTACTGTGGCTTGAGAAGTGGCATAATTAGAAGATTAGAAACAATCTCCCACTGGTGAATTTAGTGTTATTCAATGCATGTGAATTGGCCAAAATATTTTATAGACATGTCCCAGCATCGATTAAACAATAAAATCTAGCAAGTCTAGGAGGCTAGATCCCTTAACGCCCTGTGTTCAGCCATTAGCTGGGAGGATTCTAGTTACCCGATGATGTCTATAAGTCTAACTAAATCTTTTCTCTAAAACAGCATTGTCCCATAGAAATATATATAATTTTAAATTTTCTAGTTGCCACATTAAAATAAGAGGTAAAAATAATTTTAGTAATATGTGTTATTTAACCCAATACATCAAAATGTTATCATTTCAACATATACTCAATTTATTTTAAACTATTGATATCTTACATTCTTTTTTTCTTACTGTCTTTGAAATCCAGTGTGTATTTCACATTTATAGCACATCTTAGCTTGGACTAGTCACAGCAGCCTTCACACTGCATTGCACAGCTCCAGAATATTGCTGCACTTCCTGCAACTAAAACCTTCATGTCCTTCAAAAGGACAGAGAGCCTTGGCTTTCCAAGCTCATGAAACAGGCTGCATGAAATTTTTTTTCAGCCTGCTTGCTAATAATGATTGTTTAATGAATGCCAATATGCACAGCAGGTTTGGTCCGAAAGTTGCCTTCATTATAACCCTGATAGTGGGACAATGGATACCCTTCACACCCCACTTTTAAGCACTGGGGGCTAATATTACTGAGCAAAACTATAGCAAAAATTAATGGTTGTGCATAACCAAATTGGTTTTGTTCATTTTATAAGACTTTCAGCCCAATACATAGACAATAAGAATAGGAAATATTTCTAAGCCTTTCTTATAGTCATCATTTAAAGTTTTATATTTCCTACTCTTTTAATGAAAATTAGTTGTTCATCTATTTTGTAGAAAACACTGTGCAAAGAAACAGATGGTGACATTTACTGAGCATCAGACCAACTATATTGGTCCCAAAAGAGATCCAAGTGCTGCCTTCAAAAAGCTATCAAGGGGAGGTGTGTGGAGAGTTTTGGAGAAGGGTGTGAGACAAGTACATAAATAACAGATGGACAACTATAGCTAATATATTAGGTACAGATACATTTATAAATTCAGAGGAAAAATGTTTCTTCTTGATGGAAGTGAAGAGGAGATCAGAGAAGAATTCAAGGAATAAATTGCATTTGAATTAGGCCTTGAATTGATATGTTAAAGGCATATAAAAATTGTTAAAAGGGGCATTTATGGAAGAGAACAGCTGAAGCAAAGTCCTAAAGGCATGAAAAGAACAGGACAGGCAGACAAAAATGTGAGTCGTTTCTCTGGCTGGATGGCTTTAGACCAGAGTTGCAATGCCACTGAATTTTGGAAATAGACTGCAGCTAGACTGTGGAGGATTCTGAATATCAAGCTGAGGGTTTAAACAAGCAAGCAATGTTGGTCACTGACTTTTACTGAGCAAAGGAGTGACACAATCAGAAGTGTCCCGTAGTTGAGTTTAACATGAAAACTAGATTTAGTAGGAAAGGAGGCTGGGAGAAAGGAAGCCAGTTTGAGGTATATTATAATCTCCCATACTAGATATCTGAAGCCTGAAGTAGTGGAGTAGCAATGAGATTAGAAAAAAAGGGACGGATGCAAGAAGTATAGAGTTTTAGAGGTAAGGTTGCCAGGACTTGACTACCAAATTATTTCAAGGGTAATGAAGGAGAAAGAGAGTCAAAAAAATTCCCAGGCTTTTAGGTTAACTTGAAGGATGATAGTGCTTCTCTACTTTAAAAAAAAAACAACATAACAACAGCACAGGAAGAGAAATGGATTAGGAAAGGAAGTTCTCCTTTGCACCTAATGAGTTAGAGATTAGCAGGATATTTGGGTGCAGATACCAAGCAGGACTAGAGTAAATGGGAGAAGGTCTTCACGTAGAGGAAACCACCCCAGAAGCTCAAGTTTTCAGAAGAAAGACATATTCCACAGTGTTAAAGCAAGGTACCGGAGGATCTGGGGGAAAATGAGGCCTGAAAAAAAGATAAGTGAACTTAACCCCTAAGACCCAGATGGCATGCGATGTTGTGGGGGAACAGGGAAGCTGGCTTTGGGCTGGCAGACGTGTAAATTATTACAAGTTTCCTGGGACAATATAACTACACCGATATTAACATACTTTTTATTTATATAACCATTGACCCAGAAATTCTGGAAATTTATCTTACGGAAATCATTAGATACACAAATATTTAGATATCTTTAAAAGGATGTTCTCCAAAGCACACTTCATAATTGAAAAAAATTGTTAATCTAAATGTCCATCCGTGGGGATTATTTAGAAGCATATTTTCATACATAAGTACAACCGTCAAAAATGATACTAGAGAAGAAAATAAAGACATGGAAGGATTTTTCATAATATATTAAGGAATAAAAATGCAGGTCATCAAAGAGTACACACGGTGCTTCATTTATACAATGTATACATATATGACCAGAAAGGTAAGAGCCAAAACATTAGCACTGTTTATTTCTCAGAAGGTCCTGAGAGATTCTTATATTCTATTTTTATTAGCTGTATTTGCTAATTTCTGAAATGAGTGTATAACACTCTGTACCATTCTTTTCTTTAAAGCACCCACCCATCCTGCAAAAGTTGTCTTTTTCTCCACTTTAATGTGGACAAGTAGGAAGGTTAGAGAATTTGGCAGCTATAAAAATAAACTGAGCTGAGAGGAGGTCTGTCTGCCTGTCTTGTCTGCCTCGGAGGGGGATGGTGAGAATAGGAGACTTCCGTGTATCTGTAATTACATGCAGACAGGAAGGACCTAGGAGGGAGGGAGAGAGGTTAGATGATGCCAACACGGAGTACCCAAGAAGGGCTCCCTTATGGAGCCAAACCCCAGAGGATGAGTGAGAGAAATGTATCAGGATCCATACTCCTAAATTAGATGCAGTTAAGGGCACGTATTTCTAAAAATGAAACTCTCCAGGTTAAGTTGCTTTTACTTATACCTGTCTTTCCAGTGAGTTTTCCACTTCAGCCTGAAGAGATAATTGGCTACATGTAAAATAACTGTGCCTGAGTCGGCCCATCTCTCCCAGTCTTCCAGTCCATTCACTATGGAAACACTGGTGAAGAGGGAGTTGCATCACTTAAAACGCACCTTTTGCAATAAAGTATTCCTAGGCAAAATGATCGGCGCACTGATCAGTTATTAAGGTGAGAAGACAAAAGAGACGATTAATGCAAAACGTAAAGTTACTGACAGATTGCACAAGCTACCTAGACTTTCTCAAAACCTCGTATTTTACTCACTTTCAGAAAAAGAACACATATCTGGGAGAAAAATGAGGAGTATTTGTCCTTTGTTCATGTACTTTAATGAAATACCATGTCGTATAAATGCAATTTTTAAATAAGAAAAATAGAGTATTTCAAAAGTAGTTTTTTTAACTTTTTTCTCTATTTTAGAATGTTTTAACATTGAGCCACAAGTTAAAACCAAGACATAAGATAATTTTTAAAAAATGAAGTCATTTTAATAAATTTTCAAAATTGCAAGTCCATTAAAATGCAATCCTTTGCCCAAGATATTTATAATAAGCAGGAAGAACATGCCAGAAAGGAACACTATGTTTCCCCTTAAAAACTCAGGGGTAGGACTTCCCTGGTGGCTCAGTCGTTAGGAATCCGCCTGCCAATGCAGCGGACACGGGTTCGAGCCCTGGTCCGGGAAGATCCCACATGCCGCGGAGCAACTGAGCCCATGCACCACAACTACCGAGCCTGTGCTCTAGAGTCCGCGAGCCACAACTACTGAGCCCGCATGCCACAACTACTGAAGCCCGCGCACCTAGAGCCCATGCTCTGCAACAAGAGAAGCCACCGTGGTAAGAAGCTCACACACTGCAACAAAGACTAGCCCCCACTTGCCACAACTAGAGAAGCCCACGCGCAGCAACGAAGACCCAATGAAGCAAAAAATAAACAAATAAAAAATAAATGTATTAAAAAAAAAAAAAAAAACAACTCAGGTAAAGATTTTTCCCATGAAACTCACAGTTAAGAAATCAGCCCATGGGGACTTCCCTGGTGGCACAGCGGTTAAGAATCTGCCTGCCAATTCAGGGGACACGGGTTCAAGCCCTAGTCCGGGAAGATCCCACATGCCGCGGAGCAACTAAGCCCGTGCACCGCAACTATTGGGCCTGCGCTCTAGAGCCCGTGAGCCACAACTACTGAGCGCGCATGCCTAGAGCCCGTGCTCCGCAACAAGAGAGGCCACTGCGATGAGAAGCCCGGGCACTGCAACGAAGAGTAGCCCCCGCTCCCTGCAATTAGAGAAAGCCCGCACATAGCAACAAGGACTCAACACAGCCAAAAATAAGTTAATTAATTAATTTAAAAAAAAAAAAGAAGAAATCAGCCCATGAAGCACAGCACTCTTTGCTTAAAAGTGTACAAACTGGGGGCTTCCCTGGTGGCGCAGTGGTTGAGAATCTGCCTGCCAATGCAGGGGACACGGGTTCGAGCCCTGGTCTGGGAAGATCCCACATGCCGCGGAGCAACTAGGCCCATGAGCCACAATTACTGAGCCTGCGCGTCTGGAGCCTGTGCTCCGCAACAAGAGAGGCCGCGATAATGAGAGGCCCGCGCACCGCGATGAAGAGTGGCCCCCACTTGCCACAACTGGAGAAAGCCCTCGCACAGAAAGGAAGACCCAACACAGCCATAAATAAAATAAAATAAATAAAATAAATAAACCCAAAGTTTAAAAAAAAAAAAAAAGTAAGAAAAAAAAAGTGTACAAACTGAAAGTTTATGAATAAAATAATTTAAATATAGCCTTATATTGAAAAACGCATATTCCCTCATTTTCAACTTACATAACTATATAAAAAGTTCACAAGAGTTATTAATAATTTTTATTGAAAAGCTTATTGAGGTAGGGTTGGATAAGGGAGATAAAAGATAAAATCCACAGTATGAACAAAAATGCAAGAAACCAGTCCCCCAGCACACTAATGTTATCCTCTATAATCATTTATCCTCTAAGTCACTTTTTTTTTTTTTTTAATTTTTGGCCACACTGTGCAGGATGTGGGATCTTAGTTCCCCGACCAGGGATCAAACTTGCGCCCCCTGCGTTGGAAGTGCGGAGACTTAACCACTGGACCGCCTGGAAAGTCCCTATGTCACTGTTGAAAATTAGGATCCTGCCTCAAATCAGCACTATCTTTATTTAATAGTCTCTATTGCGGGTCTGATATTTACTTGCCTTTTTTTGAAAATTTGTAAATTCAATCTATACCATCTCTGGGAATAGCAAAACTTGGTAATTCTTTTCTATATATAATAGATCTTCCTTTCCTTCGTCTTAAATGTACCTCATTAAAGCATCAAAAAGTCTAGATTAATTAAACTTAGTTGAAGATTAATTAATTTAGTTGAAGATTAGAAGAACAATTCTTGTTTGCTCTTCTGAAACAAATGATTTTATAGCCAGTGATTACATCTTCTCTCTACTTTCATCATTTTAGACTGAAGAGTCTTAATCATTTTAGTCAGTTTTATAAAAACACCAAAAGCATTTGCTCCAAGACTTAGGTTTCCTTACTAGACTTCTCTCACTGTAAAATTGTTTCTTAAGTAGGAGACTAGAATCTCAGAGAGTAATCCATGTGCACAGTCAACACAGCTTTGCATAGAAAGGATATGTTCTCTGTTTTCTTTCATATTTCCTTCCTAATGACACCCTAAAAACTAGAGTTCTTTTACATTGCAGCAACCCAATGACCAGTGTCTTCTGAGAACACTACAGTTGCTCCTTCTCTTCCATCATCCTAGATGTAAAATATAATTCATGATGACAAAGTTTTCTTGAAGTGAGCAAGAGGGTGAATCAAACAAAAAGATTTGGACAGATAATCTTTCTTCAAAGCATTAGCACTTCCCTCAGGACAAGGGTAAACTAGCAAACCTGACTGAACCTGAGTTAAAAGCACACACAATAATATGCCCCAAAGAATTGAAAGCAGGATCTTGAAGAAACATCTGCACACCCATATTTATAGCGGTATTATTCACAATAGCTAAAAAGTGGAAGCAACCCCAGTGTCCACCTATGGATGAATGGACAAACAAAATATGGCATATACTGACAATGGAATAATATCAGCCTTTTAAAAAGGAAGAAAATTCTGATACACTGTACAACATGGATAAACCTTGAGGACATTTTGCCAAATGAAATAAGCCAGTCACAAAAAGAGAAATACTGCATGATTCCATTTATATGAGGTGCCTACAGTAGTCAGATTTATAAAGACAGAAAGTAGAATGGTGGTTTCCAGAAACTGGGGGGAGACTGGAATTGGGAGTCATTGTTTAATAGGTACAGACTTTCCATTCTGCAAGATAAAAAGAGTTATGGAGGTGGATGGTGGTCACAGTTACACAACAATGTAAATGTACTTAATACCACTGAACTGTTTACTTAGAAATGGTTACGATGGTAAATTTTATGTTATATGTATTGCACCACAAAAAAAAAAAAATTAGGGAAAAAAAGCACATGCAATAAACATTTTTCGTTTCCATTTCAACCTGATTTTCAAAGAAGAAATATTTAGTATGTCTCAACTCATACATTCCCCAATAAGACAAATGAGGAAATTTCACTTGCTTCCAATTTCATCTTTTTTTTTTAACATCTTTATTGGAGTATAATTGCTCTACAATGGTGTGTTAGTTTCTGCTTTATAACAAAGTGAATCAGACATACATATAAAAAATATGGAACGCTTTATGAATTTGCGTGTCATCCTTGCACAGGGGCCATGCTAATCTTCTCTGTATCATTCCAATTTTAGTATATGTGCTGCCAAAGCGAGCACCCAATTTCATCTTTTAAAACTCATATTTTTAACACATTCCTTTGGAATATAAAGTCAGATATTCTGAATTCTAGAATCAGAATTGTTTTCACTACGACCATGCCTCTAGTTATCTCACTCCAGAGGAAAGCATTTGTTCAAACTCACTGTGGTAGATACTGCTGGTTACCCACTCAATCATCCTTTTTCCCTTTCTTGCTTACAAATCTAACCTCATTTTTTTTCCCCCTTGAAGCAAGATAGCCAGTTATAATACTCACCTCCTCTTGAAACTAAGGATAACCATATGGCCCAGCTGGGGCCGATGGTGAGCCAAAAGCTATGTGCGTAAGTCATTTTGGGATCAGATCCTCCAGCCTCAGTCAAGCCTGCAGCCCTGGTCAACAACTTGACTGCAACCTCATGAGAGTCCCTTGGCCAGAATCACCTAGCAAAGCCACTCCCAAATTCCTGACCCAGAAAACCTCATGAGACAGTAAATATTTGTTGTTTAAAGCTGCTAAAGCTTGGGGTAATTTGTTATACAGCAATGGATAACTAATACAGATCTGATGCTAAGTTTCAGAGTAATTTGTCATGCAGCAAGAGATAAATAACACAGCATGTACCCAACCATCAATCTGACACCTGCACTGAGATATCTCACAGACTCATTTCAAACTTAACACATCTGAAACTGAACTGTTGGTCTTCTCTCAAATCAATTGTCTCCAGTCTTTCTTAACTCAGTACACAACACCTTAAACCACCCTCTTGTTCATGCCAGGACCCTGAAACCAATCCTTGGCATTCCACAATCTATCTAATACCACAATCTATCACCAGTTTCTGTTGGTCCCAAATTCCTAAATATACTTTAACTCTGCCCACAACTCTTCATCTCCCAGTCATCCCCCAGTCTGAGCTACTGCTATGTCCTGCTTGGAATCCACTAACCTAATGCCAATAACCTGACACCATCTCCTAATGTCTGTTCTTGTTCCCTTTCAATCCACTTTCTAAATGCTGGCCAGCTTGACAATGAACTCTGCAACAATTACATTAACATGGTTTACAAAGCTCTGAATCATCTGACCCCTACCTATGCCAAGTCTAATCTTGCAATGCTCTCCCCTCCTCTCAGTAGCTCCAGCCACACTGGCCTTTGTGTTACTCAGTTGCACCCAGCCCTTTCCTGCCCCAGGATATTTGCTCATGCTGCTCTGCCTGCTTATAGCCCATTGTCAACCTGCTTAACTCCTATGGCTATTTCAGGTCTAATTTTAAACATCTTTTCTTCTGGACCTCCCCAGTCTCTCAAAGTACCCTGTTTTCTTTTCCTTTGCACCCTATACCTATCTCAATTTGATTACCTATTGATTTGTGTAAGTCCATGAGGGCAAGAAAAGTCTACTTTGATTGCCATAGTATATGCAGCTCCCAATACAGGTTGTCAATTTTAAAAATTATTGAATGAATGTATTTAATATGTTCATTAAGTCCAAACAAACTGTATATTGCTATAATTCAATCTAGACTTATAAATTGTCCACTTCAATAAAAGAACATGATTCTATTATATCTATGGCCTTTTCATCCATCTGCAAAATTTTAAAACCACGATCACTGAGATAACCCAGATTTTCTTTCTCATTTCCTCTTTTCCACGTGTCTCAAGATCATTTTATTATGAGCAGAGAGTGAAAATGTGACTTCTAGAAACATTAAAAAGAAGAAGAGCTAGAATTAAAATAGTCCCTAAAGGCAGACAAGAAAAGCAATTCTAAAGCTCATTAGAAAATTAAATTGACCCCTGATTCATCTAAATAAGAACATTCTATCCTGGTGTTTATAGAGTTTTGATGAACAATCATTTCCCTTTCCAAAGCCTGGCTGATTTGTAAAGGCAGAAGGATCATGACTGCACAAGATTATTTTTTGATGAAGAAATCGGAGACCTGCTGATGGGAGAACCAAGAAATACTAATAAGGGCAAGCTGGAGCACAGCGTAAAGCAACCGTACCCACTTACTCTCTTCCAGTAAATATTATACTACGCTGACTTGGAACCGGAGAAGGAGTAGGTCTGGAAGCAGACAGTGTGGGTTCTGAGGCCAAGCCACACACAGGGAGCAGCCCCACAATAATGTCGGCAGCAGCTAACCAGAAAAGAAACTGTGCAGGGCCCTCACGGTGGAAAGAAATAGAAACCACACATGAGTCTTTCCCCCTACATTCATACACACAGACTGTCAGCCCAGCACCAAGACTAAATTCCAAGATCGCATGGGTTTATGTACAAACACATAATTGTGCCAAACTTTGATAAACGGCACATATTTTAACTTAATAGATTTATGTGAATACATACTAGTAAACTACAATCTCAATTATACATATAAATACATGTTATAATATATTACACACATGCACACAGAAATTACGGTAAGTTTTTCACTTCACTAAAAGTGCCATTTTAATAAAAGAACTTAACCAAAGACACCTATGGCAGTTGTACACATAATTCTTTAATGTATAAATTACCAGAACTCAGTTTATTTTTTTTCTACATAAGAATATAAATAATATAGACATTTAGGACACAATTATTATAGAAATTTTCAAATCAAAACAGTAACCATATATAATGTATTCATATATACATAAATAAGATTTTAGTACTAATACTCATGTTAAACATACAATTTATAAAAAGGCTGCTACCCCTTGTGTGGCACGAAAAAAACGTCATGCCATAAAACTGCCATGCAGAAGGTGGCAACTGTCAGAGACAAGCCTGTGCTCTAGAACGGAAAAGAGGTGCCGCACACAGCACTCAGGCAGGAACTAGGAAACAAGAATACCAGTTTTTTTTTTTCCTCTCTTTTTTTTTTAACATCTTTATTGGAGTATAATTGCTTTACAACGTTGTGTTAGTTTCTGCTGTGTAACAAAGTGAATCAGCTATACATATACATATATCCCCATATCCCCTCCCTCTTGCATCTCCCTCCCACCCTCCCTATCCCACCCTTCTAGGTGGTCACAAAGCACTGAGCTGATCTCCCTGTGCCATGTGGCTGCTTCCCACTAGCTATCTATTATACATTTGGTAGTGTATATATGTCCATGCCACTCTCTCACTTTGTCCCAGCTTACCCTTCCCCCTCCCTGTGTCCTCAAGTCCATTCTCTATGTCTGCATCTTTATTCCTGTCCTGCCCCTAGGTTCTTCAGACCCTCTTTTTTTTTTTTTTTTTAAGATTCCATATATATGTGTTAGCATACAAAGAATACCAGCTTTAAGGCCATCAAGGGACACACTCCAACCAGCAAGCAAGACCAAACCATCTAACTGGCAGGGCAACCAGGTGGGTCCCCACTAGGAAAGAGTCAGTGTAACAGCTTTATCAAAGGTCAAAGTGAAGTAGTAAATCAATAGTCAGGCAAATCAGACTAAGTAGAGATATATAATAATCAAAGACAAGTCAAACAAGGTCACACATTCAAAGAAAGAGCCTGGCAAAAAAAAAAAAAAAGTCACGATGACACCCAGCTACAAGGAAACTGAAATGATCTTCTGTTGATATTGATAGTAACAAAATCAGAACACCCTTTAAGCTTGAGGGAGTAAATCTAGAAACACAGCTCAGATCAATTTTAGATCCTAAAATGGCAGATAATGTGCATTTCCCTAGCCATAATCAAATATTCTAACATGTTATAAACTAGAATGTATTAAAGTTTGTATACTTGCATAAATACCATTTAATCCTGAAAACCATGAAATGCTCCCAAGTCTCATCTATTAATAGTTCTAAAAGGATCAGTGTTGAGGATACCATAGACATATTTAGCAAAGTCCACATGTAATTCCAGATAACTGACTACATAAAGACTCAATTTTGACATATATTTTACATGAAATGTTGTCAAAAAACATCCAAGTGTGTTTATGTTAGCATGTTGTACTACTGTAAGTCCCATACTATGTAGCTATTGCCCAGAAGGAGAAAAATTCCTAGTTTAACAGTGGGAAGAAAAATATTAAAAGGAGATTTCATCAAGATTGAGGAATTGCTCTAGATTATCCTATTCTTGGTTTCTCTGCTTTCTCTTCATCATAAGAGTTGAGTGTGGCCAATCAGATAAATCAAAAGAAAGAGAGTAAAAAGAAAAAAAATTCTATAAATGCCATATGACCTGCCAAGAGGTACTTTATTTTATACTAAGAAGATGCAGTGCAAGCAAATGGAAAAAACACACTCACAATAATTCAAAGGCTCTCCATCACAGAACCTGTTCACAACTGCAGATCTTGAAAAACATTTTACAAGCACCAAACTGCTAATATTTGTGTAATTTGAAGAAAAGAACTAGAAATAATATAAGCACATCATAAGAAATTATCCTTTTATAATAATAATGAAAATAATGATAGCAGTAGCAGAAGTAGTTAATAGGTGCAGAGGTCTTACCATATGAAGGCATGGTACCACTCCCCCTGCATTATCTCATTTTTTTGTCAATTGAGATATAGTTCACGTGCCACAAAATCCATGCATTTGAAGTGTACAATTCAGCAGTTTTTAGTATATTTGCAAAGTTATGCAACAATCATCGCTATCTAATTCCAGAACATTTTCATTATCCCCCATACCCTGTACCCATTATCAGTCATTCCCCATTCCCTCCCCTCCCCCAGCCCTAGGGAACCACTCATCTACTTTCTATGGATTTTCCTATTCTAGACATTTCACATAAATAGATTCTATGATATGTGGTCTTTTGTGCCAGGCTTCCTTCACTTAGCATTATGTTTCCAAGGTTCATGTTTGTATCAATACTACATTGCTTTTTATGGCTAAGTAATGTTCCCTTGTATGGAGAGACCACATTTTGTTGATCCATTCATCAGCTGATGGGCGTTCTGGTTGTTTCCACCTTTTGCCTATTACGAAGAATGCTGCTATGAACATCTGTGAACAAGTTTTTGCGTGGACATATGTTTTCAGTTCTCTTGGGGATATAACTTAGAGTGGAATTGCTGAGTTAGATAATGCAACACTTAACTTTTCGAGGAACCAGCAAACTGTTTTCCAAAGATACGGTACCCATTCGACATTTCCACCAGCAGTGCATGAGGGTACACATCCTCATCAACACTTCTTTTCCATATTTTTTTTTATACTCATCCTAGTAGAATCTCATTGTGATTTTGATTTGCCTTTCCCTAAAGACTAATGACGTTGAACATATTTTTCACAAGCTTATTGGCCACTTGTATATCTTTGGAGAAATGTCTATTCAAAAATTAGCCCACTTTTCAACTGGCCTATTTGTCTTTTTATTGTTGAGTTATAAGAATTCTTTATATATTCTGGATCCTAGATCCTTATCAGAAATACAATTTGCAAATATTTTCTCCCATTCCCTGGATTGTCTTTTCACTTGCGTTATCTTATTTAATCCTCGTAACAACCATGAGTTTGTCCTATGAGTATCCCCCTTTTATTGATGAGGAGACAGTTACTAAACTTGTCCGAGGCTTCATAGCTAATAAGAGTTGAAGAAGAGATTCCAACCCAGGCCATCTGCCTCCACTCATTAGTAGGATGTACTGTCAGAAACACTGAGCTCATTAGGTGCTATAGCATTAGGCTTAAATAAATAAGCAGGATTAAAAATAATTAACTTAAAAAGTAACAGTATTACTGATGCTTTGCATAGAAATTACCAGAGGGCCCTCCTCTTGTTTATACCAGTCTTCTTGAGAAGAAAGAGTAGCTTAAAATAAAGCACATTCAGCCTTACAAGGCAAAACTTGGCCTCTAAACAGTGCCTATTCTTTTCAATTGTAGGAAACTTTCTTATTGAGTTATGTAGTTGAAACAAAGGAATTCAGAATACAAGTGGTATTTTTGCTGAGATTTAAACATTGTAAATCATCACAGTGGGTATTCTGTTAGGGGGAGGCCTATTTCTTTGCCAACAACTGTTCTGTTCAAAATATATGCCTTCTCCAGCTCTACACAACCACTCTCTGAGAAGATGAACAAAGCAGAGTTTGAGCAACAACGATGTCATTCCGACCAGTCGCTCCTTACTCTCCTCTTATTTCTGCCACCACCCATGTTCAATATAAAAGTCAATCTACAAATAATTTTAGTATGTCTGTAGAATTACGTTCATGCTAATATAGGGTGAAGTAGTGGTTTTAAAGGAATATGCTAGATCTACCAATACTGGCATGGAAAGGGATTCAATATGTATAGCTAAAGCAGAAACAAAAAACAAAACAAAAAAACCTGTAAAACAATATGATTTTATATTTATTAAAAATAGGCATTATGACTATATATCATAATACATCTGCTAGCATATGCACACAAACCAAAAAAAATAAAAAATCATCTAATGATGGAGATTTCCCTCCCTGGGAGTAGGGCATAATTTTTATGTAATGAAATGGTTGACTTTTTAAACATATATACATAATATTTTGTTTTTTAAAAAAAGGATAGCATTCTCTCCAAAAATCCTACAAACCTTAAAAGCCATGGAAATGAATGAACACATATGAATAAAATGAACAAATGAACAAAAGGTTATATTTTGTTCTATATCTGGAGAAGTTTTAGTGACTTCACAAACTTCTTGAAGTTGTGAGAAAAATTGTGTACCTGCACATGTGATTTGGAGTGGTGGCAGAAATTCCATAGTTCCTAACAATTTTTAAATGACTCCCTGACCCAGAAAAAAGTTTAAGAACTTTATCTCAAAAGATTATTATAAGGTCTCATTTTATAAAAGGTCAAGACAGATAACAAATCTTTGTTTTATCAGATAACAAAGCAAAATCCCTTGAGCCAAATACAGTAGAGACATCTTCTAAATCATGAAAAATAGTCACTAGATCTCTTTTAGGTCCTCCTCTGTAATTCTTAGGATGACCCTAAGCCAATCGTATTTTTAAGCTTATGATTTACAGTTCTTTCTAAACGCTAAAAAAATGGGTCTCTTTCCTTTGGATACAACACAAACACCTTTCCCAAAGCAAAAAGAGAGGGAGGGAGAGAGAGAGAGAAAGTCCACCCTATGAAAACTAACTTTAACCACATATACAAACAAATTATTTGGTTCCTTCCTTTAAATATTGTTTATTGAGCATCTACTACAAGTCAGACCCACTGTTCTCTAGTTAATGTCATTCTTATTTGTTATAGCCCAAGGTTTTTCCTTCTTTCTTCTACTTGATGCAACATACAAAAACTGAAGGAATGAATATCCAGCACCAGGCCATCTTAAATGTCCATGTGATCATTCTCAACTGCCTGTACAAAGGCCCTTTATGGGAAATGAAAAGGAAGAGTAGTGATAAACTTACAGGACTTCAATCCTTAGATCACTAAGGATTATCAGTAATAAAAGAAACACAAACTTCCCCTTACACGGGGGCTTAACATTCCTAGACTTTTTCTCTTGGCCTTCATCCAGCAAATAATTATCTCCTTGAAGATAAGTTTCTCCTTCAAAGTAAAGGGTAATCAAATTTATCATAGGAAAACAAAAGACTTAGGCAGTGTCTAAGCTAGTAGGTTATTAAACTGACATCTACTTGTCTACGACAAAACCCTTCTTCCATTCTAACAGTAAACTGAGCATTTCTGAAATGTATACTTTCTAAAAATTATTCTAAATACTATTATTCTAAAAGTTCTAAATATTATTCAATGATAATTGCCTTATCTATATAATGATGACTGG
The DNA here is from genome assembly GCF_009873245.2 of Balaenoptera musculus. NCBI lineage: Eukaryota > Metazoa > Chordata > Mammalia > Artiodactyla > Balaenopteridae > Balaenoptera > Balaenoptera musculus. The sequence goes on from NC_045796.1 coordinate 21,142,418, forward strand.
GATGGAGGTCAGAAAAAAATCATATGTATAAAATTATCAAGGAAGAAGTGATGTGTCTAAGTGACATCTATTATTGTCTTGGAAGTATTTTCTTAATAAATCCTTGACTCATATGTAAGTCCTTAAGAACATAAGTAGAGATTTCTTGGAAGTGACATCTCCCATAGGTATGCTCCTTAGTTCAAACTAAATTAACATAAATTTTACTACTATAGCACATCAACTTTTATATTCATATGATAATTACAATGTCCAAGTTCTTATGCCAACAGTAGAATACAATGAACATAAAATCTCTAGCACCTGCCTTAATAATGCTGATTGACATAAAATAAATTTCTTCCAAAGGCCAAACTATCACTGGATTCGCAGATGAACAAAGAAGCACCTTGTTAACTAACCTCTGACCTTCTTCACTTTTCATAAAATGAGTCATTTAATTTGGCTACTCACTTGTTCTGTTCCCAAATACACTTCAACATCATGTTTCTCCTTAATAACATCCTGCCACATGACACTTTGAAAGAAAACCATTAAATCACATTAACTGAAGTATATGGCTTCAGAATAAAGTGTAAAAAGTGGAGAATCATGAGTGGTTTACATGTTTTTGTCACAGCGAAGTTAAGTCTACTCTTTATGATCCATTCCAGAATTGCAATCCCGTGCTGTCTTTCCAGCTGAAAGCACATGGGCCATTCCTTCCCTTTTCCCCATCATCAGATAAACATACAGATCATAACATAATACACACGCACACACACACACACACACACACTTCTTCCAGTGTTTTTAAAAATTAATTATAAGTCAGCTGCCAAAAGAAAGAGACAAAATTTATTTCGGACAAGCAGGAATGATTGGGGAATTAACCACCATGCCAAATTCTTTGTGCAGAGGTTCTTTTCTTTAAAAAAAAAAAAAGAAAAGAAAAGAAAATGCAAATCAAGAGTTATCCACCACAACGTGAGAAGGACTTGACCCACCATTGCTGGTTTTGAAGATGGAAGGGGGGCTGTGAGCCAAGGAACATGGGCAGCCTCTTGTAGCTGGAAAAGACAAGGAAACTGATTCTCCCCAAGGGCTTCCAGGAGGAGTACAGGCCTGCCAACAACCTGATTTTAGTACAGTGAGACCAGTGTCTAACTTCTGACCTCCAGAACTGTAAGATAATAAATTTGTATTGGTTTAAGCCATCAAATTCATACTAATTTGCTACAGCAGCAATAGGAAACAAACACACCCACTCATCTGCAATATTTCTCGGTCATTCATCCTTGCCTGTGAATCACAAACTCGGAAATATAAAATCAGAAGTAGTAACACAAAGCAGGGAGAGCAAAGCTGTAGATATCCAAGCTTCTATACAGATCAGCACCTACTAACAAAGCCTACACAGGGTGTAATCCCACACGAGCTAAACCAAAAGAATGAAATTTGGCCTAAGAGCCTCCTTTTATCTTTCAAGGGAAAAATAACTAGAAAAAAAACACAAAAGAGACAGCAAGGGAGAAGCAGGTCACAATCAGAAGCAATTTCTGCAGGTATCAGCTGAGCTCCTAAACTAGAATCTGACACTGCAAATGCAACAACAGGGAAGAATCATTCACACACAAGTTCTCTCAATCACAGGTACACCCAGGAGAAGAGTTAGCTCAGCTTTTGGCAGCAGAATCCTAAATATTGAAAACCATGAAGTGAGCTTTGCCATAACTCAATTTAATTCTTCAACAGAACCAAGATATTCTGAAGCTACCAACCCCAATGTCCAGGTCCTCAATCCTTCCCTTGATGTACTACAATAACCTTCTATACTATCCACCCTCCTGTTTGCATCCTAAAGACCTTTGAAAGATTAACTTCTTATGATCACAAAGTTCTGCACTCACAAAATCTCCAAACATCCCCCAATGCCTTCAAAATCATGTATAGCTATCTATATGATACAGTGTGAAGTAACCTACTTAGCATGGCATTCAGCACACTTTCCTATAGTCATCCCCTACTAATCTGTGCCCTCTGCCTGGAATTCTCTTCCAGCCCCAATACCCCCATCAGTTTCCGTATCAAATGGTACCCTCTCTTTCATGGAGTCTTTAGATAGATGTACTCCCCTGATCCAACTCTAAATACCCACTCCACCCCCAACTTTTAAATTCACATCATATTTTGTTCCTTACTTATAACAAAATATTTGGGGGATTTTGAAAGTTAATAATATTATATCAGTGTGTATCCATGCCCATGTTGATCTCCCCTCCTAATGAGATTCTTAATTCCCTGAAGGAAGAAACTGTCTTATTCCTTGGCCTCTTTCACATAGTTCCTTACACACCATAAGTATACAATAAATATTTCCTGAATTACCAAAGAAATAACCCAACATACCCTTAGGGAAAAGAGAAGAATCCTGATCATTACGAAGAAATTAAGAGTCAGCCATGTAAGAAAACTTCTTTGACAGGGGTAATTCAATTCCAACAAAATTATAACGTTTGGGGTGGGGGGGGTGTTTTGTTTTGTTTTGTTTTGTTTGCTTGCTTTAAGCAGGGGGAAATTCTTACGGGAACTGTAGAGTAAGTAGTTTCTGTCTCTCCCCACCTGCAGTTATTCCTACCACACAAAATCAAATTCCTACCAGCTGACTTAGGGCCTAGAAGCTGTCCTGAAAGAGGAGATTTAAGACCCAGCTGGAAAGCAAGCAAGTAACAACAGGAGGAACAAGATGTAACCAAGTCCACTCACCTCTCAACCATTTTACATCACACCAGTCCTGGGAAAGCCAGGCTCTCAGTGCATTGCTTTCTAAACGAATCTATCCTTAGAATATAAGTTATAGCTACTAGATCTTGTGGCAATTCACCATACCAATGGACATGTGTACATAAATATATAACTAAGAGCTGGGGCACTTCCATCTCCAATGGGACAAGTAAAGATGGACAGACTAGAAGTCAATCTTTTCCTAACTTCTGACTCAAAAGCCTAGAAAACACATAGAAAAGAAGATAAGCATAAACTATAGTTCTGGAAGATACTGGGTTTCATATCATAATATTTTGTCTCTCTATTTGTCTCTGTTTTTAAATTTAAGTAGTAAATTATTATGTGCTACTCTTAAATCATTATGTGTTATTCTTAAATTCTTCTGAAAACATGAAATTCAAAGTGCTAAGTACTAAGAAACTTAATTCAAAAGCATATTTCAAATAGCAAACCAATACAATATCAAACTTAAAAATCAAGCTAATAACAAAGTAGACATACCTATAACTAACTCTTCACCACATTTCTATTCTGGACAAAGGTCCTCAAATACACCTTTATTTCAAAGTGTTACTCACAGTGCAAACTCAGCCTCATAGGTCATCACCTATCCTGAGGAGCCAATGATCATTTCACCCAATTGAAATCAACTTTCACATCATATAAAGAATGACGTTTAATGTTTTTTTCCTTTTTTCTCTGCCTTGCTTCAAAAACTCTCCAGGTGTTAATGCAGACCTCTTCTCCGTATCTTGGCAAAGTTTACTTTGAACAGGCAGTTTCTCATGACCTTCAAATCTGTGTTCAACAATGAAATCATTTGGCTCTATATCCTATTCAGTTATTAATCACAAACAACAAAGGAAGAACTTTCACATGAAAAACGTAAAACCTATGTGGGCCAGCATTCACCGTGGGTCACTCTGGGTCACGTTCACAGCTAAGGTCATTGAGGCCCTTAGAATGACCTCTGCTTTTTAGAACCTACATTTAACATTGTGCTGGCGAGGAAACATCACAGCTCTGTGACTTTTAGATAAGTGCTCCTGGAGGTTTGTACTCAGAAGAGGGTATACTGACAGACAGCAGCTGGGTGATGGGGAGATGGGAGGGTGTCGGGAGGGGCAGGGATACAGGTGCCTCTGTATGTGCTGGTCACCTCCCTTCCTTGGGTGGGCTCTTTCAGTGAGTGCCCCAGGGGGAAATTTCTACCCTGTCTAGGGTGACCACACCAGGACCTCGGCATTTTGACTCCATCCATTTAAAGAAATGTAGCTGTTACATTCCAGCCAAATTTTACTTTTTAAAAATCAGCTCCAATGAGTTGATTTTTTTAATTAGCAAGGCAAATATTTTACTCATTTTCTTTGTTTCCATTACTATTATTATAACTATTATTAATGTGGCCTTTGTTTTCATTCTTTAAATTTTAGTAAGGCAGTGGCAGCATAATGAAAAAAATCGCTGGAATCAACGTGTGTCTCTAATTTAAAAGGCACTTCTTCTTTCCTTATCAGCCATCCCTTTTAGGATCCAGAAATAAACCCATCTGGTCTCCCCCTCAATTCCTGAATGATTTTAACTCAAACACAGCCTTCTAGACTAAGCCCAAAATTGAAATATTTTATAATATTATAAGTAGTTTATTTTGGAGGTGATCCCAGGAAACACTGGTGGGGAGTGAAGCACTGAGACAGGAGAGAAAAGGTAGCCAGCAAAAGGGTCATTTTCAGTTAAGTTATCACTGAATCTTAATTCAACAGGGAACTTGGGAGAACCAGTGTAAAATGCTCATCTCAAAGGTATCTTACCTGAGATGCAAGACAGCTGGGGATTTATACTATAGCAGTCACTGGCAGTGGGTTGCTGGGGGCTGGCACTTCCTGCCAAGCCTGGGTGTGAGCTTTTCCAGCCAAGCAAAAGAATGCAGGCGCCTGAATTGGCAGTCTCCGTGCACCGAAGTGCTCAAAGCAGGGGTTACGGTTAGGGCACCAACAGCCTTTGCTACAGCTAGGATCGGGATTATTTCCAAAAGGATAAACCAGAGGCAACCACGTTAGATGACACATACCACAGAATACAAGGTTGAGCGCTTTTCCACAAAAATATCCTTCAAAAAAAGAGGATGCCACCTTATATTTAAATCCTGAAAGGTCTCATATTATGGGACACTGTCAATTACTGTGTTTTAATCTGAAACAGCAAAGGACTGTTTGGGTAAAACCCAGTAATCTGAAAGGACCTCAACCATGTTCAACTTGGATGCTATTAAAGGTCAAGCAAAGAGATTTAATACAGACTTGGTTATTGAGGGTATGACTTTTCAACTTCAAGTGGTGGATGGCAAAGCAGCTCAAAAACAAAAGTGTGTGGGAGGTGGATAAGCCAGAATCCTCAGATATGACAATACAAATAAAGAAACATAGGAAATGCTTGTCTTGACTAGTAATTATGGGGAGTGAAAATAAAACAACATGTGGTACTCACAACTGGATACTGGCTGGAGCTCAGAGATACTGACATATTTATATACAACTGATGGCATTAAACTTAACACAGTCCTTCTGGAGAACATTTAGTCATACATGTCAGAAACCCTAAAACTAAACCTCTTGTCCCAGAAATTCTATTTCTAGGAACTTATCAGAAATAAGTAACTGAAATGAAGAATGGCAGCAAACATCAATAATAGTAATAACAAATATTTATATAGCACACACTAGAGCAGTGCCTTCCTGCTCTAAATGTTTTATATCAGGGTTCCCAACTGAGAGTGAGTCTGACTTCTAGGAGACACTTGGCGATGTCTGGAGACATTTTTGTATATCAAAACTGGTGGGCAGGGCTTCCCTGGTGGCGCAGTGGTTGAGAATCTGCCTGCCAATGCAGGGGACACGGGTTCGAGCCCTGGTCTGGGAAGATCCCACATGCCGCGGAGCGACTAAGCCCGTGCGCCACAACTACTGAGCCTGCGCGTCTGGAGCCTGTGCTCCGCAACGGGAGAGGCCGCGACAGTGAGAGGCCCGCGCACCGCGATGAAGAGTGGACCCCGCTTGCCGCAACTGGAGAAAGCCCTCACACAGAAACGAAGACCCAACACAGCCAAAAATAAATAAATAAATAAATAATTTAAAAAAAAAAAAAAAAACCGGTGGGCAGCAAGGGATGCCGTTAAACATCTACAACGCATAGGACAGCTCCCCCAGCAAAGATTTTTCTAGCCCAAAATGGCAACAGTGTCATGGTTGAGAAACCCTGCTTTACATCCATTCACTTAAATAATCCTTGACAATCCTATGGCATTTTTATTATCTCCATTTTACAGATCAATAAAGATAATTTTTCCATGCACTGTTATACGTAATTTTGAAAACTAGGAATAAACTAAATACCAAAAAACAAGGAGTTAATAAATTATGTAAAGCTACCCAATGGAAGCATGAAAATTACTTATTTGAAATATAATAAAGCTAAAATACCAGAACAAAGAATTAGAAGTTTTACATAATTACAATTATTTTAAGATATGAATATAAAGACTAAATGGGAAAATGAAAGTTACTATTCTGTTAAGATGACAGAAATAGTAATGGATATTTTTTCCTTTCTAACATTCTTTCATATTACTGTGATTTTTTTAAAAGAAAAAACACTCAACAATGGAGATAAGAAATTTGGAATTTTCCTTAAACAATGAAAGTTCTTATGAAATAAGGAATATCTTATTTTAACAACACAGGAGTTAACAAGCTAAGAAGACAGTTAATATCAAGACATTTAGAAAGAAGGATTTCCATGGAGTAGCACCAAATGTTAGTGTTTTAAATTCTGAAGTCATAATATTCCTGTTCAGGGTAAGAATGAACTAGCTAGATTTTATATCTACTTCTCTATCGTTTACTTATTTCATGGTTCACTATCACCTAAAGATAATGGGCAAAAAGAATCAAATTTCAATTCAGCTAAGTTTGATTCATAATAGCATCTCTATTACATAACGTAATTTAAACTGTTATTTTAAATGTATTAATGATAGTAATAATATTAGTATTAGTAACATTATTATTGTTGCTATTATTAGCAACATGTATTGAATGCTTCCTATGTGGCTACTGTGTAATCTAATCCCCACAACATCCATATGAGGTAAATGCTTTTATGGACCCTATTTTTCATCAAAGCTCACAGACATTTAAAATTAAGGAATTTGGGGCTTCCCTGGTGGCGCAGTGGTTAAGAATCCACCTGCCAATGCAGGGGACACGGGTTCGAGCCCTGGCCCGGGAAGATCCCACATGCCGCGGAGCAACTAAGCCCATGTGCCACAACTACTGAGCCCTCGTGCCACAACTACTGAAGCCCACGCATCTAGAGCCAGCGAGCCACAACTACTGAGCCTGCACTCTAGAGCCTGTGGGCCACAACTACTGAGCCCGCGTGCCACAACTACTGAAGCCTGCGCACCTAGAGCCCACACTCTGCAACAAGAGAAGCCGCTGCAATGAGAAGCCCGTGCACCACAACGAAGAGTAGCTCCCGCTCGCCGCAACTAGAGAAAGCCCGTGCACAGCAACGAAGACCCAATGCAGTCAAAAATAAATTTAAAATAAAAATAAATAAATAAATAAATAAAATTAAGGAATTTGCCAAGGGTGTACAGTAAATGGAGGTACCTGCGTTGAAATTCAGGCAGCCTGACTCCAAAGCCCAACTGCCCCAATCAAAATATAAGTGTGCTGGGGACAAGGTGGGGTGAGGGAAAGACAGCCTCTGCCCTTGCTCCTCTCCCTACAGCAACGAACTGACAGTATCTGATATGTAGGATGTAAAACCTGCCTTTTGAAATATGTTTCCTAATTTTTCTGAGTAGACCTAACAATGAATTAACCAACAGGATCTCATATTTTAAATAATTTTAAATTACTAAAATTAATTTTTATTATTTCAGATTTAAATACTGCAAATAATTATTTTAATAATCAATCAATGTTGACAAATAAATACTTGCCAAAAACAGCTGAGTGAATTCAAAGGAGAAAAAAAATAAGGCTGTCAGAGTTTCCACAGGAAGTCCTACAATCGATGACTGTGACATGAGGGGATTTCGTCCGATCCTCATATCCTATTGGATACCCTGTTCTCATAGATCTGAGGATTAAAAAAATAAGTCTATGTCCTGTCAATAGGAAAAAGGATACCTAAGACTAAGGAATAGGGGACTGTCTGTTTAAACAATTTAAGCATCTGTTTCTAGAATGCTGAAGAGGAATGGATAGGAAGGTTAAATATAAAACACTATTTTGTAGATATCATATTATTGGGCTTACATGTCTCTAGTCTAGTCTCACCTCCCCAGAGTATATATTACGAAATGAAGTCACTAAAAACAAAATGCTGTGATCTTCCGAGATCCCTGAAGCAAAAATTAACTTAACTAATAACAGGGATCAGGACATGAATAACATATCATCATGCAGAAAGGAGGGGAATTTGGCATGAACCAAAGTACAAGCTCCTACCCAGGCTGAGCCACTATCAGCTCAAAGCAGGCTATAGGTTGGTGTGAGGGAGAAGGAGGAACAACTGGTCTCCACATTCCACACCTACAAAAACCTCCAAACTCCACACCTGTGAGCTGTCTCAGTCATGGGCTACAAGGTCAGAAAGGAAGATGGCAGGTAAGGAAAGCGGAAAACCTCCTTTGTGCATGGAGCTTAGATTTTTTCCCACCATATATATGTATGTGTCTGACAAATTGTGAGTAAATCTTATCAAAAATACAGCCTTATTGATATGTGGAGATTTCAATGTATAAAGAATCCTGGTGTGTCTTTCTTAGCTGTATGTTTTTAAACACCAGCAATAACTGAAATGAAGGAAGATACCAGCAAGAACAACAATAGCAAATATTTATACAGCACTTACAAAAGCAATAATAGGCTGATCGAAATGCTCTCTATCAGGGGTTTTCGACCAAGAGCAATTGTGCCCCTGAGGAGACATTTGACAATGTCAGGAGATATTTTTAGGGGATTTTAGACATTAGTAGGACTGACAAACACATTCACCACCATTATCCCTTCTGATAATTTGGACATCAATCTGATTGGTGGGGTCCCGTGCCATACCAGTTGTTAAATATTTTTAATAGTATACCTCTGCCTGAATATACTATAGTTAAAACAAATATCATACCTAACAACACCTGAGATGTCAACAAATATTTTTAATAATATGGAGTACTTCAGATATATTAACCGAATGTCAGCCTTTGAAAATAACTTCCCCCTTTTCCAGGTCCCAGAAGGCCACTGACACCTGAAAAATCTTTTTCTTAATCTAGTTATCACAGGAATTGGCACACTTGCTTTGTGAATATACTTGCAACTGTGACTGCATGTAAGAAATCAAATGCAAAACCCTAACTTAAAGAAAAACTTGGTACAAGTTATAATTATTTCATCTGTAAATCTACAAACTTTTAACAATAACACTTAAGGAGGTCTTTGGTTAATGTTATTAATAATAACTTGATGAATAATAATGTTATCAGCGTTGGTCCATTAATTGTGACATAGTAAGTGTCACATAGTCATGTAAGACATCAACAACAGAGGGAAGGGGACGCAGTGAGGGGTATATGGGAACTCCCTGTACCATTTTTGCATTTAATTTCTATAAATGTATAACTATCCTAAAATAAAATTTCCTTCACACAAGGTAAAAATACACATAATAAAGTTACAGTATATTTTTCTGTACAAGAAAATAAGAAGAGCTAATTCTGGTTCATCCATATTACATTTTCAGTCTCACACACTGTTGACTTAACAAAACAATAAAGAAAAATGGTCAAGAATCATCCAGGTGGCTTTTGACTGTGCTGCTGGATTCCACATGCACGCCTGCTTTCCATACATTTCTGACTGGAATTCCATCTCATTCACAGAACAAAAAAAAAGACAACTGAGCAACTAAAATGTGCCAGGAGCTAGGGTAGCTCTGAGGATTCAACGACAAGAATGGGTCCTGTCTCCAAGCTCACGGACTAGAGCTGGGTTTCTCAAACAGGCAAAATGACCACTTTGGGGAGACTGTTAAAATGCAGCAATAGACCACACTTTCAAAAACACTGATCTGTAACATCTGTCATAAATGCTGGGACAGATGAACACTTCTAGGGACCACTGACTTTGATCCTGGCAGGGAAGCTGTGCGAGGAGAAGAGGAGAGGGCACCCAACCCCTACTTGGAAGGCAGGGAAGAATTCCTAGAAAAGGTTTACTTGACCAACCACTGGAGTGAGTTGGTTTTAATCTAATAGTAGAATGAACTTGAGGACACATCCTGCTTAGAGTGGGGAAGGCTCAGTACCAAGAACATTTACAGCTTCTGAAAGTAACTGAACGCTGGTTACCAAGTACCAACCCCAGCAGCTGGAAACCAGCAGCACAGATGAGTCTAACTCAGGCCACTCCAGGACAGAGAAGGGGGCTTTGTTCATTGGAATTCAGTTACCGACAATATATGCAAAGAGGATTCTAGGCCTGATTGTATGCTGCAGGAAACCATCCGGCCTCCGCTCACTTGCATAGTCATCTCCCTGGAAGAGCTTTTTCATGTGCTGATGGGTTTCTCCATTTTTGCCTACTTCAGTAGCAAAATATCATATCATATTGACTCAGGTTGTTTGGCTTTGAGATTTCTTTGCTCTTTATGTTTTTGTCTCCTCTACATTCAGCCTGCCAAGAGGTGCATCTCATGATTGTCAGTGTGTCCATTTTTAGCAGCACTCAGGCCCCCTACCCTTCAATTTACCTCAAAACTGAATACCTAAATCTGAATTAAGGAAACAGTCACTAAAATGAGGGCCTAAGGCACTTCACTGATGTCCCCACACTGCACACATGAGCAAACGTCCCTTGTCATCTATGTGCAGCCTGCAGACCACACAGTGGTCCTGGGCTGCTGGTGACCAGAATCATTTAGTTTAAAACCTGATTTAAAACACCCCAGCAACTACAACAGGACCCAGAAAATAGCAGGTCTCCATAAGTATTCTCTGAATCATTTATTTTGGGCTCTTTTTTTTCTTACTTCTCTTTCTTAACCATGTGTGGCTGGGTTGAGGTTGACAGAAAACTGAGCGCTACTCCATGTAAGAAACAAAGATGAGAAATTTTAGAAAATTACAGGGAAATCAATGCCTACTTTCTTCCTAATACAAACCCAATATGATAAGAATGGTTCGTCATAAAACACCAGGCAAATACTACCTACTGGATGACTTCCAAATTATGGGAAGTAAATGTCAATTCTTTATTACAGTAATCAAGAGGGAGATTTACCTTCAGCACCATTCATTTTTATTTCAATTTTATTACTTAGAGAAATTCTGCAGCCTAAGGCCTAGCAACAAATTCAGCAAAGACACAGAACGCAATCTCAAGCACTTTTTTTAAATGGTGCTCTGTTCATTTAGCCACAGACAAATTCTCATCATAAAACATAGGATTCTTCTTGTTACAGCAAAAGAAATGGGTAGGAAGGAGGTGGATGGATAAGAAGGATCTAGTGAGAAAATGAGAACTGCTTCCTCAACCCATTTGCAAAATATCCGTAATTTCCCAGCTTAAAAATCCATCCCTATGAAATCCACCATGATTTTTTAAATGCATAGGAGCAAAAATAGAATGTAATCATTATTTTAAAGAATGCACATGGTCAGAGATAAAACATAGTAAGAATTTCATTTCATAATTTCTTTTCCCCTCCAAATGTCCCATAAATCATTGGCCCCGCAAAAACTCACAAACTATACTTTTCCTTTGCCTGCTGTAACACTAGTTATTCAGAGTTGGACAATAAATATTTGTGAACAACTAACTAAACAGTTCTCAGAGTACTGTCAGATACCAGACTGCATGGGTGAGTCGGAGTTATGTAGGGAGAAAATGAATCTGCTGGGAAAAACTGTCAAATTTCTTCTGTCAAACACAATCCAGGCGCTTCTAACACCATAAAGGGAGATCTTGCCTAAGAGTCGAAGCAGAAGCTAAACACACAGAATCCAGGAGTCGAACAAGAAAACAGGCCAGGTCAAAAGCCTGGAGATTCATTCTGGCAGCAGGTTCCTAGCTGGGGGCGGGCTGGCTGGGCCAGAAGAAAAGGGTCAGTGTTGGTATGACAGGAGGAACTGTTTCCCAGAAGGCCAAGCGCATGGCTATCAGATGAGGCATTCCCATTGACGATACGCAAGTGACCTAGAAGAATCTGTGCAAGATGCCTATCTTACAACTGCTGTGCAGCCCAGCCTCTAACAGTATCTGGATCAATGGCATTCAACTGAAATCTATCGTGTTTCCAGACCATTATGACGGTTTTCCTCTATTTGGAGAAATAGTCCTCTCTGCAGACTAAATAAAGCTTTTTACATAAGGCACCAAAAGGCAAACAGGTCACACAGCACAGAATCATATGGGAGGCTGTGTGCCCTTTCCCTTTGCTTGCTTTGCTTGCTTTGCTTGCTTGCAAACAATAAAAACCTTTCTGAACAAATGAAAGTGAACTTTGAAACCAGCAAAACATTTCAGGCACCCCGCCACAAAGATATTCTCCAAGCAACTGCAGCCTGTTTGCTGTCCTGCATAGCTCTAAATTTCTTGCCACTTACGGGATGTGTGGTTAAATGAGCCCAGCAGAGAATTACAGCTTTGAGGCTTTGATGTCAAAAATCACTAACAGATCTCGATCAAAGGGTGAGAAAAAACTGGTAAATTTTCGCTATGATGGTGCACGTGGGGCCTCATTCAAGCCAATGTTTTATCTTCATTTAATATCTACACTGTATTTTTTTTTCTGTTATTAACTTAAAAAACTCTACTAACAGAAACAGCCAGCATTTATTATAATCCTTCCTGCAATTTGCCAAGCAGTGCGCAAAAGGGATTTTACACCTTTAAAGACTTAGAACAGCCCCATTATCTCCATTTTGCAAGAGAGGAAACTGAGACTCAGGATGCAGAAGAGCTGGGACTCCACCGTGTAAGTCTAAGTCCAGAGCCTTTCTGCTAACACTAACATGTTCCACAAATTACACAGAAAATGGGTTATTCTAAAAATAATACTGGGGGACTTCCCTGGTGGCGCACTGGTTAAGAATCCGCCTGCCAATGCAGGCAACACAGGTTCGAGCCCTGGTCCGGGAAGATCCCACGGGAGCAACTAAGCCCGTGCACCACATCTACTGAGCCCGTGCTCTAGACCCCGCAAGCCACAACTAGTGAGCCCACGCGCCTAGAGCCCGTGCTCCTCAACAAGAGAAGCCACTGCAATGAGAAGCCCGTGCAACGCAACGAAGAGTAGCCCCCGCTCGCCGCAACTAGAGAAAGCCCGTGTGCAGAAACGAAGACCCAACGCAGCCATAAATAAATAAATATTTTAAAAACTAATACTGGGAATCACCATCCCTATGTACATAAGTTATCGGGACATGAAAATGTAATAAAATAGTGAGGGCACCTAAGTAATTACCTGTCTTGAGGGCACCTAAATAATTACCAGCCTCAGCACAGTTTGGGATGATGACAGCTTCCACAGCCGAAAGAGAAAGTGAATATATACAGTCCAAATCGAAAGACTCAACCTTCTGTCCCAGAGATCCACAAATCAGGCCTGTCTTTTAAGTTGGAAGTTAACCAACTTAAAACTCAAAATTCAAGTCAGTCATTCAAAATCTGCCATTTTGCATGAATTCCCTTCAGAATCAGTAGGGGTTTAAAAGTCAGAGATCCAAACAACAGGGGGGAAAAGAAAAAAGGGCAATGTATGAAAAGGCAATCCATTGAAGAATTTGTCCAAAAGCCGAAAAACATATGCAGAGAAGTTCAATTTCACACACACACACACACACACATACAAAAATGCAAGTTCAGACAATTATTTACTACTTTTCATCTCTCTGCCCTTTGTGGATAGCAGTTTAACAGTAAAAGCATATTGGCCCCAGAAGTGACCCAAATGAACTAAAATATATGTACACAGGTCATTATTTTTAATATTTTTTAAATGGGATGCACTATGACAGGATGGTTTCATCTTTAGTTGAAAAAGAAAAACTGTGCTTGTGGGACTTTAGATGTAAAGCTGTACATTTATATATTCATAGAAGAAAGTGTGGCAGGACAAACAAAACTAGTAACAGTGATCACAGAGGGGGAGAGGAACTGACAATTTGCCACTTTGTATAATTTTAATGTTGCATTAAAATTTTTAAGAAGGAGGCTGATTATTTAAATATATTACTAAAAATGAGATTTAGCATCAAAAGGTAATGCAATAAAATGCTTCATTAACTTGAGAACAACCCACAGAGAGGGGCCCCACTAATTCCCACCTAGCTCACAATCCAAGTTTCAATACTTTGCGGCTTAGACAGAAAGTTTTTGACCTGGGTTCCTTTAGCCCTGGACTAAAATTTCACTTTGTCACAGTGGTAGGACTGGGCTATGACTCATCTTCCTCTGCCAAACAATTAAAGTTCTAGTTCAGCGGGAAAAAGCTACTTGAGCTGCCAGTTCAGTGAACTGTTCAAATCAAGGTCAAAATATTGGGGCAGGGGCAAGGGAGTCACTGAGTCCAGATCCTATCTAATTCTCACACCAGTCCTTTCGGTGGCCCTCCAACCAAACACTGACTTTGCAAATGATTAGAATAGGAAGCACCTGGTGCCCGCTAACTAGGGTCAAAGAACCCAAGGGAAACATGAAACCAGGATCCGTGTCACAATCATACCTTTCAAGTAATGCCAAGGAAAAACACAACTAAAAAGATGACAGAGTGCACAGCTTCAGCTGAAATGTATTTTAAGTACCACACAAACATAATATTTGACTACCCACTCCTACACTGCAGGTAGCAGGCAAAGCTCTTTCTCAACTGACTATATTTTTATAATTTTTACAGAACTTATTATTCCTTTTATTTACCTGGAACTCTTACTATTGCTTGCAAGGTGCTTTAAAATATGTTACATCATTAATCCTGACCACAATCCCCTCAGGGCTACGACTGGTTGGGAGACCAGTCTCAGAAGTTCAGTGTCTTACACAGTCGATAGTAGGGGGAACTGGGACCCAGGTCCCCCCCCCCAAACAATTCTTCAGTACCATGTTAATCACACTTCTCATTTCCCTCGCCCAAAATTCTTCTGTTTCAAACACGTCACTCTGTCTACCCTTCACCCAACTGAACAATTTTTTTTTTTCTCTCAAGCCTCTGCAAATTACATTCCACCTGGTCTGCCTAAGCACCAACTCATTTTCTTTATAAACATTAAGATCAGCTAAAAATTCACAAGCCCTGAGAAATTCTCCCAGACAAACCTCCCTGCACTCTGGTCACTCTAAATGACGTGTTCCTTTATTCTCATACAGTCAACAGGCGGGTGAGGCAGCCACTAATATCTGGCAAAGATAATCACACCCCTTCCTTTCAAACTAACTTTGGCACCAAGAACCTTTGAAGCAACCTCTCTGTAGTGTCCCCAACTGACCCCACCTCCACATTCACACACACAGGCACCTCAGCCCCTGATGAAATTCTTATTCCAAAGTTCGCCACCTGCCTTGCTTCATGAAGACGCCACCGACCAGGAGCCCTGTCTCTTCAGAGAGGTCTGCTCAGTGTGCCCTGAGCCAGCCTACTCCCCTGCGATCGCTTCCAAGAGCTTCTTCCTGATGACAGTTCATCTTCAGACGGGCCACTGTCTCCTATAACGCACGCCCCTTCGTCAGCACAAACCGGAAACGAGGAGGTCCAGCCCTCATCCAGCCTCCTGCTGCCCAGAGGAACCTGTCCATCCAACCACTCCACAAGCAGAGGCTGAGACTCTGCTGCCAACAGGCATGGCTTCGGTGCTGAGGTACAGCACTGAAAAAGCTTCCTTCGTGCCCCTCTTCTGGAGCTTTCAGTCTGGTAGGGAACCAATAACTCCCCCCTGTGCACCTCCATCTTGAATCCATGTCAGAACCACTTGGATAATTTCTTTAACAGCTACAAGGTCAAGGCCTCGGTTTATTTATGTCAGGCTTCTCTGAGTGTGGGGCTCCAGCACACTGGTGATTCTAACGTGGAACCAAGGTGGAGAATATTTGAACCTGTTTATCTAAAAGGGAAACGGCTGCCACAGAGTCCTGTCAGCCCGACAAGAAAGCAGGAAAGGTGGCAAGAAAAGCAAGGCCTCCCAGATGTGGCTTCCTGAGCAGGGCAATTTCTAGACCTAAATCATCTGTGCATTAGTAGATGCCTGCAACTCCAAATAATTTTTTATTTCAAACTTGCAAGCCTTTTTTTTTTTCAACTTTGTTCTCCTTCAATTAGCTTATTTGTAACATTTGGTCATTTGTACACAGATATAAAGTAAATATTGTAAAATATAAAGATTCTATATCAAAGATAGATAGATACAGATACTCAGATTTCAGCTTACTCAGTTTTCCCTTGTTATATCTCAAGGGATAGCTGAGAGGCAAATGTGCTAAATTAGAGTTCCACATTTTAGAAGACAACAAAGGGCAAAAGGATGGTCAATTTCAAAAATAACACTGAAAGGCTAATTTTCAACAAACATGTATTTTAATTTATTCCATTTTATTACTTGTTTTATTATTCCTGTTAGGTTCTGCAACAGCCATTTGAAACATCAACCCCTGTATGGTCAAGAGTTTAATGCAAAACACTTATGGTTTCACTCTTTCCAGCTTACTTGAGGTCTGTAAATAAAGGATTCAGCCCAAAGTTTAATCTATTATGGAGACTGCTTTGAAGACCAAAAAAGGCCACTGTTGTAATGGAATATGCCATCCATAAACATGTACTCTTTTTTATAACAAGATCACTAAAGAGATCTACCCTGCAGATACAAGAAAATAGTAAATTAATAACAGCCAATAAGAAGAGCGTCTAGGCCCTTGTAGAATCTGAAATCATGTAATACTGATTTTCTATTTTTATTAAAATAGAATGCCCTGAAATATTTATTTTTTAAAAAATGCTTTCTGTTTTCTTAAAGGCTTTGGACTGATCACAGGGCAGGAAAGAATGCTATCTGAATGAACCAGAATTCATATTTAAAGCTGCAGTCTACTCATTTAAAAGTTTGCTTAATATTTAAAGGTTTGTTTGTATTTTTTTCTTCTAATTATCTTCTGATTTCAACCACTATAGTTACCTGAGACCCTCTGTAGCAAGACAGTAACACGCAGACTAGCGGACGATGAAGACTATTCATGCCGGGGAAAGAAAGAGGATTAAGTGAGAGTCAAGAGATAACCCTTGAAAGGCCACAGGCTGCAATGCTGCTCCTGTACGTGGGGTTTTAATTCAGTTCCTGGAAGGTATTTTAATTCTCTGTTGAGACCACATGGATCTTTAAATAAGAGAGAAAAGTAATAGCCAAAAAAGAGAATTATAGCGTGCTGATTTCCCATTACACTTGGCCAAGAAACCAAATTTGCTAAGAAAATATGGGCTGCTCCAAGCATTTTAGTTGAACTGTGCTCCAGAGAGAGGATGCCTACCAGCATTTACCACATCATTCATATGGAGTGAGGAAGGAAAACATTAAGAGGGAAAGAGTAATTCCAAAGGAAAGAAAACCATTTTTTAAAAATTCTAACCAGCCTAAAAGTTGTCCCATAGTAACAATACTCAAGCATGATACGTAAGGTCAAATATTACACATCACTTGAGTTTGTTTTTTTTTTTCTTCAGAAAACTTACATGGCCAGTACACAAATATATAGATTAAACAAGATATGGCCATCTGAACCCATTAGAAAAACTAGGTCACCCTGGAAGTAAACTCCAGTGACAATGACCAATCCAACGTGAAGTTCTGTGTCTGCATCTCTTGTGAACGAGACTGCCTTAAAGCAAAACTCCTCCATTTACAGCCCCCTCAAAAGTACAAATGTCTGATCCTCCCCTTAATCAGCTCTGAACTATTTTTAAAAGTAAAATACATTTTTAGTCAGCACAGTAAGTCAAGCACAATAAGCTATCATCATGCAACAGCATGAAGGAAACTTTCTCTACAGGACAGTAAACAGTCAATACATAATAAGCTAGTTTGAAAATACATGAAGTACATTTGTCTCAACAAAGGTATGGCTCCTTGAGTGCTTTTTCCTAAGAAGCCAAGAACTGGAAAACAATCGCATGCTGAAGCGAAGGATGAAGCCCACAGAGCTGGTCTCGACTATTCAGAGTCTACAACAGATGCGGCGTCAGGAAGAACAGGCCGGGCTGTTCCCATCACCGGCTGGCCGTTACTTAACACGCAGGGTTCAGTAAGTGACTGAGACAGCCCTGTCTTCGCTGATGTCCTCTTTTCAAAACCTCACGGGCGGGAGGGCAGGGAGTCATGCAAGTCGACAAACTTACCTGGTAAATGTTTGCCGGCCTGGCGAGCTACTTGCCGTGGCAAATCAAATCTGCACTTTTTCCAACGAAAGGCAGTGGTCGCCGGGCCACTCATCACCTACATTTGCTTAAGTGAGGAGGAAAAAGATGCAGAGGAAGTGGATTTTAACAAAAGCAGCCTGCGAACTGCACACTGGGATGTCCTGTTTTGGGGTGGCTTTTATTTTTCCCATGAGAGGATCTGACTAAACCTAACTGAATCTCCTCTAAATACCAGACAGGAAGTCACACTTCGCAGTTAGTGAAAATTCCTTATGTCATTTTTTTGTTGTTGTTTTTTTAATTGTCACAGCTAAGAGCCTCTGAATGTTTCTGATCTACTACAAAGAGATTATAACTTTGCTTCCTGTTTTTGACAGTGTCAGCTGGTAAAGGACACCTCCACCCACCTCCTTACCCACTATGAATATAAACAGAGGCGTTTGCCCTGAGTATACAACTGGGCTGAAGAGTTTCGTTACATATTAACTATACTTCAAAGAATAAATCAGACTTGTTATTTCACTTTAATATGCATATACACCTTGGGGAAAATGAAACTCAAAAGGATTTCTTCTTCATTCCTTAGAGATTGCTATTATGGAAAAAATTAACTCAACAACACAGAATAATAAGATGAGAGGTAACAGTTTTGATTCATATTTTCCAGCCTATTCTATCTTGTGTATTTGCCTTGCTCTTTTGCTATCATTTATGCAGATGTCATCCACACACCTACAACAAGCAAGGAAAATCATTACCCACATTGCCTCATCTGCTTTCTTATTCCTGTTTAACTCTTTTTTCTCTCCTGCTTTGAAATAGAAACTTTCTACTTATAAGCAAAGATTTTCATAACATATGTACCCTTGTCAGGATACACACAGATTTAAATCAGAAGGCATCTCTCTTCCTGCTACTGGCTGAGATACAGAAAAGAGAAGCAGTCCGTACTCACCCCCACTCTCCTCCTCCTTATCTCAGTATTTTTCTAGACTAGAAGCCATATGACTGGTAAAATACTCTCTCTAAGCCTCAATCTCCAAATCTGTAAAATGGGAGTAGGGACCTCACCTGTCTCTGGGATTGTTGTGAAGACAGAGACAATGAAAAGCACAGTGATACAGATTATATCACATAGTCAAAGCCCAATTCTTTTTTTTTTTTTTTGGTAACAGCTTTGTTGAGATATAATTCACATAGTATGCAATTAACACATTTAAGGTGTATAATTCAGTGGTTATTAGTATATTTTCAGAGTTGTGTTTCCATCACCACAATCAATTTTAGAACATTTTCATCACCCCAAAAAGCACTCACTCTTCATTTTCTCTCCCTACCCACCAGCCTTAGTCAACCACAAAAATTTAATTTCAGTCTCTATAGATTTGCCTGTCCTGAGCACATCACATAACTGAAATCGTAGAATATGTGGTCTTTTATGACTTGACTTCTTTCACTTAGCATAATGTTTTCAAAGTTTCATTCATGTTGTAGTATGTCAGTATGTCATTTCTTTTTAGGCTGAATAATCTTCCATTGAATGAATATGTTACATTTTATTTATTCACTTATCAGTTGATGGATATTTGGGTTGTTTTTACCTTTTGGCCAATATGAATAATGCCACTGTGAGCATTCATGTACAAGTTTTTATATTGACCTATATTTTTATTTCTCTGGAGTATATATACCCAGGAGTAGCATTGCTGGATCATATAATAACTGTGGTTAACCTTTGGAAGAACTGCCAAAGTGGCTGCACCATCTTACATTCCCACTAGCAATTCATGAAGGTTCCAATTCTCTCCATCCTCACCAACTCATATTGTTATCTGTTTTTTTTGATTATAGCCACTCTAGTAGGTATGAAGTGACATCTCACTGTGGTTTGATACACATTTCCCTGATGGTTATCAAAAGCCAATTTGCATCAGTATCCCCAAGATGTCTCCGTTTATATAGGCAGGGCTAAATACTCAAAATACACAACAACCAGTAAGACATGGGTACCACTTAATCAGAATGGATACTGGCTACAGTGCTGAAGCAAGATCTTGAAGGTGTCTAGCTTTACCAGTGGCAATTTTCCAATAGGTATGAAAGAATTTCAACGTTTTAATCTGGTATGATATACCCGCTAAATACTGCTGGACTTCAGATTATATCTCTAGCAAGAGGCTGCTAAAGCAGTTGGCTTTTCTTCCCCTACCAAAGGGCTGCTTATGAAAACTTACAAGACAACTAAATTCTCAATGAAAATATGACACTTTAATCATTTATAAATCAGTGGTTTCCACCTGTCTTTCTGTATTTGTCTTCTTCCTAAATAGAAACAGTCTCAATTAAAGCAGCCCTTTATAAGTGAATAACCATAATTATTTACAGGAAGAAATTTTAGACCAGATTTAATTTAAGATTGAGGATATCACAAAATTTTAAGGAAGCCAAGAGGGACAAGTCAGGATCTAGACACTAGCAACATTTTCCCCTTTTCTCTAAAAAATGTGATATTGGGAGAAGGATAGTAACTATTCTAATTGAAAGGGATTATCTAATTCAAAGGGATTATCCAATAAAATTCAAAGAGATTATCTAACTTGAAATTCAAAAAATCTAATCCAATCTAACTCATATTAACATATTTTCTAATTCAAAGGGATTATCTAATCTAACTTAATCTAATTTAGAGGGATTATCATTTTTTCAGACCCCCTGGTGTTTGAACAAATTCATGTACAATGATGTTAATTATCTCTTTCCTAAAACATTCTATTTTAGGATTTTAATTTTTTAATCCCTTAAAAAAATTAAACAGAATAAAATCTACATAAAGCATAGGAAAGAAAATACAAAAAGGCTACACGCTTTAAAAAATAACTTTTTCAATCGGCAAACAATAAATGCTAGAGAGGGTGTGGAGAAAAAGGAACCCTCTTGCATGCACTGTTGGTGGGAATGTAAATTGATACAGCCACTATGGAGAACAGTATGGAGGGTCCTCAAAAAACTAAAAACAGAACTACCGTACAACCCAGCAATCTCACTACTGAGCATATACCCTGAGAAAACCATAATTCAAAAAGAGTCATGTACCACAATGTTCATTGTAGCTCTATTTACAATAGCCGGGACATGGAAGCAACCTAAGTGTCCATCAACAGATGAATGGATAAAGAAGATGTGGCACATATATACAATGGAATAATACTCAGCCATAAAAAGAAACGAAACTGAGTTATTTGTGGTGAGGTGGATGGACCTAGAGTGTGTCGTACAGAGTGAAGTAAGTCAGAAAGAGAAAAACAAATACCGTATGCTAACATATACGTATGGAATCTAAAAAAAATAATGGTTCTGAAGAACCTAGGGGCAGGACAGGAACAAAGATTCAGACATAGAGAATGGACTTGAGGACACGGGGAGGGGGAAGGGTAAGCTGGGACGAAGTGAGAGAGTGGCATGGCCATATATACACTACCAAATGTAAAATCGATAGCTAGTGGGAAGCAGCTACATAGCACAGGGAGATCGGCTCGGTGCTTTGTGACCACCTAGAGGGGTGGGATAGGGAGGGTGGAAGGGAGACGCAAGACGGTGGGGATATGGGGACATATGTATATGCATAGCTGATTCACTTTGTTATACAGCAGAAACTAACACACCAGTGTAAAGCAATTATACTCCAATAAAGACGTTAAAAAAGAAAAATAACTTTTTCCCCTATTTTTCAATATAAGGCCTGAGGCCTTACAAGATGTATTAATAATATGATTCATTCATCTTCTAAGAAATTTTCCATGTCCCAAGGCTGCACTGTATAATCCATTGTTTTCGTTATTTCTTGGCATACAGCTGACTATGAAACTGACCGCTGAACCTTCCTATGTCAAATAGAACTTTCCACTGTGGGAAATTTCTAAAACATTCATATTAAGCTAAGTGGAAATGTCATCATAGTTCAGGAGCAAATATGGTCTGTATCAGCCAGTACAATTTCTAAACTAGATTCTACACAGGAAAGGCAAAACATTGAACAAAAACAAGTACCAAGCCTACAATGGAGTTTCTGCAAACACTGGACTTGAAGAAAATCAGAAGCAACAATCAGTTTATCAAAGTTATCTGAAAGTTCTTCCAAAAAGATCTAAAAGAAGCGCACTTTTAAGAACTACTCTAACGTCTATCCACTGACCCCTTCTTCTGCTAGATTACACGGTGGCCTCATTTCTAGTTCTTGTGAAATCAATAGACCATTTAAGTTGCAAGTATCTGTCTAGGGTATGCACTTTCTTATTCAATCTGGTGTTGACAGCAGTAATCAAATTTTGTACATACCACTAGCTCTATTATAGCTCAACAGCAACTGGCTGCCAGCCTAGGTTTACTCTCATCCAAAAGGAAAGAAAGGAGTGGACTGCAGAATTACAGAACAAATCAGCTGAAACTACAGGAGATGGTGTGGAAGTGAGAGAGTGAAGCAGAGGTATTCAAGACTAATCCTCCTTCCACTGGAGAGACATACACCGGTCACATCAGCACAGCCAAGCCCAGGTCAGCCAACCTTAACCATTAAAGGCAGACATTTTCTTCATTCCCTCTATTATCTGCAAACCCTCTGGGCTTTGAACATCTTATCACAACTGTCCGTCCTAACTACTGAACCTACACCTAAACCTGCAGAGCAGCAGACAAAAGCCAGAGATAAACCACACCCTCCAACACCAGAGAAACCAAACATGAGGGAATACAAGTTACAACACTTCCCATGAACTGTCCAGACACAACTGGCTTCATTTGTAACTCTTCTGTATGCACATAAAGCTATGATCAAGACTTTTTCTCGGATCAAAATGTTTTCAATTAATCTTCTGTAAAAACAAAGTCAGCCTTAAAAAAAATTGGGAAGGGGGGAGAGACCTGACTTTGAAAGTCTACTCAACTTGCATTTTTAGAGTTCAAAATCTCTAAGAAAACCATATCCCTGCTAACAGATATTCTCTTCTTAAAGGGAGCATGGAAGATACCATTTCTTGGTTTGACAAGCAACTTTCTCCTCATTTTTAAAAACTTGAAATAATTTTAGATTTACCCAAAAAGTTGTAAAACTAGTACACAGAGTTTTCATATTCCCTTCACCCAGCTTCTCCAAATGTTATCATCTTACATAACCAGAGTACCATTATTGAAACCAAAAAATTAGCACTGATGCAGTACAATGAACTACTCTAGAGATCTTTATTCAAATTTCTCCAATTGTTCCCTTTTTCTGGTTCATGATTCAATCCCAGAT
This sequence comes from Balaenoptera musculus, assembly GCF_009873245.2. Lineage (NCBI taxonomy): Eukaryota > Metazoa > Chordata > Mammalia > Artiodactyla > Balaenopteridae > Balaenoptera > Balaenoptera musculus. The sequence goes on from NC_045796.1 coordinate 21,165,939, forward strand.
CCTGCACACAATCAACACTTCAAAAATGTATCCTTTCATTCACTATCTAATGAATGTTTCTGATCCCCCCAAAAGACCTGTTTTCTTTAATGGTGATGAGGTAGTTTCATCATTAACCACTGAGTCTTCCAGGCTAGAAATGTTTATTTCCTCCACAATGCTCTTCATACCTAATCTGTGAGTCTTATCTTGTAAACACAGGTCAAATAGAGTTTCACAATCCCTTGTCCAAAACCCTTAGACCAGATGTGTTGCCAAATCAGAACTTTTCCGGTTTGAGAAAAGTTACACTGCACATAGGCTATACATTACATTAAAACAAAAACAGCGGGATCCAGGGCAATTTCCCCTAATCAAACACACTAATACTTCTGCAGTAAATATGTGTATTTTATGAGGTGAGTGGGATAAGTAAAGATTGTAAAAGCATGCCAACACTTCAGGTCCAATTTTGCCACCAAATGAGCTCGGGTCAAGCTCGGGTTTTACTATCAAATGAATTACAAAGAAAATATCTTTCAGTTTTTAGAGCTCTTTTTAGCTATTACAACTGCAAATGAGGGAGTGTAGACCTGTACCTATGAAATCCGTGGCCTCATGCATCTCCCACCCACCTTCACACCACGTCCTCTTTCACCTCCAATGTTGCCTCTGCCTCCAGGCTCTCTTTACTCCAATTCACCCTCCCACGGAGCCTCAGATTGGTCTTTCTAAAGTACTTGCAACTCTCTAGCTTCAAAATCCTTAAAGATTTCCCATGCAAGGAAGGAGGTTGGAGTCTAATCTTCTTCATGAAGTTCACAAGGCTCTCCACCAACTGAGCCAACTCCTCTGACTGTAACAGTGCTACACCCAAGAAGAATACAAAAATGAAAAAGGCATAGCCTCCATCCTCAAGAAGCTGCCATTTAGTTCAATCTCTTGAATATTTTCACCTAAGTAAAAATATAGAATATAGCTTCTCCAATCATCAAAGAACGTATTGGGATTTTTTTTTTAACTCATTCTTTTCTAGCTAAGAAATTCTACCTTAGTTCTTGATCACGTTAAAGATTACTAACAAAATCCAACATGGTGACATGAAAAAGATTTTTCACATGATTCTAACAACACATGTCTAAAAATACTTGCTATGCTACTGTTGCAATTACAAAGAGCGAAAGCCAGGAAAACTTTTCTAAAAACAAGCAAACCCAAAAAAGTAACATCAAAGATGGTATTTAATGGGCTGAATGATTTCTCATGAGATATTGTTTTTCCAAAGCACAAAGATATAAATAAAATCTGAAACCATGCCTTTGTTTCCATATTAGTATACTAATGGAATTGAATGACATTATAACCAACAAAATTATGTTAGAGAGAGCTACACAAAAATCCCCACCATCAAAGAGTTTAGAATTTATCCCAACCACACAAAGGCTGATCTCCAATGCAGATATTAAGGAACATGCCAACGAAAGAGGAAAGAAATCATATTTTCAGTATTTTAGTTTTGTTTTCTAAGGTGCAAAGACACTTACTTGGAATGATGAATTAAAAGAAAAGTTCCTAGACATTGTATTTCAAGATAAAATTATAACCTTTCTTACAATTATCTCAGGAAAAGTGCACAAAAGCAGTGAGAGTAAGAGGTAAAGAACACCACCACCAAATCCCATAATGAGGTGGGTAGAGAGAGGTAGTAGGTATACCCGTGCTCTTCCTACACCAAGAGAGGGGAGGAGGGTTCCCTCCCAGGGTGGCCCTCCTCTCACAACAGAGTATGTGAGTGTGTGAGTGTGTGTGTGTGCGCGTGCGTGTGCACACATGGCAGGTTTCTCACTGGCAGTGTTGCTTCCAAACAGAAGTGACAACTGGGGCTTCCCTGGTGGCGCAGTGGTTGAGAATCTGCCTGCCAATGCAGGGGACACGGGTTCGAGCCCTGGTCTGGGAAGATCCCACATGCCGCGGAGCAACTGGGCCCGTGAGCCACGACTACTGAGCCTGCGCGTCTGGAGCCTGTGCTCCGCAACAAGAGAGGCCGCGACAGTGAGAGGCCCGCACACCGCGATGAAGAGTGGCCCCCGCTCGCCGCAACTAGAGAAAGCCCTCGCACAGAAACGAAGACCCAACACGGCTAAAAATAAATTTTTTTTAAAAAGTGAAGCTCTTTAAAAAAAAAAAAAAGAAGTGACAACTGCCTGGAACGGACAGAGGTGAGGTATCCGGTGGCGGACAGCAATCGTGGCAGAACAGGCCAACACTGCACGGATGCTGAGTGATGCCACTGCTCTGTAAAAGCCAGGATCCAATCTGCCAGGGCCCTGGAACCCTGCAGTGCCTACTGCTTAAGACAGGGGTCCCTGGGACAGCCACTCAGGTAGCAAACACCTCACTCTAGCAGAAGGAAGGAAGGTTATCACCATGGTTCTTCAGGGAGCAGGAATCGTTGTTTAAGGAGACATCAAAAGTGATGAATAAAACTCAAATGCTTTACAAAGAAAGAGAATTTTAAAAACATTACCAAAAAGGAAAGAGAAAGGGAGTAATTTTCCTGAATTTTCTAAATGTTCTGTTTTTATCAATCAGGTGAAAAATAAGTGTTGTCATTTCTCATTTACCTTTGTATTGTCATCCTTTAGCATGGAGCCTGGAATATTGTAAGGACTTGATGAGCATTTACTGAAAGAAGAGACACGAGCTGATGTGGAAGACCAGGACAGTGAGAGGAACCCTGGGCGTCTCTCACACCCAAAGAGCCTACACAACAAGCCCGCCTGATGCAGAAAGGAGGTGTCACGGTCTATGATACAACCAAAATCAAAAATAGCAGTTCTGGGGACTTCCCTGGTGGCGCAGTGGTTAAGAATCTGCCTGCCAGTGCAGGGGACACGGGTTCAGGCCCTGGTCCGGGAAGATCCCACATGCTGCAGAGCAACTAAGCCCACGTGCCACAACTACTGAGCCTGCGCTCTAGAGCCCATGAGCCACAACTACTGAGCCCGCGTGCCACAACTACTGAAGCCCATGCACCTAGAGCCCGTGCTCCGCAACAAAGAGAAGCCACCGCAATGAGAAGCCCACGCACCACAATGAAGAGTAGCCCCTGCTCCCTGCAGCGAGAGAAGGCCCACGCGCAGCAACAAAAACCCAGCGCAGCCAAAAATAAATAAATTAATTAGATTAAAAAAGAGCAGTTCTGGGGCAGACCACAGCATTGCAGAAAGGGACTAGAGAGCTGTGACCAAGCGAGAAGGGTGCTTTTGGGAATGTAAAAGAAGGATTAATTTGGAAATGGAAGTGCTATAAAAGTAGAGGCAATCTCATTGGCAAGCTGCAGGGCTGTGGAGCAAAGATCAGCCGGTGAGTTTTCTTGAAGTGCATCTGCTGCCATTGTGAGGGAAACTTCTCTAGTTCCTAGAAGGTTCCAGATCACTCAAGCTTCATGGGAAGGTGTGAAGAAAAGAAACATGGGGACTATTCTTTGCTGTTAGCAGTAAAAACATCTCGTGGGAGAAGTGACCTAAGAGTCCCATAGGGCACAACAGCCTATGAATCCAGATGTGCCATCCATAACACTTTGTTCCTTGGTCACCTGCAGTGACAATCTCAATTCAATGTCTCCTGTGGAGCTCTTAGGCCCTTATGCGAATCTGAAGATGTTGGCCACTCATTAGATATGGGTATTAACTGGCGTGAGTCATCTGTATATTCAGCCTGCAGCTGAAACCACACAAAGATAGTCCTGCCTACTAACGGGCACACCCACCCCACTCCCGTGTGTCATATCTCTGGCCATGGCAATGAGACATAATCATCTACTTGTGACAGCTGAGGACTGGGAATGGGGAGAAAATGAAGGATCCAGGCAATAACGAGGCAGAACCAATGCCAAGGAGCTGACCTCGAGTATTTCAGTTCCAGGGTTTCTAGGATGAAACAGTTTCCAAGCAATAACCAGGTGAGGAACAGAGAATGCGAGTAAGGGTTATCGGTCAAGAATTTATGAGCCATGCAACTTAGGAACAAGATTCCTGGGCTCTGGGTCTGTGGGAGCCAGTCAGCTAACTGGTTTACTGAGCGCCTACTCTGTTCCATGCAGTGCAGACGAGAACCCGTTCCCAGGCCAGCAGAGTGAGGCAACCCCAGTGCTGCAGAGGGTGTGTGTGGTGCTCGCTGTCACTGCCTCGGGGATCAGCCCCTGAGATAGGCCAGGGCCTGCAAAAGGGGGAAGGAGAGGGCAGCAGCTACCAAACAAAGGGGGACTGAACACGACAAAGGCAAGAAACGCACAAACAGCCTGTTATTAACACATTCTAAGAAATGACAGAGAACAGGGAGGAAGATGGGAGGGTGGAACTTGGAAACAATACCAGAAGGTACAAAAGTGAAAACGACGGTGATCCAGAAAGAAGAGGAGAAGAAAGCCAGGCCCTTATTCCAGGGCCGTCCCTGATGGTAAGCAAGCTATTCCACAGTTTGCAGGTTGGGACCATTTATGTACCATTTCACACAAAGCTCCACTTTCCATAAAATCTTTCTCCTCCAGAGAACATCCATGAGTAAATCTGTCTATCTATAAAAGATTTATAAACAGAGCCAATAGAACAAACTTGGTTTTAAATTAGGAATACTGCACTAAAAATGACTTCCCAGAGGTTGCCAAGTTCCAGTAGAGGGCTGGAACTACCAGTGTTTCTACTGGAACAACAGTATGTAATTTGGTCAGTAAAAACTGACCAATTTTAGGGACCTCTGAACTTTAAAGTTCTTTCACATTTATTTTCAAAAGTCTTACAAGTGAAGCTGTGTTGATACCTCAAGTCCTGTTTGAAAAATGAGGTAACTAAGGTTTCATGACACCAAGTAAAACACCATATTCATGCCGTGGGTGTTCTGAACCTCTGAACCAACTCCCTGCCCCAAAGTCTTTCCTCCCATCCCATTGTGGGCCTTCTAGAAGCAGCTTGCTGTCTGTCAACACCACTGCCTGAACCAACGTGAAGCCCAGAGGTTTCAAAGTTATTTTTCTGAGAGTAAACAACACTATATAATACTTCCTCTCTTCCTCAAAGTCATAGCCAAAAACCATATGAAAGCAAGAGGAAGTACATGTTCCTCAACAGCAATCAGCTTCCAGGTATCAAGTAGCCATAGCAGCTGCACCCCACCCCAGTCCCAACCTCTGGCACAAACACAAGCGGCAGGATCTTGAGGCCTGATACGTCTTGCCACAACAGAATGACAAAAGGCTCTGACACTTCCACTCCCAAGGGCATTAAAACCATAGCCCCGAAGGAACAAGGTGGTTACTTTTCATATGAGTTACTAAACTGAGCCCCTCCACGCCGGAAAGAGGGGGCAGGAAAGGGAAATGAAAGCAAGTGACTCTAGGTTCTGGATTTCACACGCAAGACTAGCCAGCGACAGGTGCAGCGTTCCGGTGAAATTAAGACTCTCCAAACGCCTCCCGCCTCCGCAGCACAAAGGGCGCAAGCACAGAAAGCCAACGTTAGCAGTGCTGTCAGCAGTGGAAGCCATCATCATCTCCTAGCCAGCAGCAATTCTGAAAAAACAAAAAATTTACCAGACAGTACACAAAATATTTCTCTGCTGACATGAGACTTCTTTCACACTGTCCTCTCCTTAAAACACTTTACTCGAAAATAATTTAAATGTTGGTCATAATAAAATATTTTTTAGTGCTAGTGACTAGCATAGTGCCTGGTATGGAGTAGGTGGGCAATAAACATTTATTGGATGAATGAATGAAACAAGCAGGTAAATTAAAAGTTGCCTTCACAAATAAAGATAACCAAAATCTTACCCTCAAAAGAGTATGTACGTGTATTTTTCCCCGTTTCTCCAAGAAGGGAACAAAAGGCTGGAATCAGAAGCCAAGAGCAAGAGATATCACAAATAGAAACACATCAGGATTGTGAAAATGACTATACCACCCAAAGCAATCTACAGTTTCAATGCAATCCCTATCAAATTACCAGTGGCATTTTTTACAGAACTAGAACAAAAAATCTTAAAATTTGTATGGAGACACAAAAGACCCCGAATAGCCAAAGCAGTCTTGAGGGAAAAAAACGGAGCTGGAGGAATCAGACTCCCTGACTTCAGATTATACTACAAAGCTACAGTAATCAAGACAATATGGTACTGGCACAAAAACAGAAATATAGATCAATGGAACAGGATAGAAAGCCCAGAGATAAACCCACACACCTATGGTCAACTAATCTATGACAAAGGAGGCAAGGATATACAATGGAGAAAAGACAGTCTCTTCAATAAGTGGTGCTGGGAAAACTGGACAGCTACATGTAAAAGAATAAAATTAGAACACTCCCTAACACCATACACAAAAATAAACTCAAAATGGATTAAACACCTAAATGTAAGGCCAGACACTACAAAACTCTTAGAGGAGAACATAGGTAGAACTCTGTATGACATAAATCACAGCAAGATTCTTTTTGACCCACCTCCTAGAGAAATGGAAATAAAAACAAAAATAAGCAAATGGGACCTAATGAAACTTAGAAGCTTTTGCAGAGCAAAGGAAACTATAAACAAAACAAAAAGACAACCCTCAGAATGGGAGAAAATATTTGCAAACAAATCAACGGACAAAGGATTAATCTCCAAAATATATAAACAGCTCATGCAGCTCAATATTAAAAAAACAAGCAACCCAATCCAAAAATGGGCAGAAGACCTAGATAGACATTTCTCCAAAGAAGACATACAGATGGCCAAGAGGTACATGAAAAGCTGATCAACATCACTAATTATTAGAGAAATGCAAATCAAAACTACAATGAGGTGTCACCTCACACCTGTCAGAATGGGCACCATCAGAAAATCTACAAACAACAAATGCTGGAGAGGGTGTGGAGAAAAGGGAACCCTCTTGCACTGTTGGTGGGAATGTAAATTGATACAGCCACTATGGAGAACAGTATGGAGGTTCCTTAAAAAACTAAAAATAGAACTACCATATGACCCAGCAATCCCACTACTGGGCATATACCCAGAGAAAACCATAATTCAAAAAGACACATGCACCCCAATGTTCACTGCAGCACTATTTACAATAGCCAGGTCATGGAAGCAACCTAAATGCCCATCGACAGACGAATGGATAAAGAAGATGTGGTACATGTATACAAAAAGGAACGAAATTGGGTCATTTGTAGAGACGTGGATGGACCGAGAGACTGTCATACAGAGTGAGGTAAGTCAGAAAGAGAAAAACAAATATCGTATATTAATGCATATATGTGGAATCTAGAAAAATGGTAAGATGAACCAGTTTGCAGGGCAGAAATAGAGACACAGATGTAGGGAACAAACATATGGACACCAAGGGGGGAAAGCGGGGGCGGGGGGGGGGTAGTGGGATGAACTGGGAGATTGGGATTGACACATATGCACTAATATGTATAAAATAGATAACTAATAAGAACCTGCTGTATAAAAAATAAATTAAAAAAAAAAAACGAAAGAAACATATCAGGAAGTGCCAACCACCCCATCCCCTGGCTAAAGCTGAGAAGCCCTGTCTGCCATCCCTTGGGATTAACAGATCTACACAGGGAATTCTCATTTGGAGAAGACCAAATGGGAAAAACAATCATAATCATTTGAGCAATCAGCTTTTGGATTTTCCTTTCATTCAATATGCCATTTCACCTAACAGTTTCCACCTGCCATCACTATAGAATTTACAAAATAAATTTTATTGTATAATCTTTCAACACGATGAAAATAATCTGCTGACAATATGTTATGGAAAATATCTTGTGCTATATGTGACATGTATAAGAAAAATACGAATGTGGGTAAGATGAACCAGAAATGAAGTCATTTTATGAGCAATAAAAACTGACAGAAAAAGTGGAGGAAAATGGCAATTAAACTGAGTCCACAGATGGAGAATGTTATATGAATACTGTATTAAATAAAAAGAATAATTATCAGTATGAGAACATCACTGATTTATATAAGGGGCTTAAAAAATGATAATGATATTAATTATAAAAATAGGGTTTCAGAGCACAGATAAGAATAAATCATCAAAATTATCAGGACATATCAGAGAACAAAGCAGTACAAATAAAAATGTAGTGTAATAAATAATTTTATAAAATGACTATAAAGTATGACTTGATTTAATGACACATTTGATTCAATTTTCTTTAAATTCATGAATTTCTCTTTTGTTTACAGCTTAAGTATTCTGAGTAGAATTTCTCTCATCCCTGTATATTCAATTTAAAGAATCCTTAGATTTTTCAAGTCACTCCAAGATCCAGAGTAAACTCCCGCTTTCTTTTACCTCAAGGTAACAAACACCCAAAGGTCTTGAATGAAATTCTTCGCTGAGATCCTAAGTGCCTAGTTAAGAATTACCTCCAACTTCAAGGAATAAACTGGAATAGGAAGTCCATTACAAATATCATTGGTTTTCAAGTGAGGCCTTTTCATTCATTCATTCATCCATTCATTCATCTGCAAGGATCTATCATCCCTACAGGTCAGGCGTTGTGCAAAGCACTATGGGCACACTGGTGAAAATCCTGGTCCCTGCCCTGACGGAGATCACAGTCTGGCGACCTCTTAGCAACAAATTAAACAAAGCAATTAGCATGGTAACAAGTGTGCTGAAGCAAGCAACAGGACGGATGGTAGGAATAACAGGACGAATCTACTTCACATTGGTAGTCAGGTCAGACAACTCAGAAGAGGTGCAATTTAATCCGATGCCCAATTATAGTAGACGGGGCTAGCCAAGAGCTAGGGGAGGCATTCCAGGCAGAGGAAAGAGTCTGTAAAGAGGTGGGTTGCGGAGCTGCACGCTGGCCACTGCTGAGGCGATGGGCTGCGATTGAGGAGGCTAATTTATAAATACGGAAGCGGAAGCGGCATCTCACCAAGCAATTCGCCCAACATGACTTTTCCCTGACACACACCTTCCCCTCGGCCTGGAATCCCTCCCTTCCACACTCTCCTCTGCCATCTCGCAGGTTCCTCCTCTGGGAAACATCCCTTGACTCTCCAGGGAAGAATAAAACTCCAGAAATGAATCCCTCCTAATCCGTGATCCCACGGCACCTAGTACTTGCCACTATTACACCCCCTAACACCCGGCACTGAATCGCTTGTTCAAAAGCCGCTAAGCAGAGGTCTTGCTTTATTTGTCTCTGTTTCCCAATAGTCTATCCCGGAATTCGACACCAGCAGACATGCAATAAATAACAAGTGAGTGAGGGAACAAACCGAGACAGAAATGGACAAATGAACGCAGAAGGGCCACCAATGCCAACTCATTACTCAGCCTAGGAGGTTTGGAACAGCACCACCGTTACAACTGATTAACCCATTTATAGTCTGGGGGGGAGGGCAAGATGATTTCTATCCCCATACGATTTCCATACAACAAACACTTTGGGACAAATCTTCTGGCATCACAGAGCAGTGATGGAATAATGTTCAGAGTGTCATTAGATATGGGCTCCAATCCATTCACAATCCACAAGCATGCATGAAGTGCCAGGCCAGGTATTAGGCTCGAAAGCTGACAGTGGCTCTGTCCTGTTCCGGAAGATCTACAACTAGCAAGCAGAGCAAATCCTATTTCCAAAATATCGCTAATGACTCACATTGTAAGATTCTTTATACGGAACTAACCTCTTTCATAATATTTTTACAAGAAAATGTTTTTCAAAAAATTCCAAGGTCACCCATAGGACAAAATTATTTAGAATCTGTTGCTCAGTAATTTTCACACTAATTCTTGGCTCACTGAGTCATTCCGAGGTTTCCTTTCTACGACCAATGCACAAAAGTTTAAGGAACCATAACATTCTAAGTGAGTCTTCTTTACCTGCCTGTGACCCTTTGCCGTCCCCACGTGTAGACATGGTTGTCACTTCCATTTCTTGCTGGCTCAGGACGTCCTCCAAAGGTAGTTCAGGTTCACAAACCAACCGTGCATGCTTTCTGAAGTCACAAAGATATGTGGCTGGAGAGTGTGCTTTGCTGGAGTCAAATTTTAAAACCGGGCCAAACAGTGTGGGAATCGTGGGGATAGGAGTCCCTCCCCAACTGGCCTGACCAGAATGGTTGCATTCCTGCCCCGTGACACAGCCCAATCCCCTTCTACTCCATCTGAGCCTCTGCCAGGCTGTGGAGCCTGTCGCCTTAAAATCCAGACGTGCGACAACACTTACCTACTTAGGAATAGCCAGGTAAGGAAGGCGTATGCCTTTCTACAAACACAGAGGAGCCTAGCGCTTCCTCAGTTCTCCTGAGTTTTTTCTTACATTTGTGCCAAATGAAAACGTGGGTGAGGAATAATGTTTAGGAATTAAACGATAAAAAACGTTCTTAAGTGTCCAGCTCTTGCAAGAGAGCTTGTTCTCATAAATTTTACAATTTTTCAACCTATATACTCTAAACTAATCTCTAAAGCTTTTAGAGATCTAGCCATTAATACACTAAATAATACATGCTGTCAAGCTAAAAGGTAAACTCTGCCTCTTCAATCAGGAGTAAAAACACTACCGAGTGAAATACAAACTGCATCTTTTTGCCAACCTCAACACACAGCCCTCTTCTCACTTCATTCCCAATCACTGCCCTCATCCAGGTTTTCCGTGGGCCAAGCTCCACCCTCAGCCAACACCCGAGTGTCGACTTAAATCTGGCTTCCTTAAGGAGGCCTTCCCTCACCACTAGAGCCCAGCCCAGGCCCCGTGAAGACCCCTCATGACGCACTATCACAGCACAGCAGGACATTTATCCCCTAAGCTATGAAACAACTCTTTGTATATTCTGCAGTTTGGTGTCTGTTTCTTCTACTAGTCTACACACTGCAGAGGCCGGCCACCAACACTGAGTGTTCATCAGTTTTGTTGACCATGCCCAGTACAGTGCCTGGCCTGGGGAGGGGCCACGCAACAAAGAGTTATTTCCACTTCAAGTTGTCGTCTCTGTAAAATTACTCTTAACACAAGTATCATATCATATCGCTTATATGTGGAATCTAAAAAAATTGTACAAATGAACTTATTTACAAAACAGAAACAGAGTCACAGATGTAGAAAACAAACTTATGGTTACCAGGGAGTAAATAAGGGAGGGAATAAACTGGGAGATTGGGATTGATATATACACACTATTATATACAAAATAGATAACTAATAAGGACCTACTGTATAGCACAGGGAACTCCTCTGAAGACTCTGTAACGGCCTATATGGGAAAAGAATCTAAAAAAGAGTGGATATATGTATATGTATAACTGATTGACTTTGCTGTACACCTGAAACTAACACAACATTGTAAAGCAACTATATTCCAATAGGGACTTCCCTGGTGGTGCAGTGGTTAAGAATCCACCTGCCAATGCAGGGGACACAGGTTCGAGCCCTGGTCCGCAAAGATCCCACATGCCGGGGAGCAACAAGCCCAGTGCACCACAACTACTGAGCCTGCACTCTAGAGCCCGCGAGCCACAACTACTGAGCCCACGTGCGGCAACTACTGAAGCCCACGGGCCTAGAGCCCGTGCTCCGCAACAAGAGAAGCCACCGCAATGAGAAGCCCGCGCACCACAAAGAGTAGCCCCCGCTCGCGGCAATCCTAGAAAAAGCCCGCGCACAGCAATGAAGACCCAACGCAGCCAATAATTAATTAATTAATTTTTTAAAAAAAGAAATATAACGTGAAGCCCATATGTGCTTTAAAAAGAAAAAAAACTATACTTCAATAAAAAAAAATTCCCAAAATTAAAAAAAATTAAAAACTTAAAAAAAAAAATTTGTCTAGATTCACCAAACTACCAAAGGGTGTCCATGGGCAAAAAAGGAAGGGATGTGATGATAAAGAATAAAAACCCTAATCTATACCCTCATCATAAGATATAAACATTTGATGAATCGAGGAACACTTATATTCTGTTTTTAATGCATTGAACTTATTTTTACTCACTGGGAAAATGAATAAAACGCTTCTAAAGGAAAGATGATTTAAAATAAACAGAATTATTAAATTAAGAAGTTATTTTTTATAATAAATAAAAATATGTATTTCAGTAGTTTTAGTATAAAACAACTTTTAAAGAAGAAATTCTCAAGGGACGTTCACAAGTTTAATAGTTACTGTACGGTTCAGCTAACAGATATCCTTGACATATTCTTTCTTTTGAGATATAATCGACATATAACATTACATTAGTTTTAAGTGTACAGCACAAATAATTGATATATGTATGTACTACAAAATGATTACCACAATAAAAAGTTTAGTTACCATCCATCACCACACACACCTTACAATTTTTTTTCTTGTGATAAGAATTTCAAGATCTACTCTCTTATCAACTTTCAAATACACAATACAGTATTTTTAACTAGAGTCACCATACTGTGCGTTAAATCTCCAGAATTTATTTTTGTAGCTTTTGACCACCTTCATCCATCTACCCCACCCCCAACACCCTGCCCCTGTAATCACCAATCTGTTCTCTGTATCTTTGAGTTCAGGTGGGGGTTTTTTTCTTTCTTTTTTTTTTAGATTCCACATATAAGTGAGATCACACAGTATTTGTCCCCCTCTGTCTGACTTATTTCACTTCGCATAATGCCCTCAAGGTTTACCCATGTTGTCACAAATGACAGGATTTCCTTCGTTTTTATGGCTGAATAATATTCATATATATATATATATCCCATCTTCTTTATTTATGTGTCAGTAGACATTTAGGTTGTTTCTGTGTCTTGGCTATTGTCAAAAATGCTACAAAGAACATGGGGGTGCAGATATCTCTTGGAGATACTGATTTCATTTCCTTTGGATATATTCCCATAAGTGGAATTGCTAGATCATATGGCAGTTCTGTTTTTAATTTTGGGGGGAACCTCCATACTGTTTTCCATAGTGGCTGCATCAATTTACATTCGCACCAACAGTGCACAAGGGTTCTCTTTTCTCCACCTCATCACCAACAGTTATTATTTCTTGTCTTTATGATAACAGCCATTCTAACAGGTTTGAGATATCTTACTGTGGTTTTGATCTGCATTTCCCTGATAATTAGTGATGTTGAGCACCATTTCAATGTATTCTTGATAATGATGAAACTTCTCCAACTTTCTTCCAGAAAGACTCATCTTTGAGCCACTAAGCCCCTGGGGTTTGCAAAGTAAGGACACTAGGCAGGTAGGATTACAAAACATATCACACTCCAACTTCTACCAGGTGTCTCCATAGTTACAACCTACCAATTGAAGGTTCACCTCATCTTATTTCTATAACAGCTCTGTGAGAATATGCACATACCCTCCAGAAGAAGTAACAGAGTAATCATTAACACGCTTACCATGAGTTGCTTTAATCAGCCAACCATTAATACCCACAACACTCCAATAAAAAAAGGGAGCTCTGGAAGAGGGCAGGCCTGGATGGAGTCAGAAGGCCCGTGAACAACATCTAAGGGCTGGGTCAGTGGAAAAAGGTTCAGAGAAGGTGCAAAAGTCCAATTTTGCATGAACCTTGATGGCAGCCAGAAGGTCCCAGCTGCACTGTAAAGATTGCTCTGGAAGACTAAACACCACAGCTTTTCTTTCACACAAATTACTTCTCAGTCTCCCCCACCAAAAGGAAAATAATGGGAAAGAATGGTCCTTGCGCCCCTGCTCTGTTGTTCCTTCTCCTGTTTCCCCTCTCTCTCACCCTCTCCCTGTTTATGCTAAAACTGAAGACTTCAAGCCCAAGATCTGCCTTCTTTAATCCACAAGCACATGTCACATCTCTTTCAGGAAATTAACAAAACCCCCTAACACAGTAAATATAAACCTAAAATCCTTCAAGAAGTCCACACACCCCACCCTGCCCACCAGAATATTTCCTGGAAATCTGTCTCTTTTCAGACACAAATCCATCAGACAACCAACAACAACGAAATGAGATTTGAAGGAAAGTGAGTAAGACATTTCCCTGAAGTCCAGGTAGCCCAGAGAAGCAGAAAGAACACTGAGTCTGGGGCCGTGGTGTAATCCTGGGAAAGTCATCTCCCCCACCATCCTTGAATGAATTTTGTCAATTATCAGGCAACAGAAGTGGACTAGATGGTCCCATAAGGCATCTTCCAGCTCTAAAATTCTGTAAAGGTCTATGTTACCACAACAGCCATCCATGGTTACAAGGGAGAGGGAAGAACCGAAGGAAGCCACTTACCTCTAAAAATGATTTCTAAGTCAGGAAATGCTGCAAAGAGACCATTTCAGCTTGAAGGTCTGCATGCTCTTAGTGTTCATTTAAAAAGTTCGGGGGCTTCCCTGGTGGCGCAGTGGTTGAGAGTCTGCCTGCCAGTGCGGGGGACACGGGTTCGAGCCCTGGTCTGGGAAGATCCCACATGCCGCGGAGCAACTAGGCCCGTGAGCCACAACTACTGAGCCTGCGCGTCTGGAGCCTGTGCTCCGCAACAAGAGAGGCCGCGATAGTGAGAGGCCCGCGCACCGCGATGAAGAGTGGCCCCCGCTTGCCGTAACTAGAGAAAGCCCTCGCACAGAAACGAAGACCCAACACAGCCAAAAATGAATAAATAAATAAATTAAAAATAAAGGAATTACTTTAAAAAAAAAAAAAAAGTCCCATTCCTTACATTTGTGTTCCATTACAACCACAACCTGTGCAATGTCTAACAGAAAATCTTCCCATAAACACTAGCAACATGGAAATTATGTGGTTGCAATGTGAGAAGTTTGTCTCAAAATAATCTGGATATTTGCAATTCACATGCACGATAAATGATTTCGAAAGCCACGAAGCTTGTCAGGCCTGGCAGAAGCTATAGAAAATGTTAGGATAACCATACCTAACAGCAGCAAGAAATCAGGTGCCGAGAAAAGACAGCGACTAAAAAAATTTAGGGGACCATACTACTTCCGGGATTGCCAAAGAGTAATATTGTGTCGCATCTTCTATCCTGTCAATAAATTTTTTCAACAAAATGATTTCCAAAGTAAATCTCTCATTAAGTATTTATCAATTTTTACCAAAGTAATAAAAGCACATCGTTTTTTAAATCAGATAGGACTACAACAAAATGCAGTAGTCCTGCTTCAGTCTTGCTTTCAAGAGGCTGCCCCCTTTCATCTGTTATCTATTCTGACATTCATTTATACATTTCTAAATACTAAGTTTACACTGCTCTTTTCTGATTGTCAGACATTATTTACAGAATGTTTATTATAGTGAATAAGAACTTAACTCTCTTATATTCAATCTCTCAGATTCTGATATCATACTTTTAACTTCCAAGATGATCTCTTATTCTCTGAATCTGATTTTTTATAGCATTTTCTTGTTTTCAAAGATGCCATTATTTTCCCACATCTCTGATAGATATAATATTATGTACCGTTTTTCTCTGTTTCCCCTAAGTTCCTTTTTCCTGTTGTTTGGGTGTGGCCTTAATGACAGAGGCTTTCTCCCAACATCTGACTCCTGGCTGCCCCTCACATTTCAAAAGAGGCAGTCAAATACCCAAGTTCTATGAGCTTGGGTGTCACCTGCCAACTGCTGAGCTCAAAGTAGGTCATCAAATTCCATGCTGTGACTATACTATACTCCCAAGAAAAGCATCCTCTGATTGGGGCTAGGGTGAGCTTCAGGAATTCTGATGTCCCTTCATCTTCCTGCTGTCAGACCAGAACCTCACCATCCCCCCTGGGACAGGGATCCCAAGGCAGAGTTCAATTTGTCCAGAGAATGTATAAATCTCTGTTCTCCTGTGCAGGAGGGGATGAAGGGGAAGGATCTGGGAGTCAAAGTACACAGTTTACAGTTTTTAGCTCCAAACTTGTTCCACTTGCCCTGACCCAACCTCAGACTGTGCTGGTGACTCTTAAGTCAGGGTGCTTTCCAAGTCTGGGAGGTGCTTCAGGAGGCCTCTGGCTGCCACCCCCTGCTCTGGTCCCCTCAGCAGTCACCACTCTACCATCATCCTCCAACACGTGATGCCTCCGCCACACACAGCGACCTTGTCTCCACTTCCCCTTGGCCACCTAAGTTTATTCATGTTTTGTCTTTTGTGGTAACTCTAGTGCTATTACTGCAGTAGCAATGATAAATACATATGTACTCTTTCACTTCTAACTATAAGTTCTGCTCTCTTCAATTTATCCTTAGGAAGACTCCTAAAATGGTCTTATTACCATGAGCTGGGCACTGGTTGCACATGGCAGTAGGGTGCAGGAAAGACCTGTCTCTTGCAATCTTGAATTCCAAAATACAATCTTGCCGAATATGTTAAAGTCAAACCACACGTTGTGCAGTAGTATCTGTAACATCAGATGTAACTGTCAGTTAATTATTCTTTTCATGATTGGGCCCAATTTGGAATTGGAATTCAATATTTAAATACAATACAGTAACTTCATATGTAATGAAATTTTATAGTTATAGTATAAAATTACTTTTTACTTAATCTTCAAATGTGAAATTTTACTTTACACTTAGTAATTCAATCCAGCCAAATTACAGCTGCTATTTGGGGACCTCAGTGCAAACTGACTGTGTGTATTGAAAATACTAAATTGCCTTAAAACTTCTTGTAAAATTCAAATGAATTTTATCTCTGAAAATGTATGCTAAAATAAACACAGAAACTCAAAGTTCATATTTATTAAAGAAAAAAATCTATAACTGTACTAAGTATATCATTAATAATGAAAGAAAAAACACCCAATGTAGATGTTCCTATAACCCAAATGCTCAGGGCCTCACAGAACTGCAAATATGCTTTAAAACACAGAAGGCAATTCCCGTAATAGTAACATGCTGAAATACAGAAATAATTACTCAGTAATTTCCTTTGGACTAGAAAGAACTTCTCAGCCGGATGTCGATATTTCCCTACAAAACCCAGTGAAACTGACTGTGGCTACCTAAGGAGGATAGAAACTTCTCAAGCTAAGAAAGGTAAGGTTTTCCAGCATATTCATAAAATTGCAAACTTCTGCCTAAAACACTTGGTTTAGAAGCTCACGTACAGCCAGTCTGATTAAGCCACTGGAAGTCGTGGAAGCTCATAGAAAATATTTTACCAACGTTGTGAAATATCTCTAATGTATCACAAAAAGATACTAAGTGATGAAAGAAAGCAAGAAATGTAATAACCTGTTCTTTCCTTTATTTCCTTTAAACCTTTATGGTTCTGAGATAGCGGAAGTTAAAAATTAAAGTAACTTATTGACTTCAAACTTTAAAGCAAAGTAAGTATTAATGTTGTGCTCTGTGGATTCTGATCCAGGAATATTTAATACCCCCTAACATTCAAAACAGTGTATCTCAAAAATGTATTTCCTTGCTCTTTTCTATCACATCATTAGAGCGGGATGATCTTTCTGCTCTCATTCAAACAATAATAATTGTGTCAATTATAATAATCAATTACTCTTGATAAGAGGAATGGAGATGAATGATTCTAAAATATTTACAAATATTTACAGTATTTAATCCACAATTTACCTGGTGGTTATGACAATTTAATGGCCTACTGAAGTAAGTATAATCAATCCAATCACCAAATTTAAAAATTACTAAGGTTCCTTCTTTCCATCTTTGTTCCGTAAATGTGGGAATTAGTCCTTGAGTTCCTAGGCAAGCCAAAATAGTGCCACTCTCTACATATTAGCAGAATTTACCTTCTAAAAAAGTCAAAATCAAATACTCCCTACACATCTTCCTACATCCTAAACCTAAGGTATTCTACTTGTTAATCCTTTATACAGGTATTCAGTCCCTATGTGTCAAGCATCCTTCAAGACAGTGACATAAAATGGTCCATGAAATCCTGTTTCTTTTTCTCCAGCACCAAGATATCAGTCTCATTTAATGAGTTCCTGTGTGGAAAACATTTCCAAGTTAGCTTCTTTAATTTCCAATACCTAATAAGGAAAGATAAAAGCCCTACGTGATGAGTCACAGCAATCAGTCTGGTGGTTGAAATAAATTCCTGGACCACAAAGTTACCTGCAGGGCCACTGTGAAAGGCCACTCACAGACTTCTGGGGATTAGCTGATAACAGGTTCCCAGGTGAGGAACAGTAAATCCAGTGGACACACTTGCTGCATGCTCACTAATGCAGGACGAAATGCAGGGAGTCACAAAGATGTTTGTCACATAAACATCCAGACAACTAAACTCTCTACTTAACAAACAGAAACAGCCAAATCCCAAACAAAGGCCCATACATGCTATGAAACACAAACAAGGTTCCATTTTTTAAATTACAGTTGACCCCTGAAAAAGGTTAATCCAAGTATAAGTTACAGCTGCCCTGCCATGTCCATGGTTCCTCTGCATCTGGGGATTCAACCAACCATCCAGTCGTGTAGCACTGCAGTATTTTCTATTAGAAATATCCATTTATAACTAGCCCCACACAGTTCAAACCAGCACTGTCCAAAGGTCAACTGTATATTGTTCTTAGATTTTCTTGTAGTAAGATAATTTTGGACTTCTTTACTATGATTATCATTTGTTTGGTGTTAAGGACTAAGCACTGAGAAGTACTACAGAGTAGTGATTTAGACTGTGGCACAGCTACTTGGGTTTAGATTCTAGCTCTGCCACTCACTACCTGTGCTATGTTGGGTAAATTACTTATCCTCTCTGTGCCTTGGTTTCCTCACTGTAAAATGGGAATAATAACAGAAGTGCCACTTTCATAATGCTGTTTTGAGAATTAAATAAATTCATGTGTGTGTGTCCATATGTATATACACATATATGTGTGTACAAACACATATACACACATATGGGTGTTTGCGTAAATAAATAATATTAAAACAGTTAAACAGCAGCTGGCATAGGAAGCAGGCAAAAACCATTAAGCTACTCTCCTTGTTACTGCAATGCTTCTTATACACCAAACTTTTCACATGGTATTTCAGATTAAAGTTAGGCAAACACTAAACATGGGCAAATGTATTTAATACAATGAGACAGAGATTAATTAAAATTATCAGCTGACTCCAAACATCTGTGCCCATACAGCCGTCCATACACGGTAAGCTTATTTGAGTGCTTTCAACCAGCACCTTCCCCTGCTCCATCCCCATCAGCAGAAAAAGGCCATAAGAGAATATGGTAAACAAAGCACAAGGAGTTGAGAAAGTACTCAACAGATTTTAAAAAGCTGACTCGGGTGAATGTTCCCAGTAGTAAATGAGGCTTACGCGAGTCCATCATCAACCTGAATGCTAATATTTCACACCCAGACTGAAAGGAAGGGCTGAAAAATAGAGTGAGTGGCACTAATTGTTTTGATTAATGTTTTTACACTAATTCGTTTTGATTAATATTTTTGTCTCAGTAATCCTACCTATGAGAAACTGTCCTTGGCTCCAGAAAGCCCCCTGTCGCCTTAGTTTATATACTTCCTTGCTGTCCTGCTTCTCCCCTTACTCCCCACATTGTGAAACCCAACCAGAATGTCACATTGTGTGAGCATCAGGCATGTGCCAACCAACATAGCGGCCGGAACCTTGGGTGGGAGTCCATTCAGCCAGACCTGGTAACTTGGACCAAGAGAGGTAGCTGCTGTCTCACTCAACAGCCTGCAGCACATGAAGAGCAACGATGCAAGGGGGAAAAGGAGGATGGGAATGAAGGCAGAAAATAACAAGTATAATAATCACAACAGGAAAAGCAAGAGCCTCCAACAGTATTCACTGAACACCCTTAACTCATTTAATCCTCACGGCAACTCTACAAATCTATTAAAATTTAGTAGAATCATTCTTTCCCTTCCACTTAGTCCCCGGATTTCACATTTTTTAAATGTAAAATTTTACATAACTTGGGACAAAAACTGAAGGCAAATACAACGCCTCAAATAAATCTCATGGAAAATAAAACTCTACAGGAAAACCTACCAGACTCCCTTATTTACAGAAATGATGACGAGAAAACAAGAAGCAGAAGGATACTAGGGAACCAAGTTACTCTTGAGAACAATCATCTTAATCTCAAGGACCAAGTGAATGTCTCATAAAACAAACAATTGAAAGCATTTTATCAACAAATCCTTAAGTATCAAGGAAGAGAACACGTAGGTACAGAAACTCTGGCATACCCAAAACCAGCACTCCCAAGGAAAAGACCTTATGGACAGAAACACTACCTTGGGCCATGACATTATATGGGTGAAAGGCATGTGGCTTAACTTAGAAAACTACAAAAGAATAATGAGAAAAAAAAAGCCTAATTGAATATTATACAAATCCACTTTCATTCAAAAAAATATCAAGCAAGTTTGTCTTTTCACTATTTTTTCAGTAGAGGTGATACAGGAATTAAACTGAGCAACCATGCAGTTCTTGCTATCTTCTAAATAAACCTAAAGGGGTAAGAAAGAAGGAATATAATGAAGGAAGATTATTCCTCAAAGAACTGGGAGTGCCAAAGAAGTCCAGGGCACGGCATCATTAGCAAAATTATTGTGCAGCCTCACAACAGTTGCCAAGCATTTTCAGTGTATATCACAGAGTAATAAAATTCTAAAAGCAGAGTACCTAAGCCAAAAATGAAACTTAGAAAAAAAGATAATAGGTCAAAAAAATAGTAAAACATAAAGACTTGAGGTTTGGAAAAAAAAAAAAAAAAATTCCCATCTGGAAGCTATTTCCAGGAAAGGAAGAAAGAACAAAACCCAGAAAGAAAGCTTATGTTAAGAATTACTGACTTTCAGAGCAGAAATGTACACATAACTATGGGAAAAGTAACCATGAGATATGATCAAATATCACAGGGTTTCTTGACAGGAAAGTCTGAGGACCACTTTTTTAAAAATTAATTTACGAAAAGAAAGGTAAGAGTAGGTGTTATCCTCATATTACAATTTGATAACTGACCAAGATAACAGGATCTTTTACATTTGTTGCTGATTTAAGGCAAATCACCAGAGAACTTCTTCCCATATCTATTTTTTTAAATGACTTTATAAATCTGTACCTGGTTTACAATAAAGGATGTCACAAGTCAGAGTCTATTAGTCCAGAAACCACAAAGAGCTGAGGAGATAGCTTTCTCAGTATCATTCACTGTCCCATTATGAGGTACCAGGGAAAACGTTTTTGGGGGCTCAGGGCCATGGAAAAAAACTGTTTCACATTAGTAAATGTCTTCTTGAAAATTTATGGGTAATATCAACTAACCATTTCTCTCTTTGCATTGCCTAATAGACACTCAAACAAATGTGCATCCAAAGTTTAATAATGGGACAGGGCATTGCCTAATAGACAAACAAATGTGCATCCAAAGTTTAATAATGGGACAGGGCATTGCCTAATAGACAAACAAATGTGCATCCAAAGTTTAATAATGGGACAGGGCATTTTATTATTTTTTGCATTTTATGCAAGCAGAATGTCTGTGTACTAACTCCTCTTGGCTTTATCTTACTAATCAACTCATTTGTTCTCCTCTCTGCACTTTTGTTGATTTCTTTTTTTCCAAATTCTACTTCATATGTGACTTTCTGTAGGGATCTGGAATCAGATGGGGTATGTCTTTTAAATATTGCATAAAACTTACTGTAAGACCCAACTAATAACTCAGATGTATCCCAGTCTACAAAACAAACAATTATATCTTCCCCATAGAATCAATGTAGGGAGTAAATGAAATAATGTATGTGAAAAGTCCCAGCACATAAGCTGACCTCTCTGCCTCCTTCTCTTTTAGGAAATACTTTCTCAACCTAAAATTAATTTTCCTCATGTTCTCTGGATTTAGCAAGCAATCAATTAGGTCACACATTGCTAGCTTTTACGGTGTAACTAACCAGTTACAATTCTAAAAGGTTAATGTATATCCAGATACTTCCCGTAAAAAAAATTGACTTTGGCTAAGACTCCTGGACCCTTACATTACATGAAGTAAAAGTTTAACAAATTACGTGGAATTTTAAATGAGGGTCGTGTAAATGAAGACACTGTAACAAAGGGATCGGTATATTAATATATTTTTGCAGACCTTCTAATTTTTGACGTTTTCTTTTAACATAACTGCATTTCCCCAGTCAGTGGTACACCAATGAGCCCACTGTAACCCAATCTACAGGAGTGAGAGCTATGAGGTTGGTCAAAGCCAACAATTGACACTTTCTCCAAATAATAATCAATATCGCTCTACCATTTTTAATACAATAATGAAAGAGTAGCGAAAGATGAAACACTGGGGAAAACAGATGCTGTAATCCCAAAGCTGCATCTTCCATTCGGGAGGAGGGAGTGGGCAGAAAATAGCCCTGACCAGGAAGCCAGGGAGCCAGGAGTCACAAACTCTTAAGCAGCACCCAGGGCCACGGCACTCGCATCTGTCAAATGGTAGTCACATCTATTCTCTGGATCATCATAAAACAATTCCTAGGATTCTAACATGGACAAAGTGCTTTTCAGGCAGATCCCTACTAATGCCAAGCTGCCACATTCAGGTATGAAGTCTGTACAGTGCATGAAGGCACCGGGCCAGGGGGCAGAGAGGCTGAAACCCAGCCAGCCCAGGGACTCTGAGGAGAAGGAACACCTTTTTCTTTGCACAAAGGCACAGCCCACTAAAAGTAAGTGTGTCCAGCAGACCGTGTGCATCTCTCCAGAGGGGAGGCCTTTGTCTGACTGCCCACCTAGAGGGACCGCTTTGACCTAACATTCATAAAGACAAAACATCACCAAGCAGCAACCCTAACAGACCCAAAGAACTCACCGCCTCTCCGATACCTCCTCCTGCAGCGCCCATGGCAACTGCTATGGGAACAAGAGTCCGGAGCTGGGCCCTGGCCAAGTAGTGTCGGAATCTCAGCCCATTTCCCCTTCCCCGACCTCTTCTATCACACCAAACACCCAAACCTTCCCCTCTCTGCCCTGCATTTACCCACGTCCCGCCCACACTCCCATCAGCCCTGGAAGAGTGCCCTGACCCACTGCCCCTGCCAGGCTTGGAGAAGGAGCCATAACGATTCAGCTACAACAAGCCCAGTGCCCCGACCCTGCTCCCTGCCCTGCTGGGTGAACTAAGAGGCATTTTATCAAGAAACAATGTTATAAAGGATGATTACCTCTAATGGCGCTGTTAGTGCTGTCCTGTCTTTCAGCTACCATGAAATGTGACATAAGATTCTGCGGGCCAACTTATAGTTTAGACTTTCAAACAAGCAAATCAGAAACTTTTCACAGCACAGTAAGTGCCCAGACCAGGGATCCGAGCCCCTCCTCTTGATCTCAAGCAAGTCACTCAGCCTCACTAAACCTGTTTCCTTATCTGTAAAAAGAAAGAAAGAATGAGAGACGGAGACAGAGGAAGGAGGGAGCGGGCAGGGGAAAGAAAGAGAGAGGGAGAAAGAGAAAGAAGAAAGGATAATAAAATACCTTTCTCCCAGCTCTGCTGTGAGCACTACAAAACACAGTACGTGGGAGTGTCTGGCACAGAGTAAACACAGAAAATAGTGACCATCAGAGGTGCACAATCCCTCACCCACGAGGCCCGCATCCAAAAAGCTCTGAAAACCAAAGGTTTTCTCATAACCCATCTGGCAGCAAAACACAACCTGAACTGACCTGAGGCTATTTACAACCTCATTTGTGTTCCATTTGTGTGAATATTCATACATGTTAATGCAGAAGTATTAATCTATTTAATTACAGGGTGCTGTCCCAAACTCCCCCAGAGACGTTACATCATATATGGTATATGTCCCAGAAGCTCTCTGAAACCAAAAAAAATCATTAATTCTGAAACACATCTGGTTCCAAGGGTTTTGGATAAGGGATTGAGGGTGTATCATAACCCATCCCTAAACTGAAGGAGATGGTGGTTTGTTGAATCAACCCAAGAGCAGTTTCATATGCTGGATTTCAACTTCGTTTCCCATCAGCAAGTTGTCACAGGCTGTCAGCACAGCAGGGGCTCAGCCCTGGGGCAGGGCAGGATTCGGGTCCTGGGTCTAAGCTGGCCAGGCACAGGGTCAGAGGCTGAAAAGCTGAAGGGGTGAGCAGAGAGGGGATTCGGAAATCAAGCCTGCTGCATACCTCACTTGCCCTCAGAGGACACAAGCCACCAAGCACATTCTTACAACTTGTTTAGTCACTTTTTTTTCTAAATTTTCAAAGTGAATCTAGTTTTCATTCCCAACACTGGCTCCCTCCAGTCTGGGCAAACTGCCATGGAATCACAAGGGCCACTCAAAGGGGTTTTTTTTTAAGCTGTTGAAAACATTAAGCTAAATAAGTGAATATTCTCCAGCCTCCTTCACTGGGTCCTTCCCCACACTTAACCATCCATTAAAATGACACTCCATTCATTCCAAAGATACTCCACTCTTAGTGGATTAAATATATAATACGCATACTATAAATGATAAATATGAGTAAAATGAAGCATAAAAATGAGCAGTAGACGGGGAAAGTGGAGAACTTTAAGGACGAAATCAAGTTAATGTTTCCCTTTATAGTACCGCCCTCTGACCTAGACAAGAAGGGCCCTGCCTTCAACACTGCCCTTTTGGGGGGCTCTATTCTGGCCTCTTCCTGTCCCATTCCTCCCCATGGGATGGAGAGAACAAAGGGCCAAGGAGACATGTGCACCCAGAGCCCATGCAACCTCTACTGCCCAAATGAGCCCTCAGCTCACTTCCCAAGGGTGAGCCACACCACAGTTTGCAAGTGGGAGAGAGACCATGGAGGTTTGGCCAGGGTGACCACCAAGTTGTGCACAAGGCCCTTCTCAGTGCAAAATGGAACAGACATGGGAAAACAAGGGGAAAGGCTAGCTTTCCCGGCCACCATGTTCTGGCATAGAACTCTTAGGAGGTAGAGAACTCTAAATTCAAAACTAGCCCACCAAGTTGTTATAAAAGTATACTTGGCATTATCCAATTCTACCCTTCTTCTTTTTGATATCAGACACCCAGCCCTCTCCCTGTTCTCCTGCAATTTTTAGCTCAGCACATGGCCACCCACCACAAATCACAGTTTTCAACCTCCCCTGCCACTGGAAGAGACCACATGACCAAGCTGCAGCCAATGGGACGGCAAAAGGAATCTTGGATGCGATCTCTGGGTCACATCCTTCAAAAAGGAAATTGCTTATGTTTTACTCCTTCTCTTTCCCCTTTCCTTGGACTAGAACTTGGACAGAGTGTTGAGGGGCAGCCACAAGCAAGAAGATGAGACGGCACTGCAGGACGACAGAACAACAAGAAAGAAGGAACCAGGATCCCTGAGAGACCAAATGGAGCAGAGACACCAAGGCACCTACCAACTCTGAGCTGTAAGGTGAGGGGGAAAAAAGCTTTGCTCTTGTTTCAGCCACTGAATTTGGGGTTTCTTTGGTTTAGCCTCTTTCTAAGTAACATATCTGCAAATGATCTAAATAAACTGGTTATAAATTAGAGACTTGTATATAAGTCAACTACAGTGATCTCAGACAAAAGACTATAGGACCAAGCCTTAGCAAGAAAAAAAAAATGCAGAAAGGGAGGAGGGATTTTGTATGCATGCAGAATTATTTTTTTCAAAAATCCTACCAGAAAAATGTATAAAATATAAAGTTAAACACACAAGAAAAAATAAATAAAAGAGCTCCAAATGAGAATTAATCATAGCACATCAAAAAGTCTATAGAATGACCTGAAAATGCTCAGTCTATCCTAGAATGTTTTCTTATTGAATATAAAAAAGCAAAATTTTAGATATACTTAAAAAATAAAGACATAAATTTTGCTCGTGTGATATGATTAAAGCTATTGTTACACGTTATTTAAAAAGATTGGAAAGAATACAACCACAACTATAATAAGTACTCGTATGGTAGTAATAGCTAACATTTATTGAGTGCTTCTATGTACCAAAGTACTTTTACATATATTAATTTAATTTTTACAACAAAAGGAGGAAGGAGGTACTATTACTATGCCCACTTTTTTGATAAGGAAACTGAGGCACAGAGCAGCTAAGCAATTTGTCCAGGTTTACACAGCCAATGGGTGGCCATGTTTAGACTCAAGACTACGTCTTCTGATACGGTTTTGAACCACTCCCTATAGTGTCACTACAAGAGAGTGCTGATAAAATGTTTAAATACAGTAGGATTTTCTTATTCTGCTTTTCAAATATTGTATGAAATAATATCATGCTATATTTGATCCCTAACCCAATTGAGAGATAAAATGCTTATCCCAAATGCTATCATATAATCCTTTCTATAATCCTAACAACAATATTGCTTGTACGAATCCATGTGTATAGAATATTTGGGACAGTCTCAAGATCAATGCAAACAAAACTGAAATTATAGCAATGAGGAAGAAGGTAACAAAACACAACCCTTCCCTAACACAGCTTTGACAATTAAACGCTAACAATTTGGTTCTCTGGAGCTTCTAAAGCCATCAGTGTTAGATCATCTAGCCCACACTCCTTACCCTACAAACAAATCAATTAACTGTACAGAGAAACTGACTAATTATTTCAAGGTCACAAACCTGGTTATTTGAAGAACAAAAATAGAACCTAACTCTCTGAGACTAAGGTAAGTTCTTTCTCTTTAATAGGGTGTCCAGGTTTTCTACAATTGATCAACTAAAGCAGTGATTTTAATTTAGGCTCCAAAAACCATGAAGGACCCTCAGGGGCCTGAGGTGGGCTTCCGGCCACTCCCATCCCTTAAAAACTACCCCGTTTGTCAGCCTGTGTTAAAGAGAACAGCAATGCATTGTCGCATTCCTAAAATGGGCCTCCAGCTAAGACTTGTTTTCAGAAAGACTTCTAAGGCAAAAGAAAGGAAAGAAGGAAGAAAGAAAAGAGAAGAAGGGAGGGAGGGAAGGAGGAATAAAAGCAGGGAGGAAGGGAAGAAAGGGAAGGAGGAAGGAAGGGAGAGAGGGAGGAAAGACAGCAAAGCAAAGTATTAGCATCCTTACCGTCAAGAGCCCTATACCTGGGTCCTTTTGGAGTGCTTAATCTGAAGATAGCTTCCTACTGCCAGAATTCATCTCATAGAAAAATTATCACCATCATTTCATTAAATTGTCATTTTTGTGCCAAATAAAAAGTTAACATAGTCTCCGAATAAAGGACAATCTTGGAAAACAAAAGGCAGTTGACAACCTTACACTGACATGTATCTACATTATATTGGCCTTAGTCTTCTCATTTCATGTCTGAGTGTTGAAAAGATCAAGTGGTCTGTCAACCAGCATTTGGGAAACGGTCATAGGCTAACACGGAGCTAATCAATCAGTAAAATAAAGATATAATAAAGATGAAACTGGTATTTGTTTCAGGGATTACACGTTTATTGAAAGCAACAAAAAACATATATTTATTGAACACATACCATGTGTCAGGTACTGTTCTAGATACTAGCAATTCAATTCATACAAAAGACCTGCCCTCATGGAGTTTACATTCTAGTGGAAAGAGGCAAACATCAGCAACCAAACAAGTAAATTGTAGAGTATGCTAGTGGGTGAGAAGTGTTATGGGAAAAAATTAAGCCGGGTAAAGTGGGTGGAGAGTGCTGAAGAAAGGAGGGTTTACACTTTTAATCAGGTGGTCACCCATACGATTACCCAAGGGAAGAGTGCTCCAGGCAGGGGCCACCAGGGCAGAGGCCCTGAACTGGGAGGGCTGGCTCTGTACAAGGAGCAAGAGGGCAAGGGGAGATAACTCCAGATCACCCAGGGCCTGTGGGTCACTGTCAGGTCTTTAGCTTTTATTATAAGTAAAATGGGAAGTGGCTGCAGAATTGTGGACCTAGAATGACAAAATCTACTTCTGTTTTTAATAGGCTCACTCTGCTGCTGGTTCAGACCAGCCTTAGTGGGACAAGGCGGAAGTGGGGAGACCAGTGAGGAGGTGAGTGCAGAAATTCAGGCAAGTGTACAGTGGCCTAGACCACAGCAGTGGCAGTGGAGATGGTAAAATACGACAGGATTCTGCATAAACAGTATTTGGAAAATAGAGCCAACAGGATTTGCTGAGGGACTGGATGGGGTTATAAGAGAAAGAAAGGACTGCAAGGATGACTCCAAAATTTTCAACCTTCAACCTGAGCAACTGGAAGAATCAGACTGCCTTTAGGAGAGATGGGCAAGACTGTGGGATCAGGTTTGGCTTGTGGGGGGAGATCAGGAGTTCAGATTTGAACATACAAGTGGAGATGCCAAGCGGGCAGTTGGATATACAAGTATGCAGCTCAGGGGGAGAGGTCTGGGCCAGAGATAGAAATGCGAGTCCAGTGTTCAGATGGCACTTAAGACCATGAAACTGGGGAGATGACAAAGAGAGCAAGTGGTGATAACGAAGAGGTCCAAGGACTATACCCTGGATCCTCCAATGTTGGGAAGAAGAATCAGCAAAGAAGAATGAGAGGGAAACTGGGAGAGTATAGTATATCCCGGAAGCCAAGTCAAGGAAGTGTTTCATGGAGGTATGAATGATGAACTGTGTTGACACTACTGAGAGATCAAGCAAAATGAGGACTGGGAAGTGACCCCTGGATTTAGCAATAGGGAAGTCTCTAGTAACTTTGCTAAGAGCAATTTTAGTTGAATGGTAGGGGCTATGCCCTTAAGTGCCATTAAAGTGGTTTCAAGAGAGAATGAAAGGAGAGGAATTGCAACTGTGTATATAAAACTCTTCTGAGGAAGTCTTTCATAAAGGGGAACAGAGAAATGAGGTGACATTTGGAAAGAGGTGGGAGAATAAAAATAATAGTTGGTATGCTGATGGAAAAAATCCACTAGAGAGGAAAATAGTAGGGATGCAGAAGGGAGAGGAAGGATGTCCTCGAGTGAGCAAGAGAGGATGGGATACCATTACATGGTTGGGGTGGCCTTGGGTGGGTGCCGGTTAGAGGTAGATGTGGTGTCAGACCTTGTGGATTCCTCTTCAGTTGACTTCAATTTTCTTAGGACAAGAGTAGGTAAAGTCATGAGCTAAGAGTCAGAATAGGGAGGAAGGGGTGAATGTTTCAGGAAAGAGGAGATGGTATGAAATAATCATGTAGAACAGTGGGAGATGGTTGCCAAGTAGCATTAAGGTCTCACGTGTGATCATAAATTACACTGAGGCAAGGAAGGAAGGATGTGTTTTTCTCCAGTCATGTTCCTCTGCATGGGGGCTGGTACAGAATAGGTGTAGAGTTAGATTTAACCAGGGGTGGAGTCTGACAGAGATGTGATGAAGCAAAGACAGCAAGGGAATTGAAGGCATGAGAAAGGAGTGATTTCGATTGACCATGTAATCTCAGTAAAGGGCAAAGAGACGACACAAAGGGATGGGCAGAGCATAATGGTAGTGGGATGGATAGATTACAGGCCCTGCTGGAGCAGAGACTGCTAAACTTATGATAAAGAGAGAGTGAGCTAGGGAATTCCCTAGTGGTCCAGTGGTTAGGACTCTGCGCTTCCACTGCAGGGGTCCTGGGTTCAATCCCTGGTCCGGGAACTAAGATGCTACAAGCCATGTGGCACAGCAAAAAAAAAAAAAAAAAAGAGGGAGAGAGCTAGAAATATAAGATGCTTTGGGCAGAAAGTGTGACACTTGAAATTCAGATTATGGAGGAGTTGCAGTCCTAAATGATGATATGGTTTGGCCAGGACATAGGCACTGAAGTGGACGACAAGAACACTAGAAAGAGAAGCTCAAAAACTGAGAGAGTAGAGTGTTGGAAGAATCATCTATGTTTACATTAAAATCACTAAAACAAGAGTAACTTTTTTTTAACTGAAGTATAGTTGATTTATAATATCATGTTAGTTTCAGGTATACAGCACAGTGATTCAGTTATACGTGTGTGTGTGTGTGTGTTTGTGTGTGTGTGTGTATACACACACACACATATATTCTTTTTCTGATTCTTTTCCCTTACAGGTTATTACAAAATATTGAGTATAGTTCCCTGTGCTATATAGTAGGTCCTTGTTGGTCATCTATTTTATATATAGTAGTGTATATATGTTAATCCTAACCTTCTAATTTATCCCTCCCCCACCCTTCCCCTTTGGTAACCAAAAGTTTGTTTTAAAAGAGTAACTTTTAGAGAGAGTGACAGTGAATCAAGAGCTAAAATCACCGAGAAATGAGAGGGAGTGATGGGTGCCCTGCCAACAATGAGATTTAGTGGGTGATGCAATTCAATGACATGAGACTTAAGCTGGGAGGTCTGGTCAGGATGTGACATGGAAGCAAAGGGGACACGACCTGACCTCTCCAGGAATAAGAGAGGGTGGGAGAAAGGAGGTACCAGAAAGATCATCAGGAAGTGGGGTCCTCTGGTGAGGACCACTACTCTTACTCCATGAGTATGGCAGAGACTGTTTGGCTTGTTTTCAAATGACAAATGTATCAACATTTTTGAAAAATGTTTGATGTTAGAAAAAATAAAGCACTGTGATCCCACTCCACCTGAGCTTGAGCACAAGTTTCACTAATTAAAAAAAAAATTCTGGGGGCTTCCCTGGTGGCGCAGTGGTTGAGAATCTGCCTGTCAATGCAGGGGACACGGGTTCGAGCCCTGGTCTGGGAAGATCCCACATGCCGCGGAGCAACTAGGCCCGTGAGCCACAATTACTGAGCCTGCGCGTCTGGAGCCTGTGCTCCGCAACAAGAGAGGCCGCGATAGTGAGAGGCCCGCGCACCGCGATGAAGAGTGGCCCCCGCTTGCCACAACTAGAGAAAGCCCTGGCGCAGAAACGAAGACCCAACACAGCCATAAATAAATAAATTAAAAAAAAAAAAAAGACTTTCCCTCTATTAAAAAAAAAAAAAAATTCTGAACCAGACAGGTAATTAGTCATTTATGTCTGATTATTTGCCACTTTTAGCAACAAAAGGGAAAGATTCATCAACAAATAAAAATTCATTATACGCAAAACTGGGTCAAACATTATCAGAAATTTTGCCCTTCAAACTTTGTGTCTACTCACCCTAATTCTGACAATCAGGTCTTTTGTTTGAATGGCTCTGAGACAACAGAAGCAACATAAGGCCCAGAATTTGAGCTGTGGCAATAGTGTGGGTCCCCAGACGCATGCCAGAATGTCAGATCACCAATTTAATTCCCATCAGAAAAGACTGAAACCCACAAGAGGCAACTCTAATAAGACGCAACTTTTTGGTGACTCGTAGGCCTCCTTTGTGAAAAAAATGAAAACTGTGGTAATTTTCCCCTGAAAATGTGCAGAGGCACATTTGTAAAAATTCTGTACATGTTACAAGCATTTCTTAATAACCCTCTCCACTCCCTCCCCGAGCTAACCAAGTCAGCTAGAATAACATCTGCCACTCGGTTTCCTATGACTCTGGGAGATAAATGCAGTCAATTCCCAAGGGGTAAACTACCAATATCTGCTAAAAATATTAAAAATCAAAAACCACTTCTTATTCCTCAACTTCCACTGCCATAATCTACCATCTCTTGAATTACCCTTTCTCCAGATGCTCATTCTAGGGTCAGTCAAAAATCTCAGAAAGGGCTTCCCTGGTGGCGCAGTGGTTGAGAGTCTGCCTGCCAATGCAGGGGACACGGGTTCGGGCCCTGGTCTGGGAGGATCCCACATGCCGCAGAGCGGCTGGGCCCGTGGGCCACAACTGCTGAGCCTGCGCATCTGGAGCCTGTGCTCCGCAACAAGAGAGGCCATGATGGTGAGGGGCCCGCGCACCGCGATGAAGAGTGGCCCCCACTTGCCGCAACTAGAGAAAGCCCTCACAGAGGCGAGGACCCAACACAGCCAAAAATAAATAAATAAATAAAATTTAAAAATATATGATAAATAAATAAATAAATAAATAAAAAAGAGTAGATATAAAAAATATATATATCTCAGAAAATACAGGGTTTTTCCATTAAAAACCCGAACGAACTTTTTGGCCAATCCAATATGAAGAGAAATAAAACAGTTCTTTATGAAATTTTGAGACATTTTAAGGATATATTTAAGAGCGTTCTACAGATACTGAGGAAAATAGTCAAGATTCCAGCTGCCAGTTTTCAAGGATGTGATCCCAGCCCAGGCCACTCTCTTGGGAGACACAGATAACAGGTAGGTAGATAGACAGATAGATAGATAGATAGGTAGGTAGGTAGGTAGGTAGGTAGGTAGGTAGATAGATAGATAGATAGATAGATAGATAGATAGATGATAGATAGATAGATAGATAGATAGATAGATAGATAGATAGATAGATGATAGATAGATAGATAGAAAGAAAGAATACATCCCCTTACTCATCTCCGTCCCCCCAAAACCTTAACAGAAAGGCTTCACCTGCCAGGTGTTGAAGGCACAAAGCAGAGTTCTTCCCTACCACTCTATCCCATCAAGGCTATCTCCTACCTAAAGCTTTCCAACTCTCCCCTCTTCTCCATCCCAACCACCACTCCTTAGTTCAGGCCAACAATACCCCTCCCCCTTCAACTGTGACGGTCACACAGTGGTCCTCCAGGCCTCTAGCCTTGCCCCATCCACTGCCCCAACCCAAGTCATCTATTCTCCTAAAGAGTAAATCTGATCAGATCAACCATCTGTTTAAAACCTCTCAGAGGCAGCAAAACCTTCTAAAACCAGGAGTGAGAGAGAGGAGGGCATCTCCAATTGCCAGAGAAAAACAAATAGTAAGTATGTGACCAGATATTTGAATTGGGGTTTATGTTATGGGGTGTGTGTTTGTGTGTGCTGGAGGAGTAGTTTGAGAAGTACCTAGAAATTGGAGGATTCTTTTTTTTAATGCTGAGGTTTGAAAAAATATGAAATATTTCAAACCTGCAAATAGACAATAGTAAGATGGCACAACGTACATCATTGTAAGGGATTCTACGGTGCACTACACAGAAGGCAATGCATACATTCGTTCCGCCAGCAGCTGAAAACGCTGGCAGCTGAGGGCTCATAGCTGCGCATCACTCCAGGAATGGCAGCTGGCTGAAGGTAGCTGGCTTGGCCAAACTTTCACCTCATCTCCTTCCCAGGGTCAGCCTAAAGTCAGTATACAGGTCAAAACATGAGTCCCAAGACTAAACACCATGGTCTCACTTGGGGAAACCTCTGAAGAACCATCCCAGCTCCAGGGCTCCCTATGGAATCAGATGGTGCCCCTGTTGTAACTGAACTGCAGTTCAGTTTTTCCCTCCACCCAAACCTTCTTCCCTTGTTTCTTTTAGGAACTGTTCTCAAGGGCACACAAATCTCTGTCTCAAATTCTACTTCCAAGCAACTGAAATTAAGGCAATCATCACTCAGCTTTACAAATCAGCATTATTGCATATTTGCTTCAGATACTATTTTTATTTTCATTGAGGAATTACAGACACAATTGAAGACCCTCCTCTCCCATTATCTCTAGAGAAGTCCACAATCTTTAATTCAGTGTTTATAATTCCATGAACATTTTTGTATTTTTGAATGTATTTATGAATACATAAACACTACATCGTAATTTCTGAGGATATCTGGACTTTATATATGGTACCATTCAATACATTCTGCAGCTTGTTTATACTTAAAATTATTTTTAAGATTTATCAATGTTGATATAATTAGGTCTTTAACATATGCTCTAAAGCAAATGTGTCAAAATATTAATAGCTGATACATTTCAAATGAGGGCACACATATCTGGTATATCATTTCCTCTACGTCAATATTTACTTATATTGACTGCTTCAATATTTTTTAAATAATGTTAAATTTTAAATTTAAAAAAATTCTTTCAGGGTTACTTTTAGAATACAATCCAAACTCCTAACCGTGGCTTACAAGACTCTTCATTAATTGGTCTTAGCTTAACTTTCCAGCCTTTATCTTTACTTCTCACATCCCACTTCAGCCACACTGAGTGATTTGCAGTTCTTACCTCCAAACCTCTGACATGTCAATGATTCCCTCGATCTTAACAGCCCTCCTCACCTCCACCTCCCAACTTTTTCTCTCACTTGTACTCACTCTTCAGATCTTAGTTTAGATATCCATTCTCCCTAGGTGGCTTTCCTGAGGCCCATAGACATCAGCTAACCCTCCCAGGAGCTCACACAGCATCCTGTGCTGTTTCACTTTTTAAAATTCTAACTGCCTGTTCAGTCTGTTTACTTAAAAGCTTGTGCAACTGCCCTCTCTAGGTGAGAGATAACTGACCCCTGGAATTGTGTCTTAGTCACCCTGTACCAGTCCAAGTGCTTGCCATATAGTAGGAGCAAGGCAACAACATGCTATTCAAAATGTCTTTTACGGATAGGATGGATGGATGGATGGCTGGCTGGCTGGATGGATGGACAGATAGACAGACAGATGACAGATAGGTAGATACAGACAAATAAGTCCTTCCCTAACAATCTCCATAACATAAAATAAAGCTGAATCTTAAAGCCATATTCACAGCCTAGAGAGACAATTAAATTGGCCAAATCAAAACCTTAGGAACCACAATGCACAACCCAACAAGGCAGAATTTTCAAATGAGCGCTTCTGTTTCTCCTTAAAGGTCAAGGGAACCACCATTCTGAAATACCAGCTTCTATATTGGAATTTAAAGTTAGCCCACTGAATACAGTTAAGTCCCTACATACGAACAAGTTTCATTCCAAGGGTGCGTTCGTAAGTCCAATTTGTTTGTAAGTCCAACAAAGTTAGGCTAGGTACCCAACTAACACAATTGGCTACATAGTACTGTACTGTAATAGGTTTATAATACTTTTCACACAAATAATACATAAAAAACAAAAAATATAGAAAACATTTTAAATCTTACTGTACAGTACCTTGACAAGTACCGTAGTACAGTACAACAGCTGGCATACAGGGGCTGGCATCAAGTGAATATCCTGGGCTTGAAATAAAGATCCTGTACTACTGTACTCTATACAGTACTGTACAGTAAAGTACACAAAAGCACAACCACTTGTAGAGGATGCACACATGTGACAATGTACACCAGGCACGTGAACTAACTTACATGATTGGACATGTGAACACACATTCGCATCTTTGAAAGTTCACAACTTGAAGGTTCATACGTAGGGGACTTACTGTATTAGGATTTGAAAGATAGAACTCAAAAGAAAAACAACATGATAATAATAACCTCTTCTTTTTTCTACTCTTCAAACCTCCACGGCAGAGCATCACATTAAGAAAAGCATTTGTTACCTGAATAATTATGATTTCTGAGCACCCCCGCTTTATTGACTGAACTCCAATCACCTTTCCACCACTTAATTATTCCCTAAATGGAAGGTATTTCTCAACACCTGTTCTTAATTTATTTTCAATTTGCATTTACTCTATCCTATCTGTTGAAGCTGAAATTAGTATTACAGGATGACATTATCCTCACATGAAACATCCTATTCTTCAATTAAAGTTCCTCTGAAATAGTTTTCCAGGCTCTTTTCACACGTAGATTTTCTTTTAGCTGTCCAAGATTATTATTTTCCCTTTAAGATGAGATTAATATTACCTTTCTTTGCTACCTTTTCAAAGAACTTTTATATTATACTAAATAAATATGAATAATCTTTTTCTTTATTCTCATTTTAATTAACCTACTTTTTTTCTGCAGCATGACCTTTCTTTCAGAATATACATATGGAAAAAATTACAAATGCTATTGAAACAATTCAATTCAGTTACCTACATAAACTGACTAAGAGGCAATACTTTAGAAAAACAGCAGTAGTCAATGTAACTAAGGAGTAAAAAACTACCTTTAAAATGTAGAAATTAATCAAGTTAAGAATATTAATTCTGGGGACTTCCCTAGAGGTCCAGTGGTTAAGACTCCACGCTCCCAACGCAGGGGAGCATGGGTTCGATCCCTGGTCGGGGAACTAAGATCCTGCACGCTGCACGGCACAGCAAAAAAAAGAAAAGAATATTAATTCTGGAGGAAGAGCTAATACCGACAGGGCTGTAACATGACTTATAATTTTTTTAACTGTACATCTGATTGAAAAATATATATATGAATTATAATTTGAAAAGCTATACATCGGATTGAAAAATATAAAACAAATCCCATGAAGTGAAGTTTACGTGGTGGTTTTATACATGTTGTTACTAACTACTAAGGATCTTTCAAATCCTCTCCCCTACTCCTTCTCTACCCGTACCACGCTGGTCCAAGCCCCCACGATCTCTAACCTTAGTTATTTTCACAACTCTTACCTGCTCCCTTCCGCCCTTCAGCTCTGCTCCCTTCTAAATTTATCTTTCATGCTGTCGACTGAGTTATCTTTTTGATAAACAATACTGAGCCCCTTCGACATTAACCCACTTAAAATCCTGTAGTGGCTCCCTACAGGGAAAAGATCAAACCACTTAGCATGCTTCAAAAGAGCTTTCAGGGGTTTCCCTGGTGGCGCAGTGGTTGAGAGTCCGCCTGCCAATGCAGGGGACACGGGTTCGAGCCCTGGTCTGGGAAGATCCCACATGCCGCGGAGCAACTGGGCCCGTGAGCCACAACTACTGAGCCTGCGCGTCTGGAGCCTGTGCTCCGCAATGAGAGAGGCCGCGATGATGAGAGGCCCGCGCACCGCGATGAAGAGTGGCCCCCACTTGCCACAACTAGAGAAAGTCCTCGCACAGAAATGAAGACCCAACACAACCATAAATAAATAAATAAAATTTAAAAAAAGAAACATTTAAAAAAAAAAAAGAGCTTTCAAAATCTGGTCCCACCCTCTCCTATCATCTGAGACACGTGTCCCAGCCACACTCACCTACCAGCTGCAGATTCAAAATGCATTGTTCTTATCCATCAGCTTGGAATGCCCTTCCTCCATGATCCACACGGCTACTTCCTATGCATCCTTCAAGGCACACCTCAGCTACTTTCCTCTTAAGGCTCTCTCTTTCCAGCCCCACCCTCCTTCCCAACAAGGAAAGACTTTGTCCTTCCCCCTCCCATTGTTCCCGCAGCCTCGTGTACATGGCGCCGGGTTTTGTGCAGGGATGTCTCTTTATGCCTCTCTTCCCAGCCAGCCTGAGAGCACCTGAAGAAGAGACACATGTCTTGCTCACCTCTGGGCTCATCATCTAGCAACACTGACTGAACAACAAGCATTTGCTGAGTGAATAAGGTATGTATATAAGCAAGTCTGATTCATTAAACCATTAAAATGCATGGTAAGCTTTTACTGAGCACTTACTGTGTGTGGCGACTAAGCTAAAGGCTGGCAATCAGAAGGTCAAATTAGGAAATCATGTACCCATACACAAACAAGAAGAGCCAAAAATAGAAATAAAGAGTGAACAAGAGGGAAGGAGACGGATTGTGACTCTGTGATCGATCAAAGAATAGAATGCTTTGTGGCATTTATGCTGATGTTTGAAAGATGGGGGTTTCAAAACTAAGGGGTGGGGAGGGAAGAACAATCAAGCACAGAAAACAAAGCAAGCCATGTCCCAAAGGCAAGAAAAGGACGACTGGCCTCCCTCACAGGGTATTTTGCAGGTGGGTGGGGGGTTGGGGGGCGACTAGAAAGATAGGTCAGCATCAGATTTCCCTAAATGTTTCACTGAAACATACATGCAAATGAGTTCCCCTCTCTGAGCAATCTGCCTTGATGCCAGGTCCCTAGAATAAGATCTGTGCTACACCGAATTCTCAATAAGGCCAGCCCCAGACAGAGGGCAAGCATGTGTGTGCATTCTCCAAATACCAACACTCTTCTAACAGGCTACATCTCTTGAAAAAGCACACATAAGTTAAAATAATTCAAGTGACTCTGATAATTTTTTACAGACAAAGCATTAAAATGGGATTTAACATATGAGGAAGGGTCTGTTATATTATAGAACTGGCCACTGATACCACATGTAAAACTACAAAAATAAATATCTTTACATCCTTCAGTATAACATTTTCCAAACACCTATGAAGGGACTATATACGGTAACAAAGTAAACTAGAGCATACATGGAGTTTTATCTCAGAACCCCCCCAGAAGGTGGCTTTTGGATAAGGCCAGGAGCCTTCAACACCAAATAAGATGCAGATTCACTCTCCCAGCTCTGAGTCATACTTGTACTTTAAATTTTAAAAGACAGTATAATGCAAATCATATACCTGATAAGGGGTCATGTTGGTTGCAACCTTTAGAGCTCCCTAAGTAAAATCTGAAACTGGCCCCCATACACAAAGGGCAGGGAGAGATGGAAGAAAGAGGCAGACCACTCCTCACTGGTAGGTGACAGGTTTAATAAGCAAGGGAACTTACATATGAGGCTTGTCTTTGGTGACAGCAAGACGAGTAGATCTCTGCCTGGCCAAATTCTTAAGAGTTTATATAGAGTCCTTAAGGGATTTAGTAATATATATGACCCAGATGGTCTCAATAACACATTACTCTCTCAAGGCTACATCCCTGAAGTAGCTCCTAGTGTAGGAAGAGTGAGTGGAACGTATATTCCAAGGATGGGGAGGGGCTGAGGAGCCTCTGATTGCCTGGATCCTCCTTGCAGGTCAACCAGCAGTCACATCCCCTCAATGACCTCCTCCAACAGGTTAATATCCAAAATATATAAAGAACTAATACAATTCAATAGCAAAAACAAACAATCATTTAAAAATGGGCAAAAGATCTGAACAGACATTTTCCAAAAGAAGACATACAGATGACCAACAAACAGGTACATGAAAAGGTGCTCCACATCACTAATCATCATGGAATTGCAAATCAAAACCACAATGAGATATCACCAGACACCTGTTAGAATAGCTGTTATCAAAAAGACAAGAAATAACAAGTGTTGGTGAGGGTGTAGAAAAAAGGTAATTCTTGTGCACTGTTGGTGGGAATATAAATTGGTGTAGCCACTGTATAGAAGTTCCCCCCAAAAATAAAAACAGAACTACCATATGATCCAGGAATTCTACTTGTGGGTATTTACACAAAAAAAATGAAAACACTAACTCGAAAAGATACATGCACCCCCAGGTTCACTGCACCATTATTTACAATAGCCAAGATATGGAAGTAACCTAAGTGTCCATCAACGGATGAATAAAGAAAATGTACATTGGAATATTTTTCAACCATAACAAAGACAGAACTCTTGCCCCCTGCAACAACATGAATAAACCTTGAGGGCATTATGCTAAGTGAAATAAGTCAACAGAAAAGGACAAATAACCTCATGATCTCACTTATATGTGGAATCTTAAAAAACAAAATCTCAATGACACAGAGAACAGATTGGTGGTTACCAGAGGCAGGGGTTGGGGATGGGCATGAGTGAGGAGAGGGTCAAAAGGTACAAACCTCCAGTTATAAAATAAGTAAGTCCTGGGGCTATAAAATACAGCATGGTGACTATAGTTAATAATACTGTACTGCATATTTAAAAGTTGTTAAGAGTAGATTTTAAAAGCTCTCATCACAAGAAAATAAAATGCTATGACTATGGTGCTAGAACATATGTTAACTAGACTCATTGTAGCATGTTTCACAATATACACAAATATTGAATCATTACGTTGTATACGTGAAGCTCATATAATATTATTTGTCAATTATACCTCAATTTAAAAAAGATACTATAATTTTTAAACTGGCAATATAACAATTCACTTTGAGACATGGATCATTTACGACCTAGAACCAAATTTGGTTTTTAAGTCTATCTGTTTTGGGATGGATTTTGGTTTTATTTTGTGGTCTATTTGTTTCAAATATATCTGAAAAGCCTTCCTCATAAGGATGACGGGGGCTGAGGGAGGGGGAAGAGGAGTTAGTGTTTAATGAGGACAGAGTTTCACTTTGGGAAGATGAAAAAATTCTGGAAATGGCTGGTGATGATGACTGCACAACAATATGAATGTACCTTAATGCCACTGAACTGTACACTTGAGAATGTTTTAAAAGGTAAATTTTATGTTATGTATATTTTGCCATTAAAAAAAATTATCCAAAAAAAAAAAAATTTACCCACACTTTGGTCAAAAGGGACAAACTTCCAGTTACAAGATAAAGTATTAGGGATGTAATGTACAACATGATAAATGTAATTAACAATGCTGTATGTTATATATGAAAGTTGTGAAGAGAGTGAATCCTGAGTTCGCATAACAGAAAAAAAATTTTTTTCTCCTTTTTAAATTTTGATTTTATATGAGATGATGCAGGTTCACTAAGCTTACTATGATAATCATTTCATGCTGTATGTAAGTCAAACCTAATATTATCCCTTCTGTATATACTGGACGCTTTAAACTTACACAGTGCTGTATGTCAATTATATCTCAATAAAACCTCAGGAAAAAAAATTTATTCACACTTGTACAACCTCTGCACAAAAGTCTCTGTTCAAATAGAAATCATCAATCCCACTCAGGCCTCACCAGGTTGTCTCTGTAAGCCTCAACCTTAAAACTGCCTCAGGAATAGATCTCATCAAATTCTGAGACTGATCTCAAATTCCACACAATGACTTACAGAAAAGCAATTATGTATCTCAAACCACCCTGGAGGTTGTTTAATCAATGAAGAAATGAATATTCCCTTCTGTGTCTTCAAAGAGGTTAAAGATTAGAGCTCAAAGACTTTACCGCAAATAACTCAAGGACTATAAGAGATTGGGGGTTTGGTGTTTGGTTAGGTTTGGTTAAATGAATATAAGAACATCCCAAGACCTCTGGGGTGTATTTATAGATCCTTAGGGAACTTGCTGTGGTGGTCCATACATCACTTAACTCCTAATTCATCATTGACAAAAAAAATCATTATTCATCTTTTAAAATTCACTCATTTTTAAATTACTTTATAGCAAAAAGAAAGTATAGTTATATTAAATGTAAGTACTAGATTTCACCTATTTAAAATTACAATAACAAGGAGGCAAATACATATGTAACACCTTAACCTTAAAGATAAAACTAGCATAATGTTATTATGTTTTTACACTTTATATCATATCTTAGAAATCATCCCATATCAATACAGAAAGAATGTGTGATTTTTCATTGCAAATCATTCCACTGTATGAATAAATTATAACTTAACTAAAAAGGAAAAAAACGAAAGAAAACCAACATAGGATGGATGTGAGGATTTTTCCTCACCACGAGTCAAAACCACATCTGCCTTGGAAATTTTTCTTAGAAAAGATAGACAATAAATTTTTATGATGAGTTCAGATGACTCCACAAAAGAATTCAGGATTCGACATTAAGCTTGCAGCAGGAAGAGGTTCAATGCACCAAGTTGAAGACCAAGGTGCTCCATGAAGAAATATTTCAGGGCTGAATATTTTGGTACGATCCCCTGGTTCAACCACAATAAGAAATGCACCAAGTTTCATCACTCTCCTGACTCACTTTATACAGTTTTACCTTTGCTCAACATGACCAAAACCCTTCAGAATACAAGGCAAAAGAAAAAAACATCCAATACCAAGAAATCCATTACCTCTTAAAGTTATTTAAAAAGATTTTGTAAGTAGAAATAATCTTCAACATTTGACTGTAGTTCTCCCTGCTCCTTTGAAATGCACAGACCACTTTCACTTTGGTTCCAAGAGCCTTAAGCCTGCCTCCTTTGTCCATAAATCAATGGCACTAAACAGAATAACCCGCGGAGCTTGTTAAAACTCCAGATGCCGGGACCCCACCCCACTAACTGAATCGGAATCCCCAGGGGTCAATCTGACATGCAGCCTGAGTTAAGAACCGGATAGAGGCTGAACCCAAAACCGGACTTTCAAAATAAAAGCATATGTTTACATCTATGTAATTACTGAACTAACATTAAATCACAAGACTCACATAGCTGATGAGTAGCAAGAGAAGCGATCAATCAGTATTAAACTCAAAATGCTATTCTCCACCCCCAGGTCTTCTTCACGAAAATGTCCTACACCAAAATCTTAATTAGAACATGGCATGGAAGAAATGTGCAAATATTAAAACTATGGAATTAGAGAAGATGATCTAAGCAGATATTTTTTCAACCACGGCATTTTTCAAAGTTGTGCCACTTTCGAGACATAAAGTCATATTTTTTATTGGATTTATCTGCTACATCAGAAATGCCATTATGTGCTTTTCTTCTGCTCTTTGGGAAAAAAAAATGTTACATAATTCAATGCTAAGATTATTGAACTGGACAGAAATCATAATTAGCCAACCACCCACCTCCCAAAAAAAGTTCATTTGAAAATATTCACCTATGAAATGTTATTCTCCTGCTCTATATCATGAGCTCAATGGCTGTGACAAAACTGATTTTTTTTTTTTTTTTTTTTTTAGTAAATTGAGTTTTCAAAACCAATGTGAGGTTGTACCACTCCAAACCTTAATCTTAGCTGCCAGATGAGCCCACACACAAACAGTTCCCCTTATTAGCTAGGCTAGGAGACCAAGCTTCTGACAGAGAAGGCCCACGGAATATAAAGAAATCTCAGGTGTTTGGCTGTGAAAAGGCATCAGCACCAAGACCGGAGAGCTACGGGGGAGCCGGGCCCACCTGCCTCCCACGCTTGACGGGTGTTAATCGAGGAGCAGAGGAAGGAAAAGTGAAAGGACTAGATCCAGCTTAGATTCTTCAGTCCACAGCCATCATTTCGAAGGTAAATATATATTAAAAACTCACACTGACTCACCTTTCAAATACTAAACTGACTGTATTCATTATTAAACACTTATGGCATACCAAAAAAATAGAAAGAGTAATACAGGAAACACCTCTGCCTCCACACAAACAGCTTAAGGAGAAAAAATAAATCTAACCAATACACGTGAAAGCCCCTGAGTGATCTTTCGCAATAAAATTTTAAGTAATTTTTACAACCATCAACAATATTGCGTGTTCCCTTGTTCCCAGAAAATCAACGATCTTGCATGTTCCCTTGTTCCCAGAAAATCATCCTATTGGCATCTAGCTCAAATCTGGACTCAAATAAGCCTCAATAAAACTGAGTTTTCCGTTCTGTCTATATAATAAAGTACTTCCACTGTTTAGAACATTCTCCACAATTCATGTTTTTCTCTCAAGAACGCATCACCGACACAGCTTTCACAACCCTTATAACAGGTCATGAGAATCACATGAATACAGAAATCTTTTCTATGATGGCACTACTTCAGCATAATGAGGTACCAACACAGAGAATATTTTTATGCGCATGGCAAGAATAGTTGCTCTCCTCTGCCGGAGTTGAATTTCCACCAGGGTCACTGTCCCTCACCACAAATCCCCAGGGCTCATGGAAAAAAACCAAATCTGCTCAAAGACTCCCTTCAAAGCACAGGTATTCCAGCCAAGTAAAGCTTCAGAAAAAAAGAAAAAAACGAAGAAGAAGAACAACAACAACAACAACAAGAACTATTTTTCACAGTCCCTTAAACTCTTTAGGAAAATCCCCTCACAGACATTTCTTTAAATGAAAGAGAAAGAGGTAGACCAATGGGAAATACAACGTAACCACTGTCTTTCCTAAAGAAAGGCCTCTAAAAGATAAACAAATACGGTAACTTTCCTCATAGTTTCATAAAACCCCATCTTGTTAAGCAAGTTTACTTTATTGCAAACATAGCATCTTTTCAGGCCTGCTATAAATGTAACCTGGTATATATAATATTCCATATTAAATAATTTGTTTTATTTTTATTTCACTGGCCTCTCTTTTCTTCTCTCTCCCTCCCCCTACCCCTACCAGCTCTTTCAACGCCAGATACCCATCTGGGCATCAGACCAGGACTTAAAACTGTGCCATATCGCAGTGCATCTGAAATCCACTACCTTTTTTTTCACCAGTCAGTTAAAAGCCTTGAGCAGCAGACAGGGGAAAAGAGAAAAGGGAATTCCTGTCAGAAACAGATTATCAATTTTTCTACCTTCCACCCAGAGGACTGCTAACTCTTATTTTCCCCTTTGCTAACTCTTAACAGAGAATGACAGAGAGCAGAGACAATAATCAGGGCCCGGAGCAGCACGCTGTCTCCTGCAATCGGCCCTCCTTTAGCAGCGCTGCGATGCCAGCCGGAGGCCTGGAGCAGCTCTGTCTCACAGCCCAGGGTCCCAGTCTTGTAACTACGAAGGAAGAGGATATATAAATACAACTGATACTCTGCAAATTTTCTAAGGGATAGATTTAGGTACAAAATAAAAAAGAATGTTCCGGCAGCAACAGAATAAACTACCTGGTAAATTAGGAAACTGGGCACTCTACAGAGGTCAAATGCAGGGTTTCTAGAGTCAGATCACCTGAGTTCTCACCCCAGCTCTGGTACTTCCTAGTTCTGTAGCCTTTTTCATTGAATAGACATTCATTGCTCACCTAC
The DNA here is from genome assembly GCF_009873245.2 of Balaenoptera musculus. Taxonomy (NCBI): domain Eukaryota; kingdom Metazoa; phylum Chordata; class Mammalia; order Artiodactyla; family Balaenopteridae; genus Balaenoptera; species Balaenoptera musculus. The sequence goes on from NC_045796.1 coordinate 21,210,282, forward strand.
TGTGAGCTAGACACTGCGCTTGGTCCCAGGGATACATGGGTCCCTACTCTTGTAGAATTAAATTTTAGTAGGAAGGACATTAACAAGCACAAAAAACAAGAAAAGTACCAGATAGTGAAAGAGCATATGGGGAACTTAAATATAGTGATACAGTCAAGAATGACTGGGAGAGGTACTTTCTAAAGTCAGCAGGGAAGTTCTCTCAGAGGTGACACTGAAGCCTAGCTCTAAATGACAAGAAAGAGCCCATCAGGCAAAGGCAGGGGAAGAAGGGTGTGCAAAGGCCCTGAGGTAGGCATGACTGGGCCTTTGGAGAAATAGAAAGAAGGCCAGTGTAGCAAATTATTATACTTCTGTGTGGCTCATGTCTGTCATCTGTAAAGCAGTGGTTGTGAGGATTAAACTCTGAGCACCACATCTGCACATTGTATGTGTTCAGTAAATGTTAAGTTGCTAGAATTATCATCATTATCATCAGTGAGATTCCTGTCACTGGAGGTGTGCAAGCAGAGGTTGGGTAACCACTCCACAGGCATGGCCAGGTGATAGGGCCTCTAAGGGTCCCTCAACAATTAGATCCCAGGATTACACAAGAATAGAAAAGGTGAAGAAAGAAATGATAAAACTGTTACACTCAGGCTTCCTGCCTAAAGGCTTTGAAAGAATGCTTTCAATCATACAACGATGTGGAGTTTACCGACTAATTCATTCAACAACTGTTCCCATCTGAGAATCTCTGCTTCTAATCCCTAAACAGTCAAAATCCCCACTTGGAGCTAGTTGGCACAGTCTTTAGCCCTGAAGTCTACCCTCTTTAGGGGGCTTTGAGCTAAAACTTACCACACCAGCACTGAGAAGAACAGAAAAGGTTGACTAATTCTATGTTACTGGCATTAGTGTCAGCTATTGACAGAATAAAATAGCGGAGAGGATATTCTTTGATTTTACACATATCTCAAACCATTTTATTATTTCATGTTTAAAATGTTCCAAGCAGAAGTTTATGCATCACAGACTCCATTGACAACATATTTCACTTAAAAAGATTCTTACTCTTGGCCTACTCTCAAAATACTTAATAAACTGTTAAACTTTCTGAAGCCCACTAATTCAGGCTATCAAAGATGCACTCAATGACGGATGAATTTGACTTGCGTGTTTTAAGTTAGTGAAAGATCTACTTTTACCCAAGCCCAGGCCCTGAATCATTAAAGGTCATATTCTTTCAAGTTCTTTTCTAAAAGTCACTCAAATCCAAGGCAAATGTATTACAACCATAAAGAAATGTATGACTTTTATATTCATGAAACTACTTCCTCACCTACTCTTGATATTTCAGATTTCTGCTTAGATGGTGAAAATGACTTTAAAAAATTATTAAACCTCATACACTGCATAAAGCAAATTAATATTGAATAAGGTCAATATAAACAATCCTAATACCTTAACATAAAATGCACCAATATTTTTATGATGCCAGGCTTTTAGACTGTCCAAAATCAAGGATTTGGAGAGGAAGAGGAATCTTCATAAACCAAGAGATAAATTTACCAGTATAATCTCAACATCACTTCTCTTTTCCACCCTAATCTCTATCCCCTCCCCCATAGCTAGTCCCTCAAAAGGAAGAAACATAGAGGAACAGATTTGAATCAAAATTCTCCTATAGGACAACATTCCCTTAAAAAAATGAAAAAGTAAAAATTCAGCATAGAACGCATCCAAGGAGGATCTTTAAAAATATGCATTATAGCTGAGTAATATTCCACTGTATATACGTGCCACATCTTCTTTATCCATTCATCTGTCGACAAACACTTAGGTTGCTTCCATGTCCTGGCTATTGTAAATAGTGCTGCAATGAACATTGTGGTACATGACTCTTTTTGAATTATAGGATGGACCTAGAGTCTGTCATACAGAGTGAAGTAAGTCAGAAAGAGAAAAACAAATACTGTACGCTAACACATATATATGGAATCTAAAAAACAAAATGATGAACCTAGGCGCAGGACAGGAATAAAGACACAGACGTACAGAATGGACCTGAGGACACGGGGAAGGGGAAGGGTAAGCTGGGCCGAAGTGAGAGAGTAGCACTGACACATATACACTACCAAATGTAAAATAGATGGTTAGTGGGAAGCAGCTGCATGGCACAGGGAGATTAGCTTGGTGCTTTGAGACCACCTAGAGGGGTGGGATAAGGAGGGTGGGAGGGAGACACAAGAGGGAGGTGATATGGGGATATACGTATGCATATAGCTGATTCACTTTGTTGTACAACAGAAACTAGTACAACACTGTAAAGCAATTATACTCCAATAAAGATGTTAAAAAATATATGCATTATATGTAGATGATTCCTTTGACTTAATCTGAACTAAAGATCCCTGTTCAACATGTAAATTTTAGAGTACCATGAGAACTGACTACTGAGTTATTATTTACCTTAAAAGAATCAGAAAAGTGCCTTCCAGAAAGCAAGATTGGAACTAATAGGCCCATTCATATCCAAATTTATCTACGGCTTTTTGTAACATAATCCAGCCAAAAGAATGTGATTCAGATCTCAGCTATGCAACTGCTAACTTTTCAATGTTTTTTGAAGTAGGAGCCATCAAAAAAAAAAAAAAAGTAATAGTCATCACCTTGGCATTAAAACACTCGAAGCAATTTGAGATTATTAAGAATACTTTAAAAATACTTTAAAAATATAAGAAGTAATACAGGCTCATTGAAAAGCTTTAGAAAGTACATACGAGCAAAAAGAGAAAAATTATAATCCCCAAACGCCAAGATGACCACTGTTAACATTTTAGTATACACCCTGCTAAACTTTAAAAAATATTTTTCACATAAATGACTTCATATTGCACATATTTTTTGTAACATCAAGAACATATTTCTATGGTCATATACGTACACAAACATTTTTATGAATGTATAATCTTCTACTTTATAAATACACGCTAATTTAATTAGCTCCATTGAGTTTCTATATGATTTATTCAAGTGCCCTATACTAAAAGGAACAGCGTAGGTTAACCATTGTTTCCTAAAATTATTTTGCCTATGACATCCTTATTTGAATTACACATTAGAACTTATGCTGCTTTCAAAATACTTTGGGAAATTATGATTTCACCAATCCTCAATAATGGATTTTTATGGTGTTTATAATTTTTTTCTGTGATCAACTTTTTGCTTGTATATTTCTGTGTGTTCCCTAGGAAAAAAACCCCAAAAATAGAGTTACTGGGCCAACTGGTATGCATATGTTAAAAACATGTAATAATTTTTGCCCAACTATCCCCCAATAGTGTATGAGAATAGCCAGTTTTCTGAAATAATCATTTTTAATTTAAAGAATAGTTTGAAAGTTATGGGTATACATCATATATACCCAGTATTTTTAAACTTATATAATTACTTTTTTATGAACATGGCTAAAGTACATAGTTATAAATATCAAAGGTCTTACTGTAATGGAGGTTGACTCAGAAAACTATTTAAGAACATAACTCCTCACAATTTATAGAACATAACAAGCATGGATACATTAAATTGTCTCACGTTCATTTTCCTCCTTGTTACATTTATATATTTCTGGATATACATTCTATACTCTTAAGAAGATATTAGTAATCCCTTATATCGACATAGTACTCTATACTACTAAAGCATTTAAATCAAAAATAATTTGGGGGCAATAAAACATTCTCAGAGCAACTTTAAAATAAGATATTAAGCTGTACCCCCCAAAATATCCTTCAAGCTACACAATAGCAGCTACATATTTAGAGCCAAGACTGTAATAACCAAAATCTTTACCAATCAACCAACAATAGTGTCATGGAGGGAAATGTATCTTAAATGTATATCTCTATTAATTTGGAGCTTATTTTCAGTGCATATTTCTCCAGATTCATACAATAAGAAATAACTTCCTAACATAAATAAAGATGGTGCACACAGCAAAAACAGACTTTAGGTTCCTTTTATGGTTTTAAAGTGACACTGGATGTAAGTTTATAGCCCAAAGTAACTCTCAAAGTTACTTAAGTATAGTGTTCACACCCAGGGTAGAGTTCTGTGCAATTTTCAAAACTCAGAAAGGTCCTGCCTGCTCAAAAATATCTCCCTATGGAGTCTATCTCAGAATTGTATTTGAAGCTTTTTAAAAATACAGAAATTTTTATTCAGTAGTTCTGTAGTGGAGACAATGCATCTGCATTTTTTTAAAAAAAACTCCCCAGTTGATTCATTTGTACAGCCAGAGTCAAAAAGCACTCGGTTATATAAAAAAATTGGGGGAGGGAGTGGTATCCTTAAGTCCCCAATTTAAATGTTCATATGAAAACCATTAATCTGTCTTAGTCTAGTTTATTACATTACCTAAGTGGAAACTGTGCCTCGAGAAGGTTCATAAGAAGTTTCAAAAAGGGAAGAACAGGTAGGAAGACACCTGTTGGCCTAGAAATGGTCACCAAACGGGATGGAGGAAAGGCGGTATGGACGCAAAACTCAAGAGGATCCATCCCAGCAGAAACCACAGTACTTCCTACTTTAAGCATCATTTTTTTTAAGCTGCATTTTGTGTTCAAGGGGTTTCTTATAAATGAACAGCAATCAACTAACAGGTGGCAGTTTCACCAAGCAATGCCAAGCAACGTACCAGGAGACCAAGTTGGGTTGAGAAATTAAGATAGGATACACAGAGATATTATATTACCATTTACAATGTAATAGTCATTTGTCAGAATTATGTTTCTCAAAAGAAGTTTGTCTCACAAGAACAGTACAAAACAAGCCAATAAAAATCTGTGTCTTCTAAGTAGTTTATGCATAAAAATCATTCATTTCCTTAAGCTTCCATTACTTACCAGATCTGGACTTAATGATGTCACTGAACTCGTTCTGCCCATCATCAGCCCTGGCCTCGTGTTCTCCATACTTGGCCATCTTAGCTGAGTTTCAATATAATCCAAAGACTTTACAAGGTCCTCTTTTCAAAAGACTTTCAGTTTTCTATAATGATCAACATCAATACCTAAAGAGAAAAGGGAAAGTATTAATTTGAAAAAAATATATATGACTATAATATATATGTTGACATATATATTATCATATATAACATATTACATATATTGCTATAACATACAACTATAATATGTATAATGACTATATAATATATATGACTATAAATATCAAACTATGCATATACATTATTTATAGTCATATACAGTTATATAAAGTTATATATAGTAACCATTCATTCGGCAAATATTCATTCAGATACTATGTGTAAGGCACTGATCTGGACAATGGAAATATGACTATCAAAAAGAGACACAGGGCTTCCCTGGTGGCGCAGTGGTTGAGAATCTGCCTGCCAATGCAGGAGACATGGGTTCGAGCCCTGGTCTGGGAAGATCCCACATGCCGCGGAGCAACTGAGCCCGTGCACCACAACTACTGAGCCTGCACGTCTGGAGCTTGTGCTCTGCAACAAGAGAGGCCGCGACAGTGAGAGGCCCGCGCACCGCGATGAAGAGTGGCCCCCGTTTGCCGCAACTAGAGAAAGCCCTCGCACAGAAACAGAGACCCAACCCAGCCATAAATAAATAAATAAATTTAAAATGTTAAAAAAAAAAAAAGAGACACAGCCTGTACTATCTTGAAATTCATAGACACCAAGCAATTAATTATATAATGAATTATTTCATTATAATACTAATATGTTACAAATGTATAAAGGAGAAGCATAGAGTAGTATGAGCATACAGAAGAATCTGATTTGCTCTGGGCAATTAAAGAAGGCTTTCTTGAAGAGGTGACATTTGAGCCAGTGCTTTTGGAGAGAACAGCCAAGAGGAGAGAGACCTGTTGAACTAGGTGATGTAGATAGGACCAGGGACAGGGCCTTAGAGACCATGTCAAGGCTTTCCTAAAGAGCAGTGGGGGGACCTCCCTGGTGGCACAGTGGTTAAGAATCCGCCTGCCATTGCAGGGGAACACGGGTTCGATCCCTGGTTCAGGAAGACCCCACATGCCGTGGAACAACTAAGCCTGTGCACCATAACTACTGAAGCCTGCGCGCCCTAAAGCCCATGCTCCTCAACAAGAGAAGCCACCGCAGTGAGAAGCCCGCGCACCCCAACGAAGAGTAGAAGAGTAGACCCCGCTCTCGGCAACTAGAGAAGGCCTGCGTGCAGCAACGAAGACCCAACGCAGCCAAAAAAAAAAGAGCAGTGGGAATCCAGTAGATGGTTTTAAGCTGGGAAGCAACAGATTGTGGCCTAAGTAAGGGTAGATGGAAAGAAGTGCATGGACTTGTGGTATTTTATATATTAAGTAAAGGTCAGTAGGATTTGGAAACTGATTGGATATGAGACGTTCAGGATATTGAGGTGCAAAATGACTGCCCAATTTTGGCTTGGGCAATTGAGTCATTCACTGAGCTGGGGAACACTGAAGGATGAGCCTCTAAAGGAAGAAATAATGAGTGTGATTTGGATTTACTGAGTTTGAGATGCCTCTGAGATATACAAGTGGAGATAACAAAAAAGTCTGATCTCAGGAATGGTCTGGATTATATATAAATCTGGACGGTTACATGTTATCCATTGACACAGATTTTATTCTGGAAAATACATCATGAAGATTCTGCTGAGAATACATATCACTCAAAATAATTTTAATCTTTAGCAATTAATTAGTCAGAGGCACCTTTAAAATTTAAAGAATTGAGGATTCTATCCTGCAGTACCACTTTTCTTTAAGAATGTCAATAATAATAGCCCTAGTACTTTCTGGAACACAATGCCCAAACAATCCAAACAGAATCAGAATTCAAGTTTAAGTTCAGCAACTTGGCTATATCCTAACATCCCCTTATGAGCACCCCAAATGCCAGTTAAATAAATTAATCATTTAATTGGAAATATAACAGTCAACACATCCAAATATTAATCTACAAATAATAGACATTAATTCACATATTACAATAGATATCACAACCAGAGTTTACGGCTAACTAGGATTAGACAACTCAGTTCTTTATTTCAAGGATACACCATGTGGCATTATTATTTTGTAATATATTTCATTTCACATATTTATGAAATAATTAGAAGTTTTACATATTACAATGTTTTATGACATATAACACTCAAGGAAACACCATATTATTTTATAATATATAAATATATAAAATATATTATTTTTTTCCTTACCAGTTAGGAAAAAGGTGTGTTCTAATAATAAAGAGATCAAAATTACCTTAGAAAAATGTTTTAAGTGTTAAAGTGTTTGACGCACATGAAAACTGTGGTGGATTGCTAAAGCTTTAGGAACAATTTCCCCTCTAGTAGGGAGGAATACATGGATTGGACCATCAGCCTGCCAGATTTTGTGAGGGTATAAAAAACATTTTTCATTTTTTATATCGTCCACTACTGTTATACTTTATGGATTATTATGTAATTAAGTTCTTTTTGGGGGGTATATAACTGCAAAAGATTTGCTGAATTCTTAAGTGTATTTTATTATATTCAAGAACCAAAAACTTTGTTCAGAAGAATGCACATAAAATTTCATTATGCAAAATCAGTTTTGCCCCCAAAAAATTCTCTTTACTAGAAAGCAACTAATCATTCCCTTTGAAAGATATTTCTAATGCTCTCCTTCATAAGTGGTCTTAGCCAAGGGTCTTCTTCAACACTTTCCAAAGACTTTTCCCAGTCACTAAAAGATAAGTAAACTGTTCACACAGAACTTTGTTTCATTTGCACATTAATATTCCTTCATCATAATATTTTATTTTGCCACTACTTAAGATAAACTCTCGGATTTTCTCTTCTTTATATGCTACAAAGATACAGCAGTAAGGGGGATCAGAGGACAAGGAAAGAATGGGAAGGTGGGAGAAGCACAGAAGACCATTTTAACAGTAACAGATACCCACTGACTGACACTTGGTGCCACTAATGGGCAGGGGTCTCCAAGCTGAGTAACATATGGCAGCAATTCATTATTGGTTGTCAGAAGACAGATCAAAGTTTCATCACTAACAATGTGCTTCCGTGTGACCCTCCACTTCTACATCAATAGTATGGAAGCAAGGCCATTTTCCACACCAAGCTAGGTGAGAAACAGAATAAATGAATGGGATATTGCTTTACAAGCTTTAAGCCCCCTACAGTTGTAATTTATTGTTACCTCTGCTCTAGGTTCTGTTGCCTCATAATGATGTTCTGCACAGTTTAGCCAGCTCTTTCTCACTGAAACCAGTACACTCTATATTCACCAACTTTCTTCAGAACGTCTCTGGCTGTCATATGGGCCAGAAGCCGTGAGTGTGTGGCAATAAACCCGGGTTGAAAGTATGGGGGATGGCCTTAAGGGCAAATCTAATGTTTTAATTTTTTTTTTAATTTGGAAATTACAAAATGTAAGAATACAAACACGTTTAACGATGTGCAGTTACGATGGAAATATGGTGTGGGTCCTTAGGCAAAAACTATTCATTCATGTACACCGGGAACCAAAACCTAAGAATGCTAGAGAGAGTGGAAAAGGAAGCCCAGAGGGCCAGAGTTTGCGGCTCCGCGTGAAACTTAGTAAAAGACACCGCCCAGTGCCAAGAACTGCCATTCATTCTCGGAAGCGCTCCAAGGGAAGGTTCATACTGTTGTGGTTAATGCTGTTTACAGGGGCAATCAATTTTAGGTAAACACCTGAAGGAGAGTTAAAGACCTGTCTCATCGGTCCCATAAATGCGGGTCCAGGTGGCGGGGAATGACCCCGCGTAAACCCTGGCCCTCGCCACCTGGCCCTCTGGAAGCCAAGACACCCAGGAGCTTCGCATTCCAGCAGCTCTCGCCTGACTCGCGGCGCTATCGGCAGGCTGCGTGCCCCGGGCCCACCAGCAACCAGCCCGGAGGGGCCCACCCGACTTCCTGAGGCCCATGCAAGTTACAAAGGAATGGATGAGGCTACTGCCGGGGGTCCCTGAGGCCGCGAGCTCCCGCCCGAACCCCGGGAATCGGGGCTTCCCCGAACTCGGTTCACGCCCGCTACGGCAACTGACCGTCCCAAGGGGAGTTCTATGAAGAACCGACCCGCGAGGCCCTGGTGACCCAGGTGACCTGGAGGTTGGTAAAGAGGAGGCTCTCCCCGGGGCATCCCTGTGAGAGGGGCTGTTAAACCCAGGTTAGACCCGGGTTCCCCAGTTAAGCGTAAAACAAAGTGTGAGTTCCCTGGCTCTTGGAAGTCGGACACGTTTTCTCCCCCCCCTTGAAACAACCCTGGCACGAGTCCCTTTGGTAATCTGGGGCTTGGCGAAAAAATTCACTTTTAACAGCGTGCCTTCTAAAAGTTGCACAGCCTAAAATTAGTGCTGTCTTGGTTTTTAAAGGGGCCTTGGGCAACCAGAGCCTCGGACCCGGAGCCACAAAGGGACATGAATTACCTTACCACTTGCAGCAAGAGATGCCAAGGGTCCGGGAAACCAGAAGAGGCGACCGCGCGGGACTACGCACCGACCGAGCGCCCCTCGTCACCTCTCCAAAGCCCCACCCTCGGGAGCAGCAACGGCCCGGAGGTCGAGCACGTTTCCTGCCAGGCGGATAGCTGGGAACCTCTCCCCACTCCGTCCTTGCGGACACCTCCCGGGCCCCGCCTTCCCGGGGCTGGGGTGTGTGTGACAGGCCCTCTAGGAAGCCACGTCCCCTCTTGGAGATCACTGGCCCGGCGCGCACGGAGGCGCGACCCTCTCACCCTAGCCGGGAGGAAGACTGGGAGAGTCAAGACGGAGCCCGGAACAAGTCGGAGGAGTTTGGGTCGTTCGCGACTACACGGATTCCGAGGACCTCCTCGCCCGAGCTCTCTCCACGTTTCTAGCATTCTCTGTCCCGCCGCGGGGAGCTGAACTGAGGTTCCCAGGAAAGTGCACGCAAAACTTGGTTACATCTTAGGCTCAGCCTCGAGAAGGAGCTCGGGACGCTGATCCTGGGCGCGGGAGCCGCAGAGAAGTCCATCCTCCCCGCAGCCTACGCCCCGTTTCCCCGGGGCTGCGGTCACATTACCCGGCCCGAGGCTCAATAATGCATGGGCTTACCTGCTCCCGTGACCCGCGGGCCCGCCTCTCCTGCCCGCCGCCGCCGCGTCCCGAGCGGGCCGAGAGCTCCTCCGCTGTGTTTGAGGCGTAGTAATCGCGGGGGTGTGTGCGAACGTGAGCTTTGTGATGCGAGGTTTCTTAAAAAGGAACTATGGAAAACCAGACAAGATCCGAGAGAAAAAAAAAATTTTTTTTGACACCCGACTGAAAACGCCCCTAACTTGTGCAATCTTCCTGCCCCGTAGTTCCGCCAAAAACAAAAACAAAACAGTCCAAGTGCAAACCTGGAACGGGCGCGCAGGCACCAAGTTTGCCAAACACTAGAGAGTTTTCCGTCTGCCGAAATGACCCGCAAGAAGGGGGGCACCGCTCCCCGAGATTCCCCAATCGGCTTCGGGAGCCGGAGGCTCCTCCTCGCCCCTCGGCGGGAGAAAGCCCGCTGCAGGCTGCGGCTGCCCGCGCCCCTCCTCCGAGGAAAGGCGACTCCACAACTTTGTGCGCGAGCGGCTCGCTCCTCCGGCTCCGCCTCCTCCCTCCCCGCCCCCCCTCCCCCCCGCGGGCCTGCCCCTTTGTTGGCGGAGGGAGAGGAGCGCCGGAGGCCGTGGAGGCAGGGGAGGGCGCAGGACCGCCGGGGTGCGCGTGGCCGCCCTCCTGGGAACTGGCTCTTGTCCGGGCACTCGGGGTTCGCTCTCCCGAGGAGGAGGGGGCCGAGCAGGTCCGGCCAGCCGCTCCCCCTCCCCCTTGGCTCTCCCGCCCCGCTGCCGCCGCCGCCGCAGAGCCGGCAACTTTGTTCCGGGAGATCAGCTCCTCTCGGCTCCGGGTTCGGCCCCGGCCCAGGCGGTCACCGCAGGCTGGGCTCCGGGAACGTGGCGCCCGGGGTCACCTGACCGCGCGCCCTCCCCGGCTGCAGCAGCGGGGCTGGCGCTCGGCTGGCCTGGGGCGGCGCACCCGGAGCGGACTGTGAGTGCCGAGAGCCCAGAGCTAGCATGGATGCCTCGTGCTGACACGATCCCCTTTATTCAGATTATCCGAAAATGGGAGTCACACCCACCCCAGGCAAACCTGGACTTTAGTCAGGGTGGTTTTCTTTCTCCCATCTCAGTGTGCTGATGTTGCTGAATTTGGGGTCCTAGTTCCAAGGGTATATTTATTTTATATAATTTTCTTGGTGTCATTTTTAATGTTAAGAAAAACTGGAAATTTTGTTTTACATTCCTTCATACATACAAATACTGTTTGCGCTGACCTTGTTTTTCTATTTTTCCAATATACATACACACAAACATCTATTACAGAGCCTGTTGCAAGGCTGAGGTGACGGCAAAATATGAGTTTGTGCAGTGTGTGAATTTTTCTTACTTACATATGTCATTCACAGTGTGTTCCTGTGATTCTTTTACATGATCATCACACTTGGGAGGGGAAAAAAAAAAAACAGCAACCTAAATTCGTAGTTCGTATAAACAATGAGGAAAGGATGATTGATAAGGGAGCTCTGGTTTATTGCTGGTTTAATATTTGAGAGTTAACAATTTACGAGGTAGTAAAGATAAACCACTAGGGGCCTTAAACAAGTTTTTCAGAAAGAACTCACTAGTCTTTTATTAGTTATAAAGTACAAGTTTCCCCAGTCCGTTGGGGGGTGGGGGGAGGTTCTGAAAGATAGTATTCCTTAAAAAGTCTCTAGCTTAGCCTCCTTCCTTTGGGGGAATTTTCTTCACATAAGCCAGATAAAATCCAAAAGATTAATAGGAAGTGGGTATAATTTATTCATCCACATTCATTCATTAATTCATTTTACAAACGCCAATTTGTGGCCTGCCAGTTCCACTGGCGCTGTGAATAATGCAAAGATAAATCTGAGATGTTGCCTTAAAGAACTTCAAATCTAGTAAGTGAGATAAGGCAAGTAAGTAAGGAAGGAAATGCAAGATCGGCGATAAGTGCTGTAAGAAAAGGACAGATCAAGTGCTTTCTGAGTCTGGCTGTATCAAGGGAGACTGAGGTTTCTTTTAACTGATAATTCTACAGACCCTTAAAGCTGCTCATCATGCACTGTATTCCGGTGGAGTTGATGGAAACTCAGATTGCTTCCTTTAAAATAAAACCACATTGGAGTGTCTGAGGATTTCATTACTTAAAATTATGTTAAGTGAAAAGCACTTTGTAAATTGCAAAGTGATACACAAATATTTATTTAACCCAAAATTTTGGAAAATCACAGTCGTTTGGGGACATAGAATTTCTGAGTTTTCAAGCTCTGAGGGGACGTTTAGCTAAGCTTCCTGGAAAACCCTAGGGAAAGGGACACATGGGACAACAGCCTCCATCTCTATGATACTGACTCCAGCCATGCCCAGCTTCAGGGGTTTATGGGTGCCTTACCTGGGAACCTGTGCCTTACCTGTTTCTAGCCCTTCTTCCCTCATCCAGAGACTGATATTCTCTGTAGGCCATGAGCAAAACGAGCCAAAGAACTTCCTACTGATGGGATAACCGAGCGGTCCCACTCTGGTCCTGCTCCCTGTTTGCTTTGTAAGTAAGGAAACCACATTTAACGGGAGATTTTGACCTCAGAGGACTCGGAGTTTCCATAGAACAGACAGTGTGACCTTCCTTCACAGCCTGAGAATGGAGCTGAGGGGAACGTGGAGACAGACCATCAGGACGTGGGTAGCAGTTACTGCCCCTCGACCAACATTCCAGCTGCAGTCCAGTGCCTGTGATAAGGCTTTGTCTGCCCGCCCCGAAGATGGATGTAGAACATTCAGAGAAAGTGATAGGAATGTGGCCTGGATCTGCCATTAACCCAAACTCTGAATTGCCTCACAGTCACCAGAGAACAGTGAAAAATTCAAGAAAACTGAACTGATAATCTCTGGGATAAAGCCCTTGACATAGGAGAAAGTATGATGATATGAGTATAGATTTCTATATAAAGATATAGGCATGTGTAGGTATATATAATATACAGAGACGTGATTCTACGTAGGTATGGTTCATATACAGGAAATTGCATCCTAACGTAAGAGCCAAACAGAAAACTTTGCGACTAAACTTTTATGCAAAATTATAAAAACACAGTTTCTCTCTAAACGACAGAAAAATGGGGAAATGCACAATGTATAAAAAGCAAGGCGCTCCTTCAGCTTTACCGTTGGTGTTGACTGTGAATAAATACCCCCCATGGAAGCGTTTAAAAGAGGGACATAAGCTGGAGAATTTACCTCGTATCTTTTTCAGGTCAAGAAAGTATAGCTCTGTGGCTTGTATATAATAAAACTATAATATTTGCTGAATATTGTTGCTAAATTCTTCAGTCAAATGTCTAATACTTGTGCAAGTTGAAGAACCATATAATTAAAATTCATTGATATAATTAAAGAAGCAAAAAGATAATAATGTATGAAATTTTTAGAGGATAATTAGCACAAAGGCAGAGTTTCTTACAATTTAGTGAACTTAAGAATCACCAAGGAGCATATTTTAAATTCAGATTGTCTGCCAGCTCCAAGAAATTCTGATTTACTAGGTCTGGTGAGGCCCAGGAAGCTGCAGTTTTAACAAGCAACCCATGAGGTTAGATCAGGATGGTTGTGGAATTGCACTTCGAGCCACTGTTCCCTAAGGGGCTGGCCTCAAATAGGCCACTTTGGTTGATTGGATGGGTCTAGAAATTGTCCTACGAGAAAAAAAAAAATCCATACTGGATCCATCATACTTTCAAAATACCCACGATTAGCCTTAGCTCTTTGCATTCAAGTGTTTCATTCAGTTGTGGATCACCCTTGAGATTACCAGAGGTCATTCACACCTCAGGAGGCTTCTGGGCAATTCAGCCTGCTCTGTGGCAGGAGGGCAAGGAGGAGAGGACTGTGGAGGGTATGGGAGCTGAAATGCAGGGTCCAGAGAAGCTAAGGACAAAGTAAAAGGACTAAGGTGTTGGGGAGAAAAGAGCAACTGATACAAAAGGAGAGAATAAGGGAGGCTCTGAAACAGAAGAAAGAGGAGCAGAGAGTAGAGGGTGTAAACCCAAGACAACTCCTTCACGGTGTGCCTGCCCACTGACAACCAGAAAACTGGCGTTAGCATTCTTGTTACTTTTACTTGGTTTCATTTACTTTGCATAATTTTATCATGTTGGCACTTGCAGGGATTTTACAGAGTCTCCCCTTCAACCCTCTAATTTTGTGGGTAAAGAAACAAATGAAAGATGCAAAACTGACTAAGGAGTGCATTTAGGTAAAAAACAATCTCTTGGCAGAAAATGTCCAAATTACTAAGAAGGGAAAAGAGCATCGCTATGTTATATAAGTTCATTGTTAACCTGAAGAAGGAGGAGGGCAGAAGATAATGTAGCTGAAAGATAACAGGCTGGATTTAAGTTACCTAAGTGCTAATTATTATATTGATAGTTCTCAGCTATATGACCTTGTGGACCTTAACCTTTAACTTCCTGTCTGTGAAATAGAAAGAATATCTCCCTCAAATGCTGTTGTGAAAATCAAATGAATTACTTAATAAAAACTGTTTATCACAGTGTTTCGTACTTTTAAACTTTTATTTTGTTCCTACCTCTTTCTCTTAATTTAAGAGGATTTGGTGCCATCTTGTAATCATCTTCATTTATTATTTTTTTTGAAAACATTCCTGGAGCTCCCATTATCTGCTGAAGGGCTGGGTGTACCAATGGGAATAAGCCACAGTAGCTCTCTTCAAAAAGCTCCTGTCTAGTGAGAGAGACCAACACATAGATGGACAACTATAAATTAATATGGGTGCACCAGTACCGCCGAGATGTAACATGAGCCTGGAGAGGAACGTGTAACCCAATAAGAGGAGACAGGGACAGAGGGGTATCAAGAAGTGACACCTGAGCTAAGCCTTAAGAGATCACAGGGATCATAAAGGACATCTATTGTCTTGCCTCTGCCCAGCATCTTTTCTATTCTTTTGGAAGGAATGTTACCTCTTCCTTTAGGTAATTGCTCTTCTCCTGTGCCAATCCAATTTTGTGGGGCTGTCAATCACTTCTCCATCTTGCCTTGGGGTGGGCTTATGACTTGGAAACAGCCAATCATAGGCCTCAACCCCAGTGATAGTGATTAACCGGAAGAGAGGATGGGAGATCCAGGCTAGGCCCATCGGAGTCCTTCCAGAGGAGTTTTCACAGTGACACTGGAAGGGAAACTTCTCTTTTTTCTCTTTGGAATTAGTAAACTGGAGTAGCGTAAGATGGAATCCCTCCACGCCCATCTCCTGCTCCTACTGCTGGCCAGGGTTCTATACCTACAGAGGAGAAAATGAAAGCATCACACCAGGAGCTGAATAAATACGGAAAAAGAGACTTGAGGATGTAAGAGTCCCTGGAAGGCAGTGCCCTTTTTCTAGCTCCCTTTTTTTTGAATGTTAACCTATGTTGGAATTCTATCACTTATGACTGAACGAGCCCAGTGTAATATAAAAATTAACCAGGTAAAGAGGAGACCTAAGTGAAGGCCTGAGGGTAAGAAAGAGCGTAGGATGTGTGTGTGTGTGGCGGTCGGTTGCAGGAGGAACGCTTCCTTTGGTTGAAGTCCTCCTTAACCCCCTCAGTTGTCTATGGACAATGCTAGACATGCCAAACCAAATACATCCACTGCCTCAGCCTGGTAAGGATGGGGATCACCATCTAGATTTCCAGGCCGTGGTCATACATTTTATATGCCTACATTGTGCATTAGTTCCCCCACCTTAAACTCCAGTTGGATATTGCAGCTGGAATGTGTCCTAAATCAGCTTGTCTGGCAAAAGCCCTAACCCTCAGCCTAGTTCTGCCTGCTTCCTTGCCCAGGGCCAGAGTTCAGGTTCCTGGATGTACCCTTGGGTCCACTTACAAATAGATACACCCCTCTGGCATTGAGAATCCAGCCTGGGCTGTGCGCCTCCAGTTCCAAGGCAACAGGAAGGCTTGATGCAGTGAGGTCCGTGTTCCTGATGCCCCTCTCGGGGGCAAACGTTAAAGTGCGCAGCTGACTGATTCAAAAGGGACCTGCTTTACAGCCCAAGCTGTCTCCACGGCCCTTCTTTCCAAGACTCCTCCCTCCGGGCAACGGCCTCTCTGTATTGTGGGAAGACTTAAACCCGAGCCTGACCAAGTTATGATGTTAACCAACCGGCCCTCCTTTATTAACTATTTTTTTGCATCTTGAAAACTCTCTTAAAGTTTTCAAGCGCTTACCAAATTCTTCTGTGTTCTCACCCTGCTTTTAAAAGACATATTACCGCATCAGTTTCCCCATCCTGTGTTGTGTGTGCCCGGAAGTCGGCGGACTTCTCCCTCTGGAGAATTAGCAGGGGCCGCAGATGCACAGGTCAGTGCCTCCGCGGTGATTATTGCGCATTTCCGGCCATGTGGACCCGAAGAAGGACTCAAAGATCCAATCCCTGTAACAGGGTAAAATATTTGGGCAGTTTATTGGTAATGTGCAGACACTTTTAAGTATTGATTATTTTAATAAACTATTTTACAAAATTAGGACAAACTGTTTTTTAGTGTAGTTACAGTCACCACAGATCTCAAACTAGTGGCTGCCTGCACTAGAATGAAATTATGTCACCACATCAACTGTATCTGTCCTCCAATAAGCATCTTTATTCATGTGTCTGTTCTTTGCAAAGAAAAGCAATTCTACTCAGGTACGCACTGTGGCCCCGCTTTGACACAGCAGTCACCTCCACCAAGGAGGCGTCCCAGAGATGTAAGGACCTAAACGGGTCATTGGTCAACTCACATGTGCAGGCAGAGCCTTCTTTAGAGAATACTTCTAAATTAAAATAAGGGCCAAGTTTTTGTTCACATTTATGATCCACTTGGCCTCATGAAGTACTATTTTATTTGTTAGAGACTAATATAAAAAGAACAGATGCAGGCTCAATAGGTCAATGTTGCATTCTTGCTAAATGATGCCTATATGATAACAAATCTTGCTATCTGAAAAAAAAGGTTTCCCTGTATTTCAAATTAAGAGAAATGGACAAATATGTTTCTCACGCAATACATGGTAGTATGTGGATGGTGGACATAGAGATAAGTACCATATTTATATTTAGAGTTGCAATTTATTTCCACTAAAATGACCTTACATTAAATTTACGCCGTTAATTTGAATTAAATATGTGACTTTCTTGTATTAAGTTAGGGGTGGTGTTTTCTGTTTGTTTTTTTGTGTTTTTGTTTTTGCTTAAATAAATGTGCAAGAGCTGTAAGCATTAATTGTCTATATTTACATTTAAATACACATTTAAGTAATATT
This sequence comes from Balaenoptera musculus, assembly GCF_009873245.2. Taxonomy (NCBI): domain Eukaryota; kingdom Metazoa; phylum Chordata; class Mammalia; order Artiodactyla; family Balaenopteridae; genus Balaenoptera; species Balaenoptera musculus. The sequence continues at coordinate 21,227,700 of NC_045796.1, forward strand.
ATAATTAAAATAATGTAACTCAGTGCCAGAGTCTATAGATTGTATTTTTCCTTAAATAGGGTTAGAACATTACTCAAGTTTGAAAAACATTGGGCTAACACATAACTGTGTTAAGACTGCTCAGTACAATCGTAGATTTTTATAAAGTATTATCAGAAACATCATATGTCACTGTGTTTGTATAACGCTGAATACTTCAATCTCTATATAGTCAAAAACTCAGTTTCAGTGGCTTCCAGATAAAGATGGAGATTAAAAACATCACCTAATCTTGCTTCTTCCAAAACTCCACTGAAACTAAACCTAAGAGACATATTTTAAGCCATAAGACTACAGGATAAAGATGACCATGACGACAAGAATTTTGAAGCAAGAAAGTAGATGGTCAAGTGGAAACTGACTTTGCAGGCCTGAAAAAGACTGATTAAGTCAGCAGTGGAGGGAGGCTGAGAATAAATCTAATTTCCACTGAAATGTCAGCCCCACACCCAGGAAGTGATGGCACCAGGTACCCTAAAAGAGGAGAGTGATGGGGAGAAAATAAAGAGAATTGGTTGTAAGAAGAAGTTAGATCCCTCAGTTCCTCGGCCCTCCCTAAACATCTGGGCAACTGCCTCTCCCCAACCCCAGCAGAAGATCAGGAATGTATTCTTTGGATCAGGGAAACCAAGCCAAAGGTAAGGGAACTATACTCAAAGAAGGGAGGATTGAGTATGCATATTCGAAGCTTATACTGCCAGCCTCTGCTCCCAGTGCAGCTCTCAGAATACAGGCAGCGGGTCTGTATTCTCCACATAGGGATATAGATCATGTAAGTACATTCTATGGGGAATCTGAACACCCAAGAAGAATCACTTAAAAGCAGACAATAGAAGTTCCAAAACAAACAGATGACCCACATCACCTACATACAGAAAAAAATGAAAGTCATCCATGAACTGGGAGTTTCACTGAGCTTTTTATTAGAACACGCTTAATCATGCACCAACAAACAATTTAGAATTATCAGACATCTGAGGATAACCTCTCACATAAATATCGGAATAAAATGTATAAATAGAAAAAGGCAACTTGAAGTAAACAATGACTAGGCTGGCAAGGAAAAAAAATTTTTTTATTACTATTAATATCTACAGAAGAGAGTAGAAGGTTCTGAATTAATGAAACAAGAATAGGAAGCTCCAAAAAAAACAGAGTTACAGAGAACAACAACAAAAAAATTTAAACATGGTTCTAAAAATGAAAACTCAATAGGTATATTGGAATAGAATGTAGAAGAAATCTTGCAATAAGAAAACAAAAAGAAAAAAACTTGAAAAATAGGAGGGATAACATAAGCAAATTAAAGGACAAGTCCAGAAGTTCCTCGAAGAGAGACTAGAGAAAACAATTATTTCATCAATGAAACAATTTAAGGTTTCTGAAAATTGCTGGATGTATATTTCTAGTGTGAAAGGGATTACTGAGTGTCCAGCAATGAAAATAGGCCCCCAAGATACATCATAGAGATATTTCAGAGCACAGAAGACAGCGCGAAGATCCTACAAGTTTCCAGAGAGAAGGGAGTGGGGGCAAGGTCACATACAAAGTAACAGGAACAAAAATGACTCTGAACTTCTCAACAGCAACACAGGAAGTTAGAAGAAAATGGAGCAATGTATTCCAAATTCCGAAGGGAAATGATTTTTAGCTAATATTAAATGTCTAGCCAGCTTTTCAACTAAGTTGTGAGGAGAAAAATCTTTCACTGAAAAACTTTACCTTCACTCCACACACACATACTTTTTCTGAGAGAGTTCCTGAAGGATATGTACAACCCAAACAATGGAGTAAATCAAGAAAAAAGAAGACATGCTTTTCAGAATAAATGAGATCCAACACAGGATGAATGCAAAGGAATTCTCATATTTACCCAGAATCACGCACCAAGCATGGGGGCAACCCATCTGGACTCATACAAGCCCAAATGCTCCAGAAGAAACTTAAGAAAATAAAATTGATATAATACTCAACCCGAAGAAATGTACTGAGAAGATATTTAAACATCTGGTAGACACGTATACCGAGAAATGGTAAGCGTGTACCTAGAAAACTAGGTAAATGAGAAAACGACAATTCTTAACTGAGGGAAAACTACAAGTTGTGCAGTAAAGGAAAAGTAATCATAGATGTTTACTAGATGACTCAATACCGAATAGCCTCCAGAGTCATAATAAGGTTAACCCTGAACATTGAGTGAATTAAAATTACAGTAAATCTCAATCAGGAAGGTGAACAGCAGAGAAGTGTTTATGACTGGGTTCGGGAAGAGGGGAGGAGACAAGATATTTAAATCTTCATCTTCATGATAGGAAGTCCATAGATAATATCTAAACCTGAAAAAAACAAGAAGGAATATTACAAGCGTGTGACAGAGATTTGGAGGTAATATCAGAAGAGTAGCTTTAAAAGTTCAAAGTAGATGCTTCTGAGAAAGGGAATATGGAGAAAAGCAGTTGGAGACTGACATTTGTCTTTGCAAACTTTGTAGGACTAACTGATTCTTTAAATTATGGACATATTTAACTTTAATAAAAAGAAAATAACAGGCTGACAGAATTCATAAGAGCATGCAGAATAGTATGAAAAGCAATGGTTTATGGTTAGACCAGAGATCCAGATCTAAGTACAGGAGGCAGGCCACAGTATGACTTTCGTGGGCCCTAGGCACTTTTGACTTTGTGGGCCCCTCCCACTATAATATCAATATTTTAAATTATTTTTGATGTAATTTATAAACTTTGACTTTTTTTTCTTCTTAGACAAAATTTAATACAATTTCATGAGCTTTTTAAAAATATCATGGGCCCTAAGCACTGTGCCTGCTGGTTAAATCCACCCTACAGAAGAAAGAAAGGAGAAAAATACAGATTTCTGTTTACTCTGTAGTTAACAATGCTTTCTCTGCTAGGGATCAAAATTTCTAGGTCAGAATGATGGCAAATTAAATAATTTTATAAACAATAAAACTTTTTTTGCTCTGATCCAAACACTTAGTACAAAACTGTTTTACACAGTATTTTCTCTTGATTTTTCTAAACTTATTTCACAGCAGTAACATCATGTTGAAATGCTTGAACCTAGCTGCTTAATGTAAACCAATAGTAAAGTTTTTGGATGTATTTTCAATTTTCCATAGGGTTATTCTCAACTGAATACAATATTTTTTTTTTTTTTTTGAATTGGAAGACTGAATTTCATTAATTGTTAATTTTTCCAACTTAATTTGTCAATTCAGTGAAATCCTGATCATAATATCAATAGAAAATTTTGTACAAATTATTCAGCTCATTATAAAATTTATATAAAAATACAAAGGTCCTGGAATATTCAAAATAATTTTTTAGATGAATGAAGTTGGAGGATTTAAACTTTCTCATTTCAAGGGTTACAATAAAGAATTGTTTTTCAAGAGAGTGGGTTATTGGCATAATAATAGACAAAGAGATCAATGAAACCAAATAGCAAGTCTGAAAATAGACCACACATATACAATCAATTGATGTTTGACAAAGGTGTTAAAGCAATTCTTTGAGGGAATGGATGATACACTTAAATGTAAAAGCTAAATCCCTGACATTTTTAGAAGAAAATATAACCTGAGGTTGGCAAATATTTCTTAGAAAGCAAATACAGAATAATAAAAGTAAAATTTTAAAATGATTAATTAGGTTTCTTCAAAATTAAAAGCTTCTTCTCATCAAAATACTCTATTAAGTAATTAAAAAGCAAGATAGACTGGGAGAAAGTATATACAAAGCTTCTCTCTGACAAAGAACTTGTATCTAGAATATTTAACAAAATAATATAACACATATAATAAAATAATAAATACAACCAATCAATTAAAAAATGGGCAAAATTTTGAACAATTCATCAATGAAGATTTATCAAATGGCCAATAAGCACTTTTTTTTTAACATCTTTGTTGGAGTATAATTGCTTTACAATGGTGTGTTAGTTTCTGCTGTATGACAAAGTGAATCAGCTATACATATACATATACCCACATATCTCCTCCCTCTTGCATCTCCCTCCCACACTCTGAATACAATATTAAAAGGCTTTTCTGTCTCCAGTTCTTTCTCCATTATTATAAAGTGAACCTGACATTTGCTGTTGCTACAGTCTTTATACGTCTGTATGAAGATTATATCACACATTGTGATCAGCTTAATCATTCCCATTTCAGTTGGTTAAGTTGAAGAGATCAAGACTTTGTGCCCAAAGATGCAGGTGAAAATTTAAAGAATTTCTTTAAAATTTGTTTGAATAATACCTTGCAAGTGTGCAACTCTATACATTTGTCTCAGTACTTTCTCTTTTCTACTTGGATGTCTTTCTGTTGTTTCCATTTCAGCATATCTAAAACGGAACTTCCCTTTAATGTTATCTCCCTCTCTTGACTTACTCAATCCATTCAATTGGTAGCACAATTCTGGTCACTCTAGCTTGAACCTAGGATTCTTGCCTCTCATCCCCATGCTCAATATCTAACTGATTAACAAGCTCTGTTGATTCTTCCTTTGCAATATTTCACATATCTATGGTACCAGATCCCAACCTTACCACCCCTTCTCTTCTCTGTACTTGAACTTTTTTAATGGCCTCCTAATTGGCCTCACTCATCCAGCTCTTTCTCCTTCAGTCTATCCTACACTTTTCATTACATAGTGCTGTTATAATCATGTTGTTCAAGAGTCTTCAACGGCTCCCAATTGCCTCCTGGATAAAATTGGCCATTTGAGTCTGGTAGCAAACTACTCTTTTGCTATTCTCAGACCTTTTAGTTCACTTTTCGTCAAAAAAATCTTTTACAGCGCACCCCCATACCTTTGGTCCCTCTGTTCTTTCTTCTGGAGTGTCTCCTTGTGACTTCTCCCTTTTTATTAACGTGGCTCAAGTCCATCTTCTCTTTGAAGCTTTTCTTGACTACTCATCCCGTAATGATTTGGGTTCTTTGGATTCTAAACTCTTATTGTCAGTACTATTCATTTAAAATGTATCATAATGCCTTTTGGAGTTCCCTGGTGGTCTAGTGGTTAGGATTCAGCACTCTCACTGCCATGGCCTGGGTTCGATTCCTGGTCAGGGAACTGAGATCCCACAATATATGCAGCCAAAAAAAAAAAGCATCACACTGCCTTTTATGTTTAGTTATAGCCTCTTATTTACGCATCTTGTTGCCTAAATAAACTTTAAGCTCCTGAGGACCCAGAGTGTGTCTGATCCTAACATGGTATTGGTCACATAGTATGTGTCCATTCAATAATTGATTGATAAAGGAAAAATATTTTTGGCTGAGCTTTTCCATTTCCATGTAGATACCTGGCATTATAATATATGTATATGAATGTGAATGTACTTAATACCATTGAACTGTACACTTAAAAATGGTTAAGATAAAAATTTTGTTATGTATATTTTATGACAATTAAAATTATTATATATATACTATACCAAAGTCCATGTTTTATATATCTTCAAATTATATCTGACAATTTTGATGTACTGATACTATCTACTTGGTTTATCAAATACGAATGAGTTGGAAGAAAACACTGGGTTCGAGTCCTTGCTCTATCAGAGAACAACTGTATGATGACCTTGGACAAATTGCTTAACATTTGGCGCCTCCACTGCCCGTTCTGTAAAATGAGTGGACGGATTCACTGGATGATCTCCAAAGGCCCAGTTGTATGAGTCTGAAACTTCGCGTCTCTGGAGAGCACACATCATCTCCAGCATCATGGGAGAAAACTCTTGTCTGGCTCCCTTCCCAGATTTGCAAACCAAACCGTACTGAGCATAACGTGTTCCACTCCCAGCCCTGTGGATTCTAAAAACTGTTTGGGAAACTGACAGCAGCTATGAATTTGGAGACCTGTGCTTCTGCCCCACCCTGGCTGTGCCTCTTTTTTGGGAATTCCAGCCAGGCTTGTACTCAACCGGCGTGCTGTCCCAGTAGCACTCATTGTACCCAGGCCCACTGGGAAGGGATAAACCCCTCCCTTTGGTGCCCTCTTACCAGGCCTCGTGCTCCAGCTCTTCCTTCAGGGTGTGGGAGGGGTGGGGAAAGGCACTTTTTCTTCCCTCAACTACAACAGGAAGCGCTCGGGAAACAGGCAGGTCTCATTCATTAGTTTAGCAAGATTTCTGGAGTTTGTTAACCTCACATTTTAAATTTATTTATTTATTTATTTATTTATGGCTGTGTTGGGTCTTTGTTGCTATGCGTGGGCTTTCTCTAGTTGCGGCGAGCGGGGGCTACTCTTCATTGTGGTGCGCGGGCTTCTCACTGCAGTGACTTCTCTTGTTGCGGAGCACCGGCTCTAGGCGTGCGGGCTTCAGTAGTTGTGGCTCGCGGGCTCTAGAGCGCAGGCGCAGTAGTTGTGGCTCATGGGCCCAGTTGCTCCGCAGCATGGGGGATCTTCCCAGACCAGGGCTCGAACCCGTGTCCCCTGCATTAGCAGACGGATTCTTAACCACTGCACCACCAGGGAAGCCCTCACCTCACATTTTAAGTGGAGGGACTTTTGTCTGTTTTGCGGTTGCAAAATCCTTTAAAATATATATTTTTAAAAATTTCCCACTTTGGGGGAAAGAATATTGTTCTGATGGTTGTCCTTTGAAAGTAATTATGGAAACTGAGTTGTTTGCTTTTTTTTTTTCAAAATAATACTAGGTTTTGTTTGAATTTGCACAAATCTCTACTTCATCTTTTAGCTCAGATTAGTTACAGTAACTACAAATCTGTCAACCACAAAGGCAATTATATTAACAGTTTTTTAGAGTGCTAGCACATTGTAAAATCCCAAAGTTTCAGTTTCTACATGCAAAGCGTGGGGCAAAAGAGGAGGGAGGGGGAATTGTCATCTTAACTGTAGATCAACAGCCCACCCCAGCTTTCCAGGAGTCCTGAACAAAGGGTAAAGCCAAATACTTTAGGTCTGAGACCACTGGACTCTCAAACAATTTTTGTTTAAAAAAGAGAGGAGAGAGAGAAATTTCTTGCTGTCATTGTCTTAATAAGTATTTAATTATTTAGTGATCTGCTGATTCTCCATGGGATTTAAGGTTATTTATATAACGATTAAATAAAATTGAAACTAAATGGCCAAGGAAAGCTGGACCGAATTAAAATTATAGATTGGAAAGATAAGATAAGGTCAGGAGCAAGGTTAAGACACAAAAACACATGGATAAATTTTTGATTACTTCTTGGTGTTGTGCCACCATTATTGTGAATAACAATGCTCGTTTAATTATCACAAAATGTTAATACCAGGCCATTACTCATAGACCCTTCTCCAAGAGCTATTCCCTTAAGTGGCTCAGTGCAGCTGTGCCAGAGCCCTACATATTTTGCTTATCTCCCTTCAGATAATGGTATGGTCTGTCCAATATTAACTTGAGGGGTCATTCCATCAACAGAGCTAGGATTCCTGGGGTTAACTTCTTTAAATTCTAGAAGTCTCATTGTTCATTTTTCTGTCTTTGTGATTGATTAACTGTCTCGCGCTGGCTGGATGAATAGTGTGGTTTCTCTGTGGCACCTCCTTGGACTTGAACTCCAGCCTCTCCAGTGGTTACCTTAAGTAGCCGGGTGTTTGGATTCTGTCAAATAGAGATTCAGTGGTTATATCCATTTTTCCGGTTATGTTGGAAAAGAGGCTTTTCAGTCAGTACTTTTGTTTCTAATACCAGTTGTGTGGTTTTGTGATTACAATGCAGTTTCTTCAGAAAATTTCAATACTATATATTTTTTTCCAAAAATTTCACAACCAACACATTTTAAAAATATTAAAATAATACTGCTTTCTTTTTTTAATCTAGAAAATTTTTCCTAAAAAGGAAACTCAATCCCAGTTTGTTTATCTTCTTCCCTGAAAACGAAGCTTTTCTATCTTTAACCGAGATGTTCAGCCTACAGGCTGGGCTGGAGGTGAAAAGGTCACAGAAGAATTATTCCAAAGGAGAGAGTATTAAATGTTTCTGCACTCCACTGGTGAATCAGAAACAGAGAACTAAGGGCTGGATGACAGCTCATACACTGAAGAATTCTAGAGCTAGAAAAGAATGTTGCCCTTAGGCTAATGATTTCAGAGCTATATTTTCTCCCTTTGAAGTTGGCCTTGGGTAATAGATGTCAGGAGTAGAGGGTGGGAGAGGGGCAAAGCAGAGACTATGGCCCCTAGATTCTTTTTTAGCCATTTTGCTCTGCTGTAAGATCATGTCTCTTGATTGGGGAGGGGCGGGGAGAGGTACGATTGACACACAAAAAAGCTGTACATATTTAATGCACACATTTTTGTGAGTTTGAAATTAAGTGTACGCACATGAGACTATCGCCGTAAACAATGCCAAAACCATAACCATCACCTCTGAGCTTCCTTCCTCCCTTTTTTTTTTTTTTTTAAGAACATTTAACATAAGATCTCCTCTCTTAACAAAGTTTTAAGTACACAGTATAGTATTATCACCTATATGCACTATGCTGTGCAATAGATCTCTAGAACTTACTCATCTTGTGAAACTGAAACTGTGTATTCTTTGACCAATATCTCCCTGATTACCCCTCCCCATGTATCCTGATTTTCAGTCCGCAAATGAGGTCATCATAAAGAAGAAAGAACTGAATTCTCTCCTTCTGAGGCTCATAGTAAACATTTCTTGTAACCTCAGAACTCTTAGGTCCTAAAGATATCCATTTAGATTTACTTCATGAAAATTTTAAATAAGGAATTTCACATATTTCTGTCTAAACAGAAGAGGCACTCAGAGCACACCCTGTGGTTACATTCCCCGCTCTGCCACTCACGAGCCGTGACTTCAGGAAAATGTTTTACCTCTCAGTTTCCTCATCTATAAAAGAGTGATAATAACACATACCTCATAAGGGTGTTATGAAGGATTCAATGAGTACAATGCATAAATGCAGTTTAGAAAACATGGTATACAAGAAATGGTAATGACTCTCTAGATTTTAGTCAACAGAGCCTGATACGTAGTCAATAAAATTTTTGAAAGTTTTACTTTGGTTTTATTATGAGACTGAGCTATGGCCTTATAAAAATTTTATTTCATTTTATTTTCAAACCTTACAAATAGCTGTGATATATATTTTGCAGATTAAAAAAATTGAAACTTCATGCTATGGACTGAATGTTGTGTCTTCTCAAAGTCATATGTTGAAGCTTTAACCCCCAATGTGATAGTATTTGAAGGGGGTACTTCTGGGAGATAATTAGGTTTGGATGAAGTCATGAGGGTGGAGCCCCCATGATGGGATTAGTGCCCATATAAGAAGAGGGAGAGACCAGAGCCCTCTCTCTCTGAGCCATGTGAGGGTACAGGAATAAGATGGCCTTCTGCAAATCAGGAAGAGGCCTCTCAAATTGGCTGGCACCTTGATCTCAGATTTCCCAGTCTTTAGATCTGTGAGAAATAAATGTCTGTTGTTTAAGCCACCCAGCCTATGGTATTTTAGTGCCTATGGTATTTTAGTAAGGTCACTCGAGACCACACAAGCAATGAGTAATTGCACCAGAATTTGAATAAGTGCTTGACACCAAAGCCTTGGCTTTTTCCATAAAACCATGCTGCCCCCAAATGTTACAGGGAAGCTACTTGGGTTTCTCCAGACAGAAAGTTCCTCTGAGCCAGCCTGAATCCAACTGGTCCGTTTTGCTATCTGTGTTACCATATGTAAGTTACTTGACTTCTCTGTGCCTTGGTTTCTTCATTTGTCAAATGGGGATAATAGTAATACTCTGTCTCACAGGGTTGTTGAGATAATAGTATGAAGACCTATGAAGTATTTAGGACAGTGTCTGGCATGTAATAAGTTTTAATATTACTATTACTGTTATTGTTACTACTACTACTACTACTTATAACTTTGGGGTCAACTCAGATTAGTCTTTGTGAGATGGGAGGAAAGAGCACCAAATATTGTCTTTCAGCACAGACTGTAATACTTTACATAGTACAATACTAGTGTGTTCCTTGTGGGATATTAACTTTGTGGTTTTCTGAAATCATCCCTGAAAAATTTACAACAGAATTTGACTGGCCACCCAGCAGAATTACCAGCAGAGTTTTTAGAAAACAGATTTCAATCCACACTCCCATCCCTAGCCCGACTCCTATCTCCCACCCCCATCCTCATGCCAGACCACTTATCAGAATCTGCAAGGATGGGCCAGAAATACCTACATTTAACAAGTATCCCGAGTGAGTCAGATGTGCAGTCTTCTAATCTAGCCCATTTTAAAACAAGAAAAAAAATGAGACCCAGAGAGGTTACGTGATTTTCTCAAGGTTCAGGGCTCTTTCCACCATAAGGTGCTAATATTCACGCAGATGTGCTGCCTGATTATTCTAGGTCTATTGCCAGCACAGTTTTTTGTCCTTGTCAGCCAGAAGAATTATAGACTCAATCAAAATGCTGAACTAGTCTCACAGATCCACCCCTGCACACCAGGGATGTTAGGAAGCTGAGGGCTGGGGGAAGACTTGAGTGGCAGCTACCCAAACTCCTCCCCCCTCCTCTGTGAAATGGGATGTGGGGCGACAAACATGGAGAGAAAGCAACTCACTTAAGCAGGCCTGGACTCTGGGTCTGCATGAATACGATAGGGTTCTGCATGCAAACATGTAATTTATCTTCTATTTGGTTTAGCCCTGGTTGAAAGATAATCCTAGGTTAGCCTTTTTGAAAAGCATCTTATCTCTCTTTTGTATTTTTAACCAGGTGTGACTCTCTTTTTCTGTTGTTTCGGCTGCTGTTGACATTGGGGTTGAATTTGGACCCACTGATCTTTCAGAAGATGCCTAAGTTTTTCATTTACTTACTCTCTGACAAGCTTACCTGTGCTTGTAGAACCTCCAAATGGTTTTCATAGCAAAAATGCTTCTGAGCTGTTGACTTGTAAACATAGCCTTAAAGTCAATAAAGTCTTTTCTCTGAGAGCTCCCAGGTATGTCAAGAAATCTAAGACAAAAGAAAACAGAAAACTCTCCTTAAGGCTCTCACGAAACCAATTTGTAGATGTGGTCTAACAACTCTCTGAACTATTGTTTAAAAACATAGGACCACGATCTTTTGTTGAGGGTGTTTCTAAGTATCTCCCAGACAGGGATAGCTTATAAAATACGGGGGACAGCTGTAGCCTCCAAGAGAAAACTAGGAGAATTGTTATAAATACCTAGTCTTGCTCAGCCAGCAGCTAAGCCGGAAGAACGTCTCTCGTTAGGAAGCATGCTTCTACTTTCCTAAAAAGGAAAAATAAAATTAGTCATAGGGGCTTGTTTCTACTTCTTGACATGATATTCCCTAAGTGGAATCTTTCCTTTGGGTTGCCAGGAGCAGGGAGTTGGAAGGAATACATGGTCATTTTTAACCTAGTGGTTTTGCCCCCTGAAGCCCAGAGGAAAAAGAAATGTTCCCATAGCAAACATTCTGTACTTCCTTTACAGTTACACTCATCAATCTTATAATTGCTTGTTCAATATCTGTCTTCCAATTAGACTATAAATTCCATGAGAGTGATTATGTTTTTCCTTATTCACTACCATGTATCTGGTATAGAGCCCTGGCACGTAGTTTGACGTTCAATAAATATCTTTTGAATAAAATGCTGAATAAATTGCGTTGAAGCCATAGCCTTCAACGGGGATGATTGGAGCCAGTAGATTTAAATTGCAGATGAAACCACTAGGTGAATTTGGAGTTGCTGTAGGTGTACAAGGTGGTGGAGTATATAATGGAATCGATTAGATGAAAAAGTGGGAATTTCTAGTTTTGAAGGCAAAAACAGGGAAGAATCTTGTGATTACATTGAACCTGGTATAATTACATTGGTAATAATTAAGAATCAAAGAGAAAAATGCCAAACTGCCCATAGGTCTGCCTGTCGTAAAACATCTTTCATATATTATAGAGCACATATTAGTATTTTAGGTTCAGTTGCTTTAACCAAGGGGGTTGTAGATTTTTCAAAGTACTAGTGTAAAAGTAGTCACATCTGTGACAAACTGTACAATTTCAGCAACACAGTTAGCATCTTAAAGGCATCTGGGGTAGTGTAACACCATTGCTGGCTTTATTGTTGATACATAAAGCTCTTGAAAAATAAATCTCCAAAGTTAAACATATGAAGTGTCTGCAATAGTGTCATAAACACTATCTGCTTTTAAAAATTAAGAGAACAAAATCATTTCATAGGTACAAGCTTCTTTGATGGGATGAATATCTATCTGAAAATATGATGATGAAAGAGTCTAATTGAAAAATGGTTGCGAGCATGTCTCTGTTGAACTTCAGTCCCTTGATAGTGCTGCCTCTACCGAAGGAAGCTGAGAGTGACGGGCTCAGAATTGAACAGCAGATCAGGATCAAAACTGGAGAACCAGGAACACGCAAAGTGCAAGAGACAAATACTATCAAATACTGACTTTTTAGTGAAGGAATTTTGAATAGACTACACTTAGGAAAAAAATCACTTGGAATAACATATGCCTGCAAATTTAAATATTTGACTAGTTTTTAGAAATCTGCAACTTGATAGCTTTATTAAGGTATAATTACATACAATAAACTATACATATGTAAAATGTACAATTTGATGAGTTTTGACCTATGTTTATATTTGTGAAACCATCACCACAATCAAGAAAATCCATCAATCTCCGAAAGTTTCCTCAGGACCCTTCTCCTCACTCTTGTTCCTTCCCCTAGGGAAATTCATCTCTTTTTTAAAAAATGTTTTAAATTGTTTAAATTATGATAAAAAACATAACATAAAATTACTATCTTATGGATATAACAAAGATTAGAGCAGAAATTAATGAAATTGAGAATAGAAAAAAATAGAAAAAGTCAATAAAGCTAAGGGTTGCTTTTTTTTTTAAAGACCAGTAAAATTGAGAAACCCTTAGTTAAAGAAAAAAATAACTAAAGTCAGAAATGATTTCAACCAATGCTACCGAAATAAAAAGGATTATGAAAGAATAGTATGAACAATTGTATGCCAACAAATTGGGTAACCTAGAAGAAATGGAAAAATTCCTAGAAACACACAACCTGCCAAAACTAAATCACGAAGAAAAGGAAAATCTGAACAGACCAATAACCAGTAAGGAGATTGAATCAGTAAACAAAAACCTCCCAACAGATCTCCCAGCTCTCAGATGTCAGGTCTAGAGCATCAGGAAAGACTAAAGATTGTAAGAAAAAAATAGAAGCCATGTTTCAAAAACCTGTATTACAGGTATTTCATCAGTTTAAGATGAGTCTCAAATAGCTAGCAGTTCGGTTCTCAAAAGATCTCTGAACTGTGTGCACTTACTAGGGCAAGTGGGTCAGGATTCTGTCATGAGACAGGTGGAAAGGAAAAATCCAGCAATAGTATTTTCTCTAGCAATAAATGAGATGTGGTGATCAGGGGAAAGTAAGGTATACCAAATGGGCAATGTCAGTCAAGACAACATGGCACAGAATATCTGTATTCTGGCCAGGTCACAGAGACTTGGCATAATAGTATGTGAAAAAAGGGTATCGAATTTATATGGAAGGGAAAGTAGATGCAAGTGAATGCACACGTAAAAAATAATTCGAAGAGACAAGCAACAAACACTATAGCCAATAATATATCAAAAAATCTACAAACAATAAATGCTGGAGAGGGTGTGGAGAAAAGGGAACCCTCTTGCACTGTTGGTGGGAATGTAAATTGATACAGCCACTATGGAGAACAGTATGGAGGTTCCTTAGAAAACTAAAAATAGAACTCCCATACGACCCAGCAATCCCACTACTGGGCATATACCCTGAGAAAACCATAATTCAAAAAGAGTCATGTACCACAATGTTCATTGCAGCTCTATTCACAATAGCCAGGACATGGAAGCAACCTAACTGTCCATCAACAGATGAATGGATAAAGGAAGATGTGGCACATATATACAATGGCATATTACTCAGCCATAAAAAGAAATGAAATTGAGTTATTTGTAGTGAGGTGGATGGACCTAGAGTGTGTCATACAGAGTGAAGTAAGTCAGAGAAAAACACATACCGTATGCTAACACATATATATGGAATCTAAAAAAAAAAAAAAGGTCATGAAGGACCTAGGGGCAAGACTGGAATAAATACGCAGAGCCACTACAGAATGGACTTGAGGATACAGGGAGGGAGAAGGGGAAGCTGGGACAAAGTGAGAGAGTGGCATGGACATATATACACTACCAAACGTAAAATAGATAGCTAGTGGGAAGCAGCCGCATAGCACAGGGAGATCAGCTCAGTGCTTTGTGACCACCTAGAGGGGTGGGATAGGGAGGGTGGGAGGGAGGGAGACGCAAGAGGGAAGAGATATGGGGACATATGTATATGTATAACTGATTCACTTTGTTATAAGGCAGAAACTAACACACCATTATAAAGCAATCATACTCCAATAAAGATGTTAAAAAATGTTTAATAAAAAAAAGAAGGCATAAAATGGATAATTCTTCTTTGGCTATTGCTTGGTACAGTCTGATTTCCAAATCATGTATATTCTTTATAGTTTCTAATGGCAAGGAGATATATACAGAGAGAGATAGATGGATATATCTCTCCTAACAAAGAAAAGCTCAAGACCAGCTGATATTACTGAAGTCTACCAAACATTTAAAGAATTAAAACTCTTATTCTTCTCAAACTCTTGCAAAAAATTGAGCAGAAGGGAACACATCCAAATTCATTCTATGAGGATAGCATTACCCTGATACCAAAGCCAGATAAAGACACTATAAGAAAACTACAGACTAATATCCCTGATGACTATTAATGCAAAAATCCTCAACAAATGCTAGCAAACTAAATTCAACAGCACATTAAAAGGATTACACACCATGACCAAGCCAGATTTATTTCTGGAATGCAAGTATGTTTCAACATATGAAAATCAATCAATATAATAGACCAAATTCACAGACTGAAGGACAAAAAGCACATAATCATCTCAACTGATGCAGAAAAAGTATTTGACAAGACCTAACACACTTTCATGGTAAAAACACTCAACCAAATAGGAACTGAAGGAAATTACCTTCATAATAAACTGCCAACATAATAAAGCCAATATACAAAAAGCCTATAGCTAATACCATACTCAATGGTGAAAGACTGAAAACTTTTCCTCTAAGATCAAGAATAAGATAAGGATGCCCACTTTCACCACTTCTATTCAACATAGTATTGTCAGTACTACCCAGTGCAATCAAGCAAGAAAAAGAAGGAATAAAAGCCATCCAATCAAGTTGGAAAAGAAAAAGTAAAATTATCTGTTTGCAGATGACATGATCTTTTACGTAGAAAACCCTAAAAATTACACATGCACACACACACACACACAAAAACCTGTTAGAACTAATAAATTCAGCAAAGTTGCAGGATACAAAATCAACTAACTAAAATCAGTTGCATTTCTATATACTAACAATTATCAGTTGGAAAAGGAAATTAAGAAAACAATTGCATTTGCAATAACACCAAAAAGTACTTAGGAATATACTTAAGGAAATGAAATGCAAGTACACTGAAAGCTATATAACATTGTTGAAAGAAATTTAAAAAGAAACAAATAAATGGAAACACATTCCACGTTTGTGGATTGGAAGACTTAATAACGCTAAAATATCCATACCACCCAAAGTGATCTACAGATTCAACGCAATCCCTATCAAAATCTCAATGGAAGTTTTTGCAGAAATAGAAAAAAATCATCCTAAAATTCATATGGAATCACAAAGGACCCTGAATAGCCAAAATAATTTTGAGAAGTAACAAAGTTGGAGGACTCACACTTACTGCCTTAAAAACATATTATGAAATGGTAATCAAAACAGTGTTTATAGGCCAATGAAATAGAATAGGGAGCCCGGAAATAAACCCTTGAGTATGTGCTCAAATGATCTTTGACAAGTGTGACAAGACCACTCAATGGTAAAAGGGCAGTTTCTTCAACAAATAGTGCCAGGAAACCTGGATATTCACATACAAATAATGAAGTTGGGCGTTTAATTGACTCATAATGGAATAAAGACCTAAACATAAGACTTAAAACTGCAAAACTCCTAGGAGAAAATATAGGGGGAAATTTTTCATGCATTAAATTTGGTAATGAGTTCTTGTATATGAAACCAAAAGCACAGGCAACAAAAGCAAAAAATAGACAAATGGGACTACATCAAACTTAAAGACTTTTATAATCAAAAGACATGATCAATAGAGTGAAAAGGCAACCTATGGGATGCAAGAAAATATTTGCAAATCTTATATCTAATAAGGTATTAATATCCTGAATATATAAAGAACTCCTACAATTCAACAACAACAAAAAATCAGTTAACCCAATTTAAAAAATGGACAAAGGACTTGAATAGATATTTCTCCAAAGACAAATGACCAACAAGTGTATGAAAAAATGCTCAACATCACTAGTCATCAAAGAAATGCAAATCAAAACCACAATGAGATAACCTCATATTCATTGAGAAGGCTACTGTGAAATAAAGAAAGAGAGAAAGAAAGGAAGACAAAAGGAAAGAAATGAACAAGTGCTGACAGCGATGTGGAGAAGCTGATGCATTGTTGGTGGGATTTTTAAATGGTGCAAGCACCTTGGAAAACAGTATGGCAGTTCTTCATATTATTTTTGATTGCCACTTTAATTACTCAATTAATTACCTTAAATTAATTACTAATTTAATTACTCATACAATTTTAATTTAAATAGAACTACTATATAATCCAGAAATCTTACTTCTGGATATATATCCAAAAAAATTGAAAGCATAGTCTAGGAGATGTTTGCACATCCATGTGCATAGCAGCACTATTCACAATAGCCAAAAGGTAGAAGCAACAAAAATGTCCATCAACAGATGAATGGACAAACAAAATGAATATACATACAATGGAATACTATGCCACCTTAAAAAGCAAGGAAATCTTGTCACATGCTACAACATGGATGAATCTTGAGGACATTAGGTTATGTGAAATTATCCAGTCACAAAAGGACAAATGCTGTTATGATTTCACTTATATGAGGTATCTAAAGTAGTTAAATTCATAGAGACAGAAAGTAGAATAGTTGTTGCTAGGGGCTGGGGAGAAGGGGCAACGGGGAGTCGTTTAATGGGTATAGGTTTTCAGTTCCGCAAGATTAAAAGGTTCTGAAGATGTATCACAACAATGTAAATATACTTAACACTAATGAACTGTATGCTAAAAAACAGTTAAGATGGTCAATTTTATGATTTTTTACTACACACACACACACACACACAAATTCTATAAATAAATAAATAAAACTGACCATACCAAGTGTTGATAAGAATGTAGAGGAACTGGAACTCTCATACACTGCTAGTGAGAATATCAAATGGTACAACCATGTTGGAAAACACTTTGTCAATTTCATAAAAACTAAAACTATATCTCCTCTTCCACTCTAGTAATTTACCCAAGAGAAATTAAAGCATAAGTCCATACAAAGACTTGTATAAGAATGTTCCTAGTAGCTTTATTTGTAATAATCAAAAGCTAGTAACAACCCAAATATATATCAACAGTGAATAAACAAGTTGTGTATACTCATACAATGACATATTACTCACAAAATAAGTATACTTTTTAGATATCATTTATTGAGTTTTTATTATGTACCAAGAACTGTGTTAAATGCTTTAAACATGAAATCACAACTCTATGAGGTAGAAATAATTAGCCTTATTTTACAGATGATGAAACTGAGTTTGGAAAAGTTGGTAGCACAATATGCCAAAGCCAAAATTTGAACCTAGGTCTAGAGTAAGGCCAAAGGTGGAATGCATAATCCCTACAGTGTATTTCTTGAACTCAACAGGAGCAATACACTGGTAATCTGACAGCAAACCTCTCAGTTGAAGAATTCCTTAGAGAAAAGGAAGCTCTGGTTCTCTGGCTATTCACCAGTGTTTTTAACTGACATACAGCACAATGTTGAGAACGTGGACTGTAATGGTTTTTGTTTTTTGTTTTTGTTTTTTTTTAATAAATTTATTTATTTTTGGCTGTGCTGGGTCTTCATTGCTGCACGCGGGCTTTCTCTAGTTGCGACAAGCAGAGGCTACTCTTCGTTGCGGTGCGCAGGCTTCTCATTGCGGTGGCTTCTCTTGTTGTGGAGCACGGGCTCTAGGCACTCACGCTCAGTAGTTGTGGCACATGGGCTTAGTTGCTCTGCCACATGTGGGCTCTTCCCAGACCAGGGCTCGAACCCGTGTCTCCTGCATTGGCAGGTGGATTCTTAACCACTGAGCCACCAGGGAAGCCCTGTAATGGTTTTAAATGTAAACTCCCTAGGTGTGAATTCCCACAGTTATTATTCCCTAGTTGTGTGAGCTATTTAATCTCTCTGTTCCTTTATCTTTAGGATGGAGATAATAGAGTCTACCTCAGTCTCTGTACTTAGAACAGTTCCTGGCAAGTAGAGTTTTACTTTTTTTAACTTCTTAAATTTAACTTTGAATGCTTCCTATCTCTGTTAAGGGAGATAAGCCACATTTTTAAAAACTTCATTCAATTTAATGTATCAAAATCTGTTCTGTGCAATGCCCTGAGCTAGGCATTGTTGGGGGTCCAAGCTGAGTCAGATGACAGAATCTCTCTCCTCAGGAATTCTGTAGTCTATTAAGCAAAATGCCCTATTGACCTAGTCAGTATTGTTAACATTTACACGTCCTGTGCTTTGTGATTGACTGGACTTTAAAAATTTGACTTTGCAAGATTCTAACCTATTTTGCATTAGGACATACTGTGTATAGGCCATTTCCCATTTAGGGCTTCCTAAACTACCAGCAGCACTTCTTTCTTGATTAGCAATATTTCTTGATATTAACATTGTTACTGAATGCAAGTTTGTGTGCCTGACACACAGTGAGGCCAAACAAACTAAAACGTCAGAGTTTGGAGCAGAGAAAGGTTTATTGCAGGGCCAAGCAAGGAGAACAGGTGGTTTGTGCTCAAAAACCCTGAACTCCTCAGCGGTTTGGGGGAAGAAGTTTTATTTCTTTATTTTTTAAATATTTACTTAATTATTTATTTATTTATTAGCTGCATCGGATCATAGCTGCAGCACCTGGGATCCTTCATTGTAGCACGCAGGCTCTTCGTTGTGGCACGCGGACTTCTCTCTAGTGGCACGCAGGCTTCTCTCTAGTTGCAGTGTGTGGGCTTCTCTCTAGTTTTGGTGTGCAGGCTTGGTTGCCCTGTGGCACATGGGATCTTAGTCCCCCAACCAGGGATCAAACCTGCATCCCCTGCATTGGAAGGCGGATTCTTAACCACTGGACCACCAGGGAAGTCCCCTTTGGGGGAGAAGTTTTTAATAAGCAAAATTTGGTGTGAGGGCTAAGAGTATGTGACTTTCTTCTGTTTGGTTGGTGGTGAGGTAACAGGGCCGTGTTCCGGGAATCTTGAGCTCAACCTGCAGTTACTGTCTTCTACCTGGGCAGGGGCTTTAGTTCGTGTAGAAGAACTCGAAGATAATATTATGTATATCCCTTGAGGAGGAACCAGGACCCTGCTTTATAGCTGCACTATCGTTTCTTGACAGCTCTTCTTTTGTTTCTGCATTACTTCTCCTCCCTATTTAGTAACTGTTTGAATCTGCTCTTTGGAACTCAGGGAAGGTCTGGGAGGATGAAGCTTTTTTCCTACTAACAAGAAATGAGGGACACGAAAAGGTTTATGCCCAGTTTAACTTACTAAGTTAAACCGATTTTGAAATAAAGGTTTAAGTATTTTAAGCATCGTCAAACATAACTTCTAGATATTGTAATGTTATACACAGAAATCAACACACCCCTTTAGTGAGGGGCAGAAGGAATCACAGGTTATCACAGCTTAAGGCAGACCGACTTTTTGGTGTTATGTAGGTGACCTCTTTTGCTTATGTGAAAACAAACTAACATTGGAGCTGGAGTGACTGTAAGACAACTACATCTATTAGAGATCGAAGCTAGAAATAGGTTCAATTTTGGCACAGTGAAACTTGTCTAAATTGATCATTTGACCCCTCTGCAGTGTTGGCTTTGGGAAAGAACAAATAGAACTACATCAGGTTCTCTAGGTTAGGGATCAGCATTATGAGAAAAGCTATGAAGTAGAAATGTGCTATGGGTTGTGTTGACTGAAAAAACTTCACAACCTAAAAGTTGAGAATTATGTTTTATTCAGCAGGCATACGGAGGACTTAAGCCTGGCAGACACCCTCTCAGATAGCTCTAAGGGGCTGTTCGGAAGAGGTAAGGGAGGAATCAGGATATATAGGAGTTTTTGCAAAAAGAAAAAAAAAGCCCACATAGTTGGAACATCAAAAGATTACTGTTAATTAAAGAAAAAACAGACATCTCAAGTTAATGAATTTAGCACTTTTCTATGTATAGGAAGATGCAAGAGTCTGGGCTCATTGAAATCATTCCTTTGATATGCACCTTATCTATCTAGGGCCAGTGTCCAGTTTTCTTCATCCCGAATCCCCTCAGTGTGCACTGCAGACGGGTGGCTGCAGTGGCTGATGCCTTGATGACAAGGCAGGCAGTGACACTTTGTCCACAGTTGAACTGTGTCCCCTAAAAGTTCATATGTGAAGTCTTAACCCACAGTAGCTCAGAATGTGACCTTATTTGGAAATGGGATTTTTACGTACATAATTAGTTAAGTTAAGGTGAGGTCAGTAGGATGGGCTCCTAATCCAATGTGACTGGTGTCCTCATAAAAAGGGGGGGGGAAAAAAAGGGAAATTTGGGCACAAAGATTCACACATGGGAGAACACCATGGAAGAGTAGAGTTATGCTGCCTTAAACCAAGGAACTACCAGAAACCAGGAGGGAGACCCAGAACAATACTTCCCTGCACCTTCAGAAGGAGTATGGTCCTGCTGACACATTGATCTCAGACTTTTAGCCTCTAGGGCTGTGAGACAATGAATTTCTCTTGTTCACCCTCAGAATGGGAGAAAATACTTGCAAATGAAGCAACTGACAAAGGATTAATCTCCAAAATTTACAAGCAGCTCATGCAGCTCAATATCAAAAAAACAAACAACCCAATCCAAAAATGGGCAGAAGACCTAAACAGACATTTCTCCAAAGAAGATATACAAATCACCAACAAACACATGAAAGGATGCTCAACATCACTAATCATTAGAGAAATGCAAATCAAAACTACAATGAGGTATCACCTCACACCGGTCAGAACGGCCATCATCAAGAAATCTACAAACAATAAATGCTGGAGAGGGTGTGGAGGAAAGGGAACCCTCTTGCACTGTTGATGGGAATGTAAATTGATACAGCCACTATGTAGAACAGTATGGAGGTTCCTTAAGAAACTAAAAGTAGAACTCCCATACGACCCAGCCATCCCACTACTGGGCATATACCCTGAGAAAACCATAATTCAAAAAGAGTCAAGTACCAAAATGTTCATTGCAGCTCTATTTACAATAGCCAGGACATGGAAGCAACCTAAGTGTCCATCGACAGGTGAATGGATAAAGAAGATGTGGCACATATATACAATGGAATATTACTCAGCCATAAAAAGAAATGAAATTGAGTTATTTGTAGTGAGGTGGATGGACCTAGAGTCTGTCATACAGAGTGAAGTAAGTCAGAAAGAGAAAAACAAATACCGTATGCTAACACATATATATGGAATCTAAAAAAAAAAAAAAAAAAGGTTCTAAAGTACCTAGGAGCAGGACAGGAATAAAGACGCAGACACAGAGAATGGACTTGAGGACAAGGGGAGGGGGAAGGGTAAGCTGGGACGAAGTGAGAGAGTGGCATGTACATATATACACTACCAAGTGTAAAATAGATAGCTAGTGGGAAGCAGCCGCATAGCACAGGGAGATCAGCTTGGTGCTTTGTGTCCACCTAGAGGGGAGGGATAGGGAGGGTGGGAGGGAAACGCAAGAGGGAGGAGATATGGAGGTATATGTATATGTGTAGCTGATTCACTTTGTTATAAAGCAGAAACTAACACACCATTGTAAAGCAATTACACTCCAACAAAGATGTTAAAAAAAAAAATTTCTCTTGTTCAAGCCACTCAAAATGTGTACTTTGTTACAGCGCCCTAGCAAACTAATATAAGATGGGAAGGGAATTCTGTTCTCTTTTAATTTTTCTTCTCTTTAGTGTTACACTAATGTTAGGGCTCTTCTGCAACTTGATTTTTTTTTTTTAATTTAAAGACACAGGGAGGGACTTCCCTGGTGGTCCAGTGGTAAAGAATCCACCTTACAATGCAGGGGACGCAGGTTCAATCCCTTAGTTCCCTTAGTCAGGGAACTAAGATCCCACATGCTGCGGGGCAACTAAGCCTGCGTGCCACAACTACTGAGCTCGCATGCCTCAGCTAGAGCCCACGTGCCGCAAAGTACAGAGCCCATGCACCCTGGAGCCTGCACACCACAACTAGAGAGAAGCCCACGCACCACAACCAAGAGCCCACGTGCCGCAATGAAAGATCCCACATGCCTCAACAAAAATCCTGCATGCCACAAGACCTGAAGCAGCCAAAAATAAATAAATTAAATAAATAAATAAATAAATAATAAATCTTTAAAAATAAATAAATAAATAAAGATACAGGGAACTCCCTGGCTGTCCAGTGGTTAGGACTCCATGTTCTCACTGCTGAGGGCCCTGAGTTAAATCCCTGGTCAGGGAACTAAGATTCCACAAGCCATGAGGCACAGCAAAAAAAAAAAAAAAAGATACAGAGATAAAGTAGTCATTTCCTTCATGGTGCTTAAGATCTGCTACAGGAGATAAAACAGACCAACTGCGAGGGCATACTTTGAATCTCACCTCTGTCGCTTATTTGTTGTGTGACTTTGGGCAAATTACTTAGCTTCTCCAAGTTTCAGTTTCTTTACCTGTAATATGGAAATAACAAGATCACCCGCCAGGGTTGTTGAGTAATTTGAGATAATGTATGCAATCCAATAGAGCACCCTCACAAAATACAGCTATTATTATCTCAAAACAACTACAATTTAAGGCAGAATATGAAGACAAGATCAGAGGTATAATTGGTGCTTTAGGAGCTCAGAGGGGTGAGGTATCACATATGGCTGGGGGAACCTGGATGAAGGCAGTAGCATTTAGATTGCTCTTTAATTAATTGGCAGATGGGATTAGTGAGATGACACTCATGGTGAAAAAAACAGTATGAACAAAGGCAATGTGTCTACAAAAAACAGGTACATTCAGCAAGCAGTGAGGTGTAGGCTGGAGGGTTCGATAAGAATATTAGCTTAACCGTCTTCCTTAGAGAACACCCCTGACAACTTTGGCTTAAATGGTTTCCCACCTCTGCCCCATACCTCTGCATCTCATCACCCTATTTATTTCCTTCTTAGCATGTATCACAAATTGTAAGTCTCCTTTTTATTTACCTGTTTACTTGTCTATTGTCTGTAAGGGTAGAGTCTGTCTCTCTTATTCAGATATAAATCCCAAAGACATGTTAAACAAATATTTGTTGGGAAGAAGGAAGGGAGAGAAAGAGAGAGATTGAAAGGAAGGAAGGGTGGGAGGAAAATGAATGATGGAGAGTAGAGGAGTATCAGTAGGTCAGGTCAAGAAGTAGTTTGGAACCAGAGCATGAAGAAGTTCTTGAAACGGAGGACTGAAGTCCCAAAGCAGACCTCTGAATCACTGTTCCCAGGGAAAGATTTGGTATTTTGTCTATACAACAGCCACTTCTGATGAGCCTTAACTTCAGGCCAATATGGGAAATACTATATACCAATGGTTCTCAAACTATGGTGCCTAGACCAGCAGCATTGGTGTCATCTAGGAATTTGTTAGAAAGACAATTTCTCAGTCCCTACTCCAGACCTACTGACTCAGAACCTGCATTTCAACAAGGTCCTCAGATGATTGAAAAGCACTGAGAATCAAAATCCTATTTCTTGCTGTAACATCCAGTCTTAATCCACTTGGGCTACTACAACAAAAATACCATCAGCTGGGTGGCTTAAACAGCAAGCATTTATTTCTTACAGTTCTGGAGGCTGGAAAGTCTAAGATCACGGCGCCAGCAAATTTGATGTCTGGTTTATAAACAGCTGTCTTTTGGCTGTGTCTTCACAGGGCAGAAGGGGAAGGGAGTTCTCTGGGGTCTTTGTTATAAGGGCACTAATCCCATTCATAATGGCTCCACCCTCATGACCTAATTAACTCCCAAAGACCCCACCTCCAAATACCATCACACTGGGGATTAGGTTTCAACATATGAATTTGGGGGGACATAAAACATTCAGTCTATAGGTGTCCATTTATTGCTTTGCATCTTCCAGGCCTGAGAAGAGAATTGGACTAAATGTACTTTGAAGTAATGGGACTCTTAGCGCAGAAATCAGAGGTATAAATATTCCCACTCTATTTGGTGCCTGTAAATAGATCTCGGCCTCAATCATAGGAGTTCCTTAAAACTGCAATACACAAGTAGTCTTTTAAACAGCAGTTATTCCGGGACATTCCAGTCTGAAGCCAAAAATGATCTCCCACCCAAGAAAGGAACTCAAAAGAAAAATACCAGTGACAGTAAACCACCACAATTAGAAAAAAAAAGACAATGCAAAAACAAAACAAAACAAAACCCCACACAAATAAACTCAGAGAAATAATCTGTCCATTTAAGAAAATGCTGAAGTCTGTTTGTGGGGAAATATTTAGGATAAAGACAGGGGACTAAAGGAGTAGAAACAGACCAAAATCCTTTAGTAAATCATGGAATCTGTAAACTGGTATCAGATGTTCGCCAGTCATAGAGCCACAGGGAGCCTTAGCAACATTTCAAATTCTTCCAAATAAGGTAACCCCAGCCAAAAGCTATGCTCTTAAAGACAGCGATTTCCTCTTACCTGCTCATCTACTTGGTTTAGAATGAACCAATTGTTTTCAGAACTATAGTGCATTTATACATGTAAGATTAGAAGGATTGTAAAAATGGTTTCTTTACACACTCACACCACAATTTTACTGAGTCAGACTTTCCAAGGTATCAGTTGGAGAAAAGGATTTATAATCCTATTTATAGCCCAAGAAGAGAAGCTGTCTGTGGTTTCATTTGGTGGTTAGGGAGTAAGGAGGATTTGTTTTGCCATTGTAACATAGCAACTTGATTTCAGTGCTGCTCCTCTGTCATATGTACAAAGGGAGATGCCAAATACTCCAAGGGAGAATATTCCAGAAGGTGCAGAGATGGGCTTTAGTCAGCCTATGAGTTCACAGACATACATACAAAAAGTAACTACTTCAAGCTGAAGGTTTGGATTCCAGAAACTTAGACAGTGAGTTGTATAGAATTATAGGCTTCTAGCAAAAACTCTTAATGGAATGTTAACTGGAAGAAGTAGTTGTGTGTCGATATATCCACCTCCTCTGCCCCAGGTGGGCTGGGAGTGGGGTGCTGCCTGGGCTGGAGTCTGCTCCCTTGGGCCCATTGTCCCTGCCAGGTGATAAGCAGCTGCCTTCGTCTACCCCAGTGTGCCACACAGTAGCGTTCTCTGTGTGTGACAAGTTGTAAAAAGATTGGAAAACACTGGTGTGAATTACACCCACGCTGTAGGCTTTCCAAACGTGTGAATAGATTGATGATTTTAAGTGGCACACAGGTATGACATTAAAAACATTGAATTGCTTAGTGAGAAAAAAAATTTCCCATTCAATTTTCTTTCAATCCTTCTAACAGGAGGAAGAGAAATGATCAGTTGGGTGTTACCATATCTCCAACCAATTAATTTTCCTTTTAACGAACAGAGACCAGATCACAGGCACAGAGCTCTTTTCTTTTGTAGTGATTTAAAGTTTCATTTAAAAATAAACGTATTTAGACAAAAAAGGAGTTGATGCAAAGAAAACATCGAGCAAAAAATGGTACAAATTGCACCTTCTCATATGGCAAAATTGTGAAGACTATATTCAAATGACTGAAGTTCAGAAAACACCATCTATTGAATTTACACCACAATATCTCTGATAAGTGATTTAAAATGCTTCTAGACTTAGCAAGCATGTTATCAACACAATTTATTTAATTTTCAGACACATTAAATTGTTAAAACTTTAACACTTTGCATTGAAATTTGTTTCCCAGGTTCTTCCTATCATGAATTCTAATTAAATATTTGAAGATATTTCTCTTTCTTTAGTATTCTCTCCCATACTTTTAACATCCTTCTTTTCCTGGGACACAGACACACCAGGCCATCTTTCCTCAAGCCAAACTCTCTTCGATTTCTCCCCCTTTGATGTAGTTCCGGTCACACTCACCCCCCTGGCAATTCTTCTCTGGGCTTAGTCTAATTTATCAGTGTGTCTCTTAAAATGAATTAGTAAAAACTATTTTGGTTGCATATGGCAGAAAACCCAGTTTAACCTAGCTTAGGCAAAAAGGAGATTTTACTGGCTCACATAATTTAAAACTCCAGAATAAGTTTCATTAAAGACATGGTTTGAAACAGAGGCTCATAGAAGATCCCCAGAATAAGGATTCGCTGCTTCTCTCATCTCCCAGCTCCATTTCTCTAAGAAAGAGAAATCCTTTCTTAGAGAAATCCTTTTCCCTCAGGATAGCAAGACAGTTAAAGAATTCCAGTCTTACCTTCTTACAATCTCACGTCTAGTAGAGAAGAGTGGGAATCTTTCTGGAATTCCAGAAAAAGTCTCATTGCATATTAGTAGCTATGAATGTGTCGAATGCTTTCCCTTGAGCTAACCCCTGTCACCAAAAGAACACAATATGCTGATTGGTCAGGAGTTAGGAATAAAGACATCTTTATTGGAAATGCATGGCCTTAGGTGGGGAAACAGTTGGTGTCCCAGAGGGAAAGCAAGCTGTGTTTACTAGAAGAGCTTGTGATGTCCAGATATGAACTCAGTCCCCTGGGTGAGGTAAGACCAGAGAATACAGCAGGACTATCACCTCCTTTATAATGAACTTTATATATCAGTATAGGAGTGATTGAGAGCATGTTCTCTATTCTGAAACTATACCAGGGGTTGTTATTTTCCAGTCCTCTATGTTGGTAACTCATGCATGATGTGAGAAATAGAAAGCATTACATCAACATAAGACAGTGTTCTTTGGTTTCCAGACCAAAGTATGTGATTAAGATGAGCTGGTGAAAAAAGAAGGAAGAGGAGGAGGAGGAGGAGAAGAGGGAGAAGGAGAAGAAAAGAAAAAGGGAGTCCTAGTATTGGATACCCTGATAGCAACCAGGTATGGGAACTGATAGCAAGAAAGGAAATAGGAAAAACATACCAAGTGGTGACTACAGTTCAAAAAGCAGAGTAGAACTGCCAAAAAGAAAAACAAAGTTACCAGTTTCAAAACTCCATATAAGGGCTTCCCTGGTGGCGCAGTGGTTGAGAATCTGCCTGGTAATGCAGGGGACACGGGTTCGAGCCCTGGTCTGGGAAGATCCCACATGCCACGGAGCAACTGGGCCCGTGAGCCACAACTACTGAGCCTGCGCGTCTGGAGCCTGTGCTCCGCAACAAGAGAGGCCGCGATAGTGAGAGGCCCGCGCACCGCGATGAAGAGTGGCCCCCGCTTGCCACAGCTAGAGAAAGCCCTCGCACAGAAACGAAGACCCAACACAGCCAAAAATAAATATAAAAATAAATAAATAAATAAATAGAATTTATTTAAAAAAAAAAAACCTCCATATAAAACTACAGCAATCAAGACAGCGTGGTATTGATATTTTTTAAAAAAAACCATATAAATCAATAGAACAGAATTTGGAGCTCAGAAGCATTTATGGTCATTAGATTTTTGAAAAGGGGGCCAAGACAATTCACTGTGACTTGTCTTTTCAACAAGTGGTATTAGAATAATTAAATACCCACATGCACAAAGATGAATTTAGATCCTTACCTCATATTATACTCCAGAAAAATTCAAAATAGATCGTAGAGCAAGGTATAAATCATGTTAAATTAGACTTCATCAAAATTAAAACATTTTGTGCTTCAAAGGACACCATCAAGAAAATGAGGGCTTCCCTGGTGGCGCAGTGGTTGAGAATCTGCCTGCCAATGCAGGGGACACGGGTTCGAGCCCTGGTCTGGGAAGATCCCACATGCCGCAGAGCAACTGGGCCCGTGAGCCACAACTACTGAGCCTGCGCGTCTGGAGCCTGTGCTCCTCAACAAGAGAGGCCGCAACAGTGAGAGGCCCCTGCACCGCGATGAAGAGTGGCCCCCGCTCGCCGCAACTAGAGAAAGCCCTCGCACAGAAATGAAGACCGAACACAGCCAAAAAATAATAATAATAATAATAAATAAATAAATAAAATTAAAAAGAAAAGAAAATGAAAAGATAAGTTGTAGAAAAAGAAAAAAATTTACAAATTATATGTCTGATTAATTACTTGTATCTAGAATATATAAAGAATTCTTTCAAATCAATAATAAGAAGACGAACAACTGGATTTTAGAAATAGACAAAAGGCTTGATGCACATTTCACCAAAGACTATATACAAGTGGCTAATAAGCACATGAAATCATGTCCAACATCACTAGTTATTAGGAAAATGCAAGTTAAAACCGTAATGAGATACTGCTTCACACCCACTAGAATAACTACAACCAAAAAATCAGGCAGTACCAAGCGTTGGCAATGATATGAAAAAACTGGAAACTTCATACATGGCTGGCCAGAATTTAAAACGGTGCAACCACTTTAGAAAAGAGTTTGACAGTTTCTTAAAATGTTAAACATAAATTTACCGTATAGTGCAGCAATTTCACTTCTAGGTATCTACCCAAGAGGAAGGAAAACATTAAGTCCACACCAAGACTCGCATATGAATTGTTCACAGCATCATTATTCATAATAGCCAAAAAGTGGAAACCATCCAAACCTCTATCAAGTAGTGAATGGTTAAATAAGATGTGCTATAAACATAATGGAAGACTATTCTGCAATAAAAAAAGGAACAGTACATGCTACAACATGGATGAACCTCAAAAATATTATGCTAAGTGGAAGAGGCCCGTAACAAAAGATCAAATATTATATGACCCATTTCTATGAAATGTCCAGATAGGCAAATCTATAGCCGGAAGTGGATTAGTGGTTGCTGGAGCTGGAGGTATGAATGGGACTCCAGCAAATGGGCATGGGATCAATTCGAGCAGATGGAAACGTTCTAAAATTGGATCGTGGGCTTCCCTGGTGGCGCAGTGGTTGAGAATCTGCCTGCCAATGCAGGGGACACGGGTTCGAGCCCTGGTCTGGGAAGATCCCACATGCCACGGAGCAACTGGGCCCGTGAGCCACAACTACTGAGCCTGCGCGTCTGGAGCCTGTGCTCCGCAACAAGAGAGGCCGCAATAGTGAGAGGCCCGTGCACCGCGATGAAGAGTGGTCCCCGCTTGCCGCAACTAGAGAAAGCCCTCGCACAGAAACGAAGACCCAACACAGCCAAAAATAAATATATAAAAATAAATAAATAAATAAAAGATTTAAAATTGGATCGTGATGGTGGTTGCACAGCTCCATATATTTACTAACAATCATTGAACTGTACACTTAAAATGAGTGAATTTTATATGTAAATTTTATATCAACAGAGCTGTTTTTTTTAAAAAAAGAATACTCACAGTAACACAGAAACAAACTTTGTAAGTAAAAAAAAAATTATGTTTCAACCAGATGGTGGAATTATGAGTTATTTTTATATATTTCTGAATTTTCCAATGAAAAGTGCATTTTTAAATTGGAAGAAAACAATAAAGATAATTTTTAAAAATTATCCTCTGAGAGTCAAAATAAAATCACTACGTGATGGACCAGAGGAGGGTTAGGTAAAGTCACCTTGATAAAGAGACAGAATGGCTCTCAGGCCCGCAAGATTTGACAGTAACCTGACTAAAGTTAACAACACATTTAAAGAAAGAAGAATCAATCAGCAGAGAACATTGATCAATAAAGAAAGCAAAGAAAAGGGACAGTCGTAGAGGCAAGTATTGCAGGGCCTTACCTGTGCCACGCAGAGAGCCTGAAGGCTGGTCACAGAGCCCGTGTGCACAGCCCC
Organism: Balaenoptera musculus; assembly: GCF_009873245.2. NCBI lineage: Eukaryota > Metazoa > Chordata > Mammalia > Artiodactyla > Balaenopteridae > Balaenoptera > Balaenoptera musculus. The sequence goes on from NC_045796.1 coordinate 21,257,912, forward strand.
ATGGTAGAGATGAATGCCGTACATCTCATAGAGCTTTGGGCCATTAGGCACTCTAAATACACTGCATGCTCACCATAAAACATTTTTCTAACCTTTTTTTCCCAAGCAGCTTTATGTACAGAGAAATCCTGGTTATATTGTTGTATTAGGAATTAACACATATTCTGGTTTATATACTTCAGACTCCTGATGTTTACACAGTGTGAGTTGGCTTGTCCAAGTTGAATCAACTCTACGGTGGTGGCAAGATGGAAATTATGCATCTGGACAGCTAAGAGAGACTGTGGAGTGTGATAAATGCATTAAGATAAATGTCTCCCTGTGAGACCACTTGGAAGCCAGCCAGTCAGTTCACCTTTCTCAGTGACAACCCAACCTTGACAAGAGCTTCTCACTCAGACTTCAAATATCAAGAAATCCAAGACACCAAGACATACTGAAATTATTGTATGCTCAGCATACTTTTTTTTTTCTGGCCACGTGGCGCGACATGCAGGATCTTTGATCCCCGACCAGGGATTGAACCCATGGCCCCTGCAGTGGAAGCACGAAGTCTCAGCCACTGGACCACCAGGGAAGTCCCAGCATACTTTTTTAAGAAGCCACTTATGGGAAGGATTTTAATTATTTAAATCGTGTACTTACTGACTCTCGATCCATCCAGCCATAGCAATGATAACTCCAGCACGCGCTAGTTATCAATTCCACCCTAGTCATAAAATGAGTCCTGTTTAAATGGAGAGCTTCCTTCCAATAACTTCTGGTGGTGGTGATGTTGGAAAGAGCCTGTGGCTTTGTACCCTCTGCCTCTGGGGACGATGGAGCTCATTTTTTTGAGCACTAAGCTACAACATACGGGCACTTTGCAACACTGACTTTTTGTCCTGGTTCATAATATCTACTCTCATCCTCATAAGGGACTTTAAGGCCAAGCCCTTGTATCTCATTCCTGCCTGCCCTCTACCTCCTTCCATACTCACACTCTCATCCTAGCTGGACCCTGATAGTGCCCCTGCCTTGACCTGGATGGATGATTTGATTCTGGCACTCAGTGCTCTGAACCACCATTTCCTGGAATAGTGGTTCTCAGCGTGGTTGCTGCCATACTACAATTCAATTCTGAATGTTAAGCACCTACAGTTAGCGTGAGACTCTGTAGGTTTAAGGGAAGTCCCCAACAAGACTGCCTTCACTTCAGGCACCAGCTGCAAGTTTGGGGGTCTCCGGGCTACCTGCCCTTCTGATCAACTGGTTGCAAATTTCGGGAGTTTCTACTACCCCTTCAGGTTTGATAATTTGCTAGAATGACTTACAGAAGTCAGGAAAGTGCTATACTTATGATTACAGTTTTATTGTAAAGGATACAAATCCTTTGTATCCAAGGACCAGCCAAATGAAGAATACATAGGGGGAGATCTGGGAGGGTCTACATGCCCTCTTGCCATGGAATCAGGACACGTCCCCCTCCCAGCACATCAATGTGTTCACCAACCAGGAAGCTCCCCCAAGCCTCAGTGTCCAGAGTTTAATTGAGGTTTCATTATATAGGCATGATTGATTGAATCACTGGCCACATGACTGAACTCAATCTCCAGCCCTCCTCCTTTCCTGGAGGTTGAAAGGGTGTACTAATATCATTGTGCCTCAAAGACTCAACTCTCTGACCCCATGGTTGGTCTTTTGGGCCTGAGCAGCCCCCATTCTGAGTCATCTCCTGAGTATGAACAGAGGTGTGGGGTCTTCTCTGGCAGTCCAGTGGTTAAGACTCCCCACTTCCACTGCAGGGGGCATGGGTTCGATCCCTGGTTGGGGAACTAAGATTCCGCATGCCACTCGGTGCAGCCAAAAAATAAATAAATAAACAAAATAAAAAATAACCAACCGATTCTTAAAAAACAAACAACAAAAAAAACCACAGGTGTGATCCAAAGGCCCACCATGAATAACAAAGACACCCCTGTCACTGGGGGAATTCCAAGAATTTAGAGTGTCCCCTCCAGGAACTAGGGACAGATGTCAGTCAAATTCTTTACTATACACAGTTGCATATTGCAATTGCCTAATAACCTTTTTAAAAATTGTCCATTCCTGGATCCCACCAAGAGATTCTCATTTAATTGGTCTGAGGTACAACCTGGATATAAGCATTTAAAAAATCTCTGCCAGACAATTCTATTATATCCTACAAGTTGTGCTAATGGCCCTGCTTTATCCCCTTAGTTTGAACTTCTAGGACATGTATGCTCCCCCAAATTAGACTGGAATTGCTGGTTTGTTTAATGGAGCTCCCAACATGCCACTTGGCTGGGACCAGACCACTTAGGATCTAGCTCAGGTCTGGAGTCTCTGTGTTACACAACTCTAAGTGGCCCCATTCATTTCATAGCCTATGTGAATTGTGCCCTGGATTTATGCAGTGTACACACTACACAGGGTGGCCGTGTCTTGATCTAGTCACCACACATCAAGTTTTCATCAAAATTTGCCAAATGACCAACTTAGCAGGTTTATTGATTGTACATATTTATCAGCTTGAATAGGAATATGTTCACATTTCTAACAGCTTTAACTTCTAATTTCAAATGTAAAACTGTCTAAAATAAATCAGAATTTATCTAAAACAAACTTGTATATTAAGAAAAAAGTAAGAGCTGAAAGATTCCCATATGAAATGCTGACATTTTGCTAAATTGAACATTCTGTAAAAGAAAATAGTGAATTTTGTAAATTCATATAAATTTGACATGTCAGTCTACAAATTAGCTTTTAAAAAACTGACCTTCAATGAATTGGAATCTGCATATTATTTTCTTGGCTTCTGCTATGATTAGCTTTCATCATCTAAAAAATTTGCTTGTATGAAAATGGGTTAAACCCATTTTCCACCAAGATTTCTTTGGGCAGCATGTGATTAAGAGATTACATTTTTAAAGTGTTTAAAATAAAAAGGCAAGAGTAGGGAAAAGGAAAACATGAACCACTTCTGACCCACCACGGTTTTTCCCAAAGGCCTGGGAAGTACTCTTCAGCAATGAACCAAGAAACTTTTGCAGCAGAAAATAATATTTTTTTAAGCAGCACTTGGCAACTGTGTTGGGATAAGAGGTTGTATTTGACATTAAGGCCCTGACACTGGTACATTTCCTGAAGAAAACAGTGATCACCTTTATGCATGTTATCCTTACAAAGCCAGTTCAAGGTACTTACGTGAGCCATTTTTCTGACCATCCATCTAAAGAAAAAATCGTCCAGAAAACTTCTCTTTCTGCTTCAGACTGGAATAGGAAATAATTTTTAATAAACTTCTTTTTCTGCCACCAGGAAGGGAAGGGGATTCGAGTTTGTGATTATGATTGCATTTTAAGTTACCTAAGAAAATTGCTAGTGAGAAAAAAAATTGCCTTCTAAAAAATAACCAAAGCAACCAAATAAAAACTTCCCTAGCCCTAGCTTTGAAAGCTCATCCTGAATTCCAGACCTCTAGTTTTCAGTTTATTTCTGAGTTTTTGATGAATTTACCAGCCCTAAGAGCTGACACTGTAGGACTCAATAAAAATCCTAATAAATATGTAGCTGTGGTTGGTAGTCTTTGAAAAATAAGTAAAATTTCTCAACTTGTTCCACAAACCTCAATTATCTCAGACTATTAGAGCATCTGGAACTAGGGAGCCAAAGTTAAGGGTTCAGAGCAATTGGGTTCCAAAGTTTCCTTTGGGTGGCCTAAAGGTGCATATTAGTTTGGCTTTTCCACCTCCTGCTCCTTCTCAAGAGAATAAATAATTAGACAGTGATTTATCTTTGAAATGTGCAGCTTGGAGTTGGATGTGGAGAAGTCACATAATGGTGTCAGCACTTCAGCCCGAAGTAAAGAAAATGGTGAAATATATTTAGCACACGATAAGGCAAGGCACTGAGAAAGAGAGATAAAAAGAAGAAACTGTCTCTACATGATTAGCGAACTTTACAAAACACCAAGCTTTTGCAAAAAGAAAATAATTATAAAAAATACAAACAGTGGGAAAAAAACCAGAAATTCTTCCAAGTTCCAAATTTCCATCCTAATTCTAGCTCCCAAAAGGCCAGTCAGTTTCTCAGGCTCTTGGCCTGGCTTCTTCTCTTCCAGGTTTCAGCCTCCCTCCCTGTGGTAAGTGCCCGATTTTGGATACAGCGGAGCAGTTGCTCAGATCTCTAATGCCTTTCAAGGCTGATGTGAAGATTCAACCTAGTGGTGGCCATTAGTGCTTCCCTGCCTTTTCCAGAAGCCCCAGCCAGGCACTTTGGCAGCACTATGGTGCCTGCCATAAAAAAGATCTACCCTCCAGAAAAGCTGCTTTCCAGTTATCTTTTTCCTCCAACAAAGGTTGAGTCTGCACACAAATTTTAATTTGCTTCCAAGTACTTGAAAAGTCCAATCAATCAAGCAACTGACTGGGACTTCCCTGGTGGTCCAGCGGTTAAGACTCCACACTCCCAATGCAGGGGGCCCAGGTTCCATTCCCTGGTCAGGGAACTAGATCCCGCATGCTGCAACTGAAGATCCCACGTGCCGCAACTAAGACCTGGCACAGCCAAATAAATAAATATTAAAAAAAAAAATCAAACAACTGACTTTTCAACTGACTTTGCCATTGAGCACAATAGTTTGTGTGTTGGATGTAGCCTTGGATATGTCTATGCACAGAATCTTATCCCCCTCCTGCCTGAACCTCTCTCCACCCCCATTCCTGCCACCTGAAACTGCTCTTTCCATCAGTCCTCACTGATGACCTCCTAGTTGCTACATCCAAGTAACCATCTATCCGTTCTTATCTTATTTCCCAGATCACAAGAAGCTGACACTGTTCACCGGTTAATCAACAAAAGACATGGATAATGTCCTTTCTGTTTTGCTTGTTTTTCCTTCAGAATCTCTGACCACTTCTTCACGGTCTTCATTGTAGCGTTCCCTTTCTCTACACATTACTTAAATGTGAACTTTCTGCAGAACTTCATCAGAGACCCTCTTTTCACTTACCTCTTTATTCTTGAATAATTGGATTCAGCCCTTTGCTTTCATTGTCACCTACATGTTGATGACTCTCATCTAATATCTCTAGCCTGCCTCTCTCCTGAGTTTTGATCTCATATATCTGAGAGTCCTTGGGGAAGCAGAGAATGGGAGGATCCAGAGAGGAGGGACACATCAACGGGACCAGAGCTTTCACTTTCAGAGACTCTTTTACTCCTTTAGTGTCCTAAAGAAACTTAAATATGCAAAGGATGCTGTCTGCTTTGCCTGGCACCTTAATATTAGTATATCGTAATTTTACTTAGAAGTAAAAAAAAAATTAAGCATGTATTTCTCTTCTAAGTCAATACTCAGGTAGACAAGTTGAAAATTTAACAGTTCCTTTAGACTGTATGTCATTATTTCAGAACAGGATTAAGAGGAGATGTGATAAAAAGAAAAAGCTATAGTGTTATTATGGGGAGATGGTCAGTGACGTCTTTCTTATATTTCTTATACTAATATTAATATTTATACTAATTTGCACTAATACCAGGTAGGACTAGCATTGGCTACAGATGAAAGAAACCTTCTCCAAATAACAGCTTATTTCAGTCTTCATGGATGTCTGAAGGTTCGTAGTCCAGAGTTGGGATGGAGACTCTACTAAGGAAAAAAGCTTCAGGAAAAAAGCTCTAGCTGACTTCTCTTCCAATCCTGGGCTGTGACCTCCATCTTCATGGTCCAATATGATGGTTGAAGCATCAAATTAATGTTCCCAGGAGCAGGCAAAGGGCATGCTTACACAATCTTTTAAGTATGTTTTCCTGGAAGCTTTCCAGTAACACTTCTAATTATAAGTCACTGGCCAATTATTCACATTGCTGCTTGCAGTTAAGAGAGAAGCTAGACAATGTGGTCTTTATTCCAGGCAGTTCTGTGTCCATCAAACATTGCCCTTCAATTACTGTGGATGATGTGAAGAATATGTGTGGGGAGGGGTACAACAAGCAGTGTCAGCAATACTGTTTTCTGAACAATGAATAAAACCTTGAGAAAATACCTAGATTTATTTGATCATGACAGGGAATGGAAATGTTCCTTTGTATAAAGATTTTGTGTAGAAAAAAGATATTTGTATGGATAAAATCAATGAGCTCATAGGATTCTTTTCAAGGGTCCTCATGCTTGCTCAGTTTCAGGTGCAACACAGCATGGGGAGAATCCCTTGCACTAGAAGGACTTAGGGGCCCACAGGCCATTTTCCCGAGAGGCGGTAGGCAGGGACCCATTACACAGAAGCTGAGAGAGCCATAGAGCCATAAGTGCCTCTGGTCCTGGTGGGTAGACTTGTCTGAGAAGCTGCCAGCTTGGGATGGCTCCCCACAGAAGGGTCTCTGTTATTTTGTGCAGTTCATCTCTGAGTATTCCAGTGAGGACTCCCACCATTTCTCTTGAATTTACAGACTCCACCGTGGGGGTTTTTCTCCCCGCTAGTCAACTTAAATCTTCCTTTGTTCAGAATCTTTCCTCTTCCTCTGTTCTTACCCCTTCAACATGACCACAACCTCAAGAATGTGATCTTTGCACACAACATTCTACCATATCCAGCAAAAAGCCTCAATAGACCACTCCTAGTACTTAAGGAGATTTTTGTTTGGTACTCTTTTTTTATTTTGTCAGGCAAATCCACCTTCTTCAAGTACATGGGTATGGGTATGTCTGTGGCTTTTGTGGCATTTCTAAGCTGTAGTGAGCCTTTCTAAGCTGTGAGCCTTAGATTAAAGGTGTTATAAAGGAAGTAAACAACAACCAAAAAATTCTTAACTTTCTTACTAAAAAGCTACATAGAGACCTATATTTGAAATACTGATATTCTGAGAGATAAAATAATGTCGAGTAAATATTTCACATGTACAAATAATTCAATTTCACAATTGTGTTTTAGAAATGCTTGGCTTTTAATCAAAGAGACACACACCTGCTTTTCTAAGTTAGGTTTCAATCTATACATCAAATGCGAAGTTCAGTAGGACATCTTGGGAAGGGATTCAAAAAACTGTAAATAATAGCTGCCTGTATACTCACCAGGGACCTGAGACAGTGGTGACTCCTGGGTCCTACATTAACCCTTGTCTTGCCACTGGGCATGCCTATGGGCCAAGACTTGTACCCTGGCAATCTCATTAAAGTAGCATAATGTAAAAGCAGAAAGAGGAAGTCCTTTCCCTATCTCCATGTAAACTGATGGAGATGTTGTGAAAAGAGCAAGGCTTTAGAGATACACCAGCCTGGAATCAAATTCCAGGACTTCATTTAGTAGCAATACTTTGAGCAAGTTACTTAACCCCTCTGCTAAGAAAGCAATGAGCAGTAGAAGCCAGCATGGGTTCATTAATAACATCTTACGTCAAACTAACATAATTTTTATCTTTTATGAGGTCACTACTATGCATAGACAGAGTGCATTTTACTTTTGGCACACCATTAGAAAAAAATATCTCGAGATATTCTTGTGGTCACAATGAATAAATGTAAACTGGATAATCATTAAAAGTAAGTTTGGAGCGCTTCCCTGGTGGTGCAGTGGTTGAGAATCTGCCTGCCAATGCAGGGGACACAGGTTCGAGCCCTGGTCTGGGAAGATCCCACATGCCGCGGAGCGGCTGGGCCCGTGAGCCACAACTACTGAGCCTGCGCGTCTGGAGCCTGTGCTCCGTAACAAGAGAGGCCGCGATAGTGAGAGGCCCGTGCACTGCGATGAAGAGTGGCCCCTGCTCGCCGCAACTAGAGAAAGCCCTCGCACAGAAACGAAGACCCAACGCAGCAAAAAAATAATTAATTAATTAATTAATTTTTAAAAAATGAGATCATTTCTTAAAATATCTCTCTAAATTTACAAAGGAAAGATTACAAAAAAAAAAAAAAAAGTAAGTTTGGAGCTGGTTGAACAATGACATACACAGATGTATATTAATGTATCAATTCCCCCTGGAAAGGATATCTCTAATAGCAGGAAAGTCTCGCTCTGTTATGTTCAAGATTTTATCAACAAATTGAATATAAAATGTATTAAATGTTTGGGTGGCTCAAAAGTAGGAGGGACAGTGAATGCACTGGATGACAGAATCAAAATTCAATATGATCTCAATAACCTAAAAAAAAATAGCTGAAATAAAGGTTATTAAAAGAGCTGTGTCAAGTTCATCATTTAGATTCATAGCTGCTTGGGATATGGGTATGGGCCAGGGTTGGCAAGGGTGTCAGGTCAACATGACCAGAGCAAGCAGACTGGGTCCGCTTGGCTGGCAGGTATGGAGAGAGTCAGGGAGAAGAGACCAACAGGATGGGGCTCCCACTGACCAAATCTTAAAAAATTTGAACAGTGAAATTTTAGTATTGATTGTATGGATTATAACTAATTGAATAAAATAGGAATCCATGAGCCCATACTGATAATAAATAAATAAATGAATTAATATGTGAGGGAGAAGAGAAAAGTCTATCTTATAGTAGAATGCCAACTAAGAAATATAGAAGGACTGATGGACATAGGAAAAGACCATAGCAATAGTTTTTTCAAACAAAATCATCAATGGAGGCTAATACTAGTGGACGAAAGTATACAATACTTAGTAATTTATTTTACAGTGAAGAACCTGTCCAAAACCATCTTATCCAAGTTGTAAAAGTGAACATCACCAGAAAAGCCTATCTTGATGAGTGAGAAGGTTGAAGACTTCTGGTTCTAAATTATACCTCAATATGTAAGGGCTAGAGCGTGACTATAGAAGACAGAGCCCATTGAATCATGAGGAGTACAACAGCTACAAACGCATGCTGATGCATCTGTGTTGAATCAGTGACTCATACACCACCAATGCTTTTGCTGTGAGTGATGTGAGTTTTCCAAAAGGGAAACTAACTCTTGAAGAAATTCTGAATAAAACAAAATACAATGTTCCCTTGATTTACATGTAATTGTGTACTTGGAAAATGCACTGTACATTGAAAGCTTGCAAAAACATTTTATGTTTAATATGAAAAATGGATTTAGGTTGTGGGTTCAGGTAAACAGGCTTTTAACCTACAGGGATAGCCTGCTGGACATTCCAAAATCTTGCAGGATGAAGGATAATTCTTTATTGTGTGGAACACCCATACATTGCAGCATGCCCAACCCCCCCCCCCGGTCCCTCCCTAATGGCAGTAGAACCCACAAAATTATTATGACAACCCACAAGTGCCCTACTTGCTTCCAGAATGTCCCCCTGGACCACTGTTATCAGTGTTAAGGACCACTGGTTTAGAGACAAGTTTACATCTGCCAGGAGTGGTCAGTGGGTTATTTCTGCCTCATTGAAAGCTTTGTCTAAGTAAATCCCTTCGAACTCTTAATATTCAACAAGTCCACGATTAAATCTCATGAAGCCATTACTTGTTCACCTTCTGAAATATTATTATTTTTTCCTTCTTTGATATTCAAAAAGATACTCAATTTATACCAATACTTAAAAGTTATGTTAGTCAGAACTCTTTTAGCTTCAAATAACAAGAAACCAACAAAAACTTGTGTACATCCACAGGCAAAAGAGGAATTTACTGTCTTAACTTGGAAACACGAGTGTGGAGCTGATTCCGAAACAACTGGATGCAAGAATTCAAGTGAGGTCTTGGGTACCTTTATCCTTCCTCCTTTCTTCCTTTCCCCTTTTCCCTTCCTTCCTTTCTTTCTCTCCCCTGCCCCCTCCCATTCTTTTCCCTCCCTCTCTCCCTCTTTTCTCTCTCTTTCTTTTTCTCTTTCTTTCTGTGGGCTGAATCCAGGCTCTCTCCTGGTGATGGGCAGATGGCTATGGGCCATCCTCCATTCACATTCAATCTGCTCTCTGAAAGGTCTCTGCTTCTCCTCTCCTACTCTGAACTGTGCCCCACAGTTCAAGAAGGCAACTGTGACTGTGAAAAAAATCAATGTTGTAATTAGTTGTTTAATGCCTGTGTTTCCTAATAAAATGTAAGCTCTATGAGGACAGGACCTTGTCTTTCTTTTTCATTGCTGTATCCCAGCAGCCAGCATAGCACTGTTCATTCTAGTCATTTAAAAAATACTTATAGAATGAATGAATTGTTCTGTTGGAACTAGAGGCTGCCCTGCTTCCAGTGCTGATATTTCTCCACAAGAATTTCCTAGACATTTTGAAAACATGGGCAAAAGGCAGCAGTAGCTGTGTATTCTATAAGCAGGCACTGGGATGGCTTATGGTACTGAGATGCAGAAGCAGAAAAGAGAAATCCAATGGGAGGGATCCTCTTCACCCCAGATTCACCTAAAGGGCTTCTCCATCCAGAATTATCCAAGTTCATCCCCATCTCACTTTTGTCTGAGAATTACTCACAGGAGACTAAAATCAGTGTGAAAGAAATTGACTAATTGATTCAATTAGTACATTACTGAGGTAATTTCAATTCATTAGGCCACTTTAAAATTTCATTCTGTGTATGCTTTTACATATTGTTCTTGTAATGCACCAATAAAATTAGGCATTACACTGAATCACTGTAAAAGAGTTCTCCTGCATAGTAATAGACTTGAATGCCAGGCTATACTGTAGGAAGCACTTTTCCACACTTAAAAGCATTACATTATATATTATTTTGCATATGTTCCAAGTGACAGGGGCTTCTTATTTTTCTTATGTGGAATAAAAAAAATTTTTTGTCAGGTTGCTCTTAAAATTGTAGCTGAACTGGGTGGTCAGAATTGCTAGTGTTTAAACAATGCGAACAACATCCTTAATATACCTATTTGTGACTAATCCAGTGGGCGTGACACTCAAGGGAAAACAACAAATTCACTTAGCATGAATCTGAAAACTTAGAGTTTAGAACTCTGTGCTATTTTTTAACATACCAATTATTAAAGGAATTATGGGAATTTTGTTTGCAAAGAGATGCTGATGACGGAAAATTAGGCATTTGAAGATTTTAAATGGAAAAATGAAGTTTAATGAACAAATCAGAAGAATGCAATCTAAGCTCTTCTCCCATATTTCATGTCTTTTAAAAATTGCGTCTTTTGCTGTAATTTCTATGTCAAATACAATGTATTTCCTACAGCAGAATCAATTCCATAAACAACTTTTACCTTTTTAACAAAACTGGTCTCATAGTCAATCTAAGTACATTTTGTAAGAATCACTAAAGTATAACAATGGATTAATCTCTTGATCATTCTACATGCCATGTACTTCCTAAGCACTTTATCAACATCACACTTAATTCTCACAACAAATCGTTTGATAGGTACTTTTGTTATCACCCCGTTTTACAGGTGAGAAAACAAAGACTTGGAGATGCTAAATAACCAGTCCAAAGTCACACAGCTAATAAGATTTGGAGCTGGGATTAATACTTGGAATGGCCATGGCCAGGCCCTGCAGCCAGTCCAGGGTCCAGCCCAGCCCATCAGCATGCCACAGCAGTAGCCACACCCCAACACAACAGGAGGGTGTATGCAGCCCATATAGGGGACACCCCTTGAGCACCTGGCTCTTGTGGCCAGGTGGGATTGTGCCTCTGAGACCCATAGAACATCTCCTAAATAAGGCTACTCCTTTGAGACTGGGAGAGCTGATTTACCTAATATAAAGAAATAAACACAGAAAATTAGGCAAAATAAGGACACAAAAGAATATGTTCCAATCAAAAGAACAAGACAAAAAACTCAGAAAAAGAACTAAGTGAAACAGAGATAAGCAAACTACATGATAAAGGGTTCAAAGTAGTGGTCATAAAAATGCTCACTGAACTCAGGAGAAGAATGGATGAACACAGTGAGAACTTCAACAAAGAGATAAAAAAACATAAGAAAGTACCAAACAAAAGTTATAATTGAGCTGAAAAATACATTAGAGGGGTTCAGTAGCAGAATGGATGAGGTAGAAGAACAAATCAATGAGCTGGAAGACAAAGCAATAGAACTCACCCAGACAGAGCAGCAAAATTTAAAAAGAATTAAGAAAAGTAAAAATACTTTAAGGGACCTTTGGGACAACATGAAGAAGAATAACATTCACATTACAGGGGGTAAAAGATAAAGCTTTGGAATGTGTTCAAATTATAGTTGCTACCAACTTAAAACAGGCTACTATTTGCATAGTATGTTATATGTGAACCTCACGGTAACCACAAGGAAAAAACCTATAGTAAATAACCAAAAGAAAATGAGAAAGGAATAGAAATATAACACTAAAGAAAACCACCAAAACATAAAGGAAGAGAGAAAGAGAAGAACGGTACAGAGAGGAACTACAAAAACAATCAGAAAACTATTAATGAAATTAACATACATATCAATAAGAACTTTATGAAAATGGACTAAATTTGACAATCAAAAGACATAGTGGCTGAATGTATTTAAAAAAAACAAGACCCATCTATGTGCTGCATACAAGAGACTCACTTCAGAAGAAAGGACACACACAGACTGAAAGTGAAGGGATGGAAAAATACATTCATGTGTATGAAAATGAAAAGAAAGCTGGAGTAGCTATAGTCATATCAGACAAAATAAACTTTAAAACAAAGACTAATAAAAGATGAATAAGGGCATTACATAATAATAAATGGGTCAATCCAGCAAGAAGATATAATATTTATAAATGTACATGCACCCAACAGAGGAGCCCAACATATATAAAGCAAATATTAATGGACTTAAAGGGAAAAAATGAAAGCAATACAACAAAGGTATGGAACTTTAACACTCCACTTACATCAATGGATAGTTCAACTAGACAGAAAATCAATAAGGAAAGCTCAGACTTAAATAACACATTAGATCAGAAGAACTTAATAGATATGTACAGAACATTCCATCCAAAAGCAGCAGACATACATTCTTCTCAAGTGCACATGGAACATTCTCCAAGATAGATCATATGTTAGGCCAAAAAATAAACCTCAATACATTCAAGAAGATTGAAATCATATCAAGCATCTTCTCCAACTACTATGGTACAAAACTAGAAGTCAAACACAAGAAAAAAATGGGAAAAACCATGAAACCATGGATATTAAACAACATGCTACTGAACATCTAATGGGTCATTGAAGAAATCAAAGGAGAAATTAAAAAATACCTGAAGACAAATGAAAACAGAAAAATGACATACCAAAATCTACAGGATGCAGCAAAAGCAATTCTAAAAGAGAAGTTCATAGCAATATAGGCTTACCTCAAGAAACAATAAAAACCCCAAATAAACAATCTAACTTTACACCTAAAGAAACTAGAAAAGAAGAACAAACAAAGCCCAAAATTAGTTGAAGGAAGGAAATAATAAAGATCAGAGCAGAAATAAATAGAGACTAAGAAAATCACAGGGAAGATCAGTGAAACTGAGAGGTAGTTCTTTGAAAAGGTAAACAAAATCGACAAACCTTTAGCTAGACTTACCAAGAAAGAGAGAGAGGACTCAGACAAATAAAATCAGAAATGAAAGAGAAGTTACAATTGATACAACAGAAATACAAAGGATCATAAGAGACTGCTATGAACAACTATACAGCAGCAAATTGAACAACCTAGAAGACATGGATAAATTCCAAGAAATATAGAATCTTCCAAGACTGAATTATGAAGAAATAGAAAATCTGAACTGACCAATTACTAGTAAGGAGAATGAAACAGTAATAAAACATCTGGATCTGATTCCAAAGGCAAGGGAAACAAAAGCAAAAATAAACAAATGGGACTACATCAAACTAAAATGCTTCTGCACAGCAAAGGAAACCATTATCAAAATGAAAAGGCAACCTACTGAATGGGAGAAAATATTTGCAAATCATAGATCTAATAAAGGGTTAATATCCAAAATATATAAAGAACTCATATAGCTCAACAACAACAACAACAACAAACTTGATTTTAAAATGGGCAGAGGATCTGAATAGACATTTTTCCCAAAGAAGACATACAGATAGCCAACAGGCACATGAAAAGATGCTCAACATCACTAATTGCTAGGGAAATGAAAATCAAAACCACATTGAGAAATCACCTCACACCTGTTAGAATGGGTATTATAGAAAAGATAAGAAATAGCAAATGTTGGAGAGGATGTGGAGAAAAGAGAACCCTTGTACACTGTTGGTGGAACTATAAATTGCTGCAGGCACTATGGAAAACAGCATGGAGATTCCTCAAAAAATTAAAAATAGAACTATCATATGACCCAGCAATTCCACATCTGGGTATTTATCCAAAGAACACAAAAACACTAATTCAAAAAGATATATGCAAAAAAGAAAACAAGAAAAAGATATATGCAACCGTATGTTCATTGCAGCAATTTTTACAATAGCCAAGATATGGAAACAACCTAAGTTTCCAATGATGCATGAATAAAAAAGCTATGGTATCTATATCTATATCTATATCTTTATCTATATATACAATATATACAATGGAATATTATTCAGCCATTAAAAAAAGAACAAAATTCTACCCTTTGCAACAACATGGATGGACCTTGGAGGCATTATGCTAAATGAAATGTCAGAAGAAAGACAAATACTGTATGATTTCACATATATGTGGAATCAAAAAACAAAACAAACAAACAAAATAAAACAAAGACAAACTCATAGATACAGAGGTCAGATTAGGGTTACCGGAGAGGAAGGGGCATGGGGGGCAGTGGGCTAAATGGATGAAGGGGGTCAACTGTATGGTGATGGATGGTAACTACACACGTGGTGGGGATCACTTCATAGTGCATACATACGTCAAATTATGTTATAATTATAATGGTGTACACCTGAAACTTATATATTAAAAAAAAAAAACTTGGGCCATCTGACTCCTAATCACAGTTCTATGTTGCCACTTAGGACCTACACTGCATATTTCACAAATATACATACTCCTATGTTTATATTTAAAGGAGATTGTGGAATTGAGATGAATAGGCAACACTCTTTTTAGTAATCCATCTTTCCAATGCAATTTTAAAAGTTACCTTATTCAGTAACTGCTAGCCTCATTACACTACAGTAATGAATAAAATGACGGAAAATACAACCTAAACCCAAAGATAAATTTGAGACTTGAATTGCACAGGTATATTATATAGTTTATCCAGATAGAAATGATTCAAAAACTACTTAAGTGTTTGTCTCTTTGGGCTTCTGAATCTTGATTCTCCTAATGAGTAAGGTCTACCTTAGCTGAAGAAAGAGGAAGAGAAGGGAAAAAAATGTGTGAGCATGCCTGAACCCATACCATACTAATTATACTTTCTTACTTTCTGTATTCTTGATGCTCTGGCATCTGGGGCCTTGCTGACCAGGGAGGGACTGCTTCTCCCAGGGTTAGATAATTCCTAGAAATACCAGAATACTCAGGGCAGCCCCTATACTCCAGAGCCTGCTGAAATTATTCAAAGTAGCCAATCCTAAGACTGTTTACCCTGCTTTGCCCATTCCTTCCTGTGAAAACCACAATAAAAATTCTTGCCCATGCTTTCTTCTTGCTCCCTCTGCCTCCTGACTGACCCTAATTCTTCCCTATGTGGCCCTGCATGGTGTGCCGTGGCTCTTGTTTCCAGGGAATCTGTGAGTATAAAAAAATTCTTCCTTCATGACAGTCATTTCTGTATCTGAGTGTCTTACCATACCTGATTAAAACAAATCCTGAGTACATTTTAAAACACATATCCTAAGTGAAGATTAATGTGTGTGTACAATAAATAGAATGAACTGTGAAATATACTCAGTGGACTTCAACGTTGTTCATTTATTCAACAAGTATTTATATAGCGCATACAATGTACAGAGACACTCTGCTAGGCAGTTTCCATCTCACTTCAGTAAGGACCCAGTGCAATCATTGCTTCTCTGCCAAGCACTCTGACAAGTTGTTGAGAGACATCAAAACCTGTGTGGATAAAAGTAAAACCAGGTGGTTCACAAATGAACCCGGTGGTTCACAATGGTCTCCATCCAGTAATAGAGTGGATGCAAGGGACCTGGAATTATGTTCCTGATTCTTACATGGCATCTTTGTAACTGAACACACTCATTAAAACTTGGGGCATTATCATTTATATCATTTGAACAATTAGCAAATGTGTGACATGCAATTAATTTGTTCATTAAATAGCTGCAAGTGTATTTAAAAGCAAAATGTGAAACAAAGGGAATAATTAAGATCTCCAAATTCCAACTTGCTACTAAGGACAAAGAAAGCTTCTTGTTCAGGATTTCTAAAATTGGACATGACTTCTGTAAAGCTGATGACTAATCCAAATCTCTATTTCTCTTCAACTTCATAGTGAGTTTTGGAGTTTGAGTAAAATATATTATATTGAAAGAAACAGAGAAGATGGCTATGATGAGATAAAAGCCCTATTCATACAATTAAAATAACAGCTCACGCAAGTGCTGTCAGTGATTTGAGATTCTTTTCAATGGCAGATTTATCATTAATGACTGAAAGAGAGAAAACAAAGGTCAATTTACTGGCTGGATTACACATAGCCTTAATGTGCTCCTAAACACAGTGACTGTGGAATAACTATCCGGATTTTACAGTCAGAATAAGGCAGACAGAATTTAACAAACAAATTTGCCTCAATTTAACCAGTAGGTGTCACTATTTAAATGTATTGGCAATACTTTTCCTACAGAGTTCTGCGTGAAGTCCAATAGAAAAAAATCCATTTTGAATAACTTAAAATATGCTTATAAATCCACACTCTTATTTATAGATCAACTTAGGGACTTAATTTATTATTTTTAAAATAATCATTGGAAAATCATTCTAAGCTTAGTGGTGGTATACCTACAAATGATTCAAATTTAAATTCAAAATATTTTAAGAATGAAAAAAAAAGGGTCTAATGTAACAGGTCTACTTCTCAAGGAAAAGGAAAAATTCTGCTACATTTTAGGACAGGGTTTCCATTTTTAAGAACTACTGATATCCTCTAGCTCTATGTAATTTTGGATGAAAGAAAACATTACTCTTTAAATTTATTAAGGAAAATTGTGCCTAATTGTACCTACCACCTAGGTACAATGGGTTTGGGTGTATGATATTATCTGTCAAAGGAGGATACGAATGTAAAAGTGTTTTGGAAAACTGCAAAGTGGTCTATACATGCAAGGTAAGATTTCTTCCTACTTGCACAGTGTAGTTCTACTGTACTTCCCACAAATGATGGCTCCAGAAAAGGGAAGGGAACTCAGTTACGAAACACCCACTTTTGTGAGAAGAGTATTACAGCCTCACAACCACTTTGTGGAGGTAAATTTTATTTTCCTATTTGCAAATGAAGAAAGAAGGCTGATAACCTGGGAAAGTTGATAAGTCTGTCTGACCCCAAAGCCTGGGTTCTTCCTACTGAGTGACCTTGTGATATGTACTTCGTAAACTGAATCATATTCTTAAAATTTGTTGCACTAAATTGAAATTCACTTACAGAATCCTGCTAGTCAGAGGAAATCAATGATAGAACACTTTATAGAGAAAGATACAGTAAAGCAAAAGATTCCATCTAAACTGGCACGTGAGGATTGCAGTTAAATAGGCCATACATATTGATCAATCAAAAACTTGTGATTCGGTGTCCTAGGATCCATCTGATAGATTTTCTTGTTTCCAGATCAGCAGCTTTCAGACATCATTTCACCCCTCTTTGTGGCATCTCAGTGATCTGTGTGTCAGAATTTTAACAAGCACAAGAAGAATACTAGCTGGTCTTTTACCATCTCTGTTATAGCACAGTAGCTGGTTATTACTGACTAGAAGCTTGATTTATAATATAGTTTTAAAGGAACAAAGTAAAAATCTAACTACTCTGCCTATTCTTGGAAGTATTGTTCCGTATTTGCACTTGAACATATTAATACAAATAAATTAGCAAAAGCCCCTGCGTTCAGACTGGGAAAGCTTCAAGTCAATATTGTTCTTCCCCTTGCTCAGCTTTTAAGGAGGAAGAGAGACATAGACTGAGCTCAGTCTAACTGGCTGTTGACTGAATTAAACAATTTTCCCCTAAAAAATATTTTCTGTCAATTCAACATGTCCCCCTGTCCTGAGCATATACGGACCAACCGAGTTTCTACATCAATAGATATACTTTCAAATGTAACACTAATCACGTTGCTTCTTGTTTTGGATCCTTCAGTGGACTCCAGGCACCATACTTAGCATGGTTTCAAGATGTTTCCCCCCACCTGTATCCTTCTCCCTCTCTTCCCTGCCTCTCCCTGAACCTTACTCCTCTTCCTTCAGTTCTCAACTAAAGCTGACTTTCTGGGAAAGAGTTAGGGCATTTGGAACTTCTCCTTTAGCACCTTGGGCATAATTTATATTTTCTCATTATACATGTGGTTTACTAAAATCTCTGTCTCTCACCATCTAAGCTCCTTGAAGGAGAGGCTGGCTTATTTATCTGCACATCTCAAATGTCTAACAGCGATTGACTCATAGCCAGTTCTCAGTGCTGGCAGGATGCTTATTTCTAAACGGTTTAGACACTCTCTCTTTTCCTCTTCCCTTCTTCTTGAACAATTCAATTCTAAATCCATTAGATGGGCCCAAGCAAGGTAGATGTTACACTGGGGCAGGGGACGGGGGGCAATTCTGGGAATTACAAATATGGATAGAAAAACTAGAACAAAATTTATAGTGTTGGATCAGAATTAGAGTATTGGTAGGAACTCCCAAATCTAAATAGATATATATATATAGATAAATATAGGTGTGGACACACACACAGACACATACACTCCTTGATTCTGTCCACTGAGAGGGCCTGGGAACAGTAACACATCAAAACCAATGAGCACACCTAGTACTGAGATCTTGCTTTCTAACTAGCATTCTCCACTAAAGGAGACTGGGGTTCTTTTCAAAATGTCTGATTCTACATTGTCCGGATCAGGAGGAGTACAAGGTAAGCATGGAATATCTTGGACTAGGAAGTAAGGAAGTGCTAAAAAATGATGAAGACATGTCAAAAGTCAGCCTTGAATAGACTCCCACTGACCAAATCTGGGACACTTTCAGCATGAGAAGTAATAATTATAAAATGGATTGTAACCATTAATTAAAATAGGACACCATGGGCGCATACTTACAGAACTTATTCCATAATAATTGAATAAAATGGAAAGTTTGATGAGTAATGGGATATTTACATAACTTCAAAGCACTTCCCCTCAAAATATGCATTCATCACAAAGGGTTAACTATAGTGGAGAAAACTGGCAGAAAAGCCTTATCAAGTGAACCAACTTAAGATCAGTAACAGGACAGACCAAAACCATGCCACCTGAGAGACTACAATGCAAACACAGTGTCACTTCCAGGATAGCCCTGCTTTATTTATAAGCATAACCTGAATCTAATCAAGAGGAAACATTAGACAAACCCAAACTGACAAACGGATGTTCTACAAAATGACAAGCCTGTCATCTTCAGAAGTTTCAAGATCATGAAAGTCAGGAGAGACAGGAATCGTGCTAGATTGCAGAAGCTTAAGGCAATGTGACAAGTAAATGCAATGCATTATTCTGAACAGGAGACTTTTACTTTAAAGGACCACTGGTGATTAAATGGGGCCTGGGGATTAGATGGTAGTAAATTATCAACATTAATTCCTTGATTTTAACGGTTGTACTGGAGTATCTATTTGGTACCTTACCCTCAAATGATTTGAAAAACAAAAAAATTCTTTCCACTGTACTTGTAGCGTCCCCCCCTCTAGATTTTAGATTACTTTCACTTTTTAAAAGTATTTAAAAAACAAAAACAAAAAGCAGACCGCGCCATTCGTATTTTAAAATTCTTAGCCGATTACCAATTAGTCCATTTTGTAGCTATGATGCATACTGTCTCGGCCTTCATGGATTTAACGGAAGAATTGTGTGCATACAGTTAATTTTGGCGAAAAACTAGGAAAAAGTAGAGATGAACTTTTGACTTTTCTGCACAGGCACTTTTCTAACTACGATGCTGTATCACTAGCGCCCTTCCTGCCCAGCTGGCTGCCTCCCTGCAAGCAAGGGAACTGATCCCCGCGGCGCGGGCTGCCGCCGGAGTCCCAACCCCACCTGAGCCCCGCGAAGCCGTTGACCTGCAGCGACGCCGACCCCACCCCACCCCACCCCACCCCCTCCCGGCCCGGGGGACAGCGCCCGCGCCCCACGCCCAGCCCGCTCGCTGAGTCGCCTCTGGCCTGTGGGAGGCGGGGCCGCGTGTTGTCGGGCTTGCGCCTCTCTCAGCCAGGAGACAGAATTCCTGAGTCCAAGACATCGTGTGCTCGGTGATATTTACATTTTAAAAATAAATTAATTTTTTAATGAGAGAAGAGGAAAACTGTCTACCAGGAGTGGGGTTCGAACCCACGCGGACATATGTCCATTGGATCTTAAGTCCAACGCCTTAACCACTCGGCCATCCTGGTGCAGGCGCACAATCTTCTCTTCGCTCTTCCTACAAGTCGTACTCCACCGTCCTCCTCGCGCCCGCCCTTGAAAAGGCCGAGGGCCCTTCGCCGCCGCTCCCTTAGTTTTCCCAGCCCGAGACAGAGCTGCCTGGCAGCCGGAGCCTCCTTTTTCCGCCGCCGCAGCTCACTGTTGCCCCTGGCCCGCCGCGGCCGGCAGGGCAACTGCAGCCGAGCTCGGCGCGCTTTCGGCGGCGGCGGCGGCGACCCTCCGCTCGCTTAGGCGGAACTCGGGCCCAGCCACTCTACTTTCGGTTTCGAGGTGCGCGGGCGCGGGAAACAAACACGCTCGTAAACCTCTGGATTCCTAGCAGCACGTTTTAGGAGGCGCCCGGGACTGGTGGCGGTGCTGAGACGGAGCCCAGAGAGTGGCGTTTAGTTTGTTTTTTGGTTTGTTTCATTCCAGGGAGAATAAACTTCAAGGAATGAGTTGCATGGGCAGCAGCAGAGTTCTTGGACGCCCGTCCCTATGGGCCGCTTTTCTTATCAACAAGTCACACGGGCAGGGAGTGTTGTAGCGACCTGTGTCTATACTGCGGCGCCACGTGCAGGGAGCGCGGCACCATTCGCCCTCCCGACTGGCTTCGGGCACGCTTCAGACGCAGTGCCGGGGACCTCCTCTCTGTTCCCAGACCCTCCTTTGCACGTAGATGTTTATGTTCTCGTATCTTAACTGTTCTGCAGTGCCCTCCTTCCTGCCTGTGCACAAGAGATTTCAGTTCGTCCTCTCAGTTGACTTCCTTTTCCAGGGCTTTCGCTCCATTCTCCACCACACAGGATCTGGAAGCCACCACAGAGCCAAGGCTTCTGTGTTCTGGAGCGTCAGGGGGCCTGGGGACTGAGCCACCATCCGGCAGCCACGCCCTTGTTGAGACAGTGCAGGCAGCTTTGACCGAGAACTTACGTCATCCAGGAGACTGTACGCATTCACGTCACCAACTGGCTCCTCACCCACTGGGTCACACTGTGAGAAACCCATTGCCCTGCCACCTCCTGGATGCCTGTGATCCCTGGGAACACTGCCCTGACCTGTGGAGGCCTTCGCCCAGCCTGCTGCCCTGGTTCTCTGAGTTCCAGTCAAGAACATGACCGCCCCTGAGGGAGCTCCCCCGGATAGTAGTGGATGAAATTGTCCCCTACCCGCTTTGCCACTTAACATAGTGAGGGATCAGTGGCCTGTGTCTACATTCCGGCCTTAACACTATCCCTCCCGCTGAACGTGAGGCCTGGCCCTCCAGGAGCGTGCAGTCAAGAACAGGGATAGAGCATTTCCTCCCGCCTGGCCCTGCCCTGCTGAGAGAAGAAGGGGAACTTGGACTCTTGCCAGGGTCTAGAGACATTTGTGTGATGATGACACAGGATCACCACCCACTAACTCACCATCTCCATCTCGGAGGCTAAGTTCTGGCTTGTGCCTTAGGAAGCAGGCCTCAACATGGAGGAAGTTCCCCAAACGTCAGAAGAGTGTTCAAAAGATGCTGGCGACTGCAAGGCATGACAAATATCCACTTGAATGTCAGGACAAAGTGTGAAAGGCACGGTGCAATGACACTTGTTATAACTGACGATATTAGAGAGCAAATGACAATATTAAGATAGATTTTATAACATTGGAATGGCTTCATGTTCGGGAAATTGCATTTGACATACTTCTTATGGGGAAATGTTTCCCTCTATTTAAACTATTTTTCACTGTGTGCGTGTGTTTGTTTAAGCCATGATATTCTTTATGCATTCTATGGTGGTTTAAAAAATATGTCTATAACTGCTCTGATACTCCTCCCTTCAAGACATAGAGCCTAATTCCCTTCTCCTTCAATGTGGGCTGGATCTTGTTTCTAAGGAGTAGAATAAAACAGAAGAGACAGTATGCAACCTCGGAGAGTAGGTCATCAAAAGGCACTACTGCTATCAACTTGGTTTCTCTCTGTCGGATGATTCCCTCTGGAGGAAACCAGCTGCCATGTCCGGAACAGCCTTTTCAGGGGCCCATGTGGGGAACAGCAGCCAGCAAGGAACTGAGGTCTCAGCCCAGTCAAGCCTTCGGATGACTATAGCCCTGGCCAATATCTTGACTACAACCTCTTGAGAGACCCTGAATCAGAACCACCTAGCGAAACCCTGATTTCCTGACCCTCAGAAACTACATAAGGTAAATATTTTTGTGTTATTTTTATGCAGCTATAGGTAACTAATAGACAAACTAGCCAGAGTTAGTATCTCTAGCTTTGACAATGTATTCACAGGCATATATTTTGTTTCCATACATGTATCTTAAAAGACCCTGCTGATGGCAACACCAATTGCCTAAGATAATGGGGGACAAACTAGATCACTTTTACATGATTGGTAGGAGTGTAAAATGGTATGACCACTCTGCACAAAATTTGGCATTTCTTAAAAGAAACAAACATACAACTACCATAGGACCCAGCAATTGCACTCATGAGCATTTATCCCAGAGAAATGAAAACTTACACACACACACACACACACACAGACATTTGTTGCACTTTAATCAATTCATGATAGCCCAAAACAAACAAACAAACAAAGACCCTGCTGACCCTTTTGCTAACATTGAACTTTCCTTCTTCCATTTGTTTCCAAATTCTTGAATGGAGTTGCCCAAACTTTCCAAGTCCACTCATTTACTTTCACTTTTCCCCAGAATCCTCTGCTGTGTGGCTTCTACTTTTCTCTCTCTTTATCTTTTCACAATGAGAGTATCTTTACTAAAAGACATTCAAACTGTGAAAGTTGTATGAAGTTCAAACAATACAGAAGTGAATAAAGTAGAATGCATAACCCCTTTCCACAACCCATGTCATTCCAGTTATACTGAATTGGGACCCCTTGGCCCTTAGAGATGCTAAGCCATTTTCTGTCTCTCTCCTCCTGATTCTATCTGCCCAGCTCTCCTCCAAGGCCCAGCATAAACCCTACCTTCCCACCACACACAGAATTGTAAAGTGAAATGAGTATTAAGTTATACTTACCTGTAAATATGAGTGTACAAAACTTAGGAAGTTCCAAATTAGACTGCAGAAGCATCCTTATAACTCTGCCTGATCTTATTTATTATAATAATTAAGGTATGTGATAACATTAGGATAACAGTAAAGGTATGTGATAACATATTATTTTTAGTGACATAATTTTCTAAGTTATAGAATTTAAATTTTTGTCTCAAATCTCATGAAATGTAGAATACACATTTCCTATATATTAAGCAGCATATAAATTAGTCTTTTTGTCCATAATTAAGGGTTGTTGTTATGACAACAATGATTTTTTCTACAGAGGAAACAAGAGGCAGCAGGATGTCATAATGTAAAGATGTTATTTAGGCTGAGGAGTCAATAGATCTAGTTCAAATTCTGATTTTTTCCAAGCCGTGAGGCAATATACTTAAAGTCTTCAAGTCTCAGTTTCCTCATCTGTAAAGTGGGAATAATAACACCTACCTCAGAGAAATATGACCATTAAGTGAAAAAAGTATATGTAAAGTATCTAGCAGGGTGCTTGGCTGGAGGTGAGCTCCTGTGATAGTCGGTGTTCGTTGCTTTTGCCACAGCCGTTCCCGGTTTGGTTTCGAGAAAGGTAGACTCCGCCCCCTGCCCCAGGGGGTGAATTATTATTGGCCTTTTGCAAGTAATTGGCCTGGGGCAGGGATAAGGGGGAGAGTGGGCCAGTGATCCAGTTCTGGCTAATGAGAGATAAGGAAAGTTGGCTGGGGCTTCTGAGAAAGAATTAAAAAAAAAAAAAGGAGTCTTGGGAAGTGAAAGCTTGTGCTATTCCTTCCCTTTTTCTTCCTGCCTTCAATGAGCTGGTGTGAAATGAAGTTCTTGGAGCTGTGTTAGCATCCTGTGACTACAAGGGGACAAGCCAATGGATAAGGAGCTAACACCCAAAGATGTCAGAAGGATAGGTTTGAAGGAAACTGCCCTTCGAGACCGTTATGAGCCATAGCTAGCCAGAAACTATCTACCTCCAATCTGCCTGAGGTATGGGATAATTAACACGTCTTGAAATATATGCCAGTGGTTCTCAAAGCATCCGGATCACCTGGGAGCTTGTTGGAAATGCAAATTCTCAGGCCCCACCCCAACTTCCTGAATCTGTGTCTCAGAATTGGGTGATTGTGAGGCATGCTCGGGTTTTAATGGCCCTGTTTTCACCGTAGGTTTCTGAGGAAACGTTTCCTAAGGGCTCACACAGTATGTGTAGCGTAGCGTGGATGAAGGGTTCTACAGTATTCCGCAAAGGTTGCTTCCTTGACTGATTCCCCATTATTGGCGTGATTTCTCATCATTTATCTTTCTTCCCCTAAGTGAGCCTATCTCCTGAGGGTGCACTTGCTGTCTTTCTGTGTTTAAATAAATATACAAATGATTGCGTGGAACCCTGACGCTGCCTTCTCCTCCGGTGTGTCTTGTCTTTGATAGACTCTTCACTTTCGCTTTACCAGAAATCTCTCACTTCCTAATTTCATCCTAACACCCTATTATTTCAACATCAGTTAAACTCTTCAACTTCCAGGTTACTTTTAAACCCCCTCCATATCTCAACAGTGAAGAAATATGGCCGTATCATAGATTTTCAGAGTATTATTGAGACAGGCTGGCACCTGGGACCTGGGACCCTTTGCTGCAGTGCTTACACCTGGACCAACATCTCCTTGAGGAACAGGATACAAAGAAACTATAAGGAACTAAAAATAACTGCGTACATGCGCAGCTGGGGCAGATTATGAACAACAAGATACGAAAAGACCAAAAACCCAACTGCTACTTCTGAGGAGTCAGGAGCAAAAGCAGGGTACTGCGCATGACCCCTGCACACAGCACCGCCAAGGGGGTGGGCAGACCACCTAAGTCACCCTTACGGCCCAACGCATGCATCTGGCCCTACCCTCACCCGTTTAAGGGACCACCTCACCCCTCTCAGGGAGCGAGCGAGGGAACCTGTTACTTGTTTTTGCTCCCTTGGGCTGCAGCCCAAGTCCCAGTAAAGCCTTGCCTGAATTTCTTGTCTGGCCTCTTACCAGTTTCTATTGATTAAAGAGTCCAAGGTCGGTAACATTATCACTAAGCAGCATCAACACTAGGACATATTTTCTCATCTGAAGGTGAGAACGAGAAGCATTCTGTTGCTTACATTGGGGATTACGAAATACTTTCCAGGCACTTTCAGACACCTGAGTGTGCAATTCTTCTGGGTTCCAAAGAACAGAGTTGATGGCTGAGCGAGTGTGAGGTCAACCAACCCTGACTGCTGAAATTGTGGTGAGGCTTTTTCAGACAGCTCTGGGCCGGAGATACCACAAAGGGATGCAAGGTTGCTGGGACATGGGACAAGGGTCGGGCGACGGAGGTTTGTATTGCCTGGTGCCTTCCATCTCCCAGCAATTCAGGGCTCAACTACAGAGAAGTCCAGTGGGAATTTTGCAAAGGACTCCTAGCCTGCTTTCAAAAGGGTTCTTTACTCTCTCCTCCCTTCCCCCTCATCTTTTGTCTTCCAATTTCACTAAAGACGAACTTTGTTTTATAGAGCAGTGAGTTAGCATTACTTTACCATGAGAAGCACTTTACATGTTACCTCATTTTATTCATTTTACCTAATTTTCCCCATTTCTGTTTTAGTTCTTTATTCTTTAAGTGTTCTGCCTCTATCTTGTTTTCCTTACTTTGTCTTTATTTGCATTGCCTTTCAAAGTATTATTACTTTACATCCAACTGAAGTTATATTTATTCCTTGTTTAGATTTTTTCTTAATCTCTACTAGTTTTGATTTTATTTCACATATTGTAGCTTTTAATTTTTATTTTATAATTAAATCTGGTTATTTTATCTTGTAATAATTCACTTTTCATGACATTTCTATTTTAACCCTTATATTTTAATTTTAACCATTTAGTTTTTCTAAATTTTCTCTCTTCCTTGTGTTATTATACTAATTTTTTTTTCAGGGATATTTATTTTACTTTGGGTTTTTGGCAAGTAAGAAATATGGCCTCAGGAAGTGGCAGTGAGGAAAGGCCACATCTCTGTCCCCACAGTTTCCACAACAAGGAGAGGGACAATCTAACAAAAGGTAGGGTCTTCCTGCAGCCACTCAGGGTGAGACTCAGACTCAGTTGGCTAGATATTAAAGGGCAGGGTGAACTTAGAAAATGTCATACAAGGGGACACCCAAATTAAATATCATATATATGTTGGGTGACCATACAGTTTATCATCCAAACTCAGACACTTGTGAAAGTGAAAGGAGAAGCTGTTAAAAGTTATGCTGGGACAACAGGTCTGCAAGAAGCTGGTTCCAGGCACCTTACGTATGTAAAAGAAATATGTATGCAAGTTTGGACCAGAGTTAAGTAATATCAGCTCTGCCCTTAATAGATGTTTATTTATTTATTTTTTAAAATTTTAATTAATTAATTAATTTATTTATGGCTGTGTTGGGTCTTCGTTTCTGTGCGAGGGCTTTCTCTAGTTGCGGCAAGTGGGGGCCACTCTTCATCGCTGTGCGCGGGCCTCTCACTATCGCGGCCTCTCTTGTTGCGGAGCACAGGCTCCAGACGCGCAGGCTCAGTAGTTGTGGCTCACGGGCCTAGTTGTTCTGCGGCATGTGGGACCTTCCCAGACCAGGGCTCGAACCTGTGTCTCCTGCATTGGCAGGCAGATTCTCAACCACTGCGCCACCAGGGAAGCGCAATAGACGTTTATTGAATGAACAACCACACTGAAGATTAGATAAATTTAAATGTAAATCAAAACATAATTCCTGATGTGTGAAGCTTTCTCGTTGGGTCAATTAGGAAAATCCAGACAGAAAATTGTAACCGCCTTTACAGCCCACGTATCTGGTGTGCATTTTGGATTGCATTATTAACCACACAATAGCCCACAAATATTCATCTTTTTTTTTTTTAAAGTATAAACAGCAATTCTTTAATTTCATTTGGTTGTGGACAGAGAGGAGGAAAGAACTGAATGAAGGTGATTCACATGTTTTGCCTCTAGCTATCTGGGAGGGTAATGATTCCATTAAGTGAAGGAGGTCCATCAGAGGAAGAACAGAATGCTGAGTTGGAGGAACCTATGGGACATTCAGGAAGAGAGGTCAAGCAGACAGTAGGATATAAAAGTATGCAGTTCAGGTGACAAATCTAGGCTAAAGATGTAGATTATTGAGTGCGTGGCTCAGGCAAACTGAGTGTCCCACGGTGCAGGCGGAACAACAGGTGGGGGAGGGGCGGCCCCAGGATGTTGCTGTGTCATGTCTAGTGATCCCAGGACATGCTTGGGCAGTACCCAGCTGCATTCATCATGAGCTCACCCCTGCTACTCAAAAACAATATTTTTCAAAGGTGAGAATAAGAGGAGTCTTGCAAGCAGAAGAAAAAGAGTCTAGCTTGGGTGCCACCTGCTCAGGGAGGTTGCCCACTTACGCTGACAGCACCTGTCCCTGGGTACATTGGGTACAGTTGAGACTGTATGTTTCCTCCTTATCAGGCAAACTAAAGAGAGCTGCTGGGGTCATCAGTGACCAATCTTCTCTCCACAAAGGTTTGGAAATTATCACCATAGGGTAGCAAAACCATGGGATGGATGAGATCAACCACAAAGGAGGTACAGAAAAGAAAGAGTCAAGGGTAGACTCCTTGTCCATTTCACATGACAGTGTGTGGGCTAACTCATCTGACCCAATACTCTGAAAAATAGATGAGGTACCTCTGTGTTTTTATGCTACCAAGCGCTGGGGAGCAGTCATTTCCCTCCCCTTTTTTCTTAGTTGCCTTAACCACATCTGATGATTTATTATAGCTGGGTAGTGTGCAGGTGTAGCTATAGAGAAGGCAAATACTGTCAACTAAGCCCACACAGGGTATGTGGACATTGACAAATCACAGCCTCTTTCTCCTGTCAAATAAATCAGAGGAGTTGGTAATATAAATCTGAATGCATGAATATTTCCTTTTGTTTTGTTTTGTTTTGGCAATATACTTTAAGGAGGTAATTCAGTTGTTCAGTTGCTACATGGTGTACCTTTAATTCCAGGAGTTTTTGTTTGAGGTGTAAACTGTAGTATCTATTTTGTTTTTAAGTCTTTGTGAAAATTTTGAAAATGTATATATATATATATATATATATAAATATATAAATTTATATATTATACATTTTATCATATATATACATATAAATTTTCTTCTGAATAAAAAAGCAGACCAAGCAAAGAAACAATAGACTAAATGGAATTAATAGCATCAGTCTCTCCTAATTTTATTAACTGTTAAAGAATAATGCAATAGTTGGATGAAGAGAGGAGTGGTAATTATATTTTATCAAACTATGAGGCACAATTTTTTCATTTTTTCTTTTTTACAAAAAAAAGTAAAAGGAAAATAAATTAATATGCAAGTGAATATAAAGGCTCTGAGTTATCAGAAATCTACACAGGCCTTTAGGTGTTAGTAGGAATTTCCAAAATTTTCAACCCACTTACTACATAGAATTTAAGCCCAAACAAAATTATATTATAGAATATCATAGTACATAATTTAACCAAATTATACTCACAGGGCATATACAGAGGGAAAAAAAAAAGATAACGTACCAACTTCTAGTTGAAACCATTGTCCCTGTTGACATGTCAGCCAAGTAAGTCGTTTGCTCACAATTTCTATTTGTTAGTGCACAGATGAAAATCAATTGGGTTCGTTCACAGGAAAGTTTACTTTCAGTATTTTCAGCTTCATGTCCCCTGATCCCACTCTGCTCTTTTGGGTGTCCACAGTTATCTTACTGTCTGACCTTAGGAACTGGTCATCCTTCCTTCTTCCTTTCTTTCTTCTTATTTTAACTCTCAAATTCATTCACACCACTGGATGATGCCTTGCGAAAATATTTATTTTAAGCCTCTTGTCTCTTATCAAGAAGGAAAGGATTTCTCTTCACCATTTTTATATTCCCCAGTGTGTTCTGCCAGTCATTTTTAATGTGACACTGAAACTCTTTATCAGTGAGAAGGGCTGCTAATAAAGCTATGGTTTCCTTTTGGAAATGAGCACTTGTTGCAAAGTTATTTCACATATTGATAACCGCCAAGGCAGGATGCCAAACACAAGAAGCTCCCCTACTGATGAGTCCCAGCATTGAAAGAACAGGCACTTTCTTTCATCTCCCAGACAGATTTACTTTCTCCTGGGTCTGTGCATGTTTTAACATCTTGCCACTCGGTAACATTTCTTGTTTGACAGGTTTCTTCCATGAACCAGGTTACCAAGTGCGATGAAGATCATGAAGAGAGGCTGTTACCTCATCTATGCCCTTTTAAGGGTGCTTTAGACCAGGGGAAACCACAGGGCAGGGCAAAAGAATAAACTAGTTAAAACATTCCTAGCCGCAAGAGAAATTCCTGTTTTGTCACATGCAGGCTAAATAATTTCTTTTTATCTAAGGGTGACATTCCTTGTATGTCCTCTCTACCCCCTGGAGATTCTCTTCTTGATTTGGTCCAAAACCGTCTTTTGAAAGAGCTGGAGCACCAGCTGCTGGCAGCTGGGAGGCACATAACAGTAGGTCTGCCAGGGCGGCTTCAACAGGGAGAGAGTGAGGCCTTGCAGCCCAGCCGAGCTCAGAGCTCAAAGGGCAGTTTGGGGTCCTCCAATCTCTCCTTGATCTTCAACTCCTGCAGCAGAAGGAATGGCCTTGCCAGTTATTTCTCTGCACAGTATACCTGCAGTTGAACATTTTTGTATTGAGTGAGTATTATGGATCCCTAAAGAGCCTGTATGTGTGTGTTGGGTGAGGGGATGCCCCTGACATACTCAGGAAAATGGACTGAGGCATCTCAGGGGAGCCTCATAAAAAGAGACCTCAGTGATTGAGGACAGTTTGGGACTGTTGCTCAAAACCACCACCCTGAAACACAGCCTTTTATGACTAGAAGCAGGGAGCTAAGTATTTTGCATAAATTACCCCACTAGATGCCACGTGAGAGAGGAATATGTACAGCTGAAACCCAAGCCAACACATTTTGTCCACAATTTTTAAAATAATGTTTCATTTGAATGGAAGAAGAAAGAGGGAAAAAATCCCTTCTTAAAAAGTTTTACAACTTTCTTTGCATCCCACCTTGGTCTGTACCTTTAATAAGGTACAGAGTCTTCCTGGCCCTACCTCGTGGCAGCCAATCCTGGTCTCGATTTGCCCCCAGTTCTGCCCACTTCAGTCCCTATGACTCAGATCTTCATCCTCTCTCTGTGCAACCTTTTCAGACTGACCATTCCCTTGGATGATCTGCTTCTCCCCAAGTAGCTTTTTCTCCAATCCCATTTCTCTTCCTCTCACCAAGACTTCACCCTGCTCCCAGGACACTGCCCCCTACTCTGGGCCCAGCACCCAGCACAGGACTGCATTCTTAGCTTCCACTTCTTAGAAAAAATAAGATGGTAATATTACTTCACAGAATTGTCATAAAAATACGAAATCAAAGCATCTTGTAGGGGAGTTCCCTGGTGGGCTAGTGGTTAGGATTCCAGGCTTTCACTGCCAGGGCCAGGTTCGATCCCTGGTCGGGGACCTGAGATCCCACCAGCTGGTGGCGAGGCCAAAAAAAAAAGAAAAGTGTTATACCAACAGGCATTGTTATGTTGGTTGAACATGTTTGCTATGGGAGGACTGTTGAGCAAAGTGTGGTCAGATCCAGATTGGTGCCCACCCAGTAAACAAACCGAAGAAACAGAGGGGGCATGAGTGTAGAACAGATATGAGGTATCATCTATCTCCAAGAAAACTTAGAAAACTGAGGCACTGCTCAGTGTCAGCCAGTGAGCTTTGGTACGTGTGGATATGTATTCGTTCTCTCTTTCATTCTTTTCCTACCTTGTTCCATAATAGATTTATGGTGGCTTAGAACAAATCTCCAAGTGTGGGTACCCTAGGCAGGTAAAAGGGGCATATAAGTGGAGACCACATTGATGGGGGAGTATAAAGATCCTGACATAGAAACACATTCAGTACACGCATGTTCCTGTTAAATGGCTTTAGGTGCATCTTTGTTTGGGATAGCGAGACTGAGCACATGCAAATAGCTGGACCTATCTGAAAATAGAGAGATAAGGATATATATTATTAATATATATACATATGTATTTATATATATGTATGTATGTGTGTAATTTGCATGCTGTGTTCTTTTTACCCACTATAGAATGTTATGGGATGCTGGGAAACTGAGAGAGGGCTATGTCTAAAGAGTTCGCTAGAGGACCATGAAAATGTATCTATTTATCGATAGATTAGGAAAAACAGAAAAGGTCCAAGAAGTGGCTAGGGATGTTGCAATTAAATTGGGGTATAAAATACTTAAAACATAAACATCAAGAATTAAAAAATGACAGTTTTGGGGACTTGTCTCTCACTCCTCATTTTTTAGGATATCACTAGTATTAAAGCCTCCTATGCAGTCCCACTCAGATCATCCGTTCAGAAAGTCTTCTTTCTCACCAGTATATATATATAGTCTTTACAACAAAGCTTCTAGTGTATGAGGACATCTTGTCCATTCTTTATAACACATGTAGGTAATAAAGAGGCTCAATATTTATATGATGGTGAAGTTATTACACTCTAGATCCAGTTCATTTTCCATTTCTAATAGTCCTATTTTATTAATTCCAGTGATTTTCAATTCTGCTATCAAAAGCAAGTCAACTGTTACTCTGATTACAAATGGATGTTTCAAACTATTACAAATGAGTGACTTGCATGCTGCAGTTCGAGATGCCTTGCATATTTTGAAGAGAGGCGTCTGATGGTAGAAAATAGAATGGCAGGATTTATACAGAGAATCCAAGACTACCATTACCCTATTTTATTATTTTTAAGTTATGCATAATATTCAGTAGTTTCCTGGCAAGATAGGAAGTTTATACTGTAGAGCCTGACAAATATTTGCATATGACATTTAACTATAAAGCATTGGTACAAGAAGAACCCTGTTCTCTTTCCAAGTTGTTATCTTGAAAGGCCATAAACTTACTCTTGTGATGTCACAGTTCAAACATTTTCATACTATTGATTGGCTTTTTATTTATTTATTTATTTATTTATTTATTTATTTACAGCTGAGTTGGGTCTTTGTTGCTGTGCGCGGGCTTTCTCTAGTTGCAATGAGCAGGGGCTACTCTTCGTTGCGGTGTGCAGGCTTCTCATTGCGGTGGCTTCTCTTGTTGCGGAGCACGGGCTCTAGGCGCGTGGGCTTCAGTAGTTGTGGCACGCAGGCTCAGTAGTTGTGGCTCATGGGCTCTAGAGAGCAGGCTCAGTAGTTGTGGCGCACGGGCGTAGTTGCTCCGCGGCCTGTGGGATCTTCCTGGCCCAGGGCTCGAACCCGGGTCCCCTGCATCGGCAGGCGGATTCTTAACCACTGAGCCCAGGGAAGTCCCCTGATCAGCTTTTTATAAATTCTAACTCTTATTATCCTGGATAACAATGCATCCTAGGTGAGCATCTTTCCTATTTTTGATATTTCTGGAATTGTCACCACCTATAGTCTGTGGCTGTGACTGCAGGGTTTGGCATTTGGCTAGTTAGGAGTCACTGCATATGTTAAAATAGCTTTAAAAGATTTCCACCTTCAGCCCCTGAAGGATCTATTGTTTTGTGATTGGTTCTTTCATTTTGTACATAAGTGACATTAGTGTATGAAATTTGCAGATTTGCCACAAAGTCTTCTTCTTACCCAGAGTCACCTTGCAGAGTTTGCCAAATGGGCGTCACAGAATCAGGTAAACCCCTCTATAGCACCTCTTGGTGGCACTGGAGCACCCTTTCCTAAGGAAAAAGCCAGCATTTCACCCACTTCTTGGCACCACAGTCAGAGCTAGGAAGGGCTTCTGGGAAACAGGGCAGGATATGGGAAAAGCCAACTGATCCCTTTTCTTTAGTCTATTGTGACCTGGCCTCCACAGCTGAACTTCTTCTGGGGCTTTTTGACTCATAGCTTAGAAAGAATTAGGGGAAAACACTTGCCAAATTGAGCAGAACAGCTGCTTCCTGATTAACTATTTTTTGAGTGGAACATCCAATTTCATCTTCATAACATGCTTGGATATAAGGAATGAAATGCCACTGTGAAAACAATTCTTTCATTGTAAAAAAATTTTAAAACCCTAATATTCAAAGAAGATAGGGTCTTGGGTTTTTTTATTCTATTTTGTTAAAGACTATTAACAGAAGAATATTTACCTTTCCTCAGAAGTTAATAACTATTAACTTAATTAATAGCAGCTCTCTCAGTCTACAAGAAAGTTATGCAATAATGAACATAGCACTTAGCATGTGCTAGGCACTGTCCTAAGTGCTTTTACATATTTAGTCATTTACTTCTTCCAACAACTCTATGAGGTAGGTCCTATTATATCCATTTTACAAATGAGGAAACTGAGGCACAGGGAGGTTATGTGCCCAAATTACATAGTTGGTATATGGCAAAGTCATGTTTTGAACTCAGAGAGTAGGGTCCTGAATCTGTGTTCTTAACCACTATGCCACACCCAGACAGTTACTAAAAACCAGGAAGAAAAATTCTTGCCTTTTCAATAAGCAACAGTACACTAATCTCTTAGTATACTAAAGTGAAGTTTTTACCTAATTCTCCAATGTGAAATGTGGGGAATTAAAAAATACATAGAGCCAGCAAACTCCTTGACTTTAATGAATGATTCCAAACGAAGAAACTGCTTTATGGGTTGAATTCATGAACTATTCTCTCTTATGGAAACTAGCTGGTGGCCTGTATTTCCAATATCTCTTCCCTACCATGAAAGACATAGCAATGGAGCTGTGTGAAGACTTTTTTTTTTTTAGAGAAAGTTAATTAGGTCATAGGTGAAACCTATCCCTGGAGTTAGCTGAGAAAGACTTGGGAGAAATCTGAGAAGAGCCCAGTGGGACTTGGTTTCCACGATTCTCATATTTAACCATGAAATTAAAATTAGGATCAGGGCTAGACGTCATGGTCATAAGCAGATTAGTCAGTGAGTTCCAAAGAGTTCACATACTCTTCTTTTTACTCCTTTTAAAAGTTCACTGTCTGAAGGACCCGAGAATAATGACCACTGAATAAACTCTCTCTTTTATTAATAAATAAGTAAAAAGAGTTAAGAGTTGACTTAAAAGAAAGACAGGAAACATGGTAAGTGCAGGTAAGGGCATTACAAAGGTTGCAAATGAAACCAAATCTCCAAAACATGATAATTTTGCTAAACTATTATAAATAACTCAGGAGAGAAGGCAACATACCCCACATGAATTATTTTTCATCCCCCCCCATTCAGAGTTCCATCCAGTTGTTGAAGCCTCAAGCAGGTAGTAGTAGAATTTTTTAAAAGAGTAATTGAAAACGTAGACTAAGATTTAAATGGTCAACACACAAATGCATAAACAGGATGTTTATAATGTAATGTTTATTAAACTAACATGAAAACCAGAATTATTTTATTTTAAATTACTACATTTCCATGCATGAAAAGAATGGGCCACAGTAAAACAAAAGTAATTATTTCTAAGACCATTTTTTAATATTTCTAGTTCTGTATGCATTTTCAGAATTTGACACCTGTTCTTTACCATAGTAACCAACACAGAGTTGTTCAAAATAAAGTTTTGACCCAAACTGGACTATGGAGATGCAGATGGGAGTGAGATGAACTCATAACAAGCAAACCAACACCAACAACCAGTAAAAATGTTTCATCGATATTTATATACCATATTTACAAAAGTAAAGTTAAACCAACTGGTCATTATGTACGTGCATTAGTAAATATTGGTAGTTTACATTTACATATATGTGCGTTTGTAATAATCAAGTACAAAGATAAATTTTAAATTATTTTTATTTATGAAAAATATATATAATGTGACAAACATACTTCAATTTGAGTGCTTGTTCAATACTCAGTGCTTAAAAATCTTTGGAAAAAAAACTCCCAAAATACATTCTGATGGAAGATATTAAAAGTAAAGAGGTAAGGAAATAATAGTAAGTGTTAAATGTGATTTTAATAAGTAGAGGAGGTGAGCAGAAAGAAGATATACATCCAGGTGGGAATCACATAGCATAAACCAGATGAAGAATCAGAAATGGAAGATGTGCAGTTTTTCCCAAGATCGGTTCACTCGAAAATGAACACAACAGAGGTACTTTCAGGATAGGGTAAATGAAGCCTTGATAACGAGTTCATACTGTGAGCCGATGCAGAACTGACTTTCTCCTAGAGGTCCATGTACAAACATGCCTTGGACATCTACCGGAGAGTACGCTACCACGTCAGTTCCTTATTTGTCTTCCTTTAAGAGGCAAGGGTGCTATGTGCCTCATAATGACCTCACAAAACTTCAGTAGGCATCTGTCCTTACAGATGAAACAGCGGGTGGGATCAACTCTCGTTCCAAGTACGAGCTGGACTGCAATTCTTGGACCTCGAGTTTTTTCCTTCTCTGAAGACTGAGGTCCCTAGGGATTAGGGCAACTCACCCCAGTGCAGACAGCCTCAAAATCTTTCCCAGCGTGCTTCCCGGCCCATTCTGGTCGGGGATGGGGTGTGGCGGCCCGAGCCCGCCTGCTAGTTGAGGCAGGGGCAGCAGAAGCAGCAGACGGTCCGGCAGGGGTTCTTCTTCTTGTACCGCACGGCCTTGCTCACCTGCACCTTGGCCTGGCCGGTGTAGTCGAGGGTCTTCTGCACGTTGAGCTCGATGACGTCCAGGGTGTCCGCCTGCTGCTCCACCAGCATGGCCATCTGCAGGAAGAGGTCGTGCAGGTCGCGGATGCGGCTCTCCAGCCGCAGCATCTCGCGGTGGCGGCTCTCGATCTCGTTGAGGGCCGCCCGCGCGCCCTTCACGTCAGCCAGCAGGTTCTCGGAGAACACGTCCCACTTGCCTTGTTCGAACATGTCCTCGATCTGGTCGCCCGACACGTCCTTGCCCATGATCTCCAGCTGGCGCTGGATGCGGATCTTGCAGTTTTCGCGCTGCTTCATCTCGGCCTGGTTGTACTCGTGCATGGCGGCCTGGAAGGGGCGGGTGAGAGCGCTGTACTGTGCGCGCGCGATGCGCGCCACGGCCGAGTGCGCGCCGTGCTGGGCCTCGGCGTCCTCGCTCAGCGCCTTCATGGCGCTCAGCTTGCGGTGGATGCTCTCGCCCCGGGCCTTGATGTCCTTGGCGATCGAGTTGGTGTCGCGCTTGATGCTGCTGAGGCGCCGCATGGACGTGAGGAAGCGGGTGTTCTGCTTTCCCAGCCGCTTCACGTCGGCAGTCAGCTGCTGGTTTTCCTCCTGAAGGTCCTGGATGTCTCGGTACAAGGATTCCAGGATGTGGTCCGTCTCGAACACGATATCCTCGGGGGGCGAGTCAAATTCATTGTCCTTGTCTGGGAACTGCTGTTCATACCGCTTGGTTAACTCCACAAATTCTACTAGCCGGTCCTTCATTATGCCTGTAAATAGAGATACTGAGGTTAAATTCCTCAGAATTTAATTTATCGAGAGTCAGATATTTGCACTGAGGGAATTAAAGATTGAAATAAAGAAACCTCCTGCTCACTGCTCAGCACTCCCAATGCTTTACTCCTGGTTGTAGGTAAGAAATGCACTAAAGGAGCTAAATGTTTCAGAACATTTTGCTTATGAGTAAAGGACTAACGTGACTGAGAGTCACGAACACACTTGTATTTTATAGCTTGTAGTGTCTCAGTGCAATAGCGGAGGTGCCCAGAACTCAATCAGCAATTTCAAATTTTAGATTGCATTGGGAATCCATCTCTTTTTCTTGCTTTACAGTTCTCCAATAACCGCAAATCAAAGCACACCAGAGAAAAGAAAAATAAGACGACTTGCAAGGATAATGATTGTTAATTAAGGCCAGTCAATTTACAAGGCTTTGGGGCCAACTCTTAAGTGTTGTCTATCCTGTGTCTATTTCAGCACTGGTGAGCATCCTGTACATCATAAGAATATTTTTTTAATGATAGAAATCATGGTTTAATTTTTTACCTTAAAATGTTATAATAAAACATGCTTAAAGTAAAACAACAACAAAATGAACAAAGACAAAAATCTAAAAAGGAAGTATAAAATTTGGAAGTTGAAATCTCCTTGCTCTTCTGCCTAATATCACCTGTACATACTTCAGTTTGAATGTCTGTTTGATACTCAGTGCTTAAAAATATTTGGGGGAAAAACCCCAAGATATATTCTACTGGAAGATATTAAGAGTAAAAGAGATAGAGAAATAGTTAAGTGTTTTATGTGATTTTAATAAGTAGGAGAGGTGAGCAGAAAGAAGATATTTATCCAGGTGGGAATCACATAGCACAAGCCAGATGAAGAATCAGAAGTGAAAGATGTTCAGCTTTTCCCGAGGTCCCTAGTGGTGTATCATTAACAAAACTTTTTTAAAAAAAGTTTTATATGGAAAATTTCAATCGTACACAGCCCTAGTAGCAGTAATATAACTCCCATTTATCCATCACAGAGCAGCAATATTTGCCCATTTTCAATGGCTTCTTGAAACAAGTTGGCAGCTCAAACAGCATTTCCGTGTTTTTGTAAGAGTGGTTCTGATCAGTTCCCTGCTTAGCAAGGCACAACAGTGTTCTCTATGTCCATATTTTTTCCAGTGAAGTAAAAAACTTTCATTTTTAATAGCGTGTATAGATGCCAAAATAATAAATATTTTGCCCTTTTATATAAGATTTTGTGGCTAGAAAGATTTCTTTCTACTATATAATTTGCAGAAAAGGGAGGGAAAATGTCAATAGCAACATTTAATGGCTACTCAATCTATCAGGGATCTTGCTCTCAAATTAGAAGCTTCTCTCAAGTTGAAGTAATTTTACCGCCCCACTAATGGAATGCTGACAAGTTGGATTTAGTGATAAATGGAAAATGGTGAAATACTAACCACGGGTTCTTGTCTGCCATGGTCATTATTTACATAAATTAAGCAAGGTTTAATTCCATAGTGGTGATTTTTAATACAAGTTATCCTGCTTAAAATGCCATTTCTGCTTTCTAGTGACAAAAATCAATACCGGACTTTCTCAGTGATGGAGAAGGTGACTCCTAGAAGCACAACTGAGAGGCAGAAAAAAGACCCAGGTGGACCAAAACTGTGCCTTCCCTGGCCTGAACTGCCTGATATCCAAATATTTCCTCATTTTGAACAAAATTTAAAGACAAACCACAAGTTGGGGGGGGGATTTCAATATACGGCAGATAATGGGTTAACGTAATTAATGTATCAATATTAAAAACTCCTGCCTCCCCAAAACAAAAAAACCACTTGCCCAAACGAAGACGATGAAAAGGCAATTCATATAAGAAGAACTATAAATGCCAGCGAACACAGGGATAGTTAATATGTATCAGGTACTTACTGTAATGCCAGTAAACATGTTCTAGGCCCTTTTCATGTGCTACCCTCTTTAATCTTCATACGGACTTCATGAAGTAGGTGTTGCTATTATCAGAGTTGGTAAGTGAGTTTAAGGAGGTTAAGGAACGTACCCAAGGTCCCTGGTAAGTGAAGAGTCCGCCTCTAGAGTAGCCCCACTTAACCACTACAGTCAACTATCTCCAGCAGGTGTATAAAGGTGAGCATGAGGGACTTCACTATCAAAACAAGGAAATGCAAATTAAACCACTGAGATTTCTTTTTTCCCCCTAAGCTGGCAGGAGTTTTTTTAAATAATGATTTAAAAGAGAATTCTGTGAACGCTGAAAAAAATGCTTATAGGAGGGCAAATTAATAGAACCTTTTTGAGGGCAGTTTAATAATATGTATAAAAGCTTTGAAAATGTGTATTTGTTTTGTCTTAAGTACATTTATTCTAAGGATATATGCAGGGGTATGTGAAGCTCACTGCTGTAAATATTTTCATCACCACAGTTTTCACAGAAATTCAAAAATGATTTAAAGGCGCAAAAATGAGGTATTGACTGCCACATAATCACAGAGTTTAGAAGGCTATAATGGGATGAAAAGTGTAAATACCGTTTTGGGTAGAAAAACTATGTAAAGGGAAGAGCATGAGCAGTGCTACCGTGCATACATCCTGAAATAAAGACTTGAATAATACACATCAAAATGTAGTTTTCTTGGGCTTCCCTGGTGGTGCAGTGGTTGAGGGTCCGCCTGCCGGTGCAGGGGATACGGGTTCGAGCCCTGGTCTGGGAGGATCCCACGTGCCGCGAAGCAACTGGGCCCGTGAGCCACAACTGCTGAGCCTGCGCGCCTGGAGCCTGTGCTCCGCAGCAGGAGAGGCCGCGATGGTGAGAGGCCCGCGCACCGCGATAAAGAGTGGCCCCTGCTCGCCGCAGCTGGAGAGGGCCCTCGCGCAGAAGCGAAGATCCAACACAGCAAAAAATAAATAAATAAATAAATAAATTTAAAATTACCTTTCTCTAAAAAAAAAAAAAAAAAATCTGGTTTTCTTCAAATTGTGGAATTATAAATGGTTTTAATTCCTTCCTTGTGCTTTTCTGTATTTTCCAACATTCTTATAATGTCCATGTGGATTTATTAATTAAATGAAGCCCCAGAAAACTAGAAGTATTTGTTTAAAGGACTAACTTCTTTTTTTACTGAAAAATGTGAGAGTGAAATATTATATTTATTGCATTATTTTTTAACATCTTTATTGCAGTATAATTGCTTTAAAATGTTGTGTTAGTTTCTGCTGTATAACAAAGTGAATCAGCTATACGTGTACATATATCCCCATATCCCCTCCCTCTTGCATCTCCCTCCCACCCTCCCTATCCCACCCCTCTAGGGGGTCACAAAGCACCGAGCTGATCTCCCTGTGCTATGCAGCTGCTTCCCACTAGCTAGCTATTTTACATTTGGTAGTGTATATATGTAAAGGACTAACTTTTTAAAGTCCTTCTTTAAGGTGCATGCGTTGCAATCAGGTTACCACCTTATATGACATGGGGGAAAGTACATTAGTTGGCTAGCATCAAGTTGAGCTGTATTTATCTGCTTATGTTAGTATCCAATATATTCTACTCTGAAACAAGTGGATAGGACAGAGAATGGATCAATTTTGATGAACGAGGCAAGAAATGGTGACAGATGCAAGGAAGGTTTAGGAGGCGCTATCATGGGAGGTCAGGGGTGGTTAAGGGGCAGCATCACACACCAGAACATTAGGAGCCTGCTTGTTGGTCTCTCACTAGTCCTAGACAGGTCCCAGGCTCTGTATTACTCTCCTAAAGCCCTGAAAAAGCTATTTGGGGGAATCATTTCATTCATAATATGAAGAGCAAAGTGCACTGCAATCATATAGAAAATGGCCTTGGAAGAATATATTCAGAGGCAGTCATTCCTTCTCAAGACCTAACAACATGAAGCCATGGGTCCTAAATCAGGTGAAGGTCTAAGCTCACTTGAAGGCTCAAGTCCATAATCTGGTAAGGAGAGAGGAAGGGTGTGGGGAACTCAAGATTCTCTATGGAGGTGTAGACAAGAAAGTAGCCTTTACCTTGCCTTCCGGCCTACCTTTCCTGGCCCAGCCCAGCCCCGAATGAGTTGGTCCCACTGATCTAGAAGGTTTCCTGGTTGCCAAGGAGGAAACATTAGGAAAATTACAACAGAAAGTCAACCAAGAGGCTTCTAAAAATGTTCCCCAAAAGGTTAAAATGGGGGAGACCTTCAAGATGGTGGAGGAGTAAGACGCAGAGATCACCTTCCTCCCCACAAATACATCAGAAATACACCTACATGTGGAACAGCTCCTACAGAACACCTACTGAACGCTGGCAGAAGACCTCAGACCTCCCAAAATGCAAGAAACTCCCCACGTACCTGGGTAGGGCAAAAGAAAAAATAAAAAACAGAGACAAAAGAATAGGGACGGGACCCGCACCACTGGGAGGGAGCTGTGAGGGAGGAAAGGTCTCCACACACTAGGAAGCCCCTTCGCGGGCGGAGACTGCGGGTGGCAGAGGGGGGGAGCTTCGGAGCCACGGAGGAGAGCGCAGCCACAGGGGTGC
This sequence comes from Balaenoptera musculus, assembly GCF_009873245.2. Lineage (NCBI taxonomy): Eukaryota > Metazoa > Chordata > Mammalia > Artiodactyla > Balaenopteridae > Balaenoptera > Balaenoptera musculus. The sequence continues at coordinate 21,299,475 of NC_045796.1, forward strand.
GGAGGGCAAAGCGGAGAGATTCCCGCACAGAGGAGCGGTGCCAACCAGCGCTCACCAGCCCGAGAGGCTTGTCTGCTCCCCCGCCAGGGCGGGCGGGGCTGGGAGCTGAGGCTCGGGCTTCGGTCGGATCCCAGGGAGAGGACTGGGGTTGGTGGCGTGAACACAGCCTGAAGGGGGCTGGTGCGCCACACCTAGCCGGGAGGGAGTCCGGGAAAAAGTCTGGACCTGCTGAAGAGGCAAGAGACCATTGTTTCAGGTGCGCGAGGAGAGGGGATTCAGAGCGCCGCCTAAACGAGCTCCAGAGACGGGCGCAAGCCGCGGCTATCAGCGTGGACCCCAAAGATGGGCATGAGACGCTAAGGCTGCTGCTGCCGCCACCAAGAAGCCTGTGTGCGAGCACAGGTCACTATCCACACCGCCCCTCCCGGGAGCTGGTGCAGCTCGCCACTGCCAGGGTCCCGTGATCCGGGGACAACTTACCCGGGAGAACGCACAGCGCGCCTCTGGCTGTTGCAACGTCACACCAACCTCTGCTGCTGCAGGCTCGCCCCGCATCCGTACCCCTCCCTTCCCCCAGCCTGAGTGAGCCAGAGCCCCCGAAGCAGCTGCTCCTTTAACCCCGTCCTGTCTGAGCGAAGAACAGACTCCCTCAGGCGACCTACACACAGAGGCGGGGCCAAATCCAAAGCTGAACCCCGGGAGCTGTGCGAACAAAGAAGAGAAAGGGAAATCTCTCCCAACAGCCTCAGGAGCAGCGGATTAAATCTCCGCAATCAACTTGATGTACGCTGCATCTGTGGAATACCTGAATAGACAACGAATCATCCCAAATTGAGGAGGTGGAATTTGGGAGCAACTGTAGACTTGGGGTTTGCTGTATGCGAGTGACTGGTTTCTGGTTTTATGTTTATCTTAGTTTAGTATTTAGAGTTTGTTATCATTGGTAGATTTGTTTATTGATTTAGTTGCTGTCTTCCTTTTTCTTTCATATATAGATATATATATTTATTTCCTTGTTCTCTTTTTGTGAGTGTGTATGTGTATGCTTCTTTGTGTGATTTTGTCTATATAGCTTTGCTTTTACCATTTGTCCTAGGGTTATGTCTGTCCATTATTTTTTTTTGTTTTTTTTTTAATATAGTTTTTAGCACTTGTTATCACTGATGGATTTGTTTTTTGGTTTGGTTGCCCTCTTCTTCCTTTCTATTTTCTTTTTGTTTAAATTACTTTTTAATTTTTTTTTATTTTTAATAATTAAAAATTTTTTTATTTTAATAACTTTATTTCTTTTTATTTTCTTCTTTTCTTTCTTTTTTTCTCTCTTTTCTTCTGACCATGTGGCTGACAGGGTCTTGGTGCTCCAGCTGGGTGTCAGGCCTGCGCCTCTGAGGTGGGAGAGCCGAGTTCAGGACATTGGCCCACGAGAGACATCCAGGCTCCACATAATATCAAATGGCGAAAGCTCTCCCAGAGATCACCATCTCAATGCTAAGACCCAGCTCCACTCAACGACCAGCAAGCTACAGTGCTGGACACCCTATGCCAAACAACTAGCAAGACAGGAACACAACCCCACCCATTAGCAGAGAGGCTGCCTAAAATCATAATAAGGTCACAGACACCCCAAAACACACCACTGGACGCGGTCCTGCCCACCAGAAAGACAAGATCCAGCCTCATCCACCAGAACACAGGCACTAGTCCCCTCCACCAGGAAGCCTACACAACCCACTGAACCAACCATAGCCACTGGGAGCAGACACCAAAAACAACGGGAACTACAAACCTGCAACCTGCGAAAAGGAGACCCCAAACACAGTAAGTTAAGCAAAATGAGAAGACAGAGAAACACACAGCAGATGAAGAAGGTAAAAACCCACCAGACCAAACAAATGAAGAGGAAATAGGCAGTCTACCTGAAAAAGAATTCAGAATAATGATAGTAAAGATGATCCAAAATCTTGGAAATAGAATGGAGAAAATACAAGAAACGTTTCACAAGGACCTAGAAGAACTAAAGAGCAAACAATGATGAACAACACAATAAATGAAATTAAAAGTTCTCTAGAAGGAATCAATAGCAGAATAACTGAGGCAGAAGAACGGATAAGTGACCTGGAACATAAAATAGTGGAAATAACTACTTCAGAGCAGAATAAGGAAAAAGGAATGAAAAGAATTGAGGAACATCTCAGAGACCTCTGGGACAATATTAAATGCACCAACATTCGAATTATAGGGGTCCCAGAAGAAGAAGAGAAAAAGAAAGGGACTGAGAAAATATTTGAAGACATTATAGTTGAAAACTTCCCTAATATGGGAAAGGGAATAGTCAATCAAGTCCAGGAAGCACAGAGAGTCCCATACAGGATAAATCCAAGGAGAAACATGCCAAGACATATATTAATCAAACTATCAAAAATTAAATACAAAGAAAAAATATTAAAAGCAGCAAGGGAAAAACAACAAATAACATACAAGGGAATCCACATAAGGTTAACAGCTGATCTTTCAGCAGAAACTCTGCAAGCCAGAAGGGAGTGGCAAGACATATTTAAAATGATGAAAGGGAAAAACCTACAACCAAGATTACTCTACCCAGCAAGGATCTCATTCAGATTCAACAGAGAGATTAAAACCTTTACAGACAAGCAAAAGCTAAGAGAATTCAGCACCACCAAACCAGCTTTACAAACGCTAAAGGAACTTCCCTAGGCAGGAAACACAAGAGAGGGAAAAGACCAACAATAACAAACCCAAAACAATTAAGAGAATGGTAATAGGAACATATATATTGATAATTACCTTAAATGTAAATGGATTAAATGCTCCCACCAAAAGACACAGATTGGCTGAATGGATACAAAAACAAGACCCGTATATATGCTGTCTACAAGAGACCCACTTCAGACCTAGGGATACATACAGACTGAAAGTGAGAGGATGGAAAAAGATATTCCATGCAAATGGAAATCAAAAGAAAGCTGGAGTAGCAATTCTCATATCAGACAAAATAGACTTTAAAATAAAGACTATTACAAGAGACAAAGAAGGACGCTACATAATGATCAAGGGATCAATCCAAGAAGAAGCTATAACAATTATAAATATTTATGCACCCAACACAGGAGCACCTCAATACATAAGGCAAATGCTAACAGCCATAAAAGGGGAAATCGACAGTTAGAGAATCATAGTAGGGCACTTTAACACACCCCACTTTCACCAATGGACAGATCATCCAAAATGAAAATACATAAGGAAACACAAGGTTTAAATGATACATTAAACAAGATGGACTTAATTGATATTTATAGGACATTCCATCCAAAAACAACAGAATACACATTCTTCTCAAGTTCTCATGGAACATTCTCCAGGATAGATCATATCTTGGGTTACAAGTCAAGCCTTGGTAAATTTAAGAAAATTGAAATCGTATCAAGTATCTTTTCCAACAACAACGCTATGAGACTAGCTATCAATTACAGTAAAAAATACAAACACATGGAGGCTAAACAATACACTACTAAATAACCAAAAGCTCACTGAAGAAATCAAAGAGGAAATCAAAAAATACCTACAAACAAATGACAATGAAAACACGATGACCCAAAACCTATGGGATGCAGCAAAAGCAGTTCTAAGAGGGAAGTTTATAGCAATACAGTCCTATTTCAAGAAACAAGAAACATCTCAAATAAACAACCTAACCTTACACCTAAAGCAATTAGAGAAAGAAGAACAAAAAACCCCAAAGTTAGCAGAAGGAAAGAAATCACAAAGATCAGATCAGAAATAAATGAAAAAGAAATGAAGGAAATGATAGCAAAAATCAGTAAAAGTAAAAGCTGGTTCGTTGAGAAGATAAACAAAACTGACAAACCATTAGCCAGATTCATCAAGAAAAAAAGGGGGAAGACTCAAATCAATAAAATTAGAAATGAAAAAGGATAAGTAACAACTGATACTGCAGAAATACAGAGGATCATGAGAGATTACTACAAGCAACTATATGCCAATAAAATGGACAACCTGAAAGAAATGGACAAATTCTTAGAAAAGCACAACTTTCCAAGACCGAACCAGGAATAGAAAATATAAACAGACCAATCACAAGCACTGAAGTTGAGACTGTAATGAAAAATCTTCCAAGAAACAAAAGCCCAGAACCAGACGGCTTCACAGGTGAATTCTACCAAACATTTAGAGAAGAGCTAATACCTATCCTTCTCAAACTCTTCCAAAATATAGCAGAGGGAGGAACACTCCCAAACTCATTCTACGAGGCCACCAGCACCCTGATACCAAAACCAGACAAAGATGTCACAAAGAAAGAAAACTACAGGCCAATATCACTGATGAACATAGATGCAAAAATCCTCAACAAAATACTAGCAAACAGAATCCAACAGCACATTAAAAGGATCATACACCATGATCAAGTGGGGTTTATTCCAGGAATGCAAGGATTCTTCAATATATGCAAATCAATCAATGTGATAAACCATATTAACAAATTGAAGGAGAAAAATCATATGATCATCTCAATAGATGAAGAAAAAGCTTTTGACAAAATTCAACACCCATTTATGATAAAAGCCCTCCAGAAAGTAGGCACAGAGGGAACTTACCTCAACATAATAAAGGCCATATATGACAAACCCACAGCCAACATTGTTCTCAATGGTGAAACACTGAAAACATTTCCTCTAAGATCAGGAACAAGACAAGGTTGTCCACTCTCACCACTATTATTCAACACAGTTTTGGAAGTTTTAGCCACAGCAATCAGAGAAGAAAAAGAAATAAAAGGAATCCAAATTGGAAAAGAAGAAGTAAAGCTGTCACTGTTTGCAGATGACATGATACTATACATAGAGAATCCTAAAGATACTACCAGAAAACTACTAGAGGTAATTAATGAATTGGATAAAGTAGCAGGATACAAAATTAATGCACAGAAGTCTCTTGCATTCCTATACACTAATGCTGAAAAATCTGAAAGAGAAATTAAGGAAACACTCCCATTTACCATTGCAACAAAAAAGAATAAAATACCTAGAAATAAACCTACCTAAGGAGATAAAAGACTTGTATGCAGAAAACTATAAGACACTGCTGAAAGAAATTAAAGATGATACAAACAGATGGAGAGATATATCATGTTCATGCATTGGAAGAATCAACATTGTGAAAATGACTATACTACCCAAAGCAATCTACAGATTCAATGCAATCCCTATCAAATTACCAATGGCATTTTTCACAGAACTAGAACAAAAAATTTCACAATTTGTATGGAAACACAAAAGACCCCGAATAGCCAAAGCAATCTTGAGAAAGAAAAACGGAGCTGGAGGAATCAGGCTCCCAGACTTCAGACTATAGTACAAAGCTACAGTAATCAAGACAGTATGGTACTGGCACAAAAACAGAAATATAGATCAATGGAACAGGACAGAAAACCCAGAGATAAACCCACGCACATATGGTCACCTTATTTTGATAAAGGAGGCAAGAATATACAATGGAGAAAAGACAGCCTCTTCAATAAGTGGTGCTGGGAAAACTGGACAGCTACATGTGAAAGAATGAAATTAGGACACTCCCTAACACCATACACAAAAATAAACTCAAAATGGATTAAAGACCTAAATGTAAGGCCAGACACTATAAAACTCTTAGAGGAAAACATAGGCAGAACACTCTATGACATAAATCACAGCAAGATCTTTTTTGACCCACCTCCTAGAGGAATGGAAATAAAAACAAAAATAAACAAATGGGACCTAATGAAACTTAAAAGCTTTTGCACAGCAAAGGAAACCATAAACAAGATGAAAAGACAACCCTCAGAATGGGAGAAAATATTTGCAAATGAAGCAACTGACAAAGGATTTATCTCCAAAATTTACAAGCAGCTCATGCAGCTCAATAGCAAAAAAAACCAAACAACCCAATCCAAAAATGGGCAGAAGACCTAAACAGACATTTCTCCAAAGAAGATATACAGATTGCCAACAAACACATGAAAGGATGCTCAACATCACTAATCATTAGAGAAATTCAAATCAAAACTATAATGAGGTATCACCTCACACCAGTCAAAATGGCATCAAAAAAATCTACAAACAATAAATGCTGGAGAGGGTGTGGAGAAAAGGGAACCCTCTTGCACTGTTGGTGGGACTGTAAATTGATACAGCCACTATGGAGAACAGTATGGAGGTTCCTTAAAAAACTAAAAATAGAACTCCCATACGACCCAGCAATCCCACTACTGGGCATATACCCTGAGAACACCATAATTCAAAAAAAGTCATGTACCACAATGTTCATTGCAGCTCTATTTACAATAGCCAGGACATGGAAGCAACCTAAGTGTTCATCGACAGATGAATGGATAAAGAAGATGTGGCACATATATACAATGGAATATTACTCAGTCATAAAAAGAAACAAAACTGAGTTATTTGTAGTGAGGTGGATGGCCCTAGAGACTTTCATACACAGTGAAGCAAGTCAGAAAGAGAAAAATAAATACCGTATGCTAACACATATATATGGAATCTAAAAAAAAATGGTTCTGAGGAACCTAGGGGCAGGACAGGAATAAAGACGCAGACGTAGAGAATGGACTTGAGGACACGGGGTTGCTATAACAACATACTACATACTGGACGGCTTATAAGCAACAGAAATTTGCTTGTAAACAACAGAAATTTATTTCTCACAGTTCTGGAGGCTGGAAGTCTGAAATCAGTGTGCCAGCATGGTCAGTTTCTGTGTCTGGTAAAGGCCTGCTTCCTCGTTCATAAATGGCCTTCTTCTCACTGTAACCTCACATGGCAGAAGTGGCAAGCAAGCTGTCTGGGGTCTCTTTTATGGGGTCTCATGACCTAGTCACTTCCCAAAGACCTCACCTCCCAATACCATCACCTTGGGGGTTAGGATTTCAACATATCAATTTTGGGGGGAACACAAGCATCCAGATCGTAGCATTCCCTAATTGAGGTTTTATATTTGGAGCAATTATTAGCTTCTAATAACCTAGATCTGGATGAACACATGAAAATCTTTTCACTATTACAACCATTACCTTCTCTCCCACAATAATTTCTTCATATCAGTTTCCCCAACACTGTAATGTTTCAGTTATTAGAGCACTCAATCAGGTAGTCACTCATCATAACTGTCCAAAAGCCCACAAAGTTATTAGCAATCACAGATAATTCTCTTCTAACAAAGATTCACTATGGTTATGACTGACCCAAGACTGTTGAAATACCAGAGCACTGATACTTGGAGGTAGAAGTTTTACAGTCGGGGGCATAGAATTGACAATTGAGGGAATGCTAGCAGATGGCCTTGCTAAGGGAGAAAGTAAAGAGAGGAGCGCTCCAGGTTCAAGGGTCAAATCATCCATAGGAGTTTTTCCACTGTTATCTGTATCAGCATTTACAAACAAACACAGTTGTTGTTGCTGTATCTTACATCTGATTTGGCTTTGGCCTTGGAATATGAAGCAAACTTTTGTCTGGAAAATACAGAGGAAATCTATGTAGAAAGAAAAGATGATGGGGAATAAATCATTGAGTCTAGTTTAATTAAACTTTATATTTCATAAAAATATCTTTTTCAAAAAAGAGAAGTCAATAGAGTTTTCAGAATCATTAATGACTTTTCTTTTCCAACTCATAATACTAGCTAAGGACAATCCCACAGAATTTTTACATTTCTTTTTCTGTTCCTCTTCCTCTTAAAGTCTTATACGCCACTGATCCTAATCCTGTTGGCTGGTTACTCCTCTTTAATCCTCCAAGGAAACAAATTATTATTTTCAGCTGACATTTTTTACACGACTGCAGAAAAATCTCAATTATCCAACATCATCAGTGCATGAGGTTTTCTCATGTAAGCGACTTTCACCTAACCAAAGTTTCTCCCTTCAAATGTGAAAAGTATTCACTCCTTTTTGTTGGAAATCCTCTTCTAAACTGCACTGACATATTTCATTGCTTCCTTAAAGAGAGAACATTGGACACAATTTATTGGTGACTCAGATTATCATTACTAACATCTTTGAACTGTGTGATGATGCACTTTTGTTTTGAAATGTTTCTCTTTCCTCATGGTTACAAGGTCAAACCTTACCTCAGTCATCTCCATATACTGCTGTTGACATTCCTCTCTCTCCCCATACAGGTTGTATCAGACCAAGAAATTATATAAAAACCAAGCACTTAACGATGGTAAGCTATAAGTGGGTCAGCAACACTCTAGAGTCGAACCTAAGTAAAGCAAGGAAAGAAAAACTAACTCAGTCAGTGGCAAACTGAGTGTCCAATGTGAGCCTGCCTTTGTACTGGACAACTGATATATAACCAACCCATCAACAATCTTCACAATAACTATGAAAGCATCAAATTGTTAGATTATTTCCATGATGTGATGACCATCAATTCATAACCTACTTTCTTGACCTGACTTCCTATGTGGCCCATTCTTTCCCCCCCAAATATGTACGTACTCTTTGTGAATGGTTGAAAAAAATTTTTCAACCAACATTCTTTCCATGTCCTCCAATCAAGAGGTACAGACTATTTCTCAACTTCTTGAATTTGGAGTGTGGCCATTAGACTGGAACTTGTTTTGGCTAATGAGATGTTAGTAAATATAATGCAAGCAGAGGCTTGAAAAGCACTTGTGCAAAACAGCTTATTAGTCTTGTAACAGACCCGTGATACAACCATATGAAGAAGCCTGGGCTAGCCTGCAGGAGGCTGAGACCTGGGGTTTTAGTCATCCCAGCTGAACCCAGCCCCCAGCTAACCCACCGACTGACTGTAGCTACATGAATGAGCCAGGAGACACCAACAGAAGATGGATCAGCCAATCGAAAGAATTGTGAGAAATAATTAATCACTGCTGTTGAAGCCATTAAGATTTGTAGCAGTTTCTTAAGCCACAAAAACTAACATACAGAAATTGGTACCTAGAAGTAGCATGTTGCCATAACAAAAACCTAAAATATTCAGTATCAGCTTTGGGACCAGACAGCAGGTGAAAAGTAGTGAGATAACTATTAGCAAAAACCAGAAAAATAGCATGCAAACTGTTCGTGGAGACTGGAGAGGTGATGAGGAAACTGTACCGCAGTCAGGGAAAAAGGCAACCCACATTCTGCTGCAGCAAAACAACTGGCAAAAGTGATGTCTGTGGCAGCATGAAAGATACACAATGGGGGCCTTCCCTGGTGGCGCAGTGTTTAAGGATCCGCCTGCCAATGCAGGGGACATGGGTTCGAGCCCTGGTCCGGGAAGATCCCACATGCCGCGGAGCAACAAGGCCCGTGCGCCACAGCAACTGAGCCTGCGCTCTAGAGCCCGTGAGCCACAACTGCTGAGCCCGCGTGCTGCAACTGCTGAAACCCATGTGCCTAGAGCCCGTGCTCTGCAACAGGAGAGGCCACTGCAATGAGAAGCCCGCGCGCTGCAACGGGGAGTAGCCCCCGCTCACCACAACTAGAGAAAGTGCACCCGCAGCAACGAAGACCCAATGCAGCCAAAAAATAAAATAAAAATAAATAAAATAGGCACATTTAAAAAAAAAAAAAAAGATACACAATGAACTTTGAAGTTAGCTGCAAAGATCTCCAAGAAGAATGTTGGAAGAGTTCACTGAGTGTTTCTAGCTGCATATAAGGTTCTGCAAAAGAGGGATGAGCTGAAAAATAAATTATCTAGTTAATAAGCATTATTTAGAGAAAATAGAGAAGAACCAGAACTCACGTGACTGGAAAAGAAAATCTTTTATCTCTCCAGTCTCTTCAGCTGGAGGACAAGACTTTTAGAGCAAGAAATGGCCTCAGAGTGAAGACCTTTGTAAAATTTAACGTGGTGCCTCATAGCACTTCTCAGCTGGACAAAAGGGCCTCTAAGACTCCCTGAGGCACTGTCTCATAGCAGCTTGATGCTCAGCCCAGAGGAGAGAAAGATATGTCTGACTTGAAAAAAAATTCTGGCTGTGGGTTTCAGGGGCCTGAACCCTATGGGATTCTTAGGAAATGCACAAAGTTTTTAAGAGGGTTTTACTGACAAGCACAAAAGTATGACCTAAAAGAGACAGAGACCATTCAAAGAAAAAGAGGCCTCTGGATGCTCGATTTTTTACAGTAAGAACTAGGCTAAGGAAATTATTTAGAAGCAAAAATAAGCCATTTCTTATGGAAAAGGAAGAATGTTTCAGAGGGTAGAGCCAAGAGCAGTAGAGAAATAGACACCAGTGAACCATTCCCGAGGAAGAGAACTGGGTCCTAATCAAGGAACCTCCCCTTGCTCAGGAGGGGGGGACACCTAGCAGCACGGACCTGGATAGAGCTGCTGTGCAGTGCTGATGCTATTTATATTCTGTTTCTGTAGATTTGGGGGGGTTATCTTTTCCCTGTTTCACCATGATACGTTGGGTGTGTATGGGGAAGTAACTTGTTTATGATAACTAAAAACTATGATAACTAGATAACTAAAATATATGATAGTTATGTTATATATATAGTATATATATATCATATTTATATGCTATATAGATATATGATAGTTAGTTATCTATGATAACTAGATAACTTAAAAGTTCATTGTCTCAGCAGTGGCATGGACATATATACACTACCAAACATAAAATAGGTAGCTAGTGGGAAGCAGCCGTATGGCACAGGGAGATCAGCTCAGTGCTTTGTGTCCACCTAGAGGGGTGGGATAGGGAGGGTGGGAGGGAGGGAGATGCAAGAGGGAAGAGATATGGGGACATATGTATATGTATAACTGATTCACTTTGTTATAAAGCAGAAACTAACACACCATTGTAAAGCAATTATACTCCAATAAAGATGTTAAAAAAAATAAAATTAAAATTAAAATTCATTGTCTCAGGATCAAGAGGATCCACATCTGAAGGGCTGTATCTGAGGGGTCTCATCTGTATCCAGAAGTGATGCAGATCATGGATAAGCCTCTGGACTTAGAGGCTGATGCCTTAATGGGATGAGGCTTCTGAAAATCCTACGATGGGGGTGAGCGTATCTTTCTTGCAGGAGAAATGTGAGTCATTTTTACCAAAGGCAGACTATATTTGATTGCCAAAAAAAAAAACAAACCAGCCACAAATTCTTAGCAGTACCCCTGATCAACAAGTGGTGTTGATGGAAAAGACATGCCCTGTTAATAAAAGCTCTTAACCTTGGGCATTTTGGGAGAGTGAGGCGAAGCTTCATTGGCAGTAATCTGCGGCCTTCTCAGCAGTCAGTGTATGGCAACTCACAGGGAGGGCAAAGGGCTAGGAAAGTCACAGCCCTGGAAATAAGTGGGGTACCCCTAGAAGAGAAGGTGCAACAGAACCTGGGGATCACATGTAAGAAAAGGAGACCAGCCTGTGTTGAGCAGTGGTCAACATATTAACTGGTTCTGTCTGGCAAAGTGTTTTTAATAGTTCTTTAGTTGAGGGGGCATCAAAAGTTAACTGTCAATCCATATACTTATATGTATGCATGCTTACATTATTTGTATTAAAACAAAAAGTATAATTCTCAAAAAAAAAAAAAGCAGCATCAATTTCTCTACTCTTCCAATCTGGGTTTGGCCGTGAGACTTTCTTTGACAGAGAGGACAACAGAAAACATGCTGCAAGCAGAGGCTTGAATAGCACTATTGGGGCTTTTCCCCTCTGACTACTAAGAACACTGAAACCTCTATGTGTGGAAGCTCCGGCTAGCCCCCTGGAGGATGACGACCATATGAAAAGAGAGGCCAGCCCCCAGGTGACCCACCGCTCCATCTGTATGACTGAGCCCAAGTGAGGCCATTGGAAGAAGCACTCAGTATTTACTTTCTGCCAGGTAGTGTTGTAGAAGTTTTACATAGATTATCTCATTTAACCCTCATAACCATAAGAGATAACAAATCGTGATTTGGGGATGGTTTGTTATCCTGACAAAGTTAACTTGATACACCCCTCTTTAGGTTTCTCTATACCCCAAGATGTGTGTTCTTCTTAAACAGGATCTAGGAGGACGATGTGACTCATGGATAAATCGTAATTTTTCGAAAGTAAATGCTGTTGCATTTAAAACAGAGTTCATTGCTACAATTTAAAAATACAAACATAATAATTGTCCTGTTGATATATGACACCTACTTGATGATCATGGCCTAAGTACACACCTGGATTTTGATTCAGTATACATTTACAATTTTCTATTCATATTGTATACAGACGTTAATGTAAAGCATACACATAAAAGGAGCATGTGTTTCTTAACAAGTCTGAGGACAGTCTTCCTTTCCTTTTGAGGAATATGGTCATAAGCATGGTGAGGAGAAAAAAAAAATGATGCTAAAAAAAGATTATCTCATACACAAGCAGCCTCCACAAGCAAGATTCTGCAGAAGCTGTTTGATAATGCAGTATGCTAAATCAGGGTTCTTGAGCAGTGGGGGCAGGACAGCACAGAGATACTAGGCAGTTCTAACCTTGGCTGAGTTTCAGTCTGATAAGAGGTTCTGAGAACTTGAAAAGCCAGTTTTGAAATGGAGGTAGATAGTTAAGTGTATCACAAGTCTGTTGTTCAGATCACTAAAGTAAAGAACACCAGTTAGGCAAAATACAACTTCCAAACATGACTCTCCTGCCATACTCCAAACCTCCCTTTGTCATCCAAGACTGAACCAGAGACAATTCTTGCTAGCAAACTAAAAAGAATAAAAATTAGTGTAATGTGTACCAGGTTCCTAAGGAACATTAGAAGTGGATTAAGACCCTACTAGTCTTTCAGAGTGTTTAAGGCAATCAGGATACTGCTTCTCAGTTGTAGAATCTGGTTAGAATTCCACATCCACTCAGGGCAGTGGAAGAGAGTGGCTAAGTGTTCAGCCTGAGGAGACAAACTCTCCCACCACTGGGACTAGCCTGGGCTCTCTCACTGGTTTCAGGGTTCTCAGCAGTAAGAGAGGGCGATTCATAATAGGTAAGTGCTTTTCAAGTGTCTGCTGATGTCACATTTCCTTGTAGTCACCTTCTCTCTGCCTTATCTTCCACATGTATAAATACCAACTGCGTAAGATGAGGAAGAGAATTAAATGAGATAATCCAGGTAAAGCTCTTAGAAGAGTGCCCAGCAGACAGTAAGCACTCTGTATATGCACCCGATTATCATCTATTCTGTGATTTTAATTCACTCAAAAAACGAATGCAGATTCAGTAACTATTGGTATAAATAGTGCATTTGTTGATATACTGCTAACAGTTTATTACTAACAGTTTGTTACTCATCTCATAATCATAAGTGAACACTAATCCCTGTGAGTCACCAGATTGTTTAAGGTTTTCAATAACTTTTTTTTCCAACTCTTTTTTTGTAAAAATTTCTTTTTCTCTGAGTATGAATGCAACCCTTGCTCTTTGAAAAGAAGAAGAAATAATCGAACGACAGAATTGTTTTACGTGGAAAGTAAACATTTCTCATCATTTAATACCACTATATATAATAACTATAAAATAACCAATGATAAAAGGCTAATACATATTCTTCCAGACTCTTTTCTAATCTAGAAAGTTGTGAATTCTTAAGAGACAGCATCCAGAAGAACTGACCCTGATACTGTGAACTATGGAATATTTTTCTGGTAAACTGCAAGAGTTCTCTGGGTTTCTTCCTGCCAGGGGACCCCTCAGGGATGCAGGGCTATAGGGCAGGTACCACCACACTTTCCACCACCAACATTTTTGTGCAGGTGGTATCAGGTAAAAAGGGACACCAAGGGCAACCTGGAAAGGGAAAGGAAATTCTTAAAAAAAGAGAGAGAATCCTTATGTTTTACTTTCACACTTAAGAATCCCAAAGCGGTTACTCCAATTCCACACACTTGGGAGACTGAGTCTTGAGGTGCCTAAACCAGTCTGAGGACTCAGGGTTTGTAAAGTCAGTGGCTAGGCTTTCTTGTGGGAACAGATGAGCAATTTTAATTCAGTAAACATCCTTCGAACATCTCCCTCATAAATGTCTCACAAAGGTAAGCCCCATTCCCCACCCCACGAGGTTTTGTTGCTAGTGGGGGAGCAGTGTTTGTTTTGCTTTCCAGGAACATACTGGGAAGAGGTCTTGCTCATCAGCTAACTGACTTGAGTCCTGAAAACAAATGTGGCGCGTGCGAGAAAGAGCGCTCCCCTGGGTGTCAGAGGACTGCTCCCCGTTTCCTTCTCTAGCTGTATAAAGTAGAGCGAGACATTTCATATCTCTGAGTGTCAGTTTCTCCATCTGTAAATTGGTAATGACACTGCCTATCTCATAAGGGTTTCTTTTTTGATCAGTAAATGAGGTAGATAATGTATATAAAGGCACTCTGTAAATTTAAACGTCGTTTACAAACATGGTATTAGGAGTTATTATTTTGCACAGTTGCCACTCATAATCAGTTTATTTCACCAGGTAGTTTATTTAAAATACTACAAGTACTACTCCTTAAGAAACATGTGCAGACCAAGTGATTTTAAATGATCCTGTAAAACCCAACAACTATTCTAACATCAGTTTCTATATTATTACTTAACTCAAGTGACAGAATATTAATGCCCTATATTCACTCAGAACCTCAGCAAAGTATGAGTTAAATGCCTTGCATTTACTGTATACAAGATGCCCAAGGAAACAAACTCATTTACCATAATGAAATTTAAAGGGCATTACACATTACACTCACATTACACTTATCAAAGAAGACAAATAACAACTTTTTGAAAACAAAACTAACAAACTAAAACGAAGGAGCTGACCAAATTTCTTATACATTTACCCCAATATAAACTGTTCCACATAGCAGTTGTGTTGTTTATTACTAATATAGCATCAATACCAAAAACATAATCTTACAGATCTTTTAATATTAACAGAATTTTATATTTCCCTTATATCTGAGCTTCTATTTTGTATTAAAGAGATGCTGCATCTTTGCAGTAGTAACTGGCAACGTTCATAATTGGAATCAGGGGATAACCTCCTATCCGACCAAAACTGCAGAAAATTCTATAGCTAAAGAATAACTTTATTTGTTCTCTCATGAACAAACTATCAATATCTGTGTAGAATAATTACCAGCAACCATGAAACACATACAATTTTAAATATCATACCTTTCATTTTTCTGTTGAGCATTCATTATACTGTAATCAGATTTTAACATTTCTTTTTTTAAATCTCAATTGTATTAACTAAAATATACTCAAGAGTGTAGAAATCATGGCATCTTGTTAGATAAATCAAGTTGGGCACTGTGTTAACTAGCTTCTAAGTAATATTCATGAAATACACTATGTGAATTAATGTTCTTGTGCACATCTTCAGGACACATATGCCTGCACAAGCTACTGGGACAGACACTTTCGTGTGTTTATTCAACAGGTATTTTGTGAGTATCTATTGTACTATGTGCCAGGAAATATAAGGGGATGAGGTTAACTCAGTGAGCAAAAGAGTCATGGTCTCGGTCCTTTAAAAATATATTTTTTAGATAAGCAAACAATGCTTATAGAAAGTATTTTTTAAGAAATAAATGAAAATTTCAAAAATGTGAAATAAGACTTCTGAAATATTTAAAATACAGGTATAGCTGAAACTAAACTTATGCAACTTGCTCATTCTCAACAATTTAAAGACATAACTATGAAGATACTGAGGGAAATACACCTTCAGTTTTCTGTGTAATTACAAAATTTTTCTTAATTTCAATAACTGGTGTCATCTACGACATGAAGATAAACACTATCAATCTCCAGGGGTGCTCAGTAAGGTGCCTGAGACACAGTGACTGAATTCTCAACAAAGGCAAGTATTTTCTCACATGATACTTATGGTTTTACTCATGTTGGTAAACATACACACTCTCCGTAACTATCAACAGGAAAATTTGTAAATGAGAGCTACTCACTTTTAACTTTACTGCCCTTAGTCTGTCCTGGCCCAAAGAAACTCCACTATGGCCACGTCATCCTGCCCTGCAACCAGAGATAACTCACCCCTCCCAATCCCTATCCAAATTCAAAACTTGCCCACTTAGGGACTTCCCTGGTGGTCCAGTGGCTCAGAATCCGAGCTCCCAATGCAGGGGACCCGGGTTCAATCCCTGGTCAGGGAACTAGATCCTGCATGCCACAACTAAAAGATCCCGCATGCTGCAACTAAGACCCAGCGCAGCCAAATAAATAAATACATATTTAAAAAAACAAAAAAACAAACAACTTGGGACTTCCCTGGTGGCGCAGTGGTTAAGAATCCACCTGCCAGTGCAGGGCACAAGGGTTCGAGCCCTGGTCCGGGAAGATCTCACATGCTGCGGAGCAACTAAGCCCTCAAGCCACAACTACTGAGCCTGCACTCTAGAGCCCGTGCTCCACAACAAGAGAAGCCACTGTAATGAGAAGCCCACGCACCACGATGAAGAGTAGCCCCTGCTCGACGCAACTAGAGAAAGCCTGGGCGCACCAACGAAGACCTAACACAGCCAAAAAATTAATTAATTAAAAAAAAAATTAAAGAAAAAGCTTGCCCACTTAAACATCCCAATCCTATGTTCCATCCTCTACTTTTTTAAGGCAGTAAATAGCTATTTTGATGAATGTATCTGTTCTTAGGTGCTAGTGGCTTAATATACTATTCAATCCAGAAAACACACTTGTATGTTTAAAGAAGACCTATATTCTGGGTAAAATGGCAAATTAAACATTACTTTTGTTCCCTTCCAAAATTCCACTAAAGGATCTTTTGAAAAGGCATACACCAATGAGGTAAAGAACAACACAGAAGACAGTAGCAACAAAATTTTGGAAGTCGTAAAGCAAATGGGCAAGTGACAGCTAGCCCAGCAGATACAAGAAAGTTGAATCCTAAGCAAAGACTGAGGAAGGCCAGGAAATGATTACACCATAAGTAAGTACTCAAAGGCTCAGGAACCAGAATTGAAGGCTGAGTACTTACGGAAAAGGAGGTGATGGTGGTAGGGTAACAACAAATATGTTTGGTTAGAAGCCTTTTTAACAAGTGAGTGTATCCACCATCGCCTGTCCTACCCTGGCAGGAGAGGAGCAAGGCTAGACTCTGAATCTAGACTGGGTTAGAGATACCCACCTGGAGAGAGGAGGATTAAGTGAATGTTCTTATAGGGAATGTTGGACCTCCAAGCCCTCTGTTCACCTACCATCCAGCACCTGACCTATGTCCTATAGGCAGGAGAACGGAAGACCGTTTTCCATAAAGTAGAAAGAAAGAAAAAGAAGTAAAAAATAACAGAAAAGATGAGGAATTTAGGGGTCCAATCCTTTAAGGTCAAATTCCAAATAATAGGAATTGCAGAGAGAGGACATTATACAAGGAGAGAGAGAGAGAAACAGATCACCTACAAAACATTAAAGGTCAAAACACTTAAAACTAACGGAACATGGGACTTCCCTGGTGGCACGGTGGTTAAGAGTCCACCTGCCAATGCAGGGGACACAGGTTCGAGCCCTGGTCTGGGAGGATCCCACATGCCGCGGAGCAGCTGGGCCCGTGCGGCAGAACTACTGAGCCTGCGCTCTAGAGCCCACAAGCCACAGCTGCTGAGCCCGCGAGCCACAACTACTGAAGCCTGCATGCCTAGAGCCCGTGCTCGGCAACAAGTGAAGCCACTGCAATAAGAAGTCCGCGCACCACGACAAAGAGTAGCCCCCGCTTGCCGCAACTAGAGAAAGCCCACGCTCAGCAATGAAGACCCAACACAGCCAAAAATAAAAATTTATTTTAAAAAAAACTAATGGAAAAATGCCTTTTAAACTTTTGAGGAAGATGGATTTTCAACCCAGAATTCAGTCAAACCATCAATCAAATGTGAGAGTAGAATAAAGACATTTTCAGATTTACAAAGTCTCAAAATTTTTTATATCTATGTTCTCTTTCTCAGGAAATAAGGAAGTGAAGCAGAAAAGATACAAAATAAAGAATCCTAACATGAGTTCTAACAGAGGAGAGAGGCAAAGGCATTCCAGGATGATGGGAAAGGGAAACTCTAAGATGGTAACTATGAACCTGGCTGAAAAGATATCTGTCTAGATTAGGTGAGCAGGTGGCAGGAGAGATTTCTTCAGAAAAATGAAACTGATAGAATTCCTGATGGGTCAAAATTGCTTAAGCAGAGATTTAGACAATTTGGGGTTGAGTAGGTTGTGAGTGTAAATGAAACTAACAACAACAATAAAAACCAATTAACTTCCAGAAAAAACATTATGTAGTTACAGGAAAGTAATCATGATATAGTACATGGCTCAGCTGTGATTAGCATTTTCATAATCATAAAAATACAATCATGGAATACTGATCTAACAAATTATAATGGAATTGTGTTGGGAGGATGGGAGGAGGGGACAGAAAGGGTGCGTGTCTGGGGAAAAGAGGTGTGAAAATGAGCTAAAACACCATCTTCCATACAGAGCAGGCAATAGGTCATGCCTAAAACAAAACAAAAAACAATCAAGAAATAGTAACAGAAGCATGTTATTTAGAGACATGAATATAAATACTAAAAGAAACAGCAAAAATAGTCGAAAGTAGCTGCCTTTCGGAAGGGGGAAATTAAACAGACTTTTCGTCATTAGACTTTTATTTTTCATTAAATGTTTTATGGAACTAGTTGACTCTAATTATGTATGAGTAAGTTTGATGAAACTAAAAACTAGAGAGAGAAAGAGGAAAGAAGGAGGGCAGGAAGAGATGGAGAAAAGGAGGGTGGGAGGGAAGAAAGCAGGAAGGAAGAAAAAAGGCTTTCTAGATATCAAAAACACTAATCCAAAGGGCAGTGGTGTGATTTATGAGTTTGGCTTGGCGCTAAGCAGGAACTCTTTAGGAATCCTCTGTCTTGTCTGCTCACTTCTTTCTCTCTCTCTTTCTCATGTAAACATCTCTTTACAGGTTCTGCTTTAGAATTAACACTTATACACATTTATAAGTGGAATCTGAAGCTCTCCCCAAGTTAATATTTGGACTGAACTAAATCCAAAATTCCTGCCAGGGTTAAAAAAAAAAATCTGAAAAAGAAAGTGATCCTAAAATAAAGCTCAAATAATAAATAATTAATTTTTTTAGAAATTGAAAAGAACACAGCACTGGTGAAGCGGGGCAGATATTAACACCTATTATAAGACAATAATGAAAAGCGTGATACTTTTGCCAACCTGAAAATTCGATAAATGGACACAAATAAAACATGGAGAAATAGACCAATTATATATAAAATGTTAGTTTATGAAGAAGCAGCCATCAAAAAATAATAGGGGAGGAAAAAATTTAAGCAACTAGAGTGACGTAATTGACTAGCAAGACTGTATTTCTCTCTAGTCCTTACCAAAGACCCCATAATATACCTCAAGAACATCAAAGAATTAAAAATGCAAACATCAGTAACAGAAGTATTAATAGAAAATAAAGTGGAATATTTACCAGTACTCTGGGATAAAAACTTTCTATGGGATTTGAGGTTGTGGAAGAACTCTCAAAGAAAAAGACAACCAAATCTGATTATATAAAATTTGAAATCTCTATGCAACAAAAAAGAATAATAAATATTAAAAATTAAAGCAAGAGATTGGAAGAAAATATTTGCACAAAGCATAATAGACATGAGGTAGGTACACAAAATTGTGTGAATAGACAACCTCAACTGATAAGAAAATAACATGACAAAATATATTGAGGAAAATATACAGAAAGACAATCACAGGAGGTAAAATATTCTCAATAAAAATATGAAATGATAGTATCTGCTCTTCAGCAAATAAATACAAATTAAAAATAAGATACTAATTTAGACTTATTAACTTAGACAAAAATGAGGGGGAAAAATCACAATACAATGTTTATCGATGCTTTAGTTACTAGATGGAAAGAATAAAATTGAAAATACTTATTGTGTTTATGCTGCTGTCAGTGGTAGGTGTAGGTATCTAGATGTCAACAGAAAGGAGAAAATGTTCGTGGCACTCTAAGTTTCAGCAAAGGGCAATTAATACCTTGAGAAATTTTCTAATTAAACAACAACAAAATTATGCTGACTACATGGAATTTTCTTCTACGAACTGTTAATCTTTTCAGATGAGTTGACACTACTATAGTTTTGACTCTTTAAGGGATAAGCTTCATTCTCTAAAGAGTTCTACATTGCCAAAAGGAGAAAAATATTACAGTCCACCACCATAGCTTTTTATTAAAAAATTCTCATTCTCAATGAAAACATAAAAGTTGAACTAATTTACAAAAGTATTCAATTGGATTCACAGTGGTTAAACTCGTCACCCACCTACACTGCAGCAATAAACCAAGCTCGAACTATGCAAAATAGAAAGTGTAAGAACAAACGTTTAGAATTATTTCCTCACCATTCATATACTCCCTATATACAGTATTTATAGTAAAAGCAAGAAAAAAATTAGAACATGAATTGAGTTATACTTGCAATACCAAGGAATATGCCAAAGCATGGAAGTAAAGATGTGAGAAAACATTGCAAATGGTCATCATAGGACATCACATGTCCATTCACTTAAAATTCACACTTCAAGTCTGAGTTATATTTTCACTTGCACTATAGTCTTTAATTCCAGTTTTTAGTATCAACGTTGTTTTGAGATGCTGGATGGTGTAGATATGTTTACGTTGACTTAAATGAGATACAGCAGAGCATTCTACACCTCCATCTACATCTAGTAAATGCTGCTCCATAATGACTTAGTCCTCCCTTCCCTGCAATCAGCCAAATGGATGGTATTCTTTCTTTCTTTTTTTGAACCAGGGACTGAACCTGGGCTTTGGCAGTGAAAGTGCCAAGTCCTAACCACTGGACTCCCAGGGAATTCCCCAATGGATGGTATTAGCATCCATTGGGGAATTAGCATGAGTTGAGCTGCTAAGCCAGGAAGAGGCTACCAACTGCAACACCAGTGCTGCATCCTCTCTCAGCAGAGCCGAGAAGGTGAAGTGGAAAGATGAGAAGTCAGAGAAGACACTGACCTCTAAGCAAAGGTTCTCCAACCTTGGTCTATAATAAGACCCAAAGGCAAATCTGTCAAGCACCCTCCTAGGCCATAATCATCAGATTCTTAAAATTAACTCTTAAAAAGCTGTAATATAAACTCATGATTCTCAGAGCTTTAAGTTTACATCATTTTACTGTATATTACATATTAAAATATTAACAAATTAGCGTCTAGCAATGGCACATTGAAAGAGACACACAGAAACTTCTTTCTCTGTTCCTTAGCATCTATTTTATTCAATAAATGAAGGAGTCATTTTCTTGTTCTCTCTTTGCCAGTGTGTGCACTCACATACTATACACACACACCACACCCACACACATGCATGTGAAGGATTGGTCAATTTTGAACTAGACAGACCAAAAGATCTTCCTTTGTTTAAAAAGAGGTCCCTTGTCTTATAACCAAAGCCAGGCTCATAGCTTCTATTTTTATATAAATTGTGTTTCGTAAGAGTGGGACACTTTCTCTGACCTTAGATTAAGCTGCGTTCCTGACTCCATGATCTCACACTTTCTGATACCTCCTCTTTCCTAATATTCATCATATTCTATTGTTAATTGTTTCATTGCTTGTCTTCTTTGCTTGCCAATAAGCTCCATGGGATCAAGGGCTGTACTTACTGTGTTTGCCATGCACCCCAAAGTGTCCAGCTAATAGAAGAGCCTCAATAAATATCTGTTGAATAACTATGCTTGCTAGACTGATTCTTTCTTTCAATCATTTTTGATGAGGGTAGGTGTCTTGTACACCAAGATGAAGAAGACAGTCATTGCCCTCAAGGTGCTCACAGGCTGGTAGGGAGGATATTGATAAAAAATGTAATAATAGGGGGATATATGGGTTTACTTTCTGAGCTCAGTAGAAAATGGTGAACTCAACTGGATAAGGGGAAGGGAAGGCTTCCTAGAGAAGGTGATGTCTGAGCTGATTCTAAACGGTTTAACAGGAGTTAGCTGGGCAAGGAAAAGGGGAAGGGACCAGGCAGAAACAACCTGAGCAAAGTCATAAAGCATTGAGGGTATAGGAACTAGAGCAATTTGGTGCTGCAGGAGTGAACCAAACATATCAGTATGTGCTAGGAGTTTTACCAGATTATTCTTTAGGTGACTAACATTTCCTACAATGACCTGACTCAAATTCAGTGCTTTTCCTTTTGAAGAAAAATAATTATTCCCTATTTCAGTGAATCAGATAATATATTTTCCTGACATAGTTATCTGTCTCATCCTATTAGATAGTCATTTAAAGCTTTAAGACAGCACCTCCAAGTTTCATCTGGCATAAGATTTTTCTGGAAAATCTTATTCTCCTAGAAAGTTTACTGATTCCTATAAATTCACTGCTTCCCCCCCCCCCACCTACTTTTATCTACAACTATTCCAGGAATTTGGCATCTCTCCCCCAGTTATCAAGATAGTAAAAAGCCAAGCCAGAAACATCTCTCTCTCTCCAGCAATCCTGGTCGGAAGCCAGCCAAGGAATTTGGGCCAGGCTCTCCATTGGCCACACTGGGAATATGCTATGAAAGACAAGGGGTGAATATCACTATATCAAGCCTGCTGGGATTAAGGCTCAGGTGCTCCTCTGTTCCACAGTTCCCATGGCTTCCTGCTAATCTGAAAAATTCCAATAGGCTTGGTCACCCTCAAGGGCATAATGGTTCAGGGCAATGGTTCTTAAACTATAGCATGGATCAAAATCATCTGGGGAAAATGTGTTGAAAATGTCAATTCAGGGGCTCCACTTTTAAAGATTCTGTTCTAGTAGATCTTGAACGTTGGCCTGGACTTCCCTTTCTGTTTTCTTTTTGTTGTTGTTTGTTTGTTCATAGAGGATGTTTTAAAATATCCCAGGCAATTCTGATCTTATAACCTACAGGCTACATACTGAGATTCACTGGACCAGTTTGGGGCCTGTCAAAGGCTTATAAAAAAGGGAAAGGGGAGGATGGAGAGAAGAGAGAGAAAATGTAGCTTAATATCACAAAATTGTTTACCATTTAACAAGGGTAAAGCCTTGAACTGCAGCGAAGACCAGCACTTCTGCCGGTGGTCTGGACAGCCTGGGTGTTGGCTTAGCGTTCTCTACTATGCACCCCGCCCCACTCATCCTAGCCCACCCTCACCTGGCTCTTCTGCTCCTAATCTTCCCAGGGTTAAGGCTACTGTCTTCTTGCTCTCTGGTTAGCTATTTGAAATCCTTAAGGGCCTTGGACAAAATGCCAGCTTTCTGGGTTTCACTCATCAGGGCAATGATCTGGGTTAGACAGAAACGGTGAGGCCCTCATAGAGGAGAACGCTGTCTTCCAGAGAAATGTAGTGGATGATGTGATACTCATATCCCTTCACGACCAAGGCCCTTGTTCCCTCGGCTGCCAGGAACACTGGTTGCGGAAGGTTCACAGCTCCAGGAATTGCCCTTGACTAAAGGGAGCTGCTCTGTCCAAGATTACACTTTCTGCCTGAATGCAGGCCACATGATGTTGGGGATACAGTGACCAGCTCCCTTGCTTCCTGGTGGCAGAACGATTCTGAAGGGCCATCCCACCTCCAAAGTTCCCCACCGTTGAGACCACCATTGTACATGCACTGCAGTTAATTCCTCCCCTGCATAATTCTGCTGTCCTCCCTCCCTGCCAAGTGTTATTCCCAGGGCACCTCCCAATAAATTTCTTGTGTGCAAACCTCAGGGTTTGTTTCCAGGAAACCTGACCTAAGGTACTGGACTTGCCTCTTTTAGTCAAGTAGTGAGAGCACAGCGTACTGGGCCTTTGCACCTTACTTCTTGGGTAACGTTGGGTGGTCCCTCATCTCTCCCAGGGTCTCCTTCCTCATCTATAGAATTTGAATACAGACAACAACAGTAATAATACTTATTATATCTGTTTTGCCAGGCTTTTATGAGAATTAAAGGAGAAAATATCCATGAGAGTACTTTGTAAGTAATGAAGAACTGTACAGTCTTGTCAGCTGACATCACTATATGTTGGCTAACCATGTGATAATCAGGGAAGGGGGGAGGAAGAAGTGGGATATCTACTAATATTATACAATTCAGCTTACACACTGTGCCTGACTTTATCTGAAATTAAAAGATTTGTGTCACTAGTCAATACACCCAGGCACATAATAGAAAATTTAAAAAAACCAAAAAACCCAGGAGGTGAGACATGCATTGCTGCAACCCTGAAACTGAAACAGAAGTGAGAACAATCCTTGTTCACTCTTTTTCCATATGAAGATAGCAGTAGAGTTATTTCCACTACTCTGAAAAGTCGGAATTCACATGATTACCCAAAAAGTTATGCAATGAGCAATGAAATGTCATTTTATATCTTTGAACAGAGAAACAAGTAAAACAATTGGGTATACAAAATGGGGAACACTTTTCTAAGCAACTTCTTATTTCTGGATTACCTTGATACCGTATCCACTAAAAAGAAAAAAAAAGTACATTAACTGAAAACATTTAATTAGCTCAAGAAAGATAACTGGAAATTACCAATCCTAAAACTTCTCCCTACTAAAAATTACCAAATTATTGACCCTTACAAAGAACTTGAATGAGATACACAGATAATGTCTGGTATCCACAGACTCAGAAGGAGTGACCAGCAAATGACTTACCCTGACAGATGGTTTCATTATCAGCAAAAGTCACAGAATGGTTAGCACTCGGAGGAGGCTTAGAGACCTACCAGAGCCCCTAACTCTGGCAATTCTCCGCTCTCAGGGAAACCACAGTCAAAATGAGGAGGCCAGACAAACCCACATGAAATATTAACCAAAACCCTTCCCTTTATTGTTCTCTGAGCACTGAATGAATTACAGGCAGGCATAGAGGAATTTAGACCAAGGGGTAAACATGTGGGCTGGATCATCCCGGAAGGCTTCATGTCAGTCTCATATAATAAATGTCTAGATTTCCTGGTAAAGCTAAAGAAATGCTGAATGAAACATTTTGTTTGTATGTGGAGAAAACATTTCAAAACTTCAAGTTTTAGATATTTGAACATTTTAAAACTTCAAACTTCCAGTGAGTTTGCTGATTTGTTTAGGTACAACATTAATTCAACGTCTATAATCCTTACATGGTCCAAAGTAGAGGCCCCTGAGGAAAAAGAGAATTAGACCGTGCTTGCTGAAGAAAACTCAGAGAATTATTCCATGCCAAGGTAGGCTGAATCATGAAATGATGAGAATAGTGAAGAGTTGGGGTCAGATTTTTTTTTTTTTGGGGGGGAGGTCGGGTTGTTAGTCAAAAATATCTTTGTCGGGACCAAAGGAATCGACCTGAAAATAGAAATGAGGGCCCGAACCAGGAAACCTGAATCATTTTGCTCAGCAAAAATCAAGAAAACAGGGGACACAGCAGGGCCAGCTTCACTTACCAAGATTCTGGAAGTTAGAAGCAGGAGGGGCTGGTAAGTACCTGCTTCGGGTTAAAACCAGAACAAAATAGGCCCCAGAAGGCAGATTATAAACCAGGAGTATAAGATCTGGAGTTGTTATGGACCTGCCTGCATCTGTTAGTAAATCTTCTACCACCAGACTCTGCTCTGTAGAGTAATACCCCCTGGCCAGCCTTTCTGCTTCCCCATGGGAGCGATACTACAGATCTTAGCAACAAAATATTGAGTGCATCTACGAAACACAAAGCGCTAAACTGAGGCAACTCTGAGGCCAGTTGTGTGGAAGCTGTGGGAACCTTCAGTCACTCCATTAAAATGTTTTAAATTCCCAGGAGAAATGTTCTGATTATTCTAGGTTTATTCCTAGACCAACCAGGTATTTCTTGGGGTGAAGGTGGGGGGGTGGGGGAGGGGTGCCACAGCACAATAGGACCAGAGGGAGCCCCATCTCATGTATTGATTGGGCTATTCCTGGTTGAGGGAGAATTGTCAGGATCAGGAGAGTGACTCTACTTTGAGTTCACCACAGTGTCCCAAACATTATTCATTCATTCATTCACTCGTTCATTCATAAAGACACCGTATCAGAGCAGAGTGGTTAAGAATGCAAGGTCTGCAAAGGGGAAAGGTGAGGAGGAGGGATAAATGGGGAGTTTGGGATTAACATATACACACTACTATATATAAAATAGATAATCAACAAGGACCTACTGTATAGCACAGGGAACTCTACTCAATATTATGTAATAACCTATATGGGAAAAGAATCTGAAAAAGAATCGATATTATGTATATGTATAACTGAATCACTCTGCTGTACACCTGAAACTAACACAAAATTGTAAATCAACTCTAATATAAAATAAAAATCACATCAAAAAAATTTTTAAAAGAAAGCAAGGTCTGGAGCCTGATGCTTGGGATCAATTTCCTGGCTCTGACAATTACTAACACTGCACTTCCTTCACCAGTGAAAAGTAGTTAACTATAGTACCTATCTCACAGAATTGCAATAAGGAGTAAAAGACTTGATTCATGTAATGAGCCTAGAATAGTGCCTAGAACATAATACGCACTCAAAAAATTTTAGCTATTATTAGTATTCAAAAATTTTTCATGAGTACTGACTATATGCCAAACACTGTGTGAGCTCCTCATTATCCTTGAAACCAAACCAACTCTTCCATTTATGTTCCTACCTTAGTCGTTAACTAGAAACGTGGGAGTCATCCTAACCTCCTCCCCCTCCCTCATTGCCCACTTCTGGGTTCTGTGGCCAGGTTCCACCTACTAAACATCTGTCAGCTCCTTCCCTCTTTTCCATTCTTCACTGTCGCTACTTGACTCAAGTCTTCTTTAATTTCTCATCTTTTTTTTTTTTAATTTTTAATTAATTAATTTATTTATTTATGGTTGTGTTGGGTCTTCGTTTCTGTGCGAGGGCTTTCTCTAGTTGCGGCAAGCGGGGGCCACTCCTCATCGCGGTGCGCGGGCCTCTCACTGTCGCGACCTCTCCTGTTGCGGAGCACAGGCTCCAGACACGCAGGCTCAGTAATTGTGGCTCACGGGCCCAGTTGCTCCGCGGCATGTGGGATCTTCCCAGACCAGGGCTCGAACCCGTGTCCCCTGCACTGGCAGGCAGACTCTCAACCACTGTGCCACCAGGGAAGCCCCTCATCTTAAATATTACAACAATCTCCTCTGTGTCTCCCTAAGGGCAGTGCCACTCTCATCCAATCTATTCTCTCTCTTGATTCTAAGTTGTCTTTTTAAAACAGGTATCTGACAATATCATTCGATTGATTAAAGTCCTTTACAGGATAAACTGAGAGCTCCTACATGACATACGGACCTTCGTGACCTGGCCCAGCCTGTCTCTCCAGGCCCCTCCCCAGCTGGTGTCCACCCCCAAACAGGCTGATCCTTCTGCTGGGTGGTCTAGCCCTCCATCCGCTGATGACTCCTCCTCTTACATTAAGCTTCATTATTTAATTAATACTTACTTCCTAACACTTATCATGACTGAAGCCTGTGCCAAGTTCAGGGAGTACAATGATGAAGGTCACACTCAACCCTTTCTCATAGAAAAAGTAATGTTGAGGCTCTTGAGAGAGAAATAAAGTATGGAAATTAAGGTAAAGTTGTCTCCAATTTACCACTGTTTCCCTCACTAGTTGGATATCTTATGGAATTGGAGAAATTGAATATATTCTGGTATGAGGTCCAAAAGTACCTCAGCAGATTCCAGTCCCAACAGTGGATTTACTCATTTTGAGTCATACAGCTATAATGCGTTAGAAAAGGTTGATTTGAACTATAAAAACAGCGATCAGAAAGTTGCTTCAATATGGAGTTACAACGTTATATGCCATTAATCAGTCACTTAAAAATGCCTGTGATTGCTTAGGGGTAATAACAGGCTAGACTTATTTTTACATGGTTATTAGATAATATGAAATATAGTCAATTCAGAATCTCTAAAAATCACACCTTTCTAATTAATATATTTTAAAATCACTTATTGAATGAAACACTGACGAATAAGCTCAACAGGCTGCCTACAAAGACAAGTGGATGATTAAACCCAAAACCTTCCTCGTTCTTCCAGCAATGATGACGCACTTCATTGAAAATCCCAGATCTGCAAGAACTTCAGTCATATTGGGACAGAGGCTCTACTGTGGGCATAGATTTGTCATTGCACTCACCTTCTATTAGATTTTCCAGTGGATTTGCCAGCCTTCTACACCAGTCTTTAGGGCCCTTGTCAGCAAGATCCTGTCTTATTCTCAACTGTATAACCAGAGCTCGGTAAAGAGACTGGCACAGAGAAGGTGCCCAATGACTGTCTGCTGGGCTGAATTCAGCTCAACTCAGCTCCAACAGAGATGCTGTCCACTTCTCTATTATATCCCTTCCTAAGAGCTGCTAACCAGCTGCAACAGACGTATCAGCTTCAACATTTTAATTTCTTAGCTCCAACTGGTATCCACCATCTTCACAACTTTTCATGTGGCACTAATTTACTAAAGACAAACTGTCCAAAATATCTTGATTCAGAGTGACATACAATCACTACGTAATGTGACATACTTCTACAACACCATCCCAATGAAAGTCATAACAAACCAGTTATTGAATAATGAAATTAATTTTCTCTTGGGCCTCTGTGGCAAAGCACATGATTTTAATGGTTATCTTACATCAGTCTAGTGACCCTAGCTGGTATGCTGTACCAACAGGTGCTCTTGGAAACAAAACTTTAAACTGTTACTTCCTATACCACCAGCCCCAGTTAGCAGCGCCTGCATTTCACATCTTAATCTTATTTTAAGTACAGCCAGAGCAAACCTCACTTTTCAAAAGTTCATTAACAAAGTCTCACAATTAAGAAAGCAGCGCTGTGACTCATTTTTGGATACCCGTGTGGAAATAACAACTCCCTTTGCTGAGAAACGGCTTAAACAAGTGCGTGAGAACCACAGGAAGTAATACAGACCTCGGCTACTATGAGCCGAGTCTAGATAGAATTCCCTCTTGGGACGGTGTGGTGCTTCTAGGCGCTGCCACTACCTGTTGCCCCCATTCTTCTAAAAAGAAAACAGTCTTATGTGGGCTTGGAAGGAACTATTTCAAGGCGGTATCAACTTCTCCGTATTTCTTGGCTCCTGAGTCATACTGCCAAGTTCAAGTCAAGAAGTCCCCAGTCTGGTATTTTTGAGAAAGTGCAACCTAATAGGAAGTGAACAGATGATCAAACCGAAGTAATGCCTCCACTAATTAAAAAAAAAAAAAAAATCAGCCTTTCGACTCAAAAACAAAAGTAGTCTTGGGTGGATACTGTATAAGGGAAGCCTACAACAGGTTATCTCTGAAATCGTTTCTATGAAGCCCTAAATGCGCAGTCCCTTGTCCACTGGGAGAAAAAGCAATCACTCCGCTCGGTATTAGGAACCCAAATGCCGTGTTCCCCGACGTGCCCAGAGGCGGCAAGAGACCCAACATCCCCCCAAAGGCATCCCTCGTGTCCCCGACCAAGCGAGTCGCTCCGCAGCTCTCAGCGCACAGCCTAGAGGGGCGCGTCCTCGCTCCTACGGGCGGTGAACGAGAGAAAAAGAGACCCAAGGGGAGAAACACAAACCAGGAACGGGACGGCGCGTGCGAACCGAGAAGCCCTCTCCAGTGGGCGCCCGTGCCGCGCTGGGCGCCGGGCGAGGATGGAAACCTGTGGCGCGACTCCTGGCGGATGGTCTCCCGGCCCCTCCAGCGGCTCCTCTGCGACAGCCCTAGCTTCGCGCCGCCGCCGCCGCCGCCGCATCTGGGCGCCGGCCCGGCACCCCGGGCGTCGGAAGCTCCCACAGTAGGGGACCAGGCCCCGCCCCCGGACGGCGGCGCCGGCTCCCCGCGCGCCCCGCCCCGCCCCACCCCGCCCCGCCAGCAGCCAGGGCGCTCCGGACCACTGGGAGCCCGGCGGACCCGCTCCCGCTTCCTCCCTCTCCTGTGCGCCCCCGGATGCTCTGGGCAGAGGAGTGGAGAGCCGCGGAGGGCGCCGCTCGAGGCAAGTCACCCCTTTTCCTAGCCCCCTCCTCCTTGGCGCCCCCCAGCGCCAGGGGCGTGGCCCAAAGGCGCGGGACTTTCCGCCGGGATCCCCCCTGCGCTGGTGACGTTTGCGGGCCGTGCCGGTGCGTTTCCCGCACGGTTCTGAGTGTTGGGGTGAGTGCGAGGGGCTCCGGCCGGCTCTGCACCTGCCGCGCGACCCTGTCGGCGGCCGGCGAGGAGGCTGCGGGTCCCCCCGAGGCTGAGCACCGCCTTCCCAGAACCCACCGGGATTCAGCCCTTTCCAGTGAGCTTTAAACGCCATCCCGGTTCATTCATTCATTCGTTCGCTCGATACTAACCTAGCGTCCGCACAAGTGCTGAGGAAACTGCGTGGCCAAAAGCACCGCCAAGACATTGCCCTCAAGGAACCGGCATTCCGGTGAGGAAAGATGAACAGATAAAGTGTTTATCATGTGCGGTTAGTGGTATCTTGAAAAATAAGGCTGAGGCTTAAAAGTTAGAAAGTGCTCGAAAAGGGGGAGTGAAAAAAAGACCTACATTGATGGGGAGTGTCAGAGAAATGCAGGAGCCAACAGAAAGAGCTCCCAAAGCCAAAGGAGGAGCAACTTGAACAACAAAATGAAGTAGTATTAGATTACAGCCTGAAGTAAAAACAAAAAACCCCAAAACAACATCCCCCGCCATGAGTCCGTAGCAATAAATGGTTGGATACGTAAGTGGTGAAGAGATAGGCTCTCCTTCAGAAGAATTCCTAATAACTTGTGCAGATACTCCACCCTCAAGGAGTAGAAGCCTAACTTCCCACTCCTTAAGTACCAGCTGCTCATAGTGACTTTCTCCCCAGAAGTACGATATGGAAAAGGCGGAAAAAGAGTAGCTTTACAATGGGGACATCTGAAAAACACTGCCTCAGCCAGGTGATCAAGGTGGACGTTAACAGTCATAAATCATATTGATAGTGTGTGCTCCTGATATGATGTGATGAAAATGGCACTTTACCTCTGTGATCTTCCTCCCAAAAACCCATAACCCCAGTCTTGTCCTAAGAAAAACATCAGGCAAATTCCAATAGTGGGACATCCTACAAAATACCTGACCAATATTTCTCAAAGCTGTGAATGTCATAACAAAACAAGGAAAGTCTGAAAAACTGCCACAGCCTAGGGGATCCTAAGGAAACCTGACAACTAAATGTATGTGGTGTCCTGGATGGGATCCTGGGACAGAAACAGGCCTCTAAGTAAAAACTAAGGAAATCTGAATAAAGTATGGACTTTCGTTAGTAGCAAAGTATCAAGACTGGTTCATGAGTTGTGATGATGTACCATACTAATTGTACAATGGTGATAATAGGGAAAAATGGGAATGAGGGTTATGGAAACTCCCTATATTATCTTTGTAATTTTTCTGTAAATCTAAAACCATTCTAAAAAAGTTTATTTTAAAAGTAAAGCAAAGTATGAGAGATGAAGGGGTACTATAATAAACTGAAGAAAATAGGTTGATTGCAAAGGCCTCTAAGATAAAACCGTTGAGGGGGAACAATGTGGATATTTGGGTTAAGACCATTTCAAGCCAAGGGATCTGCAGATGTAAAGGCCCTGAGGCAAGAGCATGCTTGGCTTCTTGGAGTAATATCAGTGTGGGTGGAACAGAACGAATAAGGGAAGAGTGATAGGTGGTGGAACTGGGGTGGGGAATAGAGCATGTAAGGCCTTGGTGGTCATGATAGTTTTTAAATTTTACTTTTATTGAGAAGGGAAGACATTGAAAAAATTTTAACAGAGGTATGATCTGATGTGGCTTTTTTTTTTTCAGCCCACTGTTGTGTTGAGGATAGATTAAGGGACAAGAATGGAAGTAGGCCAGCCAGTTAGGAAGCTGT
Organism: Balaenoptera musculus; assembly: GCF_009873245.2. NCBI lineage: Eukaryota > Metazoa > Chordata > Mammalia > Artiodactyla > Balaenopteridae > Balaenoptera > Balaenoptera musculus. The sequence continues at coordinate 21,331,442 of NC_045796.1, forward strand.
GATGGTTAATTTTACATGTCAACTTGACTAGGCCTGGGTTGCCCAGGTATTTGGTTAAACATTATTCTGGGTATGTTTGTGAGGGTGTTTCTAGATGAGATTAGCATTTGAATCCATAGACTGAGTAAAGCAGATTGTCCTCCCCAGTGTGGGTGGGCCTCATCTCATCTGTTGAAGGCCTGAATAGAACAAAAGGCAGGATAAGGGAGAATTTGTTCTCCCTAGGCCTGACTGTCTTCGAGCTAGGACATCAGTTTTCTCCTGACTTCAGACTTGACCTCAAACTGGAACTCAGGCCATTTACTCTCCTGCTTCTCAGGCCCTCAGACTCAGGCTAGAATTATACCACCAACTTTTCTGGGTCTCTAGCTTGCCACCTGCAGACCTTGGGACTTCTCAGACTCCATAATTACATGAGCCAGTTCCTTATAATACAGTTCAATCTCTCAATATAGATATAGATATATCTCCTATTTGTTCTCTTTCTCTGGAAAACCCTGACTGACACAACACCATGGCAGTGGAGCTGGTGAGAATGGGCAGGTTCCGGATATGTTCCCAAGGAGGGGCTGACAGGACTGGCTGACTAATTGGGTGGGGTGAGAGAGAGAGAGAGAGAGGAGTCAAGGATGAGTGCAGGTTTTTCCTTGGAGCAACAAGAAGAAAAGAGGTTCCTTATGCTGAGGTGGGGAAGACTGCCTGGGAAGCAAGTTGTGGAGGTTGAGGGAGGGGAGGGGAGGTTTGTGGGGACTAAAGAGTTCCATTTTGGACACTTGAAGTTTGGAGTTGTTAAGTTGTCAAGAAGGCAGTTGGATCGGTGAGTTTGGGATGATGGGTTCAATCTGGAAGTCTTCAGCACATACATGATGTGCAGACAGAATTTAGATGTCTGAAGTCTGAGTCCTGGGGGCACTCCAAAGTTCAGAGGCCAGGAAGATGAAGAACAAGAAAGGAGAATGAGAAGGTATAATCAGTGAGATAAGAGGTAAACTGACAAAGAATGTTCCAGAAGCCAAATGAAAAAATGTTTCAAGAATGGTCAACTCTATCAAATGGTGCTAAAATGGGTAAAACTAGGATCAAAAACTAAATATGGAGGTCAATGGTGAACTTGATGAGAAGAGTTTGGTGGTGTGTGGTGACCAAAGACTCCTTGGAGCCCAGAGAGAATAAAAGGAGAGTAAGTGGAGACAGAGGAATGAGGCAGTAGCTGGAAGGAAATGTACAGTCAAGGGAGAATTTTTTTTTTTTAATTAGAAGATATACCTACTTGTATGCTCATGGGTATGAGCCAGAAGGGAAGGAAAAAGTGACAGTGCAGAAGAGAAAAGAGATAATTGCCAGAGCAATGCTCTTGAGTAGATGAGCAGAGATGGGATCCAGTGCACAGATGGAAAACTGGGGTTTATTGGGGAAGATAGGGTTCTTCCCTGATGGCAGAGGGGGAGGCAGAATGTATGGGCACAGAAGCTGGTAAAGGTGGAGACAGGAATATGTATCATCAATGAAGAAGCAAGGCCATCAGCTGAGAGTGAGGAGTAAGAGGAAGTTTGAGAAGAGAGGAGAAAGTAGGAAGTAGCATCTCGGGACAGGGAGAGAGTAAATGGACTTTGAAAATATAGTCAGATTGTTGAATAGTACTAAGGGTTCATTTGAAGTCCGGGATCATGAATATAAAGGGAGGCCAGTTGGTATAGTTGTGTGTTTTCATGAGCCTCATTTGCCTGCTTGGGCGCATAAAACTAGACAGAGGTCCAGATATAACCAGAGTTTGGAGCTGCCAGGTTAATATGATAGAGGAGACAGGGACAAGAGTGTTGAGTGTCTATGCAAGGGAATGATTATAATGAAGGACCATGGCATCTAAACCGACTAACGAGAGAAGAGAGGACATGAATGATAGTGATGAGGCCAAATAAAAAGATATTAGGTTAACAGATTGGAAGTTCCAGGGTGTCAAGAAATTGCTGCAGTTAGCAGGTTAGAGAGATTCGGTTGGAAAAAATACAAGTTGGGTTTGAGACAGTGGACTACCCAGGGGTGCAGATATGGATAATGGCGCGTTCTAGGGGTTCTCTGCAATTGACCTGACCACCCCAGCCAGGCCCCCAGCTAGGTCTTCTGTGTTTTAGATATTTTTCTGGAGATGTTGGCTCTCACCTCCAGTCTAGATTTTTTGAGCCGTGAGTACTTTAGGGCAAAGCCCAGATAAAGCAGGGCCAGCGCTTGAAGAGGGGCATAGCTACCACATAAAGGCTCATCCCCTGTATACTGTGGACATCATCTTGTTTACTACTGCCATCCCTCATCTGAAGGGCTCATAAACGCATTGAATCTTGGGGTTGGAAGGTCATCTATAAATAGTCATTTTATATCCCTACACCATGTTTTCATCACCAACTGCCATTTCTCTTTTCTGTGCTAGTTTTCAGATTACCTGAGGACATGGTTTTACCTATCTTTTAAAAATTGTGATTAAAATACATGTGACATAAAATTTACCATTGTAGCCATTTTAAAATGTGAAGTTCAGTTGCATTAAGTACATTCACATCGTTGTGCAACCATCACCATCCATTTCCAGAACTTTTTCATCTTCCCAACTGACAATTCTGTACCCATTAAACACTAACTCCTCATTCCCTGTCTCCCCAGCCCCTGGCAACCACCATTCTACTTTCTGTCTCTGTGAATTTGACTACTCTAGATAGCTCAAATAAGTAGAATCATACAATATTTGTCCTTTTATAACTGGCGTACTTCCCTCAGCATAATGGCTTCAAAGTTTATTCATGTTATAGCATGTGTCAGAATCTTCTTCCTTTTTAAGACTGAATAATAGTCCTCTTTCAGTGTCTGCTTTCCTTTTTCTGGGGTATATACCCAGAAATGGAATTGCTGGATCGTATGGTAATTCTATTTTTTTGTGGGATCATTATACTGTTTTTCACAGCAGCTGCACTGCTTTACATTCATACAGCAATGCACAGGGGTTCCAAATTTTCCACTTCTTTGTTAACACTTGCTATTTTCATATAAGCTCTCTTTGATTCCCTCTCTATTTGATACCCTGCTGGGCACATGATGCTGTGTGAGTAAATAAAGAACTGTTATTAACCCTGTAGAAAAGGGAGATGAGATTAAATGAATCAACTTGTACTCAGGAAGCCCCACCTCACACATCTTGTTGTCTTACTGTACCCACATGTGGCTACCTAAATTTAAATTAATTAAAATTAAGCAAATTTTAAAATTCGGTTCATCAGCTCATTAGTGACATTTCACCATAATAACTAGTGCTTATTAGTATCCAATATATTGGACAGTGCAGAATAGAACATTTCCATTATTGCAGACAGTTCTTTGGCTACTATATTGGACAACACCTCCTTTTTTATTTTCTTTTTGGACAGCACTTTCTAGATCCTGGTAGCCACTTCTTCTTTGTCTCACAAATCATATTTGGATAAGCTTTTCCAGAACTGGACAGCCAAAATTTAAGATAAAAATCCTTCTTTTAGAAGGGAGGAAATATGCTGCCTGAAATGTCTATGGCTCTTTGGCACATAAATGGCTGCTCTGTGAATTCTCAAAATTTTTATGTTTGAATATTAATTTGGACTTTTAGTGATCATGTGTTTCTGTTGCACTTGATAATTACCTTTATGTATACAGACTTATAAACTATTTAAATATTTCTTTACATCCTTTGAAACACTTACCTACTAAACCATAAGTTTTGAAAAACATTCTCAGAATCACATTGGAGGTGTCTATTCTACTTACTACTGTTTACTCAAAGCCTAGCACAATACCTCAGACATTGGAAACTCTCAATAAATATTTGTTAAATGATGAGTGAGTGAATGACCACAGTAAGCCCCGAGAAGAACTTGGGGAAGCTCAGGGTACTGAGAGAGCATTTTTAGAGGGTGGCAGGCAGGCATAACAAGATTTAGGAATATGTCTCTATCATTGATATAGCTTAAAAAGACTTTTTTTTTTTTTTTAAACAGAACATGGAATTTAAGCTATGTTCTTTTATCCCACTGTTGAAAAAGTAGCTTTAAAATTCCTATAAGGTTCTTGTCTATTGCATGTTTATAAAACTTCAACTCTATTTTATGAATACTTGCCACCAATGAATATAACAAGAAAAAATGAATTCTAGATTTTATAATGTCAGCATGTGTGCAGATATCTTCTGTTTGCCCCTTCAGATCCACTTTCTACTACCCTCTATCCTGCTCTCAACCCTGGGAGGTTGATCTGAAAGGATTATTCTAACAGACTCCTGTGCTCTTTGCTTCCCTTGGGTTTGGCCAGTAGGAAACTGTTGCAGGAGAGCAGAAGCAGGGGGTGAGGTCAGGGAGTTTATTCCAAACGGAAGGGATCTCTGTGTCCCTCAGCATAAGCTCACCGTTCCTCTAAGGTGATCTGTTCTACGTGATTTGCTCTCCCTTCGTTCCAGATACCTCTCTCTACTCATGATTCTCAGGCCTGGGTTATGACAGCCCAGAGGTCCCTACAGTTCCCACTCTGCCTACACCTTTATAATAGTACCTTTATTTATAAACCTTCCTTGAATTATTCTAATTTGAACGTGCTGTCTCTTTCACATTGAGACACTAACTGATACAGCATTCTTAAATGGTAGCTAGAAAGTAGTGTCCAAATCCCTGCTTTGTTATGTTTATACCTACAGTCTATGAAAATGTTCCCTGATGATATTTTCATCTTCTTATATAAATCCACTGGTTAGCTTTTTGAAGAAACAATGTTGTATGTCATATGATATAAATTTTTCTCTAGTACACTCAGACTGGAAAAATATTCTCAGATTCACAGACAAATCTTTTTGCATATAGCTTCTCTACATAAAATGTAATTTATGAAAATATAGAAATAAGATTTTATAAAGTAAATAGGTAAATTTTTAAGGTTTCAGATATCCCAATATCTAGTAAGCTCTTTAAAGATATGTGAGGAAATCGTACCTCAGTAGTTCAAACAAGCCATCGTTACTCAATATACACAGCTTACCAGAGAACACAGTTGCTAACCCTTTCTATACACTGAATGTTCCCCTGAAATTCATATGTTAAAACCTAATCCCAATGTGATGGTATTGGGAGGTGGAACCTTGGGAGGTGATTAAGTCATGAAGATGGGGCACTCAAGAATGGGATTAGTGCCCTCACAAAAGAGGCCCCAGAGAGCTCTCTTGCCCCTTCTGCTGTGTGAGGACATGGAAAGAAGATAGCCGTCTATGCACCAGGAAGTGGGCTCTCACCAAATACCAAATTTGTTGGTACCGTGATCTTAGACTTCCCAGCCTCCAAAACTGTGAGAAATAAATTTCTGTTGTTTATAAGCCACCTAGTCTATTTTTGTATAGCATATAGCCCGAACAGATTGACACCTTTGAAGCTCGAGATTTAAATGTACAATTAATTATTAGCAAACAACAGATCATTAATAATAATAAACCCCATAATGCTAATACCTATATCAAAGATAACCAACACTTATCATCTGCATCACAAATATATGAGGTACGCACAACTCAACCCCACTTGACAGAGCAGGAAATGAGCCTTCAAATCTGCTGTCCAGGGCTTCCCTGGTGGCGCAGTGGTTAAGAATCCACCTGCCAATGCAGGGGACACGGGTTCGAGCCCTGGTCCAGGAAGATCCCACACGCCACCAAGCAACTAAGCCCGTGCGCCACAACTACTGAGCCTGCGCTCTAGAGCCCACAAGCCACAAGTACTGAAGCCCGCGTGCCTAGAGACTGTGCTCCGCAACAGGAGAAGCCACCGCGATGAGAAGCCCGCGCACCGCAACGAAGAGTAGCCCCCGCTCGCCACAACTAGAGAAAGCCCGCGCAGCAACGAAGAACCAACGCAGCAAAAAGTAAATAAATAAATAAATAAATTTATATGTATATATATATATATATTATAAAAAAAAAAGAAATCTCCTGTCCACTGTTCCAGCACCAGCAAACAAAGGACCCTAGATTCAAATCCTAGTGTCCAACACAAAAGTCTATGTTCTTAACTACCAGTAAAGCGTCCAAGAGCAACTCAAAGGCCACAGAAAAACCAAAAAATAAGAACTTTCCAAAGCAAATAATTTATTTCATCCTGTTTCCTGCATTCAAAGAGCAATGTCAAAATCTAAGTAAGCTTAGAAAAATTATTAAAAAAAAAAAGAAAAGAAAAAAAATGCAACAGATAGCTCTCAGAAAAGCAAATCTCTTGTTTAGTAAGCTTATTTTTCTGTGCATGGTACACAAGATGGGGTAGAAAATGAGGGTGGAAATTGTACTATTTTGGTATTAGTTAAATTTTACAGTTCCTGAAATGACACCATTGTATTTTTATTTTAATGCAAATTGCAATTAAATGAAAACTTTCCTCTGCTGTATTGGCATACTTGTTGTAAGAGGCCTGACATTTAGCATGTATTGGCTACTCTATGCATACAAATAGAACATTCTCTGTGAAAGAGAACGGGCTAAACAAATCTTGACTACAGATAGCATAATTGATCTGTTTAATAGCTCAGTAATTTTTCTGCAACTGATTTTGCATAACAACTTGCAAAAGTATTTTAAGTTGAGATGTTGCTCAATACTCACTTCTGGTAAACGCTTTTTGCACCATAGTCCCGTCCTGCGGAACTGATAAAAGTGAAACCAAAAAAGCATAAGCAGAATGTAACAAATAAGCCATGCCTTTTACAGATAATATTTAGTCATAAGCCTTTAAATACTGGTTTTGAATTTGAGTAATTAAATTAGTTCTCAAAAGTGTAGCTTTCACAGACTAAATATTTTTACATCCATATTTTGTTCATTTAGAAGAATTTGTGCTATCCATTTAGAAACTACATGTTTCTACAGCAAAAAGATGTGGTTTTCTTCTCTTTTTCCTCTTCATCCATTTTGTCCCCTTGCTGCAGCTCCAAGTCTTTATTTGTCTTATTTTTCCCTTTAACACACTCTTCAGATGGACTGATTCCTTCCTCAAAGATGGTTTATAATTTCTGTGAGTTCATGGACCACAACCAGCATTCTTTCATGACCGTAAAGAAAATGTAAAAGTACAATATTGGCACCCCAAAAAACAAAAGTGTTTCAAAAGATGAGTATTTTTAAGATGAACTTTGTAAGAAGTGATACAATGAAAATAGCTTGAAGTCTGAGAGTGAACTCACAGATTCAATGGACAGTCTTTCCTTGAGGATACCTGCTCTTGGGATGATGATCTTGTTGAGAAGACTTTGGAGAAGCTGACAGATGTTCCTCTCAGGTCCACAGCTCCTTACCTTACTTACATGTCCCAGTATGAGCAGGAATCCTTGGTAGGAGCTGACACGGTCCTGCATCACTAGCTCTGGGTGTTGAAAGCAGGCCACTCCATCTGACCTCTTGAAACCCTGTTTTCTATAAGTTGATGATGGCAAAGGTCAATTATGAAACAGGAACTTTTGACACAACTCAACATCCCTAGTCACAAAGAAACATTTACAAAACACATGCCCCCGTGCAAATCAAAATTCATAATTGATTACAATGCAGATATGAGTGCTGGACATAATCTATTCATGCCTTATTTCTTTCATGGTCATAGTACATCATTTCTCCAGCTTAAGTAATGGGCACACTCCTCTTCAAGGAAAAAGAATATATGGCACCCAGTGTTGACAAATTACCCAAATATAATATAAATGCAATGTAACATATAAACATGGTACAAATTCCTTATGACTACAGACTCTTTAAAAAACTATAAAATCCAAACCAACCCACACATTACAAGTATAAAGTTAATAATATTAAAATAAACAGCATTGATTTAATATACTTTTTTGTATTTTTTTTTAATATTTGGCTGCGTTGGGTCTTCGTTGCTGCGCATGGGCTTTCTCTAGTTGCTGCAAGCAGGGGCTGATCTTCATTGCAGTGCACGGGCTTCTCATTGCAGTGGCTTCTCATGTTGTGGAGCACGGGCTCTAGGTGCACGGGCTTCAGTAGCTGTGGCGCGTGTGCTCAGTAGTTGTGGCTCGCAGGCTCTAGAGCACAGGCTCAGTTGTTGTGGTGTACAGGCTCAGCCACTCCGTGGCATGAGGGATCTTCCCGGACCAGGGCTCAAACCTGTGTCCCCTGCATTGGCAGGCAGATTGTTAACCACTGTGCCACCAGGGAAGCCCTTAATTTTTTTTTTGATGAAGCAAAACCACAAATGTTTGCTCCAAAAGTAGAAAAGTGCGTTGGGGATTTTGTATTTCACTTATCTATGTGGCTGTCTTTATTTTGAAGACAATGATCATTTGAATGATCCTCCTTATCATGGCTATTATTTTTCCTTTTATTTTATTTTTTAAATATTTATTTATTTGGCTGCGCTGGGTCTTAGTTGCAGCACGCGGGATCTTCGTTGCCGCGTTCGGGTCTTGCAGCATGCAGGCTCCTTTAGTTGCGGTATGTGCGATCTAGTTCCTGACCAGGGATGGAACCCAGGCCCCCTGCATTGGGAGTGCAGTCTTAACCACTGAACCACCAGGGAAGTCCCTGATTTTTCCTTTTAAACTATACATTCATCTTGAATCATTAAGCCAGCTTGATGATTTTTTTCAGCTTTACTGAGGTATAATTGACAAATAAAATTGTAAGCAATTTAAAGTATACATGGTGATTTGATATATGTGTACATTGTGAAAGGATTCCCACCATCTAGTTAATTAACACATCCATCCATCACCTCACATATTTATCCTTTTTTTTTTTTTTTTTTTGGTGAGAACATTTAAGTTCTATTCTCTTGGCAAATTTCAATTATATAACACAGTTGACCCTTGAAAAATATGGTGGTTAGGGGTGTCAACCTCCCACACAGTAGAAAATCGGAGTATAACTTTATAGTCAGGCTTCTGTAACCGCAGTTTCACATCCAAGTATTCAACCAACCACAGACCGTGTAGTATGCATTTAATTGAAAAAAAAAATATGTGTATAAGTGGAACCATGCAGTTCAAACCCATGCTGTACAAGGGTCAACTGTACAGTGTTATCAACTATAGTCACCATGTTTTACATTAAATCCTCAGACCTTATTCATCTCATAGCTGAAAGTCTGTAACCTTTTACCAAACTTTCCTTATTTCCCCCAACCTGCAGGTTCTGACAACCACTTTTCTAATCTCTGTTTCTATGTTCGACTTTTCTTTTTTTAAATTATAAAAAAATTTTTTTGGCTGTGCTGGGTCTTCGTTGCTGTGTGCGGGCTTTCTCTAGTTGCGGCGAGCGGGGGCTACTCTTCGTTGCGGAGCACAGGCTCTAGGCGCGCAGGTTTCAGTAGTTGCAGCACACGGGCTCAGTAGTTGTGGCGTGGGCTCTAGGGTACGCAGGCTTCAGTAGTTGCGGCACACAGGCTCAGTTGCTCCGCAGCATGTGGGATCTTCCCAGACCAGGGATAGAACCCGTGTCCTTTGCATTGGCAGGTGGATTCTTAACCACTGTGCCACCAGGGAAGTCCCATATGTTTGACTTTTTTTAAAGATTCCACGTATAAGTGATATGATGAAGTAATTGCCTTTCTGTGTCTGGCTTACTTCACTTAGCATAATGCCCTCAAGGTCCATCCATGTTGTTGCAAATGGCAGGATTTCTTTCTTTCTCATGGCTAAATCATATTACATATGTACTTTATGTATTGTTTATATTTATTATATAAATATGGATAGGTAGATAGATAGGTATTTATGTATAACATATATTCCTTATCCATTTATCTGTTGATGGGCACTTAGGTTGTTTCCATATCTTGATCATTGTGAATAATACTGCAGTGAACATGGGAGTGAAGATATATCTTTGATATCTTGTTTTCATTTCCTTTGGATTTATATCCAGAATTGGGATTGCTGGGTCATACAGTAGTTCTATTTAATTTTGGGTGGAACTTCCATACTGTCTTCCATAGTGGCTGCACCAATTTATATTCCCACCAACAGTGCACAAAAGTACTCTTTTCTCCACATTCTCACCAGCAGTTTTTATCTCTTGTCTTTTTGATGGTAGCCATTCTAACAGGTGAGGTGATAACTCATTTTGGTTTTGATTTGCATTTCCCTGATGATTAGTGATGTTGAGCACTTTTTCACTTACTGTTGACCATTTGTATGTCTTCTTTGGAGAAATGTCTATTCAGTTCCTCTGCTCATTTAAAAATCTGATTGGTTTTTTTGCTTTTGAGTTATATGAGTCCTTTACGTATTTTGGACATTAACCCCTTATCAAGATATATGATTTGCAAATATATTCTCTCATTCGGTAAATTAACTTTTCATTTTGTTGATGGGTTCCTTTGCTGTGCAGAAGCTTTTTATTTGATGTAGTCCCATTGGTTTATTTCTGCCTTTGTTGCCTTTGCTTTGGTGTCGAATCCAAAAAATCATTGCCAATGTCAAGGAGCTTACCCCTATGTTTTCTTCTAGGACTCGTATGGTTTCAGGTCTTATGATCAAGTATTTAATCCATTTTGAGTTGATTTTTGTGTATGGTGTAGGATAGAGGTCCAGTTTCATTCTTTTGCATTTGGCTGTCCAGTTTTCCTAACACCATTTATTAAGGAGACTGTCCTTTTCTCATTGTATATTCTTGGCTCCTTTGTGGAAAATTAATTGACCATATATGCATGAGTTTATTTCTGGGCTCTCTATTCTATTCCATTGATCTGTGTGTCTGTATTTATGTCCAATACCATACTGTTTCTGTGAAAATGCCATTGGAATTTTGATAGAGATTGCATTGAATACCTATCAAACTGCTTCGGGTAGTATGGATATTTTAACAACATTGATTCTTCTAGTTCATGAGCACAGAATACCTTTTCATTTATTTATGTCTTCTTCAATTTCTTTCAATTTTCAATTGATTGAAAATCAATCAATCAGAACTGGCAAAAGTGTTAGGATTGGCCAACAAGGATATTCACCTCCTTGGTTAAATTTTTTCCTAGGTATATTATTCTTTTTGATGCAATTTTAAATAGGATTATTTTCCTAATTTCTCTTTCTGATAGTTTGTTCTTAGTGTATAGAAACACAACTGATTTTTGTATATTAATTTTGTATCCTCTACCTTTACTGAATTCATTTGTTAGCTCTAACAGTTTCTTTGATGGAGTATTTATAGTTTTCTATTTATAACATATCATCCACAAGTAGAGAAAATTTTACTTCTTCCTTTCTGATTTGGATGACTTTTATTTCTTTTTCTTGCCCAGTTTCTCTGGCTAGGACTTCCAGTAGTACATCAAATAAAAGTGACAAGAGTGGGCATCTTTGTCTTGTTCCTGATCTTAGAGGAAGAGCTTTCAGCTTTTCACCATTGAGCATGGTATCAGCTGTCGGCTTGTTGTATGTGGCTTTTATTATGTTGAGGTACATTTCCCCTGTACCCAGTTTGTTGAGAGATTTTATCATGAATGGATGTTGAATTTTGTCAAATGCTTTTTCTGCATCTACTGACATGATTATATGATTTTTATCCTTCATTTTGTTATTGTGATGTATCGCATTGATTGATTTACAGATGTTGAATGATCCTTGCATCCCTGGAATAAATCCCCCTTGATTGTGTATGATCCTTTTACTGTATTAGTGAATTTGGTTTGCTAATATTTGTTGAGGATTTTTGCATCTATGTTTATCAGGACTATTGGCCTGTAATTTTCTTTTCTTGTAGTGTTCTTGCCTGTATTTCGTATTAGGGTAATGCTGGCCTCATAAGATGAGTTTGGAAATGTTCCCTCCTCTTCTGGTTTTTGGAAGAGTTAGAGAGGATTGGTATTAATTCTTCTTTAAATGTTTGGTAGAACTCACCGGTGAAGCCATCTGGGCCTGGGCTTTTGTTTGTTGGGAGGTTTTTAAATTACTGATCCAATCTCTTTATTAGTAATGGAACAGTTAAGATTTTCTATTTCTTCATGATTCAGTCTTAGTAGGTTGTATGTTTCTAGGAATTTTCCATTTCTCCTAGGTTGTCCAATTTGTTCATATATAATAGTTCATAGTGACCTCTTATAATCCTTTGTATTTCTATGGTATCAGTTGTAATGTCTCCTCTTTCATTTCTAATTTTATTTATTTGAGCCCTCTCTCTCTTTTTTTTTCTTGGTGGGTTTAGCTACAAGTTTTTCAGTTTTGTTTCTCTTTATTAAAAAAGAAAAAGGGACTTCCCTGGTGGCGCAGTGGTTGGGAATCCGCCTGCCAGTGAGGGGGATAAGGGTTCAAGCCCTGGTCCGGGAAGATCCCACATGCCGCGGGGCAGCTGGGCCCGTGCGCCACAGCTACTGAGCCTGTGCTCTAGAGCCTGCGAGCCACAACTACTGAGTCTGTGTGCCACAACTGCTGAAGCCCGTGTGCCTAGAGCCCGTGCTCTGCAACAGGAGAGGCCACCGCAATGAGAAGCCCGCGCACTGCAATGAAGAGTAGCCCCTGCTCGCTGCAACTAAAGAAAGCCTGCGCACAGCAGGAGGGATCCAATGCAGCCAAAAATAATAAATAAATAAATAAATAAATAAATTTAGAAAAAAAATATATTAAAAAAGAAAAAAAAAACAGCTCTTAGATTCACTGATTTTTTCTACTGTCATTATTCTCTACTTCTTTTATTTCCATTCTGATATTTCATATTTCCTTCTGGTAACTTTGGGCTTATTTTGTTCTTCTTTTTCTAGTTCCTTGATGTGTAGAGGAAGGTTGTTTACTTGAGTCTTTACTTCTTCTTAATATAGTCATTTATTGCTGTGGACTTCCCTGTTAGAACTGCTTTGCTGTATTATATAAGTTTGGGGATGTTGTGCTTCCATTTTCATTTATCTCAAGATATTTTAAATTTTCTCTTTTGATTTCTTCTTTGACCCATTTGTTGTTCAGTGGCATTGTTCAATCTCCACATATTTGTGAATTTTCCAGTTTTCTTCTTGTAGTCAATTTCTAATTTCATACCATTGTAGTAAAAAAATATGCTTGATATGATCTCAATCTTCTTAAATTTATTAAGGGATGTTTTGTGGCCTAATGTATGATCTATCCTGGAGAAAGTTCCATGTGTACTGGAGAAAGTGTTTATTCTGCTGTTGAATGGAATGTTCTATAAATATCTGTTAAGCCCATCTGGTCTAACATGCAGACTAAATCCAATTTTTCCTTATTGATTTTCTGCCTGGGTGAATCTATTCATTGTTGAAAGTGTCAAAGCAAGCTCTTCTTTGCATTTATAGTCATCTGGAAGAGAAGAACATGTAGATTTATAACAAACACAGTATAAAGCTCCATTTTGAATTAGAAATAAATGTTTCAAGATAGTTCTGTTTGATATTACCTATTTTATTGCTGCTGCTGCCATAAAGAATCAAGATGCTTATCAGATGGAGTGGAAAAAATGTTGATAGAGACTGCTTTTACAGTCTGCTTCTAGTCACACCAATTTTCATCCCCTGACAGCTCCTCATTGAAAGCCCGCCATCTTGTCTCAATCTGGGTCTTACCTCTGTCTAAATGTGACACAAGATGTGGGGAGGAAAAAAATCCCCCCTGAGAATTTGCATAAAGTTGATAGTCATAGAAATTTGAAGTCTGAATTCACATTACCTGTGTGGGACAAAGAACCTCAAGGAGACAGTTTAATTTTTAGTGGAATTGGTTTGGTTATGCCACCAGACTGGCTGAAGCAAAGTCACACCTTCTCTGAAATTTTATGCCATTTTAGTGCTTCCCTAGTGCAGTCCTGAGACTGTCATCCTCTCGCCTCTTCCTTCAGACTCCTCCAGCGGCTTCCAATTCTTTATGCAGCAATCCCTCCAGCCTGCCATTTAAAACATTCAACAAACTAGCCTCAACTTACCTGATCATACCTCTTTCTGCATTCCCCTTATGCAGCCCAAGACTAAGCTGCTGCCAGTTTATGCAACATGCTGTTCTCTGAATGCATCTTCAGGCTTTCCAATTTCTTTATGTAATTTCCAATTTCTTTATATAATTATTTATATAACTGTCCACCTAAATTCCCTTTTCTTTATCTTTGCTTATTGAAATTCAAGACTCTTTGATGTAACCTGTTCTTCTTACCCCACCTACTCTAAAAGAATCTTTTCTTTTTCTGACCTTTCTGAACCCCTGTTTGTATATTCTTTCACCCTTCTTTCCTTCCTTCCTTCTGTCCTTCCTTCCTTCCTACCTGTCATTCATCAATCACTCAATAAATTTTGCTGAGCGTTTATAGTACTGAGCACTCTACTGGAACAGATGGCTCCTGTTCTGGAAGAAGGTCACAGATGGATGGGAGTACATCTAAGTGGGACCTGATGAAGGCCCGGGCTGGAGGGCAGTAAGATGCAGAGTATAAGAGTCAGACCACCTGGGCTCTGCCAGTACTAGCTGGACCAAGTTACTCACATCCCTCTGCTTGCTTCTTTATTTGTAAAATCAAGATTATAAAGGCACCTACCTCACAGGATCCATATGAGGATTAAGTGAGTTTACTATGTAAAGATCTGAGAAGAATGCTTGGCAAGTAGTAAGTACTCAATAAATACTATTAGTATTATATTGTGAATGGAGGGAAAGTGGTGAATGAGAGTAGATTTTCCTGAAAATATGTGTCTGAGAAACCCTACCCTCTACCCTGCATTCTCCACTACTTGTTGAAAATTAAATAGACAAACAGACTTTTGGCAAGACACCTCTTTCGAGTTGATTTAGGAGCTGGGTATGTATGTTTCAGGTGCATTTGATGACTTCTGTTCCTATAGCCAAGTTATTATCTCTTGACCTAGAGTGGCTTTTAAAGGTCACTATTCACACTTGAATTTTTTTAAAAAAATCACTGTAGAGCTGATAAGTTTACAAAGAGGTTTAAAAACATTTTTTTTTAAGCTTTTCTGTAAGGCTATATTAACACAGCCCTCTAGCAAAGCAGGGTGATCATAAGAGTGAAGCTAGAAGACTGATTTTTAAGATGACAGGTCACAGAAAGTATAGGTTACAGAGTCAGCAGGCAAGTAAATGGTCTTTTAAAATATTACAAAGTATTTTAATTAAAGTAGGGAGTTTTTGGAAGCAGATTATCTGCTTTCAATTTTGGGTTGTACCTTTCCTAGCTAGATACAGTGGGCAAGTTATTCAAAGTTCCTGGGCTTCAGTTTTATCATCTACATTATGGGATAATACCTCTATTCAGGATTAAATAAGACAGTGTACATAGAAGTGCTTGAAAATAGAGACAGAAGGGAAGAGAGGGAAGGAGGGAAGAAAGGAGGAAGGGAGGAAGGAAGAAAGGGTGAGTGCCAATTATATTCCAAAGAAAGAGCCAGAGATTTATGCTTGACTTTTTAAACTTACACTTAAGGTTAGAGTGTACTTGAGAAGTGTTTTGTTACGGCATTGACTTTATGAGTTAAATCCACCACTTTTCAAACTAAGTGCATAGAGTGCTTTGACTTTATTGAGCTGCTTGCTTTCTTATGTTATTACTTGAATGACGTATTAACCCATTATACACTTTCATCTTTGTAATAGTTGAATTGCATTTCAATGCCTGACCATGAGTTACTGTGGCTCAAAACACTTAAGAAAGTTGACTGCATGCAGAAAATTTATGAGTAGCTGAGTGAGAACATGGCAGATTTCCATAAATCACTTTTATTGAGAGTTGAGTCCGTCTTTCCTATGAAAATTATTTATAGGGCAATGTTCCATTTGAGGGAAAGTGAAAATTAATGGCATTTGTCAAGATGATGATGAATATGTTTCAACACCAGTGGAAAAGAACAAGTTTCACAGAAAATGTAAACTCTATACTGTATTATTTACCATTATAACTATTTCAGGCTCTTTGGTAAAATGTTAGGAAGTTTGGCTGACTTAGATATCATTCACTGTGCTAGCTATTCTCTGTGTGTCCTCCCAGGTTCATTTTCAGCCATTCTCTCTGCTTCTTTAATCCCCAGGAGTTCCAAAGGCAGGATGAGACTAGGCAGAATATTTCTTCTCCATTCCCTTCCAGGTGACACCGAGGTTCTGGCAGTAACAGTGTCCCTGATCACTGCAGCTCCCGTGGAGCCTGGGGCCTGCTTGCACCTCTGGAGAAGGAAAGCCTTCCTGCCGGTTCTGGATGCCTCAGGTTTCCTTCCTGGTTCTCTTCACCTATCTTCACTTATGTAAACTTAATAGATTCTCATCTAAATCCTGCCTGGAAGGAACTTGGTTTTTGCTGGGGCCTAGCCAGATATATTCTCCATTAAACAAAGTGTTTAAAACCCTTCTGGAGCATATTCTGGGGTGCTTGCTCTTACTCTCCCTCACTTTATGCCCATATTCCTTTCCTGTCTGCCTATCTGGACTTCAGGCTCCAGTATCAGCCTTGCAGAGTCTGCTTAACCAGCAATCCAACTGTGTAAGGTCGACCCCCTGTATGTATATGTACACACACATATTCATATATATATTCATGAAATTAAAATATCAATAATTCCTTTTGTACTTTCTCTTTCAGCACTTTAAAGTCTATATTTAATGTACATTTTTTCTAAGTTCCTTTTGAAGTTTTCCTCTGTATCACTAACTTTCGATAGGTTGATTATTATGTGCTTTTTGTTTTTGTGTATTCTTTGGAGCAGGGCTAGCTAGGCAAGTTCTTAGACATGACACAAAAAGTATGATCATTAAGGAGGACATTAATAAATTTCCAGGATTTAAAACTTCTGGGGCTTCCCTGGTGGCACAGTGGTTGAGAATCCGCCTGCCAATGCAGGGTACATGGGTTCGATCCCTGGTCCGGGAAGATCCCACATGCCGTGGAGCAACTAAGCCCATGCGCAACAACTACTTAGCCTGTGCTCTAGAGCCCACGAGCCACAACTACTGAGCTTGCGTGCTGCGACTACTGAAGCCCGTGCGCCTCGAGCCTGTGCTCCGCTGCAAGAGAAGCCACCACAGTAAGAAACCGCACACCGCAACGAAGAGTAGCCCCACTCGCCGCAACTAGAGAAAGCCCGCGTGCAGCAATGAAGACCCAACACAGCCAAAAATAAAATAAATAAAGAAAAACTTTTGTCCTATGAAAGACCTTGCAAAGAGGATGAAAAGACAAACTGCAAACTTGGAGAGGACTTGCAAGCCATATACAGTATCTAACAAAGGCCTTATACCTAGAATATCTAAAAAACTCTCAAAACTCAATAGTAAACGATCCAGTTATAGAGCAAACAAAAGGCATGAAAAAAATATTTCACCAAAAAGAAATAAGGATGGCCAATAAGCACGTGAAAAGATGTTCAACATCATTAGCCATTAAGGAAATACAAATTAAAACTACAATTAGATAACACTACACACCTATTAGAACTACTAAAATTAAAAACAGTGTTACCACAAAAGACCACATATTGATTCCATTTATGTGAACTGTCTAGAATAGGCAAGTCTATAGAGACACAAAGTAGACAGGTGGTTGCCAGGGGCTGGGGGGGAGGGGGAGAGTGGGAAATAACTGCTAATGGGCGCAGGGTTTCTTTCACGTATGATTAAAATGTTCTGGCATTAGATAGTGGTGATGGTGCATATGTGAAAACCCACTGAACTGTATGCTTTAAAAGGGTGATTTTTATGGTATGTGAATTGTATCACAATTTTTAAAAAACGGAAAAAATAGTAATAATACTAAATGCTAGCAAGGATACAGAGAAACTGACTTTCTCATACATTGCTGGTGGGAATGTAAAATGGTATAGGTACTCTGGAAAATCATTTGGCAATTTTTTACAAAACAAAATATGCACTTACCATGTAATCGAGCAGTCACACTCTTTTATCCCAGAGAAATGAAAACTTATAGTCATACAAAAATCTATATGTGGATGTTCATAGCAGCTTTATTCATAATATAACAAAATACTACAAACCACCCAAATGTTCTTCAACGGATGAATGGTTGAACAAACTTACATCCATACAATGTAATACTACTCGGTAATAAAAAGAAATGAACTGTTGATACAGGCAGCCACCTGTATAGACCTCAAGGGCATTATGCTCAGTGAAAAATGGTACTGCTAAAAAGTTACATACAGTGTGATTCCATTTATAAGGCATTCTCAAAATGATAAGATGATAGAGATGGAGACATTAGTGGTTGCTAGGGGACAGGGATGAGAATGGTGGGGTGGGGGAAGGTGAGAGGTGGGTGCAAATACCAAGAGTTTG
Organism: Balaenoptera musculus; assembly: GCF_009873245.2. Classification (NCBI taxonomy): domain Eukaryota; kingdom Metazoa; phylum Chordata; class Mammalia; order Artiodactyla; family Balaenopteridae; genus Balaenoptera; species Balaenoptera musculus. Next base: position 21,349,721 of record NC_045796.1, read on the forward strand.
TTCATGGAATCACTCTGTATCTTGATTGTGGTGGTGGTAACATGAATCTATATACGGAATAAAACTGCATAGAACTACAGACAGACACATACCAACAGTGCCTGAAATTTTTTTAAATGGTGAAAAATCAAATAAGTATAGTTAACAGTAAGTTACCAACATCAATTTCCTGGTGTTGATGTTGTGCAGTTATGTAAGATGTCACCAAAGGGGGGAGGGTACATGGGACTCTGTGCTATCTGTGCAACTTCCTGTGAGTCTATAATTATTTCAAAACAAAAAGTTAAAAGAAAAACACAATTACAAGGTCATATCCCCAGGAATAAATACTAAATTTGAGTGTACAAAGTCCAGATAAACACACACATATATGAAATTCTTTTATGAGGAATTTTTTTAATGTGCTATTTCAGATCAGAGAGGGAAATATATACCTCAGCAAGTGGTATTAGAATAACTGACTAGTCTATGGTAAAATAATATGAAATAAAACTGTGTTGTTTTTTATTTCCTTCACCAAAATAAACTATAGAATATAAATTCCAAAGTAGGTACTCAATAAATGTTTGTTGAGTCACTGGATCAGTGGGCGTAGAGTTTATTTGTTGTTGTTGAGGAATTGTAGCTAATACAGAAAGCAGAAGACAATAGGTGTTGACCACTCCGACATTCTCTTTTCTGGGAGCTTCCATCTGTAGGTACAGCCATCTCGCCAGAGGCCTCCTGAAAAGCTCCAGGGCAGAAACAACACATCCCCTTGTGTATGTAGGATAACCAGGAGACAGAGGTTGCTTTGTGGGGAGTCTTGGAGTGTTCTCAGAGACAGGCTATTCTACTCATAGAGATGTACTGAGGATTCACTGAGATCATGCATATAAAGGGCTTAATACACTGCCTGGCACATAGTAAACACTCCATGATTGCTAGCTCCTGGAGAGCCTTGTCCGCAAGGCTAAGGAGTTTCAACAAGAAAGAGTTTGAAAGAGCACTATTAGCATGAACAAATAAATAAGCGGGCAAACTTTTATGGAAAAACAAAACTCTACTTGAGAATGTTGAAGACAATGTCATGGGACTAGGTCTTGAAGGTGAAGTCTTTCTAAACCAAAGGCATAGGAAAAGCAAAAATGTGGGAGCTGTGAGAGGGCTGTGGGTATATTCAGGGAATGACATCACGTAACCTTTCATTCCTGCTAACCCACTGTTGTCCAGGTCCATCTCAAACCAGATTTGCTGCCGTAGCCTTCCAAGGTGTGTCTCTGCCTGGAGTTTTTCATCTCTCCAGTTCTTTCAAGATACGGTGAGCAATCTTCTACAATAGATTATATTCATAATTTCATTCCTCTGCTTAAAACTTTTTATGGCTCTTCACAGTTCATGGATGGGGTGCTGTATTTAGGATTATGGCCAGCTATGAATGACAGAAAGCCCCAATAACAATGGCTAAAACAAGACAGAAGTTTATTTCTCTCATATGAAGTTCCAGAGATAAGTATTCCAGTTCTCATATGTAGAGCCAGGATGTCAGGGACTCGGTTCCTTCTAGCTTGTTGCTCTACCATGCTTGGCTTCCATGTTTGAGCTTACCTCGTGGCCCAAGAGCATGACTGCTCCAGTTCTAGTCATTATGTTCCTATGTCTTATTCTGTTCAGGCTGCTATAACAAAAGTACCATAGACTGGGTGGCTTATAAACAACAGAAATCTATTTCTCATGGTTCTGGAGGCTGGGAAGTCCAAGATTAAGGTGCTGGCAGATTTCGTGTATGGTGAACGCCCAATTTCTAATTCATAGATGTTTGTCCTTTCTCTGTGTCTTTACATAGCAGAAGGGTCAAGAGATCTCTCTTGTGTCTCTTTTATAAGCTCACTAATCCCATACACTGGGGCTCCACCCTCATGACCTAATCACCTCGCAAAGGCCCCGCCTCCAAATACTATCACATTGGGAGTTAAGATTTGACAAACGAATTTGGGGGTGGGAGGGCAGGGACAAACATTCAGTCCATAGCACTATATTCTAACCATCAGGAAGGAGAAAAGATGAATATGAAACCTCTTCCTTTAATATCATTCCACGGAAGTTATACAGGCTGTCCACTTACATCCATTTGCCAGACCTTAGACACGTGGCCTGTCTAACTGCAAGGGAGGCAGGGATTAATCTCTATTCCAAATGGACATGTGTCTGACTAAAATGGGGGGATTTATAAGTACAGGAAGAAGAGGGAAACGGACCTTGGGGAAAACAAGATGTCCTTGTCTCAGGCGCCTAACATTTCAAGGGTCTCCAAAATTTGACCTCATCTCCCGCCTAGATTATAATCACACCACCTCGCTAGTCTATCTGCTTCCACTTTCAGATTCTTTTAGGTCGCTGTCATTAGTCATAAATTTAAAGCACAGGTTTACCATATGATCCAGCAATTCCCACTCCCGGGCATATATCCGGAGAAAACTATAATTCGAAAAGATACATGCACCCCAATGTTCACTGCAGCACTATTTACAATAGCCAGGACATGGAAACAACCTAAATGTTCATTGACAGAGGAATGGATAAAAAAGATGTAGTACATATATACAGTGGAATATTACTCAGCCATAAAAAAGAACAAAATAATGCCATTTGCAGTGACATGGATGGACATAGAGATTGTCATACTGCGTGAAGTAAGTCAGACAGAGGAGGACAAATATCATATGATACTGCTTATATGTGGAATCTAAAAAAGGGGTACAAATGAACTTACTTACAAAACACAAATAGTCACAGTGGAGAAAACAAACTTATGGTTACCAAGGGGGAAAAGGGTGGGGGGAGGGATAAATTGGGAGATTGGGATTGACATATACACACTACTATATATAAAATAGATAACTAATAAGAACCTACTGTATAGCACAGGGAACACTACTCAATACTTTGTAATGACCTATATGGGAAAAGAATCTAAAAAAGAGTGGATATATGTATATGTATAACTGATTTACTTTGCTGTACAGCAGAAACTAACACAACATTGTAAATCAACTATACTCCAATAAAAATTAAAAAATAAAGCAAAGATTTAATTAAATTATTCTCTTGTCCCATAATCTTCAACGGGTCCCTATTACTTACATATTAGGTCCAAACGCTTTTACTGAACACAATATTAAAATCCTTCATAATACCATTTCAACTTTTTCTCCCTCTTCTTCCCTACCCTACTTTATCCCTTTCAACTGGCCATTCTCTGAGTATACCATGACCTTTCCATTCTCCATGGTTTTTCCCATGACAGACCTTCCACCAGAATGATCTCCTAAAAGCCCAGCACCAACTTTTGAAATGCTGCACAGACATCCAAACGTCTCCCAAATGGTATTTCTTTATAAAGTCATTTTTCACCACTTCTACTAAAAATAACCTACCAGTTCTCTGAATAGTTGCTGTTTTTATGCTGCATTCCTTTATAATAAATTGTAAAATGTTCATATTCATAGCAACAATTATATTGTAAATTGCATAGTACCCACTACATGTTACTCACCTTTGTAGTACTGGGAGCACCTAATCTCTGAATTTTTACCTAAGAGCTGCATAATACATATTTGTTAAATGAGATTGGTATATAAGCACTAAATTTATAGAAAGAAGGAGAAAAACCTCAAGCCAGCTCACTTTGGATGAGGCACTCATTCAAATTGGATTAAAGGCTTTATCAACAATCTAGTATTACTTATTACATAATTCTCTCTAAGTCTATATGTGCTCATTTGGAATTGTTTTGAGTGATTTGTGTTAATAATACAAAGCTGAATATGGATTTGCATCAGGAAGAACAACTAGTAAGAGCTATTTTCAGCTCTAACAGGGAAGTGACAGTTTTTCAATTTTTAGCATAAGTGTTATAACTTATCTCAGTCAAACACTTGCTAGGTCATTTAGTAGGTCACTTATGTTACTTAACTTTCTATTTTAATCTCTCAGGCCTATTCAGAAATAGGAAGAAAAGAAAATTATAGTTTTGACTGCTACTAATTTTTTTGTGACAGAGAGTTTGAAATGAAAATAGTTTCAACATTGAATTGTCTGTGTGTTAAAATAGGACTACAAATTCTATTTCATATTAATCACTTGTCCATGTTGGCCATGTTGGCTCTTTAATAGGTTAAGACAGGAAAAATTTGGCTATATTTGTTGAAATAAACAAACTCCAAATTTAAGATGAATAAATTGTTTGAAAATAAACCCCACATTGGCTTTATAAGAACACCTCTTCCTAAGAAATGGGATTTCATATTAACACTTTTGTAATTTCATGTTATTTGTCCCTCTGTCTATCCCACATCTGACTTCTTTTTGTGGCCATAGTTCTTGTTTCTGATCTGATTAAAACTATTTCATGCACTTGTATTAACCTTGGTTTTAAGGGAGGACTGGGACACCCGTCAGAGCTCAGGATTACGCATCACTCCAGCAGACTCCTAAGCCAGAAAAGAAGGCTTAGGGAAGTATATGGATGGAATGAAAATAAACCATAAGGCTAATATTTTTAGTTCTAATTCTATCCAATGTTGAGTCATTTTTCGATACAAGGAAAGTCAGTTATCTTTCTAGGGCAGCGGAAAACAAAAGAAAAGACAAATCATTCAGCCAGTGACTCATGGAATCATCTAGGTACAAAACAAAGCATAACAAAAACAACAAACCAGTATCTTTTTGCAAAGGTTAGTTTTGAACACTAGATACTCTAGGTTTTTGGTTCCTCTACTCACTTTGAATAAATAGTTGCCATTCTGGAATTTAATTTAAAAAAACAGATTTTAACAGAGAGTTTATCATTAAATGAAAGAATTTGGGAGGGTGTGTCTGGGAGCTAGAGTGTTCCTTAAACTGACAGTAATTAAAATGTGTATTTAGGGTGCCCCCTTGGTGACATAAGGGCTCAAGGTTACGACACTGAATTGGGGAGGATGAATGGAATAATGGGTGGAGTAATGGAAGTAAAGCTTTGCACACCCAGCTGAATGTTCTCAACAGGCTAGAGCTGTAACCAAGCTTCCCCAGGCTTCATCAACCTGAAGCTGAGGAGGGGGCCTGGAGAATTTCTGAGAGTTCCCAGAGGGTTCACACATGTACTCACAAATGTCCACACCTGTCACCTGCTGCCACAGTCCTGCAGAGTCACAGTGCTATCTATTGACAAGTCTTCCCAGCACAGTTATCTACCATCACACTGGAGGCAGTGAAGCCCTTAAGATGACAAAGCTGTTGATGTTCTGCTGTGAAGTGGGAAGTAGCTGCCCTGATCCCCACCCCCATTCACATGCAAGACTTTGTTAGATGAGTTCCTAAGCTGTGCTCCTTGTTTCCAGTATATTAGAGATTTTAGTAAAATACCCGTTTGTTTTTCCTTATTGCCCCCAGTCTTCACAGGTCTCTGACTTGGTCAGGCTTATCATGCCTGATTCATGCCCCAGTGCTTCTTAGCTCCAAGACAGAGAGGAAAGGACTTCCAATAGGTCACCTCCCCAACTTACACACATTTAAACCAGTCAGAACATTCACAGCCTAGCAGAGTGCTGACACATGAATGAAGAGCCCTAAATGTTTGTCAGGGAGCAAATGACCAAATGAATCTTAATAACAATCACAATTTGAATCTTCTCCCACAATGCTCTTTAATCTACATGCAAACAGGCTACTGGCAGACTTAGTCAACCCTTTTCCCCAGACATCCTGGCTTGTCCAAATTCCACTTAGATTCAAGCTGCCTATCATTTAATTTCATTTTATTTCCCAAATAAATCCGTGAACTAAGTATTGATATCCCTATTTTATAGATAAAGGAAACTAATGCGCAGAAGTTTCAGGATCTGCCCCACCCAGATGACTTTTATCACATCCTTGTATCCGTCCCCCAGCTGCTCTAGGCATTGGCTGCTATCAACTTTTGAAGAAGTGCTTCCTTCTCCAGGGAATTGCCCCCCGATTGAATAGGAGCCGCCTTGCCCTTGGTGCAGACCACAGCTAGTGACTAACACTGGGATACTAAATATTGAGCTCCTTGTCTCAAGAAGGGACCAACTCTGAGGTGCAATTAATGCTCCAGAGTTCCCACTGAATCAATGTCATTAAGAAGTTCGGTGGTGGCTCTCTTCTGTAGGCTGGAATTGATGAAAGATTCTGTTACAGAACTAGGATCCCTAATAGCCATGGAGATGATAGGATTCCCAGAAGAGCAGAAGCCATATGGTAGCACTTTACCACCAAAATCAACATGGGTATAATGCTCTTAATGGGCAGCAAGTTTCGAATGGAGTGGATAGGGGGCTGATCTCTAGGAATCTATGGAGATATTTAATAGAAGGTCTTCTAAGGAGTGAGATAGATGTGCATCCACCAAGGATATTGCTTAATATATATCATCAAAAGAGACCAAGAATAGATGAGCAGAAGCCTATGATCAGCTGCCTCAATGGAAAGTCATGATCCCTTGCCCATTTTTCAAACCTGAGCCAATTTTCAAACCCACCACAGAACATCTCCATTGTCTGAAAAAGAGGCTAAATCCACATGAAGAAGGACCCTGCAACACCGTGGCAAGTGTATATAGTACTCATTCTCCCAGTTCTTCCCCAAAGGGTCTTATGGCTGTGCACTAGGGTAGCCATGCACTAGAGACAGGGGAATACATGGCTCTTTTAAGGACTATTAGATACAGAGTCTGAGTTGATGTTAATATCCAGAGACCCAAAGCACCTTCTGACTCCCTTGTTAGAGTAGGAGTATGTGAGGGTCAAGGTATTAATAGAGACCTAGCCAGGTATACGTGTCCACTCATCCACAGATCTACACAGAAATCATTTCCCCAGTGTTTGAAAGTGTAACTGGAACAGACATTAGGATTTTACAGAACCATCACATTAGTTCCTTGACTTGTAGAATAAGAGTTATTGTACTAGGAAAGGCAAGTAGAAGTCCCTGAAACTACACCCTCACCTCTCAGCCAAGACTGTAAATCAAAAACAATATTACATCTCAGGAGTGGAATGGCAGAGTTTAGTGTCACCCTCAAGAATTCAAATGATGCAGGGGTGATGGGTCTCATTATATCCTCCATTTAATTCATCATTCTGGCCGAACTAAACCAGGTGAATTGCCTTTTTTCTCTGCATATGACCTTGATTTTTAATAATAAAGAAAATAAAGGCTCTCATGTATAAATAAACTTCAAATCCTCCTACTTTACCCCCTCAATGAAATTTCTGCATTCCTTCTCTAGTCTTCAACAAAGGAGCACCTCTTTTCTCCTCAAATAACACCCTCCCATTTAGATTTTATCTGATCTTCAACTTATTCCATCAAATTATTCTCTTCTCTTTTAACTTCATCTTTTCCCTCGACTTGTTCTCACCCCTCAGTATATAAAGATGCTTCAGTTAGTCCCAAGTTAAAAATGAATTTACCATTCTACCAGTAATGGACATTTGGGTTGTTTCCATTTGGGAATCCACTATGAACTTTCTGTTTATGTGTTGTTCTGTATACATGTACAGAATAATCTCTAAGTCAGTGGTTCTCAAATTTAGTTTTCATCAGAATCATCTAGAGGACATGTTAAAATAGATTTCTGGGCCCCATCTCCCAAGTTTTTGATTCAGTAGATCTGATGTAGGGCCCAAGAATTTGCATTGCTAACACGTTCCCAGGTGATGCTGATGCTGCTTGATCCAGGGACCCTACTTTGAAAACCACTTCTGTACGTCCAGTAGTGGAACTGCTTGGACATAGGGTATGGATGTCCTCAGTTTAGATAGTACCAAACTGTTTTCCAAAGTGGCTGTACAATTTACAGTACATTCCCACCAAAAATTAGAATTCCTCACCAATATGTGGTATTATAAAACTTTTGATAGTTTGCTAATAATGGTGGGCATATAGTGGTATCTCATTGTTCTAATTAACATATCTCTGTTTACTAATCATGTTAAAAACACTTTTTAATGTTTATTATCCATTTGTATTTCCTCTATTGTGTATTGCATAATCAAGTCATTTATTTTTCTATTGGATTTTCTACCTTTTTAAAAAATCAAATTGTAAAAGTTCTTTATATATTTGGAAACAAATTTTTTATTGTTGTTATTCATTGATTACATAGGCTGCAAATATCTTCTCCCAGTCTATGGCTTGTATTTTTATTTTTATTTTTTTATTTTATTTTTTTATTTTTATTTTTTAAAAATAATCAGTTATCATAACTTTATTTATTTATTTATTTATGGCTGTGTTGGGTCTTCGTTCCTGTGCGAGGGCTTTCTCTAGTTGCGGCAAGTGGGGGCCACTCTTCATCGTAGTGCGTGGGCCTCTCACTATCGCAGCCTCTCTTGTTGCGGAGCACAGGCTCCAGACGCGCAGGCTCAGCAATTGTGGCTCATGGGCCTAGTCGCTCCGCGGCATGTGGGATCTTCCCAGACCAGGGCCCGAACCCTTGTCGCCTGCATTGGCAGGCAGATTCTCAACCACTGCGCCACCAGGGAAGCCCGTATTTTTATTTTTTAATGGTATTTTTTGATAAGCAGAAGTGCTTTCTTTTAATGTAATTAATGTACTAATCTTTGCTTTAAAAAAAATAAAATACATGATTGCTAAGTTTAATTTAACTGCTCTACCCAATCCTGCCTTATGAAAATAACAAATGTTCCTATCAAAATTACACTGCAGGCTTCCCTGGTGGCGCAGTGATTAAGAATTCACCTGCCAATGCAGGGGACACGGGTTTGACCCCTAGTCCGGGAAGATCCCACATCCCGCGGAGCAACTAAGCCCGTGCGCCACAGCTACTGAGCCCATGCGCCACAACTACTGAAGCCCGCGCACCTAGAACCCGTGCTCCGCAACAAGAGAATCCACCGCAAAGAGAAGCCCGCACACCACAACAAAGAGTAGCCCCCGCTCACCGCAACTAGAGAAAGCCCAGGCGCAGCAACGAACACCCAATGCAGCCAAAAATAAATAAAATAAATAAATAAATAAAATTACATTGCAATGTTAGTACAGGTTTGATGTTTTGTTTTTGATACAACTCTACTAAAGTTTGGCACCAAATGCACTTTTAGAAAGTTTTAAGGCTTAATAGAGACTAATAATTTCTCAATGCAGCCTAGAAGTTGAGAAAAGAATACTAAGAATTCTTGAATCTTCCAAATACAGGCAGTCCCCAATGCATAGAATTTCTTGCAAATACAAATGACCACCCCCATCAGGCTCACATGTATTGAAATGCCTCTTCTGCTTCTCCCAGTGACCAGACTACCCCGGCATTGTAAACCCATGCTGACGGCCTCATGGAGCAAAAGAAGGGGGGAAAGATGAGAAGAAATTAAGGCAGAGAGTTCTGTCACTGCTGCCCAGAGGCTTTTGCTATAGTTCACGTTTTACTCTTTCCCCCAGGCCTGTATTCCCACCTCCTGTTTCCCCCATCTCCACTCCAGAAATCCCTGCCTTTGGGTAGAGCTAAGAGATTTTCCTCTCATTTGGCCGACAGCAGTGAGTGGCTTGAGAGGGGTGGACCACAAGGGCCAGTGCTGCAACGTCAGGTTTCTTCTTGGCAGTCCAATTTGGAATTCACGAACAATTTTCTTCTATATTAAAAACAAAAACAAAACCACAGTTATAAATGGTAGCTCATTTCTACAACTAGAACATTACACTCTAAGTCAAACAAGTTAGTATGTTTGGGCTTAAAAAGCTAATCACCATTTATGACATTTTTTTAATGGGAGAAAAAATGCTCTGAATTCCAAACAACTTTCTTATAATGACTTTTGAACCGCAAACCACTTAAAGGATGGAGACAGGAAGTACTCAATAGAGTCACATGGAATGAGTTTCTTGGCTCCAAAGTCAGGGGGGCAATTGAAAGAGGGAAAACTATCTGGTAGACAAAGCCGCGTGCAAATCCCTGCAATGTGCCAAGTATAAGAAGTGGAGTTTGGCAGGTAGCTCTTGCAGGCACTTAAGCAGCTAGACTGATGGGAATATGACTAAACACAGTTACTGCTTTCCTAAATTTTCGTAATGATGAAGATATTTCTAGCACCTGGCATCAGCTTTGTAGGCACTCATACCAATAGCTCCACCACCCTCTCTCCTTTGTTAACAGTTGGTCCAACAGGAGGGAAGTGTGGGAATTGAGACTGTAGCCCTTTAGGCACTGACTGGGAGAAACTTTTCACCTGACAGATTAAAGCAACATGACTCTTGCCATTACCTTTGGGCAAATATCATGGATTTGGCAGGCTGAAACTTTGCTGCCAAACTGCTTAACTTCCTGGCCTAAGGTCTCCAAGTCTCTTCTGGAAATTGTTTCTAAATATGGTCCAGAGGTTCTGCCAACCTTTATAAAGTGGTCTAAGTGAAATTTTCTTCCTCTTTGGTGTACCTGAATAACTGCCATTTTTCTGGAGAAGTATTAGAAACAGACCAGAGTCAGTAGTCATTTATGTGAAGCATAAATTGCTTTTTAGATATTATTAAAGAATTCAAATCTCAGAGCCCAAGGTTCTTGAGCATCTTCTTCCCACCATTAACAGGAAGAAAGACCTATGAAGGTTTTAAATAACCCCATTGCCTGAATATATCTGGTTAGATTTAAAATCTTGCAGAAGCCAGTGGGCCCAGAGAGAGGAAGAACGGTAGCTTTGGAAGGGAAATGTCCATGTCATTGGGAAAGAATAAAGGCCAAAACTTAAGGCTGGTGAGAGAATCAAAGGAACAATTCGCAAGCAAAACCGCCTGTAAAGAGACCAAAATCAGTCCCTTGTGAACGAAAGGCAGGCATTCCTATGTAAGAGCTGGTGAAGGTTTTCCATGGCAGAAATAGGGCACCTCAGAAGATCAGGGTACAAAGTCTTTCCATAAAGCATAAGACCAAGAGCAATTTTTTGGTTTTTGTTGACAGCTACCGAGGAAAAGCAATCAAGATGTTCCAAGAAAAGACCGCAGAACAATAGCCGGGGATAAAATAAAAAGAATGCATTGGGGTTTAGCAGCGGTAGTCTCAGGAGTGGAGACAGAATCCCTGAAGTGTAGATGGCATTCGGACCTAAATGCCGTATCCAGAGACTCCTCACAACCTTTAGTGTTACTGCTTATGCCTTCCTTCTCTATTCCACAGCAATGGACAGATTGTTTCTTGTTCTTTTTCAATGGCTTTAAACTCTGCTACTATTTTAGTCATTTCTAGATACCCAATTAGCTGACAGATCGCTGATGCAACAAGGATGTGGAAGATCCCACTTCATCAAGCCTCACTGTGGCCTTGCACCCTACAGCCCCCTCCCCAGCCCTTCTTACATTTCCCCTCGTAGGGAATTACAAATGAGCATCCCTAGGGAGTCACGCTGGGCAGTCTGGAAGGCAAAGCCCACTGTGCAGCTCTCAGGAGACTTCAAATACACAAGCCCTCTTCCCACCCCACTCCTTTGGGCTAAGAGACACATTAATATTTGATACCCTATCCCTCGAGTTTCTTGCTTGGCTACGGGGAAGCAATTTGCTTCTCCTAATGGAAGGAGTTGCTGGATTTGCCCCCCAGTGGGGTGAGGGCTTTGTTGTGAGGGCTCCTGGCTGTGAGTCTAGGGTGTGGGCTCAGGCTCCTTGGCCTGATCTGCCTCCCTCCTGCGACCTTTCTGGTTTGGCTCTTCTCTGCGGGAGATGGTCGTTGCAGTTTAAGGTCTGATTTGGGGTCTCCTCCTTCACATAGGAAAACGTGACCCTTGGGTTTGTTTAGATGTGCCAGGGTGAAGTGGCAGTAATTGGGGACCCGAAAACATCACTGGTCTTCCCACCAGGTGGGTTCAGATGCCATCCATTCGTCCAAGATACCACTTCCTCTCCCCCTGTTGGGCGGGGGGTAGTCCTTTTAAGTGTGTTCTGAGGTTCTTCCGTTGATCCAAAATTTTAGGTGCCATCCTATTGAGCCTGCTTGGAGGAACGGCTTGCTCTGGACTTGCAGAAGGACTACTTGATCCTCCTCCCAGAGGCTTCATGACCTGGAGCTGGCTGGCCACCCTCTCCGGACCTGCTGCCTTCAGCTCAGAGCCTCCCGCAACCCTCCTAATCTTTACATTACGGTTAGTGTATTTGTGTCTCATTTAAGAAACCCTTCTCTACCTCAAGGTTGTGACGATATATTAATCATTGAATAACTTTATAATTTGTCTCATATTAGAGCTCATATCCACCTGGGGTTGACTTTTATGTATGGTGTGAATTGAGTCCAATTTCATTTTTTTCCCACACGGTACACAACAGTTTGAGCTTCACTTATTGGAAAGATTGTCTTTTCTCTCACTTCCCTGCAGTACACCTATGTCATTTATCAAGTATCTTTTTTTATGGGGGCCATTTCATTTTTTTTTTTTTTTTGCTGCTGGAATATAGAAATATTATTACTTCTTTATATTGATTTTGTATCCAGCAACCTCCCTTAAATATTTTAAACTACATTAATAGATTTAATATGCTCAAATTACTTCTAAGCATTTTGAATGCCTGACCAAGCAAACACGTGCTCCTTGTAAGAAAAACCTTCCAAAGCATTTCAAAGGCTTTTGAAAATCTAACTTATAAATTTGGTAAATCCATTTCTCTTAAATATTAGAATACCACTTACAAACTTGCTCACGTTCTTACTTCTTTTAATTTGAAATTATAAATCAATTACATGTTTTAAATAAATAGAATCATATTTATCTATCAGATAGTCTAAAAGGCAAAAGTCTCCTAAGTATTACAAATACTTTATTTTTTTATTATTATTATTTTTTCATGTTTCTCACTGCCTCTTCGATCAGGTCTTTATTCAAAATTAGCTGTCCAAAATGATTTGACCTTTACTGAATAAATAAATCTAGGTTTATGTAGCAGCCTTCTTTTCCTCTCTGGTGGGTTTCTTTTCTGTGGGCTTCTTTTCAGCTGCTGGTTTCTTGGTCACTGCAGCCTTTTTTTCCACCAAAGCCTTCTTTGGCTTCTTCAGCTTCTTAATGCAAACAGCCGCCTTTCCTTTCTTTCCCACCGCAGGCTTCTTGCCTGGAATCCCCTTCTCATCTGATTTGGCTTCTAGCGCTGCTGCTGCCCTAGCCATCCGGATTTTGTGGTTCTTGGCCTGGCAGAGAACGGTGTTCTGGCGCATGGTCTTTGCATATGGGTTTAGCTTCAACATGAGTCTCAGGTTTTTCAGTGGATTCTTCTTCAGGATTCTGCGATGAATCTTCTTGCGTGGTGCTCGGAGGGCCCTTTGGATCTCTGGGCTTTTCAAGATTCTGCTAAGGTCTGTATTGAGCATCTTGTGCATGGGGAGGTTGTAGTTACTCTTGAGGGGAGCAGCTTTACGCCAAGTGCCATACAGCTCCTCTAACTTGAGGAAAGCATTTTCGGTCCAAATGCAGAAACGTCCCACATGCCCACCAGGAGCAAGTTTCAAAATGTTCAGTTTGCTTATATTAAGCAGAGTAATTCCAGGAATGTTTCTGAAGGCCTTGATGATACCGTTGTCCTCATTATAGATGATGCAGTGTCCCCTGCGCTGGATACGGTGACGATTTCTCATTTTGCCTTTGCCAGCTCTCATTCACTGCGAGGCGTAGACCTTTTTGATATCATTCCAGGCCTTAAGTTTCTTCAGAAGCAAAACAGCCTCCCTGGTCTTCCTGTAGCCTTCAACTTTATCTTCAACCACCAAAGGAAGTTCAGGAACTTCCTCTATACGATGACCTTTAGACATGACCAGCGATGGTAAAGCCGAGGCAGCCAACGCAGAGCAGATGGCATATTGCTTCTGCGTAGTATTCACTCTGCGGTGCCAACATCGACAGGTCTTGGTTGGCGCAAACATGCGGGCCCCAAGACACATATTTCCAAAAGTATCCTGGCCAGAACGGTGAGTGCCGCCACCTCGAACCCTGGGAATTCTAGCTACAGCTCTACCAGTTCCCCAAGACTCAGCACTGGTTTGATGACCTGCTAATTCACTGACAGCATAGGGCTGTCTGTTGTTTTTGCGCAAGTTGGTGTGCACAAAGTTCACAATATCTGGTCAAATGGGAGCCTTGAACACAGCAGGCAAAGTGACATTTTTGCCAGATGACTCCCCCTTTTCAGAGTACACTGATATCAGTGGACGAGCACACGCCATGGCGGGGAGAGGAGAAGGCCATTCTCCCCTCAACCCGGCGGCTACCACAGGAAAAGCTACAAATACTTTAAATAACATATATAAACAGATTATTCCTAAACCTAACATGAAAGTATTAATACTAATGGTATGATTTAATTTATCACCTTTGCATTTAATTATAAATCTTCCTCTGGTTAAAAAGTCATTCATCTACTAAATGAAGCAGCAGTTTTAACATTGAAGATGATCAGAGAGGTTCTATTTCAGGAGAACTGAGGTTACCACCTGGAGCAAGTCATTGTTACTAATTATGCAATTTATAACCAGAAGATTACTTACCAGTAAGAAATTTGAGACTGGGAAGAGGACCTGGGGGAAATTTAGGTTCAGGATAATCTTTTCTGAACTACAGGTGGACACGTGAGTCCTAAAAACCATCTCTAAGAGTGGCTTCCAAGCCCAAACCCCTCAAGTGGAATTTCTCAACCTGCCTCTTTGAGTTCATAAAGTAAATAACCCAGCCGATAGCCATTCCTTGAGCCCTCTGCAGGCCCAGGGGTGTGCGCACCAGCAGCAAGTGAGCCTTTGGGAGGACAGGCCAGGGAAGAAGACTGCACAAGCCCTGTGATTCTTGGAATTTGTGTTTCAAAGCTTGGTCTGTGTGTGTTTGAGCCAGGGGTTAAGGGAGTATCAGCAGGGATGGGTACATCCCCTTGACCCATGGACTTTTCAGCTCATGGGAGGGTGCAGCTAGAGGGGAGCCATAGCAGGACCTTCTAAAGTGAGGGGGGCCCAACACCAGGTCCACTCTTGCCTTGATCTAGGGGCAGAACTACACCTAAACTAGGACAAAACTTCAGGTGCTTTTCTGACTTTTTAAAGTAAAGCTGTTAAGCCAAATATAAAGATTATCCTAACAAATCAAGGGACTCAAAAGTAGAGACGAAAGCCTATACCAACAGCATTTTGCTCTCTCGAGGGCCCCATAGAATAAGATGGTGACTGGACATATTTTTGTATTTCTATAGAACAAATCAGTTCCTCAGACAACTGAAACTCTTAACTCACTAAAACTTTATTATTAGAGCAGTCCTCAGTAGCTGTAATGCAAGAATTCCTTTATAAGAGAGGGTTAGAGGCAGATATCTAGTTGGAAGTGGGGAGACTTGAAACTGCATTTGCAGAGTGGTTTACATAAGCTGAAGAAAATGTGAAAGGAACAGGTGGGGAAAGGGCACCATTGGTACTTTGCCATGACTGTGTGTGCCAGTCTGTTCCATCCCCCAAATTCCTTTTTGGCTTTAAGCTACCATAAATAAATTAACAGCATTAAAAATATTAGGCTTGCTTCTGTGTCATTTTCTTTTTGGGCCACTGTACAGAGCATATTAACACAGATCCTTTGGGGAATGCTAAGTTAAACACTCATAGGTGACAAATGAAGGAGAAATAATACAAATGAATAAAATCACAAAAATACACATACAGATTTTGAAATATGTTTCTGTTTTATGAAAATAAGTGGAACTTGTGAAAAGTGAAAGAAACCATACTTTGATAAGCCCAAAGGCTTCTCTTCTATGCACATACTTATTCTAAAAATTCAAGATGAAACAACTTCCCTGTGTTGAATCAAAACTGCCAGGCATTAAACCTCCCCTAGGAACTAGACAAATCTTATACTTTCTCAATTCAAATCAGAAGAAAGGTATAAACTCAGCTCCTATTCTCCCGGTTAACCTGTGACTTTTACTCTATGTAGACCATAATGAATCACATGTTTAACTGGATACCTGAAATGTTGCATAGAAGGTCATTCCTATCCAATTCACTTTTTTTTAATAGTAGGTCCTTGTTGGTTATCTATATTAATACAGCAGTGTATACAGGTCAATCCCCAATTCCCAATCTATCCCTCCTCACCAATCCATTTCACTTCTTGTTCTCAGATTCCGTATGCTAATTTGTGATTACTGATGTTCAAGGGCCTCAGCTGAACTGACTCAGCTATGAAAAACTATTCCTTGCAATCTATATAGATAACTGATGGAAGCAACTCTAAAACAGTTAAAATTTAATATATTCATAATTTTGTAAAGCCTTGTCATGGGTCTTTTTTACTGACATTAACTCTATAGAAAAAATTGTTCCCCCCAAATCCACATCTTTTAGGCTTAGAGTAAAGGATGGTCATGACTTTGAGGTGGATAGTCCCAACTCCTGGGGGATGCTTTGAGATTTGGGGGCATATCCATGCTTAATCCAGTGTGTTAATCTAATTCAATGAGTATTTATTGAGTGCCGACAGTGGGTAAATCACTATGCTAATATAATGGAGAAAACAGTTACATATTTCAAAGGAACTTATGTTCAAATGAGATATGCCATATGTACCCAGTTTACAGCATGATTTATGTAATTATTCTTTACTGTTGTCACCAAAATTGTTTCCAATCTTTTGTTGTCATTTAAGATGCTGTCGTGAACATTCATCATTCATACATTTTTTCACTGAATATTGATTCAGTACCTATGATATGTCAATCATTAATCTTAGTGCTGCAAGATTTCATATTACTGCAACAAATGGAACATGTACATAATACTTCAAAGTTCCTTTGTGAAATTTCTCCTGTGAGAAATTTTTGTTCAGAAATTACACCAGCTTGTGACTGAATGTTATCACTAAACAGAGAATGACCAGCCTATAAAATCTCAAGCGAAAAGTTATTGAATACATGCCCATGGCAATCATATCTGCTCTAGGAGAATTTTAAAAGTACAGAACACTTTATCCTTTTGAAGTATATGCCCAATTAGAGGTAAAACCCTCCAAAAATTGAGAGTTCTAGGTCTGCTCAGATATATGAAACCCATGGTAGCTGGGAAAAGAAAAGCTGAAGCTAAAGACATTTTTGACCACAGCAAAATAGGATCATGTCCAGCAAACTTCTTTTTAAAAATTCCCTAGATTCCATATCACCTAAATTCCACATCATCACTTAATCCAGCTAAACATAAAACCCCAAAGTAAAATATGTATGATGATAAGGGAAAGATCGCTTGCTTTTCTCCTAAATTATCAGTATAGCTGCCTTTGAGAACACAGCAAACCAAAGTTTTGTCTTCAGCATTTCAGTCACAATGTAACTTTCCTGCTTACCATGGTTGAGAAGCCCAAGGTGCCTAATTATAAAATGTTCTCTATCACTGGTCTGTTTGTTGGCCTTAAATACTGTTTTGGCGACCCCTAGTGTGAAACATGATATCAACACCTGTACGTATAGAAAATCCTTTTATGACTTTAAAACTTGCTTACAGAAAAAGGATATCTAAAATAATTTTTCACCAAATGAGATGTGATTTTAGTTCATTTCAATTTGAACTTTGTATTTTTCTGCAATAGTAATAAAATTTAAATATAATTTCTGGATACACAAGATCTTTGACAATCAATAAGAGGGTCATTATTTAGAGTATAATACACCCATACAGTGGAATAGTATGCAGCTTTAAAACAAGACAAAAAACCCAAAAAGAATAAGGAAGATTTTTATATACTCATATGAGATGATCACCATGATATGTCAAAGAAAATAAAACAAAAAGCAAACAAAAAAGTCAAAGTAGAGAACTATGGTAAGCATTTTGCTACCATCTAAATTTTAAAAGGGGTAAAATATCATATATATCTGTATATACTTAAATAAATATATCATATATATTTGTGTTTTCATTTAAAAAATCTCTGGAAGGATAAATAAGATATGCATGGCAATGGTTACTTACTGAGGATGGGCGTGGGAAGTGAGCACATGTTGGGAACTGCATTCCTTTGTATACATTTCTGGTTTTGAATGATGCCTTGACCATTCAAAATATTAAGTGACTTTAAAAAAAATTTAAAGCCCACAGCTTTAAAGATAGACCAAGAAAAGATGAAAAGAGAAAAATGTTACCTCACATTTGCAGACTTAAAAAATAGACTAGACAAAATGTAATTTTCTATCTACAAACATATATTTTTTCTTTTCCTTATACATTTTTTTTAATTCTATATCCTTTCCACTGGCATCTTGTCTTGCTTATTTTCCTTACTCAAATGCCAAATTGTACTATGGCATTTGATAGTTACATTGAAGCAACCTAACGGGCAGGATCCACTTGAGGTGGTATCTTGGGACTGGAAATAGTAACGGCTCTCCTGGCATGTCTTGCCAACAAGGCCACTGGTTCCAAACCAAAAGTCTTTATTGACAAGAAGTGTAAGAAAATGTGATATTCTTTACTAGGTGACAATTTAAGACTCATAAGGAACATCTTTAAATATATATAGCAGATACCCAGGAATAAATCTAATAGAAGATGTGAAAGATCCATATGGAGAAAATTATATAAGCTTTATTTAAAGTCAAAAAAATAGACTTACATAAATGGAAATATTTACTATGTGCATAGATGAGAAAATTCAATATAGTTAAGATGACAATTCTCCCCAAAAAAATCTATAAATTCAATGTAACTACAATTAAATGTGAAGCAGGGTTTCTGTGTTATCTGTAAGCTGATCTTGATACATGGAAGGTTTTTTTGATGACTTTGAGAGTCATTTGGGGGACTAAGAGTACAAAATACTATTCAGAGATTTATTTAGATTTTAAAAGTTAATGTTCAATTTATTAAAGTTATAAATTGAAAAACTGCCTCTTTCCTGAAGCATTTAAGCTCAGCAAAAAATCCTAAACTATTTATTAGCTTAGTAAATTTTCACAATCACTTTTAAGAGGCTTTTGGATAAAATTTAGTTTCACTCCAAATTTTTACTCTTAAACATTTTATACCATACCTTTTAATGTAATACTTCAATTTTCCTTTCAAGTATTGCAATTGTCTGACTTAACAAATCAAACCTTTTCATGTACTTAAATTATTTTCACAAATCTAATTAATTAAATTTACAAATATGTTTTTTAAAGTTCTCATATATTCCACATCACTGTGTAAAACAGTGATGAATTGTGCCCCAGCCCCACCAAATGGTGGGGTTAAAGGCCCCAACAAACATTTAACTGCTAACCCCTAGTAACTCAGAATGTGACTGCATTTGGAGATAGGACCTTAATGTGAAATGAGGTCATATGGGTGGACTCTAATCCAATATGACTTGTGTCTTTCTAAGAAGAGGAGATTAGAACACAGACACACAGAGAGGGAAAACCCTGTGAAGACACAGAGAGAAGATGGCCATCTGCAAGACAAGGAGAGAGTCCTCAGAATGAAACCAAGCCTGCCAACACCTTGATCTTGGACTTCTAGCCCCCAGAACTGTGAGGAAATAATTTTCTATTATTTAAGACACCCAGTTTTTGGTACTTTGTTTTGGCAGCCCTAGGTAACTAATATACCTTGGCTCTTAATTAATTCATGTAAATGTATTTCCCATCTAGCTCCAAAGGTCTTTGAATTTGAGGTTTTTCCTCTCATATCCTTAGAATCATTCTTAATGATATAGAAATAATATTAATTTTCATGGCTTTATTTGATTACTCAATCACAGTTTCCATGAGGATTTTACTGACAATTCTAAATTCATGTGGAAGAGTAAAGGATCAAGAATAGTTAAGACATTTATGAAAGAAGGTACAGGCTTTTACCCTGTCAGATATCAAGACTTACTGTAAGGCTACAATAATTAAGATCTTGCGTTACTGGTATGGGTACAGACAAAGAGCCTAATAGAATAGAATGCCCAGAAACAGACCTACACATGTACAACAGAAGCATTAAAGATGAGTAGGGAAAGGGTGTACTATTTAATGAGTGATTGGTTATCACTGGGAACTAGTTAGCCATATATAGATCCCTAAAGCAAAACAAAACAAAAACTTCCAGGTGGATTAAGTTTCTAAACATGAAAAAGCAAAATTCTAAAACTTTTTAAAGAAAATGAAGGAAACTATTTGTTATGGTCCCAGAGTAGAAGAGAGTTTTATTTTCATTTTTTTAAACCAAATGCAAAAAGCACAAATCATAAAGGAAGGCTGATACATCTGACTACTTTAAACTTAACTTCAGTGTAACAAGAGATACCCTCTCTTTCCATAAAGAAAGGGTAAAGATGAGCCCCGGACTGGAAAAAAAATATTTTTATTGCAAATAACTAGCAAGCGAAGTACCCTGATTATTTAAAGATCTCCTTAAAAATTAGTAAGACAAAGACAAACATCCCAATAAGAAAATGAGCAAAGGATATGAATATGCAATTCACAGAAGCAGGAATATAATAGGCCAATAAACATTTTTTAAAAAGCTAGATAAAACACATAGCTAAAGCTACATATGTCAACAGGGATACTGACGAGGAAAAAAACAACTTTCATAACCATACATACATAGTGTCATTTATATGACGCTTTTAAAAATGCATAACAAAAACATCTATTGTTTATGGATATACAAACTTTCAGCAATCAAAAACACAGGATCAGGATAATTAACTCTAGATTCAAGACAGGATGCTGAAGTGAATAAATTAGGGAGGGGAATACAAAGAAATTTTCAAGTTCATTTGTACAGTTTTATTTCTTTAAAAAACAAAACCAAAACAAAATAACAAAGTTGGAAACAAAAATGGCAAAATGGCAAGGTTTGTTATATCTGGATGGTAAATCCACAGGCATGCCTTATAATAGTCTCTACGTTTTAGTAATGATACATTTGTTATAACAAAGTTTAAACTGAAGGGACAACATTTTTTTTTTCATTTTTGATACAGGCATTTATTTGATCCCATAAGGAATACTTCTGTAATTTAAAAAAAATTTTTTTAAATAAAGTTGAATGTATTTAAGGAGTGCAACATGATTTGATACACATATACGCAGTGAAATGGTACTACAGTCAAGCTAATTAACATATTCATCTCCTACCATAGTTACGTGTGTGTTGAGAACACCTGAAATATACCCTCTTCGGAAATTTTCAGTATGCAACACAGTATTAACTATAGTCATCATGCTGTACATTAGATCTCTAGACTTAACTGGTCCTACAAAACTATAACTTTGTACCAGAATAAAAGTATTTTAAAGTTATCTTTCCACCTAGTAAAGAGTTCTATTTGGCTGTCATGCAGTTGTTTATCCATTCATCAAACGTTTTTTGAGAAACAATCTCTGCCAGGCTATGAGGATATCATAAAAGAAGCTTATGATACAAGACATCATTGAAGAAAGTAAACAATTTTTTCAAGTAGTTTGTATTCGCGTGAGGAAGTTCTTAAACCAAACATTTGTCATAAAGTGATAATAACAAAGAGACGTACAGGATAAAAAGAGGAAGAATTTACATCTGTCTGGAGTAGCCAAAGGCAATTTCAAGGAGATACTTTCGAGCTGACTTAAAGGGAGAAATGTTTGCCAGGGGAACAAAAGCATTCCAAGCGGTGGGAACAGTTCCTACGGAGAAATGGAGAGGCGAGCCGCACGGAAAGATGAGAAAGAAGTATGGGCTGAGGGCGTGTAGGGTGGGGTGAGAAGTTGGAGGGAGGATATCAAAATTAGAAGCTCAAGAGGAAGGAGGGGCTTGATGTGGGCGCCGGAACGTGTCGGAACTGGTGCTGTACTTTTGTCACCAGGCAGGAGACGGCAGCCCTGCAAGCGTTGAAATAACTTTCCACACAACTTGTAAGATCCTTGGTTGGCACCAGAACTCGCGTCTCCTGACTTCAGCGTGGTCCACCCCTGGTTGTGAAGGGGCTACTGGGCCTCGTTAGCTTCGAAAGCGTAATTACACCAAGAGTTCATTTGCCCAGGTGCTTATAGCCCTGTCCTATTAGAGTTTCTCATTCCCACTCAGCCCCAAACCGCCGGAGGATGCTTCCCACCTCCCAGACACCGCGCTCCATTAAGCCGCCCACCGTCTTTTAAACATCGCTCAGGGGTCCCAAGAAGCCTGCGCTCACCACCTCTCGGAGACCACAAGTCCCAGCATGCAAAGCTCCTGTTAGAAAAGGGCCACTAACTAGACCAGGATGCAACGCTCTGCGAAGGGGGCGGGGCTCTTTATAGGGGCGGCCCAGTGGTAGCGTCGCCTGGGCAACTCCAATTCGGTGACAGAATACACTTCCGCTTCCGCCTCTGAGCCCTGGGACCGGGAGTCTGCACGATTTCGTAGATGTGACGCCATCCGTCTGCGACCGCGCGGCTCTGGAGGTTACGCCGGGTGGCCCCTCTCCGGTTTGAAGCCCCAGAGCAGTTCCTTGTCGTCTGCGGCCTCTGACCTGGGAGCAAAGGGAAAAGCGGCGAGATGACGGACCGCTACACCATCCACAGCCAGCTAGAGCATCTGCAGTCCAAGTACATCGGCACCGGCCACGCCGACACCACCAAGTGGGAGTGGCTGGTGAACCAGCACCGCGACTCCTACTGCTCCTACATGGGCCACTTCGATCTTCTCAACTACTTCGCCATTGCCGAGAATGAGAGCAAAGCGCGAGTCCGCTTCAATTTGATGGAGAAGATGCTGCAGCCTTGCGGCCCGCCAGCCGACAAGCCAGAGGAGAACTGAGTCCCCGCCGTGTCACCGCTGTACGTGAGCACCTCTCCCTGACTTCCGCCGGTTTGCCGTCATTACTGCGTGTTCCTCCCCCAAGGGGACTGATTTTCCATGGCTCTGCTTCTCGTGCTTTACTTGTGCAGAGGTGCTTACTGGGGGCGTCCCGCCTGACCTGCCTTCCTGTGGACCCTGTTTTCTTGTGGAACACAGCGTTGGGAGACCGTCAGGACCCCTGAGAACTGTTACCGGACCGTGAAGAGAGCCTAAAGCCAGCAAACGTTAGAGAAGACGGCACTGGAGTGAGACGGGATTTAGAGGCTCGTTTTCGGCTAGTTGATTGTCGTTGTTGTTTTTTCCATAAAGTTTGGAAATGTTTCAGTCTCTTGGTGTGGACTACTTGTGTTCTGGTGGAGGGGTCCAGGGACGGCTCTGAACTGTGGTTTCAGGGGAGGCGGGAGGATGGGGGGCGATAAATAAGGGGGGGGTGCGGAGGGGTTGGGCGGTAGTGCAGGACCAACGTTCATTGCCGAACACTTAAATGCGTCCTGCACAACCTTTAGAATGTTCCCCAACCCCGACTTTTCCCAAGAGCTTTTTTCAGGCCCATAACACTTTCAGTATTGAGGTTTGTGATCATTGTATCCCTTCTTTTTCTTTCATTCAAAAATATCTTTGCTGGCATTGCCCTCTCTCTGTAAATTGCATCCTCTCTTTCTTTTGGGACTTTGTGGATGTGTCTCGAGAATTGACAAGCTGTCAAAACGCGTTTTCATTAATTCACCATTTAACAAATATTTGTTGAACGCTATGTGGCAGGCATTTCCCACGCTTTAGGGGCTTGTATTACACTAGTTGGGGGAGCAGGAGGCCCCACCAACTGTAGACATAAGTAAGCAAATGTTAGAAGGTGCTGTGGAGAATGGGAGTAGCAGTAGGGTTGCAGTTTTAAACAGGACGCTCATGTTAGACTATTGAGAAGGTGACATTTGAGCAGAAACTTTAAGGAAGTGAGGGAAATAGCCATGCAAAAACTAGGGATATTACTTTCCAGGCAGAGAGAACTTCCAGTGCAACGTTCCTAACACAGGATTGTGTCTGACTTGTGGGAGGCACAGCAAAGAAACAAGTATGGCTGAAGGGAGTGAGCCAGGGGAAGAGTACAGGGATAGATTATGGAGAGGGAACAGATAAGAGTAGAGCCCGGTAGTCCAGTGTAGACTTGTGGCTTTTACCCTGAAAAGGTGGGGAGCCATTGGAAGATTATTAAATGATACGATCTGACATATTTCAGATCAGTGGGTCTCAAACATTTTGGCCTTGGAACACCATTATATTCTTAAAAATTCTTGAAGACCCCACAGAGCTTTTGTTTTAGAAGGTTATAGCTGTTGTTGGTCACCAAATTAGAAATTTAAACTGAGAAAAATTTTAAATACCTGTAATTCATTTTAAAATAACGATAATAAAACCATTACATGTTAACAAAAACATTTTTTATGAAAAATAACTATTTTCCAAAACAAATAATTTCGTGAGAAAAATGGTGCTTTTTTTTTTTTTTTTTTAAACAATTTTGCAGATGTCTTCAATGTCTGGCTTAGGATAAGACAGCTGGATTCTTGTATCTGCTTCTGCATTCAAACTATTGGGATATGAAGTTTTGGTTGAAATATTTAAAAAGTCACTTCACATAAATACATAGTAAGGGAGAAATCTTTTTTTAATTTATTTTAGTTATTTATTTTTGGCTGCGTTGGGTCTTCGTTGCTGCATGTGGGCTTTTCTCTAGTTGCGTAGAGCGGGGGCTACTCTTCGTTGTGGCGTGCAGGCTTCTCATTGCAGTGGCTTCTCTTGTCGTGGAGCATGGGCTCTGGCGTGTGGGCTTCAGTAGTTGTGGCACATGGGCTCAGTAGTTGTGGCACATGGGCTCAGTAGTTGTGGCTCGCGGGCTCTAGAGCGCAGGCTCAGTAGTTGTGGCGCACACGCTTAGTTGCTTCGAGGGATGTGGGATCTTCCCGGACCAGGGCTCAAGCCCGGGTCCCCTGCACTGGCAGGCGGATTCTTAACCACTGCGCCACCAGGGAAGCCCCAGGGAGAAATATTTTAATAGCCTTTTCAAATAATTGTGGATATTCTTTGACACTCTAGCAAAACCCAACAAGTGGTAATTTCTTAGAAATTAGCTACGACATGGGGTCTGGTCAATCAACTCTTCATTCTCTATTACATTAAAATTCATTAATCTTGAACTTTGTGGATCTTTTACCCATATGTGATTTTGAAATATCTTGCATTGCTCATTTGGAAAGTGTTGGCTCACTGAGTTACACAGGCCCTCTAAGTGTTGACACATTTCATTGTGTCAACATATCAAAATATGTACTTCGTACGTATTATTAGTATCACCACTGATCTCATCAGGAAAGTCTTATAGTATTTGAAAGCTGAAAAAGTAACAACAGTGGTATAAGTTTTCCACAATTTGGAGTTTTTGCTTGATAGCTTAAATTTGGTCACTGATAGCAAATACTGTCTGTTGTTTTCCTTGAAGTGACAGGCCCATTTGGTTCATTTTCAAGAAAATATCTGTCAAATACCCTGAATAACTGCAGTTTGTCAACTTTCAAGTAAAAATGATGTTCCTTAAGAAAAAAAGCCAGCTGAGTTTGTAACTGAATATCAAGTGCTTTTTCTTGAGAAAACCGTTGTGCTTTGGTGGCAGCAGAAATGCTTTATGCATACTACCAATTTTGTCATGAGAAATATTTAAAAAGATGTGTCCTCATGGGCTAAGATTTCATAAAATCAGTACGTTTTATTGCTTCATCAAGGACATTCTGAAGTGAAACTGAGTAGATTTTTTAATTTTGTTTTTATTGAGAGGACATGGCAGTGGAGAATACAATGACTACCAGTAGTTCAGTGCCACTATCTTGATTGATGCTAAGTGCTAGTAGTTTTACTCACTGTTGCTTTTGTACCATCTGTACAAATGTTAACACAGTGAAAATGGTGAATAAAATCTTAGTATTATTAAGAAAATAGGACTTCACAGATCTCTGAAGTTCCTTTCCTACCATTTTCACTTGAAAATAAAACTGAGAGACTGACAGATTAAACTATAGTTATTTAGACTTGAGTATTTAGCAGATATTTTCTCCATAAATGAATGAGATGGGCCATCACTTCAAGGAAAACAACTGAACTGCTGTTTCAGAGGATCTTTCTGGCTGCTGTGTTGAGAATAGATATAGGTAATGTAATAGAGAACAGATTGTAACTGTCAGCAATTAAATAAAAGTATCAATACTAATGCTTTTCCCCCCATAAAGAGTAGGAGAGAGTCAGCTGTAAATCCCCATCCTTACAAAATTGGCATGAGAGTGAGCCCTTGTCCCTCATTGGAGTCTGTAGCAGTAGACCAAGAGAGATGACAACCTGAATTGGAAGTAGAGAAGAAGGCACTGGATATTTAGTATGGGGTAGCTTATATAAAGGATCAAATGAGGACTTCCCTGGTGGTGCAGTGGTTAAGAATCCGCCTGCCAGTGCAGGGGACACGGATTCAATCCCTGGTCCGGGAAGATCCCACATGCTGTGGAGCAGCTAAGCCCATGGGCCGCAACTACTGAGCCTGCATTCCAGAGGCCACGAGCCACAACTACTGAGCCCACGAGCTGCAACTACTGAAGCCCACGTGCCTAGAGCCCGCACTCTGTGACAACAGAAGCCACTGCAATGAGAAGCCCGCGCACCACAATGAGGAGTAGCCCCCGTTCGGCGCAACTAGAGAAAGCCCACATGCAGCAATGAAGACCCAACGCAGCCAAAAATAAATAAATAAATAAGAATCAAATGAGTAATTTGGAAAATAAAGAACTGCAAGAATTTAGAAGAAAGTTAGTAACCTAAAGACCACCATGAACTGGCTTGGTTTATATTGTTAGGATTCATAGGGACAAGGATTTTGGTCTGTTTTATTACCTGATATAGCTCAAGTGTCTAGAATTGTGCCGGCACATCACAAGTGTTCAATAAATGTTGAGTGTTGAATGTGGAAAGATAGGGCTTAATCTAGACAATACTCTAATATATGTTTTAGGCAGTCTTCAAGTTCACCAAAGTAGGTCAGACCAAAGAAGAGAGATATTTGAAAACATGCTTCTTAGATAGTAATAATAGCTAACATATTGATAGCTTTTATGGTGTACTAAGTGTTCTATCTTATGTGATCTCTGGGAGGTATTATCTTTGTTTTACAGATGAAACAGCTTCAGAAAAGCTATTTGCCCAAGGTCACACAATTACTATGTGGCTAAGCCAGGATTTAAACCAAGTCTTTCTAGTTGCAAAGTACAAAGTCTTAAATATACTGTTGCCCAGGCAGGTCTAGTATATGAAAATCATATTAGAATAATTTGAAATAAGTTACTGTCTCAGATGAAAAATGGAAATATTAAAAGTTTAGTAGGTTATAATGAAGGAATATCAGACCAGTGTGAAAGTTCTTATATAACTCTAAGTAAAAAAATGTAATTTGAAATATATTGCATAAAGATAATTTTAATGGGAATAATAATTTATGTGGAAAAAATCCATTCAGAGATTTGAAAGTAAACAAAATGCAGTTCAAATAAATTTACTTGAACCTGTTACTCTTTTTTTCTGTACTGGTATAAAATAATATTTGTATCAAACACAGGAGGGTAGCAGATGATACTCTGGTAGAAATTGCTTTTGGAAAGAGCTCTAAACTTGTAGATTTCTGCTAATGGGAGAAAATCAATTCTTTTTATATTTATTTTCAGTGATGTCATTAGAAAGCCACTTCATGAACTATAAAGTGATAAACATGTTTATCAAGTTAAAAGCAAGTTAAGGTCTAAATCCTAGGATAACAATGTTATCTCAATTAATCTTCACAACAACGCTGGAAAGGTTATTATCCCATTCTACAATAAGCAAACAGAAATAGGAAAAATTAAGTTGTTTGCATAATCTCACTCAGCTAGTAAGCAGTTGAGCAGGGACTTACACCCAGGTCTGATTTTAGCATCCAGGTTTTTCATAGGGTAGGTCAAGGTTTTCAAACTATGTCTCACAGAATTCTAATTGCATGAAAAGTTATAGATGGTTTTTTTCTGGGGGGAGGGCGGGTGGATAAGGGGAATGGAGTATTTTGGTTAAATAAGTTTCAGAATTGCTCCACATGATGGAGGTTCATGCTTCAGATTAATATTTTAAAGTTCTGCAGTTAGAAATTTTGCTTATCATTTCCTAAACTTATTTGAACTTGGAGTTCCTTTTCTTAAGAAATACCAAGATAATTTTGAGAAATTTTGGGGAGGGTTACTGCTTTTGTCAACGAAAGAAATTTGAATAGAGAAATGATGTATTCAACCCTGGGCTTGAGAAAAATGAATTTGCTGGCAGTGTGTGGGTGGAACTCATAACCACAGATAACTTTCCTTTCCTTCTTAGATTATTTTAATTCCTTCAGCTGAAAATAAGTACATTTGTGAGTGAAGAGTTCTTTGTTCTCAGCTCTGATACTTTTCATGTCTCCAAAACTAGTAACTTAAAGACATTAGAAACAAAAGAGACTTAATTATATTGCACAAATTAGTTATGAAGTTATCTAGGGTCCATTCTTTTCCATGGCAAGGATGTGAAAAAAGCAATGTTATTGAGGAATTTGGACATTTTTGTTTACTTATTTTATTAGTGTCTGGAAGATGTATACTGAACAAAGCGTTGGCAGTGAATGATCTGACAGCCAACAGTTGGTCTACTTCAGAGAGATGACAATTTGTTCTTATTTTTTAAATTTATTTATTTTATTATTTTTTAAACTTATTTTTGGCTGCATTGGGTCTTTGCTGTGTGTTGGCTTTCTCTAGTTGCGGCGAGCAGGGACTACTCTTTGTTGCAGTGCATGGGCTTCTTATTGCAGTGGCTTCTCTTGTTGCGGAGCACAGGCTCTAGATGCGCAGGCTTCAGTAGTTGTGGCACGCAGGCTCAGTAGTTGTGGCTCGCAGGCTCTAGAGCGCAGGCTCAGTAGTTGTGGCGCACAGGCTTAGCTGCTCCGTGGCATGTGGGATCTTCCTGGACCAGGACTCGAACCCGTGTCGCCTGCATTGGCAGGTGGATTCTTAACCACTGCACCACCAGGGAAGTCTGACAATTTGTTCTTAATTTAACTGGCTTTTTATCTCACATCCCACATTCCTTCCAGGCTCCCCATGTCCTTCATTTTCCTTACCTGCAATACACACATCACACATACCTGCCCACTCAATCACTTAGCACGGAAATAGTGATTAATTAATAGTGATTAATAGTGGGAAGGGGTAAGAGGTGCTAGGAGGAAATCAAGACATGGAAGAATCCATCTCATCTTTCACTGGGTGCAAATGGCCTGCTACAAATGGCCATTTACCTCCAGATCCTTCCTTTCCTCCACTTCCCTCATTTCCTATCCACTGTTCTCAGTTGTTATCTTGTCCCCCAGCCTTGCCTCTCATCACTCTATCCTCCTGCTTTAGTGAACCTTATCCTTTCTTCCTCCATGTTGCCTCATGAAAGCAGTAGACTTCAAAACAGAAATGTCTTCATACCATTAAAAATAGGGAACAAATGAAGTAGGCAATTTTAGGGGTTGTGGCACACAGCATTGAAGTGTGTTCACCTTCTCAGCCTCCCTTTCCAATCCAACCCTCTACTAGCAGACCAGAGCACCAGTCCTGGTTCTGGTCTACCACTGTCTATTTCAGAATTCTACCCTTTATAATGAGGATAATATCATGGTCCTATCTCCTTCACCAATTTTGATATGGATCAAGTGATATTGTACTTTTTAGAAAAATTTGTCTTTTCCTAATTAATAGGAAAGGTATAAAGAACAGTATAACATGGATATACCTTCTTCCTCAAATTGACAACTGTTGATGTTCTGTCAAATTTACTTCTCTCTTTCCTATTTTTAAAATAATTTTGCAAATAATGTATGTAAATGTGGCCCTTCTAAAAAATGAAAGGAAGCACTACAGATAAAACTAATGTTTTCTTTGACCACTCCTAGCCTAGTTTTTTCTCTCTCCTCATATCAATCCCTACCACCAAAATGATCTCTATGAGTGTACTTTCAGTATATCCATTAGACCAAACATATGTCTCTGTCTGTCTATCTATCTATCTATCTAGTATAGAAGTATTTTGTGTTTTAAAAAATACACAAATGAAACTATTTGTCAGCTCCTTAAAAAAGCTAAACATATAATTACCATACAATTCAGCAACTCCATTCCTAGGTACATACCCGAAGAAATTGAAAGCAAGGACTGGAACAGTTATTTGCATGCCAATGTTCAGTGCAGCCTTATAGCCAAAAGTGGAAACAATCCAAGTGCCCATCAACAGATGAATGAATAAACAAAATATGGTATATACATATAATAGAATATCATTCCCATAAAAAGTATTGAAGTTCTGATACAAGATTCATAGATGAATCTTGAAGACATTATATTACATGAAATAAGCAAGACACAAAAAGACAGATATTATATGATTCCATTTATGTGAGGTACATAGAATAGGTAAACTCACAGACACTGGAAGTTGCTTAGTGATTATTAGGGGTTGTGGGGAGGCACAGGGGTAATTATTAATTAATAGTTATAGAATTTTTGTTTAGGGAGCAAAAAAGTTTTGGAAAAGATAGTGGTGATGGGTGCACATTGTGAAAATAATTAATGGCATTGAATTCTGTAATAACCTATATGGGAAATGAATCTGAAAAAGAATGGATATATGTATGTGTTTAACTGAATCACTTTGTTCTACACTTGAAACTAACACAACATTGTAAATCAACTATACCCCAATATAAAATAATAAATTAAAAAAAATTAATGCCACTGAATTTTACACTTAAAAATTATTAAAATGGTAAATTTTATGTTACATGTATTTTACCACAACTTTTAAAAATTAATAAGGTAATATATCAAAACCATTGAATAGTATACTTTAAATGAATGAATTGTATGGTGTGTGAATTGTCTCAATAAAGCTGTGTTTATATATATATTATATATAGTATATTATACATGTAATTCTATGCTTTTTTCACATATATATATTATTGAATTATAATTGACATACAATATTATATTAATTTCAGGTGTTCAACATAGTGATTCCATATTTTTATACATTACGAAATGATCACACGCATTATATTTTTAAGATCTATCCTGTTTGAGAGATATGGACATGTAGTTTATTTCTTTTAATGCTACACTGTGAGAATATACCACAATTTATATATCCATTCCCTAATTAAGGGCACAGAGATTGCTCCCAACATTTCACTATTTCAAATAGCGATGTACTGAACAGCCTCATACATGTCTCCTTAGGTGTGGGCAAGGTGTTCTATCAGGATACAGATGTGTATCATGTGTTTTGAAAGGTGTAAAGCATTGTATAAATGTAGGGTTCTTACTTTCAGAACCTTTACTCTTGGCCATTCATTTAATGAATGTTTACTGAACCTGCACCAAGGTAAACAGGGTCACGGGCTTTGTGGATCTTACAGTCTGTGGGGAAGAAGACGAGTAATCAGTTGATTAGAATCAGAGGTGACAAACTCATGAACACTTCAGTCTCTCCAAGGCAGTTCCTTCTGCTCTGTAGTTTTCATCTGGACCCACCTCAGCTTCTCACTCTTCCTTCCTTCCACTTGCCCCCTTTCCCTCCCACTGTTTCCATTTGTTATTTAACCCCCTAGGCAGCATTTTAATCATCCCAACCTCTTTTCCAAGAGTCCTTCCTTTATCCTTACTTACTTGCAAAACAAGTAGAAGCCTTGGAAGAAATTTTTCAGAAAATGAGTTTAAAAGGGCACAATGGACATTTTCCCATGAAATTTAGGGCTTGAACATCCCTTGTCTTTCTGCTAGGTTAACTCTAACATTAGATGGTAAAGAATTATTAAGCAAGGACAATGATTTTAGCTGATACTATTCATCATGTAGCTTAGCATTCAACACACCACAGATGCTTTAAAAATATTTATTGACCAACAACACTAGTAGATTCTATCATCAGACCATGTAAAGCACAGTCCTAGGCACTGAAGAGATGCAAAGATGATAAAAATAAGGAAATAGTTAATGGGGAAAACAGTACACAAATGCATCTCCTGATTCTAGAATAGTGGACACTCATTAACTTCATTTGTTGAATTGTGAATAAGTGAATGAACAAATGAATAAACAAATACATAAGAAGCAATGGGGATCGGGTAAAGTTGAGATGGGTATTGAAAATGCTGAACATAGGGGCTTCCCTGGTGGCGCGGTGGTTAAGAATCCACCTGCCAATGCAGGGGGCACAGGTTCAAGCCCTGGTCCGGGAAGATCCCACGTGCCACGGAGCAACTAAGCCCGTGCGCCACAACTACTGAAGCCCGCGCACCTAGAGCCCATGCTCCGCAACCAGAGAAGCCACCGCAGTGAGAAGCCTGCACACTGCAACAAAGAGTAGCCCCTGCTCACCGCAACTAGAGAAAGCCCACGTGCAGCAACGAAGACGCACACAGCCAAAAAATAAGTGAAATTAAAAAAAAAAAAGAAAAGAAAATGCTGAACATAGATTGCCTATCACTTGGCATATGAATAAGCAAAGTGAAAAATATCAAATACCCAAACAACTTGACAATTGCACATAAATGAAAACCTTAAGCTAAGTAAATCTCAAAATATATTTTTGATTTAATAAGCAATTTCACAATATCCATTTTTATAGGATCACATGAGAATTCTTTTTCTTAATTTCTTGGGGAAAGGATATTTTGCTGAACACAGACATCTCCCATAGGTGGTAGAAAATAAGTATCAATTTATGGAAAATAAAATCTGGGATACATACATCTCAGTAAGGACCCACTTTGGGGATGATGAGTATAATATGGCAGCACAGGACTAAATATGCACCTTGTTTTCCAGTTAATTTAAATAGACCTGTAATTATTAGAGTCTGAATTGTGAAAATATATTTATACTCGTCAGGTTGTCAGCTGATTTGGCATTCATTTTTTTCTCTGTTTTTAGTATTCCCTCTGGTTTTTGTTTTATCTCCCTCCTCACTTATCTCCTCTTGATTCTTGTTGTTCTGTCATAAGAAACTTAACAGATAATTAGTGTAATGGTGCCAATACATCTTTAACCTTTTCTCTCAGCCCTAAAACTTCTTTAGGATTCACATATTAAGACGTGTAGTGCTAACTAATTTCACATACTCTGAAGTTCATGTCATAGAGACATGAAATTCTAAGGTAGCAAATAAGACATATTTGTGTGAAGGATTCTGTAGTTTGATAGCACATATTTATTTTTATAAATGAGCATTATTAATGGGAGATTGAATGCTAAATAATACTTATATATCTTTAAGAGTGGGTACAGTAGAAGGAGGTTGTCAGGGTTATTCATTTGTATTAGGAGCACTTGAGTATGTTTAATGTACTAATCATATTTGAGCTGGTTGTTCATGCTTCTGTATCAAATCTCTTTTTAAAAAATTTAAGGGTAATGAATTTAACAGAAGTATGTTTTGAATAAGACCATAAACGTGGGTTTATTCACTATTTAAGCCAATAATTTTGCTCACTACAAACTCTATGATGAGATAAAAACTACAACCCTACCTAGGCCAGGACTCTTGGAAAGGTTTCTAGTGAGAAGGTAGAGGAAACTGCCTGGACGCTGATACCTGAGAACCAACCAAAGGACACGTCTTGCCCAGAGCGTCATGTGTGCTGTGAAAGGCCAGTGTTGCCTCCTAACAGGGCTCTTCAAAGAGTCAGAGTTTGGACAGTGGTTATTGATTTTGTATTTATGGAAGGATTATTTTAATTTTTAGAATATATATATATATATATATATATTTCTAGATATATAGAAAGAAATAGATATAGATATATAGAACTAGATATCACCATACAGAAAGTTTCTTTGATATTCAAAGCCTGTAAAATTACTCATACTTGTTCTTTGTCAGATTAGGGCTGCCTCATGCCTTTATGAAAATCATATTTGTATGTATTCAATTGACTCTTCCTCTATAAATGAAGAGTTTGCCCTACATCTAGGTAATTTTACAGATCATTAAGGCCCCTTTCCATTCTAATGTATCATTACTAATTTATATGAAAGCCCACTTTTGCCTCCGACACAAGGTCCTGGGCAATTAACAGGGTAAAATTTGGCTCTCACTGTGTGTGATGTCCTTTTTTAAGTTTTAAATAATAATGTCATACATGTACAGATTTCTACTGAAACCCTGTGTTTCCGCTTAGCCTTTGATTTTTAAAATTCCAATTAGTATTAATAATAACTGGCTCATTTTTTCAAGTATGCATGTAATAATACTGATTTTTATGAGCTTTTTATGAGCTTTATGACTAGGTCTAATTTGCTGAAATCTTTCATTGTCAGACTATTTGTGGGAATGCTAAAATGCAATTTTATATGCCCAGCGTGTTAATAGTCAGCATCAGTTGGCTCATCTTTCATATTAAGCATTGAAGTGAATATGGCATTGATTTGTACACCAAGTACTGTACCCAGGATGGCACCTCTTTTCTTTGTTCTTCTGCCTAATCTGCTGAATATTTTCTGTTCCAGATTTCCACCAAGTAACTGAACCTTAAATATCAGAACTGCACAGCACATAAACCTAAAAAGGATTTAATTCAAACTACCCTCTAATTTCTATGTGGTATCTTTAGTAACAGCTTCCTTGAAAGAGCACTGCTGCTTTTAAGAGATAATGTTAAATCTACGTTCTAAATTGGTGTCATGGCTTAATTTTTTGTAATGAGAGATTATGGTTTTCTAAAAGGATAGAGTTTACCACAAATATGTGGTTAATAAAAGTCCAAACTGTATCCGTTATAGTACTACTTCTAGAAATTCCTCCCGATGCAGCCACTTACATGAAATTTGTATTTATCCCGTTCAGGGTGTACAAAGGAGTTGAGGTAGAATGCCAAACTGACCTGGGAAAATCTGGTGAAGGATTTGTCCTTTCTACATAAAAGGAACTTGAATGGAGAGACAATTTTACTCATCTTTATATACTCATTAACTATATACAGTGCTGGGATATAGTAGGCACGCAATAAATATTTGTTGAATGTGTCTTTATGCCTAGGGATTTGTCTTCTCTATTCTAAATAAGGATTATTTTAGTTGCAAAAAAGGGTATTGAGATCCACACTGCCTGAAGTAAAAAGGGAACTTAGGGGCTCATGTTACTAACCAGTCCAAGTGCTTCTGTCTTGGTGCATCATGATCCAGGATTCAAACATAATACATGATCAGAACTTTGTTTTTCTCTGTCTTAATTTCTTATTTCTGATTCCTCAGTGCTGCCTCCATTTCCTGAAAGTTGCCAATAGCTCCAGGGACTATATACTTCCAGGTTCAAGCCCCAGATTTTTCCTGAATCAATCATTTTGGTCAGGGGTATTAATATATTGACTAATTTAGCCTTGGGCATGTGTTCCACCCCTGGATTCCAAGTGGAGTCACTGCCTCCAGAGGTGCCTGACCCCACAGTAGGCAAGGGTGTGGACCCATTGAGA
This sequence comes from Balaenoptera musculus, assembly GCF_009873245.2. Classification (NCBI taxonomy): domain Eukaryota; kingdom Metazoa; phylum Chordata; class Mammalia; order Artiodactyla; family Balaenopteridae; genus Balaenoptera; species Balaenoptera musculus. The sequence goes on from NC_045796.1 coordinate 21,385,105, forward strand.
GAAATAGGGCAACAGTTACCAGAAGAAGATTGAATGGACACTAGAAAAAAATAAACCATTGTTGTCCCCTGTAAATACTTATACTTTGTCAAATATTTAGTCAGTCAACTACATGCTACATACTTCAGTTCACTTATTTGAAAATGCATATTCTCCCCCCCCCCATTTTTATATCTCTGAAATTGGGTTGCATCATGTAAGCAGGGAGTCTCTTCTGAAAGAAGTGGGTATTGAACTTGGCATTTTATCAATAGTAGGCATGTGACTCAGATAAACAAAAATGAAGACAAGAGAGGTGTTCTAGAAGGAATAGAACAGATGGTAAGAAAAAAATGGAGGTACAAATATGTACCTTAGGAAGAAAGATACCCCTGGCCAGAATGAGTGGTTCAGGGAAAGTCAAGAGTGGAAGGTTTTTAAGGAAATCTATGTTGGAGGCCAGATTGTGAAAGATCGCCAAATGCCCAATGAAGGAGAATGAAGGAGTCTGGACTCAATGTTATGAGTCTTGGGGTAATGGGGATATCCAAGCAGAAATTTACTTGTTCAAAATTATGCTATTAGACGATTAACCTGGAATCAATATGAAGAAAGTATTAGAGATGGAGTGAAGGAGGTAGAAGGGGCAGGGTACAGAATGAAGAAGAAGAAATTTCTGTCATCTGTCATTGAAGAATGAAGGCAGAGCAAATAATCTGAGAAAGAAATAGAAATGAAAATAATAGAAGGCGAGCAGATCCATTCTAATACGCGATTCAGGAGGTTTTCGAGCTCATGGCCTCCCACAGACACACCAAATCTACAGCTACCTATGGAACAGTTTCCTCTGGATAAAACCCAGAAGCTAGCTGAGCAACTCCTACAGATTGGGTGAATGAGAAAAAAGCCACATAGAAGCAAGTAAGAGAGGCTGAGAATCAATTTTACCATTAACCCCAACCCCAGTGCACCAACCACAATAAGAAGGAAACTCAGACCCCATGGCTTCTCCTTGAGGAGTGAAGGATTTGACCCATATCTGGTACCCCAACTTTTAAGACCTGCCCCAGAGAGTGAGCCCCCAAAACATCTAGCTTTGAAAGCCAATGGGGCTTGCATTCATGAGATCCATAAGACTATAGTGAACTGAGAAACCGTTCTTTAAGGGCTCTCACAGACTCCCCCAGCCCGGGGCTTGGCACAGAAGCAGTGGACTGAAAAGCAGCCAAACTTTCTCTGAGAGAGGCTTATTTGCTTATCTTAAAGCATCCGCCTGAGGGGGAGGCATCTAATCGAACACACATCTAGGGTCCCACTGAAATATTCTTCAAAGATGGAGGCCAATGAGTGCCATCTTTCTCTGCCTCACTGCAACTCACCGGTATCTACTAAAAACAAGCTTATGTACTCATCTGGTACCCTGATTTTTGCAGCTGTCTCCCAGAAGATACCTCTAGATCACTGGGCTCTAGTGGTGGGCAGGGTTTCTGCTCACAGGTCCCCCAGGACTGTAAAAAAACTGAGAAAGAGTTCTTAGCTACCAACCCTAGGACACAGCAGAGGCAACAGATGTAGGTACCCAGTCTTTCTGTGAAAGAAGCCCATTAACTTATCTTCATAGCTGTGGCCTGAAGGGCAGGCTTCTAATTCAACCCACACCTAGTACTGATTACAATCTAATCCAGAGAACAGGGAGGCTGGTGGGTGCCATCATCATGCTATCTCTCTGCTGCTCCAGGTCATTGTTGTCCCAAAGAAAGAGCTTGTACACATCCAGCACCCTGAGTTTTGTGTCTGCCACCCAGAGGACACATCCCGTGATAGCCTGGCTCTGGTGCAAGTGGGACTTATGATCAGTAGCAAAGAAAGAAACATTTCTTAACTGGCTGTTACCCCAGGGCGCAGTGCAGAGGGAGCAGGCAGAAACACTATTCTCCCAGTCTTCCCCTGAAAGATGAATATTTGCATACTTTAAAAGCTGCTGGCTGAGGGTCCGGATTCCAGTCATCCTGAATCTACGTACTGAGTGAGATCCTCACTTTTGAGACACTGACAGCTCTTGGCATGCCCTTAACTACTGGGAACCACTAAAAAATAAAGTAGGCTGCTTCAACAATCACAAAGATTTGAAAGACAACCAAGAACTAGGGCAAGGTTAAATGAAAAGTTTCAACTCCTACATGAAGCCACTCCTTCAAGACTGTGAAAGGTGGCTGTTTTATCTAATGCATAGAAACCAACAAATAGAGTCAAAGAAAATGAAGAAACAGAGGAACATGTTCCAAATGAAAGAACAAGATAAAACTCCAGAAAAAGACCTGATAGAGAGTTCAAATAACAGTCATAAAGACATTCACCAAGCTAAGGAGAAGAGCGGATGAACAAAGTGAGAATTTCAACAAAGAGATAGAAAATATAAGAAAATACAAATAGAAGTCACAGATTTGAAGAATATAATAACTGAACTGAAAAAAATACAATAGAGGGAATCAACATTCTTCAAGTGGAAGAAACAATCAGTAAACTCAAAGATAGAACCATGGAACTCACCCAATCAGAGCAGCAAAATGAAAAAAGAATGAAAGACAGTGAAGATAGCTTAAGCAACTTATGGGATAACATCAAGCAGACCAACATTCTCATTATAGGGGTGCCAGAAAGAGAAGAAAGAGGGGGGCAAGCCAAAAATTTATTTAAAGAAATAATGGCTGAGAACTTCCCTAACCTGGGGAAGGAAACAGACATCCAGATCTAGGAAATCCAGAGAGTTCCAAATAAGATGAACCCAAAGAGACTCACAACAAGACACATTATAATTAACGTGTCAAAAGTTAAAGACAAGGAGAGAATCTCAAAAGCAGCAAGAGAAAAACAACTTGTTTTGTACATGGGAACCTTCATAAGACCAACAGCAGACTTTTCACCACAAATGTTGCTGGCCAGAAGGAAGTGGCATGATGCATTCAAAGTGTTGATAAGAAAAACAAAACAAAACAAAAAACAAAAACAAAAACAAACAAAAAAACCCCTGCCAAACAAAAATAATCTATCTGGCAAAGTTGTCATTCAAACTGAAGGAGAGATAGAGAGTTTTCCAGACAAATAAAAGCTAAAGGAGTTCATCACCACTAGATTGGCCTCACAAGAAATGTTAAAGGGACTTCTATATGCTGAAATGAAAGGACACTGATTAATAAGAGGAAAAGATGAATTATAAATCTCACTGGTAAAAGTAAATATACAGTAAAATGCAGAATAATCTCATTTTATAAAGGTGGTGGGCTAATCACTTATAAAGCTAGTATGAAGGTTAAAAGACAAAAATAGTTTTAAAAAAACCTGTAACTACAATAATTTGTTACGGGATACACAAGATAAAAATATATAAATCATGACATCAAAAACATAAAACATGGGGGAGGGAATGAAAATATAAAGCTTTAGAACATATTCAAACTTAAGTTGTTATCAACTTTTTAAAAACTGTTATAAATATAAGTTGTTTTATGTAAGCTTCATGGTGACCACAAAGTAGAGGCCTATAGTAGATATACAAAAGGGAAAGCAAAAGGAATCTAAGCAGACCACTACAGAAAATCATCAAATCACAAAGGAAGAGAGCAAGAGAGAAAAATCAACAAAGGAATTACAAACAGCCAGAAAACAATTAACAACCTGGCAATAAGCACACACCAGTCAATAATAGCTTTATGGAAGTTGACTAAATTCTCCAATTAAAAGACATAGAGTGGCTGAATGGGTAAAAAAATAAAAAGACACTCTATATGCTGCCTACAAGAGACTCACTTCAGCTTTAAGGACACACACAGACCGAAAGTGAAGGGATGGAAAAAGATATTCCAAGCAAATGGAAGCTAAAACAAAGTTGGGATAGTTATATCAGACAAAATAGACTTTAAAACAAAGACTGTAATAAGAGACAAATAAGGTCATTATATAATACTAATAGCGTCAATCCAACAAGAGTATATAATATTTGTTAATAGGAACACCTAAATATATAAAGCAAATATTAAAAGATCTAAAAGAAATAGAAAGCAATACAATAGTGGTAGAGGTTCTATCAACAGACAGATCATTGAGACATAAAATCAATAAGGAAACATTGAAAAAAAAATAAGGAAACATTGGCCTTAAATGAAATATTAGACAAGATGGACTCAAGAGGCATATGCAGAACATTCCAACCAAAAGCAACAGGATACTCATTTTTTTCAAGTGCGTAAGGAACATTCTCCAGGATAGATCATATGTTAAGCTACAAAACAAGTTTTAATGAATTTAAGAAGACTGAATCATATCAAGCATCTTTTCTAACCACAATGGTATGACACTAGAAATCAGTTACAAGAAGAAAACTGTAAAATTCACAAATATGTGGAGATTAAACAATGCTACTGAACAATCAGTGGGTCAAAAAAGAAATCAAAAGAGAGATTTAAAAAAATATCTTGAGATAAATGAAAATGGAAGCACAACATCCCCAAATGTACGTAGTACAGCAAAAGCAGTTCTAAGAGGGAATTCCATAGCAATAAATGCCTACAGTAAGAAAAAAGAAAGACTCGAAAAACAACATTACTCTACACCTCAAAGAACCAGAAAAAACAAAAAAAGAGCAAATGAAGTGCAAAGTTATTAGGAGGAAGAAAATAACAAAAATCAGAGAGAAAATGAATGCCATAGAGACTAAAAAGACAATAGAAAAGATAAGTGAAATTAAGAGCTGATTTTTTGGGGGGGGGGGCTGTGTCACAGCATGTGGAATCTTAGTTCACTGACCAGGGATTGAACCCGTGCCCACTGCAGTGGAAGCATGGATTCCTAACCACCGAACCACCAGGGAGTTCCCAGGAGCTGATTTTTTTTTTTTTTAATAAACAAAAATTGAAAAACCTTTAGCTATACTTACCAAGAAAAAAAAGAGAGTATATGAAATCAAATATATGAAATCAAAAATGAAAGAGGAGACATTATAACTGATACCACAGAAATGCAGAGGAGCATAAGAAACTACAATGAACAATTATACACCAAAAAAATTGAACAACCTAGAAGAAATGGAAAATTCCTAGAAACATACAACCTACCAAGACTGACTCATGAAGAAACAGAAAATCTGAACAGAGCAACTATTACTAAGGAGATTGAATCCATAATTTAAAAATTCCCAACAACAACAAAAAAGTCTAGGACCAGATGGCTTCACTGGTGAATTCTACCAAACATTTAAAGAAGAATTAATACCAATCCTTCTCAAATTCTTCCAAAAAATAGAAGAGGAGGGAACACTTCCAAAATCATTTTATGATGCCAGCATTGCCCTCATACCAAATCCAGACAAGGACATGACAAGAAAAGAAAATTTCAGACCAATATTCCTGATGAATATAGATGGCAATATCCTCAATGAAATATTAGCTGGTGGAATTCAAAAATAAATTAGAAGGATCATTTACCATGATCAAGTGGGATTTATTCCAGGGGTGCAAAGATGGTTCAACATCTGCAAGCTAGTCAATGTGATTCATCAACAAAATGAAGGATAAAAGTCATATGATCAACTTAATGATGCAGAAAAAGCATTTGACAAAATTCAATATTCGTTTATGATAAACACTCAAAAAAGTGGGTATACAGAGAACATGCCTCAACATAATAAAGGCCATATATGACAATCCCACAGCTAACATCACATTCAACAGTAAAAAGCTGAAAGTTTTTTCCTCTAAGATCAGAAACAAGACAATGATCGCCACTTTTATAAACGTAGTATTGGAAGTCCTACCCACAGCAATTAGGCAAGGAAAAGAAAGAAAATGTGTACAAATTAAAAAGGAAGAAGTAAAACTGTCACTATTTGCAGATGACATGATATTTTATAGCTAGATAACCCTAAAGACTCTACCAGAAACTGTTAGAATATATGAAGTCAGTAAATTGTTGGTTACAAAATCAATATACAAAAATCTGTTGCATTTTGATACACTAATAACGAACTACCAGAATGAGAAATTAAGAAAATAATACCATTTACAACTGCATGAAAAAGAATAAAATACCTAGGAATAAATTTGACCAAAGAAGTGAAAGACTTGTACACTGAAAACTGTACAACATTGATGAGAGAAATTGAAGACTCAAATAAATAGAAAGCTATTCCATGCTCATGGATTGGAAGAATTAATATTGTTAAAATGTCCACATTATCCAAAGCAATCTACAGATTCAATGCAATCCCTATCAAAATCCCAATGGCATTTTTCACAGAAATAGAACAAACAATTCTAAAATTTTTATGAACCACAATAAACCCCAAACAGCCAAAGTAATCTTGAGAAAGAAGAAAGGTGGTGCTATCACAATTCCTGATTTCCAAACACACTACAAAACTATAGTAATCAAAACAGTATGGTATTAACATAAAAACAGACACATAAGTCAATAAACCAGAATGGAGAGCCCAGGAATAAATCCACATGGATATAGTCAGCTAATTTATGATAAAGGAGCCAAAAATATACAATGGAAACAGAACAGTCTCTTCAAAAAATGATGTTGGGGAAACTGAACAGCCACATGCAAAAGAATAAAACTGGACCACTATCTTATACCCTACACATGGATTAAAGACTTGAACATAAGACCTGAAACCATAAAATTCAAACTCCTAGAAAAAAACATAGGTGGTAAGCTCCTTGACATTTGTCTTTTCAAGGACTTTTTCAGTTTGACACCAAGGCAAAGGCAACAAAAGCAAAAATAAACTAGTGAGACTATATCAAATAAAAAGCTTCTGCACAACAAAGTAAACCAACGATAAAATGAAAAGGCAACCTGCAGAATGGGAGAAAAGATTTGCAAATCATATATATGATACAGGATTAATATTCAAAATATATAAAGAACTCATAAAACTCAATAGCAAAAAACCAAGCAATCTGTTTTAAACATGGGCAGAGGGTCTAAATAGACATTTCTCCAAAGACATACAGATAGCAAACAGGTACATGAAAAGATGGTCAACATCATTAATCATCAGGGAATTGCAAATCACAATCACAATAAGATATCTCACACCTGTTAGAACAGCTATTATCAAAAAGACAAGAAATAACAAGTGTTGGTAAGGATGTGGAGAAAAGAAAACCCTTGTGCATTGTTGGTGGGAATGTAAATTTGTACATCCACTATGGAAAACATTATGGCAATTCTTCAAAAAATTAAGAATAGAAAAATTTTTGTTGTGTAAGCTACCCAGTTTGTGGTACTTTGTTACAGCAGCCCTAAGAAACTAATACATATAGTTTTAACAACAGTTTTCCAGGTGGTACAATTAGTTTCAGATACATAGAGGGGTTTTTACAATAAAACAAAACAAAGCCCAACCAGACCAATTGCAACCTTAACAGAATGTCTTTTTATTGTAGACAGGCTTTCTTTGCAGTAGTCTTTGAAGATCTAAAGTGAAGTGTTCAGCATGAAGGATAAAAAGGCATGTGTGACAAGCAACTTGTCACCAAGTCAGTTCCCTCAGAACTAATCTTCAAAACGAAAACTCCACTGTCTATCCTCAGTGTTCTTGGAAGGCATGGTGGATCTAGGCAATGCGGCCTTACACAGACTAGATCCACACTCCTCCAAAGGCACTTACATCCACTTCTTTCTTGACCTGCTGCAGTCTCTATAAACTAACTTTGACTAGTTCTGTCAGAAGAGACAGGAAAGGAAATAGCTAGATTCTTAGAGGTCTCTCAATGGCTGGGGCTTTCCACTGCTCTTCAGCACTATTCTCAGATCCATCCCACACTGCCTTATTTGGATGGGGATTCCCTGAATCCCCTTTGAAACTGGAGAAGTCCCCCAGAGCCACGGGGGAAGTGGGCACTGGCCTGCACAGGCTGAGAACTAATTAGTGACTTCCGCCTGCCTCCCTGCTTAGACCACTAATACAGGCTTTGCACAGCATAGAAATTAAGGATCTAAGGCTCAGGCTCAGGCCTCTAAGGATCAGGGGGGTAAGCTGCCTAGATTCAAATCTTGTCTCTGCTACTTACCGGCTGTAAGAAAAAACGTGGAACATGATTGGTTTGTGACTCTAATTCCTCACCCATTAAATAGGAATAATTCTAGAACCTATTTTTAGGTATGTTATGAAGTTTAAATGCTTTATTACATATAAAGAGTGTAAACTAATACCTGCAACATTGTAGGTACCTAATAAATGTAAGTAATTATAATTGTGCCATAACCTTTATGAAATCTCCATAACATTGAGAAATTATCGTCTGAAGAAAATATTTAGAAACTACATCCTTATGAGAAAGTTATATATATATGATAAAATATATAACTATAATATCTATATATACTTGGGAAAGACACTTCATCTTACTGAGTTCCAGTTTTTAACCTATAAACACAAGATTCTGCACATACACTGCCAAGAATAGTGTGTCTGCACACACATAAGCTAAATCCCTCCAGTTATTTAAAAATAATTGCCTCTATACATCTAAAAACTTCAAAATCCAGCCCTCATAATCAAGAAAGGTAATTGGTGTGTGGGAGTATTTTATTTCTTTTTAAATGGGTAAATTTTTAAAGAGAGAATATTCTTACAGTAGAGCATACTGAATCAAAGAACATAGTCATATAAAACAATGATAATCATTTCCTGAATTTCTTCTAAAATAATTTTGACTCATGTTTATGTGTCTTCAGATCCTACACTATGTCATCATTCTACTCTTAGGGAAACCGTTAGAATATGACTAATTCATCACAATTGGTACCTATTAAAAGATTAAGAACCAACTGAGATGAATTCAGAAAAAAAAGAGGCATCACTGAAAGACATGTTTTTATGAGTGGCCCATAAGGTAGAGGGAAAAAAACAAAATGTAAAAAAACAAACCAAGTAGCATAAGTTTACAGGAAATATGGGGCTAGAGGAACAAGTACCACAGGAATGAAGTAAACAGACAAATGCAGAATGTGGGACATTAAGACATTATGGACCTGGTTTCTTCCATAAATCAATGGCATAGAAAATAAAAAACATTAAAAAGAACTTAGGAGACATAGCAATCAAATGCACTGGGAGGAACTAGTGTGGATCTTGATTGAAACAAAACAATACAAAAAACAGTTGTAAAAACACATTTTTAGACAATTGAGAGTTTGAATATGGACTAGGTTTTATACAATTCCAAGTTATTGTTAATTTTGTTAGTGTGATAATGGCTTTGATGTCGTATAAGAGGTGCAGCGTGAAGTAAGGAGGGGTGAAATAAGCTGATGTCTGGGGTTTGCTTTAAATACTTCAGCAAAGGAAAGAAAAAAAATATGATATACATGTGGCAAAATCTTGGTATAGTTGTCCCTCAGTATCCATAGGGGGTTGGTTCTAGGACCCCTCAGATACCAAAATCCGTGGATGCTCAAAAACCTTATATAAAATGGCATAATATTTGCATATAACCTACGTACATCCTCCCATATCCTTTAAATCATCTCTAAATTACTTATAATACCTAATACAATGTAAATGCTATGTAAATAGTTGTGAATACAATGTAAATATGTAAATAGCTGTCCATACTTGGCAAATTTCAAGTTTTGCTTTTTGGAACTTTCTGGAATTTAAAATATATATATTTTTTCAAACCAAGGATACAGAACCTGCAGATATGGAGGGTCAATTGTAATTATTAAATTTGAGCAGTGGTTATATGGGGACTTATTTTACTATTTTTTCTTCTTTGTATATTTAGATTTTTCATAATGTATTAGTCTGCTAGGGCTGCCATAACAAAAAAATCACAGACAGGGTCGCTTAAACAACAGAAATTTATTTTCTCACTGTTCTGGAGGCTGGCAATCTAAGATCAAGGTGTCAACAGGATGGTTTTCTGGTGAGGATCTCTTCCTGGCTTGCAGATGGTTGCTTCTTCCCTTCCCTGTGTCATCACATGGCCTTTTCTCTGTGCATGTGCATCTCTGGTGTCTCTTCCTCTTCTTATAAGGACACCAGCCATATTGGGTTATGGCCATATGGGTTAACCCATATTGGGTTACACCAGCCATCCTTATTACTTCATTTTACTTTAATTACTTCTTTAAAGGCCCTATCTCCAAATACAGTCATTTTGAGGGTTAAGGCCTTGCAAAATATATAGTTTTAAAATATTACTAGTTTTTTTCTAGTAGGTAAAAATATAACTGCATGTAATTTTAGCCTATTAAAATGTAAAGGTAGAGGTTGAGTTTTACATCTTGTCCTTGCCATAAATAACATTTTTACAGAGTGAATAATAATAATATTAAGTATCTAAATAGTACTATTTAAATTTCCTTTACAGATTTTTTTCTCTTAACATTGTCACATATTGTAATTCAAGACAAGGTAAGACAGGTATCATAAGAATATACATGCTAAGCATATTCCCAGCACACTTATGATAAAATTTGGGAAGTAGGATATGGGAGAAAAGGGACAGAAAAAAAAACCCAAAAAGGCACTAAGTTTTCAAGTTGGGTGTCTAGGAGAATGGCGGAGCTGGTGGGATTATGAAAACTGAAATATGAAGCTAGTTATAGTGACAAGATACTGAGTTCAGGCTGGAATATTGAGTTAATAGGGCAGGTAGGAAGCCCAGGGGAAAATGACTCACGATCTCTCAGGGCTAGAGATTCACAATTTGTGTGCCTGCAAGTGATTCAGGATAAGCTTATTAAGGACATGAGTGGAAAGGAGAATGAGAGAAGACGGAAGAGGGAGAAGGTTTGAAGCTGGAACACTGAAGAACCACCCACATTTAGGGAAGGGGAAGAGGAAAGTATGGAGATAAAAAGCGTTTGAGTGTTGGAAGAACCAGGAGATACAGAATCACAGAAGCTAAGTGAGGAATTGTTTGCTGCCAGAGCTGACATTATTTCCTCAATTCAGAGATAATAGCTTTGAATGGACAGATAATTTCATGTAGGATTTCCTTTAGCTTCTTGATAATTGCTTTGCCTCTGCTTAGAGATGTTAGATATTTCCTTGAGGCTCTTTCCAACCCTTTCTCCCTCTCCCCAGCATGTGTACAGGTAGAAAATATTGAAAGACTATATAAAATGTAGGTATGTGAAATCTACATAATTTTGGATTATTGATGTATGACATGGGATGCCCAGGAATCTGGCTTGTTTTGAAGTGTTCAAACTGATGGATTACCAAAGGAACTTCTAATTAGGGTAATATCAGGTAGATGTCATGTAGCCAATTTTTAAAAATCCATTAATTTTCCTTTAAAAAAAGAAAAAGCCCTGGGAGGAGAGTGCGAAGGAGGGGCAGGTCAACCTGTTAAATGGTTCAGAGAAGTCAACGATGCTGAAGACTGAGCCCAGTGTATCAGCAATTAGGACATGACTATTGATTGCGAAGGAAGGAGGTAAACTAGAATGGTTGGGAAGCCCAGATTCCAAAGGGGTGGATTCTAAGATGCTCTGCAGAGAGTAAGGGCCAGAATTTGAGGCAATGGTGATAGATACTCACTGACAAAGTTTGATGGTAAAGGAACATTAGCTATAGGTAAATAGTTGGAGGGAATGGCAGAGCTGTTGGACAATTTTATATTAATATTAATAATTTTTTATTTAAAGAATAATAGAGGCCTTGGCTTGAAGGTAGAAACCCAAGAGCCAACAAAGGGGAGGACTTTGAAAACACAAATAAGAGGTGACAATTGATAGAGTCTAATCCTGGAGCAGTTGGGGGTTTGAGGTTTAAGGCACAAGGATTAGCTTTTGCTGGGAGGAGCAGTTTCTCAGAGAGGAGAAGGAAGAAAGATAGATAATGGGAAGATGAAAAAATATTTGTGGAAACTCCAGGGGGAAGGAAGTACTTCTACTTGAAGTAGAAGGTAGCTCCATCCGTTGAGAGTGAGGAGAGGCATCAGCTGAGGTCTTGGATGGAAAAGGTTTAGAATTGTGGAGATAGGACATGCAATGGAGAGAGGATGAAAAGGATACTAAAAAGTGGTAAATGCTCTTCTGAGATTATATGAATTCACAGTGGATCCAATTAACGTATTCCTCTGGTGTTCCAGCAACACGAAACAATTTGGGAAAGTAACAATAAAAGTGGATGGGGGGAGATTCCTGACCCCGAATGGAGGGAGGTCTAGGGAATGAAGAGTTTCGTGGTGGTAAGGAAATACGTGCATTAGAAAAAAAAAAAAAAAAAAACTGACCTATACTGGGTAGGGAGATAAGGGAAGTCAGAATGGAGGTAATGGACTGAGAAAATAGGAAGGAGTTCTAGGGATTAAAGGTCATAGAGACATTTTTTTAAAATAGGAAGCAAGACAAACCAGGGCAGAACAAGAGGCTGCGGTGTGAGATGAGAATTCTATAACCTTGGAGTAATGTATTCACTAAGTCAGTCCCTTACATGGGTAACTAATGAGTTCCCGGAAATGTGTTCAAAAGGCAAATGTATAAGGAAAGAAAACCCATAAACGTTATAAATGGTTCTCATTACTACAACAAAGAAATGATTGCAAAATTCCTCATTACGGTTTCTGCCAGCTCTGGCTCCTTCAGGCTTGAGCCGACTGGGGAGCAAGTAAGAGTTATAGCCTCCCTGCCCCCGCTCTTGAACCCCAAGCAGGAAGATAGACGGTGGCTGGCATCAAGCCACCCCTGACCCAGGCACCTAGAGAGATTAAACCTGGCTTCCAGGGTCAGGCCAGGCTGTCTAGTTGGAACAGGGGAGGGGACAGGAATTGAAGCTGTCGTTAAGGGGTAGAGGCTGTCTGCCAGAACCATCATGAACTACCCCACCACCCACTGGGTGGTCTAGACTCTGGGACATGACCCCCCCCCCCAGCCTCCTTCCAGATGCCATCTGTGGGGCAGCAGAGGTTGAAGAACACTGTCATTCGGTCTGGAGCACTGGGTATTGGGGCCATAAGCCACCAGCACTACTCAGGCTCCCCTAGGAGCCTGACCTGTTGGTGAGCAGCTGAGAGCAGCACGCATCACTCGGCAGCTCGTGTCATCTCTCAGCAGATGATGACCCAGATGGAATTTGGTGTATGAAAGGTAGCTGGGCTATGGGGGTGGGTATTCATGTAGAGTGTACAACTGTGCAGTCTGTTCACAACTAAGATGCTGCATTTGCAAGTTGAGGTCCGCTGGATGTGCCAGTGAAATTTGGATATGAGGGTTGTCCTAACTAGATATGTAACTAAGGAGAACTGTATTCTCAATCTGGGATTGGGAAATGAATTTGCTTTATTTTATTTTTATATATATCTGGTAGATCAAGCTTGTTATTTATGTTTTTCAGGCTTCCTATATCCTTACTATTTTTGTCTGCTTAACCCAACAGTAATGTAGAGAGATTCTGTTGAAATCTCCTGCTATAGTAGTTTTGGTTCTTAAACTGGCCCCTGTCCACAGAGGGCAAGGACAGACCTAAGAGGCAGACCACTCCAGATAGGTAGGTGGCAGGTTTAATAAGCCAGGGAACTTACATATGAGGCTTGTCTTGGGCAGCTAAAAGGTGAGTAGAACTCTGCACCTACAAATCTTAAAAGTTTACATAGAGGCCTTAACTGGGTTCAGTCACGTACACAGTCCAGATGGTCTCAGCAACACCTTTCTCTCTCAAGGCTATGTCCTTGAACATGGCTTGCACTGTGGGAAGGGTGGGTAGAGCGAATATTTCAAGGACGGGGGTGTGGTGGGGGGTTAAGGACCTCTGATTGCCCAGGTCCAGATCTCGAGTCTACCAGTGGTCACGTCCTCTTGATGACCTCCTACAACAAGCAGTGGATTTGTCGACTTTTCCTTGCATTTCCACCATTTTTTGCATTTTATATTTTGATGTAATTTTAATAGAGTTGTTCCATAGCTTTGCTGCAACAAAATAGTTATAATACTTCAGGATATACTGTCTTATAACCTTACTCTTGAAATCTGTGAGTAGGGACAAGTATCCTTTTTAATCATTGTATTTATTTATTTTTTTTATTGGTAATACATTTGTTTTTTGGTCTTGTTAGAGAATTATACCATAAGTGATTTGCTATTCATCTATTAAAAATACAGAAGGATAATTGAAAAAATTATATTTCAATTGCTGAGCATCAAAGCTGATCTTGTGCTCAATGAAAAAATGCAGAGTGGAAGTTATTTTGTCTCAATATGCTTAACTTTATTCATTCATGAGCTATATGTATACATTGTGATAAAAAAAATACAAGGCTAAAAATACTAAATATTTATTGAATGAAAGTTGAATGAGTAAAGTCAATTCTGTGTTCTTGTTTTTTATAAGAGGTGACTCAGATTGCAGTTTGGCCAAAATATTCATTCATTTAACAGATGTTTTTTGTGGTTTTGTTTTTGACCTTTCGATCCCCTTCACCCATTTCTTTAAACTTTGCTTTAAATTTAGGCTCAAGAACCTCACATCTTCTGCAGGTCATTTAAGAAAGCACCTAGAGTTCCTTTCCCCCTCCTTTTCTACTCTCCAGCCTGCCGTATCTACATCAGATGGTCTAACGTGCTCTACTTGGAAGTGCTTAACTGCATGGGCTAAAGAGCATGGACTCTGAGTCAGCTTGCCTGGGTAAACATTAAAATGTTAACTGTGATTCCCTTCATTAGAGCCACCATTTCATCCCCTCCTCAGAATTTCTGAAAAATCACCTATTCCTTGAAAGTTGCATGCATGCCCCCTCTCTCACTTCCTTTATTGAATTTGTTTTTGAAAGTCTTTGAAAGTTCACTTCCTGCATGAATGCTTCCCTGCCTGAGGGAGAGGTAGTGAACTTGCCTTTTTTTATCTAAACCTGTACCTCCCATCCCCCAACCCATCCAAAGCCACAAGGTGACTAACTAGTTGTGGGGGGGAGGCACCAACAGATTGCTTAGAGGCAGGTATTTTATTTTCTGTCTCAACAAAATATTCCTTTGTGTGTTTTTTTACACAAATACAATAAAAACAAAACTATGGCCTCGATCTCACAATTTACAGGATTTAACGTCCTTTTGAATTTTTTTTTCATATTTCTTAGATATAAAACCTTTTCCCTCTGAGAAACAGGCAAGAAAAAGGATGTCCCTCCTCATTCTTCCCCCACTCTTGCTTATGGTCCTTTTATTCTTTATTCTTTACTTTTTCCTTTTGCTCCCTTTTAACAATTTGATTTGCACATTTTGTTGGCCAATAGTGACTCAAGAGTGGGGACAGCGAGAAAAAATAGAGGGGGAAGAAAAACCTCTTTGCTGTGGTGTCATTTTACAAGAATCACACCCATTGACTTAATAGGCACCACCAACTACCACTTCATTAATTCTTTTATGAATTCATTCATTCAACAAATATACTGTTATGTGCCTGGCACTACACTAGGCACTTTTTCTTGTTCTACAAAAACAAGTTGTGGGTCTAAGCTTTATGTTTTGTTCTTCTGCTATAGAAACTTAAGAAAATAACTACTAGAATTCATATCTTCTTTTCTCCCACTTTGCAAGACATGTGACTTTGTGTATTTTTGTTAGTTTCTTCTCTTCTCACTGAAGTGTAGGAAAAAGAGCCAAGGTTTAGAATTCAAACAAAACTGGGTTCAAATCCCGGCTATCTGTGTGAAAAGAGACACATTTACACAGCTTTGAGATTTCATCTGTTTATGGAGGGTAACGACAACTAGAGCAAAGAGATGTGGAGATTCAATGAGATTCAAAAGTATGTAATTTTTTATACTCTAAGTGCCTTATACAAGGAGACTTCCTTTCATTATGCTATTGTTTGTCTTAGTTTATAAGCCCTTTGGGGATAGTTTATAAACCCATTAATCTGAATTGCAGTAGTATTAATAATCGATAGAAAAAGTAAACACATAATGCTAGCCGAGCAAGCAAATGTGTAACCTGAACACATTTAAGCAAAGCCATTTATTGATTTTGCAGCAGGGTACTTCACATGCAGGCCGTGTAATTTCAAGGGCAATCCATTTGCTGCTGTACTTAGCTGGGGAAATTCTGCAATGAAAATTCAGAAATACAGGTATTTCTGAGGCACTTCGTTCCCTCATGGGGGGAATTTCTTCTTTTCTTGCTCAAACAGTAAAGTTATAGTGATATATTTACACATCAACATTCGTGAGGTGGAATTGTGGAAAAACCGAGTAGTTGCAATGTGACAGAATTGGGTTGTGTGTGACCATGGGCCACGAGCAAGTTACGTGGCTTCTCTGCGCCTGAGATTTTTGAGCTGTAAAATTGGCGTAACGTTTGTGCATGAATTAACGTGTACTTAAAACATCTGTCACATAATTGACAATCAGTGTCATTTCCTCCCCTCTCAGGTCCACCTGACCGGTTACAGGGAAATCATCCCGATAAACAACACCTGTTGAGTGTGCCAGGCCCCATTCCAGACGTTTCTCGCCGTTCGCCTCATTTAATTCTCGCAACAACCTGACGGAGAGCATTTGACACGTAAAGCTAATGAGGCTTCAGCAGCAGGCCCCCTTACTTACACGAGTCCCCCCCGAAGTCCTGCATCTAATTTTCTATCTTCCCTTGAAGAACACCCCTCCCCCCATTGTTTACGCTTCAGGCCCCACAAAATCTCAATTCGTCCCGGATGGGTACTATTCTTTTCCTAATTTTGCAAAGACGGGTGAAGTAAATTGCGTAAGATAACACACTTGTTAAGCAGTGGAGCAAGATTTGAACCGAAGCAGCCTGACCCCAGAGCCCGAACTCTTGGCCACTGGAGGTGATGCCAACGGTGTCGCTGGGAGAGAGGCAGAGCGACCAACGCCGGGGCGGAAAACCAGCGCACGAGTCCCCCGGAGCAGCTACGGCGGGCAGGCTGGGGTCGGAGGGGATCACCCCGCCGAGGCTCCCCGCCCCTTCCTCCCCTTCCCCTTCTCCTTTTCCGCGCCGCCGAGCCGGAGCCGGAGCCGCGCCGCTCGCCCCGCGGCCGCCCGGCCCGGCCCGCTTCCCTCCGACTGCCGGCGCCAGGCCGCGGGGTCCGGCTCTGGAACTTCGCAGGGAAGAGAAACTTGGCAGCGCGTCGGGAGGACGAGAAAGTGAGGCGCGGGGCGGGGCGGGGCGGCCGCCGGAGCCGGGCGCGGGGGGCGCGGCGCTCAGGTGGGCGCGAGGGGCCGGGTGGGCGCGCGGGCGGCCGCGGGGCGGCAGGTGCCCCGCGCAGGGCCGCCGCGGGGTGCAGGCCGCCCGGCGAGGCCGCGCGGGCGTGCTGCGGGGCGGCCGGGCCGCGGGCGGCCGCCTTTGCGCGGCTCCGGGCGTGCTTCCCCTTTCTCTCCAGCCCGCGGCGGCTCGCTCCTGCGCGGGGCGGGGCGGGTGACGGTGACGCGGGAGCGGAGGCGCTGCCACCTCCCGCTCGCCCAGCCGTCTCCCGCGGGGGGCGTGTTTTGCCTGATCCAAGTTCAGGGCGCACAGAGGCTGAGGGGCGGAGGGGGCGGGAGGTCTGCGTTACCGCAGGGTAATCATTTCTGAACCACCCCAAACGTGAGAATCTCAAGTTCAAGCGTAGCCCGTCCCCAGAGAGACTGAGTTGATGGGAAGAAAATGACAGAGTGGAGGCGAGGGAAGTCCCCACAGACTTCGGGAGAAAAGGGACCGGGGGCCGTGGCACCCCGGGGACCCTAGGCGACGCACAGAGCAGAATGACGGGGGCGGGGTGTCCTTGTTGGGTGGCGGTAGTCGCGGTAGCGTTTGCAGGTGCGCAGCTGTGTTGTTTGGGTATCAGCGAAGGCGCCCGTGCGTGCGTGCGTGCGTGTGTGCGTGCGTGTGTGCGTGCGTGTGTGTGTATGTGTGTGTCTTGGTGGGGGAGGGTTGCAGAGAGAAAACGACCCCCGGTGCTAGTTTCGTTTACCAAGTGTGAGGAGGTCCACAGGAGCCCCTTGTTTTATTGAGAAAAATGAGTCAAGTGACAACTATTGCAGCTACCTCAGTATCGTAGTATTGAGCATCTTTGAAAGAAAGAAGAAATGACTCCGAAGTGTTCATGGAGTACCTAATGACACACAAGATTTATGTTGTCTGGTGCGGGGCTGCCTAACCTGAGGCACCTCTCATAAGCACCTGGAGAGTTTTTCAAATTAGCCCTATTGGGCCCACCCCAAAGGTCCTGAATCACAGGTGGTGGGGCTGAAACCCTGACCTGGGCATTTTTGTAAAAGTTTCCCTGGGGATTTTGCTGGGGTTGCCTGGTTAGGAAGCAGGAGGTAGAAGAACTGGATTCTACTGCATGGCATTGAGCAAATTTTAAGCACAGTGTTTCCTCATCTGTAAAGTGGCCCCTAAGAATGTGTTCTAAAGGTAAGATAGTATGGGATGTGTAGTAGTGTGCTGAAAAGGGAGAAATCGGAATAATGATACAAAATTCTGGTGCAGTGGCAACAAAGGATGCGTGCATTTGTTCTGCAAGTGATGTGTAGACTAAGCGGGAGGGGAGAGGAAGAATCACCATGCCTGGAAAGGAAAGGAGGGGGTTTGTTTTCAGGTGATCAGATCTGTAACAGTGTTGGTGTAAACTGTAACTCAGAAAATCAGTATCATCCAGATGAAAAGCAGACAAGCTCCAGCCTGCCCCATCTGCAGATGATGGTTTGAAAAATGCACCGTGTATATTTCCTCTTCTCAAAAACCAAAGGCTTTATATTATTTTCATTTAGGCAAATCAAGAGCCAGTAATCACCAATGTGTCCTGCCTTGTGATAACCCCAGTCTGTCTGAGGTTGCATGTTTTTCTACTGCATGTGAGTTTTTGTTCCATTATTCAACAAATTTGTGCTGAGGACCTTGATGTAAGCATGCTCAAAATACAAAGATGAGTAAAATGCTGTTTTTTGCCCTAGCCATGTCTGTCTAGTGGAGGCGACTGACGTGAAAATGCCAGTCATAACCTGGTTATGATGATAATACAGGTAGAGAATGAACAAAGTGCCATGTGACCCAGAGAAAATAGAAGCTCCATCAGCTTTGGGGGAAGGGCATCAATAAGAGGCAACACTGGAATGGGAAAATAGCGCCCTTCTGCAAAAGCTTTGAGAATTTAGGGTTCTGTGTATAGTCAAATCTGTGTTCTTACTTTTCAATCTGATGAAATTCTCGTGTAATCATATGCTGACAGTCTAAAGTAGAAATGACTTCTGGTTTCATGATGACTCTTTAAAAAATTTACTAGGCTTTCTGTCATTTTACCTTTGTAAAAGTCTCAGTTATGTCTAAAGTTAATCCAAGAAAGAGGTTGTTAAGCAAACAAAAAGAAAAAATGTAAATGTCCTACATTCTTTTTTTTTTCCTACATTCTTTCTAAATATTTAGTTCCACTTAATAATATTTAGGTAAGTTCTTTTAATTACATGCACTTTTAAAGGTTATACTTTTTTTGGGTGGTTCTCATAGTGTTAATTAGGAAAGCTTAAAATGATTTAATAGAGGAGAGGGACATAAAAGGAAAACTGTAAGAGGAATAAAAAGGGAATAACTAGAAGAAAGAGTTCAGGAGGAGAAAGGAGTTTGCCAAAATTGGTGGAAGAAAGGGGCAGAAGTAAGCACTTACTGGGAAAAGAGTCAAAAAGAAATGGGTGAATCAAATATGGCTGCCAGCTTCTTTGGGGATCTGTTGTCTTACATTTTGATTGAACATGTTTATAGACTCTTAGTTTTCAATGTTATTTCAAAAACAGAGAGAGGCAGTATAATGTGGCAGTTAAGGCATAGGCTAAAGAGCCCCGAGTTTGAATAATTTACTAGCTAGTGACCTTGGGCAAGGGCCTTAACTAGCTGTGTCTGCTCATTTGTAAAATGAAGATGTTAATGTGAGCTCCAGGAGGCTTGTGAGGATTAACAGCTATGATGCTGTAAATCTGGACACCTGGCTGTGATAAAGCCTCAATCAGGAGTGGCCTCTGCTCTTGTTTTTCTTCTCTAACCTTACTGGATCCTAGTGGAAGCACTGGTAAACTGGGCAGATAGCACTGTTCTTCTTTCCAGCTGAAGACACTGGAATTGGGAGAGGCTGACTTGCTAAACTTTAGCAGCTAAAGTCGTATAAGCTAATGGGTAGATGAACTGAAGTGAGAAGCTATGTCTTCTGCAATTTAGTCCTGTGCCTTTGTCCTGCTTCATGCTGTTGCTGATTCGGCTGTGGCTGAGGTTTCCTCTCCCTGGAGTTTAAAGGCGCAGAGTCTGTAATCATGGGCATCTGTTGCCACTGTCCACACACACTGTCACCCGGTGACATTCCACTTATTGTTGATCTCTGCATAAATTACGTTTTTCTTTGAGGTTTATAGGTGGGAGTCAGTTCCTACAGGGGGTAGGGGAAGACAGTGGGAAAGCCATAAGGAAGTCACACATGGAAGAGCTTTCAAAGGGGGAACCCCTCTCTCCAACTTCCAGTAATGTGTTGTAATATTACTAGAAAAAATAGTCAGCTTTATTGCTCAGCGACTTAACTGCTTTCATCTGCAGCTGGTGGTTCTGGTGCAGAAATAATATTTCCTAGCATATCCCCTTTCACATACATGTGTCTGGTCCCTGAAGAGGCGGGGTGGGGGGGGGGGAAGGGATCATGGCTCTGTACAGAGAGCTCATAGATGTGGGTCAGATTTTAATTAGGATGTTAATTGGTAATTTGCAGTGGAAAAGTATGACCAAGAATCTCTTTATTGTACAAAGATACAGAAATGCATAAAGGAAGAACGTTTTTGAGTAGCCCCTCATCGTTGGTTCATTTTTTTCTCATGAAGAAGTGTACTTAATCTTCATAGATGACCTTTCTACTTTCAGGTGCAGATGGCCCCCAATTTCATATCTTTCAATTCATCATTTTTGACCTTCTCAATCAAGCAATTAAAAATGTATGTGCCCAGGATAGTGTTGGATGCTATAGGTGATACTGGAAGGTAGAAAGTCAGCACTTAGCCTAGGGTGCAATTAATATAAATGCTAAATAGGTGTGGCTCTGTCTCCTGAAAAGAAGAGATCAGAGGGCTCTCAAAGAGTTTGAGAAAGCTTCCTGGAGGGGGAGAAGGGATGTGTCCTTGCTGCAGGGTGAGAATGGCCTTTCAAATCCCCATCACCTGGGGATGCAGGAACAGTGGGTGGCATTAGGGATAGAGAGATGAAAGAGTAAAGGTACAAATAACTGAGACCTCGAGGCTGATGCCCCAGAACCACCCCAGGTATCCCAAAAGACTAAAGCACATTTACTTGCTGGGAAGCCTTCAGGATGGAAGAATATTAGTGGCAAGACAGAGCTTCCTCTGACGGGCTCCCGGAAATTCACAAGACATGAGAGAAGATTTCTTGAGTGGCTATGATAGGCAGTATCTATTTGTTGAATACATTTGCTAAATGTATCAAAAATATCTAGGAAAGTCAGGGTTAGAATTAGGGCTAGGGGTGTGAACAGTTTTATCAAAGTATAAGTGATTCTTCTCTATTATTGGGAACAGGGGTTAGAGATGAGGAAGTCACAGGCTCTCTGGGAAAGGGAACTGGAGGGGAGGTATCGGGAGATGACTTTGATTGGGACCTTCATTATTAGACACAAAGGCTCTTGAGTCTTGCCCAGATGTTGGATGCACCTTAGCAAGACCTGTGGGTTTGGGTCGCACTAAGTTAACTCATAAGAATCTAACACATCCCATTTTCAGATTATTAAGTTATATCTGAAAGATGAAAGTGCCTAGCAGACCCATTTACTTTTTCTCAGCCAGGTTTAGGCATTTTCCTCACGGCAGGGGAAACCAGTTAAAGGCTGGAGGGCTACTTGCTGAGAAAAGAGAACAAGAGAGTTGACTGATTCACAAAGCCATGGAAGCCTATGATATGCCCTTCACCTGTTCATGAACAAGGACTTCCTTGCTGGCAGGCCGGCCGGCCAGCCTCCCCCTTGCACATGATTGCACGTGGTAGAGACGCCTCGCCGGATGAAATGCTCTTCTTCAAGTCTCCTTTCCTAGACTCCCAGATATCACCACCAGCCTTTACTTATATTTGTCAACCACATGTCAGATGTTTATGATTTTGATTTATTTAGTTATGATCATCTCGCCCAAATTGGAGGTCATTTCTCTTTGGAGAAAGTCTAGTACTTTTGAGTACTATTTTGGCAACTACACCAATTTTAGCTTCAGTAGAGGTGTGTGAACTTGGAGTCACTCTTATCAGAGATAATCAAGTATTGGATCGGCCTCAACTTGGATCAACATCTGGCTGAAGGTGCAACTGCAATAATAATAGGTTCCTCAAGCATCAATTTGTGTGAGTCCACGAACCTGAGGACTTTGAGCTGAGGAAAAGAGAAGAAGCATCTAGAGGTAAGAGAGATGGAGGGGAGTGGTGTGTGGGGGAGATGGGATAGGATGGTATTTGGCAGCTGCCCGCCCCTAACAACCCCTTACCCCAGGAGCACAATTACCTAGCCTGGGCTTTTGGGGAGAGGGGCTAAAAGCATGAGCTGATAAGACTAATTTTTGTGGGGTTTTTTTGGAGGAGGATCAAAGGGAATATAGTGTCTTCAGCAGTTTGAAGGTTTGGAATTTTGGGGGTGTGTTGGGAGGTGGCACCTGAGGCACGGAAGGGTACGGTTCTCTGGGCAGCATGCCTGAGCAACTGGTGCTGGGGCATGCCCTCCTCCTGCCATGGATGAAATAGTCCTTGGCCAGGCATACATGTGGGGTGCATTTGTGATCAGAAAAAAATGGCTTTTAATATACGTATCATCCAATACAGAAGAAGGTATTTATAAATAGTTCATTCATGTTTGGGGAAAATAAGAGCATGAAGTTTTTAGCCACCAGATAAATAGAACACTTTCCATTATTATCAATTTACAGTGTTTTCACACACGTCATTTACCCTGTCTTATATAGGTGTTGACATTGCTTAATAAAGGTGAATGTGTCAAAATATATAAAGTAGTGGTTCTCAAACTTGTTCTCTGGAACTGTAGATTCCTCAGGAGTGCTCAAAGGTGGGTGTGGATTGGGAGAAGAGATGAGGGAAAAGTAAAGCAAATAGTCTTTTACCTTGTTGCTCCTTCAACTCATCTGTTGAATTTTTATCTGTTTTCTATGTTGAGCTTCTGATATGATATCGTTATGAAAAAGGGTGTATGTTTTCAAAAGTAAGAGCGCCACTATTACGTGAGCTTTCAAAGGTTAAATTTTATCCCGAATTATAGGGCTGCCCTGTATTTGGAAAGTAAATCTCCCTGTGAATATCGTACTCGAGTCAGGACGTTGGCTGTGTAATTGTTTGTGGGGATCAGAGTCTCTCTCCCAGGCCTGATTATCATTAATAATAGAAATGTACCTTTGGCTTTCCTAACGCCACCTTGACTTATGATTTATCTCTCTGACAGTTGTGGCTCCCAATCTGGAGATGAGCACAGCCACATTTCCCATTTTTGAGCCTCAAGACTTTGCTAAGGATGAATGTAGGGCAGGGTTCTGGGCAGAGGGGAGATGAACCAACAGGAGGGTTGCTAATGGAAGAGAGTGGAGAATCCAGCTTGGAGCAGAGGAGAAAGAATTGCAGGCTTGGGGGTGGCTAGGGGTACTGAGATAGAGGCATCCAGGATGCTAAGAAGTGAGATTTGGAAACAAAGGCAATTGTGTTTAAACCATATATATATTTTAAGAAAACCCTCATCTATATAATACAATTCCTCACGTTAAAGAATGCCGAGGCAGCACGGTTTTGTACAGCAAGCACAGCAAGAGACCGTGGGTTGCGGTTCTGGTGCTGCCTCTGTTCTTGGCTTTGTGACCTTTGAGTCTGCTTCCTTATATATAAAATGAAAGTGTTAAACTAAGCGCTCAGCAAGCTTCCTTCTCTGCTGAACAACCTGTGCTTTAGGGCAAGTGTTTTCATGAATATCTATGGATGTGCCTCTCGGTGCACATTTCTCATATTTCACGTTTCTCATATAAACACAAATTAGATATTTCTTTTTCAATCTATGTGGTACCACCATCTGTTCAGGATGTTTTTCAATTGAAAGTTCCATTTTTTTGAGCTTTAACAAGATTTGGGTGGAATCTTTCATTATGAAATATGAAACATGTATTTGGAACATCTTTCATGTTGAAAAAGCACTGGGTTAATGCATTTTTCCCGTGTTTCATTTTGACACTAAGCTGTGTTAGATATAAAATAAAATGGCATTACAATAAAATTAAATGGCTTTAAAATTTGCATTATCAGTCATCTATTATTTAAATACTGTATTTCATTTACAAATTTTAAATTTGCCAGAAATATTTTGGTAAACTAGTATAGCTCACACATGAATACACACGCACACACATTTTATTTTTCCTTTTGTAAATATAAAAGAAGTTTGAAGGATATACACCAAACTTAATTGTGGCCACCTCTGGGGAATGGACTATTAGAAGGGCCAGTAAACTTGGAATTTCTACTTTAGGTGCTTTTGTATTGTTTGTTACAATGAACACATTAGTTTTTATAATTTCATTCATGTGATTTGTTATGGAATGAGCCTTTATGATAAAGTATCTTATTTTATTGGATTTATAGATACAATCACCATTTGACATAAGTAATTTAAGACCTAAAGTAAACTAGTATCATTTTGTTAGACCATGTAGAGAAATGAATACCTCTTCTTTGATGGATTTAGGAGTTGATGGTGTTCTTTTGGGTGTGTACTTGGACGGGGTTCATGTGTTAGATAATGTAAGCGAAGACTTTTCTCCAACCCTTACAAGGCTTGAGCCCAGAGATGAAAAATAAGTTTCATCATACTTGATTGTGGCTAGAGTGATGTGTTGAGAAAGATTCTGAGATCATATCTAAGTTCCAATAACTGGCCTGACATGGGTACTAGAGGATGAAGAAAATGGCTAATCATTTGCCATTTTTGGCCGTCCCTGAAGTCAGGACTTTTAGATGATAAGTTTCTTTATGAAGGTAAACATTTCTTTTTGTCCAAATCTCTTAAGGACTCTAGTATATAGGTTATACTTAATCAGATAATATTTTATGTCGTTAGTGGACAGTTTCATGATAAATCATGTTAAGATTGCAAGGACTGGCATCTTTTGTATTCCTCATAGAAGCTGGCATGATACTGTACTTAAAAGAACTCAAGAACTAATGACTAATGAAATAAATGACTGATTTGTTTGGGCAATGTGAGGTTATCGATAATAAGGATAATCCAATCTGATTGAGCATCAATTAAAATAAATAATTTCATCCTCCTTTATAGAAATATTTACCAGATTGATGTTAAGTTGAAAAAGTGAGCACTGTGACTTATAATTTCTTTCTGTGACCCTCTTCAATCATCTCAATTTTTGACACCAAGAGAGAGTTAAATGGCTTACATGCATGAAGGTGGGTAGCTCAATTTTTACATTTGTGGTTTAAAAGGGCGCCAATGTTACGCATACACTGGATGTAGAGAGAGGGTTACACATACTGTTTACATTCATAAGGAGTAGCTGGTGGAGAAGGAAAAATACAGAAAGAAAGTCCTGTCCCCCCCAACCCACCCCCACCTTTTTTTCTAGGAAAAAAAGAGGAAAGCACTTAATCAATCACAGAGTAATGTGAAGCTGCCAGCGTACTGTTTCTCCACTTATTTCAGACTGAATTTAGAAACAAAATCCCGTATTTGGATGACATCCTGCTTACAACCATATGAACAAGATACTTACTCATCCATCCATTCATTTAACAATTTCTATTGAGCACCTACTACCTGGCCAAACACTGTTCTAGACTCTGGGAATAGAGTCGTGGGCACAAGACTGCGCCCCTGCCCCATGTTATTCATTACCGATGAGAAAATTAAAGCTCTCCAAAGTGTCTTGCCCAACATGGTAGAATTGGGACTCGATCCTCAGTTCAGTGTTCTAACCTCTACGCCACACTATCTCACGTAATTTTGGAGGACCCTGGTTGATGATCAGCAGGATGGTTCTGTCTGCCTTTTCTTTACTCTCCCCTTGTTTGTGGTCCACTCTTTTCCATCCTATGCAGAATTGTATGGATGCAGAGAGATTCGCTGTCTGTGAGAGTGTCCTAGGGCAAATCATATTCAGTTTCTGAAGAGTAACCTAAGATCATGCTATTAAAAATGATATGTGAGTAAAATAAAGAAATTGGAACAATATTTTTCCAAAATCTTGAGTTTTAATTTGGTAGAATGGAACCAGCATTTAAAAAAAAAAAAGAATTTTAAAAATCTTAGAGTGCATCAAAGCTAGTAAGGTAAATATTATGTAACACTTTTATTCCATGATTATATGTTTATATTAGGTTGCAACATGAAAATTTTTCTTTACTATTGGTCGTGGTCAAAAACATTTGAAACACATTGGTTTAAAGGGCATCAGGTAAGATAGTGTTTGTGACAAAAATAGAGGTGTATGATTATCCTTAGCTATCATTTGAGTGTGTGTGTTGTTTACCTAAAGCATTCATAGCAATAAAGTAGAATTTGTGTGATGAAAGTACTAGTAGAAGTTATCTGGCGTCTGAATATACGCCTGAACAGATTTTTTTTTCTTTAAACACACACTCGTTGCAGTTACTGGTTTCCCTGTGTCCTATACTTTTATTGCGGTTTCCTGTATTGAGTGGTTTCGTTATTTTTTGAAACATATTTGTTTTGTAATTTAATTGCATGGCATATAGAGAAACTTGGGGAAATAAAGTAACTAATTGAGGCAATGTCCTATACATTATCTGAGTATGATAAAGTCTACAGCTGATTATAATAGAGTTGTTAAATATTACATACTAATTTTAAAACTGATTTAATATTTTATTTTTCTCATTTAATT
Source organism: Balaenoptera musculus (assembly GCF_009873245.2). Classification (NCBI taxonomy): domain Eukaryota; kingdom Metazoa; phylum Chordata; class Mammalia; order Artiodactyla; family Balaenopteridae; genus Balaenoptera; species Balaenoptera musculus. Next base: position 21,411,972 of record NC_045796.1, read on the forward strand.
TCTAAATGTTAGTGGATTTTGCCTGAAGATATTTATATATTAAAAAAAAGAGTAACAGATACAGTTCCTTAAATTGGGGTTTTTCATAAATTATAGGAAAAATCACTAATTTGGAATTTGTGATAATTTGGGCAGGGATTGCACTGACTGATACTTTGGAAAGATAAGAGCTTGATGGTTAAAAGAAAACTGTGCAAATAGATTTTTAGAGTTTTAAATATGTGCCTAAATACATCTTTGGAAGCACATAAGGAAAAAAATCTACTTTTCTGTGTTGTAATTTATTTCAGAGATATGTGTAGAGTCTCAATTATTGAGATGACCAGGACAGAGGTGTATTTAAATATTATGTGCTTATTCTTTGTAAGGCATGAATTTATTCCCTAGAGTAAGCTTATAATCTAATTATGGAGACAGAAACATAGAAGAAAGGCTAACCTTAAAAGGGTGTAGAGATGTTTTTCTCTCCTCAGGCAGAGGACAGGAGAACAACATACAAAAGAAAATTTCCTTGAGAAGGGTCTGGGCAGGAAAGCTGACTGAGCTCTGGTTGCTGGTATCAAATACCTTCCAGTGGGATTGCATTATGGGCACGTTTACTGTACTTGAGTTCAACTAGTCAAGGTCAAGAGAAAGAAAGAGAAGAACTAACTAATAGCGCAGGAGGTACCTAGCATTTCACACAATGGGTTTATATTCTGGAATAGTATATCAAGGGGATGTGAATCTCTTCTTCCTTTAGATGGTCTTAATTCTGCTCAGCTCTTACCAGATACATAAATATTTTTAGTTCAGCACAACTGTACCCCACTTACTCTCAGCAAACAACCTGACATCCTACCTCATTTAAAAAAAAAAAAAAAAAAAGAAGAGGCTATAAATTGTGAACTGCTTCCTTCCCATTCATCCTTCCCCACCCCTGCTGTTTATTGTTCTCTTCTCCAGCCTCAGATGTATCTCTCTTAGTTAAGACCCGTCTTCTCTCCTCCAGGACTTTGCTCCCTCAGTTATACCCTCTCCTTCATAATCAAAGGCTGAACATACAGAGGATAACCTCAGAGGTTAAGCAGTATGCCCATGGTCACACATTTAGAAAGTACAAAACCGTATTCCAACCTGGCATACTTTGGCTCCAGAGCCAGGTTGGAATACGGTTTTGTACTTTCTAAATGTGTGACCATGGGCATATTGCTTAACCTCTTTGTGCTTCAATTTTTCCATTTGAAAAATGGGACTAGAAATAGTGCTTACCTTATAGTGCTGTGAGCACACCATGAGCTAAGGCAGGCTAAGGGGCTTGGAACAGTCTCTAGTACAAGCTCTCAGTGAATTGTTAGTTTCCACCATTCCTCTTCCTCCTCCTCCTACCACCGTTAACCTACTAATCTCTAAATCTCTATGGTTTTCACCCCTTAGCCCATGTTTGCTGAACCATTTCCTATTCTGGAAAAGAATAAAGCCAAACATTCTCTTGACCCCGGTCCCTTTTTAACTACTATATTCTCTTTCCTCTTCCTTCCCAAGTGTTTTACAGACTATTCAAGGTTAGCTGTCTCTACTTCTCCCTCTTCTATTAGATTTTATTTTCTTTGTAGAGATTGTTTTTTTTAATGGGATATTGACTAGATACAAAAATTATAAACCATTTTCTGTTTTGACTACTCTGAAACCCTATGTATTTAGTACTTTTAACTTGAGTTCCGTGTCCCTCCCTAAATCCTTCCCTCCCCATTTCTCTCTGAGTGTTTTACTTTCTTCATAGATTTACTTAATATTTGTGCATATTTATGAATACTTTTGTATATTGTTGAACTTTATAATTGGAATTATACAATATAAATTATCCTGAGGCTTCTTTTTTGAGCAAAACTATAATTTCATCTATTTTTATTGGCATAAAGAATGTCATATGCCAAAATTTATTCATTTTCCTGTTGATGGACATTTGGACCTTTTGCTCTTCTAAATGGGTTTGCTATGAACATTCTTGTATGTGTATCCTGGCATACATATACACAAGTTTTTCTAGGATTCATACCTAGGAATGGAATTTCTGGGACATTTAATATATACCCCTTTGTATCATTGAATATTACAAATTGTTGGTAAAGTGGTTATGCTATTTGATAAACCCATCACAAGTGTAAACATTCTTGTTAGACTTTTAAATTTGGGGATGTGAAATGGTATCTGACATCTGATTTGATTTGATTTCTATTTATTTATTGGCGCTGCACAGCTTGTGGGACCTTAATTCCCTGACCAGGAATTGACCTTGGGCCATGGCAGTGAAAGCACTGAGTCCTAATCACTGGACCACCAGGGAATTCCCAGCATCTGATATTTTAAATTATGTTATCAGATTACCGATGAAGTCAACCATCTTTTCATTTGTTTCTTGACCATTCTGTTTTATTTCTCAGTGAAATGCTTTGCCCAGTTTTCTTAACATTTACTGTTTTGCCCAGTTTTCTTTTGGATTGTTTATCTCATTTATTTATAATTCTGAGATAATAAGCCTATCTCCAAATTTGTGGTTTGTCTTTTCACTTTCTTTATGTCCTTTCCTCCTCCTCTAGCTGCTTTTGAAAAATTTTTGTCACTGATTTCCAGCAATTTGATTATGATGTGTCTTAATGTGGTTTTCTTTTTCTTTCTTTTTTTAAAAAAACAACTTAGATATAATTTATATGCCATACAATTCACTCATTTAAGGTGTACATTTTTCGACTTTCAGTATTTTCATAGGGTTGTGAATCTGTCACCATAATCAATTCTAAAACATTTCAATACCTAAAAAAGAAACCTCATACCCCTTAGTCATCACTTTCAATCCTTCCATCCCCCGGCCCTAGGCAATTACTAATCTGCTTTCTGTCTCTCTATACTTGCCTGTTCTAGGAATTTCATATAAATGGAGCCATACAAGATGTAGGTTTTGTGACTGATTATTTTTCACATAGCATAATGTTTTCAAAGGTCATCTATGCTGTAGCATGTATCGGTACTTCATTTATTTAATTGCCAAATAAAATTTCTTTGTATGGGTATATTATATTTTATTTATCCATTTGTTGAAAAGACTCATTTTTTCCCCATTGAATTGACTTGGCACTCTTGTAAAAAATCAACTGGCCATAGACATATGGGTTTATTTTTAGACTTTCAATTCTGTTCCGTTGATCTGTATCTAGTCTTCTGCAAGTACCACATTGTCTTGATTACTGTAGCTTTATAGTAAGTTTTGAAATTGGGAAGGCCGAGCCCTCCAACTTTGATCTTGTTTTGCAAGATTGTTTTGATAATTCTGGTTCCCGGGAATTTCCATATGAATTTTAGGAACTGCTTCTCAGTTTCTACATAGAAGTTAGCTGGGATTTTGATAGATTGTGTTGTACTTATAGATCAATTTCAGGTGTTGCTTTCTTTATTTCTAGTAACGTGTTCCTCATTTCCTTCCGAGTCCTCACTGGTAGCACCATTAATGCCCATATTCTTACTAACAGTCTAAGGCTATCTAGGCTTTCTCTATCATGTTTCTCAAAATTCTTCCAGCTTCTCCCCACTGCCCAATTCCAGGGCTATTCCATATTTTTAGGTATTTGATGTAACAGCATACCACTTCCAGGCACGAAAGTCTATATTAGTTTTCTATTGCTGCCATAACAAATTCACATAAACCTAGTGGCTTAAAACATTTATTACCTCACAGTTCTATAGGTCACAAGTCTGGGCTGACCCTTCAATAGCTCTTTAGCATTATCTCTCACCAGTCTTTGTGTATTTTAGGCTTTAGTGATAACAAGCTGCTGGTAGTTCCCTGTAGATATCATGTCATTTACATATCTCTGCACTTCTTATGGTGTTCCCTTTACCTAATGTATTAGTGTGGGCTGTTGTAACAGATTACCATAGACTGGGTGGCTTAAACAGTAAACAGTTATTTTTCACAGTTCTGGAGGCTGGAGGTCCAAGATCAAAGTGCCAGCATGGTTGTGTTTTTGATGAGGACCCTCTTGTTGGTTATGTCCTCACATAGCCTCTCCTTAGTATTTGTACTCAGAATGTGAGTTGTGGTCTCATTATCCCCTTATAATTTTTTGATAATCCCATCATAAGTACTCTACCCTCATGACCCCATTGAAACCTAATTCTCTCCCCAAAACCCCACCTCCAAATATCACATTGGGGGTTAGGCCTTCAACATACGATTTTGGGAGGACACAGACATTCAGTCCATAGCATTCTGCCCCTACCCCCCTCAAATTCATATCCTTCTCACAGGCAAAATACATTTATTCGATCCCAACAGCTCCAAAAGTCTTAACCTATTTTAGCATCAACTCTAAAGTCCAGAATCTCATCTAAATATCATCTAGATCAGCTCTGGGTGAGACCTGAAGTATGATTCAGCCTGAGGCAAAATTCCTTTCCAGCTATGAGCCTATGAAACCAACTAGTTATGTGCCCCCAAACTACCATGGTGGGACAGATATAAGATATACTTTCCCATCCCAAAAGGGAGAAGTAAGAAAGAAGGAAGGGATGGTGGGTCTCAACTAAGTCCCTAACCTAGCAAAGCATACTCCATTAGATCTTAAGGTTTGAGAATAATCTTCTTTGGCTGGATGTTGTATCTTCTGGACCTACTGGGGCAATAGTCCTGACTCTGCAGCTGTGCCAGGCTGGGGTCGTGTCCCTACCACTCTGGGTGGGCCTCACCCACACAGCCCTGTTAGGCAGTGGTCCCACCCTTTGAAACCTAGATTGGGGCAGCCTTGCCCTCTCTGGGCCCATGTACTCTGGGTCTGTGGTGGGAATGGCAGCCTGATAATCTCTGCATCTTCTTGAAGTGTCGTTCTTTCTCTTGTCTTGAAGAATAGTGTATGATCACAACCGAATAACTCTATGGTCAGGTCCTGTAGGATCTGAGAAGTCTGACACCCTGCCTTCATTTTGTCCCATCTCTTCCCCCTTCAGTTCAAACTGGCAGTGTTCCTGCTGGGGTGGCTGATTAGGTCAGGTCCATGGTTCACACCCATACTAATCTCCTTATCAAACAGTCAGTCAGACACAGTGTTCTCTCTAAACATATTTCTCATTTTTTTTGCAATATGGATAAGCTGAGACTCTTCCCAATCTTTAAGTTCTTGGTTCCTTTTTGCTTAACAATTTTTTCTTCAATTCCTTTTTCTCTTTTCACGTTTTACTATAAGCCATCAGGAGTAACCAATCAGCTCCTTCAAAACTTTGCTTAGAAATCTTTTCAGCTAAATATCCAATTTCATCACTTGCAAATTCTACCTTCTGCAAAACACAGAAACATGAACACAATTCAGCCAAGTTCTTTGTCACTTTATAACAAGGATTGCCTTTCTCCATGGCCCAATAGCGAGTTCTTCATCTCCATCTGAGATCTCATCAGAAAGGCTTTTACCATCTATATTTCTACCAGCATCCGTACATGATTGATTACTTCTGTATTTTCTAAGAAGCTAGACGCTTTCTCTACAGCTCTTCTCTTTGCTTTCTGAGTTCTCACCGAATCTTCTTTAAAAGTCTCTTCACAGCAATGTTGGCTTTTTCTAGCATGCACCTCAGAACGTTTCCAGCCTCTGTCCTTTACCCAGTTCCAAAGCCCCTTCCATATTTTTAGGTATTTGTTATAACAGCACCCCACTTCTCGGTACCAGTTTCCATCTTAGCTGGTTAGGGCTGCTTTTACAGATTACTATAGACTGGGTGGCCTAAACAACAAACAGTTATTTCTCACAGTTCCAGAGACTGGAAGTCTAAGATCAGGGTGCCAGAATGGTTGGCTTCTTGGTGAGGGCCCTCTTCCTGGTTTTATCCTCACATAGCCTTTCCTTAGCGTGTGCATGCAGAGAGAGGGAGCTCTGGTCTCACCATCCTCTTATAAGAGCCCATCATTGGGAGGTCTACCTTCATGACCTCATCTAAACCTAATTCTCTCCCCAAAGCCCCACCTCCAAATACCATCATATTGGGGATTAGGACTTCAACATGTGAATTTGGGGTGGGGACACAGACATTCAGTCCATAGCACCTATCATGCTCATCCCACTGTATTAGCTGATGTCTTTATTTTCTACATTAATCTATAGAGTAATCTCTTCTAGAAAATTGGATTCTGCTGCTGAGTTGAGCTAGGTGGCTCAACTCTGTATTCCCGTAATAGCATGAGGTTCTTCAGCTTCACTTACTATGTTGTATCAGAATTGTCTTTCACATGTTGGTCATTCATGGATGTGTGGAAATTTATATCTTGTATTATCGGACTTTTGCTATTGTAAACATTGCTTTATTGCCTAACCTTGTTTGTATGTCATATAGCACATTAGTCTAGCTGCAGGATATATTCTTTTTTTTTTTTTTTAGGATATATTCTTAAAACTGGAATTGTGAGATCAAAGGGTACACACATTTATACTTTTGATAGATATTGTCCAATTGCTGGGATATACCAATTTATACTCTCACCAGCAATACACGAGGAATGACAGTGCCTTTCTCCAAACCCTTGACAACACTGTATGTGTTAAAATCTTGGAATCTTTACCAATCTGATAAGTGAAAAATCTCAGCATAGTTTTAATTTACATTTCTCTTGTGATGAGCATCTTTTAATAGATTTAAGAGCTATCTCTGTATTCTTCACTAAATGAACTGTGTCTGTTCATATGTTTTGCTCATTTTTCTATTGAGTTGTTGGTCTTTTCCTTACTGATCTGTAGAAGCTCTCTCTATATTAAGGAAATTAGCCCTTTGTCATGAGTCACAGAACCCTCCCTCCCCCCACACCCCGCTCCAGCTTGTTGTCTTTTAACTCTGCTTATAGTGTGTTTTGTCATGCAGAAAATTTGATTTTGTTACATGCTTGAATTTATCAATTTCTTTTTCATGGCTTTAGGAGTTTGTGTCAAACTTAGGAAGGCTTTCCTTACCACAGGAAGTAATTTCAAGTATGTTGAAAGCTTACATTTATTGCATTCTTTGTAATTTAAAAAGTTGATAACAATATAGAAGTTCAATAATTGGAGAATGATTGCTTTAATTGTGATATCGCTACATAAGGGGTTATTATGCAACCTGTATAAATAAGGTTTAGAGGAAGTTGCTCACATGTTTACAAATGAATGTCATGGGGAGGTGTTTGTGTTCAGGGTGAGACCAGAATCAAGACCATTTCTATTCCAGATCATCTCCATGACATAAAAAAATGGAAAGGAATAAGTGGAAGGCAAATTAATAATTGTAACTGGGTGGTGAGATTATTTTATTATGATGATTTAAAATGTCTTCTGGTTCTTTGTCAACTTCTAAAACGAGCGTGTCTTTTTATAGTAAGGAAAAATACCACACGGATGGCCCTGCAATTCTGTGTGCATCGTATACTGTGTGCTTTGTAGGATCCACTTGCTTCAGCTACTTGACATTCTCCACACCCTCAGCAGCCCAGCAATGGGACAAAGAAAACCGATAATTGTTTGTCCAGAATAGAGCTAGTTTATCCAGATTTTCTTCTTTTCTTTTTCTATTGTCAGATATCAGGATCTCAGGGAACATTCTCCTTTATGTATTTCACTGTGGAATAAGTGCAGCTCAAATTACAATGGTACCCTAAAGTCAGTGTGTAATAGTGATTTAAAAAAAAAATTCTCTTTGAAATTCTTACTAGTGGTCTTTCTTTCTTTTAAAATTAAGCCTTTTTTCCCCTTTTTTGCTCTCTACACCCTCGTAACACTTGGGAGAGTATTTCTTCTGGGCTCTGTTGAGTTATAATTTCCAAACAATAAAATGCAGCCAATCTCAATGCTTGAATTTTGACAAATGTGTTTATCCTTAGAGCCGCCACCACAATTAAGATAGAACATTTGCATCAGGAGACTACAGAGGCCTGACTTTAAAATATATATAATTTAAAAGATATAATTATTTTATACTAATATACTCTGGAACACCTACTACAAGGGTGACAGTTAGTTTTAGGTAGAGTTTTCAAAAGAGGTATAAATGTTTGAAAAGTTAATGGCTTATACAGTAACTGTATATAGTTAAATAATTAACTTCACAAAGGAACTCTGCTTTGGTTATAGCATAAAATTGTAATAAGTAAACACGATAAAGAGCCATATGAGCCATTAGTTGAATTCTTTGAGGTGCTGAGACTTCAAAGGGACAGTCTTATGCATTTTGGGTGTTTTGATTTCTTTACATTTCCTAGTCATCTTTTTTTCTTAATCCTGCAAGGCATTTGTTTATGCTCATATCAAAATGAATGATACTCTGAGGCAACTGGGGAGCATTAGCAAAATCCCTTCTTTAGGATCTTATATGTGAGTCTGTAAACATATTAGCAAGACTGGAGAAATTGAGATAATTAGGATAGATATATAATAGCAAGTTTGGCAAACATGATTAAGATTTCCCCACAGAGCAGAGTGTTTCCCGGTAAAGAGATTATTTTAAATATCAAACCTCATTTCAAAAGAGAAACACTTAAAGAAGCTTTCATCTGTTGGAGCAAGAGCCTATGTTTGTGTAAATCAAACCATTGCACAATCTCAGAATCTGAATGTGGAAATTTCATAGATTCTTTTCAGTGTGGTACAGTTAATGCTGGAGGTGGGTGGGAGTGGGGATCAGTGCTGTTATTTTGGCTGTTTTGGTTTTATTCCCTCACATTTCAGGGCTTGGCCACCCTCCTGTTCATTCTGCCCATCAGCTACTTCTCCCCTACTCTTCTTTTGTCCTGTTTTCTCTTTCTCCTTAGCCTCTTTTCTTGGAATTGTAAAATAAACAAAAAGAAGGCTCTCACTTGCAATTTCACTTTTTATTCTGACTACTATAGATTGAACTTCTTAAAAACTGTGTACTTCAGATAAAACAATGTTAATACTAAGTTTTATTAATATGCTTTGCATTTGAGAACCCTCAGGTGAATTGATCCAACCTGGAAATCTAAGTTGAAAGTTACTTCTTCAGTCTTTAGATATTTTTTTTCCTTCTGTTTGCCAGTAGTTACAATGGTTTGCAGGGCATCCAAAGGATTAAATACTAATTTATCTTAAGCATCGTTATGTGTTTATAGAATTGATGTAGAGATTAGAAATGAATGTATATCCCAACTCAAAATAACAGCTAAATAGATTTAGTAAGCAATTCAGAGGCTTGGATAATGTTATTGGAAAATCATGGCTATAAGGATTTCTATAAAAATATATTATCAGAAATTTGTTGGGCCATTTACTGAGAAAATTTGTACAGCAAATGAGTGCCAGTTCTCTAAATTTCATAGCCTGGCTGACTATCTTAGCTAGTTAGCTGCCTTAAATTCCTTTGGGGGTATAGTAGTGTATTTGTCTGCTAGGGCTGCCCTAACAAAATACCACAGACTGGGTGGCTTAAGCAACAGAGATTTATTTTCTCATAATTCTGAAGGCTAGAAGTCCAAGATCAAGGTGCCATCAGGGTTAGCGTCTGGTGAGACCCCTTTTCTTGGCTCATAGACAGTTGACTTCTCTCTCTGTCGTCACATGGCTTCTTCTCTGTGGGTGTGGATAGAGAGATCTCCAGTGTCTCTTCCTCTTCCTATAAGGATACCAGATCTATCAGATTTGAGTCCCACCATAGGACCTCATTTAACCATAATTACCTCTCTAAAGGCCCTATTTCCAAATATAGTCATATTTAGGGTTAAGGCTTCAACATATGAATTTGGATGGGGGGCATAACTCAGTCTTTAACAGGTAGAATAAATTATAAGTAAATAATTATAAGTATGCAGTGATACTACTTGGGCTAAGATTGTGTGAACTAGTTAGCATTGTACCATTTTTTTTTGTATGAATCATAGAAAATAGTTCATTATGTTATAGTTAAAATTTTTTTTTTTCTTCAAGATTTACTTGGTTCTTTTCTCCTGCTAAACTTAAGCTCCTTGAGGCCAGGGACATACCTTATTGCAGTAGCTTTCAAGTTCTTTTGTCTTTAATCTAAATTAAATGCATTTTACATCATAATACAGGACAAACACACACATACTCAAAATAATTTCTCAAAGCAAAACCTTATTATGGAAATTGTGATTTTTTTTTTTATCCTTTCATTTCAATAGGGAAAAAATGCTGCTTGTGACCCACTAGATTGATTTCATGACCCACTAGTAATTTGTGACCCACTGTTTCGAAAACGGTGGCTTATTAGGTTTTGGTTGATAATACTTTACAGAGCTCCTGGCACATAGTAGGCCTTCTGTAAATGTTTATCAATATATGAATGATTGAGTTGCATGAGTAATAAGGAGCTAGAGTAAACTAGAGAAATTCTTTAGAGGCAGATTTTGTCGATTACTTGTTGTCCTTTATTACTTAGTATTCCTGTTGGCTTCTATTCGTGGCAGTGTTCCCAGACTGACTGAATTCAAACCTCTTTAGGTGGCAAGTGTTTTGTTTTTTTTTTAAATACTTTTTATTTTAGAGTAGTTTTAGATTTACCAAAAAAGTTACAAAGGTAGTCAAGAGAGCTCCCAGATACCCAGCACCCAGTTTCCCCCATTATTAACATCTTTCATTTCTATGGTATATTTGTCATGATTAGTGAAGTGAGCCAATAATGAGATGTTATTATTAACTAAACTCCATACCTTATTCATATTTCATTAGTTTTTCCCTAATGTCCTGTTTCTGTCCCAGGATCGCATCCAGGATAGCACATACATTCAGTCCTCTTATCTCCCTAGGGACCTCTTGGTGGGGACAGTACCTCACATTTTCCTCTTTTGATGACTTTGACAGTTTTCAGAAGTACTGGTCAGGAATTTTGTGCAAAGTCCCTCAATTTGGGTTTGCCTGGGTTTGTTTTCTTCACAGTTAACTGGGCTTTTGGGGAAGAAGACCATAGAGGTAAAGGAAGAGGATACGTGCTGTGAATATGACTTATTACTGTCGATGTTGACCTTGATCACCTGGCTGAGATGGTGTTTGTCAGGTTTCTCCACTGCAGTGTTCCCTTTTTCCCCTTTCCATACTGTACGTTTTGGAAGGGAGTCACTGTGTGCAGCTCACACCCAGGCAGTGGGGGTTACACTACCTCCTCGAGGGCAGAATGGCTACACAAATTATTGGGAATTTCCGTACACAGGATTTGTCTATTGTCCCTCCTTATTTATTTATTTATATCAGTATGGGCTCATACTGATATAAATGGATGTTTTATTTTATACTTTGGCTTGTAATTCAACACTGCATGAATTATTTTGTTGCTCAGATAGTTCCAGTTTTGGTCATTGGGAACTCTTTCAGGTTGGCTCCTGTGTCCCTTTGAGATACTGCCATCATCATTTTGTTTTTGAGCACTTCCCTGCTTACTGGCTTTACAAGATGCTCTAGGTTTATCTTGTGTACTCCGTGTCCCAGCCGTAGAATCAGCAATTTCTCCAAGGGGGCCGATTTCTTTTATCGGAGGATGTTATTGGAAAGAAAGATCTGAGCACTGGGTGTGCTCTTTGCTATGGTGTGTCACTGCATCTGGGTCTTCTCAGACAGAGATAGGAAATATGAACCTGTGTATTACACATATCTCTAACTATTTCTATATCCATCTGTATCTTTGTTAAGCTAAACATGAGCTCATAATGATATCTCTGACTCTAATCCAGTATGACATGGCTTATTCTAGCCTTCCCCTCTTTCTCATCTGTAACCTTCCTCTCCAACAGTGAGAGAAACTTGGCTCTCAGCATCCACCATCTATTTACTAATTTTTCATTCCAGTATGTGGTTTCAGAACTGTTAATTTGTACCCCCATGGGAAACAACTTTACCAACTAGAGTGCAGCCCTTATGAACAGTTCCTCTTGTCTTTAGTCCTTTCCAAAGTTACTTAGGTCATCACCCTTTTTCTCCAACCCACTTCAGTGAATTTATGCCATACATTAGCAGTGGATTCTTTTATCACAATCTGCATTTCATTCTGGGATCCCTTGACCTCCTGGTTGATTTTTTTTAAGTTTGCATACATTAAGGTTTACTTTTTATGCTACATAATTCTATGGGTTTTGTCAAATGCATCGTGTTATATATCCATTACTACATTACCATACAGAATAGCTTCACTGTCCTAAAAAATCTTCTGTGCTTCACCTAGTCAGTACTCTTCCCTACCTAAACGCCTGGTGAGTTCAATCTGGTTTTCATCTTTACAGTGTTCCCTTTTTTAAAATGTTATATGAACAGAAACATACAGTACGTAGTCTTTTGAAACTGGATCCTTTTACTTAGCAATATGATTTAAGATTCTTCCATGTCATTGCATGAGTTAGTAGCTCATTCCTTTTGATTGCTGAATAATATTCTGTAGTATGGATGTATCATAGTTTGTTTATCCATTCATCTGCTGAAGGATATCTTGCTTGCTACCAGTTTTTGGTGATTATGAATGAAGTTGCTGTAAACTTTCATGTACATGTTTTTTGGGCAGATATAAGCTTTCCAATCAGTTGAGTAAATACCAAGGAGGGTGGTGGCTGGATGGTATGGTATGTTTATGTTTAGCTTTGTAATAAACTGTCAAACTGTCTTCCAGAGTGGCTGTACCATTTTGCATTCCCACCAGTATGATGGATTGTTGCTCTGCATCCTTGGCAGAATTTGGTATTGTCAGATTTTTTGCTTTTAGCTGTTCTAATAAATGCGTAGTTGTATCTTGTCTTAATTTGCATTTCCCTAATGACAAATGATGTTGAGCATCTTTTCATATGCTTTTATGTCATCTGTATATCTCCTTCAATGAAGGGTCTATTCAGATCTTTTGCCCATCTTTTTAATTGACTCGTGTTCTTATTGTTTAGTTTTAAGTACTCTTTGTATATGTGCTTATAAGTCCTTTATCAGATATGTGATTTGCAAATATTTTCTCCCAGTCTGTGTCTGGTCATGGGCATGTGGGTTTTAAAAAAGTTTTTTGGGTGATTCTGAACTTCTAGTTCAAAGTCCCAGACCTGATTGAAATAGGAGAGTTGGATCACCTCTTCAGCTACCTTCTCCACTCCTTTTCCACTTCTTACTAGTTAGCCTCTCTGGGTCTTGATGGCCTCATCTGTAAAGTGAGGAATATTAATTTACCTTCCAGAGAGCGGGTATCTTTCAATTTTCAGTTCTATGATTCCGTGACCACCTGACCTTTTGAAACCCTCCTGGAATGCTACCAGTATACAGTTAAATCTCCTTACCTTTCTAATTGCTTTCACAAAGGAAAAGAACTGCATGATCCCGACATCGAGAGCCTTTTATTTCTTTGTGGAATTTTATTGCTCCCACTGCCTAAAACTCAACTGTTATGATGGCATGCCAAAGTGAAATAAATCTGTCAGTAACTTTAAAATGACAGTAGGACAGAAATCTACTGGATCATGTCCCAGAGGTACTGCTCATAGAAATGAACTCCATGTTTACCGTGTATTATAACTTTGTACACTTGTAGGTAGGTGAGAAAACAATTTGGCAGTTTAGAATTTCTCTCTATCCTTCCTCTGTGTAGTTACTCCATCATTAAAAAGCAGATCCCATTTCTATAAAACTCGGGGTTTTTTTCCCTGCAAAAATGTCCCCTGAAGGGCAGAACAGAAAAACTACAAGTTATTAGACTCACAAAGAGTAAGGGTACAGTACCTTGAAGGTTATCTACAGATGGAATAATTTTAGATATTAATTAAACCTTAGAACAGTAACACAAAAAGTACAAAAATAATTGCTAAAATTTCCTAACAAAATTGAACTTGTGGAGGCTCTTATACCATCCCGTGGTGTTATCAAATAAATGTGGGACGTGGAGACCCTTTTCAACTTCAATTTTAGTGCAATGCATTATAAACTCAAACCTCATAGTCAGACAGTCCTATTACCCATTTAGTTTCTGTTTCTGGCTTCTGCCATTATGCCCATGTTGTCTTATCTTAATGATTTTGTGGGAGTAGCATAGCACAGGCTCTGGAATCAGAAAGAGAGAGTTTAGAACTTCATTACTTATTAGCTGAGAGATTTTTGGCAAGTTCCTTAACCTCCCTAAACTTTGTTTCCTCATGTGTACCATGTAGATAATAATAGCACCTACTTGGATTGCTGTGTCAAAGAAACTAATATAACTTAAAGGGTGCTTGGTGCAGTGCCTGGCATAAATTTGTTGCTGCTGCTGCTACTACTACTCATTTAGATGAGGTCACCTAGGTGTTGTATTTTGAGTGAGAATATCAGAGGACCAAAGACATTTCAGGAGCCTGTGAAAGAGACTGTTGTTGAAATTCCCTGGCAAAATCATCCTTGTAGAAACTCTTACCCTTCCCAAGAGGCTCAGAAGTAATGGTCAGAGAAGTAAGAGAAAAACCCAGAGAGAAGGGTACCATTGACACTGAGAGAGGGTTATTCCAAGCAGGAAGGAGTGGGGAATAGCACCAGAGGCTGCAGAGAGATCCCAGACAAAAGGGATTGGCTTACCGAGTACAGAAGGGCATCCATGGAGTAGTGATGGAGACAGGATAGCTGACAGCTGGGGGTTCAAGACTGAGGCATGAAGGATGCTGAAAAAGTAGAAAGCCCAAGTGGAGGTTACTCTCAAGAAGCTTGGAGGAGAAGCAGGATTATAAAATGTAGCTAGAGGTGATCTGGGATTTGGGTTTTAATTTTTTTTTTTTAATTTGGGAGAAATTTTAATATGTTTGTTTATAGAGGAGAAAGCCAATGGAGAGTTAAAGATGGGAGTTTGAGGAGATACAGGGGTGCTGACTGATGGAATAAGTTTTTTGAAGAGTTGGGAAGGCATGAGAATTTACAGGACACACGGAGGAAGGAGCTCTGGACAAAAGAAGGGGCAGGATGGGTGATATAGACAAGCTCATAAGTAGTGGGAAGGCGAGGAAGGTGAGAGTTTGTTCTCAATAATCTCAGCTTTCCAGGAAATAGGAAGGTGGTGAGGGTGTTGGAGATAGTTTGAAGAGAGGGATGAAAGTTTAGAAAAGCTACCCATCGAATGGGATTGAGCTGACCTGGCGATATCAGGCAATATCCGTCTTCATGAATGTCTTCATTTGTGGGAGTTTTCCCAGTATTTCTCAACAGAATATGGGAGCATCATAATCAGATGGTTAAATCTGACCTTGTGTTTTTAATAATTTTTTGTGGTTTTGAAGCTTTTCAAGATAAAAAAATTGAAAGAATGAATTCCCCTGTACCCTTGGCATGGATTCACCAATTGTTAACATTTTGCCACGTTTGCCTTATAACACTTTCATATATAATAATTACGTTGTTGAACTGTTTGAGAGTAAGTCAGACTTTATGATTGTTTAATCTTAAATACTCCAGCATTTATCTCCTAGGAACAATGACATTCTTCATAACCACATAACAGTGATAATACTCAAGAAATTTAACATGGTCACAATACAATTATTAAATGGATAGTCCATATTCAAGTTTCTCCAAATGCCTTTATAGCTTGAAAAAAAATCCAGGATTTTTAGAATCAAGCATTGCATTCAGTGTAGTGTTTTTCATCTCATTTAATCTGGAAGAGTTTTTAAGCCTTACTTTGTCTTTCATAACACTGATGTTTTTGAAGCATACAGTCTAGTCATTTTTTTTGAAGATCCATCAATTTTGGTTTGTCTGTTTCCTCATTGTAAAACTTGGGTTTTGTGTTTTTAGCAGGACTACTACATATGTTATGTTGTATTCTTATCAGTGATTGCATCGAGGCACACTCAATTTGTTCCATTATTGGTGATACTAAATTTGATAATTTGGCTGAGGTGGTATCTGGTAGGTTTCTTTACTGTAAAGTTACTGTTTTCACCTTTTAAATTAAGAAGTAATTTGTGGGGAGATAGATGCTTGGGAACTATGTAGACTATGTAAATATCCTATTCTTCAATTTTTACCCTCTAGGGTAAAGGTGTAGGAGTTTATGTGTTAAAGCAAAAGCTTAACAGTCACTGGGGACATTTTGGGAGGAGGAGGAAAATATATCTTCTGATAATCACGTGTAATTATTGGTGAAGTTCATGGACTAAGAGTTCAAGGTATCAGCCTGCTAACTCCGAAAAGGAAAGGAAAATTTTAAATAAGATGAACAGTAAAGAATATGATGAAGGAGTTATGTAATTAGTGCAAGGCAGTTCATTGTTGTTTTCATTTTTAAGTGTGTTTTAAAAAGTTTTAATGAAAAGTGTATGATAGATTGAAAGCAAAATAATATATGGTGCCGCCGTTCAGTCGTAGATGTTCAGTAATTCTCCTGTTTTAATCCTCTTCCTTTATGGATCTCAGAGTCTGCATCTTTCTCAGTTCAGTTTATCCAGATAAGAACTCTCTGGTTTCCTCTGGGGGTCGGGGTGGCATGTTTACCTGACTACAGGAGGGACCCGGTCACCCAGTTGTTCTGTATGCAAAATAAAAACTTTCAACCAATGCTTTTCTGACAGCCTCATACCTCGACTTCTTACTCTCTGGCACTGCTGAGTGTCCAGCCCCTGGGGGGGGGGGGGGCTCTTCTCCATTCCTAAGTCAGTTACTGCTCTTGCATTTGCTTTTCGTCTTTCAAAATTCATTGAACTCTCTCCAAGACAGCTCATGTCTCTCCTCTGATGTCCTTGTTTTGGCGGAGGTCTGGAAGAGAGATAAGGTAAATAGATACAGTCAGCCTCCCATATCCTTTTACTTTAAAATGAGTGGCTAGTACTCCTAAGTTATGAAAAGCCTCTACCCCCTTCCCTATTTCTTGTATCATCTTGCTTATTGCAGTTGAATTTTATGATGAAATTTTAATTATAATAGAGAGAAAACTAGAATAACTATCAATATTTGGCATTTGTGTACTGCTTTTATTTCTTTGCTCCAAAGGCCAGCCTTTGGTCAATCATTGTCAGCTTAGTTTTTTTCATGCCACATGAAACAGGAATGAAAATTGATGCCATTGATTCTATTTTAAATCACTTCTGACTGGTCCTGGTTGCTTATTAATAAAAGGTGAAAGTTTGGGGTTGTTTTTTTCACTTTTAATGTGGTATTTTCATTTCAAGCTAGACACTGAATTTTCCTACTTAAAACTTTAAAATTCATATCCACACTTTGTATAATTTGAATCACATCAGTACATTTTACTATAGAAACAGAAAACACATAGCTGCTTAAATCAGTGGGCCAGCCTTACTAACTTCTTTGAGAGCCAGAAGTGGCTGTGTTCTTCCATCTCATGTACCATCCTGGTCTTTGATATATGGCTAAGCAACATGATTATTTTGTTGCACTTTCCAACATGCATGTAACAGAAAATCTTTGCCACATAGTGTAAAAAATGTTGACATATATCAAACATCACCTGGTGAGCTTACTGCGTTCACCAAATATCAGTCGGTTGAAGAAAGAAATGGACATTAGTCAGTGTTGCTTTGGGAAATATAAAAAGATGTTCTCATGGAGGGCTGTTTGAGGAAGTGATGCCTGGCTGAAGAAGTCATTGCAAACAGTGACAAGAGCAGGGAACGGGGAAGAAATCCTGTGAGCCGAGAATTACAGTCTCTCAAAAAGGAGAAGTGACTTGAAGGTTGAGAGGCTAGCCTATGGCCAGTGAGAGGTAGTTTGGCCAGAAGCCATGGGCCTTAGAAGAACTGTATGTTTATATGTATTTGAAAGTGTTATGTTTCGGTTAGAGAAAATTAAATCTAGAGGCACCTATTGAATATTTATTGAGTTGAATTTACTAGAAGATAAAGTTGTTATGGTTTAAATCTGTTAAACATAATGCATACTGTGTAATGAAAGAACACTGGATTAGGAGTCAGAGGATTTGAGTTTCATCCCTGCTGCCTAAATCCTCCAGGTGAGAAAATGAATTGATAAAGTACAAGGCAGTACTAATGAAAAAGTCAACAAAAGCAGAAGGTGATTTCTAATTCAAACTGCTGTGGATGAAGAGAAAAACAGTCTCCCATAATTTCTTTCTCCCCATTCCATGCAAGGAAAAATAGAAAATTTTTAATAAACTTCATTGTGGTTTAATGTCCGTAAATAACAAGATGCACCTATTTTAAGTGTATCATTCAGGGAGGTATGACATGTATATATCTCCATGTAATCATCTCACTGATCAAGATATAGACCATTTCTGTTCCTGCAAGGTTCCCTCATGCTCCCCCTCCATGCACCCTGGGAAACCATTGATCTGCTTTTTGTCACTCTGTAGATTAGATTTTCCCCCCAAAATTTCATATATGGAATCACATAGTACATATGTCTTCTTTTATGTGTAGCTTTTTTTACTCAGCATAATGTTTTTTAGATTTATCTATGAGATGATCATCAGTTTGCTCATTTCATTACTGCCCTTGGGGTTGTTTTCAGTTTGGGGCTAATAGGAATATTTGTGTACAAGTCTTTTTTTTTCTTAAATTTATTTTTTTTATTTATTTATTTTTGGCTGTGTTGGGTCTTCGTTGCTGCATGCGGGCTTTCTCTAGTTGCGACAAGCGGGGGCTACTCTTCATTGCAGTGCGCGGGCTTCTTATTGCAGTGGCTTCTCTTGGTGCGGAGCACGGGCTCTAGGCGTGCGGGTTTCAGTAGTTGTGGCACGTGGGCTCAGTAGTTGTGGCTCGCAGGCTCTAGAGCATGGACTCCGTAGTTGTGGCGCAAGGGCTTTGTTGCTCCGCGGCATGTGGGATCTTCCCGGACCAGGGCTCAAACCCGTGTCCCCTGCATTGGCAGGCGGGTTCTCAACCACTGCTCCACAATGGAAGTCCATGTATAAGTCTTTGTGTAGACGTGTTATTAATTCTCTTGGATGAATACCTAGGAGTAGAATTGCAGGGTCATGCAGTAAGTGTATGTTTAACGTTATATGAAGCTTTCAATCAGTCTTCCAGAGTGGTTGTACTGTGCTATGTTCCCACCAACAGTGTCTGAGAGTTCTTGTTTTCTCCCTTGTTGGCAACACTTGGAATTGTCAGTCTTTTAAGCTTTAGTCATTCCACTTGGTATGTACGGTATTTCACTATAATTTTAATTTGTGTTAGTCATTGAGGAAATGATGTTGAGAGTCATTTATGTGCTTATCGGCCATAGATATGTCTTCTTTGGTGAAGTGTCTTTTCCAGTTTTTATCCATTTTCATTGCGTTGTTTATCATTGAGTTGTATGAGTTCTTCAAATACTCTAACAAGTTCTATGTTAATACTTTTTTTTTTAAAGCTTTTTTTTGATGTGGACCATTTTTAAAGTCTGTATGGAATTTGTTACAGTATGCTTCTGTTTTATGTTTTGGTTTTTTGGCCACAAGGCATGTGAGGTCTTAGCTCCCTGACCAGGGATCAAACCCACACCCACTGCATTGGAAGGTGAAGTCTCAACCACTGGACCGCCAGGGAAGTCCCACAAGTCCTATGTTAGAGATATCCATTGTGAATATTTTTCTCCCAGTACGTGGCTTGACTTTTCAATTCCTTAATGCTTCCTTTTGAAGAACAGAAGGTTTTATTTTTGGTAAAATCCAATTACCAATTTATTCTTTTGTGGTCATTGCTTTTTGCATTCCTAACCAAACAATCTTTGCCTGTTCCTATGTTTTCTTCTGCAATGGTGCTGTCAAACAGAAATTATGTGAGCTACACATGTAACTTTTTCTAGTAGCCACATTAGAAAACTAAAAAACAATTGGAGTTAATTTAAATCATATATTCTATTGAAACCAGTACGTCCAAAATACTGTCATTTCAACATGTAATCAGTATAAAAATTATTAATGAAATATTTTACATTCTTTTTTATCCTAAGTCTTTGAAAGCTGGAGTATAGTTTATCCTTACAGCACATTTCAGTTCGGACCAGTCACATTTCAAGTGCTCAATAATATGGCTAGTGGCTACCATATTGGACAGGGCAGTAACAGAAGCTCCTGCTTTTTTTTTTAGGTCTGTGATCTAATTTTTGTGTATGACGTTAAGTGTAATTTTTTTTTTCTCCATACAGATAACCAGTTCCCATACCATTTATCTTTTTCCAATGGAATTATGTTGTATCTTTGTCCAAAATCAATAGATCATATGTGTGGGTCTATTTCTGGACTCAATATATGTTTCCATTTATCCTTAAGCCAGTATGATCCAGACTTGATTATTGTAGCTTTGTAGTAGGCCTTAAAATCAGTTAGTGTAAGTCTTCCAACTTCGTTTCTCTTTTTCATTTTCACTCTTCTACGTTCTTTTCATCTCGATGTAAAGTTTAAAGTCAGCTTGTCAATTTCCACAACAAAGCTGACTGTGAATTTGCCTATTATAAGAGGGTTTAAAGATGGATCCCCAAGAGATATATCCATATCCCAACCCCTGAAACTGTGAATGTTACCTTATTTGTAAAAAAGGGGTCTTTGCAGATGTAATTAAGTTAAAGATCTTGAGATGAAGAGAGATCATCCTGAGTTATTCAGGTGCATCCTAAATCCAATGACAAGTATCCTTATAAGATAGATGCACACGGGAGAAAACACACGACACTCACAGAGGAGAAGGCGATGTGAAAATAGAAGGAGGCAATGTGAAAATAGAGGCAGAGATTGGAGTGATGTGGCCAGAAGCCAAGGAAGCCAAGGAAGCCAAAGAATGCCAACAGCCACTGAAAGCTGGAAAAGGCGAGGAAGGATTCACCTCTAGAGCCACTAGAGGGAGTGAAGCCTCGCTGACACCTTGATTTCGGACTTCTGGCCTCCAGGACTGTGAGAGAATACGTTTCTCGTTTTAGCCACAAATTTATGGTAGTTTATTGTAGCAGCCATAGGAAACAAATACATCCAGTATCAGGTTGAGGAAGTTCCATTCTTTTCCTAGTTTGTTTTTTTTTTTTTCAAGAATGGGTGTTGGATTTTGTCAAATGCCTTTTCTGCATCAACTGAAAAATCTTTTTTCCTGCTATTTTGTTAACATGGTCATAATCTATATAGACTCTCTGCTTTCATGGTATTAATTTTAGTATGATCATAGCTGTTACTCCAGTGACACCGGTTTGTGAAAGTGTTGGGTCCTAACACATTGTTTCAAATGGTAAACATGTCAGCATGGATCTTCTTGCTTTATATTTGCTAAAGACATTTTAGGAAGTTATTGAAGAGTCGGGAGAACAAAACTGTATCTCAGAATACTTAGAAGAGAAAAACCATGATCGTAAAATTTATCCTGAATGGTTCTCTATAACAGGGACCACACTGGTAACCCACTGGTCCAATTTGGCCTTGAGAGATACTTCAGTTGGCTTCCATAGTGCTTCCAAAATTAAGGAATTTTATATTGAAACACTATATACCATGCTTTTCCTGAAAATTATATACACTTGGCAATGCTGGCCTGAGCTGTATAGAATCTGCCCCTTACACAAAGAATGATCTTTTCACTTTACCATAATCCCGCTCTTTTTTGTTATAAACTCCATAGAGATTTGAGTTTACAACCTTTGCTCTAGAACCTTTGTTGGAACACATTGTAATGCCAAGGCATGTGTCACTGAGGGAAGGCCTGGAGAAAAGGAGGGTGTCACAGTTGCCAGGTCAAAATATTCATGTTCCAAGAGAACTTTGTGGAAATAACCTAAAGGTAAAAAAGGATTTTCATATAATTCATTACCAACAGGAGAGACAGTCTGATTGATGACTTGTGGATAAAGATGGGACAAAGAAGCATTAAAAAAAATCAAAACCCTAAACCACACAAAGAAAACAGCAAAAAACAAACAACAAAATCCTCACCTACCGCAAACGAAGAAAGAAGTACAACCTTATGATGTAAAATGTGAGAAGTGATGGCAAAGCAAAGATGCCAAAGAGTCTGCAGATGTGTGGTGTCTATATCCCTCCACCCCCCTGCAAGACATACTGAGGAAAAAGATGATCAGACCAAATCCTGAGAATTTTCACAGATGTCCTCCAACTGGGAAAGAAGTCAGTGACATCCTTGTGAAACATCAGGGAACCTTTACATACCACTGTTGGATCTTGCCCAAAGCAGGACAGTTTGCCACCTTCTGGGGTACTGTGCTGAACTGGGCAAATGAACTGAAGCTTATAGGCATGGAATAGTCTCTTGGCTGGCTTGAAGGTGGACTGGTGAGGACTTAAAGGAACCTCAGAAGTGATGGCTGATTTTCCCCAGCAAGCTCTGTATTCAGCTTCAATCAGAGTTCTACAATCCCCCATCTTCCTAAAACCCTCAGGTCACAGAAAAGGTAGATAGAAACAACACTCAGCTCTAAAACTGAAGCTCTGGATAGGGAAGACAAACACATCTCAGGTGAAGAGGAAAGTGCACTGGGAATTCACTCTCAGTATGTTAGTGCAAAAACAAGGTCTGTTGTTAACGTTTAAGGATAAGCAAGATAAAAGATATGACATAGCTGTTGTGTAAACATGTTATAACATGGGAGATGGGGGTGAGAAGCAAGGAAAATAGCATGCAGAAGATAGATGAAGAACCAAGTCTGGAAGAAAACACAACAAAGGAACAGACATTTATATTCCTTATATGTGTTTGACTCAACAGAAAAAATAGTATGATTTCACAAAGTAGTTCAAGGACAATATGAGAATGTGATGAAAAAGGAAATTGTATAGCTGAGAAAATCGATTTTCAAAAGAACATAATTTTAATCCAATAAGCTAGAAAAACCAATGAACAGAATTTTTTTAGAGAATCACAGTGAATGCAAATCAAAAGAAGATGGATACGGAAAATAAAGATCAAGTATAAGAACAACTGGTGACTGTGAAGTAGAAAAGCCAACCAATGAAAGATAAGTTTATTCAGATATATAATATGAATGGGATACTATACTAAGAAGAATGGAATCTGTAAGTTGAAAGATCATACTGTATACTCGGGGGAAAAAAACTGATACAGAATAATTGACACTGAGACATAGCCCAGTTAAGGATATACAGGGTACTTTAATGATAAAGAATTCTTCAGGCATCCAAGCAGAAAAATCAAATCACCTCCCAGGGAAAATCACATAGGATTCAGTTCTCTCCACAGAAATCTATGATGTCAAAAATCAGTGAAGCAGTTACCTTCTTTTTCTGTTAGGTGTTGAAGGAAGGTGTGAATCCAAAATATTTGCCTCGCTCCGTTTTTTTTTTTTTTTTAATGTGTAGAGATAAAAAGCAGATAAAACATTATAAGCGCTCCTTAAGAAAACAACTTGAAAAAGAGCAGTCCATCAAGCAATGAATAAAAATAATTCAGGAACGGATACGTTATGATGAACACTGAATTCATTTAAGTATAGAATTAAGACTGACCATCTGGGAGAATAAGGTGGTGGAGCACTTGTAAATGTACTAAGCGCTGGTAAGCCAAAAGTAATACAAGCGATGGAAATCCGGAGATAGCGGTGAAGGTGCATAGACGTGTGAGATGTTCTTACGTCATATTTCAGAGCTATGGGACTGTCTGAAACCTGGAGTGAGCTCCATATTACATGAAGGCCTAGAAACATTTAAGTCTTTTTACTTAGTGTTTACAGGCCTCTTTTAGGCACGTGTATCTTGCAGGGAAGAAAGCAGCCGCTGGAGATTTGCTTGTTTCTTTTTCTTAAATCCAAAGAGCATTTTAAAATTACTTAAAGCATACACAGAATGATTCCACAACTATAAAATAATTTCCGTCTAATCTTTCTGCGCCTTAGTCTCTGCAGCTGTAAGACCGGGAGGAGTAGTTTTTCTCACTGGGGGGTCGTGAGGATTGCGTTTATTTACCTGTGAAGCGCTTAGCACAGTGCCTGGCTCACATTTAGTGGGCACATTTAGGCTGCCATGATTTCCACGCGGCACGAATAGGAGAATAGGAGGTAAGTTTGGCCTATTGCAGTGTTCTCCTAGCATCTGTCGTGTTTCTCATTTATGATTTGGCTCTGGGCGGTTCATCCTGGTGGTGACTTAAGTGAACAGTCCCCGATACGGTACGGGGCTTCGGGCTGGTTCGGGTCTACCTGCGCCAGCTCTGCACCTGGGCGACCTTGGCTTAGCCCACACGGATGACTCAATCGGCCAGGCGTCTGGGCGCCTGTCCTCTTCCTCCGCCCAGGCCGCCGACCCCCTGGCTCCCCAGCGGGGCCTCCTCCTGCCACGTGACGCCCCCGCCAGGGGCCCCAGCGCCCTCCTCGCGGACGCGCCGTTCCGGCTCCCGGGCTCCGCCTGTGCGCGGCCTCCTCGGCGCAGCCATCCTCGCGGCTGCCGAGGGCGGCAAAGCCCACGGCATCTGCCATTTGTCATTCAGCCCGTCGGTACCGCCCCGAGCCTTGATTTAGACACGTCTGGGGCGGATTCTGGCCTCACTCTCCTGGCGGACAGACGGACGGACGGACGGGGCGGCTCTCCTCCCAGCCCGGCGGACCGCGGGCCTTGGCGCGCGGGGCGCTTCCCCGGGTCGCCGTCATGGCCGCGGAGGCGGCGCGCCCGAGCTGCCGCGCCTGAGTTCCGGGGGGCTCTGGACCCCGCAGGGTAGGTGTAGGGGGCTCGCGGCCGCGCTCGGGGGCCGTGGGGCCGCGGCCGGCCTGGGGACGGCGGGGTGGCGGCGTTGCCGCGGAGCGAGGACCGCGCTGGGCTCCGTGCCGCGCTCGGGAGGGTGTGCCGGTGCCGACGCGCCGTGTACGTGACGGGGTCCGGGGCTCCTCGGGACGAAGTGTGAAACTCTGACGAATTGTCACCGGGCAAGCCAAGTCGGCTCGAACAACAAATTCTTTCGCCTGGTCGTTTTTAATGCCACTTTTTGAAGCGCTCGCGTATAGTTGGTATGCGGTAAATAGACCTCGGTTTTTGAAACCTGGCAATCTAACCTTTCTAAAAGGCCAGGAAAAAAGTCTGTGAAAAGTAATAATGTGACTAAACATGAAATGTTTGCGTTTACATTCATTATGGAAAATGTGACTCGTTTTATGCTTTAGTATTAGGGACCCTATCAGGTATGCTCTTAAGACTGTTTTAAAATGTGGACTCTTAAAATTTTCCTAGGATAACTGATAATGCAACTTTGGTTATTTAGTCTCAGCATCAAACTTTAAGGGCAGTGCTGGGGTTTTTTTTTTACTTCTTAATAAACATACTCCTGTAATTTTGACTTTTTTTTTTTTTTTCCCAACAAATGTGTTACTTTTATGTTTTAGGAAACCAATAAAAATTAAAAATAGAAACACTCAGCTTAGGTCCTCCTTCTTCCAGGAATCCTTCTCTAACCCCTCCCTCCCCAGGCAGGATCGGAGGCCCCTCCTGTGAGCTTTCTGGGGCCTCACTGAGGTCCTGGTCCCTTATGTCCTATCCCCCCCCCCGCCCCCCCTACTGTGTATTAACCCATCAGTCTCGCTCGGAGCCCAGTGGATACTTAGCACATGGTAAGTGATTAATACTGTTTAACGACCAAAGGAAAAGATAAAACGAGCTGATGTTTCACAGTTTTAGCTCTAAAGTTATAGAGTGGTAAATTAGATAAGAACATTTACTTAAAGTTAAGGATCTAGAAAAGTTGACAACATCCGACGTCCGTGCTGCACGTCCTAGCAGTTCCACTCCTGGGTATTTATCCTGTAGCGTGATGTTTTTCAAAGCTTGAAGCCCATTTAGTGGGTCGTGAAATCAGTTAAGTGGGTAAGGATCAGAATTTGTAAAACACGAACCAACAGAGAATAGGAAATATCAGAATGTGTCTCAGGTCATAGGGTATTTGCTTCATGAAACTTTTCTTTTTTCTTTTTTTCCCTCAGTTTTATACACACACAGATGTGTGTCATGATGTAAAACGTCATTCCTCAGTATGAGTCATGGTCAAAAAAGTTTGAAAGCCACTGCCCTAGATAAATTTTCATACATATACAAAAGCAGACGTGTACAAGAGGGTTTACTATAGTGTTATTTGTAAAACCCCAAAGCTGGAAGCGACCTTCATGTCCATCTGAAGGAGGAAGATAAATTATACTGCAGTCATAAAATGGAACCCACCCAGTACAGTGGTGAATGAAGTAGTTTTGTGTCTTAACACAAATGCGTCTCAATAATGTTGAGCCAAAAAAAAAAAAAAAAAAAAAGCAAGTTGCTGAAGAAGACTATGATCTATGTGAAATTCAGAACCTGGTGAAATAAAGCTGTTGTTAGGGGTGCATACATAGGCATTAAAAATAGTAAAGAAAAATTGTAAAGAAATTAATACCATAAAAGTCAAGTTAGTGATCATCTCCTGGGGATGAAGAGGGGGAATATGAATGTGAAGGGACACACTGCAAGGTTTTGGGATGCTGAAAATGCTTTTATCTCCTGACCTGGGCAGTGGTGACATGGGTGTTTGCTTTATAACTCTCTGTTAAATGCTACATGTAATGTCTGTATATTAAATTTCCCCCAAAGTATATTAAAATATGGGTGTCACAAAATGAAGAAACCTGAAGCTGTCCAGCTTTTCTTTAAAAAAAGAAAAGTCATGATCAGGAAGAGGTACCTAGGGAATTTAAATAATATCAATAATGTTTTATTTCGTAAACTCTGTTGTGGATACATCAGTGTTCATTAAATTATTTTTTTTAATCTTTAATAATTTTTTTAATATCTAGAAGAAAATAAAAATCATTCACAGATAATACTATGAACATTTTACTGTGTTTGCTTTCTGAAAAGCGACTTTTACGTATTTTTTACAAAATTGAAATTGTTTCATATAGAATATAAGCTAAAATCAAATTGTTTATAAAAAAATTAAATGCTGAAAAGTATATGAAAACATAACAGACCTTCATTGACCTTCATCAGGGAGTTTAAAATGCTAACATGCTGTTATATTTACTTCAACAATTTCAGTTCCTCAGTCACTCTAGGCCACATTTCAAGTGCTCAGTAGCTGCATGTGACTAGTGGCTCTTATATTTTATTATGCTGTATTATTTTATATTATGCTATATTATATAACAATATTTGCATCATTGCAGAAATTTCTATCGGAAAACGTCGTTCAAGATACAAACCCTTTGTTGGTTACGTAAACTGCAGGCAATTTTTTCTTTGTGCTTTTGTGTCTTAAGATGTTCTTTACTATTAAGGAAATATATTTTGAAAACTTTTTCTAAAAGTTTTAAAGTTTGCATTTTTTACATTTAGTTCTTTAATTTACCTGACATGTATATGTGTATATGTATATATAGATGAACATATTTTATTTACGCAATGGGATCAAGATTAATTAATGTGTTTGCTTTTTCCCATGTGGTAATTGTCCCAGTACCAGAGATTTGCAGTGCCACCTCTGTCATATACATATTCCCAGAAATGCTTGGGCTCATTTCTGTATTCTCTACTCTGGTCATTGATTTGTCTCTTTCTGAAAATACTACCAATTTTTATTTTCTTTTGTTTTATATGTAGTATATTTTTCAGTTCTAAGAATTAAAAAATTTTTTCATTATAATTTTTTTAATTTTCCTCTGAGATTTTTAGAAGTATTTTCTAGTTCCAAATGTGGAAAGTTTTATGAGTTATCCTTTTGTTATTGATTTTTTAACTTGCAGTGTAGTCAGCAAATGAGGGTTCTATGCTACCGATTCTTTGAAATTTAAGAATTGCTTTATGGCCTCATGGTTAGCTTTTCAACTGCTCCTTGAATTGAGAAGAATATATATTCACAGACTTTTGGGGCAAGGTAGGTATATGTCTTAGATCAAGCATAAATATTGTGAGGTTCAAATCTTTTTTAACCTTACCAATTTTTTGGTTTCTTTGATCTGTCAATTACTGAGATTGGGGTAATAAAAATATCACAGTAAAATAATGAATTTTCTCAATTTCTTCTTGTAATTCTGTCAACTTTGCTTTATAAAAGTTGAAAGTACATACAAGTTTGGAATTGCTCTTTTTTCTCTGTGCATTGGACCTTTTGTCATTCTATAGCGACGCCTCCTCACCCAAATGCCTGTTAACCTTAAAATCCATTTTGTTTTATGATCTCCTAGTCACACCTTTCCCTTAGTTAGCATTTGCTTAGAATATTTCTTTCAAATAGGTAAAACTTCATAGTTTTTTCTAATCCACTCTGACAATTTGTCCTTTAACTGGATCTATCAGTCCAATTAAGTTTAGTGTAATTACTGATATATTTAGGATGAAAGTTAGCATTATCTTTTAGGGTTGTTTTTATCCTGTCTTACTGGTTTTTTCCTCTGCCACCTTTTTGGATTTTTTCTTATTCCATTTTCCTTCCTCTTGACTAGTATGAAGGTTACAAATTTATTTCTTTTAGTGGTTTCTTTCAAAATTGTAATGTACCAACTTAATGTAAAGTTTATTAATTTTTCTTTTGAATAATTCAAGAAGCATGAGTTGTCTTGACACCAGTTAATCTCCCAGCTTAAATGTTGTTGTCTTCCAGAGTTTAGTTCCATTTTGATTTTTTTTCCTATAAATTTGACATCACTGTTTTTTCTTTTCATGAATTCTTTGTCATTCCTCCTTGCATCTCAGATCTTTCTTTTCTTCTTCCTCAAATATATATTTTACAAGCTTGTTTATTAAGGGGCTGTTGATGGCAAATGTTATCTGAAAATGTCTTTATTTTGCATTCATTCTTGAATGATGATTTTGTTAGACATATAGTTCCAGGTTGGCAGTATCTTTCTCAGCCCTTTGGAGGTGACATTCCATTGACTTCTACTTTCAATGTTAGAATTAGTTCAAATAACTGTTATTGGTTGATAATTTGTCTTTTTTTTTTTTTTTGCCTGATTTTAAGATCTTCTCTTTCTTTTGTTTTCTACAGTTTTATGACAGAGCGTGTCTAGATGTGGACATTTCATTTATCCTGGATTTATTGTGTTCCTGTCTCTAAGGTTTGTTTTTCATCAGTTCTCGAAAGTTTTATCTTTTATGTCTTTCAGTGTTGCTTGTCCTCCATTTTTCCCATTCTTTCCTTTAAGAACTCTGATTAGACTTCTGTTAGACTTTGTCATTCTGTCATCCATGTCTTTTAATCTCGCTTTTATATATTATACCTATTTTTGACCTTGTTGAATTCTAGATAATTTCTTCAGATCTGTATTCTGATCTTTGTCTAATTTTTGTTTTCTTCTTCAAATTGAACTATAATTTAAAAACAATGAAGACATAAGAATAAAGTATATGGCTTGATGAAATTTACATATGTATATGCCTGTGTGATCACCACCCAGATAAAGAAACAGAACATTTTCATCCCTGCAAAAGTTCCCTCCTGTCTCTATCCATAGAGCCATTCCTCTCCCCTAGTCAACTCTTCTCACTTCTATCACCATAGATTATTTTCACGGGTTCTTGAACTTCATATAAATGGAATCATATAGTTTATTCTTTCTATATTGCTTTCCTTTTGTTCATCCACATTGCATGTATAAGTTGCAAGGGATGACAAACTGGGGGCCAATTCCAGCCCATAACATATTTTCATATATGAAATTTTATTGAATATAGCCATGTCCATTCAGCAGGGTTGGGTAGTTATAACAGAGACCATATGGCCCATAAAGCCTAAACTATATATTATATGACCCTTTACAGAAAAAGTTTAGTGATGTCTCTTCTATAGTATTGCATTATAAGGATATACCACAATTTATTTATCCTTTTTCTTGTTGATAAGCATGGGAGTTGTTTTCAGGTTTTGGCCATTATAAATAAAATTGCTGTATATGTTCTTGAAACTGCCATTGGTGAATGTATATACTCATATCTCTTGGATATATACCAAGGAGCTGAACTGATGGTCTTTGGGTAAGTTGATTGCATTTCCATGAATATTAATAATGTTGAACATCCTTTTATATCTT
This sequence comes from Balaenoptera musculus, assembly GCF_009873245.2. Taxonomy (NCBI): domain Eukaryota; kingdom Metazoa; phylum Chordata; class Mammalia; order Artiodactyla; family Balaenopteridae; genus Balaenoptera; species Balaenoptera musculus. Next base: position 21,441,851 of record NC_045796.1, read on the forward strand.
TTTTGGCCATTCAGATTTCTCTTATGAAGTGCCTGTGTAAATCTTTTGGCCACTTTTTAAAATTAGGCTATCTTTTTGTTAGTGATTTTTAGTTCCTTATGTATTTTGAATAGGAAACCTTTATCAGATACATGTTTGCAAGTATTTTCTACCTGTCTGAATTTGCCTACTTAGTCTGTTAATAGTGCCTTTGGATGAACAGATTTGTTTTTATGAAGTCCAGTCTATCAGTGTTTTATTTTTTTGGCGGGGGTGGGTGGAGGGTTAGTGCTTTTTTGTACCCTGCCCACAGAATTCTCTTCCACCTTCATTGTTGCCCTCCATCAAGGTCCTGAAGACATTTGCTTATTGTTTTCCATCAGAAGCCTTATAATTTTAGTCCTCACAGTTGGGTTTTTGATTTATCTACAGTTGATTTTGTGAGGTGGGGGTCAGTATTTATTTTCCAGGTGGTCATCTAGCTACTCTACACATTTATTGAGAAGACTTTACTTTTTCCATTGAATTGCAGTGGGACCTTTGTTAAAAATTAATGATCGTATATTTGGGTCTGTTCTGGACTCTAATCTGTTCCACTTAAACTATTTATCAATTCTTTCATCAGTACTGCACTTTCTTAATTACCATAGTTTATACTAAGTCTTGACATATAGTACTGTAAACCCTCCAGTTTTGGTCTTCTTAAGGATTGTGTTAGCTATTTAAGTGCTGTGCATTTCCATGCACATTTTAGAATGAGCTTGTCAACATCTATTTAAAGAAAAAGTCTACTAGACTTTTGATTGCGATTGCATTGACTCTGTAGAACAATTTTAGGAGAATGGACATCTTAATAGAATCTTCCAATTTATGAACATGGTAAATCTCTTAATTGAATAAGTTCTTCAGTTATTCTTAGCACTGTTTTATGTTTTTCACTGTGGAGGACTTACACACTATTAAATTTATTTCTAGCCACTTGATTTTTTTGATACTATTGTAAATGGTATCTTTTTTTCAATTTTATTTTCCAACCATCTTGCTAGTATATAGAAATGCAATTGATTTTTGTATATTGAGCTTGTATTTAGTGACCGTGCTAAATTCACTTTTCGGTTCTGGTAGTTTGTAGATCTTTCTAAAGGTACAATCATGTCATCTGATAAAAAAAAAAAAACAGAATAAATTTGTCTTTCTTATCTCTATTCATTTTTTTTTCTTGCCTTATTGCACTGGCTGGAAACACTGGAACAGTATTTAACAGAAGTGTTAAAATGGACATCCTTACTTTTTCCTGATCCTAAGGGAGAATATTTCACTTTTAAGGATGATGTTTACTGTGCATTTTTTGTAGATGCTCTTTACCAGATTGAGAAATTTTTCTTCTATTTCTGGTTTACTGAAATTTGTTTTCACAAGTGTGTATCAAAATTTTAAAAAAACTTTTAATTATGAAATAATTTTAGATTTACAAAAGAGTTACAAAGGTAGTATAGAGTGTTCCTATATATGCTTCACCTAGCTTCCTCTAATGTTAACATTTTACATAACCATGATGCATTTACCAAAATTAAGAAATTAACACTGGAGCAATACTATTTACTATAGACTTTATTCATATTTCCCCAGTTTTCCCACCAATGTTCTTTTTCTGTTCCAGGACATAATCCATATACCACATTACATTTCGTTGTCACGTAATCTACTCTAATCCGTGACAGTTTTTAAGTCTTTTCTTGTTTTTCGATACCTTGCCACTTTTGAAGAGTAATGGCCATGTATTTTGTGCAGTGTCCCTCAATTTGGGTTTGTCTGATGTTTTCTCACAATTAGACTCAGGTTATGGACTTTGAAGGAAGAATACCACAGAGATGTTGTGTCATTGCATCATATCTGGGGGCACATGATATCCATATCAACACATTAACCTTGATTACACAGTTTAGGTAGTGTCTGCCAGACTTATCCATTGTAACCATTCTGTTTTTCGTTTTTCACACACTGTTTATTAGAAGCAAGTACACATTCAAGGGAAGGAGAGGGAAAAATATCAAATGATTTGTGAGTATATATTAAAACTACCGTAATAGTTAATAAATATTTTGAGAGATTTATTTTGAGGTTGTGCAAATGTCCTGTTTCTCCTTAAAGTTTTGCTCACTAATTTTAGCATTCAACTGACCTTGCCTGTAGCAGTTATTATTGTGGTATTCTAGTGGTGATTTCCATTTCTTTTATTCTTTCTATGTTTATTAACTGGAATTCTGACTCGGGAACCAGACTGCCTGAGTTCAGTTCCTAGTTCTGCCCCTTCCTTGCTACAGTGTAATATTGGACAATTACTTAACTTCCCTATATTTCAAATTTCTCATCTATAAAATGCAGATAACAAGTATCTACCATAGAAGGTTGCTGAGAGGATTAAAAGAACTAATATGTAGAAAGGACTAAGAATTGTGCTTAGTGCCTAGGAAGTACTCATTTTTTTCTTTATTTCTTAATGTGGTAAGTTATTTTAATTTTAATTATTTTAATAATTATACAGGTTATCTTATTATGAAATCATCTTGTACTCTTGGATAAAGCTTACATATATGACCTGGATTTAATTTACTCTTTAATTTTTTTCATGTAATATTCATGAGTCATACAGCAGGTGTTCTTTTGCCACAACAAAGGACACAATGAATGATAGATTCCTAAAAATATATATATAAATTACACAAGAGCTTAGCAACTGAGGTGGCAACATTCCTAACTTTCTAGAGCGATTTCTATCTGACTCTTTTGGTAAAGCTAGAGATAGAGATAGCTTTTGCAAATGAATCTTTTTAAATATTAAATTGAGCACATTCAAAACTTGGCATATATTGTGAAAAATGGCCACTCAGCAGGAAGGAAAAATGATTTTTAACTTTTCTACATGTTTTACCTTGAACATTGTATTATCGTAGAGGTTTCAATATTTGGAATATTTAAAAAGATTCATTTGCCAACAGTATGTATTGAGCACTTTCAGTGTGCTAGACAATGTGTTTTTCTAGTTTGGGATACGTTTTTTGCTCTTGGGGGAGCTTATGGGACAGTCAAAATCATTTTAAAAGTTGAAGTTAGGCCTACTTGAATCATTCAGGGAAACTCAATTTCTGTTACTTTTTAAGAAGTTGATAAAATTGAATTCTAATATCTTTGTTTTTTCCACTCCTCTCAGCATCTTGGATTAGGTCCTTACCATTCTATGCTATTTCCACCCATATTGAGGTTTTCCTTCCCTTCCTATCATGTGTAATGACCACTGGGGTCATTTCCCTGGAAAGAATCCTTCAGTGACATCCCAAGATTTGAGAAAACAGGTCCTTGACTTCTTAACCTGACATCGGTCATTTTTCTATCTAGTCCCAAGTGGCATTACTAGCCTTATAGTCTTACTCCTCAGAATTAGTCCAGTGGCACAAGTGGTCTTAACTACTCATTAGAACCTGAAGTCAGTGCACTGTTTTTGAGGCTATGCTTTTTCTTGCCAGGAAATGCTCTTGGCAGGCTATGCTTTTTCATGCCATTTCCTCTGTCTTAAGTGAATTTCCCAAAAATCTTCTAGGCTCTGTTCAGAGAATACTCACTCCACAATCCTACTAGCTAGATAGGAACCCTGTAATTTGTAATCTATAGCCCTTGTTAAATTCTTTCCTTCATCACCAATCTTTATATCTAAATGTCACTTCCAGTTGATCAGGTTCTTAGAGATGGGGTTCCAGTGCTTGCCATGATACTTTGCATACAAAGAGCTATTGCTAAATAGCTACCACTCTTAAATACCTACTATAATCGAGCTACAATTTTGCAGAGTGTTATTGTCTCTCTTTTAAATTGTGAAGAAACTCAGTATCAAAGAGATTAAGAAACTTGCCCAACACCAGTGTAGTTAGTAAGTGACAAAACTGGTCTGTCTGATTCAAAAGCTCTTGCGATTTCTTGTATGTCATCCCACCTTGGTACTAAAAATAAATAGTTAAATAAAATTATTAAACAGATGTATTTTTGGTAAAACACATTGAAATTGCTTCACTTACATTACCAATATGCTACTTGGAGTCGTCGTTTCATTGACTAAGTTAATTGCTGTGGACTAACTGATGTACTCCTATTTTCTTTGTATTTTCCTTCCAAGTTTTCATTGATACTAATGAATAAGGTTTGATCATCTAATTTTAGCTTATTTTGGGGGTAAGTGAAATAGAAACTTAAGCACAATTTGTTTTATTTTGAAGAAGAATATTTTGCATTTGCCTAATAACTTTCACTAGGTAAAAATAGTCTGCTTGTCTTTTGTGAAGTACTTTTTCTATTGAGATGTAAAATACATGGGTGTGGGGAGAGCATATAAAGTGTGCCAATCTTAAATAAACAGCTTGATGATTTTTCTAAAAACATATTGCCTGTATAATTACTGCATGAAGATAGACAATATTACATCCATCCAGAAAAAGCAAATTCTCTCATGCACCCCCTAGCCAGTACCTCCCCAGAAGTAACTCTTTTGATTTCCATCACTCTAGATTAGTTTTGCCTATTCTTGAACTTTAAGGGTAACCAAGTAGTATGTACTTCTTCGTGTCTGACTTCTTTCATTCAGCATAATTTTTTTTGAAATTTATCCATGTTGATGCATGTATAGTTTATTCTTTCTTTCTCATATATATTTTTTCTGATTAGCATTCCATTCTATCAATATACCACAATTTGTTTATTCCTTCTGTTAATAGATGTGTGGGTGTGTTCTGATTTTGGCTATTATAAATAAAGCTGCTATGAATAGTCATACACAGATGTTTTGGTGGACATTTGTAGTATTTCACTTGGGAACATATGTAAGACTAGAATTAAGTCACAGAACAGCCGTATATTTAGTTTTAGTGAGTTCTGCCGAACAGTTTACCAACAGTGAATGAATAAATGGACACTCCTGGTAGCAGTGAGAGTTACAACTGTAGTTCCACATTTTCACCAGCACTTGATATTATTATTTTTCATATTAAGCCCTCTGGTGGATGTGAGATGCTGTCTCATGGTCTTCATTTGCATTTCCTTCATTATTAATAATGTTGAGCACCTTTCACATGTATCTTGGCTAATTTGATAAGGTAAAAATAGATATATTTTTTGGAGCAGTACTTGTTTAAGTCTTTCACACATTTTTATTGGGTTGTTTGTCATCTTATTGATTTGTAGGAATTCTTTGTATTCTGGAAAATGTCCTTTGTTGGATGTGTATATTGCAAATAGCTTCTCAGTCTGACTTTTCTGTTTTCTCTTTTAGTGTTGTTTTTTCAGGAACAGTTCTTAATCAAATCCAGTTTATCAATTTTTTAAATAGTTACTGTGTTTTGTATCCTGCTTTAGAAATCTTTGTCTATGCCACAGTCATGAAGGTATTCATTTTCCATTCACATTTAGGTCTGTGATCCATTCTATGATCTATCTCACATTTTTGTTATGATGTGAGATAAGGGTCAAGGTTCACTTTTTTTCAGTATAGCTGCCCTTTTAAAATTCAGAGATTATATTACAAAGGAATAAGGGAAGAATGGATATCGGGGAGAATTGGCTGTCGTTGCCATAGCTTCTATTTGTATGCACTTTGTAAGTGCTTGATATTTGATTAACTCTCAGCTACCTCTAATGGCAGCCTCATAATCATACATATAGGCCTGTGATAGAAGACTTTCCCAGATCTACTTAACAGGAAGAGTACCAAGTAGTGACGGGGTTAGCTGCTTCTTAGTGAGACAAATGTTCGGATCTTGTTAAAGTTCCTCTCAAATTACTAGTGTTTCTTCTTTATATGGCACTGTTGCCATCATAGCAGTTGGGAGGTAATGAAATTCTAAATCAAGAAAATCTAAAGAAAGATGTGGCTCCCCAGGTCTTACAATAGAGTGGACTATGGTGGGAGGGAGACCAAATGAAACATCTTTTGGTCTTGGTTAGCTCCTAAACATCTCTCATCCTTTATATTTTGGAAAAGAGACTGGAGGTCTAGATTCCAGGTAATTTTACTGTTGGTTACCACTAATGCAGTTAGTAGATGCAGATTTTTCATTTCATAGGAAATATTTAGTATTGCTAGACCTTGAAACGAAAGGTCTCTGTTTGATAATTAAGGCTTGGACCCACCCAGTGTTAAGTGTCCTTCCTTTTTTCATTCCTGGGGGAAAATACTCTGAAATATCCTAGAAGGGTAGATGTATTAGTTTGCTTGGGCTGCCATAACAAAATACCACAGGTTGGGTGGCTTAAACAACAGAAATGTACTCAGAGTTCTGGAGTCTGGAAGTCCAAGATCAAGGTGCTAGCAAATTTGGTTTCTGATGAGGCTCTCTTCCTGACTTGCAGGTGGCTGCCTTCTTGCTGTGTCTTCACATGGCCTATCCTCTATGCACTGGGTGTGTGCATGGAGAGAGAGTGGTCTCTGGTGTCTCTTTGTCTTCTACTAAGGTCACCAGTGCTATTGGATTAAGGCTTCATCCTCAACCTCATTTAACCTTAATTATCTTTCTAAAGGCTCTATCTTCAAATACAGTCACATTGGGGGCTTCAACATATGAATATTGGGGGGCACAATTCAGTCCATAACAATGGGTTTTCTAGAAATGCATGCAGCAGTAAAGTATTGGGACTGAATATAAGCTGCTTTAGTGTTCATGCTGCTTTCACTCTCTGCCATATATTTCATAAGAATAACCGGAGTTTTCGTAATGCAATTAGTTTAGTTTAGCTCCTGCTGAAGATTTTGAGAGCTTGTGTGAAGTAGAGCTGTTGTGTTAAATCTATCTGTACTTCTGTGAAGCATGAAGTCAGTGTCATATGTTTTAGGGATAATACCGTGTCACATCAAAGAGATGTTTAAAACTGCAATCTAGAAAATTGTTTTTAAACATCTGGGGAAAGATGTTCATATTCTGAGAGGATGTGATGTAGAACATCATTCACTGTGACGTTTAAAAAATCTACAGTATATAGGAAAATTGTTGATTTTTCTGATACCTTTCTGGGATTATTAAGATAATACAGATCCGTCTTTGGACGTTGTAAATTATAAATTTCGCCAGTACACTTTAGGAATTTTTGTTTTGTTTTGTAGTGACTTACCTGTTTCAGTTAATCCCAGTTTTTTTCCCCACAATGTCGGAGGAGTAGATGATGGAAAGCATTCTAGTTTTAAAGCATAAACATGTTACTCAGATTTTTAAAAATTAGAATAGATGGTATCTCTGTGTGTGTGTAAAAGAAGGAACGTTTGATTTCCTCTATTAGGTTGGCAATTCAAAATATAATCACCTAAATTCCCTGCCCCCTCTTATGCTTGCTTCAGTTAAAATAAGAAAGAGGAAGAAGAAACTTGTTGGTCCATGAGGTTCCAAGATTTTGAAGAAGATTGATCAAAGGTTGTATATGTTGAAGTCCATGTTTATTCCATGAATCTTATGTTGGAAGCTCTCAGCTGTTTAGAAGCCAGCATCCCTATTTCCTGTAATTGTTTTGACAGGTAGAGAAAGTGATGTAGTCTTTTCCATATCTTGCCTGGGAAGATATGGAATTACCTGAATTACATATGTGTTGTTTTTCAATTGGAAATGTCAGACTTCACTGGCCAAATAGGATCCAAGACTACATAAAATCTTTGTGGAAGATTTAGGAACAGCTAACGTAGAGCTAATTCTAGTAAAGGCAGTGTCTCACCTCCCTTTTTGGTGCATGGACTGATGTATAATGGTTCCTCCTGAACTGTCACTTTCAGATCCCCGTTTTTAAGTGGGAAATGAAGTGAAGTAAATAGAAAAGTTTTCCAAATGAAAAGGAGATCATAAATCTGTTAAAAGCAGGTGACTGTGGTAAAAACACAGGCAGTATATAGTGGCAATAGTGAGGCATCCTAGAACTAGTAAAAAATCAACATAATAGAAGGAATTTGATATGAGCAGAAATCTACTTTAAAAGGCACAATCTCTTTTTAGATCAGGAGGAAGAACAGGATTTGATAGCTATAGCTTATAAATGCTCTTTACATAATTAAAGAAAGCATGTATCTACTGGATACGTTTTTTTCCACAAGAGATTTGGTGGCATTTTTAACATGACCAAGTGAGAAAGATTTGATGACAGAAAAGACTGTTGGGGCCCTCAACATCTATATTGAGATGTAGAGTATGGTAAAGTTGGTTCCTTTGATTGGCAGCATTTGATACCACTGTCCATTAAAATCATTTAACTAACTTACCTTGTTTGGATTACACTAAGGAGCCTTGTGTATCACTCAGGAGAGGCTAGGTTATGCTATAGCACAAATGACTCCAAAAGCTCAATGGTTTAACACAATGAAAAGTATTAGTTTATTGTTTGCCCATGCCACATATCCAAAGTAGATTGGAAAAGGGAAACCTGGAAGACACACTGGAGTCACTGGTCCATAGCAATTTTGAAATCCCTCATGACAGGTATCATGACATGTAGGGGAACAAATATTTGTTAATTAGGGCCTGATTCTACCTTCTTGTTCATTGTTTTAAGAGGCCTGGATTCCTGTAGCTCTCTTTCTTGACCCAAAGAAAGTTATTTTGGGACTGGCTTGCTTCTTTTGGAAATCTTGACCCTTAATCTCATCTTCTTCCTCAGTCATTTTATCCATATAAATGACTTAGTGGATACATTATCCATCATTGCCCTGAGGCAATTTAATTAAAAAAAAAAAGATTTTCCTAGGCTTATGACCTTCAAAGTCTTTAAACTGTTAGTATGGGAGTTGAGAAGTAGTTAGTTCTTTTAATACTGCAAATCTGAAATGTTTGATCCTCCATTCCTCCACTTCTTGAAAACTGGATAGTCCTTTTTTGAGCTCATCTCTTTCTTGAATACCTTGCCAAATGCAGCCAATAACCAGTGCACTCTTCCAGTGTTTTGTTTTGTTACCTCTTCTAGGGCTGCAGTTTCATTAGGTAGGTGATCTGCCTCCCAAGGCACCAGAAGCAAATGCTTTACCAAATATACCACTGTATAAAATACGCCACTATCTTTCCAGCTCTTAAGATAATTTTTCTCACTGCTTCCTGACCACAAAACCATGGCCATGTGTTTTAGGTTTTTGCTAGAGAGGCATCCTACTTCTGGTACCAATTTCTGTATAGTCAGGATGGGCTAAAGTTACCTGTGCTAATGAGCCATCCCCAAACCTCAGTGGCTTCACAGAAGAACAGTTTATTTTCGTGTTCACACTAAACATCCATTGTGGATCTGTGGGAGACTCTACTCCATCCACACTGTCAGACTTAGGCCTGTGATGCATCACCATCTTGAGCTGTATGCTTTCTGAAATACTTGGTCTTCTCGATTTACATGGTAGGGAAAGATAATATTAAATGGTCTTGTGCCAGTAATTAACTGTTTGTTGGCAGCCCAGAGCTAGTCACATGGCCCTGCCTAACTATAAGTGGGTAGAGAAGTCCAAGCAGGAATATAAACAGAAGGACTGGTACTGTGATTCTAAACAGTTAAAAGTTTTAAGACAGTAAACTAACTATAAAAATATATTCTATCATTCCTTGACAGATTGATCTCAGATGACCTGGAAAACCAGGTTTGAATGTGGAATTCTTAGTCTTGAGATTTCTGCACCTTTAGAACATGGCAGTGTAGGGAGAGCTGGCCCATCTTCTCTTTTCTTCACATTCTTGGCCCAGTTCTACACTATGAAGGGCACACATTTGGTTATGTCCACACCCCTACAAACAGCCACCCCTTGGCCACCTCTTGAGCCTAGTGTGGCACATAGAGTGGCATGATCTGTCCTAAAAAGTAACAGGTTTAGGTGAAAGGACTGTGCAGTCCCTGGTGGCAGGCTTGAAGCTCTTTGAACAAGAATTCCATGGTTCCAGGATCCTGGAGCATAGTCTAGGAGGGGAGTCTGGGCCTGGGTGAGTATGTCCCCTTAGACACTTGGACTTTTCACTGTAGAGGGAAGGGTTTGCTGTGAACCACTCTTGCCTGTGTTTAAGGACAGTGCTGAGCAAGTGTAATATCTGTGTTGCCTAGAAAATGAGACTAAGATATGAATGAGCACGTAAAGCTATACCATTCTTGTGCTTACTAATTTAGCTTCCTAGATAGAGCTAGAAAGGGAAAATGCCCTGATCACCAAAGTTGGGTTGAATGTCTTGACAATTACTATTTTTATTATAAAGTCCTCATTATAATATATAAATCAGTTTCTTATGTGTTTGCTCGTAGCAAATTTATATCAGTCCTAGGTTTTCTGACCTTATGGAGGTATTGGGACTATGTCACATCTCTCTGAGTGATGCCCTTACCCTGTTACCATGTAATAGGAACAACTAAGAAACTGTGAGATCTAACCATCATGAAGGGCAGTCAGCCTGGGGAGCAGGATCTGGGTGATCAGATCAAATGTTAGCTCTACTACTTCATAACCGTCCGATATTAGGAAGGTTTCTTTTCTTTCTGAGCCAAAATTTTCTTATTTGTATAAAGGGTATAAACCCACCTATTCTCAGGTTGTTGTGATCAATATAATATACACCAAGTGGCCTACACAGAAAATATTCATAGGTCAAGCACAGGCTTTTTCTCAGTTAAAATAATGAAAAGTAATGAGGTATTTTAAGGAGTAAATCTTGAGATTTAGTACAGGGAGGGTGACATAAGGAAGGAAAGAGGTGGGGGTCCCTGGAAGATAAAGTCCTTAGTTTAATATCCTGAAAAGAGTGCTTTGGGGCAGCCCTAGGCTTTTGCTTATCTCCAAGGGAAGGTATGTATCTTTACTATCTCAACCTAATAATTTCTCTTGAGCTTCAGTGTCCTGATTTGTTAAATGAGGATAATAGGAATTGCTTTGATGACCTTGATAAGGATCCTTTGAAAGAGTGGTGGAGATAAGAGCCAAGGGAATGGGTTGGAAAGTGAATAGGAGGTGAGGAAATGGGGATTATCTATTTTCAATTCTTTTCTGTGAAGTTAATCTGAGAAAGTTAGTCTGGAAACATAGTGGGAACTGGAGGGCAATGTGAGGTCATTGAAGGTTTTGTTTATTAAAGGTTGGGAAATACCAGAGCATGATTGTGTGTTGGGGAGAAGTACCTCTAGTAGAAAGGGAGAGGATGATAATGGAGAGAAAACTTTGGATGGCGAGGTGGGGTTGACCTTTGGTGCTAGGAAGAGAAATTTGTAGGTTTAGCATTGGGAAGATGAGATGCTCCATCCAGTAACACGCTCTGTCTCTCTCTCTCTCTCTCTCTCTTTCTCTCTCTGTCTCTCTCTCTCTCTCTCTCTCTTTCTCTCTCTCTCTCTCTCTCTCTCTCTCTCTCTCTCTCTCTCTCTCTCAGTGAAGCATTAAGTAGGGATGTTAGCAGAGAGATGTATGTACAAGTGTGGGGAGTGGGAGGTCATTTGGAAGATAGTAGAGAAAGTGGGAAATTAATAAGAGTGGGGGAATGTTCTGGAGTTGTGCAGGCTCTGGAACCCAACTGAGTCTGAGTTGACAGGGTTAGAGTGAAGTCACTCTCCCCAGCTGTGAGACCCCATCTCTGAACCCTTTGTCGCCATTTCTCTTGCAGTAGCCTTTCCATTCCTTTGTTTTTGAGCATTTTTGATATTACCTGAGGCACTCTCCAGTTACACTGAGCTGCCTACTGGGGCTGTCCAAGTTAAGGTCAAGGTACCCGTTATTATTTGGTTAGCTCTCTGATTACAAAATTGTATAGGTTTTGAGTAGTCTACCCAACTTTTCCCCCAGCTCATGCTATTATTGGTGTGAGATTTTGTAGAGAGTGAGGTTGTTCAGAAATGACTAAATTGTCTTTATCTCTATATAAGGTCATTACAATGGACTGAATGTTTATGTCCACACAAAATTTATATGTTGAAATACTAATGCCAAATGTGATGATATTTGAAGGTGGGGCTTCAGGAGGTAATTAGATCATGAGGGTGGAGCCTTCATGAATGAGATTAGTGCCTTTATGAGAAGAGGCCAGAGAACTAGCCAGCTGTTTTTCCTGACACGTGAGAGTACGATGAGAAGTCAGCAGTCTGCAACGTTGAAGAGGGTTCTTACCTGAACCCAAGCATACTGGCATTCTTCTCAAACTCACTTGGAACATTCATCGAGATAGACCACATTCTGGGCCATAAAACACATCTTAACAAAGTTAAAAGGATAGAAATCATATGATATCTGCTCTCAGACCACAATGGAATTAGAGTCAATAATAGAAAGACAACTGGAAAGTTCTCAAAATACATGGAGATTAAACAACATACTTACAAATAATACATAGGTCAAAAAAAATCTCAGGAGAAATTTAAAAATATTTTGAACTAAATGAAAATGAAAACACAACTTATCAAAATGTGTTGGACACAGAGAAAGCAGTGCTTAGAAGGAAATGTATAGCATTGAATGCATATGCTAGGAAGGAAGAATCAATCTATGTTTCCATCTTAGGAAACTAGATAAAGAAAAGCAAACTAAATCTAAGGTATGGAGAAGAAAAGAAGTAATAAGAATTAGAGCAGAAATCAATGAAATTGAGAATAGGAAATCAATAGAGAAAAGCAAGGACACAAAAATTGGTTTTATTGAAGAGATCAATAAAATTGATAAGCCTCTAATGAGGCTAACTAAGAAGAGAAGAGGGAGGATACAAATTACTCATATCAGAAATGAAGGGACATCACTTCGGATCCCTTGGACATTAAAAGGATAATGAAGGAATACAATGAACTACTCAGTGCCCACAAATTTGATAACCTGGATGAAATGGACCAACTCTTTAAAAGACAATCTGCTAAAACACAGAAGAAGAAATAGACAATTGAAGAGGATTTCTCAATTCAAGAATTCAGGTAAATAATTACCTTCCAAAATAGAAAGCACCAGGCCCAGATGGTTTTACTGGTGAATTCTGCCAAACATTTAAGGAAGAAATTATGCCGGTTCTCTATAATCACTTTCAAAGGATAGAAGCAGAGGGAATACTTTTTAACTCATTCAATGAGGCTAGCCTTACCTCAGTAGCAAAACCAATAAGCAATTACAGCAGCATTGTAGGATACAAGTTCATTATACAAAAGTCGGTTGCTTTCCTATATACCAGCAATGAACAAGTGGAATTTGAAATTAAAAACACCTTCCTGGGACTTCCCTGGTGGTCCAGTGTGTAAGACTCTGTGCTCCCAATGCGGGGGGCCTGGGTTCGATCCCTGGTCGGGGAACTAGATCCTGCATGCATGCTGCAACTAAGAAGTCCGCGTACTGCAACTAAAGATCCTGCATGCTGCAACTAAGACCCGGCACAGCCAAAATAAATTTAAAAAACAAACAACAACGAAAAAAACCACCTTCCCATCATTTTTACTGTGAACCTAAAACTGCTCTAAAAAATAAAATATTTTAAAATAAATATTAAAAATATGAAATCTATGAGTTCAGTCACTACTTTAGCTTACCTTTTACCTTTTGATTTTTGAAGTGAGTAGTCTATGTTAAGGTAACGAGGAACAAACATCTTTTCAGAGAATTTGTTCCTTAAACTGAAACTTACTCTTTAATGCAGAAAAATAGAATTCCTTATTCATGATTTGACATTCAACTACACAGTAGTCTCTTAACACACAGTGAGTAAGATACTTATTGTTCACAAATGGATGTTATTATTTTAGTGTTAAAAATAGATATACAAGGGGTTAGGGACAGAAGGAGGTTGTGGGAAAGGAGGTGGGTGTACTTATGAAAGGATGGCATGAGGAATCCTTGTGGTGTTCAGTATCTTGGCTGTCGGGGGATCTGTGAGCCTGCAGGTGATAAAATTCTATAGAAGTAAACATAAACACACAAATAAAATGAAACTGGGAAAAATCTCAAAAGACCAATATAGGGCTTCCCTGGTGGTGCAGTGGCTAAGAATCCACCTGCCAGTGCAGGGGACATGGGTTCGAGCCCTGGTCTGGGAAGATCCCATATGCCACGGAGCAACTAAGCCCGTGCACCACGACTGCTGAGCCTGTGCTCTAGGGCCTGTGAGCCACAACTGCTGAGCCCGTGTGCTACAACTGCTGAAGGCCACATGCTGCAACTTCTGAAGCCTGTGTGCCTAGAGCCTGTGCTCTGCAACAAGAGAAGCCACTGCAATGAGAAGCCTGCGCACCACAATGAAGAGTAGCCCCTGCTCGCTGCAACTAGAGAAAGCCTGCACGCAACAGCAAAGACCCAATGCAGCCAAAAATAAATAAATAAATAAATTTATTTTAAAAAGACCAGTATATTGTATAATATATATGATATATATATACACACATATACTGATTGTGACATTGCACTTCAGTTTTGTGAAATATTACCACTGGGGAAACTGAGTAAAGGATACTAAAGATCTCTCTTAAAACTTCATGTGAATCTGCCGTTATCTCAGTGCAGTTACAATTAAAAATGCGAAAAAATAAAAAAATAAAAAAAATAAAAATAAAAATGCACACACAACTACTATATAAAACATATATAATTTTTATTTTTGTTTTTAGGTTTTTCCCGCCTGGTTGACAACATAGTCATCATTGGCTTTTGTAAGTTGATATTTTAATTTCTTTATCCTTCACCTTGTATATTTTCTAATTACACGAGAATATTTTTCTAGAGAACCTGAACAAAAATTAGAGCAAAACCTTTTTTTATTTGGTTCTTATATTATTTTAAAGATAGTCTCACTTTTTCTCATACCATTAGGTGATAGTTATTTTGAGGAAGTTTGAATTACACATCTTGGGCTAGGGCCATCTGTTTCTTTGGAGTGACTTCCTATCAGGGTTATGATTAGCAGGAGCAAAGTGCCATCTGTGGAGCTGAGGTGGCACATCCATCCATCCTGTTGGACATCACAGTCTTCACCTAGAACATCCTTGTGGCAGATGGTAAGAGGGACACAACATCCTGGGAGAAAGCCACTAATGTGAATGGTTTGACTAATGAGGTATAACAAATTCTGTTTCGTTTATCTGTGAAAATCTGGCAATGAGATGAAATGAAGGGAGAATTGCAGATTGGGAGAATTTAGCTTTATTCTCATTTTATCATTTGGAGTAGCTATATTTCTGTTCTGTAACTTTTTCTTGTAGCATATTGAAGAAAAATTTAGATCTCCTGTTTCATGGTAGTTTTTTTAACTCAGTGAAATCTAAACATTTGAAATAGATTTGAACAAACATTTTTAACCTGGGAAATGAATTATCCCCTCTATCACTGAAAACATTTACAGTATAAATGGCTAAATCCTCTCCACTCCAACCAAACTTTCTTCTTCCTTAAGTCTTCCTCATCTCAGTAAATGGCAACTACATTCCTCCAGTTGCTCAGATAGTCTCTGTGGCACCATCATCCTCTCTTCTTTCTGTCATCCCCTATACACCCAGCTGTCAGGAAATACTGTCAGCTCTGCCTTAAATATATCTAGAAGATGACTGCTTTTCACCATGTATTCGACTACCATACTGGTCAAAGCCTTCATCTTTTTATTAAAATAGCCTCCTAACTTGTTTCCCTGCTTTTACACTTTCTCCCCTATAACCCATTCTCCAAATGGCAGACAGATAAATTATTTAAACTCTTAAGTCTGATCATGTTACTTTTCTGCTCCAGTGACTCCGGTGCCTCTCTTCACAGAGGCTTATCAACTTGTACATGATATGGGCCCCCATTACCTCTGATCTAACCTAACCTTTTACTGCTCCCCCTCACTCACTGCTTTAGCCATACCAATATTCTTGTTCCTACATTGGGGTTTTGCAATTACTGTTCCCACAAATAGCCACATGACTTGCTTCCTTACCTCCTTTAAATCTTTGCAAAATTGTCATCTCCGCATCCAGGCCTTCCCTGACTACCTTATTTCAAATTACCACTGTTTCTCCCTGCCTTACACTCCCAGCACTTCCTATCGCTACAGTACTTTATTTATTATTTTTAAAATAAATTTATTTATTTTTATTTATTTTTTTGGCTGCGTTGGGTCTTTGTTGCTGCGTGCGGGCTTTCTCTAGTTGCGGCGAGTGGGGGCTACTCTTCGTTGTGGTGTGCGGGCTTCTCCTTGCAGTGGCTTCTTGTGGCAGAGCACGGGCTCTAGGCACGCAGGCGTCAGTAGTGGCACGTGGGCTCAGTAGTTGTGGCTCGCGGGCTCTAGAGCGCAGGGTCGATAGTTGTGGTGCACGGGCTTAGTTGCTCCGCAACATGTGGGATCTTCCCAGACCAGGGCTCGAACCCGTGTCCCCTGCGTTGGCAGGCGGATTCTTAACCACTGCACCATCGGGGAAGTCCCAGTACTTTATTTTTTTAACCACTTCTGATATATTTTACTTGTCTGTCTCCCTTTCACTTGAAGATGAACTCTACGAGAGTAATAATTTTTGTGTGTTTTGTTTACAAAGATGGGAAAGTGGGATAGGGAAAATGGATTGTATAGCGGTTACTGACTTTGCCTAATACAACCTTCTCTTGTTGCCTCGTGACCACAGAGATAGGTAAGTGAAAACAGCAACTAAAATCTCAATCATCTGTATATTTCTAAGGATTACTGGGAGAAAAACTAGGTTTGAAATTTCTTCTAAGAATATACTTCATTTTCTTTTCAGTGCTTGTTTGATTAGAAGTTCTTTGATAAAAATGAGTAGATATTGATACTTTTAGTAAATGATTCCTAATACCATTTTGTTACTGAAGATTTAGAGTGTTCTATCAGAATTTAGTTCCAGAAGTGTGCTTTTTTTTTTTTTTTTTTAAAGCCTGGTGTCTGTAGGCTATCTTTTTTTTTTTTTAATTAATTAATTAATTAATTTATGGCTGTGTGGGGTCTTCGTTTCTGTGCGAGGGCTTTCTCTAGTTGTGGCAAGCGGGGGCCACTCTTCATCGCGGTGCGCGGGCCTCTCACTCTCGCGGCCTCTCTTGTTGCGGAGCACAGGCTCCAGACGCGCAGGCTCAGTAATTGTGGCTCACGGGCCCAGTTGCTCCACGGCATGTGGGATCTTCCCAGACCAGGGCTCGAACCCGTGTCCCCTGCATTGGCAGGCAGATTCTCAACCACTGCGCCACCAGGGAAGCCCCCAGAAGTGTGCTTTTTAAGAGCTATAAATTAAGAGCAGACAGAATGGTGGATAGCCCAAGTTTTAGAACCAAGTGTAGCCTGGCTTGAATTCTGGCTGTGATTCCAATAAGTACACTATAAGCAAGTTAATGAGGCTTTCTTAGCCACAGTTTGTCTTTTATAAAATTGAAATAATAATAGTTGTGAGGCTTATGAGGATTAATTGAGGTGATAGACCTGGCCATTAGCAACATTCAGTAACTAGTAATCCTTTAATCTGATATTGCTCAGTTTTATAAGCTTGAGATACTAGTAATAAATTATTTTACAGTTTACTTTGTAGAGAAGATAGTCTTTTATAATTTATGTCATTACATATAGTAAATTTTGAAAAAATTACGTATATTTTACGGAAGAGAAAATGACTAGGAGACATGAGCTGCTCTGTAATGTGACCCCAGAAAATTTTTTGCATTTTTTGTAATCTCTACACTTTAGCAATGTGGAGAGGATGAAATGAGATAGTGTAGATTTGTCAGTACTTATTTGTAAATATAAAACATTAATGCAAATGTAAGGAATTGGAATATCATACTGAGAGAACTTCTACCATGACTTTCAGTCATGATGTAGTAACAGGAACTGGATTTATTATCCTGCCTTAGCAAAACAAACAAACAAAACCCCATAAAATGTATGAAACAAAGGTTTTTAGACATTGGGTGACAAGTGGCATAAGACAGTTAACCCTGAGATAAAGGAAACAAATGATGTGCCCAAGGCCACAGTGTAAGAGGGGAACCCAAACACAGCCCAGTAGTCACCCTGAATTGAGGTGATAAAGCTGGCAATTCAGGGAGGTTGAAGCAGCTAGAATTTGCAGGACAGAGGACCAGAGAGAAGAGAGCTCTGGAGATCTTCAGAGGGTTCCCTTGGAGTCTTCAGCTGAGTGCTGATTAGTGCATGCTTACGAGAGAACTACCCAAGGCTTGGAGAAAAACCATTGGGAAGGGAAAGTTAGCTCATGTAGGGCTGGGAAGTGTGCATCCCCACCATTCAGAGTAGAAAAACTTTGTAATACAAGTGGCATTAGATGGAGTGCTCAGAAGGGTATTACCTCAGTGGTGAGGCAAAATTAGCCCTAGACTAAAGGCTGCCCTGATCCTACCTAAAAAATCTTAAAAGTGGGAATTCCCTTGTGGTCCAGTGACTAGGACACGGGTTTTCATTGCTGTGGACCTGGCTCGATCCCTGATTGGGGAACTGAGATACCACAAGCTGCACTGTGCGGCCAAAAAAAACAAAACAAAACAAATCTTAAAAGTAAGCCATTAAAGAGGAATCATAAAAGTTTTTTAGTAAAGAGCCAGATGGAAAATACTTTAGGCTTTACAGGCAATATGACTTCTGCTGCATCTACTTAGCTCTGCCATTGTAATGTTAAAGCAGTCATAGACAATATGTAAATGAATGGGAGTGGCTGTGTTCTAATAAAACTTTATTTACATAAGTAGACTCTGGGCCAAATTTGGCTCGTGGACTATAATTTGCAGACTTCTGGTTTACAGGGTCAAACTGTGGGACTTCCTTGGCAGTCCAGTGGTTAAGACTCCACACTTCCATTGCAGGGGGCACGGGTTAGACCCTGCATGCCGCATGGCGTGGACAAAAAATTAAAATAGAAAAGAAAAGGGTCGAATTGTTTCTAGTCGCTTAACTCCAACTCAGAACAAAGCTCAAGAATATATAAAGAAACACAAAATATCCAGCACCTAACAAGGTAAAGTACACAATGTCTAGCATTCAATCAAAATTTACCAGATGCAAAGAAACAGGAAAATTCAGTAGTAAAAGAAAATTCAATCAATAAAAATAGACTCAGAAATGAAAGATTTAATAAAGATATTAATAAACAAATTTAATACAGATTTTATTTAAGTAATTTAATAAGATTTTAATAAATAACATAGTCACTAAATGAAGATATTAAAAACATTAGTATAACTAAGTTTTATATGTTCAAGATAATAGAGGAAGCATAAATTTGTTAAGAAAAGACATGAAAGCTATAAAACGACCCAAATTGATCTTCTAGAGACAACATAAACATCTGAGATGAAAAATACACTGGATAGGATTCACAGCGGACTAGACACTGCAGAAGGAACGATTGCATGAACTTGAAGACACAGCAATAGAAATTATACAAAATAAAAGACACAAAAATCCTGGGGAAAAAAGCCCATCAGTGAGCTGTGGGATAACTTTAAACAGCCAAAAATATTGTGTAATTAGAGTCTCCAAAGGAGGGAGGGAACAGAAAAAATTTTTTTAAAATAATGGCTGAAAATTTGCTAAATTTAATGAAAACCATAAGCCCACAAATCTCAGAAGCTCAATGAAAAGCTAGCAATTACCAAAAAAAAAAAAAAAAATGAAGAAAATGACACCAAGGCACAACATAATCAGATAATTTAAAACCAGTAATAACGAGAAAGATTTTAAAATGGAGAACGAAGAAACTATAAATTTAGGGGAACAAAGAACAACAGCAGACTTTTCATCAAAAGCAAAGCAAGCCAGAAGACAGTGGAGCAATGTCTTTAAAGTAATGAAAGAAAAAGCTGTTAACCTAGAAATCTATAGCTAATGAAAGTATTTTTCAAAAAAAATAGTGAAATAAAGACATTTTCACACATTCAAAAGCTTAAAGAGTTAATCACCGTTAGACCCACACTACAAGAAATGTTAAAGTCCTCAGGAATAAAGAAAATAATACCAAATGGAAATAAAGAGCACCAGAAATGGTAAACACCTGGGTAAATGTATAAGGTTTTGCTTTTTAAAATTTAAATCTTTTTAAAAAGGTAATCGTTTAATCAAAAATAGTAATAGTGGAGTTGGGGTTTATGACATATAAAAGGTGTGACAATAATTGCACAAAGGTCAGGAGAGGAAAAATTGAAATATAATATTAAAGTTTTTTTACCATATGTGAAGAAGTACAATATCCCTTAAAGGGATATTGTAGTAAGTTAAGGATATAGCCATAAACCCTAAATCAACACTAAAGCATAAAAAAATAGTCATAAGCCAAAGGAGATAAATCAGAAAAAAAAAAATTAGTTCAAAAGAAGGCAGGGAAAAAGGGAAAAGGGAATGGAGAACAGGTGGGACAAATACAAAAAAAAAAAAAGCAAGATGCTACATTTCAACCTAACCATATCAATAATCACATTAAGTATAAATGATCTAAATACTCTCATTAAAAGGCAAAGAATATCAGATTAGGTTCAAAAAAAAAAACCAACAAGGATTAACTCTATGCTGCCTTCAAAAATAGTGCATAACATATATATAAAGACACAAATAGGTTACAAGCTAAAGGATGGAAAATAATATACACTTCAGCACTAATTTTTTTAAAAAGCCTGCGGACTTCCATGGTGACTCAGTGGTTAAGAACCCACCTGCCAATGCAGGGGACACAGGTTCAATCCCTGGTCTGGGAAAATCCCACATGCCGTGGAGCAACTAAGCCTGTGCGCCACTACTACTGAGCCTGAGCTCTAGAGCCCATGTGCCACAACTACTGAGCCCGTGTGCTGCAACTACTGCAGCCTGCACACCTAGAGCCCGTGCTCCGCAACAAGAGAAGACACTGCAAAGAGAAGCCCATGCACTGCAATGAAGAGTAGCTCCCACTCGCTGCAACTAGAGAAAGCCTGCATGCAGCAACGAAGACCCAACACAGCCAAAAAAAAAAAAAAAGCCTGGAGTGGGGGCTTCCTTGGTGGTCCAGTGGTAAAGAACCTGCCTTGCAATGCAGGGGATGTGGGTTCAATCCCTGGTCGGGGAACTAAGATCCCACATGCCATGGGGCAACTAAGCCCATGCACCACAACTACTGAGCTCGCGTGCCTCAATGAGAGAGTCCATGTGCTGCAAACTACAGAGCCCACGTGCTGTGGACCCCATGTGTCACAACTACAGAGCCCATGAGCCCTGGAAGCCTGCGTGCCACAGCGAAAGATCCCTTATGCCTCAACAAAGATCCTGCGTGCCGCATCTAAGACCTGATGCAGCCAAAAAAAATACAAGAA
This sequence comes from Balaenoptera musculus, assembly GCF_009873245.2. NCBI lineage: Eukaryota > Metazoa > Chordata > Mammalia > Artiodactyla > Balaenopteridae > Balaenoptera > Balaenoptera musculus. The sequence continues at coordinate 21,463,071 of NC_045796.1, forward strand.
AATAAATAAGTAAGTTTAAAAAAAAAAAAAGCCTGGAATGGCTATATTAATATCAGACAAAGTAGAAATTAGAGCAAAGAATATTGCCAGGGAGAAGGAAGGTTCTTTCATATTGATAAAGTGGTAAATTCATCAAAAAAAGTCATCTTAAATGTTTATGCACCTAATAACAGGGTTTCAGTATATACAAGGAGAAATAGACACATCCACAAATATAGTCAGATTTCAGTACCCTCTCTCAACAGATACAGCAAGTAGATAACAAACCAATAAAGATATAGAAGGCTAAAACGGCACTATGAACCAGCTTGAACTAATTGACAGTTATAGAACACTCTACCCAACAAAAGCAGAATACACATTCTTTTCAAGCATGCCCAGAACTTTATCAAGATAGACCATATTCTGGGTAAAAAAAACAAGACAATTAATTTAAAAGGGTTTAAATCATACAAAGAATGTTCTCTGACCATAATGGAATTAAATCAGAACAGAAAGGTATCTGGAAAAATATCTTAAACTGAACAACACACTTCTCAGTAACCCAGGGGCACATTCTAGGCCATACAGAACACATTACATTTCAAAGAATGCCAGTCATACGAAATACATTCTCAGACTACAGTGGAAATAAAATGGAAATTAATAACAAAAAGATAGTGTAAAAATTCTCAAATATTTGGAAATTAACACACTTCTAAATAATGCCTGCTGCATCAAAGAAGTCTCACGAAAAATTTAAAAATACTTTAAAGTGAAAATATAGTCTATAAAAATGTGTGGGATGCAGCTAAAATAGTGCTTGGAAGGGAATTTATAGCATTAAATGTTTATATTAGAAAAAAAACTAAAATCAATAACTGAAGTTTCCACCTTATGAAACTAGAGAAGAGCAAATTAAACTTAAAGCAAGCAGAAGAAAGTAAATAATAAAAATTAGAGAAGTCAACAAAATTGAAAATAGGAAAATGATAAAAACCAACAAAATGAAAAGCTTGTTTCTTTGAACAAGATTAATAAAATGATAAACCTATAGCGAGGCTAACCAAGGAAAAAAGAGAGAAGACATAAATTACCAGTACCAGGAAGGAAAGAGGAGCCATGACTACTGACCTCATGGATTTTACAGGGCTAATGAGAGAATACTACAATCTCTGCCCACAAATTTGAGAACTTAGATGAAATGGACCAATTCCTAGAAGGATACAAACTACCAAAACTCCCTTAGGGAGAAATAGATTACCTGAACAGCTCTATATCTATTTAAGACATCAAATTAATAGTATATGTTAAAAACAAACAAACAATACCACCACCACCACCAAAAACCTTCCAAAAAAGAAAACACCCAGGCCCAAATGGTCACACTGGTGAATTTTACCAAATAACCCATGAGATATAAATGAAAAGGGTAATTGGAAGTATTTTCAACTGAATGGAAATGAAACATATTTCCAAATAATTAAGATGCAACTATAGCAGTGCTTAGAGGGAAACTTATAGCACTAGGTATCTATATTAGGAAAGAACAGTCTCAAATTAATGGCTCAAGGTAAGGGATTGTTAAAATTGCTTTCAAATATCTGAATGTCTTTTGTTAAAAACTATGTTTCATATTGTTGGAGAAGACAATTAGAGGTGGTTATAAAAAGGCAATTCTTAGCCCTTCATAAGAAAGAAATAACCATCAAACTTCCACAGCTATGGACTGAGTTTCTTTAGTGAGACATGCTTCCTTAGACATTCTTAAGAGTTCTTCCCAACTATTAATTTCTGAGATAAATGGTAGTGAAGGAAAAAAAAATTTCTCAGTGTTATTAGGCTGTAGATAAACAAGCACATTTAAACTGATGTGTTATATAGTAGGTAATGCAATGTAAGAATGAGCAGTAATTTTTAAAAATCACAGAACTATAGAATTAGAAGGAGCCTTAAGTGGTGTTGAGTCAAACAACAGTGGCCTCAATTCCCTGCCTTTTTAAATATCAAAGCGTTGGATAAAAAAAATTTTTAAAGGGGGATCCATTGAAGTTTGCAGATCAGCAAAAGCAGTGAAGGACAACTAAATCACTGAATGACATATTCAGAGTTCAGAGAAAATCCCGTGAAGCTCAAGAACAATCAAGAATATTCTAGACGTGCTTGTGTACTAGGTAAAAGTTGGATAAATGCCATCTACTTTCCAAAGCCTTTTCTGGCTCTCCAAGACTTACTGGCCTGTCTCTGTCTTCCCATAGTATTTTGTACACTCTGCACTGTAGCATCTACATACCATCATCTATCAATAAGGGGTCACGAAAAATGAGACAAGGAGTTAAAAAGTAAGGTTTGCCGTTTATCACTGGCAGTCTTTTCTTGTGCTAGAAAGTTAATCCATGTTCTCCTAGTGAGTAGCATGAGGGTCAAATGAAGTAAGACATGTATTAGTTCTTTGAAAACTTTAACGCACTAGCTACATAAAACAAATATTCCTATTAGGTATTTTTCTCTTCATGTGGCAATAGTCTGTGAATTTCTGCCTAACACCAATACATTTCTACTTAAAATGGTTAAACGGCAAGAAGTAAAACTGATTGTACAGAAAAACAACATTGCTGCTTTATAGCAACCACGGACTTGCCTCAGGTTTTTTTTTTTTTTTAAGACAGTTCAATTAGTGTTTCTGTTTTGTATAGTAGCTTATCTTTTATGACAGTTTGATCTTGGTTTATTACTTGGCCCCATAAAATCCTAGACTTGAGTGTTAAATTTTTAGTGCTAGAGGAAATCATGTAATCTAGAGGCTGAAAGTTAAATTTTGTGTCTTTTTATTGAAAAGGAAGCATTTTCCCCCTTTTAACAAGTTTTATATTGGTTTGATTTTCAACATCAATGATAATAGCTACCATTATTGAGCATTTCTTATATGCTAACACTGCTCTAGGTGCTTTACACAGGTTATCTAATTCTATCCTTTGCAAGCCCTATGAAAGAAGGTATTATTCCTTTTTTACAGATGAGGAAGCCGAGGTTCTGGAAATATTGTTAATTGCTTAATTTACAAAACTACTAAAAGGTGACACTAAAATTTGAATGTGAACCTGACACCAGAGTCCATACTCTTAAACACTGCCTCCTTGAATGAACGGTACAATGCATTGGGCTTAGAAATAGATTCTGATTACTTATTTAATACAGTTACGGAGAACGTCAGTGAATAATTACATGCAGAGGTGGTAGCTAGGGGCAAAGGAAACAGCATGGGATTTAGAAACAATATTTAAAGTTGTGACTCATATACTTACTTGTTCTGTGACTTTGGCAAATCAATTTATTACCTCTCTTGAGGCATTTTTCCTCATTCAAAAATAGAAATTCATAAAACCACCTATCTCAGATGGTTATGGTGAAGATCAAATTGATGTTTCTAAGTGCTTTGTAAATGCTTTTGAAAAGTATATAAGTGAATTGATGAGTGTATGTCGTCATTTGCCATAGCCTTTCTTCAAGTAGTAAATTTTCTGAGTGCTTTTAAAAAAATGATTTGATTTATAGAAATGTAGTGAGTTTCCAAAGCAGCTCTATTGAATTAGAGTGATCTATTATAGAAGGAGGTTCTACTCATAAGACCAGCTTTCTTCGATGAAGTACATCGTTTTTGAGGAACGATTATTTCACAATACTTCGTAAAGGAATTCTTCACGGATGTTTCTGTCTCCATTTTGGAAGAGTAGGGAGACACAGAGGCCAAAGTGAATCAGTGCCAGAGTCAGCTTTGAGGTTCCTAATATAACTGTCACACTGAGCCTACCAAGAATTCTGCTACCTTTCCTGTGCAGTTGGGAGTTCTGTATTTTCTAAGTTTATTTCTGTCCCAGTTTGAGAAAAGTGAAAGTCTTTACCTTGAGGGACTGTTCAGTACCCTATACAAAATGGCATCTTTGGCAGTCAAATGAATAATCAATGAATGGACCCCCCCCCCCCCCAGGTCAGTCCCGAAGCTCCTAAGATGGGCACGTGGGAAGGTTGTGTTCTGTGTCATGGAGTGAGTTCTCCATACCTTTCATTCCAGTATTGTTTATTTTCTTTTTGGTTTAGGAATTTTGAAACTTAACCCATCTATTCCCATGTTTACTCAGGATTAGCAGCAGAAATGGAGGGGAGCACAATGAAATGAGTGCATTTTGTTAAGGGCTGTCGTGAACGTGGTGTCAAAGCAGCAGCTCGGAATTCAGTGGAGACTTGGGAAATCTTTTAATTCTGTGTGTTCAGTGTGGGTAACCAATCAGGGTAATCCACTTTCTTTCCTAGTCCCTCTGGTTCTCCCCTCCCCCTCGCTAACCCTCTTCACTCACATGCGCGTGCGCGTGCGTGCGTGCGCGCGCGCACACACACACACACACACACACACACACACACCCCTACACCTCATTCACCCACAGACTGTCATTTAAGAGCTTGGATTACCAGTTTCGGTGATTACCTAGCTCACATCAAAAAGCTAACTGTTCTATCTCTGTTCGTGTTTGTGTTTTGCAAACAGAATTTATGCAAACGGAGTCTCTCTTTGGGTCTCGTGGCCTTCGCTGGAGATGAGGCCTGAGGGAAGCCCCAGGAGTTACAGCTCTCAGTTCATCATACGGTAGTAGTTTACTGGGTGTGAACCAAGAAGGGCAGTGCGTGTAGCCGACCTCCTATCATCAGCAGAACCATTAGGTTGAGAATAGAGTGTCCCAGTGGTTTAGGTATGGTGACGTGAAAGAAATTGCAGATTAAGTGAGACCATCGCTTGTGGGATTGCAGGGTGGAGAAAGAAAGGGAGAGTGAGCGGGCCTAGTTTATTTATGGAATGTCGGGGGGCCATCGTGGCTCAGCGGGCCCTAGAAGCGGAGGACTTCCCTCAGCGCTTGTTTTCTCCCTCTGACCTTGGATGAACTAGCGAGCAGTATATTATGCCGGGTGATTGTGCTGGTTTGTCATGGTTAGCATTCTGGACTGTCACTGGAATGTAGGAAACGGATGAATTTGAATTGAACCATGAGGTGGTCTGCCGGCCCTCTCCTTGTCTCGAGGAAACCTGTCGCTGTTTGTCTGGGCCTGGCCTAATGAAAGCAATGGAGGGAAAGAGAGGTGGGCCTTTGATCTCTTTGTTGCAGCTGCTCCCTGGGAACTCACTGAAATCAATGCCCTGTTTTCCTGAAGGAATGAATGGCTCTGCCTAACTAGCTTTGTGAAGCCGTGGGGGAATTCACTGCCTCTGTTTATTGACAGCTGAAAAGGAGCACATGGGGTGGAATGGACCTTCTTGTGAAAACCAGGCACAGGGAAAATTAGACCTCAATTTAACACAGAGGAATTTGGAAATTCACCCCAAAGGAGACGTGGTTTCTCATGCTTACATTAGAATTACTCAAGTTTGGGGCTAGTGTGTAATGAACAATGGAGGTTCTGTCACAACTGTGTTATAAGTAGGAATATGATATGCATAATAAATGATGTTAAGTAGAAGTTGATCCAATACCCTCCTTATTTTTTTAAACACAGAAGTAGAGAAAGACAAATATTAACCATGATATAATCAGGTGATTCTTTTATTTTTGCTTTAAGAAGAAGAGAAAAAAATTGAAACTTATTTTAAGCATTGTTAATATGCTACCACTAAGTCTCTAGAATGTGTCTTTCATTCATTTATGTTTCAAAACATCTTTGAACTTTGTATCTAAGTTTCATTCACGTTAGCTGTTTGTGCTGTTCTGGATTGTGTGTGTTGAGTGGAAGTACTACAAATCACATTTATTTTTAAAAATGTTTATTCTTGGGATATTATAACTGGAAGTCTGTGTCAAGCATAAATGAAACTGGCTTGTAGATCAATTTAGCACTTGCGATGAGAACAGTTCATAAATCCTAAAATTACTGCCTTACTTTTGACAACACAGTAAAGAAAAAGTCAAGTTTATCACAAGGAAACATCACCATACCTTCTTTTATCTCTCCCCTCACTTGCTTGATTTCCCAGGAAGAATTTATAGCTTTTTCCTCTGGCCCTCAGCCCTTTGTGCACACCTCTATTATAACACTTAACACATTGCCCTGTAGCTCTTTGTTTAGGTGTATTCTTTTAGCTGGAAGTAAAGCAGCTGTGTCGTATTCATTTTTATATCTCCAAACCCAGCAAAGCTCTTGGCTCAGTGAATGTGTGCTGAATGAATGGGGATTGATAGCTCCCTGTACATTACTTTGAATGTAATTACTTATCCAGGCTTCAACTGCAAATACTACATTTAGGAAAACCTGATTGATCTATTGTTACCTGATTGGTGCCATAGCTTTTTAAAATCTTTCCTTTATGGAGAATTATTAAACAGTTTTTCAATGTGGCAAGTTTGTTGGGCAGTCCATCAGCCTCTGAACAGGAGGCATAGAAAGTGTATGGCATTGTCCTTTTCAAATCCCAAGCTCTCTTCTTTAATATTCTTTTAAAAAAATAAGTCTCAGCACAGTGTTTAGGTATTTTCAGTAAGAAGATGAAAAAACTTTTGAGTTTTGTAGACTTTCACCTGACCAGATTTAGTGATTGAGATGGATAGACTTCCATTTTCAGGATTTAATTCTATGATGTAATGTTAAATAATGCAAAACAAAACCTTTGACAGTTTCTTTAACCAGCTTTACCACCACTGTATGTTATGAACCTCTTGTCAAAGGAAGCAAACACCTTTACTTCTAAGTGAAAAGTGTGTAAGGGAAATTTTGATTCTAGGGGACTACTGTGATTTCACAGGACCCTAGGACAAGCCCAATTCCTGAGTTATTCTCAAGTTAAACCCAATTTCTTTTTAAACCAGAGCTTTAAGTGGGAAATAGTTGTCAACATTCTTTGGGAAAAATAACATCTTAAAATCATAATGGAAAACTTTAGAAAAGGTGGGTGCAGGGGAGAGGTAAGTAAGCACGCAAGTGCAGGAACTGGCTAATGTTTTATTCTCCATGTTATTTTTGTTTTATTTTTACCACAAAGATTACGTTAAAAGCAACCTGTTTGGTTTTCTGTCTTGATTAAAAGTAAGGTTGAAGTTTAAAATACAGGTTTACAAATTTATGAGTCGTGGTAGCAATCTTGTAGAGGGATAGGTGCTTGTATGGGTCATACAGATGTGGTCGATTCAGCAGGTTGTGATTCTGCTGAGATTTTAGATTTCTTACAAAACAGAAAAATTACCATGGCCTTGATCATTGATAGACTCTCGCCCCCGTAAGTATTAACTTGTAGATAAGAAAGCTGTAAGCCTCTTACTTAGGTTTTATAACTCCCAGTTTCTGGAAGTAATTTCGTGTGACATCATACCAAAGTCGGGAGGGGTAGAGGGTGGAAGGAGAAGTAGGAAATCAAACGACACTTTTCCGTTTGATGTTTCAGCTTAAAAGCGGTGAGGCATATCTTGTCTACATTGATAGAACTACATACAGGCCCTAGGGAGTGACTGTAGTTAAAAGTTGTGTTCTTGCTGTGTTTATAGAACCAGATAACGTCAACTACATGATCCTCCATAAAAGAGTCCTTTTCTCAGGCCTGAAGACTGTTGTCATATACAAGAAGAATTTCAAGTAATTTAAGAGTCAAACCCTCAAAATACGTTTGGGGAATCAACATATATTAGATCTTTGTATTTATGTGTGTGTTTATCTCCATAGGCAAACTTCCTAGCAGAAAGATACTTCCCTCTTAGACGGCTTCCCATCCATCCAAATAAAGCAGTCCTAATACAGGCTGATCTAGTCATTGAAAGGGAAACATCCTCCTTACGGGTTAGGTTGAATTACAAGAAAGACGGGTATGCTTACTGTCAACAAGTTCTGCCCTTCAGGCCTCTCCTCTGAGTAGTAAGCTTGTCTTTGGAAAAAAAAAAAATTGCAGTTAAGCAAAGGTTCCTTTTGGTTTTGGGTTCTTTTTTGGTTTGGTTTTTGTTTGCCTGTTTGTTTGTTTGTTTTTGGCCTTTTAATGGTCTTTCCTTGCTCTTTGTTGTCTTTTTCCCCTCTTCCCCAGTGCACCCTCAGCCCTACTTGGGTACTTGCTTCCTTTTCCTAAAGGATAACGTTCTTAGTTGACCCTTTTACAAAAGGTTCTGATTATCATCTGATTTCTTCCTGAGGCTCTGAGAAATTTTCACTTGCACTGGGGTCTCTGGAAAAGAATTGCAAATACAGGAGTACACCTTGCTTCCCAGGTGCAGTGTTCAGCACTTCACTCACGTTAACTCATTTAATCCTCAAAAGGCTTTTAGGCTACAGGTATGGTTATCATCTCCATTTTACAGGCGAGAAGCTGAGGCAGAGAGCTGCTCAACAAGTGGTGTGAGGTTTCTGAGTGGCTCCAGGTGACACCTGGATCTGAATGTAGGCATTCTGGCACCATGGCCCCAGCTCATCACCACGTCACCACGTCACCACGTTACCAGTCTCTCTCAAACTAAAAATCCTGTAAGAACTTAGAGGTGTGTCTCTGGAAGGTTGGAATATAACACGATGGCATACTGACGGAAAGAAGTTTTTGATCCTGGCATTCCTGAACTCACGTTCTGTATATAAATGTGTCCTAACACAGTATCGGTGTGGTTTTTCTCAATGCCTTTTTTTTTTTTCTTTAACCTTTTGACATTTTTTTCCTCTTCTAGGGTTGCTCTCACATCTGATGTGGCCTCTGTTTCATGTCACATCTGAAACTCCTCTGTACCTCAGACTTAGAAAGGTAAGTGTGTCTCCGCTACACCCTCTGACTTATGCCCAGGCTGCTCTCTGTGGCCAGTTGTGAGTCTGTGTTCTCATTCTCCTACGTTAGAGCACACGCCAAAGCTTCCCGCTCTCCACGGGAGAGGGGGTTATGTTCCAGAAAACACTTGCTCTCCGAGAATTTTCATTTGAGGAACTGCAGACCTTGAGGGAAAAATTATGGTTGGGGAATATGAAAGCCTATTTTTTACTCTTTAGAAAAATCAAGAGAACATGCTAAGAACTGTCATTGATATTCATATAACTTTAGAAATAAGGGGCACTATACAAATGCCTTTTATTTATCATGACTTGTTTACTAGAAACTTGTGATCTCCCTCCCTGACACTTAAAAAGATGTTTTCAAATAAAAACAAATTAATGCTAGGGGAAATTTGGGGGTATTAGACTCCATTTAGAATCATATTTAGTATGTTGCATACATCACAATTCAGAGTCTCTAAATCATGCTCCTGAAGTCATAATGTGAGGTGATTCTCAATTTCCATATATTCTGTCCAAATTTCCTAAAATTATGAAGTAAGTATGCCACTAAATCCAGTGGAGGTAACCTACATTTGCCCCTAAATTTGAGGGAACTCGTGGTTGACAGGATCCCCAATATTTATCAGAAGTTTTGATTTTTTATTTTTCTCCATCATACATATAGAGATTATGATTTGTTTTAAACGGCTATTTCAAAATAATGACACCTAGTCATTAAATTTCATATCCAACATTTTGGTTGTTTTTCTCCTTTAACATGTATTAGTTCTCTGTTTAAGCCCATTGCCTTCTTCACCCCAAAGGAACCCTCCCCCTATTTTGCAGCTTTAGTGCTAACAGTGTTGCTTAACCATTACTTTTGGCCTCTCTCCACATATTTTTTTGCAAGATGTCCTTGACTGTAATATGCCATATTTTTTTATTCCAGTCTTCTTTGTAAGTTTTCTTAACATCCCATCTTACACTTGAGTTTTTTTGGTTTTTTTTTTTTCTCCTAAACTAGATAAACCACTTCCAAATTTATTTTGCTCTTGGACTGACTTCTAGAAAGGCTGTCCACAGCTGCTCCAGGTGAAGGGCCAAAGTGAAATATTAGATGTGTGTGTTTAAATTCCTGTTCTCCAAATGGTTCTAATTGAAATTAATCCACTTCCCCACTCATACATTCAAAAGAAAGATTCTAGCGCAATCCAAATGTGCCAGAATCACTTCTGTATATCATTTGGGTGACTTCATGATACCTGTAAGACCAATTCATGCCAGGCCTATTTGTAATTGTTTTCTCTAGTTAAATGTGACATTGCCATTAAAAGCACAGCTGATAATATTATACTGCTTAAGAATTTAAAAATCTTTCAAATACATGACATACAAAGTTTTGAAGGAGGCAGGAAATAATTAGAAATTTCTTTTACAAGTATGTGTTAGAAAATGGAATTGTGTCATGATCCAAATTAAAGAAAGATTATTGAAGTGAACCAATAATTCATACTTTCTGTTATATGTATTGTATTCTGAAACAGGTTATTCATATTTCCTAATTGTGAACTTACCCAGTGTATAAAATCATTCTTGATACTTATTAACAGGCCACATCTACTTTGTACATAAACTTCAGACTCTGCCCCAGTCATTGTGCCTCCGTATGGACATATGTAATGCATAATCTTGTAACAGGTAGAGTGATGTAAGCATGAAGAGAAGTTAGGGAACTTGCTGAAGGTTACATACCTGGCAAGTAGCAGAGCCAGTGTTCCGACCTAGAGCCGTGTGACTCCAAAGCCGGTGCTGTTTGCACTCCGCCAGCCCATCTTTCTTGGACTGGATCCAGCAGAATACTATCATTTGCTTAATGTTTTTTAACTAACTGTAGGAACACAGCTTCGTATTAAGTAGAGTATGCTTCTAGTAAAAGAATAAGGGAGAGTAAAACACGTTATCATACCACTTTTAGGTAAGGAAAGTTACTATCCAAGAAATAGCATTAATTTTTTTTTTTTTTTTACTTCCTTGACTCCCTGAACAAACAAAAAGTTAAAAAGTGAAGGCCGTTGGGGATGAAGGGCGTTGGGGGGTCATAATATAGGAGGGTGTTAAATATTATGGTTACAATTAATAAATAAAGCACATATCTCTATCAGTGTGTTGAAAATAGTGCTGGGAGTTATGCGTGTTTATACTATGACAAAGTGTACTTTATTTGGGGAATAACTTAATTGATCCATTATGTGGCATTTACCAAGGTAATTTTTCCCTTTTTGTTTGAGCACAGGAACTAAAAGTGATTCATAAAACAGACGCACACACACACACAGTCAGCGTGCAAATTAGAACCACATTAGGGTGATCATCATTTTTTGTTGTTTCCCTAAAATGGTTCCCGTTTGCTAGTTCCGATTCAGGGGAGATTTAGAGCTCCCTGTCAACACTCAGTTTTACAGAGGAACTTCAGTGTTCAGTTACTGCTGTTAGTCTTTTCTGTGCACAGCTTTTAAAAATTGTTTTCTGTGTTTTTTCCTAAGGAGTTACTGATTTTAATGCATAGAATGGATCAATGCAGGAGCATAATCTGTCTGTCTGCTGTCTGAGGTCTCTTTCTATAACGCGAGCCCTTAGCATATCGCTCTCCTGATTAAAAACTTTCAGTGGATCAGTCAGGACTCTTGGTTGCAACTGACGGAAATTAATGGGACCACTGAAGAATTCCAAACAGCCAAGTGACGGGAGTGTATTTGCATGTTAGAAGAATCACTCTGACAGCGGCATTGTGATTAGAATGAAGGGATGAAGGGGAGCCAGTCTGAGAACAGAGAGACTTGAGGAGCCAGTAGGGATCTCGGTGTCCAGTACTAGAAATGCCCCTTTACTGATAAGCTCTTTACTTGCCAGGCTAGTAGTAGTTTGAAGGAAGCCACATGAAAATTGAGTTCTGGCCAGTAGGGTGGGCCGGTCCCCCATTCTCCAGCATACTCTCCACCGCCACTAAGTTTCGGGGCACCACAGATTGGAAGGTAGCCTCCGGCACATGGTTGCCCCTGTTGGATGGTGAGAGTTGGGGCTGAGCCCTGTGAGGGCTCACTGACTGTCCCCTCCTCTCTTCCATCTGGGCTCCCCCATCTGGTGTGAGAAGGGAAGCAAGTGTCAGCAGAGACCAGACCCTTAGGAGAGGAGAGCGGCCCTGCGCCCTGGTTTGCCGAACCTCTATCTGCTTGCTCAGCGCATCCTGACTTCTAAGTTCCCTGTGTGGGGGTTTTCTTCTTGGGCACCATTTAATACCAAATACTCATTTTCCTAATAACCAAAGCAGAGAGCGGGGACTGTCTTGGCACGCCCTGCCCCTGTGATGGGGCACTTGCTCCCCAGATAGCTCCTCCTCTCCCGGGTCCGTCTCCCCTCTGGACGCGCCCCACATGCCGGGCAGACTTAGTGGGTGCTTGTGCAGCAGGAAAATGGGGTCCCCTGTTTGCTGATTCGTGTATGTCTGAAACTCTTCCAACCAGAGCTCCCTGTTCCGAAAGTTCTAATCTCGGCATACTGGCTGATACATCTTGGCTTATCTAGAATCCTCTCTGGTTTTCATCAGGGCCTTCATAAGCCTCATCCGAAGTCTCAGATATTCAGCCACAGAATTTAAATGGAATTTGTTTTGAGGACATGACTGACCTCAAAGTCCAAATCCTTGTAGACATTTGGTGTCACAAGGACCTACCATTACTGCAACATCTTTGAATCAACAAATTTGTCACATTTATACTGTTTCTCCTCCCTGACACCACCCCAGTTTCCAGCACACTCTCATTTCCATCTTCTGGAAACCAACAGTTTCCAGAACTGTTGGAAACAGTTGGTTTCCAAACTGATGGAAACTCTGTCCTGGCAGCTGGTCTGGGAGGCACGTCCAGGCTCAGAAGCGGCGGTGTCCTGGGCCTCAAGATGCTAGCAGCACTGGCCTCTCTTTTCTCTTCCTAGTAGACTTCTGTTTTTTCCTTTGGTTTTTAAGCAATTCAGAGTTTAAGATAAAGGCCTTAAAGGTAACTTTCTCTGTCTCTCTCTTTCTAGGTATTTGCATAGGAATCAGAGGCGTTAATCTTGTGAGTAAACTCTTGACATCTGCACTTGTTTCCTTCCTTCCTTCTCTACCTGCCCCCGGGACTAAAGCTCAGGACAGCTGAGGAGCTCCTCTCTGCAAGAGGAGGCGTGGTGGCATTTTTTGAAAAATAACCTGGCTCCCATTGTAGCAGTTGAAGCTAGTCTATAGCACAGATGCATGTGAGTCTGTGATTCTTTGCACCTTACTCAGGCGCCCCTCACAGGTCTGAATCTCATTCCATGGCGTCAAGTATGCAGGAAGTACTCACTTTTGTATTCCCCATTCCGTCAACCTAGAGAGAAGTTTCATTGCAGTCATTTTTAGGTGTCTCCCTTTCCCCCATGGAGTGTGCCCTAGAATCTGGAGATTTCCCTGGCACCTGGTAGGTGAGGGCTGGTCTTTGGTATATGACAGTGGGGTAGTGGTCGCTTGAAGCTCTGCCACTCTTGCCCCAGGCCTGGCCTCCCTGAGCACACCCGCAGCTGTCCTCTAGAGGGTTCTGCCCTGCCTTGGGGACAGAGCTGTGCCAGGGCCCCTTTTCCTTTCCAGCCCCAGGAGCTGGGGGTGGAGGGGACAGTGTCTTTTTCTCTCCCTCTTACCGCTCTCTCCTTCTTTCAACCCTGAAGTTGGGCAGAGTCTCCTCACTGGGTTTAGCTGTTAAGAAAGACAGACTGCTTCTGCTGTCATCTGGGCTAAAATACAAGGAATTACAAAGCCTGCACCTGTTTTAAATGAGCTAGAAAGGATGTTGGGAGGACAAACGAAGTAAAATTCCAGAGTTGTCCTGCTGCACTGATTTGGAGGCTGTAATGAAGGCAAAACATCACCCAAACACTGGTAACTATGGAAATGAAGAGAAGGAAACAGATTTGAGAGACAATAAGCTCGAAGAATCTGGATAGCTTAGTCAGTGAGTAAAATCTAGTATGCCTCCAGAGTTTCTAACTTTGGAGCAGCTGGGAAGCAACATGGTGAAGAGACTGACTGTTAATAATGTGGACTCTCAAATCCCACACTCTGGATGCAAAGCCCGGCTCAGCTGCTTGCTGATTGTGTGACCGAGGGCAAATTGGCATCACTCCTAAGCCTCAGTTTCCCCATAAGTAAGATGAGGTTGATGCTTCCTCCGCATATGGTTGGTGGTTTGGAGCATTAAGTAAAGTGATTAAAACAACGGCCATGACCTGGTGAGCATCCAGTACATATTAGCTCTTATTACATAGTGGTGCCAGTAGCTAAAATCGGTGATGCCGGAGGAGCAAGCCTGGCGGGTTAGCCGTGCGGAGCCCCTGCTTTAGGATAGGTGACCTTCAGGGGCACTGACAATATCTAGGCTGAGAGGTGCAGGAGGAAGGTAGATGGATTCGCCTGAAATTTGAAAGAAGTTCAGGATTGAAGATAGAGATTTGGGAGGTCTGTGACCCCAAGGAGTAGTTGGAACCTTGGGTGGTGACTGAAGCCCCCCAGGGATTGTGTGAGAAGGTAGAGGGCCAGGTGCCGGGCCCACAGATCTGTTCAAACTCTGAGCGACCCTTTCACAAAACGACTCCACTGTTGTGAAATGAATATGAATGTCCTGTTTACGGCCTCCACCTCAGAGGTATAATCTCAGTCGCGGTGATCCAGCTCCCCGAAGTAAGACTTAGTTGCCCGTAATCTGCCAAGTCGGGTGGGCTCCTTTCCGTCTGGAATTACAGTCCTTAGAAAATAAAAAACTTATCTGGGAGGCTTTTCGAAAACAGGCCCTGCACATCCTCAACCCAGAGGAGTCTTTCGCTGGAAGCCGAGGCAGGCCTCCCGGTGTCAAGGCTTGCCCAGTTCTTTCCCACTCAAATCATTTGAAATAAAAAAGTCAGTCTGAAGAATTTACTTAAGCAAAATCAGGAGTAGCTCCAAGTGAATGAGCTGGAACTGGAGGGAAATCCCTTTGTTCAATTCGGGTTTCAGTGAACGCTCAGCAGGCAGCTAAACCAGTTCATTAACAGAGAGAAAGACGTGTTTCTCAAAGCGGCTCTCAGAAGCTAATGCTTAGAAAAACAGATTGTGACAGCAGAAATGCATTCTAGAAATCATAACGCTCTAGATTCAGGAAACTTTAGTTTTTGTCATCACTGAATAAACAAATCACTTCCACCTAAATATCGCCCCTTTATTTAAGACAATTCCCTCTAACTGATCTGTTTACCGTGCACCAATCCCCGTTCCTAGAAAAATGTGATTTTTCTTGCAACTCTGAAGCTCAGAAACAAGTATATCTAGAACTGTTTAATGTTATTGGGTCATTTTAAAAAACCGTATTCTTTAAAAAAAAAAAAATAATAGAATTGACATATTAAACCCTTTTTTCTGTGATTTTTGAAATCCAAATTCTGACCTGAAAAACAACAGTCTGCAAGTAGCATCCTGTCAAACGTAGATGTGTTATTTTTCCTAACTGCCTCTGCTCTGCTTTATTAAATTGTTGTAGACTGCACATGATTTTTCCCCTGGGGCCACGCATGCTTTCAGGTTCTCTGTTGCATTGTTAACTATTTAAGCATTAGACTGGGGCTGAGATGGCAGGTGGGAAAGGCCGAGGGACTTGATCTCCTCCCTGCCAGAGTTCTCCGCTTTCACTAGTGCTGCTTACATTGAACGGCTTAAGAATAAGCTCCTGTGTGAGCCCTCGGAGGCCAAGGAGTATTGTTGAATTCAGAAAGGAATCTCTTTCTTTTAGTGATAATTTGAATATTTTGACAATGAAGCTAAGCTACTTCACTGCCTGATTTGCGTACTTCATGTCATGTGTGCCCTTTCTAGTGAAGCAGAAGAGAGCCTCTGCCTCTCTGAATTCATAAATTGGCATTGTCCATTGATGAGATGGGTAGGAGCAAAGGAGGAATCATCCAGAAGAATTGTACTCTCTTGCTTTAATGTTTTTTACAGCTCTTAAAAAAAATTAATATAGGCCTTTGGAGACCACCCAATTAAACCACCACGATAAAGGTTGAGTATTTTGAGAAGAGAGATGGACCATGAGGATAATTTGTGAAGTGTTTATGCATGCAAAGCAAGGAATACGTTTAAAACAAATACTCTGGATGATTCAGAGAACCTACTCACCTCCAGTCTTTTCCCTAAATTGTGGTGGATTATTCTTAAACTTTAGTTGTCTGAAAATGGCCTTAATTTTCCTGTTTTTAACTTAATTTTCCTGTTTAATAACTTATGTTATTCAAAATAAATGGTCATAGCCTTTTTGAGCAAATTAAGAGAAGAAAACAGGCGACCAAGTGAATAAATCGCTTAGGTGAGATATAATTGGCTATGTTACATAATAGATTTACGTTTGTACTGGTAAAGAGAATCCCGAAAAGCTTTCCCCCTAAGAGGATCGACTGGTTAGAATAGTCTTAGTTGGAAGAAGCCAACTTTTATAATTGATTGGTGAACAGAGCTACCCGTTTCCACATGCTCACCAGGGATCAGTGGTACGAAGCTGGCTGTAGACCTTTCTGGAGACTTGGTGAATACATAAGTTCCCAGGGCCTCAGCGATGCTGTCAGTCAGTGTTAGTTTGTACTGTGGCCTAGGAATCTGTATTTTTAAAAGATTGCCCTGGTAATTCTAACGTATAGCCAGGTTTGGTAACCGTGGAATTGTATATGCAAATTGGAGACTTCAGCCTTTTCACCCTGCACAGTTGATAAATCTATATGAAGATATGAAGCTTTTTATGTGAAGCTTTTGTTGAAAATGAATGTCTACTGGTTATTGCTGATTTTTTTCAATTCATAATTTGTTTCAGGTTCTGTTATTACATAGATTTGCATACCTGTTTTATGGTATTCTAATACTGTTGATTTTTAAAAAATGCCATTTCCTCTGAGTTCTATTTTGAATATTTTAGGTAAGCAATTTCATGGTTTTTTTTTTTTTTTTTCTACTTGCAGAAAGCAGGGGAAAACATCAGGGTTTTTCTAATCCAGTTGCAAGTAGGACAAAGGATATAATATAAATACTTAAAGATCTTCTTGGGCAAGATTACATGAGACGTTGAAAACCTTTTAAGTTACAGCATTATGAACTTCAGCACACCTTTTAAATATATCAGATGATCTAAATGTTACAGACTTTTGCCATATGGTGTATCTGAGACATTTTAAAATTAAGGGTGGTGGGTCTGTTGAAGTATTATACTGTAGGATTTTAACATCTGAACTTGATCTATCATCTATTAAAATGCCTAAAAAGCAGGAGAAACTCTCCTCCACACATTAGCAGTTGTGTATGTGTTTGTGCCCTTGGAAGTGAGCAAGCTCAAGTTGCCACGTAAGTGGGGGTGGGGGGCAGGGGGACTGTTTTCCTAGCTTCGTTCACTTAAGGTGTGCAAGATCTCTTCTTACAGGTTTGAAGCTTCAAGCTCCTGAGAGGTCTCCCTGACTGCCTTGGAGCTGCTGTTTCCTGTCGCCGAGTAGGTACGCAAGCAGTGATCGCTTTTAAAAATTACTTCTATCTGAGCATGTTTATTAGTAATTGCTTGTAAACACATAGTAAAAGAGGTCAAGGACATGCAGGAGGTTCAAGGCACTTCAAAAAGACTCTGGTAGAGAAGAGCTACATTTCCCCCTCAAACTGTGAAATACCTTAGAACAGAATTCTTTTAACCTTTTCTGTTTTAAAAAGCAAATTAGTATCCTCTGTGTTTCCGGGAATCAGATCCTGCAGTTAGCAACTTCTCATATCCTCTGCCTTCCCCACACACAGCCCCTGTAATACCTGCAGATCTCTGGAATTTTCTGCTGACAACGCCGTCAGTTCAGAAGCTTTAAAGCTGCCCTATCTTCACTCCTCGCTTGTGTACATAAGAAGATGTGTAAAGGTTGCCTCCCATTTGTGGAAGATGTTGACTGATAAGCCTAAGGAAGATGCTGGTCACGTACCAGTTGCACTAGGGAGTCCAGCTACAGCTTTCAAGGCTTTGTTTGGAAATACTGCGGTAAAAGCTACTGCTGAAGTTTGCTGCTGTGTAGACAGCTTAGCTGGGGAGGATGGCAAGGTGGGAGTGGAGAGTGGTTGGTTTAGCTCAGAACATCCGGGTTTGGCCTCTGGTCACCAATGTCGTCATCAGTTGTGACATTAATGGAAGTTAACACTCTTAGAAGTTAACACTGTGCATTAGGCTTTGCTTAGTACAGTGTATTACCTGCAGTATCTTTTTATTAGTCAGTGCCTGTGGGCAAAGGACTGAGGTGTCTGGACCTCAGTTCCCTCATCTGTTAGATGGGGATAAAGATGCCTTTCTAGCCTATCTCACAGGGCTGTCAGATGGGCATTAGTAGACAAAGTAGCGTGAGAGGACTTTATGAGTTCAACTGAAATGTAATACTGTTTTACTAAAGGTTATTTTGGCTCCATTTGAAATAGAATATTCTTACTAAATAATATTTTGATTTCTTGGCCAGAAATTGAAATTCATCCCAACGTGGCCAGCATGTCTACTAGGAACTGAGAAAGGCACTGGCAGTTCTCATTAGGAGTGTGTGTGTGGGGTGGGAGTGTCTTGCCCTTGTATCTTCTGGTCACTGTATGATTGACATTGGAAGACCGTGCGTGACAACCAGTAAGATCCTGGAATGTGACTGCCAAGTATTGGGTGGTGAGTCTGTGGGCTGAAGACAGGTAGGGGGTGGCGAGCACCCCAGGCCCTATGTGTCTCTGGAGCTTAGCGGGACAAGCTCAGGCAAAAGGGACAGGGCCATCGCCAGGCAAGCCGGGAAGGAAGAGCAACGTGAGGCATCGCTATAGGCTACTGGGGAGGAGCAGCAAGCACGCGGCAGCGGGCAGTCGGGGCTTATCGTAAGCAAGGTGCCTGGCCTGCAGGGCGACAGGAGCACGGAGCAGCACATTGAAGCCCCTGCGGATGGGCTGCGGACGGACCACACATGTGGATCGCGAGGACAGCTACTTAGAGAGGCTCACATTCCTCCCCATTGAACTGGGTATGATTGTAATGGTTTGTTAAACAAACAAAGAACCTAAAGCTGTGAATGAGGGAGAGAAAAGACTTAAGGTGAAAAGGAGAGGAGGCCCTGCTTGCTAGTGTTCCACTCTTTTTAAGCTCCCCCCACCCCCTTCCATGACATTCCTTTCTCCCTTTCAGAGAAGACAGTGCAGTAACTTGGAAAAGTTGCCTTGTCTCTCCAGTGCCATTTCCTTTTAAACTGGAAACAGGATGAAATAAAATGTCTGTCACCTTACCAAGAAAAAAAATGAAAAACTGGGGTCCTCTTAAAGGACTAGTGATAAATATTTTAATATTTCTAACCAAGTATTTCTGGGTGAACAGTTTGCTTGGCATCCTTTGAATTTATTGGATGTGCCGTGGAAAGGCCAAGAGAAGATTCTCAGTCAAGCACTGGATAGTAGCTTTGTCCCGTAAATAACACATGTGGCCACAGAGGTGGGCAGACCTCTGCTTCTGGAGGAAGGGGTGTGAGCTTTGGAGTGGGCACAGCAATTTCACTTTTCTCTCGGAACTGTGTACACAGTTTATAGTCAAGTGAGTTCCGGATGTTCATCCATTGAAAAAGCTTGGAAAAAAAAAGTGTAAATTGTTTTTTGAAACTGCCAATTACATGTGTCCATTCAGTTAATCAGATTAGGTCTCAGGCCCTCCTTGTGGGAAAAAAAGGAACCATTTAGAGGTTTCAGAACAGTACTTTTAAATCTGCTATTCCCGCAGGGTAATGAAGTTATCCATGGGGGAGGGATTAGTGATTACGTGTAACTTTTTTCTTGTGGACAGCAGTCTGTTGATACAGCGTCCTCACTTTCACTGGCTCCCAGATCCCCCCGCCTGGCGCATCGGACCCCTTGTGTTCAGGGCACTGCCTTCTTTGCAGGCCCGTCTCCTGCTACCCCGCTTCTGCTCACGCCTGCCTTCCAGCCAAACTAGACCACATGATCCGTGTTGCCCTGTGTTGCTTCATGCCTCTGTGCTTCTACATGGTCTCCCCTCTGCCTGAAATAGACCTACTCCCTTTTGTCCACCTGGTTCGCTCCTAAACTCAGCCCAAGTAGTCATTATAAAAATTTAGAAAGTACAGATATTCAAAGAGGAAAAACAAAGTCATCTCTGATTCAGCCCTCTAGCGACCCTTTGCTGACATATTGTTATCTGCACTTTCAGCCCTTTTTCTATTTATTTAGAGAGGTGGTTTTTTTAGGATGAAACAGTCCACCCAAGTCTTGAGCATCCTTTCCCGATCTCATGTAGCTTTTAAGGTTCCGTCAAGAGATTTTAACTCGGGCGTCTGGCTTCCCGTCATCCATGTGACTAGTAAGCTTTTCTTATTTCTTTTCTCAGTGTGAGCCTTTGCCCTCACACACTTCCTGGGAAGGAATCAGGCTTTTCTTTTCCCTAGAATGGTAACCGTATTAGGACAATAGGCCCTGCCGATAATTAGGTAAGTTTTGGTTCCTCTGTGCCCTGCTCTTAGAGTTCCAGGAAAAGAGATCACCGCTGTCAGCTATAGAAACACATCGTAAAGGGCATAAAGGCGAGTAGCCGAGGATTTGTTGGGAGGGGGGAGGGGGATATATTTCCAGCTGTCACAAAGGAGTAGTCCCTGCCGCTGACTTTAATGACTAGGAAATCTTCTCCTAACACCAAAGGCTCTTGTCTGGATTTCGGGTCCGTGCTCCACCCCACCCCCTACCATGCTACCTAGAGTTCATTAACAGTCTTCCTGACACATTCCATCCCATCTCAGCTTGAGAACCAGTCCTGGGCCTCACGCTTGCCTCTCTGGATGCACATACCCCTTTTGCTTGCTTGTAGACCTTTGTCTGTTTCTTCGTAAATGTTAATATTTAAGAACACCGTGTATGAGGTGGGGCGAGGAGGAGTGGGGAGGATTTAAGACCCTGTAAAGATGTTTCCTTCCCTCCTCTCTGCCTGACGGGTATTATGCCGAGTGACCGGTCCCGTGGAGGTGCTTTGGCCCTGTCTGGGGAGCCCCGAGCTGTGTAAGCCCCCTGCTTCCACTCCATGCAGGTGCGGGAGGGAGTGGTGTCGTAACAGGATGGCTTCAGATGACGCCCCGTGGTGATGGGGCCTGGCTCCTGGTCAGCGGTCCTCTTTTGCCCGTGGTAGCTTGGTTTCTCTCGGTCTTCTGTGGCTCGTCGAGGCTCATATTCCTGGGCTTCTGCCTTTTCCAGTGCTTCCTGCCATCCCAGTCGAGACAGAGTCTTATGGGCATTCTCGATCTGCTTCTACCTCTTTCTTCTCTCCCCACCTCCATGTGGGCCTGGAGTGGCCAGTCTTGACAAAATCAGTTACGTGTTATCTTCGATGTGCTAAACACAGTATAATAATAAAAGGCTCCCATCTGTTAAAAAAAAATAAAATAAAAGCCCACCTCTTCTCGTAGAGTGGGCAACCAAACAGGATTTTTGAGCTATTAGGATCTTGTTTTGTATTATCACCATCTAGAAATTATTTGGAACATCTTACCAAATTTTTTTAAAATGCAAACTTAGTTCTCATTTTGCTTATTTTTATCACCGCAGACTTGTCTACACTACACTACACTACCTTACCTAAGAGGAACTGAGAGAATTGAGGCAGAAGGCTTCTTCTCTCCTTGGAGCCTCCAAGAGGGACATGCCAGCACACGCCCGCTTCCATCTGGCTCCACAGTGCAGAGTAGGTCCCCTAAGGGAGGACCAGTCTAGCTGCGGCCTGCTGTAAAGAAAGCAAACCCCTCCCCAGCCCAGGCCACCCCACTGTACCAGACCACCTGGGGAGGACAGACACTGGTGATCAAGGTTGATCATGCGCCCTTACTGACGCTCCGAAGCCACCCACATACACAGAGCCCAGAGTAATTTACAAAGTCACTTACAGAAGTCAGATTCAGAATGGTATCCGCTTCCCTGCAGCCGAGGGTATTATTCGCTATTATTTAGTCTGGGAGACGACCTCAGGGTCTCCTCCGTGTGGAAGTCTCCTGGCTGGCCTGAATGCCCGTTAGGCACCATTAAATTCAATACATCTAAAACTGAACTCCGAACTCCTGTGTTTTGCTAGGTTTTTCTTCTGGGGCTTGACATTTCTTTCCCTCTCCGCCGTCACTGTCCCTTCTTTCCTCTACCATTTTCTAAGTCCTAATTTAACTACAGTAGTCCCTCCTTATTTGAGATTTCACTTTCCATGGTTTCAGTTACCCACGGTCAACCTCGGTGCAAAAATATTAAATGGAAAATTCCAGAAATAAACAATTCATAAATTTTAAATTGTGCACCATTCTGAGTAGCGTGATGAAATCTCATGCCGGCCTGTTCCATCCTACCCGGGACATGAGTCATCCCTTCATCCAGCATATCCTGCCTGTTGGTCACTTAGTAGCTGGCTCAGTTATCAGACCCACTGTTGGTATCACAGTGCATGTGTTCAGATAACCCTTATTTTACTTAATAAGCACAGGAGTGGTGATGCCGTCAATTTGGATGAGCCAAAGAGAAGCCGTAAAGTGCTTCCTTTAAGCGAAAAGATGAAACTTACCAACTTAATAAAGAGAAAATCATATGTTGAGGTTGCTAAGATCTACAGTAAGAAGGAATCTTCTATCTGTGAAATTGTGCAGAGGAAAGAGAAATTTGTGCTAGTTTTGCTGTCTCACCTCAAACCGCAAATGTTACGGCCACGGTTCATAATAAGCGCTTAGTTGAGGCACGGAAAAGGCACTAAATTTGTACAATAAGATATTTTGGAAAAAAGTATTTTGAGAGAGAGAGAAACCACATTCATATAACTTTCATTACAGTGTTTGTAATAATTGTTCCATTTTGTTCTTGTTGTTAATCTCTGGCTGTGCCTAATTTCTAAATTAAACTTTATCATAAGTATGCGTGTATAGGAAAAGACATAGCATATGTACAGTTTGGTAATATCAGTGGTTTCAGGCATCCACTGGGGGTCTTGGATCATATTCCCTGTGGATAAGGGGGGCCTACTGTAGTGGATTCCTGTTGCCTGGCTCCCCTGGTCACTGGTCCTGGGATTCCCTGCCCCTTGTAGTTTGGCTCCTCTTGGTCTTCTGTGGCTCTTTGAGGCTTAGATGCCTGTGCTTATTATGCCTTTTCCATCACTCAACAGGAATGCCTCCTATTCCTGTTGAGACAGTGTTTTGTTGGCATTTTTCTACCTGTTTCTACTTTTCTCCCCACCTCACTCTACCTCCACATAAACCCAGAGTTAGTGGCTACCCTTGACTAAATATGTTAGTCAGCCTGCTAAAATACTACAACAAAAAGCCCACCTTCTCCTAGTGCAATAGAGCAATACATCACTGGCACTTTATGATTTGGTCTGTGTCTCTCCAGCCTGTTTGTTCATGGTACCCCCATGTTTACATCCATATCCAGTCATACTGAAGTACTTATTTTCAAGTACCCTGTGTTGATTCATTCCCTTGGCCTGCAATAGACCACCTCCCCCTTGAACCCCAGGTAAACTTGCTGGCTCAGCTTAAACTTTGGCTTCTCCATGAAACCTCTCCTGATCTCCCAAGCAAGAGATAATTATTCCTTCGACAACCATATTTCTTATCCATCTTGAGTTTCAGTGATTGTTTTCACTTTTTTTCATGCATAAGTCTTTATAGAGCAATTTAATTGCATCATATCTTAGTTCTTAAGGAAGAGCATCTTAGAATGTACACGTCCTGACTCCAGGCTTGTATACTACCTCTCTCCCTTCCACTGGGCATTACTTGGTTTTGCCTGACTTTCTAATTTTTGCCAATCTAGTTGGGGAGGGGGGGGTGTTAAGAAATAAAAAGTGTCAGATGTGGTAAGTGCATGACACAAGGAAAAAAAAAAGAGGCAGGGAATGGAGGCATAAGGAGTGCCAGGGATAGGGGTGGGGATTAAATAAATTAACCAGGATTGAAGTTTTGCCAGTCAAGAAGGGGGAAGGCCCACAGAGTAAAATGTACATGGGAAGTGATTTTAATGATGGACCAAGAGATCTAACCTGGATAAAACTGTACATATTTTCATTTGTTTATTGGCTACTTGAGTTTCCCCTTCTGTGAAATATCTTTTTATTTTTTTTGTTCTTGCTTAAAGGTTTAAAGGTTTTAAAGGTTTAAAGTTTTGTTTTAAACATTAAGCCTGTAATCTGTCTGGAATTAATTTCCTATATGATGTATGGTAGGAATCCAGTTTCCTTATTTTCCATATGGATAACCAATTATTAAGTAGTCCATTCTTTCCCCAATGATTGCAGTGCCAGCCCTGTCGTATATTAAGTTTCCATACAAAAGTGGGTCTGTTTCTCGGCTACTCATTCTTCTCCATTGGTCCACTTGTCTAATCCTGTGCCTGTATCATACTGCCTTAATTACTGTAGCTATTTTTTAAAAAAGTTTTTATCTGTTATCCTTTATCTTTTCTTCTTTGGTCTGTTTGTATGATGATGAGAATGAGCCAGTTGAGTGGAGAAAGTCTTGACTATTCTTGACTTTTCCTCTTCCATATAAAATTTTAGAATGTTCTTGTCAAGTTCCAACAAAGAACCTTGTTGAATTTTTATTAGAACTTCAGTGAATCAGTATATTAATATGAAGAGAGCTGACAATATTACAGTAATTCTATCTGTATTTCCCTATTCATGAACATGGTATATTTCTCCATTTATTTAGGTTTTCTTTTGTCTTTTAGTATAGTTTTGTAGTTTCTCCATAAATATCTTGTTTGTCTTTGGTTAGATTTATTCCTAGATATCTTTGCTTTGTGGCTAATTAATTTTAAATTATATTTCTGTTTGCTGGCATTTAAAAATGCAGTTGATTTTGTATTTTGATTTTTGTAACCAAATACCTTGTCAGACTTTCTAATTCTCATAGTCTATGTGTGGATTCTTTGGAGTTTTCTATATAGTCATCTGTGAATGGCAAAATATTTATTCCATTCCAATTTTAAGTCTTTTTATTGCTTTATTGTTTCGACCACAACTTCTAGTACAAATGTTTAACAAGGAACAGTGATAATAGGCACCTTTTTCATATGACAAAGATAGTAAACTGTTTCATTAACTTAAAAATTATCTCCTCTTTCCTGTTTCTTAGTCTAATGGTGCACATTTTAACAATTTAACCTATGGATGGTCTACTGTTAATTAGTCTCTGGGTTATAAAATGTTGCTTCATGGTGCTAATCACTAGTGAGCATTAGGACTAACAAAGATGTAAAAATAGCACGTACCCTCAAAAGAAGCCACATTGGCAAACATAAAGGTGCCTAAGAGTCATCAGGGGAGTTTATTAAAATTGCGGATTCTCAGGTGCTCCCCCAGCAAGTTTGACTCAAATGCCTGCCCCTGGGGTCTTGCACTTGTCACTGTCCTTGTTGTTGTTTGTTGTTTTCTTTTTTTAAAATCCAGTTCCTTTAGGGATATCTCTGTTCTCTGTAGGATATTAATGATAGTTGTTTCTGAAGTTTTCTCCATACAGTCTTTTTTCTTCTTCATTATCCTAGCTGCTTTTTTCTGTTTGTTCTGTGTCGGTTTTTCCTAATAGATGCTTGCTTCTGATTTCTGGTGATCCTTGGAGGCCTACTGACTTGTGAGTGGAGCCATAGAAAAGCTGATGGAAGCTTTGTGTACTTAGATAGGGCTTGTCAACAAGGGCTTCGTTGTATGGGAATATGGGTAAACCCTTCAGGACTGCCATTTGTCCTTGTCGTTAGCTCTTTTCTCTTGGGCTAGTCAGCTTTCCCAGAGAAGATTCTTTCAGTCTCCTGTCCTGGAGAGTATAATAGGCCTGCTTGCCTTTGTTCTGATAGGCGAATAGGGGAAGTATGCAAACTTCTACTTAATTCACCCTGTTTCAGCATAGTACCCCCTTCTCATACCCTCTTTCGGGAGGGGGTCAGAGGGCTGAATGCACTGACAGACTTTAAACCACTCTGTCTGTTACTATACCCACTCTTATCCCCACTTCCAGAAGTACCTAGTGCCCAACTTTGAGACTTTTGATGGGTTCTGCAGGGTGAATCAGGTTACTTCATAGCTTTTCATTACTGGCTTAGAATTCCGCTTTCTTAGGACGGCTAAGTCAGTTACTGCTTGTTTACCTGCTTTCCAGCTTCCAAAAGTTTGTTGCAGTTTTCTCCTTTCCTGTTATCTTAGGCTGTGTTTTTGAAAAAAAATCTCATTAATACTGTTTTAGTAGAGTTTCAGGAGAGACTGGGGCTACACACTTTTATTCAATTTACCATCTTTAACTAGATATTACTCATACTGTTTGTGAATAGAAGGTTAGCACCCCGTCCTTTTTCATTTTTTCTAAGTCTAATGCATAGATTTGATGTTCTAAAGCTGTGGTGTAATTTTCTCTCTAGATATTAGGTAAACAGTTCACTTTGGCTTTCTTGCTTATCTTCAGCCTCGTTTCTAAGAAAATAGGAGCTTAGTCACTGGGTTAACAAAATTAAGCCTCTCAAGGTGACAGTTGAAGAGAGTCAGGAGGCTGCAAACCTGATTGCTTGGCAGGCTGGGGAGGCAGGGGCTTGCTGTGCATGGCGCCCCCCAGAGCAGAACCGGGGGCGGGCAGCCAATGCTTCCCACCACTGAAAGCAAATTGTTTCAAACATATTAAAGTGGAGATGTCTACCCGGTGTTGAATGAATAGTTCTGGAGGGAACACAGAAGAACCCTTTGTGGAAGCAGTTTCTCACCAAACCAATCTTCCCTTTCTAATTGAGCCGTGGTTTTCACTGCTCTGTTTTATCTCCACCATGACCACCTTAGCCCAAGCCCCTGCGGGCTCACCTGGACTATTCCAGTCACTTTCTTGATGGGCTCCCCGTTTCACCATCTCACCATGTGGAAAAGGAGCTCATTCCTCTGCCTGGGAGTGACAAGGAAAGTAGGAGTTGGCCAGGTAGACAAGGGGTGGCAGGATAGCCCAGGAAGGAGCATAGCATAGTGTGGAAAACACAGAAGCGTGAGAGAAGGTGGCACGTTAAGGAGATACCAAGTAGATGGATCTGCAGCTGTGGTTGCCTTTGGGCCACTGTGGGAGAGAGGTCTGCAGACATAGTGGGGTGACAGGCTTTGGGGATCCAGCCTGAGAGTTCATCCTAGGCAAGAGCCTTCTTCCAAGTGGTATGTCAGCTCAGGTGTTACGGATTTTAATGATAGCATCTTAGTACTTTATTGAGGATACATATACACACACTTTAATAAAAGATTTTTAAAGATGCTGACAAATGAATCCCTAGGATTTTGAGGGCAACCTTCCCTCTAGTCAAAAGGTAGGCCTGTCTTAGATGATAGGATCTATTAAATTATCATCGGTACCCACGTTTGAAACGAAATTTGTACAAGTTGTTTATTGCTTGAATTTCCAAAGAAAATTATTATAGACCCCCTCCCTTTTTTTTTTTTTTACTTTAACCTGATAAAATGCAGTGACTGAGGCACAAAATATATGGTCCATCACTTAGGAAATATCAGTGACTTTGTGAAAAGTGAAACTGAATTGATAGCACTGAGAGGGATTTTCCCTTTTTTCATCTAAGTCAGTGTCCTTTAACCTGTTTAAATCTAGAGCCCCTTAGAAAATCTGAAGAAAGCTATGGTCCCTCTCAAGAACTCTAATACACATGCCTCCTAATTTTGCACAAAATTTTTGTGAATTCTCAGCCATGGGCCCCGCTTATGAACCCCTGTTCTCAGTTAAGGCCGAGAACCCAGCCACAGCTATCTGGTAGGGTACTCATCAAGCTTCACATCTGTAATCCTCAACCAAGTTACTAGCCCAGCCCCAAGAGCTCCCCTTTTGCTGATGAGACATATAATGAGCCCCAACTCTTCTAACACCGTACTTGCTCAGATAAAACACCTAACAAGTTTTACAATGCATGTGCATAATGAAAAACAAGCAGTAGCAACCACCTGGAGGTTCTGGGTATCTTCTTCCTCCAGCTGATGTTTCTGGATGGTTTTTTTCATAGATGATAGAGACTTGCTATCAGAGTCCTTCAAATATTGAGGGGAGCACCCTCTCTAGAAGCCTCCTGGAGCCAAATAAACAATGCATTTCCACCTGCCCTGCTCCATGATTGGCTCTTTGATATTTTGTGAGTGTTAGAAGAAACAGAACCTTATTAGAGGCCCTTTTAAAATTGGCCTTAACACATTTACATAAAAACAATCTCAGGTTTCAGGACTAGGAGAGAAAAACACTAGGAGAGAAGGTTTGGAGTAGAACCTTCTTGCCCACAAGGAGTGATGAGTGGAGTCAAGAAAAGAACTTAAGAGTACCCATGTTGGAAGACTAAAAATGGAAATTCAGTTTCCTCTCAGAAATGGGCCTTGCATCGTGTCACTGGGGACAATGGAAATAGAAGCCAGAAGTCATAGTTTATTTTGAGAATGTTGTAAAACATTTGTCTCCCATTAGCTGATTGTGTTACGCAGCATTGGGGACGTCCTGGAACTACACTTGTGCCCTGACCTCTCCCTCCGCCGTCGTATACCATCAGCCCTCAGGGAACACAGTCCTTCCTGGCTGTTGCCATATATATATGTTCTTATTCCAATCTGATGCTCTCTCATCCCCAAAATAATCAGCATGAACAGAATGGAGCAGATGGCACAAGCCTTCTTTGGCATACTGGCAGATCTGTATCACTCACTCAGTATTTTTAGAATCAAGGGGATTGAAAATTATGTCCTGAGATGTTTTGGGGGAAGACTTACTATCTTTCCAGGGTGACAGGTGTTGAAATATTACCGTATTTAAGGCTCAAATGCAATCTGTATGTCAGGTTACAGAACTGACTGATTATCATCAGGACCATCCCTTTGTTAGTTCTCCGTTAGGATTGTTGGAGGTTTGCCAGATAATAGAAAGTTAATCACAAGTCTGTTTTAAGGGTGTGGCCGGAAAGCTCATCAGGTTTCAACCAAAGATTGGAATCAGCAGCAGCCAGCCAGTACTGGTCAAGTACATGGTGATGGGAGATGCTGTATTATCCACACGGTCTATTTTTTAAAAATAGCTGGGCTTTGATCCTCAGCCACAATGAATTTATAATCTGTTGGGGAGACTATGTTTATAATAGTTTGTGATTATATCATGAAAACAGTGCAAATATTTATATTTGAAGATCCATATTAATGAAATAGAGTTACGGTGAATGAAATGTTATAACTATTTGTGAATTTGAGTTCATCATTAAAAAAAGCCTTCCTGAAGAAACTGAGGAATGTTTACTATTATAAATGAATTCAGTTCAACATTCGAGGACCAATTTTGCACTTAGGGTTGGACTAGGTGTATTTAACACAGAGACCGAAACTCAAGAAAGATAAAAGTCTTGGCAAAGACATTAATGCAATAAGTTTAATAAGTATAAATATGCTTAAGTGACTTAATGTTTTGTTGTTGTTGTTCTTTGCAAGTTTAATGGGGAAAGAGTTGGAGGAAATGTCTCACATTTAAATACAGTATGGCCATGTCTAAAACGCCTTGATTATATACCCACCATCTTTGAAGGCCCGAGGGAAAGGTAATGAGGCCTACAGCTTGTTGGACTTCTGAATCTTGGGAAGTGGCTGGAAAGTGCATCTGGGAAAACTTTATTCAATGCTAAAGGCAGGTACTTTTTTCTTGAATAAATCTTATTTTTCCTTTGTATGCTTGGTGCGTTGGTGAGCAGTCAAAGTTGATATCTGTTGAGAAACAAAGAGCTCAGGCCAGTTTTTACTTGCAACCTCTTACGTCCTGTGTGTGTTGAGCATGTGTATTATCCAGGCTACTGGCTCCTCCCACTGTGAGTAACGGATGGTGAAGCATACGTAGCAGAGAACGTGTGTCTCTTTTCTGTTATATCCATAGTTGAGTGGTTAGAACCATGTGCCAGTTTGCAGCTGATGGTTTCTGCTTTTAATCCCAGCGTTTATAAATACTACCATGTAGTTGTATGGTGTGTTTTTAGATTACCGAGTGCTTTCAGATCCATCTTGTTTCAGTTGGTTGTCCCTACCAGCTCATTTACATGCATCAGATAGATAACACAAACTGAAACTCAGGACAGCTAACAAAGGGGTGAGCTGGAATTTGAAGTAGGGAATCTTTCTAGTGTATTCATAAAACAAATGACGGGATCTACATAAATACCTTCTGTGCTTCAGGGAAACGCCTGAGGGCAGATGAGCAGCCTAGCTGTGCCTGAAGGAAAGGGTAGCCTTGCCTTCATCTCTTTTGACAGTGAAACTGAGAGTGCCTGTGCCTTCCAGTACAGCAGCCACTAGCCTCCTGTGGCTACTTAAATAAAATAAAAATTTCAGTTTCTCAGTATCACATTTTGAGTGTTCAATAGCCATCCATTTTCATCACAGAAAGTTCTGTTGGACACTGGTCATCTCTCATAAAGCAGGAGTTGGGGAGAATGAATTTAAAGTATACATGCAGGGGATTGGTGTAGGTGAGAAGCCAGACCAGCTCTTTCTTCTGAGTGACTAGCGCTGTTTTGAGTTCAGCTATAAAGAGAGCAAGAAAAAAATGCATTTCAAACTTCGTATTGTGTGTACATTTTAATCTCTTAAAATAGACCTGGAAAAAACACAGCAATTTCAAGTGAATGAGTATATTTAATGATGATGATAAATTCTATGCCTTTATAGCTGGGCCAGTATTATAGCCAGACTTAGGCTGGATGAGAAGTAGGACACGCCATGAGTCCTGGCAGCAAAAACTCGGCCACACAGGCTAGAATTCCTGGAAGGAATCACTTTGTGGCCAGGGTGGCTGGGATGCCTCAGGCCGGGCGGCGAGGTGAACCGGCAGACGGACGGTGCAGGACAAGGAGCTGGGGGAGAGGGCTTTGGACAGAGCTGGGACGGGGGCTCAGTTCAAGTCACACTTGGTCACAGAGGAATAAGCTCTGTGTGTGTTGCCATCAGAAAGGAGGTTTGGTGCCAAGATGCTAGCTGAGAACGCCGGTGTCCCCGGCTTTGGATCAGTGCTTGAAGCTTCAGGTCAAAGTGCACACGTCAGCTCTGAAGGTTCCAAGCAGGTGGGGCAGGATGGTGAGGGGTGTCTGTCTGGTGCTGGCTCCTTGTGAGCTCTTGACCAGACACTGAAAACATCCGAGCTAGTTGATGCGGAACACAAGAAGTTTCCTGCAATTTTTGCCCCTTAAAAAAGGAATGTGTTTGTCTATGGTTGCATGTGCTAGGTGCTGATATGTTTAAAGATGCTTGAACTATTATTATCGTAAAATTTCATCTAGCTAGACTCCAGCTTTCTGATCTGAAAGTAACTACAAAGGTAAGTAAAAATTAACTTTTAACAGTAAAGAGCAGCTCTAAAAGAGTTGGCAGTAAATGAATGACTGCAGGGAACAGACGCCTTGAAGACCTGCTGTGATGGGTCAGGTTGCTGTGAGTGCCCTGCTCACTTGACAAAGTTCAGAAAAAGCTGGCCTGGGTACAAAAGCTACTCCAGTGAGTTTCATGTAAGCATACAGTACGCTATTTTATTATTTTTTTAATATTGGCACTTGAAAGGTTATGTCCATTGCCTGAGGATTAACTCTGTCTAGAATAGCACAGATTTCTAGGTAGCCAGGCTTTTACTGTGTTGTTCACGATGCTGCTTTGGACTCTTAAGGCTTCCAGATGATGGTCTGTTGGTAGAAGAAGAAGAGCCTGGATTTGGGTGATCTGCCTGGGTTGGAAGGGTGGTAATAACTGGGATTGGAGGCAGGTTGAGGCGGCAAGCCCACCTCCTAGGAGTGGCCTTCCAACAGGTAGCTGGTCCCCCAGGCTGGGGCTGGGGAATGAGGAAACGTCCCCAGAAACGAATGGGGAAAAGAAGAGTAGAACAGTTTCCTGGAGGTTGGTGCCTGTACATCTAAATGTGCTCTGAGCTCTGCCCGAGCTGTCCCTTTGTCTCCGTGGGAATCTCGTCTCCCCTCTAAAGGCACCACATCAGTGAACTAAACTAGCTTTATTCCCACTTTGTCGACATCGTAGACTTGAGTCCTGCACGGTAACCTCACAAATTAACTTATATGTATACAAGTTATTTCGGCTCATCCCCTGGAAGTTTAGACAGGTGTGATAAACAACTTATGTTCTGCCAACAGTGAGTGAAGGGGACTAGCCCATGGCTTGAATAAGCAGGGATGATTTTTTTTGTACCAGTAAAACACTTGAACACACTGGGAAGGTTTTTTGTTTTTTTCTTTGAATTGGTAGACTGAACTTCACGATGACCCGAAATTATGGTTTGAAGTCGGTAATACCGACTCTAAGGGTAGCTGTCTGTATCACAAGGGAAAGTGTGCTTCATCTACCATCAAAACACCGTGCACTTGACTCCTGCCACCCAGGAGAAGCACAGACAGGTGGATTTATATGCAGAAGGACCTCTTACAGCACACAGGAGGATGGAGAGTTGTGCTGCCTTCAAGCCATTTAAAGGAACACGTTGATTCCGGGGAGTTGATGCTGAACTGGTGGGGGAGGAGAAGCATTGTTTTCAGATGAAATGCAAGGAAACTGTTCCTCTTCTCTCCACAGACAGTTTGGTGATCCAGGACGTGCCCCAGCTCTAGTGATGCAGATTGCCTTTCTGCTCTGGAACCTCATCCATGCCTCAGACTTGCTCCTCTCAACCTGAGACTGCGTGGAAACTGGGATGTGGGAAGCAGGAAGCAGAGACAGTGGTAACTGAGAGGCCCATGTCTGGGTAGAACCAGGTCCGGGACCACAACGCTGCCTCCCCCCTGGCCTGGCGCTCAGCTGCTGTGGCTCTGCTGATGTGCTCAGCACCGTCCTTCTAGTTGTACTTAAATGGCACAGCATTTGGTCAGCGCATCTGAAAAGGAAGGTGTGAGAGACAAAGCCCATGGCCACCTACCCCTGCCAATTATGTGGCAAGACGTTCCTCACCCTGGAGAAGTTCACTATCCACAATTATTCCCACTCCAGGGAGCGACCTTACAAGTGCTTGCAGCCAGACTGTGGCAAAGCCTTCATTTCCAGATATAAATTAATGAGGTGAGAGGCTTTAGAAAAGGTATGTACTTTCACACATTACCTTTAAAAGGCTTTGCTAGCCCTCAGACCAAACACCGCAGGGGAAAAGGGATGCAGGATGTGGATGCATTTTAGCCTTTATGGCTGTATCTCAAGTGATTACTATAGTTTTTGTATGACAGTTGTGCTTTGCAGTGTCCAGTTCACTGTTTCAACAAATATTTCTTGTGTTCCTACAATAAGCCAGGCCTAAGGACAGAAAGATGAGAAGACACATGGCTGGGGAGATAGTCATGCAAACACCATTCAAATGTAACCTAAGGGCTTTGACGGAGCTGTGCAGGTGGCGGAGGTTGATGAGACCTGGGGAGGCCCCTCAGCAGGGTCCGATCTTTAGCTGCGACAGCAGGCTCTGGGAAAGCCCTGGGCCTCGTCCTCGAAGCGCACGTGCGCAGAGGGCAGCGGCGGATGGGAACAGGGGAGAGGCTCAAGACATAGGGGAGAAGGGAGCAGCTCAAAACAGGCCTCGTCTACTGTCCTGAAGGGTTTGTTTTCTTCTGATAAGTCTAAGAACTGAAAAACATGATTTGGTCAGGATGTTAGAAAGATGGCTCTGGTAGTAATTCGGAGAAGAGGGAGGAGGCCCGTAGACTGACCTGCAATCTGTTGTTAGCAGTCCAGGTGTGAAATATGCAGAGCTGGTCCAGGTTCTGAGAGTGAGCATGGAGGGGAGGGTTCACCTCCGAGCGCTGGCTTTTGGAGGAGTTTCTCAACTTGCCTCTAAAAGCCACCCTAACAAGTGCAATTCTGTTGGGTATACAGATGTTAAGTATGTGCATTTAATCAGATTTTCAAAGGCATCCATGATACGACAGAGGGTAAAAACTACTCTTTTAGGAGATAGGTCCTTTTTTAGAACTAGTACATTTAGTCTGAATTATCAATATTTCTTGAGTGCCTATTAGGTACTCACTTCCCTGAGGGAAATGAATATATGAGATGTAGTTTCTGCCTGTAAAGGATTTTTATATTATAGAAAGACAATATATACTCAAAATCAGTAAGTGACACAGTAGGCTGATTGACAGTGAATGCTGTGTGTGTTATGTACTGAATATATGGTACCTTCAGAGCTATACACACAGAACTGCCACTAATCTATGCCTCTTTTGATACCTGGTTAAGGGAAATGCATCTTTTGCCTCTAACTTTCATGAAATGAACTTTTAACTTTCAGACTAACATATAAATGCATAGGTTAGAGTCAGAATTTAGCAGGACAGAGTTTCCATCGGAGTGGTATGAACACGAACCACATTATAATTAGATCTGGGAATGCCCCTGGAGGAAGGCACTTGAAAGAATTAAAGAGAGAGATAAATTATGGCTCTTAAGAATAGCACTGTTATAGATGATGTAATATAATAAGCTGATTTGTTAAAATAAGCCTATACACGCCTAAAATTCCAATGTGTTCTGTACATCGGCCGATCTCTAGTAGCCATAAATATGTGTTGAGTGCCTACTGTATGCACCGATTTTGTTGCAAAGGCTTCCTGTTTTGCAACACGCTTCTTATGTGTACACAGTAATTATCCTTACCCGAACACCAAAAGCAGTGTTAGCTGCAGTTAAGCCACAGTGAGGATATTATAACCATGGATAAAGACCAAAACACATATAGGAGATAAATATTTGGAAAAGACAGTGGCGCTAACAGATTACTGGAATGACAGGAATTAGGTGGGATTACTGTGGTAAACCGCACTGAAGAAGATGTCTTAAGCAATATTTAGGAGGTAGGTGGTGGTGGTTCTGAGGAAGGGAAACAACTTGTTCAGCTAAGGGTGTGAAGAGAAGCAAAAAAGGGAAGCAGTGTGCTTCATGCAAGAACGGCCTTCCCTGCCGCAGTCACCGACATTTCTTGCCTCTCTGGCCTGAAGCAGCGATCTAATAAAGGGATAGAAGAGGGGCGAGAGGGCAGGATGCTTTAGGTTTTGCTTTTTTTTTTTTTTTTAAAGGCAGCATTCCATCCTGTGTCCCTCAGTTGTAACATAAGATCCATTTTATAAGCAGAGGTTGAAGAAGAAAATAACTGACTTGCTTAACTAGAAAAGAGAACATGGGACTTCTTAATACAGCAAAGGATGAAAGCAGTTACATGGAGAGAGCAAAGGGCAGGAACAGTGATTTGGCAAGGCAGACGAAGCCCCAGTGTAAGCAGTTACCCCGGAGGAATTCTAAGATCATTGATGTGGTCCAGGTGACACCCAAAGACGGTGGTATTTGGTGACTATAGGACAGACTGAAACTGGTGGTTTCTTGGGTTGTGAGGTAAGAGGAAAAGTTAGGGAGGGAAATGAGATGTGGAAGTAATTTCAGCTATAAGATGATCATGTTCTAGATTGGAACTGTTGCATGAGCAGGTGAGGGGGAAATTAAAAGAAGAATTGGATGCCAGGCAGAGGAAAGAGTCAAAAAAGAGGGGTGGTAGCTGGTAGAATGTGAAAACTGTTATTGCTCAGGTAAGAGTTGTGTCCCCCTGAGCCTTTCTCATAGGTAGGACAGCAGTAGGACAGGAAAGTGTGGGTAGGAAATACCAGGTCCAGAGTTGTTACCTTGGCACTGATCTACACAGGGGTGATCAATGAAATTTAATCAATCAGGTAAAAATCCTTCACAAAGGAAAAAGGGGAGAGGGACAAGATCCAGAACAGAGCTTTAGGGTTCCTAAACATTAGTGCTGGACCAAATAGAAAGAAAGTTGTTTAAATGTCAAGTTTGTTATTTGCCCTCTAGCAGCCTCGAAAAACCCTTTCGACAACCTATGAATGTATTTAAATGCATGTGGAACCTGGAGAGACCAGCATCACTTCAGATCCCCCAAATACCTATTGCATTGTCCCTGTTCCTCAGCACTGTTTGCCCCTGTCTCATAGAACCTGCCGCAGTCAAGTGTATGTTTCCCTGTACTGTCCTGGGGTAGCTGCTTAGTCCTTCTAGAAAAAGTCCTTTTGAACTTTGCCGAAGAAATTACCAATGACCTTTAGGAAGCGAGTTGAAGGTGTCTGTCTAAGAGGGATCTTGAAGAAACGGAGACGGGCTGCACGCATGTGACATGACAGCCAATAGGAGAGTATTAAACGGCAGAAACTAAGACTTGAGCGTAAAGGTCTCATGGGAGGCAGGAGGCTGACGCTCCGAGAACAGGTGGTGGGCTTGGCATTCTGGGTCCAATTAGACACCTTCTCTGAGGTTAAAGATGACAGACTTCTTAGCTTTATGTCTAAGGCCTGGACTTTTTGTCTCAATAAAGACCAAGCAGAAATTGTATTAGAAACAGTAAAAATAACAACACTGGGGGGCAGGGGTATGGGGTTCTGTGTAGAAGGCAAATTGGATCACTTCTGGAAATTCAGAAATTTTAAGAGTATAGAATAGTCATTTAAACCCCTTCCTGAAAAATATTTCTTCATGATCATATATCTTAAAATGCTTGTATACTTGTATTTGTTTAGAAATCTCTTTGTGTACATTAGGAAAATGTGTTCTCAAAGCGTATTCTTTACAGGTGTGAAAACTGCATCATGTAGTACCTGTTTTTTCATTATACAGTTTATGTGTAGAATCTGGAAAATACAGAAAAGTATTTTAAAACTAAAACACATATACCACCACCTAGAGAAAACTACTATCAACGTTTTAATACTGTTTCTGTATGTTTCTTCAGCTCGTAAAAAACTGGGTCTGTTGTGAACTTCTTCCTTCCGCCCCTAGGCACATGGCTACCCATTCACCCCAGAAATCCCACCAGTGTGCTCATTGTGAGAAGACTTTCAACCGGAAAGACCACCTGAAAAACCACCTCCAAACGCACGACCCCAACAAGATGGCCTTTGGGTGTGAGGAGTGTGGGAAGAAGTACAACACCATGCTGGGCTACAAGAGGCACCTGGCCCTCCACGCGGCCAGCAGCGGCGACCTCACCTGCGGGGTCTGTGCCCTGGAGCTAGGGAGCACTGAGGTGCTGCTGGACCACCTCAAGGCCCACGCCGAAGAGAAGCCCCCTAGTGGAGCCAAGGAAAAGAAGCACCAGTGCGACCACTGTGAAAGATGCTTCTACACCCGGAAAGACGTGCGGCGCCACCTGGTGGTCCACACAGGCTGCAAAGACTTCCTGTGTCAGTTCTGTGCCCAGAGGTTTGGGCGCAAAGACCACCTCACGCGACACACCAAGAAGACACACTCACAGGAGCTGATGAAAGAGAGTCTGCAGTCCGGAGACCTTCTGAACACCTTCCACTCCATCTCTCCCCAGTTCCAACTGAAGGCTGCCCCACTGCCTCCTTTCCCTTTAGGGGCTCCTGCACAGAACGGGCTTGCAAGCGGCCTGCCAGCTGAGGTACACAGCCACACCCACGGCCCCTCGGAGCAAACCTCCCAGCCTGTACCCGCGCTGCCAGAGCTCCTGGCGCCGCTCCACCCCGCAGCATCCCCCAGCTCTCCCCCCCCACCCCTCCAGAATCACAAGTACAACACCAGTTCTACCTCATACTCCCCACTTGCAAGCCTGCCCCTCAAAGCGGATACTAAAGGATTTTGCAATACCAATTTGCTTGAGGACTTGCCTCTGCAAGAGCCTCAGTCACCTCACAAGCTCAACCCAGGTTTTGATCTGGCTAAGGGAGGTGCTGGTAAAGTAAACCTGCCCAAGGAGCTACCTGCAGACGCTGTGAACCTAACAATACCTGCCTCTTTGGACCTTTCCCCTCTGTTGGGCTTCTGGCAGCTGCCCCCTCCTGCTACCCAAAATGCCTTTGGGAACAGCAGTCTCACCCTGGGGCCTGGGGAATCTCTGCCCCACAGGTTAAGCTGTCTGGGGCAGCAGCAACAAGACCCCTCACTCGCCATGAGCACTATGAGCCTGGGCCAGCTCCCCCTGCCCCCCATCCCCCACGTTTTCCCAGCTGGCACTGGTTCAGCTATCCTGCCTCATTTCCACCATGCATTCAGATGACTGGTTTTTAAAGCGTACCTTTCTTATTCTGGAAGATGTTTTAAGAAGCATTTTAAACATCAGTTAGTTATGATACAAGGAAAGAGTGAGAAAGCAGGACTGGAATATGGCTTATTCAGTGATGACTGGCTTGAGAGAAGAGAGTTCTCGAACTGCATGTATTGTGCCAATCTGTCCTGAGTATTCATGCTTTGTACCAAATTTAATAAGCAAGTATTCTTTAATGGAACTGCAACCATTGTCATAACCGACATCCATACGAGGGCTGCTATATATAGGTGTTTGTCAAATTGAACTTAATCGTAAGCCATGATCATAATAATGTTAACTAAATAACTTTATGTGGCACTGCCTAGTAAGGGAACTATGGAAAGGTTTGGATTTCTCCAAAATGGGAGAATTTTTAAAATAAGAAAATAACCTTTATATTGCATATTATGACTAGGCTGTGTATTTCTTTTCAGGGATTTTTCTACCTTCAGGGTTGGATGTAGTTTAGTTACTATTGCCATAGCCAACCTATAGTTTTACAGAAACAATTTCTTGTGGAATAATAGATGTCTCCATTTTAAAAAAGCATTTTAAATGTAGTTTGAATATTTTCCACAGGATGCTACAATGTGAGTTATCACTTCATTTATCTTAAAGACTAAACTGATTGTCAGTTACATCTGACAGAAAAAAAAAAAAATCACTGTGTAACCAGGTTAAGCAGTAAAATAATCCAGGCGTCAGTCAAAAAAAGCATTTTACTGACTTTAATATTGATTATATTTTTAACAGGAATTTAAGAATATTACTGGAATTTAAAAAAAAAATATATATATATATATTAAACAAGAATTTCCTTTGCTCTGTCTGGCTTAAAATACTACTCTGCTTAAGTATTTTTAATCACCAATAAGTAAATGCATTTTAAAATTCATCATTTAAGTCAATATTAGTTTTATTCAAAAAAGATAACGTTTTACAATGTAACTATAATCTATCTCTTGAATTTGGTATCTAATGAGTTTTTAAAATATAAAACCTAACCTTTTTTTAAAGCTCCTTTGTCTTTTGTGTTTAGAGGCTTTCTATATGAAGATATATCTTACATATAATAAACTCTACAAATTCTGCAAATGGCTTGATTAATTTTTATATACAACCATACCGCGGAACTATCCACATGGAGATAGATAGAAAACAGTTCCAGCTCCTTAGCCGGCTCCCTCATGCCCCCTCCTGGTCATTACATCCCCTACAGAAACTACTATTCTGACCTCCATTCAGCATCTATTAGCAACTAACCCCCTCCACCCTTTTTTTTTTTTTTGAGTAAAATAATTATGATTTAAGGTAGGAGCTTATATGTTTCATTAAATTCACAGTGCTAAGAACTTAGTTCTAAAAATTACTGTATAACATTCTGAATCCTTCCAGAATGCTATGTAATTTATTTCTGAGATATAGGTCAGAATACTAGCTACTGAAGTTTTGTCTAGGCTAGGCTACCATGATCCCGTTTTACAATGGTGTTTACTATTAATTTCTAGTACAAATTAGAAATTATTTCATATTGGGATTTCTTCAGAAAATATGCCCCCATAATAACTGTTTATTTTTGCTTGTTTTACCTCTCAATAGGGTGGGGTTGGGTAGAGAAAGGGAAACCTTGAGTTCGTTTGCCCATTAAAGCAGCACATTAGCCACATGTGAGAAACCGTGGTTCACAGTCCTTAGAGGTGACGCTGCTGACCATAAAGGGTGGCAGGCACTGTAGATCAGCTCCCTGGGGCTGGGCTGCTGCATGTGTGGAACTGACATGGTGGCTCCTTAAACTGCGGTTTCACTTGCAGGGAAGAAATGAGACAGAGGGACACAGGTTACCTCGTCAGTAGGAATCTACTGCTCTGGGATGTCTAAGTTCCCAAATCCACTCTTACCTCTCCAAGGGAAGGCAATCTCCCACAGCAAGCGGAGGGTGGTAGAGTGGCAGCTCTCCTCAGCTAAAGCTTCCCAAATTCCATTTACAGAAGCTTCCATAAATACTTTTATGTGGCTTACGAGTCTTCAGTCAATTCCGGAACACATACCTGATTTACCTGAGCATAAAACATAGCATTTAGTTCCCAAAATACAGATCGTAAGACTTTCAGATGCCGTGTTTGCTGTACCACAGGTGGGAGTAGGTTGGTATTCTCCTAATTAGACAGAAAAAGATGGCTTACTCCTAAATAAAATTCCCTGAGTTTAATAAAAGATTAAAAAATTCTTAGATTAAAAAGCATGAGTTAAGTATAAATGACTCTACTACAAAAGGAGTTTACTAACCCTTAAGATGACCAAGAGAAAAAAATAGTTGAGACACCACCTCCCAACAGAGCTACATAAACCAATGGTGAAATGAACAGTTGACTTCCAAGTTGGCCGTGATAAATAAATGGCCTGAGGCCACTTAGAGCGTCCTCTCCACAGGGTGGGAAGGTTACTGGAACCTGTTCCTTCCACTGTAGTGTTCCCCCAAAACCGACTGTGTACACTGGTATATGTGAGACAATTCTACATGGTATACAGATGGACATTTAAAATAGGAGTGGTAACTAATTATAGTTTAATGTTCATTAGAAGCAAATAACAAAGCTGAGATTTCACAGCTATTATATAGAATAAAGCTAGGTAAAAAACGATTTTCCTAGAAAGCAATAATGTTAGTACACCAAAGACTGTTTCACTAAAAGTTTCTAATATCAAAGTAACATTTTCTTTAAAAGCTTATTAAATGTCCACTTAAAAAAAAAAGCTTCAAGTGAATCTTTAAATCCAGCATTATCATACAGGTTGACGTGGTGTTTAATGATTTGGGGGGAAGATTTTGAAGGGAGTGGGTAAGGAAGTTTGAAGCTAGTTTTTACTTGTCCTACATGATGTCTCGAGAGAAACCACGGGCATGTAAACAGACGTCTCCCCTTCCCTCCCCTTAGGCGGCTTTCCTGGGTACACAGCCATCCAGGCCGAGGACTTCCAGGGAGCCAGTCCGGAAGCAGAAAGAAAAGGCACTTACTTTAGAACTCCGTTGTTTCCACATTGAGAATGTTAAGTAATATAGGCCTCTTTAAATTTTCAATTGTTTTAACAATTCACATATCAAAAAGTCTCCAACTTCATAGCAGTCCTATTCAGTGTCAATCTCAGGGAACTGTCCTTGTTTGGAAAAAGGGACAGGGCAGTAACCTTCCAGGTCAAAATGAAAAATCATTCCCCTTTCCTGTTAAATCCAAGAAACAAAATGAAGAATCATTCCCCTTTCCTGTTAAATCCAAGAAACAAAAACTGAATGTCATTTCAAACTATATGTTTAACAGAAGAGTAAATTTCAAGAACATACATTTTAGTAACCCAAATCAGGATTTGTCCAAATTCCTCTTTGATTGGCCTGCTATGGATTCATTCTCTTAAAGGCTCATTAACTGTCTTGCCCATTGGATGATCGGCAACACCTGGATTAGAGGTAAATTTTTTTTTTTTTTTTCTTACCTGGCCTCTAGGAGTTAATCTTTTTTTTAGAAGATTTAGTAAATCCTTGCCTGAATTTTGCTCCAGAAGCAGGGTCCACTGCTAATCCTTTGCAGACATAAACAGATTTGTTATTATGTAAAAGCAAACATTAGCAACAACAGAAAAAAGAAATGATTACGAAATCCTCACACTGGATTCAAAAATCTCTATTCTTCTTTTGTTTAGTTTTGTAGCTATAGACAAGTTCTCAGTCCCCATCCTGGGCCAAATAATAAGGAAAACAGAAACTGTCTCAGGAGCCTTCTCTCCTCTACCCCTAGGCCTTCACTTACCCGTGGATGGGCCCTTGGACCACCACCTCAGTGGCCCACCATTTATACAAGCTGACCCTCAACACCTCTCCCCACTACTGCCCTGGCTTTCAAAATGTACCCTGAGTATTTCATGTCTTCACAATTCTTTGCCTGCTTTCATGCTAGAAAGGGTTTGATAAGCCTTATGGAAGCATGAGATGCCTTCCCTCCCAGGGGTTATTTACACAATGATGGACTCAATCCCCAGACAGGACTCTTTTCCTTCGTGTCCAACAGCACTGCTAGGTATGGAGATGTAGGAGTTTATGGATATAGGCATACCATACCATAGTCTGTTTTAAAGGACCACATGGTATGGGACGGGATTCTCAAGGAAATCATTAAAAAAAAAAAAAAAAAAAAAAGAATTAGTGCTCTCTGTCCTAGAGGCCTCCTTTCTAATCAGTGTTTTACAACGGGGGAATAACCAAACAACCCAAGGAAATCGTGAATCAATATCAAAGGACACAGGATAGAAAGAACTCAGTGTTCGTATTACCCAAAGATCTCCAAGTTTTATTTTTTCCAAGGAATCAGCAACTGACCCTTCAATACTCATGACATTTGCTACGCAATTAGGTTAGGTAAGGAGGGGAGGCTAGTGCAGGGAAGATGCTTATAACCTGATCAAATCCACTGGCTCCAGACACCAAAGCAGAACCTACACCAACAAAACTTCATAGGCAATTCACTAAATATATGAAGCAACGCAGCTCTAGAACCCAGAACTACATTTTCACAGTGATCTTAGTCTCTCTGTATAAAGGTGCTGGAGAAGCTGCTGCCCAGAGGTACCTTCCCTGTAAATCTGTCACTCTTATATCAAAACCCTTGAGAAAATAGCCATGTAGATATTTGCTGACTAGGCTATAAACTCAGTTCCCATCTGAACATTAGAATCTTCGTGAGAATGAAGGAAGAGCCACACCTTTTTCTAAAACAATTTCCTAACATATATCTACTAAATAATATATACCTACTAAATAATATATATGCTAGTATATAATATGTACTAAATAATGTAATATATAATAATATATAAATATATGTTTATATAATTATCTCCTTAATCTTTATATTTTTTGACCCAGTTTTCCCAAAGTAGATAAAGATTTGCTTGGCTCTACCATTTCCTATTAAAAATTACTTGTGCAAGTTGCTTTTCCTCTCTGTGCTTTCCTCACCTGTAAACTAGGGATATGAATAATATGTCTACTCCCCTGTGTTACTTTGAGGATTAAATGAGGATTAATGAAGATTAATATATGAA
Source organism: Balaenoptera musculus (assembly GCF_009873245.2). Lineage (NCBI taxonomy): Eukaryota > Metazoa > Chordata > Mammalia > Artiodactyla > Balaenopteridae > Balaenoptera > Balaenoptera musculus. The sequence goes on from NC_045796.1 coordinate 21,506,100, forward strand.
GAGCTTAGAAGAGTGTACAGCTAAGCATGGGCTACTGTCCATGAAGAAGGGAGATATTCAGTACAGCAAAAAAGTAGAAACAACCTACCTATTCAAGTCAGGATAACAGATAAACAAGTTCCATTGTATTTTTGTGATATGATACTATGTTTTTAAAGAAACTCTTTGCCATAGGGAAATGTTCAAAGTTTGTTAGTGAAAAAAAATCAGGATGTGTACACAGACTATGATCCTAGCTTTGATAAAAGAAAAACAAAAAAGGAGTATAAAGAGAAAAAATGAAAAGAGATATCAATGTTAACAGGGTGTGGAATTATGGATGTTTTTTATTTTCTTTACACTTTTTCTTTATACCATTTATACCATTTCTTTATACCATTTTCCAGTATCTTCTACAGTAAGCATTAATTTCTTACATGGCAATTAAAAAAAAAATGCTCCGTCTCAAGAGACATTTTTGCAGACTAACTTAAAGTGTCTAGAACCAAAAAGCTTCTAGGTCATCATAATAGTCTAACTTATACAGATGCGCATGCCTGGGGATGTGACACCAGCATCGGTGTTAATCACATAGAGTCTGGACATCTCGCCAAGCATTTAGGGCCCTCCTTGCTCTAGTGCCAGCCTTCCATTCTAACTTTAACCCCAGTTCTTCTCTGTGCTTTGGCCAAATGGGCCATTTGTTTCCAGAGTATGTCCTCTGCATTCTTATTTCCATATCTTTGTTCATTGCTTCTGCAACTTTTCTCCATTGGTCAAAATCTAGCTCATCCTGGGACTTCCCTGGTGGTGAAATGGATAAGACTCCGTGCTCCCATGAATGGATAAAGAAGATGTGGCACATATATACAATGGAATATTACTCAGCCATAAAAAGAAACAAAATTGAGTTATTTGTAGTGAGGTGGATGGACCTAGAGTCTGTCATACAGAGTGAAGTAAGTCAGAAAGAGAAAAATAAATACTGTATGCTAACACATATATATGGAATCTAAAAAAAAAACTGGTTATGAAGAACCTAGGGGCAGGACAGGAATAAAGATGCAGACATGGAGAATGGACTTGAGGACACGGGGAGGGGGAAGGGTAAGCTAGGACGAAGTGAGAGAGTGGCATGGACTTACATATACTACCAAATGTAAAATAGATAGCTAGTGGGAAGCAGCCGCATAGCACAGGGAGATCAGCTCGGTGCTTTGTGACCACCTAGAGGGGTGGAATAGGGAGGGTGGGAGGAAGATGCAAGAGGGAGGAGATATGGGGATATATGTATATCTCTGGCTGATTCACTTTGTTATAAGGCAGAAACTAACACACCATTGTAAAGCAATTATACTCCAATAAAGATGTTAAAAAAATATAGTAAGAAAAAAAAAAAAAAAAAAGACTCCGTGCTCCCAATGCAGAGGGCCTGGGTTCGATCCCTGGTCAGGGAACTAGATCCCACATGCATGCTGCAACTAAGAGTTCGTATGCCACACTAAGGAGCCCACATGCCTCACCTAAGGAGCCAGCGAGCTGCAACTAAGGAGTCGGCAAGCCACAACTAAGGAGCTGGCAAGCCACAACTAAGACCCAGCACAACTAAATAAATTAAAAACAAAGAAACTGAGGCTGAGTTAAAAAAAAAATGTAGCTCATCCTGAAAGCTCATCTCAAATGCCTCTACCTCTATGAAGCTTCCTCTCTCTGACTGTCACCTCCTCCATAAAGCCTCCTCAGCAAAGTTGATCTCTTGATTCCCTTAGGACTTTTATATCCCACTGTTAAATATTAGATATAATAGTTATTGACTGCCTCTCCCCCTAGACTTTTTGAAGAATCCATGGGTATAAGAAACAACCATACACAATAACTATGTGCTGAGTGAATGAATCCTTTTGAACATCCATGGCAGCTGTGTATCAACTTCATGTAATGTCACAAGTTCTCTTGGGCAGAGATTTTCCTGTACATACGTAACTTCTTAGAAGGCTCTGGGACGGATAAGGATTGTGCCTGACACACATTTCCCCTGACTGAGAATTCAGAACAAAATGTTATAAATGAGAGATTCTAAATGCTTATTTTACTCAAGAGAGTTGAAGAATGACAGCTAGAGTTTTAGAGGGCTAACTACCAGCTAGATGAAGACAGTAAAGGATTTATGTGGAAGACGAGTGACACCAACTAGCCTAACTATCGACTGTAAATCTAGAAATAGCAAGACCAACAACAATTTTTAAAAGACCCTCATATTACAAATAGATTAATACTGACCAGAACAAAAACAATGGCCAGCAGATGCGAATCTGATTCACGTTAAGGGCCTGTTTACATTAGTGAGAGGGACTCAGTGCTTTTCTCCAAGCCTTAAAGAGTTTTCAAAATTAACCTCCCCTCAGTAGACTTCTGCTTCCTCCCCAGAATGGCTCCGAATGAAATGTGACTAATTTAAAGGCACACTAACCCTGACAATTTTAATTTTAAATGTAAACAGGTGAGGCCACAGGAAAGAAGAGAAATTAAATTGAGAAAGCATCTTAAGCCTGAAATAAAACAAAAAGCTACCTCTTAAAGCTAATTAACAGGACAATTCTATCATATGCCAGTAATCTAAGTGAGAAATTATAGACTTAAGATACCCATTTTTCTCCAACATATTTCATTCAAAAAGTATTTACTGAGCACTTCATAACTGCCATGAACAATTCTAACAGCTAGGGATACAGCAGCACAATACAAAATAGACCAAGCAGACAGATCCCTGCCTTCTTGAAACTTACATCCCTTTTTCTGGGGGTGGGGGGACAGGAAGGAGATAAACAAACCTGTAATGAATACTAGATGATGATAAATGCCACTTTGAAAAACTACAAAGAGAATGATGGAGGCCCTGATCACTTCTAAATACAGAGGGTGTGGGCGAGGCGCACCGGGAAGAGGACACTCAGCAGAGAACTGGAGGGAGGGAGACAGCAGTGCAGATCAGTGAGGGAGGGTTCTGGTTTTCAGCAGAGGGGCAGCCCGTGCAAAGGCCCTGAGCCAGGAGTGAGCAGGACTGAGAGGAAGCAGTGGACGGCGAGGTCAGGTTGGCACAGAACCCAGTGTGGGCCCTGCCGGACTCTGCCTTTTACTTAGCAACATCACAGTAGCTATAAACCACCGTTAACTAGTCAAGAACAAATATAATACTGTTTTGCTTAGATCTGCTGGCCTACTCCTCTGTTTCCTAGTGTATCAGAATGGTGTCTTTGTAGCGTCCCGCTTAATGCCACATACTGGGACACGGGACTGCTAAGCCCTAATTCAGGACCTTTCCACTGGTGCCTTGCTGCTGCTTTAAAGAAATTATTTAGTTCACGGAAGGAACTCTTCCCCTATTTTCAACACTACGCCTGTCTCCCCCGATTCCCAGTCTCTTTCCAGGTTTACTAGAGCGGGGAATGCAAATCCTGGACTCCGAGGCTGTACTCAGATTTGACTTGGCACGCTGTCAGAGTTGTCTAATCCTGATGAATTAAGAAATATTCCCTCTTGGCAAATATGCTTCAACCTCAAAATCAAAGGGATGTTTTTCACTGGAAGGGAAGCATTATAATATATTCATTGAAAAAATAAGAAAAGAAGCCATAGTAGAAAGAAATTGTCTTTTCTGAAGGACACTAATTGTTACACTTTAGAAAAAAGCTTGCTAGTGGAAGTTTTACCAAAAGAACACATATATAATTTGAATTATTTTTGTTCTAAATGAAAACTAAAACCTACCCCATTGTTAAGTTTTTACAGATCAGGAAAAAACTAATGATTTGAGTTTAGATGGCTGTGGGGAAATTTTTTAAATATCAATTCAATTTTTAAACCCATGATAAGCAACTCATGAGGAATTTAAAAACTAACGATAAAAATTTATAGTGCTATTATTACTTTGACTGTGAAACTGGCATTTCTTATTCTGGTTCTGATAATACCTTCAAAATAAGACTTGTGACCAGATGGGCCAATATGATCATGAATTAATTCATATTGCCTTCACAGTACATGCTGATCATAAAGAAGAATGCCCATTATTACTAATGCAGCTCAATGAAGAGAGAAAGCACAGTAGATATCTAATCCAGCTCTGCTGTTTACCAGTTGTGTGCCTTAACTGAGCCTCAGTTTCCCTTTCCATAGATTAAAACATTTGGAGGATTATTGCGAGGATTAAATGAAATGGGTCAAGCATATAGTAAGTACTATAATGGTGGTCATACCTTTCTGCTACTTTGAAGAAATTATTTCATTCTAGGGAGGAAATTCTTCCCTTTTTTCTTTTTTTCCAGCCTTACTGAGATCTAATTGAATATATGTATAAGTGTAAGGTGTACAATATGATAACTGATACATGTATATATTGCAAAATGATCACCACAATAAGGTTAGTTAACACACCCCTCACCTCACATAGTTACTTTAGTGTGTATGTGGTAAGAACATTTAAGATCTACTCTCTTAGCAGTTTTTAAGTGTATAATACAGTACTGTTAACTAGAGTCACCATGCTGTACTTTAGATCCCCAGAACTTATTCATCTTATTACTGGAAGTTTGTACCCTTTGACCAACATCTCCCCATTTCTCCCACCCTACCCTCCACCCATGGCAACCACCATTCTATTCTCTGTTTTTACGAGTTTAACTTTTTAAGGTTCCACACGTAAGTGAGGGCATACAGTATTTGTCCTCCTTCTCTCCGACTTATTTCACTTAGCATAATGCCCTCCAGGTTTATCCATGTTGTCGAAAATGGAAGGATTTCCTTTTCTTTTTATTGTTGAATAATATATACCCCATCTTTATCCATTCATCCATCAACAGACACGTCAGTTGTTTCTATATCTTGGCTATTTGAAAAATGCTGTAATGAACATGGGAGTATGGATATCTCTCTGAGACAGTGATTTCATCTTCTTCCCTTATTTTCCACACAAAACCTGGCACACTGCCATCTCCCATCCTTAATTTCTTTTTAATTTTACCAGAACAGAGAACATTGGTTCTAGACCCCGCTGTTGTAATCAGATCTGACCTTGTACATTGTCAGAGTTGTCTAATCCTGGTAAATTAGGAAATATCCTTTCTTGGCAAATAAGTTTTAACCTCAAACAAACCCACATATCTTTATATCCCAAAGCAACTTTGGATGTCATAGCTTTTGCTGACTGCCAGCAAATCCCAAAGCCAACAGTGGCCCCCTCTGACTCTGTCGTTCGATAGTTGAGATGCTCACTCCAGCTCACCTGGCCTGGTTGGGACCACACTGGCCTCCTGGGCCCTGTTCTGCAGCAGAGCTCCCACGGCACTGGTTACAGTTGTTCCTTTTTCTGGACTCATCTGAACCCTACCCTACAGAGAGAGAGAGAGAGACAGAGAGACAGAGAGACAGAGAAAGAGAGAGACAGAAAGACAGAGAGACAGAGAGAGAGGGGGCAGAGGGGACGAGTTCTGTAACCTCAGGTAGCACACAGGATGTAAAGCTGTCTCCCCTTCACCAGCAGCAGGCTGCAGCCATGTCTGGGACCTGCGACACCCAGGGGACGGGGACACGCACACCCTGCACCTTAGTAGCCTCATTCCTGTCCTCCCTGCTGGGGCTCAAAACCATGTCTGGGTTTTAGAGCTTTCATTCCATAATCAAGCCCTTGGTGGAGTGGTGATATGTTAATCCTGTAAAATTAGTTGTATGGAGACATAAGAAATCACTTAATGTCAATAAGGACAGTTATGGAACATTTTAGTTTTTCATTACACTTGAAGATGATTTTGTTTTTAAATACATGAACAGAGAAGAAAAACAGACACTGGCAGGCAGCAAGTGTTTTAAACATGGAATTCCAACGTCTCCATGCCGCTCCCCTCCCTGCTGAGCAGCAGTAGCAGAATAGCCACATTAATACAGAAGAAGGACCAAGAGGTTCCTTGGGAGCTCCTCTGTATACTCCTTTCTACCTCGCTCCTGATCCCTCAACATCTCCATGGCAACTCCAGTATAAAGATAACCTGTTCTTCCAAGTGAGACTCCTCACTTGGGCAAGGACAGCTAGGAGGCTAGAGCAGGCAGCTCATCCCCAGCCAAACAAAGAAAGCTATTTTCAGAGGCCCATATTGGTCTCTTTTGGTTAAGGGTGTAACACATTTTTATACTTGATTATGTTTAAAATAGAAACACATTTCAGCTGTGCTGTTAACAGCCCTTCAAAACTGAAACAACACCTCCTTTTTTGTTCTCCTTCTGAATAAGCTCCACTATTAGGCAGGGCCCCAGAGTGGTGAAGCTGGCATAAGGGAAACAGCGCTGCTGTTCAAATACACTCTACAGCGAGTTTACTCAGAAAGCAAGCAATTCAGAAAGCAAGCAATTTTTCTTCTGTGTTCCCAATCACCACTTAGCTCTGGAAAACAAGGAGAGGAACAGGGCCAAGTCACTGGCTGCACTCAGGACAGCCAGCTGGCCTTCTTCAGGAATAAAAAGCACTTCCGTCCGCTGCTTCCCTCTGCTCCCCTTGGGCCCACTGACGCCCACTAACTTTGTGGACTGCTTAGAAGAGTCGTTCGAAGAAACATAATGCACCCTTTACTGCTTTAGGAAGTATAGGTAGAGTTGTCCTTTTTCCAAAACTAAGTTGAAGTCAAGCCCAAAGCAGTCATATTCCCCCCCAAATTGTGGTGCCTCTCCCACTATAGGAAAAGACCATGAGAGAGGGGAAGGAGGGCGGGGCAATGTGGAAAGAGGAAAAGGCCGGGGCACCCTGTGTGCAAGGCACTGTACTGGTATTACCTATAATCCTCCCAACAGCTCAGCAAGACACACGTTAAAGTGAGCCTCAAAGAATTTAAGTAACTTTTCCAAGTTTACCTGTAGATAATATAAAACTGAAAGTCAAACCCTGACTGCTGATTGAAAAATCTGGGCTCTTTCTATATTGCACTGCTTCCCATGATATTTCAGGTGTAAAGATTGAATCTCTACAACTATATTTATCATAACCACCCTGCCTGCCCCACCAACACACCTATCTGCTGCCTCCTGTGCTCCTTTATCTAGATGTGTGGTATTATCTGCCAGGCTCTGGAGCTAAAAACCTTTTTGCCAACCCTGATCCTCTTTTACCTTATATTCAATCAGCTTCTCCGTCCCAAAAACTATTTCTTAAATCTACCCGCTCCTCCACACACACACACCCCCCATAGTCCTCTTACTCTGAGCCCTCATTTTCCTTTCCTGTCGTGTGGCTTCTAACTGGCTCTCGCCAAACCATCCTGAACACTGACTGCAAGGGTGACCTTTCTAAAAAACCAATTCCATGTCACTCCGATCTGCACTATGTGACCAGTCTACGCTGCATACAGAAGGACACATGAGGCCAGTGACGGATGGTTGGACAGAAAAGCTGAGAAGGTCAGTCTGCAGGGAGGAGAGAAAGTACAGCAGAGTAGGAAGAAGAGACAAAACGGAAAGATGGAAAGATGGACAGGAGGACTTCCTGGGTTCCAGGGAACTTTCAATTCCTGCTTCCAGGCCCTCAGGCTGGTTGGCCTCAGATTTAGGGCACCTATTCACTTAATCCCCTTTTTCCTCCTCTCTGAGCCAGCTTGGCTTAAAGCCCTTGTGGCTCTGACGCTCACCTTGACTGTCCCATCCCGTCACTCACCCACAGGCACTCTAGGCTTTGCTCCACATGGTGGGCTCCTCAGGTCACGAGCTGGACACTTTGTGCACAATGTCCTTCCCAACTTCAAATCTAGACTGGTAAACCCATTTGCTATTTTGCAGAAAGTATCTGCTCCTCTTTGAAGCCTTTGCTGAATCACAAGTGGCCTCTGCCTCCATCTCGCTCCTATATATGCCAACCACTACACCTTCCTACTGCATTGTTTCCAAGGCCACCTCCTCCTCCGAATCACAAATCCTTGGTCAACCAGCACTTGGCACAGTGGCTGCTTCAGCACAGATACTCAGTAACTGTCTAGTATATGTTGAGCTAGAGCTCAGGTCCATAGTCCGTGGGGTGTGCTATCGTTAGAGAGGGTCCCATCCCTATTACATACTGGATATCATGGAAATCTTTCTAAACATGCTTCACACTGTTAAGTATTCAGAACAATTTAATCTTTTCTTGGTATCTAAGCCATGTTTATGAAACTAATGGTTTTCATGGTATGCTGTGAGCTATGTCCCCGGCACCTCTGATGTGTACGGAGCTGCGTGCTCTCTCCAGTGTTGTTTTTATAAATCTGTCTTCCTGGTCCAGTGTTATTTTACTTATTTGTACCTATTTATAACAGCTGTTTTATCCATTTACTTTAAATTGCTAACTCTGTGGCTTTGAATAGGGTGAAGACCCCTCTCCACAGAGCAAACACATGACCTGCAGAACAAGGCCTCCTTGTGACGGCTTCCCCCACTTAGGCCAGTTTCACCTCAGGTTCAAGATTCTTTCTGAGGTGGTTAAGGCTGATAAACCACCATTGGTTAGAATTTTACCATAATACTACAGAAACACTACTTATACATCTACGTCTTCAACCTAAGAAGCTTCAAACACTGTAGAAAATTTTTTTCTACAACACCCAAAGGTGTTGTTAGCTGGAAAGCAACCCTCAAAAAGAAGCCAAGTCCCATGAAGATGAGTGACAGTAATTGGCTATCTTGATCCTTACACTTCTCAGGATGGGTAATTTAGGTTCCCTAGCAAATTCTACCTGCTTTCCCTAGGCATGTAAGGGCACAAGAGCCAGCACTTGGGGAGAGATATTCACCTGTACCCTGGATGCCAATTTGGCTGCTGCCTGGGCTGGATCAAAGACTCGGCGAGAAGATTGATCCTTGCAGAAATTAATGTGTCGATCAGCGGCGGTTTCATTAAATCTCCTCATACAATATGGACATTGAATATAATCTGAATGTAAAGATAACAACAAAAAGGCAATTAACGTTTCAAAAACAACTCTGGAAGGGACTACATGAAATGAAGTAAATAGAATATGAACTCTGCTCCAACATGAAAGAGAGGTACCAAACTCTGATTTGAGACAGCCTATTCCAGAGGTGGAGACATGCAAGGGCTCAAGTAAAGGACAAGGTGGGGTAAATTTTTTCTACCTATGCACTTATTTCAATTAAGAGTGTTCCCTTAAAATGTTTACATGCTATGGTGTTTTTCAGAAAATAGATTAATTATATATACTTAGGAACTTCCCAATTAAATGAATTATTTAGTGGACAATTATGTAAAGAAAGGAGTCCTAGAATCACAGAATATTGATATTGATGACTGAAGGGCACAGACGATTCAAAAGCCCAAGTTGTGGTACCGAGTGGGACAGAAGTTTATACAAAAGTTATGGAGCTACAGAGGGAGTAAGATGTTTCAAAATGTGGGTTTGGGGGATGGGATTTGAAACCAATGTCACACTCCTTCTGCAGTGGCTAGATTTTCCCACTGAACTCCTAAGTGAGGAGGCAATTAATATGTTCAGAAAGGGGGTTAGGAAAAGGGAACAGGTGACAGTTCCAAAACAGAAAAGGGAAGAGCTTCCAGTGCTAGAACCTCTCTGGCAGCCCTGGGGGCATGGGGTCCTCTGAGGTTCTGGGGAATACCCACTGGTCTCAATTTGTCTCATTTGCAATTACTAGACAGTGGGAGAAAGGAGAAGTGAGAAAGATCCAAGGTCTTCTCAAAACGTGGAGATGCTCACATGTTCCAAAGCCAGGCTGGAGCCTCCTGCTCCAAAGCAAGGGGGACCATGGGGGTTGTGTTGTGTTGTTTTGCTTTAGGAGCCTTGAAGGGATGACAAAGTGGATATGGTGTGACATAAGAGAATAACTACCTCTCTCCCCAGGAAGGACCTGAGACAGCACCACCTTAAACTCTGTATGGAAGTTTGGTTTAGTATAGAGTCAAAATTCCTACATGTGCGAATGGGTATTTAAGGCAGTGATGTCTTCAAAGCTAAGAGTTTTCTGAAGACATCTTTTAAAGCAGTTTGGGGAGTTTTCTACTTGAACAAATCATTTCCTAAAATGAATACTCATAAAATGAAAGAATTGGAATATGTAAGAAATTGGAATGAAAGAAATGGTTAGCACTTAACCTAACAGTTTATTGCACACTCTGGAAGGCATTACTTCATCATTAATTCCATACTTACTGAACACCTATTATGCTCCAAGCAACTTGGGGATACAATGTCTCTGTAATCAAGGACTAAGCATTCTAATACAGAAACAAAATTTTCCCATGGTGACAAATTCCTTGAACAAAATAAAACAGGACAAAATAAAATAGAACAAAATAAAATAAAATAGAAATGGTGAAGGCTCTGCAGCCTGCCTGACTGGTTTTGAGGCTGAGCTCTTCACCTACCATGTGTGTGAACTTGGGCACGTTTCTGAACCTCCTTAAGCTTCAATTTCCCCAGTACCTACATATCACCTGTATCACTGAGTTGTTATGAAAGTTAACTATGATAATCCACGGTAGGGCCTGCCTGGTACAGTGGGTGGGTAGAACATGCTGTAACTATAATGAAACAGGCCCAGCCAGGTTGTGTTCCAACTATCAAACAGGAAAGAAACTGCTTATGAAAAGTAAAATAGAAAGTGCCATTACCATGCAGAACTCATTTACGATGGTGTAGAAAAATATCTAGAACTGGGTTCGTGGTTCAGGGGTTATTTCTTTAGTTTTACCAGCTGAAAAGTCAAGGTTTATATCAGAAATGCTGCTACCAGACTCAGTTTGGGCAAAGACAGTGACTATGGCAGTGACTGTGTTGCTTCCTTAATCCCACTTGTTCATTCATTCATTGCGCCCTTCTGTGTGTTTGGCACTATATACCACTGTGGAGGAAACCAAGTTGAAGTGTAGTATTTCCCTGCTGACAAAGATCTTAGAGACGACTAGAGGCCTAGGTAAAGAAGCAGACAATTACCACTCTGGGGAATAAGCTTTGAAAGGAGGAAGCACTAGGTCCTCCAGGAGTCCACAGGAGGAACATGAAGCCCAGACTTAAGGGGCAGAGGAAGAGAACGTCAATATACTGAGAACACAAAAACTCTTTTCTTGCAACAATAATTTGAACACAGCATGACTGAGCTACACGTTCGGCCCTCATCTCAATCTGAGTCACCTCTTCCTCTATCAATAATGATGTCATAAAAATCACTATGTGCTATCTATTTCAATAGATAATGATTTATAACTAACTAACTAATTAATTATTTATTTTTGGCCACACCGTGCAGCATGCGGGATCCTAGTTCCCTGACCAGGGATAGAACCCGTGCCCCCTGCAGTGGAAGCTTGGAGTCTTAACCACTGGACCACCAGGGGATTCCTGATAAGGATTTTTAATGTCTTATTCCATATCTCATAAAAGATTAAAGTAGAAAAACAAGCATCATTTAAAAATGCAAGCACTTTGTTGAGTACCCACGTCTACATAGCCCTGTGAAACGTGGACCAAATGTCCCAGGACCACTGAAAATCCCAATTGTAAATATTCTATATCACTGCCCTCATAAACTGTCACATAATCCTGGAAAGTTGAATGATTGGCAAACTTACTTAAGTCAGTAAGAATTAGAATAAATATATGCATGTCACAAAAACTGAGCCATGAAATAAGGAATCATGCTGGAAAAAAAATGGAAATTACTTGCAAACTCATACATACTAGGCCATACGATTAATAACACTAGTAATATCTGTATAAATTTTCTAAGTATTTAAGCTGGAGAATATATGGGCTAATATAAAATCCCTGCACAATCAAAATAATTGAATAGTAATGAAAATGTGCTATTGGAGGTAATCATTTTGCTTGGTGCATAAAATTATAATAAGGGCATAGGGAAGAATTTAATTATAAAATTGTATTTTAGCATAAAAATGTAAAGGTCAGAAAAATAAACTGTACACTTGATGAGGTCTTAAAAAGGGAATTATTTATTTTAAAGAAACAATAATCCCCACATTTTAAATCCAATGTGGAAATTAGAGAAATTCACACAGCAGACCATCTGACATGGTTTCACTATTCAACTAAAGAACTAGAAGGTAGCCATCAACCCTGCAGCTTCTGCTATTAAAATGAAGTAGTTCTCATAAAAGATGCTTTTATTATACAAAGCTTGTTGCCAAAGTATTACCAAAATCATAGCCATAGATCTTTCTATGGAACATCTTAAGACAACACATGATTTCAAGTTAATTTTCATAAGCACCTAGGAAAAATGAAGCAATTATTAAGAGTATTTTCTGGTACTGAAGTTCAGATGATTTATTTTTCGGATGATTTTTATAGTATTACACTTTGGTTTTGTTTGTTTTACTTTTTATTTTATTTATTTATTTTTTGGCTGCGACCCTTGGCTTGTGGGATCTTAGTTCCCCAACTAGGGATCAAACTCGCGCCCTCGGCAGTTTAAGTGTGGAGTCCTAACCACTGGACCACCAGAGAATTCCCTTTTTATACTTTTTAGAATGAACTTTGAGGAAAAATTTACGTGCATTAAAATGCACCTATTTTAAGTGTACAGTTTGAAAAGTTTTGACAAATACATACATTTGTGTAACCACCCCAATTAAAATATGAAACAAGTCTTTACCTCCAAAAGTTCCTTCATGCCCCTTTCCAGTCAATAATTCCCCCAAACCCAGACTCAAGCAACCAAAGATCTATTTTCCTGTCACTAAAGGTAAGTTTTACCTCTTCTACACCTTACTACAAGACAGCATCCATGGTGTGCTGCATGTATAGTTGCACTTTCTTCTTCCTGTTCAGTTGTATTCCATTTTGTAAATATTCCACAGTTTGTTTATCCATCCACTTGTTGATGGTCATGTTCAGTTTATGCTACTTAAATGGAGCTGCTATAAACATTAATATGTAAGTCTTTTTTAAGGACATGTTTTCCATTTTTTTGCACAAACATCTAGGAGTGGAATCACTGCATAGGTAAGTGTATGTTTAACTTAAGAAAATACCAAAGTGGCTGTACTATTTTAGACTCCCAGCAGCAGCAGCAGCGTATGAGAGTTCCAGTTGTTCCATGTCTTAACCATCACTTGTATTGTCAGTTTTTTATTTTAGCCATTCAAGTGAGTGTGTAGTGGTATCTCACTGTGGTTTTAATTTACATTTCCCTGATGAAAATGATGTTGAGTATCTTTTCACATGCTTATTGACCATTATTTTGTGATGTTCTGTTCAAATACATCTCTTGCCTTTTCCTTATTGGGTTGTTGTCTTATTATTGAGTTATAAGACTTCTTTATATATTCTTGATATTTGACTTTCATCAGATACATGTATTATAAATATTTTCTTATCCTGTACCTTGCCTTTGCATTCTCCTAATGGTGTCTCTCAAAACTAATGTTTTTAATTTTGGTGAAGCCCAATTTATCAACTTCCTTTTTAAAAACCTGTTGCTACATTTTGTGTCCTGCTTAAAAAATCTTTGTTGACTCTTAGATCAAAGATGTTTGGTTTTTCTAGAAATCTTATAGTTGTAGCACTTTATAGGTCAATGATTCATTTTGAATTAAGTTTTGTGTATAGTATAAGACTATCCTTTCCCATGTTGAATTACTTTTGTTAAAAATCAACTGCCCATAGATTGGGGGGAGATCTATGTTTAGATTCTCTTTTCTGTTCAATTGATATACTAATACCAAATTGTCATGATTACTGTAACATTACAGTAGGTCTTGACATCAGGTAGTGTAAGTCCTCCAATTTTATTCTTTTATCAAAACTATCCTGGCGGGCTTCCCTGGTGGCGCAGTGGTTGAGAATCTGCCTGCCAATGCAGGGGACACGGGTTCGAGCCCTGGTCTGGGAAGATCCCACATGCTGCGGAGCAACTAGGCCCGTGAGCCCCAATTACTGAGCCTGCGCGTCTGGAACCTGTGCTCCGCAACAAGAGAGGCCGCGAGAGTGAGAGGCCCGCGCACCGCAATGAAGAGTGGCCCCCACTTGCCACAACTGGAGAAAGCCCTCGCACAGAAACGAAGACCCAACACAGCCCCCCAAAAAATAATAATAATAAAAAAAAAAGTCTAATTATTAAAAAAAAAACAAAAAACAAAAACTATCCTGGCTATTCAAGATCCTTTGAATTTCTGTGTAATTTTAGAATCAGCTGGTCAATTCCTACTTGGCAAAGAAAACTTGCAGGGATCTTCATTGGAATTACTTTGAGTCCATAGATCAATCTGGGGAGAACTGACATCATAACATAATGCATGAGTCTTCCAAACCATGAAAATGGTAAATCTCTCCATCTATTTTAGTCTTTAATTTCTCTAAGCAATGTGTTGTGGTTTTCATTTTAAAAGTCTTACACATATTTTGTTAAATATATGCCTAAGTATTTCATGCTTTTTACATGATTATAATGGCATTTTTCATTTCATTTTTTCAATTGTTTATGCCTAGTATATAGAAATACAATTCACTTGTGTATATTGACCTTATAACCTGAAAGCTTGTTAAATGAACTTTTAATTTCAGTAGCTTTTTTTGTAATTTCCTAAGATTTTCTACATTTACTCATTCATGATCATGTTGTCTGTGAATAAGGATAGTTTTACTTCTTCCTCTCCAACCTTTAAATTTATGTGTATGTATGTATGTGTGTGTGTATAAAATATATAATTTTTTCTTATTACACTGGGTACTATGTCCAGTATAGTGTTAACTAGAAGTGGTCAGAAAGGACATCCTTGCTTTTTTCTTGAATTCAGTGGGAAACTGTTCAGCTTTTCACCGTTAAGTGTGATATTAGCTGTAGATTTTTCAGAGATGTCCTTTATTAAAAGGAAGTTCCCTTCTATTTCTACCCTTCTAAGAGTTTTCTTTTTTAAACATGTATGGGTATTACATTTTCTCACAGGCTTTTTTCCTGTAGCTACTGAGATGATCATATGCTTTAAAAAATATTTTGTTAATATGATGAATTACATTTACTATTTTCTTCCTTCTACTTAATTTAGGTGTAATTTGTTCTTTTTTTTCTAACTTTTTAAAGAGGAAGTTTAAGGCAATTGATTTAAACCTTTCTTCTTTTCTAATATAAGCATTTAAAGCTATAAACTTCCCTCTAAGCACTGCTTTAGCTGAATCCCACAAATTTTGATATGTTTTCATTACCATTCAGTTCAAAATATCTTCTAATTTTTCTTGTTCTTTCTTCTTAGATCCATGAGGTATTTAGAAATGATTTGTTTATTTCCAAATATTCAGGAGTTTTCTAGATATATTTTCATCATTAATTTCTAATTTAATTCTGTTGTGGTCAAATAACATAGTCTGTATGATTTCAGTCCTTTTAGATTTATTAAGACCCACTTTGTGCTCCTGCACATGGCCTATCTTGGCTGAACGTTACATGTGTACTTGATAACAATTATATTCTGCTGTTGCTGTGTATCACACTATAGCTATAGATGTCAATTGGGTCAAAATGTTACAAGCATTTCAGACTGATAGGTCTTCTTGATGAATGTATCTTTTTAATTACTATCTCTGTTAATAATACTTGCCCTGAAGTTTACTTTTCCTGATATTAGTATTAGCTACTTCAGTTTTATGATTATTATTTGAATGCATATCTATCTTTTCCTGTGCTTTTAACATGTCAATCTACAATTGTTCAGACATTGCTGGTATTTCTCTTTTTATCCAGAGGAAAAGCACAAATCATAAGTGTATGGCTCCATGAAATGTTCACAAACTGTGCACACCCATGAAACCAGCCCAGATCAAGACACAGAGAGTTCCCACCAATCCCCCTTGAGCCGCCTCCCAGTTGTCCCCACCCCTCCAAGTAAAATGACCTCCTGACTTCTAATCTCAGAGACTGAAACCTGAAGTTTCTAAAAAATTGAGTTTCTGATATTTATAAATAAGGAAGTCTGCATTTCTGCCATCCTTTGAGAAATCAGATCCAGCAACCTTGGGTGTGCGTTCCTTTGAGGCAGCCGTGTGCTGAGGCAGGAGCAGCTGTCCCTTAGGGAGGATGTAGCCTCTCTAGGCCCACCTGGCTCACCTCATTTTGTCACCTGCCTGGCTTGCTTATTTGTGTCTTTATATTTAAGGTGTGTTTCTTATGGAAAGCATATAATTGGACATTGCTTTATTATTCAGTTTGACAATCTCTGCATTTTATCCTAAGTGTTTAGGTCATTTATATGCAATTGTCCATATGGTTAGGTTTAAATCTATCATCTTGCTATTTATTTTTATCCTACCGGGTCTTTGTTCCTTTTTTCCTCTTTTCCTGTCTTTTTTTAGATTGAATTTTTTTCCATTTTATCTCCAGTCTATGTATTGTCTTATTAGCTATACATCAATATTTTTAAATGTTTACTCTAGGGCTTATTAATAGGGATCTTTATGATATAATACTCTACCTTCAAACAATGCTATACCTATTCATGTATACCATAAGAACCTTTCAACAATATACATTCATTTTCCTCACTCAACCTTATCCTATTATTTTCATACATATCACTTCCAAATGTTATAATACCCATAATATGTTATTACTTACACTTTAAATAGTCATTTATAACCCTCAGCTAACATTATACTCAATGGAAAGCAAGACAAGGATGTCTGCTTTCACCAATGCTATTTAACATCGTATTGGAAGTTCTAGCCAGAAGGTTTAGACACAAAAAAGAAATAAAAGGCATACAAATAGGTAAAATTATCTCTGTTCACAAATGACATAATCAAATATGTAGAAAACCCTAAAGATTCCACACCGGAAACCAACTGTTAGAGCTAATAAGCAAAATTCAGCAAAATTGCAGGACAAAATCAACTCACAAAAATTGCCTGTACGTCTATACACTAACAATCTGAAAAGAAAGTCAACAATTCCATTTACAATAACATCAAAAGAATAAAATACTTAGAAATAAATTTAACCAGAGGCAAGACTCATACACTGAAAACTACAAAGCACTGCTGAAAGAAATTAAAGAGGACATAAATGAATGGAAAGACATTCCATGTTCACGGACTGGAAGACAATATTGTTAAGATGACAACTACACCCAAGGTGATGCACAGATTTAACGCAATCCCTATCAAAACTCAACGGCATTTTCAGAAATAGAAAAAAAACCCATCCTAAAAATTCATATGGAATCTCAAAGTTTCTAAATAGCCAAAATAATCTTAAAAGACTCTCCACTTCCTGATTTCAAAACATACCACAAAGCTATAGTAATCAAAACAGTGTGGTACTGGTATAAGGACAGACATAGAGAAAAATGGAATAGAATAAAGAGCCTAGAAATAAGCCTTCACATATATAGCCAATTGACTTTTGATAAGAGTGCCAAGACCTTTCAATGGGGAAGGCACAGTCCTTTCAACAAATAGTGCTGAGAAAGGTACCACATGTAAAACTAGATATCCAACTTCCAATGATCTTACTTTACACCACATTCAAAAATTACCTGGATCAGGGCTTCCCTGCTGGCGCAGTGGTTAAGAATCTGCCTGCCACTGCAGGGGACACGGGTTCGAGCCCTGGTCTGGGAAGATCCCACATGCCACGGAGCAACTAAGCCCGTGAACCACAAGTACTGAGCCTGCGCGTCAGGAGCCCGCGCGCCAGGAGCCTGCGCGTCTGGAGCCTGAGCTCCGCAATGGGAGAGGCCGCGGCAGTGAGAGGCCCGCACACGGCGATGAAGAGTGGCCCCTGCTCTCCGCAACTGGAGAAAGCCCTGGCACAGAAACGAAGACCCAACACAGCCAAAAATAAATAAATAAATAAATAAGTTAATAAAAAAAAACAAAAAACAAAAAAAAACCTTCCTATTAAAAAAAAAAAAATTACCTGGATCAAAGATCTAAATATAAGAGCTAAAACTATAAAAACCGTTAGAATAAAAAACACAGGGGAAAGACTTCAAGATACTGGAGTATTTGACATCAAAAGCTAGGCAACAAACAAAAAAGTAGGTAAATTGGACTTCATCAAATTACTTCTGGGCATCAAAGGTACCATCAAGAGAGTGAAAAGACAGTCCACAGAATGAGAGAAAATATATGAAAATCCTATACCTGATAAGGGATTCGTGTTAACATTAATCTAATCATGCCTCTAGACCTAATTTCTAATTTACAGAAAGACAGGGGATGGATTACAGGATTACAAGTTGAAATGGTTAAAATGGTGATTTTATATTTTATATTTTTATCTCAAAAAATTAAAAGAGCTGTGGGTATTTGATGCTATGGAGCTATTACAGAACTGCTTGAACTGCTCTGCCCAGCTCCGTTCTCATAAACCAGGATGTGAAGGGCATCCCCTGGAGTTCTGTAATGCCATGACATTGGGTGCAGTGGTGCACTCATGTTGAGGTAGAGTTAGAAGGAAACACAGAATCTTTACGCAGAATTGAAAAAAATAGGATAATATAAATTTTATGATAAATTTACTTTTATATAATTTAATTACTATTGTTAATTTTAGAGTTTATAGGAGGAAGGCGTAATGACTAGGCCAAAAATCAAGCATAGCCTCAATTGGTTAAGAGTAAAATGTCAAAAGCAAACCAAACTGGCCACACACCTAGGCTGATGGACGGAGGGGGTGGAGGTGGGAGAGGCCGGCCTTCTTTAATGGCTAGTGTACACTGCTTTGCTGATCGAATCGCATTAATGAAGTCTTCATGTTGTCGTCTCCAGTTAGATTTTCTCATGGGTTGAGGCTACAAAAAAATAAAACATATACTAACCTAGACTATATATCTCACCAATTATAATATTTTTTAAAGCTAGGATTTGAATTTACAAGAAACAGAACTGTGAAATTTGGAGAAAAAAGAGAATTTGTTTTCCAAAAGTACCAAAAGAGGTTTGGAAAATACAGTAATAAAATTTGCAAGTCACAATAGTGAGGGAAAACACAAAATAACAATCAGAAAAACAAAGAAATTACAAAACTTTAAAGGAAGACTTAAATGTAAGATTAAAAGTGACTGTCTTCCAAGTTAATTGCTGGATTTAATGCTACTCTAATGAAAATATAAACGAGATTTTTTTGCCACATCTGGAAAGTATCTGAAATACATTTGGAAATCTAAGTGAGCATGATTAAAAAGAAAACAGTAAAGGTGGATTATACTTACATGACATTACACTGCATTATCAAGCAAAAATGAAACCAGAGAGCCAGAAAGAGGCTTTAATGTACTGAAGGAGATAATCAAGAACAGCAAGGAAGATATCGATAGTACCTTGGATTGAGGAGCCTTCCACACAGTGGGAATGTCAGTGCCCTGTAATCTTTGTTTTAAGGAATTGAAAAAGCTTTACGCTTTTTGTTGAACAGTTTTCTACATATTGGTCCATGCCTTTCCTAGAAAAGAAGGAGTGGGGATTAAAATTTTTAACATGTACAATCACAAAGTTCGTAATGCCTCAGTGTACTCAAGCAGCCCCTGCTGCAGTGACTGGGTTGCACCTTCAGAGCCAAGTTCATTCTCTAACTCTCAGATCACAGCAGAGCAAATCCATCTGGCTCTCTTCACCCATGTTACACATAACGAGATACTGTGTTTGGGCAAGGTCAATAAAAGGCCTCTTCAGCTAAAGAAACTTACTTAAAATTTGGTCTTACATATTTAACTCTATCACTTGGGCTCAATGAATAGTTCCAAGCATTAAATAATGTTGAAAAGGCAAACTTTCTAGTTTAAGTTGAAATAAATTATTTCTGATATTCGGCTAGGTACTCACTGAAGCCAAGGAACTTTTCTTATTTCTTCTATTCTGTTTACTGCCTTCACTGCTCTTAAATTCCAGAAGCAAGTCATCCAGGAATTGAGTCCCAATAACCTTAACATTGTTTTCCCATCATTTTGAAGGAACTCTTTGCATACAGCAAAGGGAAACTTAGCTTCTTACCAGTGGAACCTTCTCAGAAAAACTCTTCTTACCACTCAACATTTCAAAATTGAGTTTAACTGGGTTACTTTTCTACACACAGCAAATCAAACCACTTAACTCCTGAAAAGGAATGGAGAGGTTTCAAAGAAATATTTGAGAACATCTGCAAGAAACAACTGGGACAACCATACCACGAATGAAAAATACACCAATTCCATTTAAGTTATGAAGACATTTTCCCTTAGTGTGTCCAAACATTTCACATTCATGAAGTCATTTATTTTAGAGCAAATCTAAGCTTATAATATTAAATTTTAAAATATTACAATACTTATAAGACAATCGGCAGAGAAAACTAGTCCAGGCAGTAGACCTCTAAGTACTCAGCATTTCTGGTACAAAAACCAGGGAGCCAGCACACAGAGCTTTGCCTGTGTACCACTTCTATAAAGTCTGCACTGCAACACTATGGGATTATGCCAGGATCTTTGCCTTCCACTCTTAAGTCCTCTTCCTTGGTGGTCATGTAACTCATAATAGCTATCACTTAGACAGTTGCTTTGTCCAGACCCAAAAAATACAGGCTCCATGAAAATCACTGCACCTGGCTACGAACAAGCCATACCATTTTAAACTGAAGGAGAGAGAGAGCAGACCACTTGATCAAATGCTCTTTGTAGCCTAGAAATGGGTCAATGAAGTAGAACTCAAGAGGACCCAAGAATACTTGGCATTTAGTGATCCCTCTTCAAACGGTACCTTCTAGGTGTCAAATCCATTCTCATGGGGTGCAGTCCTGGGTTAGCAAAGGCAGCTCCCTAGTGGATTGTTGGGCCACAACAGGCCCTGTGAGTTCCCCTTCTAGATCCAGCAAACTCTAGCTGCGGTTAACTAGAACAGATATTTCACTTTTAAATTCCCCAGAGAAATAAAACCTACAACCTCATTCAGTAGTCTTTTGCCCCAAATGTAGTCAGGTTTATAGTCCAAATTCTTTAAGTTCAAAACAAGTCTCTTTGACCTAAACGTCCCAACTAACAGTTCATTATCATTTAGATTTTTGTTTTAAATCGTTTTTCTTGGGAACTCCTTCATAATATGGGGGGCCTACTACCTGTTTGTTTCCCTAATTTTGAAATAAATCAAGCTTTTATTCAACTTTATAGGCATCAATCCGGGGACTTGACATGCAGTTAGCTTGAATCTAATTAACAATTAGGTCTTGGAACAAGCCTTACAACCATTTTGTTCAAATTACATAAAACCCCTGAAACTAGAGAGTTCTGTCTTTATACGTGGCAAAGCAGGAAACAGAGGGAGGTTAAAGGACTTGTCAGAATTAGTGACAAATTTGAGGCTAAAAGCCAAGTTTCCAGATGCTCCAAATTCAATGTTCATTCCTCTTGACTAGCTAATTTCCCTGGTGCTTTGGCCTTAAAATTTGAATTTTTGATGCTTATAGAAAAGGCGAAAGAGCCAAAACCTCTCAAGAGACAATCAGCTGTGCCAAGATACTTTCATCTGGCTTCCTTTTAGTAAGAGGACCATGTTTAATAAGTTCCCTTTTGAATGGGGCAGCACTGATCTGCTTAAGTGTCCTCTGGGCCTGCCAGCCATAGGTTATGTACTTTTCTCCCCTTGCTTTCCCTCCACATCTGTCTTTAATCTTTGCCACTGTGGCCTCCTCACTGACTTGACAGTTCATTTAACTCCAATGAAACACATCTACAAAATGTCTTTATGTTTACCAGAACATCTGCTGCAAAGCGTCTTCCACAGACTTCACAGGGAAATAATTCCTGATTGCCATCTGTATAGGATCCAAGAGCACATTATGTTAATTTCACGGAATTGCCTGCCCGAGAAGAAATGACTAACTGGAGGAGACCTCAATAGCTTGATATCCTCACTCTCTTTTCCCCTCTCCAACTACTTCCTTCTATTAGGAAGATCCTTTGTAAAACTCACCCGTTTTCTTCCCCTAACCTAGACTTCTCACTTCACTGAACAGATAAATTCCATATGCTTCAGGCAACCAGAGTATAATTATTTAATATTTAATATATTCTTAAACTAACTGCCTGATAGCTTAGCTTTAGACATAAGTACAAAGTTGATACCCTAGTATGAAGTCATAAGTAATCCAATGGTAACATCTTTAAGACTGCTGCTAGAATGTAAGGCCATGTACGTGTTAAATGAAGGCATGCCATTTTATCATGGACAGTATGAAAAGGGTCGCCTAGTCGTTGAATTTAAGGTAAACTTTCCTGAGAATGGCTTTCTCTCTCCTGATAAATCTCTTTGCTGGAAAAACTCCTACCTGAGAGGAAGAAAGTAGAAGAGGATGAAATGGACCAAGTAGAATTGGTGGGCTTTGCTCCCAATCAGGAAAGACAGAGCCATTACAATGGAGAAGCACATGAGGATGATGAACGTCCTCCCAGGGGTGGTGCTTAGTGTAGGATCTCTTTATGGGGCCTGTGAAGAACATTCACTGCTGACATTTTATATGCAGTAGAGAATGAGTGAAGGACTACAATCATAATATGCTCACTACTTGCTACTGTTTTTTTAAAAATATTCAATTATTGTAGTGTTTTCGAAGTTAAATGAAGAATAAACTCAAATTAAAAAAAAAAAACACAAAAACTGACTGACTGTGCCCACTATATCCCAATGCCTCAAATTACCTGACCCACAGTAAGGTTCTCAATAATTACCTGTTAAATGTATGGGTCAAACAAGAATTGAGTTTCTACCATAGGACCAATCATTTATTCAATAAATAATTAAACACCTGCCATATGTAACTCTGTGGGAATACTGAGAGAAACCACACATGGGTCCAGCATAGAAAAGGAAAGTATGCCCATAAATTACTTTAAATGAAGTTAGAAAAGCAAACCATTGTGGAATTCTGAAAAATAAGAGTTTTGTTTCATATTGCTGCCTTTCAGTTCATCTGGAGTTGAGTATATAAGATTACAAAAGCAGTTTGATCATGCAGAACATTTTGTATTAGACTAACCATTTGGGCTCTATTCTACAAACAAGGGGAGCAAGCAAGGACACTGAGTAGGAAGAATCTGAACAGAGCTGTGGAAGATTCATGTGACAAAGCTGAGGAGGGATGAATGGACGGACGGTGGTTGAGAATGGAAAGTGGGATATTAGTTAAAAGGCTAAAGATGTAGGCCGGAAATGGAAAGGAAAGAGGAAATGGGAGAAACTGTGGTCAAAGAATCAATACGATGACTAGATTTGGGGGGAGTTGGGAGGTGACAGAGAGAAGAACGCTGAGGGACTGAGAAGACGGTAGAACTATGGACAGAAATAAAGAATTCGAAAAGAAGGGCCATCTTGTAAGAAAAATGACCTCAGCTTTGGAAATAGTGAGTTTGAGATAGAGTCATCCAGCCAGCAGGATGGAAATGAGGGAGGTCAGGGCTAGAGACACAGATGTAGGCTTTGTTTGGAGAGTGATGTAAAGGCATGATATTGCCAGGGAAGAGGTCATGGAAAGAGAAGTACAGGGATGATCCCCAGGGAACTCCATATTTAAGGGCCAAGAAGATGATGGTGATAAGCCAGAAGGAGAAGCAGGAGAGAACAGGGTCATGGAAACCATGGGAAGACGGTTTGAAAAAGGAAGGCCTGATTAACAGGAATCAGATGGTAGCTCATTACAGACACTGTTGATTTAAATGATTTCTTCTCACATCTGCCAGATGGTATTATATTTGCAACACAGGTCATCCGTTACAGCATACAGAAATACCACTCTTCCTCTCTGTTCTTCTGGCCTTCTAACTCTATAAAAACTGGGTCTTAATTTTCTTTTTTTTTTCCAGCAAGGATATCCCACCCCGCCACATACTTACTCATTAATAAAAGCTACTCATCCTAATTACAAAACTGCTACTTTTTTTTCTAAAACACTAATGAAGGATGATTTACTTTTATGACTATTACTGTAACATTCGTAGGGTGATTTCCTGTTCCCCAAACACTTTTCCTATGTAATCTCATTTAACTCCTCACAGCAATCCTATGAGATAGGGTTGATACTTTTTTTTTTCTTAAGAGATAAGAAAATGAAGGTTCAAGGTTAGGTGACTTCTTGAGGACAACAGGTAGTAAGTAGTAACACTGAGACTCAAACTTGAGTCTCTGTCTCTACAAGTATTAAGACTATTTACTCAATGATCACCATAAATATAAAGATACTGTATCACTACTAACCTGCAAAGCAAATGGAAGTCCCTGGAGGATCAATGACCTTTGGTTTAAATCAGTGAGCTTTGAATTCAATGCGTTTGAAATAATGACAGCTACAATAAGACTCAACTGAACACCTGAGTTAGATGGACCACCACATTCTGAACCACATTCAACTTGGAAGCTTGACAATGAGGAAGAAAGGGAACATGGAGAACCAAACACAGAAATCAACAGAACCTTAAAAGAATCCTTTGAAACAACCAAGGTGCCCTTCAATAGGTGAATGGTTAAACAAGCTGTGCTATATCCATACCCTGGAACACAGCTCAGCAACAGAAAGGAACACTACTGACACACGCCACAACCTGACTCAATCTCATTGCTGAATGAAAAAAGTTAATCTTAGAAGGTCACATACTGTATGATTCCATTTGTAAAACATTCTCAAAATGACAAATTTGAGGGGGAAAAGAGATTAGTGATTGCTAAGAGGTAGGGATGGTCAGGGAGGGAGGTGGTTGTGACTATACGGAGGTGGAATGAGGAAGACCTCTGGGTGACGGGACGGTTCTGTATCTTTATTGCGGTGGTGGTTATGCCTGTAATAACATGGTATGGAACTATAAACACTCCTTATACCAATGCATACTTTCTGGTTTTTACATTGTACTGTAGTGAAGATGTAACTTGGGGGAAACTGGATAAAGAGTGCAGGAATCTCTCTGTAATATTTTGCAACTTTTCATGAATTATGTCAAAATTAAAAGTTTACATATCTAGGGGTTGGCAAATTGTGGCCAGTGGGCCCAATCGGAGGCTGCATGATCTTGTAAATAAAAGTTGTAATGGTACACCGTCAGGCCCATTTGTTTGTTTATAAAATATCTACTGTTGTTTTCGTGCTACAATAGCAGAGTTGAGTAGTTTTAACAGAGACCTTATGACCTGCAAAACCAAAAATTATACTTTCTGGCCTTTACAGAAGTAGGTTGCCAATGAGTGTATGAGAATGTAGTAATTAAAAATGTTTTGTGGGAGAATAACATGGAAAATTTTAATATGCATTTTTATTCACGTATTTACAAATAAAGACTGGAAGGATATATATACATATATATATGGTACACACACACTACACGTTTAATATATAGTAATTACCTCTGAGTGGTAAGAAAAAAGGTGACTATTTCTTTAGTTTGCTAAATTTTCAATTTTTCTATAAAGATTATGCATTGCTGTTTAAAAATAAAAGAATGACATTAAAAAAACCCTTTTGATAGAAAAGATTCTAAAACAATGTGTATTAACTTAGCTATTTCTAACTTTACCCTCTCTAATTGGAGTCTCAGTAGACTATTAAAGTGGCTATTGTTTTTATACATTGGTTCATAATCTTAAGACAATTTTTAAAATGAGGAAAGCGATCTGGAAGTGATCAACAGTTTTGTTTAGTATGTTAACAATGAAAAAATAAGCATTACAAAGATCTCAGTTCAAAAATTTTATAAGAAACCTGGAGAGGATTACGGCTGTAATGAAATTGGAAGAAATTCTACTTGAGACTAGACATTCTCTTTCTGAGCTGGAAGTTAAGAATGCTTTGTAGAGATACCTACCAATCCACATTTCCTTATAAAGGCATTACAGAGAAGGAAAAAGGAAGACATTTTCTCATTTAGCTGTCAGTGAGTCAAGAAACTCTTTTTAAGTCCTTTGCAGTCCAGGACATGCAAATATTAGCAATACTTACATCTTCCAGGGCCTTATGGCAAAGGGGGTGGCACACTAGCTGAAATTTATTATCTCAGGAACATGACTTATAAAAAAAGGAACTGAGACTAATGAGTTAGGATGGCAAAGAGAGCACTCCATCTTATTTTTGCTTTCCCCCAAAACACTACAGTAAAGGGACGTAGAAACATGGAGGACCAGGAGGACAGGGAGGAAAGAGGACAAGAATAAAAAACTGGAATCTGGAAAGCTGATGGACCATGGTAGCCAACCTGGAGGACATAAAACTACATCAAAATCCACTTCCCAAGCTGATGGTAGAAGAAACTGAGAACCATCCAGATTTACACTGCAGAGCCCTTCAAAATCACAGAAACCCCTGGAGCAGCACATACCTCTGACACAGGGACAGGATATGTGAAGAGGAGAAAGAAGAGACTGCTAAAATATGGAGGATCAGGGAGAAAGTTTTCTAAAAAGAAGTGAAGATTCCTAGAAGGCCCCCCTTCATCCCACAGCCCCTGGGTGATTGTCCTTCTCCAAGTCTAGCAGAAGTCTACTCTCCAGAAAGGATGAGAGGAGGTCTGTGCGTGAGTCAACATGAGGCATAGCTGAAGGCCTGGGTAGGCAGATACAGATGTATACACATACACATGGTTGATTCTCTTTATCTGTGCTAGTTACATTCCATAAATCCCTGCAAGCACTAAACGAACAAATACTGACTCATTCATTACTCCCAAATAATGCACTATACAAATGCATTTGTATTTCCCTGGGGAAATACAAAGTTACAACATTTTTATCAACCTATCAATACACAACCTTGTTTTATGAATTTGTTTAAAGACACCTTATTTAAATATATATATATTGTTGATTCAGTAATACTGAATTCATGGCCAACCACACTATAATGCATGCTTGCATGAAGATTATCTAATAGACCTATTTTCTCCATAAGGCACATCACAGCCTTCCTGCACTTAGAAGCATTAGACAGCCCTTCAACACTACGCTTGGGAGCCTTTTAAACAGTGAAATCACCAAGAAAAAGTGCAAAATTATGAAAAGCATGGCACTAAATAGACCATAAAAAGGACACTTGTTTACAGTAGGACAGCTGAAACAAGAAGGCAGAGTATCACCTTGTTCTACCTTAGCTGGGAACATGTGTGTTGGGTGACTCAGCTTTTTAACTGGTATGTGCATATCTGTGAATGGCCATGAAAGCACCATGAATATTGACTTAGGGTTACAAATTTTAGTGAGGAGGTGAATTTGCAAACAGGGATTCCATGATTAATGAGGATTAACTGTATATGTATACACATATATACATACACACACACACAAAAGTGTGTGTCTATGTATATAATCTAGTGATTAATCTCATGACCAGTGATGCTGGAAGCAGAGAATATCCCACACCCACCTTCCTCTACTTGGCTCACAGAATTCTGCCTGCCAGACCCTTACTCTCAAGGCAGAATGGAAGCTTCCCTGGGAATATAATCATTCCATGGAGAAAAGAGCAAAAAGATACTGACACTGGGAAGATTCCCAAACAGCTCACCCAGACCACCCTACAAAAAAAAGCTCAAAATCCTCCAATGCTACCCACCCAGAGTTCCTAGTGTTCTCGTCCTCCAATATTAATCATAAACAAACAGACAGGAATTTCCAAAGATCTGAGGAAAATCTCTAGCATGTAAGCCCAAAGTAAACAAAAGAGAAATTTTAAAGAAAATTAAAGCTCTTAGAAATTAAAAACTCAACAGTAGGTTGGCAGATAGAATTAGGGAAATCTCCCAGAAAGTAGAGTGAAATGGCATAGAAATGGAGAGAAACATAAGCAAATTAAGAGTACTTGTCCAGGAGGTCCTACTCCAAATAATAGGAGTTCAGAAGAGAAAAGGAGAAAATGCGAGGAAGAAAATAAAAATAATTTTAAACTATTTCCAGAAGTGAAAGGACATGAGCCTCCTGTTTGAGAGGACACCCACACAAATGAAAATATGCCTAGAACAATAAATATCATTGTAAAATTTCAGAACACTGAAGACAGAGATCCTACTTAGAGGGAAAAGAAGTAACATACAAAGTATGAGGAGTCAGAATGGCTTCAGATTTACAAATAGTAAAAATGGAAATAAATGGGGAAAAATTCTCTAAACTTCTGAGGGAAAATTATTTACAACCTACAGTTTTATACCCAGCCAAGCTATCAATCAAATATGGGGGTAGAATACATTTCCAGACATGCAAGCTTTCAAAAAGTTTACATCCCGTGTACTCTGTCTCAAGAATTACTGGAGGATATACTCCACAACAAGGTGAGTAAAAGATACAGCAAATAGGCATTCAACAGAGGAGGGCGAGAAGGGGATTCCCAGGATAACAGCTGGGCACCAGAACCAGAGAAGCAACCAGTTCAGGCTGGAGGAGTGTGACTAAAGACACAGACATGCTGAAGGCTGTCATAACCTAGATATTCACTGCCTTTGTAATCTGAGGATAGCATGTCCTATATATATCTGGCTCTCATTCTGTTCTATACTTGGCTTGCTTGACGAAATCCCAGCGAAGTGCCTGCTCACCCTTCATACTCTCATGTCTAGATAAGCTAAGGATACTCATTTCACTCCACAGGAAAGTTCTGCACTGATCTCTTCAGAGACAGAGAGAGGTCATAATAAGTATAGAAGCATAACATATAAAATGAGCATACAATTGCTAAGCCTAGTTTGGCAGGAGATTCAGGATGCTTCAACTATGGTGACTTGTGTTCCCAGGACTCACTCATCACCTGGCTCACTGACATCACCACATGGGGCTCTTGTAAACTCTAAGAGCTGAAGTCAGACTCAGAAACTATTCAGCTCATCTTCTCAAGGATGCCTTGATCAAACGGTAGCAATTACTGCCCTCACTGAGCTAGATTTGTGCTTCTCAGTTGCTAAAAACAAGATACTGTGTTTACAGGGATGCCATGCAGGTGATGATTAATATAAAAGTCCAGATAATTCATAAAACTTACCCAAGGAAAGAAAAATTGAATAAATTGAGGATTTATTCAAGCCACCTATAGGTGGCTTCTGTGTTCTATTTCTTAACTTGAATAACTTGTTCTACTTCTTAACTTGAATAGCGGGTATGTTTGTTTTATTATACATTCTCCATAAGGCCATTAGAAGTTTTACCTTCTTCTGACCTTTAACTGAAACAAACAAGCTAGATAAAACATACTAATGTCAGCACACAAGAAGCAACATAAAAGTATTGATTATCTAACAGTAAAGTTACAAGATAGCTAAAGTTCTGTCCTTCACCTGAGGTGATTTGATGACATCACAACAGAGATGTGGATACATCACTGGTAATAATCATAAATAGTAAGAACTTTTGATACTTAGGGTCTTCTTTCTGGCTAACACTGAGGCTAGGTCCTTTTGCTCCAAGTTTAAGCAATTCTTTTCTGAATTGTCTGTCCCAACTACCCATTCATTTTTATATTTCTTAGTGACCATTTACCAAATGCCAGGCTCTGTTCTAGACCTTGGGGATAAAGTAGTAAACAAAAATACCCTGCCCTCAGTTTGTTCTAGTGAGATGAGACTGAAAAGCAAGATAAAATCAGATGCCAGTAGATGTTAAGGAGAATATGAAGCAGGCAAGGAGCATAAGGAATGCAGAGGAGGGCTGTTTGTGCTATTTTTAAATACACGGTCAGGGAAAAGTTTATAGGGGAGGTGACAATTGAGCACCATCCTTAAGGATGATTTATTTACAGTAAGAGCACTTCAGGGGGAACAGCAAGTACCAAGATCCTCATTTCAAGTGGTACTTATCACAGTGACTTGGCATTAGTTGTATTTTGCTGCACACACTCTGCCTCCTCAGACAATGCAGTCCTTGAAGGCAAAACCCTCTTATTGCTTTGGACACCTAGCATTTAACATGGAGCTTATGTTAAGTTCCCAACCACTGTTTATATGACTGGCATCGTAAATATTCCAAAATGTTATGAAGTAATACAAAATATCATGTAAGAACTTTTTTCCAGAATAAAATCAAGATCTTTAAATTTGGAGGATAATCAGTCTAAATCACAATATGCTTCACCAAGACTAGTGGCTTATAGGCACATTCTCTTAACTGCAAAACATATAACGTGTTAATTTAAACCATTTGGGTCAGGTGTGGTGAAATTAAAAGCTCCGAAGATGGAATCTGAAGAGCACCAAGTCAAAGTAACATTCTAGATTCTTGCTGGTTTTAAGAACCTTCAAATGAGATGGCTACCAAAATAAATGGTCAATCTCTTTAGGATTTAGTACATTCCTGATACTAACATAAACCATCATCTGGCCCTTTGCTTCTGCAGGCTGGCATTTAAATACAGTATTCTACTTCTGTAATGACAAGCTCTTCAGCCAAGTTTTTTCTATCAGTGTTGGTAGAGTACCTAATGCTACTGTTTTTCACAACTCCTTTAAAAATTCGACAATGATTAGATTTAGAACCGATAACGTACAGAACAAGATAACACCTCCCAGCTGAGGAAAAGCCATAATCAAATTATAGATGAAGACACTTTCTAATAACTTAGATATCAAATGCAGCTCACCTGCTAAGAATGGTTCTGCCTCAGCCATTCTGTACCCAACTCAGACCAACAGTATCCACAGATTTTTTTTCTTCAGAACAGTCCAGATAACAACATATTAGTCATGGACACATGAACACGGGTCACTAACAACTTGTCTGTTGCAAGAAAGTCACAGTTTACCAAATAATTAACAATTGTGATGTGTCATTGCTTGAACCTTGAAAAAGTTGAGAAGTTAAAAAATCTCATCAAAAAACAGGGAAAGTTTTCAACTATGTATTTTAATCAAGCATGAATGGTTCCAAGCATTAAATAACGTTGAAAAGACAAGCTTTCTAGTTTAAACTGAAGTCAATATTTCTGATGTTGAGCCAGGTACTCACTGAAGCCAAGGAAGTTTTCTTGATTGTTTCTTCTATTCTGTTTCCTGTCTTCACTCTTCCTAAATTCCAAGGACAAGTCAGCCAGTAACTGAGTCCCAATAACCTCAATATTGTTTTACCATCCTTTTGAAATAACCCTTTGCAGACAGCAAGGGGAAACTTAGATTCCTACCAGTGGAACCTTCTCAGTGGAAGCTCTTCTTGCCACTCTATTTCAAATGAGTTCTTAACTGGGTTTCTTTTCTACATACAGGAAATCAAACCACTTAAGTACTGAAAAGGAGTGGAGAGATTTCAAAGAAATATTTGAGAACATCTGCAAAAGGCAACTGGAACAACCACACAAATAAATGAAGAACAAATCAATTCCATTTAAGTTATGAAGACATTTTCCTTTAATTTATCCAAACATTTCATGTTCATGAAGTCATTTATTTAAGCAAATTTAAGCCTATAATATTAAATTTAAGCCTATAATATTAAATTTAAAAATATTACAATATTTACAAGACAGCTGGCAGAGAAAACTTACTGGTATAAACACAAATATTGTACTGTTTTCTTTTGAATACCTGCCAGTAAAAATTGCAGAGCGAACAGTTTTATCTCTTTGAAGATCCTCGTTCATTATTGTACGTAACAAAGAGCCCGTAATGGGGAATGCACCTTATCTTAAATGATCCACTGTCACAGTTTTAGACCCTCAACATTCTTCTTCAAGTTCAGCAGCTCTCTTTCCTGCCTTCTTTTCTCCAGTTTGAAGGCTAATTTGTTAGCTTTCTTCTCCAGTCTCCGTTCCTGTGCGAGAAAATGCTGTTATTCAAATCTTCACACTGATGCAGACTGACTTTACGAAAGGAAATTCCCGTGACCACCCCCACCCCAGCTCTTTCTAAATCTCACATCTGAAAAAATTACTTTACCTTGCGCTCTTCTTTTATAGCTTGCTTTCTTGCTCTTTTATCTTCTTTGCTTTCACTTCTAGAACGTGGTTGGGTTGACACCTTAGGCAGATCACTGTCATTAATCATCTGCATTCGTTCAACTTGCTTTGCTGTGAGTCCTTTCTTAGGTAAGACATTGAGAGGTATTCCTGTTTTAGAAGATAGTTGGATTTGTTTGGGCTGAAAGAAAGATCAAATGGCATTGTGGTTTTTTCCACTCCTATTAAAAAACAGCTCACTAATGGCACATTTTTGTTGCTTTTCATAATAGTGTTGCAAGCCACAAAGGGGCTACTGTGAGAAAATAATTTGTACACTCCATTTCCTGCACTGCATATTTCGAATAGCTCAGGACACTAGGACTTACTTACCTTTGGTTGATACTTGATAAGTTGTGGATGGTTATATAAATTTGAGTATGTACCTTAAAAAAACACACACACACACAAAAATCATGTATCAATAAGTATACTTTCAGTTCAGTCAAACATTACTGAGTTCCTCCTATATTCCTGACTTTAGTGTTTTCATAGTTCAAAATAACAATGGAGTCTCTCTTATGTTTTTAAATGTTTCAATTACAACTCAATAATTGAAATATTATTTTTCAAAATCATTTTCACAAATACGTACTTTTCCAAAAAGTTGATGTACCCTATACTTTAAAATTACTATCATACTTTTAGCAGTAAAATGGACACTAAGATACTTACTACAAATAGATTCACAATCCCACTTCTCTTTGGCTTCTTCAAGAACTACAGTAACAATCTCTTCCTCCTCAGACCCACTGAGCTCATTCACTGGCAGGTCCTGATCCTCGAAGGGTTCAAGAGTATTCAGTTTTACACAACTTTTGGTTGAGTTTTCAAAAATGAAGATAGAGGAGGGGAAAAAAATACCACCCATTATTACACTGTTATGTTACTGAAACTGCACTTAAAGAGCTTAGGGAACTACAATATTTTTTAAAATCCACAAACTCATTTGCTCCATCTGTCACTTCCTGTCAAAATCAGCTCTACTCAGGCTTGCCTCTCCTCTACAGCAGGTTTTGGACATACATTCTGCTGATAGGAAGGAAAATTCTATCTGCGTCTTTGCAAGGTTTTAACACATTAAACAAGATGGCATCTTTCCTATATAACATGATCTTTTTTAAAGCCTTGAAAAGCATCAGCCCATATGCCTCTTCAAAGTATTCAAATAACTCACTCAAAGAATATAGCCCTTGTCCTGCTCTGGGATCTACATATGATAGTGATCAGGGAACATCAGACCTTTCTAGCAGATGTAAACACTTCATTAGTTTCTCTCAGAGAAATCACCTTGATGTGGATGATGATTTACCAAATATTTGGATAGAAAGTTATGCTAATCAGGCTGCAGAGACAAACTCTGATCTACTTCTCAGAACACCTTTTTCAGGAAGATGAAGAGTGTATATACTTAGAAGTCAGAGTAATTCTTCAGCCAAAGAGGCTAGAAGCACCATCTCCTTCTCCAAGTGGAACATGACCTTGTACTCTAATCCTCAGTTATTCCATCATGACTCTCAGGTCAAAGCTATAGAGAAAGTGGTTCTCAGTATGTTTCCACCCACTGTTATATTCAGCTTCAGAACTCTTAATAGCAAAATGTGAGCCAAAGGTTAAGGAAAACATACATTTTCTAAACATGGATCTTGACTGGGTGATTTTCTAGATTCAGCTGTGCGATTATAGACTTTATTTGAAACAAAAAAAAGGAAGTAATCAAGGAAAAGTCACCATACTTCTCTGCCTTCTCTTTATAGTAGTCATTCAAAACTTCCTCTAAGCGACTGCTGTCTACTTGAATGGAACCTTCCAATTCAGCATTATCCAGAGCTCCAATTTCATCATCATCATACTGCTCATAAAACTTGAATATAAAGAAAAAAGATAAGATGAAAAATGAATGTATGCATTAAGACCATAGCATTTAAGTGTTATTTTTACATTACTTTTACTCCTGTACACTATTTCAGCACTAGGAGGATCACAACTACCACTGAAGTGTCAGCAGGGATTCAGCACCATGACAGTATGGTGTGGAAGACATTCTACTCAGCACTCTAAGGCTGACATCTAGTCTGAATACAGGCTGCCATTTAATATGAAAATGACCACTGACAAAACAAAAAGACAACCTACAGAATGGGAGAAAACTTTTGCCAATGATGTGGCCAGTAAGGGATTAATATCCAACATATATAAACAGCTCATGTAACTCAACATCAGAAACACAAAAACCAAGCAACCTGATTAAAAAATGGGCAGAAAACCTGAATAGACATTTTTCCAAAGCGGAAAAGCAGATGGCCAACAGGCACATGAAAAGATGTTCAACATTGCTAATCATCAGGGTAACCCAAACCAAAACAACAATGAGATATCACCTCACACCTGACAGAATGGCTATCACCAAAAAGAATTCAAATAACAAATGTTGGTGAGGATGTGGAGAAAAGGGAACCTTGTACATTGTTGGTGGGAATGTAAATTGGTGCAGCCACTCTGGAAAACAGTATGGAAGCGTCTCAAAAAACTAAAAATAGAACTACCATATGACCCAGCAATTCCACACCAGAGTATATATCTGAAACAAAAACACTAACTTGAAAAGATATGTGCACCCCAGTGTTCATAGAAGCATTATTTATGATTGCCAAGATATGAAGTATCCATCAACAGATGAACGGATAAAGATGTGGTGTGTACACACACACACACACACACACACACACACACACACACACAATGGAATACTACTCAGCCATAAAAAAGAATGGAATTTTGCCATTTGCAACAACATGGATGGACTTGGAGGGTATTATGCTAAGTGAAATAAGTCAGACAGGGAAAGACAGATACAGTATGATATCACTTATAGGTGGAATCTAAAAAATATAACCAACTAGTGAACATAAATAAAAAGAAGCAGACTCACAGATATAGAGAACGAACTAGTGGTTACCAGTGGAGAGGAGAGGGAAGGGAGGAGGGGCAATATAGGGGCAGGGGATTAAGAGGTACAAACTATTAGGTATAAAATAAGGATGTATTGTGCAAGCCCAGGGAATATAGCCAATAGTTTATAATAACTATAAATGGAATATAACGTTCAAAAATTGTGAATCACTATACTGTACACCTCTAACTTACATAATATTGTACATCAACTATACTTCAATTTTAAAAATGAAAATGAAAGGCAGTTATTCTGTTCAGCTTGGTGAACAAAATGCTAGGCAGAAATCTTTACCTCATAATATTTCACAGATATTTTCAAATTCACTGATTATGCAAGCTAAAAGACCACGTAACTAAAGAGCCTCCTGTTTACGTACAAATTTCATTCTGGTTTAGATGATGCTTACTGTATTATTCCAATGCTGTTAACTCTGCTGGGCTTTGTAAAAGAATAAGCAGGGGGTGATACAACTCCTGAAGACTGAGGTTATTACTAATAGTTTGCCTATTGTTTGGAAAGAAGAGGGAAATGAGTACTTAGTGAAAAGGCAGCAAAGTCAGAACCTTTATCTTAGATTCACCTTGAAGGAATTTACTCATTTACGCAACAGTCTGAATCCCTGCCATATGCCAGATACCACTTTAGGCCCTGGGATGTAACAGTAAGAAAATCACTCAAAAAAAAAAGGAAAGAAATGGAATTTTGTTTATGCTCAGGCCAATGCTTGAGGAAGACAGCATAATATTAGGGATCGGGATCAGAGAGGTTCAGAATCAAAATATCAGATTCTACGAGGAAGTCAGGAGGTTTGATCAGTCACCTTCTGACTTATACACATTCTTTCCAGAATTAAAACTGGGGTGGTTTATGCTCTGTTTTAATAAAAGACATAGTCTGTTTCTAACGCTGAAAGTTCTAGCTTTGGGTTCCAATATCATAAAATGCACTAGGAACTAGTATTAAAAGGCCCCTTATGTGGAGAGTTTACCTTCTCAAATCTCTCATCGTGTAGGGTCAGCTGTTCATTTCTCCTCATGACCGAGGACGTCAAAGAATACTCAGTAAAGCGACTTTTCGTTTCTTCTTCCCAGAAAAAGTGATTTTCTACAGCCCCAAGAGGTTTTCCAGGGAAAGACATATCCTCATCTGATGAGCCTGCAGGGTCATATTTATCATCATCACTACCTCCTTCCTTCTCATCATCCACATCTTCCCACTCACTGTCATCTTCAGCCTCAGATTTCCTAAAGTCAGAGCCATAAATTAAATGTCAAAACAACTTGAAAAACAACAGAACCAAATGACTTTGCACAAGTAAAATTTGAGGGTATTTCAGAGGCAGGATTCTTGTTCAGGCAGGAACAGCTGTGCTGCTTGACCCGTCTGGTTTGGCTGGAAAAGTAATGAACTAGCAATCAAGCAACTTGGACGTCAGCCCCACCTATCGATGGTTTGTGAAGACCTCAAGTCTCGCACTTTCTGCTCTAAAATCAGGAGTCTCAGGTTAAATGCTCTCAAAGGCCTCTTCCAGCTGTAACACCTAGTGGTTACTATCCTACAGAAGCAGCGACAGTCAGGTCATCCCGGCTTCAACACAAACCACACATACTGCGTCTCCATCCCCTCTTCCTCTTCTGCTGGCTTATTGGCCTGAAGAATAAAATCATCTTCAAGTAGATTATCCGGATTATCAAAATCAAAATCATCATCAAGAGCCGCGACAATGTCAGGATCAAAATCCAGCCGAGGGCCTAGAAGGAAAACAAAAATTGAGCAATAATTTCCAAGAAAGCATGTTTCCTTCACTTAACATAATCTGAGTAGCTGTTATATGCCAGACTCTGCCTATGTATTGAGGATAAAACAATGATTAAAAACTTTAAAAAGTTCAGGTCAGGAATAGACACAGAGATAGAGAACTCCAAGAAAATTTAAAAAAGAAAAAAAATCCCTCTGGTTTCAATACCCACTAGTAAAAACCTTCATTATAGATCTACAATATTAAGCTGTGTCTATTTAGCAAAATCCAAAGCTTTTACCCACAAAAAAACTGGGCTTTAAATTCACCTGTTAGAAGTAACTCTCACCTGTTAGAAGAAATAAATTTAGTATTTGTAGCCTGTGAAACTTTGTCTTTTCAGACTATGAGATTTTTAAAAATCCCAACCTGTTTCTTCAGCTGTTTTCTTCTATATGTATCAATAAAAATACTAGAGTCCTAGAAAAACTTTCAAGTTCAAACCTGTAAACTGACACGGCTTCCAACACCCTTCACAAAATGGCCACTGTCTGACTCTACAGCCTCATTTCATATTAATCTTTACCCTTCATTCCAGGCATGCTAAAAGGTGTGCAGATTCCTGTATCTGTGTTCTCTTGCTTTTGCACATAGTTTCCTCTGTCTGGAATATCCTCTCCTCCCCACCCCACTCTCCTTCATTCACCTGCCTAAGTTCTACCTAAGAAATCAACCTTGCCTCATGTCCTCTAGGACACCTTGCCCAACTCCCCCAGGCTGGGTTTGGTGCCTCACCACTATTTATTCATTTGCACTATAATCGTAATTTCCCATTTATTGTCTATCTTTCCCAACTGATGGTAAATTCCTTGAGGTCAGGGATTATGCTTTTATTCTGATTTAACCCAAACATGGTCATAGTGGCAATTCAGAAATCTGTAGAATGAATTAATGAATGAATGCCACATGGCAAATGTTAGTCAATAACTAAGGTAATTTAGCAGGAAATATCAAACACCACTTCTGTGGACTTCCGTGTTTGTTCTAAAATACAGTATTGGTACTGCAAAAAAACAAACACAATTTTTGGTGTATCTGGAACAGACGGTAAAATGGACTTCTATAAAATACTTCTACACTCTTGGGAGAAACTCTGAAAGCTAACAGATTAAGTATTTTCAAGATCGCACTATATGAATGTAAGGCTTATTGAATATCATTGTTTCCTTTGTAAGAAGTTAGGCGAGGCTAAAATTCCCCTACTAGATCACCAAAAATAATTTTCCCACTTTCCACTCCAAATAGGAACTTTAAAGACTAAGAATTTGGGCTTCCCTGGTGGCGCAGTGGTTGAGAATCCGCCTGCCAATGCAGGGGACACGGGTTCGAGCCCTGGTCTGGGAAGATCCCACATGCCACGGAGCAACTAGGCCCGTGAGCCACAACTACTGAGCCTGCGCGTCTGGAGCCCGTGCTCTGCAACAAGAGAGGCCGCGATAGTGAGAGGCCCGCGCACCGCGATGAAGAGTGGCCCCCGCTCGCCGCAACTAGAGAAAGCCCTCGCACAGAAACGAAGCCCCAACACAGCCAAAAATAAATAAATAAACAAATAAATAAATAAATAAAATTAAAAAAAAAAAAAGACTAAGAATTTGATGGCAATGAAAGAAAAGGACAAAGATCACAGTCATCCCTTCCTAATTTAATGATCTTTAATCTGAATTCAAACACATCTCAATTCTTTAAGCACTTTACCAGGGACAGAAAAAACTCTATATCATTACTATACGTTTCTTTCTGTAAAACACAGCTCTATCCACTTGAAAAGTTAAAGAAATTATACACACCTGAAACAGGAGCTGCTTTATTTAACAATCCAACATCTTCTTCAAACTCTGATGCAAACACTGAGGAAGGCAATTTAATTCCAGTGGTCTTGAAAAAGAAGTTACACAATGGTTAGGTTTATTTAGAAATACTTTTGAACTACGAAGAGTTGAAATGCGCCCCCAAAATTCATGTCCACCCAGGAGTTCAGAACATGACGTTATTTGGAAACAGATTCCTTACAAATGTAACCAGTTAAGATGAGGTATACTGGGCGATGGGGGGGCCTAATCCACTGACTGGTGTGTCCTTGTAAGGAAGCCACAGGAAGACAAGAAGACACACGGGGAGAACGCATGTGAAGACACACGGGGAGAGCGCATGTGAACGCGTGGAGGCAGACTAGAGCGCTGCACCTACAAGCCACGAAAAACTAAGGACTGCTGGTAACCACCAGAAGCTAGGAGAGAGGCATGAACAGATTCTGCCTGTGAGGCCCAGAGAAGGAATAACCCTGCTGAAAGCCTACTTTCAGACTTCTGGCCTCCAGAACTGTGACAGAATAAATTTCTGTTGTTTTAAGCCACCCAGTGGTAATTTGTGGTAATTTGTTACAGCAATCCTACTAATACAACTACATTCTGCATTGTCTCTCATCTGTGCTCCAGTTACGTATTTTAAACATGTATAGTCCATCATTATCTCAAAAGCAACCTCCCTGCCATACTTCACAAAGCTTTCTCCAGTATTTTATCCCACTTAATCCTTACAAACCCGTGAGTTATCAGCATGTTTCAGTGAAACACAAGCTAAGAAAGGTTAAGTGGCATGCCTGCCTGAGACTAGTTAAGTGGGGTTTTGAGATTCAAATCCAAGTCTCATAACTCCACTCTCCTCAAATTTCAAAACAAAATTAATCTTTTCCTATTTAAACCAGAGATAACGTCCTCATCTCTAGTACTGGCACAGCTTTTCTCCAAATTGGCTGCTTAAATCCTAGGGTGGTCGTAAATCATTTCTAACCACCCATCCCTTTGACCTCTCTTGTACACAGTCACTTCACACCTGTCTTCTGGGCACCGTCTTACTCATGGTTGACCAGGACACAGACGACCACAGCTGCCGCTCAGTCTACATCTAGTCCAATCTTCGTATTACTGCCAGGTTAAAACTCCTTAAAATTTTATAATATGGCCTTCCCGAACTTTTAACAGGTTTTTTCACTCCTGATTGTCAAGGCACTATAAACTCAAGGTCTATTCTATGTATCCTGTTACTCAATAATGCAACCTCCATGTAAATCAAGTCCAGTTCCTCACATTGTGGAATAATTCAAAGTAACTTATGGAGCACACATGTGCTGGACACGATGACCCACAATACTACCTCACGTCCCTTCTTTCTGACTGGAACGGTCCTTCTTCTCTCTTTAATAGAACCCACCCACTTTTTTTTCTTTTTTTTTTTTTTTTTTTTTGGCTGCACCAAACAGCTTGTGAGATCTTAGTTCCCCCACCAGGGATCAAACTTGGGTCCATGGCAGTGAAAGCCCTAGTCTTAACCACTGGACCGCCAGGGAATTCCCGAAGCCACCCTGTTAGTGACCAGCTCAGTTCCCTCCTTCACCATGAAGCCCTTCTTGATTACTGTTCTGGAACTTTCCTTCCTGTGAACTCCCCTCATTCTGCAAACCATCCAATCTACTTCAACATGTGCTGGCGCATACTTTCTGACCGGTCCTTATGCTTTAGTTTCATCCCTACAACCACTTAGTTAATAATGAGTCACCACCAGGTGTTCTCTGTCTGTGGACCTGC
This sequence comes from Balaenoptera musculus, assembly GCF_009873245.2. Lineage (NCBI taxonomy): Eukaryota > Metazoa > Chordata > Mammalia > Artiodactyla > Balaenopteridae > Balaenoptera > Balaenoptera musculus. Next base: position 21,546,316 of record NC_045796.1, read on the forward strand.
CCACCACCCCATCCTCAGTCTGGCAGCAGGCAGGAAGCTGAGGCACACATTCTCACTGGCTCACAGACAGAGCCTGCTGAAATGGGCGCCTCTGAGGAGCATGAGCGCGTACCTAGTAAGCTGTTACAGCTTCCAGAGTTTTTCGATGGCATAAACATGGACAAAGATCTGGCTTTCTGCTGTAGAATCCTATTTAAAAAAAGCTTTACTGAGATATGGTTCCCATACTACAAAATTCAGCCACTTAAAGTGCACAATCTAATGATTTTTGGTGCATATTACATTAATTTTTTAAAAATTGTGGTAAAATATATTTAAGATGCTCTTTGTGATTATCTATCCTTGGAAACCGGGGTTTAAAAAAAAAGGGAGGATCAGCTTGCGCTTAATGAATTACCTTTGGAGATATTTTTCAAATCGTGAAAAACAGTCAAAGAATCATATATATAATTAAAGTGTAGATAGTGATTACATTTTTTAAAAAAGGGAACTGTAATTTTTTTTAGTGATTGCAGTGGTTCTGAACTACACGAGGTTTGCCCAACTGCTTTCCACTGTGGCAGCACCTGCTTTCCTTCAAGTGAAAATCAGGGGCTAATCAAGCATTAATAATTTCTCCACTGTCTTTCTGCACTGTTTTTGTTTTTAGGGCGTATTCAATATTGCTGGTTTACTCAATTTTCGTGGTTTGTAACAAATTACTTTAAAGTTGAAGAAACACATGGGACTTATCCGTATTTTTGCATCATGCTACAGAAAACCAATGGCACTTGTTTTCAAACATAATTCACTCGTCCTTATAAACATCACGGAAGTGTCCAGTAAAGAGTGTTATTCTGGGGAATTCCCTGGTGATCCAGTGGTTAGGACTCTGCACTTCCACTGCAGGGGGCATGGGTTCGATCCCCGGTCGGGGAACTAAGATCCCATATGCCATGCCGTACGCGGCATGGCAAAAAGAAAAAGAGAGTCTTACTCTGTTAGAAAAGCCAATAAGATAGTGGTTACTTTTACCCAAAATGAATTAAGAATTAAAAGCTAATCTTTTACTGGCCAACACAATTCAGCCAGAAGAATGTTAGGACTTTATTAAAACTTTTCTTACTACATAAGATAAAGATGTTAAGTCACTACTGGACCACCTCCCCTCCCTCAGTGGGTCGTAGAAGGAAATGAGTCAATAAGATACATATCCTATTACTGATACAATAGCCTTGGGGAAGAAGGTGTAGAGAAGTAGCTTCTGTTAAAGATGTGGCAGTGGGGTGTGAGGCCTCACAAGAGAGCTATGACCTAGTGAGTGAATGAACAGGTGCAGTTATTACCTCTTTTTTGGTATGATACCCTGAAACCTAACCCTTCTGACTTTCCTTAAGCAACAAGTATAGACTGGAAGAGCTATGATCACATCTTCCCCAAGGAAAACAATGTCTAGACCATGAAAGGACTGGAGAATGAGAAGCAGGGGAAATTGGTGCCCTTTGTATCTCTTCTTTTGTCAATAAACACAGTACATTAGTATCTTCTTTTTTTTAAGTGCCAAGTGATATAAAAGTTTCACAGGAAAATTTACTCTATACTAATACTAAATTAAAAATGAGATAACAAAGGCATGCAACATGGGCATCCTTAACATAAGCAGGTAGAAGAAAACAGAACTTAAATTAGGAGCACTAATTTCATATAAACATGTGCTCTCATATGTACTTAAAAGATAAAGAATTAAAGGGGACTGCATTTTTGTTGAGAAGAGTAACAGAAACTTCATTACAATCTATTGCCTCCATTCTCTCTTAGGGTTAGCCTGCAGCTTCTACAAGCGTTAAAGATCTGAACATTCTGCAGAAGTTCCACAGAAGTTAAGTCTATCTTAGAGCAGTTTACGATGCTGAAACAGTTAAGCTGTTAACATACAGAACATGGGCAGCTTTTCTTCTACTGAAAAGTGCTATCTAGCATGACCGTAACTATTAATCAAAAGTTCCAACCTTGTCAAAAACCGTTACTTTCAACAACCCGAGCACAGGAGACCTACTCCCTCCTGACGCTATGTATGTGCATACACACATATACAATTTCAAGCGAAGGCGTGGCTTATCTTTGTCCTCTTCAGACTGACACCATTTCTTGCCCCAAACAGTTATCTTGATTTAAAAAATGGTGGTTTTTCACTCACAGCTCCTCACACACTCTCTCTCACATGTGAATTGCTAAAAGGTCTTACTGAAGTTGCTAAAGCTTCTTCTTTCTCATCTTCCCTGTAAGGTGCACCACAGGTATCTGTGGGAACGAGCTCTGAGGGCCCAGACGGTTCCCTCAGGTGCTGCAGGTAATCATAGTCGTCATCAAAGAACACGCCATACTTCCTCTGCTCTGCTCGCCTTTCTTCATCTTTTATCTAGGATCATAAACAAAACGGAATTAGCACCTGTTCCAAGGATAAGGCTCAGGAACCTTCCAATGAGCACAGCTTTCAGAACAGGGGACAGATGGCTCATGAACAGTTTCACTGATAGGAATGAGACAAAGAATTCTTGACAAACTCGGGAAACACAAAATGCCACATAAAATTAAAATGGAATAAAAAAAATTCCTCCTTCCACTAGACGTTTCTGGGCAACAATTTAAGCCAAGAAACACACACACACACACACACACTTTGTTTTGTCATGTGTGTGGAGGATTAGAAGACTAGGGGGCACTGAAAAGTAAGTACAATTTCTTGTATTTATATGCAAAGACACTTCTCAATGCACAATACCAACTGGCTTTACTAAAAAGCTACATATGCCAGTGTTCTCCAACACTTCCTTTCACATTACCCACACTTAACAAGTATACTCTGACTGATAATTACCAAATCAACCTCTTAAAGGCTCCCTGGTATTTCCTAAAGCTAACTCATGAGTTTTATATTTTATGAGATGACCAGGAAGCAAAATGCAGTCTGTGGTTACGAAATGCCAAGATCTTATGGAAAGTAGAGACTAAGCATATGGTTGTGCCCTAAATAACATCATGAAGCTTTGTTGCTGACGGTTTAGTAAATATTTTCCACTACTCTACAAGATTGCTCATTTAAACATCTCCAATAAAGATAAATTATCCATCAAAATAAATATGCACAATGTAAAAATGAACATATTGGGCTTCCCTGGTGGTGCAGTGGTTGGGAATCCACCTGCCAACGCAGGCGACACGGGTTCGAGCCCTGGTCTAGGAAGATCCCACATGCTGTGGAGCAACTAAGCCCGTGCACCACAACTACTGAGCCTGCGCTCTAGAGCCCGTGCTCTGCAACAAAAGAGGCCACCACAATGAGAAGCCTGCGCACTGCAACGAGGAGTAGGCCCCGCTGGCCGCAACTAGGGAAAGCCCACGTGCCGCAATGAAAACCCAACGTAGTCAAAAAAAAAAAAAAAGAATATATTTACTGAAAATTAAATCACAGATTTTGTTTTCCAGATCACAGTTATTTGAAAATAGCAATTGGCTAACATAATTTATTAAAAACTATCAACAGTCTACCTACAAACTTATTAGCTATAGAACAGGACCCACTTTCTGTGTAGGCAACAGAACCCTCTGGGGTGCAGTCTCATCTGCTGCTAAAGGATCTCGTTGGCTCCGGTGGACCAGGTGAAAAGACACAGCTTTCTTCTTCTCTATAAAGGGCTTTTTCTTCCTGTGAGGCTTCAAAGAAACAGAATCAGAATAATAAAATAAATCAGAACAACAACGAAACAGTGAATACTACCATAGTCCACATAGGCATCTTCAATAAGTTATGTTACGATCAACAGATTTTTAAAACCTGCGCTTCCAGGGCAAGAAACATCAACTACGTTCAATACAATGTATACTACCTTCCTTCAACAAACGTTTGCTGGCACCTACTCTGTGCCAGACCTTGTTGTAGGCGCTGGAATACAGCAATAGGTAAGTCAAAGTTCCTGTTCTCCGCAAGCAAATCATCAAGAACATGATTTCAGGTAAAGACAATAAAAACAAAACACAGCGATGTGCAAATAGCTCAAGAATTACTTTAGAATGAGCGCTCAGAGAAGGCCCCTGACAGTCTGAACCATAATGACAAGGAGCCTGCCACAGGAAAATCTGAGGAAGACAGTTCCTGTACCAACTGTTAAACAAAACCATGACACAAGAGCTTAAGTTTAGTAAGACTCATCATCCTTCTGCGTTTTTATTTCACTACACAACCTTAATTTTCTGAACTGAGAAAGCATCATTCCAGTTGAGTAAACCGCCTTGCTTCGGGCCCAACCTTAGACCCTCCCTTTCCCCAGAGCAAACAGATGGGGCAGACACCTGCCACTCCAATGTCTGGAGAGACTAGCAACTCCCTCTCTGCTCGACCCCATGTAGCACTGGGGGGCGCGTTTGTTTGCCATGTCACAGGTTTTTAGGCCTCTCGGGACGGGGAGGTGGTAAAGGGTACTCCATTCTCTTCTGTCTACTCCCCAGGAACGCCTGGCCGCGGGAGACCCACTCTAAACTGCAAACTATGCCCGGGGTGGTGAGGGTGACCCAAACCGGTGCACTGGGCCACAAGTCGCCTGTCTTCACCTTCGGACCAGCCCTCCCAGTTCCAGGCCGCAGTAGCCACTGGCGCCATTGGAACCAGCCCGGTCTCTGCCAAACCAGAGCGCCCCGCCCCCGAGACAGTGAGGCCTGCTCACCATGCTTGCAGCCGCTCGGCGCTCACCCCAAAGACGGGCGACGGCTCTCTCCTAGTCGGACGGAAGGTGACACGGTACGTCCCGAACGCCACTGAGGACCAGCTCGCAGCCGCGTCTTTACGTCGCTCCACACGTGCTGCCCCGGGAACCGGCCGGGAAGTCACGCAGTAGGCCGTGAAAACGGACCAATCGCCGAAAGGCTGAAGGGTCACGACCGGAAGTTACGCAAAGCTCACGCCGTCTCAAGGATCGCGAGAAGCTATTGGCGGGGGGGCGGGGCTTTTCTGGCCAAAATTAAATCAGCTGCGGAAGAGAGTTGCGGGCGTGTGAGCTGCGACGAGGCGAGAAACGAGGTGTCTGTGTTTGTGGGCGAACTTGCTTTTATAGCGCCCTCTACCGAGAACAGAAGCCACGAATCTAGCGTCCCCGTTGACAGTTGTATTCCATGCCTATTCCCAATCGTAAACAAAAAAAACACACACACAAAAAAACTGTACACAGAAGGAAGGTGGGCACCCTCCCGGGTCACCGAGGTTTCAGGTTCCCTCTCCTTTGGGCGGGCGCCGGAGCTGGTTGCCTTAGCAACGGAGGATCCTGGGGCCTTGCTATTCTAGGCTGCACCAGGCTTAATCAGGTCTTTATTTTCCGCTTAACGAACTAAGTTCAAACATCCAGTTAACAAAACCCTCCTAGACTCTGTTGACAGTAGAGGCATTTGGACTAATAAAATATATTCAGAATCTCTTTGGTGTTTGCATACCTTATCTTAGAAGGTGGAAACTAATGTTTATTCTTTTTCAAGCCATTCCTCAAACGTTTGAAAGTAGTTTAAGCAAATAGGCTATAAGCACACCTGCTTAAGATTTCAGGTAGGTGCTGGCGCGCTCTCATAGCTTTTCCTGGGCAAAAGAGGATAGTAATGCATTCAAAGTTCTATCAGCAGACCTTTCCTCAAATTTGTATTTCCCCTTCCCAATTTCTGGTGTCTTTCCAATGTCTGAGTTATCTTGAATTGTGTATTTATGTCCTACCTATTATTACTATAAAATCTATAGAGGGCTTCCCTGGTGGCGCAGTGGTTGAGAATCTGCCTGCCAATGCAGGGGACACGGGTTCGAGCCCTGGTCTGGGAAGATCCCACATGCTGCGGAGCAACTAGGCCCGTGAGCCACAATTACTGAGCCTGCGCGTCTGGAGCCTGTGCTCCGCAACAAGAGAGACCGCGATAGTGAGAGGCCCGTGCACCGCGATGAAGAGTGGCCCCAACTTGCCGCAACTGGAGAAAGCCCTCGCACAGAAACGAAGACCCAACACAGCCATAAATAAATAAATAATTTTTAAAAAATAAAATCTATAGAATATTTATAGTTTTATTACAGTAAAAATTATAGGAACAATTTAGGACCACAGAACTTGTGTTGGGATAATGCTTTGTAACAGGGATAATGATACATAACACTCCTATGTGCTACACATTCATTATAATTAAGCTTCATGAGTGCAGGTTTTGTTTTGTTTTGATCTGTTTTATTTACTACTGTATCTATTTTCAGGACCTAGAATAGTGCCTGGCATGCATACTCAATAAATACTTGTTTAAATGAAGTAACGTTCTGGCACTTTACCTGAATTATCTCAGGTCTTCCTGACACTAAAACTGAGGCATAAGAAAGGTCAGAATTGGATGGGTTTGCTTGTCTAAAAAAATGCATCATTTTCCATTGAAGCACAAATTTCCCCCTACAATATTGAATGATAACAGTAGTATGCTAGGTATACTAGCTGAAATTGGTTTCTGGCCTTTGTTTCACTCTTACTGTGTAACCTGGGGCAAGTGAGCTTCAGTGTGCTGACCTGAATGTAAAATGGGAATGATAATATTATTAACACTTACTTCATAGTATTGTTGTCGGTTTAAATGAGAAACTACACGTGAAATGCTTGGACCTGTGCCTGGCTTGTGATCAGCATTCAATGAAGGTGAGCAATCGTTCTCTTTCCAGCTTAGTGTAGTTATTCACTTAATGTCATTGTTGCCTTAGAATGGCCAGCTCCTGAAACTAGGGCCTTCACCATCTGGGATCTGTCAGCAAACACGTGCTTTGGCTTCACATCACGTTCACATCATGGCTCTCTGTTAGCTTGCATCTTGACCCAACCTGTCAGCTTCCTGGAATCCTAATCCTTTTGATTTCCCTTAATTTCTGGTACCTTTTGGGTCACTTATATTACATACATAGACTCTTTTACTTGCTTCTAGTCCCTAGCGATTTTATGTTCTTTAAAATTCTTTTTAACTGCACATCCTCTTGATATTGCTTGGCTTTCTGCTGACTCCTGTTCTTAAGAGTCACAAGCACATACACTTCATTGGTGAATACGCTTTGGAAATATTGACCCCACTTAATTTTCCTTACTGTGCTTTCTAATTATAAAATGAATTTTGAGTTTTCTTTGGTATGTTTTGGTTGTGTTCAAAGCACTCAGATGATGTGTAAATGAAATGATTTTACAATCCTGGAGACAGTCAGGTGATGAAATAGTTTATTAAAATTTCATTGTAGTAATTTCTTCACAGTCTTAATTTACATTGTCTATGGGGCTATTTTTATCCTTTTCCACAGATTCTGTTATATGTGCTGATGATTCTTAACTTCCTCTCTATAGCCCAGACCTTTTTCCTGACTTTCAGAGTCATATATTCAACTGTATGTCTATCCGCATATAGCTGTAGTTGCTAACTTTTCATAATTAGATAAATACCCTAGGGAGGAGAGACCTGGCATTTTCAGTGCTTGTTGACCTAAGGATGTGTCCCTGGATGAACTTTTAACTTTGGCTGGCCCAAGTCAGACAATCTGGAGCAGGGAGTACTCAACACAGGAAAGAATTTGCCCCTAATTGTTCTTGCAGGTATACTCAGCAGTTCAAATTTAAGCTATAAATGATCTTTTCCCACAGTCAGTTGAAGTTTGTTACCCCTTTAGCTCAGTCCCTGATTCCTCTCTGAGTCTTCTCCAACCTTTCTTAATCTCTTTCTTAATCTTGCTACCACATTATTCTTCCTAAAAGACAACTCTCATATTATTCCTATTCAGAATTTTCCGATGAGTTCCCACTGCCTACTCAATGCCTCCCAGGTGCTTTAATACAGCCCTCGAGATCTTCTGTAGTTTCACCATAGACCACAGTTCCACATTACTTTCCTTTTATTCCTCATTCAAATTGAATGAAACCAATGTCTCCCCAAATACAGTATGTACTCTTCCAACATTACAACTTTGTTTACATCATTCCCTCCAACTGGAGGGAATGATGTAATTTGGTACCTAGAAATGGTACCACTTTCAGCAAAAGAGCAAGAAAACCTTTACACAAATGTTACATTCTTAACCTTTCTCTAGAGCTTTATGTGTTCTACTATTAGTGTCCACTTTTTACAGGACAGAGTTCAAAACTCACAAACCGAACAAGGACTTGGGTTGTCTGGACAGCAGTGCTGGTGGCAGCAACTCCACGCCATGTCTGAGTTGAGGTCCCGCAAAGAGTTTTGTCAAATTTAATGAAGTTTAATAAATCCGATGCTATCAAAGCACTGTAGAAAATGAAAAAATTGTCCATTACTTACCTCCATTAGGTTTTAGAAAGTAATGTTTCCATGTAGAACCTGGTTGAGTGTGAGAAAAAGTGGAAAGTAGTTGTTGAACTACTACACCTACCTTGGAGATGTATTGCTGATTTTTAAGGGCATACTTGGGGCCAATTTTCAAGCCTACTCTACTCTTTGGTCCCAATCTTCTCTCTTACAGGTCTTCCCTCCAGGATAAAGGTACACAAAATTGCTTTTCAACTTTCCACTCATACTTTTGCCCTTGTCCTGGAGTTGAGGGAGGCTCATGTACAATTTATAACCACTGCTGAAAAACATGAAAAGTATATTGCAATTCCTCTTCTGGTCAAAATATGTTCCCAAGCTCTCTCCATGTTTGTAGTACATTAAATAGTAGGCATAATGAGGAAGTCTGTTTATTTTCTATATTAGAAACTCTAAAGGGACTATCTTACTTTTACACATTATAATGTGAATGAAAACAGCAATATCAAATCTCCTCAGATATAAAAAGACAGGAAGTTTTTAAAATAAACTGTAAATTGCTGTTTAAAGCAGTAATTCTTTAGACGGATATTTTCAATTAAAAGTACAAACCACGAGGACTTAAATACAAAACATTTTAAGTCAGGCAGAGTTGAAATTACAGGCAATTAGAAAAGCTGTCTTATTCTTGCTTTACAGGTGAGGACTCTGTGAGCTGTTAATTTAAAAATACCGAGCACTGTCTGAATACAATAGAAATTGGAACAAACTGAAGCTGGGAATTTCCCAATGATTTTATTGAGGTAACTTTTCCCAATTTTATACATATATGCATTTATATATACTTAAGAAAGCTAAACAATGTTCTAAGGCACTTGGAATTGTGCACAGCAAAGTATCCTACAACATTATACAACTACATAAAGCATAATTTTGCTTTTTAAATAACACAAACACCAATACGGAATAAAAAAGATAATACATAGTCTTTCTTTCAGGTTACAATAGTGGAATTACATATACATATGTGTGTATACTTGTAGATATTTATACCCACATACTATAATACAGTACAGGTTTAAGAACAACAACAAAAAAAGAGAAACCGTCATGTAATCAGTACACAGTTCCAGTTATTTATAGTCACAGATATTATACCTGTGTAATATGTAGGGTTAGATCACTCACTGGAAATTAGAAATCATTCAGTCAGTCTGATAACGATCACAGCTTACCATTCTTATCACTTTCACCAAAGCTTGAAATAACGAAAAAATGCATATAGTTCTTTATATAAAAATCACTGTTACACAGAAAAAAAATGACTAGTTTGAGTTTTTAGTAGGTACTAAATCTGGTGAAATCGGTGCAGAATGTTTTGAACACATTGGCACATTTCTAAGCCACAGAAGAAATATTTTAAAAAATAAAAATTAGTGCCTATATTTTAAGTGATGAAAGTGGTTTGACCCTAGATTCATTCAGGTTGTTTTTGAATGCGAGTTAGCATTGCCATGGCGATTTCTTGTGGAAGTTCTCTAAGCAATGTAATACATAGTCAAACTATAACAAAACATCCAGTAAGGGAAAAGCCCCCTAAATTGGCAAGTGGCACAAATATTATTGGCATTTTAACATACCACAAAATTGACCTGAGGGTGGAGTGGCATTCTGCCTCATTTACTCCCTTCAATTTATTCTTAAAAAAAAAAAAAAGTATTTCACAAGAATTCTTAAGCACCATCTAAAAATTCACAATATAATCACCTTTATTGACTGAGTTGCTCTGCTTCAAAAAAGATATTTAGAAATTTTAGTATTGAAAAAAATTATAGTGGTTAACTTAATTCGATCTGTTAGCCACAATACATCCAAACAATTTCAAGACATATTTACCATTCAGTTTTGGAGATAAAAAGTTACGAAAGGAATAAGTACGTTTATGTACTGTTAGTATAGTATAATAATGTTTCACCTAGGTAAAACTCAGTTTGTGTATGATCATCGTTGAAGTATGAACAATATGCAAGCAATCCACAGCTCACCCATGTTTCCTTCATAATTTAGTATTCACAAATCTAAGAAAAGTCGAACCGCATGGCTATATTTATGCAGGGGGAATTCAAGCATGTGCATGTGGATTAAATGCTTCTTTAATAGGATAAAGAGGCAATTGTTTGGGAACTCATGGGATGCAGCTTACCAGGTGAAATCTAATGGTGATTTTCATAGACCAAGAGTTTTGTTTATGTGGATTGTTAGCTGTCGTGTTTGTGGTTAAGCCATGCAATGATCTTCATGACACTGACAAGGATTATGACCAACAGTGTAGTTCTGAGGTAAAATTGTGAGGCAAAAAAAAAAAAGTGTGCTTCATGTGAAATCTCCCCTTTAAGTACATACAGGGACTAACCAAGCGACTACGCCTGTCGGAACTGCCTAGGCTACCCCGTAACCTCCTCCCTGAAGAACTGGTAAACTAAAGCTGCATCAGAAGGCTAGAAACAAAAGGCTAGAAAAATGGTGGGGGAGGAAACTACTCAGGGCCCAAAGAAATGCAAGGGAGTCAAGATGATATTTTGAGATAGACACTTTTTCCTGTGTCCTCAAATTGCAGTAGACAGTGGCATTTAAGGGAGGAGGTACTGCCCTCCCAGAAGGGCATCTGAACATGGGGGAGTGCTTTTTACTTTTCGTATTTACAATGGCTGGGCATACAACTGGCATTTAGGCAGCAGGGGCCTGGGAGAGTAAACATCTTGCAACGTGTGGGACATTTCTGTACAAAAAGAATTGCCCAGCTCCAAATGCCAACAGTACCCCACTGAGAAACACTGATGGAGTGCTTTGCTCACATGGGCAGCTGTGCTAGCAATGTGACAAGCTAAATGACATTTTTTGTGCAGTAAATCCTAGCATAGCTAAAAATGACCCTTGCCTATAGGGTTGGCTTCCGGTGGGAATAGCTGCTATAGGATTCTCTCTTTTTGCCAGAAATCTTACAGTGTGTACAGTAGGATTTCTTAATTTGGGATGAACCTGTCTTTGAAAAAGCATAAGTGGGCTATTTTTTCAGTTGTTTTCTAGAAATGTTAATGGTGGTTTGCATTTCCATAGAGAGCTTAAGCTTAATGATTACAAAAAGTAAGTGGAAAGTGAAAATGAGAACGGGTTGGGAGTATTCTACCCTTGTCCTACCACACTTTGATCACTGCCAAATTATAATAATGCCTCATGCTGCTCTTTGAAACTTGGGTGTCAACTATCTGGAGATGTGCTTTCTCTCACAAAGATGGTCCTATTAATTTGATGATTACTTTTGCTGTTGCATTCCCCTCTAGGACGTATTTCAGCTCCAAAAGTTCATTCTGCTTTAGCAAGTAAAACAATGTGACATATGCTCAAATGCCCAATAGTGGAAGATCAGCCAGTTCAAGTAGCCAAGGGAAAACTTTGTAAATAAATTGCATCTTAGTGGTTCCTTAGTGCTCATAACATTCTCTAACAGTGTGAAGAAATTAATTATTGTCTCAAAGTATATACTTTCACTAGTAAGATTAGGCTTAATAATACGATTGGATCTAGGAATGTTTAAGCTCCCATACCGATGAAATGACATAAGCTGATGTATCTTGTACTAGCTTGATTCCATCTTACCTATTCTGAGAACGATTTCTCACTCTGTGTGAAATGTGCTGCTGGGACGAATTAAAGAAATAATATGACATTTTTGAAGAGCTTTCACTGTTTAAATGTGGAGATACTACTATGTGATAGACAAGGTTGCTTTTTTCTATTGTGAATACAGTATAATTTGTGAAAGTTGTGTCTGATTCTATTAAGTATAAATACAATGCCTGTTTTTGTGTTAAAATGTGGTACACATTAGGATATGCAATGTTAATGCAGATTTTTCTCGCTTTTAAGTGTAAGTTACTTTATTTTTTTTAAGTGCCAATGCAGCACTGAATTAACTGCAGGTTGTAAAACCTGAGTTATGGGTTTTAAGGATTTCTCTCTCATTTTCAATATTCGATGATTATTGAAGGGTGTATTCAATTTCTCTACTTCCTTAAAAAGATTTTCACTGACATTTTAGAACTTTCTACAAACAATATATTTACTAACATAAGAGAAAGATAAGTGATTACAACATTATGCTAATAAAGGATATGAAAATGAAACCAGAAAGTCGGTTTTTCTGGGTAAATCAGATAGACAAGTGTGCTTTTTTCTCCATTTAAAACAGCTGTTCAAATACCCAAAATAGTTCTCTGAATATTATAGATTTCATCTAAATAATTTTAGGAATTATCATAAAGGTAAACTATATTGAACAAAAAGAAAATGCTAGACATTTCACACCCGTAGGAAATTATCAGGCAGGGCTGCCAAAAATTAACACTAATCACCAGAGAACTAGTTCTGTCAGACTAATTGGTAATGACCATGAAGATGCTGATAAAGCTAATGGCATCTTCTTACTACCTTACTGTTTCTGTTCTTTTTCTCCATTTTAAAGAAGATGGAAATGGCCACTTTGGTTTTTACAGTCTGTCTAGTTTTTTCCTGCCTGTGACCTTTCTGGAGATGGATTTGTTCTCTTCCTTAATCACATCTTAGGGACCCAGGAAAACCACTCACTTCTTTCTTCTACGTCAGCCTAATGTCGCACTTTAAACAGGAAAAACCCTGGTGTTGTATTACAACAACCCAATTCACATACACATGTATTTTTATAGAACCGTAGCTTATCGGTTGGATTGCAGAAATGCTGGCATTAGGCGGATACATAATTCTATGGAGGGTGGTCCACATCTTTGTATCCTTTTAGGGCTGCCAGGCAAGAGACCACTAGATGGGCTGCTGAGGTGGATATGCAGTGTTTTTGCCTTTTAAAATTAGCTACTGGGGATATGGGGATATATGTATACATATAGCTGGTTCACTTTGTTTGTTGTACAGCAGAAACTAACACAACATTGTAAAGCAATTATAGTCCAAGAAAGATATTAAAAAAAAGTGAATAAAATTAGCTATTAAAGTAGAGCTTCATTCTGCAACATATAGCTTAGCTCATAATCCTTCCATTCTTTCCATAGCTTTTTATTTAAAGGATCATTCTAATGAAATAATTTGTGGTTCCAATTCTTAAAAATTAAACTAGTAGTGGTTAATTTTTTTGACTTTTAAACTTTTCCCTAAACATGTCAATCACTAGAAGAAAAAGTATGGGTAGTTCATAAATCTGACATACCATACAAGGAAAACAATATATTGAGGGACCAGAGTTTCATTTTTGTACCAAGAGCATCTCAGTGTAGGGAATAAAAAAACTGTATCACATGTACTGCTAGTGGGAAAAAAACTGTTCCTTTTATCAACCAAATAGAGACTTTCTATGATATGTATCTTGAGTGATAAAACAGTGATGTCTTATATTTACCATTTTTATAGGGGCCTTGTGATTAGAAATTAAAATGATGTTCTAAGATTATAAGTATAGAAAATAACACTACATTCCTTGGTATTTTTCCCAAGACACTAAAATGACAATAAAACAATATCATAAGGAAAAACATGGCTTCAGCAAAAAACTGGAACATAGTTAATACCTATGGCTGGATTTAAACACTATGAAATGGATAAAACTTCAGCCAGAGAAAGACACTTGGGCATGCAGAAAAATGTTTTCAAAACAAAAATATGTCTTACGCTATCAAGGAAATGACAATAGTGTAGAATTCTAGGTTTATTTTATTAATGCATATAGCTGAGTACAGCAAGAGGTGCCAGCAACGCTGGCTACTTTTCTTAGTTATGAAATGGTCCTGGCTTTTTGTAATAGGCTAAGTGGGACTAAATTTTTTTTTATTTTTGAAGCAAAATCATCCAATTTTAAGTGGTTCTTTAAAATGTCAATGAATGGCAGGATCCAAATTTGTCCACCAGATTAAATGTTTGCTTTTCGGTTGAAATAGAAAATTACAGTTTTCCATATCATGCACCAGAATCATTTCAGAAAATCCTAGTCCAAACTCTGAGAATAAAATAAAGTCTATTTAGGTCTTGTCTTGTTGTTATACATCTCATGTGTTTTTAATAAAAGGGGCACAAAACAATCATGAAAGAACAATTAAATGCAAGGTGGTATTTACATATGGTCATATGTACTTGGGAGCAGAAGCCATACTATGCCCGTGACTCCATGGAAAACAGTAAGATGACAATAGAGGACTTGTTAATGTAAACGATATTGACTGTAGGCTCATAGGGAAATCTTCCATAACTTTAATCTCACTGATTATTTTGCACTGAAAGTCAATGTTATATTTATGGATGCAATCTGCAGACTCTTAAAATATCAAATGAGGTTCTCCTCACTTACAACTTAGCAGAAATTTTCTGTTCTTTTAAGTCTTTGGGTGAGTATTTTTTTAATCCATGTGCTTTATTTTTTTAATAGCAGCAATCCAACTTAATGCAGCATGGAAAATAAGTAGTTCTTTTCATTCCTATTCAGAGCTAACTGCTGGCAGAAAACTTGCATTTTGCTTAAGTTTTAACTTTGGATTCAGACTTTTTAAAAAGGTGCCATGATTGTCGATATTATCTTCCTTAGATCAAGTATGATGGTTTCAACTTTGGAGATAATCAAGATAGGGAAAGACCAAAAGATTTATTTCTAAAGCCTGCTACAGATTTATAGGGTCGAATAATTACATCTGACTTTATTCCCAGTCCTATAATCCTTGTGGAAGGTTGGTACATTAGGTAAGGAGTATTAAAAAAAATGTAAAGTATGTATAGCTATGCTACTTAAAGCATGCAACAAAATTTGGGTAAGCATGCTTATTAAGAGTCAGTAAAAGCCTCTCGCATTTAAGAAAAAGATACATGAAAACACTCAGACTCATTTCTGGCAACTGAATTCACTGGCACAACAAAAAATAATGGTACGATACTGTACCAATATAATGATGAAACAAGAATATTCTTCTAGGGTCAGGTCTTTCGGAAATCCACCTTGGGTGATTAAACTCCCAAATCCCTTAATAAGTTCTCAACTACCAAAAGCCTACTTTGAAAATACCTTTAAGCTTCCATTTCTTCTTTTCATTAACATAATGAAGTACTTCTCTTGCTTTCTGATTTTCAACCCCCCACCCCTCTCCAGTGCTCAGAAATTCCATTCCCCATTCTTCTTTAACTCGCACTCTTACATGTGGCTTCTCTGGCAACAGGGAACCAGCGATTGTCTTCTGCTCATCTTCTTTGATTAAAACTCCTGATGAAGAATAAGTGGCGTAACCATGGTATCCCTTACCATCAATCCACATGCTGGACAGCAGAGCCGCTGCACCCTTCCCTTTGCTTGTTGGCCTATCCGGGCTGTACAGGTGGGGAGCACGTCCCACACGCTTCCTTCACCCCAAGTTAAACGGAAACACACACATTCAAATCCCAGTGCAATATCAGGTTTTCAGGAAGCGAGGATTCCCCCCCCAAAGATGATCAGTCTGTTTCCAAAGAGTCCCGCACTTCATTATGGACGATGAAACCTGAAATATGAAACAGAAACTCTGTGAGATGGTAGAGAAACACAACTCTGCATTCAGTGAAATGCGTAAGTTACAGCAATGTTTATGATCAAAGGCAGCTCTAGCATCCCCACCTGAATTACTGTTCTAAGTTACTGTCAGAACAGGATACCATTATAAACGTCACGTGGGAAAGCAGAGCCAGCCCCTCTACAAAAGATGCTGGTTGTATCATCCGGGATAGGGAGCAATCAATACACAAAACAGCACTATTCTGGAGGGTCATGTTCTGACCTATATGGAGCAGAGTGAGGTGTTTCATAAAGGATCTGGTTACACCTGGTTTGTCATTATAAAAGGAGAACACCATCAAATAGTCACTATTTCATTAGTTTCAGCCTCTCATCACCTCTTGCTCATGACTCCAAATGTATTGATACTTCCTACACCTGAATTTCCAAATGCCTGCCAGGCATTTCCTTCCAAATGTTCCACAGACAACATACTAAGCATGTGTACAGCTATACAAATTACCTTTTCTTGTGAACCTGCCTTTATACTTTCTATCTTGTTAAATGTTCTACCTTTTAAAATACTCTCAGTCTAGAAACCTAAGATTGCAACTAATTTCTCTCCTTGACCCTCCATACCCCATTAGTCACCAAGTCCTGCCCCGACTGCCTGTCTCTGAATTCATTCAAGCCCTCCCCACCTTTTGCTGGCACTACTTTAACAGCATGCTAGCTAGCTGGCTGGCTTCATGTCCCTTCATGCGAGTTCCCGAACACTCCTTGTGATTTTGTAGCCCTCTGCTTTTGAACATGCTCTTCCCTTCTACTGCAACCCCCTCCCTTCATTTTCCATCTATGTTTTCATATCTGAGATCAAGGCCAAAAGCCATCTTCTCCAGAAGGCTTTATCTGATCCACCTCTTCAGCCTACTTCAGTGATTCAACAATTTTATGCAACTCTATTTAGCATTTCATCTGCCCAGACTCCAAATTCATTTCCCTGTCTCAGGCCCATGGATTTGGAGGTCAAATCTATGCTCCACACTGCCAAGGGCATTATTATCATAAATACTGATCCAGTCATCCCAGTTTTTTGTTAATATCACTGCACTGTTCCCCACTCCCGACAAAATAAAATTTAAATGTCTTAGAGTGGTGATTGAGGATCTTTAGGAGGTGGCCCAACCCATGTTTCTAACTCCACCACTACTCCCAAAGTACCCGAAATTCCAGTCATTTGCCCCCCAAATGCTCTCTTTTTCCATTACCCTTTCTTGCCATCTCTACCTCCTACAATCTTACTCTGCGAGTTCCCCAAACTCCATTTTGTCCACCTCTCAGGAAAGCATTAATTACTTTCTCTTCTGTGTACCCATAACGTTTGTTTTATACCAGTTATTGATCACTGTGTGTGTGTGTGTGTGTGTGTGTGTGTGTGCGCGCGCATGTATTGTATAGACATGCATCTCCTTTTAGATCGTGAGATGCTGAGGAAAGACTTGGGCTTATTCACTTTAATATACTCACAAAATACAATATCTAGCTTATGGTACTACTTAATAAATGTTGCTGTGCTGAATCAAAGCATTAAAAAATGAAAAAGACATAAGAACAGATGAAACAAGACTGGCCATAAGTTGCTAATTGGAGAAGCTGTGTGAAGGATGCATGGAACTTGTGATATTACTTCTGCATGTTTGACTTTCCAAAAGTCAAAATAAAAATAGGATATACCAAGTTTTCCAAAACTAGCAAACCATGTTGTGACTAAAACTCCACCATGAGTTCAATTCTTGACTCTATCCTGACCACAACCTTGGGCAGGTGTGTGAACCTCCATGTTCTACATGTGTTAAACAGAGACAACATTACTGTTTCAGTCACCTGGGCTTTCTTCCTGCCCGCTGATCATGCAAAATTCTTTAACGCCTCAGACCTTTTGCACCAGCTCTTCCCTCTTCATTAGCTGACCCCCTTAGGGGGAGTGTTTTCCTCTCCCCCAACAGTGTTGATAGCTCCCTCTTGTCATGTAAATCACAGAATAAGTTTTATTTCGTCAAGAGACCCCTTTCTTAGCCATCCTATCCGTATCCACCCTTGTCCTTTGCACAGTGTCCTATTTTTTCTTCATAGCACTTAGCACTCTCTGAAATGATCATGTTTATTTATTCGTTTACTTACTAATGGTCTGTCTCCTCACTAGAACATAAGCATGTGAGAGTGAAGACTTTGACATGTTCTAAATTCCCAGGGTCCAGAACAGAGTCTGGCTCACTCTCTGTGCTTGATAAATATTTGTTGAACACATGAACAACTGAGTACATATACACAGGTGCACTTAGTTATTTGACAACTTTTTCTATAAATAATTCTATATAACTGAAGACTTCAATCTTGAGACTCCCTGACATTAATTACAACTCAATATATACTAATCTATGATACCCATCAGCACATTCCATCATGCTTTCTAGGAAGAGTCAACCATAACCTGAAGAAAAATATGGAAATTCTATACAAATATTTCAAGAGTAACTGAAAACCTCTTAAATCAAACTTTTTATATAAAACGTGAAAGAAAGAGAGGCAGATAATAATAGCTAACTGTATTAAATTTTACTATGTGCCTAGCACAATTCCAAGTGCTATACATATATTACTTCATTTAATCCTCAAAATAATCCAATGAGGTAGGTACTCCTGTATCCCCTTTGTGCAGGTGTGGAAATTGAGGCACAGGGATGCTAAGTTATGTACCCAAGGTAGAGAGCTGGTAAGCGGGCACGCTAGGCTCGAGACTCTGTATTCTTAACCTACGCGAGACTATGAGATCAAAACATGCCTTCATCCATGCTTTCATTCAAAGGGTATTTTCGGTGTCCTCTGGGTAGAATGGAATGGAAAAGGTAATCAGTTGGATTTCTACATCTGCCAGCTTTGATCTCTTTTGACTAGAGAAAAGTCCTGGTTCACATTTCCAGGCTACACTTTGATTGCTACAGTTGTCTCAAACACATTTGCCTTTTGCCATAAAGGAAACTAGATGAGAATGGGCTCAGGACAAACTTTGCAATTACTAGAAAAGCAAGCCCAGTGGTGTCCTCAGGGATGAAATGAGAAGCAGCTTCCCTCTGTGCAGGACACAGGAGCAACGTCCATACCACACAGAGGGAGCAGGAGCCCTGGGGGCCCTGACAATACAGACAAACGTACTGCACCTGCAGGATCTTTACACCATGAACTATCAAAGGTCCCTCTTTGTTAGATTTTTCTTTTTTATAGGAATTAAATACAAACTCATCTAATTTAGCAAATTTTTTAGGCCTCTCCAAATTTGCTAGATTTAATACACTAAACATTCCATAATGTCCTAATCTTCGCTTGGTCTTGGATTCAAAGGACAAGTGTGGGGAAAGCTGACAAGTGAGCCTTTCTCTTCCCATCAGTAATGTCTCTGGGATGAGGAAGGTAAATTAAGAATCAGATTGGGCAACAAAATGAGTAGCCAGTGGACCAGGAGAGATTTAGAACCTTTTAAAGCCCAGCATTTTCCTGGAAAGTGTCCTGCTTTTAATTTCCAAAAATTAGCAGGACACTCCAATTTGCTACTATTTGCCCATGGATCCATTAGAGAAGGAGTTCACAGACTGGATTTTGTTGGAAGGTCAGGCCATCAGCACAGCTTCTACGTTGGCGAAGAAAAGAAGATGACTAACCAATACCGTGACTGCAATAATATGCTGACAAAGCTGCGGTGGTCAGAAATGCTACCTCAGGACTTCCCTGGTGGTCCAGTGGGTAGGACTCCGCGCTCCCAATGCAGGGGGCCCAGGTTCGATCCCTGGTCAGGGAAATAGATCCCGCTTGCCGCAACTGAGAAGCCCACATGCCGCAACTAAGAAGTTGGCACGCTGCAACTAAAAGATCCCACATGCCGCAGTGAAGATCCCGTGTGCCGCAACTAAGACAGTGCAGCCAAAATTAAAAAAAAAAAAAAAAAGAAATGTAACCTCTCTTCATATGCGCTGCCCAGATCTGGTCAAAAAACCCGTATATTTTCTTGTACTATCCAATCAGAAAAGGACATTTATATCCTATTTAAATTAGGCATCTTATCTTCAGAATCAACTCTAAAATTTTATGGTTAGAGGTCCTGAAAATGCAAATTATTCTTAAATTTGGTACTACTCAGTGGTTTGCATTCATTTTAAGGTACATGAAGTTCAGCTTTACCTCAGGGGAAGTTTGCCTACCTGACAGAATGACAGTTTTGGCTTTAGGCTCCAAGTTGATGAAGCAATAAATAGGTTTACTGTGTTCTCAGGATACCTAAGCTTTTCATCCACCCTTTTTTCAGAACTTTCCTGAAACTCAAATTTGAAGTTATCTATATTTTCTTCTTCTTGTTAAAACTGCAATAAATCTTTCTTACTTTCATACTGTTGAGAGGGAGTGAATAGGAGGAAAAAGGTAATTTTAAGTTACGGAATTCAGGTAAAGATAGTTATTTTCCATAACAGTTCCTCTACAAATTAATATATAAAAATTTCCTCATCTTCCTGTAAATTCACTCAGATAATATAAAATATGAAATTACTCACAAAGTGTAAAATATTACTTTCCTATAATTTCCTAATTGATATATACAGAAATCCTGCATAATTCATTTCCCCTTTATTTAAAAGGGTTTAATGGTCATGGCACATACACTTATGTTAAACAAATGAGGAGACTCTCCTAAACCACTGTTCCTTGTTCAACCGAAGTCAGATGACATGCCGGATGGGATTTTGTTAGTCTGAATGGGGAGCCATGCTTGCAACTCTGGTGGTCGAAGCAGCATTTTGCAATTCTTTTTAGTTTCTGTCCAGGTAGCAAATAAATGGAGCACCCAAGAGAGGATCACCCAAGAGAGAAATGAGTATGCAGAAGCAGGCTTCTCATTTCTCTGTGGAGGGCCCCTGAATTAATGTTTACTGAGGTCACAGGTGTAGTTCCTGCCATGTCACATTTTGATAAACCTATCTAGAAGCTCAAAGAGTGGTTTAATTTATCCGTAAATCCACATTGGATAGTAATAACTTAAGGTGGCACAGAATGAGAAAATTTCTTTAAATACACACACACACACACACACACACACACACACACACACACCCCTCAACATAGCTACATTAGGAAATTTGAAAGGTAGAGAAAAGGAAAAAAAAACACCTATAGGCTCTCTCTATAACAAATCATTAGGAGTTTTTTTAATAAGGTTTGGCATTACTTGCATTTATTTCTTTATTTACATTGAAGTACAGTTGATTTATAATACTGTTGGAGTTTCAGGTATATAGCAAAGTGATTCAGTTATATATATATATTTTTTCAGATTTGCCATTATAGGTTATTACAAGATATTGAATATAGTTCTGTATATTATACAGTAAATCCTTGTTGTTTATGTATTTTATATATAGTAGTTTGTATCTGTTAATCCCATGCTCCTAATTTATCCCTCCCACCCTCCCTTTTCCCTTTGTTATCCATAAGTTTATTTCCTATGTCTGTAAGTCTGTTTCTGTTTTGTATATAGATTCATGTGTATTATTTTTTAGATTCCATACCTAAGTGATATCATATAATATGTGTCTTTCTCTGATTTACTTTGCTTAGTATGATATTCTGTAGGTCCATCCATGTTGCTACAAGTGGCAATATTTCATTCTTTTTTATGGCTGAGTGTTTTAACGTTGTTTCTTAATTTTTCTTCTATGCATCTGAATTTTAAAATAAAACAAACCACTGCCATATATATATATATATACACACACACACACACACATACACATACCCACACACCTTTAGTCAGTATCTGGATTTTTCCACTTAACATTATGCCAATAATCTCTTGAGGCCCATTTTGACCCTAAGAGTTGTCAATTTAATGATCCTTTGCTTAATATAATAAGCAAATAATTTAAAAGCTAATAAAATTATATATATGAAAATGCTACTTTGCACACTCTAAGAATGTTCTTATTTACAAAATTCAAAGTTTATTTTTAAAAGCAATATTCTCTCTTGATTATAAATCTGATACACGTTGACATGTTAAAAAATTTAGAAATCAGAAAATATCCAAAGGTTATAACTAACCATAGATCCTACCACTCAGCTGTAACCTTTTTAAAGTTTAGTTTTTACGTAAATTTTTTTCAAACAATTTACATGTCTTTATAATTTAGAGAATTATTTTAAATTGTAGAAATCCCATTTACTATGGAAAAGGAAGTGGGTTTTCTTTGCCATGGTGATCTGTTTCCAGAATGCAATGGCCCCATTTAATAGAACAGTGCCCATCAAATGGTCTTCTGGGTTTTGAACAGTAGGCTGGGTGGGCAGCTGCTGAGGGGGAGAAAAAACAGTATGTGGCTGGATAGGCAGCAAGTGTTCTAAAGAACAGAGGTTAAAGCCTGGTACTTTGCAGGCCAAAGGATGAATTCTTATGGGGACCACTTATCCTCATGTTTCTCACATGACCCTAGAATGCATTCCAATTCCAAGAGCCATCTGGAGAAACTGGGGTAATTAGATGAAAGAATGGATCACTACAATCCCTCTTCAGGTCAAACATGCAGAGAACGTGCTCCAGGATGGAGTTTTCAGAGGTGTCTTCTCGGTACAGGAAGAGCAGGCGTGCCACCGTATTAGTGCCAGCACACTATTCACGAAAAGCCACCATGATGGACTCCTCATTTACACAAAGAGGACTTTGGAAATGGATCCTTCATTTTTTTCTCTTAAATTTTTTTTTCTTGACTAGGCAATAAGTTCTTATGTTTCAAAAATTCAAAAGGTTCGTAAGGGTGAATAGTGAAGTTTCCCCCACCATGCCTGCCCCAGTCATCTGATTTCCCTCCCAGGGGCAACCAATGTTATCAGCTTTCCGTGACTCTCTACAGAGATACAGAAGCAAAGGAAGCTATGTATAGGAATGGATCCTCCAGTGTTGACTGATACATCACTGTGTGGGAGATCATCACTAGATAAAGAGGTGCCTGGGCAGAAGAAGCAGGGCTGTCTCAACCCTTTTATGAACCACTCTAAATCACAGGCAGTTAATAGGTTTAGATTTTGAAGGGAAGTCTTACTTGATATAAGGAGATAACATCTGGCACTAATGAGAAAGGCTAATAAGTGAGCTGCTCTCTATCTGGGTTGCATTTAAACGGCCAGGTCATGATCCGTGGCATGTTTATTCCTTCCAAGGGTGGCTGAGACTAAGGGCACCACCATCTCCTACATGAGCAATTCTCTAAATATAAAACATTATCATATGTTTGTATTATTTTGATACGACTCAGCAGTATTTACCAAACCTTTCACCTTTTAAAAGAAATACTGAAAACAACTTAAAAAATCATAAGTATTATTTTTATGTCTCAGAGCCTAAATATTTCTCTACTGGAATACAATTCTAATGATGTAATATAAATTGATGGAAAACTCACAGGAGACATTTGCTTTACTGCCAAGTTTTAAAGAACACTTAAGCAAGGAATATTTGTCTTAGTGATATGAATATTTAATTTTTCCTTATCCAGAAATTTAATTTTCTAAAAAACTGAACTATAATTGACTTATATATGTTTCAGATATACAATATAGTGATTCAGTATTTTTATACATTATGAAGTGATCACCATGGTAAGTCTGTTACCATCTGTCACCATACAAAGTTATTACAATATTATTGACTATATTCCCCATGCTGTACATTACACTCTCATGACTTATTTATTTTATAACTGGAGGTTTGTACCTCTTAATCGCCTTCACCTATTTCACCCCTTCCCCCACCAGTGTCTTTAAAAGACATTTTAAAGAGTGTTAACCAATACATTTTTGGGAAAACTTTTAAAGCTTACCTTTGTATCAGCTGTTAAAAAAAAAAAAAGCCTATGATTTTCTCTTGAAATGCAGTCATCCCTGTTTGTATCTATTAATATTTGCTTAAACACTGAAGATAACAATTGACTATTTTACGGCACACACAAACACTCCAAATTTCTGTAGATGAATAAATACAGAAAAACAGCCAATAGCATTTTAAAGGTGAAGAAGACTCCATCAGATTTAAAAATATACTACAAATCTATTCTAATTAAACTGTGCGACACAGTGCCAGGA
The DNA here is from genome assembly GCF_009873245.2 of Balaenoptera musculus. NCBI lineage: Eukaryota > Metazoa > Chordata > Mammalia > Artiodactyla > Balaenopteridae > Balaenoptera > Balaenoptera musculus. Next base: position 21,570,341 of record NC_045796.1, read on the forward strand.
AAGACAACAGCTCATTAGAGCCCAATACAGAATCTGGAAATTGATCCTTAATAGTCTTCTTTTAATAAGAAGAATTTCACATAAAGGGGGAAACAAATGGCATAGGGACAATTGATTATTGATTTAGAACAAAGAAAGTCAACAACAACAACAAAAATAGAACACAGTAAAGTTAGTTTACTCCCTTGAATCATACATACAAATAAATGGCCGATGAATTAAAGATTTAAGTATTTTAAAAAAAGCACATATAAAAATCAAAGATAAGTTTTATAATCTTGGCCTTCCTCCATAAGACACAAAATAATGAACCAAAACATAACAATATAGACAAATTTGAATACGCAAAAATTTAAACAAAAGACCGTAAGAGTTAAAACGTTAACTACAGATTGGGGGAAAGTATTGTGACACATGTAGCAAAGGGCCGATATCCACAATATTTAAGGAAGTTTTACTAATCCATATGAAAAAGACAAACAACTCCAAAGAGAACTGGTCAAAGCACATCAAATTAAAAAAAAATCAATAAAAATATGTAACAATGCCTAACCTTATAGAAATCAATGAAATAGGATATTATTGTTCATTCTTTAGAACCACCACCACCCCAAAATGCTGATGAAGGTGAGTAGACCAGTCATGTTCATAAACTGGAGGTTGCAATGAAAACTGTGTCCTTTGGAAAGACAAGAGAATAGTAATCTCTCAAAATGTTAAAAAGTATATATTTAGTGGATATAGCAAATACTCGTATACTACAGAAATATTGTCATGTATGCAAAAGAGTGTCTTTACAAAGAAAGTCAAGGTAGCATTGTTTAGATAATGGAAAACTGAAATTTTCATAAACATCCATCAATAGAATAATTGTTCAACAACTTACAGCATACTGTATTATCTATGAAATGCCATAGAGTCATTCAAATGAATGAAATATATGCTAACACGGACAGATTTTCTAGATGCTGTCTTTGTGTATAACTGAGAGGGGTACATAAATGCATATAAGTATGTACACATATATCATATATATATACATGTTTGTGAATGTACAGAAAACTGTCCACAAAGATCTACGCCAAACTTTTACCAGTGGTTCCTGTGAGAATGGGGATGAATTTGGGGAAGGAATGAAGGAAGTTTTCACTTTTCCTTGATAGATTTTTGTGATGTTTGAATGCTTACTTAGAATATATTATTTGTGTACATAAGAATACATAGATAAAAAAGAAATGAACTTCATTTCTCCCTACATCCTACTTTTTTTACTTGGTCACAGTGTACAACAAAAGAAGAAGGACCTATTTGAGTATAAATGTTTAATTTTCATAAAATGAGAACTTTCGTATAAGTGCATTTTAAAAATTTGATTATTTTCTATTGTAATTTATTCTTCATACAATGCTATCAAATGAAAATGAGTTAATTAGTTACTACAATTCCTAGGAAAACTATACAGACGTAAAACTATCCTGAATGTCAAAAACTGGGTTGCGTGCGGTCACTACATCTCAGGACTCTCAGGGTCAGGACTCAACGACACAAACACATGGCATCTTCCCAGTTTCCTGGAGGTCCCAGCCAGCTCAATGTCACCATAAATATCCAGCTGCCTTATGATGATCAACTTAACTGGAGAAGTGTGACCACAGTGTCAGATATTAGCATGAACTCTTCCTGACCCCAGAAGTGGAAGGGAGAAAAGGAGAGGACAAATAGGTCTGCTTGATATGGGAAGGTGATGGGTCCAAGAGTACATTATGATAGGATAAAGCACTCAAATCGAGAAAAAGTCTATATATTCAGGATGTCTAAAAACCCTACATGCATTTACAAATAAATATGATGCAGGAGAAAACAAAACAAATAAGGAAGAACTATCCCTAGGAGAAAGGGGAGTTTCTTCTACATGCCAGACATTATTATAGGACCAATAGCTATGGAGCAAGCAGGCCCCCATAAACCTCAGGGAAGGGATTTGCTATTAAATTATGAAGATACATTACCACTTCCTTTATCATGGGACACGGTCCCCAGCAGGGAACACACCACCAACAGGAACCACTGCAGATGCTGTCGTACCATGATGCATGGCTGCCCTACAGAGGCTGTTTCTAGTCCTGGGATTGGTATTTGCTTTCCAGCAAGACCTACCATGGTATTCTTCACGTAATCATCTGTCCTGGTATGTTTTTTTAACAATTCAAGTTTCAAAGATTTGATTCACATGCAAATTCTTTGAAAAATCTTATATAACACCTGTTACATATAGCAAAGCACGTAAACCCATGAGAGAAATAAAAAGAACACCTGTGAAGTAGGGGGGTCAGACTACATGATCACTCAGGTCCCTTCTGGTTTTAGCAGCTTGTGAAACTGAAGTGTGTTGGGAGGAAAAATGGTAGGAGTATAGTGATCTTCTGTGGCAGTAGTAAAAATCTGATTCCTTTCTAAGCTACGTCTTCTAAAAATTGAGTTTCTACCCTCTCTAAGTTATGAGTCCAAAGCAGACACATAATGTGCCCACACTGGCTCTCACCAGCATCTGTTCTGGGTATAAAACTTCAACTGAGTCTCTTCAAGAGCAGAATAAATGATGCTGATACTTGTTTTTGGGGCCAGAAAATAAAACTAAGAAAGAAATGAAAACATAGCCCTTTAGAATGATTCAGACTTCTTTGAAAGAAAAAAAAAGACTTAATTTTAGAAATGTTCGCTAGATGGTGTTGTGTTAAACTATATTTTTAAAAAATTTTTAATTGTGATGAAATACATGTAACATAAAATTTACCATCTTACTCATTTTTAATTTGCTCAACTGCATTTTGTTTACCTACCTGGTAAACTGTCGACTCTCTTCATGAACTTCCATTTCTGTACTTTTAAATTCATTTAGCTCTTTCCTTATTGCTGCCTGAATAGGAAAAAATAGATAAACTGAATTGTTATGTAGATCACATATTTCCTCAGTATACATAGTATCAATGAAGCAGACATTCTTTGATGAAATGTCTTGGAGAAAGGCATTTCTAATTTCTACTAGGTAAAGGTATGACAAATGAAATGTCTATACTACAGCCAAACAAAAACCCGGACAGATTTCCTTCAGGTGACATTGACAAGGCAGAGATGAAGGAGGCCTTTGCCAAACTCACCCTGGGGCCTGGTCTATGAGTCACCCACATCCCCCATCCTCGATGACCACAAGGATAGCACAGGTCATGAGATTTTTTGAGAAACAATATCATTTTCCTATGAAAGTTCTGCATGTCATACCACCCACAGCAACATGGCTTTGACGAGCTGCCACAGAGCTACAGAGAAGGCAATTGCTATTTATTCTTTTATATTGAAAGTTTAGACAATTAGAATTAAAAATTTCAGCACAACACTTCAAGCCACTCAAAGAAAATATCAAGTAGAATCCTATTACTATTACTATTTATTGAACACATAATCCATGTCATGTACATGCTGGGGTTGGAAGAGATGCTATGTCCTTTCAGGTTGAAAAGCTGAGATACTCATCAAAATGTTAACATTAGTTATGTATTAACAATACTGGCTGGATCATGGATGGTTTTTCGGTTTCAACTATGTGCTTATCTTTATTTCCTAATTTTTCTAGGAAGAAGTTTTTCCTCATGTAAATGAAAAAATAACTAATAAAAGCATCCCCATAACCTCTGAGAAATGGACTCTTCAGCTGAAACAGAATGACATTACAAACCACAGAGAATGGCTTTACAGAGAGGTAAGAAAATCTACTTTGTGGTTGGAAAATGATGTATTTTAGAAAAGGAAAAAGACAGAAGAAAGCCTTGAGGCCTCTCTCTGGCTTTCTCCCATCACTAGCTATCACTCTACAATATACAAGCTTTTCCCCAATGCTGCTTTCAATGTTATGTTTAAATCCTATAGTCGTAGATTGTTTGTCTCTCCAAATATATTCCTCAGCCCCTGTAGTTTCTATGAGGAACCTGAGGCTGGGGACTGTGGCAGTGGTTCTTGCTAATGGTTTTTTGGAAGAGGATGAATCAAGTACAGAAATATTTCTGGGCCCAAGTTCCCTGTGATAAGACTATATATCTTGTTTCACAAGTGAGATCAACAGTGAGGATACTTTGTTTCACTCACTGTAAAAATTGATACCCAGAACCAGTATCTGGCTGATACCCAGCTAAAATAGCAAAAACTCTCTATATTCATCACCAATTAATATCTATCAAAAAGTCTTCCTTAATCAACCCAAGTGCCCATTGACAGATGAATGGATAAAGAAGATGTGGTGCATATATACAATGGAATATTACTCAGCCATAAAAAAGAATGAAATCTTGCCATTTGCAACAACATGGATGGACCTAGAGGGTATTATGTTAAATAAAATAAGTCAGACAGAGAAAGACAAATACCATATGATTTCATTTATATGTGGAATCTAAAAAACAAAACAAATGAACAAACATAACAAAACAGAAACAGACTTACAGATACAGAGAAAAAACTGGTGGTCGCCGGGGGTGGGAGGGGTGTAGCAGAGGGATGAGTAAAATAGGTGAGAGAGATTAAGAGGTACAAACTTCTAGTTACAAAATAAATAAGTCATACGAATGTAATGTATAGCACAGGGGATACAGTCAGTAATACTATAGTGACTTCGTATGGTGCTAGATAGGCCTTCTTACTTCAAGTCCCATGCTCTTTCCAATAAAATGAGCGTCTGGGCCTAAGTCATCCAGATAATTGTCTCAGATCTCCATGTTGTGTGTGCTAGCTTGTAATTAGAAATGATGAGTCAGTTATAGGCAATGAATGTGATGTGAAATTACAGGGGCTGGTTGTTTGAATATATATATCAGGAAGATGTGATTATAGGCAGTTAAAGAAATGCAATACTCATTTTAAAAATTCACTGAAGACCGCAGTTTTATTCCAAGAGTATTTCCTCTTACTATGTATTTATTTATTTTTATATTTATTTATTTATTTATTTGGCCGCACTGTGCAGCATACGGGAACTTAGTTCCCTGACCAGGCATCGAACCTGCGCCCCCTGCAGTGGAAGTGTGGAGTCTTAACCACTGGACCACCAGGGAAGTCCCCTTCTTACTATTTAAAGAGAAGGTTTCCTGAGAGAGTTTTGAGAGGCAAAAAGTAATTAAATACCCTTTATGTTAGGGAAATACATGTACAATAATCTTAACTCCCTTCTATACAAACGAGACCAGAGTTTAAGTCTAATAACTCTTCACGTAAGTGTAAATGGGACTGATATTTTTTTGAAAGATAATGGGATAGAAAGACGTAGGCTGATGTAGTGGGATTGAAGTCTGAATGGTGCTGAGTTGGGTCAACAATGGGGAGTCATTCGGCCAAGACTAGGTATTTCTAAGACAGAAACAAAACAAGTCCACAAGAGACAGTACTGGCACCAACTATGTAGTGTTGTTTGGTAGCATGAGAATTATAGAAAGGAAAAAGGAAACAAAAATGACTGGAACTAAATTTAAGATTGACTCATGATGACTGGTGATGGAAGGTCTGCTTATCACTCCCAGTCAGCTCAGGGGTGAGCCTGGCTGGAAGCAAGAGGTGATTTGTTGAATATATGGACTTGCTGCCTTCTCAAATAACCTGAGCTATGAGGATTAACTAGAACTCCCATCGTTTCGATGTCTTTGCTTATTTCTTTGATAAAAATCTGATGTTTAACATGGAGGGGATTTCTTGACTACTCATCAAGCTCAACGCCATGGTTAGATAAGTGTACTCTCTGCTGCCTGGGCAACCATGAATAAGCCAAAGAACATCTCTGTATGGAATTAAAATCTCAGTCTTCCCTAGGACCTATTTAGACAGTGCATTCCTGGGAGGGTGGTATGTTCTATTCATCTTTATGTCCCCAGTATCTAAGACAATATTTAATATATTAAAAGGGTTTTAATAAATGACTACTGAGTAACTTGGACAAACCCATGTATCATCTGAAAAATTCTGGATTCTCTTTCATTGGATAAATTTAGACTAGACTGTAAACTGAGGCTTCAATGAGTAATGAAAATGTCACCAATGGGGAACAAAGCTTAGATTATCAAGCCTGACCATGAAAGTAATACTGGTAAGAGCTATCATTTATTGATGAGCTGGAACTCTATAGATAATCTACTAAATTCTCAGGATAGATATAATTAGCTCTATTTTACTAGTGAGGAAACCCAAGTTAAATGACTTGGCCAAGGTCAAACATCTACCAAGTGGCCAAGTAGGAATCAAACCCAGAAGCTCCCTGCCCTACAGCCTGCCCTCTCCTCTCTACATGGAACTTCCACGGCTTACCCCAGGGAGATGGCAACTGCTGTGGGCGCTTTGGTCTTCAAGCCAAGTTGATGGCCTTCTCTGGTTCTACTTGTCACCTTAGGGCTCATCTACTCCAGCACAGATATCTATATAGGCCATATATATCTTATAGAGGCCACAGATATCTTACTATATGTGTATCTGTTTCTAGTGCTCTACCCAAGCACAGATATTCTAAAATTAAAAATTCTATGTTAAAGGTGATTTAAGCTCAATCAAGTTCACAACTAATAATGCATTTTCCCCACTACTTCTCTTTCCCATTTTGGGCAGTTTAATAAGACTACCAGGTCTATGAGATTCCCCAGAATACCCAGCACAGTGTTTTCACAGAATGGGCATTGATTGGTTATTGACTAATTGGCTACTGACCTCTTTTCTTTACATTTGAAGTTCAAAAAAATTTTTAAATGCAAAGTGGTATCTTAGTGGGGCTAAGAAAAGAGAGAGAAGGATGGCTCCTTTAGGCTGGCAGGAAGTTCAGTGTTTATTTTGAAAGCAGAGGTAGAAATATTTACTTTCAATAGTTTTTTTTCTTTAAATGGGATATATAGTTCAAAAGTTAAAAAGTAAAACTCTTTTTTAATATAAAGGTAAATTATAGGTTTTTATATTGATTAACTTATTGAAATAATACATTATTATAAATCTTATCGTCATATATTATGAATATTTTAAAGTAAAAAGCAATAGAAATCCAGAAATGCTTGTTACGATAATAATGATTAGCATGGGTTTTCATTCTAAAATAAAATATATACTAAGACTATTGATAATTTTAGTATCTCTGGGCAATAACATTACATTATACAAATCTTTTAACATCTAGAGAAAACAGATTATTTTTTTCAGTGTTAGGTTGAAAACAGTATTTTTAGAAATTCTTAAAAATACCATGCATTGATGTGCACTGTAATTATTATTTCCTCTTCATGTATTTTTGAATATTCTGATTTTTGCCAATAAACACAAGTCACTTGTGTATATACAAAGTACTATACATTAAAAGCATTTTACATTGTTGCCTTTTTTCTATTTTCTATCTTTTAAAAGTATACAACATTTTTTTCTTTCTAAAAGAAATTATTCTTATTTTTCTTCAAGGAGAAAAAACCTACAATACAAATCCGGTTCTAAAAATGCAGTCCTTTAGACCTTCAAAAGTCTCAGGGTTAATGGGAGAGACAATGCCAAAGGGAGAAAATGAGACTCAGATGTGAGTAGGGAGGGCCTCTGGCTGTGCTCTGGGGCTCAGGGTTCCATCTGCAGGGGAGATGTGAAAGTTATGTGCCTTCAAATTACTCGTGAAGAGACATTAATCCTGTAGAAGAAAACTCGACCAAGTACCTCTCCCCTGCAGCCTAGAAGTCCAGCACAAAAATCTATTTTTGTTTCAACACAAAATTAAAAAGAAAAATCCTCTCTGTTATAGCTAGAGGTGGACAAACTTTACCTTCCACCAACAGACAAGAGTTAGGAAGGACTATTTCTAGAGTATGGAAGATGTAGTTTCCATATGAGGGTGGTTAATCATTTAGACTCTCACTGCTTGTATACTTTTGCACTTACTCTGATTTTAATCATTTACCTGGCTACGCCCTACCTGCCTTTCTGAAATTCAACGTTTGAGTAACGTGATAACTGGGAATGGTGGATATGGCAGACTGCATTTTCCAAAGATGGCAGCAATAATAACTCCAGCTCACATTTCTTCTGCAATATGACGTTGCCACCACTCCCCCACTGAAAGGCAGAGCTAATTCCTCTTCCCTTGAATCTGAGCTGACCTGATGACTTGCCTGGAACTTAACAGAATGTGGTGGAAGTGAGGCTGGGTGCCTTCTAAAGCTGGGTCAGATAAGGCCATGCAACTTTTACCTGGTTCTCTCGGGGCACTTGCTCTGGGACAAGCCAGCCGCCATGTAAGAAGTTTGACAACTCTGAGGCCACCATGCTGAAGAGGCCATATGTCGGTGCTTTGGTGGACAGCCCCGGCTGAGCCCAGCTGCTAATATGCCTAGCCTCTGAGCCATCCTCACCAAGACACCAGATATGTAAACAAGCCACCTCGGACCCTCCAGAGCAGCCCATTTGTCAGCTGAATAACACTGACTGACCTGAGTCGCTCTTGCCTAAGGGCAAGAAATCACATTAAGTAGTTTACAGGCAATTCTTGGTAACACATAAACTTGCTATTTCCTACAGGAAACGTGGTATTGACTGATGGTAAGCTTGCCCCACGACCTGAGTATCACAGTCTTCTTCACGCCCTCATGGCTGCCCTCGATCTGAGGGATTTCACCTGCCTGGGGGAAGCCTCCTTTTTCAGGGCACATTCCTCAGCCTGTGTTCTCCATCCCAACCTCAAGGGTTTCCTCCTTGCCTTTTCTGCATAATCCTTGACCTGCTGCACCATTGATTATGCCCTACTCTATCACTTACTGACTTTTTCTCCTATATAGGCAAACTTTCCCTTTCTTTTGGCTCCTTCCTCATGGCATAAAAGATTGCTCAGGTATTTCCCATAAATTAAAAAATCACTCCCTTGATATTCTTATTTTCCAATTCTACTCACTCAAGCTTTCAGCCTCCACAATCATTTTCCCTCAAGTGACTACCTGATCATACCTCTTCTTCACAGCGAGACTCTTGAGGTTGTGTTTTATTCTCATGGTCCCCACCACAGTCAGTCAGCTAAAATGCCTCCTTTCACTATGTTACTAACCACTTGTGAGCTGACACTCCCCTTTCTAGGCTGCCGGGCTACATCTTCTCTTTCCCCATCTCACAGACATTTCTTTTCAGTGTTTTTCTAATGTCTCTTCGTGTTGGGTTTCTCGGGCTCTATTCCCAGCCTCCTTCCCTTCTGTTTCCATTCTGCACATTCTTCCTTTGTAATCTTACTCCTTTCTAGTTTTCATTTCTTCTTATGAGCTAATAATTACTGAATCTATATCTCCAATATGAGCTTGACACATAGTAGGTGCTCTACAGAATGAAATCTCCTATTAGAGGGCATCAGCACAGAGTGTAACTAAATACCTAGTTCTAGCTTTAAGGCTGGGTGTGGCATGAGATTACTCAATATGGAATTTTGCTTAGAGACAAAAAATTAGAAACCATTATTTGGGAGATCAGGAAAATTGTAAAGTGAAGAATTTAAGAACAAACAAATGGTTGGCAAAATTCTTTATGTAACCACGGTACTCATAAAATAATTAGTCTTTCTTCATGATGGAACCCTCTATATATTTCAGTTATCCTGAACTGTGAGCCATGATATAGATTAAGTGTTGGTAAACCATGACCCATAGGCCAAATGTGGCCCATCATCTGGTTTAATTAATTATTTAATTAATTTATTTATTTTTATTGGGGTATAGTTGTTTTACAATGTTGTGTTAGTTTCTACTGTGAAGTAGAGTTCCCTGTGCTATACAGCAGGTTCTCATTAGTTATCTATTTGATACATATTAGTACATATACTGTCAATCCCAGTCTCCCAGTTCATCCCACCACCACCCCCATCTGTTTTTATATAGTTTTATTGGACCACATATACATCCATTCACGTACACATTGTCTAGGGCTGCCTTCCTGCTACAAAGGCAAAGCTGAGCCACTGCAACAAAGCCTGGACGGCCCACAAAGCCTAAAATATTTACTTTCTGGCCATTTATAGAAAAAGTGTGCCAGCCTTGATTAGAGATCAATACCTTTTCCCCTGTTAACGTATCCCTTTAAAAGAGTAACTTGTATAAGTTGTATTTTCTACGAGTAAGGATAAATCATGGCTGTGGGAAACATGCCCCACCCCAATCCAGGTATGAATGCAGGCAGGTTATATGGTAACAAAGAACAAGTTTTTTCTGAGACTTAATTGAAAGAAATATGTTGATATTATTAAATGTATCACCTAAGTGTCTTAAATAATCAAAGGCAGAAAATTATTGGGATATTTGGTTAATACCTAGTCTCCTAAGATGACTAAGTAGGCAGTAAGTAGGTATTGGAGCTTTTAGAAAAACAATAAAAGCATACATAAATAAAATCATGGCTCAAGCCACTGAGGTCTTGCCTTGTCTGCAGGTGTTAACCTGGCCCAGGGCTTGTCTGCCCGGCGATCATAGTCAGGTGAATCGGTGACTTCTACATACTCATTAAACCGCAGGATCCTTCGAGCTTGCAGCTCTGCCACTGTGGGTCTCAGGCTGAGCTGCAGGAGGATAGGGATGAGTTCAGTAAACCATTTACAGCCTCACGGTGGCACGTTTTCTATAGAGTACTTCAAAGTTATGGTTACATAAGGTCACTTTCAGATATTTAAAAAAAAAAAAAAAAAAGGCAGCAGCATCTTGGGAGTTTCTAATGAGAACTAGAAAGCAGTGTGCCCTAATTTTGCAACTATAAAAATCACCATTGTTAGATAGGTCACAGTCTTTAGCAACCATCTGCATTATGCTATTTTCCCCACCTTGCCTGGCATTGTGATAAAGGTGCCTGTCATCTCTGACACGGGGGACAGACACAATAGTAATCCAGATAGGGGATGGCTGGTTTGAAGATTGAATTATCAAGACAAAAGCCCTACAACTTGTAGAAATGAGAATAAAAATCTCTGTTCCTACTATATTAAACCTGCATATTCAGAAACGCACAAAGTTACAACAAAGGAATGGTCCAGTGAAGGGTGTGCCTATGGCAGTCTTCCATGAGAGTCTAAGGACACAGGTCCAGATCTGACATTTACCCTTGGCCAGAAAAGCCGATATGCAGCAATGAGGAGGGGGGACGCACTGGAAAACTGCACTTCAGTGAGGCCACAACTGCTTAAACCCAGCTGCAACCTTAAGACACTTCTAATAGCTTGGAGTCCCCCTGTGGTTTTTGTCAAATTCAAATTTATGGTTATATTTAATCTACCCTGCCCTGTGTGTATTTGTTTTCCTCTCATGGTCCTTTCTCAAGCCCAAGAACAGACAGAGATTGTCCTGAGAGACTAAAGAAACTTGGCCCCTGGTTGAACAGGCATGATCTACTGTCCGCTATTAAGTTTCATGCTTTTGTGGCCTTTCTCAGTTGGGAGGTGTCACAGTATTGTCAGACAGGTAGACCCAGGCCTATGTTTTACCCATCGGGTCCATTTTCAGTATTTTTCTCTCCATACATATACTCTACATACAACCAGACTATCCATGGTTTAAGTGGTCCTCTTTGGAGGCATTCCTTATTTGCATGGGTTCAGTTTTTGGAAAAATCAAGCACTCTCACAAAACAAACAAACAAACAAGCAAAAACTGATGTTTCTGTGGTCAAAAATCTCCCCTTTCCTTGGTTTCCTCTTGAGTAAAACCAGAGGCTGAACTGTCAATGCTCTAACATTCAAGGCATTCAAGGATTCTTAGGACTGGGTCTACACCCTGAGCCTACTTGACAAGGGATATGGCAACAGCGGCTCCTTCTATCTTCATAAAGCCCTGGTAGGTGATGGACAAAGGGAGGAAAAATCTAAGTGGTTCTGTTACACTCTCAGTTACTGTCCTATCTATACTGCTAGCTTCTTACTGCCTCTCTAGGGCAGGTAGGATTAAGAAGGTAGAGAAACCCTTGCTTCTGGGGACTTCCCAAAATGCAAGTGACCAATGGTCACAGAGGTCAGAAGTTCTCCATCTAGTCTTGCCCTTCAGGGCTGTGCCAGTTACGGGGTAGCTATTAGTGCTATGGAATATTTTGCACCTATGGCAGGGAGCTCTGTGTGGTACAGGCTAGTGGGGGTAGGGCAGCTCTGTTGTCTCCCAGAAGGACCCAACTGGATTAAGAAAAGACTATATGTATGACAGGGGTGAGCTGGAGCAAGGAGGAGGGATTACCGCTTATCTGTAGCTGGTAACTTAATGGCCATTGAATTGCTAGAAGAGCCATCTCAAGAAATTCAGTTTATAGTGTCTTTTTTAACTTGATTATTGTTTGATGTTTGGGATCTTTGAGGAAAAAAAAAGATGAATTAAGGCTATTTTTCCCTAAAAATCAAAACCAAAACCTCTCAAAATACAGTCTCCAACATTTCCATGGGAATGGAGTGCTTCTTCTTTCTGCCTTGGAATGTTTTGGCTGTGAACTCCCCAGCCAGCCCAAATAAATGTGGGTCAGATCACACTCTTTGCTGCAGATGTCATATTTTACTCATCCTGCCTTATCCAGCTGTGAACGGTATATCTGAAGAATTACTGAGCAAGGTGTTTTTTTTTTTTTCCCATAAAATTAAATGCTTTTTAGTGTTTAAAATAGCATTTACACAGAAGCAGCTCTATTAACTATTTGGACGACGCTCCAGCTCCATACAGTATCTACAGGGCAGACGTGTGCAGGCCAGCGACGCCGGACGGGAGCAGCGTGCGTGCGTGCGTGCGCGGGCGGCCACCCCAGGACCGCGGGGAGGGGCGAGCTGGCCACGCCCTCTGCCCCAGACCCCGCCCCTGCAGCAGCTGTGTGCATCTGTGGCCCTCGCCCTCAGGGTCACCTTCCCTCTCCTGCCATCTCCCCCTCACCGTCCTCCCGCACACCTTCAGACACACCGTGTGTCCCTGCGGGGTGGGGGGAAACACATGAAACTCTGCTCCAGTGGCTGGGAGTGGGGGACAGCTGACTTGGCCGCCACCCCGTGGAGCACACAGGCCAGGCAATAAATAAATAAATTAGATCCCTACCCTGGGCAGCCACAGAGAGGCCTCGGGGCTAGGACCCTACCCCCGAGAGGGCCCCCCACCCCGGCCTGGGCAGGATGGGGGGGTGGGGCCTGGGAACCGGGTGAAGAGGGGGGCCCAGGCCTAGCGGCCACCTCTCAGCTCAACCTGAGGACCTGTGCACAGCACTGTGGGCGAGTGCGGGTCCCTGAGGCACACGCCAACGGGGGGCAGGTCAGACCTGCCTGAGCACAGGGAGATGGAGGCCCCCCACCAGGGTCTTGAGCAAGGTGTTTATAATGAAATACAAACTCTGATAGTGCTTAATTTTTCCAAAGATTATTATTATTTTAACGCTTACCGAAAAAAGCGAGGGCTCTGGTATCAGATTTATATTTTCATAAAAGGGTAGAAACAATGGTCTGAGTTTTGGAGGTAAGCCATTTGTCAATTTGGGTAGCACTGCAGCAGGCAAGCTGGATGATCAAGTTCACTTAGTAAATTACTCACCCAGCTCAGAATCTTTAGTAATAACAAAGTATTTATTCAGTGTTTCCAAAACTGCATGGAAACAGTGAGCATTTTTACAAACTATACATTGAAATGTTAATAATGGTTATCTCTGAATGGGAGACGTCTGCATGATTTTCTAGTCTTTTTTGTTCCTTCTGGCGTTTAAAAAAAATTTCACACAGATTATATGTTATTTTCATAATTGGCAAATGCAATTTAAAACTTTTGACTGTCGACTTTTCAAAATTAGCATATTATGCATTAATATAAACATAATTCATATTGTAAACATTACACTGATTTTAATGTCTGTGATTAGTCAGTAGACTAATAGGAATAATTATTCCTAAATATCAGATTTACATGTAAAGCACGGATTTGCATTTTAAAAATGAAGTATATCTCAAAATACACATGCTCAGTAACCATCATAATTTCATCACCTTTCTGCTGAGTCTGCGTTTAAGTTCCATTTTTGCTTCTTGCTCTTCTTCTTCATTCTTTTCTGTTTATTAATTGGGGGGAAAGGGGAGGAAAGGCATGAAGACTTAGTTACTATAAAAGATTATACAATCAGAAAAGTAGCTCAGGCCACAGTTATTTGACTTCACGGATATTGATCAAACACTCCACCAACATCTTTAAAAAGTTATCGAAAGATTCTGCAGAAGAATCAATCACTAATTTACAGATATATTATTTTTTTCCTTATAGGATTGGTTTATTTACTAATTGTAAAACTTTTTGCTTCCTGACTTCTTGTTCTATTCTGAAAAAACCACAAGAGTGCCCATACTCCAGTGAAAGCCTCTCATTGCTGATTATCTCATAGGCTTTTATAAGCACAATTTATCAGAATTCAGATAAAAACTTACTACTGGATCTGGCCTTTGTGTGAAAATCTGAATCACATCAAAAGAACAAATTAGAACCACCTGATGCATGTCTGAGTTGCTGATTTCCATTCAAATCCAAGCAAAATACTTGATTTGTCTGCTTTGGTTTCCACAGAAGCAGAATGTAATCATTTCTTTGGACTTTGCTTTCAAACCAGAATGTTCTGAATGGGGTTATGGTGTATGGTTGATGGAGATGATTTATTTTCTTGTGATGCTAACTTTCCAAAGTCTTCTCTTTCTCTAGTGCTTCACCAAGTAGTACAATTTAAAGGCCAACTCAAATGAATGCGGTCCAACAGATGGAATTAAGAAAAAAATGTCCAGAATTTTAAAAGAAATAAACACTGCTCAGGATTTAATGGTTGCTATTTGATGAACTTCTCTCTGTTGGTTCCTGTAGCTCATACTTTGTTTGATAAGTGAGCATAGATTCTTGGATACCAATGCTTACGAAAGAATATCTTTTAGAAAGTGCTGTTATGAATTCTACTGAAGGAAAATCACACTGTATAAGGGCTCAACCAAAAGGCTGAAAAAGAAAAGTCTCCTCTGTAACAGATAGATTTACTTTTAAAATTCAAACAGACTTCTTAGCACTAAGATTGTTTTTATTGTGAATACAGTATCAGTATTCAATATTTGCAACATCTGTATTTGCTAGCTGAACATGCTAAATTCTCTATTAATTTTCCTTATCTGGACAGGGAAAGGTTTTGACATTCTTCTGAAATACTAATTTTAATTTATAAGAAAGAGGATGATCAGTCTGGTTATTTAGACAAAGAATGAACGTAAACTGAAATTACCCTGCAAGACAAGAAACAACTAGTTAGTATGCTTTCATTAAGTGCCTGTGAGTGTCAAACAAAACTTGATTATAATTCAGATTTCTTCCTATGAAAATACTGTAGGTTTTTCTAATTGCTTCAAAAAATATATTGCAATATATCCTTTGATATCCTTAAAACACATCCTTAGGGTCAAATAATTACTTTATTATTATTTTTTTTTAAAGGAAGTGGGGAGACTCAGAATGCAGGCAGACATCTGCTGCTCTCTTTTCTTTTTTTTTAAAAATAATTAATTAATTAATTTTATTTATTTGGCTGCACTGGGTCTTCGTTGCTGTGTGCAGGCTTTCTCTAGTTGCGGTGAGCGGGGGCTACTCTTGGTTGCAGTGCGCAGGCTTCTCATTGTGGTGGCTTCTCTTGTTGTGGAGCATGGGCTCTAGGTACGCGGGCTCAGTAGCTGTGGCACGCAGGCTCAGTAGTTGTGGCTCACGGGCTCCAGAGCGCAGGCTCAGTATTTGTGGTGCACGGGCTTAGTTGCTCCAAGGCATGTGGAATCTTCCTGGACCAGGGCTTGAACCCGTGTCCCCTGCATTGGCAGGCAGATTCTTAACCACTGCGCCACCAGGGAAGTCCCAAATAATTACTTTATGTGAGTTGGATAAGGCATGTGGATTGTAAATTATATATAATAGACAAACACCAAACTTGTGGTTCATGTGATTCAAACTAGGACTTTACAAGGTCAGGCCTTTGATGATATTAATAAAAAGAAAAATATAATTGTTAAAACATTTCAGTTATTCTTCCTATATAATGATTATGCTACATTTTCAAAGGTACTTTCCAAAGACAAAATACTGGATATCTAATATGACTCAAAGCTAACAAATGCTCCAATTTTCAAGAAATACACAAAACATAATTTCCTAGAAGAGAATATTAGATAATTTTGCTTTATGAAGCATACTGCACATCTAGGTGTCAGCCAGTGATATTTAAAAAAAGAAGGGCCAACTGTAAATAAACAGGATTTTACCAATTGGGAATTCTTCTCTAACATCAGGAACTGACTTCCTTAGATTTCCCATATTCGAAATTATGCCTCTAAAGAACTTAGAGGAAGAGGGTGAGAGGTGGAGGAAGGCCAACGTGACTGATCCTAGGAATCTTATTAAATAGTCATTGTTAAATCTTTTACTAAGAGTCAAGGTTAAACCTTAAACTTGGTTTTAAAAAATTCACCAAGGGAATTCCCTGGCGGTCCAGTGGTTAGGACTCCGTGCTTTCACTGCTGAGGGCCTGGGTTTGATTCCTGGTGGGGGAACTAAGATCCCACAAGCCGTGCAGTACGAACAAAACAAAACAAAAATTCACCGAGTTTTTGGAACTTTAAAAAAAAAATTATTAGAGGGCTAATTATAAAGTAGGATGAAAGCACGTCTGGTCACTTTAAACAGACTGGAGGGATACTCATGAAGGAAGTGACTGGCTCACTGACAAATCTCACCCTCAGTAACTCCTCAGAGCAGAGAGGGGCGGGTATCAGAACAGCCACGGAAAGCGTTTGCCATAAGCATACAAACGATACACGTAGTTTAACAGCAGTGGGCACTACAAGAAACCTGCCTGCCAAGTGCTGCCCAGAGCCTTTCATGGATGATGCGAAAAGGAGAAGAAAGAAAAGCACCAAAGTACCAACAACTGGAGTATTATATTCTTCAGTCACCAACTCAGATAAGATGGATTAAAAATAGCCAAACATTTTTTTGTGGGATTGTTTCACTTTTTGTGTTTTATATGTTTCCATATGGGTGTTAGTAAGAAATGAAAATACATTTATAAACCTACTTTGAAATACATCCAAAAAATAAGATGGCTCCATGGATGGACAGATATGTGATAAAGTAAGATGTTAATGGAAGAATAAAGATAGTAGGTATATGGGTATTACTGTAAAATTATTTCAGCTTTTCTGTATGCTTAAAAAATTACATAACAAAACACTGGGGAAAAATACATGCAGAACTCAATGGCTTAATACATGTTTTCTCTATGACGATTTAGCTGGAATTATGGTCCTAGCTAAATAGTATAAGAGGATCTGAATATTTTATCCCTACCCTGTAGAAGATGTTCCACGAACATCTCTTTTCCTGATAAGCAAAAGTTGATCCTGCAAGCACCAAAACTTGCTTTCTATTTTAACAGTATTAAGAAACTAGTTCTAAAATCTAACTTAATATATATGTTTTTTAAAAAACCCTAGATGCACTAAAATAGGAAAGAGATCAAATTAGGTGTGATACTGGGAAAGATACTAAGAAATGAAATTTGTCCTGTGGTCTCCAATTAAAGCTATCAGCATTGACTGCCATTTGATTCATGTTTATTAAACTAGTGACAGGCTTGGATTTGAGAACTGCTGAATGTTTTATGCTGTGAATTAGTTTCCTAATCTGTCAAGAAAAGATGACCTCGTTAAATAAGTGTCCTTAAAAATCACACCACATCACACACAGACTTTTCTTCAAATAGACAATCATATTGCTTTTGAACAAAAGATGGAGATCAAACAAACAAACAAGAGTAATCTATGTGGAAGAACCCAGAAGCAAAGAGGAACTGAATAAAGTGTTGTCAGCTCTGGCCATCCAGTTCCCTGGGACTGCTCAGCAGAATGTTTTGGGTGACCTCCACCACTTCTCTTTTCTGCTTCCCTTGGCCATACATTATGTCAGGAGATCATAAGCCAGTTATCAGCTTCTCCAGACTGGAAACATGTCTTTTGTTTCCAGCATAAGCACATTTAGACAAACTAAGAAGGAAGTAAAAAAAGGCTGGAGTCAAATCTGAAGTTGACTTTGGCGTTTCACTACTCTTTCCCCAACCTCCAGGAAAATGGAGTATAAAAGCCAACACAGCACTTAAGATCAATGTGCGATAAATTTCTAATCTATGAAATAGTTCCTCAAATAACCAAACAGCAATGTGGTTTGGCTCTGTCTGTCTCCCAGGAGCAGGAAAGAATTACCCAGAATTCGCTCTTTCTTTTTTTCTAGGTATTGCATCAGGCAACCAATAAGATACACTCTCTGTGTTTTAGGAGCTTATGGACTGCATTTGAGCTTATCTACAATTTAATTCACAAATATTTTCCAGGAACCTATTATTAAAAACCATGAGCCGTTTTGGTTTGGTTTTGTTGTCAAAATGAGATGCTGCTTTCATTCTTCCTCAGAAAGCTAAACACAGTTTTGGGTTTTTTTTCGTATCTAGCCATGACTTTTTCCATCTCCAAACTGGCTCTTCTACACACTGATGGTCACTTAAGTCCTTCTTCTTTGGGTTCCATGCCAGTTATGCTCACAAACGGCCAGAAAAAACCTTGCAAGGAAAGAACCCCACAGACTGGCAGTTCATCCCACTGTTCAGTCTTCATTGTCCGGTTGTCTTAGTAATAGCAACTGCAGTATAAATATGCTGTTAAAATCTTTCTTTCCTTCAGGAAAGAAAACAACTCATTTGGAGAATGGGGATCACCCAGACAGGCCAACTTGACCCTAAAAGCCTAGTTGAAAAAGATTTCCCGCACGCCAGCGGCTCATTACTATTATAGTACTCTCTGGAGTTTTGCCCATCCCTGCTCTTTGATAGTTCATACAATAAAAAGCTCTTTTGAAACTGGGTTAATAATATATAAAACTACAGCTAGGGGCTTCCCTGGTGGCGCAGTGGTTGGGAGTCCGCCTGCCAATGCAGGGGACACGGGTTCGAGCCCTGGTCTGGGAAGATCCCACATGCCGCGGAGCAACTGGGCCCGTGAGCCACAACTACTGAACCTGCGCGTCTGGAGCCTGTGCTCCGCAACAGGAGAGGCCACGATAGTGAGAGGCCCGCGCACCGCGATGAAGAGTGGCCCCCGCTTGCCGCAACTAGAGAAAGCCCTCGCACAGAAACGAAGACCCAACACAGCCATAAAAATTAATTAATTAATTAATTAATTTAAACAAAACAAAACAAAAAAAACAAACTACAGCTAGGTTCAATTTAAAAATATCCATTATTTAACTCACTGTGGTTAATAACCACATCGATCCACTACAGCACAACAAACCACTTCTACTCATTTTATAGCTTCAACATATGAACTCCAATAATGTAAATACGACCAGACCAATGAGTAAAATGTAAAGTCCAAGAAAATAGAGGGGGAAAGAGAATGGGAAAATGAAGTAGGAAAATGAATGGAGAACTCCTTAAGTGCTGAGAAATTATAAATAACTCTAGAGGGAAACAGAGTTATCGTAACAAAGGAAAATGAAATGGATTGAAAAATTCCTTTTCCCATAATTCTGTTTTAAATGGAGTCATTTGTTAAACCTGGCAACAAACTATTATTAATAATAATATAGGTATGTTTGATGTATTTCCTTGCGGATTTTTTGGTCTTTTCTTTCACATTTAGTTGCAAGCAGACTAGAGCATTTTTTTCTATTTAATATTTGGGTGAAAGAATACATGGAATAAATTTCATCTTTCTTAAAAACAACTGTCACAACCATGACGCTGCTCTGGGGTATATCAGGCTCAAAGCCATAAAATGAAACACAAACTTCAAGAAATTATTTTTAAAATGATATAAATAATTATATAAAAATGTGATCTAAATGGGCCATTTCAGTCATTCGTGAATACATATATTAAGGTTCCCTGCTGACAAATGGATTGTCTCTAGAGGGAGCTTGTTCATGGTTACACGAGGAATTCGCTGTGTAGTACAGGATACTCACGCTTCAGGATATTTCTTTGCTCTAATTCTTCAGTTGTGGGCCTCTGGCTAAGTCTCCTGTGATGAAAAAACAGATATACTGCCGGTTACAAACAAGGCCGCCTTAATGGGAGATGCAAAATAAAACAACAAGCAAAGCTGTATTTTTTTGTGTTTTGAGAAACAAAAATCCATTTTTAAGCCTACAAAATAAAAGCCCCCTTTCCATTAGTTTGGAGACTAGAGATTGTGGCTGAGACTGCTAACTACCCCCCACCACCCATCCTCCCTTCTTCCTTTTAGAAACAGAACCCCCAGAGTTTTAGCTGAACACCCAGCTATAGATTTCTGCCTCCCTGCATGCAAGATGCAGCCGTGTGACTGAGTTCTTGCAATGGGATGTGAGCAGAAGCGGTGTGTGTAATGTCTGCTTTTTTACCCTTAAAGTGACTGGGTGTGTATTCCCTTCTCTCTCTTTCCTTCTTCCACAGGCTAGAACTTAAACATGGTCATGTGAGCCAGCTCAGATCATGCAGATGAGGATATCCACGGAGATGGAAGAGCAACAAGACGGAAGGAACCTGGGCGCCTATCTGACTGCCTGGAGCTGTGTTCCCCACCCATGCTGGACAGCCCACCAAACCCTGCACTGTGATGTGAAAAAGAAGCAAACACGTGGAAGTGGCTTGTTTGGACCATTGCACTTTTTGGTCTCCGTTAGAGCAGCTTAGCCTGTACCCTAATTAACATACAGATAATTAGAATCAAAAAAAGGCTCAAGGGTTCATACCAATTCATGAGATGATCAATTTATACTGCACAGTGTTTTCAGGAAAATATTACTTTTGGGATCTCAAATAAATTTACAATGTATATAAAGTTATCTTGAGATATACAGGCCATTTCCATCAACCTTCAAGAAAAGCCAGGCTCATTTGGGATTAGTACCTGATCATTTGTACACAAGAGCTCAATGTCTTATTAACCCATTATAATTTTGTTCTTGGTCTTGTTTACATTATTAATTTGTTGTTAATCACAGACAAAAACTTCCTCTGGTTGTATTGATAAGATTGAATTTGTGCAAATTAAACTAATATACATGAAAGGCAATCTTAATACAAGATACTATCAATTCTAAATGTTTATGGCTGTGACAGAAATGGTATGAAGAATTAAAATCAATGATATTTTGAATAGCTCACTAAAAAGTTTAACATTTAATCTTCACCAGCGCTACCTTGAAATTCACTTAATAAGTGAGCCCACAAAAAAACCCAGTGAACATCTATGCCAGCCAGATTTTGTGCCATTCATATATCTTATACTATATATCTGTACGATATCATCCCCTAAAGACATCATCCTTCTTTTGTTTATGGAGTTTCCTTTCTCTGGAATGCCCTCCTCTCCTTCACCTACTGAAATCTTTTAAGTTATTAAAGGCTCCTGGTTCTTTGTCCCTCTACAGCAGTTCTACATAAACTATACATCGATTAAAGCACTTATCATTATTATAAAGATAATAATCACAGCTCTCATTAGTTCATCCTTTGAAGTGCCAGTCACTGTGCTGGGTGCTTAGCTTACATTATCTTGAATCCTTGAAACAATTCAGCAAGGTAGCAGCCAGTTCCCATTTTACAGATAAGAAAACCAGAGATTAATTCCCTTGCCTGCAAGAAAACACTACTGAATGATAGAGCCAGGACTCATACCTGGTTCTCCTGACCTAGATGTTTGTGCTTTTTACATGATCCCCATCACTCGGTATAAATTTTGCCTCTTTCACTAGACATGGAGTTCTCTAGGGCAGGAACTCTAAGTGGTTTACCTTTGAATGACAGGGACTAGGTGTGCTGGGTTTGTAGAAAAACAATTCTGTAAAATTTATATACTTATAAAACTAAAAACTCTACCCTGATAAGATTTTTATAGATATGGACTACATGTGTGTTTCTAGAGGCTCTCAAACTTTTGGGGGTTGGAGTGGAATTTTACAAAAACAGAAGTGCTGCTCTGGTTGGCTACTTAGACCTACAATGAAGGAGTCCCCTCCCGCCTCACCCCAGAAACACACCCACTTCCCTAGCTCTCCCCAGGAAGCCTGAGTATCCTCTCCAAGAAATCCTAATGCAGAGTTAGAAAACCACTGCTCTACGGTTATTTCATGGTGTCAACTTCTCACATTGTTCTTCATCAGTCCCCTGTTTTTGAGTGTTTTGGGTTTGTTTTAATTTGTCACTGCTCTAAATACCCTTCAAATAAACATCTTTGGAAAACACAGGGTTTTTTCCCTTTTAGATTATTTCCTTCTTGTATAACCTCCCAAATGGAATTACCATGTAAAGAAATACTGCTTTAGAATTCTTGTATTATTAAGTTGTTCTTCAGAAATATTGAACAAGAGCCAAGTATATGTGTCCTATTTTCTCATAAAGTTGCCGACATTGGGTTTAATTTATAAAAGTGTTTTGCTAATTTACGAGGTAATACTTTAAATTAATAAAAAATATTTAATGTTCTTAAGTGCTCACTAGGATCTAGGCACTAACATACCTTCAGCGTACCATCTCATTTAATCCGCACAAGCCCCAGCTTGGCCCCATCTACAAAACAGACAGTGGCTTCTGGACCCCTCACATGCCTACCCTGCAGGTACACCACAGTCACAGAAATCTTCCACTTCCAAGCAAGGGGAGGACTTTTCTCCCACCTCCAAATCTTGTTCTGGTGTTCCAGGCTGTTCCCTTCTCGCAATTTATGCAACCTATTTTTTATGCAGAGTGAGGGAAGTTAGCAAAACAACTAATACTTAAATATGCTTAAACTGATCATAAAAAGGAGAGCTTCAGCACTTGCTTCTATTAAAACTGCCAGTTACATGGACTTCCAATGCCACGAGTGGCAAAAGTAGAAATCCTACAATGGCGGAGGCAGGAAGTGCGGTCAGATGACCATTTATTTGAAGTGAAAAGGGGGAAGTTTCGATATGGGGGCTATGGCTACCTGACTAGGATGGAACTGGCCGTTGAAGCTACTTAATATTTCTGTAGTCTCGTAGCCCCCAGGGCAGAAGCTGATGGCAGTCATAGAAATGCTATAGGGAGTCCATGAATCAAACCAGGAGTTGGGCAAACTATGGCCCGCAGGCCCACTCTGGCCTGCTGCCTGTTTTGGTGAAGAATGTTTTCTTGGAATGTAGCCGTGCTCATTGGTTTATGTATTGTTTATGGCTGCTTTCACGCTACAATAGCACAGTCAAGTAGCTGCAATAGGGACTGTCTGGCCAACAAAGCCTAAGAGATTTACTAACTGGTCCTTTCTAGAAAAAGTCTGTCCCCACTTGGATCGGGCTTTGGCGACCTCAAAGCTACTGGCTAGCTGGACCAAAAAGGAGCTTCTTTGAGCCATTCACCATCCAAGACCAACTTTAGAAGACCAGATAGGCCGGGCGTGCCCTTCCATGAGGGAGCCACAGTGATCTCAGTTAGGGAGGGAACTGTAGGAAGGAGAAAAGTAAGAATTAGTCAGTGCTGTCCCCAGATTTCAGCAATTACCTGACGAGCTCAGTTCCAATTTGCTGTCGGATTTCCTGCCTCTCTTCTTCAGAGGTACGCTGCAAGATGTTTTTGTCCTCTAATTCCTTCTTAGACGGTCTGTTGCCAAGTTTGATAGCAAGAGTATCCCTTCGTCGTATTTTACTTGCCAAAGCACCTGAGGATTAGAAAAGGCAGAAATGCAGAGAAAGGATTTTAGCAAGTGGCACTCAGGTTACACGTGGGCAGGGACTTTAAATAGAGTCCAGACCAAATTCCTTATTCACATGCAACGGTAGAATTTTAACTAACCTGAAGAAAAAAAAGTTTCAAGTTGGATGTAGTTCGTTTTGAAAAACTGAAGAACTGTTTTTTTGTTTTGTTTCCGTTTTTTTGTTTGTTTTTTTAACATCTTTATTGGAGTATAATTGCTTTACAATGGTGTGAAGAACTGTTTTTTAAAATATTCTGAAAAATGTTGGGAAACCCTGAAAAAACCAGGAAGTATCACCTCATCTTTTGGACAGTGACATTTGAAGTTTATTCTGCTGAGACGGCATACCATGGAAACTACTGATTGCATAATGCCTCTTCTTTCTTTTCTTTTTCAAGTCTTAAACACTTAGCCCCTTTGCTTATCCTGTAGAGTAAATCCTCTTCTTCCCTTTTCCTCCCCCCACTCAGAAAACCACACTGACAAAAGTCTACCTGTGATACCAATGTTTTAATACTAAATTACCCAGGAATCCCTGATATCTCACAGAGGATAGTAAATACCAATGAATGATAATGATTTTTGTTATTTTTTATTTTATTGTTGTTTGATGATGATTTTTTTATTGTTCAGTACAAACTAGAAGGAATTTGACAATGTTGTTTAATCATGAACATATTAACTTTTCATAATTTGTAAATTCAATTCCGTACTGAATTGCTCCCAAGTCATCCTTCTCAGAAGATTATTAAGAAAACAGCATTTTTCCAGTTCCCTAAGTTATATATAAATGGTTGGCTTTATCCACTTTACTATCATTCCTTCTTAGAAGGCATACCACCTTTCTTATCATGGATGAGTGACTGTTTTTAATTCTTAAAAGGTATTAGTCATTCTTGACTCATTCCCCCTTTTAAACCACAGTATAAAAGTGAGTGAAATTCTCAAACATCCCCCATGAGTAATCCAGCAAATCCTGCATTGACGCGCTTTATTCAAGAACGGTCCCAAGGGGCTTCCCTGGTGGCGCAGTGGTTGAGAATCCACCTGCCAATGCGGGGGACACGGGTTCGAGCCCTGGTCTGGGAAGATCCCACATGCCGCAGAGCAACTGGGCCCGTGAGCCACAACTGCTGAGCCTGCGCTTCTGGAGCCTGTGCTTCTGGAGCCTGTGCTCCGCAACAAGAGAGGCCGCGATAGTGAGAGGCCCGCGCACCGCGATGAAGAGTGGCCCCCGCACCACGATGAAGAGTGGCCCCCGCTTGCCGCAACTAGAGAAAGCCCTCGCACAGAAACGAAGACCCAACACAGCCATAAATAAATAAATAAATAAAAATTTAAAAAAAAAAAAAAAAAAAGAAAGGTCCCAGTGTGGAAGCGCCATCTTTGATCAATCTGAGAAAGGCCTCTGTTGTTTGACTTTTTGGACAAATTCAAATATGCATACTGGCCTCATAGACTGACTCCCCCACCACCCTGCCCCGTGGAATCATCTTCCAGAAAGGCCTCTCACCTAAAGCTAAACCTTAGAAGATATACATTTCTAATCTGAGAAAGGCACGTGAGGGGAAAGAAAACATCAGGTGTCTGGCTCCTAATGAGGCTTTTGCTCTTTACAGACTGCAGCTGCTTCTGTCCACCCCAGACTTCCCTCCCTACCTCTTGAAAAGAGCCTTACTTTCTCCACTTCCATCCTCGTCCTCATCCTCTTCATCGTCATCGTCATCGGTGTACAAGATAGGCCCATCAGAGTCAGAGTCATTGGCCTGGTATTCCCTCTGGCCTTCGTCCTCTGAGGCACTGAAGGATTCTGAAGATTCTCCCATCAGCCCAGGAGTCAGGAGCTGAGGCGCTGCCTCCCCCAGCTCGTCTTTGGTTGTGAAACTGTGAAAGACACAGAAACATGGGGGAGGCGTGAAGCTCAGAGCAACCCTCGGGGATGATGCCAGCACATAAGCGAGAACTCTAGTTTCATGAACATCCTTCAGGCTGGTGAAAGGGGAAAGCAGACATGGACCAGCTAACGTCACTGAAATGGGGCAACAGTACTGCATTCCTTAACTCCCGAGGCTTTAGAGTCTTCATCTGTAAAATGAAAAGGACTGACCAGGTGGTGACTGATATATTTAGTACATGAATACTGTAAAATTATGTTCTGAAAATTTATTTTTCCCTAGCAATAGGAGGTTCTGTAGAAAGAACAACGGGCTAGAAGTTCTTGGAGATTTGATTTTGCCTCCACTTTTTCTTGGACCTGTAACTCCTGCTTATCTTTCATGTCTAGCTTAAAGCCTCAGCTCCCTGAGGACTCTTTCATTGGCCATCAGACTAGTTCCTTGCCCTCTCTCCCTGCTCCCACGGTGCCCACCGCACTGGAGCACTTAGTACACTGCATCTCAGTCTGCCTCCCCAGCCCCCCAAAGTTCCTTGACAAGCAGAACTCATATCATGTTGTAGCCCAGCCCAGTACCTAGAACGGTACTGACACAGAAAAGTTTATCTTCTTTAATTGGTATATGAATTAATCCTACTTTCATCATAGCCAGTGTATTAACAGTAAAAAATTATATATCTTCTCCATTTGTAAAACTGCCTGTCATAAGATTATACTAATAACATGAGATGGAAAATGTGAAAGCTAAGTGGACTCTTTAGAAGAAAGGTGATATGTCAGGATGCAATGAGTTTCTATTATTTAGCTTGGTAAGAGCCTCTGAGTTAAAGTTACTATAAATATACAAAGCTTGCCAATTTTCACAGACCAGAATTTAAAAAAATACTTTACATCAAAAACATATCATATCAAAAACAATGTAATCTTCATTTTAAGATACAGAAGTTCCCCACATTGCTTTCTGATACAAATAGAAGAATCCAAATTTGGATGTCACACTTCTGAAAGACCGTTTAGTGCAAAACATGTGCTTGCTGTTCTCACTGAAAAAAATCAAAAAACAGTTCTTTGAATAATAAAAACAGGTAAACTTTGTCAGAACTGGAGGTACTGAAAATTCAACTTTGTGGCTGATAAGCCTAAGTGTTCTCAAAATTATCTATTTTTCACTTATTAGAAAAATCCAACAGCCAAAAATTCTTGTTTTCAAAGAAGGAAATATGAAATTTCTGTTTTAATTGTGTAAAATATATAAAGCCTAAAATTGACCATCTTAACCATTTTTAAGTGTATAGTTCAGTGGCATTAAGTACATTCACATTGTTGTGCAACCGTCACCACCATCCATCTTCAGAATTTTTCATCTTTCCAAACTGAAACTCTGTATCCATTAAACAATAAGTCCCCATTCCTCTTCCTTCATCCCCTGGCAACCACCATTTTACCTTCTGTCTCTATGAATTTTACTATTTTAGGTGCTTCATATAAGTGAAATTTTACACTTGTCCTTTTGTGTCTGACTTACTACACTTTGGACGTCTTCAAGGTTCATCCATGTTGTAGCATGTGTCAGAATTTCCTTCCTTTTTAAGGCTGAATAGTATTCCATTGTATGTATAGGTCACATTTTGTTTATTAATTCATCATTCCATGGATATTTGGGTTGTTTCTACCTTTTGGTTGTTGTGAATAATGCAGCTATGGGCACTGGTGTATAAATATCTGTTTGAGTACCTGCTTTCATTTTTTTTGGCTATATACACAGAAGTAGAATTGCTGGATCATATGGTAATTTTATGTTTAATTTTTTGAGGAACCACCATATTGCTTCCAAAGTACGAAATCTCCTTTTAAATAAGATTTATTTTTTTCACAGTCTGGATTTCTAGCATACTGCCACTGGAGGCCACTGTGGGTGACCGAAGCACGTTTAAAAGATATGCCAATTAATAACACATTCTGAAGAGCAGAACAAAGATACTTCAGGGTTGAGTCCTAGTATTCGTTCATATCACTGTTCATTAATTTATCATGATACCAATTATTAATTTAATCTCATCATTTGCATTTTATAATGTTTTGCAGTTTTCAAAGACTTCTGCATATATTTACAACTTAACAATTGTTCTATAGTATAAGGAGGACAGGTAATTTATAGTTCATGGAACCCAATAAGGCCATGAATGAGTTGCCCCAACAAGGTAGCAAGGCCAGTCTACAACCCAGACTTAAAACACTCAGTCTATCTATCCAATGTGATGTTATATTTTAGTTTTATACTTAATATTATGTTATATTGATATTATATTATAGATTATATTTAACTTAATATTAAATATTTTACTCCAAATTTTTATCGACCAACTCAAGAAATGGCTCTCATTTTCCCCCTACGTTTCTTGGCACATTGAACAATACAATGAACTCTATTAATGTTTATGGAAATGAACTAGAAGAGTCAAGTCCCATTTGGATATGGGCTCCAAATGGGGTTATTAGTTTCTGCCTAAAATTATATCAGAATTATATGCTACTGATGCTACCAACAAATAGAAATCTACCAAATTGTAACTACCCTGCGCTATGTGAATAGAAGTAG
The DNA here is from genome assembly GCF_009873245.2 of Balaenoptera musculus. Lineage (NCBI taxonomy): Eukaryota > Metazoa > Chordata > Mammalia > Artiodactyla > Balaenopteridae > Balaenoptera > Balaenoptera musculus. Next base: position 21,598,604 of record NC_045796.1, read on the forward strand.
ATATTTTTACACATGGCCACTTGTCTTCTTTAAAGTTTTCACATTTGTATTCCAAACAGAAGCCTCTTCATAAAATGACAGGATTTTCTCACATTCGTTGACTAAACATAACTGAGGGAAAAGTTCTAAGTAAAGCAAGCGACTAAGAGCCAGAAATTCTAATTCACATAGCCACTTAAAAAGGGAAGAAAGTATTTGGAAGGAAATTTGAGAGACTACTTATTCCAAGCTCATTAACTCAAGAGCAAACACAAACCGCCCCTGTGAGATGAACTGTAATTTAAAATTTTAATTTTGAAGAATGTACAGAGAAGAAAATCTCTATGCCCTCTTCTAGGAAAGCATTAGAGTTACCCTGACTGACAGGAAAATCTATTATAAATACCTCGGCATCTAATGATGTTCTCAGCTCGCTCCCTCTCATCACTGTCCCAGTGGAAATGGAGAACAGATGCTCACCTCTTTTGTCCGACAATCCTGCAAGTACTTGGGCTGAAGACAGATATCAAGCCCCCAGCATGCAGCATGGAGTTTAGCACAATATGGTGCCCTTCCTAAAATGGTTGTGCAAGTGGGCTGGACAGAATCAGGTCACCTTTGGAAATGGGCTTTCTCAGTGCTTAAGACTATCTGAGGAATTATTTTATATGTTACACCTTGTTCTTTAGTATATTGAATAGTGAATCCATATACTTGATCTCCTTCCCTAAATTCAGACTTTATCTTAAACACTTATACTTCCTGGGCATGTTAGACATTATTTTGGTAAAAACCAGTCTTAACTGTAATGTTTTGTCCACTTTTGTATCTTTGGTGCTTAGTACGCTGCCTGGCACATAGAAGGCAAGCAAAAAATACATGGTGGAATGCTGAATGACTGTTCAGTTCTGAAGGCTGGAATTGATGCCAAGGTTGGCAAACACTCATAATGAAGTGAAGACATCTGCTCTGCGCTGGAAGTATTCAGGACACCATAAGCATTCATTTCAGTATCTTCTTTTCCCGAATCATTTATTAAAATGTCAAATAAAATAATTTGTACTTTAACATTTATTTACCTTTCCTTGGCTTTCCTTTGAATGATGGTGCTCAAAATGAGAGAAACAGACACAAAAGAAATTGCAAAAGAAGTAGAAGCAGGTGTTTTGGAAACTTATGAAATTCCTTAGAACGCTGAGTGTGATGTGCAGCTCTGGGCTTGCATCCTGACTCTGCCACTTACTACCTGGGTGATCTTGGGCAAACTATGTTATCTCTCTCAGCATCAGTTTTCTCATCTATTCAACAGAGATATTTCAGGGGAGACTTATGTGAATCAAATAACTGATACTTCCTGACATTAAATAAGTGTTTAATAAATGGAGGTTAATATCACTAGCAATTGAATAATTAAAAGTGATATTTTAGTCTCTTGATCCAAATCAATTTAATTAATGTACTAATTTTTTAAAGTATAACAGGACAAGGATTTTTTTGAAAGAGGAAATATTAAATTAAATAATGTAAAGAGCGAATTTGGGTTTTATTCTTAGAAACAGAAGAGGCTGGATTTAAGAGCTCCAAGCCTCCCCTAGACAGAATGGGTAGTGACATCTACTGCACTCTGACAGTCATCTTCTCACACCTATGGGACAGCAGAGCTAACATGTCTTATTTATCTTTATGTAGAAAATTTATAGGACTTTGTGAGTGTTAGATCTGGAGGACAAAGGAGAATGAGGACCCTAGGATGAATTCCAGGTTTCTGGCTTGGGCAAGTGGATGATGGCACACCTATAGCATACCAGATTCTGTACTGGTTGGTGGGGATATAGAGGTAAATAAGACATGGTGGGTAGTTCTGTCCCATAGGTAGGAAAAAACTGCTGTTAGAGTACATGCAATAACCAATTCTGTCTGGATGAATATTGAAAGGCTTCACAGAGGAGATAACACTTGAGCTGGGTAGGGAACTGAAGAAGCAAGAAAGGTAGCTGCTCTAAGGTTGGAGGAAAAGGAGTTGGAAAAGAGTTCCTTCCTGATGCTCTTTATTTTCTTGGAGATGGAGGAGGCTAAATAACTTATTGAAATGGAGGTGGGCAGGAATGGGTGAGCAATCTGAACATAAGTGGTAAAGATGTAAATAAAGTAACCACTATAAGGGAAGAGGAGGGAATTGTCTAGGAAAAAGAAAAAGGACTGCTAAGCAGTGATGAGGTAGACTCTAAATGTCCTTGAAAGCACAGATCTGAAGTGTATCAGTCAGTAAGGCCAATGTAATCGTCTCCAGCAGCCCGTGGCATTCCTGGGGCAGGGCTATGAAAAATCAAGACACACGCACCCCACTGTTCATTGCAGCACTATTTACAATAGCCAAGGCATGGTATCAGCCTAAATGTCCATTGACAGATGAATGGATAAAGAAGATGTGGTACATATATACAATGGAATATTACTCAGCCATAAAAAAGAATGAAATAATGCCATTTGCAGCAACATGGATGGATCTAGAGACTATCATACTAAGTGAAGTAAGTCAGAGAAAGACAAATATCATATGATATCATTTATATGTGAAATCTAAAAAAAATGATACAAATGAACTTATTTACAAAACAGAAATTGACTCACAGACATAGAAAACAAACTTATGGTTACCAAAGGAGAAAGAGGGGGTAGGGAGGAATAAATTAGGAGTTTGGGATTAAAAGATACACACTATCATATATAAAATAAACAACAAGGACCTACTATATAGCACAGGGAACTATATTCACTATCTCATAATAACTTATAATGGAAATGAATCTGAAAAAGAATATGTATACACACACACATATACATGAATCACTTCATTGTACACCTGAAACTAACACAACATTAGAAATCAACTATATTTCAATTAAAAAAACCAAATCAATGGTTGGATTACAGGTGTGCTTACCTAACATTACCTGACAGGTGTGCTTACCTAACTAGATTACATTATAAAAGAAACTAAAGTAGGCTCCTTCATTGCCAGCAGAGGGATTTAGTGATCTTTACTACCCAGCTTCATAGGAATACAGATAGAATATGGGGCTTTTGTGCCGACTCACCATTTTGCATTTTCTCTGCTAACACTTGAGCCAGTGCCTGAGTGGCCAGTGGTGCTGTCTGTCGCCTCTTCAGTCCAGAGAAGCTGACTTGGGTCTAAGGCAGGGACGGGCAGTTCGGCTCCGTTGCTGACCAGGACGACAGGAGTGTCTGAGGCAACAATGCTCTGCTCCTCCAGAGGGGGAGGAGGGGTGGGGGGAGGAGGTGCTGGAGCCACAGCGGGCGGAGGGACTGCGGACTTGGGTTTGCCTGCGGTCTGCTCCTCGGTGCCGGGGGCAGTCTGCTCGGGTTTGAGACTCGCCACCCTGGTCTCCGAAGGCTCTCCTTTAAGGTCAGATATGCCAGAAGTGGTTGCATCTGAGGACGGTCGAGACGTTGTCTGCTTGCCAGTTTTTTTCTTGCCCTTTGTGATTCCTACCATCCCTGTTTTGCTAGAAACTGTCTCCTTTGAAGCTTTAGGACGAGATGAGGTGGAGGAAGTAGATGGTGAAGCTGTTGCTTTGGAGCCAGTTGTTTTTCTTGAATGAGAGGAACCAGCTAAAGTAGAGAGATTTTGCATTAAGCGTCAAAGAAGAGAACACTTTTTAAATAAACTAACCCAGTTGCAATCATCAATGACCATGTTCCCTTTAAACTTTACAAATCTGTCTGAATAAATGCATAAAGGGAAACAGGCTAATGATAATAATGGTCTTGTTTTCTGCCCCCTCCTTGCCTCCAACCGAGGAGCAGTGATGCTTGAGGCCAAACCCTGAGGGACAAGCGTCCTCTGTCCACTCCCCCCTCCAGTCTTTAGCTGAGCCAGCCGAAGGGAAATCCTCACCTCCTTGCCCTGTGGGTCACCTGAAAAAGTCCCTGTATGCTCCAAAGAAGGGACATTACAGCGTGTAGAGGGCAGACACCAGCAGCTGTCTGGGTATAGTACAAGGTTACTCCCATCACAAACTGTACATGTTCTATGATGCCTTTCTGGGAATGGAGTGGCCCACATTCAGAAGATGCTGGAGTATACACCACCAGCTCCTTTCTGGCCGAAAGCAAATTTACTCATCTTAACTGCTGAAAGAGCAAACTCCAAACTAGCTCTCCCCAATGGCTGTAGAGAAGCTTGCCACCCTGCCCCATCTACCCAACTGCAGTGATAACGGGGCAGAGGGAAAACCCATGGTCACATATGAAGGACAAGTCTCCTTCAAAACATCAAGAGGCAGAAAAACGTCTTTTTTTTTTTTTTTTTTTTTTACAAAAAATGTGTAAATGGGTAGTGTTTGAATAATCTGAAGGGAAAGAGTATCATTTTCAGAGCTTCTAAAACTGCTTATGTTCCTAGAGGGCCTTCATCAGAGGATGGCCATGGCCATGGCCTGCTTCTGGACAGGACTGCCTTCAACCAAACCATTTTCAGGAAAAAAAAAAAAAAGTTAACTCTCCTTTTCTTTTTGTCATCACAGGAAATACATTTAAACTCCTATGACCTTCATGATCTATACATTTCTCCTAATTGCTTTTTCTGTTACAATGTTGTATATTCCCTCTTTTTCCTGAGGGGTCAAACTATCTTCCACAGAAGAATTAGAAAAATCTTGTTAGTACTGTGGAGCCAATCCACACTGCATACAGATGTTATTTATTGTAATTTACCTCTGGTTATAACTTTATTGAAGTCAGTTGGGAGGGTCAGGAGAGGAAGAACAGATAAAGGAATAGACAGTGAGGTGTACGACTTCACTAACTCTGATCTACTGAAAAAAGGCAGTCTCACTTGGTGACAAAGATGCAGGCTTCAAACAAGTCTCTATGGCTTGGGGGCTTTATTATTTTAGATATCCGTAATTATGAGAATTCCCCTCCCCCATATCAGGGCCTGTCAATGTTTCTTTGAAATAAACAATCTTTATTTGCTTATTGGACAAACGTATTAAGCATACTCCTACAATCTAAGTCCATTCCAAATTTACCTTTCACAACCAAGATGCTAAGGACTTGCTGTCTAAACATGTTCAGTTATTTCTTGGGGAAACTGAACAGAATCTTTTCCACACATCAATTCTAATAATTTTTTCTTGTAGAAAAGTCTTTTTGTTTTTCTAACAGCAAAGTTAACTTCAGCCTTGCTTAAGGAAAAAGACAATTTTTTAGGCCTAGAGTGCAAATTCAAGCCATGTTACTATATTTCTCTTTTAAGTGTCGTCTAAAATGAGGATTTTGCTGAAATGTTCCTTAAGTTACCTTGAATTATAGCCATGGCTAAAAAAGAAATGCCACCTCTCCTCAGTTAAATACTTTTGTTGTTAACACAGGGTGTAACGAGAAAGAAAAAAAATATGAGATGTTACTTCACTAGCGAAGCAGGCGAATGTGCCAACCTGCTGTCTGGTGATCTGGAGGTCTACACTAACTTAGTAACAGAGGAAGAATCTGAACCAATAAATTTTTTTAAGAGATTAAATGTCTGACTGAAAATTCAGGAGTGACATTTGAAGTAACTTTTCCAGAAGGTCAACTTTATTCAAATAAAACAAAGTTACCATGTAGAAAGTTCTAAATGGTTACAAATGGAATATGAGTGGGATTCTGAAGGAGTCACTATTTGATAAAAAAAGATCCTTGCACGCTGGGCTTGTTGGTGGACTTCAAGGCAACTCCTGTTTCTCTGTGATAACCTGAGAACAGCTACCTTCTTCACACTAAGCGCCAGCTGGGCCTCTTTTAATACAATGGATAACACGACTGTACTTTCCTCTAAGGAACATCATAAGTCTATAAAAAATCTTCAAGTAAAATATCTGGAAATAACTCCAAATCCCTCATGAAAGCTGTCACCTGCCCTGGTGTTAATCACCAGCTTTCTTCTGAGAGAAGTAAGAGAGAGGACAAGCCGAGTCAACCGTGACCTGCTGCCACATGGGGCGTGAGGAAGTGGGTCTTCACTCCCAAGGACAGGGTGAGAGTTTGGGGCTTTACTTCAGGAAGTAAGTCGGCACCTGCCTCACTTCAAGCACTGCTCCTGAGGTGTGCTAGGTAGTCTGGGAAACACACACAGACACCAACGAGAACAGACACTGATGTGTGATGGAAGCTGGTCCCTGAGAAAATGGCCTGTAGGCACTGTTGGCAAAGCATTCTGAGATTTTCATTTTAGAGCTTATTAGAAGAGACCCAGACACACAAGGTCAAAGGTGGTAGACAGGAACACCAGGACAGAGACATCTATTTGCATTCTGAGTTCTGTCATACTGTCACCTAAGCCACACTCTGAATCTGAGCATTATGGGTATAAATTATAAGGGGGAAAGATTAATACCAAGGCATATCCTGGTAGCTGGTTTTGAGAAAGTCGCTGCTGATTTTAAGGAAAATAAGGTTTGCTATAACACAGGAGAATTTGTATGCATGTGTTAATGGGAAAAAGATGCTCAGCATGTGTATTTGGAATAATATCCTTTTAAAGGTTGGATGACAGGAGAGGCTTCTTTATTCCACTTCACTAGAATGGGGGCTCCACTTTGCATTAAGCATATCTGATGTGAAAGGAAAGCTGGACACACATGACATGAAGTGATGTAATCACCCAAATATCCCCCGGTGATTTGCAGTCACAGCTTGTAATCGCTCCACTAGATGCTTTCCCTTGTAACACATTGAAGTCTATGAGGTTGGGAAGGGGGCACTGAGCATGTAACTTCCAACTCTGCTGAGCAGTTGTGACTCCAGTAGAGAGTGGTGGCATGGAGCACTGAGTGATATGAACCCTTTGTCATTTGTCAGTAGAGAGATGACTATAAGGTTTAAGACATTAAGATCCAGCAAATATGTCAAAGATGTAAGCATCATGTTTTTATGTGCAAACTTAAGATATTTTGAAAGAAAACCCAAGCCAAAGAGCCACCCATAAACTCAAATAGGCAGGCCAGCTGATGTCTAAATAACGTCAGATCACATCATCGCTATTCATCAGGCAGACTACTCCCTGTATCCTTCTACTGGGTTTTGTGCAGATAGTGGATATGCAGGATGAAAGACGTCTATTCACCCTAAACCTAACGAGGTGAATGGATCAAGTGGTTGACTTTTCTTTGGTAGAGACAGCAACAAAGGAATCTCCTGGGCATTCTCTGTGTCAAAGCTGAATCCACTGGTGTTACAACCTAAGACAGCAGACACCAAAAAGGCCATCATTCCTAGAAGAAGAAATCAGCCCCACCCCAGAGCCAAGCACCCTAGACTCAACCCCACAGAGGGCATACTCACCAGCCTCTCGGGTTGCATTTCGGCTTGTTGGCTTGGGTGGAGGGACGGGGGCCTGCTTACCAGGAGCCTTGGTAATTTTTTTAATAGGAGGCACTTCGTCACCCTTGGGGCTGGCCCCAGCAGCGGCCCCTTTTGGAGGCACAGGTGTTTTTTTGGGCTTAGGTTTGGGTTTAGGCTTAGGAAGAGCTGGAGGAGGCGGAGCAGGAGCTGCCGGTGTTTCAGAGTGGTTTTCAGTGTTCTCTACAAATGAGAAAGTGAACAGAAGCAGACTGATACGGACACACACCATACACACCATATAAACAGGAGGAGCAAGACACGGTGCAACAGTGATACAAACATGCAGCTGCTTGGCCCCTGGGAACCAGTGGGGTTCTGCACCAGAGAGAGTGAAGCTTGGGGTAAAGAAGATCAAAGGCTAAAAGCCAAACTAGGGTGTGCTCTCCAGGTCCAAAAATCACTCCTGTGATAAAATAAGACTGCACAAGTGACTGTGATGAAGTTAAGTTCAGGGTGAGCGTAAATGTCCACCACCAGGGGCTGACACCAACCTTGAACCGGTGGTTGCTGGACGATGATGTGGGCGTGAGTGCTAAGTTTTTAACCAAACGGAAGGACTCCAAGAGCGGCAGATCAGCGCGTTACACACACCGCCACAGGGTGAGGCTGACAGCACAGCAATGGCTGGACTCAGAGTTACCCTTCACTGAGGGACTTTCTCAGGAGAACTCAAGCCCCATCAACCTGAACGGGATCTGTGCTCCGTCTCTGTCTCATAGTGGTCAAAAATCAATAATTTTCTAAGCTAAGGGAGACTCTCTAGAATCTGGTACAGGAAGCACAATGCACTGAAGAATAAACTATTTTCTATTATTAAAATTTTCTCAAGTTCTCCCAGGGCACTAGGGCAGCTTCCTGTTTTACAATAACTTCCTCTGGCCTTTTCAAACCGTGTCACAACTGTAGGTACTGGAGGGTGCAGAAACCAAAAAAAATATCAAATTTGTTTTGTAGTGTACACGCAAGTAATGAGTTTAAAAAGATAAACGTTAAAATTCATTTAAAAAAATCATACCTAAGAACAGAAGCCTCACACAAGATTTTGCATAACTAGAGTAGTATTAGTTTCTCATTTTAAAAAGTGGGGATGCTGAACGTTCATCCACGTAGTCACATCCTTATCTTTTCTAATTGTGACTAGTTAAAATTAAAATACACTTTGGGTCCGAAGAGCTAAGCAGCATTTCAAAATGGAACACAACAAAAAGCGTAAGACAGCGTTAAGACAAGACTGAGCCTTTACTGAATATGTTCTTCTATTATCCAATGACCAAGAAAGGATTTTAATATTGGAATGCATCACATTTTACTATTTCTTTTGTTTCATTTCTCATCCCAGTGAGTGTGAAGTGAGGACTCCTCCTCTTTTTTTTTACATCTCCATCATTCTACATGTATAACTACCATAAAAATGATTGAAATTTCAGTATGTAATGAATAAAACTTTTCTTTTACCTTCCCTCAGTCATGCAATCCACCCCAGTCACTGCAGCCCAAACGGACTCCTGAACTTGACTGTACTCATTATCTGAGCTACTTAGTCAACATTTATCAGAGGCTACTTGGTATGTTTGCCTTTCTGTTTATATATCTTGTCTCTTCAACTAAGCTGCTTAGCATCTATAATACAGGAGTGGCGCTCCTAACCCACCAGGTCTGAACCACAAGGCCACTATACCGCAAGAGTCAGAGTTGAGAACAATACAAGTTGACAGTCACTGAGAACATTTTATTTTAATGTAAAACATACAAATGTACATTTGCTAGTCTTTCAACTTAGGTTAGAGGCCTGTTCTTTAAGTACATCTTTGTACCTTTAGCCCCTGGCATAATGGAGATCCACCAATAACACCATCCGTGGTGAGAGCCAGTCACAGGGATCTGCACCATTTGGTATCTTAATTCTCTCTCCTGCTACGAAGCCTCACATCTCTTATCCTCTGCCTTCATGGCATATTACTGAGGGATCTTTTTTCTGTCTGCCTAAGGTTTTTAAATTCCAAAGAGTCCAGCTTCTGAGTTTGGGAAGGAGATGGTTCACTCTATGACAGCTGGAAATGACAATTCCTACTGGGTTGAGAATGTACACACTACACGCAAACTTCCAGCTACTCTTGGAGAAGCATGGTCCACTCCTCCCTCCTCTGTAAATTCTATCAATTATCTGTGTGTGTTTGCCATATGGCCATTGTTTATATTTACTCTGCAGTGATTCCTAACGGGTGTATGTGTGTGTGTATGTGTGTATGCGTGCACGAGCACACGCACGCAAACAGTATACTTTTCTGGCTAAATTATAAACTGCTTTTGTCTGAAATTTTATATTCCATCAAGCACGATGCTCTAAACATTATGTCTATTCAGTGAATGTGACTGATCAGCTGGTAGTTATTAACACACACACACACACAAACACACACATCCGTGGGAAGTGAACTCTTGTATCTGGGAGATAATGAATAACGTCAAGAGGTATTTTTTACTCTTAGCATACGATCTGAAGAAAAGACATAAACTGATAGTGTAGAGGAGTATTACCTTTTCAAGAGGAGGTTAAGAAAGGGCTGCCTATGCACTCTGGCTTGATGAGGATACTACATCTCATAACAATGGTCTGGAGGTGAGCTAATGACTACATTTCCAAATGTGCCTCCTTCCACCACATGGAGAGTCGAGTCCAACAACACTTAGAGCAAATCTGAGAACTGCAGGCGGCCTTCACTTTGCCTAGAATGCACTTGCCCCCATTCCTCTCCTTCGTCTGACTGCATCCTTCTCATCTCCTCCAGGTCTCGGTTTGGAAATATCTTCCTCTAAGACCCAATGTTGGTCCCACTTGCAAGCTCCCTGGTTTGCTGTCCTCGGGCCTCCCAGAGCACTTTGTGTCTTGTATTACAATTGCCTGTGTACATGCTGGTCTCCACATAGGTCACGATCTGCTTGAAGGCAAAGGCCGTTTCTTATGCACAGTGTGCTCTTTCCCCGGCCCCCATGGCTGACCTTCATGCTCACGTGGGGAACAAATGCAGGTAAGATACTTGTTACTTCATGGAAAGCCCTCTACAATGACTCAACAGAAATAATATCAGATACTTTTCAGATTTCTCATATTTAATACCAAGCTATATTTAACAGATTGCAGATCAGTTTTTCTGCTACTTATATATTTATTGATAAGGAATAATGGGAGACTAAGAGGCCCGAAGGCCTTCGGGAAAAAGTTTCCAGTGTTAGGCAGGAGAGGCCCAAGACCACCACCCTAACTCAGAATCAGGTGCCCTCAGGAGCCCCAGGAACACCACGTGTCCTAGGTATAGAACCTGCCCCCAGAGTAGTGGGAAGGCCACTTGACATTTGTTTTGTTTGCTTTGACGCTGATGTTTCAAATATTAAAGTACTGACATGCTGTCTCAAAAAGAGATACAAGCATCTAGGATGGTTATGTGATGTGGTTTTGCAAATATAACCAGTTAATATATGAAATGAAGTTCTTGGGTAAGTTGACTTAATGCAAAAGGAAGGGGCACACTGCACCCCAAAATAAAGGGTAAACTGAGAACATGGGAGAGTAGATTTGCACGGTAGTAAGTTCGAATAAGAAGTGAGATCAAAAGAGGAGCAGAGGTAAGAGTAACTCTTAAGCTGTTTTTTCAGTATTAAATGGTGTCTTTCCAGAGCAATGAATGGTTTGTTTATAAGATATTTTCTGTGTACCATGATACTCCATGATGTTAGTCAGGAGTGACATTCTTTTTACTGTCAGGAAGTGGTTTCCATACCAAATGCTTCCCCTCACTCAGGGTGGCTCCAGCGGGGGCACTGTCTACACAGTGAGAGGGAGGCTCCTCTGTCTTATTAGTGCTGGGGCACCATGTCCAGCCTTTCCATCTCCTTATGTACAGACCAGCCAAGCAAGATGCTATCTCGGACCTTATTTGACCAAAGAGAACTGAATGTACTAATCCGAAGGAAAAAATAAGAAAACAAAAACATCTCTCAAATATCCATGAACCTATGAAGTCTGCCATTTTTTTGGAACATCAGGCCTGCTGGTTTAATTAACATAAAACTGTCAGCAACTTTTTATTAGGCTGATAAGGGAAATACGGCCTTTGAAGTCTGTCCAGTGCACTGACTGACATTCCGCACGGACCAGGCAAGCACCAGAGATGGCACTGTTACATAAAGAAGGATGTGGTTTTGAATGTGAAAAGGCTGTACCAGGGACAAAGCACAGATGGATTTGAAATTTAACAGTGTGGTGAGACAGGACAGTTGGACTAAAAAATAAAAAAGTAAAAAAAGAAATCACTGCATTTCAACTGAAACCTCTTAAACTCTATTCAGTTCTGTTTTCTCTTATGTTCCAGGAATATTATCATTAAAAATTTTAGTTAATTTCTCATAATCAGTTCTGAGAAATCAACTAACATGATCTTAAGCATAACCAGAGCCCTTCAATGGAAACACTAAGTAAAGCCCCATGAGTACCATACTTAATATGGAATAAAGCAAAATAATAAATTTCCAACAGATTATTAATAGAGGCTTCTAAAATTTTCAAAGGCTAATTTATATTCAAATAATAAGAGGTTATGGACTTCCTGAGAAGACGATTTTAAGTTGTGTCTGTCAAATGTTCTTTTGTTCCCTTTGCCTTTGGAGGATTTGGATCAAGAACAGAGGAAGAGAAGTTTCCTTCCAGCAATTTCTAAGAGTTCTCAAAATGCCTAGAGAGCCCAAACTAGGTTTGACAAATTTATGCCATCCAACTCAGAGGCAGGCATTATGGAAAAACAGCCTGTTTTCTGAGGATTCATTTCCATGCAGCAGGAAATCATCTAGAATCTCCCAACAAAGCATTACCTTACGGGGGTTTCAGTTCAGGTTTGCATAAGTAAGAGGCTTGGGGGTTCCTGCAACCGTGATAGGAATGGTATGGCGATGTAGTCAATCAGTGACCAGGAACTTGTGAATGTCCTGGGGGGTCCTTGATAGACAAATACTTTGCAGTTTCTGCAATCTACCATAGTATTTCACTTTGGAAACCGAAGTCTCTGAAGAAGCCTTCAGGGAATGGCATAATTGCCTCTGGCATATTTTGAAATTTCCAATTGCACAGACAAATAAATCATGGAGCGGAGGTTATGGCCATTCCAGCAACCAGAATCCCCGGCATTACTGGGAACTATTCCTGGGTCTCCCAGAAATGTCTGAACCTGGACCAGAACTTACAGTGTTGGGTGTGCGGATGCCACCACCCAAGCTCCCACTTCTAAAGAGATAATGCTGGGCTAAGCGAGCCATCAATAGTTATGCTATTCCTCCAAGCTGAGCTGCTATAATTTGAAAGTAACCAGCAGAGAAAGATGTTCAGACTGCTGGCTTTTTTTTAAAGATACTGAGGGGCTTCCCTGGTGGCGCAGTGGTTAAGAATCCACCTGCCAATGCAGGGGACACGGGTTCGAGCCCTGGTCCGGGAAGATCCCACACGCCACAGAGCAACTAAGCCCGTGTGCCACAACTACTGAGCCTGCGCTCTAGAGCCCGCGAGCCACAACTACTGAGCCACGTGCCACAACTACTGAAGCCTGCACGCCTAGAGCCCAAGCTCCGCAACAAGAGAAGCCACTGCAGTGAGAAGCCCGCGCACCACAACCAAGAGTAGCCCCCGCTCGCTGCAACTAGAGAAAGCCCGCATGCAGCAACGAAGACCCAATGCAGCCAAAAATAAATAAATAAAATAAATAAATTTTTTAAAAAAAGATACTGAGAAAAAGCTCCTGAGGAAAGGATAACATTCCCAGACATCTCTAATGATAGAAGAGGCCACCCCTTCCGATTCTTACTATTAATTAGCCCCCTTTAATAAAACATTAAATGATGTGCTTATAAAATGGATGTAGCTACCTGAGGAAACCATCCAATTTCTCTTTGCTAGTTATCGTTTCTCTCCTCTTTGTATTTGCAGAACTCCTCTCTACTGGTCTTAGGGTCACTATTTGGAGCCTAAGACCTGCTTCTCAACTTTGAGCTGTAAAAGAATATGGGGTTTCTCTTGATTTTACCTTTCTTATCTTCTGCCTTTTCCTCCAGAGGTGGTGCTTTTTCAGCTACAGAGCCATTACCTTCTTCAGATTTTACTACATTTTCCTCTCGGGTAGATTCCTCTCCGATGGGTATCATGTGCCCGTTTGAATTTTCAAAGTTAACTGTTACATCTCCATCTAAAAATGGGGAGAGAAACACCTAGATGTCTAACTTGATGGCTTTCTTAAAACCAAGTTTTCCAGTTACTAGGACTGTAGGGTTCAGGTTTATGTTTCAGACCTGGGAACCAAATACATCCTGGACTATTTTCACCATGTTTTACTGAATAATTCATTCAAATGAAAGAGCTAGAAAATTCTTAGTCTTGGGGGAAAGCAGCTATGGAGGGAGTATCCAGGAGCCATCTCAAGACAGTTAGGAACGATTAACCTAATTATAAAATATCCCTAGGCAGGAGAGTCCCTCTCTTCTTGGGCTTAGTTTTGGTTGAAGTCAATACTTAGGAGTCTCTTTGTCATTCAGAAACTGACCTGTGAAAAAAGGAATCTGAAAAATGGAATAAACATTTTTAACAAGCACCAAAAACACAAGGTGAATGCAAATACACAAATAACATGAAATGCAACTACACATACAAACGATTAGTGGGAGAATATGAACATTTCCAAGCACCACTGTCTCCAGAATATTACATCCATGACATGTTAACTTTACACAGTAATATAACTGCTACTCTATTCAGGGAAAGATGGTAGTAAGGCTAACTGTATTTTCATTTTCCTATTTATGGAAATATTAAAAGGTACTCAGGGAATTGTCATATATAGCTGACCAGGAAGTCTTTAAGTTGAGCTAATAATAATTTGAAAACATTAGGAAAAAAATGTAAAAAAAAGCAATTACAGGGGAATTTTTAAAAAATCACAACTGAAATTAAAATTTATGTTATCTAAATCACAAATAACTAATTTTAACACCCCTGAATGTTTATAAATTCCTAGGAGTTTCTAAAGTGAGAGAGATTTTGCCAAAACTCTTAATTCAGTAATGCTTGAAATTTTAACTGTAGTTCATATCAGGAAAATTTTTAAGAAGCTGTGCTACCACTGTAAAAGCAAAATTAATGATTTGAAGTTTTTACTCAGCAAACTTGAAGAAATGCATGATTAGAGCTGATTTTATGCAATTTTTGATTAATCTTATTTTGGCAATCATTCTAAAACAGAGACCATCTCCCAAGTTTTCATTAAATATGATTGAATTGCTTTGGCTCAACAATAAAATCCATTGGCCTTATTGACAAAAACAAGCATGGCATTTTAATAAGTAAAATACATGTCACAGAATTATGTCATACTTAAAATGAACAATTGTTCCTTAGTCATGTAACTTCCAAGTACCTATAATCCGATTCCTGTATAAAACTAAAATAGACAATAATTGAAGGCAATGCCATTGCAAGTAGTTCTCAACTATTTCAATAAAATTAAGGTAATGATTTTTTAAAGACTATACAACAAACCAAAAAGAAAACAAAAGATTCTTAGTTCTTATTACTGGACCCCAAGAAATTTGCTAGTAAAAAAAAGAGGGAGGGGAGACACAATATAATGTCCAGGTACTGGATTCAGAAAAACAAAAAATAATATAAGAACGGAAAATTCCAGACAAAATAGAAAACGACTTCTTTATATAAAAATCCTCAATTTTTAGGTAACCCAAATATAAATTTACCTTTGTTTTCTATGACTTTAGTTGGTAATGAAAACATGTTGAAATCATGTTAATGACAATTTAATTGTTTTAACCATTATTACATTAAAAATTCTTTAGTAGACTAAATAACTAATTTTTAAAATTCAGAACAAAAAACCTAGAGAGAAAATTAAATAATTGTGGGCACAAGAAGAAATTGGATTATCACATGATAGAAAGAAATAATCAACAATGTAGAAAGATACTTACTCTGAGATATAAAGCTAAAGTATAGGAAATAATAGAAAAAGGAGTCATGTTTGTAATAAATATGGAATTCAAGAATAAAACAGAGGAGAACTGAAGTTATTATTAATTAATTTGTGTGTGTATTGAAAAGGTTTTCTAGTTTTGCGTATTATTTTATCAGTAGAATTAAAATAAGTTAAGTCCTTGATATAGTTTATATATGTAAGTAAAATACAAGCTCAGCAAAGGAAGGCAAGACAAGATGTTGAGCCAGGCTGCAGGTTACAGTAAGATGTGCCCACTCCAAGTCTTACAGGAGCATTTGTATGCAAAGGAAGGAGAAAACTCAGACAAGAGTTGTAAGCTTAAAGTAAACCAAGAGATAAAGCACACAGAAATAAGTGGTTAAATAAGAAGCATGAGAGTATTTGAGGGATTTCCCTCTTTCTGGTAAACTGGTACATTGGGGATACAGTTAACACAGGAACAGAGACAAGAAGAAAATCATGTAAGAACAGAAGTTGAGTGACTCATTAGAAGGTTAAAGAGGACACCATGGGGGAAAAAGAAAGGAGGCTGTTATGCAGGCAGAAACATCTACATGCCTTCATGTTAAAGCTAAGGGAAAAGATGGAAGGTAAGAACCAGAAGATGACTAAACTTGGACCAGACCATGGACTTCTCAGGAGAGAAGGCCAATCACTGAATTTTTAGATTGAAGTTAGATCTTGGCGTAAAAAAGGTCATCTAAAAGGAATAATAATAGCTGGGAGTGAAGGTATGGGGTGGAATGGGATGAGGTCAAATCCAGGGTAGCTGGCAGGATTTTAAAAGTCTATTTGGCTCACTGAATAAAGGGCATAATTGACAAGCACTGTCAAGAGCTAAGACAAGGTCAAGAACATCAAGGCAAAGAATGAACCTTCACTGGCAGAAGAGAGGAGGTGTTCACCAAGCACAGCAGCTTCCAGTCTCTGGCGAGAGCTGGAAACAGACCGAAATTCTCAAGATAATTGTTTTTGGAAAAATGACAGAAAACTATTTTCCCCAGCCCTTGGCTGAAGGTGGGGAAGGGCTCTATTTACAATAAGCCTCACTGGGAATTTCTAAGTATTTGGTAATTTCTGTAGTTCTATATAGGGACCATGCAAAAAGTAGAAAGTAAGACTCAGTAATTGATGACTTCCCAAACATTAAACCTATACTACACTATGTTTAGGTTAAAGACTGTTTTGTTATTTTATGTTTTAAAACTTTTAACGTTTGGTCTGCAAACATTAAATACAAAGATCCAATAGAGTCAGATTTCTGGAAAGTAAGTATATGAAATTGTAATCCATCTTGTAAATAGTTTAACAGATTAGGCAAAATAAAACCAAGCAATGTTAAGCATTTCTTTCAGCTGACCACTGACTGCCACTTGTCTTTAGAAAAAGTAAACACTTTTCTAGCTATAATTTTTAATTGGGTAAAAAAAGAGGCCTTTAGTCTCTAACTTTAATACTCATTAACAGTTTTGATCAGAAATTTTTCCTTATTTTCCTTTCTTTGAAAAGGTTTCCAAATAAAGGATACCAAAACACGGCACTGGCCCACGCTATAAAGGTGATCGCCCAGCATTGAGCTTTTAGTGGACATGTAATTTCTCTGCCGTCTCCAGGGAGATTAGGGAGGAAGCAAACTTTGATACCAGTAGCAAGCCCACCTTCAAGTACAAAAATGTTAAGGATGTACATTTTTTATTTCTAAAAGTCCCAGGAAGGAAATGAATAGCTTCAAGGTAATAGAAAATTGGGGACTACTTTAAGTTCATTCATAAAATGGAGTGAGAAAAGTACAATAAATAAAATACCTAAAATTTTGAGGGCTCAAGAAAAATGGCAGTATTCACTCCAGACGTCCCTATTTTCTCTGCAGGAGTAAAATAGTAAAGCATCTCCTAGCTCCTTCTAGAATATTCAGATGTTGGGAAAAGCGTGGCATTTGGATTTACAAATAGTGCATGCCAAAAGAGGTTAAGCTCTTTGCAAGGAATATATATCAGGAAATGAGAAGAACTATTATTTCAATTCCAAATCAACAGCATTTTATTTGTGCCTATAAAAGCACAATAATAATATTTTACCCCAGTAAATGTTTGGAGGGGTGGGGTGAGGAAAGGCATGAGGTAAGTCAGCAATGTTGCAACAAAAATTTCCTTTAGTTTTATAGTAGTGGGAGCAATGAAAATCATTCAGTATTATTTATTTGGAGAAATAACCATCTTGGTATTTCTTTTGAGGGTCTATCTCAGTTTCTATCTAATCCTTGTCTTTTTGAGCAAGATTCCCCCTTGGGAGGATAGAGGAAAAAAGGGAAGAAGATTAGAGGTAGGGGAAAAAACACTTGGAAATAATAATTGTTAGTGATATGGTGAGAGAGAGCTAGATTCAAAGAAATGAAAAGAGAACAATGCTGGGAAAATTACTTGAGAGAACACATAAAGCAGATTAATTTAATTTGCCCATTAATCCTTATTGACTGTACATTTGAGTGTATTACAGAGTATAAAGGACGAGAGGTCTGTTTACCATCTCTTTTCTCTCTCTTTTCTTTTACTGGTAGACTTAAGAAACCAAAAGGCATGAGCCAAGCTAAAACTTTGCATTTACTTAAACAATTGAGTTTACTTGTATAGACAGATTGAAGCTCAAGAATAGAGAATGAATCATGTAAGCATTTGTATCTTATCTGTATCTCCTGCCACAGAGTAGCTTTGTAAAGCTTTAGGTTTAGGGTGTCATATGGTGAAGGACTCACCAAAAAGGTCATTGAATTTCTTCTCTAGAAAAACCTTAGATTCTCTGCAGCCCACAAAGGCATTGTGAATTAAAGCAAGATTCTCAGAGTGTGGTACTTTATTTCCCAAAGACCATGATCATCTTAAATTTCAAAAGAAAATGAAAGAAAGACCAAAGAAGGAAGGATCAAATTATTTTAAATGTATGATTAATTTCCTCACCTTGATCAGGCAATTCCTTAAGAACTCCCCTTCTTATCAGCTCCTCTCTACTTTGTCTTGTAGAAATCTTCCTTTCTAATACTTTTAAAAAGAATAAGCACAAGTAAGAATCAAGTCATTGCTTAAAATAATTACGAAAAACATTTCAAGTAGAATTGAGCATATTCATTCTGTTGACTTAAGGGCTCAAACCCCAGTTTTTCTGGTTGCCTAGCAAACCACGTGATTGGAATCAACATAATTAGGACAGGGCAAATAACCCCAGCCCAAGACCTGAAGCTCAGCCACTGTGCCTCGTCTTCCAAATAACGGAATGTGGCCAAGAATCCAGACACACTATCCCGTATCAACTATGGAGCACCAAGGCTACTTCTCACTTGGAAATACTCCTTTCTTTAGTAATGATGCATTCTAAAACACAGGCTTCTATGAATGTGCAATGTATGAATGTACTTACATGGAAAACAAACTTTCAGTAGACACTCAGGTAACTCATCTGAACCCCAGACAGAAGGGACTACTTTTCTAGTGTTTTCTTTCTCACATCATCTACTACAAAAGTCCAACATTTCTGTAATTCTTTTCCCTGCCATACCCACAAGTTCTAGAGTGTTCTGGTGTATCCCCTGACAAATCCCAAGTCTTGGGAGGATGGAGTTAATTCATGTTTTCATAGTATGTGAAGGAATGGGAATCTCAACACTGATTCTTTCTTCTTCTGGAAGAAACTAAATTCCTGGTACAACTTCAGAACGAAGTTTAGGAGCTCAGGGTGGGACTTCAGTAGTATTCACCTTTTATGTCTATAATATTAGTTCCTAAAGCCTACATGTCTATATGACCACTAGTTCCATTCCCCACTTTCAAGGGCCAAGAAGGTGGTATGACAGGGTCATACCATCTTCTAATCCTTTGAGCCAACATTCCTCAAAGTGCATTCTGCCAAACTCTATTCCCTCTGGATGTCCTGTTCAAGAAAGCACCTTGACACCTAAAACAGGGCCAGAGAAGGGATCTACCTAGGGTTCTTTGGGGAAAAGGAAAGATACATTGGTGGAGAGTAGGTATGCACAGTAGGACTAGATTCTGACCCCCCCCCCCTAAAATTCCTACCCCTGGCTTCATAATTTGCAAATCCTAAAGTCACCCTGGACAACATAATTTCAAGACCTAAATGAAACCCCATTGCCCCAAGCCACACCCTCACACATACTGAGAACGTGTTTTTTTGGGGGGTGCTCCAGGTGGCCTGAAGCTAGGACACTGGGTGGGGGAGGGAGGGACGTGCCTTGGACCAGCAGCTTTGTATTAAGCGATGACATGAGCCCCAGAATAGCAACACTTAGTCTCTTAAAGAAACTGGATTTTTCCCCCCTTTCTGATAACTAGGAATTATGTATCTTGGTTGCCAGAAAAGTCAGAGAAAAGCTTGATATTTACCATAGATTTCATATAATTCATGGATGAAATCTGTTTCCTCCTTCTTAGTGAGTGACCTGACTTCATTTATATTTTATGTATAGCATATGTGTACTCTTTGTTCTAAGTTTTGTCCAACTTTTTTTTTTTGGTTAGACTCAGAATGTAAACAAACAAGAAAATGAATGAATGAATGAATGAGTGAGTAAATGAATGAAAGGTCAAAAGAATGATACTGAACATCTCATTGGTTCACTTGGAGACACACACAGAAACCCCACGCCCCTTTAGGTCACTCACCCAGCCCCACTCTCCACCACCCCTTGCAGAAGCAAGTGACAACAGCTCACTGAAATGTTGGCGATTTCAACAGACAAAGTTACCTGGGTATGGGGGGCCAGCAGGAGCTGTTCTTTTATGGGAGCTCTTTTATGTAAAAAGAGTACTGTTGATTAAAGGCAGCTTCAACGTGTTCAGGTTTTGTCAAAGAGGAGAGAACCCCGGTCAGCACAGGAAGCCAAACAGCACCACCCACAATGACACTGGGGCACTGCGGAGATTGTGTGAGGGGTTCAGTAGGACCCTGACCACTGCAGTCTCACGAGATTGTAGGACCCATTCACGCCTGACTGGGCCTCCAGGGGGAGCAGGCCTCTGAGACCTCTCACAGCGGGATCTCAGCCCCTACTCCTGGGGGTGGGCCCAGAGACCCCCAGCTGTGCTGCACTAAGCTTGAGGCTGCAGGCGCCACTGGGCACGGGATGAGCCCACGTCCTGGGAAACTGAAGGCACTGCCTATTCAGAACACAGTCACTGTGGCTGTCTGCCCCTGGCTCTTAGGAAACAGAGCTTCTAATTGTCTGCTCCTCCGGTAAAGTGGCCTAAAACACAAAATAGTTGTCACAAGTCTTGGATGCTAGTTCCAGAACTTCCACGGCCAGTTGTGTGATGTTGGGAACTCTTCAAGTTCCAGGGCCCCTGACCCATTATCTGTAAATCAAGGGATGAGATTCAATGGCCGCTAAAGGACAGGTGGTCCAGCTCAAATAGTGGGTGATCCTGGATCATTAATCAAGGCCATTCTGTAATCTCTGCTTTGGGCACCTTTTAAAAGCTTTCATATTTGAACTTAAAAAAAAAAAATTATCAGAGAGCCCGAAAATATCCCCTTGTTTCTGCCGTTCCATTATGGATCCCAGAGGATGCTTTAGTTTAGTATTAAGTTTTCTGTTGCTTTAGTTCTAACTTAATCTCAGCTAAAAATCCCTCCTCTTTCTTCCATGTAAATACTAGAGCTAGACCTCGGCAGCTTGGCTTCCTGCCAAGAATCAAACTCCACTGCTTTGTTCTTTTGCTCTACCTCCTATAAAGGGGCCCTGATAGGAAAATGCCTTTGGCTATTTGTTTGGTCTTTGGCTGAGGGCATTTTTAACACATAATGCAGATAACTGTGTCCTGGGCCAAGGAGAACAAACTGCAGGCAACTAAGCATGGAAGGTATGCTGTCAAGGCACCAAGTTCCAACCACCGTACTCCCAGAACAAGTATCTCACTCTTCATCTTTTAAAATATGTGCCTCATGTTTACAGAGTGTCTGTGTGTTTGCAGAACACGTTCACTGGACACTTTTTCATGGGCTCAGAAGTGTTTTGCATTGGAATGAATCTGCAAGGTCATTCTAGTCCAACATGCCGCACAAAGCAGGAGTCCTTTCAGGAACATTCCTAAGATGTGCTCACCTGCCTGAAGACATTCGGAGGCAGTAGGGTCCCTTTGTGGCAGAGCCCCCTCCAGTTCTCCATTGCCCTCACTTTCAGGAAGGTATACCTCATCAGGAGCCAAAATCGCACTCCCTCCCTGTAACTTCGGCCCATTAATCAAGCCCACGCTCCCCACAGCTCTAGACTTGAGCAAGTCATCTGTGAGTGGAAAACAGCAAGAGTGACTCTGGGTCCACTGAGAGCAAAGTGGGTCATGGAAGCCTCCTAGAATCTGATCCCAAGTATCCGCCAGCTGCGCTTCGACTGAAGCTCACACTCATCTGCGCAACAACAGCAATAATGCTGGGGGGTGGGGGCGGTCTCACTCACAGCTGTAGCATACCCAGAATCTTGCTGGGGAAGAGACTTAGCAGGACACAGATCACTGAACATAATAGTTGGGCTTCTCCATGAGAAGTACTGTTGCCAGTTGAGTAAATGCCTCATGGTTACTCAGTTTTATCCTAATTGAAAAAGCATGTGTGATTTTTACCACAAGGCCAAGCAAAACCATGATTTCTTTTTTTTTAATATAGTTGATTTACATTATTGTATTAGTTTCAGGTGTACAACATAGTGATTCAATATTTTTATGGATTATACTCCATTTAAAGTTCTTACAAAATCGGCTATATTTCCCTGTGCTGTACAATATATTCTTATTGCTTATTTCTTTTATATGTAGTAGTTTCTATCTCAATCCCCTACTCCTATCATGCACCTCTTCCCTTCCCTCTCCCCACTGGTAACCACTAGTTTGTTCTCTATTTCTGTGATCTGTTTCTGTGTTGTTATATTCATTCGTTTTATTTTTTAGATTCCACATATAAGTGATAACACACAGTATTTGTCTTTCTCTGTCTGACTTATTTCACTAAGTATAATAACGTCTAGGTCCATCGACATTGCTGCAAATGGCAGGATTTCATTCTTTTTATGGCTGAGTAATATTCCATTGTAAATATATACCACATCTTCTTTATCCATTCATCTGCTGATGGACACTTAGGTTGCTTCCATATCTTAGCTATTGTAAGTAATGCTACTACAAACATTGGGGTGCATGTATCTTTTCGAATTAGTGTTTTTGTTTTCTTTGGATATATTCCCAGGAGTGGAATTGCTGATTATATGATAGTTCTATTTTTAGTTTTTTTGTTTGTTTGTTTTTTAAATTTATTTATTTATTATTTATTTATTTTTGCTGTGTTGGGTCTTCGTTTCTTGTGCGAGGGCTTTCTCTAGTTGCAGCAAGCGGGGGCCACTCTTCACTGCGGTGCGCGGACCTCTCACTATTGCGGCCTCTCTTGTTGCGGAGCACAGGCTCCAGACGCGCAGGCTCAGTAGTTGTGGCTCATGGGCCTAGTTGCTCCGCGGCATGTGGGATCTTCCCAGACCAGGGCTCAAACCCGTGTCCCCTGCATTGGCAGGCAGATTCTCAACCACTGTGCCACCAGGGAAGCCCCTATTTTTAGTTTTTTGAGGAATCTCCCTACTCTTTTTCACAGTGGCTGCATCAATTTACATTCCCACCAACAGTGGAAGAGGGTTCCCTTTTCTCTACATCCTTGCCAGCATTTCTTTGTGCAGAACCATGATTTCTGTTTTACTCCCCACTTTGGGTGAATTAAAGTTCTGACAGTTCAATCCTGATTTCAACAGCTCATGTTTAAGTGAAGGAAGCACTGTGTCCCATTTTCCCGACTTAATACCTATACTCTGGTTTTTCAAGTATTTGAAAAGGACCAATCTTCCACAAACTTCCAATGGCTGTCCATCTCACACTGAATAATCTCTCAACTCCTTGGCATGGTCCCTAAGATGCCCCACCCCCTACTCCAGGATGGCCCTCCCCAAACCTCTCCCTCCCGGCTCTCTCTGCTCCAGCCCCTCCAGCCCCTGCTGCTTCTCACCTGAGGCAAACCCCTGCCTGGTGGCCTCTGGATTTACTGGGATGTGATTTTTCAGACCCCCACATGGCTCATTCCATCACTTCCTGCTCATTCCCTCACTTCCTTCAAGTCTTTGCTCAAAGGTCACCTTATTAAAAGTCCCTTCCCTGTATACCTGATGGAGAATAGCTTGCTCCTTTTCCGATCTTTATCCTTCTTCTTAACCTGCAAACTGTGTCCTGACCTCCGACATGGGACCTACTAACTTTGTGTAAGTGTAGTCTCCGTGAGAATCAAAACTCTGTTTCATTGACTGCTGTATCCCCAACAGTGCTTTCTTTGCAGGTTGTTGGCACTCAGAAAAAAAAAAAAAAGTGTATTTGTTGAAAACAATGCATTAAAAGAAATAGGCTAAATAAAAGAAAATAGGCTAACAATGGTCTTATTTTCTGCCCCTTCCCCACCTCCAATGCAGGAGAGAGCAAGCGAGACCTGTGGCAAAACTCTAAGAACAAGAGTCTTCAGTCTTCTCCCTCCTTGACTGCTTGGCTGGACCAGCCAAAGGGAAAATCCTCAGCTCTATGTCCTATGGCTCATCTGAAAAAGTCCCTGTATGCTCTGAAGAAGGGAGGTCACAGTGTGTAGAGGACAGACACCAGCCAACTAGCAGGGTGTAGCACACGATTGGGCTCATCATAAATTATAAGTGATTTATGATGTCCTTCTGGGCACGGAGCCTGCATTCAGGAGAGGAGGCTGGGGCATACGCCGCCAGCGCCTTTCTGTGGATGCATGGCCAAGATTTTATATTACTCTGGAAGTATCTGTGAGAGTAAATCTTGCAGTCCACAAGCCACTTGTGTTTTCTTTTGGCAAGGAAAGAGAGTCCTAATTCTCAATTCTAACACCATTTAATGTCGGAACAAAATAGAAGAGCAAATAGGAGACCATTAAATAAGCGGACCATGTTATCTTCTTGGTTCTGAGTACTGAATGGCCTTACTGTGAAACAGAGACAGAAACAGAGACCTGCTTGTCTCGCGTGGAAAGTGTTCTATAAGAGCCTGGCTTTGCTTTACCTCTCCCTCAATAGTCACTACAGAAAACAGAATGTCGAGAAATGGTCTCCTCTTTAAAAGACCCTTCACTAAGGCTTAGCTAAATCATTTAAAGAGCTACAACCACCAAAATGCCACCCAACAGGACATTTGCAAAAACCTTCCAAAACATCTCAAGAATGTAAGGCAGAGAAATAAAGCCAACATCTCCATCTCAGAACACTCAGAGGTCTGGCCATTTTCTTGTTTATCCATGCCACTCCCCCTACTCACAGATCCTACAGCCTCCAGAACAAGCCCAACTCCTCAGAGCAGCAGCCAACCTTCACAACTGGTCCCAAAGAACCATTCTGCCCCTCACTTCTTTTCTCACCTCACTTTTGCAAAAGCCCAATGTTAAAGTCAACCTTTACTTCTTGCCATTTCCTAAACACTTCCTCTGCTACATTTTTTCCTTTGTTTCTTGCTGCTAGAATCAGGCTGTTTCCCTCTCCCTCTACAGTGAAATCCTGCTAGAATTTTAAGTCCTCTTCAAACAGCGCCCCCTGCATGGCGATCTCACTATTCCGGCTGGTAGAATCCATAATAACTCTCTATGCTCCTAAAGCACTTTTTTTTTTTTAACTGAAGTATAGTCGATTTACAATGTTGTTTTAGTTTTGGGTATACAGCAAAGTGATTCAGATATACATATTCTTTTCCAGATTCTTTTCCATTATAGGTTATTACAAAATATTGAATACTGTTCCCTGTGCTATACAGTAAGTCCTTGTTGTTTATCTATTTTATATATAGTAGTGTACATCTGTTAATCCCCTAATTTGTCCCCCCCCTTCCCCTTTGGTAACCATGTTTATTTTCTAACTAGAGCACTTTTATTTTTAAATTTTATTTATTTATTTGTTTGTTTATTTGGCTGCGCCGGATGTTTGTTGTGGCACACAGGATCTTCATTGCAGTGTGTGGGATCTTTAGTTGCAGCATGTGGGATCTTTCAGTTGTGGCATGTGAACTCTTAGTTGCGGCATGTGGGATCTAGCTCCCTGACCAGGGATCGAACCTGGGCCCGCTGCATTGGGAGCGCAGAGTCTTAGCCACTGGACCACCAGGGAAGTCCCTAGAGCACTTTTTTGAAAATTATTTATTTATTTATTTATGGCTGCATTGGGTTTTCACTGCTGTGCGTGGGCTTTCTCTGGTTGCGGCAAGCAGGGGCTACTCTTTGTTGCGGTGCACAGGCTTCTCATTGTGGTGGCTTCTCTTGTTGCAAAGCATGGGCTCTAGGTGCATGGGCTTCAGTAGTTGTGGCACGCAGGCTCAGCAGTTGTGGCTCACGAGCTCTAGAGCACAGGCTCAGTAGTTGTGGCACACGGGCTTAGTTGCTCCACGCCATGTGGGATCTTCCTGGGCCAGGGCTCG
The DNA here is from genome assembly GCF_009873245.2 of Balaenoptera musculus. Lineage (NCBI taxonomy): Eukaryota > Metazoa > Chordata > Mammalia > Artiodactyla > Balaenopteridae > Balaenoptera > Balaenoptera musculus. The sequence goes on from NC_045796.1 coordinate 21,624,534, forward strand.
AACCCGTGTCCCCTGCATTGGCAGGCACATTCCTAACCACTGCGTCACCAGGGAAGTCCCTAGAGCACTTTTAAATAACCTCTCTGTGCCTCTGCTTTCTCATTTACAAAATGAAATAACAGCTGCTACTTTCTGGTTCTTCTGGAGATTAAATAAGTGAAAACAAATAAATGTTAGACTAGCCTAGAATCTAGAGAGCACTGAATAAATGTTAGCTATTACTATTATTGCTGTTATAGCACTTACTACTTTTTTTATTGCTACATGTGTACATAGTTGCACATTCACACGACTCTAGTCTAAGCTCTATGAGGTATGTCTTGTGTATCATTTCATCTCCATGATGCTAGAAACGATACATTACAGAGCAGATACTGTGCACTTCAGTTTTGTTTCATTTTTGCAGGGAGGTAGGGGAGGCATGTCTAGTGCCCTTTTCTACCTTTTCTATTTATCTTAGAAACAGCCCTCATGATATTTAGCCTTTGAGGAACCACCTTCCCCCTCTCGGAGTCCACGTTACCTGTGTGAGGCTAACCCCAACCCTGGGCTCCAGGGCTCCCAGGCTTATCCAGTCAAAGCCCAGTACCTTCCTGGCATTGGTGACTGGTTCGGAGAGGGGCTGTGTCTGAGTTGTACCAATGAGACCCAGGCCCATGAATTTTGGTGTAACAACAGGAAAAGAAGGTGTTTTCTTTCTTCTGAATCTGTAAAACTAGCTGAATAGGAGCCTAGGGCTGCTAGTAATCAGTCACTTTGCCTCCATAAAAGGAGAGCTTAAATTAAAAAAAAAAAAAAAAAAAAAAGCCAGTACAGAGGAATACAGACTCAAAAAGGAGGCAGATTTCTAATCTTAGCTTCTAAGGACCTGGATCAAACCATGCCTGAAGGTCGTGTGCCCCTGGGCTTCTCAGTTATGTGAACCAATAAATTCCCTGTTGCTATTCATCAGCAGTGAAAAGCTCTGACTCATCAAAAAAGGTGTGAAGTAGATGCTTTTTAACACTAAATTTTCTTCCAGCAGAACCCAAAGAGTCTCTAGGTTTTCAAGGCAGAAATATGAAAGAAGAACTACACAGACCCTCTTTTTACCCCTCATGGCCTTAAAAAAGAGGAAGATGTCTACAATCCCTTCCTCCTCTTGGGAAATTAGTGACACAACTTCCTCCAAAAACCTGACAGTAATCATCTGTTTATCTGGTGCTTAGATAGCATTTTTGTATTTATTTTCTCATTAGTCCTCCCAGTATTCCTGAAAGACAGGCTAATCAATTATTTTTATATCAAATAGATAAGGCTACTGAGACTTAAAGAGGCCAAACATGTTTTCCAGTCACATACTTAGAATCTGGTTGAAACCAAATGTGTCTAAGCAAAAGCCCACCACTGGCATTCTCCAATCTGAGTTGATAATTACAAAGATTTCAACTTTCCCAAGACAACTACAATGCTTTCCAATTTTCCTTCAAGACATAAGACAGAAGAAAACCTTTGTTTTTTTTTTTTTTTTTGGACAAATAAACAGTTGCTTAGCATAGCTTTGTTGTTGCTCTTCATTCATGGCATTAAATTTTCTTAAAATATTAATTTAATATTTTGTAGAGGTAATATATTCATTTCAGAAATTTAAAGATATAATACACATTTGGAAGTCTTGCTCTTATTGGTTATTTGTGTATTCTTTCACTGTTTATGCAAATACAAACATATATAAATATACTATTTTTAAAAGTTGAAGTATGGTTAATTTACAATACTATATTAGTTTCAAGTGTACAACACAGATATCCAATATTTTTATAGATTATACTCCATTAAAGTTATTAAAAATAATGGCTATATTTCCCTGTGCTGTACAATATATCTTTGTTGCTTATCTATTTTATACATAGTAGTTTGTGCCTTTTAATCCCAAAACCCTATTTGCCACTCCCTCTTCACCCTCCCCACCGGTAACCACTAGTTTGTTCTCTATATCTGTAAGTTTGTTTGTTTTTTTAATATACATTCATTTGGTTTATTTTTTTAGATTCTGCATATAAGTGATAACAGAGATTATTTGTCTCAGAAGAAAACCTTTTTAAAGTTAATTTTTGTTGGGCAATTTTTAGATGGTAGTACATTCTCATAGTTCAAATTATAAAAGAATACAGTAGAAAATCTCACTTCCTCTCTGTCCCCCACTGGCTCTTACCCTGTACCCCACCTATTCAAATTGAAACTCACCCTTATTCCACAAGCAAAGAATCATTTTCATTAGTGTCTTGTGTATCCTCCCAGACTTCCTTAAGCATATTCAAATGCTCATTTTAATTTTTCCCTTTTCTACATAAAAGGTAGGATGTTTTAAAACTGTTCAGGGGCTTCCCTGGTGGCGCAGTGGTTGAGAATCCACCTGCCACTGCAGGGGACGCGGGTTCAAGCCCTGGTCTGGGAAGATCCCACATGCCACGGAGCAACTAAGCCCGTGCACCACAACTACTGAGCCTGCGCTCCAGAGCCCGCAAGCCACAACTACTGAGCCTGAGTACCACAACTACTGAAGCCCACGTGCCTAGAGCCTGTGCTCCACAACAAGAGAAGCCACCTCAATGAGAAGCCCGCACACCGCAACTAAGAGCAGCCCCGGTTCCTCGCAAATAGAGAAACCCATGCGCAGCAACGAAGACCCAATGCAGCCAAAAATAAATAAATAAAATAAATAAATGTATTAAAAACAAAAAGAAATCGATTAAAAAAACTGTTCAGCATCATACTTTTTCATTGAACAGTGTATGTAATACTTCTAAAATTTCAGGTGACAGAGGTGACAGAAAAAGTTGAGATGGGAGGAGAGAAGAGGTGATTGCCTTGGCCTTGTGCAAACAGCAGCAGCAGCTGAAATCACTTCTGTTTCCAGAGAGGGCAAGCTGGGAACAGCCATGGTAAATCCATCCAAAGGGACTCGTGGGTTTTATTGCCAAGGGATAAAGGTTCAGGATTAGAACAATGAAGTCCCCGATCCCAGATGGGCCAGGAAGTACAAGTGATCTCAGGAGAGTAATTAGGGGCCAGGAATTGTGAGCTACGTGAAACACCGCTTGTCCTTCCTCCTTCCAGGCTGACTCTTGTAAACTCATGAGAGGCACAAAGGCACTAGACAGGTGCCCTGGGGGTTCACCCCGTTTGATGGAAAGTCTTTGTGTTTCCATTTCTTGTCTCTTCACATTCAAAGACAGTAAACCCAAAACAGGGTGAGACCACAAAAGGCACAGATCTTTGAAATAAAGACGATAATCATCCTTAGAGAAATTAGCTTCTAACTTCCCACTGATAGGGTAGAGAAGTGAATCTCAGCTCTGAATGGTAAAGAGGTTTTTTTTTTAAGCTAGAATATCATAAACAATACCCATTAGAGAAGAGGCTTCTAGAGAGCCTGAACTTCTAACTCTGATACCCTTCCCCATCTACTCTAAGACAATCTTATCCATTTCAGGGACTCAACAATGTTGATTTAAATGGGAAAATATCTCATTTTAACACTCATCAGGCAGCCAAGTGACAAGCCAAGAGTGGATATGAAAGAGACCTTAGTAATACTAAACTATCTGAAATTAAGATATTCCCCTTCATTTAAATATTAAATTCTACTGTCCAGGATTAAAGGCATCTGAAATTTAGGTCAATTTTTTAAAGGGGGTTACTATAATCTTTAACAGCCTGCTTTCTTTTTTAATTAAAGTGTAATTGATGTACAACATTATATTAATTTCAGGTGTTTAGCACCTATTTCATTTAGTTAGCCTGTGAACAATACGTATTAAAATATTACCAACTCAAACTGATAGGTGTGAGTCACCAGTCTAAGTAAGAAGATCCAGTAGGCATCCCCACAAGTCCATGTTCACTTCACTACTTTCATATACGTATCTAATCAGACCAGGTTTCTTCAGATGATTAAACAGTTTGTGCTCTTGAGCATTTTAAACGTTCCCCTCTTCTACCTACCATCTTGCCTACACAACAGAATGTACAGTATTTGTAAAGAACATTATTTCTCCGGCAACACTGGTCCATGCCTAGACTAAACCTAGCTTCCTGCCTGACCCTGAAGTGAGAGGACCAAGAGTAACTTCACTAAAACTTTTATTTTCCAAGGCAAAATACCAAAAAATGTTTGGGGTTTGGGGAAAAGTTCCTTTTCATTGTAACTGGAACTATAATGTTCAAAGTTTGGTAGCAGTGCTAACTTTCCACTTTGAAATAATGCTCCCTTTCAGTACTTTCCCTTTCCGTTCTGTTTCTAAATTTCTGATTATGAAGGTGATATCAGGTGATTTCAATTCTTCTTAAAGATGGAAAAAGCTAGAAAATAGAAGTATGTATTCTAGCCCTTTAAAAAATACATCTTGAGTTCAAATCCAGAGCTTGCAACTTGCAGGTGATCAGAGGCAAGCTCCTCAACTTCATGCCTTAGTTTCTGCATATGAAAACAGAGGTAGTAAAACATGACCTGGATGGACATTAGAACGATTAAAACGTCTTGTAAAGTGTTTGACACAAAGTAGGCACCCCATCAATATTAGGTATTTTTCTCCCCTACTTTCCATTTCTCCTTATACATATCTATATCCCTTTGACAATATTCTACTGATATTTTTACCTGATATGCTTATCGATCTAGAAGGCAGCACAGTACAGGGGTTAAGAATGAAGACTCAAGCCAGGCTTCTGAGGTTCAAATACAGGCTATGCTACTCACAAGCCCTGGAGCCTAGGGCAAGTTATTTAACTTTTCTGTGCCTTAGTTTATCCATTAGTGAAATGGGGATTGTAATAGCAACCTACCCATAGAGTAACTGGGAAGACTTCAAACATTTAATACAGCATCTGGCACACAGTAGAAACTCAACAAGAGTTAGTTATCATTATTATTAATATCTATATATCTTGCTCCTACTTTAAGTTTAATCACAAAAAAAATTCAAATGAGTAACAAATAAAAGTTAATTTACTTTTGTTTAAAAAAATGCTTTTCATATGCTGCACATGTAGCAAATTATACAAATTATTCAAAGGGAACTTTTTTTTGTTGTTTTTTGCCGCGCTATGCAGCTTGAGGGATCTTAGTTGCCTGACCAGGGATTGAACCCGTGTCCTCAGCAATGAAAGCGCAGACCTAACCACTTGACCTCCAGGGAATTCCCTAAGGGAACATTTTTCAAACCTCATGGGGTAGCAACTAAATTTAACTCTTTAGCACTGAACTGAGAAACAACAAGCAAGAACTACATAATGCCAGCAACATGTTAACATCAGATTTAAATAGGTGATTAAGTTTTAGTTCATGTCGCTAATGTTTTGTACATGATTCACTTAAGGTCTTCTTAAAAGACAAATTATAGGGGTTGAGGAGGAGAAGAAATGGGGAATTATTGTTTAATGGGTAGAGTTTAATTTTTGCAAGATGAAAAGTTCTGGAGATCTGTTGCACAACAATGTAAATATACTTGACACTACTGAACTGTACACTTAAAAATGGTTAAGGTGGTACATTTTATGTTATGTGTTTTCTACCACAATTTTAAAAATAAATTAAATTGTAAGATACTTTTGGACTACATTAAGGCTGACAGCCATATGTCTAAGATGAAGAACAGATCAGAAGGAATTTTCAAAGAATTTTAACTACATTGATGTATTATGTGTTCACTAACTGTTTTCCAGTATCCAATCTTCTCTCCACCCATGCTTTTTATTCTCTTGTATTTCTCACATAGTCTCTCATGCCCTATCTTATAATAGGTACTAAGTAAACACTTATACTTTCAAATAAAGAAAAATTTAAGAGTATCCATTTCAAAACCAAAAGAGTCTGGATTTGGGAAAGCAGCTGAAGAAAACTCAGGACAAAAAAATGTTATAAACCTAGACGAGCAAACTCCTTTCACTTAACAAAGAAAAATACGAATTAACCTATAATTTATATTCCAAGTGGGAAACGAATCAGGAAAATATATAAGCCAAAAAACAGTCACTTTCCAGGACTTAGCCCTTAGTGATAAAGACCGGATTCATATCACAAGATGAAAAAAAACAAAATAAAACCACAAAGGGAAATAATATGAAAAGGAAATAAAATGATGGACTTTCCTGACATGAGTTCTCTGACCCAGGCCAGAAGGAGTTCTGTGGTACCTTTAAAAGTGTTTAAAAGTGGCACCACTCCCAAGGAAAATGAAATTAGGAACTTATCCACCCAAGTAAGGCATATAAACAATCAGATCCTCTTTTAAAACAATACAAAGTTACTATGTCTCATCCCAATGGAAGCCTTTTGTATTAAAAAATCGATGGAATCATTGCTCCTTTCCTCCACATTTCCCTTAGTAAGTAAATGTGGCAAAGAAAAAAAGAAACATAAGTTAACAATTCTACATTTCATTCTAGTGGGTGTGATTCTTTTTAAAATGTCATTTATAATCAGAAATCAGCAAAATCTGATTTAGGTATCATGGATGGCATCCATGGCACCGTTTGAGAATGTTTTCATAGAATGCTCAGTGAAAATGCCTTGCTTATCTGAGCTCACTTGTCCTACAAAAACCTAAGTTCCCCCTGGGAAAGGCTAGAGGCCTCAGATCCTTGTCAGCTCTATGGCACAACAAATTTAAACCTAGAGCTCAGCTTGGACTCAGCAAACAATATCACATTTTCTAGAATGTACAGGAAACAAGGGAGTCTCCTCAACTCCATTTAGAAATAAGATTTTATAGTTTGTATTTACCTATAGAAGGTGGGTCAAGATGGTTTGGTCATTCATTGTGCAGCTGGCTATTTTAAACCCATCATGGAAGGTTTTCATGTTTATGAAACCACTAATTTTAATTACGACACACATACAAAAAGTTAGCACTCATAGTATATTACTCTTTCCCATAAATGGGTTTTACCTCTAAAACAGACCTACAATGAATAATAAATGCTCCATAAGTTAAAAGTTGGGGCCGTAATGATTCTTCCCATCCACCTGTGAGTAAAAAGACTGAACCAAGAAAATATCCATTCTATTGGGAGAAAAAAAATGAAGAGGAATACTTAGTCTCCTTCACATTTAATGCATAGAGGAAATTTGTTTTAATACCATCATATATCTTTAGGAAAACAGAATAAAAGGATTCCAAGAAAGTATTATGGTAAGATTATTATATATTATCTCTTATTCACAGAATTTCTTTCTTTTTTTTTTTTTTATAAATTTATTTATTTTATTTATCTTCGGCTTCTTCGGGTCTTCATTGCTGCGCGCCGGCTTTCTCTAGTCGCGGCGAGCGGGGGCTACTCTTCATTGCAGTGCATGGGTTTCTCGTTGTGGTGGCTTCTCATTGTGGAGCACGGGCTCTAGGCACATGGGTTTCAGTAGTTGTGCCATGGGGGCTCAGCAGTTGTGGCTTGCGGGCTCTAGAGCGCAGGCTCAGTAGTTGTTGCGCCTGGGCTTAGTTGCTCCCCGGCACGTGGGATCTTCCCGGATCAGGGCTCGAACCTGTGTCCCCTGCACTGGCAGGCGGGTTCTTAACCACTCCGCCACCAGGGAAGCCCCACAGAATTTCTAACACTCATTTGGTCTGATTAGCTTCAGTTATAAAATACGTAAGTACATAAATGGTTGAACTAAAACACAACACCTGCCCCACCTCCATTTTGCGTCAGTGATGCCCGAACGTTGACCTTTAAGAGGCTGGTACCATGCAGAGCACACAGTTACAGTTACGTAAGTGAATGGATCCTCAAACGTGTCCATTAAATTTCGTGAAATATTTATTTTGTCTATTTTGGCTTTTCAAGACTCCTTAAGGCTCTTAAATAGCTCTAAATGATATGAACATGAAGTCAGAATTGAAAACAGGTATAGCCTTTTCCCTCCAAAATTCTAGCATTTTCCAAATCACAAACATTTACTTCCCAATGTCCCATACTGGGATAGGATAAGGTCCACCTTATTAATTAATGAAAGAGCTTTTCATTAATTCTTTCATTCAACAAACACTTACTGAATGCTTAGCATAAGCCAGGCACTATTCTAGTTGCTTGGGATTTTATCAGCAAAGAAAACAAAAATCCCTATCTTCATGGAATTTATAATCTAGTGGAAAGTGGAGCCAGATAATAAACAATAGAAATAATAATAAATGTTAGAAGATAAAATGTGCTATGGAAAACAAAAAGACTACGGCAGAAGAGTGCCAAGAGTGCCAGGGGACCTATTTTACACCCACCAGGATGGCAATAAGACAGATAGATAATAGCAAATACTGCCCAGAATATGGAGAAATTGGAACCCTCATACACTGCTGGTGGGAATGTAAAATGATGCAGTTGCTTTGGAAAACAGTCTTGGCAGTTCCTCAAAATGTTAAACATTGAATTATCATACGACTCAGCAATTCCATGTCTAGTTATATAACCAAGAGAAGTGAAAACATGCAGCCACAGAAAAACTTATACACAAACGTTCACAGCAGCATTATTCATACTAGCCAATAATAGAAACAACTCAAATGTTCATCAACTGGTGGATAGCTAAAGTGTGGTTTATTCATAAAATGGAATACTATTTGATAATAAAAAGAAATTAAGTCTTGATACATGTCACAACATGGACAAACCTTGAAAACATTATGCTAAGTGAAAGGAGCCAGTCACAAAGACCACGTATTTATTACATGACTCCATTTCCATGAACATCAGGAATAGGCAACCCTATAGAGACAGAAAATAGAGCTGGGGGTTTGGGAGGAAAATGGGGAGTGACTCCTAATGGAATGGGGTTTCTTTTTAGGATGATGAAAGTGTTTAAAGTTGATTGTGGTGATGGTTGCATAGCTGTGACTATTACTTAAAGGGATAACCTTTATTACTTAAAACCACTGCATTAAGTGGGTGAATTGCATGGTATATGAGTTTTATCTTAACAAAGCTGTTTAAAAAAGAGTGCTGGGGGATAGAAAGATTCAATATAGGAAGATCAAGGTGGATCTCACTGAGAAGTCAGAATGTGAACATGGATTTCAATAAAGGAGATGAGGTAGTTGGTTAACCATAAAGAAATTTGGAGGAAGAGCCTCCCTTTGTTTTCCATTTCAAAGCACCAGAGGTCCTATCAAAACTCACCCAAGATAAAAGAGGTAACCTGAATAGTCCTATAGCTGTTAAAGAAATAAATCTGCAGTTTAAAATCTTTTTTAAAAAGAAACCTTCAGGCCCAGGTCGCTTCAGTGGTGAATTCTATCAAATATTTAAGGAAGAAATAACACCAATTCTGCATAATCTTTTCCAGGAATAGAAGGGGAGGAGAGAGTTCCCAACTCATTCTATGGGGTCAGCATCACCCTGATACCAAAACAAGGCAAAGACAGTACAAGAAAAGAAACCTACAGACCAACATCATGAATCTTTAACAAAATATTATTAAATAAAGTCCAGCAACATATAAAAAGAATAATATACCACAACTCAGGGGGGTTTATCCCAGGAATGCATAATTAGTTTAATATTTAAAAAATCTATCAATGTAATCAAGCATAATAATAATCTAAAGAAGAAAAACTACATGATCATATGAATCGATAAAGAAAAAAAATCTGAGAAATTCAGCATCTTTTCCCTTATTTATTTATTTTTGGCTGTGTCAGGTCTTAGTTGCGGCACACAGGATCTTTGTTGAGGCATGCGGGATCTTTTCGATAAGGCGAGCGGTCTGCTTGGGTTTCTCTCTAGTTGCGGCACGCAGGCTTCTCTCTAGTTGTGGCGTGCGGGTTTTCTCTCTCTAGTTGTGGCGCGTGGGCTCTGTAGTTTGTGGCTTGCGGGATCTCTGGTTGAGGAGCACGAGCTCAATAGTTGTGGGACATGGGCTTAGTTGCCCCGTGGCATGTAGGATCTTAGTTCCCCAACCAGGGATCGAACCTGCATCCCCTGCATTGGAAGGTGGATTCTTTACCACTGGACCACCAGAGAAGTCCCTCAACATCTTTTCATAATATCATAATATCTTACAAAATCAAGCATTAAAGGGAACTTCATCCTGATACAGTACATCTACAAAAAACCTTCAGCCAACATCATATTTAATGAATTCTTCCCTGTAAGAATGGGAACAAGGCAAGGATCTCCCCTTTCACCACTCCTATTTACTATCATACTGGAAGCCCTAGCTAGTGCAAAAGCGTGAGAAATGAAATGAAAGGCAGAGATATTGGAATGGAAGAAATGAAACCATCCCTACTTACAGATGATATAATTATCTACATTAAAAAATCATAAGGAATTTTACTAGAATCAATAAGTAAGTTTAGCAAGGTAGCATGATACAATTGTATTTCTATACACTAGCAATGAACAACTGGAAAAAAATTTTTTAAATATATGTCATTTACAGTAGCTTTTAAAAAAAAGAAAGAACAGGAAAGAAATACTTAGGAATAAGCCTAATACTGTTTTCTAAAAACTTCTAAGCACAAATGAAAGAAACAGATGAGCTAACTAAATGGAGAGACATATATATCAGTTCATAGATTAGAAGATTCAACATAGTGAAGATATCAGTTCTACCTAAACTGCAATATAGATTTCATGTAATTCCAATAAAAATTTCAGTAGGAAATTTTGAGAATATAAACAAGCTGATGGTGAAATTTATCTGAAAAAGCAAAGAAACTAGATTAGTTAAAGCAATTTTGAAAATGAAGAATAAAGTTGGAGAAATCACGGTACCTAATTTTCAGGCCTATAAAGCTACAGTAATCAAGACAGCATGATATTGGTGAAGGAATAGATACATAGATTAAGAGCACAAATAGTCCAGAAATAGACCCACACAAATGTAGGTCTTAATTTTTGATAAAGACTATGTGGCCAATTAATTTTTGACAAAGCTGTAAAGGCAGTTCAATGGAGAAAGAATAGCTTTTTCAACAAATGCTCTTGAAAGTTTTTTTTTTTTCTGCACATGAATGTTCATAGCAGCTTTATTTGTAATAAAAGTTCTTATACATGATACCAAAAGCATGATCCTAAAAGAAAGAAGTGATAAACTGTACCTCATCAACAGGATGACTTTTGCTCTGTAAATGACACTGTTACAGAATGGAAAGACAAGCTACAGTCTGGCAGAAAATATCTTTAATAACATATCTAACAAAGGCATCATACATATCTAGACCATATAAGGTACTCTCAAAACTCAACATTAAGGAAACAACTCAAAAAAATTGGCCAGAAGACTTGAACACACCTTTACCAAAGAAGAGTATATGGAAGAAAATATGCTTATTGTTTTTTTTTAACGATGAAAAGGCAATTTATTGGGGAAAGGATGGTCTTCTCAAAAAATGGTATTGAAAAAACTGGATATTTATAGGCAAGAAATGAATTTTGACCTAAACCTTATACCCTACATAAAAAATAACATAAAACTGATCAGGGGAATTCCCTGGCTGTCCAGTGGGTAGGACTCTCTGCTTTCACGGCTGAGGACCTGGGTTCAATCCCTGGTGGGGGAACTAAGATCCCACAAGCTGCGTGGCAGGGCCAAAAACAACAAAACAAAACAAAACAAAAACTAATCACAGATCTAAATGTAACACACTAAACTATAAAACTTTTAGAAGAAATTATATGAGAAAATTTTTGTGGCCTGGGGTTAGGCAAAGACACCGCCTACAGACTGGGAGAAAATATTTCAAATCACATATCTGACAAAGAACTTGTATCCAGAATATATAAAGAACTCTCAAAATGCAACAATAGGAAAACAAACAACCCAATTACAAAACAGGCAAAATACTTAAACAGAAACTTTACCAAAGAGGATATATGTACAGCAGATAAGCACATGAAAAGAAATTGATCATAATTAGCCATTAGGGAAATGCAAATTAAAACCATGACAAAATTCTACTACATACCTTCTAGAATAGCTAAAATAAAAAATAATGACAGCACATCCATGTTCACAGTAGCACCACTCACAATAGCCAAGAGGTGGAAGCAACCCAACTTTCCACTGACTGATGAATGGATAAACAAACTGCGGTATGTATGCAATGAAACACGATGCAGTCTTAAAAAAGAGGGAAATGCTGTCACACGCTTTAACATGAATAAACTTTGAGGATATTATGCTAAATGAAATAAAAGTCATAAAAAGACAACTTCCGTATGGTTCCACTTATATGAAGTATCTAATGTAGTCAAATTCATAGATACAGAAAGTAGAATGGTGATCACCAGGCACTGGGGAGGGGGGGTAAAGGGGAATTGTTTAATAGGTATAGAATTGCAGTTCTACAATGAAAAAGTTCTGGAGATTTGTTTTATAACAATGTAAATATATTTTACTACTGAACGATACACATTTTAAAAAATGGTTAAGGGGCTTCCCTGGTGGCGCAGTGGTTGAGAATCTGCCTGCCAATGCAGGGGACACGGGTTTGAGCCCTGGTCTGGGAAGATCCCACATGCCGCGGAGCAACTAGGCCCGTGAGCCACAACTACTGAGCCTGCGCGTCTGGAGCCTGTGCTCCGCAACAAGAGAGGCCGCGATAGTGAGAGGCCCGCGCACTGCGATGAAGAGTGGCCCCCGCTCGCTGCAACTAGAGAAAGCCCTCGTGCAGAAACGAAGACCCAACATAGCTAAAAATAAATAAATAAATTTATTTTTTTTAAAAAAAGGTTAAGATTGTAAAATTTATGATATGTTTTCATCACAATAAAAAAAATTAACAATGATAATACTAAGTGCTGACAAGGATGTGGAACAACTGGAACTTTCTGACACTGCTGGTAGGAATGCACAACTCTGGAAAATAGTTTGGTAATTGCTTATAAAGTTAAAAATGCATTTAACATATGACCCAAAAATCTACTCCTACATATTTTCCCTAGAGGAATGAAAACTTTTGTTCACACGAAAACCTTTACATGAATGTCAACAGCAGCTCTACTCATAATTACCCCAAACTGGAAAAAATCCAGATGTCCTTCAACAGGTGAACAAATAAATAAACTATGGTACAGTCATACCAAAGAATACTACCTAACAATCACAAGGAATAAATAATACATGCAACAACCTGGATGAACCTCAGAGGTGCTAAGCTAAGTGAAAGAAGCCAGTCTCAAAAGATTTCACACTGAATGATTGCAAGTTTAATGACATACTTGAAACAACAAAATGATGGTGAAGAAAAACAGAGCAGTTGTTGCCAGAGGTTAGGAGTTCAGGGGGTGGGTGGAGAGGAGGTAGGGCAGGACCATAAAAGGACAGCCCAAGGGAGATTTTGGGAGTGATGGAACTGTGATATATGCTGATTATGGTGGCAGTTACTCAAAACTATACATGTATTAAAATTCATAGAACTGTACACACATACATACATATACACACACGCATATACAATAAAACAAACAGAAAAAACACAAGAGTGGTGAATGACCATGAAAATGACCTCTTTTGATAAAGTCCTGATCACAAATGCAGTGACAAGAGTATGAACTAGCTGGTGGTTCCTTTGTATGTCTGCCTCTCACATAAGCCAACCACCGCCACTTCTAAGAAAATCTCAGGAGTCCACCAGCAGAGTTGTCAGGAAGAAAAAGAATATCTTCCTGCCGACTATAGGCTTACTGACCCAAGACCACAGTCCAAAAGAGAGGCAAGGCAGGGAGAAGTTTTGGAAAAATCTAAATCCTCTTTGTGTTTTCTGAAAGGGCTATGGTTTGACATCGCAAGCACAGACCACTGCTCAGTGAAAAGCTTCATTCCTAGGGGCCCGGTTTGCTGGGGAAAGTTTACAGGAAATGTTTCCAGGAGGAGCTGCCAAAAAACTGACTACAGGTAACCTCAAGACCCAGGGGTCTGGACTGCAGAAACCATTCCAGTGATCTCTTGGCTGTGACCTTTGCTTTTCTTCCTTGGAGAGGAGCCATCAGTGGGAGAGCTATAAATACAAGAAATTTTCACATAAGGGAAAGTAAAGGACTTGGGGAACATCTCCCTTTGCTTTGGAAAAGGTGAACGCCATCTAGAAGGAAAGGAAAAATAACACAGTTAAGGAAGATACAAAGAGAAATGTTTTGAGGAAGGAAACAGGAATCAAAACAGCAGTTGAGAGGTTGAGAGGAAGAAAACGTTAACACAAAGGAGAGGGGAAAAGCTGATGAGCTGTGTGGATCTGGAGCTGGACAGCAGGTCAGAGAGACAGGGGAGAGCAGTGGCACCAGACACACCAAAGCAAAGAGCAAAGGACAAAGTTCATGAGCCTGGGAATTTTCCCTTTCTGTCAACTCTTGGACCCCCAGTGCATAGAACAGATCTGGGCTCACAGTAGGAGATCAGTGACTATTTGCTGTACGAATGAACAAGAAGGGAGAGATGAGAGCTGGCAGGAGGAGTCCAACAGTAGTCACTGAGGAGCTTGCACAGATATGCGTGGCCCGCGTGGCCCACCAGAAGGAAGGCTGGCTTTTTGTAATTTTTTTTTAGGGACTTCCCTGGAGTACCAGTGGCTAAGATTCCGCACTCCCAATGCAGGGGCTCCCGGTTTGATCCCTGGTCAGGGAACAAGATCCCACATGCCACAACTAAGAGTTCGCATGCCGCAACTAAAGATCCCGCACACAGCAACGAAGATCCCGCCTGCCGCAACTAAGACCGGATGCAGCCAAATAAATAAATTTTTTTTTAAAAAAAGAATTGCTTTAAAAAAATGTGTTTTTTAGGACATGAAGAAGGGCATGCCAAGATGTCGCAAACCCTCCTCTATTGATTTTTTTAAAACAGGAATAATTGTCTTCCCTAGAAGCAATCAGAAGTCCCATCTAGTCAGAAGTTCTGAGGAAGAAACAGGAAGGCGTGGAAGGCTGGGTGTGTTTTTCTTCTCTTCTGTCTGAAGATCATGATATGCAAAGACTGCACAAAGACTGTGAACAGCCATTTGAATTGATGGTGTCAGAGACGAAGGCTGATTTTTCTGGACCATAACATCCATACAATACTTCCAGGCCTGGCAGGACTCGGGGTCTGTTTCATGAATATGGAAGTGATATGCTGGGCGGAGACTGACTGAATTGGCCTACTGAAGTTGAATGAGGGAGGAAGTAAAAAAACCCAGATAATAGCATAAGATCAGGTATCATGGAGGATAGCAGCGAAGACAGAAAAAAACAGCAGTGAAGAATTCTAGTGCTTTCAGAGCAAATAGAATCCAAGAACTGTGGGCACAATATGAATGGGTGCAGAAACAGAAGTGGAGTAATAAAAAAAGGCACGTGAGGTGTCAGCACAAGAAAGTAACTTCTGAGACATGGTGGGACAGGATTCTGGATGACTCAAAGGAGACAGATCTGATTCAAAAGGGAGCATACCTCGCCAGACACTATCATATTGTTATAAGGGGGTGAAACAGATCACCCAGCTAGGAGGATCTGGGTGATGTTTTTCTATATACAGAACATTAAATGAGCAAAAATGTAATATGGACTATTAATGGGGGACTTTCAATTCCCTAGACATTTATAAGACACTTAATTACTACTGAAAAATTCTTACCATTTTAATAACAAGATGAATTCTTATTCTGGACATTGATTCTAAATATTAAAAATGTGATTGGTAAAGTGCAATAATAAGAATTTGGGGGAAAGTCACTATGTTATCTTGGCATGAAAATAGCCGAGACTAGGAAGTATGGCCAGACTCACAAGCTACCTTGTGGGCTCTATGAAAGGCAGGCACCTACCGTGTTAGGCTTGTTCCTCACTGTGACCCCAGCACCTGCTGCATGAGGTCTCGTACTCAATAAAAACTAACTGAATATATGTATATGTATAACTGATTCACTTTGTTATAAAGCAGAAACTAACACACCATTGTAAAGCAATTATACTCCAATAAAGATGTTAAAAAAACACAAAAAACTGACTGAATAATCTAGACAATTTAGTATGGTGAGAAACTCTAAACTGAAAATAGATCAAGGGGATGAAAGAACTTTAAAAAAAGATGGGAGGACCATCATGTACCAATGTGATTAGGAGATAGATAGATAGATAGATAGATAGACAGACAGGTAGATAGATAGATTAGTACCAGGCGATAGTTAGAAAGCCTGGAGAGAATTTGTTTCAGGTCAATATAAAAGAAAACGTCCTCAATAATGAGAGCTAGGAATTAGGAGCTCAGGAAGAAGCTGAATGACTATACCTTATGAGGCTTGCTGGAGACAAAAGGTATTCCTGCCCTGGAGACAGACCTAGATGACTGGTTAGGTCCTTTACAACCTTGAAATTCTCAATTTCAACTGAAAACTCAGAAGGTGTTTTGCCACAGTAACAATAAACAGTGTTTGGTTGTATTTGGAGGAATGAGTCTTAACAGTACCAGGCTTCAGGTGTATCATGGATTAAACTGAATTTTGTAAATTAACATGGGAATTTACTTGTCATTCCTTGTAATCTAACCAAGTGGTATGGGGACACCATTAACATGTAAGTTAAGGACTGTCTGAACACTGAGGCAATAATGCATTGTTTCAGCTTATAAAGGCGTTCTTTGTAGAACCTGAAACTTGGATCCACCAAAAAACATCAACATATGAGGTATTCTAAACTTGGGCTCCATGAAGCTAGCTTTCTGATCACCTGTCAGAATCTGGCTCTTAGATTTGAATTTAAGAAAGGAAGCCATAATGAAACATTTGTATTACAGAGTTAAAGCCCTTTCCTGTATTGCTGCTCCTCTTTTAGGAGAATTGTAGAGTAAAATTACGATTTTTTTCAGAGCCATGGTGCCAACAACAGATATCAAGATTAGCAACCGGGACTTCCCCAGTGGTCCAGTGGTTAAGACTCTGTGCTCCCCATGGAGGCTAAACAATAAGTTACTAAATAACCAAGAGATCACTGAAGAAATCAAAGAGGAAATCAAAATATACCTAGACACAAATGACAACGAAACACGACGATCCAAAACCTGTGGGATGCAGCAAAAGCATTTCTAAGAGGGAAGTTTATAGCAATACAATCCTACCTCAAGAAACAAGAAATTTTTTTTTTTTTGCCACCCCACATGGCTTGCGGGATCTTGGTTCATGAGCCAGGGGTCAGGCCGAAGCTCCTGCGGTGGGATCTCTGAGTCCGAACCACTGGACTAACAGAGAACCTCAGACTCCAGGGAATATTCATCGGAGTGAGGTCTCATGGAGGTCCTCATCTCAGCACCAAGACCCAGCTCTACCCAACAGCCTACAGACTCCAGTGTTGGAAACCTCAGGGCAAACAACCAGTAAGACAGGAAAACAATCACACTCATAAAAAACAAACAAAATCCGATGGCAAAAAAATATGTCACAGATGAAGGAGCAAGGTAAAAACCTACAAGACCAAATAAATGAAGAGGAAATAGGCAATGTACCTGAAAAAGAATTCAGAGTAATGATAGTAAAGATGATCCAGAATCTCGGAAATAGAATGGAGTCATGGATTGAGAAAATACAAGAAATGTTTAACAAAGATCTAGAAGAACTAAAGAACAGAGATGAACAATAAAATAACTGAAATGAAAAATACACTAGAAGGAATCACTAACAGAATAACTGAGGCAGAAGAATAAATAAGTGAGCTGGAAGACAAAATGGTGGAAATAACTGCCGAGGAGCAGAATAAAGAAAAAGGAATGAAAAGAATTCAAGACAATCTCAGAGACCTCTGGGGCAACACTAAACGCACCAACATTCGAATTATAGGGGTCCCAGAAGAAGAAGAGAAAAAGAAACGGTCTGGGAAAATATGTGAAGAGATTATAGTCAAAAACTTCCCTAACATGGGAAACGAAATAGTCACCCAAGTCCAGGAAGCACAGAGAGTCCAATACAGGATAAATCCTAGGAAAAACACACCACGACACATATTAATCAAACTAACAAAAATTAAATTCAAAGAAAAAATATTAAAGCAGAAAGGAAAAAAACCAAATATAACATACAAAGGAATCCCCATAAGGTTATCAGCTGATTTTACAGCAGAAACCCTGCAGGCCAGAAGGGAGTGGCAGGATATACTTAAAGTGATGAAAGAGAAAAACCTACAACCAAGATCATTCTACCCAGCAAGGATCTCATTCAGATTTGATGGAGAAATCAAAAGCTTTTCAGACAATCAAAAGCTAAGAGAATTCAGCACCACCAAACCAGCTTTACAACAGATGCTAAAGAAATTTCTCTAGGTGGGAAACACAAGAGAAGAAAAAGATCCACAAAAACAAACAGAAAACAATTAAGAAAATGGTAATAGGAACATATATATAGATAATAACCTTGAATGTAAATGGATTAAATGCCCCAACCAAAAGACACAGACTGGCTGAATGGATACAAAAACAAGACCCATATATATGCTGTCTATAAGAGACCCACTTCAGACCTAGGGACACATACAGACTGAAAGGGAAGGGATGGAAAAAGACATTCCATGCAAATGGAAATCAAAAGAAAGCTAGAGTAGCAATACTCGGATCAGATAAAATAGACTTTAAAATAAAGACTATTATGAGAGATAAGGAAGGGCACTACATAATGATCAAGGGATCAATCCAAGAAGATATAACAATCATAAATGTTTATGCAACCAAATAGGAGCACCTCAATACATAGGCAAATGCTAACAACCATGAAAGGAGAAATCGACAGTAACACAATAATAGTAGGGGACTTTAACACGCCATTTACACCAATGGACAGATCATCCAAACAGAAAATAAATAAGGAAACACAAGCTTTAAATGACACAACAGACCAGGTAGATTTATATTTATAGAACATTCCACCCAAAAGTGGTAGAATACACTTTCTTCTCAAGAGCACACAGAACATTCTCCAGGATAGATCACATCTTGGGTCACAAATCAAGCCTCAGAAAATTTAAGAAAACTGAAATCGTACCAAGCATCTTTTCTGACCACAATGCTATGAGATTGGAAATCAATTACAGGAAAAACACTGTAAAAAACACAAAAACATGGAGGCTAAACAGTGTGCAACTAAATAACCAAGAGATCACTGAAGAAATCAAAGAAGAAATTAAAAAATACATAGAAACAAATGACAATGAAAAGACGATGACCCAAAACCTATGGGACGCAGGAAAAACAGTTCAAAGAGGGAAGTTTATAGCAATTCAATCTCACCTCAAGAAACAAGAAAAATCTCAAATAAACAATCTAACCCTATACTTAAAACAACTAGAGAAAGAAGAACAAAGAAAACCCAAAGTCAGTACAAGGAAAGATATCATAAATATCAGAGCAGAAACAAATGAAACAGAAACCAAGAAAACAATAGCAAAGATCAATAAAACTAAAAGCTGGTTCTTTGAGAAGATAAACAAAATTGATAAACCCTTAGTCAGACTCACCAAGAAAAAAAGGGAGAGGAGGCAAATCAATAAAATTAGAAATGAAAAAGGAGAAATCACAACCGACACCGCAGAAATACACAGGATTTTAAGAGACTACTACAAACAACTACATGCCAATAAAATGGACAACCACGAAGAAATGGACAAATTCTTGGAAAGGTACAATTTTCCAAGACTGAACCAGGAAGAATTAGAAAAGATAAACAGACCTATCACAAGTAATGAAATTGAAACTGTAATTAAAAATCTTCCAACAAACAAAAGTCCAGGACCAGATGGCTTCACAGGTGAATTCTATCAAACATTTAGAGAAGAGCTAACACCCATCCTTCTCAAACTCTTCCAAAAAACTTTAGAGGGAGAAACACTCCCAAATTCATTCTACGAAACCACCGTCACCCTGATACCAAAACCAGAACAAGATATCACAAAAAAAGAAAATTATAGCCCAATATTACTGATGAACATAGATGCGAAAATCCCGAACAAAATACTAGCAAACAGAATCCAACAACACATTAAAAAGGATCATACACCATGATCAAGTGGGATTTATCCCAGGGATGCAAGGATTCTTCAGTAGACGCAAATCAATCAATGTGATACACCACATTAACAAATTAAGGAATAAAAACCATATGATCATCTCAATAGATGCAGAAAAAGCTTTTGACAAAATTCAAACCCATTTATGATAAGAACTCTCCAGAAAATGGGCATAGAGAGAACCTACCTCAACATAATAAAGGCCATATTGACAAACCCACAGCAAACATCATACTCAGCTGTGAAACACTGAAAGCCTTTCCTCTAAGATCAGAAACAAGACAAGGATGTCCACTCTCGCCACTATTATTCAACATAGTTTTGGAAGTCCTAGACACGGCAATCAGAGAAGAAAAAGAAATAAAAGGAATCCAAATCGGAAAAGAAGAAGTAAAACTGTTACTGCTTGCTGATGACATAATACTATATATAAATAATCCTAAAGATGCCACCAGAAAACTACTAGAGCTAATCAATGAATTTGGTAAAGTTGCAGGATACAAAAGTAATGCACAGAAACCTCTTGCATTCCTATACACTAACAACGAAAGATCGGAAAGAGAAATTAAGGAAACAATCCCATTCACCACTGCAACAAAAAGAATGAAATACCTAGGAATAAACCTACCTAATGAGATAAAAGACCTGTACTCAGAATAAGACACTGATGAAAGAAATCAAAGACGACACAAACAGATGGAGAGATATGCCATGTTCTTGCAATGGAAGAATCAATATTGTGAAAATGACTATACTACCCAAAGCAACCTACAGATTCAGTGCAATCCCTATCAAATTACCAATGGCATTTTTTTACAGAACTAGAACAAAAAATCTTAAAATTTGTATGGAGACACAAAAGACCCCAAATACCAAAGCATTCTGTTTTTGTGGGTTTTTTTTTTTTTTTTTTGGCTGGGTTGGGTCTTCATTGCTGCCTGTGGGCTTTCTCTAGTTGCAGCGAGCAGGGGCTACTCTTTGTTGCAGTACGTGGGCTTCTCATTGTGGGGGCTTCTCTTGTTGCAGAGCATGGGCTCTAGGCGCACAGGCTTCAGTAGTTCTAGCACGTGGGATCAGTAGTTGTGGCTCGTGGGCTTTAGAGCACCAGCTCAATTGTTGTGGCTCACAGGCTTAGTTGCTCCATGGCATGTGGGATCTTCCCAGAGAAGGGACCGAACCCATATCCCCTGCATTGGCAGGTGGATTCTTAACCACTGCGTCACCAGGGGAGCCCCCAAAGCAACCTTGAGGGAAAAAAATGGAGCTGGAGGAATCAGACTCCCTGACTTCAGACTACACGACAAAGCTACAGTAATCAAGACAATATGGTACTGGCACAAAAACAGAAATATAGATCAATGGAACAGGATAGAAAGCCCAGAGATAAACCCACGCACCTATGGTCAACTAATCTATGACAAAGGAGGCAAGGATATACAATGGAGAAAAGACAGTCTCTTCAATAAGCGGTGCTGGGAAAACTGGACAGCTACATGTAAAAGAATGAAATTAGAACACTCCCTAACACCATACACAAAAATAAACTCAAAATGGATTAAAGACCTAAATGTAAGACCAGACACTATAAAACTCTTAGAGGAAAACACAGGAAGAACACTCTGACATAAATCACAGAAAGATCTTTTTTACCCACCTCCTAGAATTATGGAAATAAAAACAAAAATAAACAAATGGGACCTAATGAAACTTAAAAGCTTTTGCACAGCAAAGGAAACTATAAACAAAACGAAAAGACAACCCTCAGAACGGGAGAAAATATTTGCAAACGAATCAACAGACAAAGGATTAATCTCCAAAATATATAAGCAGCTCAATATTAAAAAAGCAAGCAACTCAATCAAAAAATGGGCAGAAGACCTAAATAGACATCTCTCCAAAGAAGACATACAGATGGCCAAGAGGCACATGAAAAGCTGCTCAACATCACTGATTATTAGAGAAATGCAAATCAAAACTACAATGAGGTATCACCTCACACTGGTCAGAATGGCCATCATCAGAAAATCTACAAACAACAAATGCTGGAGAGGGTGTAGAGAAAAGGGAACCCTCTTGCACTGTTGGTGGGAATGTAAATTGATACAGCCACTATGGAGAACAGTATGGAGGTTCCTTAAAAAACTAAAAATAGAACTACCATATGACCCAGCAATCTCACTACTGGGCATATACCCAGAGAAAACATTAATTCAAAAAGACACATGCACCCCATTGTTCACTGCAGCACTATTTACGATAGCCAGGTCATGGAAGCAACCTAAATGCCCATCAACAGATGAATAGATAAAGAAGATGTGGTACATAGATACAATGGAATATTACTCAGCCATAAAAAGGAACGAAATTGGGTCATTTGTAGAGATGTGGGTGGACCTAGAGACTGCCATACAGAGTGAAGTAAGTTAGAAAAACAAATATCGTATATTAACGCATATATGTGGAATCTAGAAAAATGGTACAGATGAACTGGTTTGCAAGGCAGAAATAGAGACACAGATGTAGAGAACAAATGTATGGACACCAAGGGGGGAAAGTGGGTGGGGGTGGTGGTGGGATGAATTGGGAGACTGGGATTGACATATATACATTAATATGTATAAAATAGATAACTAATAAGAACCTGCTGTATTAAAAATAAAATAAAATAAAATTCAAAAAACAAAAACAAAAACTCTTTGCTCCCAATTCAGGGGTCACGGGTTTGATCCCTGGTCGGGGAACTAAGATCTTGCATGTCGCATGGCATGGCCAAAAAATAAATTAATCAATTTAAAAAAAAATAAAAGATTAGCAAGCATGAGGTTCATGAATGTGAAGCATTTTGATTGTTAAATTATTGGATAGAGTAAAGTTTATACTGGATTACATTCACAGCACATTAACACCATTATTAGGCAGAAGAAAATTCATGCATCTCTAACTCATGTGATCACTTAATAGGATTTCCCCAAGTGCTTTTTCTTTTCTTCCCTCTTGTTTTTTGCTCAAATGTTGCCTTCCCGGTAAAGTTTCCCTGACCACCCAATTTTTTTGGTTTGTTTTGTTTTGGGTTTTTTTTTTGGCCGCGCGGCACAGCATGCAGGATCTTAGCTCCCCAACCAGGGATCGAACCTGTGTCCCTTCAGTGGAAGTGCAGAGTCCTAATCACTGGACCGCCAGGGAAGTCCCTGACCACCCCATTTTAAACTGGAACTTCCCTCCCACATTCCCTACTCCTTGCTTTATTTTTTCTCCTCTCACGTTCTAATATACTAACTTATTGGGTTTACTCTCTGTCTCCTACCCCTGCTAGAATGTAAGTCCCATAAGGGAAAGCAATTTATCTCTTTTGTTCCCGCTGTATCACTAGAGTCTACAACAGTGCCTGACATATAGTAGATGTAGATGTTCAATAAACATCTGTTGAGAGGACAGAAGAGTATTATCTAACATATAAGCAAGGAGCCCTACATGGACCAGGATGTGCTGTGTGGTCTTTATGGGCTATGTAACGTCCCTCTGCTGCTGTAAATTGCGAAAAGGGAGAGATTTTCTTCCTTTCCTCCAATATGGTGTGAGAGTGAATGATACATGAAGGTACTTCCATGTTCTTAGTGGAACAAGATAGAGAAAATCAAAAGGCTGCCATTTATTAATGCAACCAGATCAGTCCTGAACAAATATCACCCTGGGAAAATCCTCTAACTTTGCCCTACATTCTAGATATAGAAAATAGTCACTATCAGCAACATTATGCCTCTATGATTACAAAGAATAGTATCTTAAATGAACCAAATATAATTTTGATCCTTTTCAACCAATTTTCTGTGTACACTGCTGAAATCAGGCTAGTCAAGTAGAATAAAAAAAATTCTTCAGACCGAATCCTTCTTACAGCAAAAATTCCAGTATATGAAGCAAATCCAGGTGTTAGGGTCACCTTTCAATGATCAATCCTTACTGGTCTGAGTATGAAGTTATCTTCTAAAGAGGCCACATAGTGTAATGGTAAAAAATTTGGCTGTGGCACCATATTGCTTGGCTTCAAATACTGCTTTTGGCTCCTACCAGGTGTGTTTCCTTGGGCAAGTCATTTGAATTTTCTGACCTTAGTGTCCTCATCAGTAAAACTGGGATAACAGTAGCACTTAAACTTTATAACCTTTGAGGATTAAGCGAGTTAATATGAATAAAGTTCTTGGAGCAGAACCTGGCACATAATAGCATTCAATAAAAACATAGCCATTATATTATTAGGGAGTGAGAGTACCTTCAGTAAATTAAAGCTTTTAGCAGATGACTTTCTGCAAATTACTCTGATTCCTAGAAGGCTGATAACTTGCAACAATGTTATCTAAAAATCTGGGCGGGCATTCCTTCCCCATTACTAACAACACAAATAAAAGTCACAATTATAATGAAAATAAATTGTCTTGATTTTCTTTATTTAGGAGTGTAACTTCTTTTTAAATAAGGGCAAAAAGATAAGAAAAAGACATTTCCCCCGATTATTTTACTGGCTTTTTAATGGTTGTACATGGCTGTAACTGTGAGTACATGTTTTTGGTTTGTATTTTAATTTATTGTCTTTATCTTTTCCATGATATTTTTTCAATCTTCAATTTCTTTTATAAAGTCCTAGAGCACCCAGTGCTGTAGTTTTAGTTATAGTGGATATCCAATAAATAACCAATTCAAGGCATATGTTAAGAGTACATACCAGGTTCAAATGATCATGTAAAGCACCTGAAGTGGGGCGAAGATGAGTGAGATAGTCTCTGCCCTCAAATAATTTACACAGTAAATTGGTAGCAGACACATGAACTAGGAAAGAAGTCAAAGTACACATGTCGTAACAGGAGGACAAGCACAGGAGGGGAGGTGCCTACTAGATGATGCAGAATCAAGGTCAAGAACATCCTCAGGAAAGAAGAGACATGTTAGGACCCTTGCATGGCTGGCAGTATGTTCCCAGGTGCAGCTGTAGGGGGAAGGCGCCCAGAGGAAGAGGGAAGAGCATGAAGAAAGGCCTGGGGACACAGAGGCTCCGGGCATGCTCACCGAGGGACGCTGGGTGACAGAAGTCCAAGGCAAGCGACTAATAAAGAAAGATAAGACACGAAAGGTCAGTTTGGGTTACACTGCAGAGAGCTGAGGAGTCTGGAATTCATTTAGGAAACCACATGGAGTCAGTCACACTTTTTGGGCAAGAAGCAAAGGACCAAAGTTCCACCTGAGGAAGACCTCCTGTAGTGGTACCCAGGATGATCTAGATAGAGGAGGGAGGGGAGAGATTTCCCCACCTATTTTCCCAAAACCACAATAATCCCTGCTCTCTCCGGCCACCCAGCTCTTGGGCTGTGCCCCTGTAGCAACAGGAGCTCCAGCACCTGAGGTCTGGGGTCTGAGGAGGCCACTCCCACAGACCTATCCCCAGTGTTCCCCTTCAAGCAGTGAGCTTCTGTCCTGAATCCTTTGGTAACTTCCTGTCCTAGTTACCAGCTCTATTCCCTGGTCCCTTAAAAAAAAAAAAAAAGATGGGGACCCAGTTTGAGTCTTTTTGGTTCCAGCACCATCTGCCATGAATACTGCCACCTAAGTAAAGAACATGCTGGCTCCTAAGGCTTGCTTGGATTTCCCAGTCTCACTCACCTGGGTGCTCTGTTATGCTACCCTACCTGGTGGAACACATGCCATTTTGCTGTGAAGGACCCATTGCTCTATTTACTGGCCTGAGATCGGAATGTTATCTTGGTTACTCTAGCGTTCCTGACAGGCTGTGCCACCCTGAATCTTCTCTGTCAGCCTCACTAGCTGGGTCAGGTTCCCTTCCTAGGCAGGCTTAATGCCAGAACCCAGTCTCTCCCTGCCTCCTCTAGCATTCCATAGCTTTCTAGAGCTAGGACAGCTAATACCTAAGTAGACGAAAGAGGCCACCTGCAATAATTGAGACATAGAGTGATAAGGACCAGACAATGGGAACCGAGAGGAAAGGCTGATGGTAGAGGCCTGCACTAGGAGAAATAAATCAAAGGTTTAGGAACTAACAGAATGTAGAAGATGGTAAAAGGCAAGGACGAATCAAAGAACTCCATGGTCAAAGCCTGGATGCCAAAGAAAGCCACGTGTGCAATAGCAGGGGTAGCTGGGGATGGTAGGGGATCTACTTTGGTTTGGAAAGTATTTGTACATAGGACTTACCCGCTCCCTCTCTGCTCCCTCTCTGTGCTCATTCAGAGCAGGTGTCAGTACCTTCCCTCTCTAAAATGAAAGTTTAAGTTAATGCATGAAAGACAAGTAGGGTGAGCATAATGAAAGCCTCTGGTGACTGCTACTGCCGCCAAGTGAACTTTAAATTTTCTATCTTGCTTCACCAAAAATAATTTGTTTCTATTCCTGATATTACATTTTAATACTATCCCCAAACACAGAAGTATTTGTGAAAGTAGAAGTTATGAAAAAAGTAAAGATATTAAGCTGAAGACATTTTAGATGTTAAGTATTAAGTTAATGTATTAAGTATGAAGTATTAAGTATAATTAAGTATAATGTATTAAGTATTAAGTTAATGTATTAAGTATGAAGTATTAAGTATAATTAAGTATAATGTATTAAGTATTAAGTTAAGTATTAATGTTAATGTTAAGTATTAACTGTGGATATGTGTTGAAGAGAATAAAGAATCAAGTTGTAAGATCTCTGTTTGGTGCCATTGCCTTAAACAACGTCAAAGAGTCACTCCTGTAAAAGATCAACGTTGGTATCTCATATCCTGTTCAAAGCCTGGGATACCTTTAGGGAGGAGTGGAATTCAGTGGTTGCTACCCCAGTCACCTGCCCAGTCACTCAGTGGTTTGAGGAAGAACTGAGTGTGGTCATAGGTCTACAGACCCTCTCTTCTAAACCGGGGGACACACAGCACGTATTCACAGCAATTCTTCTGCTTGTAGACGTTGTAACCTCTCATTGTGAAAATTTCTTGGTCTAACTCTGCAGTCTTACAGTCCAACTTAACTGAATGCCTCCCCTCACTGTGTGAGAGCAAAATCTGATGCAAGTTTCTTAAAATTCTCACTATAAAATTCTGATTTTTTTAATTAAAAACTTGACACCCAGAAGCAAATTAATCAGTGCCTGGCATGTACCACGTTTTCAGTGTAGATCTATGTAGACCATAAGAATGGGTTTTGAGTTAACACACAGTCCTCAGGCACTACTGCCCATGAGGTGCTCGGGGAGCTGTGCTTGGGTTCGAGAGATGTGGGCACTGAGAAGAAAGAAGGATGAGGAAGGGCACGTTCACAAAAAGAGAAGGGCTGAGACAGGTAGCGAACCTCTCTTGCACAGGTTTAGGGGAAATGGGAAGGGGAAGGGGAAGAGAGGGGACAAAAGAGAAAGAAAAGTCAAAGACAACCAAGATAATGACACCTTGTGTAAATCAAGTAAGAGCTATTTTGTAAAACAAGGAAGGACACAACAGCAATGGCACATCTTGTAGAGACTGAGATGGATGAAAATGAGAGAATAACACTAAATGTCAGGATTGGGAGGCTTGGAGTCCCCTCAGTGGATTGCTGGATGCAGGGGCAGACTGCAGAAGGAAGGAGATGAGAGTGCAGGAGGGAAGTGGAAGCAGCAGACACAGGGTAGATTTTTAAGACCTTTGATCTTAGTTGTAACCGCCCATGTAGAAGTTAGAGGAACAGCCTGTTTGTTTGTATTGTCAGCTTTGGGGAGATGAAAGCACACGTAAAGACCCAAAGGGAGGCACCTCAGCCGCCACTACCTACCCACCGCCCACCCCCCCAATAAAAAGGGAAGAAATGATTATGTAGGAAAAAAAGTGTAAATGAGATTTTGAGTTCTAAAGTTAGGGAAGGGATGGAGCTTAGGTGGAACCAAAGAAGGACCCTTTCACTCAGGAGATGAAAACCGAAGAAAAGAATCACCAAGGGAAAGTGAACAGAAAAGACTACTCTGTCCTAGAACCCAATAGCCTATGGACCATCCTAAACAGAGCTGAAGATACGGGTAACTTTCTGCTTTAAAACAAGGCCAGAGAACTTGAAGTCGGGGCATAAGCCCAGCCAGCCTTATAGGACAAGACAGCCTTTCAAAATCTAGTTGACTCAAGGACCACCAAGCAGACAGAACACAGGACCTTTCTTAACTTCCACCACCATGAGCATGTGAGAACAATGGCATTTATTACAATGGCATTAATAACTCAGTGTTGCATCCTATCTACCATCAATTAAAAATTCCTACAACAGACACCCAGACTAGGAAAAGTGGTATTAATCACTGTATAATAGAACACAGTAGGAGTCATGTCCATATGACTGTAAAGCCAAGAGCTTAGGAGAAGGACAAACGAAGAAGAGTTACTCTTCTTGGAAGAAATTCATATTCTTTCATATCCCAAAATATTATGGATCTTGCCTAAGGTGTTCTTTAATGGAGCTGGCCTTGGTCATATCCAAACCCCTAGATTTCACTGTTTGAGACAATGTATTAGAGAAGAAAACACCCTTCTCTTGTTTTTTTCCAAATGCATCAGTTTTCCTCTAGATGTGACATCTTTCCTCAATGTGAAAAAAACATGTTACACCACTTTGTTCCTCTGTTTATTTTAAGCTTTACTAATACATTCCATAAAACTCAGCAGAAATTGAATTAAAAAATATATATATAGTGACAGTAAAATACTTGGGACACTTGATACCATCTTGCGAAATTCAAATAAAGCATTAGTAATAACATGGGTTTAAAAAGAAATGATGCAAGTAAATGTAGCAGAAAAATTCACAATGAATTGTTAACACATCCACTTGGCTTGACTTGATTCTGTTATGTCACAATTTTGATGCAAAGACAAAAAACAAAAACCAATCTAATGAGACATTCTAATAACTTTCTCAAGTTTTTAATGTGGTTCAGTAGTCTTTAGGAGCTAGAAATATAGTACCCATAAATAACTTCTTGGAGCTCAACTTATATAAAATCTTGTGTGAATTTGAAAAGGAAACAGAATACAGAGATTGCTAGGCTATCCTCAATAAATATGGGATAATATAAAATAACACTTAATGCTGTTTAAAATATCTTTTCTTAAATATTCTGGGTTGGTAGAAATGTTACAGCCTCCCTACTATTAAAATAATTAAAAAGAGTGACAAGAAAAGATGAAGGGAAGTTCTTTGTAATTGTTTCTACTTTAGGGAGAGAGAAGGTAGCAGCCCAGCCCCAGGAAAAGGGCAAGAGAGACAAATGAAGAGACTTTCATCATCTCTTTTCAATGTCTTCTTAATGCTACTGTCCAGAGCCCTATTTGCATCTTGGTTATCCATGGTAACTCGACGAGCTAGACTCCCCCAATGCTTAGGGAAACCTGAGCGGGAAGTACTTAAGAAGACCAGTGTATTTCCATCTACAACTGAAGAACAAGGCAGAACAAGATGCCCAGTCAGGGGTTGGAAGGAGTCAAGGATCCACAACAGAATCTGGAACTGAAAGCACATTAGAATTCAGTTCATTCAACTCTGATCTGACTTGCTCAAGGTCACACGGTACCTTGGTGGCCAAGACACAACTAGAATCCAGGTGTCCTCTCTCAGCACAGCACTCTGTCTATCCCTTCCCACTGCTCCTAACCCAAGAAGCCAGTTCGGAACTAAAGAGGATTCAATAAGCAAACTATCATTATTTGCTCCTAAGCCAAGTCTTTTGTCTTTGCCTATCTTTTTATTGCAAAAACTTTCCAGTACTTACAAGTAGAGATATGAGAATAATGAACCCCATATATCCAGCTCCCAGCTTAAACAATTACCAACTTGTGACCGATCTTCTTTCATCTATACTCCCCTCTCCTCCAGGATCATTTTGAAACAAATCCCAGAAATAGTATCATTATTTCTTTTTAAATATTAAATGCTCAAAGAAATGATACAGCTGCAAAAGCAGCAGAGACAATTTTCTTTAGGAAGCCCTGGTGTCTCTATCCTACACCCTTGCACTATTGATGGTGTTTTCCTTTTTCTGTCACAGCGCTAGAACTAAAGGCCAACTCTTATCTCAGCACAGACCAGTAAGATATGCTCTGTGATCCTGTACATACACGGACTATATTAGTTTCTGGTGCAGTGAGGAATTTTGATGAAGGGATTATTTTAGACAACAAACGTGGAGAAAGCTAAACTTACACCAAGAGATAAACGCCTTTCCACCTTAAACAATACCCTGATACTGGACATTTGTTTAAATCAGGCTTAATTCTGGCCTGAGATTTAAGGCCAACTTCCTCCATAAGTCCATATGAAAGGTACTAAATAATGTAATTCTTAAGGTTTAACAAATCCACAAAATAAAATAACAATAAAAAGTTTTCACACCATTAGGGTTATGCCTCCTCTAGGACACAGACCATTTATTTGTCCTAAGGACATGACGGAAATTTAAAATTAATAAATATAGCAACACTTTTCCTTCATACAGCCATTTAAATTTTGCCCACAGAACAAATACATTTAAAAGACACTTAAAAAATTCTTCATTGACAAATAGGATCGTGTTACTGGAACTAAGTAGACATAGATAATAGAGTGTTCGTATGTGTGTGTATAAATGGATACTTGCAGCTACAATACTGACAAATAACATTTCCACTTCTAATTTTCCATTTCACCTCCCTCTCCCTACACATTAATTTTTTATATGAATTTACAAGTACATATTTAAAAACGAGACTATGTTAGAAAGCCAAAGTGAGTAGAAAAAGAAGGCAGATCAGAACCCTAAGTTGTTTCACCCTTAAATGAAATAATTTCATTTCAAATATAGATTAATTTTTTCCCTGAAAAAAAAAAACCCCTGCAAGTTATAATTTTTTACCTTTTGGAAAATTTAACAATTTATCTTCTATCAAAATTATGATGTTCCTACCTGCTGATGTTTCTCTAAATTTGTCACTGGTCTTCTTTTTCCTCCATTTCCAAGGCTTAAAGATTTTACCAATGGTGGAGAGTTTCCCCTTTCTCTTGAAGGGAGGTGTTTGGGAGCCTGCTGTTGGGCCATCTGAGTTTGCTAGAGAAGCTTTGTCCAGTCCATCAACTGTATAAAGAAAGTCAAGTCAGAGAAAAGCTGTAATAAAAGTTTGAAACAACATCATCTATGTCTTCCTGCACTATTCAAAGTAAGCATGCTCACTTTAATTGGAATCTCACATAAAGTTTATTTTGCCCCATTTCCCTGCCGGTAGAGCTCCTCTAATATCAATCAATAAATCAATCCTTCAGAAATTATAGTCCCCTTAGATAATCATTTTGAGGAAACAGAAAAGAAAAAAGAGACCTACATAAAAGGTAAGGCCAGATAAATAAGGGTCTGCGAAACAGCTGAATCCATCTGCAACAACTACATCGATATTTTGTGCAGAAATAGAGTATTCTAAGTGAAACAGGATGTTCCTCCAGAGAGTAGTTTGGCATTCTCAGTAATGAAAATGACAGTTATGGTGTAGTTAAAACCAGGTTTTTTTTCCTTCACAAAATAAAATTTAGTGCCAAGAAGCTAAATTCTAAATTTTACTATACTAAAACTATCTTTTGCTTCTGTTACAAAAAAGGTTTTAGCTTCAAATAAACTGATAACTATCACGAATGACAAAAAATACGTGGAAAATATGGATGTCGTAGGTAACAGAACATATCTTTATGTGCCTCAATCATTTCATCAGTCAGAAGAAAGGCCCCAAACCTTAAGTTGCCTTACACTATGCTCATAACAGAAAGAAGATGGTGATAACTTATATTACCCCGAAGATTAAATTTTAATGGCAAAAAACGGGAAGCAACTAAAGAATGGATAACTATGGTATTTTTCATGCAATGAAGTAGCACTCAGCAATTTAAAGAAAAGGAGCCACTGATACCTACAAACAACGTGAATGTATCTCAAAAACATTGTGCTGGAAAAAAAACAGCAACACACAAAAGAGTACATACTGTGTGGTTCTATTTATATGAAGTCCTAAAAAAGGCAAAATGAATTTATGGGAAAACAGAAAAAAGAAGAAGAAAGAAAGAAAACCAGAAGAGTAGTTGCTTCTTGGAGTGAAATGGAGGTGGGAATTAATTGAGAAGAGGCTTGAGGGATTTTCCTGGGGTGATGGAAATTATCTCAATAAAGGATGGATTATACAAAATGCATCAAATGGTATTTATGATATTGTGCATTTTACTTTATGTAAAATCTACCATTAAAAAACCATAAATAAGTAGTGAAGTCCAATTAATGGCATGCACGCTGACATGTTTAGGAATGAAGTGTACTGATGTCCATCAAAAATAATAAATTGATGGATAGCTGGAATGGAGATGGATAAATTTACAATATAGTAAAATATAGCAAAATGTTAAGTGTTGAATCTAGGTGGTGGGTGTGTGGTCATTAATTGCATAATTCTTCCATCTCCAAAACTTTCACAATAAAATATTGGGAAAAATAAAACAAAAATTGAATGGCAAGAACCTCTGCTTCTAGGAAAATGGAGTAGACTTACTTTTTCCTACTTCTCTTGCTACATACAACTAAAAAAAACCCTGAATGTTATATATAAAAGAAACATGAAAAGACTATACAAGGTGAAAGAAAGTAGGCCAGCTTGGGACCTCAGGACCTAAGAAACAACATGGAGGTAAGATCCTTGGGTTTTCCTTTAGTCTCATGTATTCCAGACTTGCAGCTGAACCTGAAAACACCAGTGGGCACAGACCAAAAATCCTCAACAAAAGCCTGCTCTCTCTAGCCAAAGGAGCAGGAAAGGGACAGCCTAGTAAGACAGAAAACTTTTAGACAATAACTGCTCCACTCCAGCAAAACACCACAGAAGAAACTATGACCATCCAAGCCAAGAAAGGCTGAGTGGGTAGACTAGACTTCTACCCTCTAATGAGGAGCCCCAAACCCCTATCAGAGTGGTGTCAGAGAGGACCAAGTAGGGAGCCAGGACCTTCCTGTGCACCAGCTGTTAATGAAGCATCCTCTACAGTGTCAGTGGAGACCATGTGGGAACCTGGTCTTCCACCCATACCCAGTAATGAGGTATCTCTTCTTCTCCTTCCCCGCCAGTATTGGGGTCACACCAAACCACTGCCCAGTGGGAACAAGACCACCCCCACCCACTACGGTGTCAGTAGAGACCACATGGGGATCTGGAAATTGAACCGTGCCCGAGAGTAATGAAGACCCTTCCCCCCATTTCTGCTGCCAGATATCAAGAGAGGATGAAGGGAGAACCTGGGTTTTTACCTCCGCCTGGCAGTAATGAGGTGGCACCCCTCGCTTCCCTTGCTGGAGAGGTGTCAGACAAAGCCAGTTAAAACAAAAGGTTTCCATAACATTTACAGTCTCATAATATAATACAAAAATGTTTTAAGTTTCAATCAAAAATCACTTGACATACCAAGAACCAGGAAAATCTTAAACTGAATGAAAAAAGACAGTCAATACAATGCCAATACCTTAATCCTTATAAGTTCTCCTTCCAAACAAGAATGATAAATCCTGTTCTTCCCACTCATAAAGTCAACTCTAATTTCAGGCAGAAATGCAAGTTCGGCAGTGACTGATTCTTCTGTAAATGCTTCCTAACCCTACTTTACCCCAGCCACGCTGGCCACAGTGCAGCAGGCAAAGAGATGAGAAGGACTAATTTGGAAGCTAAGCCAGAGTTAAAAAGTAAAATCCTTATTTACTTTACTTCCACTCCTGTCCAACTGCCTTCCTTAAACTAGGGGCAAACCCAGGGAGAAACTGACCATATGGTATTTCTTCTCCACTGAGACTTTATGCTGAAGGCTCAATTTTGAACAATTTAAATGCTGTGAAATATAAAAGGACTGACTATTACAAACATGGGAACTAAAGTTACCATCTCAAATTCACCTCCGTGGCTATAGACACACATTTAGTTCTCATTTTCTCTCAACCCACATATCCGGTTCCCTGACACTCCATCAAAATTCTGCCTTTGATCTGAAACACTAAGGAATAGTCTATTTTTTCTCCTGAAGACAAAAACAAATGAAAACAAAAATTAAATATTCCTTAGGTGACAGAAGGTGACAGATGGGGAGACTGAATGAGGTAGTTGAAAAATGAAAGCCTTCATGTTAAATTCATAGCTACATAAGACATTAACTACCATACCTTTCTTTATTTTGCATTTAGTTTTAGTCTTTATCTCTACTCCAGAAGGGGCCTGGGCCAGTGCCAATGACCACAGCAGAACACGCACACACATACCTTTTTCCTGACTGAATGAATCCACCTATAATTTTGTAATTATTGGGCTATTACAGTAAACCACACTTGCAATTAGGAACCATACGTCGGCACAGTTGGTCACACTGCCATTGTACTTCTTGTAAATCATGAACATGAAGGGGATGCCACCTGATTTGGAGTAGTATAAACAGAATATTTACTCCTTTCTTTCCTCCAAACACCTAGGATACTGCCAGGACCATTGATAATTCTATTATTTTTCTTTTGGACCAATTTACCATTAAAGTCACTTTGAAACTTTCAAAAAATTTTTTCACAACAAATCTAGTGAATTTGGCATTTACACACAGATAAGAACAAATTGCCAGGTAAAGCCCAGATGAAAGTCTGATTTCCCTGTTTTATTTTTACTTTTTTTAACATCCATTTATTTATTTATTTATTATTATTATTTTTTGGCCACACCACTCGGCCTGCAGGATCTTAGTTCCCCAACCCAGGATCAAACCCGTGCTCCCTGAAGTGGAAGCACGGAGTCTTAACCACTGGACCACGAGGGAAGTCCCTGATTTTCCTGTTTTAAATGTTTACTTTGATCCACTTACATGTTATGAAGAGTGACCTGTCATTCAGCAGGACTTTCTTTTTCACACTGGAAATCAACATTTAAAAATATTTAATTCAATTAATTAATTAATTTAAAATCTCCTTGAGGAGGAGATTAATAAAATTTATTTACTTTTAATTATTTTTTAAAAATTTTTATTGGAGTATAGTTGATTTACAATATTGTATTAGTTTCTGCTGTAGAGCAAAGTGAATCAGTTATACATACACATATATCCACTCTTTTTTAGATTCTTTTCCCATATAGGTCATTACAGAGTATTGAGTAGAGTTTCCTGTGCTATACAGTAGGGCCTTATTAGTTATCTATTTTATATATAGTAGTGTGTATATGTCAATCCCAATCTCCCAGTTTATCCCCCCATCCTTATCTCCTGGTAACCATAAGTTTGTTTTCTACATCTGTGACTCTACTTCTGTTTTTGTAAATAAGTTCCTTTATTTTTAATTTTAATTTTATATTGGAGTATAGTTGATTAACAATGATGTGTTAGTTACAGGTGTACAGCAAGGTGATTCAGTTATACCCATATAAGTATCCATTCTTTTTCAAATTCTTTTCCCACTTAGGTTATCACAGAATATTGAGCCAAGTAAATATTATTTAAATATTTTTAAAAACAGTCATTAGCTGTTCAAATGTAGACATTTTAAACGACACAGCTCAGTCTATCTTCCCACCAAAATAAGCTCGTTCCTAACAGGATTTCCCTGCACCACCAACCAGTAAGATCCAGAAAATACATGAAGATTTTACTTTTCATTTAAACAGAAATTTATCAGTTAGACAATCCCAGCGCTACTGTGACCACAGAAGCCAAAAATAAATGAAGCTAGATAATTATCATATAAATTAAATTATAGACTTGGAGAGTCTTTTCTTTGAGATCTGAGAACTGAATGACAAGAATTCTTAGAAAAATTAACCCTATTTAATATGAGTTTGTAGTATTTTATAATGTTCAATAGTTCTCTAATAGTCTAGATATTCATTTTTGGTTTTTCTCCACACAATTATTTCAGTCACTGAGAAAGTGAGACAAATGTGGCAGAACATTCCACCTCACAAATTTCGTAGGTGAAAGATCATTTAGAAAAGAACCTCAATAAAAGAATTCCCGGTACTAATTCTAAAGAAAGTGATAGCCACTCTGAAAAAAAACGGTGGCAAAGATGGCCTCAACTGTCCTCTAAATATCCTTACATATCTTTTAACTTTTAAATTTTTTTGGCTGCATTGGGTCTTCATTGCTGCACACGGGCTTTCTCTAGTTGCGGCGAGCGGGGTCTACTCTTTGTTGCGGTGCACGGGCTTCTCATGGCAGTGGCTTCTCCTGTTGCAAAGCACGGGCTCTAGGTACGCGGGCTTCAGTAGTTGTGGCTCGCGGGCTCTAGAGCGCAGGCTCAGTAGATGTGGCGCATGGGCTTAGCTGCCCCACAGCATGTGGGATCTTCCCGGACCAGGGCTCGAACCCATGTCTTCTGCATTGGCAGGTGGATTCTTAACCACTGTGCCACAAGGGAAGTCCCTATCCTTACATATCTGAAGGTTAATGAGAATACATTTTTGAAGCCCAGTAATAACAAAAACAATTAAAGCGAACTCATATGTGGTTAAAAAAAAAAAAAGTGTTGATAATACTCTGCTGTACTAAGTATATGCTTACAATACTACTCATAGTGATTTTATTGGACCAAAGAATGTACCTATTAAAAGGGCATTGTACAAAAACATCTGACATTTAAAGATCAAGAACTTAGGGACTTCCCTGGTGGCAAAATGGTTAAGAATCTGCCTGCCAACGCAGGGTACATGGGTTCAATCCCTGGTCCGGGAAGATCCCACGTGCCGCGGAGCAACTATGCCCATGTGCCACAACTACTGAGCCTGCACTCTACAGGCCACAAGCCACAACTACTGAGCCTGCATGCCACAACTACTGAAGCCCATGTGCCTAGAGCCCATGCTCCGCAACAAGAGAAGCCACAATGAGAAGCCCACGCACCGCAACGAAGAGTAGCCCCCGCTCGCTGCAACTAGAGAAAGCCCGTGTGCAGCAATGAAGACCCAATGTAGCCAAAAATAAATAAATTTATTTTTTAAAAAATCAAGTACTCAAAAGAAGTAAGAAAACAAGCAAACCAAAGTTTATTTCCTTAATAGATGGCTTCTAGGCTATTTTCTTTGTGCCTTTGTAAGTTATTATGCTTATGTAATAATATCACTATATATATATTTTATTTCTATTACAGTTTTTATGTTTCCACTATAATTCTGTCACCTTCCTCTTTAAAGGCCACAGAACACATGGCAAAGAAACATTAGGGCTGCACTCAGGGAAGATTTAACTTTATTTCCTACCCTTACATGAGGCCTCTCTCTCACAAAACAGTGACTTAGAAAACATGCTGTCAGACAGGGGCATACATCCTGTTCTGGGCACAGAACCAAGTAGACAACAAGGTCAGAGGGAACGGATGCTATGAGCCGTCGCAGACGAGATTGGATTAGGGAAGCCAAGTGGCTATCCTTGTCTTGCATTGTCTAAAAGAGACCCTTACTCTCTTGCTAATCAGCATTTACATTGGGTTGGATCAAATCTCTTCCTTTTGGGGGTAGGATGAATGACCAGGGGAAGGGAAGGGAAAAGGAACAGAAGAATAAAAATGTGTGGCATTATATGGCGTTAGGAGTTAATTCTGAAACTGGTATACTTGTAAACTGGATGGAACAAATTGATGGTGGATGTTAGGAGCCAGATTTGTCAGTCTTGGAAAGGAAGGTTACAGACAAGCAAAGGGGAAGCTAGAATGACCCATGTGGCACTGAATTAGAGTTGGAGGCATCAGTATGAACTCCTGTTTTGGCAAGAGAAAGAGAAAGAAGGAGATAGATAGATAGATGACAGATAGATAATAGGTATGTGTATATACAGGGCTCAGTATACACACGTGTATTTCCTATTCATTCTGAGGGGCTAGAAGCAATGACACCCCAGTGAGCACTCAGGTCTTGGTTTCTAATAGCACTCTCCAATAAAAGGGATCAGACCTTTTTCCAGAAATGGCTGCTTCTAGGGTTGGAGCAAGGAAAATACTAGATGAGCTTGGAGCATCTTATAGTGCCAGAAAGTAAACAAGCACTCAAAAAACATTCTGATGAGAGAATGTCAAAGTCACACAGGAGCCAACTAAGAGAGTCCCACAGGCCAAAGATGGAACAACTTGAGCAACAAAATAAACAGTGCAGTATTAGATAATAATTAAAAGTATAAAATAAATATCTGTGAGTCCATACTGAATAAATACTGAATAAATAAATAAATGTGGGATAACAGAAAAGTCTGTACAGAAGAATCACAATTAATTTATATAAATACTCCACTCTCAGGAAGGTGGATCTTAACTCCCCACCCCTGAAATGTGGGCTATACATGGTGACTTCCTTTGAAAGACTTCGGTATAGGGAATTCCCTCGAGGTCCAGTGGTTGGGACTCCACGCCTTCACTGCCGAGGGCCTGGGCTCGATCCCTAGTCAGAGAACTAAAATCCCACAAGCCGCGCAGTGCGGCCAAAAATAAATATATAGAATTAAAAAAAAAAAAGACTTCAGTATGGAAAGGTAGGGAAAAAGAGGGACTTCACGGTGGAGAAACCTGATAAACACTACCTCAACCAAGTGATGGATGTTAACTTGATCAGTGATAAGTCATGTTGAGAGCATGGACCCTTGATATGATGGATGAGAATCAGATGTTGAAACCTATAACCCCATTGTAACCATAAGAAAAGCATTAGACAAACCAAATTGAGGGACATTTACAAAATACCTGACCAATAAATACACCTCAAGGTCATTAAAACAAGGGAAGTCTGAAATTGTCCCAGACCAGAGGAGGCTAAGGAGACATGATGAATAAATGTAAAGTGGAATCCTGGATGGAAGCCTGGAACAACAACAAAAAAAAGGATCTTAGGGAAAAACTAGTGAAATCCTAACAAACTGTGGAGTTTAGTCAATAATAATGCACCAAAACTCCTTCCTTGGTTGTAACAAATGTATTCTACTCATTGAAGAGATGAATAACAGGAGAAACTAAGCTGGAGGTATATGAGAACTCTCTGCACTGTCTTTGCAATTTTTCTGCACATCTAGAACTATTCTAAAATAAGGGGTTCATTTTTAAAAATGTGGATTAACTAGCAAGGAGAGGATGAGGACTTAGGAGATTCCTAGGGGACAGGATATCAGTTGTAGAGAGACCTCGGGGGTGGTGTCATTTATCAACAGTAAAGATTTCTGCTCGAAGTTTTAGGAAGTAATATGTTTTAGAATTGCCCATTTTTCTCTCCAAAATCTCCCTTTATTAATGCTTTCAACTCCCAGTATTTTATCACTAAGAGAATATTTACAGGTCATCAAACTGCTGTTTCAACACTCTGTATTACATGATGGATGGATCCCAATAAGGTAAGTGGTATCTAGTATCTTGCAAAAGAGTAGACAGTGGGCCCAGTTACTACTGATCAGTTACTGTGGAACCACACAGACAGAGGTGATCCCCAACGCATGCGTGTGTGCTGTACTAGTAGCATGTACTGCTAACATAGAATGGCAAATCTGGGAATAAAAATGTTTTAAGTTACTTGTACTTTGTTTTTAAATCACTGAAGCTCAATTATTTTCAACAATAAACTTCTATTTGGGAATCAAAAGTAAATTTAAAAGACTGAAATTTATTTCATGACAATGGAGGATAGCTTTTCTAGCTTATCCATTTTTTCCCTGAACTCACGGGCACGGGAGAAGAGTGGTATAATTCAGGAACAGAAATCCCACAGCTCACACTGGTGTGAGAGGTTTGATGAGCAGACCCAGCCATGAAGTAGTCACTGACCCATCCTGGGTTTCATTC
This sequence comes from Balaenoptera musculus, assembly GCF_009873245.2. Classification (NCBI taxonomy): domain Eukaryota; kingdom Metazoa; phylum Chordata; class Mammalia; order Artiodactyla; family Balaenopteridae; genus Balaenoptera; species Balaenoptera musculus. Next base: position 21,664,359 of record NC_045796.1, read on the forward strand.
TTTCCTGAAAGTGGAAATTCACAAGCACTTTATTAAGAGCAGAATTAATAATCACTATTATTTACTGAGTATTTACTGTGTGCCAGGCACTGTGTTAAGGACTTTACCTGCATTAGCTCATGCTAATTCTTACAATAGCTCTGAGATAAGTACCATTAGTGGTCCCATTTTTGAGATGAGAAAACTCAGATACACAGAGACTAAGCATCTAATTCAGTATCTGGGACATCGTGTGTGTGTGTGTGTGTGTGTGTGTGTGTGTGTTTATATTCATAATAGAGAAAGGTTAAATAAATATTTATCAACTAAATATATGACTAGATAATGAATAAATAGGTATCTTCCTCAAGTGACACACTGAGCAGGTGGCAGAGAGCTTGGATCAGAAGTCAGGTCTGTCTGCCTCCTGAGCTGGCCCTCTTAACCACCATAGTGCAAGGGCTGCTTTAAGTCGGTGCCATGACTCGCCCTGTCGCAAACTGTAAGACAGGATTCCTCCTCTTACAGAGTTCGCGGTAAGGTGGGGGAAGCAGACGTGATCAGTGGTCAATGATGCCAGCCAACCGGGGAGGTGCTGGAATAAAAGCAAAAGCAGAGAGACCAGTAAACTCTGGCTGGGGTGGCTTGGGACTATTTCACAGGGAGTGGGGAGACTTGAACTGGGACAGCCAAGATAAGTAGCCTTTCCGGTGGAAATCAAGGAGGGAATGCCTCGAAAGTGAACAAATTAAGGATGGCTGACCTTTTAAAGTAATGCCAAGAAAAATATTCTCATTATCACAGTGCCGTGCTCATAAGAGACACATGAGACATCTTTATGGAAAAAAGTAAAAACAAATTTATAAAGTCCTATCCTTGAACATGTGAAATGTGAAATTTTTAAAAAGGAGCTAGAGAATTTTTGAACTTTCTATATATCAATGCATATAACACTAGATAAAAATCTGAGAAAAATACCATTTTAGAGTTAGAATAGATCTTAGATGACGCAGAAGAAAACTGCTTTTCACCTGCTGATAGTTCCTTTTAAAAATAATCAGCATTGGGCTTCCCTGGTGGCGCAGTGGTTGAGAGTCTGCCTGCCAATGCAGGGGACACGGGTTCGAGCCCTGGTCTGGGAAGATCCCACATGCCACGGAGCGGCTGGGCCCGTGAGCCACAACTACTGAGCCTGCGCGTCTGGAGCCTGTGCTCCGCAACAAGAGAGGCCGCGACAGTGAGAGGCCCGCGCACCGCGATGAAGAGTGGTCCCCGCTTGCCACAACTAGAGAAAGCCCTCGCAGAGAAACGAAGACCCAACACAGTCATAAATAAAATAAATAAGTAAATAAAAGAACGTGAATTTCTTAAAAAAAAAAAAAAAGAATTGGCTGGTTTTACTCAGTATTAGATCTTTGAAAAAAAAAAATAATAATCAGCATTAAGGTAATAATCATGGCTAAAAATATATTTTAAATTGTTTAGCCACCATCTTTTGAAATGCAGCAAGAGTAAAAAGAACGGAATGTAAACAAGAAATTAAATTCAAAGAAAAATATCTCCAATTGCCCTTCTACATGCATCACCTATAGACTTTCTTGGTCACATCATACTTGTCACTAGAAGTAAATCTGTAGATATTTTTGATTTTTGTTGTTGTTGTTAATTTCACAAGCGTTTCCAGGTATGTGAGAAGAGCAGAGGTCAAGAGACTCATGTGAAACCTGGATTGTAATTGACTAGGTGATTCCCTTCTGCACCTGACCTTACTTTAATTGATTTGAAACTAGACCTCAAAAAAAAAATTTTTTTTATTAGAAAAAAGAAGAATAGGGGGGCTTCCCTGGTGGCGCAGTGGTTAAGAATCTGCCTGCCAATGCAGGGACACGGGTTCGAGCCCTGGTCTGGGAAGATCCCACATGCCACGGAGCACCTAAGCCCGTGAGCCACAACTACTGAGCCTGCGCATCTGGAGCCTGTGCTCCGCAACGGGAGAGGCCGCGATAGTGAGAGGCCCGCGCACCGCGATGAAGAGTGGACCCCGCTCGCCGCAACTGGAGAAAGCCCTCGCACAGAAACGAAGACCCAACACAGCCAAAAATAAATTAATTAATTAATTAATTTTAAAAAATAGATTGGATTTAAAAAAAAAAAGAATAGAATGTGAAAAATGTTGCCACAATAGAGTAAAATGAAAGAATTTTAGTTTCTCTGGAGGAAGACTAATATTTATTCACTAGTTAATTAATTATATACTAGACTATAATTTGCCTCCCAAGTTGCCAATTTCCATTCCCCTGTCACTTGAGAGAAATGATGAAGTTAGCTAAAGGGACTTGGGATGAAATCAGTATTTCCCACTGTCACTGAGATTAATACTATGAAGATTTTTCAAAATAACGTTTGAGGTATAACATGCATACAGCAAGCAAATGATTTGGTACATGCAACCACCATCCAGATCAAGGTCTAGGTCATTTCCAGGCCCATAAAACCTGCTTGTGCTCCTTCCCAGTCAATACCATCCTCTCCATCCACGCCCCCAAATAACCACTGTTTTGACTTCCATCGCCACTGATTTGTTTTACCTGTTCTTGAACTTCAACTTAGCGCAATTATACAACATACTCTTTTGTGTCTGTCTTCCTTCACTGAACATTGTGTCTGTGAGACTCATCTAAATACACGAGCATTTCAAAGCAAAGCTACCTAGGTACAAAATGAAAAATATGCCATCTATCTCAGCAAGACCTCAGATGGGAGAGTACTTGAACATGATGAGCTTTTTCACAGCTCTTGCTTTTAGAAAGGATATCATTTCCATTTTCTTTACCTGGAACACGTAAATAATATCTCCTTCCCCTTACTAGATTTCTGAGAAAGCTAATCTACCTTTCCACCATTTTTTGAGGTTGCCCTGAAGCCATGCTAAATTAGAAGCTCACCTCAGCAAGCTTAATGATGGAGAAGCAGTTTATTTTCTGTAAATAATGACAGCTTTATGTTTAGTCTTATTCTGCATATTAGAGCAGGCAGTAGTCTGAGCAATACGGTTCAGAGAAACACTGAGGATAACATTATCCATTACAGGAACAACTCTGTTTATCACAGGAGTTCTACATTACTCTCTATATATTAAAGCCCTATATATGAGGACACTGAGACCCAAGAAGACTATGTGGCTTTCCGAATAATTAACTAGTGGCAGAGACATAGTCTAGGTCATCTGATTCCTGATCAGGGGGCTTTTTTCCCATTCTCTCAGGCTGTCCTCATTGGAATATGATAGTTAAACTCATGGTGAACCAGCAGCACCTCCTAGTACCTCTAAAAGAGCAGTAAGACTCTGCAGAGCAAAAAGCAAAGAAGATGTCACACAATTAGGACAGGCAATAAATCTCAGTTAATGTTCTGGGTTTTGACCATCCAGTTGGGATGGTTAACTGTAAATCCAAGAAGAGAACTGAGTCACAGACCCAACTCTGCTACTTAACTGGCCCTGTGACCTTGAGCAAGGACCCCAATATTTCACTGCTGAAATTATAAGGCTAAGTTAAATGATCGCTAGGCTCAATACAATTGATATAGTTCTACATCACATTAAGACCTGTTCTAAGTGCTTCATGACTATTGCCTTGTTGTCACCACAACCCTATAAAATAGATGCTATTAGTATTTCCATTTTATAAATGAGGAAGTTGAAGTCCAGAGAGACCAAGCAATTTACCCAAGGTCACACAGCTGGTCAGAGGGATTTAAACTCAGGTAGTTTGCCTCCTGAGTATCCCTTGCACAAGATGGGTCATGGGACTGTGGGTGGGAATTGGGCTATATTTTAAGAGAAGGCAAGACATAAAGCCTAATGAATAATAATTCAATTCTATGCCCAACTGCTTCTTTGGACTAACCCAACGAGATAGGGCAGATACTGTTTTACTCTCCAAAACAATGCCCACTGTCACCACAGTTAAGTTCATGCTGGTTGCAGGCAGTGTGTCCTCTTCACTTATATTGCCTACAGTCATTTGATTGCACAGAATCCTTATTTAACATAGTATTAATTTTAGAAATTTGATACCATCAGTTTTTTGACTTGTTTTTCTAACAGAGGCAGCCATTATTTTTAAACCCCCAAAGGGAAAAGCTACTAAAGACTTCCATCTGTCTTGCAAACACTGACAGAGAACTTTAGAGTTTAAACTTGTGGACGATAGACCTGCAGAAGGAGCATGTTTGTGCAGCTGTATGACATCCTGGTGCACTGACATGAACAATATCCCCTAGACTTGCTACAGGATATTTAACAGATTAAATAATGTCACTTGTATTTAGGGTTTGAAGAAACTCTGATTGAATAGGAAAAGGGTCACTTTGCAAATGGAAAATCAATTTTAATATAAACAAAAGCATTTTAAGTTTCATATATCACTGTTATTGCTATAAGCAAAGTGTTCTAGGAACAGATATGATGGCTGTGTTTAGGAATAGCAAGAAGTGTGCTACAGAGAAACGAGAAAGGAACAAACCAACTTCCTACCTTCCTTCCCTTCCTGAGCCAACAACCCTCAGAGTCTGGGGTGCGGAGCAGGTCATGGTGTATGGAGGGTGTGCTGTGCTTGTGGAAAGGAAGAAAAAGTTGACATGTCTCCAGTGGACAAACTACTAAGTAAGAGAGAATCTCACCTCTATGTGAAGATGGTGACCACTCAGTTTATGCTGAGCGTGTACATGGGGATGAAACTTTAGGAGAGAAGCTGGCAGACCTTAGATATAAATTGTAAAGTAAAATATAATGAAATTTGGGACTCCCCTGGTGGTCCAGTGGTTAAGACTTGGCGCTTCCACTGCAGGGGGAGCGGGTTCGATCCCTGGTCCGGGTACTAAGATCTCACATGCTGCGTGGTACGGCCAAAAAATAAATTAAAAATATGCTAAAGTCACTAAAAATTTTTTAAAAAATCTAATGGAATTTCAGGATTTTGAAGTGAGTGGTTACATTCTGCCCCCAACAAAATTACGAAAAATTTCCCATAGAGGATGAATGTAACAGAAGTATTATTAAAATAACACATTAAATCTGGACCAATATCTTTGGGTCAAAAGATCCATGAGAGTCTACATATAATGTGACTAACTTCCTTTGCAGTCCCCTGGCAGTCACACCAAGTTCTGTGAAGAGCCTGGTGGCCACATGTAAAATTCTGGACTATCGCCCCAAGGCAGAAATGAAACCTTATACAATGGAACTCAGGACACCGGGAGATACAAGCCATAGGCTCATACAATGGAAGGCAGAAAGCTGGTAGGATTTATGTCAATTAGTCATAAAGAGTCCCCAAGGCACTCAGGTTTATATCCCTGTCGTTCAGTTAAGAGATGACTATAACAACCTAGGCATCTGAACTTGGACAGGAACAGAGAAAATGGACTGGAAATGATGAACGGCTCCAAGAGATACTGAGGAGGAAGTACGGAGGCTGAGGAGCTGCCTGGAGAAGGCACAGGCAACTCATGGCCGGAACCTCTCTGAGGACGTGGTGGGATGTAAAGAGGAGATGAAGACTTGGAGACAAGATGTATGGCTTGAGTTCAGGCACTATGAACATTCAGGGGAAGACGTCAGCTGACAATCAGAAATACAATACTGGCACATTAGCAAGAAATCAGAGTTGGAGTTAAAGAAGTTATTTGGGGTGGTCTTTCAAATCAAAGCACAGTTAAGTTTACCTCTTAGAGGTTGATTACATTAAGGAGGTAGTAGCCTTTACTAGGAAAGGTAAATCATCTAACTAAATTGGAAATACCAATTGTTTTCGTTTTTTCTGTTCTTTTCAAGCATTACACATGAGAATTTGAATCTCTCAGAAAACTAGGAAACCATCTAGAAAACCAGGAAACCGTATTTTTAACCTGAAACCAAATTCTTTCATGACAATATTAGGGATACTGAGCTCTGTGTTGCTACTTTAGACTTCTGATTCACTAACTACATCAGAAACTGGGAGGATTACAAGGCCCTTTGCATAGCAGCCCAGGTTCATGATGGCAAATATCTGACTACATAATGTAACATGCCCAGTTACCAGGAATCATTCTCAAAGACTGGCAACCAGCAAGTTTTTGTTCCAATCCAAACAGAAAACATCACCTCTCCTATCTCTAGTTTCAATTGAGAATCAAATATCTCCTGTTATACCGGTATCTTAAGGGGGGAAAACACAAATGGAGAAATGCTTGACATTTATGTTGCTCTGTAAGAAAACTTCCAGAGCAGTAAGAAAATGTTCTGTTAAATTCCAAGAACCTGGGACTTCTTTCGTACTAGGAATCAGCAGGTAAAGAAAAAAGTTTAGTTTATTTGTTTTAGGTTCACGAGGTGTGGGGGGATGCTCAAGCATGTTTATGGGCTGAGATGAAAGAGCCTGGAGGGAGGGAGAAAGTGAAGATCCAAGAGAGAACAGACTAGCATGTGGGAACTGAATGCCCTCAGGATAACCGCAAGGCTTGGGTGGAGCACCAGAGCCTGAACCTAATGTGGTGCATATGAGGAAGTCGCCAGGAAATCAGGAAATGACAGCAGCAAAGGGATGGTAAGAGAAACTCCGCAGGATGGCACGTATTTCAAATAAGAATCCACACGATACTGGAAGCAAAACAGGCAGGAATGGTGATCGGGAGTGGATCGAAGGTCAACAGCGAGGGGTGAAGGAAAACTGAGCCTCTTCCGACAGGGGAGAGTTGCCAAGGAGAGGCGGGTTTCAGACAGAATGAGAAAGAGGAGGAAGGAGAAGTCCACCAAAAGATGAGGATGTGGGAAACTCTGCTTCCTGTGGAATGGAGTCATCCATCCATAATTAATTTCTTGAGTAACTATTATAGACAAGGTAATGCACTGGCGCTATGACAGTGTGCAAAAATGTAATGGAGCTCTGCCCTTAAGGAGACTCATGGTCTATAATGGGGGCTGACATTATCCTGGCGACCATCCATTCCAATGTAGAAAAACGGCAGGTACTGAGCGCACAGGCGATGGGGTGGCTGAGGGCTGCCAATGAGGCAGGGCAGCATTAGCTCTCAGGACAGGCATGGCATGAAATGGTCTCCAAGTTCTGAGTTAAAATTCAGGGTAAAACTGTTTGTGCGTTGCAGAGATTTAGTCCAGTTTCATAACGTTGCTTAAAAGGTAGAAACACCCTGTCTCAATTAAGCTGGAAACCATTTAAAAGTCACTGAAAAGCAAAGGATTCTAATTCTCTAGAGACAAGAGAGACACGAGAGAGAGAGAGAGAGAGAGAGAGAGAGAGAGAGAGAGGGAGAGAGAGAGAGAATTCTATTAGTGGTTTTTTAAAAAAATAATTTTACAGTAATGATGCCTTTAGGGTTAACTTTAATTTTTTTTTCCTCCAATATAGTCATTAAACATATCCCACTTACAAAATGTTCTATTTTGGTTTCTTTCTTGAAAATGACATGTGTGTCAAGCAAGCGTTCCAGAGAACGAGTTGTACCAGCAGGACTTGGGTATGACACCACACAGAACGCCTCTGAATCCAATTAGGGCACCATCAAGCCAACCAGCTGATTCCAAAGTTCTTTTCTGATATAATTTTTATTAAGATTTTCAATACTGGCCTGAAGGAATGTTGAATGTGTACTAGAATGATGAAAATAAGCCCATAACTGAGATTCAGAAGTAGCTAGTTGCAACTCACCGACTTTTCCAGAAGCCATAAAATTATTTTTAATTGTGGTTCTTATTAAGTGAGTAGGGGAAAAAAATCTTGCCTCTTCAAGGAGTAAGTGTATGAAGAAAAGGGGATAGTCTTCGCTGCTATGTCAGCAGTCCCATGAGGATAGGGACCAAAGGGGCTTTATTCCTGGTGGTGCCCCCCACCCTGTGCATAAGCCACAGAAGGTACTTAACAAATATTTACAGAATGAATAACTAAGTCATGGACAAGTGTTTGGCAATAATTTACAAGGCCTGGCCTATCTAGGCCATGATTTATTTTAGCAGGTCCTTAGATTTTTCACACAGAGGAAATTGTTTCCAACAGTGCCTTCCTGTAGAATTCCAAATATTTTGAAAGATAATATAACAGACACTAAAGTTTGAAATTGAGAAAACATCAGAGCCAGCAGGAAGGATGATGAACAGTCAGAAGAATGGTACACACATTGTTGACAAACTTTTCAGGTGAACAAACAATTGCTGCTTACTATGTCATTTTAACTAATTTTAAAAGACAACCATCAAAGACAAATCACTGAAAAGAACAGCTGGAATCATTCAGATGTGAAATTATCTTTCAGGAACTTTCTCTTTTCCAACAGTGGTGAAATTTTTTTTTTTTTTTTTAAAGAAGCTACCTATCCACACACACCACGCTGACATCGCCTCTTCCTTCTCTGAACACTGAGCACATCAGGCATGTCAGATTTGTCTTCAGTCCTAACTGGGGAAGTCAGAGAGGCAACTCACTTTCATGGTAAAGAAACTAGGAAAGGTAAGCTATCTAACTAAATTGGAACTAAATCCCAATTGCTTTTGTTTTTTCTATTCTTTTCAGGCATTGCACATGAGAATTTGAATCTCTCAGAAAACTAGGAAACCATCTAGAAAACCATGAAACCATATTTTTAACCTGAAACCAAATTCTTTCATGACAATATTAGGGATACTGAGCTCTGTGTTGCTACTTTAGACTTCTGATTCACTAACTACATCAGAAACTGGGAGGATTACAAGGCCCTTTGCATAGCAGCCCAGGGTCGTGACGGCAAATATCTGACTACATGATGTAACATGCCCAGTTACCAGGAATCATTCTCGAAGACTGGCAACCAGCAAGTTTTTGTTCCAATCCAAACAGAAAACATCACCTCTCCTATCTCTAGTTTCAATTGAGAATCAAATATCTCCTGTTATACCGGTATCTTAAGGGGGGAAAACACAAATGGAGAAATGATTGACACTTACGTTGCTCTATATGAAAACTTCCAGAGAAGAAAATGTTTCGTTTTGTTAAATTCTTTAGCTTATTTGGCACCCTGGTAACACTCTGTACACGCTTTTTAAAAAAGAAATAATTAGGGGCTTCCTTGGTGGCACAGTGGTTAAGAATCCGCCTGCCAGTGCAGGGGACACGGGTTTGAGCCCTGGCCCGGGAAGATCCCACATGCTGTGGAGCAGCTAAGCCCGTGTGCCACAACTACTGAGCCTGCGCTCTAGAGCCCACGAGCGCAACTACTGAGCCCACGTGCCAAAACTACTGAAGCCCACGTGCCTAGAGCCCGTGCTCTGCAACAAGAGAAGCCACCACAATAAGAAGCCCGCGCACCGCAACAAAGAGTAGCCCCCACTCGCCGCAACTAGAGAAAGCCCACGCGCAGCAACGAAGACCCAACACAGCCAAAAATAAAATAAATACAATAAATTTTTAAAAAAAGGAAATAATTAGTCATTTAAGTATAAACGCAAACCTGTGAGTACTGTAGAGGAAAAACATGGGCTTTGGGGCCAGAAAGACTTGAGTAAGCTCTTCCTCCACATCCTGGCTGGTAACCTTGGGCAAGTCCTTGAAACTTTCAGAGTCTCTGCCTCATCCGTAGAATGGGATAACACAATTTACCATTCGGGTCGTTGCCAGGGTCACAGAGATAATATATGTGAAGGGTCATACTGCCTCATCAATATTCAAGGAAGGTCAATGCCTCCCACTTCTCCTCGTCCCCACTCAAGCAAGAGGAGCAAGTGGAAAAGGGGCTCTTAAAAGGTTTGGAGGGGAATAAATGATAGAATTGGATTATTTCTGATATGTAGCAATGGGGGCAATGAAATTTCTTTGAAAGCTATTTTCCTGGTCTTCCAGAGGGCTCCAGGAAAACAAAACACCCCCCCTCCCGCCACCCCCCCCCCCCCCCCCGGCAAATAGACTCCTACATAGAGCTACCCTCGTTCTCCACTGTTCTCAAGACAATTGCTGGGAGCTGCTGAGACCAACGAGCGCTCAAGGGACAGCCCCATTATTCTCTAGCAGAAATGCCCTGGTCTAAGGAAAGGCACAAAGCAAGAAGGTCAACATCACCTACAAGAATGGGAGAGAGTAGCTAGAACTGGACCCAGCTCTGTTTCCCACCCGCTGGGAAGCTGTACAATTTGTTTTTACACTTAAACCTGCAAAAAATAAAAAAGTACTTTAAAAAAAAACTATTTTATTCAAAAGACTGACTGCTTACTTGGTTAATAAAATACTCAGTGAATCATGTTGAAAATCCAGTTATGGAGCTGTCTACATCCAGTTGGGCTACAAGTTTTTGTTCCTTTTAGTTTTGTTTTGTTTTTTGGTTTTTTTTCTTTTTGCTATAGCTGTCAAGCATAGGAAACTGCATTTTACTCCTGTTTCCAAATATGCCTAATGTCAAAATCTAAAGAGGAAAAAAAAGTTCCGTTTTGTGACTCTTAACCTCAGATCCTTTGCAGTTAAGGCCACCTTTAAGTTCAACACAGATAGCTAAGTCCTGAAGGACTCTTGTTTACTGGGACTCATTAGCCACTGAACTGGAGAAGAAATCATTGCAAAGGAGGCCTCTGGTTATTCTACACCCTTCGCTTTTTGAGATCTAACCTGAACCTTGTGCCCTTTCTCTTCGCCCCTAGGATTAGGTCTCCAGGAATAAAAATAAGGTTGGACTGGCATTGCAAGACCACAAGCAGTTGTTAATTAAATCCTGACCCGTTATTTCCACTGTATAATAAAGACTTCATTTTCTAAGCCTTAGGATATTGAATTTTGCGTCTGAAATATCAGGGTCTTGGTCCAAGTGAAGTGTTCTCACTTGGAAGGGCACCAAAGTTCTGTGACTTTTAACCTTCCTTAGATTGAGTGTTCAGATTCTAATCTGCAAAATGCCTTAAAAGACGAAAGTGACAGTCACAACTAATGGGTGTGGAGGCTTGGCTAAGAGTTCTTGCATGCCCCCACTGCCACCCCATCACTATTTGGATCCAGATCAAGGCCCAAAAGAACTGGGTCCTATGTGCAGCTTTTTCTGGCAATGTTTTCTATCTCAGACATCTCAAGGTCTAACTTACTTCTAGGAAACTCCTGGTCCAGAAGATGCCTTAAAAAAATTAAATAATTTCTGAGGTTACTAGAGAATTTTAAATCCTTTTCAGAGAGGATCTAGGATTGCTAGATTCAGATGCACCCAAATCTTACTTGTGTGCTTAAATGTCTTGAGGGACCTATTCCATTTAAATTAAGGAATTTTGAACCTCAGGGAGGTGAGTGTGCTTTTGAAGCACCGTCTTCATGACTTGTGACAAAATGAGCAAGTCCACTCCAACTGTCCATCCCAGCGAAGAGTGTCCTGTGAAATTTAATAAGAGATAGGAAGGTATCAACGAAAGCCTTCTGGGTGTTTTGCAATGTGATGGGATAGAATACAAATGTGTTTAGCCACACACGAGTCATCTTTGGATTACCAACCTGACTCAATGCGGCTGCTACATTTTCTGGTGAGAACATTCTTGTTCTGGTTTTACTTTGACATGTGTTTAAACACTATCTTTCTTTAGCATCCCTATCCATTTTCCTTCTTATTTTAGCAGCTCTTTGTGAGGAGACATGTCACTCTGCTGGATATCAAACACATCTAAGACAATGATAGCATACAGAGTAAGAAAAATCAAATCGAGAAAAGAAAAAGTATATATGGAGTGACAACAAAACATTTCTCAAAATAGAGTGTCTCATATCCAGGGACCTCAAAGAAGATTATAAAACCAGTCAGGCAGCGCATATATAGTTGCTGACCACACTGGAATCAGAATCTTGATAACCTCTTTTTTTTTTCTGTCAGCATTACTCAAATCAAGTTGGCGTTCTGATCACAAGATACTGGTAATTATTTCTTACACAATTATGGTGGAAATATAATGTTCACATAGACTATTTACCAATTTCACCCTATATACGCTTTACATTCTATGCTTCACTTCTTGAGTGGCACTGCCTAGTGACACGGGTTGATTGCCATTGCTGAAAATCACCTTCAGTGCATCCTCTTACTCAAGTCGTATCTACTGAATAAGTGGCATTGTTGGAGTGAGCAGAGAAGAGGCTGTACTCTGTTAAGGAATGGAACTGAAGAACCCAGAGAAAAGAACAATGGATCTGATGTGCTTATGGGCCATTGTGAATAGATCCCAGTTTGTAAACTTGTTTTAAGGACAATGTTACAGCCTGAATTGTGTCCCCCCAAATTCACATGTTGAAGCCAATTCTAAGAATCTCAGAATATGACTGTATTGGATATGGCCTTTAACGAGGTAATTAAGGTAAAATGAGGTCCTACGGGTGGGCCCTCATCCAATATGACTGGTGTCTTTATAAGAAAATAATTTTGGACGTAGACATGTGAGTGCACAGAGGAAAGACCGTATGAGGACACAGGAAGAAGGAAGAAGGTGGCATCTACAAGCCCCGGAGGCCTCAGAAGAAAACAAACCTTGATTTTGGACTTCTAAGTTCCTTTTTTTTTTTTTTGGCTGTGTCGGGTCTCACTTGCGGCACGCGGGACCTTTCATTGAGGTGCGCAGGCTTCTGTCTAGCTGTGGCATGCGGGTTTTCTCTTCTCTAGTTGTGGCACGTAGGCTCCAGCGCGTGTGGGCTCTGTAGTTTGCAGCACGCGGGCTCTCTCGTTGAGGTGCACGAGCTCAGTAGTTGTGGCATGCAGGCTTAGTTGCCCCGGGGCATGTGGGATCTTAGTTCCCCAACCAGGGATCGAACCTGCGTCCCCTGCATTGGAAGACGGATTCTCTACCAGTGGACCACCAGGGAAGTCCTTTGGACTTCTAAGTCCTAAGTTCTTGGACTCTGAAACTGTGAGAAAATAAATTTCGGTTGCTTAAGCCACTCAGTCTGTGATAATTTGTTACGGTAGCCCTAGCAAACTAATAGAGACATTTATTATTGTCTGTAAAGCTATGTATTCATACATTGAAGGCAGTGAAAATGTCACACGGCTTTCAACCTCACCTCTACCTCTCTCCACCGCAAAGAGGGGAAAAGAAAGCGTCTTTAAAGGCTTCTGCTCTGACTTCACGATGGCTTCGTAAATTAAGACATCACCATTTGAAAAATGAGGTATAACGTGTTCTGACATTCTGTGGTTGGATGATTCAGGGGGGTCAGTTTTCTAAAAGTGCCCAGTTCTAGATTCTTTTTAAAATCTCAAGATTGATTTTATCCTTTTCATGTTTTCTTTCAAAAAACTGGCAGCCGAGTACTTTCCAAGAGACGGAATACCAGTCACACACATATGTGTACAATTCCATTTTAGAAGACGTTAGGAAAATGAAGCTCAGCTCAGCTGGGCCCGCGGTAACATTCGACGTGAGCTCCGTTAACGCGTTCTGCCTTATTCCAACTTTCCACTCTCAGCCGGCTCCTCCACAGACAGCCCAGCAGGCCAGCACCAGTTAACGTTACAGATGTAGAGGAAATTTGAAAAACACAAAAATCCCTTCAAATAGATGGAACTGGCAACAGCAATCCTGAATTGTCCGTCAGGTTGCCCCTCTCAGTCCTATGAGGCTACCCAGCTGTTGTCAGAAACATTTTTATTCTAGAAGGAAGGTCCAAGGCCAGCTCAGCAGGCCTTCCTCAGAACACCTGAGGCAAACAATGGTGGCCTTCCTTGGAGAGGCTAAGAGACTCTTTAGGAAAAGCTTTTAAGAGATCCCAATTAAAACTTACTGGAATATACTTCACAGTGGGCGAGGTACTGCAAATAGGCCCACCACTGAAAGGAAAGACCCCTGAAGTACAGAGGCAAAAATAAAAAGCCACACGTTTCCAAAAAGGAACATATGAAAAGAATTTTTAAGTAAATGATCGCTTGTTTTTGGAGTTCTCAGGATTTGCTGCCCACATTTCTGAACCAGAAAAGGGCTCGGTCTCCTTTTTAGAAATATGTTTTACTCAAATCTTTCTTAGAGGTCCTCCCACTCATTATTAAATACCTGTTTTCATCCAATGCCCTGTTCTTTGACTTTGGTTCCTCCTTAAGTAATCAGCACGCGGCTACCTCCGATGAAGCTCACAGGGGTCTTCCTGAAAAGGCAACAAGTTGAAATTCTGTGCCTTAAACGGTAATTGCCCTGCTGAAACCTCTTTCCCTTCGAATGTTAACTACATTTAGCTCAAACCTGACTACTGTGGGAAATGAATTATTTTGCAGCTTATAATATTAATAAAATGTACGTAAGAGCAAAATATTTTCTGGCAATGAGATTTTGCCAAAATTGTACTTGGCAATGGGAATATTTGCTCGTGAACAGGACATATTAATGACCAAATCCATCAAGGTGCTGGGTACAGAACATCAGTGTTTTTGAACTGGACATTCTGTAATTTCTACCTCTTGTCAAGAGAAGATACACAGCTGGGGATAACCCCAAAAAACAAAAAAAAAAAAACAAAAAAAAAAAAAAGAGAGAGAGAAGACACACATTGTTGGGGAAGAGAAATTTTCATCTGAAGCCACCTTTTAAATACTGCTAATCTCTAGAGGAGGTTTCTCACCTCAAGAATCTTCTGTAACACTTGTTAAAAACCCAGATTCTGAGACCCCTCTCCAAAAGATTCTGATTTTTCTGGTCTAGAATATGAAGCCCTGAAATGAGTGTTTTTAGCAAGCACACTAGGTAATTCTCACAATTGGGCAAGTCCGTGAAATACTAACCTTCAATTGTAATACCCCAGATTTCCATCCAGACCAGTATCCCACAAGGATGACACACCCTTAAAATATCAGTAAGATGCACAAAATACAGAAAAAGTTATTCTATACAGACCTTAAACATGAATCTTTTAAAAAATGGTAGCAGATTATTATCATAGTAAACATATTTTAATTAGTCTGTTCAGCTATAAAACTGTTTTTTGGTTTGTTTTTTTTTGGCCATGCCGCACGGCATGCAGGATCTTAGTTCCCAGACCAGGGATTGAACCCGTGCCCCCCGCAGTGGAAGCGCAGAGTCCTAACCACTGGACCACCAGGGAATTCCCCAAAACTTTTAAACTTTCATAAAATGTTTTTAGACCATAACAACAAAAGCAGGTCAAAGTTGAGTTCTTGTGGGACACTCAACCAAGAAAGTCTTTTGAAACTAATTAAAAGCTATTTGCTAAACTTCTAAAAAACTAGTCTTCTACATAAAGGGAAAATGTTAATTGTGATGAATTATAAGTGACGGTACGTGTCTGTGCATATACAGCAAGTTTGCTTTGCTACCTTATGACCCAACCAAGCCATCAACCAAGTAGGAAGCCAGAAAAAAAGGTATTTATACAAGGTCTCAAAAAAAAAAAAAAAATGCCCCGTGAGTTTTTCTCAAGAAGCTGTCTGTGTGCTCTGCCAAAATAAGGAAATAGATGGAGAAAAAAATCAGACGTGGATCCAGCGATCTAAGATTCAACCTAAGAGAGAAGTGGAAGGAATCCCTGGGATGATGTGAAGAGAGATCCCAGGGCAACAGCTGGGCAGCAGGCTTAGAGGAAATGCCGTCCAAGCTGGAACAGAGCAAAGGTCTCAGGTGAATTTCTCAAAGAAGAACTTGAAAGAATAACAGAATTGTCTGGACATACTCGAGAAGAGATCTATGTAACTGGGGAAAGGTTTGGGGATGAGTATATAGGAACCTCAGCAAGCCAAAACACCAATAGGGAAAGCAAGATCTATGCAGGAAGGAAAAAGGAAGTACGGTTTACCTCACGGCTTAGCTGTCATCAGCTTTTACGTAGTTATAAGGAATACTGATCTAATCTAAGGTACAACAGAAAAATGTTGGGAAGATGAGAACATCGGAGGATGGGAAATGCGTGACTTCGCTGGGGGCAGGGGTGAGAAGGGGTGTGAAAGAGGAAGCTGTATCTTCAATTTCCATACTGTGAAGTCAGTAATAATGTGTCAAGCTGAATAACCAATAATTAGCAATGTAAGCACACTATGTAGAGGCTGGAGTAAATACTAAAGAATCAGTTTAAAAGGCTCTACATTTCTTGGATGCTCCTTAACTTTCTGATGAGTGTCTATCACTCTGCTAATATACAGCCTGGCCAAACATAGCTATTCATTTATTCAGCAGTTTCTGTGTCAGGCATACATCTAGGAATAAGACGACACACTGGGGAACAAGACAGATAAGCCCCTTGCTCCTGGAGCTTAGGTCCTAGCGAAGGGAGACAAAGAACAAATAAACAAGATAATCTGAGTGATAAGTGCAATGACAGAGCAGAGAAGTGTGACTGAGGGGTGGGTAGGAGAGGTCCCTGTGAAGAGGATGATATGGGAGCTGAAGCAAGTGTAACTGAAAGTGGGGTCCAGCTGCGCGCCACTCGACAGCCAGCAAAGAGGCCAGGTTGGTGGAAAGGAGTTTGCTTTATTTTGGATGCCGGCAACTGTGTGCCGGGGGAGGGCAGACGCCTGTCCAAAGGCTGACTCCCCACCTCTGACAACCAGGGGGCAAGAGCTTTTATAGACGGAGGGAGGGGGCTACATGTAGAACCTGCACAGTCAGCTCTGACCGTCATCTTGATATTGGTCATGCGGTGGTCTGATCAGTGTCATCTTGATTGCTTTAGGTACAGTTAATCTTCAGTTCCAGGGTCGGTTTGTTTCCATTTCTTTGAGGCCAGTTCTCAGAATTGCGGCAGCTTATGTCATGGCTACAGTCTGGTCGTCATGTAGTTAACTTCTTCCACCTGGCGGGGGTTTCAGTATCTATAACACAGCTCACAGGATACGGCTCAGAATATTATCTATAGCCCTTGAGAAGGAACTAAAGGTCCTTGACTATGCTTAATGACTAAACTATTATTATTTGGTCTCCTTTGACTGTTTTCCTTTGCTTCTGGATTTTCTCACTTCTCTGATGAAACTGACTCTTTGGCTAAAAGTTTTTCCACAGACAAAAGGCAGGCTGAGGACATGGTGGGCATAGACCACAGGGTCCTGCTCCGTTTCACAAGGAACCAGCTTTGGAAAGAGCCAGAGGGAGAGCGTCCCAGATTTCCTAGACTTACAGGGAGCAGCAACTGCCAAGGTCACGGGTAAGAGTGAGCCAGGCTCGTGTGATGACTGGAAATATGACTGAGGCTGTTGGGGGTGACGGTGAGGGGCAAAGTGGTGGAGATGAAGTCAGAGAGATGGGAGGAAATCAGGGATCACATAGAATCATGTATGGCCTTGAGGACAGCAAGGTGAAATCTGGATTTCATTCTAAATGCAACGGAAAGTCATAGGAAGGTTTTGCGTAAGGAAGTGACATGATTTATGTTTTTAAAAAAATTACTTTAGCTGTTGTGTGGAAAATGAATTACAGAAGGCTGAGAACAGAAGCAGGACACCAGCTTGAACCTACTGCAGTGGTCCATGCATAGATGGCCAGGGCGTGTATGGTGGCAGGGGGGAGAGAGAGAGAGAGAGAGAGAGACAGAGACAGAGACAGAGAGAGACAGGGAGAGAGAGACAGAAAGTGAATGGACTTCAGATTTATTTTGGAAGAAAAATGGGCAGGACATACTGATGGATCAATGTGAACAGGAAAGGGAAAAACCCAAGGGTGAATCCTAGATTTTTGGCTAGAATGAGTGAGAGGTGTCATTTGGTGAAATGCAGAAAGTCAAGGGAAGAACCGGTTTGGAGGGCAAAATCAAGGCTTCCGTTTAGACCTGCTACCTGTGAGATGCCCATTAAGGAGTCAAGCAGATCTGTGAAATAGGCAGTTGCCTATCTGAGCCTGGAGCACAAGGAGAGAGCAGAGTTGCAGATACAAACTTGGGCATCACCCTACTCGCAGTTCTCCAGGCACCCCCCAGGTCAGGTGTTCATTTCACCCTGTTGGATGACCGCAGCTTACCTCTTGCTCCCTGCCTTCAGTCTCCCCCACGAAATCAGTACTGCTAGCAGCAGGCAGATTCACTCCTTTAAAGCAAAGCTCGAATCATCTCTCACTTGATAAAAAGCCTTCCGTGGTTCTCACCCCCTGTGTCTTGTTCTCTTGCCTTCCAACGCTCTCCATCTCAGGGCCTGAATTCTTGTCCCCCTTCTGTACTGTTCGGCCTCCCTGATTTGTCCCCATGGTTCTCTGGGGTCCCTTCTCTTCCAGCCCCATTTCCACACATCTTCACTAAGTGTATCCTGGGCTCAGACCTTTGTGGGCAAGGCCTGTGCGTGATTTATCATTGAAACTTCCCCACAGCTTAGCCCAGGTACCTTACAGTTAATTACTTCAGTTCAGGAACTGTTTGTTAGATGAAGGTGCCACTTGTTCTCCTTACTATCCCCTCACAAAACGAGAGGATTTACAGGAATACACCAAAATTTTCCTAGTGTTAAGGGTTGCGATGTTATATTTGACAGAAGGTTTACGTGAATGAACACATCCAGTCCCTTGAAATGAAAATACAGGAGTAGTTTACAAATATAAATGATAATGGTTAGACCCAGCTTTTTAAAGTAATGTTATCTGCCCATTCCCTTCTGGGAAACAAAAACTGTTGTTTTTGGTTTTGGTTCCCCTGCTTCAGATGGGGATGGGGGTGGAGCAACCAAGAAGTGTTTATTTTCCTAAGACTATTTCTATCTCCACATCACTTTTACATAAGTTGAGTCTTCACTAAATATGAATCTTTATTCCCAAGCATAGAGACTCACAGTTAGCCAGTTACACTAACGTCCCCAGAACAGGAAAACATGTTGGAACCTTTCCTCTATTCAAATTAAAGAGGCTTAATTAGAGGATCAACAATCCAGGTTTCTTATCTCCTTCCCTCCTGCATTAAGTAAGCAAAAGATGAAGTCTGACTCGCCCATTGGTTGTTATTTTTTCAAATGGCTGAGGATAAAATAAATTTAAGCTAAAAACATTTGGGATATTACTCACTGGCCAGACCAATGGACCAAAGGGAAGTAGTTGAGGTGCAAATTTTTGCTCATTTTCTTTCTCTCTAAGTGACTGACATTTGCATTATGATCAAACAGACTAAGAAAAAAAATTAAACCTAAAAAGCTATCTTAGGGCCTATATTTTTGCTTTCACCATTGAATTCACAAAGAAAAAGAATAAAACTGGTTGAAAAACAGCAATTGAACCTAAAGCTGAGCCAGAGTCCATGACAGCTAGAGAAAAACTGATATGGTTGCAGGTCAGCTCATGGCTTTAATCCAGTGGAAGTCCAGGTGGAAACTCTGGCCCTGATCATGTCCAAAGCAGAGGAAAGCCATGACTGTCACACTACCTTTTCATAAATGAATTTCCTCTCTCTTTCTCTGCTCATGTAGATTTTTCTTTATGCACATATTTTAAAAATAGAATCATATAACTTTAGAAAACTGCCATTTCATATTTTTATGCTGTTTATTATGAAAATCACTTTTCAAAAATATTTTTATATCATTTTAAAATGGCCTGTTTTATTACATGACTATATCCTTACATGACTATATCCCAATTAATTCTCTTGTTGTTTGACTATTAGGTTATTTCCAATATTTTGGCTCTGATAAACATTGCTCTGGTGAGCAAATAATTACTATCTTAACAATATACTTCTAGAAGTGGAAATGCTGGGTCTGAGTATATGCACATTTTAAGATTTTTAATATATATTACCAAACTGCTCTCCTGATAGGTTGTACCAATTTAAACTACCACAAGACAATCATCTCCTGGAAATCATTCCTTTTAGTCTTTACTAAATTCATAGGTGATCAATGGCATACATTTTTTTCAATGAATTGCTTAAATTTTATTCATTACACCAAATGGTCACTTGTATTTCTTCTTCCATTAAGTAATGTGGGCAAGTTAACTTAACTCTTGTGCTTCAGTTTTCCTCATCTGCAAAATGTGGATATTAATGGTAGTTACCCTATATGGATGTTGTGAGGATTAAAAAGTTAATTCAAGTAAAGCACTTAGAATAATTCCTGACCCATAGCGAGTTCACAATTATGGCCATTAGATATTTTGAAAAATTCCTGTTCATGTTCTTTACTCATTTTTCTATTTGAGTGTTTACCATTTCTTATTGATTTCTTTTTCTCACTGATTTTTAAGAGGTCTTACTACATTAAGATATTTACTCATTGTTTTCTATATGCAATGCAAACATTTTGTCAACTTTATGATTTCCTTTTTCAATATGCTGATGATGATTTGTTTGCCATGCAGAAGCTTAAGGATTTAATATCATTAAATCATTCACTTTAAATCAGAAAAAATTACAGAGATTCAATAGTCAAATATGAGAAAAACAGCAAAGGAAAACACGTTTTTAATAATTCTAGTTTGTAAGAAAGAAACGGATAGATTTGACTCCAAAAAAGTTTAAAGTTTTTATATTAAAAAAAAATCAAACAGAAGAGGTAAGAAAAACACACAAAAATATTCACAATATATGACAGACATAAGGCTAATCTCCTTAACATACAAATCTTTGAAAAAAGAAAACATAAAATAAAGAAAAGCTATAAATAGGCAATTCAGAGAAAAAGAAATACAAATGCCTGATTTCACTTATAATCAAAATGAGATATCACTTTTTACATATAGATTTACAAGAATTTTAAAAAATTAATTATGCACAACACTGTGGTCCTATACAGTTTTGCAGAGTGTTCATTGCACAAGGACAACTGGACAACAGTAATGAGTTGGGACTGAATTCCTGCTACTCTACTGCCTGTTAAACCATATGCCTGCAGGGCTGCCTAACCCAGAGAGAGTGCTTTCTATTTCTCACAAAGGGCCATATGCTTTAAGAGAGTATGCAGTGGTGGTGAGAGAGTGCAGAAAAAGGAAATCTCATCTAATGAGCAGATATACTGATACAGTCCTTAGAGATAATTTGGCAAAGCCTATCAAAATAAAACATACAAATCTTTTGACCCAGCAATTCCATCGCTAGGATTTTACTGGTACAGGTAGTGCGAGATGTTTAGATAAGGATGTTCATTTCAGCTTTGTTCATAATAGCACACACACAAAAGAACCCAGAAACAATATAAAAATACAAACAAAATATAAAAACACAATAGAGTTCTTTTAAAGGAAATTATGAGATAGCCACATATTATAATATTGTTTCTAGATTAAAAACATCAATATGAAATATTTTCAAGTTTACATTATATGAAAAACTCAAACTCTGGAGCAGCAAGCATATTACGTCTTGCTTGTATTTTGAAAAAGATACATACATGAATGAAGATTGTCTGTAATGAAAAAAAGTTGTTCATGCTGGGTTATAATTTAAAAGGGAGGGACTAGGTGTCTGGGAGGGAATAAAATTCACTTTTATCCTGGACTGTCTTGTAAAGTTTGACTTTTGATCATATGCATGTTATTTTCATTAAGAAAAATGAACTATCCATTTTTGTTTTATGATTTCTTTTAAGGAAATCATAAGGAAATGGATAAATATCCTGGGCAGGGCAGAAATGAGGCCCTGACCAAAATATGGAAACCCAGAAACACAGATAGATATAGGTTCTATCATGGCCTAGGTGTGAGCCTGCATACTTTATTCACTTGTTCCCTTGTCTTCTAAAAATGAGAAGAGTGGCTTTGTCTGCCCTTTCAACTCAAGGGCTCATGCAAAACAGCCAAGAGCTGCTCTGTGGCACAGTGAACGTGGGGTGGGGCTGAAGACTGAAAAAAATAGTCACTAGATTCAAATACCACCCTACAGACAACAGAGCCAGCGTAACATGCAATTCTTGAAGTTAAGAAGAATGAAAATAATACAAAATTCTCATTCATATAATCATTACCTTAAAGTAGTCAGACTGCATTGAGAATATTTGTTGACTCATTCATATACTCAACAAACTTTTTGTACCCAATCTGTCATGCCCAGTACTTGGCAATAAGAACACTAGAAGTCTCAACCCTTCTAAGGGATGAGGTCAGAGGGTACTGAAACCACCCTATTTGGGGACATAGCTGTTTAGCCTGTGCTTAGAAATAATAAATCTAATCCTCAATAAAATACGAGGAAATCAAAACCAGCAACATATAAAAAAGATTATATATCATATCCAAGTAATCTTTATCGCAGGAATGCAAGGTTGGTTTAACATCTGAAATTAATGTAATATGCCATATTAATACAATGAAGGACCAAAACCATATGATCATCTCAACAGGGGCAAAAAGAAAAAGTCTTGGACAAAATCTAACAGTTGCATGATAAAGATGCTCACAAACTAAGAATAGAAGGGAACTTTTTGAGAAAGGGCATCTATGAAAAAACCACAGCTAACATGACATTTAATGCTGAAAGACTGATTGCTTTCCTCCTTAGATCAGGAACAAGACAAGTATGTTCACTCTTGCCTCTTCTCTTTAACATTATACTGTATAATAAGTGAGGGCAACTAGACAAGGAAAAGAAATAAAAGACATTCAGATGGAAAAGACGAAGTAAAAGTATCTGTTTGCACATGACCTTGTATATAAATCTTGTACATAATGTGATCTTGTATGCAGAAATGCCAAGGAATCCACTGAAAAATTATTAGGACTAAAAAAATGAGTTCACCAAATTTACAGGGTACAAGATCAATATATAAAAATCAATTTTCTATATCCTATACACTAGCAAGAAACATTCTGAAAATGAAATAAGAATGCAATTTCATTTAAAATAGCATAAAAATGATAAAAATACTGATAAATGATAAATTTAACAAGACTTATACACTGAAAACTAAAAAATATTGGAGAAAAAAATCAAAGAAGATCTAAATAAATGGAAAGACATTGTACATTTCCATTCCTTGTCTTTATGGGTTGAAACACTTCATATTGTTAAGAGAGCAATATTATTCAAATTGATCTACAAGTTCAACACAATCCCTATCAACGTCTCAGCTGGATTTTTTGCAGACATTGACAAGCTGATTATAAAATTCATTCGAAAATGCAAGGGGACCAGAATAGCCAAAAGAATCTTGGAAAAGAACAATGTGAGAAGACTCACACTTTTCTATTTCAAAACTTAGTACAAAGCTACAGTAATCTTGACAGTGTAGCATATTAGTAGACATATACATCAATGGGATAGAATTGAGAGTTCAGAAATAAATTTGACATATATGGTCATCTGATTTTTGACAAGGGTACTGAGACAATTCAACAGGGGAAGAATCATCTTTTCGAAAAATGGTCCTGGACAATTGGATATCCACATGCAAAAGAATGAAATTGGAACCCTATACCACACTACACATAAATATTTAAAATGTATCACAGACCTAAATGTAAGAGCTAAAATTATAAAACTCTTAGAAGGAAACATATGTGTAAATCTTGACAGTGGTTAGTCTATGGTTTCCTAGATAGGAGACCAAAAGTGCAAACAACAACAACAAAATAGATAAACTGAACACAATAAAAAATTTCAGTTGCAAATCATAGATAGTATCAAGAAAGTGAAAAGACAACTCTGAAAATGGGAGAAAGTATTTGCAAATCATATATCTGATAAGGGACTTGTATCCAGTATACAAAGAACTCTTATAACTCAATAATAGCAAGTCAAATCACCCAATTAAAATTAAGCAAAGGATCTGAATAGACATTTCTCCAAAGAAGATATACAAATGGCCAATAAGCACACGAAAAGATGCTCAATGTCATAAGTAATCAGGGAAATGCAAATCAAAACCACAATGAAATACAACTTCACACTTACTAGATTAGCCATAATCAAAAGACAGTAACAAGTGTTGAAGAGGATGTGGAGAAATTGGAACCTTCATATACTGCTGGAGGCAATGTAAAATGGTACAGCCGCTTTGGAAAACTGGCAGTTCCTTAAAATATAACATAACAAAGATAGAGTTACCATATGACCCAGCAATTCCACTCCTAGATATATACCCAAGAGAAATGAAAACATATGTTCACAAAAACTTTTACCTGAAGTTCATGGCAGCCCCGTTCAGAGAGTCAAGAGGTAAAAATAACCCAAATGTTCATCAACTGATGGATGGATAAATAAAATGTGGTATATTAATACAGTGGAATATTATTTGGCAATAATAAGAAACGAAGTACTGATACATGCTACAACATGGATGACCCTTGAAAACATCATGCTAAGTGAAAGAAGCCAGTCACAAAAGGCGTGTTGTGTTGTATGATCCCACTTATATAAATTCTTCAGAATAAGCAAACCTACAGAAGCAGAAAGGGGATTAGTGCTTAATTAGGGCTAGGAGTCTGGGGTTGAGAAGGATGGGAACAGGGATCGATGGTTGCAGAACACGGTGAATATACTGAAAAACAACGAATTGTACACTTTCGATGGGTGAATTTTATGGTATGTTAATTATATGTCAATAAAGCTGTTTTGAAAAATAGAAATAATGACTCTAACTGCACGTTTTCAGAAATCATTATTACTTGGTCTTCTTAGAACCTAGATGCAGCCCTAAGCTGAAAGGCTCAAAAGAGCCTGAAATCAAGAAAGAAAAGCAAGCTAACCTGTGGCCTATAGTGCTGATTTTTACAAAAGCCCAAATCGAGTAACAAGTATAAACTATCAGACTCTGTGCTATTGACTCCTTAGACTCAAACAGATTTTCCCCCTGTTAAGCATTTACGATGGGAAGCCTCTTCGCCACTGTAATCCCTAGCAGCCACTCTAGACTTAAACAACTAGTAGATGCCTGAGATCACACAGAACAAAGATCTTCACACCACTTGTGAAGCCAGTGGCAAACAGCTAACGAGGAGTGAACAAAATATTTGGAAGGGTAGAGGGTTTGACATTCTCAGACTCAGAGAAGAACACCAACATGAATATAAAACTTAGGATATGGCAACCAAATGTTCTGTTTTTGTTGTTTTTTCATTTTCATTTGGAATCTAATGGCAAAACTTCAGGGAAATGGAGTGATAGTAATACACTTAGAGGATATAAATGGATATCATGAGAAAACTGCTCCGCTCTTAACATTAAAAAACTTCAGTCATGGCAACTGTCATCCCTTAACCAACAAAACCAAACCAAAAAAACCCTCTACTCATGATGTCTGAATTGGTCACTCCAAGATATACAAACTTTTAATCAACTAAACGGAGGACCTGTAATTTAAGTATAACACCATTCCATGAGATATTTCTCTGAAATATCTTTTATGGTCAAGCATAACTTTCTGTTTAAATTACTTATAAATAAACTGACCAATCTCTTGACATGATTAGTCATTGTATTAGGAATTACAGCAATCTGGGTATTTTCTGCTGTACTGGGTAAGAGTTAGGAAAGTCACATTTTAGGATTCTACTTTGCTTCTTAGGCATCATTTATGTAACATTCCTTGATTTTTACAAATGCAAAATTCACTTTTCTAATATTAACCCTAACAATACTTTGTGGCTAAAGAACTAAATTCAGGGCAGTACTTTATGCCTGTTGTACTGGAGTACTGATCTAACTCTATGCTTTGCCAGTGCCGAAATTTAAAAATATAACTCTTCCTTGAAATGAAAGAAGTCACACTGCTTTAAAGTAAGACAAAGGAAAGTAAGCCTTAATTGCACAAAATAGTTTACTAAAATTAAGATCCTAATCGACACTCCCCCTCAAATTCCCAAAAAGCTATCAACATGAAGTCTCTTCTGTTCAGCAGCGGCACTGTACAACCTTGTCAATAACAGTAAGGGAAGGTGTGATCTTTTTTGGATTCTGATTCCTCTCCTTTGCAGACGGTTGGTTCTCCTGAGGCATTAACATAAACCGGAGCAAAGCTTATGATATTTCAGGGAGTGAAGCTCTACAATATAAACAAACCCACGCTGGGGGAGGCTGGAATGGTAGAATGCTATCTAGTTAAGAGACATCCTGGAGCTGATTAAAACAACAACAACAACAAAAAAAAAGAACCCTTCATCTCTGCACTGTCATTTCCTTTCAGCAAGATCCTGTTGATGTTTACACAATTTGAAAAGTGTATCAAATACCTCAAGGAATAACGTAAATGCCCCCTTTGAGGTTTTCTTTTTTAATTCTTGATGGAAAAACATATCAAAATAGTATCTTTTAAGTATGTTTCGTTATCCAATCACAAGTATCGCCACCAAAAAGTTGTTTATCCTTACACTACTGGAGAAACGCCAGACGTACCTTCCTTCCTTTTTTTTTTTTTAAGAAAATGGAAAAAAGAAACTTAAAACAGGGCAGTATAGCTCAGAAACATTACACACGTTTCCATCAAACGATATTTAGCCCTGAATAACCGGGTTCATGAAATGTTTCCCCAAATTTTATAGCTTGTGTCTAATAAACAAGTATCATTTGAAACAATTAAGCTTTTTTCTGTTAGTTATTAAGTATTCAGCGTTCTGCCAGGATAAAAGAAGGCAAACAGCACTTCTACTCCGAAACACAAACTATAAATCAGTTGACAAGCTTGAAAGAATTCAGTTCTAGTCTGTTCGGAAGCCAAGTGTAAATACAGAAAAACCTGTTGGCGAGTTTATCTTGCTCTTTAAGTTTCGCGTTTTTAAAACAAAGCAATACGCCAATGGCGTTTCTCGTAAATTTCAGGCTCAGAAGCGATTCTGAGAAACACGAAAGCGAGGCATCTCAGAGAAAATAGAGCCTGTGCCTTTAAGGTAAAATCGGCTGGATCCCAAAAGGCATTCCACTTTTCCACGACAAAGAGTTTGGGGGAGCGCTACCTCTCGGGTTTCTCGGAGGGACTTGGCGGGTTCGGGCAGAGCCCGGTTCGCCGAGGAGCCCTCGACCGCCCAGGCTGCCCCGAGCCAGCCCAGCGCCCGCGGGGCGGGAGCGCATCGCGTGCGCCCCGGACTCACCGCTGCTGGGCTGCGGGGACAGCGTGGAGACCGAGGTCTGGCCCATGTCTCGGGTCGCAGGGCCAGGTCGGGCGATCACGCGGCTCTTTTGGTCCTTGGATCATGGGTCCGCTCGCAGAAAGATTCCCAAGCGTTCATTTCCCGGTCCGTGCGGAGCTGCCCGCCGGGTCCCCTCACCTTCTCCCCTTCGCGGGTCTCCCAGCCCGGCCGGCCGCAGCCGGCGCGGCGGATCCTGCCCAGCGGATGCCTGTCATTCCTCTATGCAGATTAGCTGGGGTCAAGGGTCACGGGGGAGGAGAGAGGGGGAGTGGGCGACGGGGGCGGTGGAATGAGGGGGGCGAGGAAGTGGGGAGGGGAGAGGCCCCGGCTGGTCCAGCCGCGCCTGCGGGGGCTGTGAGACCCGCGACCCCCCCAGGGTAGCAGAGAGTTCGGGTGACTCCCGTTTAACTTAAAAGGTTCCCTGTCAAATAAGAAAAGGAATTAAAGTACTTAGTCACGGTACTTAATTTAAGAAAATTTGTTTCGTTAAAGCTAGTTCCTTCCTCACATTGTTTGCTGATATGTGTGCATTTTTTTTTCTCCTTTTAAAAATTATCTTCCTTTTAACAAGTGGAATTTTAAAAAGCAGTATTAGTGGCCTCAATCAGGTTGAACAATAAATCTGAATGATGGATCTATGTGTGAGATCAACAAAGTATACACTTTGCTCTCTACCACCTAGACTCTGGGAAGTTCACCTCTCCTATATTCAGAAGAATCACTGTGAGACTATCAAACTGCATGGTAAGCTGTTTAAAATATACAAAAGGTGAAAACAACAGTAATTTATTTTAGAAGTTAACATTCCATAAAAGTTAAATTAAATCCTACTGTAATTAAATCTCAACCGCAAACTCCTTAAAAATATGAATACAAATACGGTTGATGAGAAATCTAGATGCCATATCTATCTCCATCTATCTATTGATCAAGCTATAGATAGATCGATAGATAGATGGAGATAGATATGGCATTAGACTGGATGGTGGTTACATAAATGTGGTTCACTTTAAGAAAATTCATTGAATTGTATACTATGATTTGTGCATTTTTCTGAATGTATATGTTTCATTAAAGTTTTTTTTTAAGTGTATTTTTTTGTTTTGGCCAGGCCTCTAGGCTTATGGGATCGAACCCAGGGCCCCGGCAGCGCGAGCACCGAGTCCTAACCACTGGCCGCCAGGGGATTCCCAAAAAAGAGTATTTTTTAATTTTTTAATTTATTTTTATTGGAGTATAGTTGATTTGCAATGTTGTGTTAGTTTCTGCTGTACAGCAAAGTGAATCAGTTATACATATGCATATATCCACTCTTTTTTAGATTCTTTTCCCATATAGGTCATTAGAGAGTATTGAGTAGAGTTTCCTGTGCTACACAGTAGGTCCCTATTTGTTATCTATTTTATATATAATAGTGTGTATATGTCAATCCCGATCTCCCAATTTATCCGTCTCCAACAGTGTATTTTTAAAAAAACTATATTTAGCTCACTTGCCACAGCTTTCACTTTTTAGGTTATCCTAGACATTCAACTCTGAACTATTAAAAATCTATATAGTATATAATCATTAGAGAAATGCAAATCAAAACTACAATGAGGTATCACCTCACACTGGTCAGAATGGCTATCATCAAAAAATCTACAAACAATAAGTGCTTGAGAGGGTGTGGAGAAAAGGGAACCCTCCTACACTGTTGATGGGAATGTAAATTGGTGCAGCCAGTAGGAGAACAGTATGGAGGTTCTTTAAAAAACTAAAAATAGAGCTACCATATGATCCTGCAATCCCAGTCCTGGGCATATATCCAGAGAAAACCGTAATTCGAAAAGATACATGCACCCCAATATTCATTGCAGCACTATTTACAATAGCCAGGACATGGAAGCAACCTAAATGTCCATCAGTGGAGAAATGGATAAAGAAGATGTGGTACAGGGCTTCCCTGGTGGCGCAGTGGTTAAGAATCTGCCTGCCAATGCAGGGGACACGGGTTCGAGCCCTGGTCTGGGAGGATCCCACATGCCGCGGAGCAACTGGGCCCGTGAGCCACAACTACTGAGCCTGTGCTCTAGAACCCTCAAGCCACAACTACTGAGCCTGAGTGCCACAACTACTGAAGCCTGTGCGCCTGGAGCCTGTGCTCCGCAACAAGAGAAGCCACCGCAGTGAGAAGCCCCTGCACCGCAACGAAGAGTAGCCCCTACTCATCACAACTAGAGAAAGCCCGGGCGCAGCAACGAAGACCCAGTGCATCCAAAAATAAATAAATTAAATAAATAAATTTTTTAAAAAAGATGTGGTACATATATACTATGGAATATTTATACTCAGCCATAAAAAGAAACGAAATTGAGTTATTTGTAGTGAGGTGGGTGGACCTAGAGTCTGTCATACAGAGTGAAGTAAGTCAGAAAGAGAAAAACAAATACCGTATGCTAACACATACATATGGAATCTTAAAAAAAAAAAAAAAAGGTTCTGAAGAACCTAGGGGCAGGACAGGAATGAAGACGCAGATGTAGAGAATGGACTTGAGGACATGGGGAGGGGGAAGGGTAAGCTGGGACGAAGTGAGAGAGTAGCATGGACATATATACACTACCAAACGTAAAATAGCTAGCTAGTGGGAAGCAGCCACATAGCACAGGGAGATCAGCTCGGTGCTTTGTGACCACCTAGAGGGGTGGGATAGGGAGGGTGGGAGGGAGACACAAGAGGGAGGAGATATGGGGACGTATGTATATGTATAGCTGATTCACTTTGTTATAAAGCAGAAACTAACACACCATTGTAAAGCACTTATACTCCAATAAAGATGTTTTAAAAAAAAAAAGATCACATAGAGCCTTGCTTTGTTTTTTGAAAGACATTTGCTTGTCTGTTTCATCATTTAAGTTACCCTCTTTTTTTCACACCCAAATAGCCCACCCTCTACTGTGAAGAAAACTTTTTCCCTAGAATAGTGTGATCAATTATCTACTTCCTTTTGCCTAATTCACTCTTAAGAAACACTGATTTTTTTTTTTTTTGAGTGGCTACAAAGACCTTATCAAATTATTTAAAATGTTGGTATCTATGTATTCACATGTATACATAAAACAATTACATAGAATCTTCAGATCACTGTGGTGCTAATGTGGTATACACATGAGCCTGGCAGGGACTCAGATGAGACCAGGCTTGGAGGCATAGGGCTTTGGAAAACTGGACGTCCTTCTAAGGACCTGAGAGGAGTGGGGTGACGAGGAAATGGCCACTTCAGGGGTTTGGCTTAACCCCACTGCTCAGAGCTCCACCTCAAGCTCCTTTCCCATCTTCACGGGAAGGGAACCCATTTTCAGACTGTATCCCCACTACATACAAGCCAAGTCCCTAAAATCTTGCTGTGGCAAACACACGCAGGAATCCACTGGACCAAGTCTTTATAAATATATTTATATCAGAGAAAAGCAAGGCACTTTGGGAGCATTACGGCTCACTCTCCTACATACGTCATTCTAGACAGAAAGTAAAAATTGGTTAGTTTCTCAAGCAAGTTAAATGAGTAGTTAATACAATAACAAAATTGTTCCCTAGCCCTTCCTGAGGCACAGGTTGAGGCGCACCTCTAGGTGACACCTGGTCCCAGGTCATCTGGACCCCGGCAGACCTCAAAAACTGATGCCCCCAGGAAGCCTGACATCTCTGCTGAGCAAAAGCGCCTGACCTTGGGGCACCGCCCCCTCCCCAGGCCCTGAGGTCAGGTGAGGGGGGTTGCAGTGGGAGGCACGCGGAGAGCAGAGCCGGGACACGGTGGGAATGCTTAAGCAGGGTCACCAAAGCCACAGAGACCTCCGTCTATCCGAGCTGGTGCTGCAGAGCCGGAGGATCAGCTCCACAAAGAAACCCTGATATTTTGTAACAAAACTGAGGATTAACCAAGATGTGAGTTCTAATTAGGACAATGAAATTAATCCTAACTAAATTTCCTTTTAAAGTGCAAGGCTGCTGTGTTTGGGAACACATTCCACCTGGGGGGTTCAGCAGTGAGAGTAAACAATTATAATGGCTCTTCTATTTCTTCCTTTAAATTGTCTTAAAACAACAACCACCAAAAAAAAAAAGACCAGGTTGAGTGTTCTCTCAATCTAAACTGAGAGGAGGAAATTCTCACTCTTCTTTCCATTGATAGAGCCTAATGGATAAGGGAGGTCATTGATTAGAGGAAATATACCATAAATTTTGCACATCAGAATATGTAAATACAATGATTTTCTTTGAAATTAACAAAAGCTAAACTTTGACGTACAGTGTCATTTTTGGTATCAATACTTCTTTTCCTTGAGAAACAATAATATGTTTCTTTTTATTTCTTCTGTAAATTCATATTTCAAACATCAAAGGGGTACTCTATAGCTGTAGTCTTTCAGGATTTACTAAATCCATCTATATATACCTTATTCAAAAACCTTTCATGATTTGCTAGTTAATATAATCTTAGCCTCATCTGGGATTCTTATAACCCCCCGATCAGGTTACACATTTTCCTCTGAAAGTTTTCCAGTTCCATTACATTATCCTTGAAGCATGTCAACCAAAACTGCAGGAAGTAGGCATTAAAGTGCCATTATAAGGGTGGCGCAGTTTATTCTATTTTGTTTCCAGTGCTTCCCATGAGGCTTGGTGTTTTAACAGCCTTTTTATCACAGCTAACAAATTACATTAATGAGCATAGAGAAAGTCTACAGAAATCCCTGAATTCCATTTATAGGTCATAACATAAAGGTTAGAATTTATCATCTAACAAGAGTATGTTATAGGTCATAACATAAAGGTTAGAATTTATCATCTAACAAGAGTATGTTAAGATAATTCCCCCCCCCCAGGGGCTTCCCTGGTGGCACAGTGGTTAAGAATCCGCCTGCCAATGCAGGGGACACGGGTTCGAGCCCTGGTCTTGGAAGGTCCCACATGCCGCGGAGCAACTAAGCCCATGTGCCACAAGTACTGAGCCCATGCGCCACAACTACTGAAGCCCATGCGCCTAGAGCCTGTGCTCCGCAACAAGAGAAGCCACCACAATGAGAAACACGCGCACCACAATGAAGAGTAGCCCCCGCTCGCCTCAACTAAAGAAAGCCTGCACGCAGTGACGAAGACCCAGCACAGCCAAATATAAAAAAAATAATAAATTTATAAAAAAAAAAAGATAACTTCCCCCCAAATTGCCCTTTTCTTGCCTCATTACAGCTCATCTGCTATTATTCAGCGAACTCACAGTTTTACTAAGAGCTCTGCCTGTTAATCCCTCAAGTTTATAGTTTAACGGTGGGAATGTTTAATGTCATCTGAAAAAAATGGATGTTTCTCTGTGTTACCTCTTTCCAGAGAATTTATAAAATTGCTAAAGAAGATTAGTGCCAACATCTAACTTTGAGGAAATGATCTATTTATAACTCTTCAGCATTGGTCCTGTTCTTCAGTCTATATTTCTAGACCAATCTCTCATCCAGTGATATCCTGGCAAATGCTCAACAACTGGTTTGCTCTGGGGGTGGGGACAAGACTGATGTGCGATTTGTGTTTGCTGTTTTCTATGATATTAATACTTCTACAATGACCAATTCAATGAGTGGTCAGCTGGCTCGCAAAATTTATGTCAACTGGTTTGCCAAGTTTCTGGAAATTTAACAACGGGCCTCTATGAGCAGGCTTCAGAGTAGCACCACTTTCATGTTTTTTAATATGCTGTCATCAAATCATACCATGACTGATTGTGAGAAATTGTTGATGTTAAACCTTCCTAAAAATATAGACTGACAGCATCTTCTGATTTTTTCCATCATCCGGTCTAAATATTTTTGAACCCCTGAAAGACCTTCTGTGATTTCTTCCTTTACTTCCGGAAAGAAATTAAATTGGGTGGATTAGTTAGAGCGAATTTCCCCTCCCGGAAACTGGTTTGCCTTTTGACAAAGAGGTTGTACTTCTTGAGGTTTTCAAGCATTTTACCCTATAACACAGATTTCACTGGCTTGTAGGAGTTATTAAATTCATCCATCTGGGGTACCCAAAGTGACACTTGCACTTTTTATGGGTGGAAATCACTAGTTCCATTAGATAAAAGTTAAAAGCAGACATAAACCTAAACTTTAGCAATCTATTTGTGGAAAGGTCCTTTCCTACCAGGTCAAAGTCCAAATTGTAGGCATACAATTTGGTGACTAGAGAGATGGTTTACAACAAGTACAGTCACCATTACCAAGTCCTGTAACTTAAGTCACTGACAGGCTTTTCTAGTGGCCAAATCTCAGCTTGGAGTAGGAGAAAGAGTGAGATCTTCCTCCCTCAAAGCACAGATGCCATGAATACTCATCCTAGGTGTCTGGTTTCCTGGCTGCTGCTGGCTCTGCTAGGACCACATTTTGAGACACCAGCATTTGGTGGTGAGGGGGTAGGAGGAGGAGGGTTAGGCAGAGTACCAGAAGATGAGATGGTTGATCAGAGCAGCGGTGGTCTAGAAAGCAAAAGTGGCTGGTTGGTGGCCACGTACAGGTAGATGAAGATCTCTTAACTGGCACCCTTATTCCTGGACTTGGCCGTGAAGATCTAGTGAATTACTGGTATTTGCCTGAGTAATGGGAATCGCAGTCATAGAAAACCTTCTCCTAGTGGAAAGGAAATGAAACTTAGTAATTAAAACTTAGTAACTTTCCAAATAGGATTTTTTTAAAGTGTACTAGTTTGTTTTCTAGATACAATGGTCAGAAGAAACAACAGAAATTCACAGATGATCTAAAAGGATCAGTTTAATCATTTATTTTCTTCCTACCTACCACTGTCAGATTTATTAAAGAGCAGAAAACTGTCTTTTCTCCCTTTGTCTCGTGGAGGTGCTAAAGGTCAATTTTTTAAATTAGAAGGCTATTTTTAACACAAGAGGTTCTAATAATCAAGTACAAGAATATATAACTCAGAAACTAAAAGCTGGTGTGCAAAAGTTTTTAAGTAGGTTTTTACTAGACTATCTGCCAGTTTTTTGAAACTTTGCATTACTCCAAAACTTGGCTACATTTTGTGAAAGTCAGCATATTTAGAAACATATAACTACTAAAAAGCAAATAGAATGTTATGATTTCAGTTGAAATTCTGTATATGCAACCAGTGTTTACTTTTTAAAACGTTACTCTACAGCAATTGCCACCAAATGCTTCCTATGCCTTTTATTTTGACAATGCTGAGAGATTTTAGTTTTAACATGATAATATAAACAGACAAAGGAGAACTCTGGTTAAGAAAAGAATTACAACTTTAGACATTCTAGTTATATTCAGCATCAGTAGGAGAGAAAACCACATTCCAGAAGTATTAGAACAGGAAACAAACCTGTAAGACAGGCTTTTCTTTCCTATTGTTCTCATATTTTTATATGATTTATTTCCTGAGTTTTTCTTCTACTGCTCGCTCAAGCTAAAAGGATTAACAAAATACCTTGCCCCTGTTTTGCCCTGAGTGAGTCTCTGCCGAGGGCATGGTGTTTCACACGTGTGCTTACTTAGTGATTGAGCTGGATGGTTAGAAGATTTACTCTGGAAAATAAAGACCTCGAGGGGTGGTGCTGGAATTTCCTTTTCCAGAAACTTTCCCCCACCCCAGGAGAAAAAGTGTGTAATTTGCTGCACTTCGTTTTACAAGAAAAACAAATTACTCGTCCACAGTATTTAAAACTCTGACAACTGCTATAAAATGAATAATCTTTAATTTACTAACCGAAATCTATAGAGAACATTCCTTCAAGACATTTTTAATAATTAGTGCCCAATTTACAGAAAGTAATTGCTTAAAATAAGGTCCAAATCATTGTTTTATTAACCATCGCATCTATCCCTAGAACCTAACAAAGTGTCTGGCACATAGAGGGCACTCAATATGTATTGTGTGATAAATCACATTTACATGATTTCCTTAATTATAGTAAATTGCAGCGTGGATGAAAAAAATCCAGCTAGGAATAAATGTATGATTTTGGTGATATTATGCGGACTGCATAGCAAGATGATATCAATTTGTGTCACTGACTGTAAATTTCCTTTTATATGCCATTCTATTAATAATAATCATCATCTAGTCATTTAGCTAGAATTAACTGAGGATCTCCCATGGGCCTCACACCTCTAGTGTGAGGATAAGTGAGGTACAGACCGTACCCTGGAGGACTTCACTATATATATATATGGTGGAGGGTGGGTGTTTTGGCTTACAAGTAAATTACTATAACAGTGAGTACTATGATAGAGGTTTGTTCCACCAAGAGTTAAGGATGAACAGTGGGCTGCTACAGGGAAGGCTCTGAACTTTATTAATTGCTAAATCCACATCTTTCCAATACAGAGTCAGCAACTCATTCTGAAGATGACTCAAGATTGTGAAGGGCTTCCGAAATCAAAGATTAAATTCTGATAGTATATAGTTAGTATTAACTGTATGTCTTTATTTATTGCTGACAGCTTTTTGAGGAATAATTTACAAACCCTAAATTCTACCCATTTAAAGTAAACAATTCAATGAGTTTTAGTAAATATGTAGTGCAACCACTTCTGCAGTCAGGTTTTAGAAAACTTTGAGAATCCTGAAGAGTTCCATCATGTGCTGCAGTTAATCCCTGTCCTACTCGTTGGCACCAGGCAACTACTGACCAGCTTTCCATCTCCATAGTTTAGACTCTTCTAAAATGTCATATAAATGGAATAAGAGCATATGCAGTTTTTTATATCTGGCTTTTTTCACTTAATGTTTTTGATATTCATCCATGTTCTTGTATGTATCAGTAGTCTGTTCCCTTTTGTTCTGAGTAGGGTTCCACTGTACGGCTATATCAAAGTTCGTTTATCTATTTGCCAGTTAATGGGCATGTGGTTGTAACTATACTGCATTGCATTGTATTCCTATTCTGTGAAAATACATAAGATGGATCTATCTATCTATCTATCTGTATGATAGTTCCGTATAAATAAGAATTCATTTATTGGTTCATCAGTCATCCAGCAAATATTTATTATGCATCTCCTTTGTACCAGGCTCTGTTCTAGGTATTTAAGATATAGAATTAAACAAAAAGTAAAAATATATGCATTCAGAGAACTTACATTTTAAGGAAAGGACAGAAAATAAACAATGAACATAATAAATCTGTAAATTTTATAGCAATTTAGAAGATGAAAAGTGCTATGAAATAAATGGGGAAGGGTAAGAGTGATGGATTAGCATGTGATGGTCATAGTAGTCCTCACTGAAAAGGTAATCAATGAGCACAGACTCAAAGGACATGATGGAGTTAGCCATGTGGTTATCTGGAGAAAGGGCATCCAAAGCCAGAAGACAAGAGCATGCTGTATGTTCAAGCAACACTAAGGGACCAGGGTGGTTGGAGGACAGTAAGGGAGGGGGAGGTGAGAAGGGGATTGTAAGCCATATGGGACCTTAAAGTTGACCATAAAAACTTTGGCTTTTACTATAAGTGAGATGAGGAAGCAATGACAGTTTTGAGCAAAGGAATGGCATGATCTGCCTTATGTATTAAGATCACTACGGCTTCTGAGTAGAGGATAGAAGAGACAAGGTTGGAAGCAGAGAGATCAGGAGAGACTACAAGAATATGCCAGGCAAGAAGTGACAGGGGCTTAGACCAGGTTGGCAACAGTGGGAATGGTGAAATGTACTTGGTTTCTGGGTACATTTTTAAGGTAGAGCCAAATTTCTTCATGGATTGAATGTGGAGTATGGGAGAAAAGAGATAAAGCAAGGACAACTTCAAAATTTTGTTTGAGCAATTGGAAGGGCTGAGTTGCCATTAATTAAATCTGAGACAACAGTGAGTGAAGTGGGTTTGGGGTAAAAAATTTGAAGTTCAAATTTGAAATGTTCAATTAGACATCCAATTGTAGAATGAAAACAATCCTAAGTGTCACCAAGGAAAAAATCAATCTATACCTAGATATATCCTAGGGACATTGAATGTCAAGAATAAAGAGAAAATTTAAAAAGTAGTGGGTAGAAAAGACAGATGCCACATCAAGGCATCACAATAAATCCAAGAAGACAATAGAATTATATTTTCTTTGTGTTATGGAGAAATATCTTAGAATTCCATACCCCAATAAACAATCATTCACTAAATCAAACAATCACTCACTAAAAGTGGTTAATCACTGAAGGAACTTCTACAGAATATTCCTCAGCAAGAAAGAAGAAGAGCCCAGATTAAGGGTGGGATGCAAAAAACAACAGTGAGTATAGAAATTGATAAAATTATGGTGAATTTAATAAACTATTGGCTGTGCAAAATGGAGAGGTAGTCAATGAGTTTTTAACATATGTTAAGGTCCTGATTTTGACCAGGAGGACAGACAAATTAAATACTTTTTGACTTTGTTAGAAAAATGTGTTGTTTCAAATAATAAGAAAAATATAATAATAAGCTTCCAAATCAGTAAATAAAAGAAAGGGGAATAAAAAAATGTTTCACTAACCCAAATAATGAGAAAAGAAAATGAGAGAAAACTTTAAAAAGAGCAGGCTAAAAAAGATGATGATCAAATAAGATGGTCAAGTTAGCCCAAAATTCTGATTGCAGTAAATGTGAAAGGAATATTCATATCTAATGACAAAGAGTAAAAGATTGGAGCAGAAATACAATGCATCTCTCTATCTGCCAATTTTGGGAGATACATCCAAAAGAGCAAAAGCTGAAAATAAAAGCATGAAAAATATATACTTAAGCAAATACCAAGGGAAAATTGGTGTATCAATATTAATAATAGATGAATTAAAATTGAGGTAAAAATAATGAATAGCATAGAGGGACCGATTATATAATGATAAAAAGAATAATTTAACAAGAAAATAGATGTACAAATTATCAGCTAGTATGCCCCTACCATCAGAATCTTGAAATACAAAAAACAAAAACTAACAGAATTAGAAGGATAGATAGACAAATTCACAATAATATGGAAAGATTTTAACATACCATGAAAAAGTAACAAGATCAAGCAGGCAAAACATTTTTAAGGTTATGAATATGAACAATCCATTTGATAAGCTTGGTTTTACAGATATATGTAGACACTGGTATTCAAGAAATAGCAACTACACATTGAGTAAATACTGGATCTCAATAAGTTTTAAAGAATTCATATTATATAATCTACAATCTCTGACCATAATGTAATGAAATGTGTTGATTTCTTAGAAATCAATAAGAAAAACAGTTAAAAAAAAAAAAAAAAAAAAAACCCTCTCATACTTTTTTGGAAACTTTTTTTTAAAAAAGTACTCCTAAGTTACACAAGGAAATCAAATTGTAACTTATAAAGTGTGTAGAACAAAACAATGAAAGCACTACAGAATATGTGAGATGATAGTAATGTGGTAATCAGAGGTATATTTAAAGTCTTAACTGAATTTTTAAAAAAAGAAAGAGAGGTTTATTCAGAGAGAAATAATATACTTATACAAATAAATTAGGTAAGTATTAAACTGATGAAGCTAAAAAAGGAAAGAAAAAAGAAGAAAAGGAACAGAGTAAGAAAGGGAATAATAAAAATAAGGGCACAAATGAAAATAAGAAATAAAAATCAAGAGATTTGCTTTGGTATATTCAGAAACTTCATTCATCCATGTGAAAAGCAGGGGTTGACTTAATAAATTAAGAGAATGCTCTGCATTTCTGAATGGAAAAAAGTAATTGGAATGCAGGTAAAGACAATTCAAGATGAAAAACAGAGCTATCTGGTAGTTACACGAACTGAAACATCACTAGTAGAAAGGTGAATTTAAAACTTACTATTTCGCATCCCGGGGAAAACACAGATGCATATTTAGTGCTATTTAAACCACTTGCATTATTAAATAGCACAGCATTCTATAAATAAAAACAGATGCTCAATCTACTGCTTATTTTTGTTTTCTTTAGAGTTAATATCTCTGTAATATTTTTTATTTGTACTACAATGGTATCTTTAAAACTCTAAATGACATCTTAAGGGAATTGCAAATAAGTAGTTTCTCATATTTCATAGGCCTAGCTTCAACTGTTCTTTACTGTTATGCTTCTGGTATTTTAAAACAGAAAAAAAAGAAAGCTCTAAGCTATGTTTCTGAAAACATACGTAGTTTTATTAGAACTTAAATCTAAACCTAAGATGCCTCCAAGTAAAACAGCCCCCTAGGGGAAAGTTGTACATATTGAAGAGGTTTCAGAGTATAAAAGGGATTTCAGTAACTGAAAATTACTTCTCAATTAAGGAAAGTTGACACATTCTCCAAACAGGTGATAAAGATGGGAGCTGAGAAGGGGGATGAGGCAACTTGCAGGTTGTTCAGACTTACTCTCTCATCAAAACAAGGTTTATTCAGGGAGAAATCATATAATCACACCATTAAGAAGCAGACATAAAAAATGGGCTTGGAATATTTACATTTAAAATCTATACACCACTCTCCAAAGCAATGAGGCTCTTTCATTGAAGGGTTTTCATTCCCCAACCTCCTTAAGCAGAGGGCTTTCAATTATGAGAATGCACAAGGGAAATTTTTACAAGGGAGAAAGGGGCCCAATATACAATAAGAATCAATCTTTACATGAAAGATTTATTGTTTTACTTTAAAAGAATATTGTTATTCCCTCTCTCTCATTTATTTAGCAAGAGAAAATGATGTGGATTTTGCTTTGCTATAAATATTCCAAAACCCAGATAAAGCTCCAAAGATTTCACTGTTTCTACAGATTATTTTATTTCTTCTTTATAGGTGTGTACTGTACTGTTTTTTGAGCTAATGACACATCCAGTGATTTGTTTCTGTGAACCAATGCTGAATACAATACTCAGCTACATTTATTAATAAAATAGTCAACATTAATATACATTTCTCACTTGAGTCTGTCATTTTAGGGTGATATGTTTTGCTTTGTTTCTGAGACAAATATTACCCTATTTCATCTAGGGTAAAAAAAAATTCATTTTATCCAAAAGCATTATGAATATTTAGTTGTAGTTCATTATTTGTGTCAATGTAGAAATATCAAGTACCTTATTCTGAAAACTGTTATTACCATGGGAAGAATGAGATTCTTTATAGCTTGCCAAAACTGCAGTTACTAAAAATCCATGGCTTATTTTCTTCCCACCTTCTGTCTAGGTTTACCTCAAGCCTTGGTTCTCAAACCTCTGTTCATCTCCCTCTTTTATTACTAACTAGAGGACTCATCCTTCCTCGGGTTTTATTTTCTATGTCTACTTGGGTTGAATGATTCTCAATATCTTGCCTCTAATTCTCCTATATTTTATGTTCTAAGAGATATGTTGGCTTAGATGTCAAATCCTCTGGGACCTTAATCTATATATTTCCATAGCAACCTGCCCCGTGGAATTTATCCCAAGGCTGTCTCTTCATCTGTCTCTTGCACTGGACTGAATGTCATCTGGAGGCCGTGTCTGGTTTACCCTTATAACACCCACACAGAGCCAGAATGTGGGTAAGTGCTCAGGAAGTATGTATTTTATATATAAATGAATGAATGAATCTGATCTGTATCAATGCATCATTTAGATCTGTGGTTACCAGGGGAAATAGAAAAAGGAAATTGAGGACCCATAAAAGTATTGTGGGGTTTACTCTCAGGCCCAGCAATAAGCAATAGTGTCAACAGAATACCATTTGATGATTACTTAGGTTTTTTGATTCAGTAATTGAGAAAACATAGAATCTGAAAACTGTCACAATTACATTAATATGCATCTACTAAATACATACATTATGTTTTCAACAGCCCCAGTTAAAACTTTGTTCAATTTCTCCTCTGAGACTACTGGCCTATGTCTTATTAAAAATTGATTTCGTTGAAATACAGCAGTGCTAAAACTAAACAGGAATGTTCATTAACTTACAAATCATTGTATACAGATTAACGGACTGGATGGAGAGTTCTAGCTTACTCTGCTTTTGCAGAAAGAAAACATTTGACTGAGGTAATACAAGAAACGTTTCTTAATATTGGGGTGCAACGGAAAGGCTAAGGTGGCCCTCTGATATTCACACCATTGTACAAGTAGCTTCTCTTGAGGGCGGATGGGATCTGTGAGTTTCTTCTAACCAACAGACTATGGTGAGAATGCACGTGATTGTGTGTGTGTTTGTGTGTATGTGTGATTATGTTGTGTAGGATTGTAACATCTGGCTTGCTAGGACACACCCTCTTCCTGGCTTTGAAGACGTGTGAGCTGCCACGTGAAGGCCATGAGACAAGGAGCAGTAGTCAACCTCTGGCTCACGGCCAGCAAGAAACTAAGGCCCTCAGCCTGGCATTCTGCAAGGAATGGAACACTGCTAGCAGCCACATGAGCTTGGGAATATATCCCTCCCCAGTCAAGCCTTAGTGAGACCACAGCCCTGGCTGACACCTTGATCGCAGCTTTATGACATCCTGTGACTCTAAGCAGAGGACCCCACTAAGCTGTGCCCTAACTCCTGACACACGGCAACTGAGATATAACATATGTTGTTTTTTTTTTTTGTTTTTTTTGTTTTGTTTTTTTTTTTTTTAAACATCTTTATTGAAGTATAATTGCCTTACAATAGTGTTAGCTTCTGCTTTATAACAAAGTGAATCAGTTATACATATACAATATGTTCCCATTTCTCTTCCCTCTTGCATCTCCCTCCCTCCCACCCTCCCCATCCCACCCCTCTAGGTGGTCACAAAGCACCGAGCTGATCTCCCTGACATATGTTGTTTTAAGCTGTTAAGTTTGTGGTAATATCGTTCTGCAGCAATAGATAACTAACACAGGTGGGAACACAGATTACTCGAAAGGAAGACCTACGCAGTCTAAATGGAATACTGGAGGAAGTAGGATTGATGAGAAGTTTAATTTGCACTGAGGTGAAAGAGTAGCTTGGAATAGGAAGAAGAGGCCTTAGCAGCAGAGGAAGAAAGCCAGGTGGTTAAGCTAACACTTTCTCCTCTGATGAGTTCAGAGAGGGCCAAAGCCAGAAAAGTAAGACTACAGACAATAGTTGAGGATAAATGTAGTTTGTATATCTAAATCTGTGGCATTTATGAACCTATATGATATTTCATTCAAAAATATTATACTGGCATAGCCAAACCATCCACCCCTATCCAGCATCTCTGAATTGTAGAAGCAATTCTTAGAAGTCACTTAAATCGGTCAGAGACCAAAATGTGAGTCCAAGCTCCAATGACTGTGACCTGTGATCCATTTTCAACCTTCAAACAATTACCTGGACTCATATCTGCAATTCTGACATACCCAGTCGTGGATGCCTATTGTGTAGTATAATGTATAGTAGTATAATAATAGGGTGTAGTATAGGCAGTGTACATTCTAGCATCCTAATTTCTATCCCAAATAGAAAATATGGACTGAAAGCCCAAGAAAAGTAAAACTGCTCATATTATCTATCTATCTATCTATCTATCTATCTATCTATCTATCTATCTATCTATCTATATATCTCCTGCTATTGGAATGTAAGCTCCCCAAGGAAAAAAGATTATTTTGGTTGTTTAATACCTTATCTCCTTGCAAGTTGGTGGCAGTCAATAAATATTTGTTGAATGAATGAAGCAGCTCCATCTTTACCTATCCTTTCCTCATTTGTAAAATGGGGGTGATAATAATAGTACTTCCCTGAATCAAGTATAAGGATAACTGATGTAACACATATGAAATGATTAGAACATAACCTTGCATGTCGCATCCGATCAGTAAAACTTAACTACTATTAAAGTATAATATCTAAATATACTTTGTTGAAGGAACCTGTTAGGAAAAAGAACCTGAGTGCCAATTCATTTTCCAATACAGGGGAACCTTACCACTAAGGAGGTTCAACTATAGGTTAAGTTTTGGACTTCAAAAATTTAAAGTCATTTTGAAATAAATTTGGATATGGCAGTACACCTTCAAAATAACAAAGAACTTGAAGTCAACAGGTTAAATGTGATTTTTGCTGCAGGAATGTATATGAAATTATGCTTATTGTATATCATAAATTCAAATCTGTCTAGTCCAAACTCTAACTCAAGCAGAAATCCCTTCTGATATTTCCATCTAAGTGATCGGGATACTTTTCAAGTCTTTTCTGTATGTGATTAAAAAGATTGGCCATACCAAGTGTTGGCAAGAATATACAGCAACTGGGACTTTCATACATTGTTGGTGGGGGTGTAAAATGACAATTTGGAATTTGGAAATTTGGTCTGGCGGTTTCTATAACCTTAAACATACACCTATCCTATGAGGCAGAAATTCTACTTCTAGGCATTTATCCAAGAGAAATGAAAACATATCCATAAAAAGATCTGTTTAAGAATGTTCATAGCAGTTTTATTCATAATAGCCCCAAACTGGAACAGGTCAAATGCCCATCAGCCGGAGAAGGGGCAAATACAGTTTGGTGTACCCGTCAGTGCAATACTACTCGGCAATAGAACACTGTGCCGTGCTGCCCAGACCGCCCCCCCCCAGAAATGAAGGACTTATTTCCCCATCTGCTGGGGCTGCTCCTGGAAGACAGGCCTTAGCAGTCAGCCCTTTTGGGAGGGGTGGCGGCAGATTTGTCTTGGCTGAAACAAATAGCCTTACCCAAAGTACCATCCTCTTCCTGGAGAAGCAGCCCACATCCAATGCCGGATTAACAGGGGAGTGGGGACAACTTGAAATTACTCTAACAGGCCATGCAGCTCCAGAGGTCCCATTGGCAGAGGAGAATTCTACCACTGAGCCACCATGCACCCATGGCGGCTGTCACCGAGAGCTCCCCAGGGGATCAGTCCAGCCGGGGAGGGTGTTCAGGCTGCCTCACAGCTTGACTTCTCTCTCTGCTCAATCCTGCTTCTTTCCCTCCCTTCCAAAGCCTTAGATCCCAAGAGGCCTCCTTAATAAATGCCCTGCATGCTAATCTTTGTCTCTTTCTAGGGAATCCAACCTGTGAGAAACTACTGATAAACCCAACTAAATGGATGACCCTCAAAGCCATTTTACTGAGTGAAAGAAGTCAGACACAAAAGGGTATATATTGTATGATTCCACTGACAGGGTTCTAGGAATGGAAAAACTAATGGATAGAGAAAGAAATCAGAACCATGTTTGCCTCTGGGTAGGGACTGACTGGGAGGGGCCAGGAAGGATACTTTGTGGAGTTGGGAATATTCTATATCTTGATAGGGGTGTAGGTTGTTGCATGGATGTATGCAATTGTCAAAACTCATTGAATTGTTCTCTTAAAATCTGTGCATTTCACTGTATGTAAATTTGTAAATTATACTGCAAGCCAAAAAAAAAAAAGAAAGAAAA
This sequence comes from Balaenoptera musculus, assembly GCF_009873245.2. Lineage (NCBI taxonomy): Eukaryota > Metazoa > Chordata > Mammalia > Artiodactyla > Balaenopteridae > Balaenoptera > Balaenoptera musculus. Next base: position 21,708,645 of record NC_045796.1, read on the forward strand.
GAAAAGAAAAAAGAAAAAAAAAAAAAAAGGAACCAAATCAAACTTGGTTCAAATAGAACTTGTCATCCAACGTTCGAAATATTTAAAGTTTCACTATGGCTAACTGAGCCTCTGTTCATTTGGAACCTGGCAGTTAGTTTTTTAAACGTACGTTTGGATATTGACATGTCTGTTGTGCTCATCTTTCTGTGGATTGCAAAACTAATAGACATGCTCTTTTGGTTTGAGTCAATAATTTAAAATGCTATGCTAATCAGTTATAGCTCCAGAGGCCTGAGAAAAGTCATGAGATTGCTTCATTTATGACATTTATTCATTACTTGAAATATTTGGTACGATATTGATTCAACTGTAGATTTATCTACCTCTCTGCTCATTTAGCATTGATCTCTCAGAGAATTCTAAATCAGATTATGAAATAATAAAATCTAGATTTTTAGAGCTAGGAAAGACTTGAGATCCCTCAGTTCGAGGACAAGGAAGCTTAGGCTCACAGGAGATAACTGAATTGCCAAGGTCAGTTGCCCACGTCTAGGCGAAAGTAGATGGACATCCCAGGGCACACCTCACCAGGCAAACCTGCCCTATGCTCTGTGCCGTGCTCCCCTCCACAGCTCGACTTAGAGAAGAAAACCTAAGAATGTATTTTATCCTGTGATTTCCTTTTCTCTCCACTGATGTTCCTTACTTTATAATAGTTCCCTAGCTTAGGATAAGAAGTTCAGTTGGTGGAATAAAAGACTCTTCTTTGATCTTGACAGAGGTATAATTTTTGTCATAAAGCAGGGGAAAACAGCACATCTGTTGCCTCTCTGCTTTCCTTTACCTCTCACGTGGCAATTTGTTGGGAGCAAGTTTGGTGAAAAGTAAACTATATGTGATTCTCAGTATACAGGTTTGACCAAGAAACTGAGGACATTTTATTAAGAATTCCAAAGACCTGCCATCTCCATGGAGAGGGAATAGCTAGTATGTGGTAATAGGTGCAAAGTTAAGAATTAAGTCTGAAACATGAACAAAAAGTAAATCTTAAATGTAAACACTATATTGCAGTCATCTCTCTCTCTAGCTTCTTCTCACAAATCCTGTGGCTTCCACACAATGAGCTATAAATCTTTGCTTCGGATGGTTTCTAAGAAACATCTGGAAAAGCAGATGAAGGCCAAGAGAAGAGAATGAAAAATACAGAAAAACTATAATTAATGACAGAGTCCATCCTCTCTACCCATTTTTTTTTTTTTCCACATCCATCAGAAACATAAAAAGCTAAAATCTGGTCAATATCAAGTGTTGAGGATGTGATGGCGGCAGGACTTTTGTTCCATGCTGATTAGAGTGTCATGGGTACAAGCCACTTTGGAAAAGTCTGGCACCAGCTAATTTCTACCCATCTATTTTCTTTGGTTATTTTATTAAAACATCTTAATTGAGATATAGTTCCCACAGCATACAATTCACCCATTTAAAATGTACAACTGAATGGATTTTAGTATTCTTAGAGTTGTGTGACCATCATTACAATCAATTTCAGAATATTTTCATTACCCCAAGAAAATCTGTACCTGTGAGTATCACTTCCCATTTCCCCACAATTCCTCCAGCCCCAGGCAACCACAAATGCATTTTCTGTTTCTGGGAACTTGCCTATTCTGGACTTATATATATGAAATACAATATGTGGCCTTCTTTCACTATGTATGATGTTTTCAAGGGCCATCCATGTTGTAGTATATATCAGTACTTCATTTCTTTTTGTTGCCAAATAATATTCCACTGTATGTCGGTATTATATTTTATTTATCCATTCATCACTTTGATGGACATTTGCATTGTTTCCACTGTGGGGCTATTATGAATAATGCTGCTATGAAATTCATGAACAAGTTTGTTGTGAAATATATTTTCTTTAAAATTTTTTTTTAATTAAAAAATTTTATTTATTTATTTTTAATTTATTTTTTATTGAAGTATAGAACATATTTTCATTTCTTTTGTGCATATACCTAGGACTGAAATTGTTGGTCATATTATAACTCTATGGTTAATTATTTGAGTAACTGCCATTTTCTTCAAGGTATCCTTTGAAGCACAAAAGTTTTTAGTTCGATGAGGGCCAAATTATCTATTTTTTTCTTTTGAATCTTATGCTTCTGGTGTCATATTTAATAAACTATTGCCTAACCCAAGATCGTGAAGATTTATACCTATATTTTCTTCTAAGAGTGTTATAGTTTTAGCTCTTACATTCAGATCTTTAGTCAATTTTGAGTTAAATTTTTTGCTTATCGTGTGAGATTGAGTTCCCACTTCATTCTTTTGTATGTGGATATCCAGTTGCCCTGGCACCATTTATTGAAAAGATGGTTCTTTCCTCCACTGAACTACCTTGGCAGTCAATTTATCCTTGTTGAAAAATCAATTTTCCATAAATGTGAGGGTTTATTTCCAGACTCTCAATATTCTTCCATTTACTGCATATATAAACTACTTCTCCACAAATAAACTTGGCATGTGGAGAGCTACATTAATTATTTCAGGCTATTAGTAAACTACTAGTCCTTGAAGCCCTATAACAAACAGCTTGGAGATTTTAGTTTCGCGTCTCCACAGTAAGGTGAGGGGTTTACAACAGCGGTGTGGAAACATCCCATTGTCTCATTCCATGCAAGAAGGTGACGTTCACAGACAGCAGGATTCAGAGCAGCCTTCGTTATATGAAGGTGGAAAGACCAACTCACTTTGCAACAGCTTTTCCCAAATCCAGAGTGAAACCTCAAAGCAGCCTGGTTTCTAAGCACGAGTCAGCTTCCTGACGTGCCCTGTGACTGGCCTTGTCTCCAAAGGGCCCAAGTTTAATTTGCACGGGACACCTCTGGGACAGCCAGGTGCAGACGCATCAGGGACAAATGCTCCCGCAGTGAGGCGACAGTCACACCGCCTGCAACCAGGAGCACCTCTCCTGTTTTGGGAAACTTGCCAAACACAACTTTTAAGGGAGAAGAAGGAAGCTGCTGCTGGGAACACCTGGTGCTTTTCTATTGTCTGCCGGGAACTTCCGGCCTAAAGCTTGACGGAAATACCATGGATGTTCCTGAGATGGGGCCGGGGGCTGTGCCTGCACGGGCTCATGAATTATCCTGCTTAGAGTTGTTGCCAAAAAGCAACTGAATTTCTTATGCTGTGAACTATTATAACACACACACACACACACACACACACACACACACACACACACACCTGTAGACAAACGGTCCAGGTGTGACAGCCAAGGCTTAGCTCCAGGTAGGCACTCAGCCTTATTTCAGCCCCTGGGTGTGTGCATGTCATTGCTTCTGGGAAAACCACCCTCGGCTCTGTCTACCTCACAGGTTATTCAGGAATCCTAAGGCTACTCACTTTCGTCAACAGGAATTAGTGGCACTGTTGGATTTCCGAGAAACTCTGAGCTTCGTAATGAGATCTGAAAACTGACCCAACTTAGCAGGAACCTATGTGATGGGTAAACAAAAGCCATGCACGTATGTATACTCACAACATCCACAGGTAATCCGCACATCCCACAGGGAAAAACATGGCCTTAGTCACTCGGAAGAGATTTTCATTTGAGAAATTCTGGCTGGTATGCCCTTCAGCTAAAATAATCCAGCAGATACAGGAAAAGAAGCAGGCGTTCAAGTACATTTGTTTAGCTCAAGGCTGGAATCTGATGCAGTTAGGTGAAGTTTCTTATTCTTGGAAGAACCTAAAACATTTTTAATTGAGGATTTCACATTTAATCACAAAACCCGCCAAACTCAGCTGTGCTTTAAAAATTCATTTCAGTGATGATCATTTTGTGATATATAGAAATATCAAATCACTATGTTGTGTACCTAGCACTAACCTAGTGTTGTAAGTCAGTTATACTTCAATTTTTTTTAAATAGGAAGGGAAAAAAATACATTTCAAAGCACGAGCACATCAGGTAGTGGCTTTCACTCCTTTTTGGTCAAACGTCCTAAAATTCTCTGGTAAGTTATTGGCCACACACACACACACCCTTCTTTAGGTGTGAATGAGAATCAACAAAACCTACCAACATTTTAAAACCAAGACAAAAGCCTCATTTGTGCATCTCTTAAATTTCCTCTGATTCAGGCCCTTTTCACACCCTCCTTACCCCTTGGGCTTGAATGTCACTGTTTATAAACAAACATACAAAAATAAAGGAAAAAAGGAAGGAAAAGCTGTTGACTTTGGATGGTGGTTGGTTGGGCACAGGACAGTTGGAAACCACAAGGGGAGAGACAAGATCTGCTGGGCTTTATTTAGCTGACACGCACACACATGTGTACATGTACAAACACACACACAGGAACGTGTTCTGGGGAGAAGAAGCAGTTGTAGGAAAGAGAGGCTCCCCTGTCCACCCGCCTCAGGGAAGTGAAGAGCTGGCTTACACCTTCCACTCTGCCCACGGGCCTCAGGGACAGTACTAGTGCCTCAGAGCCCTTAAAAACCCACCGGCTCTTCACTCCTTTCTACCTCAGGCTACAGTCTTCGCTGAGACAGGCTGGGACCTGAAACCTGGGACCTGGGACCCTTTGCTGCAGTGCTTGCACCTGGACAAACGTCTTCTCAAGCAACAAAATACAAAGAAAATAAAAGGGACTAAAAATAACTGCGTAGATGCGCAGTTGGGGCAAATTATGAACAACAAGATACAAAAAGACCAAAAACCCAACTGCCACTTTTGAAGAGCCGGGAGCAAAAACAGGGTACTGCGCATGATGTCTGCACACAGCACCGCCAAGGGGGTGGGCAGACCACCTAAGTCACCCCTCCACCTAACCCCGGGGCCCACCCCTATCCTCCCATGTAAGGAACCAGCTCACCACGCCCCCTCAGCGAGTGAGCAAGGGAACCCGTTACTTGTTTTCTCTCCCTCCTGCGGCAGCATGAGTCCCAGTAAAGCCTTGCCTGAATTTCTTGTCTGGCCTCTGATCAATTTCTATTGATTAAAGAGTCCAAGAACCCTGTTTGGTAACATCACCAGTGCCTTCAGATTTCTTTACCACCCTGCACCTCTTGTCTTTCCTCACCTACCCCACTGATCATAGCCTTCGCTCTAAATCAGCCCTGCTTTGCTCTTTCTGTGCCTCACCTTCCTGCCCCTCCAATTATTCCCACTTTGTACACAATCAGATCCATTTGCTATCCTTTTGTCCTTTGGATTTCATTCTTTGGAGAAATCTATCTAGAATTATGATGAACTCTTACTAATTAATAAGGGAAATGGATGACTAAATGAGCTCTCAGGGAAATGCAAAAGAGGCTCTAACAACCTTCCCCATCTCAAAATACCCACCATTGTGACCGGGTCCTGCCTTCCCCAAATAACATGCAGGAGATATGTGGAAGAATTTGCAGCTAACAATGGAGTTCTTAATTGGACACTGTCTTTATTATTCCACTATTCTGAGTTTTATTCATGTCCCCAGCTAGATAGAAAATCCCCTGAGGGGCTTCCCTGGTGGCGCAGTGGTTAAGAATCCTCCTACCAATGCAGGGGGCACGGGTTCGAGCCCTGGTCCGGCAAGATCCCACATGCCCGCGGAGCAACTAAGCCCATGCGCCACAACTACTGAGCCCACGCACCACAACTACTGAAGCTCGCGCGCCTAGAGCCCGTGCTCCGAAACAAAGAGAAGCCACTGCAATGAGAAGCCCACGCACTGCAACGAAGAGTAACCCCCGCTCGCCGCAACTAGAGAAAGCCCACATGCAGCAACAAAGACCCAACGCAGCCAAAACTAAACTAAAATAAAATAAATAAATTAAAAAAAAAAGAAAATCCCCTGAATTCTCCAAATAGACCACAAAAGCAACCACTCACCAGTCCCCCCAGAGACAGGCTCTATCTCAGCCTCCACCTGTCTCTGGGGGCCTGGCAGCATCCTCTTAACTGCTCTCCCATGTCCGCTATGGCTCCTCGACAGTGCATTCTCCACACGGCCGGGGTTAATGAGACCCAGTCTCTCCATAAGCCCAACCCTTCAATGGGTTCCTATTGCACATGTACAAAAACTGTAAATCCTTACTGTGGGCTACAAAGCCTCCCTGAACTGGCCCTGGTGGGCTCTGTGTCCTCAATTCTGCTCATCCTCTCCATCACACTCCCCCCTCCAGCCACATTGTCAGTCCTTATTGTCCTCAGACACAGGCACGTTCCCTCTTCAGGGCCTTTGCACTTGCTTCCTTCTGTGTCACGTGCTCTTCTCCCCAGATATCTGCATGGTTTCATCCTCTCTCACTTCATCCAAGGTCTCCCATAAGCCAACAACTCTCAAGGAGGCCTTCCCTGCCTCTATATAAAGATGTCCCATAACTATCTGTCTATTTTCCTTTATTATCCTCCCATTTCACTTAGCTAATATTAAGTATTCATACATTTCAAACAAATGCATGCTCTCAAGGGCAGGGAGACACAGCCTGTCTTCACCATTGTATCCCTAGAGACTAGCCCAGGGCCTAGCACACTGTAGGTGTAAATGAACAGACACATGTTAAATTGTTTCCCTTTATTGCAGGAATTTTGAGAAGAAAGTAGATCATTGGTTAAGAGGAGGATTTGGAGTCAGGTTGCTCTGGGTTTGAATCTTGCTGTTATTTATAGCTGTGGGACCCTACCAAGTTTTTTAACCTCTCTGAATCTTGGCTTCTCTTCTGCAAAATGGAGATATCAAAATACATCAAAACAATGTAAAGTGCTTATTGCAACAGGTATCACTTAGTATTGGTTCAATAAGTTATAATATTTCTAATTATCAGTATAGGTCACTAGCAACCGGTCACCACAGAATTTTCTACATTTTAACGGAGACCTAGAATATTCTGTGTTTTGTTCTTTTTACCGCTTTAAAAAATGTAACAGTTGACAGCATAGTAAAGACTCAATCTTTAGAGCCTTGCTAAAAACACATTTTTAAATTCTTTAGAAACAAGCCTTACCCCACTGTAGGCACTTAAGAAATGCTGACTATAGAGAATTATCATCATCATCACAAGAGTGTTATTTTAGCACAAACATTACGAAGAATGGGAAAATGTTGTTCTTTGTTGTCCTGAAACTAAGCCCCGGCCTTATAGTTAGCATGCTGAGCATAACTTCACGTCAGGAGAGACGAAGGCTTTGCTTGTATATTTTTTCAGGCTATTCAGGTATTAGTGCTTGGGGGAAATTCCTTGAGAAGCATGTTGAGCAGCCTCATATCCTCCCATATTCTTGGTTAAATTTAAAGCTGAGGTCAGAGTGCATCTGCCTTTCTTGACATTTCAAGAAAAGTGGAATTCTAATTATCTTCTCCATTTATTCCATGAACACAGAAAAGGGGGCTGTGGTTCAATGATAAATCATGCAAAGTGGGACACATTTTCAGTTGTATTGGAAGAATGAAGTTATGTCTAAGAAGTGACCGTATTACATTAAAATACGTGTATATGTGTTTGCATGTGTCTGTCAAATAAAGGTAATTAGGTCCTAGAGCTCTGTCACTCATTATATTATGGATATTTGGAAGCTACTTAATTTAGTTATTTTAAAGAGTCATTAAACTTTAAGGAGACATGTTATGACATTAATGTTAGATAATACCTATTCTATTTAGAGGTTTTAAAGTGGGATATAGTTTTATAATATAAAAATAACCATTTATTGACAGATTCTCACAATGGAAATGAAACTCTAGACTTGAGGCCCTTTGAAGAACCCACGTGAGTCTATATCTCTCTCATACCTAGCCTATGACTTCAGACATATCAGATGATCATTTAAATACCTGTTAAAGGACTGGAGAACATATATTTTAATATAAAAAGTTTTTTTTTTAATAAATTTATTTATTTATTTATTTTTGGCTGTGTTGGGTCTTCGTTCTGTGCAAGGGCTTTCTCCAGTTGCGGCGAGCGGGGGCCACTCTTCATCGCGGTGCGTGGGCCTCTCACTATAGCGGCCTCTCTTGTTGCGGAGCACAGGCTCTAGAGCACAGGCTCAGTAGTTGTGGCTCACGGGCTTAGTTGCTCCGCGGCATGTGGGATCTTCCCAGACCAGGGCTCGAACCTGTGTCCCCTGCATTGGCAGGCAGGTTCTTAACCACTGCGCCACCAGGGAAGCCCCTAAAAAGTTTTTTAAAGTATTCATGCCAATGTTTCTGACATGTTTATCTCTGCATAAATATTTCCCCCAGTTTTTTAAAATATATATTCTTATAGAGCATTGTTTTACATTTATAGGTACTCAAATCTTTCAATCATTTATTGTTTCTGATATTAGCATTGTATTAAGGAGTGACTTTCATACTCTAATAGTATATAAATACCACTTTTTTCATATTTTCTTCTGGTACTTTTAATTCTTCACATGTACATCTTTATTTCATCTGTAATTTATTTTTGTATATTGCGTGAGATAAGATACATAGTCTCCTCCAAATTGTTCATTAATATTGCCAAACACTCCTTATTAAAATGTATTTGTTCTCTATTGATTTAAAGGACATAACCATAAAACAAAAATTATATCATAGGTCATGTAACTGTACTTTCAAAAATGGGAAAGATGGAAATTATAAATGCCAGCACAATCGTTCTTAATATATTCACCCGAAGTTTTTCCTTCCTGTGAGGAATTCACTCCTCAGTAAATCAAACCAGCAAGATGCTTTCACTACATTCACACCTTTCTTTTAAGTTGGGGATACTGGACCTAGAGCATAAAATTATCTTCTATTATGAAAACAAAAGGAGCCTAAAAAGAGTCCAAGTAAATGTCATGAAAAGTCATTTGGGTCTAAATATGTTATAATAATACAGACTGATAACTGTACTAATGTGCAAAATTTCAGTGTTTTTTAAGGATTCTTCAGCAAATAAGTTGACTTTTACTTTCAGTACAATGGAAAAAGTATAAATGTTTAATAGCTTGAAGTATCAGCTATTAAACATTTAAGGAACATTACTTAGTTCCTTAAAATTGTGTTTTATTTAGAATTCTGTTGTTACTTTTCTTTAGTGAGACAAAAATTTTTTTTAACTGAAAACACTGGGGTAAGGCAGATGCTTATTCTTTCATCTGAAATCATGCTGCCTCTAATCTCTTTTGATATCCAGCAAGGAACATGAAGTCCATATAGGAGCTTGTAAAGGAGAAACAAGTTGTAATAAACTTTTTTCAAGGGCTTTATTTAATATCAATGCATCATGGAAAGAGAACACTAAATTGCTGCTTATAAACTAAATGTGCATTTCAAGTAAAACATTTAACATTCTAAACAGCTAGATTAAAAATACCTAGAGGTCTGATTTTAAATGGCAAGCAAAGGTGAAAATTAAATGTCATTATCTAGATCTGAACATTTATGAGCCGCATACATAGTGAGTTTTATATTTTACCTTTGTTTACCTCTAGGGATATCACTGCTTTGTGGAACTAAATTTCACAGTTCACTATTAGGTACATTATTCTGCCTCACTGTCCATGACTTAGATATAGATAAATGAAATAATTCATTATAACCAATTGTTATGATCAATTGATAGTTAGAACACTGTTACGATCAATAACTTGACTTCATACACAAAAAAAGTTACCAAAATTTATTGAATTCCAAACTGAGCTAAGCCCAAATGTTAATTATCTTTGAGCTATACATCAAGCAATTTTCATAAATAACCAGTTCACAGTATGACACTATCTATTGATTCTTTTAAATATTTCTGAATTGGGCCACTAAAATATTCTCCAAATAGAAGTAAAGTTAAATTTGGTTTGAGATTATATCTATTCCGATACAATTCTGAAACCAATCAAGGAGTCAGTGGGTAGATTATTTGTACAACATTTTGCCCTTAAAAAAAAGACCTGTTTAAACAGAAATTTATATAAATTTCTTACTGATGATATGTCTGTAAAATACTGATGTATTAAATTCATTATTATGTGTGCAATATATAATATTAATATAGTTAATTCTAAAATAATTTAGGATGAAATCACCCAAAATATTATATAAATTGAGTCTTTTCGTTTCTATTGTCATGAGCTGTCTTAGTGCTCACGTACACTTCTCAAGCGAATTAATAAGAAACAAACTGTACTAGCTTGCTAGAGCTGCTGTACCACAAAGTACCACAAACTGGGCAGCTTAAACAACATAAATTTATCGTCTCACAGTTCTGGAGACTGGAAGCCCAAGAACAAGGGGTCCTGAGAAAGAGAGAATCTGGTCCAGGTCCCTCCCTTAGCTTTTGGTGGTTTGCTGGCAATCTTTGGCACTTTTTGGCTTGTAGAAGCATCACTTGATCTCTCTCGTCATCTTTACATGATGTTGTTCCCTGTGTGTCTTTCACTGTGTCCAAATTTCCCCTTTTTATAAGCACATCTGTCATATCGGATTAGGGCCCACCCTAATGACCTCATCATAACTAATTACATCTGCAAGGACTCTATGCCAAAGAAGGACAGATTCTGAGAAGGGGTTAGGACTTCAACCTATGAACTTTGGAGGGATACAAGTCAATCTATAACACAAACAGACAAGCCATGCCCAAACCAGAACCCTGGATTGCCAGGTCTAATGAAAGTTGTGAAGATAAGAAGGCTCAAACCCTTGACTCAAATGAAATGAATTTTATTCACTTGTGTTAACATAGCTCTTTATTGCTCTGGCCAATTGATCCTTTTTTTTTTTAGGTTCTCCAAGTGCTTCCAAAAGCAAGCCTATTTGCCATTCGGACAATAAAAAACTGGTCCTTAATAACAAAGTATTATAGAAACTAGGTGTTTAAAGATAATAGGACCTTGATTGAAATACTGTTTATTGTATAACTGAATCAGTACAATGCCAGTGTATCTGACCTCACCTAAGATTTGGAGATATAGTATGTGAAATAGAAAGGACATTCTTTTATTTTTTAAAAAATAGTTATTTATTTATTTTGACTGCTAGGGGTCTTAGTTGCAGCGTGCAGGATCTTTAGTTTTGGTACATGGGATCTAGTTCCCTGAACAGGGATTGAACCGGGGCCCCCTGCATTGGGAGCACATAGCCTTAACCACTGGACCACCAGGGAAGTCCCAGAAAGGACATTCTGAATCAACAGTTTCATGACAATCAGAATGATACTACAGTTTCCCTGACCCCAGATCAGCTATATACAACTTGCCTCTATGTAGCTTTGGCCACACATGGATGGAAAAACACTATTATTTAGTCATATGCATAAAGATCTAAGCCTTCCTTGGTATTGCAAGAAGAAAATGTAGAACTAAATTTCATCTAAGCAACTTGTATTAGTTTCCTGTGACTGTTATAACAAATGATCACAAACTTGGTGACTTAAAAACAGCAGAAATTTATTCTCTCAGAGTTCTAGAGGCCAGAAGTCCAAAAACAAGGTCTTGTCAGGGCAGTGCTCTTTCCAAAGGCTCTAGGGGAAAATCCTCCTTGGCTCTTCCAGCTTCTGGGGGCTCCAGGTGTTCCTTAGTGTGTGGCCGCATAATTCTAATCTCTGCCTCTGCCTTCACATGCCTACTCCTTTCTGTGTCTGTATCGTCTCTTCTTCCGTTTCTCATAAGGACATTTATCATTGGATTTAGGGCCCATCTGGGTAATCCAGGAGAATTTCATCTCAAGATCCTTAACTTAATTATATCTGCAATGACCCTTTTTCCAAATAAGGTCACATTCACAGGTTTTTGGGGTTGGGATATGGACATATCTTTGAGGGAGGGCACCTTTCAACTCACTGCACATCTGTCCAAGAATGTCCTTTGTATATTAATACTACATTTAATATTTTTCAAAATAAGTAGTGATATGTTAGTATATTAGAAGTAGTATATCAGTTGACAGAAAACAAAAACAAGAAGTGTTCATACTGGGGCTAAAAATCAGGAGAAATAGAAATTCCACTAAGCTTTTATCGGCTTTCACGAGTTCTGCTAGATGTGCTTTAGCTTCCAGCCTCATCTTGTGGCTCCTCTCTCTTCCATCTCTGCACTACAGCCAGACAGCAAGTTACTCTCCACTGTCTCTCTTCAGGGTTTTTGCCTGAGGATCTTATTCTATTCTGCTGGACGCTGAGTCTCCTGGTTAACTTTCCTCATCTGTTCATCCTTTGGGTTCAGCCCGAGAGTTACTTTTCTAAGAAGAGTTCCTGACTCAACAAATCTGTGTTTGATGTCCTTCCTATGGGAATTCACGGCACCATGTATTAATCTACCCATAGAGACAAATATGAGAATCAATGGAGTAAAGTGAAGATATTAATGTGTCATCCAGTCTAGGAACCAGAACACACTATCTCTATGATAGCCATATTGGCTTCTAATTTAATTGCATTATAGTCAGAACATGTTTTCTGCATCAAATCAATCCTTTAAAAATCTTAAAATTTCTTTTATGACTTGGTAAACAATCAACACTTGTATATGTTTCATGTGTACCTAAAAGGAATTTATATAGATTTATTTGATCAATTAGATCAAGCCTGTCAATCATGTTACTTAAATCATCTCTATCGGGTCTTCCCTGGTGGCACAGTGGTTGAGAATCTGCCTGCCAATGCAGGGGACACGGGTTCGAGCCCTGGTCTGGGAAGATCCCACATGCCGCGGAGCAACTAGGCCCGTGAGCCACAACTACTGAGCCTGCGCGTCTGGAGCCTGTGCTCCGCAACGAGAGAGGCCGCGATAGTGAGAGGCCCGCGCACCGTGATGAAGAGTGGCCCCCACTTGCCGCAACTAGAGAAAGCCCTCGCACAGAAACGAAGACCCAACACAGCCAAAAAAATAAATAATAAATAAATAATAAATAAATTTTTTAAAAAAATCATCTCTATCCTAACTCACGTTGGATTCTCTATCAACTGATGGAGATTTAGTCATGTCTTTCACGATGATTCAGGTTTTATCACCCCAGAACTCAAAGACTTTTCCCCCAGAACAATCTGATTCATTTTGAAGGGGCCAAATAATATTTAGATAGCAGAAGTAAAAATGGGCCATCTATACATGGACATAAAACAAAGTGTGAATTCAAGATAATTCTCTTTTCCGATTCACGTCTTGGTGTAATCCCCTCCCCTTGAGTACGGGTGGGGCCCGTGACTTGCTTCTAATCAACAGAACATGGTGAAGATGCTGTGCAACATGGGATGTCGCTCCCATGACTACGTGGTCTTACATGGCAAAGGTGATGGAATGGTTCTCCTGTGGTTATTTTATGTTGTGTATGACTCCTGCCTTGACAGCTGACTTGCTTTAGAGTCTTGCTCTCTTTGCTGGCTGTGAAGAAGCAAGCTGACATGAGTCCTAGAACTACAAAGAACTGAATTCTGTCAACAACCTGAGTGAGCGTGGGAGCAGACCCTTCTCCACTGGAGCCTCCAAATACAAACCCAGCCCTGACTGACACCTTGATTGCAGCCTTGGGGAGAACCCAACTAAGATGTGCCTGGACTCCTGATGCATAAAAACGGTGAGATAAGTAATGTGTGTTGCTTTAAGTTGCTAAGCTTGTGGTCATTTGTTATGCAGTATAGAAAATGAATACTATTTGGCAAACATTTATTACTGAGAGCAGATTGAGGGCTAGGAATAGATGGACGACCAGCCCAAGAAAATCTAAATATCATTATAATGTTTCCTATGCCCTTGATTTTTTTCTTCTCTTGTCCTGTAGACATATTTAAATGAACAAAGATTTCCGAATATGTGTGCTTTTTTAAAATTAATTAATTAATTAATTAATTATTTAGTTATGGCTGTGTTGGGTCTTCGTTTCTGTGCGAGGGCTTTTTCTAGTTGCGGCAAGCGGGGGCCACTCTTCATCACAGTGCGCGGGCCTCTCACTATCGCGGCCTCTCTTGTTGCGGAGCACAGGCTCCAGACGCGCAGGCTCAGCAATTGTGGCTCACGGGCCTAGTTGCTCCGCGGCATGTGGGATCTTCCCAGACCAGGGCTCGAACCCGTGTCCCCTGCATTGGCAGGCAGATTCTCAACCACTGCGCCACCAGGGAAGCCCAATATGTGTGCTTTGTGTGGCATTTTTGTAATAGAGCGCACACACACACAGACACATACACACACACAAAGAAACATCCTAAATGCCCCCAACAAAGATGGACTAGTTAAATACATTTGGGTATGTCCAAATAACGGAACAGTATTTAAAATATTCATACAAATCAATATAGATGGATAGCCAAGAGATATTGTTAAGTTAAAATTTATTGATACATAATAATAAGTATAATCCAATTTGGGCTAAAAAAGAGAAGATATACTATATGTAAGTGAGCTAACACTTGCTCTCTGCAAATTACAGGAAGGTAGAATGTTTGAATACATAATGCCATTTTAATGATAATAGTGAATCTAAGAAAGGTTTGACTTCCTTATAGTAGATAAATGTTGTGTGCATAGAAATTACTTCAGTTCCTAGGATTATCTAAATTAGCTTGTCCTTCCTAAAAAAAAATGAAAAAAAGTAAATATTGGTGCTGATTTTTAAATTGTTAATGACCTGTTAATTTGTGGCTATGAGATCCCATGGGGACAAGACCATGTTTGATATCTGCTGCAATTCCTATTTCCTTTGGCAGCCAGATCCAGTGAACAAATATCTGTGGCATGCAAATCACCCAGGGTTTGCCCGCAGCAATCTGCACATGCCCAGATGCACAGTCATCAGCTTGACACCTTATAACATAGCTGCTGTTGGCTTTTATCATCTCTGGCGTGAATCCAAGGCTCATTCTCCAATGGAAGAGACAAGAGATAAATCATCTAACTGACTTGGCCTCGCTATCATCAGACTCCTTTGTTGTGAACACATCGTACAAGGAACACAAACTGATCAGTAGCATAAGTCACAGCTGGCCCCGAGACCTCAATTTAAAAATCGGGCCAGCTTTTCTTCAACAGCCTCTGAGTGTATAAATACCATCTTCAAATATATAGAATACTATATATCAAAATGAAAAAAATGCAAGTTTCATTTTCAGCAAAACTGCTCTCTCACTGAATGAGCAGGACTAAGTGTTCCCATCCTGGCAAGATCAGACAGCAGGAAAATGTATTTGTTTAATTACAGTCTTGGAAGAGAATGGTACATTCTTAGGCTGCAACTTTCTGGAAGAGAATTTAGAATATACATTGGAACCTTCCCTGAAAGGGGTTTTAATTGAATAATGGGCAGCAACTTTCTACAAGAGAAACTTAGAACATATCTGAAGACCTTCCTTGAAAGAGGTTGCAATTCAATAATTATATTGTTATTGTTGATTGTCTGCAAGGAAAGAAAGAAATATTGTTCCTAAAATTATCACATAGAATAAGGTGAACATGGGACTTGGAACTGAAAATTTTCTAGGCCATTTTCTACATGAGATTATTTTACTTTTTTAGTGAAGACCCATTGTAGTACAGTAAAAATGAGGTCTGTAACACATTTGCACTGACCAGTGTTTTCTAATGGTAGAATGAAATATAATTGTCAGAGTCATTTCGTGATACTGCCTTGATAGGTAAAATATTTGCTTCTAAACCAAGACTGTTTCTACTTCAGTCTTTTTTTTTTTTTTCATTAATGAGTGATTGACTGATTTATTATTTTCTAGAGAGAGTCTTTTACTTCCGGTTCAGTCCACACAGAGAGCATTCAGCATCCATACTGGTGACTGGAGCCACCTCTCTAATTCATATAACCTTCTACTTCAATCTTAAACCTATATTTTACAAATTCATTTTAGAAAAGAACAACTGCACATCCATATGCAGAAAAAAAAGAATCTAATTTTTACAGGCTTTGCAAAAACTAACTCAAAATGGATCCTGGACCTAAATGTAAGACAGAAAACTATAAAACTCCTAAAGATAACAAAGGAGAAAAATCTAGGTGACCTAGAGTAAGCCGATGATCAGCACCAAAGGTATGATCCGCACCGAAGGTATGATCCATAAAAGAAATAATTGATAAGACTTCATTAAAATTAAAACCTTCCACTGGAGAATGTCAAGAGAATGAGAACACAAGCTTCGGCCTGGGAGAAAACATTTGCAAAAGACACATCTGATAAAGGACTGTTATCCAAAATATATAAAGAACTCAATAATAAAATAAACAACCTAATTTTAAAATGGGCAAGAGATCTGAATAGATACCTCTCCAAAGAAAATATATAGATGGCAAGTAAGCATATGAAAAGATGTACAACATCATATGCCATTAGAGAAATGCAAATTAAAACAACGAGATACCCAACACACCTATTAGAATGGCCACAACGCCAAATGCTGATAAAGGTGAGGAATAACAGGAACTTCCATTCACTGCCGGTGGGAATACAAAGTGGTACAGCCACTTTGGAAGACAGTTTGGCAATTTCTTACAAAACTAAACATAATCTTACCATAGTATCCAGCAATCATGCTCCCAGGTACTTCCCTAAATGAACTGAAAACTTATGTCCATACAGAACTCTGTACCTGGATAGTTTTACAGCAGCTTTATTCATAATTACCAAAGCTTGGAAGCAACCAAGACGTCCTTCAGTAGGTGAATGGATAAATAAACTGTGGTACATCTAGACAAGGGAATATTATTCAGGGCTAAAAAAAAAAAAAATGAGCTATCACGCCATGAAAAGACATAGAGGAAACAAAGTTTAAAGAAGTTAATCTGAAAAGACTACGTATTATATTATTCGAAGTATAGGACATTATGGAAAAGGCAAAACTACGGAGACAGTCAAACGATTAGTGGTTGCCAGAGGTTAGAGTGGAGGGAAGGATTACTAGGCAGAGCACAGAGGATTTTTAGGGCAGTGAAACTATTCTGTATGTATGATACTACAATGGTGGTAGACATTTGTCAAAATCCATAGAATGTTCAACATCAAAAGTGAATTCTAATGTAGGTTATGATAGACTCTGGGTGAGAATGATGGGTTAATGTAGGTTCATTAATTGTAACAAATGTACCACTCTGGTGGGGGATGTTGATAGTAGGGATAGTTGTACATGTGTGGAGACAGGAGTAGATGGGCACTCTCTGTATTATCTGCTCAATTTTGCTATGAACCTAAAACCACTCTAAAAAAAAGTTTATTAATTAAAAAGTCAAACATTCAAATTATTTATTTGCCAATATTTATAAATACTAGCTTAAGCTATTTAGTAAGTTGGGGAGCTCTAAATAGTTTTTTTTTTTTTTTTTTTTTAAATTTTATTTATTTATTTTTAGCTGGTTGGGTCTTCGTTTCTGTGCGAGGGCTTCCTCTAGTTGCAGAGAGCGAGGGCCACTCTTCATCGCGGTGCGCGGGCCTCTCACTATCGCGGCCTCTCTTGTTGCAGAGCACAGGCTCCAGACGCGCAGGCTCAGCAATTGTGGCTCACGGGCCCAGCTGCTCCGCGGCATGTGGGATCCTCCCAGACCGGGGCTCGAACCCATGTCCCCTGCATTGGCAGGCAGATTCTCAACCACTGCGCCACCAGGGAAGCCCAGTTTTTTTTTTAATAGAAAAATATTTAAGTAAAATGCAGATACCCAGGACAAGGTATAAAAACATACTTATGGTCCCCCAAATAGAAACAGTCTAAAGAACAGTATCATGTGGACCTCAAAGAAGCAGCCATCTCTAGGTAAGTTTTAGCCAGTGCTTGAGACGGGGGGAAAGGAAACAACTTAAGTTTCCCCTTTTGGTGGTAAATGTACTTTTGCTTCTCCAATTCTGGAAGAATACACACTGAGCATCGGCTTAGCATCAGGTCAAGAGAGGGTCTGGCTGAGGTGGTTAGGAGGATGGGCGGCAGGCCTGGGAAGTAAACCATCTCAATTCTTTTACTGGGCTTCCAAGGCCAATCTATGGCAGTGTGTTTCTGGCTTAGTTCCCTCATTACTTACTTTCATACCTTAGTTTCAATTTTCCAGAATTAATGGCATTGTACCATAACAAAGATAGATTCATAACCCTAGAAATGGAACAGATTTATAAAAACAGCACTACAGAATAAGAAAGAATCTTAGGGTTCCATCATTTTTATCCTTTTCTACTCACTCTGTCTCTTAATGATGCTCTTTAGAGTATGTGCCCTTTTTGAGAAGTTCGACATTTCTAAGATGCATATATAGTTCCAAGGACCAGGCTCTAAACTTGTCTTTGCTGATGAGACCCAGTTTGTGGGATTTGGGAATGAAGCTAGATTCACAGCCTCATCTTTTCACTATTAGAGTGAGAAAGTCTTCAATTCAACTGAGTACATACTCAATGGGTGTACCATAGGCAGAGTACCACTGCAGGCGAGGTAGATGGAGCCAGGAAGGGTTCTGAAAACCGCTTCCTTAAAGAAGCTTAAATCTCCTTGATGTGACACCATACGTAAGAGTTAGATACTATTAAAAAAAAAAAAAAACAAAAACTTTTATTGAAACCTAAGAAGGATGTTCCATTTTTGCGTGAAGTTCTTTAATCCCTGCCTCGTGACTTTCAGCAAGGAAGGCTGATGTTGAAAAGAGAGAAGAAAGGATTTGTGGTATAAGACATACTTATAGCTTGAGTTGCTTCAAGTAACCATTAAAAACATGAGGCATTGGGAATTCCTTGGTGGTCCAGTGGTTGGGACTCCACGCTTTCACTGCCATGGCCCAGGTTCGATCCCTGGTGGGGGAACTAAGATCCCGCAAGTCACAAGGCGTGGCAAAAAAAAAAAAACAAAACCCCAAAACCAACCAACCAAACAAACAAACAAAACACATGAAGCATTGCTTATTAAGAAGACCTATGGGTAACTTACTGTGAGAGAGACTTGGAGTGCAAAAGATTCCCACTGTTACCCCAAGTGAATTAAGTATGATGCAGACCTGCTTTATTAAGTTCCATTAAACAAAGGAATTTACTTTGTCTTACCAAGAGTGTTGCATAAGTGGAATTCATTCTCATGATCTTTATTGATTTTATAAATATGTCAGGAATGGGGCTTCACTAATATTAACTCATTTAACCTATGTAACAACCCCCATGACGGGTTAATGATAGTCGTCTACTGAGTCAGCATTAGTTTTACAAAGTATTTCTTTTTGAGCTATAATTAGGGGATAGATGTTTAGTAATAAAATTTGGGTAAAATGAGTTGGAACTGGATATACAGTAGTATTTACAGAGATCCTACCATTGTAATTAACTTAAACGTCAACCAAATCAAGATTTGCTGTATTAACATATATATTCTTAAATTTCCTCTAAAATTAGATAGAACTGATATGACTGACTGTGGCTTCCTAGACATACTTAATTTCCTGAATGTTTGCATCCATACAAAACAAGAGGATTTTTCAAACGATAGTAAAATAAAGACTTTTAATTATTTAATCTTAAATAAAGAATATTTATGAATACTCATCTTACTATTATAAGAAAGAAAGATTCAAATCCCATTGTTGAAGTTATTTTGGTCATGCATCCAAGATTTTCATCATCCTCTTGTCACAGAGATTACCTTAGCAGAAAATGCAAACCGCAAGAAGGTGAAAATATAGGAGCAGCAATACAGTTGATTGTTTTTCAGAGGTCAGCTCAGATCATGCAGTCTGCTCTCTGACAAGGTCTGTGATGCCACATGTTACAGATGGCGCATTTTACAGGTTGTTCCCAGCGATGAATAACACAGTGCAGAGAACACTCCAGATGAATCTGAGCAGCAGTCTGAACGCTCCTTTAATTTGAATTTCATTATCTCAGGGCTGAGAATTCTTGTCCTGGAAGAGCACACTGCTCTGTTTTGGGCTCCCTTTCAATAAGTGTCTCCTTGGAACCTTTTCCTCCCCTTGGCAGCACACTCAGCAGTGAACAACTCCACAAGACTGCCATGCAGTGACACAACACTGCAAGCTAAAGGCCACCTACACGGTGGAGCCTGAGCATGCCCCATAAAGTGGCTGGTAGAACCTTTTGCCTCTGCATATCCACAGCTCTCACTAATTTGTATCACCTTCCATCCCAACACTCAAGGACATTTTCTGGAGCTACCATTATGAGGCCAAACTGTATTTCTCCATCACAGAGAGGTGCTAGTTACTTTGGAATAAAGCCCAAATTACCTAATTTATTTAGCTGATTCCTTGCCAAAAGTGGGGCTTGATATAAATTCAAATGCTGAAACTTCACTTGTTTTTAAAAATACCACTGAAAGGAAAATTTAGACTGGGTACCAGAAATACGTTCTTTTCTTTCTGAGATGGTAAAATTCTGTCCCTCTCAACTTTCTAGCCATTTTTTTTTTTCCCCCAGAGAGCTGTCCAGGGAAAGGATGTATGATAAATGTGATTTTCATATAATAGATCTGTATTCATACTTGAAAAATCTCATCATTCCTATGGGCATCTTTAAGAAAACTATAAAATTACACCCTCCTTCATTTCATAATGTAATCATCACCACCACCTTCTATACTGATTGAACACGTACTTTGACCTCTATTAGGCACTGGGGATAAAGAGATGGATAAGGCCATCTTTGCCCTTATGCATTTGCAGTCCAACAAAATTCTAATGCATTTAAACTTTTATCTCCCTTCCCATTGGCCAGAAAGTAAAGGGAAAGAACCTTAAAAATGAAACCTTCAATAATGAAAATACAGTCTGGTGAGGGTTGGGACTAGCACTGCTAAAGAAATCAGACTTTGCTTAAGCAAGAAAGACCACAGTGAGAGCTGAATAATGCTTTCCCATCCCCCCCACTCCAGATGTCCACATCCTAATCCCTAGAACATGTGAATATGTTACCTTATATGGCAGAAGAGACTTTGCAGGTGTGATTAAATTAGATTTTGAGATTGAGATTATCCTGGATTATCTGGGTGTGCTCAACCTAATTACAAGAGTCCTTATAAAAGGGAGGCAAAAGGGTCAGAATCAGAGGGAGAAGATGTAAGGACAGGAGCAGATGTTAGAGGTGAGAAGGTGGCTATGCTACTGGCTTTGAAGATGGAGAAAAGGGGCCATGTGCAAGGAGTGTGGGTGGACTTACACACCAGTAAAGGCGAGGAAATGGATTCTCCCCTAGAGCTTCCAAAGGAATGCAGCCCTGCTGGCACATTTTAGACTTCAGACCTCCAGAACTGTAAGATAATAAACTTGTGGTGCTTAAGCCACTAAGTTTCTAGCAATTTGTTACAGCAAGGACAGGAAACTAATACGGACACTCTTTACCCCACCAGAAGCTAGAACTGGTTCCCAGCACAAGGACAGATAAACTTGATCCTTGCAATTCCAAGTAAATCTTCAGCACTGGTCTATTCTAAATTGGCTATTTCTTTGAACTTATCTTCTACCACTCTCCCTTGAAATCATGGCTGAAGTCACTTCAGCCATATTGACCTCCAAGCCATCCCCCAAATAGGTGAAGCCTGCCCCATCACATGTTGTTCCCTTCTACCAATATTCATACAGTTTCCTCATGTAACTGCACGTCCTCAGACAGGCCTTCCTGGACCACTCTTTCTTCAAGTGGCCCTGTCATGTCCCTTACACCTCATTCTATTTTGCTTCACAACGCTTACAACTACCTCATATATGTGCTCATGTATCCATCTCCCCTGATAGAATGTAAGTTCTGTGTTTTGTTCACTGCTATATTCCCAGAGCCTGGACAATTCCTGCAACATTGTGGGTGCTCAACGCAAAATTTTTGAATACTCAAAACTACTATGTGAGGTATTGATTGGTGCATCAAATAGTGTTGGGGTATCTCTCTTTCTCCAGACAAAGAACATTAGCTCTAGACCTTTCCTTGTCCTGAGCTTCTAATCTTTGTATACTTTTGGAGTTAATGAGGAAAAATGAGCAGCAACTTCCCTTGGAAATATTAAGAAAGATGTCTTTCACTTTCTGAATGAGAGAAAGAGAGAGTTTTATTTCTGGTGAGCCAATACAGTAAATATGCTGTATTGAAATAATTGAGTTGAATTGTTGAAATCTAAGTTCAATATCCCTCCTAGTACTAAGACACACACACTCTCTCTCTCTCTCTCTTCTTGTATATACTTACATATATACTTTACATAGCAAAAAATACATATTGGGATGTATAGAATTTATGAACTTTATCCCACAAGCAAACTTTATAACAACATCTCAAAAGGCTATAAAGAAATGGGTGGATCATAGATCTGGCTCAAATTGAGTAACTTTCTATAAGACCTAAGCTATTGCAGAGAATAACCTAAAGCTTATGATTGAGAAGATACTCAAAGTTCATATTTTAACCAATATAACAACAGTTGTGTGTAATATAATAATAAATCTAATACACATAAAATAATAAGATTGGTTTTTAAACAATCACATTGTAATTTACAGAGCCAAGTGATTATTTTCTGCCTAAAATCAGTCCTCTTATAACGTACTTCACTTATTCTAACAAGGCTATCCTTGTTCAGAACATTTTTATAACTTCTTTTGTTTGGAATTGCCATTAGAGATAGAGGAAAGAAGATGTACAAATGGCCAACAAGCATGAGAAAGAAAGCTCAACATAATTATTCATAAGGGAAATGCAAATCGAAGCCACAATGAGACAATACTTCATATCCACTATAATGGCTATTATTTAAAAAATGGAATGTGACAAGTATTGGTGAAGACGTGCATAAGCTGGAACCCTCACATATCCTGATAGGAATGTAAAACGGTACAGCTACTGTGGAAAACAGCTTGGCAGTTCCTCAAAAGTTACACACAGAATTACCATATGACCTAGCAATTTTACTCCTACATACATACCCTCAAAGGATTGAAAACTGATACCCAAACAAATACATGTACACAAATGCTTACAGTATTTAGCACTATTCACAATAGCTAAATGGTAGAAACAACCCAAATGTCCATCCGTGGATGAATGGACAAACAATATGTGGTATATCCATACAATGGAATATTATTAAGCCATAAAAAGGAATGGAGTGTTGGTACATTCTACAATGTAGATGAACCTTGAAAACTTTATGCTAAGTAAAAGAAGTCATACAGAAAAGGTCGTATATCATATGATCCCATATATGTGAAATATTCAGAATAGGTAAATCCACAGAGACAGAAAGCAGATTGGCGCTTGAAAGGGGTTGGGCGGAGGAGAAAATAGAAAATGACTGCATAGTGGGTACACAGTTTTCTTTCTGGTGATGAAAATATTTTAGAACTAGATAGAGGGACTTCCCTGGTGGCGCAATGGTTAGGAGTCCTCCTGCCAATGCAGGGGACACAGGTTCGAGCCCTGGTCCGTGAAGATCCCACGTGCCGCGGAGCAACTAAGCCCATGTGCCACAACTACTGAAGCCCGCAGCCTGCGCGCCTAGAGCCTGTGCTCTGCAACAAGAGAAGCCACCGCAAAGAGAAGCCCACGCACCACAACGAAGAGTAGCCCCCGCTCGCCAAAACTAGAGAAAGCCTGCGTGCAGCAGCGAAGACCCAACGGAGCCAAAAATAAATAAATAAATTTTTAAAAGAACTAGATAGAGTAGTTGGTAGCTGTACCACATTGTGAAGGTACTAAACACCACTGAATTGTATACTTTACAATGGTTAATTTTATATTATGTGAATTTCACCTCACTTTAAAAAAAATTGTTTTTAAAGATGAGAAGACTCTTGAATTCTCCAAGGCTACCTACACAGTGACATAACATATTGCTTGTGGTTAGGTGCTTAATAAATATTTATGAAATTTAATGGTAGAAAATATTTATGTCCTGAAAGTAAATTTATTTTTTGGAATTGATCAAGATCATTCTAGGCCAAGTCAGCTGAATAAGATAGGTTATCAAACTGAGTCATGCCATCTTGGCTGTTAAAATAATAACGTGTGACTACAAAGTCAGAGACTACTGCCAGAAACTCATGAAACTGAGCAGGATCCTGTGGGGCCTTCCCCGGGAAAGACCACCCCACTCTGAATACCCTGTTTGAAGAACAGTTTTCTTGTCTGAAGAAAAGTTTTAGCCTCATAGGCTTTCGCCAAGTTCCAAAGAGCAAATTTAATCAGAGAAGTGAGAAAATGCAGTAACAAAGGAAAGCAGTCAAGCAAGACACAATAATAATAGTTTAGCCATAAAACAAAGTCAAGGACCTTCATTTCTTTATTAAGGGCTATAGATAATATTCTGAGTCATATCCTTGAGTTGTTTTTCAGATGCTAAAATGCCAACCAGGTGGAGGAAGTTAACTGCATGCTGACCACCAGCAGGTTGACCCCAGACCAGTTGTAACCAGAGGTTGACGATGTTGACTCCTGAAATACCACCTGGTTACCTCATCACTAACCAATCCACGAGCTGATCAGGCACCTTGGGAACCTCTCCCTCAACTTACTTTTAAAAACCCTTCCCTGAAAGCCATTGGGGAGTTCAGGTCTTTTGAGTATGAGCTGCCTGTTCTCTTTGCTTGACCCCATGTTGGATGCCTTGCAATAAACACTGTACTTTCCTTCACCACAGTCCAGTGTCAGTAGCTTGGCTTTACTGCACATGGGCGAGCAGACCCAAGTTTGGCTTGGTAACACTCACATTTCCCTCTGCCTAGTGAACCTGTTCTTCAAACCCTCAGCCCAGATGTCACCTCCCCTTGGAGCTTCTCTTCCCTTGTCAAGCAGAGCTTCCCTCCTGGATCTTCCACTTTGTACTGTACATAGCTACCTAAACACTTGTAGTTCTAGAACTCATCTGTCTTCCCACAGCAGTGTCATCTCAAAGGAAAACAACAGCTCTATTTTATTGACAGACACTTAGCAAGGAGTACCATGTTTGCAGATAGAAGGTCTTCACAAACATTTGTTGAAGGACAGAATGAATGAACTAATGAACAACTGAATGAACAGAGTTTGGTCTGGTTTGTAAACTGACTTGAGAGACAACTCGGAAATCAGAATTTCCTATTTGTTTTGAGTAATATCAACATTCTGAAATTAATGTATACCCATCCAATATAATTGCTGAAAGAAATTCTCTTTGGCTGCTTAAATTCTAATGTCTTTGCTAAAATCCATCCCTGTCCTTTAATTGACATGCCTTTTCTCCCTGGGGTGACTGGTATGCATAGCAGTCTTAAGCATCTTAAGGCAGATGTTCTTAAGACCAAAGTTTTTCAAAATAAACATGTGCTAACTTGCTCTCATAAAAGTAAACAATGGGTCTTTGTCATTAAGGAAGAAGAAATGTTTTAATATTTTTTGTAATCAAGCTGCCACCGCCAATTCTGCCAGGCCTTTCTTATCTCCTGGGAACATCCTCTGATAACAATGCAGTTTTGTGCTAAATTTCAAACAAATCTGGGCCACTGCAGGTTTGCAGGGGTGGGGATGGTCATGTAATTATGTACCTTCATTCTGTTGTCACACAAAACAAGATGAAATTCTTACCATTTTTCTTTGACCTTGGGCCACTTCTTAAAACTTGAAACAGCATGAAACTTAAAGGGTTCAAGCAAATTGAAATAAGAAAAAGCGGTGTTCACCTGAAACTACACCAAACTGATAACAGAAGATTTTACAAAGCTGTGCTTACAAATCTCCCGGGTTTTGTAAGCCAGTTTTATTTAAACGGCCAATCATTGGGATAAAATTCACATTACAGAACCTCCATCACCCTGGCACAACCCTCATAATTCTTATCACTACTTGGCATTATACCATATATTTATTTGCTTATCTGTTTATTACCTTTCTGTCCCAATAGCATGTGAGTTCTATGGAGCAGGGACCAGATATGTCTTACCACTGCTGTGTTCTCTACAGCCAAAAGGGTGGCTAACACAGTAGGTTCTCAATTCATATTTGTTGAAAATATCTTTCATCTAAATTACGTTCCACAATTGTGATAATTAAAGGAGGTAAGGTATAAGAAAGAGGTGTTTCGAAGTAATTCAAAACAATAAGCTTCACCCAGTCATTGTTAACACCTGCAAAATTCACACACTTGCTAGTGGAACTAGATCATTAGAGACACATTGATGCGATATGAAGGGGGACATAAAACAAAGTGCCTATATCTCCTTGCTCCGGTGAAGTTGAAATCAATATGTAGCACACACTTAATTTGATAAGTTATGAAATATTATTTGAATGAACGGTCCATGTAGCAGTAGAGTTTAAATTCTGAGTCACCATGTAAAACTTTGATATATCTCAAAATAAACATGTCTGGCACAGAAATGATCCCATTCTATTGTACAGTTGTGACCATATTTTTAACATGAGACAAAGAATGCACTCAGCAAGTATTTATAACAGGAGATCAGGGTAATAATACTAGATTTGCTCCCAACATGTGCCTTGACTCCTGGTTCATTATGCTATGACTATGGTCTCTATCTCTCATTTCCATCACCGCACTCAACTCTTAGACCTAGTGATAAACTCAGCTTCACCTTCCTGGCTGGGCCACCCTCTGGATTTAGCCCTTCTAGGAAGCACCTTACCTGATCCAGTGCACCTCTGGGGTCCTATCTACTGGCCTGGAGCCCCTCAAAGACAGTTTGAACACAATGCTCCCATCCAGCAGACACAGGGTGGAGTTTACCCATCTGAACACAATTACATGCCATGAAAACAAACTGCTTCCCTACAACATGAAAATGGGTGGATGAGATATTTCCAAATTGCTTATTTTACCCATAAACCTCAAGTCCACTCTCGACATAGGAAGATAGAAGAAAATCTAGTTTAAGTGTTCTTGTTGTGGTAATGTTACACGCAAATTGATCACAAGAGCTGAGTCTTGGTCATAAGCATCAACAAGATTTCACAGCTAGTGCTGATTAATAAAAGAACAAATTCAATAATAGCTTGTGTTGGGGCAGTGTGGGGAGCCGTGGGGAAGCAGAACCTTCCAACCATTCATCCCAAGTTACTGTGGGGTTGGAATCCATGTCGTTGGTATCTGAGGTTTACCCAGGATATTGGGTCCTACATGGCAAGGCAGTATAATATGTGCTGCTTTCCGGTTAACTGATTAAAACACAATTTATTGGCTTTTAAACATTTCTAAAAGCGGTATATGCTTATTGCAAAAGCAAAACTCAAAATACCTCAAACAAAATCGAAAAGTATGAAGTAAAATATGAACATTTGCCTTTCATTCCCCAGGGATTGAGAACTGCTAATAGCTTGGGATATGCTCTTTCCAGACATCGCCTATGCACACACAAATTGTTTTTACAAATACAAAACTAGTTTTATATGCCATAATCACATTAACTTATTTTTAACAATAGTTCAGAAATATTTCTCTCTCCTCTGGGTATTACAACTAAGTTTTTTCCCTCCCCTCCACGTATTAAGAGCAAGATACATTTAATAAGCACACTGATACATTTTAGGTATTTTGAAAAAGAATTTCTCTTTCTAAGGAAGGAAATTGGAAATGTTCAAAAAAAAATGGATAAAAAGTATCACTAGACTGAGTCTTTTCCAGTTGAATGCTGGTTCTTTTTTTTGGTGGTGGGGGGCCGAGCACAGCTTGTGGGATCTTAGATCCCCAACCAGGGATTGAACCCGTGTTCCCTGCAGTGGAAGTGTGGAGTCTTAACCACTGGACTGCCAGGGAATTCCCAAAGGTCAGTTCCTTTTTACTCCTTACTTATGGCCAAGTTTCATGGGCCTCATTCTTTTCTTTTTTTTTTTTTTAATTAATTTGTTTATTTATGGCTGTGTTGGGTCTTCGTTTCTGTGCTAGGGCTTTCTCCAGCTGCGGCGAGCGGGGGCCACTCTTCATCACGGTGCGCGGGCCTCTCACTGTCGCGGCCTCTCCCGCTGTGGAGCACAGGCTCCAGACGCGCAGGCTCAGTAGTTGTGGCTCACGGGCCCAGTTGCTCCACGGCATGTGGGATCTTCCCAGACCAGGGCTCGAACCCGTGTCCCCTGCATTGGCAGGCAGACTCTCAACCACTGCGCCACCAGGGAAGCCCCGGGCCTCATTCTTTTGATATCATCAGATCCTCCTTGGGAAAAAATATTTTCTCTTTAGGTATATGGTACTTCATTCTTCATGAGATATCAAATTCAATACATATGTTACTGTAATTGTTACATGTTCTATCTTCCTCTGCAAGGAATCCCTACAAAATTTACATTTAAAAAATTCTAGATACAGTTTAATGGCAATCAGAGGAAAAAAAAAAAAATCAAGATTCCGAGGAACTACATCTGAAGTATAAGGATTGTATCAACATCATCAAGCAGGCAGCCAGGCTTTGCATTTTTGCCTCCAACTGTACTTCCTTCCAACTATCCTTTCTCCTTAAACTTTAAAATTTATATAATGAGAATGTATACATACACCACTGTGTTACATAGAACATTTGCAGCTTGGTAACAACGGCACAAGCAGTGAGTCAGCCAGCATATATTAAGTACCTACTGTGTGCCACATACTGCGCTAGGCCTTAAGGAAAACCAAGGCGAAGAGAACTTGCCCTTGAGCAACTGCTCAAGGTGGGGACCTGGCTGACAGGGACAGTGGATGTGAAGGACCAATGACAACACAATGGTATGTTGGCCAGGGGAGCTCAGGGAATAAGTAGCCCTGCAGTGATGTGGAGAAGGATTTCCAGATGGTGACAGATGAGCCACGTGTTCTGAAAGACAAATAGGAATCCACCAGGTGAAGAATAAGGAAAGAACAGTGGACAAGGAGAAGAGCCAGAAGCAAAGCAGAGAAGTAAGAGGACGGGCATTGGAGGTGAGATTAAGAGTCTGGGCGCCGGGCCCGGGGCTGTGTGACTAGAGGTGGGTAATAGTGTCGGCGACACAGGTGGGGGCCAAGCAGACAAGAGCTTTGTGTGAAATCTTTTTTTTGTTAAATAAACTTATTTATTTATCTATTTATTTTTGGCTGCGTTGGGTTTTCGTTGCTGCGCGCGGGCTTTCTCTAGTTGTGGTGAGCGGGGGCTACTCTTCATTGCGGTGCGCGGGCTTCTCACTGCGGTGGCTTCTCTTGTTGCGGAGCACGGGCTCTAGGCACACAGGCTTCAGTAGTTGTGGCTCGCGGGCTCAGTAGTTGTGGCGCAGGGGCTTAGTTGCTCCGCGGCATGTGGGATCTTCCAGGACCAGGGCTCGAACCCATGTCCCCTGCATTGGAAGGCGGATTCCTAACCACTGCGCCACCAGGGAAGCCCTGTGTGAGATCCTGAGAGCATGGGCAAGATCACTGAAGATTCTGTCAAGAACTAGGAAATAAACTGAACTGCCACTTAGTTTAAGTAAATGTAAAAAATTCATGAACACCAGCCCATACACATGAATCACAGGAAAACTACTCAGGCTCTCATAGGGGTCTATTATTTTGGATAAAAGGATAACAATCTTGATTATCTGGTTTCCCAGACCACAAAAGATAAGAAACTGCACACGTAAACATTTTTTATTTGGTATCTATATATGATGACGGATGTTAACTAAAATTATTGTGGTAATCACTTTGTAAGATACGGAAGCCAAGTCACGATGCTGTATATCTTAACCTTATACAGTGCTGTATATCAATTATATCTCAGTAAAACTGAAAGAAGAAGAAAGAAAGAAACAGCACATAAAAAGGGAGGGAAATGAGAGCTGCCAGAAGCAAGTACACTGAAAACAGCAAAAAGGGACAGCTGAGGGTCTGAAGACACAAGGTCGGAAGGCAGGGGAGCCAGAGCAGGCTGAGGGGGAGGCCATCGCGACCACCTGAGAGGCAGCTGTGAGGATCAAGTGAGTTAATATTTGTAAAGATCTAAAATGCATGTAGACACTAAATGAGTCTGCTGTTATGTTATACTCGTACTAGAGCCAAGTATAATCAACCCTATATTTAGATGAGGAAAGTGAGGCCTATGGATGTGCCCAAGGCACCATGCCAGCCAGTGGAAGAGACTCAGCCAGGAAACTAGACTCTGAGTCTAGTTTCTTTTCACGACTCCAAATATTAGAGTAAGTTCAATTGGAGAAGGCAGACAAATGTGACTAGATATAAGAAAGAATTGCAGTTTGAGAATGATTCTCATGCAAAATATAAATTCAAGGGCTGGTGGTGGGTGAGCATCCTCATAGCTGCTGGCCTCCTGAGTCCTGTGCCGTTCCAGAGAGGCTGGAGCTATGGCAACAAAATGCCCTTCCACAATGAGGCGGCCTGAGAGGGCTGGGGGGGCGTGTGGGAACACATCCCCTAATCTCCTGAGTTTTCCTTGTTGACTAAGCTAGAATAAAACCTGTGCTGTCTTCCCAACGTCTTCTGTTGACCTTTTTCATAAGCTAGCATCCACTTTGGTCTCTCTCTCTCTCTAATATGTCCAAATCCCCTACCCAGTACTCCAGTCCCTGCTCTAGAACTGGATCTCCATGCCCAGTCTCTGTGTGCAAATGCTAGGGCTGCCCTAGTTTTCATACTCTTGTCCTTTCCCTGGGGGTTTGTACTCCCCCCCTCTGCATCTGCTCCCCACCTGCCATATAAACACATGCCCTTCATATGCTTGGACCCCCTAATTAATGAACTTCTACTGGAATTTCCAGCTGATTTCCCTGGTCCCCGGTCCCCAGATTGCATATCCAAGTACAGACAGCTTCAAGATAACAGATTGGGACAGTTGTGTTTCATGGACACTGTGACCAAAGCCATCTGGCTGTCCTCCCCTGAGACAGCCTTTGTGGCCAGGACAAATATAACCACATTTCCCTGAAAAACAATAATGCATGCAACCCAAAGGGTAAATTGCGTTTGACTTTCCTTCTGCATAAAAGTCAATGGGAATCAGATTTGGCATGGCCCATGCCTCATGAGTTGGCAAATGGCCAAGCATATCCTCAACCAGACATGCTTTTCATATGTCATTACAACTTGTCCCATGTGCAGTTAAGCTGTGCATGAGGCTGATCTCTGAAAATAAATACATAAATACACTCCTTTGCCTTGGTTTCATATCTGTAAAAGAAAAACTGATCACTTGAAATGTTTACGTATTTCACCGGAGAACTGTGAGAAATGAACTATATTTGTAAGCATTTTTGAAGATGAAAGGGATATTATTGAAGCATGAACAGTATTCTAAAAAAAGTCACTTATTTCTCGTTCTGCATTTAAAACACAGTTTTGTGGGACTCGATTTTCTTTTAAAATTACCCAGGAACCCAAAAGTACCTTAGGAGTTTTTGTAGTTTTGAGGCCCCATGAAAACCTTCTTTGGAACTGCTAGGGACAAAGCCAATGTCCATTAGCAAAAAAGACACCTTTGTTTATAGAAGGTTAGAGTTGTGACAGGAACTGACACAAGCCAGGAAATATAAAAGTTAATGGTGGTGCTTCATTCTAAATGTATGATACAGGACTCCTGGTTTTCTACAAAGTCTGGATTTTGAAGACAAAGTTGGCTTTAATTTTCAACTCTCTGGCTTTTTTCAACTAGAGTCATAGTCACACAGTTATTTAAACAAATGTCTTTGAACTTTCTTAATTTAAAGGAGTGACCCTTAGGTTAATGAATGTTGTAAAATGCGTATTGTTGGAGCAAATGAGTTGGCTCCACCTACTAACATCTCTTCTGTAAGTACCACAGACAAGCATGATGGGCGCTGTGAAGGCTAAAGTCTTGCAGGGGACACCTAAGATATTTTCACTCTTGCACCATACTGGCAGTTCTCAGATGTCAGGATTGGCCATCTTTTCTTTAATCCCCTTATTAAAAACGTCCTAAGTTAAGCTGCTTGCAAAATGGATGGCTGCCAATTTTCCATTACTAAGAAAATAACACCCAAGTATATGAAACACAGAGGCAGGCAGCAGGTGATAAATTAAAAGCAAGTTGGGTGGATGAAGTTTTCAGCACGTCTCAGTCAAGGTAGGGAACCTCGGGAGTGCTCTCCATAGGGAGAGGGTGAAGAGAACACAGCCTTCACCTCCACTCCCAGGCAACTGTCTCACTGAGAGATGCTTCTTCATTTACAGGTCAGTGCAGGTCTCCAATAGGATCTATCAGAGCACTTTTGTAAATGGCACATGATCTTTATAATTCTAGTAATAATGTGATTTCATAATGGCAACAATCAATTATCTTAAAAACACACGAAGCAGTGGAAACTTGCTCTGTCTGAGCAGCTTTCTTAAATGTCCCTTAGACGGGCAATGAGTCTCACCAGGGGTATACAGTGGGGTCACCCATGAAATATTTTTTTAAAATACAGCTATCCTTTTTCCCCCATGGGAGATTCTGAATTAGTAGGTCTGGTGTGGGCCTGGGATGGCAATAGGTAGGTAGGCAGGTAGATAGATAGATAGATAGATAGATAGGTAGGTAGATAGATAGACAGATTTTAATTCCATAGGTGACTCTGATGGGCTCCCCACTGCTTGTCCTAATGGTAAATGACTACATCACTCAACTGCCAGTAAAAATTAACTCATCGTTTCTATGTAAGTATAAGCACACAATAAAAGATATACCACAGGCTTTATTTCAGCCAGTTTATCCCTTTGCCCTCTTATTGAACACGTATCTTCTGCCAGACACTGCACTAGGGGATGAACTTATGAAGAAGACATAGCCCCGTCCTTAGGTGCATGTGGCCTAGTCAAAGAGGCAGACACATAGAATAGCATTATAGTGCACCTGACACATGTGGGAATGGGACAAGATAGTGTTCTGCGGGCGTAGAGAAGGGAGACCACTAATTCCATCCCGAGAGATTGCAGAAGGTTCCACAGAGGAGGGGACTCTTGAGCTGGGACTTACCCAGGGACAAGGCTTTTCAAGGTGGTGAGGGGGGATTGCGGCGATGGGGGTTCCACACGGAAGGATCAGCATGTTTAAATTACGCTTGTTTCTGGGGAGTGATGAGAAGTGCAGAGCGGTCAGACCACTGTGAGAGTGAGGGGGGGTGGGGAGAAGAGGCAGGAGGTGGAGCAGGAGGGGCGGGGCGGGGTGGGGTGGACACGAGGAATGTCGATGCAGGGGTGACATCACAGGCAAAAGCAGGATGAGGGGGGCCCTCACAGCCTCTGATACTAGCGGCTTCGTTTGCAAAACCATTTAGAGTTTAAAACCCCCTGCCACACTTTTTCAAGTGATCCTCGTTTGATTTAACATGAGATAGTTAAATCAAATATTATAAAAGATGGTTTTAATGAATTTTGTTGTTTCCATTAAAAGTTCTATATTAACCCTAGTGTAAAAAGCACCATTAAAAAAAAAATTTATATCTTTATTGGAGTATAATTGCTTTATAATGTTGTGTTAATTTCTGCTGTATAACAAAGTGAATCAGCTATACATATACATATATCCCCATATCCCCTCCCTCTTGAGCCTCCCTCCCAGCCTCCCTATCCCACCCCTCTAGGTGGACACAAAGCACCGAGCTGATCTCCCTGTGCTATGTGGCTGCTTCCCACTAGCTATCTATTTTACGTTTGGTAGTGTATATATGTCCATGCCACTCTCTCACTTCGTCCCAGCTTACCCTTCCCCCCTCCCCGTGTCCTCAAGTCCATTCTCTACGCCTAAGTCTTTATTCCTGCCCTGCCACTAGGTTCATCAGTACTGTGTTTTTTAGATTGCATATATATGTGTTAGCATACGGTATTTGTTTTCCTCTTTCTGACTTAACTTCATTCTGTATGACAGACTGTAGGTCCATCCACCTCATTACAAACAACTCAGTTTAGTTCCTTTTTATGGCTGAGTAATATTCCATTTTATATATGTGCCACATCTTCTTTATCCATTCATCTGTCGATGGACATTTAGGGTGCTTCCATGTCCTGGCTATTGTAAATAGTGCTGCAATGAACATTGTGGTACATGTATCTTTTTGAATTATGGTTTTCTCAGGGTATATGCCCAGGAGTGGGATTGCTGGGTCATATGGTAGTTCTATTTTTAGTCTTTTAAGGAACCTCCACACTGTTCTCCGTAGTGGATGTATCAATTTACATTCCCACCAACAGTGCAAGAGGGTTCCCTTTTCTCCACACCCTCTCCAGCATTTATTGTTTGCAGATTTTTTGATGATGGCCATTCTGACTAGTGTGAGGTGATACCTCATTGTGGTTTTGATTTGCATTTCTCTGATGATTAGTGATGTTGAGCATCTCTTCATGTGTTTGTTGGCGATCTGTATGTCTACTTTGGAGAAGTGTCTATTTAGGTCTTCAGCCCATTTTTGGATTGGGTTGTTTGTTTTTTGATATTGAGCTGCATGAGCTGCTTGTATATTTTGGAGATTAATCCTTTGTCAGTTGCTTTGTTCACAAATATTTTCTCCCATTCGGGGGTTGTAAAAGCACAATTTATTAACCAAAATACCCAGAAAAACAAATTATCAAATCTTCTCCATGCTTTAATATTTAAGGTTACTGTCAGTTCAAAACGATCTGAAACTCATTCTGGTGTGTGTGTGTGTGTGTGTGTGTTTGGGGGGGGGCACGTATCAGATGGAACAGGACCTATCTCTCTATCACTAAAAAGAAGGACACCTGTGGTGAGTCACATGATACAGCAAGTATAGTATCGGTGTCTAATAGCGGCTCTGACCCAACCACTCAGCACAGATACAGTCAGTGATGATTAAATCATAGCGGTTTTCTTTGGGGTCTAATAATGTAACTTTTCTAGTAGATGAAACTTGACAAGCGATGTTTAACATCTCTTATTAGTTAAAACTTACATGTGAAGTCTCACCAGAGAACATTTTTGCAGCTATGGTGAATCGTTACTCAATATTTAATTTGCTTGAGAGACGCTGGAGGAGGAAACACGCTTCCTGATTAAGAAGTAGGTGACTAAGTCTCTCCATACCGCCTTCTTAATCAGGTCCACATACTCCAAAAGGATGGATTACAGAAAGCCTGGATCCAACCTACTGTGTTCCTATCCTGGTGTGTCATCCAGAAGCAGTCTTTTGCCTCTGCTTTTTTCTTTCAGCTGTTTCCTTGGAGGTCTCTTCACCCTGCCAGCCTCACATTAGACCCAGAAGCAGATAATTCACAAACACAAATCCTCAGCTAGACTGGCCTATTCATTGTAGGAGGAAAGAGGGAGATGAGGAAGAAGAAAGAGGGGCAGAGGGAGAGGAAAGGGGGGAGGAGCGGTTGCTTACTTCTGCCAGGTAGGTATTTCTAGCTGTCTGTAACAGTAGTTCTCATCCTGGTTGCCCATTAAAATACCCTCGGGAGCTTTTAAACCAACACCAATGTCCTGACCGCACTCCAGGGATGCTGATCTAACTTGTCCAGGGTGGGGTCCAGAGATTGGTATAATTTAAAAGCTCTCCAAGTGGTTCTACTGGACGGCCAGAGTTGAGAACTATTACTCTAACTCTTTGGAGGACACAGCAGATGTCTATGATGTGTCAACTGCTCTCAAGATGCTTAAAGAATGGCAAGAAAAAGATGAAGTGGGGGGGTAATCTCAGATAGACTATCGTGAAGTACAAAGCTGCACGGTGAGTTCTGTTAGTGCCCTGAGGAAAGGCAGGGCTTCAAGACCAGTTGGGAAAATCTCCTGAAGGTGGGATGTGTGCTGAGCCTCGAAACAGAGCTGGGTTTTCGTCAAGTTCTCTCTCCCCTCCCACACTGTCACACCCCAATCTAGAGCCTTCTAAATGGATTTCATTCTTAGGGGCTTCCATTCTTGCCTCTCTCCCATCTGTTCTTCCCATGGTCATGCCTTGAAATCATCAGTCCTGTCACACCACAACTCTGCCCAAAACCTATGGGTAGAATAAAAGCCAAGCCACAGGCTTTTCCTGATTGGCTTGAGGCCCCTTCATGAAGTTCACAGCACTCATCCCAACCCAAGTATTTTATCTATTCATTATTAACTTCTGCTTTCTCTGCTAGAATGAATTTTCATTATGACAAGCTCTGTCTCATTCACTTGTACCCACACTGACTAGCACAGGGCCTGATGCAGAATGAGTGACCAGGAAACATTTCCTGGATGTATGGAAGAAAGAGTGACTGAATGGTGAGGAGGAAAGGCCATCCCAGGTGGGAAGAATAGGAAGAGCAAGGGTAAGAAAGGGAGACACGCATGCGTGTTTGTGTGCATAGAACAGAGAGTAGGACAGCTTGGCGGAAGTAGAGGCTGTCTGGGAAATAACTGACAATAAGCACGTCCTGTACAGTCAGGTCCACATAGCAACAGATGTCAACATTTGAACTTCACACCTGTAAAGGTGTAAAAACTGCCCCAGGACTGAATGATCCAGGACTAGGAAAGGAAATCATATTTCTAAAGCCCAAAAAGTAATGAGGCATAATTTTAGTTACTGTACATAATTAGAAGATTAAATATTTGGAAAAAATTGGTTTATGTGAGGAAATTCAAACTGTAATTTTGGGGGAATAGATAGCTGGATGTTAGGGAATTATCTTCTAATAAAGAACTATTCAGAGCTACTTATCAAAATAATTGCAGATACTTTATATCAAACAGTAGGAAAACCTGCTAACCTCTCTTTGAAACTATGGCTTCTCTTGACATATGTATCAAAATTTAAATAAAAGAGAGTATTATCTCAGCATGTTCTTCAAATCTTGTAGTGGTTCACAGGGTAGTATAGAGTTTGAAAAGAAGTAATGTGAAATGTAAGCGTTACTGATGAAAGACCTTGCTGTGCACAGGTGTTGTAAAAAGAGACATAGCCACCACTATTCTGTGACCTTCCCTTTAACCACGATCTCTCTGAAAGAAAATGAAAGGGTCAAATTCTCCCATAGTCCAGAATAATGTCTCTGCACTTTATTTAAATATCATTTTAAAATACTTTTGTGCCTCTTTTCATAATTTCTGTTAATGATCTTAATATTATCATGTCCTTCAAGTGAAAATTTTGAATACTCTTTTTATAGTGGTAATAAATTTTACAGGTGGACTCTATCAAAAAGCATTCTACTTTACAAATTGTCATAAATGTATGAATGTTTATGAAAAAACACAACTATCTTTTTTCTTACCATTTACTGACTTCTGTCTAATAGAGCATTTAGATATAAGATCGTCTTTGACCTTGATACTTAAAAAAGAATTTCCTTTTGGAAAAATTGCTCTGAACTAATTAAATGACATTCGATTTAATTTTTAAATATTTATTATATGCTTACTGCGTTCCAGGCACTGTACTCGATGCTATGGAAGATACAAAGATGAAGAATTCCAACTCTCAAAGCAAGATGACAACATGAAAAATGCTGGGTTGAATTTTGCTATTGTCAAAAAGAGTTGGACTCAGGTTTACAAATCACTACTTATTAGTGAGCCCTTACTTAGCTTCAGTTTCCTCACGTGTAACTTGGAAAATAACATTTACCTACAGATTGATTGCAAGGGTAACGATGTAACCTATATAAAATACTGAAGTTGGTGCTTAGAACATAACACGCATTCAAAAAAAGTAAGCTCCCTTCCTTTTAAGACATTTAACATTTAAATAGGATTTGCCTTTGTTATATATGTTCTTGATGCCTGACCTACAAAATAGAACTTTGAAATTAACTTTTTAATGCATAAAATCTCTTATTATCAATTTTTAATAGTTCATGTGAAATGTTAGTTTGGATAAATAAAATCTGCACATTGTTCCTAATCTCACAGATGTAATTGAATCCCACTCATTTCCAGTTCAGGTTTGAGTCCTAGCTCCCTTTCCTTCTTTATTTCATCTGATGGTGAGGCTAATGAGCAGTGAAGTCCCCCAAAGCCTAGAAACAGGGAACAAGAAGAGAAATCCCGGACAGAGCTGACACAAATATTTAGTCTCTAAAGAAACAAGCATTGATATTTACACAAGTGAATAGTCTGTTACTTCCCCCAGATGGCTTCTAAACTAGGAAACAGGAAGTTGAGAAGAATTCAGGAGAGAAAGAGTAAGGTGAAAATGGAAAGCATAAATGAGAATGAAGGGCTTTTAACAGTGACCCCCCAAATTTGAGTTACATACTTTGTAACTAGGCATCCCCAGGAGAGCCTGTAGTTAACACAACTGGGAAACCCTGCCTTCTGTATTCCATCTTGGGAACTCACAATAAATATTAGCACAGGCTAGGATTTACATCCTAATTCTATTAGCATGTTTAGAAACCTGTTTAACACTGTTAAACTCAGCAATTCCCAGAATTGCCTGAACACTAATTCTGTGTGTTTGCGTGCGTGCCTGTGCACAGGAAAGGGAAGGGGTGGAACTTAATTAATATCCTGTGAAATTAATACGCAATGGCATATAATTTAGAAAATGGGTAGGTTATTGATTTCCCTCCTCTGCCACCAAAGTGTATTCTTGCTGATTCTTTATGTCTTTTCCTCACCCAAGAAAGCCATTTGTCAAGAATTTCTATTTTATCTTACAGATACAGAAATATCACAATTCGTTTTGCCTTTGGAAAGAGGAGTGGTTGCAAAGGAAAAAAACCCTCAGCACTAATCCCAGTGATCTGAAAAATAAAAAACCAAATCAAAACCCAAAACAAAACCCGAAACTTTGTTTTAGAAATAAAGACGTCGTGCTGTTTCTGCCAGGACACTCTTAAGCC
This sequence comes from Balaenoptera musculus, assembly GCF_009873245.2. NCBI lineage: Eukaryota > Metazoa > Chordata > Mammalia > Artiodactyla > Balaenopteridae > Balaenoptera > Balaenoptera musculus. The sequence continues at coordinate 21,747,235 of NC_045796.1, forward strand.
AAGTCCTCCAGTTCATTCTCAGGAGGCCAAAGTTATTGCACAATTAGAGTAAAAACTACTAAGAAAATTTAGTGCCACTTTTAGAGTACTTTCATGTTTTAACACCTATTAAACCTATTTTTCCTTTTGGCATTTTTGTTTTAAAGGACAGTGATTTCTATAATAATATTGGCATTCTGAAAACAGATGTTCCAAAAAGCAGATTACTTATCGTATTTTAATCTCTCCCTTAGAAATATATCTTTATATGAATCCTGGGTGCTCTTAGAAATACTTATTTGATAAACTATGACCTGCTACAATAGCACAATAAACTTCACAATAAATTCAAAGGAGAATGCTGTAATTATTTGTTTTATAGCTAATAAAATGTTCAATAATAACTATTTTTTACAATAAGCAGCATTTCAGAGAATAAGAATGAATTTCTTTTTTAGTTAAAAAGGAAATCTGTTCTAAATTTTTATTTAGTTCCCCTACATCAAGATTGATAATCCCCCTCTCAAAGGATCCACACACACGTACATATATAAAGTATATATTATATACATACACAAATATATGCGTATATATTATGTATGTATGTGTATATACCGTTATATTTCTAAAAAGTATCATGGTTAACAAAATTATAGATACTAAGACAAGATATCATGAAAGTAGGAGATTAGAGGGAAAAAATTTAAATTGCACCAGATATAGTTTTCAAACAGTCAAATGTCCTAGAGAGCATTCATTTTAAAAACAAATTAATTCACATAAACTATCTGCTCCATTAGGTAACCATTCTCCTGAATCACCTTCTTCAGTCGTTCAGGAACTTTGCTATATGGCAGCCTGAGCTGTGAACGTAAAATTCTCCTACGAAAGTTTTGAACCAGTTTTAAACGAAATGTCTTTGTGCTTACATTTTCTTATATAACAGCCTGGCCTTTACCCAAATGATTTCAGTGTTTAGGTGCATGTTTCTCGGGGCCTGGTCTTATCTCCATCTGTGTTGAAAAAATTTTCATTTCAAGAAGCATTTGAAAGTCTCCTTTTTCTCCACTACACCATAGGATCTCTCACAGGCTGGGGGGAGAACGGGCAGGGAAGCATTAGCTGCTGTTGGGTTTACCAGGCTGATTAAAACAAAGCATATGTAAAATAGAAAAGATTTTAAATTGGTGGTAAAAAACAAGCAAACAAATAATCCTGCATTATCTCAAATCCATGGTTAGTAAGGAATTGTGTGTGTGTGTCTGTGTGTACACCTTTTACTGGATTAAAAAGTCATCAGTAAACAGCTACTACAGCTAGTGGGTCACACAAAGATGTTTCAAACTCAACAGTTCCAAAATGGAACTCATTATTTTTCCCTTAAAACTCCTCTTGTGTTCCACAGTGCAGGACTATCGTCTTAGAGTCTCAAACTAGAAACCTCAAAGGTCTGCTTTGACTGGTCTAGCTCCCCCTGCCTCCTTATCCACGCCTCATGCTCTACAGATCCGTATCCAAGGCATCCCTTAGTCCCACCCCCATTGCACCTCCCACATCGATTTCCAGTTACACTCTTGCGACAGCCACGTGACTGACCTCCTCTGCTACCTTTCCACACCATCACTGCTCTGCTAGCGCCGCCCTGCTAGAGCATATATTTGTTCATAAAGCAGTCCTGCTTCAGTTTTCTGATGGTTCTTTAAACAGCCAACATGCATTCAGTATTACCATTGTAACCAAAGCTTTACAGGTATTATCTTTTTTGTTTTTTGGCTGCGTTGGGTCTTCGTTGCTGTGCCTGGGCTTTCTCTAGTTGTGGCGAGCGGGGGCCACTCTTCGTTGCGGTGCGCGGGCTTCTCGTTGCAGTGGCTTCTCTTGTTGCGGAGCATGGGCTCTAGGCACGCAGGCTTCAGTAGTTGTGGCACGAGGGCTTCAGTAGTTGTGGCTCACAGGCTCTAGAGTGCAGGCTCAGTAGTTGTAGCGCATGGGCTGAGTTGCTCCGCAGCATGTGGGCTCTTCCCGGACCAGGGATCAAACTCGTGTCCCCTGCACTGGCAGGCGGATTCTCAACTGCTGCGCCACCAGGGAGGTCCTACAGGTATTATCTTATTTTCTCTTCATGACAATCCTATGAGATGGGTACGATTATTATTGGCACTTACAGATGAGAAAATAAATGGATACAGAATTTATACAGCTTGTTCATGGTCATTGGGATGGCAGATGGCAGAACCAATGTTCATCTTAGAGTACCAGATGCTCTTGACCGCTCCATTATAAACCTTTCTTCAATCTGGTTCCCAAGTAACACTCCAGTCTCTTTTGCAAGGAGCTCATACACTGTGAACTTCTCACATTCAGTAATTGTACATCAAGGGTCAAAAATCCTTAAGCCACTGGATAGAATGTAAGCTGAGGGCTCAGGGCTCTCAGAGCCACCTGCCCTCCAACTGAGTGTGTCTCTTATGACCCACATGGGAACAGAAATATCTTGAGCCCAAGTAAGGAAAAATTAGCTCAACACATGCTACAGAACTTCTTATAATACTCTACCCCTATAAAATATGGAATCACATTTCAAAACATTGCTTTTCAGAGATTAATCACACACTACTAATCAACTTTGCTTCAGCATCTCTCTCAGCTTTCGTAAGAACCACTTGTTGAAGGCCAAGTAGAGAAGTAGCAAAGGGACACAAGTGCAGGGACAGAGTAATGTGGATGGCAGATGTGTTCACAGACTTGTTTTTCTAAAGGACCATCCATCTGAGTTGTTATGGAACTTATAAGAAGAGATAGTCGTATAAAAAAAAAAAGAAGACAAGGTTAGATATTGCTTAGACTGCCCTGACATATTCTACATACAGTATTTGATAAATATTTTATTGCTATTCCAGAAAAAGCTTTTAAAGGAATACATAAGCCAGCAATTATGGGAAAGAGATGTGTCCTTCTCAGAGATAGTAGGAATGTCAGCTCTTTGCTGCTGAGGAGAGGGTGGACAGACTCACACCGGCACACTTGCTGAAATGTCCACGTAGACATCGAAAGAGCCAGAATACCAGGCAGTCATCCTTCCTTATTTGTTAATCACAGAACACACACACAAATATCTCTGATGCAGCCTCTGTGTGATCTGAATAAATCAGAGGCACTCAGCTTATGTGTAGCCATTGTTGCATTTCCTTTCTAACAATTATCCAAACTCCAACACAGAAAACCCTGCTGGAAGAAGGCCTGGCTCCTTGCAGCTGATGGTCCAATCATTAGGACTGGTGCTCAGCTCTTAACTGCTGGCCTCTGTTATCAGGGCTTAAACCCATTTCTGATTTAAAAAGTTTAGGCAGATATTCAACATTATTATCTTGTTTTAATTAAACTGGAGAAGTTGCAGTACTCCAAGTTAACTGGGTGTTTTGGTATAATGTTAAAGCTATTTTGAGGGGTTTTTTTGGGGGGCCACTTATCAGTACTATCTTAAATGCCTTCCTTATAGTCAATACCATTTATTGAAACAGTGTGTGTGTGTGTGTGTGCGCGCGCGCGCGTATGTGTGTGAGAGATGCATGTTTACATTGCCTTGCTATAAGACATGCTGCTTACATCAAGAAATTACCATGAAAAGTGATCACTGACAGCCAATTAACCATTATAAGAAAGATGTTATTTCTGAAACAGTCAAAAAAAGTCTTTTAAAAGCCTGTTATTCCACTCATAGGTATACACACCTATATTTGGGATTCCACCTAAAATCTGAACTGATATAGAAACTGCTGCTTTAAAAGCCACTTGACACAGTGCATAAATATTCCTAAACGTGTCAGGAGCAGAGGTATTTTATTAATGGCATTTAAAAGCATAAACAAATACAAAATTGTGAAAACACTTATTCCCCTAAGCTATAGTTGACCAAAAAGTAAATCATAACCCTTAGCATTTTTTAAACCTACAAAAAGGCTGCTACAGTAGTTTCTTTCTTTTTCTTAAATGGCCTTTAAATAAATATATGGGTCAGTTAAGAAAGGCATTTGCTTGAATGAAAGTGATAGTTCCGCCAGGACATCAGTATAATTAATTGTGGGTGGCTGGAGTTTTAAATGAGGCTAAAATAGGGATTCCAGTTTATTTATTTATTTTTTACTCACTCTACTGCTGTAATTAGAGAAGCTTTGGGCTGATCTTGAAATTGTGCCTTGTCATGGAATATCATACCTACATGCTTATATGATAGGACCTATGGCATATTTTTTTTAATGATCAAGATGGGGGGGGTGGATAATGCGTACGAATCAGCCCAGCCTCTTCCTTCCTACTACTACTATGCAGACACACGCACACACACACACACACACACACCCTAATATGTGTTTCTTTCACAACTCTCAATGTTCATCCCTAATAATGTACTGTTCCAATTTATTTCAATGCTTTCAATGTCAAATACAAAATTATTTTAGTCACAGAGTTTTACTCCTGGTAAGCGATTTCACAGAAGAACTCAAGATACTCTGCCTTCAAAATCTCTGCTTGCCTGCTCTACCTGCACCAAGGACTGGAACAGCTACATTTCATAAACAAACATGTTTTACTAAAAATGGGTGGTCTCATTGTGTAGAATGTGTTTTAAATGATGTATCCTCTTAGCAGAGCTGACCGTGTATCAGGCGCTGTAGGGCATCACCGTAAAACTGAGAGCAGCTGAGTAACTGAGCTAATGCCTTTCAGGAGGCAGAGAATCCATAACACATTTGGGAGAATTCTGCATTTAGCGTCAATAACACTGAAATGGGGAATAATCCCAGAGTGCGTATCTTCTAAAAGTTCAACACAGCAAAGAAAAAAGAAAAAGTTCTGCATGAGAAGTAATTTTATGCTAATCATGTGATTGGCATTAGAATACTTCCGTAGCCATGTATGTCTAGCTGTCAAGTAAAGATATTAAAAACAAATACATTATGAAAAGGTACATGATTGGCCACTAATGTCTGTGCTCTGAAATTAAAATATCAGAGGATACTGAGACATTTCCTACATTGCATCTAACATGAAGACTAAGCATCAGACGCAAGAATTCTTCTGCTATTACACTCTGCATGCTGTAATGTTGAAAAAACATTTTTGTTCAGCTCATTAACACCGTCTACCCTTTGCCCCCCGCCCTTAGTAATAGTTTTATCATCAACTATATGCCTTTTCCCCCCACTGTTCTGAGCACAAAAGGATCACCAGCACACATCCTGCAGCCGAAATAACAGTGCAGTCTTCCAAAAGGTGAATGTGGAATTACAATCTGCGTTCCCAATTCCTGAACTTGAAAGCAAACACTGATCGCCTTGTGGACAATGCAGCAGGGTTAAACACATTACATAGTTCCCGGTCCTGAACATTTAAGTGCAGAATAAGACCAACAAATAGGCAAACCTTCTGAAGCAAAGGGTGCAGACTGCAAACGAGCCCAGAGGCTATGAAGAATTACATGCTTGCTTTACATACCGGCATTGTCCATGTCTCAGGAGTGGCGAGGCGAGTTCTGGAGCCTGGCAGCTGGGGAGCCCTGGCTCTTCTCCTGGCTAATGAAGCACCCTGCCCTTCTGCTGATTATCAGTCCTTGCTGGCACACAGAGCATACTTCATGCACTGTTTGCAGGAGACACCGCCAGGAAATTTATATCTCCAAGGATGACATACAGCCATTAGCTCCATTACAGGCTGATTAAGAGAGACTGAGCCTATCAAGTGGATACTTGAATCCACTGGGGTTTTCACCTCTGTTCCAAGCAAAGGAGAAAAAAAAAAAATCACTGCAACGTTGAGTGTATTGCACATTTCCGAAAAGCAGTGCACATGTTATGCAGAACACAGTGCTTTTCCAAAAGATGACAGAGCAAACATGAGCAGGAAGAGGCACAGATAATTTAAAAGGTAAAAACAAAATTTTAAAAAATACGATAAATTATCCTTTTGGGGGGACTAATCTAAACATGGTCCAGCCTCTATCACTGACATCACTGGATGACTGGGCAACTTTTCAATTCAGAATTTTAAAGTTTATTTTTGGTTATTGTTGTTGTTGTTGAGAGTGGGCAAGGAAGAGCAGATCAAACATTCTAAAATAAAGGCTATCTTTAATATTTCTGCTCTAATTAATGCTAACAAGGTGAGTATTCTCATTCCATTTTGGTTATGTTTTCATCATGACTGGCGTTCCTATTTCTGGTCAGATTTTCTGCCCACCTATGCTAACAGAGAAATTCAACGGGATTTCACTAAATGTCACTAATAACACAAGAAATAATTGTCAAAAGATGTCAGGGGACCCTATAGTATGTTACAATCCGTAGCCATCTGAGCGACAGAAACTTGAGGATCAAGAGAAATGTATTTACTAACAGAAGAAAGTCCATTTCACTACTTTTCTTTAATTTGGCTATGTAAAGATGACCCTCAAAGACACCTGAGACAGCTTCCGGGGTCAGAGCATAAGAATGGGCAGAGTGCTGAAGCAATCATGGGCTGTGCCCTGAGGCTGTTAATGACATTAGACTCTGGGGACAACACAACTCTGTTTACTGCATTTTCTCAGATATAGAAAAAAAAATACAATGCCCTCATCTGACCTATGATACAATGAATCCACAGTACATAAGTGCTCTACAGGTTTTTTTATTTTGACAAGTTTTAAAAACACAGTTCTGGTGTTATCAAACCCCCAGCATTGTTAAACTTTAAAAAGCAATTCATTTATTTAGTATTTCTTTATGTCATTGGAATTCCTAGTGACAAACAACTTGCAAATTATAGTCTAGGCTTCTATTTCAACAGCTTCTAAGTATTTTTTTTTTTGATGTCACCAAATTTTCCTATAGATTTGAGGTTCCTGTATTGTTTAGGCAAATTACTTCATTTGTGATATAACATATATTTTCCTTAAAGAAAAGTTGCATTTCTTGGTGATTTTGCCCTGAGATTTTTACCCCCATTATTTTAATTCTGTCACACAAATGTGAGGATATATTCAGAAAAACATTCTTCATATGTTTTTGAAAATTACTTTGATCCCCTAAGACTCAGATCACTGTGGCTTCCATAACTCATCTACTTGCCCTGATTAAGACTGCCAACTACCCAGAATGAGTGTCATCTGTAGAAAATCTAGGGCAAACTGACAATTAAAAAAAAGAAGAGGAGTTAGGGAAATACAAAAGCTAAATGAGAGAGAAGAAATATCGTGAAGCCTGAGATTTTGGTAAGGAAGAGCTAAGAAGTGTCATCTATTGGCCATGCATACTGACTAATATGATTATAATTTATATTATCTTTGCACACAGTTCAAAATGTGACTCGATTATTTTTATTAATACAATCAGTCCCCAAAGTGCAAATGGATTGTGTTCTAAAAGTTTGTTTTAGAAACAGACTCACAGACGTAGAAAACAAAGTTATGGTTACCAAAGGGGAAAGGTGGGATGCGGGACAAATTAGGAGTCTGGGAGTAACATATACGAACTACTATATATAAAATAGGTAGGGACTTCCCTGGTGCAGTGGTTAAGAATCAGCCTGCCAATGCAGGGGACATGGGTTCGAGCCCTGGTCTGGGAAGATCCCACATGCCACAGAGCAACTAAGCCCGTGAGCCACAACTACTGAGCCTCTGATCTAGAGCCCGCGAGCCACAACTACTGAGCCCGTGTGCCACAACTACTGAAGCCCACGTGCCTAGAGCTCATGCTCTGCAACAAGAGAAGTTACCGCAATGAGAAGCCCATGCACCGCAGCAAAGAGTAGCCCCTGCTCGCAGCAACTAGAGAAAGCCCACATGCAGGAACGAAGATCCAACACAGCCGAAAATTAATTAATTAATTAATTATTTTAAAAAAGATAACCAACAAGGACCTACTGTATAGCACAGGGAACTCTACTCAATGTTTTGTAATAAACTATATAGAAAAGAATCTGAAAAAGAATATATATATGTGTGTGTGTGTATATATATATATATATATATATAAAATCACTTTGCTGTACACATGAAACTAACACAGCATTGTAAATCAACTATACTTCATTGAAAAATAAATTCATTTTTTAAAAAGTTTGTTTTGTTGATTATTTGAAAAACACTTTTTCTCATAAACACTGATTAGGTTCCAAGAACAGGACATTAAACGCCGTTTAACTCATGATGTGATTTATCTAAGATCCACAATCTTTTATACACAATGATAAAATCCAGAAAGTTCTAAAACTCTAAAACTCTTAATTTTTTTAGAGTTTGGCTCCAAAATGCATTTGGTGTCACAACAAACTTATGAATAACATATTTTGCTTCAGAAATTTTAATGTTACAGGTATGGGAATCGACTGTCCAGACCCTGCTGGGGCTGATATATAATATATAGTATATGCATTATGTTACCTTTTTAAAATGCAAAGATTCTGAATTTAGAAATGCACCTGATTCCAAGGGTTTCAGATGAGGGACTAAGGTCCTTCACTACATTTTTGCAATTTAAAAATAGTAGGAAGTAATCCTTTCTACTATTTTACTTCAGGATCATACTCCTTATTTAGGAACTCACAATCTCCCTCCCTCACCTGCTAAGTTCAGGTACTGATGTTCGAACTACTGATGTTGTAAGAGAAAAACAAGTGATAGGCAACGTAGAAAGGTGTCGAGAAATAATGAAACTAACGTTGAGGGTCTATTAAGAACAGGCCATTTAAAAACTGCACAAATTGCCAAGGACACATCTGCTTCAGGTCTCCCTACTTGCCACCAGCACCATCACTGCCCCAACCCAGCATCAGAAGAAGCCAGCATAACAATGGAAAAGCATGGTGAGTGGAACATTTTCCTCAAGCTCCAGGGAGAACCCACTCCCTCCACTGATTCAATTCAGGCCCACAAATAATATGCTCTAGGTGGGGAATGCCTGAATACAAAGCAGACCCTTTCTAATGGTTCCAGAGATGCTGTATGGCATAGTAGCAGCATCAATAAGCCTAATGCTCTACATCAGGTTTTAAAATAGATTTAGTTCCTGTTTTTATTAACCTTCCCATATCTATGTTCCTCAACTTTCTTATAATCAGACTAATTTGTTTGAGGCCAGTGGTAATTTGGAGTACCTGCATCCAAAATACCCGCCGTGCTATCCCACCTGCAGAAAGAAGGCTACAACCTGTCACTGGCCGGGTTTTCTAAGAACTGTTTGCCTGTGGTTGGTTGTAAGGTGTTCATGACTCCAGGCCTGGCCAGCTGAGGTAGCAACTGCAAGGCGACCAGTGGCGTCCAGCACCTTCAAATGTATTGCCAAGCACCTAGTGATCACCTGGCTAGTATCATATCTTTGTCAAAAACAAAAACAAACAAAAACCTCTATTAGCAACTCTCCCTCTCAGTTTCAAAGAAGGAGAGGATGTCTTAGCTTCCTAGAAAAGTTCTGCTTATTTCACATTATTTCTCGCCCCTCCCCCAGTTTTATTGAGATATAATTGACATGACACTGTATAAGTGTAAGATGTACAGCATAATGACCTACATATATTGCGAAAGGATTATCACAATAAGTTTAATTAACATCCATCATCTCATATAGATACAAAAGAAAAAAATGTTTTTTCCCTTGTGATAAAAACTTGTGATCTACTCTCTTACAACTTTCAAATGCACCACACAGCAATGTTAACTATAGTCACCAGGTTGTACTTTACCTTCCAGTAATTGTTTCTCTTATAACTGGAAGTCTGTACCTTTCACCTTATTTCTCAGCTTTCATGTGTTGGGGACACAGGGAAGAACTGGCGGCAACCATGCTCTACTTTTCTGACTGGCATCCGAGCCCAGGTGGACCAAGAGCAGCTCAAATGGAGGCTGTGGAAAGCTAGAGGCAGAAAGGCTTTTCCAAGAGCTGGAGCAACTCCAGAACCATAAGCTACAGATACCATGGTTTGGCTTTCAGGGACCAATTGGGATCCTTCGCTACCAAGTTAGACTCTGTTCCTTAGAATGGAAGAATCAGAGAATGAATCACCCATGTCATTATGTTGCTTGTCCCAGCAGATCTCTGGGACACCCCGATCAGTCTGCCATTTCTTGATTCATCCAAAGAAATAAAGAAGTGCCGAAATTTGACTACCAATTTAGGAAGTCATCAAGCTTGCTCCTGGTCCCTACCAGAAATCTGTTCTGAAAAGATTTCGGCCACTGCTTTAACAAGAACAGATAGTTTTGATGTGTAAAGTGCTTGGATTTATAACTCTCCTAAATATTAAACCCAGTCCCTGAACTACTACTACAAAAAAAAAAAATTTACAGGATGAAGTTCTGCAACAGATAGTATTTCCAGGAAGATCTGGGCAGAAAAACACTAGACATTTACCTCATGTTATATTATCTGGGTTTTAGGACAATATTTACTTCATATCCATATGTTTTGGATTATCCCTAACCATTCTCCTTGTGAGATTTCTCTTCTATCGTAAGGTGGGGCTGTGGGGAGGGGTCTCCTGAATTACTTGTTGACATTTGCTTCTCTTTCCTTATACATGATCCTTAGATTATGACTTCTATTCACACAGACTTAGATAACATATTAATGCAGAGGCCATGAAACTTTTCAGCAAATTCAGAACTTCAGCTGGCATCTAGACCTTAATGAAGCTATAGCCATCAGACAGTCTTCTGACATGTTTGGACTTCTGGTCCAGAATACCACCCTTCTCCTCCAAAGACACAGCAATGCGATATAAAATATTAAATAGGTAAATCACAGCTGGGCTTGAAAAGCTAGATAACCATTTCCATGAATTAGAAAGGAATGGAAAGCTCAAAGCACTGACTGAGCTTCCACTGAGCCCTGCTGTGCTCAAGGGGCAAAAGTAGAGGCTGGAGGCCAGGTGCCTGGTTCCTGTGTGGTGATGGATTTAAAAGAGCTCCACTTAAGAAAGGAGGGGGCTTCCCTGGTGGCGCAGTGGTTAAGAATCCGCCTGCCAATGCAGGGGACACAGGTTCAAGCCCTGGCCCGGGCAGATCCCACATGCTGCGGAGCAACTAAGCCCATGCGCCACAACTACTGAAGCCCGCGCACCGTGCTCTGCAATAAGAGAAGCCACTGCAATGAGAAGCCCGCGCACCGCAACGAAGACCCAACGCAGACAAAAATAAAAAATAAATAAAATAAATGTATTAAAAAAAAAAAAGAAAGAAAGGAGGGGTCAGAGTCAGGCTCTCCTTGAATGGGGCACCTTGACTCAAGAAGGGAAGTTGAAAAAAATGGCTGTTGACTTACTTCCAGAAGCCAAGACTTTATAAAGCCTAGGTGGGCGGAGGGAAGATAAACCCTCACAACCAAGAACAAAATAAGCTTCGTGCTGTCTCCCTCAATACAAGATCTGCAATAGCCCCTCAAAATAGAGCAGGACACCCAAAAGTCATTAGAAGACCTGACTCTAGACTGGAGGACCAGAAGGACGAGGTGGAGGCAACTTCAAACCATAAAACTATTAGAGAGGAAGAGAGTCAAGACCAAACCCAATGAGGCAAACAATAAAAAAAAAAAAAATGACCTTCCACTCAAAATGAACGCATAAGCTGAATTCCCAAATTGTTTGCTAATATTTTAAAAAGCAAGTAAATAAAATACCCCATAGAACATGATTTCAATATTGATGATATCAAGGTTATGGAAGTCTCATAAAGATTTTTTAATAACTATGTTTATCAAAGAGATAAGTGAAGGCATGACATCTATCAAAAACAAATAGGAAAAGAAAATAGGTGGCTATGAGAGAAGAATAGATGGATATGGAAAATAACTTACAGGAAATCTTGGCAATGAAAGAGAGTCATGACATTTAGACCAGCACAGACTTCTCATCAGCAGCCACAGATGCCAGCAGACAAGAAGCTGAAAGAAAATAAATGTTGACCTTGAACTGTATACCCAGCTCTACTACCATTCACGAGCAAAACATTGACATGTTCATAGATACAGATACGGAGACTAAAAATTGGTAAAGGATGCAATTCAGTAAGATGAAAAGTCAACCCAGAGAGAAGGCACGGGATAAAAAACAATGATGAGTAAGAAGCTAATAAGATGTAGTTGTATATTTAAATACCTATTGATTAGGAAACAATTATTTTATAATTCACAAAAAAGTCTGCAAAAAGAGGTCAAACAGGATAAACCTAACAAAATAAGGGGAGATGTTCAATGAGAACTTAAAGTGTGAAAGGAAAATAGAAACACTGAATAACTTTAGATTTAAATTTCAGATTGGTAGATAAATTTATAGTAATATATGTTTTGTAAAAATTAAGAACCACTAAAAGAATGGAAATAATTTGGTTACTTAGATCAAGTCTCTAAAATCACCTGAATTGCATACCAAGAAGGTACAAAGTGATCCACTGTTTTGAGGGAAGAAAATACTAGAATGTCTATTAACATTTCTTTTTGTATAAAAGATAAACTATTAAGCTATAATGATATTTAACATACAGGTTTCCTTGGCACCTTCACTTTTCTATATGTCAGACTTGAAACATACTGTAAATAGTTCCATATCATAAAATTGACCCAAATTAGGAAACCAAATCCTTAATTTGGTTTTAAAAGCTTCCAAATGAAGAATTTCAGTGGATTTTCAACTCGTTTGCTAAAATACAAAAGTGCAACACACATTGATTAGTTTTTAAGAACAACCAGTGACAACAGGGGAGAAAGCCATTTACTAGCTGAATTTCAACCAAGAGTTCTGCATGAAAAGTTGATGGGATTGGATTATGATTTAGCAAGTTCAGTCAATGATGCAATTTTTCAACTCGGATATGTTTTTCAACACTGACTGCCATTAAAACCAGGTATCACAATAAACTCATCGACAATCAAACAGTGGACTTGCTATTTCTTGAAACATTAAACCAAGATTTAAAAAAATAATGATGCATACTCAGTCACTGCCTTCATTAAAAAATTAATAGTTTTTGTGCATAGGACTTTTGTCCTATTAATATAATAAACTTTTATTGTTTTGAAATATTGTTTATTTCACCTTGATCCTGGCTTTAAAGTGTTTTGTTTTCATGCTACATAATATACATGATCTATTAATATAGTAGTCAACGTATATAACTTCTCAATTAGTAAGTACACATATTGAGAAAACATGCTAATTTTTTCTGATTAGATTACTGTAGTACCCTGCTTGCCAGGCATCTGCAGCACAAACTCCTTCCATGCAAATTCTGTTCGTTCTTCCTAATTCTCCTCTGTGTTTGTCTTTTGGGGCTTTTGTTGTTGTTGTTGATGTCCTGCTGCTGTTACCACGGAAGAAGTCTGTATATCCTTCTCTCTCTACTGGTCACTGAACTCCCAGACACATTTACTCTCCTATCAATCACTAGATCACTTTCTTTCCTTCATTCAAGGAATTACATCCTTCTCACCTTGTCTATAAAACTTTCCCCAACAACCTAGAGGCACATGAAACTTCTAGTACTCTACTTTTGCTAATCACCATACAAAATACAATTACTATTTGGCTTGTTCATACTAACATTTTACTTAATTCATTGTAAGTAAAGGTATTGAATATAGTTCCATGTGCTATACAGTAGGTCCTTGTAGTTTATCTATTTTATATATAGTGGTGTGTATCAATTAATCCCGTCCTCCTAATTTATCCCTCCTCCTCCCCTTTCACCTTTGGTAACCATAAGTTTGTTGCCTGTGAATAATTTCTTTTAAGCCTGCAGGTTTCTCTCTCAATTTGACTAATAAAATGTTTAAAGCTAATCTTTTGTGCCTTGCCAAAAAAGAAATCTCTTGGTCTTCAACAATACTCAATAGTATTGATATGAAAATAAACTTGGTAGAATTTCTGCCTGTAAAGAGACATATGAGCCTCTTTCTAAATTCCAGGAGAGAGCTGCATTTAAAAATTATTTCTGGGGCCTTCCCTGGTGGCGCAGTGGTTACGAATCCGCCTGCCAACTCAGGGGACACGGGTTCGAGCCCTGGTCCAGGAAGATCCCACATGCCGCGGAGCAACTAAGCCCGTGCGCCACAACTACTGAGACTGCGCTCTAGAGCCCGCGAGCCACAACTACTGAGCCCGCGTGCCACAACTACTGATGCCCGCGCACCCTAGAGCCCGTGCTCCACAATAAGAGAAGCCACCACGATGAGAGGCCTGTGCACTGTAACAAAGAGTAGCCCCCGCTCACCGCAACTAGAGAAAGCCAGTGCGCAGCAATGAAGATCCAACACAGCCAAAAATAAAATAAAAATAAAAAAATTATGAAATTCCTGAAGCAGGGAAAAGTGACTAAAAATTAAGACCAAAAAAAAATAATAATAATAAAAATAAAAATTATTTCTGAAGGGAGACTAAATTATAAATCTATAACTTATAGCAGAATGATATAGGCTGACCATTATCCAGTTCAATTTATTTATCACTTCAAGGATTTTTTAAAATAGTTTTCAGAAACTTTCCATCTACTTTATTACGGCCAATTCTCAAAAAAATTATTGAGTCGGCAGCAATACAACCAGGTCACTGGTAAACAGAGGAAGGGCCATGTGTGATTCGGTACTGAGTAACTGGCAAAAGACAGCTCCTGACTCCATCCATCAGCCAAAAGGGTGGCTTGTTGCTTAAAGGGCAGATACAGATACTTGTGGATGAGTCCACTGTTACAAAACCAGCAAACAAAGGGAAAAACTGATTCACAGAATCTGCTCCAGGAATATACAGCCTCAACAAGTTCTCCCCACGAGTCATCTCTTAGCTGAAAGCATGATGGGTGCCCACTCCAAGCAGATAGCTAGCTCTCCTCAACTGACAGGTGGCTGGCAGGCGCACGCTGGCTGACTGAAGGCAGCCTGCCACCCAAACTCACAGAGACGACTGTCTTTGGCAGACTTGAAGAAAGGGTCAGACTACGGTTTTCTCAGATGAGCAGTCAAGGGCTGCCAACTGGCAGTGTAATCAATGGCCCACTAACACGATCATTTGGCCAGACCAGAGCCCAAAAGCTTTAGAGGAGTCACATGCTCTCAGTCTGCCAACGTCCCCACCATTCCCTGTTGTATTATACTGAGCTGCACACACCTTTGTGACCTGCCTGGCTCTTGAAAGCATGTGTGTCCAAGGCAGCAGAATGGACTGATGACCTCTCAAATCCTTTCCTGAATCATGGTTTTATAAAGAAAGGGTAGGATATTTCAACTACCTGTATAGCTTGGAAAGGTGGAAATGTTTAGGCTGGATCTTTTTTTTTTTTTTTTTTTTTTTTGGCTGCACTGCGCTGCGTTCGGGATCTTAATTCCCCGACCAGGGATCGAACCCATCCCCCTGCCGTGGAAGCACGGAGTCTTAACCGCTGGACCGGCAGGCAAGTCCCTAGGCTGGATATTAATGAGCGGTTCCTACAAGGCTGGCACGGGAAACACCGCTTTGCAACCAAAAGAATTTCCTTCATGGGATTTCTTTCTGGGATTCATGCAACAAGGTGTCCTGGGCTCTAAGTGAATTAAATTTAAACGGCTAAACATTTCTTTAGCGCAAAGATGTTTCTTAACTTGGACAATTCCTTATTAAACATGTACTGATTACCTCTATACAAGATACAGTCCGTGAAAGGAGGGATCTGGTCAGTCTTCCTCATAGCTCCAAAAACAGTCCTAAGTGCTCAGCAATTATTTTTAGAATGAATACATGACTAGATAAGTGATGGTTGGAAATAAACATTGTGATCCAGGCACATCCATTTCTCCAACAGAAGAGTCCCACCATGCCTCAAAAGCACTGGTCATTTTTTTTCACTCAGTCATCAAATTCTGCCTGATCTCCTTAAAGGGCCCAACAAAAATTTAGTTTCCTCCTACAAAAGTACACTTTGCCGTCTATTAGTAAACAGTGGGTAAATACTGATACTTACTTAGTCTTCAGATCAATTGGGGAAATGATTCTTTTTCTCTATGCTGCTTCTATCTCCTCATCCAGGCACTCATTGAAGAAAGCAGCAGACAACCTGAATTTTTTATATCAGCCCAGGACACCTAGAACAAAGTGCTGAGTACACAGTAGGTATCAATAAATGCCTGGCTGATTTAACTGGGGACTAAGTTCTCTGACTTTTCCCACTAACATCATCGTTCTAAGGGAGTGAGGGATAAGATCCTAAGTTAATTACTAGGGACTAATCTCATGTGCTTACTACTCACCCCCTAAACCTGGCACAGATAACAGTGAGAAACACCAGCCATCTAAACGTTTCTAGAAGGACTCGTTAGGACCACAGCAAACATCTAGTTGCTGTCTTTGAGGAGTGTAAGGCTGAGTGATTCCTCCAAGGTGGTTGTAGAAAAGTTCCTGGGAGCCATGGGGAAAAAAGAGATAAACATATGTCTCTGATGTGAGGGGCAAGGCAAGGAAAGGCACTGGATAACAGTCGGGGTTTAACCAGGTTCTAAAAGAACAGCAGGGAAATGGGCCAAGAGGAGGAGCCCATGTGATTGTTCTCAGTAAAGAAATTAGCCGTCCTATGACTGCTTTCTCTACCTGATTCACACTTCTGCTTTCAATTTGCTTTCTCCATCATCTTTTCATCTATATTAGTTTCCTGTTGCCATTGTAATAAATTACCACAAATTTAGTGGCTTATAACAACCTAAATTTTATTCATACAGTTCTGGAGGTCAGAAGTCTGAAATGAGGTTTTATGGGGCTGAAATTAAAGTGATGATATGACCGGACTTCTGGAGGTTCCAGGGGAGAAACCATTCTTTGCCTCTTCCTTGGCTTGTGGCCATATCACTCCAAGCTTTATTTCTGCTGTCACCTTGCCTTCTCCTCTCCTGACCTTCTTGCCTCTCTACTATAAGGACCCTCAGGATTACATTGAGTTCAGCTGAATAATCCAGGATAATTTCCCCAACTCAAGATTCTTAACTTAATCATGAGTGCAAAGTCCCCGTTTCCATGTAAAGAAACATATTCACAGGTTCCAGGGATTAGGGTGTGGACCACTTAGAGGGGGCGGGGGGGGCATTATTCAACCTACCACATCATCATCATCTTAACAAACTATATCTCATCCAGCCAGTCATCTTAATAAAAGTTCTCTCTCCCTGGAAACTGCTCAGAGACAGCCAAAGTCCCTCCTGCTGCCCCCTTAAGTATATTTGAGGTCTTGAGTGTCGGGTAATAGGTAGAAAGTGGTGGGAGGGGTATCAGAAAGGGTGCCAGTAGTGGGATTTGAGCAGGTAATAAAAGAGTATTTAGCAAGAGAAAAAGACAGAAGATGTCAATACAATAATGGATGCGAGGGACTTCCAAGAATCTAATTCCATGTGGCATTCGAAAGAACTGAGTCTGGGATGACCCTGAGGCTACCACCAAAAGTGTTTAGGCCAAAGCTAGATTAAGAATTTAAAAACCTTTTTGCAAGAGCACAGCTGGAACTCTGTGTTATAGGAGGGAGGATGGGGGGATCAAATCCCTCAACCCCTGTTTCACTGGCTCCCCATTAGGAAATATAGATAGCGGAAGAGAAAACCAAGAGGCAGAACTCTGCAAACACCGTGTATGTCATACATGTTATTCTGAACTTTGTCCCCAAGTTTGGTGTATGGATTATAGGGAGTAGGGATTTCACCTTATTTTTAGGAAGGTCTACGGATAGAGGATGATATTCACCTTGAGTAAAAGAAATCACCTTTAACCCTTTAATGAAAATGCATGAGGACTTCACCACTTTCCTGGAGGCCAGTCTTATGTTTCGGTACAACTGCTCATGGTGAAAAAGCAAAGCCACGGAGGCGTCCTTGACCTCCACAGCAATCCTTAAAGGAGGGATGGGCCATCGGCTCCTAAGTGTTGTTTCTCTCATTTCTCGGAGGCGAAGGTAACTGTCTTCCTGGAAGTCATTCCTGTCCCTCTCCCACAATGGGTTTTCCCAAGATAAAAATGAATGGGTTCTTCCTTAGAATGGAGAGTGAGAGCACTGAAGGGGGAAACATATGCCAAGAGAAGAAAAGAAAGGTCCAGATTATAGAGCAGAATGATGTGGCCTTGACATGGATGCTGGGAACAAAAGCAAAGGCCAGAAGGAGGCAGGAGCCAGAGCTTCGTGACAGCCACGGGACTTGCTGGCACAGGACATGAGGTGGAGACAGAAGGGGCCAGCTAAGTGAGGTCACAGGACTTGGAGCCAGTGCTGCAGAGCCCTAGGAACAGCCTTGTGGGTAGACGCTCTGATTCTCACAGTGAGATTTGGTATTTATAGAGCAAAAATCATTCACTTGCTTAAAACCTACTACATTATCTATCCAGAAATGCTTATTGCTGATACCCTGGTACAGATATAACTAAGACCGTCTCTTTGCTAGTGAAGCTCAGGTACATGGGAACCTCTGCACCAAGAATAACCGCCCAGAGGTAAACCTTCTGAGAAAGGATGACCAGCTTAATTAGCCTACATCAACTTGGAAAATGAAACATGCTAAAAAGACACGGTATCAAGGATGAGGGGAGACCAGGAACAGAGTGATACACAGATCTGGCTCGCTGGGGACAAAAAAAGTGTTTTTCATGGCCAATTTGGCAGGACCGATGATCAAGATTCAATGACCATTTGCACTGTGCTATAAAATATCTGTAATTCATTTGAAAGAGTCAAATTAAATTACTTAGTATGTTTGATGATTAGCAAACTCTCTTAACTTTACAGAATCTCTGCAAACTGTACAATTCTCAAATACACTCTTATTCTTTAAAGTACTATTTTAAGGGTCCCCAGTAGCCACTGCTTAATACCAGAAATAGTTGGGACCAAAGGAAACTTAAAAAGAATCTGACAGGAACAAACCTCTAAGTGAGACTACCTGTAACCCACCTACTCAGAGACAGGAAGGGAGGGGGGAAAAGTTACAGAATGAATGTTAAAATAGTAACATCACCATGCAGTGAATCACCAGCGTGTTTATCTTTGGAGGGCTACATTAAGTAGAACATTCTGGCAACATTCTTTTTCTTTATTCTAACAGCATTCCTTCTTCCTTTAAAAAACAACAACAAAATAAGCTCTAGTCCTCTTCGTGAAAGTCTAATGTAGGACTCTGTTCCCTTGAACTTTGGATAAAGTTTGACACTTGTAATTTAAAATGCGAATGTTAAAATAGCGTACAGGCATGGAACTTTCAGTTAGTGTCGGCTTGTCAAGGTCCCCTGGGATGTTTGCTTTGAGCACACCTTACAGCTTGCTCTGTGAAAGTCTGAATTAAAAATATGTTAACTCATCAGTCATTTGAGTCTGGTAACATTTAAATAATTAAGCTCCAAAGCCAGTCAGCACCACAGAATGCTACGACCCTGCAGATGTACTGGGCCCTGTGCACTCCATGTCAACAGATCAATAACTCTCCCAGCATCAGGGAAACATGGCACGAAACCCTCCACCTAGTAAATGTGGCATAAAACCATCCATTTTTGTTTCATGCCAAATAAAGCTAGAATATCAGAGGCCTATCACCTACCCTTTTTTTTTTTTTTTTTTTTTTTTTACCTTATTAGCCTTTCCTGTGTCACTTGACATCCTTACCCTAGCTCATGTATATTTCGGGGCCCATCATCTAACTGGACTTCTTACTGAGCAACGTCATTCCTTGCCCGTCTATATTTTGCATCAAATGCATCACACCTTATAAAGGTTTCTAAATTTGTTCTTACTATAGGATTCTAAAATTGGCTTGCTTCTGAAAACCCGAATTGAAAATGTAACAGAAAAAGACCAATTTTAGGAAGCTGTACGTTATTCATAAAATCATTACGTAATAATCTTCCTTTCAGAACTTCTTCCCCTAGCTAATGTGTTTGCAAAGAAAGTCTGCTTAAAGCAGCTGATTGGAAGAAGAGAGCCCCAAGTCGATGTCCCACCAGACTCGATTCACCCGACAGACAGCCTGGTGAATGAGAGCAACGCAGGAGCGAGGGCTCTGTAGCAGCCCCAGCGCTGTTTCCTTGCACAGGTGCAGGGGCCGAGCCCTGCCTGTCCAGAAGCGCAGGCTGTTGACTCCAGACTAGGTGATGGCCACCTCTAGAGAGGCCCGCATGCTGGTCTGCTGGGTCTGGCCAAGGCCAGTGCCGAGGCCGAAGCCCGGGCCCGCTCCCTGGATCATCGTCATTATCGAGTCAAGAGCTTTTCCTACTTCCCTTCCCAGAGACAGCAACGACACCCATCTCCACTTAGGCATGCTCAGTCTATGCCAGCCCCTCTGTGTTTCCATATCCCAGGGAATATTGTCATTGGTTCTAAATACAAGTAGTTAACCTCGAATGGCTTTTCAGCTGCAGAGCTGTCAGAAATACACATTTATTTTACAAATTCATTCAGTCAACCCTCACTGAGCACCGATGTGGCACAGCGTCGAGGAGAGGGGCTCAGCAGTGGATGGGCCGCGGCTCCGAAGGTTCAAAGTGGGCGGAGGATAAGACAAGTGTACAGAGGAAGTCCACATCCTGAGTGTCTGAACATTTGTTATTATTTAAACAAATATTAAATTTAAAATTTTAAATATTAAGTTTAATAATATTAATATTATACTGTCAATTAAAATGTGTTCTATCCTCCAACCTTAATAAATATACCTTCATCATGACCTAGAACATGGCAGCTCTGAGGCCCACCCTTCTCTGCCCATCCCCAGGTTTGTCCTGTACCGTGAGAGCTGCCCACTCCACTCATATCCAGAGAGTGATATATGCACTTTCTGTCACACATCCCCACACAGCCACCCCTCTGGTCTAGGGGAACGAACACCAGCAGTACAGTCTGCTGTCACCCTCAGAAAGATAGGTCTAGGGAAGTAGCCCAGGCAAGCCCTGGAAGTGGGCTGAGGGCTGTTTGGAACGGGAGTTCCAGGACCCCAGGTACACAAGGCATGTCCTAGAAAGAGGGCAGCATGTTCCCTCCTTGTGAGAGAGGGGCAACTGGAGGAGGCCAAGGGGGCCCAGGGCAGGGGCTCCTCATGCCTGGGTCTAAGGGCGGCATTGAGGTCAGCATCTACTGTCCTGGCATCTCCTGGGAAGTCCTTCATCCCATCTGGCCCTCACTGGCCTTAGGCCAGAGGCCCTCGGCGGTCACTGCTGTGTCCAGCCTCCTTCCTGAATGTACACACTCTTCGGATCTGTGGTCCCTCTGTGGCCTGTTCATGCTGCTCCTGGCGTTTGGAAACCTTCTGCTGCTCTCACGTAACTCTGGGCAGGGGAAAGGCTGCCTCGGGCTCTGCTGGCCTCATGAGCTCATTCTCTGCTCTTGTGGGGCAGGGAACTTGGTGACATTCTCAGGCAAGTGACCCAGAACACCACGCAGATGTCTCTTTTTCTTTCTCGGCGGGCTTCATGCAGGGTCCTTCCAGAGTGTCCTAAATGTGTCTCAGTCTGTCTGCATCCATGATTATCCTCAAGGAATTCTTTCCAGTGTTTTATCTTATGCCAGGCCCAGTCTTTGGAAACTCAGAAGTCAAGAATTGGCTTCACTGTTCTCTGCATTCGGCTCTGTCACCCTTTCATAAGAAAGTGAATGCAGAATGCCCCAGCTGCCTGTACCAATGGTGATGTCATAAGGCACAAAGGGTTACAGAAAAAAACCTGTTACTATTTCAAAATATTGTCTCCAAAACATACATAAAATTAGTATAAGAAACGCTGTCCTTCATATACAAATATAATTACATTGGCCGGCTGGCAGTAGGATATAGATGCTGTGTTTTTCTGGTAGCAGGTATGGATTTGCTCCACTTCGTCCATCGTATCAGCTCATCCACCTGTTGACAAGCACATGCAGTGGCAAGATGGCCATCTGGGTTTGGGGGACAGAATGAGACCGCACAGTGGAGCAAATGAATCTATCCACACGAAGATATCATAACAGACTATTCTCGTGACCTGTCTTTCCCACGGTAACCTCAGCGAATAAGACACAAGACTTTTTCTTTCTTAGATCTTCAGAAATAGCATATAAGACAGCTTGTTCCTATAACTAAATAAACAAAGAAACAAACAAGTAAATAAATAGAAAGTTGTTGAGCTCCCGGAGTGACATGTAAACCTAAAGAGTTCACTGAATGGTCTTTGCCCAGGGGTCTTTTCTTCCTTGCTTGTCTTCAATAGCACCCACTTGTGATCGCAAATGCCTATCAACTGTGCAATCCAGAATACTGTAATTAGCTTTCTAACACCGATTTTATATTAAGGCACGTAAGTAACATTGGGGAGGTGAAATGCTATGTTCCTCTTGATTAGTGTCTTAAAATAACAGAAGTAAGCAGCCACATGCTGATAGACGTTGGCCCCAAAAGTACGTTTAAAGCCAGAGACTCAAAAGTACATTTAAAGTCAGAGGCTGGCATTTGCCTCTGAACAATTCAACCGGAAGCTCATTAGGACTTGCACGATCTTATGAATGTGGATCCTTCACCTTCAAGGTGCTGAGTTCCTGAAAGGCATCTGCAGCACATGAAAAAATTTTGAATGACTATTTGACCAACTACAGGGAAGATACCACAGTAAAAAAATCAGTTTTGTAAAAAACCTGTAGATTTCAATGACTGTAAAGCCACCCAAAATTCCAATTCTTACGTAAATCAAATTTACTTTCAAGTAAGTACATTTTCTTTAACCACTAAGTACCAGTAACCCAATTTTAAACTCTGTTACCATGAATTTTAATTGTTGAACACAGAGTTTTATTGACTATAATACTCTGAAATCAACTCAATCTGGGCATGATTATTATATTTTTAAATACATGGCTGGGTTAGGTTACAAACACTTTGTTTAGGAATTTTCCATCTATCTTTATGAGGGAGAGTCATCTGTCATTTTCCCTTCTGGCTTTAGACCGAGCTGTGTTTCATTATTCTCTGTAACATGAAATAGTTTGTGTAAGATTAGTGTTATAGGCTGAATTGTGTTCCCCAAATTCATATGTTGAAGTTCTAATCCCTGGTACCTTGGAACATGACTGTATTTGGAGATAGGACCTCTGAAGAGGCGATTAAGTTAACATGAGGCCCTTAGGGTGGGCCCTAATCCAGTCTGACTAGTGTCCTTATGAGAAGAGGAGCTCTGGACCTAAAGAGACACCAGGATGTTCACGCATAGAGAAGAGGTCTTGTGAGGACGCAGCAAGAAGGCAGCCATCTGCTAGCCAACGTTGAGAGGCCTTAGAAGACATCAAATCTGCTGACACCTTGATCTTGGTCTTTTAGCTTCCGGACCTGTGAGAAAATGAATTTCTGTTGTTTAAGCCACCGGTTCTGTGGTGTTTTATTACAGCAGCCTTAGTGGACTAATACAATTAGAATGACCTGTTCCTTGAATGCCGAGTTGAACTCACTAGTTAAAAGCTTTTGGGTGTGGTGAAACCAGATGTTTGATGACTGATTTAAATTAGTTAATAATTCCAGGACTTTTCAATTTTCTATTTCTTCTTGAGGCATTTTTTTAGGAACGTGTACATTGCATCTGTTTTCAAGGTTACAGAAATCAAATTGTTTATCACATCCTCTTGCTACCTTTTAATCCGTGCAGCCTCCGTAGGTATGTTCTTTTTCATTTCTACTATTGTTTACTGTACTTTTCTTCCTTCCCTCATGGATATTCCCAGGTGTGTTTCCATTAGTCTATTCATAGAGCCAACTTTTGGTTTTGTTGATCCTCATATATTTGTTTCCGTTTCATGAATTCTTACATTTATCTTTATTATTTCCTTCCTTCTGCTTTCTTGGGTTGTTTCTGGGAAAGTCTTACTCTAAGAACTGACATTTGGGACATCTAGTGTAAATCAGTGGTTTTAAAGCTCTGCTGGGCAAGACCCTGGGATATTCTTTGGTGGTGTCTCAGTGGCTACCATCGAGGGTTCCTCACTCCCACCAACTCCACTTGCCACAAAGAAAGCTCAGCTATTTTAATCAAAGTAGCTCTGGGAATTCCCTGGCAGTCCAGTGGTTAAGACTCCGTGCTTCCACTGCAGGGGGCACAGGTTTGATCCCTCATTGGGGAGCCAAGATCCTGCAAGCCACATAGCCAAAAAAAAAAAAAAAAAAAAAAAATCAAAGTAGCTCTACCTTTATCCATTTTACATGTAGAATTTCCATAAAGTTCAGGGGAAAAAGGTTGCACCTCTAAAAAAGAAATTTTTTTTTTTTTAATTTGAAGACTACAGAAGGATTGAGCCAATGAGATCTAGTTCTCCCATAACATAACTTCTAGTTCTTATAGCTACACATATTCCTATTGACAGTGTAGTGAGTTAATCTTAAAGTACCAACTTATAACTAGGGAAATCTCTCCACATTTGTCAATGCCAGAATCCTTCTAAACTGAGATCCTGTAATTGTATCTACAAGATCAGTGATCTTAAGTATAAAAGGCTTTGGGAGATCGTTCTTTGCCCAGTAATGTTTAGAATTTGTGCTGAGTATTGGACTAATTTTTTTACTCTAAATATCCCTTCAGGTAGAGTTCCCATGAGAGGGATGAAAGAATGGTATTTCTCAATTTCAAAACAGACAACTTGCTTTCAAATATTTCATTGGTTTGTTGAATATGTCTATGAAAAACTACTCCAGCTTTTTTCTCCATAGTCTCCAGACTTAATCTTTTAATCTTGAGTGAGTTGCTAACAGGCTTTTGGTACAATTATTCTATTACAGATCATTGCCATAAACTATTTCATGTTACTGAGAGATGCGTTAAGAATAACATCAGATTGTATTTTTTAGTGTAAAACCTTGGATAACATTAATTCATCTAATATATGCCTTTGATTCCACAGGCAGAAATAATTTATGGACTTATCTAAATGATTTGGCATAAATTGCCTATAAATGTTTCTCTTATGTCTGTATCACATTTTATTGCCAAAAAATTAGTGTGATGGTTTCTTAGAAAAACAAATTAAAAATTAAAATACTACACAACAGTACTGAGTCTTAGCTGCAACTCTCGCTTTTTTTACACTTGCAGCTAAGTAACTTGATTTAAAGTTTATAATAATTATCATGTCTTTCCAACCATGGCAAATAGATGATTATCTGTCTTCATGGAAATGATGTGGATTTCACAAACCAGGAGCAGTAATTAGCTGAACCAGCTAGCTAATTACCATCAGAAAAAAAACAACTCAACAATAACAAAAATCTCAACTGCTGATTTAGATAATCTTTAATATTGTTATACATGGTGCTAAACATCATTAAATATGTGCATCCTTTCAGAACTCTGGAGAAAGATATATTTCAATTAATGCAGCACAATAGACCCATGGCAGGTTTTCTCATAATTAGACATACGATGGTCCCTTTGAGCTGTGTGGCCAGTTGGTACTATCTGCCGTTAAAATTATCCAAAATAAAAACTTCTTTTCCGTATTATATGATGCAGAATGCCCAGGTCTCATCCAAGTGAGATAAATGGGTTTCTGAGGTTTATGTTTTGTTTTAAAGAAAAAAGAAACTGTCCCTTCCATGAAGTGCTAGCAGCCCCAGCTTAAAACACCCTGCTGCCACGATGAAGAGTGGCCCCCACTTGCCGCAATTAGAGAAAGCCCTCACACAGAAACGAAGACCCAACACAGCCATAAAAATAAATAAATAAATAAATAAATAAATAAAATTAAAAAAAAAAACTCCCTGCTGTTGGGCTCATCAGACGTTCTGTACATTAATTCCCTGGCCAAATTTAATTTGCATCAAATAACATAAGAAGCCTCATTCTTCCACATCATTTTGCAGGGTTTGGGGGACAGAGTCACTCACATAGCTCATTCACTCGCAAACATTTTTTGAGCACCTATCAGGTGTGAAGCCCTACGATAACCAGGGAAGATCCTGTCTTCACGGAGCTTGCTTTCGAGTCCTGGCTGGTCTTTTTCAGAGCCCAGTATTCCCAAGACAATGCCATCAGTCTCTATACTGCCCTGTTGGGGTATCCTGCTCGGTAGGAAGCTCTAGCGACTCTCGTTCTGAATCCCTTCCCCACTCCTTAAGCCAGAGGTTAGCAGTGAACCTAGTTCCCTCTTTGCAGTGTGTTGTCCTTGTCCTATCTGGTACCTCAGTTTCTACTTTGAACAGAGATTTTGCCTGGGTTAAATCAATCTCACCCGACACTTAAAAGTCAGCTTCCAATGCCTTCCTAGTGTCTGGAATCCATCTCCAACAGACAGACCTGCTTCCTGACAGGGACTACTTAGCTGTGTTTCCAAAGTACCCCCCCCCCGCCCCCCGCCCATTCCCTGTCACAAGGTTCTGCCTGCATCTGGGAGCAGGTGCGGTTCCACCCAGCTGAGCCCCGCTCTCAGTCCCTGCAGCCCGTTAAGACTCTTCCACTGGTTTCCCTCAGTGCGTAGGTCTAACTTGGGGTCCTGGTCCTGCCCATCAACCACGCCTTAACTGCTGATTAAATAGTCATGTGTTTCCCCTACTTAATTATGACAGGCAAGCCTAGAGAGGTGCGCTTCCTTTATCTGGACCAGACAAATCAGGCTCTTGATGTTTAGAGGAGAAAGCCAGCATCTCCCTCTCCATGGCTCCCAGCCGTACATGGCTCTCTTCCTTGGTGCTGGGGTCCTAGTCTTTATTACCTGTCCGTTACTCTGGTCCCAAAGAAAGAAACTTCTGCCCCCAGGTCAGCCACTCCCTCTCACCCTGTACTCGTCCCTCCCAATGAGCAGTGGCGAATATGATCATCCAGAGTCTGACAGCCACTGGGCCAGCAATGCACATTTGCTCATTTCTTACATCACGTAGTAGAAATTGGCCAAGGTTTGTTGAATAATTGCATCAAACCCTATACAACGTTTGAACCTCCTGAGGTCTTCCAGGCCAGATGAAACTCTGCCTTAGGGTCTCCAGGGAATATTATCAAGTAAAGCCAGGCTCTTCTGGTGCCATAACTAGAGGTCATGTGACGCTTCACTTGAATCAGACACTGCTTATTCCACTCTTTACCATTTTTCCTCCAGAACTGAGGCCACTTGATCTTCCCTGGAAGTCACAGCTGGGACCAACCTTTGCTGTACAAGGGAGGGATTCAGATGCCTAGTCCAGCACTCTGAGATTCAACATCAAGTCACTTTTCCATTAATCTCTATTCATATCTCTAACTTTCTGGCCCCAGCTCTCATTACTTAACTGCTTTGATCCCAAAAGCCGATCCATCTGAACCCGAGTTCTAGTAGTTGGCTCCCAAGGCCAAATCCCTTTCTGAGTTACCTGCCTACTACTGTAATTTCCAGAACTGGTAGCTCTGTTTTGCTAGTTCCCCACCCAATGGCTTTAAACCTGAGTCCAGAAGCATATGTACTTAGCACGTGTTAGATGCAAAATAATCATTGATTGATCGATTGATTTAAAAATACCTGGACTGGGCTTCCCTAGTGGCGCAGTGGTTGAGAGCCTGCCTGCCAATGCAGGGGACACGGGTTCGAGCCCTGGTCTGGGAGGATCCCACATGCCGCGGAGCAACTAGGCCCGTGAGCCACAACTACTGAGCCTGCGCGTCTGGAGCCTGTGCTCCGCAACAAGAGAGACTGCGATAGTGAGAGGCCCGCGCACCGCGATGAAGAGCGGTCCCCGCTTGCCGCAACTAGAGAAAGCCCTCGCACAGAAACGAAGACCCAACACAGCCAAAAATAAATAAATAAATTAATTAATTAATTAATTTAAAAAAAAAAAAACTGGACTACTATAACAGGGGGCAGGCATCATACCCAGAGAGGGACCTAGAGTAGCCAGACTTCATTCAGACGCGGACTTCCAGGATCCTGAGGGGTCTAGAGGGCAGGGACTGTGTCTTTTTTTTTTTTTCTTAATTTATTCTACTGAAGTATAGTTGATTTACAATGTTGTGTTAATTTCTACTGAACAGCAAAGTGATTCAGTTTTATATATATGTGTGTGTATATATATATATATATATATATATTCTTTTTCAGATTCTTTTCCATTATGGTTTATCACAGGATTTTTTAAAACTTTTTATTTTATATTGGAGTATAGTTGATTTAAAAATGTTGTGTTGATTGACATACATACACTAATATGTATAAAATAGGTAACTAATAAGAACCTGCTGTATAAAAAAAATGAAATAAAATTCCAAAAGAATGTTGTGTTAATTTCAGGTGTACAACAAAGTGATTCAGTTATACATATACATGCATCAATATCTACTCTTTTTCAAATTCTTTTCCCAATTAGGTTGTTACAGAATATTGAGCAGAGTTCCCTGTGCTATACAGTAGGTCCTTGTTGGTTATCCATTTTAAATATAGCAGTGTGTACATGTCCATCCCAAACTCCCTAACTATTGAGTGAAGTCAGTCAGACAGAGAAAGAGCAATATCTAAGAAAAAAAAAATGATTCAAATGAACTTATTTGCAAAACAGAAACAGACTCACAGACTTAGAGAATGAACTTATGGTTACCAGGTGGGGAGGGAGAGTTAGGGACTGTGTCTTACTGATTACTGCTACTTCTCTGCCTGGCACCATGCCTGGCACCCAGGATACTCTTTACAATTTGATAAAGGAATGGATTTACAAACGGCAGCTAAGGCTCTTCAACCCACTGGCAGACTCTCTCCCTGAAGCTGCCTACCTCCCTGCTGGCCGATTAGCTCTGAGTACCTCCTACCCCAGGATTCCCATTGCCGAGCTGTGCCAAACTACTCTGACCCACGACTACCGCCCTTGACCTTCCATCCTCCCAAAGATGTTAACTGTGAACCAGAACCCCTTCCTGTGGTCACGGGCATAACCTTTGGAGGCTGTGTGCTGTCAGCCCCCTGAACTGACAGAAGCTTCATTATGATATGCGTGCCTCCCATCCCACCACGTTGTCCCACCCCAGACAACTGGGCTGAGTCAGATGGTGTACCACTGGCTGGCACCAGGAGCAATTCAACAACCTCCCCCAAAGGATCTTCTCTAGCCTCCATATCTCATATTGCTTCAGCTGATCCTCTCATAGAACACAACTTCAGAAGATTTCAGGGTTCTAATTTGCATCTTCTAAATGAACTTGTTTCTATAGGACATTCACAGGGGATCATATACCACACTGAACACATCAGATATGATTTTATTTTTTTGTAACAAACATCAATCTCCATCCACAAACATTTATCGAGAGCCTGCTAGGTTCCAAGTGCTGTGATAGGCCAGCAGGTAATCAACTTCTTGTTAGCAAGGGCAGGGTTTTACTACTTTAATATCCACCTTACACCTATTATAGTGTTGGGCTATTGACCACAATCACTGTTACACCGAACTAAGGAGTAAAGAGTCTGGGTCAGATAAGAGTCAGATAAAGATTCTTTCTGTTTCCCACAAAAAGTAGGAGTTGCAGGTAGGTGTGATGGGGTTACCTTTGGCCTCACTGTTGCAGAGCTGGCACTGAAGATGAATGGGACATCAGGTTAAGGAGTAATGAGACGCCCTACACTCATCAAGCTGTTTGAGGCAGCCCATCCCTACAATAACTTCTTGTGTAAACTGGGTATAGGGCAATTTCTGCAACTCAAAAATCAAGACTTCTAAGCAAAATTCCTATTTCCAAACAAGCAAGTTGGAGATGATAATTTCACTTCAGCTCTCATCCTGAACCACCCCCAGAGCATACATGGGCTCCAGAAAGCCCGGCTCTGCCAGCACAAAGTCCTTAGACCTGTCCTTGCTGTCAGGAGACACGGACAGACTTACAGGCTGGACGCTGCTCTGGAATGTTCAATCCACAAAATGAGCAATGGTCAAAATCAAAATTTGCATGAGAAAAACGTCCAAAATAATCCATTACCATGTCTTATTATAACTGATGGTGTACAGTGGCTCCCAGAAAAAAAAGACGTTCCACCCCTTTCCAAATAGCCTCTTAACACCAAAGCATGGGGCTGCCCTGTTTGGAATGAGGTATTTAGATTTTCATGATTACCGTCTTTTTCTGTGCAGGAGAAACTGCTTACAAAATATTCTCATCCCTCATCTCAAGTTCTGACTAAACTATTAAAAACAGTAGCTAACATTTTAGGGTATTTCCTAACTGCCAGGTAGCATGCTAAACTCATAAGTCTCACAACAACTCTATAATGAAGGTACAATTATTAGACCCATTTTACAGATGAGAAAATTGAGAAAGATGTACCAGCTTACCTAGGATTATACAGCTAGTATGGAGTACAGCCAGTATTTGAATGGAGGCAATTGGATGACAAAGCTCACACTTTTAACCATTATTCTCAAGTGCCCCGCTAAGCTCCACAGTAAAAAATATGTCTTTTTTATCCTGAAGGGCAAGGGAACTAATCTTCATTGACCCCTTACTAGCTGCCAGTCTCTTTACATGTATGGCTTCATTTAATCCACATTATAATCTCCTTGAGGTCAGGAACTGTATCTTTTAGGAATTTCTTTCCACAGCACTTAGCAGTGTTTGAAATGTATTAAGTTTCCAATTCAATCAACACTTGTTGACCCAGCAATCCCACTCCTGGGCATATATCCGGAGAAAACCATAATCCGAAAAGATACATGTACCTCAAATTTCATTGCAGCACTATTTACAATAGCCAAGACATAGAAGCAACCTAAATGTCCACCGATGGTGGATGGATAAAGAAGATGTGGTACATATATACAATGGAATATTACTCAGACATAAAAAGAACAAAATAATGCCATTTGCAGCAACATGGATGGGCCCAGAGGTTGTCATACTGAGTGAAGTAAGTCAAACAGAGAAAGACAAATATCATATGATGTCGCTTATATGTGGAATCTAAAAAACGGTACAAATGAACCTATTTACAAAACAGAAATAGAGTCACAGACATAGAAAACAAACTATGGTTACCAAGTGGGAAAGGGAAAGGAGGGATACATTGGGAGATTGGGATTGACATATACACATTACTATATATAAAATAGATAACTAATGAGAAACTACTATATAGCACAGGGAACTGTACTCAATATTCTGTAATAGCCTATATGGGAATAAAATCTGAAAAAGAGTGGATATAAGTATATGTATAACTGATTGCTGTACAGCAGAAACTAACACAACATTGTAAATCAACTATATTCCAATAAAAATCAGTTAAAAAAATAAAATAAAATTACCAAACCAAAAAAGAAAATCAATGCTTGTTGAATGAATGAATCAAATTGTACCACCAGATTTGAACCTACTGCCATCTACCTTAGCCTCACTCTTGCCAGTGGGACTAGCTGCCTTCCAATTAAGACAGAGGTGCCTTACAGCTCTGTTATCGCCAGTTCCATAGTATTCATATTCTATGAACTTTTCATAAGTTCTTGCCAGATTCCTTGCTTTTGTGATTATGCAAAGTGCAAACATATCATTTTGTCACGTGGCAACTTTATGATAAATCTCGGGAGTGTAAACCAATGTTCTACCAACCTGAAAGGTGAGAAAGGGATTGTGTTTTCTCTGTAGATAGTTCTGTGCAGATGCAATCTGAGGATAGTTGTTAGCATGCATTTCTGTAATCCATCCCTGTGTGATATAAGTGCTTTCCTTAGCTAAATCACTGTTTAGTAAAAAATATTCAGTCTTCTTGACTCATAGAGATGGAAGGATTGCAGGGGAATGCTCTTTATTGCTACTGTGAGTCATGATGAAATCACTGGTACCTAAGTGGCCCATATTTTGGCTCTTATGGCATAAATAGTTGATACAAAATTACATTCAAAGACAGGAACAGAAATTTACTAATTCCTAAGTTCTCTGAGTTTCATACCCAAAATAGAAAGATTCAGTACAGTGTTTCTAATTCAAGTATGTGAATGCTGACTGCATGTTTTAAATGCATCAGGGTTTGAAATTAAAGTCTATGTGGACAAACTATTATTTATATATTCTTATACTTAAATTCTTTGTAGACTTTTCTCTTTTAATACAGCTGAATCCTTCAACAAATCTTGGCAAGGCTATCAATTTTCCTATGCCCTTTCTGCCACTGCTGAATACATCAAATACCTATTTAAACAGTGTAAAATATTTTTATTTAGCTAAATAATTTGGAGAGTTAAACACACCATATCTGGCAAGCAGTTTTTGATCTTGCTCTTATTCCTTAATACTATATTGTAAGCACATTCCCATGCCACTAAAACTGTTGATGAATATGGATGATACTCTACAATTTCTATCATTTACGTACTTGTTGCCCTATTCTTGGATATGAAGGATATCCAAGTTTTTTTTTTACTATTATAAATAACACTATGATGAATATCATTCTATGTCTATATCTGATCCTTCTTTGGTAAAAACTTGCAAGGAACCAAACTGCTAAATAAAAGGAGATGCGGGAGGGAGGAGATATGGGAACGTGTGTATATGTGTAGCTGATTCACTTTGTTATAAAGCAGAAACTAACACACCACTGTGAAGCAATTATACTTCAATAAAGATGTTTAAAAAAAAAATTTTTTTCCTAAAAAAAAAAAAAAAGGTAATGAACTTTTTTAAGGTTTTTGAGTAAACAGCCAAACTGTGTTCCAGTTACCTGCCAGGGAATCAAATTACCTGCTTTCTCTCCTCCTGCTGGTGTCCATTGTCTGTACCAGATAATTAGGAATCTAATTTTATGTCATATTATTTTCCTTCTGCTTCCCTCTCCTTGTGGCTTGTTTCCTAGTATATTTTGTGATTGTGGTTTGTGAGCTCATGGTCAGCTGAGCACTGTGGGAATGGCGTGAAGCTTGGACTGAGGTTCCACTTCCAGAAAGAGTTTGCTCTGGATCATGCCAGTACCCCATGGTGCTCCAATCCAGAACCACTGTAAGTTATTTGTTTGGCTAAATAAGTGGCGTAAATTCTAAGCCCAACCTGCATGAGGATGGGACTATGGTTATGAATTTTTACAGGCAGTCTTTTTCCATCCACAGCCTAAGAGGAAACAGGTAAGTTTCCTTATTCCTTTTAATGAGAGTTTTTTTTCCCATAGCTTTCCCTCTTACTAGCGTGCAACCCTTTGTCTAGGGTTTATGTGACACACCTCGGCATTAAAACCCAAGGCCCTGGTGCCAGTTCCCAGGAGGCTGCCTTGCCATCCTCATGTCTAATTGTCAAGATAAACCGCATTCATTTAAAGGGGTCTCAGCGGTCCAGCAGATGAGGGGAGAAAGGCTTGTTCCAGTCTTCTTCACAGCCCCCCACTCCTACTTTCCAGGTCAATGAGAGACATCAACTCAGTGAACAGCGGGATACCAGATGATATCTCCCTTGTCCACCTGGAGACCAGAGCACTTCCCCCAAAGCCCTAGGACACTGACAAAAGCCCTGAGGTCAGCAATGGCTTTGGCACCTGTTTACCACTCTGGTGTCCAACTCCCTCTGGCCTTGGCTCTGAGGGATTTCTCACGTTTTTGAAATTTCAGCTAGACATTTAAAGGGATGTATCTAATTTTGACCCTCTGATTTGTAGGAGTTCTGCAATGGAAGAGTTTTCAGGATACCCTGTCTGCCATATTGCCAGAAGTGGTCCCATCTGTCACCTCTAGACCTCTTGTCACTCTCCCTCACTCTCCAAAGGTGTTGGCACCCAGCTCACATTTCTACCTCCACTCCAAGCCCTCTCATCATTCTGGGCCACTACAGCATGGATGTGGGTGACCCATGCAACATCTTAGCCTCTCAACTCCTTGAATTTCTCATTTTTAGTGACATTTATCTTCACGTTCTTTCAGCAGCCCACTATGGGCCTTTTCCACCACATCAATGGCACCACCTTTACAAATGATTAAATCCATCTTGTTACTCTTGGACCGCGATCTCTTGTATTTCCAATTCTCTTATTCAGTTACCTCCCGTGTTCCCTTTCCCTCCTGTCCAGTCTACATCCTAGAGTCCATACTTCACACTCTCAATCCACCCATTTTTCCCAAACACCTTTCAGTTGCACCTGCCTGAACAAAAACACCATAGTCAGGGAATCCAACAGTCTCCCTTTTTCACACCTTCCCCTTAGCTTCTGGTAAAAATCCACATAAACTATGTAGATGGTACCTCTTATATTCAAGTTCTGTATCTGGTTGCTCTAAATGGCTTGGCAATGCTTTTAGGTCTCCAAAGTTAATTCCCTCTTCCGTGATACACAACAATCATTTCAAACCTTCTCCAGCAAACTGTGACTCTCTCCACAGCCCTTTACAAAAGAATTGTCCTCCTACCTCCTAGAAGAAGCGAAAGCCATCAGAGGAGAACTCCTGCAGCTTTCCTGCCGCCGAATTTCAACCTAACCCCACCGTGGCAGACAGCCTCGTAAGATGGTCCCTAATGGTCCCTCTTCCCAGGACTCACACTCTTGTACAGTCACCTTCCTTTGGGCTGGGCCAAATGACTCTCTTCTACTGAATAGAGTTCAGCAGAAGTGACAGGATAGATCACCTCTGAGGTCAGGTTACACAAAGACAGTGGCATTCACCTTGCTGGCCCTCTGTTGCTTTCTCTCCAGCTCCCTCTGCCATGTTTTGAGCTGCCCTGGGAAGAGGCCAATACGGCAGGAAACTGAGGGGTGGTGTGCCGGCCAGCGGCCAGCCAGGAACTGCGATTCCCACTCCAACAGCTCAGCAATGACGGGATCCTGCCAACAACGTCGTGAGTGAGCTTGGAAGCAGGTCCTTCCCGCGTTGAGGGCGGAGATGCTACAGCCCTGGCACATACCTGGATTGCAACCTCTGAGCCACTCTGAGCCAGAGGACCCGGATAAGATGCCTGGATTCCTGACCACAGAAATAACAAACACATTGTTTCAGGCAGCTCCATTTGGGGGTAATTTGCTGTTACACAGCAATAGATAATAAATACACAGGCCCACTCACTCTTCCTGCCATCGTCCTTGTTGCAATGGGAAAGGAGCGTCCCCCAGTCTGGGGCACGTTCCGTCACCTGGGGGAGAGGCCCCTTTCCTTCCCACCTTCCCAGGTCCTAGTCTGTCCCCCACAGACAAGCTCTTCCTCCGAGATCTTGCTTGACTTGCAGGCTCCTTCTGCTTCCTCATCACACGTGTCCACTCACCGCTTTTAAGAGTATAAACCAAGTGAAGACAGGAGCCACGCTGATCCGGTTAATTGTTTTATCCTTAGTTCCTACCACCATCCTTTGAACATAAAAGGCCCTTAATAATAATATGGTGACTAAATGTACCAGGAATGGATATTTTTAAAGTTTTTTGAGACAGTCTATTTCTTTGGTGTGGGGTTG
Source organism: Balaenoptera musculus (assembly GCF_009873245.2). Classification (NCBI taxonomy): domain Eukaryota; kingdom Metazoa; phylum Chordata; class Mammalia; order Artiodactyla; family Balaenopteridae; genus Balaenoptera; species Balaenoptera musculus. The sequence goes on from NC_045796.1 coordinate 21,782,524, forward strand.
CACTGCCATATCACCCATTTTAAACCTGAAATATGAAAATCTAGTTTAAAACTATACACATAACAGTAATTTGCTGAAACTGGTGTTTTTGCTGGGTTGTTGTAGATGTTGTTTTCTACTAAGGACACACTCCCTCCAAATGAAAAGATTTTCCATCCTTCAACCTGGACCTCTGCTAGCCAATAAGGCTCCTCATGCAAAATTTTTAAAGGGGTCGCTTTTCTTCTTGGCAGCTTCCTAGTTTGGCAAGCAGTGTATAGGCTGGATTTCAGGCCGTACTCTCTCCCAGGGCCAGTGCTGTTGTGCAGTGAACAACCTATACATCCTTACGTTGCTACCCTGCTCAACCCTTCACACAGGGAAAGCCTAGGGCCAGACATTTGCTCTCTTGAGTTCTGGGCTCCCTTGCCTCCCTGAAGAAAGTCAAGGGCCAACAAGAGCTAAATTAGATCATCCAAGAAGTAGGGAGATGAAGGACGATGTTTTGTACTGAAAAGGGGGAATGGATAAATCTGGCTATGACTTCCCTACCCTAGCCCATGAGGGTGGCAGGTCTGGGGGTGCATCTCCAGCAGCCACAGAGCCCCACACATGCAATGCTCGGTGAAGGAGCAACAGTAATTGTGAGCAAAAGGAGCAAAGGATGAGGCTCCTTCCCCCACTGTGCCTGCACTGCTCCTGCTGTGACCCACTGGAGGGGGAGTGGGCCTGGTAAGTAGGTTGATCATGATGGTCTCCCCGGTGTTGGCAAATAAATGAGGGATAGGGTGCCTTGGACCAGACTTAGATTAATTCAGAAAGATAAATAACCAGACTTTACCTGCACAGTATAACATTATATCCATACCCATATTCCCCTCACTAAACCTCCCATGTATCCCTTGTTTCTACTTGCACTCCTTTTTAAGCCTTTGCTGAGGCTCTATTTCATATTTAAGCTACTTAAATAGGTGCTTCAGGGCTTTCCCTGCATCTCTCTTCTCTCATTTTTTCCCCCATCTATTATATAATTACCAGATTAATCTCTTTAAAACATGACTTTCAGGATATCCCTGTGGTACCCAAACATTTTTAACTGCTCCCCACTGATTAGAGGCTGTAGCTCAGTCTTCACCTGGGTTTAAGGCCTTGCCTACTGGGTCTCAATGTATATGTTCTGCTTCCTCTCCCATTCTCTTAACCTGTGATTCCAGCCAAACTGAAAATTTACCTGGAGCTCTCTCCTCTCAATGCCTCTGCCCAACCCATTTCTTGTGGTTGGGATTTTTTACACACCTTTTTTTTTTTTAAATCAAAAACTTATACCACATATTAATGGTTAAATATTAACATTAAAATTTTCCCTTCTCCCAAAGCCTTTCCTAACTCCTTTAACCCCTAAAGTCCCTTCTCATCTTTTATATTATTTGTGATCACAATTTAATTTCCCTACATTACGTAATAATTTATTTTAAAATGCTGAGGCCCTTGACTGTGAGTTCCTAGGGGCAGGAACCAGAGCAACTGTCTACAATTTCACATCTTCCGTGTTGCCTAGCACTGGGTTTTGCACAAAAGCAAAATAAAATGATTGATCGACTGAGTCTTCCTTTTACCAGAAGAGCCACCATAACAAAATTCTTGGTGGACTTAAAATATGACTTTGAAAATAAAAAAATTATTGTTACATTCCATTCAACTTCTCAAATAAAAGTTCACTTAATTTTAAAGTTTAATCACAAACTATGAAATAAGCATCTTATCAAAATTAAAGGATATAAATACATAATTTGATATAGAAGTTTTTTGTTTTGTGTGTTTGTATATGTGTGCATGTGTGTTACTGAGTCTGAAGTATAGTTTACCTACAACATAAGCTGTGGTAGAAAATCTAGCCCTCTTTAAAGAATTTTAGGTTACCAACTTTAAAAGGAACAAATATTACCTCTGTTGACTTACGTTTTAAAACCGAAAAGCTAAATATTAGAAACAAACGTCTCACTTGCAGGTGTTTAGGTAGTAATGAAACACTATTCTAAAAGTTAATAGATGTAAAGTCTGTTAAACATTTTTGTTTTCAAAACAGCTCCTTCTTGAATGAATGCAAGTCAGCAAATTGTCTTTTACAGGAATAGAAAATTACCCTTTGACTTGTAAAATATGTAAACCAGAAAATGTGGGAGAAGGGAACCCTTCCAGAGCCAGGTCATGAGAGCCCAGTGTCATTCATACAGCAGCCTTTCTCACTAGTCACACCCTGGGTGTAATTAAGAGAATCAGGCTTGGGGTGCGAATCCTATCACATGAAGAGCAATCTAATGTGAAGACACCAAGTTTGGAGATGCTCCAAATTTCCGGCCAACATAAAGAAAGGCCCTATGGATATATAACTTATAACATCTACGTCAGCTGTGTTGGACACTGATTTAAAAGAGATTCAATTTAACCAAGGACATTGGCTTGCTCTGACATATCTCATTCCAGAAATGTGATTATGCCCTATTAGCTGAAAACAGGGACCCTTTAAAAGTTTCTAAAATCTTTTAAAACAATTGTTCACAGCCTGGACACAGACTCTATTTTTCTAAATTGAAAACAAATGTCCACTTAGAAAGACTTAATGTACTTAAGAATCAATTGTATTCTGAAAACAATTTACCCCATGAGGGACTGGATTTTTATTTTAACAAAACAGCCCAATAACGGTTTTAATAGATTGGAAGATAAATAAACATTAAGTAGTTAAAAACAAAAAGTCATTCATCTAATATTGCTTCTCAAGGACGGTAGTACTTTACAAGAGGAAAAAACTCAAAGAACGCATTTACAGGTACATCTGTCTTTTCAATAGAAGCTATTAAGTACAAATAACGTCTCCTTTGTGGCTAACATTTGCTGATCAGTATAAACACTGTGCCATCTAGTGGCCAAACTTCAAACAGCAACTATGGAGAGACTTCGGCAAGCCCATCTTTCTGAATGCCATCTTGTTAAGCTGGCTTCTGAAAGTAGATTATTACCAAGAATATAAGGGACAGATTGTTTATATATGAACTATTCTACACCATAACATTTCCAGGTGTCTTAGGAAATTAAGATCAGGTGCCTAAAAATGTCATACAAACTATATAAAACAATTTTTACAACACAGGTACAGATAGGAATGAGTTGACCGACTTATATTTTTAAGACTTTTGGTAAACGAGAAAGCTAAAGATATCTTATTGAACTGTGGCTAAGAATTATGATATTCATGGACTCTGCAGTTCAAATGGAGGAAAACACTGGCAGATATAAAGTCAAACATAAAAGTATGAAAATATATGCAAGAAAATAATTTATTGGTTGGAAATGTTTTCAGAGTTGTCAATGATTATTTATTTATTTGCCTAATTATAGCTCTAAGTTATGTTCCAAAAGGATATTTTGTTGGAATTAACTAGCCAAGTAAATATTGAGAAATCTAATCCGACCGTTATACCTAGCCACTCTGTAGAAATAAAGAAAACTCTGGCCAAATTTTACAGGTCACTATTAAAAGTGTTAATTTTTACATTTGGGAAAGGAGGTTTTTTTTGTTTGTTTGTTTGTTTTGTTAACACCATTCTATTACCGAAAAAAAGCAAATGGCAGAAGGCCACCTGTTAGATTTAGAACTGAAATGAAATATCTGTAGGAGACAGTGCCTCATTGTTCATGGTTCTTTTCAATATTGCTATTGAAGAGGTCCTGGTTTGTTTGAAAAATATTTACATCAAATTTCCAACTCTAACCAACTCTAGGAGCTGCTGCTTTTTTAGTGTCATTAAAAGAACATAAAAATATTTTGAAATTTTAAACATGTCAAGAATTATTTTGAGTATTTATAAAATGATTCAACCTAAAGAAAATGCAGGTGATCATAAAAAGAAATTTCAAGTAAACTCAATGTCTTTGCTGAGGTGAAAAAAAATGTATCTATAATTTTAAAAAACTGAATTCTATAGGAGCTTGTATGTCGAGAGAGATAAAACCTACTTACGGAGCTAAAAGAAAATACAGGCAGACCTGGTTTTATTGCAATTCACTTTATTGTGCTTCACAGATACTGCGGTTTTTTTGTTTGTTTGTTTGTTTACAAATTGAAGGTTTGTGCAACTGAGTCGAGCAAGTCTATCAATGACATTTTTCCAACAGCATTTGCTTTCTTCATGTCTCTATGTCACATTTTCGTAATTCTTGCAATATTTCAAGTTTTTTCATTATTACTATATTTATAATGATGATCTGTGATCAGTGATCTTTGATATTACTACTATACTCACTGAAGGCTCAGATGATGGTTAGCATTTTTTAAGCAATAAAGTATTTTTAAATTAAGGCATGTGCATTGTTTTTTTTTGATATAATGCTATTGCACACTTAACAGACTACAGTGTAAACATAACTTTTTTATGCAATGGGAAACCAAAAATCTCGTGTGACTCACTTTATCACAATATCACTTTATTGTGGTGGCCTGGGGCTGAACCAGCAATATCTCCTGTACTTTAAACATGAACATTTAAAGTAGTGTGGAGGACAAACCCTAAGGTGACCTACAATGATTTCCCACCTCCTGATGTCTGTGCCTTTGTGTCGTCCCCTACTCTTGGGTGAGAATTGGACCTGTGACTTGTTAGCCAGCAGAATGTGGCAAAGTGGATAGGGTAACCCTCTGTGATTATGTTATATTCTATAAGACAGTTTCAGCAGACTAGAGCAAGAGATCCTCCTTTCTGGGTTAAGGAAGTGAGCAGCCAGGTTGAGGAAACCCACTGTAAGCAACCTTTGATCAACAGCCAGCAAAATGTTGGAGCCCTCAGTCATACAGCCCCTGAAAAGGAATTCTGCCAACAAGGTGAATGAGCTTAGAAGCAGACTCTGCCCCAGCCAAGCCTCCAGGTGAGAACACAGCCCACTGATACCTTTTGCAGCCTGGCAAGACCCTAAGCAGAGAGCTGAGTTGTCTCAGGCTTCTGATTCAGGGAGGTTGTGACTTGTTTTAGCTGCTAACTTTGTGGTAGTTTGTGATGCAGGAATATAAAACTAATATAGGTAGCATGGTAAATAAAATTCACAATTCTACAAACACATATTGAGAACTAGATCCAGGTCTGAGCCTGGCCTACAGTAGGCCCTGACAGCATAAATAAATGGATATGCTATGCCCTATACTAAGATCAGAAAGGCAGGTAAGAGTTTAATGTACAGTTCCAAGGACATCATAATCTATTTGAGGAAAAATGGACATGTGATTAACTCTGATGAATAATTAAAATAAACGTTAACACAGGTACAAGTAACATGACAGGGTGCACGGAAAACGGTCTGAATCAATACAAATCTTTGCAAGCTACAGAAAAATCCAAATTAAAAATAATTAGAAAAAAAAAAAAAAAGACTGGGGAGGAATTCACTGATTCACAAAACTGAAGTCTGGAGGTAGGGCTGGTCTCAAGAGTAGTTGCATCCATCCTCAGGGCCACAGGGGCCACAGGATATCATGAAATACAGAAGAAATTTCTCTTCCATAAGCCCCAGTGAAAGTCTCCATGCATCTCATTGGCCAGATTGGATCACAGACACACCGTTCAACCAAGCTCCATGTCATAGCCAATCAGAGATCAGCCCTGGAGCAAAGAATGGGACATTCCCTCTAAACCACACAGATGATAATGCTGCATAGAGGGGATATTTCCACAGGAAAATCTAAGGGTAATTGGTGGGAGTTAAGGGAAATCAGTGCAAAGGCGGTCACCAACCAATGCTGACCACAGGGCCTTGCTAATTTTAAGTGGGGAGATCATGGATGTAATATATAATGAAATACCATGTATGAGGAAATTATACATATACCCGCATGAAGGGTATATGAGAACACTGTGTATACTAGGTTCCCAATAGTTCGGTAAATATAAAATTATTTCAAATTAAAAATTAAAAACATTTCATTTTGTACTCTGGATTAGACATGATGAAGACCAACCTTCCACAGATTAAAAAAAATGTGACAATAAAAAATAGATTTGTAGCAGTAAGGTTTGTGAATTTCAAAAGAAACCATTCTTTGAGCCTGAAATCAATTTCTATAAGAAACACACTCTCGGGGACTTCCCTGGTGGCGCAGTGGTTAAGAATCGGCCTGCCAATGCAGGGGACACGGGTTCAAGCCCTGGTCCAGGAAGATCCCACATGCCGCGGAGCAACTAAGCCCGTGTGCCACAACTACTGAGCCCATGTGCTGCAACTACTGAAGCCCGTGTGCCTAGAGCCCCTGCTCTGCAACAAGAGAAGCCACTGCAACGAGAACCCCTGCTCGCCACAACTAGAGAAAGCCCGTGCAACAACGAAGACCCAACGCAGCCAAAAATAAATTAATTAAAATAAATAAATTAAAAAAAAAAAAAAAGAAACACACTCGCTCTCTTTGGAAAAAAAAAAATATGATTGGGTTATATCTGATGGAGGCATTTAGGCTCTCTAGATTTGACCAGGAAACTTTCTGGTCCACCGCAGTGTTGAGCTGTATATATTGATTAAATTGACTAGAAAATTGGCGCAAGAGTCAGAGAAACAGAGATGCTATATCAGGAATTCAGCAAAGGGTGGCGGTGTCAGGATAATACATGAGGTGAGAGGAATTTAGGCCAGTGAGAAGATAAATTGCAGAAGAGGAATGTCAGAGAAAATTTATATGAGGCAGAAAAGAATTTTTTAGCAAGAACAAAGTCTAAAAGCAAGGAAAAGTCTAAAAGATATTGACTCTGTGGTTAGGTACAAAAAAGAAATAGAGAAATAAGAAAGAGCACAGCAGATCTTTTGGTGAAAACCCTAATTGTGTGGCTTCCCTTTTTTTTAACCATATAGAACAACATAAAATATGTTTTTTTGTAATCTGACATGTTGGCAGACCAATGTTTCATAATTAATCAAGTACTATATATGGTAGGAAAATATCCAATGTCTCCTACATAAACATCCCACAAGGTAAATACCATTTTTTATAGAATGTTATAAACATAACATGAAAACAACACTGAAACGAGGACCCTAGCAGAAGTGGCTGATTTCAGGATGGGGACAGGGGACACAAGATGAAGCTGGAACGTCATGTGGTGCCAGAAAATAAGGAAGTGCTTTAAAAAAATTATGCGGACAGGTCTAAAGGATATAGGAGCCAACTTGAACGAGCTCTCAATAGCCAAATATGCAGCAATTTGGGCAACAAAATAATAACAGTAATGGATTATAACACATAGAATAAAATAAATATTCATGAGTCCATACTGATATAAACAAATAATTGAATGAATAATAAATGGTTCAAAAGAGACAGCTCTTCCCTACAGTGGAATTCCAATTAGTAAAATACAGAAGGAATGACAGAAATAAAAAATCACCATGTGGCAAGCACCACAATAATAATTGCTGCAGGCAAGAATTTTTTAAGGCTCTCAGTGGGGTAATTGGCTAACTTTGAATAAGACCTGTATATTAGCTAGTATCATTCTATCAATGTTCTTTTCCTGGTTTCCATAATTGTACCATGGTTTTGTAAGATGTTATTTGGGGAAGCCACGTGAAGGGTATGTGAGAATTCATGTACTAGTTCCACAACAGTTTCATAGGACTAACATTATTTTAGATTAGAAAGTTTTAAATATTTACGAAAAAAATATAAACATAATTTGCCTCTTCAGGGCTCAGAGTCATTACGATAATAAGCATCAATCACTACTTCCAGAGCCATCGCTTAGGCTGGGTAAATCAGGGCAATTGTCCTCCGCTTGAATTTCAGAGGAAGGGGAGGAGTGCAGGGGAGGGCTCTGGTGGCTGAGCAGAGACTCAGAAGGACAACCAGCGGCAGTAAAGCTGTCACCCTCTGGAAGGCTTGGAATGGCACTTGATCAGTCAGAGCAGAAGTCCCTCTACTAGGAAGAGTGGATGAATCGCTCACTTCACATGCAAATGCACCGCTCTCTGGCCAACATTCTGTGGATTCTTTTTCTACTGTAGAAGTCTCTAAAGCTGCTGCTAAATTGACTAATCTCCCTAACAATGTGCGGGTCTTAAGGAGGGAGAGCAAAGGGAGAGGGAGAGTGGGGAGGGGCTGACACACCCAGTGTGCCATGCCCACCACCTCCTCAGGAACAGCTCTGGGGGCTGTACTGAAAAAGCATGAAAATGCCAACCAAGAGAAAGCTATTGACAGAACATCTTCCTAGCTACATTTGAAATGAAATATATGATGTTCCCCCACAAGAACAATGTTTATTGTCCATGTTGCTGATAAACACGTTACACCTCATCTCACATCTTAATACCCAGCACAGGGAGAGAAGTCAAAGCACCACACTGACGGTATGACCATGAATACAAAGTCACGTGTGGTTAGGGCCCAGGGGATGGAGCAAAGGAAGAACCAAAGGGGCTACACGTGTGACTGCAGTCAGAACAAGAACAACACCCCTTTTGAATATAAGCTCAACAAATCATCATTTTTAAAATGTCAACTGTGCTCCCAACATTTTAAATTCTTAAATGTCATGATGCCACAGATGTTAATCTTTGGTTGAATCTGATTTGAGCCTAATACACTTACTGCAAACAGAATCTCTTACAAACAGAGAAGAGGGAATTCCCTGGCGGTCCAGTGGTTAGGACTCCACGCTTCCACTGCTCTGGGCCCAGGTTCCATCCCTGGTCAGGGAACTAAGATCCCACAAGCTGTGTGGCACAGCCAAAAAAAAAAGAACAAAGAAGAATGGGAAAAACATTGCAACTGACCTCAAAGAACTGGACTGGGGCTTATGTTGTTTAAGTATTATAATAATTGTTATTATTGTTATTATAATATCACTCTTTCAAAAACATTTATTGAATCTGACGCTAAGCACTGGGTATCAAAAATGAAAGTCTCCCTGTCTGGTGGGGATCTTCTTTAACAGACATGCCATCAAATGATTTATTATATACAGTTTCCAACCAGTCAGTCATTTGAATACCACCTCTCTGACTTTTGCCATATCTGTGTACCGATGATACTTTTATCTATTGGATTTTTCTCTTAAATGACTTCATTTTCTCCAAGGTTACATTAAAAGAAATATTTATGTAACTACTATGAATGGAAAATGGGAATCACTTGTTATAAATAGAAGCAAACTATAAATGTAAATAAATATCTAAACTATGAACAAGCCTATCTATATCCCATATAAAATTATCTCACATACCACTAGTGGTATGTATGCTACAGTTTGGAAAATACTTCAATACAATCTAAAAAATGTAGATACATCAAAATTTTAAGGATTTACTATTCACGTACAGGAAAGACTTAACAGTCAAAGAGTAGGTGGAGGCAATTTTAGAGGTGGAGTATGCAGCAGTCAGGATAGACTAAGTTGTGCCACAGTAACAAAAAGTCCCCAGGTCTCAGTGACTTAATGCCACCATCTAAATTTATTTCTCAATCACAGAGTCCACTGTGGGGCCTGGTAACTCTCTAAGGAAGCTGCCCTCATATGGTGACTCAAGGTCAGAGTTGATGGAGGTTTTACCATCATGCAGCTGCAATTTCCTGAACTTGTGACTTCCTCAGTTGATGAGGTGAGAAAGGGAAGCCTGGAGAATTATGCATGAGCTGAGCGTCTCACTGCCTCAGCTCATAAGTGACACATTTTTCTAACCCTCATAGCCCGGTGGGCAGGATTAATCACAGCCCTGCCCAGCTGCCATGGAGGCAGGAAAGTGTACCCCTTTCTCATAGATGTGAGTGAGCACTATAAGTCTCTAGCAAATATGGGTTGGGAAGATTAACTGGTCCAGAAGAAAATAATCTCCAGGGAGAAATGTATCTGGGGATAGGAAGAGAGAAAACAGCCAAGGGAATAGAACCGAATGGAGAAGAAGTATTGCCTGATCATATGTGCAGCTCTGATTAATAAAACCTAAAATGTGCATATGGATCTAGTATTCTGTAGAAATGCTGTAATCATCTCTTCGATGATAAGAGAAATAGAAATAATTACCATATTTACATGCGTAATTCTCCTCTGCTTATACCTGTTTTTAATGTAAAATATATGTATTTTTTTCAAGATGTAATTTTTTTATTAAAGTATAGTTGCTGTGCAACATTATATAAGTTACAGGTGTACAATATAGTTATTCACAATTTTTAAAGGTTATACTCCATTTATAGTCATTACAAAATATTGGCTATATTCTCCATGTTGTATAATATCCTTGTAGCTTATTTTGTACCTAATAGTTTGTACCTCTTAATCCCCTATCCCGATATTGCCCCTCTCTCCTTCCCTCTCCCGACTGGTAACCACAAGTTTGTTCTCTATATCTGTAAGTCTACTTCTTTTTTGTTATATTCACTAGTGTGTTATATTTTTTAAATTCCACATATGGGTGATATCATAGAGTATTTGTCTTTCTCTGACTTATTCACTTAGCATAATGCCCTCCAAGTCCATCCATATTGCTGCATATATCCTCTGCTTATACCTTAACTCAGGTCAACATAGATCTATTGGACTCCTACAATGTGCAAAAAACATGTTGAACTCTAAGCACATTCATTCTAAAATATAAAAAAAGATAACAAGGGAAGAATGAGAAGACTCCACAAATCTTCACCAGAAACATTTGAGATTCTCAGCTCCATTTATAAAGAAACCAGAGTAACAGTTTTTCTGGGATTTACCACACTCTGGATTTAACACTTCACCTGCACTTTAGGAATTCCCCGCTGCTTATACACGGGAGGGAGGGAGGGAGGGAGGGAATGAGGAAGAGTATGAACATCTTCCAGAAAGTGCAGCAACTGGAGCACAGTCTAAAGCATGTTCTTTCTCCTTGACTCTCAGGCTCTGGCTTTAAGGATTGAGTATCTTTGATGAACAGGAAGAATGAGAGCTTCTACCTCACTTACTGCACCTAAACAACCTAAACACAGACATTAGCATGTTATTTCTGAACATTAATTTAGAGGGTACAAAGGCCCTATAATTTCATTATTTCATTTCATCTCTGTAACTATCCTGTGAAATAAGAACTATTGTTCCCATTTAATGGAGGAGGAAACCCAGAGAAGTTCGGGGGTAGGACTCTGGCCATGTCTCTAGTTAGGGGCGAAGCCAGGCCTGTAACACAGTCCTGACTCCAAGTGTTCCTTTCACTGCCCAGTAGGTTCATCTTTCTGCCAAAAAAGAATTTCTTGGCTATTATGAATGTTTAAAAAATTAAGGTAAAGGAAAATATGTAATAACAAAAAAGAAGTGTTTATGATATCACAGTGAATGAAAAGAGTGAAACTGTATAGGTGATTACAATTCCATGAAAAGATGCACAGCAAAGCAACTATGCCATTCTCTCCATGGCACTGAGAGTGCAGTGGGATTTGCTGAACCCTTTCTAAAGGGCAGGTTTGACACTTGGCGCTTCTTTGTTCATATTTTCAAGGCCCTCTTCCTTCTCTCCATTCCTCTCCGCTAGAGCATCCTTAAGGGATCCACTGATGGGTCAAAAACCCAACACACAAACCACAAAGAGGAAGTTCATTCCTCAGCTCAGCAATTTGTCTGTCTTAGCAGGTCCAGGTGGACCCACTCAGCGAAGCCTCTGCCTGAAGCAAACTGGAATATGAAACCATAGGACGTAAGCCTATATGGAGAGAATGATGCGGAGGAAACGTCTTTGTTTTCATCTCCAAATGGGAGACCACAGGAGGAAAGGAGGTATGGCAGCCATGCGGCCTATTTAGATTTTTGGGGGTTTTCAAAAGCCAAACTCACCTAAACCGCATCTGCTGCTTTCAAAATGACTCCAGAATACTTTCTGCACAAAAGCCACTTTGCTGTTTAGAGGCAGTGAATTTAAAGAAGTGAAAGTGTTATACTGACAAGAGAAAGGCAACTGACCTGGCAGAGAGAGAATCAAGCCCACACTGTATAGATTATGAGGAACACAGAACCAAGCGTTTGTTTGTCAATGGCTTTAGACAAATAACCTACAGATATATCTCACAAGGAAATTCTGAACCAGACGGAATGGACCAACCACATTTGGATCCTGATTCAAACCATCATTTATGAGACAACTGGGGAAATTTGAACACTGACAGAATAGTTAATGATATTAATGTTAAAATATTTTTAGTGCGATAATGGTTTTGTGGCTTTGTCGTTTTTGAGTCCTTATTCTTTAGTGTTACATACTGCAATATTTACAGGAAAGTGATATGATGTCTGGAATTTACTTTAATATAGTCTGAGGTGGGGCTGGGGGAGGAGTTAGGCACACAGAAGTAAGTTGGATTAAGAGTTAGTAACTACTGAAGCGCAGGTGATGGGTACATGAGGGATCATTAGACTATTCTATCTGCTTTTGGTTATATTTAAATTTTTCTAAAAGATAATCTTAAAAATAAAAGTCTGCAGTGTTTTTAGTGTAGCTCTGGCTTTTGTTTCACCAGCATCTCTTCCTCTTTTCTAGAAACAGCCCCTCCCTCTTTACTCTGGGAAACTGTCCCTCCCCTGGTTCCCTTTGGTTTCCTCGGGGACCGACAGTCACGAGTCACAGGGGTGACACCAAAGGCCCCATCCAGCTAGGCCCTGTCAGAGCCCTGAGGGATTTTACATGTGGACCCCATGAGAGAGAAGTTCTATTTTTTCTCTGCAGTTTCTCACTAAGATCATTTAAACCTGGAGTTACTGGCAACCATACTTGATCCTGCAGTGGGAGAGAATGAACCCATCTGAGACACCCAGAGCCAAGAGAGTGGGGCTGAGGCCGGTTGGAGAGAAGAGTGGAAAGAGAGGGCGAGAATAAGAGACATGAGGACAGCTTTTCGATCCAAGCATCCAGTGTCCAATTCTTCCCTGTCCTAAGTTGTGGGAGCCACTAAGTTCCCCTGTAAGGGCTTTAAATGCCAGAGGTTTACTCTAGCCTGGGTCTCTTACTGGAACTCCAGACTCAAAAACTTTGCGGATGTGACTGATTTAAGGATCTGGAGAAGGGAAGATTATCCTGGATAATCCAGGGGGTCCAGTATAATCCTAAGTGTCCTTATAAGGAAGGAAGAAGGAAGGCAAGAGGGTCAGAGAAAGGAATAGGACGATGAAGCAGAGGTTGGAGTGATGCACTTTGCAGATGGAGGAAGGGGCGACAACTCGAGGAATGCAGGCAGCCTCTGGTAGCTGGAAAAGGCAAGGAAACAGATTCTCCCCTAGATTCTCCACAAGGAACACAGTCCTACCAATACCTTAATTTTAGGACTACTGACCTTCAAAACTATGCAATAAGAAATCTGTGTTGTTTTAGCCTACTAAATTTGTGGTAATTCATTACAGCAAGAATAGGAAATGAGAATACCAATGATCTATTCAATATCTACCCCTGGATGTCTAACAGACATGTCAAACTCGACGTGTCCAAAGTGAACTCCTGATCTTCACCCCAAGCCTGTTACACGCACAGCCTCCATGCTTTCAACCTATAGCAACTCCACCCCTCCATTGCTTAGGACAGACACCTCGGACCCATCCTAGACTCCTCTCACATACCATACCCCTCCATCGGAAGCCATACCAACTCCCTGCTGCAAGGCTTTGTGCGAATACCACTGTCTCCATAAAGCTCGCCCTGACCACCCTACTGCAGCCACCGGTCCCCATGTCTACCTCCCTTTGGCACTCTCAAGTTTCCTTTTCCTGCTCTGCTTTTTCCTTTTTCTGTAGCACTTGCCATTTTCTAACACATTATATAATGTACTTACATATAAACTTTATTCCTTATTTTCTGCCTTTTCCTGCTACAGCATAAGCTTCATGAGGGCAAAGAACTTGGTCTTGATTTGATTCAGTGATATATTCCAAGCACCTAGAACAATGCTTGGCATATAGTAGGTGCTAATTAAACATGAGAAGAATGAAAGAATGAATACATGAAAGCTGATTTTAGTTCTATTCCAGCCACTTGCAGTCAGAAAACTCCTCATACACATCTACTGACTTGAGCTGTCATTCTTACTAGAAGACTGCTAATGGTGATCAATGTTTTACACCACCCACCTTTGGAGAAAAGGTGAGTATCTCTACTTGTGATCACTATTCATGCATCTGGACAAAAATACCAATCAATACATTTCCCGTTACACTTCCCACATTTTGCTGGGAAAATGCTTGCATTTTGCTTGCATTTTGCTGGGGTTGCAGTTGTTATTTTTAGAGTCTGTTACTGTTTGTGACTTTGCCATTTAGGTACTGTCAAAGCCTCTGCTTCTCCTCAGCAACCTTTCCGAGAACTGCCATCTGATCATTTACTAGCCACCTTCTTGGGGCGTCGCGCCCCTACATGATCCAAAACACAACCCCAGGCCTTGTCGTCAGCTCTGATGGGCTTCCTTATGTCCCACACAATTTACCTCTTGTTCTCTAACTCATGAAGGGAAATTTTAAGTACAGGCTTCCCCCTCTAATGAGTTTCCATAAATGTGCATGAGTTAAAAATACAAAATCCAAGCAAAAAATTTATCTGGCATAACAGAGGGTTCCAATCCCAGGAAAATAAAAATGTAACCACTAATGATGTTATAACTGTTTACGTAATTTTCACTCTTGAAGATTATTTGGATATATAATATTAAAACATAGATTAAAAACTAAAGTTTACCAAGGAAGTTAATTTTCTAAGACTTTTCAATACCCCAAGTTTGAGTTATCACAGCTTACTTGCAATAACATTTTGTAGAAGTAGTTTAATGTTGGGGAAAAGTAGTTGCTGCAGATATTGCAGAAGAATAAGAGAATACGATGCTGACTTTGATGGAATCTTACTGACTACCCTAAAAATAGTGTCAAGAGAAAGAACACAGGTTTTCTTCTCTGGATAAAGAGGCTGTAGTGAGTTGTATCACATTTATCTGATCTACATACTTTTGAACTATTCTGCATTTGTGTCTTTGGAACATTTTACTGTTAATTCTTTCATTTATTTATTCTCTACTCATTGCCTTTGTTTTGATTGTGGTAAAATATACATAACATAAAATTTACCATTTTAACCATTTTTATATGTACAATTCAGTGGTATTAAGTATACCCCCCGCTATTTCCAGAACTTCTCATCATCTTAAACAGAAACTCTGTACCTGTTTCCTCCTTCTCACCCCCCAGCCCCTGGCAACCTCAAGTTTACTTTCTGTCACTGAGTTTGCTTATGCTAGACATCTCACGTAAGTGGAATCACACAATATTTATTCTTCTGTGCCTGGCTTATTTCACCTAACATAATGTTTTTAGGGTTCATTCACATTGTAGTTATATATCAAAATTTTATTCCTTTCAGTGGATGAATAATATTCCATTGCATGTATACACCATATCTTGTTAATCCAGCTACTCACTGCCTTTTAGAAAAAAATTGTGGGTGATGTGTTTTTAACACTTTGAACATGTTCTTTTTAAATTCTGTTTTTTTTCTTTCAAAACTAGATACTGTGACATGAAGATGAGATAAGCAAATTTCAAAAGAGGATTATTACTCTTGAAAGCTCAGTCCCACTGAAGAAACAGTTGAATAAACAGATTATTCCAGCACAAGGCAGAGACACAGTGATGAGGCTATTAGACCATACCAGAGGGAGCAAGCTACTCTGGCCAGAGGAGCTAATTAAGTGTTTAGTGAGGCAACAGCAACTGACCAGGGTTTTGAAGGACATGTGGAAGCTCTACATCAGAGGAAGAAGAAATAGGAGACCCCTGAAGCACAGAGAATCACACATGTCAAGACATGGGATGAAAAGAGAGGGTGTGTTTGGAGAACAGGACATAATGGAGAAACCAGGCTCCACACCACAGAGACATTAAAGGAAGAGAAAACATTTTCTAGAACCTCAACCAGTGATAGTCTTGTGGGAGGTGAAGCCACGTGAATTTCCTCAGACTTCATAAGCCAGTGGTTAAGGGTGTGACGGCATGAGCAGGGATAAAGCAGCCCTCTCTGGCTCACTCCTCTCTATTCATGCAGGGCTTCTGGTCCCCAGCAAAGCTGTCCGGTGAATCTGGGAGTGTCCATCCCTGTTCTTCCACTCCCCTCAGGTGACCTGCCTTCAAGGGGACACGATGAGGTACCTCACTGTTACCCCTGTGCCAGAGGCCCACAGATGCTGCACTCCCGTACATCGTGCCGGGCACCCTGAGCACTGAGCCATCGCCATCCAGGGGACTGTGCGTGGCCCCTGCCCTCTGGGCCCACAGTGGCCCCTGTAGATCCAGTCCGTTTTAGCCTCATAGCTCCTTTCTCCAAAGGACTGAGACCTAAACTGTGGAGCCTGGTGGGTGCCCACCACAAAATTCCTTCCTGAAAGTTCTTCTCCATCAACCTCCCTCATTCAGTTATTCATTCAACTCATATTTATTGAGCAACTATCTAAGATTCTAGGCGCTGAAGATAGAGTTAAAAAGAAGACGGCAGGGCTTCCCTGGTGGCGCAGTGGTTGAGAGTCTGCCTACCAGTGCGGGGGACACGGGTTCGAGCCCTGGTCTGGGAGGATCCCACATGCCGCGGAGCGACTAGGCCCGTGAGCCACAACTACTGAGCCTGCGCGTCTGGAGCCTGTGCTCCGCAACAAGAGAGGCCGCGATAGTGAGAGGCCCGCGCACCGCGATGAAGAGTGGCCCCGCTCGCCGCAACTAGAGAAAGTCCTAGCACAGAAACTAAGACCCAACACAGTCAAAAATAAAAATAAATTAAATAATAAATAAAATTTAAAAAAAAAAAAAGAAGACGGCAGGGTCTTCCCCGGTGGTCCAGTGACTAGGACTCCACGCTTCCAATGCAGGGGGGACGGGTTCGATCCCTGGTCGGGGAACTAAGGTCCCAAATGCCTCGCGGCACGGCCAACAAAAAAAAAAAAGAAGACGACGGCCGACCCCTGTTCTCATGAAGCTCGGGCGGGGTGGGGTGGAGGGGAATACAAACAAAACTCAGCAAGGAATGTACTGAATGATGAAGGGGGTGCGGGACAACGCAGCTTGATGCTGGGTATAAGCGGCCCCAGGAGCTCGGGCAAGGGGGTGGCCACGCCCTCCGGGGAGGGCACTCTGAGAACAGAAACCCTACGTTCCTACCACCCACCCCACCAAATTCACAGCACACTGCCTCGTTTCAGGTGCATAATTCTGCCTTTTGCCCAGAGTCTCCAAAAAAAGCATGAGTGGGCTTAGAGTAACCCCACACTTTGTTTACGTGAATAACCTATAAATGTCACTTTCTCAGAATTACAGAATGAATCTCAGAATGGAGTTATGAAACTCCTTTTAAATAGTATCTAGTAATAAAAAAAAAGACATGCTACATACTAATAACTTTTCATGTTGAAATTAGATAAAAAATATTTCACATTCATTTTTACTTCCATATGCAATAAAAACAATGATATGTAAGTAACAGAAGGAAAACTTTCGGTGAGTTATTTTCCCTTAGGGCAACTCCTTCCTTCCTGTCTGCTCTGTGTCTGATGTGAGGTGGCCCAGTCCTCGTGGGTGAGGCCCCCTTGTGGAGTAGTTCTCATGAAGAAGCCGCGATTACAGCCTCTATAGCATCCTGGACAGCTAAGAACCCTCTGCCATGCTGGAGGGTCTGAGGGTCTTCACACCCGCCGAGTTCAGAAGAGTCTGCAAGTACCACGTGGATGCCCTAGTTGAACAGCAGTGGGACAGCCCCTACCCACCCCCCCATGACTGATAAGCCACGGCATCTCTAGGCGCTAAGACCATCGTCACACAGATAGGGAAACCTTGCTCAGAAGACCAGAACCTCCTGAGAGAGGCAGAATGGCTCGCCAGCAGCACACACATCATGCCAAGGTCAGAAGGAGGTCAGTCCTGCGGCAGCTCCTCCCACTCCAATCCTCGCCCGTGTCTGCTGTGCGCTGGGCCTGGGCCAGGCTGGCCGCCGGCTGAGCCTAACTGGTCCAAGACTGATGAACCCAGCCCGGCGGCCAGGTTCAGGAGTGTGGCCACATCATCACGTAAAGCTCCCCAGAATTCTGACTGGTCCTAAGCCTGGAATTCCTAGCAAATCTTGAGGTCCCCTTCCTCCCCCTCGTCACCTCTGATCACACACACACGCACACACACGCACACACACATCAGGTGCATTTTGTATTTCTCACGGCCCCTAGACTCCCTCTCCTCTGTGTGCCCACACTGCTCCCTTTGCCTGGACCTTTTCTCCCTTACCTGGCAAGCACCCACTTAATCCTTCATGACTCAGCTCAGCGTCCATCACCTCCTCTGGGGGGCCTCTCCTGACAATTCCAGCCCATGTCAGGCCTCCCTCCCACGGTAGCCCATACTGCACTATGTGGAAAGGTAAGAGAAGTAGACTAGTCAGAGGTCTGTTTATGCCACAGAAATCAGCTCCTAGATACAGGGACTAACGATGTCTTACTCATAGTTGTGCCTCTAGCACCTTCCCCACAGCAGATTCTCAATCCGGGCTGATCAAATGAATAAATGGATAAATGGTAGAATCAAAGAGAGACAGCTCAAGACAGTTGCCCTAAACTAATCAGATTTCTAGTCATTTTTAATTGGCTACTAGTCACATGGTTCACAGATGAATCAGCCTGATTTAAGATGCAGAATTGAACACTTGCTTCAGTTTCTAATCAGTTAACTGATCGATCGGATCAATCGAACTGCAGGGCTCTTTTTTTTTCACTTCTCTATTGGAGTATAATTGCTTTACAATATTGTGTTAGTTTCTGCTTTATAACAAAGTGAATCAGCTATACATATACATATATCCCCATATCCCCTCCCTCTTGCATCTCCCTCCCACCCTCCCTATCCCACCCCTCTAGGGGGTCACAAAGCACCGAGCTGATCTCCTTGTGCTATGCGGCTGCTTCCCACTAGCTATCTATTTTACATTTGGTAGTGTATATATGTCCGTGCCACTCTCTCCCTTCATCCCAGCTTACCCTTCCCCCTCCCCATGTCCTCAAGTCTGTTCTCTAGGTCTGTGTCTTTATTCCTGCCCTGTCACTAGGTTCATCAGTACCATTTTTTTTAGATTCCATACATATGCGTTAGCATATGGTATTTGTTTTTCTCTTTCTGACTTACTTCACTCTGTAAGACAGACTCTAGGTCCATCCACCTCACTACAAATAAATTTCATTCCTTTTTATGGCTGAGTAATATTCCATTGTATATATGTGCCACATCTTCTTTATTCATTCATCTGTTGATGGACATTTAAGTTGCTTCTGTGTCCTGGCTATTGTAAATAGTGCTGCAATGAACACTGTGGAGGGCTCTTTTTATAAAGATAAAAATTCTGCAACATACTTTCCCCCCCAAATCTATCTCCATAAGTAGAATTATTTAAGGAATTGATTTTAATTTTTAAAACACAGTGAATTCTATTTTAATAAATAATACTATGTAATATTTACTAAAAATGTTAAAAAATATCAAGTACGTATTTTCTTCACATAATTCCCATATGTATAAGAACTCTACATCTTCATAATGTTTGCATAACAATCCTGATAATCCCTGTTCTAAATTTTTTCTGAAGTACTGGAAAGTAACTGGTAACATTTGCTATATGGTAAAGTAAGAAGGGAGAGGAGAAGGAGTTATCTTACGTGCTCATAAATGAATTATATTCAGTTCCTTCCTCCATTGTCTCTTCCTACTTCAGACCCAAGCAGAGTGAGGGGTGTGGTGGGAGGGAGAGATGTCAGGATAGAGTTACCATTGATATACATAGTATAGCAAACTAATAAATAACCCATGAATCTTCCCCTTCTCCTTTTCTCCCTTTCTCCTGACATTTCAGCAGTAGGATTCGTGACGATTTTGAAACGGGCTGGTCTCACATTAGATCCAGGGGATGCTGACTCTGAATTCATAATGGTCCAAGAGACGTGGCTGGAGCTGACCCACTAGATCAGGTGCAAATAAAAAGCAGATGCCTGCAACGAGGATGTTTCAGCCAAGACCCAAAGCTACCCCAAAGCAGCAGAGTACGAGGACACTTTCTCCCTCAGAGCAGTCCTCTATATATTACAGTGGGGGAAAGCCTTGACCCCATTCCAGGAAACCTTCACAGACCATTAAAGAGAAGGTCATACCTCATTTGGCCCAGGACCTCTCCAGTCACCCCATATGTGGGAGAAGGCCAAAGATGGGCTGGAAGTGGCTGAAAGCCACTATAATCTGCCAAGCAGCCCTTTCTTTCATTCGCCTTTGTCACAGACCTCCCCTCCCCCCAGAGAGGGGGAGACACCTAACCCACACCCAGGCATTCCAGCTGCTGGTCCAGTTTGCAGTGAGGTCCTGGAATTTCCTTCAAAGGGCTAAAAGTCAAACATACCTGTCTACTCAAAGACCAGTTCAGAAACAAATAGCATTCACTAGATTTTTGTAAGACGATCTCTACTTCTTTGCATTATAAAAACAGCCTGAATCTACCTTGGAAATACATAATCTACTTACATATCCTCTTTACCTTCCTCTGCCCAGAATATTACTAAGAAAAACTGATAAAGATGATAAGAATAAGTAAAATAGTGAGCTTCCTGGTCTCTCCATCATGTGGCCCCAGAAGTGAACATGAACATGAAAACATTTAATTTGGTCCTTATGATAGATCTGACATTCACGACTTATGTTTTTAAAACCTAATACTATTACTACATGTGAACTTAGTAACTGAACATTTCTCATGCTGATAGAACATTGTTTATACGGTAAAGGGAAAAAGTAAGTGAACTGGAGATTTGAACATTTTGGAGAAAAAAGGGTGGGTAATTTTTTTTCTCCCTATGATATTGTTATATGCAAGTAAAGGGAGGTGTTTACATTTTGATTTTATCAATACAATGTTTCTCTTAATTCTCTTTGAACCTATGGGTTCCTGATTTGGGGCAAAAATAAAGACATGAGACATGAGGGAACAAGGAAGATGTCCCTGGGGCAGCACGGTGGGTGGAGCCAAGGGAGGCTCAGAGGAAAGAGCTCACGCTGGGGGGTCTCCTGAAGCCAGTGAGGCTGAACTGGGCACGAGGGACCCTCTCCATCCTTCAAGTGTGTTTCTAGGAAGGAAGGAGAAAAATAAAAGCAGCACTGGGGAAGGGTGCTTCTGGCAGCAATGTGCAGACTGTGCTGTTCCAGCTTGTTCCATGGACCCTTGGCCTAAATCTGACCTGTTCAAGAATATGGTTACCTTATGTTTCTACTCACAAGGCATCACCTTTATGTTTCTTTCAGAGTCCAGGCAAAAGAAACGACGCATCTATATTTCCAAGGCTGCAGCATGCTAACAGGGGAGGGGAGGCGGAGAAGCGCAAGGAAGCCTGAGACAAGACCATCTGGTAGGAGAAGTGGCCAAGGTAAAACAACTAGAGTCTGGAGGTGCTAGGGACAGAGTAAAGGGACAAAGTAGGTGACTGAATAGTTAATCCCACTAGGGGATTGTAAGTAAAGAAAAAAGTATGGGAGACCCCTGTAAATTACTGATCACTCAAGAAAGCAGGTTTGCTTAACCACAAAGCCGAGCAGGCTTGCTTAGCAACAAAAGTATGCAAGAGAAGCATGAGACATGCCCCCAAACAATAAAACACTGGTGGACTGAGACCCACATCCTGCCCAGTGAGCTCAGTAAGTTAATGATTACTAGGACACGCTCCTCTGAGCACACTAAAAACAAAAATATAAGGAAAAGGTGACATTATACTAAAACCTGAGATGATTCACCATTTTTAGCATATGTCACTGCCCTTCTGCTAATTTAAATAGCACCATGACAGTCCCAGCCTGACCATGTAGAGATAAGAAAACTACCCCCCTGACACAGAGGAGGAACTAAGGATGGAAGCATGACATCTACACAAGAATGAGAAAGAAGGCGGTCTTCTCCCCCTCTCCATTTTTCCTTTGACTATAAAACTGTAGCCCACTAAGTTCTCGGGACATAGCACTCTCTCACCTGCCTACTTGTAAGCCTCACAAGCGTCCTATTTTAATAAATCACTTCTTATCTATCAGTTTGCCTCTCCCTGAATTCTTTCTGCACTGACACATAAAGAACCAGAGCTCCTTGGAGACCCCTGACACACATTTCTGTGGTTTCAAAGGAGCTGGATCAGGCCCTGATGGCCAGGTCAGTTATCAAACATCCAGACCCTGTGCAGTAAGAGGGAGCTATCTCACCATCAGGCCACATCTCCCGCTGCCCACCTGCCTCTGGCACTCCCATACCCTTCTCTTTCCTCCTCCTCCAATCCCCAACCAAGTGTCCGCTCCCACAGATGTGGGAGTGTAAATTATCTGATTATCTGGTGTGGTGGCAGCAGCCTAAACTTGGAATCAGAAGATCGGGGTTGGAATCCCACTTGGCATTCACTGGCTGTATGACCCAGGCTACCTCTCACTTCCCTCATCTATGAGGCGGGATAAATAAGAGTCAAACAGGGGACTTCCCTGGTGGTCCGGGGTAAGACTCCGGGCTGCCAACGCAGGGGGCCTGGGTTTGATCCCTGGTTGGGGAACTAGATCCCACATGCATGCCGCAACTAAGATGTCCGCATGCCACAACTAGGAAGTCTGCATCCCGCAACTAAGATCCCGCATGTCGCAACTAAGACCCAGTGCAGCCAAAATAAATAAATAAATATTTTTTAAAAAGAAAAAAGAGTCAAACAGGAGTCCAAAATTATGAGGATTAAATATGTTAACAGTGAACTCTATAATACTACAGTTATGATGAAGATTAAAGTAATTTAGACAATGACCAATGTGAACGACCATCAAACGGCCTTCG
The DNA here is from genome assembly GCF_009873245.2 of Balaenoptera musculus. Classification (NCBI taxonomy): domain Eukaryota; kingdom Metazoa; phylum Chordata; class Mammalia; order Artiodactyla; family Balaenopteridae; genus Balaenoptera; species Balaenoptera musculus. The sequence continues at coordinate 21,805,381 of NC_045796.1, forward strand.
TCCTTCAGGTCATATTTATCTTTAAAATGGAAAGTCTGGGGCTTCCCTGGTGGCGCGGTGGTTGAGAATCTGCCTGCCAATGCAGGGGACACGGGTTCGAGTCCTGGTCTGGTAAGATCCCACATGCCGCGGAGCAACTAGGCCCGTGAGCCTCAACTACTGAGCCTGCGCGTCTGGAGCCTGTGCTCCGCAACAAGAGAGGCCGCGATAGTGAGAGGTTCGCGCACCGTGATGAAGAGTGGCCCCCGCTCGCCGCAACTAGAGAAAGCCCTCGCACAGAAACGAAGACCCAACACAGCCATAAATAAATAAAGAAAAAATAAAAATTAAAAAAAAAAAAGGAAAGTCTGTCAAATCAAATGAATCTCTCATTGGTGAACTCTGCTTGACCAATTCTTCTGGCCCCCTTTAAGTGAGTCTGGGGCAAGTCGGCCCTTTCATTCTGGCCTCATTTTTATTTCAAAGACAAATATGGTTTCTAGGATGGAGGAAGACAAGCAAGCATCATTTCCATCAGTTATTGGCCCACTTTTTATACCGGCACCTAGGTGCACTGGAGATGCTCAGACCAAAAGTCCATACTTAATGTCTTGAAATAAATAACTTTAAGGACTAAAGTCTGGAATGACCTGGGATTGGATGATGAAGTACCTGGCGCCATAAAATTCTGTGTTGAACAATCACAAATCAAAGCTGGGGAATTTGGTAATTATCTACCGAGAACAGAAACCTGCCTGAGCTCCCTGAAATCTGTTCCTTCATTCATTAATTTCTTAAACACTTTGTTTTCACTGTCCCTTCTACTAGTAACTTCCATGTAACATTACAAATAGATTAATTAGTAAAACATTTGGTTCCCTCCCTCCCTTCCTTCCTCCCTCCCTCTGTCCCTTCTTTCCTTCCCTTCTTTTTTTCGTTTTTTCCTTTTTTTAATAATTGTGAAATATCAGCTTAAAACATCAGTTTAAAAAATAACATTTTTTTTAAAAACCACTAAATGTCAAGTGCCCTAAATTCTTCTGTGCCTGTGATGTACTATATGACAAGAAACCATCCTGAGGTGATAATTAGATTTTATCTGTGAGTAGTGGTGGCAAGATGGGAGTAGGTGGGAGTGTCAACATTTGACCAAAACAAGGCAATTCACATGATTAGTTAGGGGAAAAAAAATTACTCAAACAGGTGGCTGGGGTTACTTTCTGATCAAGGAAATTCTGACACTCAGATGAAGTGGTCATATATTTTATTTGTCCCTCTATGGCCAGAAATTTAGGAATGCAAACTGGAGCAAGAGGACAAGCAGAAAGTAAACTGATACATGAAATGTAAAGTATTTCTGTTGGTGATCATCGTGGTAGAGAGCAGAACAGACCAGAAAGACCTCACCCCCCAATTCTTTTTTCCCACAAGTTTTCACAGATGGTTATATTAGTTGTTTCCAAACTTATACAAGGATTGGGGGCTAGAGGCAATGAAATTCAGCAGCAGTGCTGTTGTTAAAGAGATAAGGCTTTGGCCCCAAGTAACACCTTTGAATCTGCCAGGTAACAACAATAGAAACTTGCTTCAGGCAGGGTGGTGTCCCACATTTTAACTTGCCCCCAGAAAATATCCTGAATTTCACAGATGTTCACAGTAACCTGACCTGATTGTAAATATCTTCTCTCTGTAATTCCCCGCTGGTTAAATGAAGTTATGCAAAGGCCAGACAAAAGCAAAGCCGGAAGCCTCCCACACTAGAAATCGAAGATAAGAATCACAGAAGCCGAATGGCTTTTATTGAAGGGCATTTCAAAGCCAATGTAGACATATATGGCTATTTGTAAATCCTCCATATGTGTGTATAAACATGTACCTTCACACATCAAAACTGGATTTGTTCCTGAGCCACAGAATGTACTGAGAACAAAGTGAAAGCAACTGAATTGTAGAAAATACATACTTCCAACGTATACAACAAAGGAGTACTACTTTTAATACACCAAGAGCTAAGAAAGTAATACACTAGAAAAATGGGCAGAGGAAATGTATAGCAAGACCACAGAGGGAAAAAAATACAAATGGCTGATAATATAAACTACTTGCTAAGTACAGCAGTGATCACAGAAATGTAAAACTAAAGACAATCTATCCATCTTAAACTAGCAAAGGCTAAAAAATGCTCATAGTTTTCTGTCCTGGGGAGGGTATGGGGAAACAGGTACTCTCACAATCTCCTGGGAGTGTACATTTGTACAGACTTCAGAGGAAAATATGGTAGTGCCTATTAGATTTTTTTTTATTGGAGTATAATTGCTTTATAATGTGTTAGTTTCTGCTGTACAATGAAGTGAATCAGCTATACGTATACATATACCCCCTCCCTCTTGGACCTCTCTCCCACATCCCTCTCCCCCATCCCACCCATCTAGGTCATCACAGAGCACCGAGCTGAGCTCCCTGTGCTATACAGCAGGTTCCCGCAAGCTATCTATTTTACACATGGTAGTGTATGTATGTCAAACCTAATCTCCCAATTCATTCCACCCTCCCCTTCCCCGCCCCGATTACCTTTGATTTGGGCGTCTTCTCATGGAAATACACCCACATATTCAGAAAGATACACACGTCCAAGGTTCACTGAACATTGTTTGTAAAATCAAAAATGCAGGGAAAAATGCAATGTTTATCAACAGGGAAGTGCTTATACAAAATATGATACAGCTAGACTGAAATTTTCTGCAAACTTTAAAATGAGTGAGATAAAATCGTGTATATTGACATGAAAGCATGTCCAAGAAACTTTTGACTAAAAAGTGCAGTTTGCATAGATTATGCATCGCATAATTCCAAATTTGTGAAGAAAAAAATGATGCCTATATATTCATGTGTATTTCCATAGAAGTAGTCTAAAAGGACACCAGCTGAAGACAGGTGAGGTTGGGGGGATGTGAGAGGAATTACACTTCTTCTTTCACATGTATCTGTATCAAGAATGTATTGTGTATTTTAATGATGGAAGAAATATAGGTTGATTTTGCTGAGGCTGGAAAAGTGGAAAACGTTGTTTCGGTTGTTCTTCAATCTCAGCGTGAATTGTTGGGGTCAGATGAAGAGGTCTGAAGGTAACTGATTAGTTCGGCTACTTTCACAGAACATTTAAAGTGCCCCACTAATTTGCTAATTACTGCCCATTAACTAAGGGGAGTGGGAAAGAAGAGGCAGACATCACAGCCCTGTCAGACCTGTGGCCTCACTCTTCAGTGGATATTGGTATGAAGCAGTTGTCTCCCCAAGTTCACTTTCCACATTTGCTTCATCAGAGAACATGGCACCCCTCTGCCCAAGCCCTCCACTGACTTCCCATCTCACTCAGAAAAATCGACATCCGTATACGGTCCAGAGGCCCATGGCCTCCTACTGATCCTGTCAACTCACTTTACCCTTCGGGCCTCTTTTCTGTTTCTCAGACACAGAAAAAATCCCTGCCTCTGAGCTTTCGCCCTTGTCTTCCCTCTGCCCAGAAGGCTTTTCCCTCAGGTATCCCCAAGTCTCTCACCATCACTTCTCTCAGAGCTTTCCTGAGAAAGGAAAGTGCCTTTCTTTTGGTGCCTTTTAGTGAGACCCGCATTGACTACCATATCTAAGGTTGCAATCTCCATACCTCCACCCCAAGATTCCCTGATCTCTCCCACACTTTATTATCACCATCTATTATTTTTAAATTTATTTTGTTTACTGTCTCTCTCCAATGACAAAGATTCTCTCCATGGCCAAACTTTAGCCAGGCTCCTCTGAGCCCTCTTCTTGACTAGGCCTCAATCTTAGCCTGTAAATATTTGAACTAACGCTAACGTTGTTTCTAATGGCTCAAGGCTGCTTCCCTAGGATGACCCCAGCCCCCCTTAAAGTGTCTGCCTGAGAAAACTCAAGGCTGCCAAAGAATTTACTATTTGTTCCAACGAATCTGAAGATAGGGCCCCCTGGCTCCCAGCCTCTGTGGGAGGGTAGGAGCCTAACTTCCATAAGTGATAAGGAATGAGCACCAGCAAACAAGCCCAAACTGGTTTCACATGGACCAACGCCCCTTTTTCACACTTTTTGTAATTTTTCAACTCCCTGACCCTACTGAGTCCCTGCCCACTCCCCTCACTACTCCCTCCTTCTTCCATTTTTAAAATATTTTTTATATATAATACACACACACACGCAGACACACACACACACACACATATATATATATATTTTTTTTTTGGCTGCGCTGCACGGCTTGTGGGATCTTGGTTCCCCAACCAGGGATCGAACCTGTTTCCCCTGCAGTGGAAGCACGCAGTCCTAATCACTGGACCGCCAGGGAAGTCCACCTCCTTCTCCCTTTAAAACACCCAGTCACCTCTGTACAAACTGAAGTCAAGTTCAGTCCATCCTGGACTCTTTTCCCTATTCCTTAGAATGTTACTGCTCAAAATCTGCCCTTCCCACTTTCACTAGCATCAGGCTTTGTTTATGTTTAACATTCCCCACTGTAATATAGGCTCCAAGGCCTGGGTTTTGTTTTCTTACTGGCACATAGTAGAGACTCAGTAAATACCTGCTGAACATCATTGATGGATGGACGAATGTGCGTGGGTTTTAGTCCTACAGGAACATTTCCAGGCTGGGATAAGCATGTTTAAGCTTTTGGATGAAATATATTGCTCACTTCACTCCTTAAATACCTGGCAAGTGACAGGTACCTGACTATCACAGATCATTCCAGTCTTCCTACACTTCCTACACTTATCTTCGATTTGTTTTTAATCCCGATAGAGCACCATCTGCTACATGCTTAATATCCTCCATAAACGTATACGACCGAGCACAGAATACCATGCTAACGAACAATTATTGAAAAGTACTGTGCGAAAAGTATTTGCTTCACAGAAAGACTTTTATTGTTGACGGTTATTTCCTCCACTTCCCACCCTTTATTTCCATCCATGGCCCTGGTGTTGAAACTACCCTTCAACCCAATTCCCCCCGTGCCTCTCTGGGTCTCCATTCCCCAAACTTCAATGAAAGTGCTTTGGCTATGAATTCCAGTAACATTTTTCCGATGCAATCCAATGATGTCTTTTCAGTGTTTATTCTTTAGGTTCTCTTAGGTGATCTGAGTGCTGCTAACCGACCTCACTATACTCTTTCTCCCTTATTCTTCTCATTTTTTTTCAGCTGTGGCTTCTCACCACTTTTAGGTGACTGCAAGCTGTCCCAAGTATAATCTGTCACTTCCAACACATGCTTTATAAGCAACTGCTATAAGTGAGGTAGTACGGAGATTACAAAAGTCTAATACTCAAATGCTGCACTCAAAGAGATCGGAGACAGTCTACACTCATATGAGAAGTTAAAGTTTACTGCACAGTGGTTGCTTTAACAATTATTTGTTGAATGAAGTGGTTAGGTAGGAAGATTCTGGCACTATCCAAGGCAATAATAAACTGCTACATGATTGACACAATAAGTCAAAGTTCTCCATTTAGAGCTGTGGCTTCTCCCCATTGTTATACTTCTCACTTCTAAAGGGTATTTTCTGTGGGGATTGTAACAGCAACCACAGTTGACTAAACTAACATATCTGCTTATTACATCCTCAGATCTGCGTATTTTCCAGCATCCTTGTGATTCGCAGGGGGACCACCAACATTCCGATCCTCAGGTACATCTTAACATCTGCAGTCTCCTTGGAAGGAGGTCCATGCCCAGCCCATCAGGGCAGAAGTTCCTGAGGCCTCCCTTCCTTCTCACATCCATGAGAAGCCCTGGTCTGGGTGTCAATAACCTCAACTCCAGTCCCCTTCAGCCCCTCCCTCTTCTCTACAAAATGCATCACAGACACTGAGAAATGAGGAATGAGAAATGTAAAGCTTTACACGGACGTAAAGCTTTTCAAACGTGCATATTCATAATTTACTCTTGTCTTTACATGTTTGGAGTAATGCCATCTCAAAAACTGGATTTGAGTCATGAGTTTCCAGTGATTAAAGTGTTTTAATCTTAGGTTAAAAAAAAAATTTTGGGTCAAAGTTTAAAATTCTGGGTCAAAGGGTGCGAACTTCCAATTATAAGATAAATAAGTCCTGGGGTGTAATGGACAGCATGGTGACCATAGCTAACAGTACTGTACTGTGTATTTGAAAGTTGCTAAGAGAGTAGATCTTACCAGTTCTCATCATGACAATAAATTTTTTTGTAACTGAAGGCAGGGATGGATGTCAACTAAACTTATTGTGCTAATCATTTCGCAACACATACATACATCAGTCATTATGTTGTACACCTAAAATTAATACAATGTTATATGAAAACTACATCTCAAAAAAGATTCTGTCTCCATCCCTTCATCCTACCATCTGAATACCCGCTAGACACTAGACGCATAAAGCCTTTACAGATAAAATCCCAGGAGCCAATTTACATGGGCACTCTAGAAGCAAAATATCCTTCATGGGTGGAAGTTCTAAAGGCTCCTCTCACTAAATCTTTCAGAGCTTCCACCTCTTATAAATAATACATAGTCAGGCTTACCAAACAGGAAAGCAAGAGTAGACTTTCAAGCAGTGTAGAAATTTCCATGGATGAAATTGTAAGCTACATTAGCGCTAGAAGGAATCCATCCTTAAAATAGTTGACAAGCCCAGTGAAAGCTATCCACAGAGGCTTGCTCCTCAAAGTGTGGTTCATGGGCCAGCAGCATCAGCAAAGCTTAGAAGCCTATAAGAAAATGCAGAAGCTCAATCTCCACCCCTACCGAATTTCAATGAGATCCTCAGGTGATGCATAAGCACAGTAACATTTGAGAAATTGGATACTGTAACCCTGTCACCTAAATCAGATGTGGACTCAGGCGAGAGCTCTGGTCAACAGGCCATTACAGCAGGTTGATGTGAGTCGTCCACTGATGCACTGAAACATCACCCCTTCTAGAAGAAAATGGTGGACTTAGTGCTTCCTGGGGGGGTCTGACTAGGACTCTAATTTTTCATCGTTTGTGGCACGCCTTTGCTGCTTGTTGACTATGAGCAGAGCGGCAAGGTGATGATGGCTGAAAACCACAGCCTGGGATTAAGGGCTTCCTTGCTGGGGCACAGGGACCAGCTGAATCATATCGAGACACCTCCACCCCCAGCCTCAGTAAGAGTTTAACACAGGTGATGGCCTGCGAACGTGAACATCAAGGGACGCCTTGGAGGGAGAGGGCTCAAAGAGCAGCAGTTAAAGTATGTGTGTGCAGAAACAGAAGGGAGGAGTGGCAGCCAGGAAGCCCAAAGCGGGACGGTGGGACGGGGGGACATTTACACACAGATTTTGATGCACAAGGTAAGTTTTTCGGCACCAGAAAGTTCAAAACACCTTCTTTTTTCTTTCTGCAGCTTTCTGGCAACTGCTGGTCCCTCCAGTGTATTCCTGGGCCGGGGCAGACACTCCCATCTTGCCACTGCCTGAGGCCACAGACATTTTTCATATCCCAGCCCACTGGGAATTTGTCAGCTGCCTAAAGAAACATCATCCCAGTGAAAAACTACCAATCTTGATCTGGATAATTGCATGTGACCTAATGCCAACCCTAAACCTATGCTAAGAAATGTTTTATCAGGGGCTTCCCTAGTGGCGCAGTGGTTGAGAATCTGCCTGCCAATGCAGGGGACACAGGTTCGAGCCCTGGTCTGGGAAGATCCCACATGCCGCGGAGCGACTGGGCCCGTGAGCCACAACTACTGAGCCTGCGCGTCTGGAGCCTGTGCTCCGCAACGAGAGAGGCCGCGATAGTGAGAGGCCCGCGCACCGCGATGAAGAGTGGCCCCCGCTTGCCGCAACTAGAGAAAGCCCTCGCACAGAAACGAAGACCCAACACAGCCAAAAATAATAAATAAATAATTTTAAAAATTAAAAAAAAAAAAAACGTTTTATCATATCAGGCCAGAGGAATGCCATCCCACACCCCAAACAGGCCCCAGAAGCCAGGGTCACCCTCTGGGAGAACATAATCCACAGAGAGCCAGGGTTTGAATCAGCCTCACTGCCTCAGAGTTCCATTTGGAAAGAGGCACAAATAATCTGCTGTGTGAGACCCATCGTTAAAGCTCCTAAAGGAATGCGGGGTGGAGGATGTCTGGTAAATGACCAATGAGGGCTGAACGGAAATACAAGGGGCCCAGGTGGCACCACGATTATGTGCACCCTACAGCTGGTGTGGTGGTTGTGGAGGGAGACACGGGGTATCCCATCAATCGGCCAAGAGAGAAGATTGTCTGTCTTCACACCCAAACCATCTCCCCTGTGTTCTTCACACTCCTCAATCCATAAGATCCGCCCTGTGACCCACCCCTCCAACAGGTGTCCCCACCCTGCATCCCGGCCAATGACTTCCATCATCCTGCTACTCTTACCTTGTTCCCTAGGAAGAGCCCGCCTTCCTGCTTCCTTCCCCATAACTCCAAAACACCCTGCTGTGCTATAGAACATATGCTTCATCAGAGACAACTGTTTCCTTATGCAATCCAATTTTATTACCCCACTCTTTTTTTAGTTAATTTATTTTTTAATTGAAGTAGAGTTGATTTACAATACTGCGTTAGTTTCAGGTGTGCAGCATAGTGATTCGTTTTGGGTTTTGTTTTTGTTTGCAGATTATATTCCATTGTAGGTTATTACAAGATATTGAGTATCATTTCCTGTACTATACAGTAAATCCTCATTGCTTATCTAGTTTATGTATAGTAATCTGTATCTGTTAATCCCATATTCCTAATTTGTCCCTCTCTCCACCCCACTTTTTTTCTTCTTTCTGACCTTAACAGGCATTTGGCTTTTTTCAGTGGCTCTTTCGCTTCCCAGAAGCCCAGGAATTCCTCACTTTGCCAGTCCTCTGGTACACTGAGGTAGTGGATACCGTTGGTGTGTTTTCCCATCCTAACCATCTCTAATCTAAGAACTATCCTGTCCGCACCTATAAGAGTGCGTGCCAGCAGCCTTGCTTGTCCTATACAATGGATATAGCTGGTTATGGGAATGGCTACCTGACCCAGGCTGGGCATTTGGAATTGGATCCAAGGACACCAAGGAGTCTCTGTTTGCTCTAACTGAAGACGTGTGAATGCGGAAACTCTGAGGAAACGCGTGCTTGTAATAGCAGAGAAATCTGGTATGGCTGGATGCATGGATGGATGGATGCAAGGATGGATGGGAAGATGATTGATAGATAGATAGATAGATAGATAGATAGATAGATAGATAGATAGATACAGCCCTAGCGGAAAAAAGTGATGGAGAGATGGTGAAAGAGTGCCCTCCTTGGCCACAGGCAATTTATCAGCTCCTGGTTCTGGGTCCTCATGATACACAACTCTACTTACTGGTTTTGAACTGCTCTTATATCCTTATACAAACAAAAACAAAAACTTCTTTCGAACAAGGGAGTCTCTATTCCTGGCTATGGAAAATTGTTCATTTTGAGCAAATCCTTGCTATCACTTAATAATCTTCTCATTCATGCCTTACTGAAGCCCTCCCACAAATGTCACATTGTCTTCTTTACTTTCTTAACCTCAGAGTCACTACGTTAATAGCCCAAACTGACCTGCTTGGTTACCACACACTAAATCGAATTGTTATATATTCTGGGGGTATGAAGTATTACTATAAAGTAACATGAATGACTTAGATGTCCAAATGATTGTTATTCCCACCAAAATAATCATGCTGGGAGACAGTATACGTATTCCCACAATGTGGCCACTATCCTGGCCATTTCTGGAATGTCTCTTCAAATCTTCCCCACTGACAGTAAATCCATGTCTCTGAAAGTTAGACATGATTTTTAGAAAGAGCTACAGTCGTGCTGTAATCAGGGAAAGTGGATAAAATGAGGGATTGAATATTTTAATCATAAAGCTTTTGTTAAACACTGTTTCACCCAGCAGAATCCTAATTGAAATAAGCATATCTTCCATAATTGGCATAAGTATATGACAATTCTAAAAGATAACATTCATTTGAAGACATAAGTTCTATTACATTTATTAAATACAAATCATGTTCTTTGTCATCATCAAATCTTTCTGTCCTCTTCATCTAGAGAAGCAGCAATCAAAGATTTATAAAGCCCAGCAGGTTGGAGAAGAAGGATTTGATAAATGTTTGTTATTGATGTTTAGGTTACTCAATTATTATCTAATAGAAATGAGACCCATAAAGAAGACGCCATTCAGGTAGGTTAAAATATACATGAAGGCAAAAGATTACAGACCAACCTGATGACCTGAATCGTGGCCATAAATTATACGTCACGCGCTTAAAATATGTGAGCTGCTGATCTAGAATTGAAGCATCACACCGATGATATTCCCACCCTAGTCACAGCCCTGAGCTCTGGGGATAGATAATGCACTTTTCTTTAAGTCACAAGTTTCTTCCTGTTATGAGGGGTAAGCAATAGCTACTTTTTCTCAAGCCTTCACAGAGGCATCGAGAAACTGCTAAGTAAGGTATATAAATGTCAAGTTTTAGCCAATAGGTCACGCAGTGAGCTAGATCTCAGAAACCTTTCTAAGGCAAGCCTTGCAACCCACTTCTCCGTGCAAATTTCAGCTAGTGTGATCAAAGATAATGAGTCAGCCAGTAGGGTGTTTTAAAAACACTAAAGCTGCTTCAGGGTTTTCTTCCTGAGCTTCACTTTTGTAACTGAAACTACACTTGTACTCTGAGACAAGACATGGTTCCTGGACATGAATTACACACATGACTCCAAGATTGAGTAGTTTTAGGTTAAAAGAACGCACCTCAGTAACGATCACTGAAGCATGCTTGCCTGAAAATACAGGATCCCAGAATCCCGTTACAGTTAATCCAAATTTGTTGTTTATACTAGAAATCTGAAGTGTTGGATAGACCTTAAAATAGACAGACAACTGGCTGGGGCCTGAAAATGACCTTTTGATGGAAACATGTTTATTCTGATGATCTCAGAATAGTATCTGTAGAGTAAAACATAACTGGATTTCCGCCCTGGTGGTGGGGTACATACAAGTCGTTTTCCCTGAGTGGCGATGGCTGTGCACTAAGGTTCTATTAGGTAAGGAAAAGAGCGTGAGCTTTGAAGTCATAAAGATTTGAGTATCCGTTCTACTACTTCTCTGCTACCTGTGGGACTGGCTGGGTTATTCCATTTTTCTGAAGCCAGTTTCCTTAGCTAAAAAGTGGAGCTGATACTTAGCTATGTCACAGGGTTGCTATAAAGGTGAAATGTGATAGCGTGTATAAATATGCAGGACTGGATTCGCGTGAAAGTTCACTTCCTTCTAAGCCCTCTTGCCTACGCTCTTGCATCCAACACCCAGCACTGCCCTGCAAGGAGGCTGCAGAATCCCCGACACCAGCCCGAGGCTGGACTGACGTTCACGACTTCCCTTTCACAAACTGCTTTTACGAAGATATTGTGAAGCAAGGTTCGCACAATACTCCCAAGGAAGCGCTCAGGATTTCATCAACAGCTCTTCAAAAACACTCCAGTTAATTTTGGGGTGTGTGGGTGTGTGTGTGTGTGTGTGTGGTGTGTGTGTGTGTGTTTTAAACATTTGGAAATCATAGGTTCTATCCAACTTTCCATTTATATTTTTTATCACTTTGCCTAGTTTTTTGATTTATGACTTCATGTCAAAAGAACTGACTTTTAGGGAATTCATGCATCAAGTCCATAAATATTTAGTAAGCACCTACTATATACCAGGCCCCGTATCTGGCACTGAGAATGCAAAAATCAAATAAACATAGTTTCTGTTTTCAGTGCTGTTACAGCACGAGGAAGGATGCACAGTTTACTACACCATAGTAAGTCCTGTAATAGACGGGTGCCCAAGGCGCCACCATTTACATGGCACTTTAAAGTCCAAAAGCACTTTCACAGTTTCAGCCTGACATGAACCCTATGAGCTAGGCGTTACCGTTACTAATCATTTCCAGGTCAGATATAAGGAAGCCAAGCGGAAGGAGGGGAAGTAAGCCGACCAGGATCACACTGATAATAACCGTGATTCTGTGTCTCAAATCTCAGCTGGCTGTGTTCTCCTCACCATTGTCCCTCAGTGTCCATGTCAGAATACACTCCGAACACGCCCCCTATCAAGCTTGCAAATGCCTTACAAATGTCACCTAAATTGTGTCTCCCGGGAAGCATTCAGACACAGGAAGCTCTCATTCTCTGGCCTTGGCCCAGCACCCTAACCTCCCTTCTCTCCCCCAGGACCCTACTGCTGAGTGTTTTCTGATGATGCCGGGTTGTTTCAGGCCTTGGTGTTTTTCCTGTACTCTTTCCTCTCCCCAAACACTCCTCCTCCATCTTCCTGTTCCTCCTCTTGCCTGGAGATAGTATAGGTTTCACCTCCTCCAGGAAGCCCTTCCTGATTACCCTCCCCCAAGCCATTTCCTACAGCTGAGCCTTCTAAGTTCTCCCCCAGGCCCAGGACTGGGCACAAGTCATAGCTCAGACTTGGTGGCACTGCAGTCACTGGTTTATTTGCCTGTCTTCCCCCCACTGTTCCTTTAGGGATGTCTTTACAGCCTCTGTGTTTAGCCCACTAGCTGTTTGTTGACTGAATGAATGAAGAAAAAATCAAGGTATGCTCCCTCACCTAGTGTACTACCTGCAGTGGCTGGAGCTCAAAACAAGTCCACAGCTTTGCCAGCAGTCTCAGAGCTACTATTGAACTACTGATGCCACCTAGAGCTTCCCCAGTTTAGGTATAATTCGCTCTTCAGGCATCCTCTGAAAACAAGAACAAGAGTCATTACCACCATCACCAGTCATTTTTTGAGCATAAACATGGCAAATAACAATGGCTTAGACCACTACACAGGCTGCTGTCTCCGGCCAGCCATATCCTTTCTGCTTTCATTCTTACTCCCCAAATTGCAGACCATATCTGCTCATCTCTGTACACCCAGAGCCTAGAACAGTGACTGGCACATAGCAGGCCTCACCTCGATAAATACTAGTTGAATGAATGAATGAAACTGCCCCGGCTCACTTCTTCCTAAGTGACCTTATTGGCACTAAGTGAAGATTTCACCCTCCAGGCCACAGCTGGCTTGAGTTTGGGTGGGTATCGGATCAAGACAGACAATGTCTCTGTGACCTCTGTGTGACCTATGACCTATGGCTTCAAACAGTGGATCTTCTCTAGGGAATTTGAACTGAAAAACATGAAGAAAGTTGTCCAGGTAAAATACAGACAAGAGCCAAGAGGAAGCGAAGGTAAGCTGTGGTGGGGAGGTAGGCGCTATGAGGTAGGGTTTGTGTAAGTCGATGGACGAGGAAGCACCCACAAAACAGATTCTCACCAGGAGCATCTGTTCAGATTAGGAAGCAGAGAGGCAAAGAGAAGCTGAGAGTTGGGGAGGCCGTGCCATCCCTGAGGAAGCGCTAGAAGAGAAAGAGGAACTGGTCCGTAGGGCTGCCTCCGTTCCTGACAGCTCTCTGGTCTCAGCTCCAGGTCAAGTGCAGCCTGACTTAACAGGCATGTCCTTACCTAACACGTGAAGATGATTTTTAGTGTTTCAGCCTCTGCTGCAGGATAACAGGTGATGTTGAGTTTTAAAATGTCTTAACCTCGGGTACAGGATCATCTTGGCTTATATGGTGACTTTGTGAGCATTAGATAAAGGCACCCCTTCTGGGATGAAGCCTGACCAGTGGGCAGCTCCTAGCTGGATGGGAAGCCCACAGCCTTTGCACAAAGAAAAAGGTTCCCTTCTTGGAGGAGGTGGGGGCATGCAGGTCCACCCCAGACGGTATAGCTTGGCCAGGGCAGGGCACAGGCTGCATTTGAGCCCCCCTTGTCTGCTCTGCCCAGACTGCCCTGCCTTTCCTGGCAGGATGGTTTTACTCTCCTGTGAGAAGGCAGAGACAGAAAGTACACCCAGAGCCAAATGGTATTTTTTTAGTAAAAAAAAAAAACAAAACAAAAAACACTCTGAGTTATGTGAATGGAAAGTGAGCCAGCATCCATTGTTCCTGCCTAGGGCTGCTCCAGCCCCGCTGTGATCGGGGACCAAGCGTTCCCTTGGGACCTCCCCACCCTGGCACAGCACATCATCATGCTTTGGATAACAAAGGCTGAGCCTGCAAACACCAACTGGAGTAGTTAGAACCTAGAGGGCAGTGGGAGGCACTCTGGGAGCACCGGCAAGGTGTAGACAGCAAGGACTTCCCCCAGTGGGACAGGTGACCATCAACTGCAGAACCTGTCTTGGACAGCAGCACCTCGTGGCAGTGGCCAGGTAGTAGCAGGTATGGATGGAGAGAACATCTAGGTTGACTAGATTCTCACTCCACCAGGCACTGAACACACCAGCGATGAAAGACTCAAGACAAAGATACTGGATTTGCCATTACCTACACACCTATGTATACTAGGGCAAAGGGATGCCGGAGGGATGAATCAGGGTACCAAAAGAGATGAGACTGTGTCTGGACACCAAGCTGATGAAGTGGCCCATCTGCTCATACCTCCCTTTTTAAGGTGGCTCAAATGTTTTCTGTTCTGTGCAGCCCTACGTGCAAGACTAAGAGTCATAGCTTGAAGACAGCAAATGCCTCTTGGTACTCCCACAGCCCGATGGGTCCAGCACAGCACCTGGTACACAGTAGGTCCACAGTCAGTACTTGATGAGAGCTGACAATAGGAGTAAATCCTGGACTGTGTCCTAAGGCTCTTTACTTACTAAACATTGGGCTTATCAGAAAAGACCATCAGAACCCGCTGAATATATTAAAGTTCTCAATGCAGAAGAAGAGTGACCTGAAAATTAAGAGAACACCTGTCCACGTATCATGAAAACCTTGCTTTGGGATTTTATTTTTTTTAATGGATAAAACACCACTTTATTTACAAAGAAATACTAGATTTTAAAAATCCAGAACTTCTGTTGAATTCCAGAACAGTGAATTCAAAACCATAAAGCAATGGTTTTCTAAGCTCAATAACAGGGCTGATGTATCAATTCCAATTTTACTTCAGTTATATTTTTAAAGTGTACTTATTTGAAAATATATGGCTTTCTTCACATTTTGTATGGATTTTAAAATTTAAAACTAGAGATTTTGCTGACAAAGCACATGCATTTTTATCATGTGAAAAATTAACTATTCAAATCACAAGTTAAATAAAAGCCATTGAAGCCTGAGATGCTTTTCTTGACAAAAATCCAGTAATAAAGTACAAACAGAAAGTGGATTCTCTTGTGATATCTCCACAGCACCAATACAGTGCAAGTACAGAGCTGGTCTTTTAAAAATATTTTTTTGTATTGGATTGTCTCTTATTGGCATAATAGGCAAAAACTTCGAGTTTCATAGTTTTTATTATTCTTTTACGGACAGAAGGGCAGAAAGGAAGCAGTGCTGGGATGTGGGGTGACAGATGGGGATGGCTGTTTGTTCCGGAGTGAGGCTCTTCTCTGACAACCCTTGGTGAACACTTTGCAGTATTCTCCTCCCTCTCCTCCTCTGCCCCCTCCCAGCCACACACCACTGCAAAGTTCCCTCCCCCCTCAACACTCTCCCAAAGACTCCCACCAGGTAATTAACTCATTATTAGAAGTTAACCCTTGGGAAGGACTTACTGGCAACTAGCTGAAATCAAAAAAAGGGAGTGAGAAAAGCCACTTGGGAGGTGGGAGCAGCAGAGGAGAATACCAGTAGGGATGTGAGAAGGTACCAAACCCAAGCCTTCAGCCTTACACTTGCCCAGGCCAACCCTGGTCACAATATCACAACACATACGGCAGCAAGTCATGCTGATATACAGGCCATAGCACGGTGGTTCCCAAACCTTGCCACACATTAGGATCACCTGATGCCAATTAAATCAGAATCTCTGGGGCTGGGACCTAGCCATGAATTGTTTTGCTGTGATTTTGGTGGTGGTGGTTTTTTTTTTTTAACTCGCCAAGGGACTCCTATGTGTAACCAACTTTGCAAACCAGTGGCAGAGAGTAATGCTTCTCAAACGTTAATGTTCCTATAACAACCTGGGGATCTTGTGACATGCAGACTGGGATTAAGCAGGTCTGGGGTAGGGTCCAAGATTCTGAGATGATGCCGGAGCTGCTGGTCTGGGGCTGGCTCTGGCCAGGCCACATATGATCTCGCTTTGGATACTGCCCACTTGTGTCCCCAGAACTTCTGGGGAGGGCCTAGAAACTGGGCTACCCTATGGTCAAGGAATGTTTTCACAAGAGGTTGTAACCTTCCTATTGTGTCTCTAAGACAATTCTGTTATCAGCCCGGTCATCTGTCTGATTCCCCATCCATCCAGCCTGGCTGCAGAGGCTGCAGGATTCTAGGGAAATACTGTGTGTCAGTGAGGGACCAGCTCACTCGTTTTCTCTCTGACTCCTAAGAAATGCAGGAAGTTCCTCATCATGTTTAGCCTGCTCTTAAAGAAATCCAAGGCTCAGTTCTGAAGATAAAATACACTCACGTAGAAGTTCACTCTTTCACACGTGGGTCAGCATCCTGGGGTGCAGGGGACAACTCAGCTGAAAGTTGTCACTTCCTAATATCCCTTAAAAGTACACAGAAGGCATAGAGTTCTTGGAGGTAAAATAATTTTATAAATTGAAGTTCACAGTTCACATGAGGGGCACTTTGCACATACACATTTAAAAGGTTTTTACTGCCCCTTTTCTACGTGTAGGCCTTGATTTCCATCTATGAAAATGAAAAATGGTGATACACGCTATGCTTATTTTGTCTACCGTCACCAACTGGACACATTTGCAGTTGCCTCTTTAGAGTCACCTGAATGGTTAATCTTTGTTAAAAAAAAAAAAAAAATCAATCAAGATTATCCAGGGGTCAAGTTCAGTCTGGCCAAGACATAAAAACCAGGAGGAAAAATACATTCAACTCAATACTTTCCACAATATGAATCTGGCAGAAGATTCTTCACAAACATCCCATAACCTACATCCCACTACCTGTATTTAACAATTCCAACCGGCTTTAACCAAAGTGATCTGCGAAGTCAGATCAACAATACGTTTGATGTTTTTCTACATATACACGTTGTGCGGCAAAAGCGATATTACAAAAGTAAGAGGGGACTTCCCTGGTGGTCCAGGGGTAAAGAATCCGCCTTACAACGCAGCGGACGCAGGTTCTTCCCTGGTCAGGGAACTAAGATGCCACATGCCGCGGGGCAACTAAGCCCGCGTGCCACAACTAGAGAGAGAAAAAACCCCCCGCACACCACAGCTAGAGAGAAGCCCGGGCACCACAAGGAAGAGCTGGCGCTCGCAACTGAGACCCGACGCAGCCTAAAATAAATAAATAATAAATAAATAAATTTTTTAAAAATAAGGAAAAAATTTTTAAAAAAAGGAATAAGAAAGAGGGCTTTGATGGAAAACAGAGCTGGCTTGCCGGTGGAGTGGAGTCAGAGACATGGAAATGTGCCTTTTTTTTGAAGGGGAAACTAGGCTTCAGGTAGGAGTGAGGTCGCCTGGGCGCTTCAAGGCCTGGCCCCCGAGCACAGAGCCTGAGGCAGTAGTGGTGGAGGGTAGGGTGTAAGCTCTGCACCATTACAAGGGCCTGTCGCTGCTACTGGTAGCTTTGATGTTAGCTTCAGTCCCAGCTTCCCAGCTCTCACGCATCCTCCGGAGATGGCAAATCAGAAAACGATCTGCAGAAACTTAACAAGCCTGGTGGACTTTTAAAAACGGTTCTACAGTTCTTAAGAGAATGCTTTGTTTAAAAGCATTTTTAAATCATTAATTATTTAATCCCCCCATAACCTCCCCATGTGGTAGTTCCACCCTCTCCTTCCCACTTTAAACACCGAGATGTGAGAGACAAGGTTAAGCGATTTGCCCCCCCGTTACGCAGCTCCGCGCTGGCAGCACCGGCCCTCAGCCTGGATCTGGCCGTCCGGTGCCCCGAGCAGTCGCCGGAGCCGGGGGTGCACACGGGGCAGAGGAGAACCCGCGGGCAGGTGCTACCGCAGAGGGGCTGGCTCCAGCCTTGGTCACACAGTGAAGGATCACGGCCAAACTCTCACCACCACCTGCGTGGGGTTTTACAGGGAGGAAGAACTCATACTCCGGGTCCTCGGACCAGCAAACCCCCAAGGAAGGCTTTGTTTCAGAAGCAGGAGCGGTTGGGAGGGTGTTCAAGACTCGCACTGGCCCAACCCCCCACCCCCACCGTGAGAGGACCGCACCCTTCCGAGGGGCCAAAGTCGCGCTGAAGACCGAGGGAAGCCTCCTCTTCCCGATGCACAAGCCTAAGAACCAGAGCAGCCGGGGCTCCCCGGCGCCGCAGAGCCGCACGGCCGCGTGGGAGCGCTCCGCATCCCGCCGGGTGCGTCTCGCCCGGGAGAAACGCGCGCCCACCCGGCGCCCCAGCCGGGGCGGAGCATCTCCCGCCGAGGGTACCGAGCCGCCGGCCACCAAGGAGGATAGCGGCAGCGGGGTGGGGGAGTTCAGCTTCTCCCAGCCCCGACCCCCCCCCCACCAGCCCCTCCTCCACTCCCGCCGCCAACCGGCTGGGCCATTGCCCGCTGACGCCCCGGGCTGGCTGGGTCCCCATCGCAGCCACCTGCCCGCGCCGGCCCTACCCCCGGCCCCCAGCGCCCGAGCTGCCCTTACCTGAGCCGGAGATGTGGACCCGGAGCGGGCGGCCCCGACTCGAGCACGACGACAGGTCGCTCTGCGAGCGGCCGCGGGGGCTCGGGTCCCCGGGCAGCCGGCGCAGGGCAGGCGCTGGCGGCCGGGCGGGCGCCTCGGGCTCGGGGACCTCGGCCGCCGCCTGCCCGGCCGGCTCTCCCGGGGGCTCCGCGGGGCTCCTGCCCGCCTCGGCCATCGGCTCCTGGCGGCCCGGAGCGCGGGGTGGGGCCGGCGCCGAGAACCGCGCTGCCCGGCGCGCGGCTACCCCGAGGCAGCGACGAGGGCGGGGAGGCTGGACGCCGGGCGCCGAGAAGCTGTTGGGGAGGGCGGGAGGAGGAAGAGGACAGAAAAGTTTGCACAGGAAGGAGCCGCCTACAGCCGGCTCTCGCTCCCGCCGGCGAAAGCCGCAGGGTTCGGAGCTGGGCCGCCCTCTGTGCCCGCGAACCTGCCCGCTGCTCCACCCCCAGGGCCTGGGCACGGCCTTTGGCAGAATGGCAGCCATAGGGTCCCCTCTGGTCGTCACCCAGGTAGCAGGCCTCAGATTAGTGGAGCTTGGGGCTTCAGGAGCTGGGATGCAAGGTCAAGGTTAACAATACTATTTTCATTAGGGGTGGGGGACACGCGGTGGGCGGGGGTTTTGAGGAAGGCCATGTACACACGCTTGAGCGCCCTGTGATGGAACCGAAATGATCATACCTAGTTTAAGGATGCGAAACTCGAAACTGCAACGCCAAAGGGCACTGGACTTGCTGGTGCGTTCGTGACCCATCCTGGAGACCCTTAAGTCAAGGCCAGTGACCTTCGCCTCTCACCCTTTACCCTCGAAGCCCTCTCTGCCTCCAACGTTTGCCCACATTCCTGGGTTTCTGTCTGCTGGGTAGACTCGTAGGTCATGTTTAAAAGGTCAGGCTTCCAAAGAACGGAATAAATTAACACAGATTGGAAGTCTCAGTCAAAGCTTTCTAGTGGAAAGACTGGTCTCTCAGCTGCTGTTGATTGGAAATCAGTGAGTTACCACCATGCCTTGTATGATTGCTGATTCAGCTGGTGATTTCACAACCTAAGCTTTATCAGTTTCACGATTAGGCCCCTAAGTTGTGACTTGCCCAGAATCACACTCAGGAGTCACCACTCCTGAAAGCTCATGGCAGGGGACAAAGGTCCCTGGGTTCACCCACAGGCCCTAGAGAGGCAGCAGGAAGAGAAGGAGATTGGGGGCTGGGGGTGGGAGGAGGGTTAGCCTTTAACATTTATTGACACACACACCCATATTCCAGGTGTGATGTCAGACACTTTGCACATATGATATCTTTTAATAAATAAACCCTAGCAGAGAAGGTAAGAGGAAGGCGGGTCAAAAGTGAGGGGTGCAAGCTAGAGAGGTACATGAATACCCACAGAGGCCTTTGTAGCAACTAGGTCATAATAATGACAACAGCTCGCCTGTAACGATTTAAAAGGGTTTTCACCTGTAATTCTCACAGCAACTCTGGGAAGGGCCTTATTTTCCCAGTTTTGCTGTGAGAACTCTCCAAATACAGGTCCATTTCCACAGAGTCAGCCATGCTTCTCTGGTCCTGCTCTAAATGTCTCCTATTTTCCCACCTCTTTAAATTTACACGGCTTCAAGTGTTACTGCCTTGATATCTTGTGTAGTTTAGGACGGAAAAAAAGACGCCTCTGCTTCAGAGCATTAACTTGCAATGTTTCAGTAGATACGTCTTTGGTAGGATTGAAAGGGCCCTTGGAAGGATTTCCCCCTTTCCCTTGTAATCGACATTAGATTATGATGGTGTTTCTCGTCATCATTTGCTATGCTGCGTGTTGTATTTATTACCCAGTGATGTTGTCTGTACTCCTCACGCCCATTTCCTTAGCGGTTAGCTCCCCTTGTCAGCTGCCTTCTTTCTGGGACACATTTGCCTCTTCTCTGCGCTTGGGTCTCACCCCACTGGATTCTCCCCATTGCTCACAGCATGAGCGCCTCCACCATCCTCCCAGGCCTCCTGCTTCTCCCTTTCAGGTTTATCCTTTATATCACCTCTTTTGAAGCTAAATAAATGAATAACTAAATATTCCAAAACACATGAAGTCTTCCCCTGCTCATTATTCAGTAATTTATCATTTCAACTTTCACTTAGTCAATACCTACTGGAGTGCCTCTTGAGGGCCAGACACTGTGCCGGGCCCTCCATGCCCTCAAGGAACCCCTCAACCCTACCTCCCTCCATGCATTTTCCTTTCACCACCAAGCCTCTAAAGAGAGTAGCCTCCACTTGCTGGTGCCTGTTTTTATAGTCCCCCTTCCCCATCCGCATTCCTTCACTATCTACAGGGTGACTTCTGCGCCTGCTACTTACTGCATGGGCTGCTTTGCCACTATCACTTTTGAGCATTTAGTTGCCAAACAACGTACTGAGGACCTCTCAGGTCTGACCCCTGCTGCAGCTCTTGACACTCTGGACCACTTGTTCCTTTTCTGGACTCTGTGTCCCTGGCTTCTGGGACACTCATCTCACCTCTCTGCCTCCCAGATACCCTCTTCTCAGGATCTCTTTTTTTTCTGTCTGTTCTTACCTAATGCTCCCCTGGGGTCCAGCCTCAGCCCTCTTCTCTTCACACCTGACGTATTTTTTCCTGGGAAACCTCACCTTCAGCTTTAAACTGTGCAGAGACAACTCCCAAATCTTTTCCTCCAGTCTAGAGACTTCTTTCCTGGTCTCTAGATCCCAGTATCCAACAGGGCTTGTCTTCTGGGTGTTTCCTTGACACTCGGCAGTCCGTGTTCCCAGAGCTGAACGCTTGCTCCTCCGTGAATCTGTCTATTCTCCATCTAAAATAAATATCTCCAGAATGGGTTTCCACCCTGCTTTCACTGCCATGTCTTTAGCGCGAACCTTCATCTTCTATTTCCCCTTAAAGGAAGGGACTCTGCTTCTAGGCTCACTTTCTTCCACTGTGCTCCCTTTCTCATTCCTAGAATGATCTTTCCAAAATACTCACAAGACTTTGCTGCTCCCCCATTTACATGCCTTCAAAACAAGGATCCATGCCACATGTTCAGGCACATGCTCCTCAGCATGGCGCCTCAGGGTGGCGTATCAGGGCTTCTACATCCTGCCGCTGTTAGACACACCCTGCTCTCTAGTGTCCAGACCTATTTGTAGTTCTCTGTTCCTCTTCTAATGGTAGCTTTGCATCCCCATTTCCTCTGCTTGAACCATCACCCTCCACCTTCTCTAACTTTGCCCAACTCACCGACCATCTCTCATCCTTCGAGCCTCAGGTCAAGTGTCTCCCCATCCACGAAGCTTTCCTGACGCCTCCCTGACCTCGGAGCCAGGCAAGGGCCCTTCCTGAGCAGTGCCATAACGTTCCCTGTATATCTCTGTTACGTCCCTTTTCACACAGGATTGCAGATGTTGGGGTGCTAATCTATCTCTCCCTCTCCCTATGAGCTGCTCAGGGCAGAAGTACCTAGACTGGGTTGTGTTCTCCCAGCACCACTGTGTGTTGGATGAATGAACCAGTTAATGAAGGCTATTTGGGCAGACAGACATTAACAAGTCCTTCCCTGGCAATTCATGGAAAGTGCTATGGAAACCCAGAGGAGTAGGACCTAACCTGTCTGAGGGGGAGGATCCGGGAAGGCTTCCCAGAGGAAGGGGCACCTGAGATGCATAGGCACCCAGGATGCGGGAGGGCATCTGAAGGACACAGAAGCTTGAGAAAGTGGGGCTCCTCAGGACTCTGTAATAGCTGGAGAACAGGAAGTCCATGGGAAGTAGCTAATTTTTGAGCCTGAAGAGTGGACAAGAAATGGATTAGGGTTCACTTTGCAAATGCCATTATGTATCTGCAATCCTAAAATGATGAGATGTCATATTTACTGGGGGTCTTGTTTATTTCCAGTTTTGTTGATCTTATCTCACCCCTGGTATAAGATTTCAGTTTCCTTAGCAATGTTCCTCAGCACCTAGGACAATATTCTTCCCAGCACTTAATAAATGTAGCTATTTGACAGACTGATAAAAAGAGAGGCAGAACATTCAATTTTTCAAAGCAAAATGTTTGTCAGTGTTAGTTTGTTTGTTCTGCTCTTTTCATTAAATATCATTTCTGAAAGCTTGGAAATAAAAACTGAAGATGAAAAAGGAATTACTTTTAATTACAGAGTGTTGTAACAGTGATTTAACACACCAAAATTATAATATCTTTGTTTTACCATTTTAAAAAAATTATGATTTATGTAAGATTATAAAAGACATAAATAAAAATGTATTGACTAGTTTGGTCTGCCCATTAATGCTTAGTACACCCTGCTTTCAGCAGAAGCGCATGGATTATTATCATAACTGCAATTTTATTTTGGTGTCTTCCCATCCCCCCACACATACACAAAGTTCCATTGATCAGACTTTATATGTAAAACACACACACAAATACAGTATACGTGTTTTCTTAGGAAATACTATTCCAAAATACATGGCATTAGAAATTAGTGTCTTTTATGGACAATATTGTTTCCTTAATACAGGTAGATAAAATCTCTACGAATGAAAGAAAAGGTGACCAAAGTAATATCAGAAAAGAAGAGGGGCTTCCCGGGAGGCGCAGTGGTTAAGAATCCACCTGCCAATGCAGGGGACACGGGTTCGAGCCCTGGTCCAGGAAGATCCCACATGCCACGGACCGACTAAGCCTGTGCGCCACAACTACTGAGCCTGCACTAGAGCCCACGTGCCACAACTACTGAAGCCTGCACACCTAAAACCTGTGCTCCACAACGAGAAGCCACCTCAGTGAGAAGCCCGCGCACCACAAGGAAGAGTAGCCCCCGCTCACTGCAACTAGAGAAAGCCCGCACGCAGCAACGAAGACCCAATGCAGCCAAAAAAAAATTAAAATAAATAAATTTATTAAAAAAAAAAAAAAGAAAAGAAGTGGCAGAGATCAGAATGGATGATACACAGTCAAAATGAAATAACAGAAAGGCAAGGAATCCAGGTAATAAAGAGAGTTGGTAACAAAGGAAACGAGGGTAAATGACCATAATATAGTGACAGTAGGTCTGCATTAAGGTCACATTAAAAAACAAAACAAAACAAAAAACAAAAAAACAAAAAACCCAAAAAATAGGAAACCAGTTTTGATGACCTCTAAGGTTTATTCTGGTCTGGGATTGATGGTTCTATGAAATTTTTATTTGGATTCATTTTAAAATTGAAGATAAAATTGTTTTATGAGAGAGGCCAAAGCTGGTTCATAGTTTTGAACCAAACTACCATTTCTCTTTAAGGTACTAGGTTGCATACTCCTTCCTTTCTCCCTCCCTCTCTTTCTTCTTCCTTCCTCTTCTTCTCCCTTCTTCTCTAAATACAGCCACTCTGTCCTAAGATGCCTAGGGCTCTGTGCTACGCACACAGAGATAAAGGAATCTCTCTAATCTCAGACTAACAGCCTAGGAGACAGAGGTGCACAAAATACAGCAGAGATACAGCAGAGGAAATCATTGACCCTTTTTGGATGAGTCAGGGAAAACTTCAATGGAGGAAAACACAAGCGAGCCATAAAAGTGAGTGGGGATGAAAAAGAGGAAAAGGCAGGGAAAGCTGCCAGGCAATGGGAATACCATGTTGAGGCCCAGGGTAGGAAACAGTAGTAGAGGAGTAGGGAGGTGAGTCTGGCTGGACTCAGAGGGGAGTGGGGAAGTGGTGGCTTGTGAAACAGAGAGGTTGTCAAAAGATTTAAGCATAATAGTAACTTGATCACAGGCATCATCTTTTGCTTCAATTTGGATACCTAAATCTGATACCTAAGTGATGCATATTACTTAATTTGTTGGTTTTTTTTAAGGATTGAAAAACATATATAAAGTGCTGAGCGTATGACCTGGCATATTCTGGGAACTCAATGCTCTAAGACATTGGGGATATGCATATATTTCTCTTTTTTAAAATATTTATTTACTTATTTGCACTGGGTCTTCGTTGCGGCAGGAGGGCTCCTTAGTTGTGGAATGTGAAAGTCTTAGTTGCGGCATGCAGGGATCTAGTTCCCTGACCAGGGATCGAACCTGAGACCCCACAGTGGGAGAGCAGAGTCTTATCCACTGCGCCACCAGGGAAGTCCCTATATTTCTTTATTTCCGTAAATCATACCCAACTCAGCTCCATCACAAAGGTACCCAAAAGACATTTTCCAGGATTCCTTCCTTCTCCTTGTATCAAACAAGAACTTTAGTACTTTGCATTTAGGAAGATAGGAAGGGACTGTCCTAATTCTTAGTCCAGTGGTTGCCAAGGTCAGCTATAGCTTCTTTCACCTAGACTTCCAGGCATCTGCAGTTGTGTCCAGGACACCCAGTCCCTACAGAAGCCACCCCTTCCATGTCCTGATTCCTTAGAGACTGTCCAGAGAAGATGCTAAGGTGCCCATCACTCAGCTGTCAAAAACTCTCAACCCCATTCCCAGGGGGGGTGGAAGTGTCCAGCACACCTAGGGATTACAATCCTTCTTACTGAACTCTCAACTAAAACCAGTTGTTGATGGGAATGCAAAAGTGCACAGCCACTTTGGAATCTAGTTTGACAGTTTTTATACAGTGAACTGTACATTTACCCTGTGCCTCAGCAATCCCATTCATAGGTATTTGTCCAAAGGAAATGAAAACTTATGCTCATGCAAAAACCTGAAAGCAAGTGTTTATAGTGGCTTTATTCACAATCTCCAAAAACTGAAAACAACCCTAATAAGTACATCCATACAATGGAATACTACTTAGCAATATAAATGTATGAACTACTAGTACATACATCATGGAAGAATCTCAAAAGCGTTCTGCTAAGGAAAAGAAGCCAGACTCAAATGGCTTTGTACATTATTGTTCCACTTCAGTGACATTCTGGAAAAAGCAAAACTATGGGGGATCGAAAACAGAGCAATAGTTGCCAGTTGCTGGGAGCAGAGAGCGGGGATGACTTTTTTGGCTGATAGAACTCTTCTATGTCTTGACTGTGGTGGTGAGTAAACAACCGTTATTTGTCAAAAGTCATAGAATTGTATGCCAAGAAGAGGGAAATTTATTGTGTGTAAATTATACCTCAAGAAAAAAAAAGTTTCCTTCCCTTTTGGGACAATCCAGCCTAATTCTCTTGAATGGCCAAGACTTTCAGCAAACAGAGACCTGCTTAGAGGTTGTTCTGTGCTTAGAAATTTCTCTGGTCTGGAAGCCTCATACTCACATACAAAAACATGTTTTAAATGTTAAAATGCTATTATATGGCTGCCAGGAAGCAAAGGTCTACCCTTCTGGAAGGGAGACAAAATTCTCTTTTGTCCCTTCTTGATGCGTCTCCAGTTGCATGGTGGTGGGAGTGGGAGGCGGAAAACCCAAAACAACCAAAACAAACAACAATAACAACAAAAACCAGAGGTCAGTTTAGGGGTTGTCTTTGGACTTCGCAATTTTTGTTTGTTTTTAAGCTTGAACTTCCAGAAGGGGGAGGAGAAGATAAAAATTACCTTTATTCCTGGATCAGACTGTCCTGCAGAGAAATAAGATAATGTAACTTCTCAACAAGTTTTCTGTTACATTCTATCACAGAATAGCATCCCATCCCAGGATTTGTTCTGAAGGCTGGGGCTGCTGGAGTGAGGGGGCAAGCTCCAGGGAGCTCACGGAGGATCAGGGAGTGCAGCAGGGGAGGCTGAAAAAAGTAAACCAACAAACAAGGTCATTTCTCACAGTTGTAATACTTTGAAGAAAATTAATCGGGTGATCTGATAGGAAACAGCTGGAAGAAGGGCTCCATTAGCTAGGATGATCAAGGAAGGCCTTTCTGAAGATGGGACCTTTGTACAGACCTGAAAGATGAGGCATCCAAGGTACCAAGAGCACAGAGGGTGCCATTACAGGCTGAGGGACCAGCAGATGTGAAAACTCTGCTGGAAGAATAAGCCGCAGAAAGGAAGCCAAGGAGGCTGGTATGTAATGAGCAAGTTGTCTAGGGTGGGAGGGTAGGAGGGTGGGTGGCGGTAAAGGCGACCCAGAGAGGGAAGGGAGGTCCAGACCCTCCACTAATTCATGTGGAATGAAGTCGATGAAAGGTTTTAAGCAGGAGAATGACATGATCTGAATTACATTAAAAAAAAAAAAACCTGCATTTTTTTTTAAGCAAGTACTGGTGGGTTTGAGCGGGCGGGAGGGTTGAGAAAAGCAGTGAACAGGGCTCACTGCAAGATTTTGGCTTGAAAATGGTAAAATTAGCTCTTTTTTTTTTTTTAAGGGACAGAAATGAGGAAGACTTGTTTTAGTCAACATTTTTTTTTTTTTTTTTTTTTTTTTTTTTTTTTTTTTTTTTTTGGCTGTGTTTGGTTTTCGTTTCTGTGCGAGGGCTTTCTCCAGCTGTGGCAAGCGGGGGCCACTCTTCATCGCGGTGCGCGGGCCTCTCACCACCGCGGCCTCTCCTGTTGCGGAGCACAGGCTCCAGACGCGCAGGCTCAGCAGCCGTGGCTCACGGGCCCAGCCGCTCCGCGGCACGCGGGATCCTCCCAGACCAGGGCTCGAACCCGCGTCCCCTGCATTGGCAGGCAGACTCCCAACCACTGCGCCACCAGGGAAGCCCCTAGTCAACATTTTTTAAAAAAAATTTATTTATTTATGGCTGTGTTGGGTCTTCGTTTCTGCGCGAGGGCCCTCTCCAGTTGCAGTGAGCGGGGGCTACTCTTCATCGCGGTGCGCGGGCCTCTCACTATCGTGGCCTCTCTTGTTGCGGAGCACAGGCTCCAAACGCGCAGGCTCAGTAATTGTGGCTCACGGGCCCAGCCGCTCCGCGGCATGTGGGATCTTCCCGGACCAGGGCTTGAACCCATGTCCCCTGCACCGGCAGGCGGACCCCCAACCACTGCGCCACCGGGGAAGCCCTAGTCAATATTTTTTAAATGAGACAAAGCTATAATAATTAAAATAATTTGGTGCTCGTGTATTAAGAGTTGTTAAGACTTATTTAACAGGTAAAATGCACCAGGCATCCCTCTAAGTACTTTGGATGTATAACACATTTAATCCTCACAAAAAAACCTATAAGATGGGGACCCAGTAGCACTATTTTAAGGATGAAGACCAAAAGCACAGAAAGAGTAAGTAAAATGTCCCAAGTCCAAAACTCGGAGGTAGTCTGGCTCCAGAACCAATGCTCCAACCACATATCCCTACCCATCCCAGGCCAATGGAACGTAATATGGAATCCTAAAAAGTCCCAAATACACCTAAATCTTAGTCTATCATAAAGGTACCATCACATGGGAATCAATGGGAATTAGCCAATGAACAGTGTTTGGAAACTTTCCAAAGTATTTGAAAACTACTTTTTAAATCTTCCTTTGGCACATTCACTAATACACTAAATAAAGACAGATTAAAAAGGTAAATGTTAAAAAAACAAAAACCACACACACACAAACAGTAAAAATTTAGAAGAAAACATGAGATAGAAAAGCACTGTTTAGAAATGAAAGTAATGGAAGCAATCACAAAGAAAAAAAATCAATAAGTTTGACTTCATAAAAATTAAAAACCATAATGCAAAACAATTAAGAAACAAAGTAAAAAGTAAATTGCCTTCCAGAAGTATTGTATCCAATTTACATTATGGTTCACAAGATGGTAGCAATTTATACCCTTCCTGCAGTGTTTGAGAGTACCCATCACACTTTGCCAGCATGGGTCATAAAATTAAAAAAACACATTTTCTAAATTGACAAGAAAGAAAACGGTAAGCGTTTGTTGTTATAATTAGCATTTTTAAATGGTAATTCAATCACCTGTTTGATATCTTTATTGGCCATTTGCATTTCCTGTTTGTGAAATGGTTGTTCGTGCACTGTCTCTGTTTATCTGCGGGAGTTTTAGCCTTATTGATTTGTATGAGCGCTTTACAGACCAAGAAGAGTACAGTTTTTTTCACATTTGCAGAAAATGTATTTGCCCCGTTCATTGTTTACCTTTCAGTTTCTATTTCACGTTTTTTGGAGGGGTTGCTATTAATGGAATAGTCTTCTCCTTTTTCAAGCCAGTTGCTGTGTATACAGTAAAGCTATTGATTTACGAATCTCTGTAACCTGGTACCTGCTAAACTCTTTTTAGCTCTAAGAGTTTTTAGTTGATTCTCTCTTGGGTTTTGGGGGTCTATAATAATATTGTCTAAAAAAGAAGGGAGGGATGGAGTGAGTAAAGAAGGAAAAGAAGAGGGCTATGGGGATGTTTTCTCCTCCTGTGCTAATAATAAAGCTCTTATTTAGGCTGTTGTGTTATTTTTTTAGCCAGATTTCCAGTAACTTTGGTGATATAAATATCAGGTTTTTTTCCTCTTAATCTAATGAGAATGTCTCTGGAATTTCACTCTTAAGTATGAAGCTGGCTTTTGCTTTGATATAGATATTAATAATTATCATAGGAATCACCCTTCTAAGTTTTTTAAAGCATATATTGTGGCAGGATATTATTCCTATCTACCAAAGATGGTAACAGAAAAGAAAGCAAAATTTTAAACTTCATGCAGAAAACACACTAGCAACACTATGTATTGGGTAGCCAAAAAGTTCGTTTGGGTTTTTCCATAAGATAGTATGGAAAACACGAATGAACTTTTTGGCCAGCCCAATATTTAGTTTGGGGGGAAAAAAGTCTTCCTTAACTTTTATTCTATGTGTGGTGGACAATTTTTTTTAAACAGTCCCTTGATTTTCCTTTGGGCACTACTCCTTTTCCCTTAAAAAAAACAAAGACAAAAACAACTTCACTGAAGTTTAATTTACATATAATACACTGTATCCATTTTAATGTATGATTTGATGAATTTTGACAGATGGACACACCAGTGAAACTGCCACAATCAACATACTGACAATTTCCATCACCCCCAGAAGATACCTCCTGCTTTTTTTGCAGTCCATTCCTCCCTTGTCCCACAATCCTGGGCAACCACTGATCTGCGTTTTTGTCATTACGAATTTGTTGGCATTTTCTAGAATTACCCCCACTTCTACAAAGGTTAGATGTGGCCCTTGAAAGGTAAAGAACTTGGCTCTACTGAAGGTAGCCTCCCTTACGGAGCCATGGTCCCCTGGAAGCACTGAAGATAATCTTCCTTCAGGAAATTAGTGAGTAGCTCTAATATCCGTGGTCAGAGAGGGTTAGTTAGACCATTTGTGTTTTGAGGGTTTACAAGGAAAAGTTTTCCTATTCCTGGCACTGAGTTCTTATTCCCTGGGAAGGAAAGCAGAACAGATGTTCCAAATCCATAAGGGCTCAGACTCCAGAACTAGTCATGATGCAGTGGCCTCAGGATTCTGAAGATGGCCGTGTGTGTGAACTGAAGGGACTGAACTCAGAGAGGAGGGCATCTAGGCACTGAGAGAGATGGCCACTCATGTGAGCCAAAATTGCTAACCATAAAGACCTATCACTTTGAAAATCCAGACATGGACCCCTAGGCCCTCTGGGAGATAGCTACAATGTGCAAGCCAAAAGAAGGGACCATG
Organism: Balaenoptera musculus; assembly: GCF_009873245.2. Classification (NCBI taxonomy): domain Eukaryota; kingdom Metazoa; phylum Chordata; class Mammalia; order Artiodactyla; family Balaenopteridae; genus Balaenoptera; species Balaenoptera musculus. Next base: position 21,835,609 of record NC_045796.1, read on the forward strand.
GAGACTTACTACCTTGAAAACCCATGTACCAGTACCCTGGGAGTTTAGGGAGGCCCCATGTGTGATTAGTTTCCTATTGCTGCTGTAACAAATTAGCACAAACTTAAGTGGCTGAAAACAACACAAATCTATTGTCTTACAGTTCTGGAGGTCAGAGTCCAAAATGGGTCTCAGTGAGCTAAAGTCAAAGTGTTAGCAGAGCTGTGTTCCTTCTGGAAGCTCTAGGGAAGAATCCATTTTCTTTCATTTTTCAGCTTCTAGAGGCTGTGAGCATTCTCTGGCTCCTGACTCTCATCCACCTTCAAAGCTAGCGGTGACCAGTCAAGCCTTTCTCATGATGCCATCCCTCTGGTTCTGACTCTTCTGCATCCCTCTTCCCCATTTAAGGGCCTTTGTGGTTACACTGGGCTCGCCCAAATAATCCCAGCTAATCTGCTTATTTCTTTTTCTCTTCTTCTTCTTCTTTTTTTTTTGGTCATGCCACATGACATGCGGGATCTTAGTTCCCAGGCCAGGGATCAAATCCATGCCTCCTGCAGTGGAAGCGGGAAGTCTTAACCACTGGACCACCAGTCCCTAATCTTCTTATTTCAAGATCAGCATATTAGCAACCTAAATTCCATCTGCAGTCTAAATTCCCCTTTGCCATCTCTTGTAACATATTCACAGGTTCTAAGGATCAGCAGTGAACATCCTTGTGGGGCTGTTACTTGGCCCACCACATAATGTAAACTGAAACAGCTGACTACAAAGACCTACCACTTTGAGAACCTATGTACCGGCATTCTAGGCATGCAAGAGATGGTCATGCCTGTGAATTCAATGAGCTAGCCGTGGAGAGGTGACCGTCATGAGAAGCCAGGCACCATCAGCCTGGGCACTCAGGAAGATGACTATGTGTGGAAGTAAAGCATGTGGGAGCATCCTCTCTTGAAGAACCCAAGGTGCCAGCCCCAAATGTGCCACAGCACGGAATTATTGATAGAATCGTTTAACTCCATAGGGCGGTTCGCAACAAATTTCGTAACCAGTACAGGAAGCAGCAGGAAGCAGGGCAGTAGTGGGCAGTCCCGCAACAGTGGTCTCCCCACTGGAATGTGGAAGTTGGACTTATGTCTTTTTGGGTAGTGTGAGTGCCTACAACAGCTCATGTGGAAAGAGGGAGATAATAAGCTTTCTGCCAAGATGATAAGTGGGTATTGAGGTAGAATTAATACAAACAAGCAAAACACTATGAACAAAATATCAAAATTTTAAATAAAGACAGGATCCAATCCTGCACTTAAGGAGGGAAAAAAAAAAAGAGTAAGTGAACAAAAATCCGTTATTCTGAGGAGAATCCAGACACGTGAGAACAAGTTTCAACATTGTGGACAAAAGTAAGCAGCCCTGTGAGTTCCTCATTTATTATGCTGCTCAGTAGCTGATATTATAAAAGGATTTTAGCCATGGCTCTTACCTTCAAAATAAGCAAGATTTTCATAGTATTGATAGTTTCTGGAAAACTGTAATGAAGTATCCATTTTGTATTAATTCAATCCCTGGTCAATGAGTAGCTACATGGTTTAAATTTTAAATTTCCTGTGAAGAAAATGAAACAATAAAATATAGAGAATAAATCTTATACGGATACTGAGGCGTATTTTACATTTTGGAATGAACATTTTGAGAAGTTTTGTGGTCAGATAATGTGGGTTTTACTGATCTTTTACAGAATGAATGACATCTTTCTGGTACGTTCCCAAGGTATCAATATTTATGGACGAAGAGACTGTGTTGTGAAGGGAACTGGGATGTGGCCCCCATCTGGAGAGATTCCAGGGATTGCAGTCATGTGTATACACACGCCGCCATCTTATTCCTCCATAAGAGACTCTACAGATAAATACGCCAATCTGTCGGGCACGGCATCTCTTCAGGTGAGCTACCACCTCACCACTGCACGCACTAGCTTCTCTATTTTGACCAGTGTGTCAGGATAGAATCTTTGATAACGATACAGGTCTCACCTATGTAGCCTCACATGGGGCTCTGATCATCTTATCAGAAGATTGTAGCAATTTCTTCTTCGTTCGACTCTGTCTACAGGACTGACTCTTGACCTTCTTAGTGTCTTCAGCTACTCCAGTGAATAGCCCTCAGGGCCTCTAAAACGGATAAAATCCTCTGCCTGCCTCTTGTGAACATTGCTTGAGGCTTCTTGAGTCTTCCTACAGGTCTTACCTTCGATTATTGCTTAGAATACCCCCCACCCCAGTGCCTTCCCTCCCACCACTCAAATGCTCCACACATCTCTCTCGCAGCAGCACGTCATCATTGCTCACCTCTGTGGATTACTTCTCTCTTCACACTGGACTCTGGTTCTTGAGGGCAACAGAGTTTTGGAAGCTTCTTATGGGCTGGCTTTATATCCTGGGCACCTGACCCATTGCTGTTGGCCCTCTGTCTGAAATACCTTTGCTCCCACTGTCTGTCTACCTAATTAACTTACTCATGCGTGAGAGACCTCAGTTCAAATTTTAATTCCCCAGGGAAGCCTTCTCTGACCACCAGACTAAGATGGTGGTCCACCCTGCACCATATTGCTTCATAGTAGTCTTTACTTCATAGCATGTACCCCAGTTTGCCACTATTATATTTGGTTCATTTGTTTAATGTTCCATATTTCCCACTAGAGAGAAAGCCATATGAGGGGAAAGAACTGGGTCTGTTTTCTTGCCATTGATCTGCTGGGCCCAGCTCAGTACCGGCCCAAAGTCAGGACTAACTAAATATCTATTGACCTAAGAATAAAGGAGTAATGACTAAATGAATGAAGAGTGTTTCATTAATATAATAACCAGAGTCCAGGTAGCTCTCCTAGTTAGCATGATGGTCAAAAACATGGGCCCTAGTCAATTTAGGCAAGTTATTTAGTCTCTCTGTGCCTCTTATCCTCATCTGTAGAATGGGGATAATAAAAGTGCCTTAGGAGGATTTAATGAAAACTGTAGGTATGTATACAGATAGATAGGACCGGTAAGTAGATAAATATCCATATTACATATCTTTAAATATTTAGAAGAATGCCCAGCATATAGTAAGAACTAAAAGCATTACCAAACCTTAAAACTCCCGCTCCCTGTGATCACAGCATTCTTCATGATCACCACATTCAGCCAATTGCTATTCTGATGCACTTACCCTGGCGCACATTAATATCAATATTTCATCTAATCTCTTTGTTATATTTTTAGTGCTTCTTATCCTCTGTCTCTACGTTCTCCAGGGCTGACTTATCTATCGGTGTAGCAGGCACAGTGCCCAGGCCCATAATACTTGTAGAGACCCACAGAAATGTTTCATGTCTTCTAAAATCTGAAGGGGCAAAAAAATAAGAGATTTTTAGGTTAAAGAAAAATGTTTAATACATAATATTAATATACTTGCCTTTACCCAGCATAGTCATAAAATATATGCTTTGTTTGTTTGTTTGTTTATGTTTACGGAGGAGGAAGGGGCCCTGAAGGCAACAGTGTCCAGGAAAGTCAGAGGGCAGCCCGGCGGTTCTCAGCCTGACACTCTGCATCAGAGCCTTCACTCTTCAGTTAGAAGAAATGAGAACAAAAACGCCACCATGGCTGTGTCACAACTTTTGCGCACCATCTGTATAGTTTCTGGTAAGGGCAGGCAGCTCCTTGAGAAAGCACAGCCCTGGCAGTAGGTGATCTTGCTATTCTGGGTCTACCCTCTGAAAGCAAATGCGCTCCGCTAGAGCTGGGCTGCGGAGAGGACTCCGCTCCCTGCCCTCCTCTCTCTCCCACTGCTTCCTCAGCCCTCCCGCACCTCCTCACCCACAGGTTTCCTGCCCACACTCACCTCTTTTCCCATCTCCCCCGCGTTCACTTTCCTCTGCCCCGGCTGGCTTCCTCTAAAGCACTCAGCCTCCTTTTAGCTTTCAGCATCCTTCACCTCTTGGATGCTCCCCTGTGTTTCCCACATTGCTTTGCTTCTTTAGCAATGCTTTTGGGTCCCTCTACCTTATCCCTCTCTTCCTTCTTGTCACTCATTGTTCTTGCACGTCGTCTACTTTTCTCTGCATTGTAGTTCCTTTGATTCCAATTTCAGGCACTCTTTATTTCTTCTGCTTTATTTACTTATTTATTTTATTGTTTAAGAGCTCTGTGCTCTTAAGTTTTTTTTTCTTAATGTCTCCTTTCTCCCTTTGCCCAGTCCTTTTTCAGTTTTCTGTTAGTTCCATTTCTTTATTCTGCTTCCTCTTCCTCTGAGGATGTGGTCCCTTACCTCTCACCTAACCAGGGCTGTGGAAACTCCACCCTCTGCTCTGATCCCCACAGCCAGAAAGGCCACAGGAAAGGAGACTTGACATGTGACAGAGACCTCTTCTTCCTGAATTGGGCCTCCATGCAGAGACACTAATTAGATCATTAATTTTTTCAGTGAAGACATTGGGAAGGAGAGAAATAGAAGGCAAGTGGATCGCACATTCTGATGCTTGGCTGCGTATCAGGTTCATAAAATTACCTGGGCCACCCACTCTCATCCAGAGAAAATGTGGCTCCTTTGTTTTGTTAGTAGTCAACCTGCTTGCCTTGCAGACCACCCAATTCCCCCCGCTGCCCCAGCCCCCCACCAGTTGGTTGGTGAGCAAAATTAATTGTTCAATCTGGATTACAGGTAGACAAATCCCATAAATTAGCCTCTTTAGCAAATATTTAGGCTCCCCTTTGGGTAAAAAAGCTCAGTATCTCAGATGCTTCTCCATTCCCTGCTTCTCCCTAAGGTGGCAGGCTTAGTTGTTGTTCTCCAGGTGCTGGGAAAGAAACATGGCACCCCTGCCCCTTCTGGTCTCGGGTGCCCAATATTTGTCCTGTTGATGTTCCCAGATGAAGCCTGAAGCTGCTATAATTCATGATCTGGTCTCTGTCCGCCCACCTCAGCTCTCAGTGGTATGCTGGAGTCCTCTGAGATATGACTGTGAGCCCCAAATCCTTGGCACAGAGGCCCCAGGGAACCACTGGAGCCAGATTCCCTGTTAGGTTCTCTGCTACCTCTGGGTCCTGTCTGTATCACTGGAGTATCAAGGTCGCCCAGGAAACCTACAAGCAGCCTCTCCTTCTGTCTAACAAGGCTCCACCTACTTAAATTTGCCCGTCAGCCTAAGAGGCTTCCTCTCAAGTCCTAAGTGGGAATCGGCAGAGAAATGCCTCTTCCCTCAGTCACCCCTTATTTATCTGACACAGATAATAATAATAGCCTGTACTTAGATGAAGCTCAATATGTGCTTCGCGTGGTTTAATTCTCAGAACCCTATGAGGAAGATGTACTATTATCGCTCACATCTAATAGGTGTGGAAACTGAGGCACAGGAAGGTTGAATGACTCCCTCAGGATCACAGAGCCCTGGAGTCGCGGGTGGAGCCAGGACGAGCATCCTGGTGGCCCAGCTGCAGAATCCGTGCTCTCAGACTCTGAGCTACGCTGCTCCCCTGCCTCCTCTGAGCCCCTTGGCCTCTTCCCTTCATTCCTCCTTCTACTCCCCGCCCCCAGGCCAGAAAAAGGCAGGATTTTATTTCCCCACGTCATATGCTCTCTCTACCCTGAAGCTGGTTTATTTACCATATAAAGAACGGCATGGGTTTGGTTTGTTTTGAACACTTTTCTTCTGCATTTCCAGAAGGCGGCTGTATATATACTGATGTCACCCGTGAGGCAAACGTTTCCTTCTCCCATTGTCCACTTCAGCGGAACTCTGGGAACTGCTGAGACTGGCTGGTGGCAGCCATGCAACTCCCATATGGAGATCCAGAATGTGTCCTCGAGAGCCTCACGCAGATATCAGCTCCACCCTCGGCAGCTCACGACATCCCCGAGGACATCAACAGCGTGACGGCGTCCTCTGGCAGCAACAGAAGTTGACCAAGCCTGGCTGGGCTGCCCTGTCCCACTGGGAGATCAGGAGCGGTGACCATGGTAAGCACCCCGTGTACCTGCAGCTGCCCAATGTGTGGCTGCCGGCCCTGGTGTCTCCACACTGAGGCCCACCTGTTGTTGCAAGGGACAAATACGTTATCTTTCTACTTCCTTCACCTGGCACCTCCAGGTGACCTCAGACAAACAGGATGAGAGCGGCGCTCCTTGACCGTGTTGCCCACTGGGGCCCAAGGTTCCCCAAGGTGAGCCAAGCACACTTGGAGATCTATCGTTTCTCACGTATCTGGATCCTCTATCAAAACCTTTAAATATATAGTTGAAGCCTTAGGGTGGTGTGGTTCTATTGCTCAATTAGCAGTAGCTTTAAGTGTGAAGACTGCAGCTCTGTAAAGCATTATCTTATAAAGTGGGAAGTGCCAGCTCTCCATCAGAGACCGTGTTCTAAAATGTTTCATACCTTTCATCCTTTTAGTCATTTAACAAGTATATTTTGGCCAAATCTCTTCATTTCCAGATAAATCTATTTCTTATTCATTCCAAATTCTTTATCAACGATTCCCCACCTGGCATTCTAGGATTCTTATGTGTCCTCAGGGCACTAAGGAAGGCCTTTCATCTGTTTTCAGTATATCCTACAGAAATTGTACTTTTATGATAAGGTTGTAAAAATGTTCTTTGCCTTCAAGTGAAATGATAAATGACCCAGTGGCATTTATGCAGATCGGAAGGTCTGATTAGCATTCTTTAACTGAAATACATGGAAATGTAAATAACTTATTACATGATAAAAGAAATTGGTTTGGAAGATGGAAGCTTTCAAAAGGTGAGGTTCACATGTGCAAAGGATGCTTGATGAGAAGACAGGGCCCCAGTACTGCCTTCTCACCATGGCTATGTCTACTGTCCCTCTGAGAGTTCACCGTCTCATTGTCACTGTGAAAAATGTCTTTTATGCTTATTATGCAACTGTTTCAAGGGACATCAAGGCACAGTGACTAAAGGGCCATTTTTTTTTTTTTTTTCAAATATGCCCTGGAGGTTCAGGGGCCACTGAGGTACTAGATCATTCTAGGATCAAAGACTGGATCATAAAAATTGTCACCCCACTTGATCACTAACTGGGGCTACTGTGATAGGTAATGATGTTCAGTGGATTCTCAGATCCCTCTCTTCCAGGAGACCCCCAGCCTGGAAAGACTGGGGGCCCTTATGGCCGAGCTGTAGTTCTGGGAAGCTATTGACACTGCATCAAGAGGGTAAATGTCCTTAGACCTGGGGTGACAAGTGGCTGCTGCTACTCCCATGTCTTTGCAGAGATAGGAGAATGAGGGCAACAGCTACTTAGTGTCATTTCCTTCTTTAATACTTTAATAATACTTGTGGAAAGGAAACAAGCAGTCCCAAATGGAGTCACTTGTGCTAAACCCCACCAAGACTTAATACCTAACTCACTGTAGTGTCAGCCTCTCCCAGGAGTGGAATTTTAAATCAGTCAGTCTGAAACTTCCTGGTCCACACTAGGGAGGTAATCTGCCCTAGACCGCCTGCATTCCCTTAAGGAAAGGTCACCTTACCTGAAATAATCCACTCTTTGAACTTCCTTGTCCCACCCTCTTTTTGCCCATAAAAATCTTCTATTTTGTACAACTCCTTGGATTGCCTTTCTACTTGCTAGATAGGAGGCTGCCCTTTTATGAGTGGTTGAATAAAGCCAATTCAATCTTCAAATTCACTCCACTGAATTTTGTTTTTTGAACACACTCAATAATTAGAACCCTGATTCATTGAAGGACTTCAACAAGCATGCTTAGTGTGCTGCTCCGTGCCAGGCTCTGCCGTAAATTCAGGACTACAGAAAGGCAGATCACTTCCTGTCCTTGGGATGCCTAATGGGAAATGAGATCTGTATCCTAGCTACAAGATAATCCATGGACTGCTATATTAGTGATTGGAATGAGATATTAATGGGAACACACAGGAGGGAGTAAAACGTCTGGGAGGGAAGGTGGTGACAGAAAGCTTCACAGAGGCACTGACATTTGAACTGGCCCATGGTAACATGAGAGGCAGTTTTCTATGGGAGCAGAAAGGGTGGGGATTCTGGCTTTACTCTGAAAGCATTTAAGAGGAGAAGACAATGAGCTTCTGATGACCTCCCTTTGAAACAGGAGGGAAGGCGGCAGGGCACAACCTTTAAAAGAAATGACATAGCCCTTGAGGATATGACAAAAACTGGTTAGACCCAGTTGGGCCCAAGATGGCGGAAGATTCGACTTCCAGTGGACCTTGAACCTCATTATACACTCATTGTAATACATTATCATATACTAAATGACACACCCACAGGCACCATGACAGTTCCGAGGCTGACCATAAAAGGCCAAAAAGTGGATGGTGGCCAAATTCCTGGAAATCCCTGCCCCTCCCCCAAAATAGTTGGAATAATCCTCCCACTCATTAGCCTATGAAATTACCCAGCCAATAAAAACTAACCACCCCATATTCCAGGGTCTCTCACCTTCTGAGATGGCCCACACTCTGCCTGTGAAGTGTGTTTCTCCCAGGGCCACTCTCGCCTTTTAAAATGGGCCGCACTCTGTCTATGGCATGTGTTTCTCTCTAAATAAATCAACTTCTTACCTATCACTTTGCCTCTCGCTGAATTCCTTCTGCGCAGAGACATAAAGAATCTGAGCTTCAGAAAGTCCTGAAACCTACTGTGTGATTTCAATTAAAAGACAGTGGGTTCACGTCCCGATCTGAGCTTTGGCTGGGTTTGAAGCCCATCTGAGCTGTGCAGTTTCACCTTGATTAATCATTCCAAGTTTCTGCCTTCTTTCCCAAGCCAGCAGATTTTTTTTTTTAAGGAACATTTATTTATTTATTTATTTATTTATTTTTGGCTGCGTTGGGTCTTTGTTGCTGCGCTCGGGCTTTGTCTAGTTGCAGCGAGCAGGGGCTACTCTTCGTTGTGGTGTGCGGGCTTTTCATTGCGGTGGCTTCTCATTGCGGAGCATGGGCTCTAGGTGCGTGGGCTCAGTAGTTGTGGCATGTGGGCTCAGTGGTTGTGGCGCACAGGCTTAGTTGCTCCCCAGCATGTGGGATCTTCCCAGACTAGGGCTTGTTGGCAGGCAGATTCTTAACCGCTGCGCCATCAGCAGATTTCTTAAACATTCATTTCACTGGTTTCACCTGTCTTAGATCACTTTGTTTTCTACTTCAGTGGTTCTCAAAGTTTAATGTTCAGACCAGCAAAATCAGCATTACCTTGAACTTGGTTAGACACGCAAATTCTGGGGCTCCAACCTGCATTGGAAACTCCTGGAATTTCACCTGATACAGACTCAAGGTTGACAGCCACAGTTCTAAACACACCCAGGACCTTGGGGAGTGGGAGCGGGGTGTAAAATGCAGAGGCTGAGAAGGATCTGGATTTTTCGGTGCCACCGGCCAGGGAGCGACTGGATGACGCGGCTGAGGTTCCCGCCTTGGGATCCAGGTCCACGGTTCCACCCAGGCTGGTCTCTCGCGTCTTCTCCGGCGGTTTCTAGAAGGGTCCTGCCGGTTGAGGGGAGAGGTGCTCCCACAGGTCCCTGGACCAGACTCTTTTTTTCTCCCCCAAGCGGTTTGACTAGGAGGCTTAGCTGAGCAGCCTCAGGGCTGGCTTTGGGGTAATACTGGCGTCCTTAGTTTTGCAAGTGAGCGATGCAGGCCTCCTGGGGTCGTTCTGCTCCGGCGCCGGGACCGCGGCCACTCCCATCCCAGCGAGGAGGGTGCCTTTCTCTTAGGACAGCTTGGTCAGGTGACCTTGGCGGCTCGTACTTAGCCGGGGACCCGGAAGGACGAGGGATCAGGAGGCCGCGGGCGTGCGGGCAGGACGGCGGGCGCGGGGCCATGAGGTCCCCGAAGCTGCCTGGGCTCGTACTCCCGCTGCTGCTGCTGCTGCCGCCGCCGCCGGGTCCAGTTGGCGGCGCCGCGCGCTTCGACCCCACCTGGGAGTCCCTGGATGCCCGCCAGCTGCCCGCCTGGTTCGACCAGGCCAAGTTCGGCATCTTCATCCACTGGGGCGTGTTCTCCGTGCCCAGTTTCGGGAGCGAATGGTTCTGGTGAGCGCACCTCCCTCCGTCTCTTCTGACCCCGCTTTGCACCCCACTGGCCTCCAGCCACGACCCAGATCGCAGCCTATGCTAGTTTGTTTTGCCCCCTAGTCAGTTTCACCTCCCGCTGTTTTAGCGGTGTTTAGCATTTCCGGGTGTTAAACGAATAATTTACTGTGTAAGTGGTTCGCGCTGGGTGAACAATGAATTTTTCTTCCGTGTGACTGCAAGAGTTGTCAGACAACTGATGTGACTCTGGCTTCTCAGCTTCTTGATAGCTGCACTTATCAAGTTGTAGTTATCACTCTGTAGCCACCGGATGACTAAAACAGCAGAAAAGTAATCGACTGTGTGGGGTCATATTGTGAAGCTTGGGCCTAAACTGCCGTCCTTGTCCTTAGAGAATCAGACACCTTGTTCCATCGCAGTTCTGCTGCTACCTGTCAATTTTTAGTTGTTCTGCCATGAAGTATGGTTTAAACATAAATTCATGGGTATGTGAGACTTCTGTTCCTTTGGGCGTTCACTGGCTCTTTAATGTTAAAATGTTACCACGTGTGGTTCAAGAAACAAACAAAAAGTTCTAGAATGTTTACCCTAAAAAACCCCAATTATTAATAGACCACTATGTGGAAAGTGCTGCACAAAAAATTGCTCTTTAGATTTTACCTTGAGATCTATGTAAAAATGTGCATGTAATCCCTTACAACTTTGAAGTGTCTCACATACTTTCCTGATTAAATACCTCAGGTATTTTAAGTTCTTCAAGATAGAAATGTTATATATATATATATATATATATATATATAGTATACATATATAATATATTCCTAGTGAAATAAGAAAATAAACAATGAGTATTTAAACCTGCTTTATACTATATACATAGTGTACAACATATTTAATATATACAATATATGTTAGATATGTCAACTGAAAAAAAATGCCCTATGTGAGAGTTGTGAATTAAGTTTTATTTGGGGCAAAATGAGGACTGAAGCTTGGGAGACAGCCTCTCAGAGAGCTCTGAGGAACTGCTCTGAAGAGGTGGTGGGGAGAGATCAGTACATATGTGATTCTGGCGAAGGGGGATACGTGCAATCAAGCACGCATTCTGGCAGAAGGTTACTGCTGGTCACGAGAAGGGTGCTGCTAGTCACCAGGAGCAGATGTCTCCCTTGTGATTTTAGTGCTTTTCTAGATATGAGAAGATGCAAGAATTTGGGCTCATAAAATCTTCTCCTGAAAATATCTAACTCCCTGAAGGCCTGTTCTGCCAGTTTTTCCCTGAGCACAGAGCGCCTCATTCCTGATCTCCACCCTGAACTCCTTCCAGGGTGTGATGAAGGTCAGTGACTTCAGTGGTTAGCGACTTCATTCTTATAGAACCAGATGGCAAGCGACAATTTTTAGTTGGCAGATACAATACAGAGTATAAACTATATATTGTATTAACGTTACGCTATAAACATTGTACCATTTTGTGTAAAGAGACTGACTTTCTGCAACCAGTAACTTTTCTTATTCACTTAAGCCAGTTGATGTAAAAGAACTGTATAAACTATGGAGTACTATTCATATGCTCTTTGGAAATCAACTTAAAAACCAAGGGACTCTTTCTTCCCATAACTTGTATTACCAAATATATTTGCTTCAGGATGTTATAAATCTTTCTTTGCAAGTTTTGTGCTGTGAGGCATTTTGAGTTTATTTTTGAAATGTTTCAGATTAGCAAGGTACATCAATTAACAGATTTTTTTCCTCTTAAGATATAATAAATTATACTTGAATTTGCCATTTTGTTCAACTGGGAAGATTCGGTAAATATACATTTGGTGCTGGGAGAGGATTTGATGTTTGTTAATTGAAACTAGTGCTCTGTGCAAAACAGCTAGTTTTGAGTCATCTTATTCTTTGTAATTGTTAACTTTTTACTTTCTACAAGTGAACACAAAGTTGTTTGTTTTGACCTAGAACAATAAAGATAATTCTCATACAAAACAGAGTATATTTTTTATGGTCTGGAAGTGCAATAACCCTGTGGAAGATTCTTTAATTATCTATAGTTTCCCTTTATGTCCCCTCTAAATCTCTGCTCCCCACCCCAATTTGACCTGGAGCCATCAACAGTAGAGATGACTATATCTCACTGTCCTTAATGGCAGTTCGAAGCCAAATATAAATTATGGGCTGTTTACTGTAAGTGCCTCTTCTCATCTCTATTAGTATGAAATTTGAGAAGTGACTCTAGACTATAATAGAGAATGCAGGTTCAAATCAGATGTGCTAGGAAAAAATAGAAATCTCTTATCTTTTAACTTTCTGACTGTCCCAGTTTCTCTTTTGTTGTTCGATTTAAAAGGTAAAAATGCATCATGGATCAATTAGGATACTTTCACTTCAAGGTACAGAAAACCCAAATAAAAGGTTTAACAATAGGGGTTTGTTACTCTACATAATGAGAAATTTAGAGGTAGTTGGCTCATTGATGAAATCAAAGACCTAAGCTCTTTCTGTCATCCTCAGCCTGTTGACTTGTCCTGTCATGGTCACATGATGGTGGACAGGCGTCACTTCATACAACCTTGTCCAAAGGCAAGTTGTATCTCTTTCTATTAGAGAGGAAACCATTCCCAGAATCTCCCAAGTTGGCTTCCCCTCAAGTTCCATTGGCCAGCATGGGTCAGTTGTCCATGTGGTAGGTGTGATGGAAACTGGGAAAGTATGTATCTGACTCTTGGGCAGGTAAAGAATAGTGCCTGTGACATCTTATGTCCTTCAGTGAAGGCTTCTCAGTGGGATGAACCTCCTGATCATCTTTGGGGATGTAATGCTGATTATGAATTTACTCATCCTTTAGAAACACTCTTATGAAAGGAGTGGTGGAAGGAAGAGTAGAAGATGGGTCAGAGATGGGGCTTGCATCTATTTCATGAGCATAAGATTACTGCCATGTTTATCTAAAAATTATGTTTTCGATGTTGTTTTCCTCCTGAAGCTTTGCTTAGGCAGTTTAGGCCCCATTGCTCAGAAAACATGCATATAACCAGTAATCCTTGAAGGCTGAGTCAATATATTAAAATAACAGCATCTTCTTAATTTTACTGTCATCTCCTCCCCCACTTGTTCTCTGCTAGTGAATATAATACATTTGTGTTATGCTTTATGTGCTCTGTCTTCTTTTGAAGCCTGCATCACTTATGTTACAAAGGACTAACTATGTAAAGATACTACATGTTGCAATTTAAAAGTGAAGAATTAAAAGCAAATGGGTGGCTGTGTTGTCTAGAATGTTCAGGTTGATGAGCTGAGTGGAGTTCACGGAGGGCTAGATGGAAAACTATGGAAGTTTACATAAGCTTTCTTTAAGGTGAAGTCAAACTAAATGGGGAAGTGAGGAAGAGAATCTTGGTAATATGTGAGTAAGGGGGATTTAGTAAAGGGAGCTGGGGCAGTTACAGTTGACCCTTGAACGACACAGGTTTGGTCCACTTTTATGTGGATTTTTTTCAATAAATATACACTTGGCCCTCTGTTTTTGAGGATTTCACGTCTCTGGATTCAACCAACCTCAGATGGAAATTTTCATCCACGGTTGCTTGAATCCACAGATGCCAAAACTGTGGATATGGAGGGCTGACTGTATTGGCCAAAAAGTTCCTTCAGTTTTTAAGTAAAAATAAAAGACATTTTTCATTTTTACCAAGAACTTTATTGAACAACATATTCACTGTTTTGTTCCACTACCTTCTGCCATTTTTCAGGCAACTTCATAATTCCATCTTCCCAAAACTTTTTATCTTTTTGAGCAAAGAACTGTTCCAGGTGCCTTTTACAGTCTTCCAGGGAATCAAAATTTTTTCCATTAAGACAATTTTGTAAAGACTGAAATAAATGGAAATCTGGAGGTGCAATGTCTGGTGAATATGGCAGATGAATCAGAACTTCCCAGCCAAACCGTAACAGTTTTTGCCTGGTCATTAAAGAAACGTGTAGTCTTGCGTTATCCTGATGGAAGATTACGAGTTTTCTGTTGACTAATTCCAGACGCTTTTAGTCGAGTGCTGCTTTCAGTTGGTCTAATTGGGAGCAGTACTTGTTAGAATTAATCGTTTGGTGTTCTGGCAGGAGCTCATAGTAGAGGACTCCCTTCCAATCCCACCATATACACAACATCACCTTCTTTGAATGAAGACTGGCCTTTGGTGTGGTTGGTGGTGGTTTATTTCACTTGCCCCACGATCTCTTCCATTCCACATTATTGTACAGTATCCACTTTTCATCGCCCGTCACAATTTGTTTTAAAAATGGAACATTTTCTTTATGTTTAAGTAGAGAATTGCATGCGGAAATATGGTCAAGAAGGTTTTTTTCGCTATGTGGTACCCAAACATCAAAGCGATGAACATAACCAAGGGCAAATGATTTTCAACGCTTGATGTGGATATTTTGAGTATGTCGGCTATCTCCCGCGTGGTATAATGTTGATTGTTCTCAACTAATGTCTCGATTTGATCACTATCAACTTCAACTGGTCTACCTGAGAGTGGATCATCGTCCAGCGAGAAATCTCCAGCATGAAACTTCGAAAACCACTTTTGATACGTTCAATCAGTCACAGCACCTTCTCCATACACTGCACAAATCTTTTTTTGTGTTTCAGTCATGTTTTTACCTTCCTTGAAATAATAAAGCATAATATACCAAAAATGTTACTTTTTTCTTCCATCTTCAATATTAAAATGTCTACACAAAAATTCACCAATTTTGATAAGTTTTTTTTTTTAACGCACGCTGATATGACAGCTGTCACAATACAACCTAACAAAATTGTTTTGAATGAAGTTAAAGACAAGTGATATTATAGCCATCTTACAGAAAAAAACGAATGAACTTTTGGCCAACCCAATACTATGCCATTTTATATAACGGACTTGAGCACCCACAGATTTTGGTATCTGCTGAGGCTCCTGGGACTAATTGCGCATGGATACTGAGGGATAACTATATTTCAGATGTTTATGTGAATGCTGCTTATATGCTGTTTCCTTCATCCCCTTAGGTGGTATTGGCAAAAGGAAAAGTTACCAAGTTATGTGGACTTTATGAAAAATAATTACCCTCCTGATTTCACATATGCAGATTTTGGACCACTATTTACAGCAAAATTTTTTGATGCAAACCGGTGGGCAGATATTTTACAGGCTTCTGGTGCCAAATATGTTGTCTTAACTTCCAAACATCATGAAGGTAAGTACAACATTTGCAAAAACTCACAGTGGTTATGAAATGTAAAGTAGTTCTTTTGGAACAAGAAACTGAAGCAAGGTCATCCACATGAAATCAGAGTTTTCTCTTAGGAGCTATCATAAGTGGCTATTGACATTTGCTTGCAACTTCAGAGACCATGTGTTCCACCCAGTTAAGAAGCACTATGTATGCAGAAAGATCATACCCTCCACATAACAGAGAAAAAATGGAAACTGATCACATTATGTTATATGCATATTTAACAATTTCCAAGTAATCCAAGATTTGATTTGAAGCTATTTGAAGTGGGAAGTGGGTTGCAGGTCAAAGTTTACACTTGGAATTGCATTCTTCCTTTCTTTCTACCTCTGTAATGCATTCTGGGAAGGCACCCAGGGGATTATTTTGCTGTAGTTTTGCATCATGACTGACACACAAGGTTGTGCTTTTGGCCAACTCTTATATGGCCCAATTGAGGACAGTTTGCTAGTGATGAAAATGACACAGGTCACCTGGAAGGAACAGGATTATGGAGCTGTAATGGTGCCCAGAAATATCAGAGATGGTGGAAGAATATGTAAAGGAAACACAGTGGTTGTATTAGGGTTCTTCAGAGAAACAGAACGAATAGGCAGTATAATATATAGAAAGAGGCTTATCATAAGAAATTGACTCATGCAACTCTGGAGGCTGAGAAGTCTAGACCCAAGAGAGCCAGTTGTATTGTTCCAGTCTGAGTCCAAAGGCCTTAGAACCAGGAGAGTGGATGATTTAGGTTCCTGTCCAAGTATGAGTGCAAAGGCAGGAGAAGACCGATGTCTCAGCTCAAAGACATGCAGAGAAAAGAATTCTTTCTTAATCAGCCTTTTATTCTGCTTAGGCCTTCAGTGGATTAGATGAGGCCCACCCACTTGGGGAGGGCAATCTGCTTTACTCAGTCTACCTATTCAAATGTTAATTTCATCTAGAAACACCTTCAGGAACATATCCCGAATGATGTTTAACCAAATATCTGGGCACCCAGTGGCCCAATCAAGTTGACACATAAAATTACCATCATAGTGATCTTCCACTAATAGGATAGATTCCACCCATTACCATTCCAGTATCCATAAGATCAAGGAAGCATCAGCAAATTATTATTGTTCCAACAGCATGTTAATAATTAGACAATTTGTTTGCATAACCATCTTTGCCTTGGAATAAAAAATTTTGCCTCATTATTTTCTCCAGGGGTGGGTAGGGGATTAGAAGGGAAGAACCAAAACCCAAAATAAGGAATTATCTTAGAATATTTTTCCCTTTGGCCACATTCTAGTGGCTTAATGATTTTCTTCTATAGATGTTTCTCAGGCTGAGATGGATATTTATAAAGCATATTTGCTTGTGAACATGTTGATTTCCTGATGCCTAGGAACTTCTCCAAGCTGTATGGCACAAAGTATTACATAGTGGGCTTATTTAAAAACAAAACAAAACAACTCTTAATCACATTGTGAGGACAGATGATGTAGCCCACATTTATCAACTCTCTAAGACTCATATTGTTGGAAGTTTTCATGCTTATGGGAGAGACCCTGCTGAGCCTGGCTAGGTGGGAAGACCACTGTGTGAGCTTCTGGTGGTGCTACTGAACCGAAAACCCATGTGGTTTTAGCACCGCCAGACATTAGGGTCTGTCAAGTTGAAACATTTTGAATAAGACTTTAAATATCATCAGCAATGCTTTGAAGCTTACCACAAACATCTTTAGAACCAGTGTGAGCTCTTTTAAAAGCTTCTTCAAAATGAATCCAGAGTGTGTCCGTCTTAGTCTTGTCCTAATTTACAAGAGTAAAGTGTTGCACCAAAGCACCTTACTTATGTCTGTTCTCAAAGATTCTTTTAGATTTTAGTGGGACAGCAACAATGTATTTATGTTCCTAGGTGCCAACTAAACATTTTGAGGCTTTTTAATTATTTCTTAAGTATTTCAGTTTATATAGGGCTTCTATGGTTTTTATATAGAACAACCAGCAATCTAAGTGCAAATTCCTTTTAAAATATGAATTATTTCAAAGTGCTTATGTAAGGGCAGACATTCTTCTTACCTATTCAGTTGGTAGATAATTCACTTTTAGGTAATTTAAAGCACGACATCCAAGCTTATGATTTTAGAGTAGGATGAGATTACAAATGGTGGGTACATTGCAAAGTACAGAACTACTGGGGACTAGTACCCCACCCCCACCTTGGTAAAATGAATAATGAGGGTAAAGGAGACTTACTACTACACATGGACACCAGTGTTCTAAGAATCATACTATAATAAAACAAATAATCCTAAAACCAGGGAATATACTTTAATTTTTGGTTTAGAAGACAAATAAGAATCTTGCAGGAGTGCATCTCAGGATCTTCACTGTAAGTAATAATAGTCATTGTTTAGCATGGTAGATGTGGAAGATGTTCCTGTCTTAGCTGTGGTCGCTAATGTTGATTGCTGATTTTGTGCTAGACCCTGTGCTAGCCGTTGGCTGAGGATATAGCGGGGAACACTGCAGACTTGATGCCGTCCCTCAAGGAGCTTATAGTCTAAGGGGGAGAATACAGGAGATAGATCAGACTATACGGACTTTATGGGGAACTCTGAGAGTTGCTTTTAAAAATCTTTGTTCTACTTTGTTTAAATTCTCATTTGTTTCTTGTATGAAAGCAAAATGTATACTATGGAAAAAAATTGCCATAAAGCAGTTGTTTGTAGAAACAGTGATTTATATATTACGTGTACTGCCTATGTAATTTGAAAGCTTTCTTTTTGTTTTTTTTTTGGCTGCACTGTGCAGCTTGTGGTGTCTTAGTTCCCCAACCAGGGATCGAACCCATGCCCTTGGCAGTGAAAGCGCAGAGTCCTAACCATTGGACCACCAGGGAATTCCCCCTATGTAATTTGTTTTGGTGTTTGTATATGTGGAAATTTACTAAAACAGAATTGATATGCTTACAAGCTTTTTAATATAATGTTTCAGGTTTCACTTTGTGGGGCTCAGAGCATTCGTGGAACTGGAATGCTGTAGATGAGGGGCCAAAGAGGGACATTGTCAAGGAACTTGCAGCAGCCATTAGGACCAGGACTGACCTGCGCTTTGGACTGTACTATTCCCTTTTTGAATGGTTTCATCCGCTCTTCCTTGAGGATGAATCCAGCTCATTCCAGAAACAACAATATCCACTGTCTAAGATGCTGCCCGAGCTCTACGAGTTAGTGAACCAGTATCAGCCCGAGGTCCTGTGGTCAGATGGCGATGGAGGGGCCCCAGATACCTACTGGAACAGCACAGGCTTCCTAGCATGGTTGTACAATGAGAGGTGTGTGTGTTATTAGATTGCTGTCGTGACCTTAAACATTCCTAATACATGTATAACATTTTAATTCCCTCGCTTCTTGAAATATGTCCTTTCAGGCTCATTTGTGGCATGGGGGAGGAAATCATTGTAAATAATGCTCATTAGATATATCAATATTTACTCAGAATAATCAAGAGTTACAAATCAGGAGTCAAATACAACTCAATAGTCCGATTTTGAAATCAGACTAAACATCACAGGATCAAGAACTTTGAAGACATTAATTTTGTGGGTCCTCATTTTCATCTCCTATTCTGGGACAACTCTATTTATTCATCACTGTTTCTGATGATGTGCTTTTCAATTCCTCTAATTGCTTCTTTTCATCCTCATACATTTGATAATCTTTGCTGCTCAGACAATGTCACCCTTGTCTGTCTCCTCTTTTCCCTCATCGTCAGCATTTCACCTCTCCCTGTTCTCTCCTCTTGCTTTCTAGCATGTTCCAAGCTACCCCATTAGAACAGGAAGTTCTGACTGAGCTCCTTTATAAGGCTTACACCATATGGACCAAATTTATATTTGTAACTAGAAAGTACTTGGTATCATGCTAAGAAGTCAGGGAGTGTCCTGCTTGTGTTCTCTGGGCCCACAAAGGGCGCACATACAAAAACTCTGGAGAGCTCTTGATATGTAACTGAAGTTTCTCTAGGTACTCCTTCCAAAAGGAAATATGGGGAGCCCTCCACTTCAATTTGTGAACCAAACGATCCCCTCTAAGTGGAGAAGTGCAGGAGGTACCAACTGCTACGATGAATAATGTAGTGGGGATATTTCATGCCACAGTGAATTCCATGATAACAGTCAACTTTCCTGAGATTTTTCAATATTAGGCACAATTGTAAGAGAAAGAAAGGCTAGAATATATGTAGGAGATTATTCAGTCATAGGTGAAGAATATCTTGACTGTAAATTCAATTTTAGCTATCATTCACAATATGGGGGCAGGGAGGAGAACCTTCAAATAATAGTATAATACTCTTATAAGTGCTATGTGTGCTGGGCACTGGGCTGGGTGTTTTACATAAATTAGTTCTGTTCTAATAATAGATGAGGAAATTGATTATTCAGAAGAGTTAGGTAACTTGCTGTAGGACAGGGAACTTAGAAAGTGACAGGCCAGGACTACAATCTCCCCAGGTCTATTTGACTTCAAAACCGTGGGCTTTGTATTATATTCCACTATGGTTATTTTCCAGGAGTGGATTTCAGTCAGACCTCTTTTCAGTGACACTGCTTTTATGTAAAAATTTTTTACTTTTTGTTTAAAAAAAAAAAATCATCCTTTTCATTTCAGCCCAGTTCGGGACACAGTGGTCACCAATGACCGTTGGGGAGCTGGTAGCATCTGTAAGCACGGTGGCTACTATACCTGCAGTGATCGTTATAACCCAGGACATCTTTTGCCACATAAATGGGAAAACTGCATGACAATAGACCAGTTTTCCTGGGGCTATAGGAGGAATGCTGGAATCTCTGACTATCTTACAATTGAAGAATTGGTGAAGGTACAGTAAAATGTCTGGTGACCATTATGGTAACACTTGTAATAGTGTAGGTGTATGAGAATTATTTTTTCTAAATTGTATAGCTCAGTGGCCTATAACACAGGACATTACTCTTTTTTCTATGTGTGTTCTCCTAGATAGTGACTATATATATATATGTCGAAGTCCATAAATACCACATGTTAACACATTCAGGATGGAATTGTTTTCTTTCTCTAAGAACCATATTTATTCTTAATTTTTTAGCAACTTGTAGAAACAGTTTCATGTGGAGGAAATCTTTTGATGAATATTGGGCCCACAAAAGATGGCATCATTTCTGCAATTTTTGAGGAGAGATTAAGGCAAATGGGGACCTGGCTAAAAGTCAATGGAGAAGCCATCTATGACACTCATGCTTGGAGATCGCAGAATGACACTGTCACCCCAGATGTATGGTAAGTACTATTAGATAGAGGAAGGCATTTAACATTTCTCAGAGGTAAAGAGAAAAGTAAAATAAAAAAGGAAATGGGATGAATGCCCACCTACACAAAACACTTTCTTTACTTACTCTAGAAGAAATTAGCATATTTTAAAACACATTATTTATCAAATTGAGCTGAAATCATCTCTAGATTCCTCCAAACAGTGGACAGATTTCAGGGAAAAATATTCAGCTCTTACAAAAATTGTAGGCCATTCAGTAAAATGAAAAAAAAAATGCTGAGTGGTTAATCCAAAAGAGACTTCTGGTTTAGTCGGGTAAATTCTAACTCTTGCAGGTGTTACATCGCATCAAATTAGCAGGAGGTGCGGAAGGGCAGAAAAAATATTAAAAATCTGCAAAAATAACAGCATTATTTAAATTGATTAAAAATCTTGTACCTTGTTCCTATTATTCTAATAAATCTAAACCTGAAGTTTCTTTAAAATTATCTTAACTGGCTAACTTTTCTTTTAACTAGTATCTCCTTTAAAAGCCTTGCCTCAGGTTCTGTCTGAGCTTTGGAAAGTTCTATGGGCCAATGAGTCAGACTCTGCAAATATGGTGGTTACTGATGTGGGGTCTTAAAATATATAAATAAGAGTAGTATTAGTGAAGCTCTAAAAATTCACCTTGTGTTGCCACCAAAGCGAGTACAGCCTGATCAAGTATATATCAAAAGATTAGCCTAAATAATCTTCCTTGAACTTACGACTTAAAACAAATTGTCAGTTCACTGAAGAAAATAAAGTAAGGCAGTCTACACAGAAGCAACTGACTATAGAATTTTAGAATGCTGGGTCTGGGAGAAGCCACAGTAAGAACTCAGAACCAATCTTTCATTTTACAGAGGCTAGTTTAACTTGGGTTTTAGAATTTGCTTCTGTGTTTATATTTGACTATGAGGGTGTCTGATCTGGGATTTGACAATGGTTAACCATTATTCCATTACATTTTCTTTCAATAAGTAAAGATAAAAGCCAAATTACTTATTAGCAAGACCTATAAAGCCATAGCCTGGCTCCACTGCACCGAGCCCAGTGGCCTGCTCTCCCTGCCTCACCAGAGGAGCTCTCTCCCCGCAGGTTCATCGCGTGTGCTTCCCCTCCTTGCTGCATCTTTAGATAACTATCTAGACTCCCAGGGCTACCCTTGAAATCCTTTGACATTTTAGCCCTGGCTCACTGTCACTGTCCCCAGAACTACTCTTCACATAATTCGTAGTGATTTTAATGTCTATATTCACAGCTCTTCTAATTTGCTGGCCCCTCAGTTCCTGTACCTCCTCCCTTCTAGGGATCCTTTCCCCTTCTGTTGGTCGTACCTTAGACCTTGCATTTCCAATAACTGTACTCCTTCTATGCTCTCAGTCTGAAGCATTCCATTGTCTAACTCCCACCTCTTATATTTCAGCTCACTTCAGCTTCCAAAGGGATCTGCCGTCTTTGATTCTGTCACTTTTTCTCTTCCTCCTGCCTCAGCCCTCTCGTGTCTTCTCTTTTTCCTTATCCAGGTCAGATTCTATGCATCACTCCAGTGCATCCACCCTCAACTCCTTAACTCTCTCTCCCTCTGTCGTACTCATTAAAACTCAGCTTTGATTAAACTCAGCTCTACTTGTTCCATGTCTTCCCCTGTGCAGCTAAATGTGACTAGAAATACACACACACACAATGTCAACACTCATTAAAACTCAGCTTTGATTAAACTCAGCTCTACTTATTCCATGTCTGCGCCTGTGCAGCTAAATGTGACTAGGAATACACACACACACACAATGTCAAATGCTCTCACTTTTGGCTTTAAAGCCAACCCCTGTATCCTGGATCCCATCCCAGATTATCCACTCAAGGATATTGTTCTAGCAATTCTCCCCGTTTGCTCCTCATCTTCAATTTCCCCTCTTTGTTAGATCCTTTCCTATCAGCATAAAAACCTGTTTTGTTTTTTTTTAATCTTGAACTCTTTCCATCCTACTTAGATCTCCAGCTACTTTCCCATTTCTCTACTTTCCTTTATAGTAGAACATCTTGAAAGAATGGTTTTTACTTGCTATCTCCAGTTTCTTGCTCCAGTTTTTCTCTTAAACTCAC
The DNA here is from genome assembly GCF_009873245.2 of Balaenoptera musculus. Lineage (NCBI taxonomy): Eukaryota > Metazoa > Chordata > Mammalia > Artiodactyla > Balaenopteridae > Balaenoptera > Balaenoptera musculus. The sequence continues at coordinate 21,858,344 of NC_045796.1, forward strand.
TCTGGTCAGACTTCCACCCCACACTCTATAAAATCACTGTTATCCAGGTCCACAGGAACCTCTCCCTCACTGGGTCAGTCCCGGTCCCTATCATCTGAGCTTACTGTCAGCATTTGCCCCAGGTGATGGCTGTCTCTGTCTTCACTGTGCCTGTTGGCCATTCCTTCTTAGTCTCCTTTGCTGGTTCCACCTCAAGTCCCCAACCACTAAACCTTGAAGTGCCCTGAGGCTCAGCCCTTGGACTTCTATACTTTATCTTAATTCCCCAGGTGATCTCATCTATTTTCAGGGCTTTAAATGCCATACTGATGACCTCTACAGTGCAAACATCTTTCTTCCCACAGCCAGTCCATCAGTAAATTCGTCATATCTTTGAAATATATCTGGAATCTGACCACTTCTTATCCTCTCTGTGGCAACCCTCTTCCTGTTAGTCTCCATCGTTTCCCCCCTGGATTATTTCTGTAGCTTCTTGTCTGATCTATTTCCATCCGTGCTCCTTTAATCTATCTGCTACAAAACCTTTTAAATAATAAGTCAGGTTACGACACTCCCAGCGGCTTCCAGTCTTAGAGAAAAATCCAGGACTTACAAAGGCTTATAAGGTCCTATAAAAACGAGCACCTTGTTGTCTCTGTGATCTCACTGGCTATCATGCTATCCCTCACTTCCTCTCCTTCAGCCACTCTGTCCTCCTTGCTGTTCTATCAACAGGCCAAGCATACTGCTGCATTGGGACGTCTGTGCTTGCTGTTCTCTTCCTCTAGTCACGTGGTTCTCCCTCACATCCTTCAGGCCTCCTCAATGCCACCTCCTCAAAGAGGTCTTCCTTGACTATTCTATTTATTTTTATTTTTTTATTGTTTTGCATGTAGACTTTCTTCTTTATTGCTGTACACCCAGAACTTAAAAGAGTTCCAGGCACATTGTAGTCACAAATAGATAATTTTTGAATAAATGAACACATTTTAAAATTTAGGGGTCAGGTAATTTCCAGCAATGCCATTGGTTTAAGAAATTAAAACTGCTTCAGATTACCAAATGTGAGAGTGATTATGATTTCTAACATGGCTCAAAATAATTTTTTATAATTTGAAGTTTGTCTCCAAATCAGTAAGGAATCAGTCTAGAGAATCAGAAGGTCTATGATTTTTTCTGTTTTCTTCATCACTGATTTACCTTGAGAACAAGTTGTCTATTCCTTTTAACAAAGTAAGTTTAGTGAAGATTTAAATTAATGTGGCAGAATGTACAGATATTTAATTTGAGGTTAGTATAAACACAGAGGAGCCAAAGAATCCGCTAACAATCCTCTGATCATTTTTTTTTAACATTTTTATTGGAGTATAATTGCTTTACAATGGTGTGTTAGTTTCTGCTTTATAACAAAGTGAATCAATTATACATATACATATATCCCCATATCTATTCCCTCTTGCATCTCCCTCCCACCCTTTTAGCTGGTCACAAAGCACCGAGCTGAGCTCCCTGTGCTATGCGACTGCTTCCCACTAGCTATCTATTTTACATTTGGTAGTGTATATATGTCCATATATACACTACCACTCTCTCACTTTGTCCCACCTTACCCTTCCCCCTCCCCGTGTCCTCAAGTCCATTCTCTAGTAGGTCTGTGTCTTTATTCCCGTCTTGCCCCTAGGTTCTTCATGACCTTTTTTTTTTTTTAGATTCCATATATATGTGTTAGCATACGGTATTTGTTTTTCTCTTTCTGACTTACTTCACTCTGTATGACAGACTCTAGGTCCATCCACCTCACTACAAATAACTCAATTTTGTTTCTTCTTATGGCTGAGTAATATCCCATTGTATATATGTGCCACATCTTCTTTATCCATTCATCTGTTGATGGACACTTAGGTTGCTTCCATGTCCTGGCTATTGTAAATAGAGCTGCAATGAACATTGTGGTACATGACTCTTTTTGAATTATGGTTTTCTCAGGGTATATGCCCAGTAGTCGGATTGCTTGGTCGTATGGTAGTCCTATTTTTAGTTTTTTAAGGAACCTCCACACTGTTCTCCATAGTGGCTGTATCAATTTACATTCCCACCAACAGTGCAAGAGGGTTCCCTTTTCTCCACACCCTCTCCAGCATTTATTGTTTGTAGATTTTTTGATGATGGCCATTCTGACCAGTGTGAGATGATATTGCATTGTAGTTTTGATTTGCATTTCTCTAATGATTAATGATGTTGAGCATTCTTTCATGTGTTTGCTGGCAATCTATATATCTTCTTTGGAGAAATGTCTGTTTAGGTCTTCTGCCCATCTTTGGATTGGGTTGTTTGTTTTTTTGATATTGAGCTGCATGAGCTGCTTGTAAATTTTGGAGATTAATCCTTTGTCAGTTGCTTCATTTGCAAATATTTTCTTCCATTCTGAGGGTTGTCTTTTCATCTTGTTTATGGTTTCGTTTGCTGTGCAAAAGCTTTGAAGTTTCATTACGTCCCATTTGTTTATTTTTGTTTTTATTTCCATTTCTCTAGGAGGTGGGTCAAAAAGGATCTTGCTGTGATTTATATCATAGAGTGTTCTGCCTATGTTTTCCTCTAAGAGTTTGATAGTGTCTGGCCTTACATTTAGGTCTTTTTTCCATTTTGAGTTTATTATTGTGTATGTTGTTAGGGAGTGTTCTAATTTCATTCTTTTACATGTAGCTGTCCAGTTTTCCCAGCACCACTTATTGAAGAGGCTGTCTTTTCTCCATTGTATATTCTTGCCTCCTTTATAAAAGATAAGGTGACCATATGTGCGTGGGTTTACCTCTGGGCTTTCTATCCTGTTCTATTGATCTATATTTCTGTTTTTGTGCCAGTACCATACTGTCTTGATTACTGTAGCTTTGTAGTATAGTCTGAAGTCTGGGAGCCTGATTCCTCCAGCTCCATTTTTCTTAAGATTGCTTTGGCTATTCGGGGTTTTTTGTGTTTCCATACAAATTGTGAAATTTTTCATTCTAGTTCTGTGAAAAATGCCAGTGGTAGTTTGATAGGGATTGCACTGAATCTGTAGATTGCTTTGGGTAGTATAGTCATTTTCACAATGTTGATTCTTCCAATCCAAGAACATGGTATATCTCTCCATCTATTTGTATCATCTTTAATTTCTTTCATCAGTGTCTTATAATTTTCGGCATACAGGTCTTTTGTCTCCTTAGGTAGGTTTATTCCTAGGTGTTTTATTCTCTTTGTTGCAATGGTAAATGGGAGTGTTTTCTTAATTTCACTTTCAGATTTTTCATCATTAGTGTATAGGAATGCAAGAGATTTCTGTGCATTAATTTTGTATCCTGCTGCTTTACCAAATTCATTGATTAGCTCTAGTAGTTTTCTGGTAGCATCTTTAGGATTCTCTATGTACAGTATCATGTCATCTGCAAACAGTAACCGCTTTACTTCTTCTTTTCCAATTTGGATTCCTTTTATTTCTTTTTTTTCTCTGATTGCTGTGGCTAAAAGTTCCAAAACTATGTTGAATAATAGTGGTGAGAGTGGGCAACCTTGTCTTGTTTCTGATCTTAGTGGAAATGGTTTCAGTTTTTCACCATTGAGGATGATGTTGGCTGTGGGTTTGTCATATATGGTCTTTATTATGTTGAGGTAAGTTCCTTCTATGCCTACTTTCTGGAGGGTTTTTATCATAAATGGGTGTTGAATTTTGTCAAAAGCTTTCTCTGCATCTATTGAGATGATCATATGGTTTTTATTCTTCAATTTGTTAATATGGTGTATCACATTGATTGATTTGCGTATATTGAAGAATCCTTGCATTCCTGGGATAAACCCCACTTGATCATGGTGTATGATCCTTTTAATGCGCTGTTGTATTCTGTTTGCTAGTATTTTGTTGAGGATTTTTGCATCTATGTTCATCAGTGATATCGGTCGGTAGTTTTCTTTTTTGACTATTTTATTTAAAAGAACACCTAGATCCCTTTTTGCCAACCTAGTGTTGACCTAAAATAGACTGCCAGTTATTTCTTCAGCAAAACTGGGTTTATTTGGGATCAGCAAGAATTGTAATTTGGGGTCTGCAAACATGGCAAGCCACATGCAAGTCCCTGCACAGCAAGGGAAGGAGAACTCTTACTGCGGGGAAAAGGAAGTTGGGAAAGCTATAGTAAACGAAGAGTCCATGGCTTTTCATTGGCTGAGTTGTTGTCAGGAAATAAGAGGAGCCTTCCTACTTTCTGTGGGCTCTGCTATTGTTGCAGGGCATGGGAGCTCCCCTCTCTGGTCTCCTGACTCTATTTTAATTGAGCTTCCTGTTTATTAATTTTTACACTGGCATGCTCTATTCTTCTTACTGGGCTTCAGTTTTCTCCATAACATTTAATCATCATCTGACATATATTTTTTTGCTCATTCTAATTTTCTCCACTACATGTAAGCTCCATGAGGACAGGGACTGTGTTCAATGCTACGTCTCCAGCTCTGAAACAGTGATGAGCATTTTAAGATGTCAATAAATATTTGTCAAATAATTGAGTGAAAAAATGAATGGATTCTGTTTTCTTTGTCTAGACCTTACTCTTCTTACCTTTTCCCTTTTGCTCACATTCGTCCTTTAAGTCTCAGATTAAATGTCATTTTCTTGCTAATGGTATAACCTAAAAAGATGCCTTTGTTATAATCTTTCAATTTCCTCTTCTTTCATACTTTTCATACAAAATTCACACTTCTATATTATTTGTGTGATTATTTGATGTCTCTCTTCCTCACTCTAGTCTAAACTTTACAAGAACAAGAACTAAGTGTGTTTTGTTTTCTATTGTATCCCTAACACCAAGCACAGTACTGGGCCCAGCATTGACAGGTACATACCTGTTAAATGAAGGAATATGAAGATTTGATCATCAGGTGGAAAGCCATCTATTCTTGCATCTTACGCTCTTTGCTCACGTTCCCCCACCTGTTTCCAGCTCCATGAGAAAAGTCTGATGAAGAAGCGCAGTACTAGAAAAATCTCTGTTCCAAGAACTTCCTTTTAGCACTGGGGAAGTGGGGAAGAGAGGTGCTGTGATAATTGTGATTTATAATAAGAAATATATATTTGGTCTTTTTCCGTTTCTGGGACAGCGCTCCTAAAACTCTTGGAATTTCCTAAGCGATGAGAGCCATAAAGGTGTCTTTTGTTATGTCAGTGAGGTAATTTTGGACACTACCAAAGGATGAGGGCTGGTTGCCAGGAGACCCGACCATATTATTAGAGGGTTGGAACTTTCAGTCCCACCCATGGCCTCCAGGGAGGGGTGAGAGGGTGGAGGTTGAACCAATCATCAGTGGTCATTGATTTAATCAATAATGACTAATGAAGCCTCCATAAAAACCCCAAGGATGAGGTTTAGAGAACTTCTGGATTGGTGGAGGTACAGGGAGAGTGGGGCACCTGGAGAGGGCATGGAAGCTCCCTGCCCCTTCCCACATACCTTGCCCTGTGCATCTCTTCCATCTGGCTGTTCCTGAGATATATCCTTTTATAATAGACCTGTAATCCAGGAAGTAAAATGTTTCTGTGAATTCTGTGAGCTGCTCTAGAAAATTAATTGAACTCAAGGAGGGGGTCGTAGGAAGCTCCAATCTATAGCCTGTGGGTCAGAAGCCCAGGTGACAATCTGGACTTGTGACTGGTGTCTGAATTTGGGGAGGGGGCAGTCTTGTAGGACTAAACCCTTAACCTGTGGAATCTGACACTATCTCTGGGTAGATGGTGTCAGAATTGAGTTGAATTGTAGGACACCCAGTTAGTGTCCGAGAATTGCTTGGTGGTGTGGTGAACTTCTCCCCCACTCCACACACATACACGGGAATTGGGATCAGAACCCTTCTGGGTGCTTTTTATGCTACCATCGGGCTAGTTTTCCTTCACTCTATTAATAAAAACATTGGTAAATATTTACTGAATGGAAGTATCTCTGTAAAATAATTCTAGAGCTGACCCATAAATAACGAGAAATATTACTATGTTTTTTTTCCCATTTAACCAGGTACACATCCAAACCTAAAAACAAATTGGTCTATGCCATGTTTCTCAAATGGCCCACATCAGGACAGCTGTTTCTTGGTCAGCCCAAAGCTACTCTGGGGGCAACAGAGGTAAGAGGGAATTTTGTCTTTATTGTTCCTTTAACTTGCTGACTAGAATAACCTGATGAAGACATGACTTTTAACTTCAGGGTGAGCCTTATATGTGTTCCTCTTATACCTCATAAGAGTAATTTAAAAATGGACTTCATCAATGGCAATGTTTGGCAAAAACCTTTGAAAATTTTCTTTCATTTCCCAGAAAACCAAACCTATAAAACGGCTACATTATCTCCATGCATATCAATTAAAATATCTTCTTCACAGTCATTCTATGTTGTTCAGGCTCACTGCATGCATCCAAAATGACTCTTTTCGTAAAACTGGAGTCCAGATTCTTCCCCTGACATCCCACCCCAGAACACATCTGAATAACTATGAGATGTCATGGCCCTACCATCTCAAGTTCACAAAAAACTGGGGGAAAATTAAAGGTTAATCTCACAGTTGTAACCATCAGCTCTGGCACTGAGTTCACTTTCATATATTTTATAGATTATTTTTAAGAAACTGAAAATGTTCTGGGATATGAATTGTCCAAATGCTTTTCCTTGCATCATTTTTCCATATTTCATTTCTAACACTTGTGGCCGATCGGGCAGAAAAGGAGATAAGAGTTCAGATCTGATGTTTAATTACAGCTTAGTGTCCTGGGCATGACATTATCTTTTTATTTTATTTATGTTCTCTTTGGCTGCCATTAATACTGTTATTTGAAAGTTCATGGGTTTTGTTTTTGTATTACTCTACATGATAAGCAAAGTTTTCTGGTTCAAAATAACCATAGATATATAGAAAACTACTTATTTAAATTCACTTTGTATAAGACTAAGAATATAGAACAGTTACAGTAATAACTGATCACACTTAGGTATTGTTGATTAGTGGAGGTTATTGGAACATCTGGTGGGGAATGGTGGCTGGATGAGGAAGCTGAGCCTTTCTTCAAACATTCTGTGTGAGAACTGGGCAGCCTTAGTCGTGCAGATTGGTTTGAGAATAATTTTCTCTACTCTGACACTATTCAATCTTCACAATTCTTCCCCAAATCCTGCACACTTTTGAGAGGAATGTGGGAGCAAGACAGATGTATACACTCATTTAAAAACTGCTTGTAATCCACTAAATAAAAGTAAAAAATGAATCTCCTGTCCACACTGCTTTTTAAGAGATATGAACCACTCCTTCCCAATAAAGTGAGGGAGTCAGAGATACACTTGGAGACATTTGTGTGTATGTTTTTAATTTCAGGTTGAACTCCTGGGACATGGACAGCCACTTCAATGGACTCCTTTGGCGCAAAATGGCATCATGGTAGAACTGCCTCAGCTAACTGTTCATCAGATGCCCTGTAAATGGGGCTGGGCTCTAGCACTAACTAATGTGACCTGATTTGCAGTAGAGTGCTTCCTGATGCAGTTACATCTAAGACTAGAATGTATCAGGTTTCTATAATTGTAGCACACAGAGAAAGCAAATGTAAAATTGGCCCAGAATTTCCTAAATTACTCACATAACTGGTTTAACTCTCCAGTGCACTTTGCTATTGACGTCCCTTCACACTGAATTTATTTCCACGTGTGATTCAGAGGTGGGGATTTTGTTTCAGAATACTGAGGAATTGGTGGTGTTAAGGGCTGAGTCGTGTCTTCTGCCAAATTCACATGTTGAAGCCCTAAGCCCCAATGTGATGATTGTATTTGGAGATTTTAAAGAAGTAACTAAGGTTAAATGAAGTCATAAGAGTGGGACCTTAATCCAATATGACTGGAGTCCTTATAAGAAGAGGAAGAGCACGGATGCAAGCATATGGAGGAAAGACCATGTAAGGATGCAGTGAGAAGGTGGCCATCTGCAAGCCAAGGACAGAAGCCTCAAGAGAAGCCAAACCTGCTGACGCCTTGGGCTTTCAGCCTTCAGAACTGTGAGAAAATAAATTACTGTTGTTTAAGCCATCCTATATGTGGTATTTATTTATTATGGCAACCCTAGCCGACTAATACAGGTTCATAGGTATATAATAAATTTGGCTTAATATTTATTTCCAATGCTTACAGTAATTTTCTTTTTATAAAAAAAATTTGTCTTTTTTTCCCTCTTGGTAATAAAACTGATATGTTCACTATAGATAGTTAAAATTATACAGAAATGCTTAAAGGCAAAATCACTGTTAAGATCACCACTACTAATATTTTCATATATATTCTTCCAGGTTTTTTTTTTGGCAGGGGGAGGTGAGTGTGTGGGATTGGAGGTATGAGCCTATTTCTGTAGGTGGGCTAATTTGAGGTCCAATTTAAATTAATTTACTTCCTGTATATGCCTTTAAGCAAATTGAAGTTGAACACCTAGCTGAAAATTAAGAAGTCTATTCAGATCTTCCCTAAGAATGAAGCAAAAATAATACTGATATTGATGTAAATGTAAAGAAACAGTGATTAAAGAACTCACTCCCCTTAACAAAAGATGTTCCACATGGCTAGATCTTTATTTGAAGTGCTACAGGCTTCATTTTGTCATATCAATCAAATGCAGACATCTCATTGTTCCCTATAAATGCTTCAAGTAAACAGGGAAATAAAATACGATTCATATTTATTTTCTAAAGTCATCTTGAAGTTGAAAACCTTAAAAAAAATTATTCATTGCTGAAGTTTCTACAACTATCAAAATTTTGAAACCATGCCAAAGTATTTACATGAATAAGTACTTTAAGAGTTCTAAATCCCAAGTAACATTTTATTAGCGGTCCAACAAAGACAGATTTACATGATCCCAAACACTAGACTAAGGCAAAACAAAAAAAGGAAAAAAGCCCTCAAACAAACCCAAATAAACAGGGTTAGAAGAGTCTTAACATAAAAGTGAGGTCATCTGTTTGAAGAAAGTATTTTTGAGACTAAAAACCTGTCAGTCATTTAAACTCCTACCTTGTCCATCTTGACCTTTACAAATCAGAGAATATAGAGGCAAAATGGAACTATTTAAGCAAATTATAGTTAGGTATAGGGTTTAGTTAATGGGTAGCTGTGAGGGAGCTAAATGATAAAGTACAGCTCAGCATTCAGAGGTGCTGATAAAATGCTTTGCTAATAATCAGATATTATGTATGAAACAGAATGAGATACCAAATTTAAGTTTATTTAAGGTGTATCTTGCTTATATGTGAAATATACTATAAGTGGGACTCATAACAAACATTTAAAAATATTCCATCAAATTCCTAGCATTATCATTGGTATGGAGGGCAAGAATTATAGTAAGGATAATTAAACATCAGAGCTCTTATTACCTATTTTAAGCCAATAGTTCTTATCCCTCCAAGCAATTGTGCCTTTTCCCAGAGTTACTAAATAGGCACAAAATTGACTTGTTTTGAATTTCAGTAACTTTGGATTTTTCTTTAATGACGAGAAATATTGAAGGCAAGCAAAGCTAGATTATTAGACTGAATGATTTAGACATTGATATCATTTAAAATATGGATATCACTTTAATAAGACTCTATCTCATTTTCTTATGAGTGCCACATTGAAGCAACACAATTACTTTAAAAGGTCAGGCTAATCAAATAAATATGAATTAGGACAACAGAAAACAAGACAGATGTTTTGCCTTCTGTTCATTTCAATTTGGTAAGTAAAAGACCTGGTTAGATAAAAACCTTCCTAACTTGCAAAAAAATGAATAACTGTTCATATCAGATTTTTATACATACACAGTAACAAACACATTTATACAAGTTTGAAGGAGAAAGTAGAAACTGTTTTAAGTAATCTCCATTTAAACAACTCACTAGATTAACGGATGCTCTCCATTTCCTTGGAAAAGCATACTGATTGACGCCCAGGCAAACTGCAGGCTTTCAGTTAGTAGGCTTCTGTCTGGCACATGCTTCACCTTGATTTTCACTTGCTGCAATATATGTTTACCAAGGGTTAGTTGAGTTTGTTACTGTTATGGGTTGAATAGTGTTCCCCAATAATTCACCTCTACCCAAAAGCTCAGAATATGATCTTACTTGGAAGTAGTGTCTCTGCAGATGCAATTAAGGTAAATATTGAGGTAAGATCATACTGGACGCGGGGGTCACAAACATGTAAAAGATGACCATATGGAGACAGAAGCAGAGACTATGCTGCTAAAAGCCAAGGAATTCTTGGGGCTCCCAGAAGCTGGAAGAGCCAAGGAAGGATTGGAGGGATTCTTCCTTACAGTCTTCAGAGGGAGCATGGCCCTGCTGACACCTTAATTTTGGATTTCTAAGCACCAGAATGGTGAGAGCATAAATTTCTATTGTTTAAGCCACACAGTTAGTGGTAATTTGTTACGGCAGTTCTAGGAAACTAATACAGTTACCAAACTGATTATGCCAGTAGAACTTTTTATCATGTTGCATAAGCGGATGAAATGAGTGTGAACAGTTATAGTTTCTGTGAAAACCAAGTTGAATACTTTGGAAAAACTAGATAAAAGTATGTTGCCTTTTTTTTTTTCCTATTTAAATGTACTGGTTAATTAATTGTGGGTAAAACAGTTGTAAAAGGACTTCCCAGGTGGCACAGTGGTTAAGAATCTGCCTGCCAATGCAGGGAACACAGGTTTGATTCCTGGTCTGGGAAGATCCCACATGCCGTGGAGCAACTAAGCCCGTGCGCCACAACTACGGAGCCTGCGCTCTAGAGCCCGTGAGTCACAACTACTGAGCCCGTGCGCCTAGAGCCCGTGCTCCGCAACAAGAGAAACCACTGCAATGAGAAGCCCCCGCTCGCCGCAACTAGAGAAAGCCTGCGCGCAGCAACGAAGACCCAACGCAGCCAAAAAAAAAAAAAAAAAAGTTGTAAAAGACTGAAGGGAAATATAGTAAAAATCTACAAGAATTCTGTACCCCTGGTTTACAACTATATAATGTAATACATGTGATTTGTATAAGAAAGACAATTAGAGAACCCTTATAAGCAGACCTACACTGAAAAGGTAGAAAAGACCTGGGTCCTACATTCAATAACTGGCAAATAAAGCTTATTTATATTTTAAGTTGAAATACCTAAGAGCACATGTGTTATTTTTTTAATGATACCCTGCTTTAAATGACTTTTTGGATTAACCAAACAACTAAGGGTCCCAGATAAAAGGGCTCCTACTGTACAATTAGAAGACAGATTTATAATGTCTAAGTCCAATTAGCTTCAAATACATGTGGTTTTTACCTTGTCATCTCTACAACTGCTACAACTCTACAGAGGTAGATGATTCCAGGTGGTAATTTTCAGATGAGCAGCTTTCTAGCCTTAACAAGGTCGCACCTGTTCATTCTCAAAATTTCCTTGGATGAAATCCTGGGTTAATACTGCTGGAAGAGATGCATGCCCTATTACACACACATTCACTAATTTTCCAAAATACAGTTTTTCCACCACCCTATGAGAAATAACATCATTATATTCTGTCAAATTTTGAAAAGAAGCATTTGCTCTCCTCTCCACTTTTACATCTGTTTTTTTCTGCTTTTTTTTGTTTTGTTTTTTGTTTTTTTAAAAAAATATTCTAGGCATAGATTCCCTAGTGGTTGGCTTCAGGCCTAACCTGGCCTTAGAAGAGACTTCACAATTCATTTTCTACCTTCTACTATTTAGCTATATGTTATATGTTAGAGAAACATAAAACAACATAAAATTATGCTACTGAAAATATTCTTATGCTACTGAAAATATATCTAATATAATGATGATACATGATTCATTTATCTCTGCTCTAATTACCCATATAAAGAACTATAGATTTACTAGAACAATGAATTATTTCTTTTCAGAAGGAAATGCTATTTATTTTTTCTAAACAAATAAGTTAAAAGAAAGCATCAATTACCAGTTAAAATGGAACTTGAAAGCTAGTGTAATCTCCAAAAATAACAGCAAAAATGCTATGGGACAAATAAATTAATAGCTGTAAAGTATTAACTCAATAAAACCATATTTTACTAAAATATTTTATTGCAATAAGATTCACTGTGCTCAAAATCAATACAAAGTAAGTTATTAAAATTATTTACATACAAATGAATGAAACTATGTACAGTAGTTAATCATAGCTGTGAGTAAACGGCATAAACACAATTTTTGCCCCTAAATCAGTATGTAGTTTCCTAAGGATTGTTAACAACAGTAAAGAAAAAAATTGCTGATCATAGTTGTTCCCTATTTTTTTTTGGCCGTGCCACGCGGCATGCAAAATCTTAGTTCCCCCGACCAGGGATCAGGGATCGAACCCGTTCCCCATGCAGGAGAAGTGGGGAGTTTTAACCACTGGACCGCCAGGGAAGTCCCGATCACAGTTGCTAAATTAACTGATTTCTATAAAAAATGAAGTCCTCAATCAGGTATATTTAAGATAAATAATTTATCCCTTTGAAGACTAACTGGAGAAAAGTCTGATTCACTCCTGTATACTGCAGTCCAGAGAACTTTATGATTAAATAGCATATTTTCAAGACTTCACACCTACTTCCCAAACAGATTTTACCTCAGTATTAATGTCAAAGTATACTGAATTTCCTGTTATATAAAAAAAGTATCTATGTTAATCAGTTTGTAACTAATATCCATGGTGTAACAAATTATTAACAATTCTGACATTTGCCCTGTGTACACTCAGATATGCCCACAAAAACCAGTCTGTTGATGACTTTAAAAAAATATATTAAGATGCCAAATAAATCTATTTTATTATGAAATGAAGACTTTGATTACGAATATATTTTTATTAGACATTTCGGTACCAAATCATTACCCTCTATATAGTTGATTTATTCAGTGTATTTTTTAAAGCAAATGAATTCCACTGTAGTTCTTCCTGAAGGAAAAAATCATTTCTCCAGTTGTTGAGGAGTACTAAAGGCCTCGTACACGTTAGCAGCGAAGTCTTTCACTTGCTCCATCATTAACAGATCCTAGCAAAGACGACAATAAAACATTACAGTTTATAAAAAGAACAGATAATCAGAATTCATTTCTGCAGTCAAGCAACAAAGTTAGCTCTAAGTTTTGTGGCATTAAGGCCAAAAAGAAAACCATTTAATGAAAGAAGTAGTTTTTCTTATAATAAGTTCCTGCAGATGTTTAAGTTCTTACGTGAGGGATAGTGGATATGATATGTATTCAAATGTGGCTTTGAGAAGAAGACCCAAAATAGTCTTCAAATGGATTTCTGTGTGTGTTAAGTGCTAGAAGAGTATCTGTTGAATAAATGATTACAACACTAACTATACAAGTCTAAAGGTACTTTTGCTGGAAGCTGACATGACATGATTGAGGTATATTACTTTCTAACAGAATATATGTAGTATATCATATATTATATATACACACATACATAATCACACATATACACCTGAGAACAGGGGTTCTTAAGGGATTTGTGAACATAGATAAGGAAAAAAATTACATCTTTATTTTCATTAACCTTCAACTAAAATCTAGCATTTCCTTCAGTTATGAATGTAAGCAACAAACTGATAGTATTAGCAGAACCTGTGAATTTGCCTTTAGTAGAAATCAGACATTTTTATATCATATGATAGACAGTTGTGGAAGTTACATGAAGTGCCATTACATCTTGTTATTTAATGCATGAACAAAGAAGCAATATTGCTATATCGTAAATTTGATTTTAAAAAGTATTTTAAAACTGTATGCAATTGGTTTTCTTTAAAACCTATGTATTTTACAATATGCATTTATAGGCATTATTCTGAGGAGGCGTCCACAGGCTTCTCCAGATAGTGAAAGGATCTATGACAATAGAAACCCTTAAGTGCCCTATGAGCAGCAGAGAAACAAGAAGTGAACGTATCCTTTGTGTTCTCTCCTCAGCATCAGAAAACCCAAGTGAGCTTAGGTTAAGTCTTGATCTCACAAATTCAAGGTTAAATTCTCTGAATACCACGTGGCATTCTAACTCATAGAAATCATAGTTAAAAAAATTGGTGGAAGTCTTGTCAATTAATGGTCTAGTTTATAAACTTAATCTACATCCAGTCACACTAGAAAATTTACTAAGCATTAGTATCAATGATGTTTTTACTAGGTTGAAACCTTTTGTCTTCATTCTCAATTATACAGACTTTAATTAATGTAGTACATAAATTACTTAAGCACCACAGCTGGTGTTGTATTACGCTTAGCTGTATTTCCCACTTGTCAAGATGAACAGCTTACTGACGAAGCCAGAGACTTTATGAAAATGGAGAAAGATAAAGTTAAGGTTCAAATGCCAGAAGTTACAATTTTTTTTCTCACACGAATACACATGTAAAAATTTAAAAAAAATAAACAGAAAATTTTAAACTAAGCTTTTAAGATTTTTTTGAGCTTAAATTAAGCTTAAAATTAAGTGAAATGAGATCAGCCTTATTCATTCTTTCTTCTGAAATATGAATGGCTAATTCTCATGGGTGAGAGGATGACACAGAAGACTGAAGAGAACAGTGAGGAAAAGTAGCATGTTAAGGACAAGCGAATGACACTACACAGAGAAAGGAAGAACTACAACCCATGCTCTCAGGGCTCTTCATGTCCTCAAGTAGAAGTCCACAGAGATAAACGATACTGAGAAGACACCATCTTTACACTTAGGCCTAGGGTCTCTTCTCACTGCACATTATGGCAGTGGTTTGGAACTGAGGTGTATTGCGAGTAAGTTATTACTTGTTATAGTTTCCAAGTTTGCAAGTGACTCGGAAAAAATCCTATGGATTCAAAGTTGTCCTTTTAATAAAATCAGTCTTACTCAATGTATTCTAAAATGCTTTCCTAAGAAAGGAGATGGAGTTATAGGTAGTCTAATGAAAAATTTAAATAACCTACTGAGTATGCAGTTTTTAATGAGCAGATTATTGGTACACTATTAATTGTTGTATTTATTAGCTATTAAAATGCTTTACTTTCCCACAAAAATTTTTAATTTTTCCTCAAAATGTGAGGAACTGGTTCGCTGATTTGCCTCAAGGCTCAACTTTTCTACTAGCACAGCTTAATACAAAACAGTAACACTGTAAATTTAACTGACCACTAGAATGTACTTGGACTAAAATGTAGTCTGTCTAACACGTGTTGGACTATAACATGGAGAAAGGTATTCCCAACCTCATAAAAGTGCCATGATACATTATTGCTCTCACAGGTCATTCTACCATACTCTACATGTGGTTTCAAGTTTTTGGTTTCTTTGAACAAATATCATAGAAGAGAAATGTAATGTTATGTTGGACAAATAGGACCACAACCAAGAGTACAATCTGTTTTTAATAATACCCCCAAGCTTTCCTCTTACCTGAACAAAATGACTAGGTGTTTCACTGCAAACTGAATGGATCTGTCCATTTATTATGGGAATTATCTTAGCTAGAGGCAGGCTGACACTGGAAAGACTAAAAAATCATCACAGTAATAATTATTTTCTGAAATTATCTTATAGGAACTTAATATTTTAATTATAAAAGTAACAGTCATTGAAAAGTACTTACAGAAATGTATTAATAAAATAAAAACCACACATAATTCTACCACCTAGAAATAACAACTATAATTGACATCATAGTTAATTTCTTCCAGTAATTTTTTATATATACATATCTATACTTTTTGTGTGTTTTTTAAAAAATTAATTAATTAATTAATTAATTTATGGCTGTGTTGGGTCTTCGTTTCTGTGCGAGGGCTTTCTCTAGTTGCGGCAAGCGGGGGCCACTGTTCATCGCGGTGCGCGGGCCTCTCACTATCGTGGCCTCTCTTGTTGCGGAGCACAGGCTCCAAACGCGCAGGCTCAGTAATTGTGGCTCACGGGCCCAGCTGCTCCGCGGCATGTGGGATCTTCCCAGACCAGGGCTTGAACCCGTGTCCCCTGCATTGGCAGGCAGATTCTCAACCACTGCGCCACCAGGGAAGCCCCTTTTTGTGTTTTTAACACACAACTATAACCTCCCAAGCAGCACTTGTTTTGCATTTTTGTTCACAGGTTATAATCATTTTTCCATCTCATTAAAATTTCTTCCAAAGTTTTTGTCTGTTTTTTAATAACTATATAGTAACCCATCCTCTAGCTGACAATTTATATCATCAGCTCCCTACAGTTGGGCATTTAAGTTTTTGCCTAATATTCCTTAATATAAATAACTTTTTGTATTTACAGTAAATTACTGGGTCGAAGGGCATGAATGCTTTTAAGCTTTAAAATGTATATTGCCAAATGCTCTCTGCTTCTCTAACAGTTTATGAGGATACCTGCTCTATCATGCCTTCTTTCTACATCAAGCATTACCTTTTTCTTTAACCTTCATATGTCTGATAGCTGAAAATGGTATCTCACAGTTTTGGTCTGTATTTCTCTTAATTACTAGCAATGTCAAATGTTTTTTTTCCTCTACTTCAGTGAACTGTACTGTCATCTAGTCAGCTGAGTAAGCAGGAAACCTGGGATCATCGGTACTTCCTTCTCCTGCCTATATCCAGCCTCTCCACAATCCTCAATATTCGTTAAATGTGTCTACTTCTCCCCACTGCCAAACTTATCCACACTAAGCATTATCTCTTCTCTAGACTACAGCAATGATCTTCTAACCTGTAAATATGCTCAATAAACATTTCCTGGATGAATGAATGAATGAATGTTATGTGTGACTATATATATAATGACTGTTAAATACTGAAACTACTTTTTGTGTGTGGGTTAAAGACTTGGTTTATTACATAAAATATCACATTTCATACATTTAAACCCGGGACTACACTAAAATTTTCCTTTTAAATATCATGAAAATGCTGAAGCTATGGTATCTAACTAGTATGCTGTGCTAAGATTTGAGGGAATGCTTAAAATGAAAAAAGTGGAGAGATTTATGCATTCCTGAAGAGATCAGTCATTATTCTCCTTCACAGTACCTTTGCAGCATTTTTCTTTTTTTTTTGAATTTTTAAATTTAATTTATTTATTTTTAAATTATTATTTATTTATTTATTTATTTTTGGC
The DNA here is from genome assembly GCF_009873245.2 of Balaenoptera musculus. Taxonomy (NCBI): domain Eukaryota; kingdom Metazoa; phylum Chordata; class Mammalia; order Artiodactyla; family Balaenopteridae; genus Balaenoptera; species Balaenoptera musculus. The sequence goes on from NC_045796.1 coordinate 21,875,477, forward strand.
TGTGTTGGGTCTTCGTTTCTGTGCGAGGGCTTTCTCTAGTTGCGGCAAGTGGGGGCCACTCTTCATCGCGGTGCGCGGGCCTCTCACTATCGTGGCCTCCCTTGTTGCGGGGCACAGGCTCCAGACGCGCAGGCTCAGTAGTTGTGGCTCACGGGCCCAGCTGCTCCGCGGCATGTGGGATCCTCCCAGACCAGGGCTCGAACCCGTGTGCCCTGCATTGGCAGGCAGATTCTCAACCACTGCGCCACCAGGGAAGCCCTAATTTATTTTTTATACAGCAGGTTCTTATTAGTTACCTATTTTATACACATCAGTGTATACATGTCAATCCCAATCTCCCAGTTCATCCCACCACCCCACCCCCCGCCACTTCTCCCCCTTGGTACCATTGCAGCATTTTTCAAAACTTGTCATGATTTTTGTTTGATGTGTCTCTTTATAGATTAGTGAATTTGTCTTCAACAGAAATTGAAGACAGCACTACCACACAAGGTCCATGTGGTTTCATGCCTACCTCACTCACTGTATTATCCTAGCACTTTGTAAAGGGCTTGGTGCAGTGTGTGCTCAAAACATACTTGTTGACGCGATTAATAAAAGTTTCATTCATCCATTGCTATGTCCCACCCCCAATGTCCACTTTCCCGATTCCATCTTCACAAAGCAATCAAAGTGATCCTACAATGTAAATCCCATCCTGTCACTCTCCTGACACTTTTCTAGTGGCTCCCCAGCATTCTCAAGTTGACAATCATAACCTGTATGTGCTGAATTCTCCAACTTCATCTCACACCGTTCTTTTCTGAGTTCCATCCTTTCAGCTACCACACTGGTCTTCCAGGTCCTGGAAGTGTACTGCGGTCCCCGTCTTCAAAGTCTTTGCGCTATGCCTTCTGCTCTGAATGTCAACTGCCTCATTCCATCCAAGACCTCATCTTTTTGTTCTTGTTCAAATTATTTCCTTGCAAACTCTGCTTGACTTTCCATGTTTGTTCAAATACTTCTATTATATGCTCAACATTCTTTTCCTATATAACACTTATCATAGTTAATACAATTATGTTTACTGTCTGTTTCTCCTACTAGATTGTAAGATCCATGAGGACAGAGATTTAGTAAAGTACCTGATAAATAGCAGATGTTCAATAAACAGATTATAGATGAATGGACAAATTGGTCATTTCTATATGCTCTTTTGTGAATTATGTTTGTATCTCTGACCATCTCTTTCTTTGGGTTTCCTTCCTTAACTGATGTGTATATAATGCTATTAACCTCTTTATATGATGCGTATAGTTTGCAAATACTTCCCCTAACACATCATTTGCATTTAATATTGATTATAAAGTTAAAACTTGCTTGATCTTTAACTTTTAAATTTTACCGCCAAACATTATTTTATTCATATACAGTTCTTTACTTTCATTCTTAGAAAAACTTTCTCCATCTTGAGATCAGCTAAATGTTCACCTGTTTTCTATCACTTCATTTATGTTTCGATTGTTTAAACCCCCTGGTTTTTGCTTTTGTTTTTGTTTTTGGCTATAAGTATGGTACAGAAGGGCTCTAACTTTATTTTACAATTAGTCATTTTACAATGACTGTCTTACCGTTATTTACTAAATAATACATCTCTTCCTCACTTTTATCATATGCTATATCTTGTATATTTTAGAGCCTGTTTCTGGATTTTATATCCTATTTCACGGATTCATCTATTCCTAGTAACATATTATTTGAATAACTGTACCTTATAATACATGTTCTATAGGGAAAGTACATTCATTGCTCTACTTTTTCAATAATTTCTTGAGTATTCTCAGCCCTTTATTCCTCCTTTAGTATTATCAATTTTTCAGGTTCAAAAATAACAAAGCAACCACTCTCTAATCCTCAGTGGATTTTGATGGTAGTTTGACCACATTTATAGATTAATTTTGGGAAGCTAACTTTACAATTTTTAGCTGATTCTCTTGGATTTCTAAGTATAAAATCATGTCACTTTCATATAACAATAACCTTTTTCTCTCCCTTTCCGAAACTAATGTCATTTTCTGAAGATAAGAATTTAACTTAGAAAATCAAGAGTCAACTAACAGTTTATTATATAGTAATAAACATTCAGTAAGTGTCTCTTCGCAAAATAAATATATAAAAATCATTGGCATTCCTGAATTTGGTTCTAAAAATTGTCTTTTCCTAGTCTTACTGCACTGGTTAGAATAATAAAATGATGTTGAATAAATATGTCAATAGTGACCATCTTTATATTGTTTTTAATTTAATGGAAATAATTCTAGTGTGTTGCCATTAAGTATAACATTTGCTTTTGATTTCAAATATTTTATTATATAAAAAGGATTTTTTATTTCTAGAAGAGGTTTTATCAGTAATAAAAGTTATGTTTTATTGAATGCTTTTTCAGCAACACTGAGGATGATGCTTGTTTTTTGTCCTATTAACTTATTAATGTTATGAATTAGTATAATAACTTTCTTAATGTTTAAACTTCCTTGCATTCTTAAAATAAACCTTAATTAGTCACAGTCTTGGAGAATAACCAGAAATTCCAGGCTCTGATGTGAGACAAAAGTGAGTGAACATCTGGCTTTACTACTCGCTAGCTGCTTGACCTCAAATTATTTAATTTTTCTCTTTCTTAGTTTCCTCACCTGTGGCAAGAGGAAGATACTAGTACTTAGTTCCTAAGGCTATTTTAAGAACTCAATGAGATAATGTTCTGAAAAATACCTATCATACTGTACGTAGAAAAAGAAACAGAAGTACTGGTCACTATTATTATTGCTATATATTTCTGTATTTCATTTGTTTATATTTTATTTAGGATTCTTATATCTATATTCATACTTTAAGTCTGTATAGTTTTTCTTTTACATGCCATGTTTATTCATTATATTTTCTATTGGGTTGTTTCTTGTGATAGGAAACTTTTAATATTATATATATATATATGTTTATATATACACATATATGCACATGTTGTATATATAGTATACACATAAATATATACATATGTAATATATACCACATATATATATGTAAAATTTAATGTTTTATTAGTTTACATCATTTTTCTGTTGATTCTCTTGAGGGTTCTGGATTATTAATTGTAGTACACATAATTAGTGATATTTTGTCTCTTTGCCAATAGTTAAGTATAAACACTGAGTAGTACTACAGGAGTCCAGAAAAGATTATCAATGGCTGATGTAATTGTAACATAATTTTGATAATTCTTTAGTGTACAAGATCAAGTATTTGTTTATATTATAACAACTATTACAATTCTTATAACTACTCAGGAAATAACTAATACTTCTGCTAGGTAGAGATTATAGTTTTGTTGACTGGAGCACCTTGATTTAGGGAGTATTTTATAGAGGCTGAAATTTTTTTTTTTGATAATTTAAAGAACTGCTAAAAAAGATTTTAGGATGATATTTAAATTGCTTCAGAAAATAAATTTTATGACGCTAGGCATTCCAAAACCTCAATGTTAACTGCAAATTATTCCTTTTTGTATAATAAAGATGGGTCCCAGAGAACTGGGCAAATAATCTTGCCCTGTGTATTTGAGAATTAAATTGGACATTGCACATACATACTGCATATCAGTTACTGTTACCCCTAATTTTAACAAATGAGTTTATACTCAGTTAACATTGATTTAGTACTTATTATTTTCTGAATTTAACATAAAAAACTGCAAAAGAGTGTAAATCCTAATAGGAGATTCAAGGTGCTCATGCTGAGATGATAAGAATATAATAAAACCATAAGATACCTTTTGGCAGTGTGAATCCATGACTTAGTAATAGTTATGATTAAAATCACTACCAGTTGCACTAACTAAACATTCCTAATCCTACAAGAAGGGCTGTAGAACTAGGAGATGATAATTCATCAAGTGGGAATTTAGAACAAGAATGCTTGGCTGAATTATACAGGCTACTTATGGCTTATAGTACTGGAATAATATAAGAGAAAACATTAAAACTTAAATAACGTTTTCAGTTTTGTATTCTAAAGAGTTAAATTTAAAAAGCCCCAATAATTGAAATTTGGCCTATAGAAAAATAGTTTCACAACTTAAGTACTCTATACAGTGGCAAAATTTTTGGAAGAAATGGAAGTTTTAATATTGAATACTGAAAGAGCTCCTCCTAATGAAGGAGTCATTGGTTGAACAGAGTTTAATTTGTTGAAAAAACAAACATTCAAATTTATCCTCTAAGACATTTTTGTTACCTGGAACAAAAAATAAACACATCCAAAAGCACTATTTTATTAGAACATTCTTTAGACTGATAACATTCTTTTATGTCTTCTTACCTATTCATGGAGTTACCGTGTTGCAGGTCCTGTTCAGTAGGTCGAAAGAACTCAGCCATATTGTCTAGCAGTTTACTAAATCCTCGGTTTAGACAGGTATTCAAAACTGTACTAAAATCTGGACTACACAAAATAAGAGGATAAGTTACTTTCCAGATTTTCAAGGGAAAGGACACAAATTCAATAATCATGTGGTTACCTCTGACAGCCACCAACATTTCTAGTCACAATTTAGTTTTTAGACTAAAACACTATAAAAATATATCAAGGAGTCAATCTTAAAAGTTAAGCATAAAAAGTGAGCTTATTATTTAGCACAACACAATGAGAATATTCATGTATTTTGCTAGATTTTCTTACATTAGGTAGCACTTTATAAGTGTATTTTTATAAATATCAATAAATAGTATTACTTCTCTTGAGGAAACACTTGAAGAGGAATCCTCTTATAGTCACAGATTATTGGTTTGCTTTATATACTCTATCATATCATCCCAGTGAGACAGAATATTTTATTAACATGTACAACAGATGAGGAACTGGATACTTGAGGGATGAAGAAATCTGTCCAAAGGTTATGTAATTAGTAAATACGGGAGCCAGATTTGAACCCAGGCCTTTTTGATCTTAAAGTTCAAGCTCTTTTCGTTACATCATTTCAGTACCTCACAAAAACTCTTTGATATAAAGAATAATATATGTATGCTATGAGAGTTAGAAACTGCCTAGTTGAACAGACTAGTTCTATCTTCGACATGTAGAAATCTCAATTCAACTCATGAGAGTGGAGGGCTAGGGCTGTAAGTTTGGGAATTATTAACATACAGACAGTAAATTAATGGGAGTATATAAAATTGCTTGGGGCAGCTGAGGATGAAATAAGAAGAAATACCTGGGAAACACTAATATTTAAAGGAAAGGCAGGCATAGAGGAACCTAAGAAGAAATGATCTGAGAAGTGGGAGAAAAATTAGATCTTTCATTGAAGCCATAAGAGAAAGGAATTTCAAGAAAGCCTCGATCAACAGTATCAATTATTAGAGAAAGGCCAAGTAAGATGAACATTACATGTTGACTGGATTTGGCAAAAGATCACTGATGACCTTTTTCTAGAGCTTCATGGAGTGCTTTGAATAAGAAAAAAGTGGAGATCACTACTGTAGAAAGTCAAGGGACTAGAACTTGATGAATTCAGATAGTAGAGTCAGTAGCTGAGTTAACCTAAAAATTTGCTGATTTTCTTCAAGATTATGAAAAAATATTATAAACAAAGGATATGATTTGCCCAGAAAACAGAACTAGAAAAAATGATCTTAAATTATCTTTAATTGAAAAGAAACTTTGATATTTTAATCACTTAAGATAAAGTGGATGGAACTGGTATTACCACTAAGATTTTACAATGATAGAACTACCTCAATGAGTGTAAGTGGCTGAACCAAGGTTGACCAGATAATAAATAGGATAGCCAACCTTGAATCTAGGTCCTCTCGTCTTCTAATGCATAATCTGATGCTTTTTCCATTTCTAACACTCTGGCTCTCTTCTGGGTGATTTAAAATAGTAATACTCAGTTTAGGGAGGATGTGAAATTTTTATCACTCAAAGATTTAGGAACATTACAGACTATCCTGAAAGGGTTAGGGGAAGTAGTTCTCAAAATTGAGTACAGGTGTGTGTGCACACACATTAGCATGTGTGCACATGTGTCTACACCTGAGGCCTAGCTGGAGCTGGCTAGCTTTGGCTGCCAAGAGCATCTTTTCCCAACTCTCCAAGTCAGCACTGAGTGACGTCAAGTTGGTAGTCAGCACTGCTGTGGCTACAATTTGTTTCTGGTCTTTTTTCTTTACAGGGCTGGTTGTTAACCATTTACCACTATACACTGAGCATATGAGAATCACCCTGGAAAGCTTTCCTCAAAATATAAATGCTAACTATCTTCCAGTTCCTTAACTAGTATATCAGAGTCTCTAGGCTAGGAAAGTAGGCGGGGGCAAGGCATGGGTATCCTAAAAAAAATCTTTGCTTCCCTCCCCACCCTAATAAGAGGACCATTAGTTTAGGTAGGAAATCCTACTTAAGGCAGGGGAATAGATTTAAAATTTAATTTTAACAAAATATTATGTTGAACGTTGTTCAAGAAAAACTATAAAATGGTCATAAGTACATTCAAAAAAGAAACACATGTTTTCTGTTACATGCAGTATACATACCTTTCCAACATGTCTCTAGTTTCATTGAGTAGTTTAATAGTGGTAACATCTCTAGGAGAAAGCCCACAGGCCTGTGAAATAAAAAGGCCACATTTCAGGGTTTCAAATATTAGCACAGGGTTATGATGAAACAAATCATATTAATAAACTCAAAAGTTCAGGAAGCCTAAAAGTCTATGTTCTATCAACAATCAAAAAATGTTAAACTCAAAAAACTATAAAGGTGCATGTGCACAGGTAAGTAGTATTTAAAACATGAGTCACAGTAAGATCTTTGTTTATCTGACCCCTCTTGGACACATTTCTAGAACACACTTACAAAGAAGAAAATAGTCTTTGAGGTTGCAGAGGCCAGGGATTTTCTTCTTTGATTGTTAAGACATTTTATCAGGATATGTATGTGTCTTTTCTCATCAATCTAGTTTCGTCTAAGGCTCTGTGTGTCCTTTCAATCTGAAGTTGCAGGTTTAAATTTAATTCAGGTCAGATTTGGTCTATCATCCCTCTCTATCATCCGTTCTTTTGAATCATTTTCTTTTTTAATTCCACTGATGAATTTTAAAATTTGGAAATTTCTTTATCATTCCAGAAAGCTTTTTAAATACTATTATTGCATCTCCTCAAGATTCTAACTTGTAAGTAAGTTTTCTCCTGTTTCTATCATTAATTCTGTCAGGTCTGTTCTGCTCGTTCAATTTAGCCTCCATCCTGCAGTTCACAGGGTTTCCTTAGATGGTTTGCATTTTTCTTTGGCCTACTCATGAATGCAGGGTCTCTCAGTACCCACAAACGTCTATCTCTGGGGTTTCTGGGGAAGGGGGAAACCGGCAGGCAATGAAAAACATGGCAGTCTTTGTTCTAACAGGGCCTTTCCGCTGAGGTATGGCATAGGGGCCTCTCTGGTCTAAGACTTCTCCAATTGTTAAGTGAGACGTATTCTTCTCTCAACTGCAAAGAATGGATGCAATCCACTTACATATAAAATTTTTAAAAAATGAGGTCTATAACCTGTAATCTTTGGCATTTTTATTATTCTTAATCAATGAATAACTTAAATCACAACTGGCTGGGACACACCAGTGTATAGCAACACCATGGTTGATAAATGTTAGATTAGGCCTTCTTTGTTTCTCAACTGGATGACTCCTTCAGTCTATTCAGATACTGCCATCATTGATTCATCTTAAAAAGCAAATGTGATTGTGGTACTGGTCTGATTAGAATTTGAAATGGCAGTTCAGACTCTTTATCTTGGCACACAAAGCTCTTTAGGATCTTGCCCCAACTACCAGCTTTATCTTCTGTTACCTGACCTCATACAGAAATGCTCTAGCCAAAGGAACTGAATTTGTCTCCTGTGTTCCCCAGGTGTAATGAATATGTCTTATTCATTTTATATCCCAATCATACTAGTGTCTGTCACATAACTAATATTCAATAAAATTCTGCTGAATATCTAAAGTTGTTTCTAACTAGAAGTCAGTTCCATTTACAGTTTGTTTTCTAAATTAATGAGGTTTTATTTAAATTACTGAAATACATGTCTTTCAATCACTTACCTTTCAACAGACTCAGAAATCTAAATTTTAAGAGATAGTGAAAAAAACCTTAAAAAAAAAAAGAGTAATTCGTTTGGTTAAATGGTTATGAATTAAGCACCTGCACTGCTAATGGAGTTTCTTCATCTGGCATCATATAATGGCACAATAAAGATCTGGATCCATCGTTATTAATCCAAGAAGAAGGTTTATGTTGCTCAGCGAGATCTCTGATTTCTTTTAGTTTTTGCTCCAAGTCCAAAAGGGACAAAGAATGTTTAAGAGAAACACTAGAAACAGAGAAAAGGGAATTGGGATAAATTGAAAGTATACAACACATCCTATACACACTCTTTCCCTAACAGGTTACTACCTGAGATCCTGTTTCAACCAGTCAAACCTGAAACTGCTGACTGTGAAATCACTAGAGTAGATTAAGAAATCAGCTACCAGTTAAGGGCCAAGAAAAATCTTGTTGCAGATTTCACAAGAAAATTCCCACTGTAACTAAAGATATTACTAGTATGAACGGGAGTTAAAAGCCTCAGACACAGATTTTTAAAAGCAGGTCTTTTATCTCATGACCCAAATATCTCTGGTTTGTTTGGAAATCAATCAATAAACAATGAAACATTAAATCTTTTCCCTTAGTATGAAAAGGTTGATACTGCTGAAGAAAATGGATTCCACAATGTAACACCCCAGGGCTGTGTCCGTATTAGGTTAAAAGAGTTTCGCACACCACCATTTGTCAAATCACTAGCTTCATTAGAACAATTCTAATTTTTCTTTTATTCATCAGAATCAGTAAGTCAGAAAAGCCAAAGCAAAATGTCTTACCTTCCTAAAATCTTCTGCACAGCTTGTTTAATGACAGTGACCAATTCTGTCAGGCCTATTAAAGCAAAAACAAACATAAAAGCCTTGTTCACTTTTTTAATTCCTCAATAATACAAATGTATGAATCAGAATTAGTTTACAGGTCACGAATAAGAATCTTACCATCTCCAAGGAGGTGTTGAATACTTGATAAATATTGCTGTTGGACATCTGGGGGGGCAAGAACTGTCTGTATAAAACAGAAATAAGGTACCCAATATTATTCGTAAATAATAATATTTTCATTATAACTTGAGCTGAGATTCTTTAGGACCTGGAATGACAGGAAAAATACTATTCTTTAACATAACAAAAAGCCTAGCTTCAAAATATGAAGAATAATAATGCTAAAAGTTTATAATCACATGAAATATAAAGACATTTATTCTATATGAATTATCATGATAAATAATATTTGGTTAAATTTTGAACCTCTTGAAAGAAAGGGCAATATATATTTAAGTCTATTAAACTTACGGTGCCATTTTTGCCAACTGCTGCATTATCCAGGTAAATATATCCACCAATTATGTTTAACTGGACTCGCAAAAGAACCACCAGCATGCAAGTACTGTACACAGCTACGATACTTCTTGTGAAACCTTTACAGAGAAAAGAAAACCACTTGGTACTAATTATTAAAATACAAACAAATGTGTAAAATCACAAACCATTCCTACAGTTATTTTTTCATAAGATGACTTTAAAAATACATTTGTAATTGTTTCAAGTACAAAAATACATCAATTCAAAATATTTCATAGTTTATCCGCCTACAAAATGTTTATTGTAAATTAGGAATGATCTCTTAATTGAAACAATAACCAAAAAAAACAATAACCAATATATTCAGTGAAGGGTTATATATTATTAGCTTAGAAAGAAAAAAAAGAAAGGACTGGGAAGCACTAAGAGTTGCAGCCTCAGAACTCAGAGCTGTCCAGGGAGCTAGTTCTGAGTAAGAGAAGAGGGCTGAGCATGGAAGAGCTCCAGCCGTCAATGGCAGGTGAAAGAGGATAAAGGATAAGCCCATTAAAGGGCTGGAGGAAGGTACACAAAGACAGGGAAACACCCAGAGACCCGGCTAGGACAGAGTGTTCAAACCAGAGGACAGAGAAAGGTGTTGACTCTTGTGGAGAGGTCTAGTAGGAGGAAAATGTCCAGTGGATTTAGCAACACAGAAGTTACTACTGATGCTTGAGACATCTGCTTGGGTGGAGAGACACGACTGGAAACCAGGCTCTAGTACGTCAAAGAGTGAGTAGGAGTGAAGAAGGAAAGAAAGCGAACATAGAAATCTTTTGTATTATACAATGGATGTGAGAAAGTACAATAGTTGAAAGGAAATACAGGGTACTACAAAAGTTTAGTTCATTTTCAAATAGGCAAAGTTTAAGCATGATTCAGTTGATAAGGATTAGTTGAATGGATAGGAAAACACAGGAATAATTGATAGAGTATGAAGTTCCGAGACACGGAGATATAGCTACTCTAGGGCAGTTTTTGCTACAAATTTTTATCACTAATCAAAGTTTGCATACAATATCAAAGTAAAGTTACTATCTGGGTTGGAGTAAAAACTTCCTTCAAAGTATATATTGTTGATATCAGTACCTAATATGCATATATGTAGTCTAGGACAGGTTTACATATTATCATAACAATAATAATACCACCACCACCGCTAACATTTATTGAGTAGTTTCTATGACCAGACATTGATCTACTTGCTTTATGAGAATTATTTAATCTGACAAAAACTCTATGAGGTAGGTAAAGAAGAGTTACCCACATGATAGAGTACAAAAATTTCCCATTAAAAATATTTTAAGGATGTGCTGTTACACAGAATATGTAGGCTTACTTATTATCTTCAGATCCTCCCATATGTCTAGCTTGTTTGAAGGCCTAAAGAAAAATATCAGAAAATATGAAAATAATAATATAGGTAATCTAATAGAAAACTTTGAACTTTACAGCTCTATACTTAATTATATTTTATCACAGGGTAACTGCAGAAAACAAAGCCCATAAAATATAGTAAAAAACAACTGTAATTTCAGTAACTGATAATAACAACCATTTTCACTAGTATCCTGGTGCATATCCTTCCAGTCTTTCTCCTCCTTCTAGCATACGCATATGTGTGTTATAAAATCATACAGGAAAAGCAGGAATAGTATTTATTTCTTTCCCTTATTTACTGTTTCATAAATAATGCAGTAGGTTCTATAATCCTTCAAAGGTAAGTAATGAAGTAGTTTTTGTTTAAAAGTATCATTACAAACACATGCATTTAAAAGTGTGTTTGATGTGTTTCTACCCACTGTCGTTATTATCCTTATTGATGTTCAATAATATTGATGTTCAGGTTAGTTCCTAAGTCCTTTTGACATGACCCCTTTAGTCTTTGACAACTTCCTTGCTTTCTGACATAAAAAGCTGTTCTGGGTTCATCTTGTTCAATTCTTGCTGCAAACCTGAAATCATCCATTTCTCTGAGGGTCCTGGTTCCTAGTAGTGGAAAATGGTAGTCTGAGACTGCAAACTTCGATTAAGGATGTTCATTGCTACTGGGTAGGTCATTATTTCTAAGCCTTTTCAGTAGGCTAAGCTAGTAAATATCAGTATATGTATGTATGTATTTATTTATATGAACATATATTCAAAGAGCTAAAATACATCATGAATTCATACTGATACTTCTAATTTAAAATTAGGACCACTGGGTTTTTTAACAATCTCATTGCTCTTACATCTGTATTTCTTTTTGCCCACACTAGAAATCAGTGAAACTAACATAATTATTAATTTGCTTCATCCCTCACTCTATGGACAACAGTCTCAGAATAGCAATAGCAACAGTGAAAAGAGTTTAAGTTTTTTTTTTTTCAATTCTGTATGCTCTAAGAGTATATATCCCACTAAAAACACACAGTCAAATTTCTATTTTAAAGTCACTTGGCATAGTTTCTGTTTTTGTGATTACAACACCAACTAGATATGCATTTGGGTTAATTTCATTTATTTTACTATCACTTTTTAGACATTGCTTTTTAAACACTAAACATAGTTTTATAAATATGTAAAATGTTTATATGGTTCCAAACTCAAATTTATACAACACAGTATATTCAAAGAAGTCCATTCCTACCCACCTTTATTCTTTTTCTTCTTCATAGGTAACTATTAAAAAAATATACTTTAACTTCCCATTGTTTTGCTTTATATAGGCAAATATGTATATATATTCATAGATAAATGGTGGCATACTATACACATTTTCCTTTATCTTTTTACAAAATATAACAATATATCCTGGGGATCATTCCATAATAGTATAGAGATAGTGGTCATCTTCTTTTTTTTTTTTTTAAAAAACCACGGCATAGTACTCCACTCACTGTGCGTATATACTATGTGGACGAAGTTCAGTGCTTTTCAAATCACCTTTGTGGTAGAACCAGTTTTTTTTCTTATTTCTAATCTGTCACAGATGAACAGTTTGGTAAAATACAATAAAAATGAATTACTAGAAAAATGAAATTAAAAAACCACAAAGATACAAAAAATACAATCCCATATTCTTTATAATTATAATCAGACAATGAGTTACCATTACAATTGTGGGATATTACTAGCTTCTTATCTTTCTTTGGCACTGGAGAGACTGTAGAGCTTCAGGCATCCCTTTCCTAGATGGCACAAGTTTGGTAGATATATGGAGAAAATCCTACCAGGCCCTGCTGCAACCTTATGCTACTGTTCAGGCCTTGTGGCAGAACACCATATTTTAGTCCCATATTAAATTGGGAATCAACCACAATTCAAGGGTTAGGTATTTTAATGCAAGTAAATCGCTTCTTTTGAATGTTATCTAAGATAAATTTCAAAGTGATTCTTATAGAAATTCTAAATGAAACAAGATAAGAAAACAGTGGTTCCAAAATTTTAACACAGGAAGTGCTCAATAGCAGCAGGCTGTGGAAGGGCAAATTAGGGTATCTGTCTTGAAACTGTACTTATTTGGCATGATTTTGGTGGGACAGGACTGAACTACAGCCATGCAGGACACTTATTCATGTTGACATTCACCACTATCAGACTTAAAAGTAGATTTAATTGAGTTATAAGATGAGACCTAATGTACAGCACGGTGAATACAGTTGATAATAATGCTTTCGTATACTTGAAATTTCCTGAGAATAGATCTTAAGTGTTCTCACCACACACCAAAAAAATGGTAACTACATGAGGTGATGGATATGTTAATTAGCTTGACTGTGGTAATCATTTTTAATATATACATTTACGAAAAATGAAAAAAAAATTCACCTTATCTGTTTTAAAGATTCTCATTCCAAACCTATTTAGAACAGAGTTAAGTACTTTCTAGGCCAAGATTCCTTTCAAATGATTTGTCTGATGGAAACCAACTCCAAGTTAAACACAATCAGACTCTTTAATATTACCAAAATATGTTTAAGAATTAAACTAATCCTTTCAAAGTGTTCTACCTGTCTTGTGATGAAGGATGTTTAAGATCCTTTGCCATTGAAACTACACTGCCATTATCAATCATCAATAAGAATGTCAAATATATATATATTTTTTAAAGTGCTTCTATAGCACCTTGTATTTTTTTAAAAATTTAATTAATTAATTAATTAATTTAATTTATTTATGGCTGTGTTGGGTCTTCGTTTCTGTGCGAGGGCTTTCTCTAGTTGCGGCAAGTGGGGGCCACTCTTCATCGCGGTGCGCGGGCCTCTCACTATCGCGGCCTCTCTTGTTGCGGAGCACAGACTCCCGACGCGCAGGGTCAGCAATTGTGGCTCACGGGCCTAGTTGCTCCGCGGCATGTGGGATCCTCCCAGACCAGGGCTCGAACCCGTGTCCTCTGCATTGGCAGGCAGATTCTCAACCACTGCGCCACCAGGGAAGCCCAAGAATGTCAAATATTAAAGGCAGTGATGGCTGTTTATTTGCTACTATAAAACTGATAAAATAAGACTATCAAATCTTTCATTTATTTCTGATTAGTTATTATCACAATTAGTTTAAGGAGAAAATTAACTTGCTTGACAGGCTTATATGACACCAGAGCTGACTGAAAACCAATACAAAAGCAGTCATAAGATTGGAGGCCTTACTTTAATTACACTTTGTAAGGGCTCAAGCTCCTCTTTATGCGAATACTTTTCAAATGGACATTCTCCTCTCCCCCAGCTCCCAAACTGCAAATAGTAATTTCAAATCAAAAGAAAGGAAAGAAAAAATAACACGGAGATGTTTAAAGAGGAAACAGGCAATGAGGAGAACTGTTGTGCATCTTATCCTTCCAAGAATTTAAGAAATTCTCCTGTGTATAAAGAAAAGAGGGCTCATGCCTTTTCTTTAAAGCTATCCAGGATTACCAATCATTAATCCCTTTGCTCTCTAGCCTCCCACATTTTCTCCCCACATTTTGCTTTTACTTTTTACCACAGACTAACCATAGTATGTCTTGAATTATGACAATTTATTTCATCTAATTCCTCCTTTGGATGACAAGGTCTTAGAGAGAAAGAGACCTTATCTTAATTATCTTGAATCCCCCAAAACACAGGGAATGTAGGGCCTTACAGGAAACAGGGTTACCAAGAAAGAATCCCACTTATGTTTAATGTGTGTGTTCCTATGTTGCTTTTATAAAAGTGTATTCACTTATTTCATTTGTCTTGCCTTCTCAGTAAGACTAAAACTTGAGGCAGTTAAAATTTATTTTTCTATATGTTTCTTCTTTATATAATCACATGAACTAATTTATAAACCAAATCTTACATCCATAAGTAGTAGTAAAAGTGTGTCAACCTCTAAGAATCATGAAACTAGGGAAAAAATTCTTATCACTAGCATTATACCATAATCAGATTAAAAAACCTGATCAGTTGGTTGAATGAGGGAACATCTAGGTTATGCCCTTTTTTAAGTTGTTTTCTTTAGGAACTGTCATCATGTTGTTGAAGTGCAGAGTTGTAACTTTGCGTGGATTATGGACAGTCAATAATATGTATTTAAAAGTTGCACTATTGCAAAACGGGTGTATTATCCAGGTACTCATACACTTTTCTTTTATTGTTACTTGATTTTTATTTATTTTTTTAAAATTTATTTTTGTTGGCTGCGTTGGGTCTTGGTTGCAGCATGTGGGATCTTTTGTTGCAGTTTGTGGGCTCTTTGTTGTGGCGCGTGTGCTCTTTGCTGTGGTGCGTGCATGGGCTTTCTCTCTAGTTGTGGTGCGCAGGCTCAGTAGTTGTGGCGTGCGAGCTCAGTAGTTGCGACGCGCAGGCTTAGTTCATGGCGTGTGGGATCTTAGCTCCCCGACCAGGGATTGAACCTGTGTCCCCTGCATTGGAAGATGGATTCTTAACCACTGGACCACCAGGGAAGTTCCTGTTACTTGATTTTTAAACTTTGTTTTAGCCACTTAAAAACTGTTATGACACAATTTGCCTCAAATCCATTCCAAGTTGTGTATTTGTTTTCTAATAAAAATATTACAATTTATACCCCCATCCAAAAAAAGTACACAAACCAATTGTATATAAATTCACTGTTATTTTGGGAGGTATTATCTGACTACAGAAAATGTCTTCAAAGAAATTTTCCAGCTTGCTGCGTAACCTGCCTGAGCACTAAATTCCTATTTGCAAAATGGAGTTAATAATATCTGCCTCAGAAGCAACCTAAGTGTCCATCGACAGATGAATGGATAAAGAAGATGCGGCACATATATACAATGGAATATTACTCAGCCATAAAAAGAAACAAAAGTGAGTTATTTGTAGTGAGGTGGATGGACCTAGAGTCTGTCATACAGAGTGAAGTAAGTCAGAAAGAGAAAAACAAATACTGTATGCTAACACATATATATGGAATTTAAAGAAAAAAAATGGTTATGAAGAACATAGGGGCAGGGCAGGAATAAAGATGCAGATGCAGAGAGTGGACTTGAGGACACGGGGAGGGGGAAGGGTAAGCTGGGACGAAGTGAGAGAGTGACATGGACTTATATATACTACCAAAATAGCTAGCTAGTGGGAAGCAGCCACATAGCACAGGGAGATCAGCTCGGTCTGCATCAGAGGGGAGGGATAGGGAGGGTGGGAGGGAGGGAGACACAAGAGGGAGGAGATATGGGGATATATGTATACGTATAGCTGATTCACTGTGTTATAAAGCAGAAACTAACACGCCATTGTAAAGCAATTATACTCCAATAAAGATGTTAAAAAAAAAAAATCTGCCTCACAAGGATACTGTGGAAATTAAATGGGAGTAATGTATCTAGCACTGGGCCTGGCACAAAGAGACACCCCAGAAAGAGCACTTTCTTTCCCCTGACTACTGGAGGATGATTACAAGGAAAATGAATATCTTTCGATAAGGCCACAATGATTAAAATATATTTAGTGAAACCATTCCCCTCCACCCCCCTTCTTGTTCATTAAAAGAAGAAGCCATTTCCTTCTGGAAGTCTTCTCAAACTAACACAGCATCACACTAAATTACAATACTCCAATACATACTACTCTCCACATACAAGGTCCTATGTATGAAAGTGCTTTGTACACAGTACACTGTCATGGTAAGATAAATTATCATTATCATATGTTCATGTTATATTTGTACTTCATTTGTTAATGATATAAAATGTAAGTTCATATGCTTTAGTTATTTAAAATGTATGTTCACATGCTTTAGCTAGTACGCTGTAAACTCTTTAAGAATATTAAAGAATTAATATTTAATATTTAACATTACTGTTGCTTCACAACATCTGGTTCAGGAACACATTCCCTAAGTACTCAATAATTAAATTTCTGAAAAAATGTCAAAGTGACAGAAGATCTCTTCATATGAAAACCAGAATACATACAAATATTGTCACCCTAAATACTTTGCACATCAAGGTAGAACATAAATAAATGGACAAAATATGAATTAAATGATATTGTAAGTAAATATTTTTTTCTAAATGAGCTTATTTATTATAAGCTTTAAATAGAAAGAAAAATAAGAAAACAAAGACTTTTGAAAAGTATTTCAGTTACATTCTATAAATTTTCAGTGCAATGTATAAATGAGAATTGCTGTAACTGCATTTACCTGTTTTTTAGCAGAGCTGTAAGGCTCTCAGAATTGAGTTGCTGCATTAAGGCCTCTCTCAGTGTTGGAAGCATGGACAGCACTATAATACAAACAGAAAATTAAAAAGGTCACAAGTGATAGGACTGCCCTCACTGAGAAATGCACATTGTTTTAGGCTGTATGACAGGACTAGCAACTAGCAAGAGTTGGTAGGGAAGGTAAGGGCTTTCAAATTATTATTAAGAATAAAAACCAGTTACATACTAATAAATCATTTATCTGCTCACGTGAAGCAAAATTATGCATATACATGTTATGATCATAGTGATGCAAACAAGTACACGTAGAAGAAAGAATGGGAAGAATTATTCCCAAATGTTAACAGTGTTGGTCTTTGGGCTACAGACTAAGGATAATTCTTTTTTTTTCTTTTCCAGATCTTTTACAATAAATGTTTATTTCTGATTCAATAAAATGATCTTTTGTCTTTAGCTATACTTCTTGCTTCACATTTTATTTCTAATTTTAGAAAACATTTATTTCTTAAATACGACAAAGTAACAGGCATTTGTTACAAAAGTGCATCAGGCTAGGAATTAAGAGCTGCCGAGCTGTAGTTCTGGTTTTGACAATGGCTACTGTTCGAATACCAACATGAAGATACAATAAGATATAATACTCTATGGAAAAAAAGACTGCATGTAATTTATGGGAGTTTATTTATGGCTCTATGCGTGGTATAAAAAATGTTGGTGAAATGTACATACATAAATTTAAAATGTATTTCTAATACTAAAGAAGTAGTGATAACAAAATGAAAAAATATCAAGAGATTACAAATGCCATATTCTAAAAGGGAAAACTTTAGTGTATGATTTTTACTTCCTGACAAGGCAAGATATTAATTACAAGATCCATGTTATTTTCTTCTATAGAAAATCCAGCTT
The DNA here is from genome assembly GCF_009873245.2 of Balaenoptera musculus. Taxonomy (NCBI): domain Eukaryota; kingdom Metazoa; phylum Chordata; class Mammalia; order Artiodactyla; family Balaenopteridae; genus Balaenoptera; species Balaenoptera musculus. The sequence goes on from NC_045796.1 coordinate 21,893,543, forward strand.
TTAACCTACTCTAAACATTTATTTCAGTGCTGCATTGTGTAGCTTCAGCATATTTCCTCAAGATATATGATTAAATCACCTAAGTTATTTAGACCACTAACTAAAGTAGCAGCTCAGTCAATGTAAAACGTGGTTTCTCTCTTAGTGCCCGTGGTATATATATCTAGCCTAAACACGGTATTTTATCTTACCAAGAAAAAGCAACGCTAGAGTCCTACATTCAGAAAAAGGAGTTAGTAGGGAACTTTAAAGATTACGTGGTATGACAACATGATTTAAGAGGAATCTCTTCAATAATTCTCCTGAGAGATAAGAGCTTCTGACTTTCCACTTCAGCATACCCAACCACAGACAAGGCTGTTCTTCTCTTCTAGCCATCTGTACTAACACTGAACAAATATGTTTCTGTATTGAGTTGAATACAGCTTTCATGTCTTGCTTTAGCCACCTGGTCTCCATGATAAACATCCCCAGTCCAACCACAAATCACAGGACAACCCTTCACCAGCCTTGAATCTGTGTGACCCTGAGCAAATTATTTAACTTCTCTGTGCCTCAGTTTCCTCATCTGTAAACTGAGGATGACAGTGGATCTACCTTACAGGACTGTTGTAAGGATTAAGGATAAAAGGCATTAGAACAGTGCTTCTTTACACATGGAAATGCTCAGGAAGTGTTAGCTCTTTTTATTATTATCCTTACTTGGCTTCTTCTGACATGTGCCAGTTTGTATCTTCTTAACATGTGAGAGGCAGAAATGGACCTGTGCTCTGACTACCACAGAGCATGTTGTAACTACCTTTGAGCTGAATCACAGACTTCATTACTGCAGTCTAAGATTAAATTAGTATTTCCAGAAGTCACATCATACTCTGGTTCATAACAAGCTTATGTTCAACTAGAATTCCCAATCTTTACTCATACATCCTGTTTTTAAGCAAGCTTGGACAAATCTGTATCAGTACAATTGACTTTTAATGCAGAACAATTCTTTTATCCCAGTCTAGCACTTCAACGGGACTAGACTATTTTGCATCTCAAAACTTCATTTGTGGTGTCAGTTATGCATCCAAGCATTGTGTCATGTGTAAATTTAATAAGCACTTCTCCCAAATCTTTAGTAAAATCATGAAGATGGTAAAGTCAATGGGCAGGGCACAGAAGCATTCCATTAGATACTATCTTTCAAGTTGGGGCCAACTTCTTGGGTTAAAAAACTGATTATATTTACCTAAAAGTACTAAATTTTTCTAGTATGTCCATTACATCTTATTCAAAAGACTAGAAATTTAATTATATGATTTGTAAGCCCATTATCAATACATATCAGAAAGTTAATTTGGAAATTTTTTCAGTGAACCTATATTTTGGCTCTTAGTGGGCACCATATTCTAGTTTTAACTGCCTACATCAGCTATTTACTCATCTGAGGGGTGTGATGGTCATGGAAATGTGCCACTCGCATCTTCTGCTGGGAAGAGCATAATTAACTGACAGCTCCAGCTGCCGCCCCTCTGGACCTACACTGCTCTCAGCCAGTGACAGCGCTTGGTGGGGATACTAAAGCAGACCCGATCCTGAGGGACTCCTCTACCAGGGAACTTAGGCTTGAGGACTCCCGACTGGCCTGCCAAAACTTTCTTAAAACCGTGCTGTAGTCAGAGACTCTTCTTACCTAACCTTCCTTCCTTTGCCCATTCTACTCACAACTATCAGACCCGTACGGTGGTCTAAAGGCTTTCCTTGCTTACTTCTGCTCCCTCCTCTTTATTCTGCATGGGTGTCCCCCTAATCAGTCTCCTGCACATCTAATCCCATCTTAGCTGTGCTTCCCAGAGCACCTAAACTGACACAAGGGTCCATGTCAAACTAAGATGTATTCTGAGATCCCAGAAGTTAGCTTTTTTCATTTTTTGAAAATTTGAGTAGTAACTGGAAATGAACTGTTCTTAAACTAGTGGTTACCAGTGGGGAGAGGGAAGAGGGCAGGGGCAATACAGGGGTAGGAAAAAAAAAAGGATTATTATGGGATTATATGAAATCATGTATGTGAAACTTTTGAAAATTGTAAAGCACTAAAGAATTTAAAGAATCTTATATTCAATTAAAAAAAAAAGAAAAGAAAAAAAAGAAATGGACTGCTCTTATTCTTTAAAAATTCATTAAAATGTCCTTGGTAGTACCACTACATTGAACGCTAAATATTGATATAAAGAATTGTGTAATTTTAAAAAAGTTATCAGTTACTGAGTATTTATTATGTACCAAGCACTTTATATGAATTATCGCATTCTCATAAAACATTTATGAAGTGGGTTTTATGATGTTCATTTTATAGAGGAAAGAACTAGATTTAGATTTGCCCAAAGACACACAGATATTACAAGGCAAAACTAGGAACAGAACCAGATCTGCCTCACGCTTGAGCCTGTGCTCTTACTTCCTGTACCTTAACTGAGTTGTCATTTTATACAGCATTTATGATTAATTTTTGCTTTATAGATTGAAGTATTATTATTTCAAACATTAAAAATCATGGGACTTCCCTGGCAGTCCAGTGGTTAAGACTCTGCGCTCCCAATGCAGGGGGCACGTGTTCAATCCCAGGTAGGGGAACTAAGATCCCGCATGCTGCATGGCACAGACAAAAAAAAAAAAAAAAAAAAAAATCATACTCCAGCTGAAATGGAATGTGTCTCTTAACCTTCTTAATCCCAGCCTCTTTATCAAATGAGACTGAACTAAAAACAAAGTTCTTCCAACCTTGAAAAAATATTCTACTTTTAAAATTGAACAAAGAGAACCTACCTTTATAAATTTTTTCTGAATTAATCGTTCTTGAAAGAAATGGTATTCTAGCATTAAGCTTCAAACAATAACAAAGAAAAACAAGTTTGACATGGATTTGAGAACTAATTCTTCAAGGAGTTATGCCAATTATAACGTAACACCTTGTTTTCTTCAAATATGGGCAGCTGATTTTGTTATAGCATCCTCCCAGTAGGTTTCTAGCTCTGAAGATTAAATTATTACCACCGATTAACACTGAGTGTATACTACTGTGTTAGACTTATAGGTCTCTAGATGCCTTGTAAGTGTAAGAAATTCTTTACTATGACATATATGGCCCAATGGCATCAGGCCCACTGCTGCAGCCCTGTCTCCTATCACTCTTCTTCCATTGCTCATGCTACTCTAGCTACACAGCCTTTTTCGCTATTTCTCAAATACGCCAAGCTCGTTCCCACCACAGGCATCTTGTGTGGCTCCCTCCATTGTACCATTTAATTTCTCCTCAAATGTCACCTCCTTAAAGTGGCCTGACTCTCCTGGCTGCCCCGCCTTAAAGAGCACCCACCCCTCACACAGCTCATTCTCCTGTAAGCAGTCATCACTGCCTAAAGTCATCTATCTGTTGTTTATCATCTTTTTCTCTCACTAGTAAATAAACTCCGAAAGTCAGGTTTTTTTTTTTTCTTTCAATTGTTCACCTTCTGTTTCCCCAGTGCTGAGTACTCTGAGTATTTGCTGAATGAATAAATAAAAGGAATGAACAAGCATCTATGTTGCATATTAATTTACACTGATTTTCCAAATCCACATTAAATGATGTATTTCAGTTAAATCATGTAAATACTTGCTAGATTTATCATTTTTGCCTTTTCCTTTAACTTTGGCCCTGGAGGTATGCAAATTAATATAAATCATCAAGCAACTTTATACATGTATAAATATTTCTCTTTGTCTTACCTGTCATATTGCAAGTCCTCTGGTTACTTTCAAAATGATATTGTCGTCGTGCTTGGGCAATGTATTCTGCAGCCTCCCTTTCTTGTATTTCTCTGATTTTCTTCTGTCCATATTTCCCCAGGATATATACTCCTAAAATTATTTTTTAAAACAAGTTAGTATATTAATGCAGTTAATTAGAGTATTAAAAATTCTAAACAGTATTTTTAACCCACTTTATCCAAATATGAGGCTTATATTAATGAAAAGCTAAAAATTACAAATTTTAAGAACCTAAATTAAAGAACTGTATAAGAATTGCAACCTGAAGAGAAGGAAAAGGAGACTGGCATTTTAAAAGCCAATGATAGATGGGTACATAAAGACTAGGTCTAAAGAAACAGGAAGGAATTAAATCTACAAAGTCAGGCAATGCCTTTAATAGTGAACTGGAGATATTCTAAATGTCCAGCAAAAGGGAACTGTTTAAATACATTATGGTCTAGCCATACAATGGACTCTTACATAGCTATTAAAAACTACATTGCTAAATAGTTAATGACTTAAGGAAACATCCATGTTATAGTGTTAGAGGATAAAATAAGATCCTGGAAGTTTTGCTTTTTAATGTAAGTAAACATATATGACAACAGATGGATTTTAATTTCTTACATATATTAAACAATGATCATTGCTGAATAGTGGGATAGCAGGTGATTTTTTTCCTTCTGCTTGCTTCTCTGTAGTTTACACATTTTCTTCAATCAAAATATAATACTTCTTAAAAATATAAGAAAAAATTTAAAAGGAAGAATAAAAGAAAGGTAGGTTGTCAAGCAGACATCTAAAACCAGAAACAAGTGAAAAAGGGAAGGTGAAGAGGGTACAAAAATTCCTAAATTATGACACTACGATATAAAAATATAGGTGGGGTCTTGCGGCCTGTAATTTACTTTGACACATTTCAGTACAGACAGTATAATATAAAATGTGCACATTTTGGTCATACCTTATAGGCAGTCAGTTTTCCTGACTGGGAATGTTAACACTCCAGCGTGGTTAGTTAGCATTTGATCAAAAGCCACATTTCAAGGTTTAAGCACTTCAACTAACCTAGCACAATGAATATCAGAAATGGCTTTTCACAGATTAAATGAATGGTGTTTAAGATACTGGGTTAGCTGAAACATTTTAGTAATATTCATTTGAACAAGAATATACGAGCAAGTCCTTCACCCTTAGGAATGGCTTAGTCTCGGATCCTCCGCTGCTAGTTCGAAGGATTCTTAGTCAAGAGGGTTAACCAAATGGCCAGCAGAATCCTACATCTAGAATACTGTTGCATTTGCTTTGGGTAAATCGTTTATGCATGGTTCTGTTGTAGCACCAAGAAAGGACAATGGGATTTCAATGAGCTTATAGAACAAGTTATGATACTGTTTTATCTATGCTTGATAATAGATGTTTTAATGTGAGCCAGAATTTGTTTCATGATAACCTGGCAACAAGGCTGTAGGAGAGTAACTAATCCTCACCTACCTCTGACTGTCTGTAGCCTCCAATATAACAAAAAAGAACATAAGAATTGTACATGACCTAAATAATTGGATTTGGTCTGTTTGTCACAGGTGGGAAGGAGGAAGCCCACTAAGAACTGCAAAGCAAACACGTATCCTGAATTATTTTCACTAATGTAAGCAATACAGATGAACTGATAACATGTTATATGTCTTAAAAAGACAGTGAAAGAGTATGTGCTACAAATAATTAGAAATAAAGTGTGACTGCTGTTATGTCTATATGCAAAAAATGTATTATAATCTCCTTAAAGAATAAATAAAAATTCATATAAATGTCTTCAGAGCTACCTTTCTTGTAATTCACCCCCAGTAAACTGAAGACAGTGCCATAATACTAACAGAATGAAGCAACTGACTTACGTTTCACAAAGTAACCCTTTGACAGGCAACTCTTATATAATAACTACTTCTCAATGAATTGTTTCTATTTTATTTGCACAACAGATGGCTAAAAGTTATGTGTAAAATGATTATTATTCCTCAAATAATAATAATAGCATAAAATGAAATGCTGCAATGACACCCCTTGTATAGTTAAGAATTTTCTGGAATAATAGTAAATTTGATTGGTCTATGTGTTTTCCTGGGGAGAAGGTCCACTGCTTTCATTAGATTTTCAACAGTGTCTGACAAAAACACTTTAGGAACTACAGTTGACCTCTGAACAACTCCAGGGTTAGGGGTGCAGAACACTCCCTCCAGAGGTGGAAAATCTGCTTGTAACTTTACAGTGGGCTCAATTCATAGTTCTGTGCCCTTGGATTCAACCGAGGATCTGTTGTGCTGCAGTATTTACTGAAAAAAGTCTGCATATAAGTGGCCTTGCACAGTTCAAACCTGAGTTGTTCAAGGGTCAAATGTACTGTGTAAGTGGCCCTGTGCAGTTCAAACCTGTTTTGTTCAAGGGTCAACTAACTGTACTGTGTTTATTTGGTAAATGTATATTCTTACTAAAGCTAAAAGATAAATTATTATGGGTTGAAGTGTATCCTACCCCAAATTAACATGTTGAAGCTCTAGTACTTCAGAAAGTGACGTTATTTGGAGATAGGGTCTTTGCAGAGATAATCAAGTTAAAAGGAGGTCACTAAGGTGGGCCTTATCCAGTACGACTGGTATTCTTATAAGAACGGGAAGTTTGGACATAGACATGTGTAGAGGAAAGATGATGTAAAGACACAGGGAGGAGAAAGCTATCTACAAGCCAAGGAGAAGGGCCTAGAACAGATCCTCTCTTATAGCCCTGAGATGGAACAAATCCTGCCAACACATTGATCTTGGATTTCTGGCCTCCAGAATTGAGAGACAATACATTTCTGTTGCTTAAGCGACTCAGTTTGTGGTGCTTCGTTATGGCAGCCCTAGCAAACTGATACAAGGCATTAGGCTAAAATCCCACAATCCATTATTTTCCTCGAGTTAGCACTGAAGTAAATTCCTATAACAAGGACTAATTTACCCAGGCTCTCATTCGCAAAATTCATAAATTCTGATTTTGTCCGATTTGTTTCCCTACGGAAGTAAGAACGAAGGCAGAGAATTCATTACCTAAAATGTGGAGCTCAGGATACACCTGACTTGCTGCCTGAATTTTGGCCCAGAAGAGAGTAGATACTGATGGCTGTGGCACCAACTAGGCAGGTAACTTTAAGCAAGTCTTTCCTCTCTCTGGGTCTAAATTTCTTCATAAAATGAAAGGCTAGGATTATATGAGCTTTAAAGTTTCTTCTTTAGCTATGACTTTATTTATGAATAATGAAAACATTCACTAAATACCTCAAAAAATAAACGTAAAATGTTTTGACGTTCCCTTTCAGAACACTGCTGGTAAAGCAAAATATCTTCTAGCCTTCCCATATTACGAATTTGGTTTTCTAAAACCATCACTTAGTGTCTTAATGGATGAAAATCCTTCAGTATAACTATTCTATTTTACTAGGTTAATAATGTCAATAAGAGTTTGAAAATAATCTATTAACTTCACTCCCATACAAAAGACCACCAAACCCTTCTATTCTGATTCTATTTCAGAAATATTTTCTAAATTTTGCCACTTTAGTCCACTTCTCTACCACTGTCTTCATTCAGACCCAGATTATTAATGCTCTTGAACTGTTTTAACAGCTTCCTAACTCTCCTTTGTTTCTGGTCTCACACCTTTCCAATCCATCTTTTATATGCAAAGTGATTATCTAAAACTTAACTCTGACTGTACTATTGCCATATTTAGAATTCTTCAACACCCTGCCATCATTTCTTAATGTACAGCCCCTGTTCCACTTACATCAGAATTACTGATGGGGTACTTGTTAAAAATGTAGCCTTTAAGGAAGTTCCTTGAAAACATCCCCAAATGTTTTGTCTTACATGATGCTGTACCCCAAATATATAATATTGGTACACAATTGGAGCTCAATAAATATTTGTTGAATGAATTAAAGAATTAATGAACTGCACTCTGGACCTAAAGAATCAGAATCTCGGAGAAAGAATTCTATATTTTCATTAAGTCCCTTCAGTGATTTTTATCCATACTAAAGTCTGAGAAGCTCCAAATTCTGTAGAATGGCACAATAAGGAAGGCCCTTCACAATCTGCACTCTAGCTACCTCTCCAAATTTATCTTTTGCCACTGCCCATTTGTTCCCTGCGCTTAGCCATAGTGAAATACACTTTGATTCACCAAAAGCAAGGTCTCTGAATCTGCTGAGCAACCCCTTTACCTGCTGTGCCCCCTCTACTTTGCTAGCTGTAACTCCAGGGGATTCTTCTTTTTTTAAAAATTAATTAATTAATTTTGGGCTGCGCTGGGTCTTCGTTGCTGCGCGTGGGCTTTCTCTAGTTGCGGCAAGCGGGGGCTACTCTTCGTTGCGGTGCGCGGGCTTCTCATTGCGGTGGCTTCTCTTGTTGTGGAGCACGGACTCTCAGGCGCGCGGCCTTCAGTATTTGTGGCACATGGGCTCAGTAGTTGTGGCTTGTGGGCTTAGTTGCTCCGTGGCATGTGTGATCTTCCCGGACTACGGATCGAACCTGTGTCCCCTGCATTGGCAAGCGGATTCTTAACCACTGCACCACCAGGGAAGTCCCTCCAGTGGATTAAGGGAGGCTTGCTGAACACCTCCATGATTCTCTCTCTCTATGCTCCCACAGAACCCTGCTCTATTATGGTACTCTAATACTATCACTGTACTACTTTTGTTTATTTCCATTTCTGCTTTCTGGACTGCACTATGAGTTCCTCAAAGTGAAGAACTGTATCTTATTCCTGCGTATCACCAGAGCCCAATACAGAGAGAGTAGGCCCTCTAATTCAAATGTTTGTTGAATGAATGAAAAACCAAAGAGACCAAACATTAAAGTTTTTTTCCCCACCACCGAATGGCCAAGCTTCCTGAGCATGCAAGTTGATTTCTTACCTAGTTTGCAAATCTGTCAAAATGTGCTACTTCTTCCATGAAGCCCTTTCCTAATTATTTCCAACTGCACAGGCTACCTGCCAGTTTGCTATATACAGCATTTTTCAGCTCTTATTGTGTTGTATTTTAATTACTTGTATGTTTGTTGCTGTGGTTTGAATGTTTGTGTCTCCCCTAAATTCATATGTTGAAATTCTAATGCCCTATGGGATGGTATTAGGAGATGGGACTCTTTGGGAGGCACTTAGGGCATGATGGTGGGGCTCTCAAGAATGAGATCAGTGTCCTTTTCAAAGGGTCTTCACAGAGATCCCCAGCCCCTTCTGCCATGTGAGACTACAAGAAGTCTGCAACCCTGAAGCGGACCTTCACCTAACCATGCTTGTACCCTGATCTTTGATTTCCAGACTCCAGAACTGGGAGAAAAAAATTTCTGTTGTTTATAAGCCACCCAGTCGGTGGTATTTGTTATAGCAGCCTGAACAAACTAAGTCATTTGTTTTCATTCCTTTTAGACCATAAAGTCCATGAAGACAGAGTGGTATAGTCTGGAAAGAGAATGTGCTTCGGGATCTAACGCACCTGGGTTTGAGTTCTAGCTTCCCTGTTACTAACTCTGGGACCCTCAACAAGTTTTTAAATCCTTAGCACTCTGGTTCCCACAGTTTTGAATGGGGACAACAATAACTATCCTGTCATCATCCCCACTGAATAGAAGAGCTTAACACAGGGCCCACTGGGCACCCACAAAATGGTAGCTATTACTACTAAAAATCTCTGTAAATCTTGTATTTCCAATCATATTACCTTCAACACTACAGGCACTGGATAAATATTTCTTAAAATTGATTAACTGATATGTACCATGTTATAGGACCTTTCCCTTGCAGCAGAAAGACTATGAGGGTCAAACAAATGCCAATCACGGTCACCTACTCTTTTTTCTTTTCAGACTGACATCCCTTCTTGTTATAAAACACTAGGATTATTTTCTTTTTCTGTTCCTCTGAACCTCTTCCCCCCTTTCTCATTCCTCTTAATCTCTAACTATAAAGCTCTCAATAGATTTTTGAAAAAAATCTATAACTATCTCTTTTTTTTGAATTTTTGAAATTTATTTTTTTATACAGCAGGTTCTTAATAGTTATCCATTTTATACATATTAGTGTATATATGTCAATCCCAATCTCCCAATTCATCACACCTATAACTATCTCTTAAGTGTACTCTTTTGCTTCCCCTATGATTATTTCTAATCTACCATTAGGTTGTTCCATAAATCTGATGGGGTATGCTATTTTATTTTGAGATTGCTAAAGAGACACTATTTTCTTTCCTTCAGTAGAGGCAAAAATATTTTATTTACACTTCTTCCATCACACATAAATCATTAGCTTCTACAAATAAAGTGGACTCAGTAGTCTTTGTGTAATTTAAATATACATTAGATATCAGTGCATGAAGATATTAGAAAATACATTTTATCTATAAAGAATTTTTCACAGAATGCCATTAAAATTTACATATAATCATTATCGATCTGTGGTAGACCTCAGAGACGAGAAAAACACTCTCCTTGCCTCATTAACAAGAAGCCTGTTTCAAATTTTCAAGAATCAACAGAGCTGAATTATTGATGCTAAGAGTATTGCTAATTTCAAATTGTTTCGGGGCAATAGAATATAATCAATAGTAAGAGAAAAACAACCAAATTCTTTGCGAAACTTCTGCTCTTGTTTTTAACTATTTCTGTAACCAAAGCATGTAGTCCGTGATAATACTTCTCAAAAAACTCAAATGCTAAAAATTCCCTCTTAACAGTCCTACATTTCCTTCTCCTGTATCACACAAGACCTTTTATTTTCTCCTTTACATCCCTGCGTGAGTGTCTTATGAGGAAAAAGGCTCTCAAGATTGCTATCTAATCTGTTTCTAAATCTCCTCTCAGCCTGTGCAACTCAGTTATGTGAGCTAGGTGGGAATTCATCCCAATCTTGAAGATCCTGAGAAGACTGCACAACATCCCGAAAGCACTTTCTTACTGCATAATTTACTACATAGTTTGTATTCTAAAACAGCAGAAACAGAGCTAAAATATTGATTTGTGTTTCTTTGTCTAGCATATACCTTCCAGTCCTTCAGTACAATTGTGCTGTTTTCAAAAATTCAAATTAACTTTAAACAAGAACTCGAAGTGCAGGCCTTAGTTAACTTCCCTCGAATATTATGAAACTTCTGCGAACGGTGAATGCCAAAGTACTGGGAGTACCAAACAGAAACGAAGAACCTCACAGTAAAACAATAGAAGAGAAGTAAAAATATGTCTGTAAGAGAACGGTGCCTTGAAACAGAAACAAACAAACAAAAAAATTGTGGTGGTTTCTCCCAAGGTGGGTGAGTAAAAGGCGAGAAAAAGAGTAAGCGGCAGTGTCAGGGTAAAGGGCACAAATTTCACAACTGCAGAGATGTAAAGAATCCTGGAGGTTTGTCACCCGGTTCCCCGTCCCACGGTTGAACGAATCCTGGGCCATGATCCCTCCACCTCTATTTTAGAAGACAGACATCTCTCTCCCACCCCCTCCTCCCTATGCCCCTTTCCAAAAACGCTGTCACCCACCTCCGAGGACCGTACCCAGGAAGATGCATTTCTTTTTGTGACGTTTCAGAAAATTCCACGTAGATCTCAGCATCTTTAGGCCCCGGGGGTGCGGGCTGCCTAAAGGGAAGGAGGAATGGTTCACCAGGAAAACGTTTCTTCGTCACCTGGCACGGACGACCCGGCTGGACCGCCGTCGTCCCACACGGTGCTCTCCAAAAATCACGAACGCGACTTTCCGCAGAGACTGTCACCGGAGCGGGAAGGGGGCGTGGACTGTAGCTGAGCAGCTGCGCTTTCTGTTGCTGCCGGCGCGCCGCCGCCGCCGCCGCTCACTAGCCTGGGGCGCCGAGGTCCGTCTAGAATTCGCTCCCGAGTGCCTCACAGTTCGATTCCCCCGGAAACGACAGCCCGCCCCGCCGCGTTCCGTTGCCAGCGCTCCTCCTCCGCCGCGGCCTCTGGCGCTGAGCGAGGCTGCCCCGGGGCAGTATGGAGGCGAAGGTAGGGTCCACGCAGACTACCGGCGGCGCGTGCTCTGTGTTGGCGGAGGAGACCGAAAAGTGGATGGAACAGGCGATGCAAATGGTGAGGGGTCGGGACGTGGATGTATAGGGTGGGAATTTTCTCCGGCTTATCCTGACCCAAGCATTTGAGTAAACGTCCCCGGGGGTGCTTTCTGGTCTCAGTAATCTCGATGGCGCTCGCCTTCTCTGGGTAAACAGCTGGCTTTACTGTCCTGAAATGTTCTTTAGCCCATTCTCACAGTGGTTCTGAGGAAAGGAAGAGAGGAAATACAGAAATTATTTCTTTTTCACTTGTTTGAAGTATGCGCCAAACATCCCTATTCGGGGGCTGCTGGCACGGGCGTGCTGCGTCCCCTTGTTTCCTGTGGACATTCGCAAATCCTCGAAGTCACATTATTTTGTATTTATGACCTCTTGAATCTATCTAGTAGAAGGAAGGAAGCTGAGGATGTTTCCGGTAGAGAGCAGGGTAAAAACAAGTCCCTGAACAGCCAGATTCTCATCCATCCATCCATCCTTTCACTTCCCTCTCTCCCTTCAGGACTCCTGATTAAGGAGGGACTCCTGATTAAGGAGGGCTCTAATAAGATTTGTGTATAATCCAAGCTTTAGCCATACTTACGTGTCCCAGCGAACTCTTTAATAGGGATAAAAGTGTATTTGGCATATATGTATATGTATATAAATCATGCACACACACATATATGCATATGTTCTTTTAAACTTGTTTCTCATACTCTTTTGAAACTGACTCACAGTAAAAAAAAAAAAATCTATTTTGTATTACATTCCAGTAAACACACACATAGATAAAATTGAAACAAAAGTTTTACAGAACAGTACTTAATCTTCCTATGTACAGTTTTCCTGGTATTTCTCTTTCATTGCATTTTGGAAAAAAAAAAAATGCTGGTCATCACCCCTGATTTGATTTCATGACCCACTCTTTAAGCCCACTTCAAAATTTATTTCCCCCATTAAACTTACAAGATGCATAACTTTCTGTCTGATACTTTAATGTTCACATGTGCCTTTAAATAATTAATTTGTATTTTGTAATATGGAGTTGTTTGTCCTGAACGCCTTTTATGTTACTAAATTCTCCAAGTTGGAGACAAGCAGTTTTCATGTGATATCAAAAATCTCACTCTCCTTACCCCAGATCATTTCAATAATATCACATGCCTGGCAGCGTCTTTTTTTTTTTTTTTCTTTTTCTGGCCGTGCTGCGCGCGTGTGGGATCTTAGTTCCCCCACCAGCGATCAAACCCGTGCCCACTGCAATGGGAGCGCAGTCTTAACCACTGCACGGCCAGGGAAGTCCCTGGGCAGCATCTTAATAAGTAGTGAGGATGATAATAAATGCACGTGAAGGCTAAAATATCTCAGATTAAGCTGCGTTTATATCTTTCTATGGGCGAGAGACCTGGAGGCCAGGGAATGCCGGAATACTGGGAATTCGTGGTCTCTTCCGTTTATTTTCATTTGCTTCAGGAGCTCTCCTCAGAGTATTTATGTGGAGCTTGTGTAGATGAAATTTTGAGAGTTGCTGTCATAGAGGACTCAATAGTGGTTCCATAAACAGCTAAGTTTAATCAGTCATTGAGCTTTTCCACTTTGTGTATCAGAAATATGTTTTCTTTCCATCCTTTCATATCTTAGTACTATTCTCTAGACTTCTGGACTAAACATTTGAGTCTTTTTACTACCTTTTGGTATGACCTTGGTTAAGTCACTTTATCCCCCTAGGGTATTGCTTCCTACTCTATAAAATGGGGTGGTTGAACACCAAGTAATTTCTAAGCCCTCTCTGGCCTTGACATTTTTGTCTTTTAATTAGATTATAAACACCTAGGTGTGTGATTACCTAGTTTATCTACACAGGGTCAAGGAGGTCCTTAGTTTGCACTTATTTTTTTGGTTTTGGCCAATAGTGTATGTTTCTTCCAGGACTTAAAAAAGGGAAAAAAGGGCTTGTCATAAACCTTGGGCTTTGTCCAACCATTCCCTCCCCACTAAAGAAACTTCAAATCTTAAATTATTTCAAAGAATTGTTGAAGTAATTGAAAGTGTACTATGTACTTCTGAGAAGAATTTAAGATTAGACCAGAAGCACAGCTAGTACCAAATCTGGAGGCAGCAAGTTAATCTCTGATTAATGTGTTCTGAGGAACTTGAAAGTGAAATGACCAGTATACATGTAATAGGGAGGATACTAGCATCCCCACAGCACTTGTACAGAGTACACATATTTATATGACCAGTTCAGGTAACTCGAATGTTTGTCTCTGATGTTAGCATTTGTTGGGCAAAGGCCTGGAGGAATTGGAATGGAGATGGATTCTTTAAAGTATATGACCAAAGGCAGAAAACATAAAAGGAAAATGAATAGGTTTTAGTTATATAAGTATTGAAAACTTCTCCATATTAAAAAGATAAGATACAAAGTAACAAAGCAAATGACAGGGAAAATATTTGCAATGTAAATAAAAGGACAGGTTTGATAACCTTAATATATAAAAAACTTTTACAAACTAATAAGAAAAGACACACACCCTAATTTTGAAAAAGTCGAAGGATATGAACATGCTATTCTAAAAGAAATACAAATAACTAGCAAGTGAACAAATGTGCAGTTTCACTAGTAATAAATTCAAGTTAAAAAGAGTTACAATTTTTCACCTGTTAAATCAGCAAAGGTGAAAAAATTATAATGCTTGCTGTTGGTAAGGGTGTGTGTGTGAGGAGCTGGCTAGTTGGTTGCTGAAATTGGGGCATCCTTTCTAGAGGGCAACTTTGCTATGTATATATAAAAAAGCCTTAAAACTAGTTTATCCTTTGATCCAGTAATGCCTTTATAGTATTTTTTTTCCCAAATGAAAATACTTTAGTGTTTTCTTTTTCTGATTATATAAATAATTCATAGTCATAAGAAATTCAAACTATAAAAAGATTTAACAAATTAAGTAATAATTACCTAAAAATCCTACCATCAGAGATAATATTATAAAAATTTTAGGAGCACCCTTCCACGTATCTCTCTGTCCATGTGTAAACAGACATATATACTTTTTTCTTATATTAAATCTCTGTGCTAGGTTTTTTCAAATTTATTTTTTGACATATATATGTTTAAATAAATGAAATTACGTATTCTCTTTATGATTGTGAATATCTGTTTCTAGGTGTAAATATTTCTTATTTTGGTTTGTTTTCCTCTCACCCCCATTCCATAATACTTTTATTGCTATGGAATAGATTACCAAAAGTGGGACAAAGGATGTATGTATTTTAAAACCATCTAGACATTTTAAGATTGCCTTCTAGAATTATGCTGCCCAGTGTAGTAGCCACTAGCACATGTGGCTATTTAAGATGAAATAAAATTAAATATTCAGTTCCTCAGTCACATTAGCTGCATTTCAAGTACTCAGTAGCCACACATGGCCAGTGGCTACCATATTGGACAGCGCAGATCAAAGGATATTTCCATTACTACAGAAAGTTCTGTTGGATAGCACTGGTCTGAAATGGTCACAATTCCATCCCCAGTGTATGAGAATGTTCTGTCCTACCCCTGTTCCCACTAGCCCTGAAATTATCACTCTTTAATATTTGGCAGTGTTATAGGTGAGAAGTATTATAATATCTGTGTTACTTTTTTTGTTGTTCTTTGATAAATTTATCAAACTTTCAATAAAGTTCTCTACACTTTATTGTTGTTTGTAAAATCACTATTTTTCATGACAGTTTTCTTTTGGAGAGCTAAGTGTATAATAAAGGTTATTGTTGTAATCATCAGAGCATATAATTCTAAGGGTGTAGGCTTAGAATCAAATAAAAGAATAACAGTGTTGCACTTTTACATTCCAGACACAGTGCCGTGGATAGTGTTTCATATAGGCCATAATGTATAAGCCCCATAGTAGCCCTACCCTATCAGGTGTGTATTATTACTGTCCTCATCTTCAGATGGGGACATTGAGGTTTAGAGTTAAGTAAACTTCCCAAAGTTAGGGAGCTGGTAAGGAGAGAGCTGTGATTTGAGCCCAGCCACCTGTCTTCACCCCCGCCCTGCCTGTACCGTGCTGTGTTTGGTTGCTCACTGCTCTCCAGTGCACCCTGCTGGACCTCTCTGCCTATTCACTTTCATCCCACTGACTACAGTGTATCGAGCATCCTAATTAGACACTAGGATTTTTTTTTCCTCTGTGAATTGCCTAGGCATATCCTCTTTTGCCCAATTTTATTATTAGTTTTATTTAAAAAAATCACATTGTAGGAACCCTTTGTATTTTATAGCTATTTCTAGGAATAATTCATAAGGAAGTGATGGAGATATAAAGTTCTTCACTTGTTTATAATAGTGAGGGATTTGAAAAATAGCCACATGTTCTAGTTAAGCAATAGGGGACCAGTTAAATGAATCATAAATATTCATGTAGAGGAGCACGATGTAAGCTTAAAAAAATCATGTGCTGAAAAAATATTACTCAACATAGGGAAATGTTTGTAATATATTTCTAAATGAAAAAGGCAGACTGTTGAACTGTTTATATAGTATAAATCTATTTGACTTTTTAGAAAACTACGAATATATATATGCAGGCATAGAAAAAAACCTGAAAACTTTCTGTCACAGAATAATAACAGAGATCATATTTTGGAGTGTTGGGATTGAGTGGTTTTTATTTTTTGATGTGTGGATTTTTTTACCCCCAAGTTTTTTGCCTTGAACGTACTTACTTCATACTTAGGAAAAAAGAAAGCGTGAGTGAGAGAGTGTGTGTGTGTGTGTGTGTGTGTATTATCAGAGAGTCAGAGATAGAGAGAGGGAGAAAAGTTGCAAGTTTTCTAGAATAAATCAATTGCATATTGTTGTTGCATTTTCTGGGCGCCTAGTATTACTATAATATTGTGCTAGGTCTGAGGAAAATTCAAAAAGAAATGAAGCACAGACACATGCGTTGTAACAAATGTGGTGTGATTTAGTGTTTCCTACGTGTTAGGCCTTGTGATGCGTGCTAGGCCTGCAAAGATGAGCAAAACAGGTTTGCTAGTGCTTGGATCTAGTGCTTGCCTCTCAGGAGCATACTGTTTAATTGATGAAATTAAGCCACTCACAAATGAAAAAGTTAATGGTAACAAGTTCAGGGTCCAAAATAAGAGACAGATATAAAGTACTATCAGATAATAGGCGACAAAGTCCTGAGCAAGTCAGTCAAATTAAATTATAGGATGCTTTCTTAACTTTAAAAAGGGAAAATGGGATGTAGGTGGGTGGAAAAGGAGAGAAAGGTTGATCAAGCAGAGGAACCGTCAAGTCCAAAGAAATGGAGGGCTTGGTCTTAGGTTAGGAGGTGATCCAGCTGTTTGTTCAGAATAGGGCTTCCTAACAGGAGCCCAGGTTTTAGGGGGATCTATAAACCCTGATGCTATGTATAAAAATGTCATGTGCATGTGCCTTTTTCACATTTGAGAGTTCATGACATTCATCAGGTTCTCAGAGGGGCTCTGGAAAGTTTAAGAACCAAGGACCTAGAAGGATAATGAAAAGTTAGGCTGGCTCAGTTGGCTGGTGGGGAGCATGGGTGGTAGTTGGGAGGCTCTCGGTGCCAGGTTGAGGAATTTAATGTCGTAGAGGGAAAAGAGAGCGTCCGAGAGTCATTAGCAGTAATAGCTGTAGCGTAGTTTGACCTTTTGAACGTTATTATTTTCTACCTAAGAGTTGTCCTGGCTAAATTGTCTTTTCCCCTGATTTTTTTTTTTTCTTTTGTAGGAGGTGTACCTGGGGACTCACCAAGAGTCTGTGCACATTGCAGTCTGTCCCCATCTCTCCTCCTTTTACCACTGCATCACTAGAGAGTAGTTTCTGGGAGCGATGACTTTAGAGAAACTCCAAAATCTCTTCCATCCTAGAGCTGTCATTGTCTGTAACCTGCGGGCTCTGACTAGAGTGAAGGAAATGACATTTAAAGGGCAATAGAAATGACATTAAAGACATTTGGAGTAGAGACCAGTAATTGGGCCAGGAAGAAGAGAGATTTCATTCTTCAGTTTTGAAAGCTGATAATTTATTAATTTATGAAAGACCAAGTTGCCATTTTAAATAGTAACTGAGCCTTGGCTCCTGTCAAAAAAGGTGAGAGAGTTAAAAACCTACCTGCACTCACTTCAGACCCATCTTGCCTGAGTTCTTGTGCATTCATAAAGAAGTGATCAGACTTGACAGAAGAGTTGGTGGGAGTATTAGAGAGTACGAGATGGAATGAGTTGAAAATTCTTTTCAGCTTAATTAAATCTGCTTTGAATGTGACAGCAAAGCAAATATTTATTTGATATATGCATATATACACATGTATTTTATATACATATAAACACACCCATATATATTTTTTTTTATTGAAAAGCATTTCACTCTAAACTCACTTCCATGGGGTCTTTGGGTTATTCTCACCACCTCCTCCCTAACTCGCCATTCCAGCTGCTCACCCCCTCACTGTGAGCTTGGCAGGCTAGGCTGTTCCTCATCAACAACATTGTTTGCCTTTTTAAAATACTCCCTTTACTCATATTTTCTCTCTAATTTGGACAGCAAAGGAAGGCGTTTCACAAAAAAAACACGTTACTCTAAGGAAGTAGGAAGATAATATTCAGGGTTGGGATATAGAGTTAAAAGGAGATAATTTGCTGGAAGGGAAAAAGAGAAAATCCAAAGGAAAGAATGAAAGGCACAAGCCCCGTCACCTGGAGACCCTGGTGGAGGGGTTGCCAGGCCCTGCAGCTTGGCCCCGGCTGTCTTCCAGGTGAACAAGTCAGGACTTGGAAGGAACCCTACTGGGCAGCTTGGGTTCACCCTCTCCCCTGCCACTTACTCCCTTTCCTCTTACTCTTGGATTCTCTTCTGCACGTTTGAAATGGCCACATAGCCTCACATAGAATTCTTCAGGAGATAGTTTTACAGAAAATCCTTGTCACCTGGTTCCCCATTTGTTTACTCTTGCAGTTTTTTTTTTTAATCTTTAAACTTTCTATGCCTCACTCTCTTGCTAAATGTCCCCTCTCCTTTTGTCCCTTGAACTAGACCTACTAAGAACCCAAACACTGATAAAGTAGCTGATCAGCGGTGACTACAGTAGAAATTAGAGACAGAGCCGTGGCAGAGAGCCCAGGAACCTGACATCTGGTAGGTGCTCCACAAAGACTTGTCGAACAAGTGGGTGGATGGAGCCAGATTGCCTGGGCTCTAGTCCTAGCCTCTTACAGGGGCTAATTCCATAACCTTCCCATGGCTCAGTCTCCTCATCTGTAAAATGGGGAAGCTCACGGAACCGGTCTCATAGGGTTATAAACTAAATGAATTAATACAGTGCTTAAAATAGTCCTGGATCAAGGTAAGTTTTTCAGTGAGCTCTAAGCTCTTATTATTTGCAAGCTCAGAATCAGAACACTTGAGATGTAGACATAACAGTCTGTTGTAATAGAAACTAGAAATGTAACTTATAGATAAGTCACTCTTCAGGTCACTGGTTTCATTCCCTCCATTCCGCCCAAGTTGACCCTTCTTTCTTGGCCTAGTTTTTTCCTTGGATTTTCCATAACACCAGACACTCCTGGTTTTCCTCCTACCTCAGTAGGCACCTCTTCTTAATCGCCATTGTAAGAGCCTTCTCTGTTTATTCCACCTTTATTTTTTTTCATGTTTCAATTTGAAATAATTACAGATTCATAGGAATGAATACACAGAGTATACAGAGAAGGCCCACATACCCTTCAGGCAGTTCCCTCCAATGGTAACATCTTCCGTAACTGTAGTGAAATATTAGAGCCAGGAAAGTGGCATTGACCCAGGCTGCAGGGCTTGTTCAGATTTCATCACCTTTATGTGCTAAGCTTAAACTGTTTGTGTATGTGCGTGTGTCTGCGTGTATGTGTAGTTCTATGAAATTTTGTCACCTGTTTAGTTTTGTGTAATCACCACCAGAACGGCTCCATCACCACAAGGCTTCCTCATGCTACCTCTTTATAGCCACCGTCCCTCCCAAACCCTAAACCCCGGCAGTCATTAATCTGTTCTCCATACCTGTAGTTTTGTCACTCAAGGATGTTTTTATACATGAATATGTCACCTTTGGGGATTTTTTTTTTCATTTAACATAATTTCCTTGAGATCCATCCAAGTTTTGAGTCAATTAATAGTTGATTCCTTTTTATTGCTGTGTAGTTTTCCATGGGTAGATGTAGCACACTTTGTCTAACCAGTCACCCTTTGAAGGACATTTGGGTCATTTCCAGTTTTTGGCTGTTATGAATAAAACTCCTATGAACATTGATGTCTGTATACAAAATTGTGTATTGTATGAACATAAGGTTTCGTTTCCCTGGGTAAATAAATGCCCAGGAGTGCAATTGTTGGGTCATATGTTAAGTGCATGTTTAGCTTTTTAAGGAACTACCAAACAGTCTCCCAGGGTGGCTGTACCATTTTACATTCCTACTGGCAATATATGAGTGATCCTGTTTCTCTGCCTTGCTGGTATTTGGCGTTGATACTTTTTATTTTAGCCATTCTGGTAAGTGTGTAGTGATAATCTCACTGTGGTTTTAATTTGCATTCCCTAATGGCTGATGTTGTGACCATCTTTTCATGTGCTTATTTGCCATCTGTACGCCCTCTTTGATAAAATGTCTTTAAATATCTGTTGCCCATTTTCTAACAGTTTTTTTTAACTGTTGAATTTTGAGCATTCTTTACATAGTCCAGATCTAGACTTTTGTTGAATATGTGGTTTGTAAATATTTTCTTCCAGTTTTAGCTTATCTTTTCTTCCTCTTAACAGGGTGTATTAGTTTCCTATGGGTGCTGTAACAAATTACTGTACACTTGATAGCTAAAAACAACACAAGTTTATTCTCTTATGGTTCTGGAGGCCCAGAGTCCACACTGAGTTTCACGGCACCAAAACCAATTGTCAGTGGGGCTGTGCGCCCTCTGGAGGCTCTAGAGGAGAATATGTCTCCTTGCCTTTTCCAGCTTCTGGAGCGACATTCCTTGCTTGGTTCATGGCTCCTTCCGCCATCTTCAAAGTCAATAGCATAGCATCTTCAACTCTCTGTCTCTGCTTCCATCATCACAGTGCTTTATACTTTATGTGTCAAATTTCTCTCTGCCTCTCTCATAAGGACACTTATGATTGCATTTAGGGCCACCTGAATAACCCAGGGTAACTTTCCTGTCTCAAGATGCTCAACAAATACTTGATGGATGAAAAAATGATTTGTCTCTCTTGTGTACCCCAGGTTATGTGTCATCCTAAGCTTATTTTATTTTATTTTCCTTCAATTAATTTTTTATTTTTGTGAAGACAAACAACACAAAGCAAAACTGATCAAAATATTTGAACAGGAACTTCACAAGAGATATCCAAATGTCAATAAGCTTACGAAAAAAATGGTAAACCTCTTAACTCACCAGGGAAATGAAAATTAAAACCACAAACACTACCTCATATCCATCAGAATATCCAAAATAAATAATATTAACAATTCCAGTTGTCAGTGAGGATGTAGAGCAACGGGAACTCTCACACACTGTTCATGGGAATGTAAATTATTCCAACCACTTTGGGAAGCTGGCAGTATCTATTGTACTAAAGGCAAACACACACATAGCCTCTAACCCAGTAAATTTACTGTTAGGTATATACTCAACAGAAATTAATAGTACCTGAAGAGACAGGTATAAACATGTTCATACAGCATTATTAGTAATAATCATGAAGTGGAAACAACCCAAACATCTATCAACAGATTGTATAAATAAACTGTGGTATATACATACAAAGTAATATTATAGGGCAATGAAAGTGAACGACAGTTACAGGAATGAACATGGATGCAACTCAAAAACATATGTGAAACAAAAGCAGCTAGAAACAAAATACATACGCCGTGAGTCCATTTATATAAAGTTCAAAAACTGGCGTAGTTAAGTCAGAATGGTGATTTAAGCTTACTTTAAATTTCATTCTTTGTGCGATGATTGCCTTAACTGCACCAGTACTTAGTCTCCACCCTCCCCAGCTGTCAGTCTTCCTCCTGGCTTTCCTTTCTATAGTAGCCTGTGGTACATTTGTATATTTATTTGTATATAATCACCAAACCTTGGAACTCTTCAGTCTTTCAAACTTTGCATAAACTGGGTATGCTTTAACTGTTTTTACAGAACTGGGACAGCACTAGCCTGTGGGTAGTTCATGACACAATTCTGAAGAATGCGGTCTTATTGTTTCAGATACTGTCTGTTTACACCTCTCCATGCCCCAGCTCTATCCCACCACTCCAGATGGGAGAGGAGTACAATATGCTCCCACCATGTGCCTCTCCTTTCAGCGCTTTTGGCCAAATGATGTGTCAGTTGAGCACGCTTGAAGCAGCTAAGGAACCCATGCTGGCATTATGATAGGACGTTATTGCTACTATAAATAGTGTAGCTGGGAGCAAGAGGCTAGTGCAGGAGATAGAACACACTGTTTTCCGCTAAGTCTTCAACTTGGCACTTTATATGCCCTATGGTGTGTGAAAATACCTCCACTTAAATGGGAGTCTTGTCTTGCAAAGGGTCTTCCAGCCTGCCAAAGTAGGAAATGCTGTGCCTTTCTAGAAACAGCTGTATTTGGGTTTTTTAACTGTAGTGAGGTGGCAGTGATTGTATACTAGTCCAAGGGTTGCACCCGTTTAAAGTTCTCTCTCACCTGTGGTATCAGGGCATCCCAGAGGTAACCTGCCTGTTTTTGCTCTCTGCCTGAAGAAGTATTCCTTAGCTGTCCTGGGCCCCGGAGCTGCTGGGGTTCCCTCAGCCATAGCGCTGGAAGAAAAATGGACAGCCTCTGATAGAGGGGAAACTTTGCAAATATAATAATTGGTTTGCTATTCCTGGGATGGTGATGGAACTATACATAAACTTATTTTTCTCATTTGTGTTTTTCAGTTGAGGTATACTTCACATACAGTGAGATGCACAGGTCTTAAATGTATTGTTCATTCAGTTTTGAGTGATGCAGACATCTGTGTAAGCCACATCCTTATCAAGATAAAGTTTTCACCACCACAGAAAATTTCCTTGTGTCCCTTTCCAATCTACACATCCCCTTTCATGAAGCAACCACCGTTGCAATTTCTTTCATCGTAGTTTAGTTTAGTCTGTTCTAGTACTTCACGTGATTTGTGTTTGAGTTCTTTTACCTTAGCACGTCTGAGATTCATCCATGTTGGTGTGTGTATCAGTAGTTTGTTTCTTTTTATTGCTGAATAGTATTCCATTGTGTGCATATACCAGTTTGTTTATTCATTCTTTTGTTGATGGACACCTGTGCTATTTCCAGAGTTTGGCTATTATGAATCAAGCTGTTACGAACATTCTTTTACAAGGTTTTTTGGTGGACATATATTCCCTTCTCTTAAATAAATACTTAGGAGTAGAATAGGCTATATGTTCACAGGCTATATGTATGTTTACTTCTTAAAGAAACTTCCAAAATGTTTTCCAAAGTGGTTATGCTATTTCTTTGTATAGAGTGCTCCTAAACTTTTATTGTCTCACTTAGAGCAGAAATTGTGGGCACAGGGAGATATCCTGTCTGGTCACCTTTATGCTGTTGGAACTCTAGAGGATATTTTCTTTAATTTTTAAAGAAACAAAAAAACAAGTAGAATTTCAACAAGGAAAGAATTTTAACAAAAGATTTATAAATGTTACTTATTCTTCTACCTCTTTGCAGATATATACACTATCTCAGAAAAGGTGCATAGACCCTGGCAATTAAAAAAAAAGAGTCAATAGCAGTCTTTTGATTACTTCTGCTTCCAATGGGAAGAAAAAAGTCAGGGGGCTCAGGACCCATGAAGGGGATTTGTTCCTGAGTCTCCTTAATATGGATACGACAGAGAACAAAGGCACTAAATACTAAAGTATGTTTGAGAAAAGGGAAAGCTGACCTGCCTTTCTTTGTTCTGGTGTCTGTACATGTGTGTACTGCTCAGGCTGCATCTTTTCTCTCCTGCCATCTTTTCAAGTTTTAAACATTACCTTTTAGATTTTCCATTTTGTCTTTCAGGCCAAAGAAGCCCTAGAAAACATTGAGGTTCCTGTTGGCTGCCTTTTGGTCTACAACAATGAAGTTGTAGGGAAGGGAAGAAATGAAGTTAATCAAACCAAAAATGTATGTGAGTTGAATAGTATAATTGCAGACATATGCAAGTGATGGTAGGTGTGGAATGAATTTATCGTAGTTGACTAGAAGAGTCTGTGTAGAGTCCCGTGAGTATCAATGGAAGGATGGGTTCCCTAAACATCTCTTGTTTTGAATGCCCTTTTTTTCTGATTATAAAAGTGATACATGTTGATTTTTTTAATGAAAATTCTACTTTATAAAACACATCAATTTAATTCATATCGTATCCGTTAGTACCTTTAAATAATGTATTCTTCCTGGAAAATTAAAAAGTCACCCTCAGTTGATAGCTATGGAGGTATAAAAAGATTGTATAAAGGAAGCTATTCCTAAATCAGATAATTCAGTGAAAAACAGTCTCCACCACCTGCTGTCTCTGTCTACAGGTACACTTTAAAAGCTTGTGTGACTTTAATTTATTGTGGTTAGGTTGAGAAGTTCATGAATTAAGGCAACACTTCCTGAACATGGTATCACAACAGTGTGTCACAGTGAGTATAAATGAAGTATCAAGTTTTAGGATTATAAAAAGTGCTAGGTGCACCCAAGGATAGCTTATAACTTTAATACCCCTCACACAGACCTTGATCTTACTTGGGAGCCAGAGAACAAGCTGGTGTTGGAACTGGTGCTGTGAGGACTTTAAAGTTCATCCATCACATCTATCAAAAAGAAAACTCAGATTTAGTGAAACACAAGCAAAATAGGAACCCAGATTCACGAAGCAATTGTTATGTGGATATCAAAATGCTTATGAGATAAGTAATAAACCATAATACAGCAATTAGTGAATATACAGATACTTATGCAGGAGTGGAATTTTGTGTTTTAAATAATTGTCATATCTCCCTATGTGTATTTTGTAGTTCAGTACAATATCTTTAATGTGAGATCATTGAATGTCCTAGCAACATCCATCTAAACCCCAGTGACCTGGGTTTCTTCCACACCTTGAAATTAACCTGGATTATTTTTAGTTTTCTATGCTCTATAGAAGATTACCCTATAATCACAGTATAGAAAGACTCTTGACCCCAAATGAGGAGACCCGAATCCTACTTTTGGCTCTGATACCATCACCCTCTGTCACGACCACCATCACCTCTCCCAGCTGTGTGTCTTTAGTAGCTCCTAATGTAGCTTAGCTTCTGGTTCTTCAGCAGTAAGAAAGTTGATTGAGATGATTTAGGTCAACGATTATTTCTTGAGAACTATGGGGACATTTGATTCAGTAGTTCTGAATCTGATTTTTAAAAAGCACCCGAGTTGGGGAAACTTTTCTTTTTTAAGCTCCCTAGTTGGTTCTGGTATGCAGTCATGAATGGGAACCTCTTTGCTAAAGCACCTTCCAGCTCTGAGTTTATATTAATTCTGGGCCAGCAATGCTCCCATCTGCCTCTGGTTTCCATGGCAGCTTGGCCACTGTGCCAGCACTTTCCACCCTGCCCTATGTCACAGGTAAATGAACACCTTTCTGTTTGTCCCATCAAATTTTATGCTCGTTGAGGACAGAGACTTTTTTTCCCACAAAGAGCTTAGCACAGTGGCTTATACATAGTTGACACTCCGTGTAAGTTTATTGATAAACATGATTATCATGAATATTATAAATAATTATCACATAACAGAGTGCATATATCACGTTATGCGTCATTGTGCTTCATATAATTCAGATCGCTTTATGAGTTGTAGATACCAGTATATCCAGTATTACATTGGGGAAACCAAGGCTTGGAGAAGCTATGTAACTTGCCCAGAGCTGTATAATCAGTAACGTCACAGTCAGGATTCAGATTGAAGTGTGGTTGATTCCAGACTATGTGATTTCTCCTCTACTCAACTACTCCCATGAGGTATCTGAGACTGATACCAAATCTCTGCTTCTCTCTAGAGTCTGCCAGTATATAAAATCTCATCCCAAAGAAAATACAAGGGATGACATTCCAGTGATGACATTCTAAATATAGATTTGCTTAGAGTGAGGTCAGTGACCGCCTTGAAAACATACTCGTAACTGGAACATATGCTTAGGAAAATTTCAAGTGTCCCCTGAAATATTCAGGAACCATAGACACATCCTTTTTTTTTTTTTTTGAGACTTATCTCTCTATGGCATTTTAATTGAAAGAGTGTCCCCTAAAGTACTTAGGTACTTAACTAAAAATAGAGCATAATTCGTGTGGCATCTCAGATTAGGTGTCTTTTGTTGGTGAGGTTATGGTACTTGAACTAGGAAATACACTGTCAACTGCTAAGGGTGTCCTGAAACCTTTATTCACTAAAACGCTGGCAGAAATGATAGGCCTATTTTTCATATTTACTTTTGAATATTTGTAAAATACAGTTACATGTAGCCAACAAGGTCAATGCAAGCACCTCTTGTTTCAGGCTACTCGACATGCAGAAATGGTGGCCATTGACCAGGCCCTAGATTGGTGTCGTCGACATGGCAAGAGTCCTTCGGAGGTGTTTGAACACACGGTGCTCTACGTCACCGTGGAGCCGTGTATCATGTGCGCAGCCGCTCTCCGCCTGATGAGTATCCTTTGACTTCACGGGTTAATGTCTCGTACTCTTCCTGTGAACTCGAAAATGGCCAAACATTATAGTAGAAACATAACCCATTTCTACTACATGAAAACAGAGACTTATGAAACAAATTATAGGAGGTGCACATTATAAAATACAGTATCCCTTGGCCAAAAAATTTTTAGGAAAGATTTTTGAATAATAAAATTACCTCATTTTTAATATCAATTTTTTTTTTCAAAACAACTTTATTTTTTTAAATTTTTCTTTATTTATTTATTTTTGGCTGTGTTGGGTCTTCATTTCTGTGCGAGGGCTTTCTCTGGTTGCGGCAAGCGGGGGCCACTTTTCATCGCGGTGCGCGGGCCTCTCACTATCGCGGCCTCTCTTGTTGTGGAGCACAAGCTCCAGACGCGCAGGCTCAGTAGTTGTGGCTCACGGGCCTAGTTGCTCCGCGGCATGTGGGATCTTCCCAGACCAGGGCTCGAACCCGTGTCCCCTGCATTGGCAGGCAGATTCTCAACCACTGCGCCACCAGGGAAGCCCCATATAACTATTAAGTAAGCTAGAGCAAGAAACACATGACAAACTGTCGTGTAAAGATAAACCATAAATTAGATTATAAAACAGCGTGCATAGGAAAAGATCTGAAGACTATGCATCTGTTTTGCCTTTAGTGAAGAGATTATAGGTGATTTAAAATTTTTCTTTCTCTGTTAATATGTTTTTATTGTTTATTTTTGCCATGAATACCTATTACGTAGGAGGCTTGAAAAATTTTAAGTCAGAAGTAAATACAAAGTAAAAAACAAATCATTTACGATACTATAATTGTAAATAAATGAGAAATTGATAAAGTTACAGCTCTTTGAATTCTGTCTTTCACATAATAAGCGATACAAATACTGAATACAGCGAGTTAACCTCTAAAGATATTTTAAAAAATTATTTGATAATTCAACAACTCAATTTCATACTTGCATATTTTTATGTACTTATTTTGCTGTGTGTGTGAATCATTTAATCACTTTAAAAATAATAGAGAGGGTTTTGAGTATGAAAATATGTACAATTTCCACTTTATAAGCTCTCTGCCCATCCTGCCTTACAGAGTGGCTCTGCTTTAGTCTGGTTTGTACTAGGTCACAGGTTGTATTTGTTTGAGGAAAGAACAGGGAAAAACCTATTATTTTTATGAGGTGAAAATCCCTGGATTAAATTCCTGCCTCCTTTCTGGCTCCAATTCTCTAATGAGTCCAAAAAATCATCTAGGAAAGATCAGAGAGAGCACCGAGCTCTGAGCATTCAGCAGCTACACAGTCAGTTTTCATTACGTTTGCAGCTGTGACACATTAGTTTCTATATTCTTTAAATCTCTTTCTTTTGTGTAACTGGATTGTGTAACTGGATTTTTAAGACGAAGCCTAAGTTTAATTTTTTTTTAATAAGTGTGGCTATTTTTTTGATAATTTATTTTTTGGCTGCGTTGGGGTTTGCTGCTGCACGCAGGCTTTCTCTAGTTGTGGCAAGCGGGGGCTATTCTTCGTTGTGGTGAGTGGGCTTCTCATTGCGGTGGCTTCTCGTTGTGGAGCATGGGCTCTAGGCGCGTGGGCTTCAGTAGTTGTGGCACGCGGGCTCAGTAGTTGTGGCTCGCGGGCTCTAGAGCGCAGGCTCAGTAGTTGTGGCGCACGGGCTTAGTTGCTCCGCGGCATGTGGGATCTTCCCAGACCAGGGATCGAACCCGTGTCCCCTGCATTGGCAGGTGGATTCTTAACCACTGCACCACCAGGGAAGTCCCAGTTTAATTGTTTTTAAGAGTAGCATGGGCTTTCCTCTCCAGGCTAGCTGGTATAAACCCACCCTAGTTTTGTCACAATAGGCACTTGAACTGCACACTCTTTGTAGGACCTTAATTCTTCCTTAGAAATCCCGCTGGTTGTCTATGGCTGTCAGAATGAACGATTTGGTGGTTGTGGCTCTGTTCTAGATATTGCCTCTGCTGATCTACCGAATACTGGGAGACCATTTCAGGTAACATGAACTGTTATACTTTTTTTCTAATTACTGTGATCTCACTATGGGCTTGCAAATAGTTAGCGTGTGCTCAGTACACCAAGAAGCCATGCTAGAACCAGGTGGGCTCTTGGGACCTCTGGTCAAGGTCATTGATGCCTCAGTGTAAGACAACAGGTAATCATTTCCAGGTGAGTGCTCAGCTCTCTTAATTAACAGAATCCCTCCAGAAGGAGAGTCCCCAGCCTTCTGAGTTTTCCTTTAACAGTCTTCACCCATGCCTTCAGCTATGTTTGAGGACCCTGCCACTGTGGGCGTTCTCCATCCATGCGTGTGCCTGGCTCTACGCTGTACGAAGTTTGTGTGAGGCTCTGTGACAGTAGATGCTATTTACAGTGAATGTACAATAATTTTGCACAAAGTCAGTCGTTTTGCTTGATTGCCCTGTACTATTTTTGGTGTCTAGCAATCAATACCTGTTTTCATTTTTTTTTTTCCTGCCTTTTTAATGTTGAAATTTCCCCCAGGCCCAAGAATCCACTTAGAAATTCTACTTTCCCTTTAACCTTGCCACATCTCCCAAAGTTTTTATGTTTAAGGCTATGAGCAATAGGAATTTATATTTCAGCATTTGGTCTGTAGACAAATACCAGTTTCCATAAACTGGTTTGATTGTTTTTTTCTCCAGATGTAAGGTTAATCCTAAAAGTATTATGCTTTAAAAAGAAAAGGACTTAACAAATTGCTGGACATGGTGGGTAGTTAACAACAAAGACCTCAGATATTCTTGGGAGAATATTAAGTACCTATGAAGGGCTAAATTTGGCTGAATCCCACTGAGAACAAGATTTGGAAAACATTCTATTTTGAGTTTTCCCAGCTGAACATTGGCTTTCTTAACAACTCCTGCACTTTTGAGAATAGATGACTTTTAACATCACATCAGAAAAGAAATTGTAGTAGAATGATGGAGAGTAAGCAATACAGTTAGCTTGATCATTAAAAAAATCTGCAAAGTGATTTGCTTTTCCCAGTTGCTTCTATCAGTAGCTCAAATTTTGCTTATATAACTCTTTGCAAGTGAATTGCTGACTCTACTTCATTTATGAGAAAGATCTAAAGAATTTCTCAAAGCTTCTGGGCAGAACAAAGATGAGCTATTGGATATCAGACATGGGGGAACATTTTTTTTTTTTTTTTTTTAATCTTTTTCGGCCACACCACGTGACATGTGGGATCCT
The DNA here is from genome assembly GCF_009873245.2 of Balaenoptera musculus. Lineage (NCBI taxonomy): Eukaryota > Metazoa > Chordata > Mammalia > Artiodactyla > Balaenopteridae > Balaenoptera > Balaenoptera musculus. The sequence continues at coordinate 21,923,404 of NC_045796.1, forward strand.
AGTTCCCCGACCAGGGATCGAACCTGCATCTCCTGCATTGGAAGCACAGAGTCCCAACCACTGGACCACCAGGGAAGTCCCAGAACATTTTTGACCAACATGCTGGTGACATTGAGTGCACACTGTCCTCTCCTGCACGTCCCTGCACAGAGTCCAACAGGATCTGGTTGAACCAAAAAATAAGTTCACTTGCAGTGTGTGTACCTGGCCAGATTGGCCCCATCAAAATGAATGGCCATGGTTTGAAGCCACATCTCCAGATTTGATGCCAAAATATGTGTTTTTTTTTACAGTGTTTTGAGATTCTAGAGAAACTATCGATACCCCAGGCTTCTGGACGCTGTGTTTTCTTCCTTTATTTGGCTGGCTTAGGGTGTGGGTAGGGGTGAGGCGGGAATTTGTGGGAGGTGTGATGCTGTTTTTGTATTGCAGAATTATAGATTCTTTTAATACTGTATTATAAGCAACATTAAAGTTCATAGAGGAGACCTACAGAACTATTCTTTTCAAAGAAGATGGTGATTAATTTACTTTACCTGCCTTGTGTAAAAAAATTATTTTAATAAGAATATGTGCTTTTTGTTAAAGCCACAAATTTGTAGCTATACTAGATGCCCGAAAAGATTACCTTGGTAGCTTAGAGGGATGCAGTTTCCTTCTCCACCTGTAACTCAGTGGGTCTGGTCCCTGAGTGCACATTAGAATCACCTGGAGAGCTTGGACCCAAGCCTGTGCTTGGTCCCCACCCCAGACCCACTGAATCGGAAGCCGTGGAGGGAGGGGGAGCATTGGTATTTTTTTCAGTGAGCTCCCAAGTGATTCCACTGAGCAGCCAAGGTGGAAAACCAAGGTTCTGACTTTACCTGAGAGGAGAGTGCTTTGTGCAGCTGGGTGCTCCTGAGACAATGAGGAGAGGTGGGGGACCCGGGGGACAGGAACACTGAACAGTGTAGGAAACGCCGTACTCACCAACATGGTTAGAAGATGAAGTACTGAGAAGCCAAGGGAGGAGAGGGTTCTAAAGAGAAGCAAGCGTAGCCAGTAGTCTCCACGACTGCAGAGAGCTGAGGAAAGGGAAAAGACCAGTGTTTTGGTCAATAGGGGCCCTTGAGATATCTAAGAGGGCAATCCTGGGAGCACAAGCCAGTGAGGATGAGGTTGAGGAGGAACCGAGAGCTGCAAAAGTGACGGCCACGATTCGGGAATGTTCTCTGGGAGGAGCAGGGTATCAGCTTGCGTGGGGGACAGGGTAGAAGGAAGATGATTGGGGTTTTTTTTCCCAGCTTTATTGAGATATAGTTGACGTACAGCATTGTGTGATTATAAGGTGTACAGTGTGATGATTTGATGCACGTATATAGCAAAATGTTTATACCACAATAAGGTTAGTTCATACATCCTTCACTTCACATAACTACTATTTTGTTGTTGTTGTTATTACGTTATGGTGAGAACACTTAAGCTCCCCTCTCATAGCAACTTTCAAGCATACAATACAGTATTGTTCTCTATAGTCACCATGCTGGAACTTATTCTTCTTATAACTGACAGTTTGTATCCTTTGACCAAAGTCTCCCCATTTCCCCCACCCCCTCCACCCCTGTCAACCACCGTTCTACTCTCTGTTTCTATAAAGAAAGTATTGTATATATGGTCATATATATGAATATTATTCAGCCATAAAAAAAGAAGGAAATTCTGACATTTTCAACAGCATGGCTGGACCTCAAGGGTGTTATGCTGAGCAAAATAAGCCAGAGAAAGACAAATACTGTATGATCTCCCTTACATGTGGAATCCAAAAACATCGAACTTGTAGCAGGTTGTTTTGCTGGGGAAGGTTTATGCAGGCTTTGTGGGCCCAGGCAGGAGCCAACTGAAGCACAAGAGAAAGGGAGGCTCATCTTGAGCAGTGGACCACACTCGCCGGCCCAGTGCTGGCTCCATCCTCTCCTGGGCACTGCTTCCAGATGGAAGATTCCCTGGAATCGCCTCCATTCATTGCATCACTTCTTGCACCTCCGAAGGGGGCGGCGTAACAAGTCCAAACTCCTTCAAAGCCCTATATATTTTGACTTCGTTTTTATTGCTTTAGTTTCTTTCCTTGTACTCCCTTAATAATCACCCCACCCCCATCAGTTGGTTTTCTCACTCACAACCTAAGCCTATTCCTACTCTTCCCCTGAGATGATCTGCTGACTCTTTTTAAATATTCTCTATCGTTAAGGCAAGTTTAAGTTTCATCCCCCTGCTGTTACTACAATTTCTTACTCTTTCACATGTTGATAACTTCTCTGAAGGAATCTACCAAAGATAGAACAAACTGAACACTTAAAAAAAAAAATCCTTTGTGTTAAGGATCGACTAATTTTTTCTTTAAAAAGCCTGAGGGTAAATATTTTAGCCTTTGTGAGCCACTTACATCTCTGTCACATATTATTTATTTTTTTAACCCTTTAAAAATATAAAAACCATTCTTAGCTGACCATTTCTAGCTGTGGACTGCCAACCCTAGCTCTATAGAATCAAACACTTAATGGGCCACCAGTAAAGAACAGCAGATAAAAATAGCTTAGTGCTTAGTGAGCACTTAATGATATGCCAGGTATTTAACAGGGGTTATATTATCTAATCTCATTTAATCCTCACAAAATCCTTTTGGGTTAATTGCTATAATTCCCTGTGTTTTACATATGAGGGAACCGAAGCATAGACAGTTTAAGTATCTTACCCAAGATCACATAGCTAGTGATTTGTACTATGATCACACAGTAGTTGGTTGAGAAATAATAATTAGTTGATCGAGAGAGATGTTTGAGACCATATGTCTATTTTTTTTTTGGAAATATGCTTCCTTACCCATGTTACTAATATCCACAAGGTGTGTTAACATTGGAAATGTGTTTACATAATTATGTATATATTGCAGTTTGTGTGGGATACAATACACATTTTCCTAGGCCTACATTCATTCTCAGCTTTCTCGTTTCATCAGTGCATCCCTGGATATCGGGCTGAGGAAGCAGTGGAGATGTTAAAGACCTTCTACAAACAAGAAAATCCAAATGGTCAGTTTTCCGCTACTGTATGTATGTACTTCACTTAAATCAGTACGAAGAGAGTCTGCACGGGCCTACCTCTTCATTTTCTCTTTTTCTTTTCTATTCTTTTCACAGCACCAAAATCAAAGGTTCGGAAAAAGGAATGTCAGAAATCCTGAACTTGTACTAATGAAAGACTCGTGCTCCTGGACGACATCCTTGGACAGAAAGCTGTTGACATTGTTGAATCGTATGTTTATATATTGTCCTTAATTCATGGGAAAATGGTTTTTCATCATTTGCTCTGTTAAGGGAACAAATTAGCACTTTTAAAAAATCTGACAACTGCAAACAACTCCTAGATTTTCCACAAGCTGGAAGAACATTTTTAAGAAGGGGAAAAATTAAAGATTGACGTTTTAGAAATTAGTAAGCAGTGCCTGCTCTTCCTGCCAAAATCGTTATGCTCGGTCCAGGAAAGTGCTGACTTTCAGAGGATGTGTATATCTGGACTCAGTTACCTGGTGTGTCTGCATGGAGCACGGTGCCCTATGGACACCTGGTCCAGGCCTGGCCTTTCAGACTCAGACCCTTCATTCTTGGCAGCCACTATGTTCTCCCAGGGTGTGGGGGGCAGGATGTGACCTCCTTGGAAATTGTATATGAATCATATACATATAGACCGTGATTCTATGGTCCTTAGAGCAGATTTTTGCTTTTATAAAGCATTTAGAGAAAATACGTACTGTTAAAACAAGTGCTTAAGTATCATTTAAAAATTACAGCATACTGCTATTGTAAAATCTTATTTATGCCTTCTTTGAAGATGAATAGTCTTAACAGTAAAAGAAATGCATAAATGGACAACTCCTTCTTTGTTATTGAGCAACTATACTGTGCCAGGCTCTGTTTGTTTGCTGAAGCAGTGAGCAAAACAAAGAATCCTGCCCTCATGGAGCTCATATTCTAGGAGGAGGAGACAGATAATGAACATAACAGATTACACGGTATGTTAGAGGGTGATAAGAATTATGGCAAAAAGAAACAGAACAGGGTAGAAGGGGTGGGCATGCCATTTGGTGGTGGGAATGCTGGTTGCAGAATTATGGTTCGTTTCATCTGAAATCAAACACAGTTATTTCTCTTTATAAAAATCCAGATTTAGAATTTAAAATCTAAAATGTAAAAGGACTTCCCTGGAGGTCCAGTGGTTAAGACTCCTCACTTGCACTGCAGGTGGCAAGGGTTCCTTCCCTGGTCAGGGAACTAAGATCCTACATGCCGTGCAGCGCGGCAAAAAACAAAACAAAACAAAAAGCAAAACTAAAATGTGAAAGTGTGAGCACAACCCTCAAAGGGTATCCACAGCAGGAAGTCCCAGGTATCGATGCTTCCTGACTGCGGCAGGGGTTGCCTCTGATGAACTGCAGCTTTGCAGAGCCATGCCGGGATGCTCTGCATCTGCCCAGAAGGGGGCCTCGCCGTTCCACCAGAAGCCCAGCTCCAGGCCCTGGAGGGCAGCTCCTCCGTTGCATTTCTTCAGTGGATTTATTTCCTTGATGCAAAGCATCTGTATTTGTTGGTTCTGCCATTTGAGCGATGTCTCTGACTTGTTTGTTTTGAATTACATTATAGGCTGGAATGTAATTGTGGTAAAGTATTTTTATATTGCCAAGAGTAGCAGTTAATCACAGTTACATGCTTCAGAGGATTTATAATTGCTTGGTTTTGTACATGTGTGTTTTTATCTGCATTTGAGAAGTTTTATGGAGAAGAATATGCATGATTTTAAATCTATAATAATGTTACATATACCTTCCCTTCTATTTCACCTACTTTAAAAATGATCTTCTCATTAAATTTTAGTGCTTTGACTAGGTTATTCCTTTTTGCCATTGGTCATGATTCATTTCTGCTTATGCTTTTCTGCAAGCAGACTTCATTGCACTTATTGTCTTCGTGTCATTTTCTTGGGGATTATTGGTAGATAAAAACCCTGGGAACTTTTTTCTGGGGAGTACCACCCTTTAAGTCCAGCCAAGCATCTTACGTCAAGTTGGTTCTTGGTAAACATTTGTTAAATAAAATTATTGATTGAAATTTAGGGAAAAATTAATAATAAGGAGAATATCTGGGATAAAAAGCCAAAGCCAAATAGTACCTGGGTATTTTAACCCAGAGATAGTCACTACTAAAAGGATCAAGAAAATAATAAAACTAAAAAGAGGGAAGGACAGAAAAGACTTACCGCTATACATATGTTCTGTCTTTGCTGTGTTTTGGAGAATGGGTAAGTGTTCCAAATTCCTAAGGATGGCTGAAGATTTTAATTCTGGTTATTACTTTTTTGATTCTCTCTCCAGTGATCGACTTATAGAATAGTCTCTCCTAAATTTTTGGTCTTAGGCACAGTTCCCTCCATTGCTTTGGGGAACAATCAGTTTGGATGGAGTACTGAAGATGGGAGGTCAGCACCTCTAGCACTGATACAGGGCCATTGTGGGCTCACAGATGTGAAGGCTGTGGGATTTTGACAGCAGTTAAGCAGTGGTGGTGAGGAGTTGAGGATGTATGATGACGTGATCCTGCTTCCTGAGTGGCACATTCTCTAGCTACTTAGACGTGGCTTAAAATATTGAAATGCTGCAGTTAGAAAGATCGAATCCAAGTGATTGATACTGATGGAGTGTGTCAAAGAGACCAGCTGAGAGGCTTGTTTTTTGTATGACATAATCCTGCAAGTTGTGGGATGCACAGAGGTTTTAGAATCACAGCCTTGTTTGGAGAAATTAGTGGGAAATGATTGCATCTAAGTTGCTGGAGTACCCAGTGTTTACTGGTCTGTGCACCGGACTCTGCTGAGAATGGGTGGTGTGTAATGCTTTGGCACCTTCAGTCACCGATAAAAGATCATGTTAAAATATCTGTGTTTTCTTGTGACTTGGCACTCTCCCATACTGTGTTGTATTTGGAATATCATGGAGAGAAAATAGATAGCCAAGAACTCCAACGTAGGCAGGAACTGTTAATTTTTCTTTAAACTCTATTTGGAAATAACTTCAAACTTAGAGAAAAGGTGCAGAAATACCTATATATCCCTTATTCCTTAAACCTATTAACATTTTATACCTTTAGATTTATCATTTGATATATATTATTCTCTCTGTAAAAAATATGTATATATAAATATGTATATATAAAATACATATATATCAATATATGTTTTTCTGAACCATTTAGTAGAAAGTTATATACATCATACATTCTTATATAATTCTCATATAATCATGGTATAGTTATTGACGTCAGTAAATTTAATATTGTTACAATACTTTAATATACCATTTGTATGCCAGTTTTGTCTGTTGACCCCTTCACCTCCTTTAGAGAATTTTCCCCACCCCCCTGCAATATCAGATCCATTGTAAGGTCACATATTGCATTTGATTTTCATGTATCTTTAGCTTCTTTTATTCTAGAACATTTCCACAGCCTTTCTTTGTCTTTTGTGACATTGACATTTTAAAAATAATACAACCCTTCTGCCCCACCTCCTTTCTTTTTATTTTTTTATAATGGTGTTTCCTCATGATTAGATTCAGGTTATGCATTCTAGGTGATGTTATGTTCTTCTCAGAGTGTGGCATCTGGAGGCCCCTAAAGGCCATCTGTCCCTCGCTGGTGATGTTAATTTTGGTCACCTGGTGAAAGTGTTATCTGATTTCTTCGCCAAATAATTATTGTTTTTTCTCCCCTCTCTTGCAAAGAATATGCAGTCTGGGGAGAGGAACTGTGACATTTTTTAAAAGAAAATGTATTCAACATTGATGGAAAGGAGGGGGAAGAAAAATTAATGACATATATTTCAAAGCAACTGTTAAATTACTTGATTGCGTTCTTCCTCTTCTATTACGTCTGCCAAAATTTATAAAATTCTTTACAAAATTCTTTTCCTAATCATATTTTAAATAGGGATGTCTTAAAAATCAAAAGGCAGCCTCAGAAATAAGTTCTCTCCTAATCTTTTCCTCAGCAAAACTAGTAATTATACCAATTTAATTATATATCTGATAAGATAGAGTTTTGGAAAAGTAGGTCTAAGATGTTTCTGATTTCGCAGATGGCCTATAGTGATCTGAGAGGATCTAGGTAGGTAGTCATTTGGCCATAAAATGTGAATTCTCTTGGGTTTCCATAGAGATATCTAGACTTAAAATGTTTTAAGCACTGCTACTTTCAAAATGACTGTCAGTAAAAATAACAAAAGCCAAGGCTCTTTTTGAAAAAAAATTAAACATCTTTTTTAAAGTAGTGAGATTCCTGGTTAAAAATCCACGTTGAAGCCAAAGCTTGTCCTTCCTAGTCATTCTGCATCAACTGGCCTTGAATAGCCCTGGGGAGAAGAGCCGTCAGGAACTGCTTTCCCTGCCTTTTGGCAAAGGAGTGAGACGACATTGACTTCATCTATGAAGGCAACGGCCAACTCTTTTCTTACTCCGTGAACTGTTAATTGTGTGTGGTGAGGAAAGGGGTGATGGGTGACGTTATTTTTGTGGTAAGACTGGCATATGTTCCGGCAAAAGTTTGACATCTTTAGGATCTTTGTTTTTTCAAGTTGAGCTAATAAAAACGGGCTCGTGGGATTATTTCTCACCTGATTTTTAAGTGACCACTGGGCTCCATACCATGTATCCATGACTACCAGGGAGACTTTGTGCTGTGGTTGAAGAAGCATGAACCTGGGGGTCTGGAGCAGGAGCTGGCACACCCTGCTTGCTGGCTGTTGGGGAACAGCTCACAGGTTGAAAATGGTTTTACATTTTTAAATGGTTGAAAAAAAATCAAAAGGAGATTTTAGTGACCCGTGAACATGTGAAATTCAAAGGTCAGTGTCCATAAATTAAGTTTGGTTGGAACATAGCCGTGCCCATTTGTGTCTGTATCGTCTGGGGCTGCTTCTGTGCTACAGTGGCAGAGTCGAGTGGCAGTGACAGAGACCTGTGGTTCCCACAGCCTAAAATGTCCAGTGTCTGGCCCTTTAAGAAAATGTTTGCTGCCCCCTGGTCTAGAGAGTATGAAATGTTGAGGTTGGATTTCTAAGGTGCTTATTCAAGTTCTGTGACTTTGGAACTGAGTCATGGGGTTCATTGCGCAGCTGTGGTGAATCGCTTCGGTACCGTGATTCTTTTTTCAAGTCGGTTTATGAATATGAAAGAGAGATCCAGGACACTAAAATATTTACCCTGGCTTAGGTTTGTTTCCTTACATACACTTTAAGGGAGTGGCAAGGAGAAAAGATAATTTATCATTTTATTTGGGTTTAGACTAAAAAAGCCTATTTTATTCATGATCATCATATAAAAAATGTTGTCAAGTATTTATCACTTTTAAGACAGTTACTATAATGTCAGAAATCTATTGGACCCTTTTAAAAAGCAGGACTTAAACAGAAACTACCTCTATACCATCCCCATCACTGTGCCTTTGCCAGTTTTCTTGGGGAACAGGCTTGGTAACCCTTTGGTGCTAGAAACGACAAAAAATAAACATTTATTAGGTATTGTGTGTGTGTGTGTGTGTGTGTGTGTGTGTGTGTGTTTTAACCCAGCATTGAGTTCAGGACAAAGCCTTATGCATAATAGGCAGATACTATGTCTTAATTCTAAACTGCATAGTAAAGAAGTCTTTGAGGCAGACTTCATGGAGAAGGAGGGACACTAGCTGTGCCCTGAAAGGCAGGTAGGATTTGGGAAGGCAGGTGGGAGGGTGAGGGCTGCACATGTGATATTAGAGTAGGGGAAAGGCAGCGGTGTGAAGATCCAGGCCGGGGATGCTTGGGCCAGGTTACAAAGATCCCCTACTTCTTTCCGAGGAGGAGTCATTTTTCATTCTCTTTCTGATGTGAGGGATTTCATACTCGTCCTGGAGTATGAGTGGTTTGGGGTAGGGGATTGCCAGGGGGCAAAGGTTCTGATCCTACTGTCACTGAGGAATCACACATCACTAGGCAAGATTTGAGTTGTGGGCACGGGGTGTGTCAGTAATAGACGCTAACATTTATTTACATTGAATGTGTGCCAGGCTCTATTCACATGTTACCTCAGTAATCCTCACATCAGCCCTAAGAATCAGTACGGTTATCATCTCCGTTTTACATCAAGGAAACTGAGGCACAGAGAGGTTAAGTGACCTGTCCAGGGTCGCAGAGCACTAAGTGATTGTACCCGAATAGGCTTGTTTATGCCACAGGAACAGCCCTCACGTTTTAGTGGCTTAGAACAAAGCTTTGATTCTCTCGTGCTTTACTTCTTGTCCATCTCAGGTCAGGCCAAGGGCTTAGGCCACCATCTGGGACATCATCAGTCACGGTGGCAGGGAGATGAGCAAGTGGCAAGCAGGGCTCTTGCTTTGGAGCAGGGCTTCCCACTCGAATGTGCGTGTGCACGGCCTGGGGAGCTTGTGAAGTACACATCGCGAATCAGGAGGTCTGGGGCCTGAGATTCTGCACTTCTAGCAAGCTTCTGGGTGAGTCCTATACTGCTGGACCGTGGGCCACTCGAGTAAGGAGGGCTTACTGACTTTTTTTTTTTTTTTTTAAAGATTGATTGATTGATTGCTATGTTGGGTCTTCGTTTCTGTGCGAGGGCTTTCTCTAGTTGCGGCAAGCGGGGGCCACTCTTCATCGCGGTGCGCGGGCCTCTCACTATCGTGGCCTCTCTTGTTGCGGAGCACAGGCTCCAGATGCGCAGGCTCAGTAGTTGTGGCTCACAGGCCTAGTTGCTCCGTGGCATGTGGAATCTTCCCAGACCATGGCTCGAACCCGTGGCCCCTGCATTGGCAGGCAGATTCTCAACCACTGCGCCACCAGGGAAGCCTGGGCTTACTGACTTTTGCCCAGAAGTGAATCATCACTTCTCACATAGGAATTAAAGTAAGTCACACAGACACGCCCAACTTCAAGGTGGCAGGAAATGTTAAGCCACCATCTACCTCAGGAGGAGGAGAATGGGAGTATTTGTGAACAGCCCTAATGAAGAGCGAAAAAATGCGAAATTAGGATTTGAATTCAGGCAGGCTGTCTCCAGAGTGCGTGCTTTTTTTTTTAAAAGGTTTCGATTTTCACATTTATTTTCCTAGATTTTATTTTATTTTTTAACCATTTAAAAAAATTGAATTGTAGTTAATTTACAATGTTGTGTTACTTTCAGGTGTACAGCAAAGTGATTCAGATATATCTATATATCTCTATATATCTATATTTATATCTATTCTTTTTTAGATTCTTCTCCATTATAGGTTATTACAAGATACTGAATATAGTTTCCTGTGCTATACAGTTGGTCCTTGTTGTTTATCTATTTTATATACAGAAGTACATGCTCTTAATCATCACTCCGTACAATCACAGGTGTGGGTCTGTTCGCTACAGAGAAAGGGCAGCACGGTGGTAGACAGCCAGTCAGGGTAGCCCTCGAGACTGATCAGTTGCTGTCAACTTGTGTGACAAGTGTCCCGTGTCCCAGGCAGCTTCGTGTCAAAGGCAGCAGTTCTCAACGTGGTGTCGCAACTCTGTGAAATGTTTCAGTCCATTTTTTTCTTAATAATGTGCTGACGTCTCTGAATTATTTATTTTTGTTCGACGCATACCTTAGAGCGGATTCAAGCCTTTCCCGATTATGCTCTCTCTCTCATCTAATATTGTGCCATGCTTTCTTGTTTTGGAGAAAGGGTGGGGTTAAAGCCAGCACTCAGGGAATGGTGCATGATCCTGGGAACGCCCACGGGTGTGTGTCCATACACCATTCATCATGTGTGTTCGCTGCAAAGTGCCAGAGTTGCTGGTCTGGAGGAGTCCTAGGCTTGTGGTCAGCACAGCAAACTCAGCTCCCAGCTGGTGGTAGCTGAGAAGCAGCTTCTCTGAGCCTGCAGCCACACCCGTTCCTAGACGCTTCCAAGATGCTCCTTGACAGTTGGGAATTGTGGGAATGAATGGCGGATACCAGGCCCACGTTACAGTCTTCAAACGGAGAGGAGAGGCCTGAGTTCCTTACAGCACAGAGCCGAGTGAACGTCACCCCTCCTTTGACCTTCCAGAAAGCTCACAGAAAGCCCAGCTCTTATTTCCACCCCAGCCCACTTTGCAGTCTGTTCTCAGGCTGAAGTGTAGACAAACTCTTCAGAAACATCAGTTTCAGCAAGGCCCTGTCTGCCTTATGGAAAACCTGACTTGCAGATGATACTTGGAATGAAATGATTGTCATTCCGCCATTAAAAAAAATCCTCCCAAAAAGGAGACAGAGGTACATTTCAGTTTTACACAATAATTAGAGATAAGATTTCAGAATTAACCCATTACACTAGTTGATTCAGTCAGCAATTTAGCTAAGCGTGAGGGAGAAGATGGGCCTTGACAGCTTTTCTCTTGGAAAATCAAGTTAGCCATGTTGAACAATGCTTTCACCCCCGTCCACCTTATCTGTCATTAATCATGGGACGAACTGGAGAAACTAGAGTTTCTCCAGAGACACTTTTGTCACGTAATGCGTGTAGTTCAATTAAAATATGCAGATTAATGCAAAGTTAATAATTAAGGGCACATAAGAAACAAAGTCTTGCTATTTTTATTAATTACTTAGATGGAAACCTACAGTATGACTTTTTAAAATTAGTGGAACAGAATTCTACGGCTCGATCATTCCAATCCTAGTCCTAGAAGGTTCTACTAATGACCTTTCTTGGCTGTTAGTGCCCTTTGGAAAAAGACCTGTTCCTCCATCAGTAATCCTGACTTCACAGGAAAGTACTTTCAACTTTTAATCTAGTCTGAACTGGCATTGCTAGAAAGCCATTTCTTTCAATGACATTTCTATATTGGAGGCCTAAGTAACTTAAGGATGTCAGCTTGATTTTTGTATCAACAACATCACCATCCTGATTCAAATGCTAAACAATTTCAGGAAGGATGAAATTTCTTCCTGACCTGAGAGGAAACCCATTTTCTTAGTGATGAGCTCTGCTGACACAACGGTCTGGGGAACCCAGCGTGCCTTCGGCACCTTTATTGGTGGATTTCCTCCTCAGGTAAGCCCGAGACTCCACACGGTGTTTTTTTTTTTTTATCCTAAGCCCATTTTATCAACTTCATCAACCTCAAGCATTACTTTACTCTTCCCTTCAAAGTCTTGGAGGCTCCATGAAATCTTTTCCAATGACTCCAACCCACAATGACCATTTTCTTCAAATTCGTACTTAGTGTCACATAGTTTAATACTCAATTGGTGTCTAATTACAGTAATTAGATTGTAATCTCCTCAAAAGCAAGGATTTAGCCCGATGCTAGGCCCAGGGGCGGTTTCGGTCAATGCTTGTGGAGCAATGGATTTGCAGTTCTGGATGGTTTCCAGGCAGCAGGACAAACGGGCATATTAGCACTGCCGAGAGAGTGCTGTGTCGGTTGGCTGAGTGTGCCCTCCATCTCTGGGCGCTTTGGCGGATCACTGCCAGGCAGCTGGGCCGCCCAGGTAGCGTGACTTAGACCCCTGGCGATTTCCTCCAGCTCTTCTCTTCTCATTCGGACTGGGGCTCGCAGTTTCCCATTTTCAGGTTTGAGAAGTCAGGAGGACAAAGCAGGAGAGGGGCAGAGAGGTAAACATTTTAGATCTGCTTTGCTAGTACCTAACCTTCCTGTGGATGCATCACAAATAAAACGAGGACACATTGCACATTTCAGAGCGAGGAAAATGTTGTGCAGAGATTGATTTATATAACTTTTAAAAGTTTTTTGCTAGATTAGTCCAGAAGCTGGATTAATATTTTAATCATATTCTCTTGAGAGGAAAAGGCAGCTGGTGAAATTGTTGAAGGTGACACGCCAATCTACATAGAAACCAAGTGTGGCTTGGAGACCACCATGGAAATAATAACTTCAGTCATTAAGTGGATAATGAAAGGAAGAAAGAAACCAGATAAGTTTTCCGGTTCAAGAAGTTATTTTTATTATAAACTAACCTTAGGGAGACCATAAGCTTTATTATTATTTTAGCATTTAAATTCAAATACTGATGGATTTATCTTTTCACTGCTGATTACTCTTGGCAACAGCAGAGTTAGCCATGAGGGCTATAGAACATCTTTCATCTTTTTATTTTTAAGTTGCCATTTTAATTGTGTATATAAGCTCAGTTGTGCAGGCAAAGCATGGCAAGGAGCACACAGTGTCACAATTCGTGTCGGGTTTTTTTTGTTTTTTTTTAATTTTAGAATTTTATTTATATTTTTATACAACAGGTTCTTAGTAGTTATCCACACAATTCATGTCTTGATACACGATTTCTCTCTCCCCATGAACTTGGCTTTCCAAGGCTGGAATTCTACCAGTTGGTACAAAGTCAATGGCATCCTGAAATCTAAAGGAAGAGGCCTTTTTCTCTCTCTTGCTCTCTTTTTTTTGTTTGTTTCCTTGCAGACCTGGATAATGCCAAATCTTTACAATGGTCTGTAGCTGGCAATAGCAATAAGCGTCTGGAATATGCTCTGGGAAATGCAATCTTTTGCTTGGTAACTGCCCTCAGATGGAAATTGATGTTTAGGTTATTACTGGGAATTTGTTTGTGCTTTTGAATTTTGTGGGATTAAGGCTGGTGCTGTGATATTCTCATTTGTTCTGTCGACCCTTAGGTATTTCAGAAAAGAGGGAAATGAGAGTCTTAGGGTTGAAATGATCAAACTTTGGAGGTGCTAAGGCTCTATTCCAATTATACTGGCAGATGGCCCAGGGTGCAGATTCCACCCAAAGGCCCAAATACCATCTCTTCTGCCTGGAACTGAGTCAGTAGAAGGAAATAGGGTAGGGCAGAATTTTGGACTGAAATTTCTCTGTGGCAGCAACAGATTGAACTGATAATAGGAGAAAGTTTGTATTGTTAACTTTTACAAGGTGGCAGTCAATTTCAGGAATTTTACAGTACTGGCGTATTATTTGGGCTATATTTTCATCTGGTGCTTTTTGTTCACCCTGCTTGGTTGGATAGCATAGCTGAGCAGGATCTAAGAGGAGAAAGAGAATGGGGGCTGACGGTGGCATTGGGGCTAATGTAATTAATGTCCTGATCTGTTCAGCAGCTTTTGGGGCTACAATAGAGAAGCATTCATAAAAACCGTGAAGGAATGAAGTAGCAACTCCTTGACTCCTGGATGATATGGAGGAAGAGAATTTAGGAGAGGATATGGAAGAAGTGCCTCCATGAAGGAGAGGGTAAGACTTTCTTTGGCTTCTGTCCTGATCTCCTTTTCCTAAGGAGGACAGCAACTCCCAGAGTAGACTATGGCTCCCATGGTTAATTTCACTGGATTAGTAAGAGAAACAGCCAAAAAAGGAAGAATGTTGGTGTCTAAAAGAGAGCAAGTCACTTGTCTATTCATGCTACTGGTTGGTTAGGTGAAGAGCATTTGATTTGTCTTTGTGCTAATGGACAGAACTGCAGTGCAAAGTTCGAAGTCAGTTTGGACTCTTTCTCATAGCTCTTATGAGAACTAGGTGAGATGGCTTGGGAGCCGCTGAGAAACATCACCCTTGGCATTCATCCAGGCCTTGTATCTTCTTCTCTCTCATGAGTGTGGCTTTTCCTCACCTTGGAGTATAAAATCTGAGATTCAGTTTTTTTTCTGTACTTAGGATGGATATAGGTAGTTCAATACTAATGGGCTGTTTTGTATCCAGGCCAATTAGGCTCACCTGGCTTAGATAGCAGCGTTCTCTAGCGTAGTTAGAAATGGAGCTGACGGAACACAGACTCATCTGTTAGAATAACTAGTAATCGCTGATATTTACTGACTTCATTGTGTGCCAGGCACAGCTGTAAAGGCTTTGCAGCTATTATGGGATCCTCGCAGCAACCTGCGGTGGTTACTGTTTTTTTCCCACTTAAGGAGTGAGTTAATGTATGCAGAGTTTAACGTGCTCAAGATGGCAAAGCTAGTAAGGGGCAGAACCAGAATTTAAACTCTAGAGCCACATTTCTTCACCATTATACTGAACTATTTCAAGAAGATTACCCAAATAGGAAAAGAACCAAAAGGATGAGGATTGTTCTTCCCTGCCCAGCCCTCCGCTGGAGCAAAACTCCGTAACTCGGGTTTATTCATGAGGCTAGCCTTTGGCTTCCCTCAGCAGGTCATGAATTTGAATGTCTGTCTGTACTCTGTGTGTGGTGTTTTGGTTTTGTTTTGTTTTGTATTTTTGAATCTTCTTTGTTTTGTATTTTTGAATCTTTACAAGGTAAATCTTATAGAAGGAAAAGAACTGTTTTACTTATAAGAACAGATCCCAGGATACTCACAAGCTTAAAAAATACAGCCGGACCATCTGCCTGGTTCTTTGCAAAAACTAGAAGTAAAATTGCATGATTTTGTAAAAACTTTTCAATGAGACAGGTCTTATTCAGGATCCGCAGATGAATTGCCAACGCCTTTGCATATTCTGTAATCCTTTCTCCAAAATAACAGTACCTATTATCACTTTTACTGTTATAATTATCATTCGGTTCTGTACTAAGTGATTTACATGTATCTTCTCACACTGACATGTATGTGATAGGTACTACCATCATGTATCAGTTTTCTGTTGTCACAGCAGTGTTATGTAACAAAACCCCACAAAACCTCAGTGGCATGCAAAAATAACTATTTATTGCTCATACACGTGGGGTGATTGGCTAAAGAGATCTGCCAGTCTTGGCTGGATTGGCTCATGACATGTAGGATTTGGCTCACTGAAGACTGATCTAGCCTGGCCTTGGCTGGGATAAATGGGGCAATCCAGCTCCTCCATTTGTATCTCCTCCTCCAATGGGCTGGGCTGGGCATGTTCTGTTGTGACTGGAGAGCTGCAAGCTCTGAACAAGCCTAATTGCATAAGTCCATTTCAACCTTCTTCGTGCAACATGTCTGTTAATATCTCAGACATGTTGGTTAAAGCAAGTCATATAGTTAAATGTAAGGATGTTAAATAAGTCATTCCATCCCTGTAGAGAGCATTGGAAAACGGCAGGGCAAAAGGTAGATAAGAAATGATGAACAATTGGGCCCATTTTTGCAATCTAGGACATGTTCGCTTTTTCAGCTGGAGAACATGAGGCTTAGACAGTAAGTGTCTTACCTAGGGTCACATAGATATATTAAGTGACAGAGCTTGAATTTGAACCTGGGTTTGTCTTTTCTCAAAGCTGGAGCTCTTAATGATGTACTATAAATGCAAGCTTTAGAAACTAGATATGCCTCCAACTCCTTTCCAGATATAAGCCATCATTTAACTCCCTCATTATGCCTCTTAACCAATGAAGACAAAAGGCAGCTGTTGATATTATATCATGAAAATGCAGTGAGGAGTAATTAATGTTAGTAAATTCTCTGAAAAAGTGCTAGGTATTATGATCAAAGAAACACACAGACTTTTAAATCACTGCCTGACCTCATTTTACATTGTGTAGTCTTTCAGATCTCTCTTACCTGCCATAGTTTAGAAATGTACTGAGTATAACATTTCTTAATATTCTCACTCCTCTCTGCCTCAAATCATCCTAGCAATGCCCCAATCTGCCTATACTAGCAGTAATTATACATGAAAGTTATACCCTATACAAATTGCTTTTACAAAAATGACAGTAATATCTTTAAGATTGTCCAGAAAGTTGTATGTTTTAACAGTTGATAAATGTGGACTCTTAGCTGATAGAATATTTAGTCTTTATATCAACTGCCTTTTCTTTTTTTTTTTAATAAACTTATTTATTTAGTTTTGGCTGCATTGGGTCTTTGTTGCTGCATGTGGGCTTTTCTCTAGTTGTGGCGAGCGGGGGGGTACTCTTTGTTGCGGTGCGCGGGCTTCTCATTGCGGCGGCTTCTGTTGTTGTGGAGCACAGGCTCTAGGCATGTGAGCTTCAGTAGTTGTGGCGCTCGGGCTCAGTAGTTGTGGGCTCTAGAGTGCAGGTTCAGTAGTTGTGGCGCACGGGCTTAGTTGCTCTGCAGCATGTGGAATCTTCGCGGACCAGGGCTCGAACCCATGTCCCCTGCATTGGCAGGCGGATTCTTAACCACTGCGCCACCAGGGAAGTCCTCAACTGCCCTTTCAACAGATGTGTCCTAGCCTAGTTTTGCTTTGTAACTTGCAGCTACTGTTGTTATTCCTTTTATTAAGTCAATTTCATGGTACATGTTTTGAAGAAAGTTGAAAAATTTTATATACTTCTGTTGACCCTAAAAGCAAAACAGCAGAACGGTACATTCAAGCATGTGGCTTGCCAACAATGCATTTCTAAAAAAGTAATTTCATGGTGTACCCTTTGGCTCTGGGTCTCTGGTCTTGTCCTGGACCATTGACAATATAACAAAGACAACTTCCTGCTTCTCAGAAAAAGGAATTTTTTATAGAGCTCTGAGGACCACTGAGGGTCCATCAGGGTCTTTGTGAATGTCCTGTGGATCAGTAGGGTTTTGGGGATCACCTTGGAAATTCAGATTTAGGAAGGGAGAATATAAAGAAAAGGGAAAATTTGGAGAGAGGTGATACTGTGAAGATGAAGGGACATTGGTTCTGGAATGAGGGGAAAAAACAAGGCTGATAAGTTTCAATCAACATACAAATGATTGGGGGAGACTGAGAAATTCAATTCAGATTCTTTGTGAACATAATAATTTGGGGAACTTGAGTATGGGCTGTATCTCTGCATTCTAGCACTTACCACATATATGGCACTCCCCTGCTCTCCCACAAGACCACTTAGGGCAGGGACTGTCACTATGTCTTTTTTTTTTTTTTTTTAATTTATTTATTTATGGCTGTGTTGGGTCTTCGTTTCGGTGCGAGGGCTTTCTCTAGTTGCGGCGAGCGGGGGTCACTCTTCATCGCGGTGCGCGGGCCTCTCACTATCGCGGCCTCTCTTGTTGCGGAGCACAGGCTCCAGACGCGCAGGCTCAGTAGTTGTGGCGCACGGGCCTAGTTGCTCCATGGCATGTGGGATCTTCCCAGACCAGGGCTCGAACCCGTGTCCCCTGCATTGGCAGGCAGATTCTCAACCACTGCGCCACCAGGGAAGCCCTGTCACTATGTCTTGAGTGGTGTAATCACAGGATAGACCAATGCATTGCACTTAGCATGCACTACATAAATATTTGTTAATCAAATGTCCCAGAACCAGCTAATACTTCTGTTGTTTTCCTCTAGCAAGAACTCAAAAACTGCCTTTATCTTGTGTAACAAAAGAATAACCCATGAGTTGGATGTAACGTGGGAATTAAATAAACCATAATACCACAATTTATTTAATTGTGTCTGAAGGAAATGTTTCTCATTGTGGTAGACAGAAGAAAGGAACATCACTGTAAGTCAGGGGACCTGTCTTCTCCTTGTTGCTCTGGTTTTGATCTTGGTCACATGATCCATCAGAAGCTTTCTCATTTATATTTGAAAGTTTTTCAGAATTATAAGTGCCAAATTGACACTAGGTACTATCATTGTATAAGACACAAGTTAAACTGGAAAGAAGAACTCCAGATACAGGAGCCATGTCTTTTGTCTTTTTCATCTTGCACAGGACTCCAGTGTCTAACTTGGTGCATGGTCAATAGCTGACACTTGGGATGTGTTTATGGAATTAACGAATGATCCTAAACTGTAACATAGAATCATAAAGATGATCTCAGATAGTTATTCTTGTCTCTTTGTTTATAGATTGAGATTTTCACATATGATTATTCATGCAGTTGAATTGTTAAAAACTTATGTAAGATATATAAAGTTGTAAGGCAGAATTTCTGCCCTCAAGAAACTTCCTGTCTCATTGGCACACGAGACTTAATTAGCTCCTCTTCCCTCAAATTAAACAGTAATAAAAGGCAATGGGAAAATCCTAGTTAAGTATATTTGGATGTAGGGAGAAACATTTACTCTTGTCAACTTAAGAGAAAAAAAAGCATGGCTCGCAGAAATGAAGGAAATGTGGAAGAGTCACAACCCGGAAGATCAGATCCTACACCTCCCAGGATCTAGGGGGTGGGGCTAGGACACAGGCGCAGCAGGACCCTGCAGCTGGGATGGTTTAGTTCTATCCACTTTCTCCTGTCATTCCATTCAGGATTCATGTTCCTGGGAGAGAGAATACCGTTGGCATGATTAGGGATACACGCTCACTCCTTGGCCAAGAAAGAGCCGCTGGGCAAGAATGCATAAAGTGGGAACCATGTAGTTTCCCAAAGCATAATTTGGGTGCATCTCTGAGATGCAGTGCATCCTACTGGCAGTATTACAAGAGTTCAGAGAAGGGGGATTCTGGTGAGACTTCACAGATGAAAAGGGGTTCAAGCTGGACCTTTAAGGATGGGTGAGAATGACACAAATGAAGAGGAGGGAAGATTTCAGGTGGGGCCGCAAGAGGGGCAAAGGTTCAGAGTTAGGATTGACCCTGCGTGTTCACCAAAGTTAGACATGGCAGAGACAGAGAAAACAGAAGTTAGTAAAAAGTCCTTGGATTTGTCTCAGTAGAGAAGTGAGGACAGATACCAGGTTTAAAGGATAAATCAATGATTCGGGCAGGGAAACATAAGTGTAGAGCTATCTGAATAGAAGATATTCCCGGAAAGTATAAGGGAAGCCTATGTAGTTTTGAAAGAAAATCAGAAAAATAAATGATACACTGGGAGGAGCTTCTGTGTATGAGATTGAGAATCCAAGTGAAGGGGTAAGTCATGAAGAAGGAGAGAGTCACCACTTGTCCAGAGGCTGGAGGATAGGCAGGGGCTGGGTGAGGGTGGAGCTATCAGCACAACAGTTTAGATGACACTTGTTCTAAACAGACCAGATCTTAGCCACATCAGGTAGAGGTCACTACTGAGTGAAGGGAGCCGTGCTGGATGAGGATTCAAAGATGAAGATGCTTTGGAATATCCAATATGGTTAGAGTTCTCAGGAATCAAAAAGGGGTCAGTGAGAGATCACAGACAATATCTCTGCCTCCGTTAAGGTTAGCATGAATTTGAGTTGCATTTCCAAATGACTGGATAGAAACTATTTTGGGTTAATATTCAAAAGCTAGGGTTTCCAAAACTTTGGAGTTGATTTTAAAGATAAGAAAACTTATTCAGGGCTTCCCTGGTGGCGCAGTGGTTGGGAGTCTGCCTGCCAATGCAGGGGACACGGGTTCGAGCCCTGGTCTGGGAGGATCCCACATGCCGCGGAGCAGCTGGGCCCGTGGGCCACAACTACTGAGCCTGAGCGTCTGGAGCCTCTGCTCCGCAACAAGAGAGGCCGCGATAGTGACAGGCCCGCGCACCGCGATGAAGAGTCGCCCCCACTCACTGCAACTGGAGAAAGCCCTCACACGGAAGCGAAGACCCAACACAGCCAAAAATAAACATAATAAATAAATAATAAATAAAAATTAAAAAAAAAAAGAAAACTTATTCAGGAATGTAGCCTTTGTTCCTAAACTTAAAGGATTATTGGAAATATTTGGAAGACAGCAGATTGACATATTTTGTTTGTGATGGTTTCCTTTGTTTATATAGGGAATAGTTGCCACAGAAGTCTCTTGGTCTCATATCTTTTTCATAAAATAAATGTATCACTAGAAACACCAGACATTTTAGTGTTTGACTTAGCACTGAAATAGCACCAAATAGAATCTGTTTAGCCATTTTCAGCCTTCTATGCTTGCCCATTATTTATGCTGGAGTTATCTCAAAAAATGGATTATAGGAGAAAGCATGAACCTACAAGCAATCCTTAACCTCAAATATTTGATCTATGTCATCACATTTAAGTCGTTCAGAATCTGCTTAGAAAAGACAACTAGGGAGTTTGGCTTCTCTTCACCCCTTTGAAAGAGTCAGCATTAAGACTTATTAGTGAGCCAGATTCTCCCCATGCCCAAGTCACCCTGTGGTGGCCCTTTCCCCAACTACTTAAGGCAATGCACAAATAATTGCTTTATGTCATAGATCTGGTTTTACAGAATTAAAAGTAAACCAGAATCTATCTGCTCCCAAAGAAGTCTATGAATCATGTTTTGATAAAAAATAATCACCTTTTTTTTTTTTTTAATTTTTATTTATTTATTTATGGCTGTGTTGGGTCTTCGTTTCTGTGCGAGGGCTTTCTTTAGTTGTGGCAAGCGGGGGCCACTCTTCATCGCGGTGCGCGGGCCTCTCACTGTCGCGGCCTCTCTTGTTGCGGAGCACAGGCTCCAGACGCGCAGGCTCAGTAGTTGTGGCTCACGGGCCTAGCTGCTCTGCGGCATGTGGGATCTTCCCAGACCAGGGCTCGAACCCGTGTCCCCTGCGTTGGCAGGCAGATTCTCAACCACTGCGCAACCAGGGAAGCCCAATCACCTTTTATTTAACCATTTTTCAGTTTACAAAATGTATCTACCTGGTCTTAAAGGGGCCCTTTAGCATACTGTGTATAATTCTTCACAAGGCATAACCTAGTCATTAATATGGCTAATCCTAACAACCACAGTCACAACCACTGGGACTCCTACTGATTGAGTTTGAACTAAGTTCCTTACAAATATTGTCTATTGAATATAGGTAATCATAATGTAGATTGGACTATAGATAATCATAATCATATGAAGTAGGTATTATTATGATGACCCATTTATGTAAATGTGTAGTGAGGACAGTGAGGCTTAGGAAGACTAGGTAACTAGCTTGGTATCACACAGTTAGTAACTAACAAGGCCAGACTTGAGCATACATCTGGCTGGTTCCAAAGTCTACCCTTTCACCATGCATTATAGTTTCTTTACTTAATAAATGCCTCTGTATGTGACACTATGCTAAGTTCTTGACCAGAAACCGGTACCCTTACTTGTTTGTCTTTAATATTTTTTAATTAAAAAATTTTAAAATTTTCCTTTTAAGTTAATTTTAAACTTAAAAAACTTGTACAAGCGGTACAAAAATCCCTGTATATCCAGATTCCTCAAAAGTTAATCTTAAAAAAAAAAAGTTAATCTTACATAATAGAGTATAATGCTCAAAATCAGGAAATTAACATTAATACCATTCTATTATATTATCTACAGAACTTATTCACATTTCACCAGTTTTCCCACTACTGTCCAGGACCTAAACCAGGATGACATATTGCATTTAGTTGTCACGTCTCCTTGATTTCCTTCAGGGCCAGCCCTACGCTCGCGTGACCCTGGGAGTGAGTGCTTCTGCAGATTTTGCACCCGAGGGGCTTTGCTTGCTTCACTCCAGTCCCTTTAGTCTAGAACAGCTCTTCAGTCTTTCTTTGCCTTTCACACCCTTAACCCTTTAAAAAAGTACTCGCCAGTTATTTCTGCAGAATGTTCCTTGATTTGTGTTTGTCTGCTGTTTCTTCATGAATAAATTTGCATTGTGGGTTAACTACTATAGAAGTTATGTTGTGTCCTTCTTGGTGCATCGTACCAAGTGGCATGTGATGTTGATTTGTCACGTCGCTTGTGATACTACCTTTGATCATTTGGTTAAGGTAGTACCTGCTAGATTTCCCTACTATAAACTATTTTTCCTTTGCCATTAATAAGTATTTTGCAGGGGAGCTACTTTGAGACTATGTAAATATCCTGTTTCTCATAATACTTTTGCCACTAATTTTATCATTTATTGATCACTCTTGTCTAAAACAGTGATTATTATAGTGTTTGAAAATGGTGACATTCTTTTTCCATCATTACTTCTACATCTATTAATTGGAATTTTATTGTAAGGAAGAGCTTTTTCTTCTTCCCTGTTTATTCAGTTATTTATTTATATTAGAATGGACTGATGGATTCTGTGGTTTACAGTCTATTACTGTCATTATTTATTTTGTTTGTTCAAATTTGGCCAAAAAACCCCCTTCGAGTTGGCTCCTGGATCCTTTTGATGTGTTCCCATCATTTTGTTTTAAGCACTTACTTTCTGGCATCACAGGTTTTCCCAGGCCCATCTTGTACTTTCACTGCTGAGCCATGACATGAGCCATTTCTCCAAGGAGCCCTGGTTCATTCTGTTGGAGCATGGTATTCAGAAACCAAGATCTGGGCATTAGGTGTACTTACTGCTGCTGGAGTATCATTGCTTCTAGTTTCTCTCAGAGGAGAGAGCTAGAAACATATGTGCATATACACATGTTTATATCTATTTGTATATCTATCTTTCTTTATATATAATAAAAACCGTTATTTCATAGTGATACCTCCAATTCCATTTGAATACCACAAGGTTTATCCTGAATGCTCTTTACTTGTAACCCCTTTCTCTGACAACGATAAAACAGGCTCTCATTAGCCACAATTTTTTCATTTATTTACTTAATACTAGAATTCACAGGAAGTAATTTCCCATACCCCTGTATGTACATTTGTGCATGGTTCATTTTATCTTTAGTTTTAGTGCACATAGTAAAAATACTGTTTTTCAAAGTAACTGAGGTTTGTTCCTTTTTCTCCTTCGCTTTCTGTATGGTTGTGTTATTCATTTGTTATTATACAGTTAGGTTTATTTCTTTGTTTGCCTTCTCTACCAGTTACCAGTTTATTGCCCTTCATCTCCAAATTCACCCTTCATTACTTACTCTGCAAAAATGGAGATGGATCCTTTAAGTATTTCTTTTTTGCAATAAGCACAGTGTTATAATTTGCCAGTGAAGGGCACTACAGGGACATTGTAGAGAAAGGGATTTCTCTTCCTGGTTCCAGTGTGCTGCTGTTTTGTTATCTTCTCACTCCTATCACTTGGCTACCAGCGGTGTGTGGAAAAATCCAGGGCTGCTTGTCTGGACCACAGTGTCCCTTGGTGAGCTCATTGCCTTGACCCTGGTCCAGTGACCACCTCACTGTGGCCCTCCCAGCACGGACATCACACACTCTGGGCCTTGTGCTGCTCTGCTGATGAATGGGCTTCCAGTGTCCCAACTCCTTCTGTGTGCCAGTCTGCTAGTCTTGGCCACTTGGACCCCAGAGGAGTGCTTTTGGTTTGCTGGCCAGCTGCATTTCCTTCCTGAAAGCTTTGGCTTGCCTGTACCACAGAGGGTTATTTCCTGTTTATCTGGTGACTGTGGAGCTGCTCTGGCCCAGGAAATCCACTAATTTTTAGCCTTCACTGAAACCAATGAGGTCTGAATCTCATCCTCAGGGAGGAGCACCTTCCAAGTTTGTTCATTCCTTATACTCTCTCTCTCTGTGTTAGAGTATTTTTTAGAGTACTGCTTACACCTTTACAGTTACTCCCATGTTATAGTTTACATTAAATTTCCCTGTTTGAATTACTGCATGATTTATACCTCCTGATTGGATTCATACATATTTCATTTGGTTTCCCTTTCCCATCCTTGTTGATTTTGTCTATCTATATGCCTTGAGTAAGTGAATCACTACTATCGTTGCCAAAAGTCAGAACTATTTAAAAAGGGTTGCTCAGAAGAGTCAATCCCCTGCCCCCATCAGTCGATTCTATCCTCTTCTCATTCCCCCCATCCTTTACAACCCATTCCACCTGCTCCTTGTATGTAACCAATCTCATTAGTTTCTACTTTATCCTTTCTCTATTTCCTTTTGCACTATTAAGCAGATACATGTATAATTTCTTATTTCCTTTTTTCTTTCACGAAGGATAGCATCCTACTGTTATTCTTTTATACTTTGCTTTTTTCACTTAATATGTCCTAGTAAATACACCATGCCAGTTCATAGAAATCTTTATCATTCTTTTTTTTTACAGCTGCATAGTACTCCATTGTCTGCATGTACTATAGTTTATTCAGCTACTCTTTTAATCATGGTTATTAAAAATGGTTATTTAACATGATTATTTTAAAAAACATGGTTGTTTTCAAACAATGTTGCAATAAATAATCTGCACATATATATTTTTGTATTTTTGGAGATGTATCTGCAGGGTAGATTCCTAGAAGTGGGATCTCTCAGTTGAGAGGTAAGTGAATGAATTGTTTTGTTAGTCATTGCCAAGTTCCCCTCCCAAAGGGCTGTGCCAATTTGTATTCCCATCAGCAATGCGTGAGAGCGCCTGTTTTCCCCTAACCCTGCCAACAGGATGTGTTGTCATGCTTTTTGAAATTTTGCTTATCTGATAGGTGAGAAACGGTATAGTTCTAACTTGCATTTCTTTAATTATGAATTATTTGAATATCTTTTCAAATGTTTAAATGACATATATACGCTTTAAAATAAATTTTCTGTTCCTGTCTTTTTTTCTGTTTTTCTCTTGAGTTTGGTCATTTCTCCTTCTTACAGAATTCTTTAAATATTGAGGATATTAGCCCCTTGTCTCTGGTATAAGTTACAAACATTTTTCCCAGCATGTCAACAGCCTTTTGACTTTTGCCATACAAGTCAATCTATTCTTTTATTTTTTTCCTGTATTGGGAGTCACGGTTAGAAAGACTTTCCCTGTACCGAGGTTAAAGAGGAATATACCCATATTTTCTTCCCATACTTACATAGTTTAAATGTCTATGCTCAGATTCCTGATTCATTTAGTTTATTCTTGTGTATGGTGTGAGATAGGTATAGATTTTGTCTTTTTCCGGTAGTTACCCAGTTTTCCCTATTTTTGCCCCAGCAATGTGAGATGCCCTTTGTCACACACTAAATTTCCATATGTACGTGGGTCTCTTCAGGGACTTTTTATTCTATCCCACTGGTCCGTTTGCCTAATCATATGCCAGTATCCAACTGCTTTAGATATAAAGGCTTTATAGCAGACTTTAGTGTTTGGTAGAGCCAGTTTCCCTTAGAGTTATTCTTTTTAATTGATCTCCTGGCTATACTTGCACATTTATTTTTCCATACTAATGTTAATATCAAATTGTCCTTGATAGTTAATATGATTGAATTATGTGATGATAAACTGAGGAAGCAATTCAGGAGCCCAGAGGTACATTGCATCAGCAGTTAATAATTCAGCCAATGGGAGTCCATGGCAGAGAGACTTGGGACCTAGCATCAGTAGCACAGATGGAGTAAGAAAAGTCATAGAGGTAGGAGGCAAACACCAGGTAAGATCCATATCCTGAAAATCATGGTTGGCTAGAGCCTCAAATCAGAAGTTCAGAAGCAGTGGCCAAGCTCAGAAGTTGGCAAATCACAACCTTACACAACTGTGGTAAAGAGCCAGCAGTCTCAGTGTGGGAGCCCACAAATTCTGAGTCCACAGGTGAAGTGAACTTAAATTACCCATTGGGTAGGAAAATTCTCAACTCTCTATTCAAATAACCAACAATGTGGCTTTAAAGAGTTTTGTTTAAATGTATTTATGCCTGACATATTTCTGGAGTAAGCTTTGTCTCATTTTGTTCCTGGGAAATCTAAGTTCCCTCTTGCAGAGTTCAATAATTCGAAACTAAAAGTTTTAAATGCATTTTAAACAGCCACTTTCCCTCCCCTGCCCACACATTTACCAAAATAAACAAGGCCACCCTGCAAGCCGCTGTCTGATTTGCATAGCAGCGAGAGCTGATGCAAATTCTCACATTTGGGGCTATTTCAGTTTCTGGGATGGCAAAGGGTTTCTTTCCTTAAATAATCTTGAGCATGGTACCTTTTCTAAAGCATGGTTACTGTAAAGTGAAACATTTAAGGAAATAAAGTGTTCATGATAAAAGAAAAATTTTAGATGGTGTCAGGTTTGATTTTTGCAGTAAGAAAACATCACATCCCTGAGTGGAGAGTTAGAATTTGTAGCCCGGAGGTTGGCTGTGGCTACGGCCTCACTCCCACCCACTCCCTGTCACACAGGGCTCCACCAGTCCTGCCCTCCACACACACACGTCACTTTTTCCCTCTCATAAAAAAGCAGGACCTGAAGCCCCTTTGCACACTCTTCTGAATCTTTTCTCCTTATAAGCATAAAATTGCCACCTGCTGTGTTTCTCTTTTTTCCTAAAGTAAATTCAAGAGCTTTGTAATTTTAGCCTAATGTTTGTAAAGAATCCAGCAGAGCATATGCTCGTAAACAGGTAAACAATAAACCCTGATTTATCCAACCTGGTGATAAGACTGTGAAGTAAGCTCGGTTTGTCACGTCCTCACCCCTTTCTCCCATGGTACCATCTCATCCTGCCCTATTGCCTGGAGATGCCCCGTGTCCCTGGTTCTGCGTCCAGTGCATGAACATTGTTACGTTAACGAGGGTTGATAATGGCAAATTAACTGGTAAAGCAAATTGGAGGAAAAGGGAAGGGAATTAATATCTATAGAGCATCTACTTTGTCCAAGGCAAAAGTGCTTTAAGTACCTTGTTTCATCTAAATGTCATACCCCTCCATGAAGTGGGCATTTCTAGCCTCATTTTTTTCACTGTGTCATTCATTAGCCAGATTTTCTCTTGCCTCTGCCTGACCCAGAGCCCTTGCTGAATTATGGTACCTTCATTTTTTCTTTTTTTTAACATCTTTATTGGAGTATAATTGCTTTACAATGTTGTGTTAGTTTCTGCTGTGTAACAAAGTGAATCAGCTATACTATACATATATCCCCATATCCCCTCCCTCTTGCCTCTCCCTCCCACCCTCCCTATCCCACCCTTCTAGGTGGTCACACAGCACCAAGCTGATCTCCCTGTGCTATGCAGCTGCTTCCCACTAGCTATCTGTTTTACATTTCATAGTGTATATATGTCCATGCCACTCTCTCACTTCGTCCCAGCTTACCCTTCCCCCTCCCCGTGTCCTCAAGTCCATTCTCTATGTCTGAGTCTTTATTCCTGTCCTGCCCCTAGGTTCATCAGAACCATTTTTTTTTTTTTTTAGATTCCATATATATGTGTCAGCATATGGTATTTGTTTTTCTCTCTCTGACTTACTTTACTCTGTATGACAGACTCTAGGTCCATCCACCTCACTACAAATAACTCAATTTCGTTCCTTTTTATGGCTGAGTAATATTGCATTGTATATATGTGCCACATCTTCTTTATCCACTCATCTGTCGATGGACGCTTAGGTTGCTTCCATGTCCTGGCTATTGTAAATAGTGCTGCAATGAACATTGTGGTATGTGTCGCTTTTTGAATTACGGTTTTCTTAGGGTATATGCCTAGTAGTGGGATTGCTGGGTCGTATGGTAGTTCTATTTTTACTTTCTTAAGGAACCTCCATACTGTTCTCCATAGTGGCTGTATCAATTTACATTCCCACCAACAGTGCAAGAGGGTTCCCTTTTCTCCACACCCTCTCCAGCATTTATTGTTTGTAGATTTTTTGATGATGGCCACTCTGACTGGTGTGAGGTGATACCTCATTGTGGTTTTGATTTGCATTTCTCTAATGATTAGCGATGTTGAGCATCCTTTCATGTGTTTGTTGGCAATCTGTATATCTTCTTTGGAGAAATGTCTGGTTAGGTCTTCTGCCCGTCTTTGGATTGGGTTGTTTGTTTTTTTGATATTGAGCTGCATGAGCTGCTTGTATATTTTGCAGATTAATCCTTTGTCTGTTGCTTTGTTTGCAAATATTTTCTCCATTCTGAGGGTTGTCTTTTCGTCTTGTTTATGTTTTCCTTTGCTGTGCAAAAGCTTTGAAGTTTCATTAGGTCCCATTTGTTTATTTTTGTTTTTATTTCCATTCCTCTAGGAAGTGGGTCAAAAAGGATCTTGTTGTGATTTATGTCATAGAGTGTTGTACCTATGTTTTCCTCTAAGAATTTTATAGTGTCTGGCCTTACATTTAGGTCTTTAATGCATTTTGAGTTTGTTTTTGTATACGGTGTTAGGGAGTGTTCTAATTTTATTCTTTTACATGTAGCTGTCCAGTTTTCCCAGCACCACTTATTGAAGAGGCTGCCTTTTCTCCATTGTATATTCTTGCCTCCTTTATCAAAGATAAGGTGACCATATGTGCGTGGGTTTATCTCTGGGCTTTCTATCCTGTTCCATTGATCTATATTTCTGTTTTTGTGCCAGTACCATACTGTCTTGATTACTGTAGCTTTGGAGTATAGTCTGAAGTCAGGGAGCCTGATTCCTCCAGCTCCGTTTTTCTTTCTCAAGATTGCTTTGGCTATTCGCGGTCTTTTGTGTTTCCATACAAATTGTGAAATTTTTTGTTCTAGTTCTGTGAAAAATGCCATTGGTAGTTTGATAGGGATTACATTGAATCTGTAGATTGCTTTGGGTAGTATAGTCATTTTCACAAAGTTGATTCTTCCAATCCAAGAACATGGTATATCTCTCCATCTGTTTGTATCGTCTTTAATTTCTTTCATCAGTGTCTTATCGTTTTCTGCATACAGTTCTTTTGTCTCCTTAGGTAGGTTTATTCCTAGGTATTTTATTCTTTTTGTTACAGTGGTAAATGGGAGTGTTTCCTTAATTTCTGTTTCAGATTTTTGGTTGTTAGTGTATAGGAATGCAAGAGATTTCTGTGCATTAATTTTGTATCCTGCTACTTTACCAAATTCATTGATTAGCTCTAGTAGTTTTCTGGTAGCCTCTTTAGGATTCTCTATGTATAGCATCATGTCATCTGCAAACAGTGACAGTTTTACTTCTTCTTTTCTGACTTGGATTCCTTTTATTTCTTTTTCTTCTGTGATTGCTGTGGCTAAAACTTCCAAAACTATGTTAAATAATAGCGGTGAGAGTGGACAACCCTGTCTTGTTCCTGATCTTAGAGGAAATGGTTTCAGTTTTTCACCATTGAGAACGATGTTGTCTGTGAGTTTGTCATATATGGCCTTTATTATGTTAAGGTAGGTTCCCTCTACGGCTACTTTCTGGAGAGTTTTTATCATAAATGGGTGTTGAATTTTGTCCAAAGCTTTTTCTGCAGGTACTGAGATGATCATATGGTATTTCTCCTTCAGTTTGTTAATATGGTTTATCACATTGATTGATTTGCATGTATTGAGGAATCCTTGCATTCCTGGGATAAACCCCACTTCATCATGGTGTATGATCCTTTTAATGTGCTGTTGGATTCTGTTTGCTAGTATTTTGTTGAGGATTTTTGCATCTATGTTCATCAGTGATATTGGCCTGTAGTTTTCTTTCTTTGTGACATCTTTGTCTGGTTTTGGTATCAGGGTGATGGTGATGTCATAGAATGAGTTTGGGAGTGTTCCTCCCTCTGCTATATTTTGGAAGAGTTTGAGAACGATAGGTGTTAGCTCTTCTCTAGATGTTTGATAGAATTCGCCTGTGAAGCCATCTGGTCCTGGGCTTTTGTTTGTTGGGAGATTTTTAATCACAGTTTCAATTTCAGTGCTTGTGATTGGTCTGTTTATATTTTCTATTTCTTCCTGGTTCAGTCTCAGAAGGTTGTGCTTTTCGAAGATCTTGTCCATTTCTTCCAGGTTGTCCATTTTATTGGCAGAGTTGCTTGTAGTAATCTCTCATGATCCTTTGTATATCTGCAGTGTCAGTTGTTACTTCTCCTTTTTAATTTCTGATTCTGTTGATTTGAGTCTTCTCCCTTTTCTTCTTGATGAGTCTGGCTAATGGTTTATCAATTTTGTTTATCTCCTCAAAGAACCAGCTTTTAGTTTTATTGATCTTTGCTATTGTTTCCTTCATTTCTTTTTCATTTATTTCTGATCTGAGCTTTATGATTTCTTTCCTTCTGCTAGGGTTTTTTTTGTCCTTCTTTCTCTAATTGCTTTAGGTGTAAGGTTATGTTGTTTATTTGAGATTTTTCTTGTTTCTTGAGGTAGGATTGTGTTGCTATAAAATTCCCTGTTAGAACTGCTTTTGTTGCATCCCATAGGTTTTAGGTCTTCGTATTTTCATTGTCATTTATTTCTAGGTATTTTTTTAAATATGTATAAATTTATTTATTTATTTATTTTTGGCTGTGTTAGGTCTTCATTGCTGCGTGCAGGTTTTCTCTAGTTGCAGCGAGCAGGGGCTACTCTTTGTTGCTGTGCGTAGGTTTCTCATTGTGGTGGCTTCTCTTGTTGCG
Source organism: Balaenoptera musculus (assembly GCF_009873245.2). Taxonomy (NCBI): domain Eukaryota; kingdom Metazoa; phylum Chordata; class Mammalia; order Artiodactyla; family Balaenopteridae; genus Balaenoptera; species Balaenoptera musculus. The sequence goes on from NC_045796.1 coordinate 21,954,391, forward strand.
AAGCATGGGCTCTAGGCCTGTGGGCTTCAGTAGTTGTGGCTCGCGGGCTCAGTAGTTGTGGCTCATGGGCTCTAGAGTGCAGGCTCAGTAGTTGTGGCTCACTGGCTTAGTTGCTCCGCAGCATGTGGGACCTTCCCAGACCAGGGCTCGGACCTGTGTCCCCTGCATTGGCAGGTGGATTCTAAACCACTGCGCCACCAGGGAAGCCCGGTATTTTTTGATTTCCTCTTTGATTCTTCAGTTATCTCTTGGGTATTTAGTAGCATATTGTTTAGCCTCCATGTGTTTGTATTTTTTACATTTTTTTTCTGTAACTGATATCTAGAGTCATAACATTGTGGTCGGAAAGATACTTGATATGATTCCAATTTTCTTAAATTTACCAAAGCTTGATTTGTGACCCAAGATATGATCTATCCTGGAGAATGTTCCATGAGGACTTGGGAAGTAAATGTATTCTGTTGTTTTTGGATGGACTGTCCTATAAATATCAATTAAGTCCACCTTGTCTCATTTGTCATTTAAAGCTTGTGTTTCCTTATTTATTTTCATTTTGGATGATCTGTCCATTGGTGAAAGTGGGGTGTTAAAGTCCCCTACTATTATTGTGTTACTGTTGATTTTCTCTTTTATGGCTCTTAGCATTTGCCTTATGTATTGAGGTGCTCCTATGTTGGGTGCATACATATTTACAATTGTTATATCTTCTTCTTGGATTGATCCCTTGATCATTATGTAGTGTCCTTCTTTGTCTCTTGTAATAGTCTTTATTTTAAAGTCCATTTTGTCTTATATGAGAATTGCTACTGCAGCTTTCTTTTGATTTCCATTTGCATGGAATATCTTTTTCCATCCCCTCACTTTCAGTCTGTATGTGTCCCTAGGTCTGAAGTGGGTCTCTTGTAGACAGCATATATATGGGTCTTGTTTTTGTATCCTTTCAGCCAGTCTGTGTCTTTTGGTTGGAGCATTTAATCCATTTACATTTAAGGTAATTATCAATATGTATGTTCCTATTACCATTTTATTAATTGTTTTGTGTTTGTGTTTGTAGGTCTTTTCCTTCTCTTGTGTTTCCTGCCTAGAGAAGTTCCTTTAGCATTTGTTGTAAAGCTGGTTTGGTGGTGCTGATTCTCTTAACTTTTGCTTGTCTGTAAAGGTTTTAATTTCTCCATCGAATCTGAATGAGGTCCTTGCTGGGTAGAGTAATCTTGGTTGTAGGTTTTTCTCTTTCATCACTTTATTTATTTTATTTTATTTTATTTTTCTTTCATCACTTTAAATATGTTCTGCCACTTCCTTCTGGCTTGCAGAGTTTCTGCTGAAAGATCAGCTGTTAACCCTATGGGGATTCCTTTGTATGTTATTTGTTGCTTTTCCCTTGCTGCTTTTAATATTTTTTCTTTGTATTTAATTTTTGATAGTTTGATTAATATGTGTCTTGGCATTTTTCTCCTTGGATTTATCCTGTATGGGACTCTCTGGACTTCCTGTACTTGATTGACTATTTCTTTTCCCATGTTAGGGAAGTTTTTAACTATAATCTCTTCAAATATTTTCTCCGACCATTTCTTTTTCTCTTCTTCTTCTGGGACCCCTATAATTTGAATGTTGGTGCATTTAATGTTGTCCCAGAGGTCTCTGAGACTGTCCTGAATTCTTTTCATTCTTTTTTCTTTATTCTGCTCTGCGATAGTTATTTGCACTCTTTTATCTTCCATGTCACTTCTCCATTCTTCTGCCTCAGTTATTCTATTTATTCCTTCTAGAGAATTTTTAATTTCATTTATTGTGTTGTTCATCATTGTTTGTTTGTTCTTTAGTTCTTCTAGGTCCTTGTTAAACGTTTCTTTTATTTTCTCCATTCTATGTCTAAACTTTTGGATCATCTTTACTGTCAGTACTCTGAATTCTTTTTCAGGTAGCCTGCCTATTTACTCTTCATTTGTTTTTTCTGGTGAGTTTTTACCTTGCTCCTTCATCTGCTGCATATTTCTCTGTCTTCTCATTTTGTTTAACTTACTGTGTTTGGGGTCTCCTTTTCGCAGTCTGCAGGTTTGTAGTTCTCATTGTTTTTGGTGTCTGCCTCCAGTGGGTGAGGTTGGTTCAGTGGCTTGTGTAGGCTTCCTAGTGGAGGGGACTGGTGTCTATGTTCTGGTGGGTGGGGCTGGATCTTGTCTTCCTGGTGGGCAGGGCCGCATCCAGTAGTGTGTTTTGGGGTGTCTGTGAACTTAGTATGATTTTAGGCAGCCTCTCTGCTAATGGGTAGGGTTGTGTTCCTGTCTTATTAGTTGTTTGGCATGGGGCATTCAGTACTGGAGCTTGCTGGCCATTAGGTGGAGCTGGATCTTAGCATTGAGACAGAGATCTCTGGGAGAGCTCTCACCGATTGATAGTACATAGGGCCAGGAGGTCTCAGGTGGTCCAATGTCCTGAACTTGGCTCTCCCACCTCAGAGGCTCAGGCCTGTCAGCCACATGGCTCAGAAGAAAAGGGAGAAAAAAAGAAAGAAAAAAGAATAAAAATAATAAATTAAAAAATTATTAACATAAAAAAATAATTTAAAAAAAAAAGAAGAGCAACCCAACCAATAGACAAATCCACCAATGATAACTAGTGCTAAAAACTAAACTAAGATAAACATAAAAATCAGAAACAACTCAGTCGCAGACAGCAAACCCCAAGCCTACAGTTGCTCCCAATGTCCATCACCTCAATTTTGGGACGATTCATTGTCTATTCAGTATTCCACAGATGCAGGGTACATCAAGTTGATTGTGGGGATTTAATCCGCTGCTCCTGAGGCTGCATGGAGAAATTTCTCTTTCCCTTCATTGTTTGCACAGCTCCTGGGGTTTAGCTTTGGTTTTGGTCCCGCCTCTGCATGTAGGCCACCCTCAGGTGTCTGTTCCCTGCCAAGACAGGAGGGGGTTAAAGCAGTGGCTGACTGGGGGCTCTGGCTCACTCAGGTCTGGGGGAGGGAGGGGTACAGTAGTCATAATTGGAATGCGGGGTGAGCCTGCAGTGGCAGAGGCCGGCATGACATTGCAACAGCCTGAGGCACGCCATGTGTTCTCCCAGGGAAGTTGTCCCTGGGTCATGGGACCCTGGCAGTGGCGGGCTGCACAGGCTCTCAGGGGTGGGGGGCGGGGGTTGTGTGGATAGTGACCTGTGCTTGCATGCAGTATTCTTGGTGGCAGCGGCAGCAGCCTTAGCATTTCATGCCCATCTCTAGGGTCCGAGCTGATAGCCATGGCTATCATCTCTGGAGCTAGTTTAGGCAGTGCTCTGCCATCTGTGGGCACACGGGGAAGGAATCCCCTGTCCTCGCGCACCCCGAAACAATGGTCTCTTGCCTCTTTGGCAGCTCCAGACCTTTTCCCGGACTCCCTTCCAGCTAGCTGTGGTGCACTAGCCCCCTTCAGGCTGTGTTCACGCAGCCAACCCCAGTCCTCTCCCTGGGATCCGACCTCCGAAGCCAGAGCCTCAGCTCCCAGCCCCCACCCCCGCTCACTTGTCTGGGTGAGCAGACAAGTCTCTCAGGCTGGTGAGTGCTTGCCGGCACCGATCCTCTGTGCGGGAATCTCTCCGCTTTGCCCTCTGCACCCCTGTAGCTGCGCTCTCCTCCGTGGCTCCTAAGCTTCCCCCCTCCGCCCCCCGCAGTCTCCGCCAATGAAGGGGCTTCCTAGTGTGTGGAAACTTTTCCTCCTTCACAGCTCCCTTTCAGAGGTGCAGGTCCTGTCCCTATTCTTTTGTCTCTGTTTTTTCTTTTTTCTTTTGCCCTATTCAAGTACATGGGGAGTTTCTTGCCTTTTGGGAAGTCTGAGGTCTTCTGCCAGCATTCAGTAGGTGTTCTGTAGGAGTTGTTCCACGTGTAGATGTACTTCTGATGTATTTGTGGGGAGGCAGGTGATCTCCACGTCTTACTCCTCCGCCATCTTGAAGGGCCCCCCTCCAGTGCCTTCTGATTTATTCAATGCCTAGGACAATGTCTGCTGCATAGTTGGTACTCAGAAATCTTGTGCTCATGTGTTGCTTAACCATGGACCTTCAAAGATTCGAAGCCTGGTCCCCAAATCATTACTTTCAAAGTTGTGGGTGTTAGCAAGGCTACTTTGGTAGATGGAGGCCTTTTCAGTATTACTCTTTTATCTCAGCCACACTGTTTAGGACACTGCTTTGTCTGACCCTGAATAAGATTTCCCTGACTTCTCTGATTCTGTTTCTTCTCTTTTCTGTGCCTTTGGCTGACCCCAAATTTAGAAAACCTTATAATTTGACCCTCTAGATTTTCTCAAAAGTCTGTCCCTAATGACTGAGCTTACTCTACACTGCTAAAATGCCAGCAGAGTCTGACCTCAAAAGTACTGAGTCTGCTTTTTCCCAATTGAGAATGTCATTCATATTTCTTTTCAGAATTCTTCCCAGCACAGGAGGATACTTCTAGATGTGGCCAAATACACATGACCAGTAAACAAATGTAAACATGCTTGACTTCCACTAACCACTGGGCAAATGATAATTAAAATTAAGAGTAGCCATTTTTCCATCTAACAGACTACCATGAGTTTAAAAAATTGAAAATATCCCAAGTTAGCATGGATGTGGGAAAACTTTCATCTATTTTTGGTACGAGTGAATATTGATGAACATCTTTAGATGTCCAATTAACAGGGTTGATCAAAATTTCAAATGTACATATTTGCTAGTTTCCTTTTGATTGTTTTCTGTTGTTTGCCAATTATTTTTTGAATTTTTGTCCTTTTTTTCCCCCTGTGTTAGTCAGGCTTCTCCAGAGAAAGAGAAACAACAGGAGGTAGATAGATGGATAGATAGGTAGAAAAATAGCTAGCTAGCTATAACTGTAAATAAAAGAGGTTTATTATAGAATTTGCTCACATGATTATGGAGGCCAAGGAGTCCCACTATTTGCCATCTGCAAGCTAAAGGACCAGCAATGCCAGTGGTGTAATTCAGTCCAGGTCTGAAGGTCTGAGAACCAGGAACACTGAAGGCAGAAGACAGCTGTCCCAGCTCAAGCAAAAAGAGCAAATTCCTCTTTCTTTTGCCTTTTTGTTCTTTTGGGCCTTCAATGGATTCAGTGAGGCCCACTCACACTGGTGAGGGCAGTCTTCTTTACCCAGTCTACAGACTCAAATGCTAATCTCTTCTAGAAACACTCTCACAAACACACTCAGAAATAATGTTTAACCAGCTATCCGGGCATCCCTTAGCCCAATCATATTGACCTGTAAAATTAACACATAAAATCTTTTTCTTTCCTTCCTTCCTTCCTTCCTTCCTTCCTTCCTTCCTTCCTTCCTCCCTCCCTCCCTCCCTCCCTCCCTTCCTTCCTTCCTTCTTTCTTTCTTTTCTTCCCTTCTTTCTTTTTTTAAAAGAAATCTTGCTGGCTGAAATTTGTTTCCTTAAGAGAGTTTTCCTGTGATGTGTGTCCTTCACTTGTTTTCCCCTATGTTCCTTTCATCCTTGCTTGCTTAGTTAGAGAGAGGGAAGCAACTGTAACTGGGTTATTTTTTATTTAAAGGACTTTGCTGAGAGCCACCCTCATTCTTGAAGGTCAAAAATAAACGGGAGATGTGTTTCCAAAGAAATGAATTAGCAGGTATAGGGAGATACCTCAAGCACAGGCTGACTCCGTGCCATTTTAGAGGGTGGACTGGATTCTGCGCGGACTTTCTCCTCTTCATCCACAGCATGTCCAGCTCCCAGGTCTCCTTTCTCTCACTGAAGACCCAGGGCTGTCAGCAGCCTACACGGGGTCATGTGTGAATTACAGGAAGGCTTTGGGTAATGCCTGCTGGCTAGTGCTTGGGGAGCAGATGCTGTCTTCGGGTGATCTGGGGAAGGCATTTAGCTCTGCTTGTAGAACAGGGCAGGGGCTTGATTCCAGCTCCCTCTGCTTACCCTCTGGGCCAGGCATCCTTCTGCAGGGCCCTGCCTGCACACCCTTACCTGAAGCCCTGCAAAGGATGCCGGCTTTGTCTTCAGATCTGACATTGAGGAAATCGGCATTTTGCCTGAGCTCTAAAGACGTGGTCCTTAGCCTCCTTCCCCGCCTCAGTCCAGGCTTTAGAGTTTTTGGCAGTGTGTTTTGTTTGGGGCATGGTCATTTCTTTGTTTCATTGAAAACAGTTTTCAGAGAAGAGAGTAAAATAAAATCCCTACTTCTTCTACCACGTTAACCAGAAGTTTAATTTCAGAAACATAACATTATAACTATTTGAAATTGTCTTTCATTTTACACTTTTTTTTCAACGCTCACTTCACTCACTCACTCACAATTGGCTGTGTTAGTCATGTACACTCTCTGCAGAGAGAATAAGTACTTAGATTGCTAAACTTACACGGTATTGCTCAAAAACGCTTTGTTTTCCCTTGACTTTTGTGCCAGCAAAATCTTTCTCAGCCATCCTGGGTTCTTGTACTCTCCTATGTTCTTTTGCAGTTTTCCGAAGAACGCAGCTGTCTGGGAAGGCACACTAAAGGGGTCAACACTTAGATCATGGAATAATTCACCCATTTCTAATAAACAGCACCAAACCGAGCATTAGTTGGTTTCAGAATTCCAGTTGACTATGATGATCATTTTAGCTAAACTCTCAGCTGCTGGCAGGACTGGTGGAATGGTCTGAGTGGGGCTGTGCCTATTTGTAAGTCCACATTGGGCATGGGGAGGTAGGGAACAAAACAACTACTTGATTAAGAGATGCTAGTTTGTTGAGGATTTTTTTTTTTTTTTGCTTGTTTTAAATTTTTATTTTCCTGGGTTGTTCGGTCCAACTGGAAAAAACCAGTTTACAATTGATCAGATAGGGAAAGAGTCGGGTGTGGAAATCCAAATCAATTGGTGCCATAGTTTTTTTCTAACTGACTCTGATATCTTAGGGATTACCAGCCTGGGCCACTGGTTTTGTTTGTGGGCAGCCACTAGTGAGAAGAGCTCTTGGGCATCTTTTTGTTTCTCCCGAAGGCTGTGTGTTCGGCCTTAGAACAATTACTGATGTGCTCACGACCCTCCTATGAGTCCACCCAGCAGGGTGGCCCGGCCAGGACTTTGGCTCCGTCTCTTGCACGTGGAAGTGTCCCCTACATACTTAGATTCTGTGACCCGGACTCCAGGGTTTGAACAACAGCCCTGTTTGTAAATAGCTTTAAAAGAACACTTCAGTGTCCCCACGTTGTACTGAGAATTTTTTCCTATTTCGTGACTTTGGTGTGTGTGGGGTGGGTAGGTTGAGGTTGGGGGCGTGTGTGTTTCTGTTTAAAGTCCTGAGAAGAGAATCTTTTCTTGTAAAGATTCTTTGTTTTAAAAATAGTATTCTTTGGTTTCCAATGTGCTTTTTATGAGGAGAAACCATAAAAACGTATTCATTTATAAGGAGGAGTGGGATAAAGAGCATAGAAGAAATGCACACTTTAACAAAACAGCTGTGACAATGTCTTTGTCTAACCAGCATGGTCCAGCACATTAAAAAAAAAAAAAAAATCCCAGTACCAAACAAATTACTCTTCAAGGGGAGGAGGTTGAGAGCAGCGTGCAGAGAAAGTGTCCAGTTTAGGTAGAAAATGTAGAAGAACTGACCTCCCCCTCAGGGTCTGCTGAGTGTTGTGGATATAGACCCAGGACTGGGATGGACATCGTCTCAAACATGCTCACCGTCCAGGTCGTCTGTAATTTGCACTGAGGTGTAATTGAAGCTGTTTTCCAAGACGATCAATGCTTCCTTAGCGTAAAAATCGGGGATCAGCACGTGATCTCCTTGGCTGGCTGGGGTTGGATTTCAGGGGAGGCTGAAGAGAAGAGAATCGAGCATCGGGAATATTTGGGCCACGCGAAGCCGCTGGGGATCTTACACACCTGAGGGGTTTTGTGTCTTTATTCCCTTCACACAATACAATTCTAACAGTTACTGCCACGTTGCGTCGTAGTCTTGCCAGTCTTGCTAAAACATATTGCACTTTTCTGTTTCTTCAAAGCATGATAAATAAAGTAAAACCTTTTTTTTATTAATTCTTTTTTTTTTCGAATTCTTTTCCCATTTAGGTTATTACAGGGTATTGAGTATTGAGCAGAGTTCCCTGTGCTAAGTCCTTGTTGGTTATCTATTTTAAATATAGCAGCGTGTACTTTGAAATGTTTAAATCAGGAATAGCTTTAAAGCATTGATCGCTGTCTCCAGCTGTTGGCAGAGCTGGTTCCAGGGCCTGTGGAGGTTTGGGAGACCATCCTTTTGAATAGCGTGTCTGCTTTGGGTGGATATTGGTGTTGTTTCCCTGCCTTGCGGTCTGGGGCGCCTTCTCAGTGCCATCAGTGTCTGGCCTGCAGCTTCTGACCCATAGGAGCATCTCTTCTATTTCCTTCTTTGCTGCTCCCAGGCTTCTGGGTGCTGAAAAACCCTTCAAACCAGCTTGTTAAGGTTGTTAAACTGGAGTCTGAGACACCAACCAAGGCCTGAGAGGACCCAGCATGCACCATCTTTAGTGTGGACCAGAAGAGAGCTATTTTTGCCTAAAAGGTGCCTTTCTTGCTTACTTCTTGATCTCTGGCTGTGTTTTGTGTAGATGAGGGTTTTGGCTAGCGTAATTTGATAGATTAGGAATCACTGTGATTTGAAGGAAAAAGATGAATAAAAATAGGGTAAAGGCCATATTGTATTTGGAGGTTGTGTTCTACCCTGACCACATTAAGGCAGAATCCCCTACAACTGCTTTAACACCACGTGGCTGAGCCCTAGGAGAGCTGTCAGTGAGCCTAGACTGTTGGGGGACTATAAAACCGAAAAGTGGCTCTGGGTGAATTTGGTAGAAGGAAATGTGACTTCCTGTCCTGTTGCTACCTTGGGAAATAAACCATTCGTCATGGATCTGTTTCCTTAATTGTAAGTTGAAATATTTAAAACAGAAAATAAGAGTCTTCTAGCTTAGCATTCTGAATTGTGTGTGTGTGTTTCTCTTTAAAGTCCTTTAAAATACAAGACTCATGGCAGGTGGCCAAATAGTAAACATCACATCTAGTGCCATCCTGAGATCAGCTATCAGGACAAGAGCAGCAGAACAAATTACCTGGGCCTCTGTCATCAACCCTGACTTGATGGAACAAGGCAGGCAAGATTGGAGACGGATACCACTTTTCTGCACAGAAACCTTTTAACCAGCATCCATTAAACAACAGAGAACGGGGTGGCTTCTCTGCTGGGGCCCCGGAGCCATCAGAGTTGATGAATAAGAATAATTCTGACACACTCCCCATTGGTGTATGGTGGGCTGCCTGAATTTTAAAATCCTCTTCCTTTCTCTAAAAATGTTATATCTCATTCTGTATGTTCCAAGATGATCTGCATTTAATATTTTTCCACCCCCTTAAATCTTGCCATCTACATGCTGATGGGTGAAGGGATATCTCATTCTGAAAATCTCAAGCAACTTTTAATTTTAACAAAACTGCAAAAGTCATAAATTTTAAAAGGAAAGAAGAGGGGTGGGGAGGCGTATTTCACTTTCAACATGTTGTCAGAAATGAGTGAGCTAGAGTCTGGAGACAAAATCTTGGCCATGAAATGATGACAAGATACCCATGATTCTGATCTGTCACAGAGATGATAACAGACAGATTGGTTCTTCCCGAGGGTCCTGGGGGCTTCCTGAGGATGGCGGCTGGTTTGGAACCAGAGCTGAGATTTCCCCCTCTCCTTTTCAGATTGTGTTTGCAACATGCTCGCCAGACATGGAATCTTAGAAGAGCCACTGCGAATGCTAGATGCAGTCTGTAGAATTCATTGTCTTTTAAATTTGGATATCATTCATGACCACACACATGCTCAGGAAGTGGAGTATACATATGTCATTTGGATGCTCCTGGTACAGTACGTACACTTGTGAAAATGTATCTGTGTAAGGTACTAGAGTCTCTTATAAGGTCCAAAAAAATCCCGTGTGGATCTGTCCACCTTATAGACCCCAAGGACACCTCTGATCCCTGGTTAGTCATCCATTCACCCACGTCCCCAGTGCTCTGAGAGCTTCTGGGATTGCCTGCTAGGGTCTAATTCATACAGTGTATTTACATGTTGAATTATAATCCTACTCTGCCTAAATCAAATCACTGCCTTGCTTTCCTATTACCTATAACAATAAAGTCAAATCCCTTGCTTGAGTTCCAAGGCCCCTCTGATCTGGCCCGTACCTCCCACCTCCTCTCCTGTCACTGTCCTGCCCAATCCCTCTCCTTCTCAGCCGCCCTGGCCTTCTTTCTGTTCCTAGAGCACCAATCTCATTTCCTCAGGGCTGTCACACTTTCTGTTCTCTCTGCCTGGAATGCACGTTTCACTCTGCAAGATTGGCTGCCGCTTCTTGACATTTATTCAGTTCCCTGACCGAATGTCCCAACCTCCGAGAGGTCTTTCCCAACTACCCTATCAAACGCTACTCCCTCTCCATCACTTATCACATGAACGTTTTATTTTTCTTCTCACTCTGAGACTTGATCTCTGTTTATCCACTTGCCATCTGCCCGTCTCCCAGGCAAGAGAGCGAGCTCAACGGCAGCAGGGACATCGCCGGTGTTCTTCAAGGCCCCCGGGCAGCCCCGAGAAACGGGCCTGGCACGGAGGGGTGGCTAGCTCCACATGTGTGGACTCAGTGACCACACCTGCACTGGCTGCAAAGTGAGCGTCATGTTTTGAGAGTCAGAACGACAACAACAAACTAAACTGGGAAACTAAAATTTCTTCGGAACGATTGTCCCAACCATGTCATAAATCTGCCTTTCCCGCTGGATTTACATCGCTTGCTTTTGGACAAACGAAAAAGCACAATTCTCTTATCCCAGAGACTTTCCTGCATGCATTTGCTTCCTCGCATCCCTGTCGCCTTGGAAATCGCTCGCGCTGCTGGCCCTGCTCCCCTGTCTCCTCTAAAGCCGATTTGCAGCTCCTGCCCTGAGGAAGCCCTTCTCATCAGCCTGTCCCTCCACCTCCATTCTCACTCCTCAGCACATCTGGGTGCTGGCACGTTCACAGGCATCCTATGTGTGAATTTGCACTTGCTGATGTCCTTTTCTAGAAAAGTAACTTTATCCTTTGATGTAGAGGTAGCAGGGAGAGGACAGGCAAGGGTACTTTGTAATCATATTTTCAGTTACTTGAAAGTAAAAAATTGTGATTTTTCCCCCTTTGCAAAAATTTTTTAATGCTGTTAACTGATATCGGAAGCCACCTGGGTCTTCTATTAAATAGGCCTGCTGTCATCTTCAGAAAGGTAGTTTGTTGCCTGAAAGAACAAAGGCTTGTTTGTCTGCTGACTAAAATTTAAAACACCCAATGTGACTGTATCCAATCATAATGGTCTCAACCTTTCCAGTAATGACAACGTGTCCATGGTCCTTGACAGCAGCACATGAAGAAGGGCACTTACTCCTGTGAATCACAGGTTGCAGGATTTTGGAGGTCTCTGCCGACCTCCCAGCCCAGGACAGACCCTGTGAAGCCATCCAGCACTGCAGCAGAGCCAATGAATAATGAGATTACTCACCTCGTCCTTTCTCCTGCCTCTGGACAGCAACAAAGCCAACCCACCGTAGTCAAACAGCTTTTACAAGAACCGCACACACTTTCTCTTCAGTGTTTCCAAAGACAAAACCTCAGTGTGGTGTGTGAAGTGACAACACAGGAAGGCGGTTGTAGGGCCGAACCAACCCTGCTGCTCAGTTCTCTCTCCCAGGTTCAGAGACCAGCCTGCCTTCCTGTGGTTTCCGTGGAACCGAAATGTTTGCGTGGGTTTCGTCATCTCCAGGAGAAGCTAGCTGGTCATGCGGTGACGGCCTCGTCCTTCACCAGGATGCCAAGTGCCGGGGGATGAACCCAGAGACTTCATAGAGCAGGTGTGTCCCCCCATCCTCGATCTGACTTTCTGTACCTTCAGGTTTCATAACTCAACCTGTCTCAGAGTGAGGTGTTATTTAATAATGTGATAAAGCAAGGATACATTTTACCATGTTCACACCTGTGGGATTTTGAACTACAAAAAAGCAACAAAGGGGAAAGAGAAAGGGTCAGTGAAACCCTATACGTCATTTTCATTTCTCAACACCCCTGTTTCTGATACCCAAGCATTTCTTTCTTCTACCATTTTCTTCTCACTGAGTCCTCACAGCTCAAGTAGCAAACAACCCATGGGCATGATTGAAAAGAGATATTTCCTGGGAGGTAGGGAGCAAGACTGGCTCAGACCTCCTGCGTTGGTCCCGCTGGGGCCTCCCAGCTTCAGTCTGGTGGGGATATACTGAGCGCAGGCCTGCAGCTCACATCCCAGTCGAGCGAGCCCTCACCCGGGATTGGTGGGTCTGTGCACATGTGTGTATGTGTGCGTGTGCATGTGCGCTAGGAGCAGGCTCGTGGGATGGGGAGGGTGGAAAAGGCTCAAAATTCAACCTCCAGAGAGGAGTTTTAAGAGAGTCCCAACTAAAGAATTTTAGTACAAAACTAGAGACAAATGCATCCTTTATCAAAAGGTGTTACCAAGAAACATGTCAACTACTTGTACTTTTCATTCAAACTTAAAGTTAAGTCACAGTTAACAGGCCCTTCTGGACTGTTAACTAAAGATTCCAGCCGGAACAGAATTATCTAGAGCTCCACAAGAAATCTTCCATGTGCTGGCTGTCACTGGCTTTGACAGGCCTGGTTCTACTGATGTCACCGTGTCCTGTGTGTCTCTCTGAACTTGTTCTGGCCCATGTTTACACTGTCTCTCCACACACCATCCGCAGCCAGTATTTGAACAACCTCTCCTGTCTCTTTCTTCCAAACAGAAGAGAGGGAGGTACCACCAGTGTCCTCTGATGGAGTGTCACAGAATCACGGCTGTGACATCTTAATAGCCGCACTCCATGACAGAGCCAAAGTTGTCCCTGCTTTGCTAAATGACAGGTCAGGAGGGGCACAAAAATGTCTTTCTCTCAACCTCCTGCTGTCCTGTACTTTAATGCATTTTCAGTCAGATTACTCAGAATTATTAACATTTTATAGTGTATTGGAAAAGTGATGTCAGGTCATTTTCTTTTTTCTTTCCTTTTTTTAAAAAAATATTTATTTATTTATTTTGGCTGTGCCAGATCTTAGTGGCGGCACGTGGGATCTTTTAGTTGGGGCATGCGGGCTTCTTGGTTGCAGCTTGTGAACTCTTAGTTGTGGCATGCGTGAGGAATCTAGTTCCCCGACCAGGGATCGAACCCGGACCCCATAAATCGGGAGCATGGAGTCTTACCCACTGCACCACCAGGGAAGTCCCGATGCCAGGTCATTTGCTAAAGCCTGAGTCTTCCTGCACTTTATCCCCAGCTCAGCTTTTGAGCTGGTAGCATAAAACCCTCTCAGTTTTCCCATTTGAGAAGAGAGGTAAATGAAATGGGCCTTCAATGTGCTTTCAAGAAGACATGATTTTTAAAGTCACTTTGAACAATTTAGAAATGAGCACAATTGCTTTTTCTATCCCTCATTTGGTTAATAGAGAAAAGGGTTTCTCAAGCTAAGATGAGAACTTCTGGAAGAGTCATGAGCTCTATGGCTCTGGATGTCTCCCAGCTGGTTTTAACAGGCAACTCAGGTCTGGGGTGGGGGATGGATGGCTAAGTGCCAGCTTAATTGGAACGTGGGGTTCCAGTTCCAGCTCCACCACATATGTGTGACCTTGGTCAATACCTTAACATCATTACAGATCACAATGATAAATAACATCGTTACGTTATCAGTGGGGATAACAAGAGTAGCTACCTCATAGGATTACTATAAGGGTTAAATGAGCCCATCCATTTGGTTATTATTCTGGTGAATAGTAATTGTAGGGCAGAGAAAAGAGATGTATTAATCACTGAGAAATCAGGAGGATGAACAGTTTAATGAAATTCAAAAGCTATTGGAAGAGGGCAATAACTTGGTGGAATTAACATCACATTTTATTTTTATTTTACAAAATCCCTTTGGGATTCTTGTATATGGAGGGGTGTCTCGCTATCCCTTCCACCCCTGTCACTTTAGGCTAGACCATGGCAGCTTCTCCAAGGACTGTATTTTAAAATTGGTTAGATGGGGTAACTCTCACCATATTTAAAAACAACCTGACTCATTTTCGAGCTCTTGGATTACACTTTATTTTCAAAAGCTTGGGGGAAGTTCTTACCCAAAATGCCCTGGTGAATTCTAGAATTACAGACATTTCTTCCAAAGTACATCTGAAGAACCAACTATACAAACTGTCAGTTATAAGATGAATAAGGTCTGAGGACCTAATGTATAACATGGTGACTATAATTGATAACACTATATCATATAATTGAAATTTGCCAAGAGAGTAGAACTAAAATGTTCTCACGCACACAAAAAAGATAACTATGTGAGGTGATGAACGTGGTAATTAACTCCACAGGGGAAATCTTTTCACAGTGAATATATATGGAAAATCATCATGTTGTACACTTTAAATATCTTACAATTTTGTTTGTCAAGTATACCTCAATAAACCTGGACGGATAGATAGATAGATAGATAGATAAATAAATAAATAAAGCAAGCAAGTAAGTGAGTAACAAATGGTTCCACCTCCTCTCAAATAGAGAAAGGTCTTTTTTGGCCAAGAGGAGGGAATTTCTTTTCCTTACTTCTCTCCCCAACTCTCAATGCAACCCCAAATCAAGATTATTTAAATTCTCAAACTTACTTAACAGAATGGTCTCCCAGTGCTATAACCAGCCACACTTCCGTGTGGAAACACAGCCAACACTTTTTGTTCACCCATTATTGAGCTTCTTTCTCTTCAGTTCCTTCAAAAGATGAGTATTAGGTGGGGAAGCAATGTATCTGCCTGTGAGTTCCCTTGTGTCCAAGTTCAGTAGAGGGATGGAAATATGAGGCTTCTTCCCCATGGGGCAAAGATGTGAATGTCTCATTGTCATCAGCTTGTAGGAAGGAGGTCTCCAGCCCAGAGGAGCCAGAGGCTGGTGCTGACATGTTTTCCTGGCCCTGGGATTGGGCTGTGACCTCCAGGGCCTGTGCTTCATGCCTGCATCACCATACAGGCTCCAGGGAGTGGGCCTGGCCCAGGGACCATGGCCCTTGCTGTAATGGCCCTTCCTCCACCTCCTCCTCCTCCTCCTCCTCCTTCCCCCCTCACCTGGGCTGCCTCGTATTTCCCCAGCGTGCCTCCTTCTGCCCAGTGGGGACCTTTCTCTCTGCCCTCAATGCCGAAGGAGCCACACCAGCCTAGTGGTGAGGGTGAACTCAGGACAGGCTTTTCCCCATAATTCTGAATTTCCTAGGTTTTGTCAGTGTAAACCAGACTCTTAATGCTATTTTAATGTAGTTATTTTGTGTGTGAATAATATGCTCTTTTTGCCAAACCTCAAACCCTGGAACTAAGATCTCATAAAAATGCCTAGAGTCCAAAGCTAATAGCTGTTATTCAGCTGTTATGGGGTAAGACCGAAAAAGTTTCAGATTGATGTTATTCTCACCAAGGCAGCGGTGATACAAAACTATTGAGGGGGGCCCCAAGGCTCCAGATGCCCGGGGTGTAAGAAGCGCTGTGTCCCATCAGGATGCCCCAGTTGCTTTCCCTTCACAGCCCCTGTAACAGCTTCCGCCTTCTTGATCCTCAGCTCAGTGAATAGCCTCACCTCCCACCCAAGCTGAAAGTCCTGGAAGTCACCTTTGACACCTGCCCCCCAACCTCTGTCACCTACCATACACATCTGATCATCGCCAACATTCATTCAACAAGTATGTATTAAGGGCCTGTTGCATGCCTGGTGTTCTGCTGGGTGGGATGAGGAAGTGGCGCCTGCCTGTAGGATAGAGGGTAGCGTCATGGTTAAGAGTGTGGACCCTGAAGCCAGAGGTCACGGGCTGGCGCTGCCACCATTAGCTCTGTGACCTTTGACAAGGTCTTTTTGTCTCCCTATGTAAAATGGGGATAGTAATAGCATCTGCTTCATGGTTACTTTTTGACACCTACATGAATTATAATTTCTAATGCACTCGGTGCCTGGCACATGGTAAATACCGTGTGAGTATTTGAAAAATAAAATGATAGGAGAGAGATTGGTATCAAGCCTTCACACAAACAAGTGAAGTGGCAGGTGGGAGAGGGTGGAGGCTCTGTGAGATCCCAGGAGCCTGGGCTGGGATGTGAAGGACGAGTGGGCATCAAAACCTCCATCTCCTGCCACTGTCCTCGTTCAAGCTATAGTCACCTCTCTCCTGGACCACAGAAATGTCCCTCTAAGTGGTCTTCTTTCCTGTTCCCCTCCTCGCCAGACAGCAGCCAGTGGGGTGTTTCTAAATCTTAAGTCTGATTGTGTCGTTTCCTAAATGGCATTCTTCAGTGGCTCCCAAGTTCCCTCAGGTCTATATGCAAGTATCCTCAGGGGGCTTACAAGGCCCCGCATCATTTTCCTTCCACCATTGTCTTGGTCCTCCTTTTCCTCGTCTCTTTAACCCCCAGGAAACACCCTCACACGCTATACTTCAACCCTGCGGAATTTCTTTTAGTTCTCTCTGCAGCCCACAGTCCTTCTCCCCTCTGGACCTCGGCTCTGTTAGTCACATCCGCCTGGCATATCTCTCTGCTCTGCCCCACCTTTCCCTGGTGAGCTCCTATCATCCTCCAGACCTCAGCCTCAACCTCACCTCCTTGGGGGCTGCCTTCCCCAGGTTCCTTAAGCTGGGTTGGAGCTCCTCCTGTGATTTCCCACGGCCCCTTCTAGGGCCCTATTGCGGTGTTGATCACTTTATCTATTGATTACTTTGTTGTGTCATTTTTCTCTTTACTCTCTGTATTCCTATCAAGCTCTGGGAGGGTAGAAACTGCCTTTCTTGTTCAAGTGTATCCCCTGAATTCAGCACAGTGCCGGGCACATGGTAGGCTCACAATGCATGTTATAGGTTGAATTTATGTCCTCCCCCAAATTCATATGTTGACGTTCTCAGAATGTGACCTCCAGTACCTCAGAATGTGACCTTACTTGGAAATGGTGTTGTTGCAGATGTAATTAGTTAAAATGATGGGAGTTAAAATACTGGAGAAGGGTGAGCCCCTAATCCAATCTGACTGGTGTCCTTAAAAAAAAAAAAACATGTGAAGAGAAAGACACGCATAGAGGGAAAATAATGTGAAGATAATCCAGGGAGAAGACATTCATCTACAAGCCAAGGAAGGCGGCCTGGAGCAGATCCCTCCCTCACAGCCCTTGGAAGGAACCACTCCTGCAGAAACCTTGATCTCTGGCTTGTAGCCTTCAGAACTGCAAGACAATAAATGCCTTCCCGAAGCCAGCCAGTGTGCGGTATTTTGTTATGGCAACCCTAGAAAACGAAGGCAACATATTTCTTCACAGACTGGGTTTCCAGCTCCTTAAATGTGCTCCTACAAGTAAAGACTTCGCGTGTGCACAAATATCCCCTAAACAGCTCCGTGTTCCACAAATAGATGACTCCACAAGAATGGCAGGCCCAGGTGGCTGTTAGTCATCACAGCACATAGCCAATTTCAGCGTCGAACGACCCCCTCTCCCTGGGTATTCCAAGAACTTCACCCGAGTGGGCAGGGGAGGTGCCCCACTTGGCAGACTCCCACAGTGGGGGGCATGGGAGCTGATGGGCAGGCAGGTGCTTGTTTTCCTTTCCAGCCAGGAGAAGCAGCTGAGAAGGAACCAGGCAGAGCAAAGCACAGGGAAGCAGAGAAATAAGTGTAGGCGTGTGGAGCCAGAGCCGTGCTCATTCTGGACTCCAGAACCATGCCATTGTCAGGGCAAAGCTGCGCATAAGCCAAAATGTCAGGGAGGAATTTTCCCCCTTTATAAAGAAAGTTCTCCTTCTCCATTTGATTGCAGCCTCTAATAAGCAATTCTTTCAAATTTCTTCTGACTTAAGAAGTTCAGAGTATGTTGAGCTAAAGAAACACCAGGATCGTAATTACGGTTATTATAGGGAGTTGTTGTATGCCCATCACCACAGCATCTGGCTGTAATCACATGCTTAATGGAATGCAAGATGATCTACTGCTCATAATGGGCACTTTCTGAGCCAGGCAGCCACCAAGCGCCCACCCTCCCACTTGGAGGCCCAACAGAACAGATGTTTGTGGAAAGAGAGGATGCTTGTGCCTGTCTGGAGGGCCAGCGACCTCAGGGCAGTGCTCAGGGAGAGTCATTCCATAACAAGGTCTTGGAACTCATACGGTTCTGACCAGCCAGCAAGGGCAAGAAGCAGGCTCTTCCCTAACTCTGGGTAGCAGGAAGGGGTTGGGGGGGATTGTGATGCTCACCTCTGATCACAATGAGTCTCACAGATGGCGAAGTGTGAGTATGGGATGTAGACCCATAGTTGCTCCTGGTAACCCCAAGCTCCTGTCCCCATTCTTTAGCAACCGGGATGCCCCAATAACACTGAAAAGGCAGAATGACAATCCCTCTAGTCAAACAATTCCTGAGGTATAATTGTCTTAGTCTGCCCTGGCTGCCATAAAAAAACAACAACAGCACTTATTTCTCAGGGTTCTGGAGGTTGGGAAGTCCGAGATTGAGGTGCTGGCAGATTCATTTCTTGATAAGTGCTCTCTTCCTGGCTTGCAAATGGCCACCTTTGCCTTCTCGCTATATCATCACATGGAGGAGAGAGGAGGCTCTGGTGAGTCTTCTTATAAGGGCACTAATCCCATCATTGGGGCTCCACCCTCATGACTTCATCTAAACCTCATTACCTTCCAAATGCCCCACCTCCTAATCTCCTAATGCCATCACATTAGGGGTTAGGGCTTCAACATATGAATTTTGGGGAGGACAGAAATGTTCTGTCTGTGACAATAATTACACTTGCTCTCTCTTCTCCCTTTCTCTCTCTCTCTTGTTTCTGTGTGTGTGTGTGTGTGTGTGTGTGTGTGTGTGTGTGTGTGTGTGTGTGTGGCCCCCATTCCTTCCTTCACACCTCAATTTTGAGAGCCAAGAAACCAAAAGTCATATGTCCCTGATCTGGCCTCAACCTTACAGATAAGGCCCCTGACTGCTTTTGGTCTCACCCTGCCCCCTTTTGGTCTCACCCTGCCCCGGGCTACCAGATGCCTCGTGCTGGCTGTACCAGATTTGACTACAGTGGAGTATTAGCTCATGTCTATAGGAGTCCCTTTAGACCGGTGCTATTAGAAACCCCAAGGCCACTTGACTGTACTGTGCCACACATTCTGGGTCTATTTTATTAACTTCCCCAAACATAAAACCCTACGGTCATCTAGCCTCTCTGGTATCATCATGCTCGATCTCTATGCTTCTTCTTTTTTACTGTAGTTTTCTGTGGCTGTCTTGCCTCTGTGGTTCCAATGCAAATAAACTTTCCTGTATCCTTAACCAATTCCATATCCAAGAATCTTCTGCATGCCCTAACAGGCATCTCAAACTCAACACTGCCAACGATGAACTTCTTGTATCCTTTTGCCCACCCTATCCCTGTAAACAAATGTCTCTGCCATTGACTAGTTCAGTTGGTGATACCACCACCCATCCAGCTGACTATCCTTCTCCCTCACCCTACATCTTACCTATCAAATCTTACAGTGTTTACTCTCAAAATACTGCATATGTCAGACTAGAAGGCATGAGCATTTAAAATAGAGCCCCCTGGATTTTCAACTGGGAGATAATCTTCTCTCAGACTCAGCCAGTTTTGAGGGGGGCAAATTTAATCGACAGTCAAATGTCTATATTTAAATTATTAATTTAGCTACACGTGTATATTTAAAATAGCACTTAAGCTATAAAGATATTAATTTAGAAATCAACATCCTCACTCATGTTTCCTGAAAGAGTTTTATTCAAATTCCTCACATGCAATTTTGACACCAGGGTTTCTTTCCTCACTGGAGTGTAGAATTAAGATGGTTTTCTAGAGCAAATCATGGTCACTTCTGTGTTGTTTGAGACACAGCATTTTTAGAATCCAAATGTGATTCTGTCTCTGGAAACAGTTCCTAAAGTCACAAGAACCCATCAAACAGATGGGTTTTTTGTTTTTTTTTTTCAGATGGGTTTTTTTCAACTGTGTATTGTAATCCTCACTATGTAATCACTTAATATATTCATTTAAAAGTAATCTTTCAAACGCTTGTTTATAACACCGTGCAACACTTGTATTGTGAGGTCATAATCCCAGGAAAAATTACTGCAGTTCGATTAATTGCCTTTGCCTTTTTTTTGACTGAATCAGTCAGGAGGCCTCTCTAACACCCCAAACCAGCACTGATTCAAGCCATTTCAGGCCAGTGTGCCTTCTCCAAACATAGGGTGACCATATGCCCAGTTGGCCGGACACAGTGCTGGTTTAGCATGTTGTCCCTGTGTAGTTATCAATAGGACCGTCTCAAAAGTGTCCCAGTTTGATCATTAATCATATCATCAAGTACCGGTTTGTTGTTCCAACTAAGGTAATTGAAAGAACTCCCTAATAAGGATTTATAAATATTCACATATAAGGTTTGCTTATCTTCTCCATAGGATTATGTGGGGATGAGGAAGCACTTTGTCTAATATTTAGGCATAAGCGGTGTTTCTTATCAACTCTCACAGGAGCTTCCCAGGTGGTTTCTCTGCTTCCAGCGAGTTCCCCCTCAGTCCAGCTTCTACTGTGCTATCTCTCCCCTGCTTATGACCCTTCAATGGCTCCCCACTGACTACAGGATTATAGTCAAGCTCCTACCGTGGCTTACAACACCCTCTTTTTCTGGATTCCCTTTTGCTTCCTAAAACTCATTTCCTGCTTTTCCCTATGTGACAGACTGAATCATAGCCTCCCAAATATGTTCACATCCTAATCCCTGGAACCTGTCAATATTATCTTATAAAAAGGGACTTTGCAGCTGTGATTAAATTAAATCTTGAGATGGGGAGATTATCCTAAAATTACCTGGGTGGATCTGATCTACTTACAGTGGTCCTTATGAAAGGGCGGCAAGAAGGTCAACGAGGAAGTAAGGGAAAGGGAGGACAGGCAGAATCACAGGAGAAGGCGATATGATGACAGAAGCAGAGATTGGAGTCATTCACTTTGAAGATGGACAAAGAAGGAGCCAAAAGCCAAGGAATGCAGACCAACAGCAGACGATGGAAAGGACAAGGAAGCAGGTTCTCTCCTAGAGCTTCCAGAAGGGATCAGCCCTGCCGACACCTAGACATTAGCCCTGTGAAACTGAATTTGGATTTCCGACCTCCAAAGCTGTAAAGAGAGCAAATTTATGTTGTTTTAAGCCACTGTGTTTGTGGCAGTGGGTCACAGCAGCCATAGGAAACACTATATCCTACTTAGTGCTTTACGTTCCAGCAACTTCAGTCTGTCTGATGCTCACCACCCACACCACGTTCTTTCCTGCCTCTGCTAGTTTGCTGCCATCCCTCCTGCCTGGAATACCCTCTCCCTCCCACCCGTGTTTCTTTCTCGCTCCAGCCCCCATTTGCTTGGTCAAATCCTGTTTACTCATATGACTCAGTGTGGGTATTCCCATCACTGACCTCCACACCTACAGCCACCTAGGTGGGGTGAGCACTCTTACTCTGGCTCCCATGATTCATTCACATTCCTCTAGCACTTATTTTTCCATAGTTCCCTAAAATTGTATATCTGATCGTCATCTCCAACACTTCCAAGAAGGGGCTGTGTGCAGGGAGTGTGTCATTTATTTTTCTATCTCCATATTCAGTAGGTGCTCAATAATTGTTTGTTGAATAATTAAAAAAAAGAATTTAAAGAACTTAATTAACAAATATTTCTTATAAGAAATATTGGGTTATCCTTTGCCCATTTCCAAGTGATTTTAGGAAGAGCCACCTATGTTCAGTATTCTATTAGGTATCATCCTAGAAGAAATTGTGATTGCTGCCAATTGGAGAAATTCTAGGAATCAAAATGGAAGAGTTCCAGGTCTCTTTCATCCCTCACAGAGAGGGCTTTCTGGAATCTTGCCCCAGGGACAGATGTTTAGTGGATCAGAGAAAGCTTTCCGCTCAGATGAACTTGTTCATCAGGGTCCCAGAGGCCCAGGCTCTAAGCTCCACTGGGTAATGGGGACCTCAGTTCAAATGGCTGTGTGCCAGAAATGTGTCCTCCCACACTTTAGCCCAAGGGGACTGTGCTTCTCTTTAAACAGGTCTTTCTGTCTCTACACCTTTGCTCACTCTTTTTCCTCCTCCTGGAATGCTCTTCTCTCTCACTTTCCATGTTTCCATATTTCAACCTACTCATTCATTGAAGTTCAGCTTCTAAAACGATCCCAACTCCTAGTTGGCCATTTCACAGTTCAGATGAGAGAATATAAGTAATTCAGTCCAATCCATCGCTACCAAAAAAGCTGAAGATCAAGTTTCTCCAAGACGGAGCCAACAACATCTTTCTCTACCAAGGAGAGCACATTTTCAGAGGAAAGCAAGCATATCTGTCGAATGGTGGTGAAATCTGCCATATAGGCCTCTGAGCATTCTCTTGTGTATATTCTGTGGCCCATTATGGTAATTTCCTCTCGTCTTTACCTTCCTTGTAACTGGGTGATTATACAGCAGATCCCTGGGTACTATAATTTGCATTGCAATACGAGGCTCCATTTGATGCTTGCAAATTATGGGCCCAGGGCTGAAGCTCTGATCTGGGACTTGCTTCCCCATAAGTCAGAAGAAGTTACATGTACATGAGTGCATGGGAATAAAGAACCTTTTCTCATAATCACAATTTAATATTTAAAAATAAAATTTCAGTTACAGAAAAATAATAGGATCAGGCCCACCATAAAAGGAACAGGAGAGCTGAAATGAAGTGCTCTCATAAAAGTTTCACAAAATACAACCACACACATATTACACACTTGGGAGAAATGCCATAAAATTTCTACACATGAAGAGGCAATGTTCCTTTGATCTCCTTTCCTGTTCAACAAGGATTTGTTCTGAATTCTGAAATCCCTACAGGTGAGTGTTCACAGGGATTGCAGCATTTCAGAGGAAAAAAGTTACAATCACTGAGTTGGGAAGATGGGAAAAGAGAAATGAGCTCCATCCAGGGAAATCACAGGGTATTGGTATCAGAGGACAATGATTTTCATATAGATGTGTTCTTCCTAATTCAGGTTTTACAAGAATAAGTAGTTTCAGGAGATTCAACAAAAAGAAAACATGGAGAAAGAAAATATGGTGTGTTGAGGAAGTTTCCTCAAGGTAAGAAGACCTGAGTTCCAGTCTCATTTCACCTTCTAACCCTTTATACAAGACCTTAGTTTCTTCTTCTATTTGTCATGGAGGTTGAATGAGGTTATTTTCAAGGTTCCTTCTACTGTAATATTTTAGTTCTTCTAGTTGAATATTCTAGTTCTGTCACCCAGTGCTCTCTGGTGTGTGAGGACTAGTTTAGTGAGGGTCAAAGTCTATAGCCACTGAGGCAAAATCTTTACCTGGAGAATATTTTCCCAGCATTTATCTACATGAAGAACTTAGTGAGACACCGGATCTAGAACCTGGTAATTGGCCCCTGTCTGTTTTGTTGGTCTGAGAAAAATGCATCCTATTCTGCCCCAAAAATCTTCCATGGAGAGTTAATTTCTCTGTAGAAGACTGTGTGTGTGTGTGTGTGTGTGTGTGTGTGTGTGTGAGAGAGAGAGAGAGAGAGAGAGAGACAGAGAAGGGAGAGATAGAGAGAGAGTTATGCTCTGAGAAGCACAATGTTAAAAGGATACACGCACCCCAATGTTCACTGCAGCGCTGTTTACAATAGCCAAGGCATGGAGACAACCTAAATGTCCATCAACAGAGGAATGGATAAAGAGATGTGGTGTATACACAGTGGAATAGTACTCAGCCATTGAAAAGAATGAAATAATGCCGTTTGCAGCAACATGGATGGGCCTGGAGATTATCATAGTAAGTGAAGTAAGTCAGACAAAGAAAGACAAATATCATATGATATCACTTATATGTGAAATCTAAAAAAAATGATACAAATGAACTTATTTACAAAACAGAAACAGACTCACAGACTTAGAGAACGAATTTATGGTTACCAGTGGGAAGGTTGGAGGGGGAGGGATAGCTTGGGAGTTTAGGATTGACTTGTATCCATTTAAAATGGATAACCAACAAGGACCTACTGTATAGCACAGGGAACTCTGCTCAATATTCTGTAATAACCTAAATGGGAAAAGAATTTGAAAAAGAATACATATACATATACAAATATATGTATAACTGAATCACTTTGTTGTACACCTGAAACTAACACAACAACATTAATCAACTATACTCCAATATAAAATAAAATTTTAAAAAAAGAATGGAAAAATTTCATGGAATTGACAAAACCGTGGGTGGAGAAGTGAGGCAGTCCTGAGCCAGAGTCTGTTAGCAGAAAAATAGTATCCTTAATTGTAAATAACACTCAAATTATACTCTATTCCCTGCTTTAGCTATAGGTCTGTGTTTTAATGAAATTTATATGGAGTAAAGCAATTTCAGGCCCTAAGAAATTCATTAAATGAAATTATTTATTTATTTAAAAATTATATATGCTAAATCCTCCCATTTTCAATTGAGGTCTACTTATTTCAAAAATAGCCAACATAATAAGTTATGACACAAATTCTAAGGCAGCTGCCCTACAACAAAATGGCACAGAAGTTCTCTTGAATTTCATTATTATGAGATTTGACCCATTTGGAGTTTTACATAAAATAAACTGGTGGAAACAATCTACAATGACAATTCTGAACTTAAATCTTCTTTTTCTAGTCATTTGACCTATTTGGAGGCAGCATGGTAGAAGGCAAAGAGTTCAAGTTTCAGAGTCAGGCAATTCTGGCCTCAAACCCTGGCATTGCCACTTCTGTGTGAACTTGGGTGAGTTCTGCCATCTGTCTCTACTTCAGGTTCTATCTATCAAATAGAGACAGTATATTAGGGAATGGTTGTGAAAATTAGAGATAATATATTTAAGTACACAGTGACTAGCATTTGATAGGAGCTCAGTAACAGTAGCTATTGTTATTCCATTTAATGGACATGGCCTGTTACACCACTCCCAGCTACAGTGTGCATGCAGGATGAGAAAGCACCAATATATCCTGGATGTGGACAGGAGAGCAGGCTTGCTACTCACTGAGGTAAAGGGTCCTGGAGGAAGCCCTGTTAATACAAACATATGTGAAAACTACTCTCCGGCAGTCACACCCTGATTTCCCATTGTCATGGCGACAGGGATACATGGGCTCCCTCACTCCTCTTCTAGCCACACCATCATTGTAAATGCCTCCCTCCCCCATAACTTTTTGAACCCTCATTGGAAAGTCTAATGAATGGCCCTTTTTGAGGGAAGTTCTTACCTGCATGAGATGGGAAGCTGGGCTGTGGGTGTCCAGGATCGCCTCAAGCAACATACAAAATTTACAGAGAGCCCAGTCTGGAATAAGTGCTAATAAAATGTGCCATTGAAAAAGCCCTGGCAGCTAAAAAGAGGAGCCCTCACTCCCCAGCTCAGAGACACTCCAACAGCTTCGCATCCTTAAGAAAATACAACACAACACAGCAGAAGCAACAAACAGGGGGAGAAGTGAAAATGCCTCAGTAAAATCTACGCAGTCCAACAGGATCTAGCCCCTGCCACGATATTTCCTACCGTTCTCTCCTCACTCTGCTTTGGCTACACTGGTTCTGCTTCAGGCTTCACACGCCCGTAATTCTGGATCTTTGCACGGCTCACTCCCTCGCTACCTTCAGGCATCTGTTCAAGGAGGGCTTCCTGGGCAGCTCTGGGTAATAGAGTCCCCATCCTCCCACCCCCTTCCTCCTTCTCTGTCTCTAACTTCTTTCTATTCCCCCCGTTGCTACCTCGTATTCTGCTGCTGCTTCTTCTTTGCACTTACCACTACTGGAAATTTATTTATTTACTTTTTCTTATTTTCTCTTGTCTTTCCTACCCACTAGAATTTAAATGTCATGAGAGTGAGGGATTTGTGTGTCTTGTTCATCACTGCATCTCAAGTGCTTACAACTGTGCTTGGCATGTAGCAGGTACTCAGTCAATATTTGCTACATGAGTGAATAAATAAACAGAGGAGCAAGAGAAGCAAGAGACTGGATTTTCCCTCATACTAGGTCATGACTTTCCAACTCTAGGAGGCTGCAGATATTTTCCAAGTGCAATTAGGATTGGAGTTTTAGTGAATTTCCATTTTCAGTCTACACAAGGACATTACTACTTAAACCGGTTCCTTTTTAGAAGCGATATAGTATTACATTTAGTAGTAGTATGTTTTCTTCTAATTCAAGTTACTCTAGTTTTAAAGCAAGTGTATCTTCAGGTTGGTGGTAAAATCACCATATAAGTCTCTTTGTGGCCATTACGTTAACTTCTCTTTACCTTTTTCATAACGGGTGAATCTTAAAACTGCAGAAGAACTTGGGTTGTCTACCGCAATAAAACCGGCAGCACTGTTAATAAGGGATATTTAAGCCCAAGACTGTAAGCTCAAGGAGGGCAGGAACCTTGTCTGTTTCTCTAAGTGTTTTATACACAGCACATAGCACAGTGCTTGGCACATAATTTGCTGAGAAACTTAACTTTTGTGATTAAGTAAATAGACATAACTCTTGTTTTTCTTGGTTACTTTAGCATTGTAGACAGCTAATGAGACTATTGTTTCCTTAACCTTTGCATCTAAGTACCCACCTAGTAAAGTTATTAAGGCATTGATTCCTCATTATCTTCTCTCCTTCCCCTGATGGGATGGATTCTCACTCTCCCTGGTAGTCATTAAATTTTTCCTGCAGTCTTGGTGCTTGGTGGCTTCGTTCAGTGGATGTTGCTTCTACAACGACCTCTGTTTGTGTCTTTGTCCCCATCTGCTGCTACTTCGTGTTTGATGTTTGACTCTAATCTCCACAAGGACCTCTGAAGATGGAGGATGGTTATGTCTCAACCCATGGACTAAGCTTTCTCAGCCCAACCTTGGATGACACTGCTTCTCAGTAACCTGAGATCTTTGTCTAGTATCTTATATGTAGTCTGAACCTTCAATGTGACAGCACTCCTTTGAGGACTCAGAGTAACTTACCTAAGACTATACCAGAAGATGAATGTAGGCACCACATGACTCATCCTGACCTCACTGAGTATCCCCCAAAACTCACGTCATTTGATTTTCTCCTACCTTAGGATGATATCACTATTCCCCCACCTGGGACATCCTTATCCTACCCACAGGTGTTGGGCAAAGTTATTCTCCCATCCTGGTCTTAAAAGTTCTCTTTAACATCTATTCTTAATTCCCTAGAGGCAGTCATGCAAATAAAACCACTATAGTTCTTGAGTTAGAGGCAGGTGCAGATTAATCCCTACTTAGATTTTTGTTATGAACTCTACTTCGTTGACCAGTATCCAAATAGGAAAAAGTCAAAAGTGGGGAACTTTATTACAATTCTAATAATTCTTTTCCAAACCTTTCTAACTCAATATTTACTTATTTAAAAATACTTTCAAGTTCTCCTCTCCTTAAAGGAGTAACAAGCCAAAGTAAATTTAGCTTTATAGTTATTTGTTTTATATATCATCAAAACTCTGAAATTCAGTGAGGTACCTTGATCTTTCCTTTATTTAATGTTTTCACTATTTAGAATAAGAGTTCAATGACTTCCTGAATGATATTCCACAGTAATCATGTTCCTAAACTCACCTGCCTCTCTGAGGGTAGGAATTGCCATCACCGCTTCAAAAAGTCAGTCTCAGCTAAGGACATCTCTCTATCCAGCAGCAGACACCCATTCATCAGCGGAAGACCCAAGTTTTTTTTATAGAAAATGGGCTTTTAACTCATCTTTTTATTATGTAGGACCAAATAGAAAATTTTATTATTAACATATAAGCTAAATTTTTTTCCAGCCCAGGATAAACAATGGACTTCATGGGAAAAAATAGAGCATATGGGCCCTAAAATGTTTTAATAGGAAAATGTTTGTTTATTTAGTACCTACTATGTGCCAGAGAGTGTAAGTATTGTTGATTTGAAGACAATTAGCTATGTTCTATGCCCTTAAGGAGTGCAGAGTCTAGTAGAATAGACAGGATTAGTTATGTTAGGGTTAAAGGAATAATTTCCTATTGAATATAATCGATTTATTTTGGACCTCTAATGGAACTGGGAGGATGGAAGGGCCTCCTTGCTTGCTCTGGTCTGTGGGAGGAATGAGACATCCTTGAGGGAGATGGATCAGACACTGAGAATCAAGAGAGGACATTTCCCTACCCACGCTTCCTCCCTTCCTCCCTCCCTTCCTTCTTTCCTTCCTTCCTCTTTCCTTCCTTCCTCACAAAAGCCCTCCTCTGCCCTCTGCCAACTCTTTCTTCCCATCTCCCCACCAATGTCTATTCTTCATTTCTTTTCTCAAGACAGTGGTTTAAGAGAGGGAAGACTCTTCTTTGGATCTTTTGTCCCCAAATGAAAAAAATAATGCCCAAGTCTCTCAGCTGCTTTAAGGTATTTGGTTTCAAAAACATTTTTGCAGCAGTCCTTCCAAGGACCACTCACCTGTCTGCCGAAGGTAAGTAGTGCTCTGGAGTCAAGATCCCCTTCTTTGTCACAGGAGGGGAGGAGATTGTTTTTCACACACTTGGAGGGCTGCCAGTACGTTTGTTGAGTTTATTGCAAGCCTGCTTTAGGGTGTTGTTGGCTCATTAAACTCAGTTTCTTAATGTACAAGAAACTTGATAAGATCTGATAAGACCATCTGGACTATACTAAGGGCAGTGCTAGCTATTTATACCTCCGAATTACCTACACTTTGAAATAAAATGGCCGGTTTCACTCTAATTAAGTCATATCTCCACCAGGAAATAGGCAAAAAAATTTCTTAGTAGTTTCCTGATCTCCTTTTGCACTGTTTGACTTGAAACATGGTAGTCTCAGATTTTTATATCATATATTTATACAGAGTAACTTAAAATTATAACTGATAATTATGTTAATAAAATCAACTATTGATATATACTGATTTCCTGGTTTGAGCCATTAGTACATTCTAAATACATTATTGTCATTTTATACACATCATTTTCATTTCAAACTACAACCATGCAAGACAGGCAGTATTATTATTATTTATCAAATGAGAAAAACTGAGCATCAGAAAAGTTAAGTATCTTTTCCAAAGCCATACAGCTAGTAAGTGGCAAAGCCAAGATTTAAGCATAGATGTGTATATTAACACTATCATATGTATATATTTATGTATGTCAGTAAATTATATGATAAATCATCCTCATGTTTATTTTTTCAAGACTGGTTGTAATTAAAATACAATTTTTTCCTTTTCCATTTAAAAAACTGGTTTTGGGGAGAGGAGAAGACAATTGCTAACAGATGTCAACAAATTTTTAGAACTGAGAAAGGAGGTTTTATTTGTCATAAAATGTGAACACTGAATATCTATTTAATTAATAACAATGTAATAAAACTAGATTAGGATGCTAGGAGATAGACAATGTCTGGAGGATGAGGGCTTGTAAGTGTAAGAGGCCTAATTCCTCATTGCCCAGAGTAGACAGTCAATAGAAAAAAAATGTAATATCAAGAAAAAAAGTTTAAACCTGTGTTAGAAACATGGAGATAAATATCAGAAGACACAGGCAAAAGAGTCAAAAGCATTCACTTATGTAGCAGGAGTTGAGACTGAGGAGGACTGGAGTCTGATAGTATACTTGACTTTTAAAATTAAAGATGAGTATAATCCTGATGCAAAATAAAATAAAACAAATGCTTGCACATTGTAGATGACTTAGAAAATATAGATTAATACAGAAAGAACAAAGATCATCTCTGAATAATTTCTCCACCCACACTTAGCCATTAACGTCTTATTGTGTTGTCCTTCAATAAATATTTTTTGTTACAAACTAAATATATTTAAATATGTTCACACACATATTAAGAAGAATTGTGCGTTTTAAGTACTTAATATAAGAGGTATTCTCTTACGTGATTAAAATTTTTTTCCTAATTTTTTTGCATAATACTCAGTTGTTTGAACATTATGTAATTAGCCATTTTACTGCTGTTGAACATTTAACTTTTAAAATGTATTACTTCATTTAGTCATTACAATAGCATTTTGAGTTACTTCTTATTATAATCCTTTTTTTTTTTTTTAAAAAAGACCTTGAAAAGGTTACATAACGTTATGTTGAAGTCCTAACACTCAGTACCTCACAATGTGACTGTACTTGGAGATCAGGCCTTTAATGAGGTAATTAAATGAAGATGAAGTCATTAGGGTAGGTTCTAGTCCAATGTGACTGGTGTCCTTATAAAAGGAAATTAGGACACAAACAGGTGCAGAGGGAAAACCATGTGAAGACACAGGGAGAAGAATAATGGTCATCTACAAGGCCTCGAAAGAAACCAACTCTGATAACGCTTTGATCGTGGATTTCTAGCCTCCAGAGGTGTGAGAAAATAAATTTCTGTTGGTTTAGCTACCCAGTCTGTGGTGCTTTATTTTGGTAGCCCTAGCAAACTAACACATGTACCTATGGTCATGTCACCAGAGAAGGCTAAATCTGGGTTCAAAATACAGGTGTTTTGAATCCAGATTTCAGATTCCAAGCTCTTTTCCTCATACTCTGCACATGCACGCACACACACGCACCTACATATAGACACACGTGCATTCGTCTTCCCTGGAAGTCACATTTCTATCTCACCGCACACAAATTGATGCTGCCATCTTCTCCCTTTGCTTTTATTTCCATTCTTCTTTTTATGTCTTCTTATAATGTTTCCACTTCTCCTTCTACTTCTTTTCTTTCTGCTATTCTTTCCATGGAAATTCTTGGGCAGCTTTTCTTCACCATAAACATCTGCTTTGGAATAGCCACAGATCTTTTTATATCCTGACTTGTAGGTCTGTAACCATCTTACGTTCTGTTTCCTCAATTTATTCTTCAAGGCACATCTGGTTAAGAACATGATGTCACCCAGGGCTCTCAGGTGTGAACTGGGATTGATAGAGCAACGAACTCCACAGCGTGATATAATTTGTGATATGAATTGAGATTTGATGTGATCAAAGAAAAACAAAGAATACAGTCATTGGCTTGTGATAGTTTTGATTTGCAACTACCATAGTTTAACCTAGTTTCTCCTTGTCATACTCTCAGGGCTTTATTTCCTCTCCTCTCCAAAATCCCACCTTCTTCTCCAGGATCCTATGATCAACAAAAATAAGCAACACTCTTTGTTTGGAGCAATTCTTGCCTTTATTTGAGCAGGTGCTAGATAATTATAGACACACTTAGCATTTAAAGGGTGTGTTTCTTTTCAATTCCTTAAAGCACATGTTCACATTGATGTTTCCAATGTAAAAACAAATTTCAAAGAGAAGAAACAAAGAGAACAATAAAATTTGAAAATCTCAAATCTTGACTAGTCCTGGTAAATAGAAATGGGACAGGTGGTTTCACTCTCCTGAAATCAATATTTTATTCTCAAGAGAATGGAAGTCATTCTGGCTTAGAACCCCTTTAGAAATGATGAGGGCTTTGAGCACTTCTTTTTTTACAGTGCAGATATGAGTTGTGTGTATTTTCTGGGGAGTCACACAATTGGCAAGCGTGTTGGCATCCAGAGATTAGTTGTTGTGTCGTGCATCTATTTTCCAGGTTCACAGATTTAAAATATCTTGACAATGACAATGAGAGTTGATGATGCGGGTTGCTAGACACTGAAGTTTTTTTGGAGTTACTGTTTTTATGTCTTAGAATCTACTTTCTTGAAAGCCTTGAAAAATTTGATAGCATCTCATATTTCCCCACTTCTGCCTAAAGGCAGAGAGATGTAAGTGGCCTCTCAAGACTCCTTGAGCCCTAATAGTCTATGTTTGCCACTTGTCCTGCAGGCCACCAGATGGTGTCAACCATTAACCACAGGAAGTTCTATGGCCCCTTGAAAATAGTAATTAATGAGAGGCATAGCTAAAGTTGTTAGGGGATCCGTTCACCTTTGTTTCCTCAGTTGCCTTAAATGTGTCAGAATCAAGTTGAAGGATGTCTATAATATCCACAGAATGGATCCACAAAAGCTCTAATTAAAGAGGATATCATTGTTCTCTCATCTCTTCAGTTGTACAATTTCTAGTGAAGGTAAGTCCGTGAAGACTCATTGATGTGGTCTAAAGAGCTGTGATTGCAAGAACTTAAACCTCTTTAATCTCAAATTTGAGTAAAAAACCACCACCAAGTTAGGAGAATGCAATTCTCCTTCTTTTAGCTGTGTAGATGAAATGTAATCCAGTAGAGTTTTCCTTAGAACCCACCTGGATGCCCAGGAAAAGTAATATGAAACATCCAAAATGTGCATGGGTGTATAAAATAATTAGCATGCTTTGATGCATTTCAATTAAGTTAAATTTTTTCACTCCATGTATGTGAAAGTAAGCTTTGACCTGGAAAATATTTCTGGATTGTATTAGGACTGCTTTTTTTTTTTTTTTTTTCTGATAAAGCTCTATCTTTAAAAAAATTGCAATTGTATAAAGATGCAGAGAATTGAAATTTGCATTGCAGGAAAATCTGAGCAATTGCATGATTAAACAGTTTCCTCCTTCTCTAAAGACATGTGAATAATAAAAATAGCCCCTGGAATCATTTAATGTAACCTTTGTTCATTCAGACATTCAATTGTGGTTGTGTTTACTTTGTTAACGAATTATTTATGTTATCCTAATTTTATTTTCAGCTTTAGATTCTAAGTATTATATGAACAATTAAAAGCTTAAGGAAGTACTATTTATGAAATTTAAAGCAAACATCTCTCTTCTAACATTTTTTAATAAAGCACAAAATTGTAATATTTTAATATTTTATTCTCCCGTTCTATTTGCTGTCATTTTTATCCACGTGATCTCAAGTCCACACTGTGTGGGTAAAAGGTAATTCAACATTCTGGGACATTCTCTTTGTATTCAACTTCATGTTAGAGTGCCTTGGGGGTTACAGATGATGTTTAAAGCCCTCTAGTGCTTTTACCAATTGAGCTAAATTAACTTTATTCTCTATGTTTCTGGTTTGGATGTATTGAGTTTCACTGGGCAAAAAAGTGGTGTTGGTAATACTCAGGGTTTTATATTTTCCCTTCTAGGCTGGTCCAATTTAGGAAACGGAATCCTCTAAAGTCACAAGTAGAGATGCAAAAGCCTTCAGTTGCTTCTGTGTTACTGAAATCTTGAGGTAAAATACCATATATTCTAGCCTTTATTTTCTCTTAAACTCTTGTGTTTCAGGTGTGTCAAGCCTTGTCTTCTATATAACACTTCAACATTTGAGGTCAGAGCCTCCTGTTTCTTTTGTGTTCTTCTCTCTGAGTCCCTAATAGGTGTCCAAAAGTACTTAAGTGACATCAACTGTTAATGTTTGATGGCAATTACCATTGCCAAACAGTTTATTACAGTCAGTGACATCGAATCATCTTGACCATCTGTATTTCCCCAAAGCAATTCCTAAAGCCCCAGTGATTTATTTTATGTGGTAAGGCAATTCATTCAATTGTTCTTAAGCAATTCACTTTAATTTTCTTAATTCAAGTAGAACTCTATATTGGTCTTTTTTTCTCCATGTTCGCAATTCTTCCCAAACGTCTGTCTGTATCTTTGTATACTTCTGTATCTTTTCAAACTTCTGTATCCCAGACTTCTCTTATCTTCCTGAACATCTGAACCTTTGACCTCCAGAGGGTGTTGCCTTCATTCCTCCAAAACAGTTGCTGGGTACTGTGTGCTCATTTGCCTGGAGTTCCTGACCACAGTGAAGCCACCTGTATTTGTTTTGGATGCCTAGCTGCCCAGACCTACATGTTTATTATATTTATTCCCACCTGAGTGTACCTTGCAGGGGTTGGTGGGAATTGGGGGACCACATTAGCCCTCATGTATATTCAGTTAAGTCAGAGAAATAACTCCTGAACTTAGCCTAACCAAAAAGGGGAAATTATTGGAAAGACCCAGGGTAGCTCTCAGAGAGGAAGCACTGTGTAAACCAGGAGTCAGATTAGCTCCTGCAGCAACAGGTCTAGAATCAGGGGCTAGGTAACATCCTGTACCCTCTCCTTCCCACATTGTTTTCTCCATTTCCTTTCTACATCAGTTTAATTCTCTCCTCCGACATACAGGCTTTCAACATGTAGTAAAAACATGTGGCTAAAAATATGGCTGTTCCAGATTCATATCCTTCCAGTTGAATAAAATAAAAGGGAAGATCCTGTTTTTAAAAAGTTAAAACCTGGAGAGGGGAACTCTAATGGCTGAACTTGGCTTAGCTGTTCATCTGTGAACTAGTTACTAGAGTCAGAGCGATGGAGTACTATCATAGGCCCTGCCTTGGTCACATGCCCACTCTTATGGCCAGGGCAGGTGATAGACAGACCCTGCCAGGACCACAGGGTGAGAGTGAGGGAGCAGCTCTTCCCCCAGACAGGGATTAATGTTGACTGTTATGGACTGAATTATGTCCTCCTCAGATTCATAATTTGAAGCTCTATCCCCTAATGTGACTGTATTTGGACATAGGGCCTTAAAAGAGGCAATAAAGGTAAATGAGATTGTAAGGGTGACCCTAATCCAATATGACTGGTGTCCTTAGTATAAGAGAGAGAGAGAAATACCAGGAATGTGAGCACACAGGAAAAAACCGGAAGGTGGTTATGGCAGCCCTAGCAGACTACTACACTGTCTTAGGTTAGCAAACAATATCTATGACGTGGTACCTACCACACCCAGCTCCATTTTGCTCTGAAATTGTCTTACAAAAGAAAGTTAAGGGCTTAGGAAATTAGCCAACTAACTTTATAAAGAGATGCTCGCAGATTGGATGGGGTTGTCACCTGACCCAAGGTCAGCCCACTCCTAGGCTGGCTGGGAACCCTGTGTGTGTATGTGTGGTGGGTGGAGAGGGGTCGGGCAAAGGTTATTAGCTAAGTCATTCAGATTAGCTCCTCCTAGGATGTGGGTCATGGAAGACTGGTTTATTCCTAGCAAGAAGAGAATAGGGAAGACTCTTCTAAGAGGCAGAATCGCCATGAGAGAGAAATGGAGAGTAACAACTTCCTCCCGTGACCTCAGATCGTGACAGCTTGCCATTGGGGGTGACCAACTTGTCCGAGTTTTCCTGGACTTCCCTGGTTTTGACTCTGAAAGTCCCATGTCCTGGTGGGTTTTCTAATTTCTTATGGTGGCTAAGTCAGCCTCTCTTCTTTTAACACTAAGAGTCCAATTATGATTACAACTGTTATAATTTTTTCTGACTGTTATCCTGGGGAAATAGATTTTTTTTTATTTAAAAAAAACAAAATAGTGTTCTCTGTGAGTGAGTGAACTCGATATCTAGCCCTGGAGAGGAGAGGCAAGGAGAGAGAGAAGGACAGGATGTGAATGTGGGGGAGACCAGTGAGGGAGTGGGAGTTGGTGATGTAGAGGGAGATATGATTAGAGAGAAGAAGTATAAAATGAAATTAGAGACCAAAATGAGCTCTTTGAATATCGCCCCCAGCGTTCAGTGCCTGTGGGTAAACATGGGGTCTAGTTTGCCGTAGCTGTAGACCTGTGGGTACAGAATGGCCATTTGCCTTTCTTTTCCCTTGATTCACCTTTACTTCATTCAAAAGGAAATTCAGGTTAAATAAAATCATCTTCTACATATGGCCACGTAAAATTTCTTTTATCACCCTGTGTTTCTGTTTTGTTAAACTTTTCATCTTTAAAAGACGTCTATAGTTGTTACACTTTTTTTTTTTAAATTAATTAATTAATTAATTTTTATTTTTGGCTGTGTTGGGTCTTCGTTTCTGTGCGAGGGCTTTCTCTAGTTGCGGCAAGCGGGGGCCACTCTTCATCACGGTGCACGGGCCTCACTATCGCGGCCTCTCTTGTTGTGGAGCACAGGCTCCAGACGCACAGGCTCAGTAGTTGTGGCACACGGGCCCAGTTGCTCCACGGCATGTGGGATCTTCCCAGACCAGGGCTCGAACCCGTGTCCCCTGCATTGGCAGGCAGATTCTCAACCACTGCGCCACCGGGGAAGTCCGTTACACTTATTTTTTTAAAATCTACGTCTTAACTCTCTTCAGTCTAGCTTCTCCCTTCATCACACCTCTGAAATCATCTTGTCTGTCTTTATGATGACTTCCTAATTACTAATTTGTATGGCTCCTTCTCCAACTGATC
This sequence comes from Balaenoptera musculus, assembly GCF_009873245.2. Lineage (NCBI taxonomy): Eukaryota > Metazoa > Chordata > Mammalia > Artiodactyla > Balaenopteridae > Balaenoptera > Balaenoptera musculus. The sequence continues at coordinate 21,990,683 of NC_045796.1, forward strand.
TTCCTTTCGTCATCCTTTCTAAGATTTCACACTGCTATTTTCACACTTTTGAAACTCGCTCTTCCTGTAGCTACCGAGATACTACTTTCTTACGGTCCTCTCTCTATGTGCCTTTGCTGACTCCTTTTTTCCTCTGTTTCCTGTAAATATTGACACGGCCAAGGGCCTTCTTGATCTTTTTCTTTTGACATTCTCTAGATTCTATTCGAATGAACTCACCTTTACTCTTAAATCACAATGATTTCCAAGTATTCGCCTCTAGGATATTACTTGCTCCTGCTCTTCAGACCCACTTTTTCAACAACCACTGGACAGCTCCATTTTTATAGCCTCCAAACCCCCGAAACTCAGCATGACACAGACCAAGTTCTTTCTCTTTGTTTCCACTTCTTCCTTCTTTACTCTCTATCTGGTTCAGTGATAGCATCATCCAGTGTCGGCTGGGGCAGAGCTGCTGTTGTCTCCCATTATCTATTCTCCCCTCCTTCCATAGTACTACAATCCCATATTTCTATCTGGACTAATGGCCATTCAGAATAAAGGCTACTTTCCTAATCTCACTGTACCTAAGTTTTGGCCAAAGGAAAATGCAAATTGATGTGTTATGTGGCAGCTTTTGGAAACCTTTAAAATATTGCTTGCATCTTTCCTTTGCCCTTATTTTCTTTGTTCCCTCCTCCATCCTGCTACCTGGAAAGTGAATGTGATGACTGGCGCTTGAGCTGCCATTTTGGGCCACAAGACTGAGGTTACACCTTAGAAATACTGAATTTCATGCAAGAAGGAGCCTGGATCTCTGAGGGCTTCAAGGAGCTGAGCTGTTCTAATCCTACATTGATGACTTCTGGACTTACACACAAGAAATTAAGCATCGGGCTTCCCTGGTGGCACAGTGGTTAAGAATCCACCTGCCAATGCAGGGGACACGGATTCAAGCCCTAGTCTGGGAAGATCCCACATGCCATGGAGCAACTAAGCCCTCACGCCACAACTATCAAGCCTGTGCTCTAGAGCCCATGAGCCACAACTACTGAGCCCGCGCGCCTAGAGCCTGTGCTCCGCAACAAGAGAAGCCACCGCAGTGAGAGGCCCATGCACCTCAACAAAGAGTAGCCCCCACTCACCTCAACTAGAGAAAAGCCCATGCACAGCAACGAAGCTAAAATTAAAAGGAATAAAATAATTTTTTTAAAAAACACCAAAAGAGGGGCTTCCCTGGTGGCGCAGTGGTTGAGAATCTGCCTGCCAATGCAGGGGACACGGGTTCGAGCCCTGGTCTGGGAAGATCACACGTGCTGCGGAGCAACTGGGCCCGTGAGCCACAATTACTGAGCCTGCGCGTCTGGAGCCTGTGCTCCGCAACAGGAGAGGCCGCGATAGTGAGAGGCCTGCGCACCGCGATGAAGAGTGGCCCCCACTTGCCACAACTAGAGAGAAAGCCCTTGCACAGAAACGAAGACCCAACACAGCCATAAATAAATAAATAAATAAATAAATAAAATTAAAAAAAAAAAAAACACCAAAAGAACAAAAAAAGAAATTAAGCATCAATTTTCTCTAGACTTTGCTATTTTTGTCTTTATTACTCACAGCCAAACCTAATCCTAACTGACATATAGCCAAACCAAAATCCTAGAGTAATGTTAGACTATCCCCTCTCCTCCAAGACCCACATCCAATCAGTCATCAAGTCCTATTGAGTCTACCACTGGTATCTTTCTCTCTTCTTTTTTTTTTTTTTTAAATGGTATTTTATTTATTTATTTATTTATTTATTTATTATTACTTTTTTAACATCTTTATTGGAGTATAATTGCTTTACAATGGTGTGTTAGTTTCTGCTTTATAACAAAGTGAATCAGTTATACATATATATATATCCCCATATATCCTCCCTCTTGCATCTCCCTCCCACCCTCCCTATCCCACCCCTCTAGGTGGTCGTAAAGCACTGAGCTGATCTCCCTGTGCTATGTGGTTGCTTCCCACTAGTTATCTGTTTTACATCTGGTAGTGTATATATGTCCATGCCACTCTCTCACTTCGTCCCAGCTTACCCTTCCCCCCCGTGTCCTTAAGTTCATTCTCTATGTCTGCGTCTTTATTTTCTCTCCTCTTTTAAGCCTTTATTTTTCCTATCCTGTCCTTCATCCTTATCCAATATATGCTCCACACTGCCACTGGAATGATCTTTCTAAAATAGATCAAATCCCTAATTAATCTCCTGCAATTATTGCAATTTTCCCACTCTCTACAATTCTTAGTACGGAAAACTCTTCATGATCTGTGTGTCTCACAATTCATTTCCCACTGCTCTGCCATATTCATGATCTCCCAACTGTTTATAGTGCTGGACCATTCCACCCTATTTCATATCTCTTTGTCTTTGCATATGCTGGTTTTACCATTGGGCATGTCTAGTTCTTTTTCTTCCTCAACATTCATCTAGAGCCTTTATGAAAAACTTTCCTAATTCCCAAAGAGAAGAAAGGGACTGACAGCTTCTCCCTTTGTGGCAGAAATGAGGCTTACATGTACATCTGTATTGCAGTGTTTACTCTCTTCTATATTTACTTGTTTATATGTCTCTTTTAGACTGTGTACTTTTTTTTTTTTTTTAAAGGAAAGGTTTTTTTTTTTTTAATTCTTTTTATTTATTTATTTTATTTATGGCTGTGTTGGGTCCTCGTTTCTGTGCGAGGGCTTCCTCCAGTTGTGGCAAGTGGGGACCACTCTTCATCCCGGTGCGCGGGCCTCTCACCATCGTGGCCTCTCTTGGTGCGGAGCACAGGCTCCAGACGCGCAGGCTCAGCAATTGTGGCTCATGGGCCTAGTTGCCCCGCGGCATGTGGGATCTTCCCAGACCAGGGCTCGAACCCGTGTCCCCTGCATCGGCAGGCAGACTCTCAACCACTGCGCCACCAGGGAAGCCCTAGACTGTGTACTTTTTAATGATAGGAACCATATCTTTTCTTTTTTTATCATCAACATCTAACCCAGTGTCTGGCACATGGTAAGTGCCCAGTGATTAAACTATCTCTGCTTCCACCTTTGCACCCCATCTCTATTAGTTTCTTATTGCTGCTATAACAAATTAGCGCAAGCTTAGTGGCTTCAAACAAAATAAATTTATGATCTCACATTTCTGGAGATGAGAAATTTAAAATGTGTTGGAAGGCTGAATTCCTTTTAGAGGTTCTAGGAAAGAATCCACTTCCTTGCCCTTTCCAGCTTCTGAGCTGCCTGAATTTCTTGGTTCATGGCCCCCTCCCATCTTCAAAGCCAGCAATGATGGACAAGTCTTTGACATTGTCTCATTCTTGACTCTGACTCTCCTGTCTCCCTCTTTCACTTATAATAAGGATCCTTGTGGTTACACTGGGCCCACCCAGACAATCCAGGATAATCTCCCTATTTCTCCCCAACTGATTAGCCACCTTAATTCCCTTTTGCCATGTGACATAGCATATTCAAAATTTCCAGGGATTAGGACACGGACATTATTCTGCCTGCCACACCCTACTGTATATTTACTGCTGTTCTTTTTATTTGTATTTATTTATTTATAAATTTATTTATTTTATTTTTGGCTGTGTTGGGTCTTTGTTGCTACATGTGGGCTTTTCTCTAGATGCGGTGAGTGGGGGCTACTCTTCGCTGCGGTGCGCAGGCTTCTCATTGTGGTGGCTTCTCTTTTTTTAAAAAATTAATTAAATTAATTAATTTATTTTAACACCTTTATTGGAGTATAATTGCTTTACAATAGTGTGTTAGTTTCTGCTTTATAACAAAGTGAATCAGCTTTACATATACATATATCCCCATATCTCCTCTCTCTTGCATCTCCCTCCCACCCTCCCTATCCCACCCCTCTAGGTGGTCACAAAGCACCAAGCTGATCTCCCTGTGCTATGCAGCTGCTTCCCACTAGCTATCTATTTTACATTTGGTAGTGTATTTATGTCCATGGTGGTGGCTTCTCTTGTTGTGGAGCACAGGCTCTAGGCATGCAGGCTTCAGTAGTTGTGGCATGTGGGCTCAGTAGTTGTGGCTTGCGGGCTCTAGAGTGCAGGCTCAGTAGTTGTGGTGCACGGGCTTAGTTGTTCCGCGGCATATGGGATCTTCCTGGATGAGGGCTTGAACCCGTGTCCCCTGCATTGGTAGGCGGATTCTTAACCACTGTGCCACCAGGAAAGCCCCTACTGCTGTTCTTTTTAATTTTCTGTCTTACCCATGTCAGCCAGGACGAGAGTGGGATATGTTGTTGTTGTTCACCGTTGTACATCCGGTTCTTAGAAAAGTGCCTGGCACATAGAGAACTTTCAATAAATATTTAGTGAATGAAATCAACGGATGCATGCATGCATGCATGAAGCACTCTTGCTCTATCCAGGGCTGGAGGGTGTTTATGAGGTGAAGGAAAATGGAAGACCAGTGTTAAGTAGAGTGCCTGGATTTATCACAAATCTATTTATTTATTTATTTATGGCCTTGCCGCACGGCCTGTGGGTTATTAATTCTGGAACCAGGGATTCAACTCGGGCCACCGCAGTGAAAGCACTGAGTCCTAACCACTGGACCACCAGGGAATTCCCACAAATCTATTTTTTAATGCAAGGAATTCTCTCATCTTTATCTTTAAATGGAGAGGCCCATATCAGCCTCTAAGGACAGTTCCTAAGTCAACATGACTAGTTTTTCAGGTAGTCATAAGAATTTGCTTTAAGAATACTTCAGGAGGGCTTCCCTGGTGGTGCAGTGGTTGAGAGTCCGCCTGCCAATGCAGGGGACACGGGTTCGAGCCCTGGTCTGGGAAGATCCCACATGCCGCAGAGCAACTGGGCCCGTGAGCCACAACTACTGAGCCTGCGCTTCTGGAGCCTGTGCTCCGCAGCGAAAGGGGCCGCGATGGTGGGAGGCCCGCGCACCGTGATGAAGAGTGGCCCCCACTTGCCACAACTACAGAAAGCCCTCGCACAGAAACGGAGACCCAACACAGCCAAAAATAAATAAATAAATAAGTAAATTAAAAAAAAAATGTTTAAAAAAAAAAAAAAGAATACTTCAGGAGATGACAGTGTCCCGCCGCAGGCAGAGTGGGGGCCCAGGCTCCCGCAGACACACTCTGTGAACCTCAGAGCCAAGACAGTAGAGGAGCATGTCTTAAGATAGATATACGTGTATATTTTTGACTGCGCCATGCTGCATGTAGGATCTTAGTTCCCTGACCAGAGATTGAACCTGCAGTGGAAGTGAGACGTCTTAACCACTGGACCTCCAAGGAATTCCCAAGATTAGTATATTTTAAATGCTCCCCCATTAACTTTTTTTCAACCGTTTTCTCTCTTTTTCCCTGAAATGTTGAAAATAGCTTACCCCACTGGATTAGCACATCGGCGTTCCTGACAGAAATCCTACGTCATTCAAATATTTAAGTGGTAAAATCTATACAATGAAAAAAAGCCCACAAGAAACAGTTTATTCAGAAAATCTTAATCTCAAGTGAAATATGCAGGGACAGTAGAATTCTCCAAGTGCAGGCCTAATGGTAATTTATTGAAAATAGCCCAAATTTCATGCACAGCATGTGCTGGTGTTGGTTGAGAGCTCTTCCTGAAGCACAGTGAAGACCCTGGTGCAGAGACTACCTCCTGCTTTTCTGGGTCCCAAATCATTTTCTGTGTCTGAATCTATTTCTTACCTTCTTCATCCTTTCTAAAACTTTCACCTTAGCTGTAAGATTCTTTATACAATGTTGAAATTGGAAAGGAAAAAACCCCAAAGAACCAAAAAACAAAAAAGGTGTAAAGTTTTGTTTTTCTGCATTTTTATCCTTGAAGCAGAAAAAGAAACAGCTGGTACAATCCAGTGTCCTTTAATGTTTATCCAGCATCTGTTTTTCAGGTGCATTAATTTTATATATAACTTTCAGAGTGGTGGATGTTCTCACTTTCTTATTATGGTCATGGTTTCAAGGTAGATGCAAATGTCAAAACATCGAAATGTGCACTTTAAACATACGCAATTTATTTTTTACCGATTATACCTCACTAAAGGTATTTAAAAATGTTTTTTAAATGCACACACGCACATGCATGCATGCACATACAGTTCTACTTCTAAAGCTACACTCTCCGATAAACTCCCGTGGCTATTTCAGTTAATTAAAATGAAAGAAAATTAGAAATTCAATTCCTTAGTTGCACTAGACACGTTGCAAGTACTCAAGGGCCACATATGGCTAGCGTCTCCCGTAACAGATAGTGTAGACATATAACATTGCCGTCATGGCAGCAAGTTCTACAGCATTGTTGTACATCATTCTCCCACTCGCCCCTCATTCTCATGTCCATGCCCTACCTTACTTTACCAGGGCAGAGGTCTCCTGCTTTCAGCCTCCGCACTGAAACTAGGGCGGTCTTTTAAAAATGCAAATCTGCTTGCTATTCTCCTGCTCAAAATCTTCCGCAAGATGAAATCCAAACTCCTGCGAGTGGAAGCTCTGGAAAGACCCTCCCTCCTCATTTCCTGCCTTCTCCCTCTCCCTCCCTCTTTATGTGCCTGGTCCTGAGAAAATTGGTTCATTCATCCGCTTTGTCTAGAAAGTTCTCCGCTTACAACTCTACTTGGTATATTTATGCTTACACTTGTAAGTTTAAAACAGTGATCTTATCTGTGAATTCTTCCAGCTCATTTGGACAATTAAGTGTCTACTATTTTTTGCCCCTAGCCTGTTTGTTTTAGGGATTTATTGAGTTTTTTTGTGGGTTAATACATAGCTATTTCTTTCAGTGTTGTATGTGGGCCCGAAAAAGAGGGTAAAAATCTCTGTTGTAGAGTAGAAAGTTTGATATGTATATTTTATACCAGCCACATTGATGGCATTTTTGCAATATGAATTGCATTTTCTCTGCTCATACCTAGTCTAGAATATAATAAATATATAGAATATAATATGATTATATTTTTAAAAAAAGATTTTTAAGGCTTTAAACCTAAATTTCTTTGATTGTCATAATAAATTGTATATATGAATCCGTTCAATTAGAGACAAAGAATTCAATACAGTTTTTCTCCCATTCTCACCCAAACACTTGACTGTTTTTTAATCTCAGGCTTCAGGTCAGGTAATTATGTGATTTATTCTCTTTCTCTGTCTCTATGTGTGTGTATGTGTGTGTGTAGAGTACCTGTCTATCTATCTATCTACCTATCTATCTATCTATCTATCCATCCATCTATACTGGGGATTATTTTGAATGGGATTAGTGCCCTTCTAAGACGAGACATGAGAATCCTCTCTGTGTTCTCCATTATGTGAAAATCCAACGAGAACATGGCCTTCTGCAAGCCAGGAAGAGGGCTCTCACCAGACACTGGATCTGTCAGCACCTTGATCTTAGACTTCCCAGCTTCCAGAACTGTAAAAAATAAAAGTTTGTGGTTTAAGCCATCCTAGCTATGGCATTTGTTATAGCAGCCTGAATAAGATAATTGTGGAGAGGGCCATGGAGCTGACTAAGACAGTTTATCTGTGTACAGTACACACATGCACACAACTAGCAATCCCGAATGCCGAGACATTCCTCCTCCACCACTCGTCTTCCTTATTTGACTCCCAGACCCCTGGCAGTTAGATCTCCAGGCAAGAGTTTGAAAGAGTCTTCTCAGGGCCTCTAATCAATCAAAGAAAAAGGACCTACAGATGGTGAAATTGGAGAGCATCAAGCTGTCCAGATAAATCCTCTAATGGGAAGCGGTGGGTTGACAACCCCTCCCACCTTCTTAGGGACACAGATTGATTTTTTAACATCTCTCTCTTAAACATGAATGGACAACAAAAAACTGTCTTGCTTCTGGGGAAAGCTCTGAAATGAAACAGAGACACCCAAATAAAAAAGCAGCAAATGCAGCATGTAGTCAACAAAAACTATACAGAAAGGAATAATATATTTAAAACACTATCAATAGCCTCAAGAAATAAGAGAAGGGATTGCATCCAGAAAATAAAAAAATAGGATGCTATAAAATAGAAACATTCAGGAAACATAAAAAGAGCTTTTGGAAATTAAAAACATGTTAGCAGTTGAAAAGCTCAATTGAAGGGTTGGAAGATAAAATAAGGAAATTCTGAAGAAAGTAGAGCAAACAAAAAGGCAAAGAGATAAATGATTAGAGGAAAGACTGATGAATTAGAGAACCGGTCCAGACTGTCTAACATCTGAATAACAGCATTTCCAGACACGAAGAACAGAGAAAAATGAAGGGAATAAATTACCAATAAATAATTCACAATATTTTCTAGGCCTGAAAAACATCAGTTTCTTGATTAAAAGGGATTTGAAAGGGATCCCTGCCGAGCACTATAAAAGAAAAAGATGCAGTCCAAGGCACATCATCATAGAATTTAGGAATACTGAGGATGAAAAGAAGATTCTACAAACACAGAATCTCTGATATGCTTCAGACACTTACAGAGTATCAGGAGTCAGAATGGTTTTGGACTTCTCAAAGCAACGCTGAGGCTAAATGACAGTAGAGCTAGAAGATGGTAGAATTCTGAAGGAAAATTCTTTCTGACCCAGAATTCTATGCTGACTCAAGCTATTCACTCAAGTGTGAAGATAAAATAAAATTTCTGCTTGCAGACATACAAGTTCTCAAAACATTTCCACTTATCATTTCTTATGAAGCTAGTAGAAGATACGGCAAGTACAAAATGGGAGCAAACCAAGAAAAAAGAACCATGGGATATGATAGAAGAAATAGAAGATACAGTGCTGAAGGACTGGGGGACCCTCAGTTCACTGGGCAAGGGTGCTCAGCAGCCAGTGTGACTCAGGAGACCAGCAGGTTAGGGTGGCCATCACTGTGACACCTTAGTCCATTGTCTGTATGTTTAAGCTGACAATGCCAGAGTGCACCAGCCCAGATTCTAATTTGCATTTGGCTTGTCTGAGCCATGTGCTGATGAGTTTTTTCTCTTCTTTCCATGCTCTGCTGCTGGATCAGCTGAGGATTCTCTTTCCTACACTTTGGGTTACTCCAGGGGCTACAGATTGGCCATGGTAGAAGCAGAGAGAACAGAATGGCCCCAGCATCTGGTATACACTAGACCCCTGCCAGATGCTCTGAGTACGATTAACCTTATTTTTCCAGAATTTCCTAATGGCCTTGCCCACTGAGTGCCCCGTAAGGGCCTCTTCTAATTGCTCAAGGAAGCTGACATCTATGACCTAGAGGATCTTGAGCCTCATTTTACAATGCAATATAATTGGCTTTTTCCTTACACATCTAAGTTTGTGCTTTTGCTACTCTTTTATTAATCTAATTTCACTTTTATTAATATGTAAAATTATTAATAATAAAATATTTGTTTGAGGGAAAAATAATTTTTTCATCCTTGGGCCTTGATTGGTCCTTGCAGCAACATAAGAGTTGAGGACATGACTGTATGGGGGGGTCAAAAAAATGGCCTTGGCTTGTTGATGATTAGACTGAGGACCACCTAAAAGAGACGGGTGATAGGAGCAGATACGGTTAGTGCTCAGCTATTCCTGCAGGTTGTCTAAGATCATGGGGCTGAGGTGAGCATCCTCACGGCCGTCTCCACAATCATCTTATTCAGAGCTTATTCCGATTTTCCCTTTGATAGGATTCTCGTAGCCATTAGGGCAGAAGGCTAAGATTCAGGCCAATTTCAATTGTAGTCACAGACTTTGTCCTCCAAAACTGTCTGTAATTTTCCACTATCTCTGAACTTTAAGGATAATAAAGACAGTATGGGAATGGCTGTACACACACAATTCTGATTTCTTAAAGTTAAGCGAATGTTCTGTGCCCTTTGTAGCATCTTGAAACCCTTCCTCAAGTGTTCACAAATTTCTCTTGTCTCTTATAGTGGCTATTGTCTGTAACACTGATCTTTTCCTGAATTATACTGTTATTTATTTTTTCTTTGTGTTTTTGTTTCTTTTATTAGACTGTGGGTTCCTAAAGGGCAGCAAATACCTTCCTCTCTAATTAGTCCTTTAGTTTCTACATTGCATTGCATTGGAAAAGTAGGACCGCCTTCCATCTCTTGAGTCCTTCTTATAATCTAGGTCAAGCCCATTATAACTGTCTCACTGCATGTGTACAACAGCTCAGTGAGGAAGGGCAGATTATCATCTCCACTCTCTAGATGAGAACGCTGAGGCTTGGAGGGCTGAATAAAGTGGTCCCTCAGAGAGGGAACAGCCCAGCTGGGAATCAAAGCCATGCCTGTCTGATTCTGCAGCTTGAGCGACTAGGCACTACATTATTCGAGCTCACCATTCACTTCCTTTTTGTTTCAGACAGAATAGTTTTCTTTCAGCCTTAGGAAGGTAAACTCGGGAATTTGTCACAAAAGGCCATGAATGTTGTTTTTCTGTTCGTTTCTGCCATTTCTTATCTATTACAATTTTTCCTTTTCACTAACTGAAGGGGCTGTGGCTGGGACAGCCACAGAAATGAGGGAAGGCTGAAGGGTCTTGGGGAGATCCAGGGTTTGGGGTCTGTGGCAACAATCAATATGCTAATCACCTAACAATCCCCAAACAATTTAACATGAGTACTTCCAGCATCCTGGGACCCACACTTTCCATTTCTATTCCCATGCAGTGGGGGACACAAAAGCACTCTGTTCAGGTTAGCAGGGGGCCTGGCAGAATCCCAGCCCCACTCTGTCCCCATGTCCACACCCTTGTGTGGCCCCCTCGCCTGTCATTCCTCTGGATAAAAGGGACCATGCCTCCCAGCGGTGGGGTATGCCCACCACTCCCAGTTGAGGTTATGAAACCTGCTGTCTCAAGGAAGGAGAAAGAATGAAAATTGTTGGGTAGGGGGGCAGCGTGGACAGGAATAAAGAGAAGGGGGCTGAAGGCTGATAAATGGGCAAAAATAATGAGTTAAAAAACTGCCTTGCTAGCAAATGGCCAGAAATCTGGGAAAAGGAGGAGGAGGGTCCCTGTGGAGATGGGGGGTAGGCCAGAGAAAGGAGAGAGGGAATGGGCCACAGCCATCTCCAAATTATTTTTCCTGTGTTGTTGTTTTAAATGTTTAAATATTTGATACATACAGAGGAATATGTACATATCCCAGATTATTTTTAAGCTGTTACAATTTCATGTCTAAATAAAGTGTAAGAAAGCACACAATAGGTAAAACAGGCTCTCTTCCTGGGTGAGAATACAAGAAGGGGAGATATGTCTTTACCTAGAGTGGAGCATTGAAAAATTGCCCCTTGACTGCTTGAAAGAGTATATTGCAGGTAAAAAAATTATTTTTAGGGAAGTGAACAGTTTTGCCCTGTTTTCAGGGCTCCCCATTCACATCCCCTACACAGCTGAATTGGAGAGACGCTTTACATTCAAGCCCTCCTGCAGGGAAACGGCTTTTTTAAAAGAAAAATTAATTAATTAATTAATTAATTAATTAATTTTTTGGCTGCGTTGGGTCTTCGTTGCTGTGTGCAGGCTTTCTCTAGTTGCGGCAAGTGGGGGCTACTCTTCATTGCGGTGCGCGGGCTTCTCATTGTCGTGGCTTCTCTTGTTGCGGAGCACGGGCTCTAGGCGTGTGGGCTTCAGTAGTTGTGGCATGTGGGCTCAGTAGTTGTGGCTCGCGGGCTCTAGAGCTCAGGCTCAGTAGTTGTGGCGCACGGGCTTAGTTGCTCCAAGGCATGTGGGATCTTCCTGGGCCAGGGCCCGAACCTGTGTCCCTTGCATTGGTAGGCAGATTCTTAACCACTGTGCCACCAGGGAAGCCCAAAACAGGCTTTTCTCTTAGTCGTAGTCTTAATTGATATTAAAATAATAGAGCACTCTGTGCCCTAAATAACTCTTCTTAAAAATTAGATTATGTAGCAAGAGGTTAACTCAGGGAATATTATTTGCAAAAATCCAGTAACTCTAAAACGTGGGACATCTGTCAAGAGCGATTTGCCTGAAAATGAGCCTGACTAGGATTTGGTACTCACTGGTGGTACCTCATGGATGGCAACCCAGGTGTTTTCTACTCTTATTTATTGGATTTCTTCCCCTGATCTCTGGGACTCTTTGCTCAGGCCCAGATAACAAGGACGGAAGCACATAGGAAGCTGCGAATAAGAATGTCAAGTTCTTGGTCTCCGTGTGCCAAAGTCCTCAGCGCAAACATGAGATAGGAGTGATTTGAAAGAAGATGCAGTTGGGCATCACTGGTCCCTGTCATGAGCAGATGAAGAACCTCTAAGCTGGAGAAGGGGAGAGAGTTCAAGGAGGATTGAGAAAGTGAGATTCCAGAACGGGGCTTTGGCAGCCTGCTTCCCAGATTGAGCCAAGTCATTGGTGAGATAGAGCAGGATGAGAGAGAGGCCACAGAATTCAGAGGCTGCTCTGGTGGAGACATCCCGATGCCTGGCTCTTGGTCTGGAATTCTCTCCTGCAGGAATATTCTCAGTAATGCAACGGATTTAAATATAAACATGCCATTTGTTTTCCTTTTTAACGGGGATTGTGGAAATAGAATTTAGAAGGATCTTTGTGTTCATGTGATGAAAACCGTACAGATAGTACATCTGTATGTGAAGGTGCATGTTTTATGAATCCTAATGTGATAATAAGCAACGCATTTGACTATGTTAGGGAAAAAAGTAAATACCTTTTTAGCCTCTCCATTGAAAAATCATATCACAAAAACCAAGTATGAGTCAAAAAAGGCAAGGAAAAAATAGCACAGAGGTGACACGGACAATTAATGACCAAGAATATTTGTTACTTTTCTGGATTTTCTGCTTGTGGTATTTGTCAGCTTTGTAAAATTAGTGATTTGTTGTGAATAAGTGTTCATGTTTGTATCTAATTTTTAATGTATAATTTTGTGTTGCATTCTTTTTCTTAAAAAAGGCCTCCAATCTGCTGCCCACGTAACTGTATTAGTTCCTGATACAGATATAGGAAAAAAAAAAAAAGAATAGCAATCTTTGTGCAGTGAACTCATGTCTCAAAAATGCCCTCATGAACATCTCAATATACAAAATAAATGTTATTTCGCTGTTAGTAGAAATAGTGTTTAAAATTTTTCTTACTTTTTTTTTTCTAACAGTATTAAATGCAGTTTCCCTCAATGAAATTAGCTCTTCTTTATAGAAGACACTGTGGTATGAGGAAAGAAATGTGGTCTAGAGACAGATAGGAAAACATTTGGATCCCAGCTCTGCGGCTGACCTTGAGAATGTTCCTGGTCTTCCCTGAGCCTCAGTTCTGGAATGAGGTATAGCAAGTACACAATCATGAGTCAGTTCATCTCCAGGACCAGGGCTCTCTCTATTTCAGGAGGATCTGCTGCCCAAACCCTTCTACCAGACACAGATGCTTTCATGAATGGATATTTAATTTTGTCAATATTTTTCCCTGGATCTATTGAGATTGTCATATCTTTTTCTCTTCTATTCAGCTAACATAATGAACTGATGGATTTTTTTTTTTTGGCCACGCCTCGAGGCATATGGGATCTTAGTTTCCTGACCAGGGATGGAACCTGGGCCCCCTGCAGTGGAAGCGTGGAGTCTTAACTACTGGACTGCCATTGGTGGATTTTTATAAACTCCACTTAATAGTGATGGATTATCTTTTTTTATAAATTGCTGGATTCAACTTGCTAATGTTCTGTTAAGAAGTTTTGTCTTTGAGATCTTGAGGGATACTGGTCTCTAGGTCTCTTTTCTGTGTGATGTGTTTGGTTTGGTATTAGCAGGAGGGCCCCTAGACTGTGTGGGGCTCCAGGCAATTTTTTTTTTTTTTTTGCAACGTCTTTGTCTATCTAAACAATTTGATTAAAAATGTATTACAAAATCCATGGGCCTCTGTCAGGCATAGGTAGAAAAGAGATGTTCAAGTATTTGTTTATTGTCTAATTGGTGCACATAAAGTTTCTTTGTAGCATCCAACTCTTCCTATTTAGGTCCAGGAACTGTTTCTTCCAGTTCTTTATTATCAAATGCATCATTTCTGGCTTCTTTCTTTCTTTTTTTTTTTTGAGTTTCCATGTTCAATTTTTATTTTTTTATGTTTTAAATATCTTTACTGGAGTATAATTGCTTTACAATGGTGTGTTAGTTTCTGCTTTATAACAAAGTGAATCAGCTTTACATATACATATATCCCCATATGTCCTCGCTCTTGCGTCTCCCTCCCACCCTCCCTACCCCACCCCTCTAGGTGGTCACAAAGCACCGAGCTGATCTCCCTGTGCGATGCAGCAGCTTCCCACTAGCTACCTATTTTACGTTTGGTAGTGTATATATGTCCATGCCACTCTCTCACTTCGTCCCAGCTTCCCCTTCCCCCTCTGTGTCCTCAAGTCCGTTCTCTACGTTTGTGTCTTTATTCCTGCCCTGCCACTAGGTTCATCAGTACCATTTTTTTAGATTCCATATATGTGCGTTAGCATACGGTATTTGTTTTTCTCTTTCTTTTTTTTTTAAATTAATAGACACTTTATTTATTTATTTTTGGCTGTGTTGGGTCTTCGTTTCGTGCGAGGGCTTTCTCTAGTTGCGGCAAGCGGGGGCCACTCTTCATCGCGGTGCGCAGGCCTTTCACTATCGCGGCCCCTCCCGTTGCGGGGCACAGCCTCCAGACGCGCAGGCTCAGTAGTTGTGGCTCACGGGCCCAGTTGCTCCGCGGCATGTGGGATCCTCCCAGACCAGGGCTCGAACCCGTGTCCCCTGCATTAGCAGGCAGATTCTCAACCACTGCGCCACCAGGGAAGCCCTATTTTTCTGTTTCTGACTTACTTCACTCTGTATGACAGACTGTAGGTCCATCCACCTCATTACAAACAACTCAATTTCATTCCTTTTCATGGCTGAGTAATATTCCATTTGGCTTATTTCTTATCTCGCAACTGGAGATGACGTAGCAATGCTAGTATTACTCAAAAAGCTGGAAGCTGTTTGCACTGTTTGCAGTATTACCTCTGCAATTCTCTACTACCTTCGATTTAATGCTGATCACACCATTATTCATGATGTCACATCACCCATCTGCCACCCATGAATACTGGCTTCCAATGAGACACAGTAAAGTTGTTACTATGCTTTGTTGATGGTGACCACAAAGGCAGGTCTCACCCCAGGTGTGCAGGGAAATGTGAATGATATTTCTTTTTCTGGTCATGGTCAATGTTCTGTTTGGAATTTTAGAGCATGGATGTAGAAGTCTTTAGACTATAATCAGTGCATATCTAGCATGTGCTCTTTCTCAATGTTGACCACACTGCTGCTTTCCAGACACTGCCACGAGCTGGGCAAAGACGTGGGGGCCTGTGGGTAGAGCAGGAAGGGCAGTCCCATTTGTACAAGGAATGTCCCCTGATCATTTGGCATGATTAAAACCATCCTGGGTTAGCACAACCGCACCAGTCAGAGGTGAGAGGGAGAAATCAATCGGAAAGGCAATGGGTGTGCTGAGCAATGATCTTAAAGCCCCCGGAGGAGACAGGTGCAGCCACTTCCAGGGGACGCCTGACACGGCATACAGAGCTTTCAGAAGGGTTTGGGTGATCAACCCAGATGCCAGAGTGCAGAGTGCACAGGGTGAGGCATTCTTGCCACCACAGGAAAAAGACGCCTGCTGCCTTCAGGGGCTGTGCTCACGGGCAGCGCAGCCGTCAGCATGTAGGGGGTGAGATTCAAGGCATGGGTCCAAATATGTGGCTCAAACCCAAGTGTTGGCAGTGAACTCTTAGTAGCCCAGAGACCTAAACTTGCTATGTGTCTGACATAAGTGAGAGTCGCTCACACTCTGCACATCAGCTCCATTCTGGAGGCCCAACCTTTCATGATCCCTCAAAAGCAATATTGTGTTAGTCAGAGGGAGCAATCTGCTTGCCAGGCCTCCTTCCTGGTACTGGAACCTTGCCCTGGGATCTTGGGTTGACCCTATAGGTATGAATGCCTGAGCAAATAGGGGCATATGGTTGAGCCCAGGTGAAGGGTAGAGGGTCAGATAAGAAAGAACATGGGGCCAGGATTTCTGAGGGTCCCAGTCCAAGCTCAAGGCACCCTGCCCAAGGTGTCATTGCTAGCCTCAGCTGATCCCAGGCACCAGAGGGGACTTAGGAAATCTTAAGGAGTGCACTTCAAAGTATGGGGCTACCTGAGGCTTAAGAGTCCAGAGCAAGGACCCTCCTTGCTCAGGTGTAAGGGATATCTACTGGATATCAGAGTGATGCTGGCCTCATAGAATGAGTTGGGAAGCATTCCTCCCTCCTCTGTGATCTATAACTGTTTATGCAGGATTGGTATTCTTTGTTCTTTAAATGTTTTTCCCCAGTTTTATTGAGATATAATTGGCATATAACATTGTGTTAGTTTAAGGTGTACAACATAATGATATGATATATGTATATACTGGAGAATAACTAGCACAATAAGTTTAGTTAACATTCATCACCTCACAGTTACAATTTATTTTCTTGTGATACGAACTTTTAAGATTTACTCTCTTAACAACTCTTTTTTTTTTTTAAGATTTATTATTTATTTATTTATTTATTTTAGGCTGTGTCAGGTCTTAGTTGTGGCAGACGGGATCTCCGTTGAGGTGCGTGGGCTCCTCTCTAGCTGTGGCCTGCTGGTTTTCTCTTCTCTGGTTGTAATGCGTGGGCTTCAGAGCGCGTGGGCTCTGTAGTTTGCCATCCGGGGGGTCTAGTTGTGGCACGCGAGCTCAGTAGTTGCAGCACACGGGCTTAGTTGCCCCGCGGCACGTGGGATCTTAGTTCCCTGACCAGGAATCGAACCTGCATCCCCTGCATTGTGAGGCGGATTCTTTACCACTGGACCACCAGGGAAATCCCTCTTAACAACCTCCAAATATACAATATTGTTAACTATAGTTACCATGTTGTACATTACATCCCCCCAAATGCTTTATATTATAACTGGAAGTTGGTAACTTTTGACCACTTTCATCCATTTCCTCCACCTTCTACTCCCCACTTCTGGCAACCCCCATTCTGTGAGAGATGACTCCTTCTCTTTTTCCTTCTTCTTCTTTGTAGTTTAGTGCCTTCATTATACGCATTAGTACCCCAAACATCCCTTTCATGACTTGGGGCTCTTGATCCTCTCCAGGCTCAACGTCATTGTCTATAATCCTTCCTCACCTGGAGGGTTCCTTCATGTTCCCAGTTTATGCATTCATTTGTTCATCAGTACAACAACTATTAAGGCTGCCTTGTGCCAGGCACGCTGAGGACCCCAGGACACAGTGAGAACACGGTGGACACAGCCCGGCCTTCCAGGAGGGCATTAAACCACTAAACAAAGAGCCACCCCACCTTTACCTCTACTCTACGGGCCAGTGAGGACCCACAGGGTGCCCTCTCACTGGGGCAGCTCCCTGGGGCTTTGCCAGCTCCTGGTCCTGCACAGGGACAGGGTTGGCCATGGTCACTGCCCAAGGGTCGGGGTCCCACCACCCACATGTGAAGCAGAGTTGGTTCTGCTCCCTGCGACGTGGCCACAGGGGTAGCTGGAGAGGTCGTTTGGTCACAGCCCCTGGGTTCTCCAGCCGCTCTGCTCACAGCCTGCCCCAGGCAAATGCTGTCGGGTTTCCCAGTGTATGTGCCTAGGCCAGTCCCCCGCCCCGGGCCAGAACTGTGTGAGAGACTTCGTGAAAGTGGGGATTATATTATTTCTTCTTTAAGTGTTTCATAGAATTTTCCAGTGAAGGCTTCTGAGCCTGGAATTATCTTAGTGACAATTGAATTAGGAATTAAATTTATTCAGTTTTTATAGGGAATTTAGGTTTTCTATTTCTTCCTGAGCACATTTTGGTAATTTTTTTCTTTTCAAGGAAATTGTCTATTTTATCTGAATTTAAATTATTAGCATAAATTTGTTCATGATATTCTCTTATGACCATTTTAATGTCTGTAGGATTTCTAGTATAGTGTAGGATTTCCCTTCTTTCATTCCTAATATTGGTGAATGTTTATCTTCTTTTTTTTCTTGATCAGTTTAGCTAGAAGTTTATCAATTTTATCAATATTTTCAAAGAACCATTTTTTGGTTTCTTTGACTTTATTGTTTGTTCATTTCCTGTTTCATTCATTTTTGTTCTTATTATTTCCTTCTGTCTTTGACTTCAGGTTTGTTTTGATTTCTTCTTCTACCTGCTAAGGTAGACGATTAGAGCATTGGATTTAGACCTTTTTTTTTTTTTTTCCCTAAAATAAGTATCTGTAGCTATAAATTTTCTTCTAAGCACTATTTTAGTTGTAGCACACAAATTTTGATATGTTGAATTTTCAATATCACTTAGTTCATTTTAATCCCATTGTAGCTGAAGAATATACTTAAAATGATTTCAATCCTTTTAAATATTTGAGACATTGTATTGCTCAGTATATGGTCTGCCTTGTTGTTATGTCCTGTGTGTACTTGAAAAGAATGTGTATTCTGCAGTTGTTACTAGGAGTGGTCTCTGTCAATTAGGTTAAGTTGGTTGATAGTATTATTTAAGTTTCTATACCCTTACTGATATCTTGTTTAACTGTTCTATCAATTACTTACTGAGTGTTGAAATATCCAATTACAATTGTGGATTTGCTGATTTCTTTTTCAAAACTATGAGTTTTTTTCCTTATATATTTTGAAACAATTGTTAGTTGCACACACATTTAGGATTGTTATGTCTTTTTGATGAATTAGCAATTTTATCATTATAACGTTTTTCTTTTGTGTGTGTGTGTGTGTTTTAATTTTATTTATTTATTTATTTACTTATGGCTGTGTTGGGTCTTCATATCTGTGCGAGGGCTTTCTCTAGTTGCGGCAAGCGGGGGCCACTCTTCATCGCAGTGTGCGGGCCTCTCACTATCGCGGCCTCTCATCGCGGAGCACAGGCTCTAGACGCGCAGGCTCAGTAATTGTGGCTCACAGGCCTAGTTGCTCCGTGGCATGTGGGCTCTTCCCAGACCAGGGCTCGAACCCGTGTGCCCTGCATTGGCAGGTGGATTCTCAACCACTGCGCCACCAGGGAAGTCCCACATGTTTTTCTTTATTCTGGTAGTATTCTTTGTTGTGAAGTTTATTTTGTCTGTTATTAATTTAGCTATTCCAGCTTTCTTATGACTAGTGGTGCATGTTATATGTTTTTAATCCTTTTATTTTTAACCAGTAACTTTATTTTAAAAATGGATTTCTTATAGGCAGACTATAGTTTGGTCTTGCCTTTTTACTCAGCCAGAAAATTCCTAACTCTTATTGAAATATTTAGATTCATGTAATTATTGAATGGTTGGGTTTAAATTTAAAATCTTATGATTTATTTTCTATTTGTCCCATCTGTTTTATGCTTCTTCTTCCCTTTTACTGCTTTCCACTAGATTATTTTTTTAACTTTATTGAGAAATAATTCATGTACAATAAACTGCATTCTTTTAAAATGTACGTTTGATAAGTTTTGATAGTTGTATACACATATTGAATCACCACCACAATCAAGATACAGAACACTTCCATAATTGGGCATTTTTAGTATTCCATTTTATCTCCACAATTAGTTTATTAGCCATATCTCCCCTTTTTAGTAGTTGCCTTCGGATTTACGAATTACATCTTTAATTTATGACAGTTTGTCTTCAAAAACAGTATACCAATTTCTGAATTATGGAAGAACCTTTTAAAGTTTCCTTCTCCCATTCTTTGTGCTACAAGTTTTCATACATTTTACTCCTACGTGTTTTAAACCTCACAATGTATTGTTTTATTTTTGCTTTAAACATTCATTATCTTTTAAAGAGATAATAATACGAGATAATGACATATATTTACCCACAAATTTGCCATTTTTAATATTCTTCATTCTGTATGGACAGCCAAGTTCCATCTGGTTTCATTTGCCTTCTGCCCGTACTGCAGGTGTAGTGCTGATGAAAGAGTCTCTCAACTTTAGTTTGTCTCAAAAAAAATCTCTATTTTGCCTTAATTTTGGAAATACATTTCTCTGGGTAGGTAACTTTAGGTTCACTGTTATTTTCTGTCAGCACTTTAACGATGTCATTACATTTCTTTGAACTTGCATAATTTCTGAGAAGAAATCTATGATTCTTATCTTTATCCCTTTCTATGTAATCTGTCTTTTTTCTACGGACAGTTTTAAGATTTTCTCTTTATGACTTGCTTTCAGTAACATGATTATTATTTCTCTTGATGTGATTTTCTTTGTTTTTATCCTGCGTGGGATCTGTTGAGCTCAGATTTGTGGATTTATAGTTTTCAACAAATTTGGAAAAATTTCTGCCATTATTTATTCAAATATTATTTTCTGCCTCCTCCCCTTCTCTTCTTTTTAAAAATAGGACTCCAGTTATATACATATAGTTCCACAAGTCACTGAGACTGTGTTCATTTTCTTCCCCCAGTCTTTCTATTCTCTGTGCTTCAGGATGTATAATTTCTATTGCAAGGTTTTCACATTCACAGATCCTTTTCCCCCTACATTCTCTAATCTTCTGTCAAACCCATTCAGTGTATTTTTTATACATAAAAGTTTTGTTTGCATTTTTAACATCTTCCCTTTTTTCTCCCAGTCATGTCAACTTTCCCTCTGTCTTCTTGACCTATGGAGTACATTTATAATAGTCGCTTTAATGTCTTTGTCAGGTAATTTCATCTCTATCAATTCTGAGTCTGTTTCTATTGACTGACTCTTCCCTTGGTTTTGGGTCAAGTTCTCCTGCATCTTGCATGTCTAGAAATTTTGGTTGGATGCCAGGCATGATAAATTTTGTCTTGAATTTTTGTTTTGTTTTGTTCTTCCTTAAAGGGTAGTGTTCTTTTTTCTCTCAGGCAGTTAGTTTCTGAAGATCAGTTTAATAATTTTGAAGCTACTTTTAACACTTTAAAGAGTGGGACTTGAGTAACATTTACTCAAGAACAGTGACTCATACCTGACCCTTTATGCCCTTTCTGTTCAATGAGGTCTCTTTACTCTGGCTAGTGGGAACACGAATTATTCCTGGCCTTAAATGGGCTCTTGGATTTATTCAGTTTATAGACCCTCAGTAATTGTTCTTTTCCTCAAACTGTAGAGCTTCATCCTATTCATGTGAAGACTGATATTCAGGCAAAGACTAGAAGGAACTCTATGCAGATTTTTGCAGCCCCTTCTCTTCAGAGCTCCCTTACATTCCAGTACTCTCTCCACAAATTCTACCACCTCAGGATCTCTGAACTCTGGGCTCCTTAACTCAGTGAGACCCCCAGGGCTTTGTTTGAGATTCCCCTCCCAGTGCTATGACCTGGGAATCGCCTCCAGGCAGAAAGCCAAGGCGATTAAAGGGCACACATAGTTAATTCTCTTTCTTCAGGGATCATAGCCTTCAGCAGCTCTGTTGACCAATGTCTGAAAATTAGTTCTTTTATTATATTTTAACAATCTTTTCTAGTTTACAGTGTGGGGGAGATAATTCCAGATGTTATCACTTCTTCATGGCTGGAAGCAGAAATTCCCTAGACACAATGTACTTTCTTTCAACTTTGCCTTAATATTCTGCTTTGAGTGCAGAATACATGCTGCAAATTGCCAGGTTCTATCACAGATGCAAACTCTATTTATTACTGGGCTTCCTCCCCTCATCCCTACCACCCTCAGTTCTCAGAAACTTTTACCCAGACTTTCAACTAGACTTTTGAAATCAATATAGGGACTTCCTAAATTATAATTGAACTAGTGCCAAGATTATAGTCTCCAGTTGAGCCAGTTTAAGTGGAAAACTCACTTCTTAGAGGTACAATCTTTTAGGGGATCTGTCTTTGGAAAACCATTTTGTAATATAAAAATTCCAAAATTACTGGTAACCATACTACAGAATTTATATATATAAAAGGAGTGGTAAAATGGTGATGAAGGACATTCGTGCTTCCCTGGAACTGCCAACCAGAATCTATGGTTCAGGATAAAACTTGCCAAGTGTCTCACCTCTTCAGTTCAGAGAGCTGCCTTCTTGATGCCAGTCCCACATTGTGAGATGTGCTAACGGAAGGCCTTCAGCAGAACCAGTTTCTTTTTCTATAGGTTTGTTTTATTTTATTTTATTTATTTATGGCTGTGTTGGGTCTTCGTTTCTGTGCGAGGGCTTTCTCCAGTTGCAGCAAGCGGGGGCCGCTCTTCATCGCAGTGCGCGGGCCTCTCACTATCGCGGCCTCTCTTGTTGCGTAGCACAGGCTCCAGACGCGCAGGCTCAGTAATTGTGGCTCACGGGCCTAGTTGCTTCGCGGCATGTGGGATCTTCCCAGACCAGGGCTCGAACCCGTGTCCCCTGCATTGGCAGGCAGATTCTCAACCACTGTGCCACCAGGGAAGCCCAGAACCAGTTTCTTAAACCCCACTACTTTGGTCTTTATAGAATAAAGAACACAGCAGGGACAAGGGTATTAGACTTCTGAAGGAAGGTTCATGAAGTATTAACAATGCCTTTTCCTTCCTTCCTTCCTTGCTGGAGAGCCTGGGAGACAGAAAGCAGGGAGATTTCTATTTGTTCCACCCTCTTCTGTTGAAATCTGTGTTTCCCCAATTCCCTCCACCCTCAGTAAGAGCTGTGGGGTTGGGGGTAGGGTTGTGTGCCATGGAGCTGACAGAACATTTGGTGCTGCTGCTGGAGCTGTGAGAGAGGGTGCCCCAGAGCAGCCTGGGTACCCACCCTTAGCTTGGCAAGGATGGAGGAGTGCCTGTCATGGAAGGTAGCTGGAGCTGGACAGAAGCAGAGACCTCGGGGTGGATTGCTTGTTGCCTTGGAAATAGGGGAGCAGAGGACAGGGGTACTGTGCGAGGGTGGACCCTCGTGGAGCTCCCTAAAGAGCTGACAGTTTCATCCCCACTCTAAAGCCAGAGCCAACACTTGTTTCCAGCCCCTTGGTGTCAGACTGAGAGGCAGAGAAGGGAGTTGCCAGCTCTGATGTCATTCGCTCTACAAGCAGAAGTCCCTCCCTTTTTCCCCAGGCACAGGGAGGAGAGAGAGGGGGATGGGGAAGTTTTGACAGTTTGGATTTCAAAAAGCACAGGATGAAATATTAAACCTGAATGGGATGAAGAAATAAGGTGTCTGGCTCAGGTAGGATGCAGGGTTGAGGGCCCAGAACATTTAGCGCTGCTTGATAATGAATGAATTCCATTCTTGCAAATATCTATGTTGAGACTATTCTTTCAAACTTATTAATATGCTTGTGCATGTATGTAAAACTGGAGATAGCAGTAAAAAAGCTCTTACGTTGTGTTTGATTTTACATGCTTGCACAATTCCCTTGAGAGAATATTACTGCATGGGTTGATTTGACTGGGGCTTTGAAAAGGTATCTTTTCAATGAAGCTTGGCCATAAGATGGTTACCTCTCTTCCTGGCAAACCTCCCTGTAGCTAACATAGGCATTTGGTATTACTCCAAAATCCTTCGAACTGTACTTGAAATTAGAGTTATCTGTCTCAAAAGTTTTCATTGCTTAGTTGATGAGGAGGCAAAGCATCCAAATGTCTTTGGATGTTTCCATGGGGACTTCTTCAATGATCCTCAGCACTTCCATTTCAATAAATCAGATTCTGAGCGATTTTGACAGGCTTTCAGCACTGGGTAATTGGTTCGGCTTAGTGAAGGACAGCAGTGTTGGTCACTCAATGATTAGAAAGTCACAAATATGAGTTTTAGATATTACCACTTGGCTATTACTCTGTGTGTAGAGGTGTGTGTGTGTGTGTGTGTTTAGCGTAGCACAAGTCTAGCCCACATAAACATATAAAAATGCTTAATGATAACATATGTTTCTTATTGCTGCTGTAAAAAATTATCAAAACTTAGTGGCTTAAAACTCAAATTAATTACCTAACAGTTCTGGAGGTCAGAAGTCCTAAAGTCAAGGTGCTAATAAGGGCAGTATTGAGGCTCTGGGGGAGAGTCTGTTTCCTTGCCTTTTTGAGCCTCTAGAGGCTACCTGCAATCTTTGGCTTGTGGCCTCTTCCTTGCATCACTCCAACTTCTGTTACCATGGTCACATGTCTTGCAATCACTGTGAGTTTCCTGCTCCCTCTTACAGGGACCTTTGTAATTACGCTGGATACACTGGATAATCCAGGGTAACCGTCACATATCAAAATCTTTACCTTAATTCTATGTCAAAGTCCCTTTTGCCATGAAAGGTAAGATATTCAAAGGCTCTGGTGATTACAGGATGTGGACATCTTTGGGGGATGTTACTACCACGTCACATTAACTAAAAAAGCAAAAAATCGTATGATCTCGTGCACCTGTAAAACGTTAAATTCCAATAACTGTTATGATCATGACTTCCTATCTGTCTATTGCCCTCATTTCCCTGTCTGCAACCTTATTGAGACTGCCAATCTCTGGACCATTTTACTGTGTCCCAATGTTGGTCCTCTGTCTTTCCTCCTCAGTTCCTTCTAGACCCCATGGTTCATCCTTCCGACCATCCTTGCCAATGCCCTTGGCTCACACCTGCTTGTTCTTTTGTGGCACCTACTTTCAACTTCTTCATGATGCCTGGTTTGTTGAAGTCTCTTGGAGGAAATCCCCAAATGGTCCTTGTTATCACCAAGGTAAATTCATGATCTTTGAGGGCCCTCAGTGTGGGCTTGACAGCTTTCTATATTTTCATAGCCTAGGCCACTCTTTTAGGGTACGTTATAGACTCCAACCCCATTCTCTGTTCTCTCACTCTCTTCAGACAATTCTTTGAGGAAAAAATTGAAGCCATCAAAGCCACCAAAAAAGAAGTCCATGAACTTTGCCCTTTGTCCTGCAAACTCACTTCCAAGGACTTTTGTCTCTTTCCTCTTTCCTGTGACAGTGGGAGAGGTGTTTCCTCCTAAGGCTAACCCAGAATAGTCACAAACCAGGAATATCCACAGTTGATTCACATTCCCCTCGCAGGCTGTGTTCTACAGGTCTAAGTTCTGCTTTCAAAATGGCATTCTGGGGGACTCCCTGGTGGTCCAGTGGTTTGGACTCTGCACTTCCACCACAGGAGTCATAGGTTCAATCCCTGGTCAGGGAACTAAGATCCTGCATGCCTCGGGGTGTGGCCAAAAACAAAAAATGGCATTCTGTAATTGCTAGCTCTACTTCTTTACCATCCACTAATGCCAATGACTCCTCAATTCTCTGGAATCTAGATTCTGTCCCTACAATTTCACTGAATTGGCACCTGACCTACATACAGAAAAATCCAAAGGCAAGTTCATTATCAAACCCATCCCAGGCTAATTCTCCTCCAGGTTTCTTATTTAAGGAAATGGTGCTCTCATTATCTTGATCGCATCTTAGATGGTATTCTCTCAGTTACCCTACAGTATATCAGCTACAAGACCTGAAGATTCAATTTCTTAATATATGTTATATTCAATTTCCTCATATATATTATATATAATAGTCAATTTCCTAATACCTATATTATACATAAATACATTATACATTATTGTACATATACTATACATATTATATATAATATGTACATACTTTTCCCATATCTCTATTATAGGATCAGATGTTCATCTATATTCTTATATTTTTTATACTTTTTTTTACATTTCATTATTTAATCTATCTGAAATTGTATGTGTGTACGTTTTGCGTGTGTGTGTGGGTGTGTGTTTTAAGGGAGGAATCTAGCTTTTTCTTCTTTACCAAATAGTTATTCATTTGTGGTAGCACCTTTCAATCATTTAGTATGCCTTGCTGATTTGAAATGCTATCTTTATTATTTACTAAATGTATATATATTCTAGGACCTGTTTCTGGGTTTGCTTTCTATTTTATTGATTTTCCTCTCTATTCTTGAGCCATACCACGGTATTTTAGTTATTGCATTTTTATAATATGTTTTAACAGCACAAGTATGCTTGAATTATGTGTCATTTTCAAGATTTTTCAGTTGTTTTTACCTGTTTCTTCTGTTAAATGAAAAAAAAACTTTGGCAATTTTAGAATGGAGTTATATAGTACTTATAAATTATTTGGAGGAAGAAATAACCTCTTTAAGAATGGAGTCTTCTTTTCCAGAATTTAGGATATTTTTCCATTTTTATTTGTCTTTATAAAAAGTCCCTCAGGAGAAAAATGTACGTCATTTTGTCATGAAAAATTATCATTTTATTATAGTATTAGATTTAGGTTCCTGGTATTTTATCTATGATAAGCAAAATTTTGGTCTTATTTTGAGGGGTACATTAAGTCTGAAAAATAATTTGAGAAGCTTTTCATTGTTCTGCACCTTTGGTACAATTTCTTGTTAAACGCTTGCCTATTAATTTGCATTAGTTAATTATTATTTCTTGTTCCAGAAGTGGAGCTAGAAGCACATTCCTCCTCCTCTCCCCTCCTCAAGAATGTGGATGGTGGATTCGTCTTTACACTTGCACGTAGAGAAAAGGGTAAAGCGTGAACATCCTTTTGAGCACTGGTGGGGTTAAGCCGGAGGTTCCAAGCCAAAGGGAGAAACCGCAGGTCATTTTTTTCTCACCACTCGATGATTATAGAGCAAGTAGTAGAGTCATCCGGATGGATTCTGCTCCAGGACAAGCCTGGAGTTTCTGTGAAGGGTCAGTGGGTGCATTGGCAGCACCTGGGCTGGGTGGGCGTGTCTTAGCACATTCCCTTTCCCCGGAGGGACAGCCCTGGGTGTCTTGCCAGAAGTGTGGCCAGAGTTCAGGGCCTGGGGTTCCCAAAGCAAAGGTGACCCACCATGGGAAAACCAAACCAAACCCCAAATCTGATCGTATAATCGTATTTCAAACCTAGCAGTGATGTATAAATCCAACGTGCTGCAGTATAAGTGAGTTGAATCAGCCTTAGGTCTAAGGCCCCACAGGTGTCAACTCCTTTAGGTGTTGGTTTGGTGGCAAAAAGTAGGAAAGTGTTATTTGCTAAAGAAGAGGGGTAGTAACAGGGCTCCAGATGAACTGTCCCAGAAAGTCCTTAAAAATATTCCATTCCTTGAGGTTTCTTCATTCTGAGAGTCAACTGGAGAAATAATTTCCTTTTAAATGGTGGTTTTTCTTCTTTCCTGCCTTTTTTTTTTTTAAACAACATTTGATTTTCTGTTAATAATATTAATTCTATAGTTATATAAAACTTTTTTTTTAAACATAGACCTTTCTCACTTCAGGTCAAAATATAACTTATTTGATGCTAGATGTAACACACAAACCTCTCAGAAAAATAACACTGTCACGGACATCTTTATCTGGTTTCTGACCTTAAAAGGGAATGCCTTTGGTGTTTGAGATGACTGTTTCTTCTCATGATGTGAGATATTTTTATATTACTAATGGTATTATCAAAAATAAATGTTAAAATTTCTCAAATGCCTTAGAGCAACTGTGGAGAGAATCATATGATTTTTTCTTTGTGCACTATTGAGACAATGTTTTTAACAAAAATCCTAATATTAACCCAGCCTTGAATTTTTAGAATAAACCTTACTTTTGAAAAATGATTTCTATAGTGTTGGCTTTATGTTGCTGACATTTTAGCTAAAGCAAGTAAAAAAGTATTTTTTTGCATGTTACCTTTGTTTTGAGAGTTTTATTAACTTTGAAAAATAATTTGGGAAGTGTTTCATCATTCTGTAATCTTGGAACAGTTTAATAAACATGAGAATTGTTACTTGAAAGTTTTCAAGAACTTGCTCATAAAATGCTCTGGACCCAACTCCTTTTTTGGAGATAGTTAATTGAACATTAAAAAAAATGGCTTTCCACAGGGAGATCAGCTCGGTGCTTTGTGACCACCTAGAGGGGTGGGATAGGGAGGGTGGGAGGGAGATGCAAGCGGGAGGAGATATGAGGATATATGTTTATGTATAGCTGATTCACTTTGTTATACAGCAGAAACTAACACACCCTTGTAAAGCAATTATACTTCAATAAAGATGTTTAAAAAAATGGCTTTCATGAATATCAGTCTATTACAGCTTTCTAATTCTTATTGAATCCCATTTTCCTTGAATTTCATTGGATTCTAAGAATTTGTTGTCATAGTTATGACACTTGTATAATTAAAAATTTGTTCACATCTGTGCTTGTATTGCCAAGTAGTTTGTGTTTCTCTCTTTTCAGTTAATGTATCAGTAGTTTCATATTTTAATGCTATTTGTATAGATGAGATACTGCATTTATTAATCAATTTATTTATCAGTTCCGCTGTTTTTTTTCTTGCTGCCTTAATTTCTGCTTTTATTTTTATTCGCTCCTTCCTTGTATTTCTCTAAGATTTATTTTTATGTGTTTTCTACTACCTATTTGGCATTAGTATTATTTAAAAATCATTATGGTCAAAGACTTTGTAAGTTAGCTTTTTTTTTTCAACAAGATTATTCTTTTTGGATTTATCGAAAAGATACATATTTTTAAAATAAAAAAATTGCAAGAACCAGGCTCAGTAAACCCATTTTCAACAGGTGATAGAAACAAAATAAGAAAGGAAACACCAGTGTTGTTAGGGGTTTGAGACGCACCATGCAGGCATTAGGCTAGGGGTTGCTTGCACTTTATTAAAGTTATAGTTTGCATCTAGGAAATGTCTCACAAAATTAAATCATGAGATCCAAATACACTCAGGGTTTTAACTAAATCAATGCAATTATTACTCATATTGCCTGTTGGAGACCAACTGTGACGTTATTGCAATAGGGAACATCCATCTTGTTTCCTCCAGGCTTATGCTTACATTCTTCAGCCTCCTGTAAGGACTAAATAAATACATGAATGCTATGCCTCACATCTGCTCCTTTGACTTTCACATATTTCTCAACAAGAAACACAATAGGATTCTATTCTTCCTTGATTAAATGGAATTACAATTGCAAAAATTAAAATCCAATGACCAATTTTAGTTTTAAAAATTAGAAGAGGTAAAAAAAAAAAAGAATAAAAGATGTTATTATCAATAATGAATTTGGAAAGAATTCTTTAAAACACAATTGAGGGCAAGTTATTTTGGAAATATCTGTATTTTATTCTTATATATATATTTCTGCATAAAAGGTGTTCCCTCTCTCTGGGGCAGGGAGGTGAAGGCGGATTCCAATGGTTTCTTTGAAGCTTCCTCTCCTGCGTTACCAACGCCCGGGGGTACTGAGTCTTCATTGGTGGCTCCATCCTGCTCTTCCATTTAGACTTAGATCTCATTCCAATTTAGGCTTCTCTTTCTCTTCTTCCATACCTAGAAATACAGGCAAAGTTCTTTATTTGGACATCAGATTAAACTAGGAGCAGGTTTGCCACTCTCATCTCTCCACACTTCTCCCCACAAACCCTTCATGCCCACCCCTTTTCTCCTCGCTAAGAAGAAAAGTCATTTACAACTTTCTCCAGAAACTTCCTCAGTGACCTCCCTCCCTCCCCTTCCCCCCAAATCGGGACATAACTTCTCTGAGACACACCCAGCTCTTAAGGCCTCTGGGAGTGAGGGACGCAAGTTAGTTCTTGACTCGTTGAGTTTGCACAGAAATCCCAACCGGACTGCCTTGTAACCAGCTTCTAGCAACAGGAGGTGTGGAGCTGATGAGTTTCAAAGAGACCTCATTTATTTTTATTTTACTCCTGTCCCTTCCCAAGGCAAGGACTCTGGATTTTCAAAAGCAAATCTTTTTTGTTTATTTGTTTTGTTTTGTTTTTAAGGCCCATAGAGAGCTTATTAGCCACAAGAACTATTTATTTCCAGACCCACGTGTACTTAAACTCAAGTTCTCCCTCTGTTCTACCCAGGCCTGGTAGAACTATGTTTTTCTTCCTGAAAGACTCATACGTACTGGACTGGTAAGACCTTGCCTGTTGTCTGTAGTGAATAGTTAGTGATATTTCATTTTCCCGGAGATGAAAATGTTTAAGTCATTCTCATAAATTAAAGTTAAATCTGGCAAATGCTCTCCACTTCTTTTTTCTTTTGCTTCTGTGTAAACACCTTTCTCCTAACACCAAATTCTCAGAGCCTTTTTGCTGGAACAAAAGAACCCCAGATACTGCATTGCAGGTTTTGTTGGTATTCTCTTATAAGTTGCAAATTCTCTGAAGGTAGAGCCCTTAACTGTTTTGTTCCTGATTATATCCCAAGCACCTAACACAGTGTCTGTCTGAGAGTAGGAGTTCAATTAATCTTTATGGAATAAATTAATAAACGGTGAACATAGAGAAGGCCGAACTAGTGGGAAAGCAGTAGAATGAAACATGGAGGGTCGTCACAATAGGGCTTAGAGTAGGAGAGACACCCCTGCGCCTTCCCCCAGCTCCCAGCTCCTAGCACCATGTGTTTGTGTGATCAGGGTGGTAGCAGCAGAATGCGGGTAACATTCTCAGAACAGGTGTCCTTAGACAGTCTTTTACGTTTGGTTTTCATGACTAAGGAACTGGCAGAGATCTATAACACTTTTTCCAAAGTACTTCTCAGAAATCATGTTAAGGAAAACTTCAAATTGAAGAGTAAGGACGTCTGAAGGGAGGAGGAATAAGGTTGAGAGGGAGAAGGCAGGAGATGGCTTAGTTGTTGGGTAACCAAGGCAAAGGCAGAAAAACACAACATAGATTCTGTTCAAACAGCACACATGACTTGGGTCCCAGCTCTGTCCCATGTTCCCTCTCCTGTGGAGAAGCTAATAACTGCTTGCTTTTCTTTTCAAAGTCTCTTTTCTCCTAAGTGTTCTCCTGCAGATGGGTTGAGTTGGCAGCAATAGTGGAATCTTAAAAAGCGGGGGTGGAGAACAGGGGGTGTTCATTGACCCAGACAGGGAAAATGGCTCCCCACCTACTTTAGTTTGGCAGCTTTGAGGTGGACGGAAAAAATTAGACAGCTGTAAATAATATTTGGAAGAACCAGAGGTATAATTTCCACACAACTAGCAGAAAGAAACCTGTCACAAAGCTGAGGCAGGATGCTCTTTCAGAAACGTAGAGGAAGAGCTGATTGACCCTGAGAGAGTCAGTCACATGCGGTTCCCCCATGCTGGGAGAGGGGCCTTCCGGGCGGGCGGCGCTGGAACCCTGGAGGCCTGCGTGGGACATGAGCTGGATGGAAGGCTGGGGGAGCACAAAGGCGGAGGTTTCTGTCACATGGGCCTGGCTCCGACCTCCTCTCCCTTCTCCTCTTTTACCTGCTTTTCCCGCCCTCACCCCAACCTTTCACTTTTGGACACTTGCATTTCTCGTCGTATAAAATTTGACTTTAATAAGACTGGTCATCCCAGTCAGACACACTGGAATTAGAATAAATTTTTAGCTTAAGCACAGAATATTTCAGCAATTATAGGCTGAACTGTGTCTCCCTCAAATTCATGTGTTGAAGTCCTGATGCCCAGGGCCTCAGAATGTGAGAGGAGGCCAAGGGTGTGTCTGCACAACCATTTGCTAAAGAGATGAGGCATGTGACTCATGGATCCAAGGAACCATCTCAGTAGAAGCCAGGAAGGACCTGTGGGAGACCTCTCATCTGATGACTTGGAACCCCACGAATTACATGGGAGAATTCTGTACCAGCAGAAACACAGCCAGCCTGGACTGAGAGACAGAGACAGGATGAAATAAAGGAAGAATGAATCTGAAGGTGGCCCAGGGGCCGGCTGCTCCTTGGCCCCAGAGGGCCGCCACCCAGCGCCAAGAGGGCGGGGCCACACCCCCCTTCCTGAGGAGTCCTGAGGATATGGCATTCGGCCAAAGAGGATTATTCTCAAGCCTTAAACTCGAACGGAATTTGTCCTGCTAGCTTTCAAACTTGGTTGAGAACTGTGACCCTTTTCTCCCTATGATTCTGTTTTTTGGAAAGGGGAATGTATGTTCTATGCCTGTTCCACCACTGTGTTTTGGAAGTAGATAAATTCCTGTCTGGTTTCACAGGTTCACAACTGGAGAGCAATTTTGCTTCAGGATGAATGAATCATACCCTGGGTCTTACCCATACCTGCTTTAGATGATATTTAAGATGAGATTTTGGACATAAGAGTTGATGCTGGAAATACTTTGGGGGTTGTTGGGAATGTACTTTGCATGAATGAAGGACGTGAATTTTGGGGGGCAGAGGTAGAATGTTATGGGCTGAATTGTGTCTCTTCAAACATAACCCCTCTTACCTCAGAATGTGATTGTATTTGGGAATAGGGTCTTTTCCAAGTTAAAATTAGGGTGAGCCCTAATCAAATATGGCTGATATCTTTACAAAAAGGGGAAATGTGGAGATAGCTTCACGTATAGGGGAGAATGCCATGTAAACATGAAGACGGTCATCTACAAACCAAGGAGAGAGGCCTGGGCCAGATCCCTCCCTCACAGTCCTCAGAAGCAACCAATCCTGCCAATCTCCCGATTTTGGACTTCAGGCCTCCAGAACTGTGGGACATTACATTTCTATTGTTTAAGCTCTTTAGTGGTCCTTTGTTGTAGCTTCCCTAGCAAACCAATGTAACATCCACAAAGCCACCTTGAGTTACTTTCTTTTCTTTTCTTTTCATTCATTCATTTATTTATTTATTTATTTATTTATTTATTTATGGCTGTGTTGGGTCTTCGTTTCTGTGCGAGGGCTTTCTCCAGTTGCGGCGAGCGGGGGCCACTCTTCATCGTTGTGTGCGGGCCTCTCACTATCGTGGCCTCTCTTGTTGTGGAGCACAGGCTCCAGACGCGCAGGCTCAGTAGTTGTGGCTCACGGGCCTAGTCGCTCCGCGGCATGTGGGATCTTCCCAGACCAGGGCTCGAACCTGTGTCCCCTGCATTGGCAGGCAGATTCTCAGCCACTGCGCCACCAGGGAAGCCCTTATTTATTTTTTTAAAAAATATTTATTTATTTTGGCTGCATTGGGTCTTTGTTGCTGTGCGCGGGCTTTTCTCTAGCTGCAGCGAGCGGGGGCTACTCTTCGTTGCGGTGCGTGGGCTTCTCATTGCGGTGGCTTCTCTTGTTGCAGAGCGTGAGCTCTAGGTGTGTGGGCTTCAGTAGTTGTAGCACGTGGGCTTAGTAGTTGTGGCACGTGGGCTCTAGGGCACACAGGCTCAGTAGTTGTGGCTCATGGGCTTAGTTGCTCTGCGGCATGTGGGATCTTCCTGGACCAGGGCTCGAACCCGTGTCTCCTGCATTGGCAGGCGGATTCTTAACCACTGCACCACCAGGGAAGTCCGAGTTACTTTCTTTTAAAAAGAGCAAATGCTTCATTGTTAATTTAGCCTATTTTAAGGGCTTTTTGTTCATAGTTCATATCAGGCTTATCTGTTTTGTTATTTTATAAGCTAGATCCATGATTCTGAGTAAAATTTCTGAGCTCTCATGTGTCTGGGTTTCCAATGGTGACATTCTGATGGTTTACTAGAAATAACAGAGGATTGAACATCAGTCAGAAGGTGTTGACTTTGCAACCACTTATTTTTTTCTTTTTAATTAATTAATTAATTTATTTATGGCTGTGTTGGGTCTTCGTTTCTGTGCGAGGGCTTTCTCTAGTTGTGGCAAGCGGGGGCCGCTTTTCATCGTGGTGCGCGGGCCTCTCACTATTGCGTCCTCTCTTGTTGCGTAGCACAGGCTCCAGACGCGCAGGCTCAGTAATTGTGGCTCACGGGCCCAGTTGCTCCGCGGCATGTGGGATCTTCCCAGACCAGGGCTCGAACCCGTGTCCCCTGCATTGGCAGGCAGATTCTCAACCACTGCGCCACCAGGGAAGCCACAACCACTTATTTTGGTGGGTCACTTATTGCTGGGCCTCAGCTACCTCTTAGTAAAAAAATTAAAAATTGGCATAGATGGTTTCTAATCTAATTTTTGATTCTAAGATTCTGTAATAATGTGATTTTTATTTTGAAGTTGAAGCCAACATAACCAAGTGAAGGAAGCTGAACCATTAAAAATCTGTAAAGATGGATCCAAGGAAGGGGGCTCAAATGTGGTATTCCTGCTCCTTGGGGGGTTTTATTTGGGGTGTAATAAATGTACTCAGGATTGTAATACTGTACTTGATTGTAGTCAATTCCTTCTAATACATACACACACACATGCACACACAGAAACGACTGCTTTTAATCAACAGTTTCAAACTCAACTACCTACAGAACCAAGCCACTGTGAGGGAGCAAAATGGCCTGGTGAGAACTAGGGAAAATTAAAGGGCCATATAACGGGGGCAACTGTTACTCATTTCTAATCCATTGTTGCCAGAAGAGGATAGTGGGCTTGGTGTTGCCAGATGTTAAAATACTTGATTAGCTGAGAAATCTGTCCTTTATGTGAAATCTCCCAATTTTTAAATGTTGGTTCAAAAACAAAAATCCTATGTAGGCCTAACAAAACTTTTTGGCAGGTAAAATTTGGAGGAGGCCATCAGTTTGCAATCACTCTCATAAACAAAAAAGATGCACTTGACACAAAACATCTGCCTCTGGGGAATTAACTAGATGGTTCCATGTAGATAAAATTAATCTCTACATCTGAAATGAGTTACAAAATGTTAGTCAACCTTAACTCATGTTATTAAGAGAATGGCACAAATTAACTTGGACAGATCATTAAAAACAAGAAACAAAAACCTTAGCTTCACTATTCATTTTTAACGTCTAACTCAAAGCTGCTAAAAAGCAATATTCTATTAATCTAGACTGGATTTTTTCTCTCTTGGTTTTCAGGCAATCTTCTCTTAGAAGTAGTAGAACAACGGCCAAATGAACTTTGGAATCGAGCTAATCAAGGGGAAACAGGAGTCATAAGTACTTCCTGAATAACATAGATTGGACA
Organism: Balaenoptera musculus; assembly: GCF_009873245.2. NCBI lineage: Eukaryota > Metazoa > Chordata > Mammalia > Artiodactyla > Balaenopteridae > Balaenoptera > Balaenoptera musculus. The sequence continues at coordinate 22,025,462 of NC_045796.1, forward strand.
CATTAGCTTAAATTTAAATATAGCCTTTCTCCCAAGAAGCTGAGAAAAGTTTATATTTTGTTTTGAAAATATTTTTGTAAGTTAACTAAATATTTTTATAAGTTATCTAATAGAGAAAGATTACAATTCCCATTGAACAGAGAAGAAAATTATTAAAAGATTAATTTCTGGTCCCCCAAGCTGTAGCCGGAATTGGTAAAAATATTTAACACTTTTTCTAATAGACCACTGCCTAAAATCAAGCCAGCTACTGAGAAAGGAAACCCTCAAATTCCTCTGGGCCATTTAACATTGGCTAACACCTTGACGCATACAGTCCTAGAAGATCCATGCACAGAAGAAGTCCAATTCGATAACATGCAATGACTGTGTTTTATTTGTCTAATTAGATCAACTTCCTGGCATAGTATTTGGCACGAAGGAGGGTGCACAATGTTTGTGGATCAGAGATCATTTGCAGGTGATGTCTACAATGTTGTGACTGTATCGGAGGCGATACCCAGAGGTCTCTAAAATCCCCAAACCATCTTGCCTTTGGATGTATTTTCATGCAGGACTCAAATCACTACATATCTGTGCTGTCGTTTTTTCCACCTTCCTATTTTTACGTTATCTGACATACACTTTGGACAAGTTTTGTTTTGCACAGCTGGGGTAAGATTACGTGCCTTGCCAAGATGGAGGCTCTGCCATAAATAGAAACAAAAGGGAAATCAAATCATAGGTGAAGAGAGTTTTTGCAGCAATGAAGTATTACCCTTTACTGCCCGTCCCTCTTTGCCACCTTCAAGTCTTGAATATGACAGTCAGTGCTTCATCACACTTGCCAGAGGTATTCTGCACTGCTGAGAGTTCTGGCAGAGTGGTGGCAAGCCCTCTTGGAAGCTGCTGCGCCCACGCGAAGGATGATGTAAGAAGTGGAGATTTGGCTGATTTCTAATGAGACTGTTTGGTTACATTTAATAATTTGTCTATTTCACCGGGGGGTCCCTTTAGCTACAGCAGTGTTTTGTTAGTCAGAGTGAACTTCCTAAACTTTTTTTTTCTGCTAACGCTACATTTCTCCCTATAAAAATTTATAGACATGCTTCTTTTGTCTTAGATTTGGATGTTTTACTAGCTAATATGACAAAGTGAGTAATAAACCTTTCAGGTAACTGCCAGCAGCTCACATTAATATGGTAGTTATAAAAATGAAACTCTTCATAAGGGATCCTGTGCTACAGTGGAATTTTCCATCCATCTCTGCACACACTCTTTTAGGCAGCAATTCTTTTGTTTTATGCTCCCCCAAACAATACTTACTTCTCTGTGTATCCCAGATATAGCTGTTCAGAACTTCTCCCAGCAGGTACAAAAAGTTCATTAAGATGGTTGTAGACCCAAAGAAGAGGATTCTGGCTCCTGGGCCAATGTGTTCCAGGAAAGGGTACACCCACATCCCCGTTACGTGATGCACCCAACACACCCTGCAGTGGAATCGGAAACGAGACAGAGACAGCAGTTACTCTCGTGTCAGATTTTAAAGCTGCTGATATTACAAATACAGACCCCCCTACTCCAAACATTCTTCAGCAAGGCCAGTCGCCGTTTGCTTCTGATACTCCGCAACATCCCAAGTGTCTGTCAGCTGATAAATGGATGAGCAGAATGCTGTATACACGTACAACGGGACAATATTCAGCCATAAAGAGGAACGGAATTCTGACCTTGAGAACTTAACGCTAAGTGAAATAAGCCAGACACAGAAGGACAAATATTATATGACTCCATTTATATAAGATACTAGAATACCTAGAATACTTCACAGAGATGAAATGTATAATAGAGGTTACCAGGGCCTGGGGGGAGTGGGGAATAGGGAATGATTATATATGGTACAGAGCTTAAGTTGGGGATAATGATAATATTTTGGGTATAGATAGTGATGATGCTTATATAACACTGTGAATGGATTCAATGACACTCAATTGTACCCTTATAAATGCTTAAAATGATAAATATTATGTTGTGCTATGCATATTTTACCACAATAAAACATTTCCATGGGGTGGAAATTAGGAAAAAAATATCTAAAAATTTCCTTGGTGGAGGGAGTCAATAATGAAAGAAAGATTGAGAAACACTGCCATAGAGGGGAGAGGCACTCATTAAGCCCACCCAGGTCACCTTGACTGATTGTCCAAACTAAAAGATTTTTACCAAAAGAGGAAGCCAAGCTAGTCACAATTAAAAACAAAAAACAAAAAAACGGAGGCATTTGTGAGAATCAACAGAAGTTAAGTTGAACTACCCTAAGGGATTCTGATGCATCATATTTTGTTTGAATTTCATATAATTTTCACATGTCTTGAAATATTCATCTTCTTTTGATATTTTCCCAATCATTAAATAATGTAAAAACCATTCTTAGCTGGGTCATAAAAGAACAAAAAAAGAAAAACAGACGGTGGGTGGGCTGGATATGGCCCACTGGCTGTAGTCTGCTGCTCCCTAATTTAAGTAGTTCTTTGTATAATGGCCAACAGGCGCATGAAGAGGTGCTCAACATCGCTAATCATCAGGGAAATGCAAGTCAAAACCACAATGAGATATCATCTCATACTTGTCAGAATGGCTATCCTCAAAAAGTCAAGAAATAATAAGTGTTGGTGAAGATGTAACGAAAAGGGAACCGTAATATACGTTGGTGGGAATGTAAGTTGGTGCAGCCACTATGGAAAACAGTATGGCAGTTCCTCAAGAAATTAAAAATAGAACTACAATATGATCCAGCAATTCCACTCCTGGAATTATACCTGAAAAAAATGAAAACACTAATTCATAAAGATATATTCACTCCAATGTCCATAGCAGCATTATTTGCAGTAGCCAAGATATGAAAACTATCTTAAGTGTTCGTCAACAGATGAATGGATAAAGATGTGGTATATATACACAATGAAAAATTACTCAGCCATAAAAAAAATGAAATTTTGCCATTGCAACAACATGGATGGGCCTGGAGAGAATTATGCTTAGTGAAATAAATTAGAGAAAGACAAATACTGCATGTTATCACTTATATGTGCAATCTAAAAAATACAACGAATGAGTTAATATAATAAAACAGAAACAGACTCACAGTTACAGAGAATAAACTAGTGGTTACCAGAAGGGAGAAGTGTGAGGGGAGGGGCAAGATAGGTGAAGGGGATTAAGAGGTACAAACTACTAGGTACAAAATAAGCTACAAGGATGTAATGTACAACACAGGGAATATAGCCATTATTTTATAATAATTTTATATGGAGTATAATCTATAAAAATATCGAATCACTATGTCGTACATCTGAAACTAATATGATATTGTAAGTCAACTATACTTCAATTTAAAAAAGTAGTTCTTTTTATTTCACAAAGGACCTTCATGCACATTATCTTATTTAGTCTTCTCAGCAATCCCAGATATAGCATGTCATCCTCATTCTACTGAGGTAAAAATCAGAGTTTATAGAGTATAGTCAGAATATGTCAGAACTGACAATGGAAATGTAAAATTCTCAGGTTAGGGAAGTGGATAGCTATTCTGAGTATATAATCCCCCTTACCTTATTCAAGCACCCTATGAAGTACGATTATCCCCATTTCACAGATAAAGAAACAGACTAGATTAAAGAACTTGTCTTTAAAAATGGCAAAGCTGGGAAAGGAACGCACATCTGATTTCTCTTCTCCTGCATGGACTTGCTTCTTTATATGAGGCATTTAATATTGTCTCCAAAAACAGAGAAGGTTTTCTTTTCTTTTCTTTTCTTTTTAAGTTGTTTTGACTTAGTAGGTCATCATACCATCTCAGATACAGAAGTCCTGTTATGTGGGGTTTCACCTGGATTGGTGTGAATGATGCATCCACTTGTCTTAACAGGTTGTGTGCTTTCACAATTTGTTTCCTTGATATAATCAGGGCTCAATTTTCTGCACATAAATGACTCACGGCCTTGCTCATCTATTTGTGGAGAGTTCTCAGTTCTTGGTTGACTTTCAATTTCTATCTCATTCTAAGACCTTCTCATCTTAGTGCCCAAACAGCTTATGCTTAAGGTAATGATGTCAATTTAAATTTTAGTCTAAAGAAATTGATAACCATAGTGTGTGTGCATACATATATATGAATATGCTATAGTATTATGAGACTTCTGGGGTTGACTATTTTATTAAATGTACCTCCAATTTCATTCACTTGAATGTGCAATTAAGAATGAAATTTATTGGGCTTCCCTGGTGGCGCAGTGGTTGAGAGTCTGCCTGCCAATGCAGGGCACGCGGGTTCGGGCCCTGGTCCGGGAGGATCCCGCATGCCTCTGAGCGGCTGGGCTCGTGAGCCACAACTACTGAGCCTGTGCGTCTGGAGCCTGTGCTCCGCAACAAGAGAGGCCGCGATAGTGAGAGGCCCGCGCACCGCGATGAAGAGTGGCCCCCGCTTGCCGCAACTGGAGAAAGCCCTCACACAGAAACGAAGACCCAACACAGCCATAAATAAATAAATAAAAAAAAAAAAAAAAAAAAAAGAATGAAATTTATTAATGCCTCCTGTCTGAGTTGTGCTGCACACTAGGGATACAGAAGCAAATGAGGCAAGGGTGGTTCTTGTTCTCACGCAGTAGTCTAACGAGGAATACAGATATTCACAGAGAAAACACAACTGTAGTCAGAATTAGGGTAAGTGTAGGAGTGTCATGGGGGCAAAGGGATCATTCTCTGCTTTTTTGTGAACCTTACACTTACCATTAGGCATTCTTTCTCTTATGAGTGTTCACCTTCCTTTCAAACCAGTTTTTTCACAGCTTATGAATATGCTCAAATGCTTTTCATTCAAACACAATCAAAAAGTTTCCATCAACTTCACAAATACTGCTCTATATCTCTCCTTCTCTTCAAAGACAAACTTCTCCAGTGAGTCTACACTCATTGATTCCCGGTCTGTACTCTGCACTCCTCCTCCTCCAACAGTCTGGCTTCTTTTCTTATGCTTCACCAAAACATATTGGCTCTTCAACCTCAGTTTCTCCTGTTTTCTTCCTACCTTTTTGGCTGCACTTCTTGGTTTCCTTTCTAAGTTCACCCTTTACTCCAGCCATTAAACGTTGAATTTCCTTAAGGATTGGCTTTTAAACACTCTTCTCATATTATGTCTTCTTGCTTGATGAGTTCTTCCATGTTCAATGCTGCATGTCTACCACCTATACAGATATTCCACAGATCTATGTCCTAATCCAGATTTCTCCTCTGTTCCAGAACAGTTGATCAAATAGTCCTCAGAACATCTCATTTTACACATCTTAATGGTACCTCAAACTCGATACAGCTACAGCCGAAGTCATGCTTTTTTCCAACAAGCTTGGTCCTCCTCTGGTATTCCATTTCATTCAATGGTACTATCATTCATTCAGTTTTGTAACTCAAGCCTGGGGGTCATCTTTGCTGTGTCCATCTCTTTCACCACATATATATATTCAGTCCATTACTTTGTCTTGTTAAGGTCGTCTCACACATCTCTCTAATAAGTCAATTTTTCCCATCTCCATGAACAACATCTTAATTTTTGTGATCATCTCTGTCTAGAGTAGTGTAATAGTTTCTAGTTTGTCTCTGCATTTATTTTTGCCTCCTTCCAGTTCATTCTCACAACCACCAGAGTGAGTGTTTCAAACTAGAAACCTGACACATTATATGCCAGCTTCAAACATGTTATTGGCCTTCCATTGCTCTTTTTCAAAGACCCCTATCTTTTTTTATTAAAAAAAATTTTTTTAACATCTTTATTGGAGTATAATTGCTTTACAATGGTGTGTTAGTTTCTGCTGTATAACAAAGTGAATCAACTATACATATACATACATCCCCATATCTCCTCCCTCTTGCATCTCCCTCCCACCCTCCCTATCCCACCCCTCTAGGTGGTCACAAAGCACCGAGCTGATCTCCCTGTGCTATGCGGCTGCTTCCCACTAGCTAGCTATTTCACATTTGGTAGTGTATATATGTCCATGCCACTCTCTCACTTCGTCCCAGCTTACCCTTCCCCCTCCCCACGTCCTCACATCCATTCTCTACATCTGCGAAAGACCCCTATTTTTAATGAAGCCTAGAGTGCCCTTCATAGAGTTGGCTTCTACCTGTCTCATACCCCCACCTCCTACCTTGCTCCTCTTACACTGGCTTTCATTTGTTTCCTTGATTTTACCACGTTCCTTCCTGCCATGTGGATTTACACATGCTTCTGTTTCTGCCTATGCTGTTAGTTATCTACCCCTTAGACTCATTAAGTTATATTTCTATTTTATAGCTTAGCTCAACTATTATAACTAACCAGCCATCACATTGGAAAGTTTTCCCTGATCTGCTAGAGTAGGTCAGATTTTATACATTCTTATAGAACCATGAATCTCTTTTATTTTTTAAGCTCTTCTTTTATTAGTACTTAAATTTGAATATCTTCATTTGCATAATGGTTCTCCCCTTCTAGCATATCTAAGTTCTGTGAGGTGAGGGACTGAGTCTATTTCTACATATCATTGTATCCTCAGTGCTTACCACAATGCCTGTTATATAGTAGGAGAAGGAATAAATGAATAACGTAGCATTTAAGCTGTGATGGGAAGGATGAGTAACAGTTAGTTGAACAAAGATGGGAGGCAAGAACTTTCTAGTCAAAGACATGAAAGCAAGGGTGAATTCCCAGATGTTCAAGAAGAAACCATTCTTATTGAAGTCAAGGGAGAGGGCATGAGGGGCAGGCAGGTGACAAGCTGTGGGTGGCTTTTTAAGCCATGGTAAGAATTATAGACTCTGTCCTAGTGTGGACAACAGGAAGTCTTTGAAGGGTATTAAATAAATATGAAACAGATCAGACTGACCTGGAAAACAATTGTATCAGAAACGGCGGTGGCCAGGTCTGGAATGGTAGCGTTGGGAATGAAAATTAGTTGGTAGATTTAGAGCTATTTAGACCAGTGTCCATCAAAAACTGTAGGTCATAAGCAGTTGCATGCTGTATATGGTCAGGAGAGCTTGTATCTTTAGGATGTTTGCAGGCTTGTTAGTTGGTGGCTTAAATTCAACCATGGTGGGAGTATTTATACCAAAAACTGCCAAATGCTACATATCTGGCTCTCCTTGCCTCGCCTCCAGAGAGCTGGCTGTTAAACACTTGCCAGTAACCCACTGGTTACTAGCATTTTAAAAAGCAACAACAGAAGAAAACATAATAGAAAATATCAGAAAGCCTTGCATATAACGATGATAAAATTTTTTTTGCAAAACTTCTGTTTCACTTGTATGTGTGTGTATGTGTGTGTGTGTGTGCATGCTGGTTGGGTCATGATGCAAAAGATGTTTCATTTATTTACAGTAAAATTAGTGTGAAAGGCACTGATTTAGGAAATGGAATTAAGAGAACTTGGTGATTGATTGGATTTAGGCAATGAGGGAACTGAGATGAGTTAAGGATTAATCATAGATGCCTGGCTTGATTAACTGGGTGGAGAGTGTTGCCATTTCCTGAGATAGGGAATGCTGTCAGAGAGCTGATTTGGGGGGATGATGAATTCAGTTTGGACACGTTGAGTTTGAGGCATCTGTAAGATATCCAAGTGGAGATATCTTGAAGGCAGTTACATGGGTTTGGACTGTAGAGAAAGGACTGATGTGGCAATACAGATATTGGGTTCACTGGCAAAAAGATGGTGGTTGAGGCCACCAGAACAGATTAAGGTAGAGTACACAGTATGAAGGAAGTATGTCCGTAAGAGAGCCCCGAAAAAGATCAAGATTTAAGGGGTAGTTCGAGGAGGATGAGGTTAAAGAGAGGCTGAAAAAGATGGGCTGGAGACATGCAAGAAAGACAGAAGTGTAGTGCCTTGAAGCCAGTGGACAAGTGGTTCCAGGGGAGAGTAGGCATCTATTATCACAGTATCTTTGAGAATTGAGAATAATTAGAAAACTGACTTTCCACCTACAAAGTGGAAGCAAGAAAAAATTCAGATTCCAAGTGGTATGTGTATCACTGAAATCTACTTTGGTTGACTAGGTATAAATGATAAATAGTAAGTAAAGAAAAATTGCCCTTGTCAAGCTCAGTAGCTCTTTCTGTCCCATGGCCAAATTTCATCCTATCACATAAACCATGAATTGCGGTGGTCACTGGAGCCCTTGAGGAGTTGTAGTAAGGGAGAAATATCATCCTTCCCTTTTTTGGCTCTGTCACCCTTGTTTATCCTAGATAGACACATGTACCTATCTTACCTCAGATAACCTTTCAGTTCTTAAGATTAGTTTATTTGAAAGAGGATTGAAAAACTGATTTTATTATTCACATTTAAATAAGGAGCTAGGCTATTTGACAGCTGGGCTATTAGCGCAAAAGACACAGGACACAGACTCATATGCAGTAACAGCTAATAGGTAACGACATTGAATTCTTAGTGACAGGCACGGTGCTAAGTGTTTTATAGGAGCAAATCTTTGGGGAAGGGATTATATTAGTACCATTTTACGGATGAAGACACCAAGGCCCTGAGAGGGTCAATAAGTGGAGAAGCGGAGATACCCACCTGAGCGGTTTAGCTCTTAGCCTGTATGCCAGGCTCCCCTCATGCTCTGAAGACTAGGCTACAGTGGATGGGAACAGCTGTTAATGTGCTCGGAACCAAAAAAAATGATCCAAGTTTGAAATCTCTGTGTAAATTTTTTTCTTTTTTTCCCCACTGACTATAAAAGCAACTCATGCTCAGTGTAGAAAATGTGTGAGATATAGAAATTTTACAAGATGTAAGATAAATCAGTTTTGGTGACGTTTTAACACAAGACTGAGTCTCTTATAAAACTCAGAAATCGAATTTTACAATTTCTCCCAAGGGGAGAAAAGCCACTGCAGGGATAAAATGATTAAACACTTCCTTCAGAGAAAGCTTTGACTCACCTCTTAAGAAACAGTCACATCATACGTGCAGTTAGCCTACTGGAATTTACGATTCTGCAATGAGCCTGTGCCCCAAGGTTGGGTTAGACAAAGGATGTGCATCAGCTTCTTGCCCAGCGGATTCTGTGTGTCTCACGTGGTACCTCCAACCTGATGCTTCTGAAGGACTTTTCGAGGGTAGTTTTGACCTTTGGCTCAAATGCTGACTTTAGACCTAGCCCTCTCTTTAGATCTAACTGTCTCATTTTAGGGCCAATCTAAAGGCCCCTTGGACATCTCCTGAGTATTGATTGCATGGAGACTGGTTCTTGCTACATTTCTGAGAATCTAGAATTCTGAAGTGTTCTGGAGTTCATGTACTCACTGATTTATTCAACAAACATTTCTTGAGTCCCCACTGTGTGCCAGGTGGGAGCAAGCAGCAGTCGGGGTGCAAAGGTGTGCCCTTGAGGAGGAGTGCCAAGTTTCCCACTGAAAAGGCTGTAGGTCCCAGGGAATATGACAAAGGACATTTGTCTAGAAGAGAACAGGGCTCTGAAAACGGGACTCAGCAAATTCTCCTTGGTGATGTGTATGGTGGTGCTAGAGAATTAATGTGTTAATTCACAGGCAAATACCAGATGGAGGCATCCCATCTGAAGCAGTGCTGAAACATCCTCTAGCTCAGTTACAGACATAATTTTAGAAGCTACAGACATAATTATATAATTCTTCATTTACTGCAGGTTTAATAGAGTATTCTTCAAGACAATCTTTTAAGGTAAAATCATAATTTAAGATTCATCAAAGTCTTTTCAATGTTCTCCTTAGAGCTAGCCCAAATTTATAGAACCTGGGATGTATCTATACATGGAGCAAGGTTTATGGGTGCAGACACATGGGGCCCTGTGCTCAGAAGGGCCTCACAGTTGGCTTAATGCTCTGCTGTCACCATCTTGAAATTCGTAACAATTTTTGAACAATGGGCTCCACACTTTTGTTTTGTCCTGGACCCCACAAATTATGTAGTGGGTCCTGTTCATGTAGTTGTGCCATTTATACTTCAGATTAACTTGCAGACCATCCACGTGGTAGTCCAGTCACCTTGGGTATTATTGAATTTCTTGAGCCTCGGTCTCCCCTTTGGTAAAGGGTGTAAACAGTACTGCTTCCCTCAGAACTGTAGTCGTTAGATAGTGTGAAGTTCTTAGCACAGTCAACTTAGGTTAGACAAAAAAACAAGCAAACCAAACAAACGAGTAAGCTTTCCACTGCTTCTCTTTATGCAGAAATATAGAATATTTTCCCAAACTTCTCATACACAAAGATGTTTTCAAGGTTACTAGTCCCTCCACCCATCCCTGGGGAAACAGGCAAATTGTGTGTGCCTCCCAAAATGAATTCCTGTAATGAGGTAATGAGAGGATGTGTTTTCTTCCTGATTCTAAATCACAAATATCAGAGTAATTTATCCACAAAGGCAGGCCAATAAGCTACCTCAGAATATTTTCCCACAACAAATGTCCTGGCACACCTCTAAACTGGTTTCAAATGATTGGCTTCCTTTGGGTCCCACTTTCTACAGCCTACCTGGTCTTATGGTGATGTTGCCCTGGAGAGAATTCAGTTCAAATTTCCCTTAATAAAATTCATGACTGGTTTTGCTTAACTTTAATCATTTGGATGGATGTTCTCAAAGCATACAGGTACCAAACATCAAGTTGACACATTTCTGAACACCATAGGGAACATGTGTTCTTTCTGGAGGGAGGTGGGAAGGGTGGTCAGCAAGGGATTGTTATGGCCCAAGCAATCATCAGAATTGGCTGCAGGAATGAGAAAGCCATGCGTTTAAACTACTACCTCTGGAAAAGGAGGAGGAAGAACATGGTATACCCACAACAGAAAATCATAATTTTCCATATTTTGCAGAAATGATCTCTAGTGTCTCTCTAGCACATTTCATGCATCTCCCTCGCCTAGATTCTTATTTTTAGGTTACAAACAATGTTTGGGTTATCCCTGCCATGATTACATCTTCTTTGATCCAACCTCTCTCTAATTGCCAACCTTCTTTAATAAACAGCAACATTTCCGGACATTTCTTGAGCTCCTGCTTTGTGCCAGTGCCCTGTGTCAAGTTATAGTGAGGCCATCTCTGCATTATTTGTCATATTTCTCCTCTGTGTGCTGCTTCTACAACTGCTAAATGTTTCTTTTATTTTTTTTCATTCAACAAATACATATCAGGGCCTGGATGTGTCAGACATGAATATAGCAGTATGTGAAGTAGATGTGATCCCTGCCCTTGAGACAGGGTCCCAAGTCTAACAGTAACACAGACATTAGATGACACCTTAGTATTATGCACGAGGGAGGAGTAATAGTCAATTACTATTTTTAAGTCGAGTTGTAGTGTTCATTTTTCAACTTCATTTTAATTTTTGTCCAAATTAAACCATCAAAAGTTCTATAAAGCTGAAATTAAAAAAGCAGAAACTCTCTGCCCCATCCAACTGCAGCCCTTAGTCTCCTTCCCATGCCCCATCCTCTTCCCCAGAGGAAGCCACATTTCAACAATTTCAGCTGTTTCGTTTATCTTTAGTCCCATGTTTCTTAAAAATACCCATATATTGCTGTTTCTTGACTTATCAATTTTAGATATTATCTTCTGACTTCCTAAGATGAAAGATATGGGTTCAGCTCTGTTACAATCTCTTTTCTCTTTTTTTCCTATTTTTTGCCCACCAAATACATTTGTAACATATTTTGGGAAGCTGAATACATTTTCAGTATTTTTTTCCTTATGCTTTGGTGTTGTATCTAAAACCCAAATTCCTTGTGTTTTCTTCTGGGAGTTGATGGTATTGAGTTTTACATTTAGATTTATGATGCATTTTGAGTTATTTTTTGTGAAAGGTATAAGGTTTGTGTCTAGATTCAGTTTTTTTCATAAGGACTTCTGTCTCAGCACAATTTGTTGTAAAGGTATGGTTTCTTCATTGAATTACCTTTGCTCCTTTGTCAAGTATCAGTTGACTAGATTTCTACCTCTGGGCTCTCTATTTTGTTTCATTGATCTTTGTGTATATTCTTTCATCAAGACCACAGTGTCTTGATTACTGTAGCTTTATAGTAAGTCTTGACATCAGGTGGTGTCAGTTCTCCAATTTTCTTCTTTTTCAATATTGCATTGGCTAGTCTGGGTCTTTTGCCTTTCAACATAAAATTAGATCCAGTTTTTTATGTCCACAAAATAACTTGCTGGGATCTTAACTGGGCTTGTGTTGAATCTATAGGTCAAGCTGGTAAGAACTGACATCTTAAAAATATTGGGTCTTCAAATCCGTGAACACAGACTCTCTCTTTACTTATTTACATCTTATTTACTTCTTTCACAAGTGTTTTATAGTTTTGCATATAAATCTTGTACATATTTTGTCAGATTTTTATCTAAGTATTTCACTATTTTGATGCTAGTGTGAGTGGTATTGTTTTCAGTTTCAAATACCAATTATTCATTGCTAGTATACAGGAAATCAATTGACCTTGTATTCAGTGACTAATTAGTTCCAGGAGTTTTTTGTTAATTCTTTGGGATTGTTTACATGGACAATCATGTCATCTGTGAACAAAAACAGTTTTATTCTTTCCCTTAATCTATATATACTTTTTACCTTCTTTTCTTGTCTTATTGCACTAGCTAGGAATGATGCACTAGGACTTCAGAAATGATGAGAGGGGACATCCTTGCCTTGTTCCCAACATTAAAGAGAAAGCATCCAGTTTTTCACCATTAAGTATGATGTTAGCTGTGGGTTTTTTTGATAGATGTTCTTTATCAACCTCAGAAAGTTCTCCTCTATTCATACTTCGCTGAGTTTTCTTTTTTTTTTTTTTAAGTCATGAATGGGTGTTGGCCTTTGTCAAATTCTTTTTCTACATCTATTAATATCATCATACAATTTTTCCCGTTTAGTCTGTTGATGTGGTGGATTACATTAATTGATTTTGCAATGTTGACTGGCCTTGCATACCTGGAATAAATTCCACTTGGTCTTGGTGAATAAAACTTTTTATACACTGTTGGATTAGATTTGCTAATATTTTTGAGAAGTTTTACATCTATATTCAAGAGAGATATGTGTCTGTAAGTTTCCTTCTTGTAATGTCTTTCTCTAGTATTGATATTGATGGCCTCATAAAATGAGTTAGAGGGTGCTTTCTCTGCTTCTATTTTCTGAAAGAGATTGTAAAGAATTGGTATCATTTCTTCCTTAAACATTTGGCAGAATTCACCAGTAAAACCCTCTGGGCCTGAAGCTTTCTGCTTTGGAAGGTTACTAAAAATTGATTTCATTTCTCTAGTAGACGTAGGCCTATTCAGATTGTCTATTTTTCCTCTGTGAGTTTTGGTAAATTGGTCCCTTTCATCTAGTTATTATCAAGTTTGTGGACACAGAGTTGTTCATAATATTCCCTAATTATTCTTTTAATGTCCATGGGATCAGTAGTGAGACTCCTCTTAAATTTCTAATATTAGTAATGTGTGTCTTCTCTGTTCTTTTCCTGGTTAGCCTGGCTAGAGCTTAATCAATTTTACTGATCTTTTCAAAGAATTAGTTTTTGGTTTTATCAATTTCCAGCTTTCAATTTCATCTATAATTTTTATTATTTTCTTTCTTCTGCTTGATTTTGGTTTAAATTGCTCTTCTTTATCTAGTCTCTTAAAGTGGAAACTTAGGTTATTGGTTTTAGATCTATTTCTTTTCTAATATATGCATTTAACGCTCTGAATTAACCTCTGAGCACTGCATTCTCTGAATCCTATAAATTTTGATAAGTTGTATCTTCATCTTCTTTCAGTTCAGAATATTTTAAATTTCTCTTGACACTTCTTTGACCTGTGTAATTTATTAGCATATTACTTAAACTCCAAATATTTTGGGATCTTTTAGATATCTTTCTGTTATTAATTTCTAGTTTAATTCCATTGTGGACTATGAATATATTTTGTATGATTTCTATTCTTTTAAATTTAAGGTGTGTTTTCTGGCTCAGAATATTATGTCTTGGTGAATGTTCCATGTGAGCTTGAGTAGAATGTGTACTCTGCTCTTGTTGAATAGAGTAGTCTATATATGTCAATTTGATCAAGTTGATTGATGGTGCTGTTCAGGTCAACTATATCCTTACTAATTTTTGCCTGCTTGATCTATCAATTACTGAAAAACAGTTGTTGTAATCTCCAACTATAATAGTGGATTTGAATATGTCTTCTTGTAGTTCTATCAGTTTTTCCCTCACATGGTTTGATGTTCTGTTGTTAGAAGCACACGTTAAAGGTCGTTATGTCTTCTTGGAGAATAAATCCCTTTATCATTATATAGTGCTTCTCCTTATCTGTGATAATTTTGTTTGTTTTGAAGTGTGCTTTGTCTGAAATAAATATAGCTAAACCATTTTTATTTTGATTAGTATTAGCCTGTTAAATCTTTCTCCATCCCTTTAATCTTGGCCTATCTATGTCTTTATATTTAAAGTGGGTTTCTTGTAGGCAACACATATTTGGTTACTGTTATCTTTGTCTTTTAATTGATGTATTTAAACATTTACATTTAAAGTGATTATTGATATAGTTGGACTAATAACTGTTTGTAGCATCTATTCATTGTACTTGTTTTTTGTTTCTTTTTTTCTTCTCCCTTGTTTCCATTTTCTCTGGTTTTAATTAAGTGTTTTATATGCTTCCATTTTCTCTTCTCTCTCAGAATATCAATTATAATTCTTTTTCCACATTTTTTCTAGTGTTTCATGTTCATAACTAATATAAGTCCACTTTCAAATACTGATTCTTAGGTAGTGCAGATACCTAATACAGGGTATTCTCACTTCCTCATTTCCATCCCTTATAACTTCATTGTCATTCATTTCATTTATCCACATACATGGTTACTATTGTAATTTTGAGGAACACTTCTCTAATAGATCAATTAAGAGTAAGAAAAATAAATATTTTATTTCATCTTTACTTATTCTTTTATCTATGTTATTCCTTTCTTTATGTAGATCCAAGTTTCTGACCTTCATGATTTTCTTTCTCCCTAAAGAATATCTTTTAACATTTCTTCCAGGACAGGTTTGCAGGCAATGAATTGCCTCAGGTTTGTTTTTTTTTTTTTTGTCTGAGAAAATCTTTATTTTTCCTTCACGTTTGTACGATAATTTTGCTGGATAAAGAATTCTAGGTTGTTGGTTTTTCCTTTCAACATTTTGTAATCCAAGTCAATTGTAAATAAAGCAATGGAAACTATAGATAAATGAACACTGACCTCAGAATTTTTTTCTTTTGCAAGACCTTAATTGCTTGCCCTAGCTTTTTCTCCTTCTGGTGTCCAGTAAGTCCCCCAGTTTCTAGTCCTGTTGACTTTGAATCTCTCCCTTGAACTCATTCTTCTCTGTTCATTGGGAAAGCCCACATTTCCTCTATCATCCATCCCACCTGAAAGGTAAATGGATGCTTCCCAACAACTTCAAGCTGGAAACCTTCAACCCTTGATTCAGTTTAAATTTCTTCCATCTCAGTCTTGGGTCCTTTCCATTTCTGTCTCACCAGCCACACTCTTATCCAATTCCATAGTAATTCCTACTCTCGATCTCACTGAAGTTTTCTTTTTAAAGTATTTTAAAATATATTTAATATCTGGTATAATTTTACATACCTCCACGTATTTTACACTTACTTGAGCCATTTATGATGAAGGCTAGTACTACAAGGGAAAGCCCTATAGAGCCCTGTGGAGATTTCATGAATTTAAGTAGCTAAAATTAAAGCACTAAAGTCTTACCAGTTCATAAACGTTTTCGGATCTCCTAGTCTCTGGGAGGGAGAAAAGTAAATTAAATTAAGAGTTACAGTTTTTATTCTCTCCTGAGTAAGTGGCAGAAATGATGTTTTGGGAGGACTGAATAGAAAAATAATGTTAAGCCTTAGTAAATTATTCTATTTGAATGACTGAGTACCAGTTGACTTCTCCAGCGATCTCTGTTAGAACAAGCCAGGCTGCATCATAGAGCTCCCATGTGCTGCTGTGAACTCCAATAACTGACTCACAACCAATGGGAATGACACCTCCCAGTTACATTTATTTTTAAACAACAAAGACAGTGGGCAGATCCAGGTGTTGAGTCACTAGGAAAGATGAACACCTACACAAACACAACAAAAATCCAGAAGCAATTTTCTTTCCACAGTGTTATCCTTTATATGTTAAAAAGCTGATTTTTTTCTTCCCTAGTTTCACATTGCACTCTTCTTAGTTACAATCACAAACTTGTCTTTCGTAAGATTCAGCACTATCCTGGTCATCATTTAGCTCTATTTGTCTCTAGAGCAATGATATGAGGCCACTGAAGGTCATTAATAGGACATAATATAAGATCAAAGGGACATTAGTCCCGCTTCATGGACAGCTGCTTAAAAGAAAACCTGAGGGGACAGCATGTCCTCCTTTGGTGTTGCACCCAAAGACCAGCTTCCTGACTCTACTGGCATTACCAATATTCTATTTCTTTTCATTAAGCAGTGACATGGTGAGTATTTGGATACTGTCTATGTTTCAAATGGGAATAACAAAAGAAGGACTGCTACCATGGAAACCCACCTGGTGGCCTTTGTGGTGAGCTCCTTGCTACTTGAATACATGCAAACTCCACACAATAAAGGGCTGATCAACATTAGGCATAAAGCTTCTCTGCAAGAGCACTGATTCTTAACTTTAATGAATGCCTTGGACATTGCAATCTGAGGCAGCATTATTCTTGTCCAACCTCATTATTAGATAAACACAGGGGAACTTGCATTAAGATATACTTTGGATTGCAAAGCAAGAGTCAATTTAAGGCCATCTCCCACTATCTGTCTCCTGTAAAAACAAGCTACATAGTTAGTTTAAAGATGCATGCACTCAGAAATAAACTACTGAAAGCAAACTAGGAAGCTGGATCGTTGCCAGCTACATTTCAATAGATCAACCTCACTTAATTTGTATGTGTCCAATATTGCTTCCTCTACACAGTGCCTTCCTCAAAGGAAAATTAATTCAAAGGCTTGGAGCATACAATGTTTTAAATGTTGCTGAATTTTATATGCATAAATATTTTAAAGAAGGATTTATTTGGTTAAGTTCAGGAACTATCCCTATTAACTCACTATGCTAGTAAAATTTTTAATTTTCCATAATATTTAATATTTTGGGGGAGTATACATAGTCAAAATTTTAACTGAGTTAACAAAAGGAATAAAAAATTGAGTTAACAAAATGGATGGTACCCCATGGGGGGTATATCACTAGTAGTTTTCTTTCTTTTGAAAAAGCACTTTCACCCTTTCCAGTGTCAATTAAGAGTCTATCTCTCTAATGCTAGATTACATTTGAAATCCTGGCTAGTATCCTATTCTTCTTTACCTGTTTTCACCTGGGTGAACAGCCTCTTGCCACTTTGGTTTATATTCTAGAGACCTTCATTCAAGAATGGAATACCAAATGTGGACAAAGAAAGAAAATGGAAGAATAGATGAACTAATATTTCTGAAATATTTATTTCCAACTTTGATGGAAAACTTATTCAGAAATACAAATAATTATGTTTTGAAAAACATTAATCACTCTAGTTCTCACTTATCAAGGGTGTGAAAATTTATCTCTGAGGAATTGCAACCGTCAGTGTGTTGGAAAGACAGCCATATTACTATCCTACCCCAGTTCTTAGCATCTTTGACCCTCATGGACTCACGGTTTTTAAAGTATACATCACTCATTCATTCATTTATTCCTTCAAAATGTACTGAGCCCTGATTATGTACCAGGCTTTGTCTGAGGCACTAAGGATCACATGGAGAATGTCGTAGTAGTTACTGCCCACCAGCCTGGCAGTGGTGCAGGGATGAGATTGCAGAGCAGTGCTGTGAGTGTTTTGATGAGTGACTGGGGGGATGCCATGGGAGGACTGGAAAGGGGCACCTAACACCAACCCAGAGTGTCAGGGATGGTTTCCTGCAGGAAGTGACATCTGATCTGAGATTCAAAGATAGACTGCATGTGGGAGTAAAGCCTGGAAGAAAATGGTCCCCATGGAGAGGATACTGCAAATGCCAGAGGTAAGACAGACCAAGGGAGGTTTGGGGAACTACAAGAAGATTAGTAGAACTGGCTTGTGCAGTTCTGGAGAAGAGGCAGAGCTCACGTTTAAAGGGTTTTGTGTGCCATAAAGTTACATGCCTGTGCAGCATTATTTTTGGTCTCAATTCAAATGGGTCCTCTCTGTGGCCTGACATCCTTCTGCTTCCCTGTTAGCTCTTCTCCCTTTAATTATGTGGATACCTTATACCTTCACATTTCCATCTTCAGCCAAAAAAGTGGAAATAATCCAAAAATGTCCATCAACTGATAAATGGATAAAAGAATTGTGGTATATCCATACAATGACATATTATTTGGCTATAAAAATGTCTGAAGTATGAATTTGTACTACAACATGGATGAGCCTTGAAATCCTTATGACAAGTGAAAGAAGCCAGCATAAAGACCACATTTTGTATGATTCCATTTATATGAAATGTCCAGAATAGGCAAATGCATATAGACAGAAAGCAGAGGAGTCATTGCTGGGGTCTGGGGGAAGAGGGGATGGACGGGACAGTGATTGCTTAAAGGGTACAGGGATTCTTTAGGGGGTGATAAAAGTGTTCTGGAATTAGGGTAATGGTTGCACAACTTTGTGAATATTCTAAAAACCACTGGATTGTACACTTTAAAAGGGTGAATTCTATGGTATGTAAACTGTATCTCTATAAAAAAACAAGCTGGAGGTGTAGGTGAAACACGTTTGGCAATATATTGATAATTGTTGAAACTAGGTGATGGATAAGAGGGGTATATTATATTATTCTTTCTTTAAAAAGAAAACAAAAAACCCCTTCTTTGTCACCCACCTTTCTCCTTGCATTTAGATAATTTCATGTCACAATGAAAACAGAAATCAAGAGATAATTTACTCAGCTTGTGGTCACCAAACCTTAACATTTGCTTATAGCCTTTCCTCATTCTTTCATTTCTGTGTTTTTTTTGTTTTTTAACATTTTTATTGGAGTATAATTGCTTTACAATGGTGTGTTAGTTTCTGCTTTATAACAAAGTGAGTCAGTTATACATATACATATATATATATCCCCATATCTCTTCCCTCTTGACAAACGCTTTGCACAAACATTATGCTAGGAGGTGGGGATATAGAAAAAACAGAAGAGGCCTAGCTCCCACCCTCAGGACATCCCCATCCAGTAGGAAAGCCAGATATCTAAGGAGTAATTCCAAATAAGCAAGAAGCAGGAAGGAAGAAGCAGTACAGACCTAAACTAGATGAGGAATCAGGGAAGGTTTCTTGGAAGAAGTGATGTTTAAGGTAAAAATCCAAGGGCGGGTAGATAACCTCTCAGTAGGTTAAGGGGTTGGGCTGGAAATCAAGTGATCAGTGAGGGAAAAGCATGTGTGAATGTCTTGAGGCAAGAAAGAGCGTGGCGGCTCTGAGGGGTGGAAAGAAGTGGAGTGTGGCTGGAGGGTGGGAGGTGAGAGCGCAAGGACGGGAAGAGGAGGTAGCACAGGTAGGCAGGGGCGAGATCTCACAGGGCCTCTAGAGAAATCCAAAAATTCTCATTAGTGCTCTGTTCAGATCAGATCAGGCCCCAGAGGGGTGAACAGCTCACAAGAAATTGTCAGCTGGCTGAAGAGCCGTCAGATCAGGCCAAGTCCCTTCCATAGACACATTACCCCTAGCGTTCCTTGGTTACACAAAACCTCCAACTGGATGTACTAAACTTTAAACCAAATGTATGTACAGAATTTCAGAAAGCATGTTATAAATAGCTGAGTACAGTGTGAAATGGTACCGTCACTGCTTCACGGCCAGTTCTTCTCCATCTATGCGTGCAGCAAATGAAAGTCACAGGAAGAATCAAGAACTCACGGTTCTTTCCCTCAACAATGGCTCGGGCACGAGCAAAGGGGTCTCTGCTGGGGACGATAACCCCCTGTGCCTGGTTACCTTCTGTTATTTATTGCCAAAGATAACAGGATGTAATGGTAGGTATGGGGCAGAAGGAAAACCATACGGACGGTGAACCCAGAACGAGAGGTGTCTGTCAGAGAAGAACGCTGATGAACGTAGCTCGGTTCCTACCGGCTGAGGAGGGGAATCTGGCACCACACCTACTGCGGTGATTCGTGCTGCTCCTGGGGAACACCGTGCTCTCCCTGGTGAAGCTCCCTTGGACCTCAAGGCCGCTTGTCACAGGTCCTGTTTGACCCCTTCAGTAACCAGCCGTGCATGCTGCTCTTCCAGCTGTGCCGTCCCTGTGCGCCTCTGGTCATACACTGCTGCGTGTACAGACTTGGAGTGATGCTGTCACCCACACGATGCCCATCTAGGAGGGTTACGCACGCTCCATGTTATCCTGTTTCTGGACCGACCTAGCTCATACTGGGAAGAATATTTCTAAAGGTTGTGAGAAAAAGAAGTTACAGCTTCAGTACCACAGCAGAAATTGCACATGACATCAAGGAGAAGAGGTGCTGCCCCACCCTGGTTGTCAAACAGGAGCTCGTGCTGCTTCCCGTCCTCCCTGGAGAAGAGAACTGAGCTCCCTGACGTCAGCTAAGGCTCTCCAGCCGTGGGAGGCTCTTAGATCCGGGAGCGCTTTCCAGCCACTCTTCTTGGGCATGGAATCCTGGCATTCACGGGAATGCTTCCAATTCAACCTAAAGATGTGATGCTGGTATTGGAAAGGACCTATATGCCAACACAATGTGCACCGTGTGGTCTGGTGGGATCACCAAGTATCTTGGTGTTAGTGACTTTAGAACACAAACAGATGCACAGCCCTGGAACCAACCACGATGACAATTAAGATGATCACTCCTCTGAGTGCAAATATGGTATCTGGCTACTCCAGCTGATGTGGACCAGCAAGCAGGGCTCTGATGAGTCCGGCATTGGCCACTGCAAATACTTTTAAATGGACTGCTGGCAGATACACTGACTTTCTGTACGAGTTAGTTCACAAGTACAAGTTTGCCCTGGCAGAGGTACGTATCTTATGTTAGACTCATCTACCCGAATATGTCTTTTTTAAAAAGACACCTGCCCTTGCCTGATAGGCAGGCAAATAGCACCATTTCACATTGTACTCAAGTTAACTATTTATAACATGTTTTCTGAAATTCTGTACATACATTTGGTTTAAAGTTTAGTGTATCTGGTTGAAGATTTTGTGTAACCAAGGGAGGCAAAGGGTAATGTGTCTACGGAAGGGACCTGGCCTGATCTGATGACAATTTCTTGTGAGCTGTTCACCCCTCTGGGGCCTGATCAGATCTGAACAGAGCACTAATGACAATTTCTGGATTTCTCTAGAGGCTGGCAAGAATTTATGAATGAATTGTGACTTCTTTCTTGCAGTCTTCCATCACAGCTAAGAAACATAGCTAACCCAAGCTTTCAGACTCCATTTTCTTTCTTATCCAATGTTTTTCCAGCAGAATATCATGGGGCTAAATTACTCACTATAGTCACAAAACGATTTGTATTTGTACCTGCAAATTTATGCACTGTTTTAATTTACATGAGATTTTTGTACGGAATTCTCAGCTTTTAAGGATGACTGAAACATCTTGTTTTTCTACTGTCAGGTGAGAATATCATGGCCCAAGGATATGTCATGGTATAAGGAAAAATAAAAGTGCTACCAAAAAAGAAAAAAAAAAAAACTACTGAAGAGTTTTGAGTAGGAGCATTGACAGGATCAGATTTGCATTTTAAAATAATCTTTGGCCAGGAAGTAGCAAGTGGATGGGAGGCGGTGGGGAAAGCTTGCTCAGAGGCTTGAGCGTTAGGGAGTGAGCAGACGAACGGGGCCTGTCAAGGAGGCTGAGAGAGCGGCCATACACAGCCTGGCATCTCAGGAAACAGGCAAATCAATCAACCAACCAACCAAACAAAACCCCAACTCAAAGAAGGATGTTGTGGAGAGGTGAAATAAAAGCAGTTGTGGTGGGGAGAGTAGAGGTAGTGATTGGAGTTGGGAAAATGCCAGTGGTTCCAGGTGCACTAAACTTCTTTCACTGCCTGACTGTGATTTGCTCTTTCTTGCCTCCAGGCCATCTCCCTTCTCTGCCCTGGATACCCTTACCCTGGACCTTCATATGGCTAACTCTTATTCACCCTCAAGGGCCAGCTTACACGTCACTTCTTCAGGGAAGCCTTCCATGACCCCGTAAGTTTGGGATAGGGAATGTACCTCTGGACTCTGACAGCCTCCTGTATTTCTTCTCTTATACATAGCACTTATGAACTGTAGGGTAATTGCTTTTTAATTTCCCTGTATCCTCCAACAGACTGTAAGCTCCTGAGGACGGAGCCAAAGCTTTATATACTGTTTACCTCCTGCACTTAGCACCATGCCTGGCGCATGGGAGGGACTCAATAAATAAATACCTGCTGGAGAGAGTTAAGGAATTTCATCCTGAATCTACATGGACCTGGTTCTTTCAGAATATGGGAGAATTAAAATACGATAATAATAATCAAGCTAGTTCCTTCTCTTACTTTGAAAATTATTAGCGAAATGGGCCTACTTAAATGTATAAAGACAAAGTTTTGCATGGGTATTTTAGACCAAGTTCTCTTGCCATTTCCATTATATCTCAAACAAAAGGTCTTTGGGGCTGTAAATTTCTTTTGACTCTTGGGGTATAAGCTCAACTCTGGCGCAGATATCTCCTCATCTGAATTATTTTCAGTTGGTTTTCATTTTGTGTCTCCTGGGAGCCCAGCCCTGCTGGGTGCTGTGGGTGATGCAATGCGCGGAACACGCTTCTGCCCAGTTATCGCAGGCTGTGGAAACCACCTGCTGAAGGCGGGACCGGGCGGGCCTGGGATCACGGCAAAGAGGTTTACGTAATCCCACCCATGCAGCCGCCAGAGAATATGTTCTGAGCCTTCAAAGCACTCTTACGTTCTCCAAGAAATCGAGAAGGCTCCCCTCAGGGAAATGGAGAGGCTGTACTTTGGCTAATAAATGGATCTTTCCTCTACCTGGAATTTTTTATTGCCTGAACTGGGTCAGCTCCCCAGGATCCCCTATAGGATGTTACTCTGGCGAGGTGCACAGACTGTGAGCCCTCCTACACGTCTATCAACGTCAGTTGGCAACTTAAATGAACCAGGCAAGTAGGAGAAGTGGCAATAAAGCTGAAATTCAACATCAGAGGAGTAGATGGTAGGAGTATCATAAACACTTTACATGGTTATGATTGAGCTAAGTGTAAGGTAGGTGTAAAATATATATAATTTAAAATTGTTTCCTTACTTTATCTGCTTGTATTTAAAACTCACATACTATCACAATTTCTCTTATTAAGCAATCTATCTTAAGAATGGTTTCTCTGACAATTTGATTGATGTGATGTCTAAAGAGAATGGATTTGTATTAAACCCTTAGAAAACTGTAGACGAAGAGGCTCTTTTTATTTTCTTGAAGATCATTGCAACTTTCTTTCTCTCCCTCTAGATAGTGAGGGGAGGGGATTTGGGTGGCAGACTTTGAAAAAAAATTAACCAAATAACCATATAACTACAACTGGTTTTTCACTTCCTAGATGGAAATGAACAGGTGACTGCAGTAGTGTACCACCGAGGGGCTGACCCAAGTCTTGGGAATCAGAGAAGGTCTCCCTGAGAAAGAGATTTCAGCTACTACCTGAAGGATGCGTAGGATTTGTAACTAATAATTATGGGTGATGTGACTGAGGAGAGATGGGGTTTAGATGGTGGTGTGGGGCAGGTGAAAGCTTTGAAGCTGGAAGGAACGTATAGCTCTTGACCATCAGTGAGAAGGTCACCGTGGCTGTAATAAGCAAAGGGGGAAGAGGAGGAGGATAAGGCCAGAGAGGTCGGTGGGGTCACGTAATGCAGGGCCCCTAAGCCATGTAAAGGAATTTTGGACTTTATCCCTAGAAGCAATGGGAAGTCATCCACATTCTCTGAGCAAGGGAGTGGCATGATCATATGTATTTTTAAAAAAAAGCTGAGGGATCCTACATGTAGATGGGGTGGCAGTGGGGGAATGCCAGCTCTAAGCAGTGGTTCAGAAGAGGGATGACTGCAGCTTGGACCATGGTGTTGGCAGTGGAGAGGGAGCAAAGTGTATGGATTCTAAAAGTACTTCAGAGGTGTAGAAGCTAGAAATTGGTGGATGATTCTCTGTAATAGGCCCAAGAGAGGTGGGCTGAAGAGGTGGTTTCATAGATTTCTGGCATGAATAACTGGATGGGTGGCAATGCCAAGGGGATACAAGTTTGGGGGTGTGATTGGGAAAGCAGGCACTGCATGAGTTTGGTTTGCAGTTGCTAAGCGTGAGAGACTTGTGAGCGGACACCAGGAGAGAGCTCCGAGCTGGAGATCTGAGATGGAGGTAGTTGTAAACACGGAGTGGATGGATTTATCCAGGGAGAAGAGGTACTAAAAAAAGAGGACCTAGGTTACAAGGGTAGATTTCAAGTTAAGTATTCTTGCCACACAAAAAAAATTAAAAATAATAAACAAAAAGAGAAAAAGACCGTGTGCTGAACTCCAAAGAACTTCAGCACTGAGGTTTGGGTAGAGTGGGAAGAGCCAGCAAATGATGCCCAGAGAGTTTTTTACATTCTCTGCGAAGTTAAAGACTAGGCCGTCTGCTGAGAGAGGACAGGGGACAGTGAGGGGGAGGGGGAGGGGGATGGGCAGAGCTGGCTGGAGAAATACAAAGTAAAATTGCCGATAGCATCAAAGGCACAAGCAGCATCCAAACGGCGGTTCCGGAAGACGGCAGGGAAGAGAAGTAGTAGTGTTGGGGTGGATGGAGGGTAGGGGTGTTGAGGAGTGGGGGAAAGGTCATAAGTGCATATAAAATGGTCTTGGTGAGGGGCCTGGTTAATAGCATATGGGGAATTCTAGTTCTCCACGTATACCCAGGATGCCTGAGAACGAGCTGTTCGGGGTAAGAGAAGATGAAACTCAGAATAATAAACACTGGGAATTGAGATGGATGGTACACAAAAACCTTTTCTGTCCAGATGCTGATTCAACCAGCACCCAAATGGACACTCTGAGGAGTCCCGTGCCAGCCACACTCTTACTCGGCAAGTCCTCAACTGTCTAGATAGGCTTCTCCTCCTCAGAGGATAAGAAAACAACAACTACCACTACACAAAGTGTTTGTAGAAACAAACAGATTAGAATAATGGGAAAGCAACGACATTCTCAAATCTCAGGGGAAAAGCCGAGCTTGGGGAATAACTTAGTACATGAAGCATAAGAAATTTTCAGAGCACTCTTTAGCATTCTTAATAGGTAGCAAGGAGACACAAACCCCACCAAGCAGGACCAAAATCCTTAAGAAGAGCCGAGGATAAAATGAAAATAAGGATGGTGGGGAAAAGAGGAAGAGAGAGAAATGAGACCTTTTCACAGAGACTCAGACACTCAGGATTTTTATCGCCTGGGAGGAAGGAAAGATACTATCATTTCTTGAGTGACCCACGTGCCCAATAATCTATTATCTCTAGTGGGAGATAATGTGCAGGCATTACCTCCCATTTTAGAGGTGGTAAAAATGAGGCTAAGAGAGAATAAGTAATTTGCTCAAAGCCCTTAGGAAGAGGGGATCTGAACAAGGACTGTCTGACTTCAAGGATACGGACCTCCACCTGCCAGAGTAGCATGACAGGTTAAGGAGTGAAGAAACATGCAGAAAGGGACTGATTCAGGCTCACTAAGGACGGAGTATTCTTAGCATAAACAAAGATCAACAACAATGGATACTGTACTGAGTGCCAATCACGTGGCAGGCATTTTGTACCCATTTTTCTGATTCTCACAGCAATCCTGCCTAAGTATCATCACCCTCTTTTTTTTCAGATGGGGAAACTGAGGTCCACAGAGACTAAGTGACTTGCTCAAGTGTATGGGTTGTCTGTTGTTACTGTACCACATTACCACAAGCTCTGTGGCTTGAAACCACACAAATTTATCTTCTAATTCTGTAGGTTAGAAATCCAACACAGGTCTCATGGGACTAACATCAAGATATTGGTGCGGATGCACGCCTTTCTGGAGGCTCTGGAGGAAAATCTGTTTCCTTGACTTTTGTAGCTTCTAGAGACAGCCCACGCTCCTTAGTTCATAGCCTCTTACTCCATCTTCAAAGCCAGCAAATGTCGTTTGAGTCCTTTTCACAGCACGTGTGTCTGACTGTTCTCCCAGTCACGTCTCTCTCTGACCACAGCTGGGAAAGGGTCTCTCCTTTCAAGATTAGATTGGGCCCCCTTGGATAATGCAGGTTAATCTCCTCAGGCCAATATCTTTAATGTAATCACATCCACAAAGTCTCTTTTGTCATGTGAAGTGACATAGTCACAGGTTCCGGGGATTAGGATGTGGACATCTTTGGGAATCATTATTCTGCCTATCACACACCGAAGTTAAAAAGTATTAAAGGGGTTTGAGTCTGGAGTTTAATTTGGATTTGGTCTAAATTAAACAGGAAATACAGTTGATTCTGTCTTCAAAATATATTCAGAATCCTACTATTTCTCACACTGCCATTTCTACCACCTTGGTCCAAATCACATCATCTCCCTCCAAAATGACTTCTATAGTTTCTTAACTGCTCTCTTGTTCCATCCTTGCCTCCATCTGTTCTTAACACAGTAGCCAAAGTGAATTTTTAAAAACGTCTAAGACCATGTCAATTCTCTGTTCAGAACTTTCCAGTGGGGTTTCCCTGGTGGCGCAGTGGTTGAGAGTCTGCCTGCCAATGCAGGGGACATGGGTTCGAGCCCTGGTCTGGGAGGATCCCACATGCTGCGGAGCAGCTGGGCCCGTGAGCCACAATTACTGAGCCTGCACGTCTGGAGCCTGTGCTCTGCAACAAGAGAGGCCGCGATAGTGAGAGGCCCGTGCACCGCGATGAAGAGTGGCCCCCACTTGCCACAACTAGAGAAAGCCCTCGCACAGAAACGAAGACCCAACACAGCCATAAATAAATAAATAAATAAATAAAATTAAAAAAAAAAAACTTTCCAGTGACTCTCAATTTCATTCTGAATTAAGGACACAGTCCTTACAATGGCCTACGAGGTCCTACATGACCCTCCCTCCACCCCAAGAGTCTCTGTTCACTCTCCCTCTTGCTCTGCTCCAACACACTGGCTTTCTGCTTTCCTTGAACACACCAGGATTATCGCTGGAGCCTTGGGCAGGAGGGGACGCTACATTTTCATGCTGCCCTCCACTCCAGTACCTTGATGTAGAAGGGGAGGGTAAATCCTGATTCTGGGATGTCTCTTCTCCATCCAGGAAGTGAAATGGGAGGATGAATATCTTCTGTCTTCATTGCCTATAGTTGTACAAGTGGTTGCCACTGCTCCTCTGGCTAATACCAAATTCGCACTGATTCAGGCTGTGAGGCTGATTCTCAGATGCTCACTTGTGCATGGGGTACATAGGCAGGAGGTTTGTAGGGGGTCTCTGAAGGGCTTCTCCACTTGCAGACATTGTGGGAGCCTGGCTGGCTCCAGCTTGCCCTCTTCAACACCCCCTGGCTCCTGCCCACAGTGGAACCTTCTAGTTTTTTGCCCCTGGGAAACCCTTGTCCAGGGGCTGGACTTCTTGAGTGGATAGTTCAAGCCCAGCAACCTCCCTTGATGTCACACCAGATCCACAAGAAGCTTACCCATCTATCTTTGCCACTTACTATGGTAGGATCTAGGCTGCTCTACAGCTGCCCCTCCCTCCACCCTGCCATATCCTTCCAATGCCCTTTTCTTTGCTCAGGTAGGAGGCATAAGGAAGGTTAACAAGTCTGATTCCTAAATTAGATTCCTGTCTCACCCTGGATATTTACCAGGGCTTCTTTTGGAGCCTCTTAAAACTAACTGGCTTTGGCAAGTGTGGGGAGGCACTTCCTTTCCCAGTAGCTCCCCTAGACCCCAAACTCAAGAATGCAAAGACCCTCTCCCTCTTCCCCAGCCAGGCTGAGGAAGGAGGGTGGGGAGGATGGGCATGGCAAAGAGTGTGGATGGCTTTGGGGATGGGTAAGGAAGCAGGGTCCTCTGGCTGTCTCTTATAAGACCCAAGAAAGGTATCTCTCTTCAGAATGGGAGGCACTTAGCATGTCACTCTTTCAGCTTGGTTCCAGTTTTCCGGTGCCAGGAAATTAGGAAAACTTTCACACACTATCCCAGATGTAAAAGTCAACAGAGTAGGCAGTTATGGTTGAGTGAAAGATTCAAGTTGAACAGAAGAAAATGTTGGTCATCTACTGGCCAGATCTGTTTAACTGGTGAAGAAACATCCAATTAAACAGGAGTTTAATGTGGTCCAAAATTTAATTTTCTTAGTGAAGCAGGTGCAAATTTTATGCAAAAATTTTTACTCGTTCAAGGCTTAATATTCTTTCCAAGACTTCTTAATTAGAGTACACTCTTATTTTTACTTTTAAGAATTTTTTCTCTACTTTAAAAATAATGTATGTTTCCAGCAAAAATTTGAGGAAATATAGAAACGTTTCAATAAGAAAACAAAAAAAAATCTGCAATTGCACGGCTGAGGCATAATCAAGTTTGGTGGTGATAAAATTCTGATTTTGGACAATTTAAGTTTATATCATAAAAGAAAGATCACACTTCACTATGATTTTACTTTGTTTTATTTTCTAGGTTGGAAAGTTGTACAATGGACACATTTGGGGCAGTAGGATTTGGAGTGTGGAATTTATCAAAAATGACTAGGGCCCCGAGACAACAGAAATTTCTATTTTCCTTTATATAAGCTCACTGCAGTGATAAGAAATGTTTATCCATGAGAAGACACTCCCAGGACCCATCTTCTCCAC
The DNA here is from genome assembly GCF_009873245.2 of Balaenoptera musculus. Lineage (NCBI taxonomy): Eukaryota > Metazoa > Chordata > Mammalia > Artiodactyla > Balaenopteridae > Balaenoptera > Balaenoptera musculus. The sequence goes on from NC_045796.1 coordinate 22,054,393, forward strand.
TTCACTAATGCCTCCTTGCTTTTGACTGTGCCCTGCATGTAGTGGTCAGCATGTACTATGCACGGCCTCTTAGATCTCAGGTGGGCTCTGGCTGAATGAGAACCACCGTGGGAGGGGGTGATGGCCAGAGGCAGCAAGAAGACTCCTCAGCACACAGGAGACCCGCTGTTGAATCCCTGGGGATGTAAATTTCCTAGGCTCTGCAGTGGCTTCCTCTTTGTGTGCCCTGCAGATTGAAAAGCAGAGCTGCAGCAGCAACAATACTGCAGGGAGACAAGGATGTGAGGGGCTGGGGAGAGGGCACCACATCCAAGGAACAGATTGGCCACCAGGAGTCCTGCACCAGGTGGAGTGAGGACGTCTGCTCTTGTAGAATTTGTCAACTGGAGGGTGACAACGGTCAGCATCCCGTGATCTTAAAGTTCACTTGTTTTGTTCAGCCCCTCCTTCAAGATTTCCTGATGATCCTTTTAAACTTAAAAACAAATTTGTATTTTTATATCCTTTATTGTTTTGGATTCTTAAAGTGAAGGGTGTATAAGTGAGCAAGAATGAGTAAAAGAAGAGAAAGGACTTGTAGCATCGTAACTAAAATTCTCAGACCCTTGAGAAGAAAACATGTGCTCTTGCTACTATTGCTGAGGAGTTTCTTGGAACCGCAAATGTAGAAATAATAATAATAATAGCAAATACAGAAACTTTTACTGTCTGCCAGGCATAGTTCTATGGGCTCTACATAGAGTAACTGAGTCCTCACCACCACCCCATGAGGTACATACTATCCCTGTCCCTATTTTACGTCCGAATAAGTTAAAGCTCAGAAAGGTTAAGTGTGGGAGTGGGAATTCAAACCCAGGAAGTGGCCTTAACGATTAGACCTGGCTGCTTCTGATGTATTGCTTCAAAACGAAAACTGAAAACTCACTTAACTTGTTCACCCATAGCGTTACCCTTCACACAGTAAGAAGGGGTGGAGAATATATGGTTCACTGTATAGACTCTGCAGGCACACCCCAGGGCTCACACTGTACAGTCCACCCTTGAACGACATGGGTTTGAACTGCGATGGTCCACTTAGACGCAGATTTTTTTTTCAGTAAATACTTACGACACTACCACATGATCTGAGAGTGGATGACTCCACGGATGTCGAACCTCAGATATGAAGGAATTGCAGATACAGAGGAACCATGTATATGGAGCTGACTGTAAAATTATCCTCGGATTTTCCGCTGCGGCGAGGGTCAGCACCCTTAAGCCCCACGTTGTTCAAGGGTCAACTGTAGTTCTGGCAACAACAAAAATAGTGTCTTTTCCTTGGGCAAGCCATATCATCTCTCTAAGCTTTGGTGTCCTTATCCGTAAAATGAGCCAGATAATGCTTATCTCAAAGTGTTTTTTGGGGAACTAAATACGGTAATATTTAAAATCGCTTTTGGCACAGCAGTCGAAAAAATGGTACTCAGTACAATTCCTGATAATTACTGTTGCATTAGAAACCAAGGGGACTTCTGTGTTGTGTCCTGCACAGGAGAATATGGGTCATCTCACTCATTAAGGGGAAATGTCACAAATAAGGTGCAGAGAAATGCGTGGAGGAGGGATGGTGGAGGAGAGGTGTACAGAGAGGGAGTTAAGAGCCCACCATCAATGGTCAGGGGATATTTGTGTCCCAGACCCCTGGGTAAGTGGAAAGACAAGTGGAGGTGGGCAAGGGAAGGGTCTGGGATGACTTCAGATGCTGAGCTTGGGTCGGACTGAGATGGGGGCTGGGAAGTGGAGCCACTGAGCGTGGGAGCTCAGTGGGCTCCAGTCCATGAGGGAAAGCTCCGGTGCCCCTTGCTTTCTCAACTCTTGTAACCCAAACCTAGGAAGACAGCAGATTCAGATGGGTAGGGAGACTTGTGAAAATGGTCAGCAAGCTAGAATCAGAGCCAAGCAGACAGGCAGGCTGGCCAGCAGCCTCGGAGGTATAGATTCAGCTCAACCACACAGAGGATTTTAAGGGAGATCTACTTTATAATTAGCCTGTGACAAGAGGAATGCTTTCTTACATTTTGGCATAAGGTTCTGGAATGTCCAGAACAACCCTGGTATGTGGTATGATAAAGATTTCACATTCTGAACCTTTTGCTGTTGTGTCACTGGTACGTCGCATCTGAGATAGTCCGGAAGGGAGTAAAACCCAGTACTTTTTTGATGACAATTAAATTCCCTGGGTTTGTATAATGTGACATTGGTGTGAAGGGCATTGTTTAGCTCTTGGCATAGCTATGAATGCCTAGGGCAGAACACCAAAGGAAAGTCTACTTTGAAAGCTTTCTCAGAACATAGCTGGGAGAGTTCGCTGGTTAATGCAGATACGTGTCCAAACAAGCACTGGTTTGCTCAGGGAGGGTGCAGAGTTGGCAGGCCGCCCTTGGCACAGAGAGCGTGAGTAATGCTTCATTTTAATGAGGGATCTTGGGGGTCTACAATGAAGACTATGTGGTATTTCCCACGTGTCTCTTTGGAATGTGGACTGATGGCACCCACAGTGGAAGAAAAGCCATCAGAAAGTATGTAGTTCCTAAAATCTCTGGGGCTCTACAAGATTCGGATAATTTAATGGCATATAAATGAATTCACAGAAATACACCCAGAGTTCCCAGAGTAAAAGTCTTCCCTTCCCACAGGTAAGTGAATATGAGTGCAAAGTAATGAGGCTGTGTTTTGGGGGGAGAGGTGGGAAGGGCATTTTATTTTTATTTTTTAAATTTATCATTTTTATTATTTATTTATTTATTTATTTATTATTTTTGGCTGCGTTGGGTCTTCATTGCTGCGCACGGGCTTTCTCTAGCTGCGGCGAGAGGGGGCTACTCTTGTTGCGGAGCACGGGCTCTAGGTTTGCGGGCTTCAGTAGTTGTGGCACCTGGGCTCAGTAATTGTGGCTCGCGGGCTCTAGAGTGCAGGCTCAGTAGCCGTGGCGCACGGGCTTAGTTGCTCCGCGGCATGTGGGATCTTCCTGGACGAGGGCTTGAACCTGTGTCCCCTGCGTTAGCAGGCGGATTCTTAACTACTGCACCACCAGGGAAGCCCGGGCGTTTGATTTTTTTTTTTTTTTAAAGAATTATTTATTTATTTATTTTTGGCTGTGTTAGGTCTTCGTTTTCTGTGCGAGGGCTTTCTCTAGTTGTGGCAAGCGGGAGCCACTCTTCATCGCGGTGCGCGGGCCTCTCACCATCGCGGCCTCTCTTGCTGCGGAGCACAGGCTCCAGACGCGCAGGCTCAGCAGTTGCGGCTCACGAGCCCAGTTGCTCCGCGGCATGCGGGATCCTCCCAGACCAGGGCTCGAACCCGCGTCCCCCGCATTGGCAGGCAGACTCTCAACCACTGCGCCACCAGGGAAGCCCCGGGGCGTTTGATTTTTAAACTAAATCTATAGGCAGTTCCAGACGTGTTGTAAACATTGTAGCAACCCTGGAATAACTGTTAGCTTTCCTACCTGACTCTTCTGAAAGATAAGAGTCATTGGAACATCAAGTTCTTATGTATAAAGCACATGCATTCATTTTAAAGATATAATTTCACAGTCACACTTCACCTGTGAGCCCGGATCATTTGAATTTTTTCTTTCAGAGAAAGCCAATACTTAATGTTTTGGGTAGAAAAAAAAATCTAAAAAGTCACTAGGAAAACAAACGTTCCCCAGTCCTCGTGAACAGTCGGTGACTCATCAATGAAGTGGCAGATGGAATTGAACATGACCGCATGTTTGTTCTGGGGTCTGTAGCCTGGATGTCCCCTTAGATCCAGCCACAGGGTGTGACTTCCTAAAAGCAAATTCCCTTTTTGTTCAGATTTGGAGCATTATGTGATCATTCAGGCAGAGTATGTGAAGTACTGTACTGACCTTTATTTTATATCTCTTGACTGGCTGGAGCCAAACGCTCCACAGGGACTGGACCTCCCAAAGTGCTCCCGGATTTTGGTGGGATTAAGTGCAGTCCTGGGTTTGGAAGAACGTGATTCAGTCCTAAAGACTTAAAGGAGGTGATGGTGACCCAGAACTCAGGACAAGAGAGTCCCAAGAGGCGGAAATGCTGACGGGAGAGACCTTTTCTGTGTATGCTAATATATCAAAGAGCACTTGGAATTATACAGAGAAATAAGAAACTATCTTAAGATAAATAATTTTGAAATGTTAAAACATGGTTAGAACTGAAATTAAAGTGAAGTAAACTCAACAGGCAAAAATTCTTTTATCAGATAAATTTGGCACCTCACACTTGGGGCTTATTCATGCCCAATAGACAAAGCAGAGATTTCCTGCTATTTATTTATCTCAATTTTTCAAAACAAAACCATTAAATGCATGCTATATGTAATAGCAAATTCTGGAAAAGGTTTTAAACTGACTCAGGAAAATGTACATTTTCACTTGTTTCACTTAGAGGATAGAAGTCACTCCTCTAAGAGGTCATTTCTTCTGTCCTCATTTGCATTTGCTGCAACTCCCTCACTCCCAAATAAAGCAACAACAACAAAAAATCCCAAGCAAAAAAGCCCTTAAGCAATAAAACTGATGTCCAAGAAAAACATTTAGTTTGAAAAAGAGTTGAAAAATGCAGCCTTGGAAGAACCACTGCTTACATGGAATTGTTCAACAAATTCCTGTTGTGTGAGGTTTGGCATATACTTTCTAAAAATATAAGCATCTGGGGAAATGAGACAAAGCCCAGGTCTTGGACCAAATGAGGCACGCAGTGTGAATCTGTTAGTGATTATATCCATAATGAAATATGTGCCCAAATTTAGCAGTGTAAAATCTAATACAGTAAGAAAGCCCAGCAGGCACTGTCCTTACCATAATATATAGCCAACAGAGAAGGTACATATGGCGGCCAGTCCGCTGCTCCTGCTGGGATACGCATGGTGTGATGTCCTCATCTCAATTAATATAAAGGGCAAAACCGTCGTGTGCTGAAAAAGAAGAGACCAGGTGACACAGGTTCTTATCATCACCCCTAATTAGCTATTTGTCTTCAGTAGGAGAATGGATAGTGTACATTTCTAGCCAAAGTGCCACAGCAGAGAGCAGTATATGGCTCACCTAGGAGGTAGAATGGACGTGAAAACATGCAGCCCATCAATTGCTCCCCTTCTTTTTCTTCTGTATCTTAATTTTTAAAATTGTATTTTCTTTGTGCCCGTTACAGGAAATTATAGAAATTATAGAAAGATATATAGGGAAAAAAGTTGGAACATAAGAAAGGAATAAAAGTTACGACTGTTAATATTTTGCTATACGTTCTTTTCCCTCACTCTTTGTTCATGCTATTTATACACAGTTAAGAAGTTAAGATCATACTGTGCATGCAGTTTTGTTTGGGATTATAGTATGAGACTTTTTGACATGCCATTATAGAAATACTTCTAGAATATAAACGCTGACCAGAGCTGCTTGAAACTCCATTTTATAGATGTACCAACATTTATTTATTTATTTACTTATTTATTTATTTATTTACTTATTTATTGATTTTTGGCCGAGCAGCTTGCGGGATCTTAGTTCCCTGACCAGGGGATGGACCTGGGCCCCAGCAGTGAAAGTGCCGAGTCCTAATCACTGGACCGCCAGGGAATTCCCTGACCAACATTTATTTAACTGATTCTTATTCTTGGACATTAAGTAGTAAAAGATTTTCAATTTTTAATTTATTAAAAATATCATGATGAATATCTTTTGTAGACGTCTTTGAATGTTAAACTATTTTTTAAATTTATTTTTAATTTTTTAATTGAAGTATTGATGAGTTACAATATTATATTAGTGTCAGGTGTACAACATAGTGATTTAAATTATTTTCTTACAGTCAAAGGCTATGAAGATTTTAAGGCTGTTGATACATAATGCCAAATTATGTGTGAACCAGCAGCAGGTTGGAAAATAAAGCCAAATTAGCTTCCAGAAAGGATGCCAGCAGTGCATGGATTTAGATACTATGTTGGAAGATAGACGCCAAAGAAGTTGCATGGAACATTTCCATTTGTTTCTCGAACCCAGTGGCCACTCCAGATACTCAGTTCAGCAGGGCAGGGTGGGGTAAAACTTACCCCCTCCATATGGTAAGCAGAAAGTCAAGCACTCTTGATATTGAAATTTGGTGGACAGATATAAGGGAAAAAGAGCTTCTTAGGTAAAACTGGCTCAGGATATAGATTTACCTTCCAGCATTGGAAAGCTTCCCAAGAGTAAGAAGATGGTGGAACTGAGAACTGAACCACCAGCAAGTTTGGATTCTATTAAGGATACTCCTTAATGGCCATGAAAGAATCTTTGTTCTGCTCTTGCTGTATAGTTTGCATATTCAAGGAAAAGGCAGGAAATTGAATGTTATGATTTTCAAACTCTAATAAGTATTGTAGCAAAATGGAACCAGGTGACAGGCAGGTCTTGGCAGGAAAAGACACGGTGGGGATATCAAAGCGAACATCTTCGGAGCAACTTGTTGTTTATATTCATAGAAAAAATAGACAGGATACTGTAAGAAATAATAAGACACTGGAAACTCTTTGCTTTAAACTTTCTCCTCTGCGTAACTGTTCTGACTGCCAATACATGGTAATTAGACTATGGTATGCCTAGAATGTCAGGTGGGTGATTCCACAGTTGGGCAGCTTTATATTTCCTTATCCTTTGCTTCTCTGTTATTGTTTTAAAACAGTATAATTAGCTCTGAAGGGAACCACACAAAATATACATATGTGTTAAAACAGAGACAGTATGTATTTTAAAGATCTATTTTATTGGTTTTTTTTCACTATAATCTAGTCACCTCAGATAACATTGGCCTGGAATTTCACCAACAATTTGAGATGCCAACAACAGTTTTACAATAGCGCATTCATGTAAAATTCAAATATATAGTTAGCACTAAGGCCAAGACTTATCGAATCGATCGTAGAAGAAAAATACCTGCAAATGAAACGTTTACACTGAAGATAATGCTGACTCTAATAGCCTGTGTGGGTTGTAGAATGATGATGTTATTTTTGACTCATTAATATTAAAAAATATCTAAGCTCTACCTCTTCCTCCATTGCTCCAAACTGAGTAAAAATTCACTCATTTTTCTATAAAGTTATATAAGTTCAAATAACTAATCTGAATATTCTTATCCAGTTATCCAGTTAACTTTATTTTACCTAGCCTACTTGCTGATCATCAGATGTCATACCTGGAAAGCTTAGGATGTGCTTTGGTGATGCCAGGCAAAAAAAAAAAAATCTCTTTGAAAGATGAAAATCTCTCCAGATCACTCCATTTCTGGCATCATCACCACTAAAAAGGAGCTACTTGTTCCGTAAGCGAGGACAAAAGATCTTTTGGGGGCTAGCTGTGCCTATGTCAGTCTGGCCAGCAGCAAATGTTATATGAGGGTAACAGCTTATCATCAAGAATTTTCAGGCACTGAAGAATGTGTATCTGCCTTTCTAAAAATTTATAATGCAAATTATGTTTACTGATAAACAGTATATATTAAAAAAGGTAAAAATAGTGCAAAATATTTATAGCAAATATGTTTCCCTGAAGGTAGCTGAAGTTTTATAAAAAAAAAAAAAAAAAAAAAATCGGTAAAAAAATCTACAAAAGGTCTTGCTGAATCTCTAAGTAACCTTTGGTAGCTAATTGTGACTCAAAATCTGTAGCAGCAAGAGGGATAATTATTTTAGAACTAGGAGTACAAGAAATTCAGTTCTAATCCACTCCCAGGCAACACTCTGCTTCAATGACTTAAGAACCAGCAAGGAAATATTCAACTCCATGTACGACCATCAGCTGGACAAGAATGGTACGCTTATGTTTTGTTCACTGTGGTATTTGTAGCACTTAAAAAAGAGCCTGGCATATAGGAGGGGCTCAATAAATATTGGTGGAGATAATTTCATCTTCAAAACCATACCTTAAGTGGGAGTTACCAACTCCATCCTGCGGATGAGATAATAAAGACTCATAAAAGGTAATTGTCTTGCCCAAGATCACAGAGCTATTAAGTCTGGAGAGGGTTCAAGACCAGTTCCGTCTGTCTCCAAATTCCATGCTCTGTTTTCTATATTAGAATTATATCTTTAAAAGATATCAGAGTTAAATAATCTTTGACTCAAAAAACCTGTGGGAGTGCATGATTGAAGATCACTTACGATGTCTCTCAACAGACAAGAACTATTTTTTGGTTGAGCCTCAAAATAAACAAAAATATTTTCACTGTGAAAAACATATTTTACTAAATGAGTTCTTTCCTGTGGCATATAAGCATTCTGAACAATATTATACGGAGGAAGGGACCCACAAATGCAAAGTGCCTACTAAAGTCAAAAGTCCTAATGCAGTCCTGTCGCATGCTACTTGATTTTTTTTAAAAAAATTATTTTCTTAGTCAATTCACATTTTTTCTTAAATAAATATATTTAAAGGAAAACTTATGAGATTTATAAACTCTCATAAATGGAACACATTAAGAAAGATAACCACAAAAACAAATACAATGAAAACTAATTGATCTTAATAAATGTTTGATAGACATGTTTGCCTGTTTGATTCTGAGGCCTGCTAAATAGGGATGTTAGTCAGTATTAGAGGGGCATTAAAGACATACTAGAATGCAATACAGACTCTTCTACATGAAATCAGAAGGACTGAAAGATAATTGACGGGGGAACTACCTTTTCACCAGGTGATTCAACACTATTTAATGCCAGGCCCCTGTACCACATAAATTATCTCACATACAATCAGAGACACACCTATGCACTGGAACAGATTATCTATAAATTGTAGCTGTACCTTCTAACTGCTAAATTATTTGATTTATGAACAGGTGTTCTTTTGCCAGAAAAATGGAAAGACAGATGAGTAGGAAGTTTAGGTATTGATGGAGGAACTTAATGGTATTTCACAAGATTAAAGAAATGAATTTACATGACACAAGAAGGATCTGGACTTGCTATGGGGAAAAATATTTTCATTATCTGTGATGGCATTCAGTAGCCTATAAACTAAAGGGAAGTTCTATAATAAACTTTGCTGTGGAATAAATAGAAGGATAAAAATATATGCTGTGTGATAGTATGGATTCAGGCAACTAGAGCGGATGAATTAGGGGAGCACTCAAGATTACTTCAGAGCTCTAGCATCTGTGGCTGCAGTCAGAGTGTGCAACACAAAAAATATTAAACAAGATGTGAGGACTCTTCACCTGCCATTTCTCTGGTCTTTCTCCTTCTCTCCAAAGTATTTTTTTTTTAAATAGAAGAGTACTGCTACCATACCATATGAACAAAGATTAAAAATTGTTTCAGTGAACAGTGGGATACATGTATCTTTTTGAATAGCCAGGACATGGAAGCAACCTAAATGTCCATCAATGGAGGAATGGATAAAGAAGATGTGGCACATACATACAATGGAATATTACTCAGCCATAAAAAAGAACAAAATAATGCCATTTGCAGCCTCATGGATGGGCCTAGAGATTGTCATACTGAGTGAAATAAGTCAGACAGAGAAAGACAAATATCATATGCTATCGCTTATACATGGAATCTAAAAAAATGGCACAAATGAACCTATTTACAAAACAGAAATAGAGTCACAGATGTAGAAAACAAACTTATGGTTACCAAGGGGGAAGGGGGGGAGGGATAAATTGGGAGACTGGGATTGACATATACACACTACTATATATTAAATAGATAACTAATAAGGACCTACTGTGTAGCACAGGGAACTCTATTCAATATCCTGTAATGATCTATATAGGAATAGAATCTAAAAAAGAGTTGATATATATATATGTACAACTGACTCACTTTGCTGTATAGCAGAAACTAACACAACATTGTAAATCAACTGTATGCCAATAAAAATGAATTTAAAGAAAAAGACAAAAAGAATTGTTTCTTCCTGGGAAGCAAAAGCAGCTTTAGAACATAAGGTGTGCCAGACCAGCCCCTGCCTACCTGGATAATGAGAGAGCCGGCAACCCCATATCCACTTATTTGCATCTGTAGAGCACAGGCAGACCTCTGGGAATGTCCTCAAAGTAACGGATGCATCAAATCGCCAGATGAGCTTGTTAAAAATGAGATTGTTGGGCCCAGCTCCTGCGGCATTTGCTTTACTGGATTCCAGTGGAGTAGCGCTCATGGTGGCCCCCACGACGGTAGACCACAGCTCTTGCCTTCATGGGTGTCAGGATATCTAGTCTTTCTTATATCCTATGACAACTTTTGATCGTAAGTAAAAAGTTGAAGGATGGCTGTGTGCGTGCGTGTGTGTGTGTGTGTGTGTGTGTGTGTGTACATGTTCAGAGCACTTGCATTCTTGTGGGTACTTGGCTGCAGGCAGGGCTAGAGGTGTGACCAGATTTGCTGGGGAGGATGCGGTGAGGGAGAGTCCTTATGATGTCCTAACAATTGACAGGTATATCATAAATAAAAATAATATGGAAAACTGCTCTAGGATACAGAAAGGTAAAATTAATAATTATTATTAATTCCATATTGTAACATGAATATTTTGTTCCTTTGCTCCCCCCACCCCTTAACCACCTCTAGAGTAAAAGGGGATTAAAATAGAAATTTTTGTGCTATAATAAAGCAAGAAGGAATTTCCAAGTTTGAAGACAAAACCCATCGTATTAGCAAAATGTGTTCTAAAACGATAGGAAGGGTGACATGAGAAAGACTGGCAAAAAAAAAAAAAATCACAAAACACTAACTGATCCTAACCTTTGCAAATCTTCCGGGCTCTCCAAATAAGGCAAACGTTTGATGAACGCAGGGAAAAGCAGCGTTGGGTGGGGCATGCGCAGAGCTGGGGTGGGGGCTTCCCCTGGAGTAAGCGTAAATTCAGTCAGTGGATGTGAGGACACGGCAATGTCATCCCAGGAAGCCTGGAAACAAAGCTGATGCAGGCTCTAAAAAACCTACATTTTTAACTCTGAAACCCTGACCAAATGTTTTATCCTGCCACCAGAAACTGTCATTATTAATTTTACTGATGGGTCAGCTCAGGATTCGCCACCTTCCCTCACTCTCTTCACAGTAGGGATATTTTAGTGCTTTGAGGGACAGAAAACTGCCCGTTTTAACCTCAGTAGTTTCCAGTCTCCAGGAGTCAAATGGAACTTTCCCGCGTCACGGGCCTCCCTCTCCTAAGGGCTGAGGTGCTGGTTTTAATGTGGTGATGCCGGTACAATATGACACAGAATCTCCCCAGAAACTGCCAGAGCCTTTTAAATTGTGCCTTTCCTGTGTGGTGTTGGATACCCGTTCCTGCTGGCTGTCAAATCGGTCTGAGATGCGCTTACAAGGGCATCTCAGAATGACATTAGAAAAGTGACCCAGGGTCAGAAACTTAGATTCAGATGGAACCAATATTTATTAAGTGCCATTAAGTGCCAGTATGTTCCAGGCATTTCCAGAATGCTTTATGGACTCATCCAGTTCTAACATTAGCCCCGACAGCTCTTAGGATATGGTTTTAATAATTAGGCCAAATAAACAAAATAGTGCCACGCATTAAACCAAGCCATGCATATCCTTGCAATTAAGAGCAAATGGTGCATTACAGAAACAATTACGCTAAGACAGTGGCACCATTTTACTGGGCTGTTATTTTTGCATTTAAAAAGCATTTTTAATATGACTTGAGGGAAGTTAATATCTCTTCCTGAATCTTCCTAATGAAGGTATCCACAAGGTGCCAAGGGTCTGTGGCATTACTGGGGGGCTCCAGAGTGGTGCCTTCTTTTCAGCCCAGCAGCCTGTGGGCCACCACAAGGAATTCTTCTTTTTGTGAATGTGATTCCAGAATTAACCCACGTTGTACCTTAAAACGTAACAGCGACTTGAAAGTGACCTGATATTCACTTCTTCCGTGAACATTTCACAATTAGTGTTTGGGGTTCTCACAGAAGAGCACCTCGAATTACCGCCCTCAGATGATCAAGTGATTATAATACGATGAGATGCATGCAGACGTGCAGACTCGCAACGGTGCAATGGCCAGAGTGATCTGGTCTGCTAGGGCGGGTTGAAGGAAGGATTCACGCAGCAGGAGACAGTTCAACCAGGTTTTTATGTGTGACTAGGGCTTCGCAAGCAGAAGAAAGGGTAAAGGAAGAAGTTCATTCACAAGGCCAAGAAGAAGAAATAGTGTGTGAAGCACAGTACAGACCACCGAGGGACTGTCACCATTGTGGGACGTGAAAGGGCATGAAGACTTAAGTCTGGACAGGTGAGGTAGGCAGAAGCCAAAATGCGGAAGGCTTGTATATGGACTTTGTCCTGGAAGAAGCAGAGCTAGCTCTATAGGCTTAAACTCCTCCACAGAGTTGAAGGTATACAGACACAGGGGAAACATATTTGGGTATTAATAGTAGAAAGAGCAAGCTGGAGGCTGGGTGGAGGACGGACTGCAGAGAGGAGAGATTTATCTACCGACCTGCTGCTCTCTCCTGCCTCTTTTCCTTCCTTCTCGCTCTTTCCTGAAGAAAGGGACTTGATTCTCTCCATGACTTTCTTTTAGGTCTTCCTCAGCCTCCCCTCTCCCCTACCTCTCCTCAGCCTCCTCACCTACAACTTCCCCGTTTCTACTCTTCTTTTCTCTTTTACTTTAGTAATTACCATAATACTGAAAACAGCATAGGGGAAAGGTTAAAAAAGAAAGCTGGTCTTAATTCTGGCAAAGCATATATATGATAGGTAAACACGTTAATGACTTCATTCATCCCTCTGTGTCTTATGTTGCTTCCCCCGTCATTCATTTATGTGCAGAAATACTGAATACATAGTGATAAGAATGGCTACCATCTCCTGAGCTAGTAAAACAAGCTCAGTTCTATACTAAACATTTTGCACCAGCATGATGTTTAATTCTTAGAGCAACTCTAATGAAATTGGTATTTGCACCTTCATTTTATAAATGAAGAAATGCAGGAACAGAGGGATTAACTTGTCAGAGGTCATGTAGAACTAGTAAACAGTGCAGCCAGCCTCAGACCTCAGATCTACCAGACCACAAATCTGTGCTTTGACTGTGACACACACTGCCCCCCAAGCTTGCTTGTTTGTTCATTCATTCAATAAATGCTGATTGTATTCCTGCCGTGTGCCACTCACGATTTCAGGTATTTAAATATATCCCAGAACAGAGCAGACAAAGATCCTTGCCCCAATAGACGGCTGTTCTTGGGAATGCATTTCAATGAGGCTAATACAAACGTGGAGTCTCTCAGCTCAGAAAAGACCAAATTCATTAGGGCTGCATGAGGATTGTAGGAGATTCTATAGTAAAAGTGGCTTGTACAGTATAAACAAAAAATAATTGAAGTTATTTTGGGATATTTCTCACTTAAGACAAAGTGCTCAATAATATCATCTAACATCTACCGCATGCCAGTCCTCTACACGGATTAAAGTCATTTGCATCTCACAGGGCTCCTCTGAGGCATATGTTAACATCAGTTCTGTTTTACAAAAACTGAGGCACAGAGAAGTTGAGAAGTTGCTTGAGGTTACCAACTGGAAGGCGGTGGGTTTGGGCTTAGACTTGGGCAGTTTGGGTTCTGAGCTTATCCTTTAACCGTGATGCTCTATTACCTGTGAAGCCCTTGGGAAGACGTGAGGATTGGGAACAGTCAATGCAAGAACGGGTACAGGGAAGGGAAGCTCTTGGTCTCATGGCTGTGCCTGGGAGAAGGAGCCTGGCCCTTCCCTCACCCAGCCACTCATCTCAGGGGGACTCAGGGGCTGAGAGATGAGTGGCCTCTACACCCAAGTTTAAAAGGCAGACTGTCAGACCAGACTTTGTGCTCATGTTTGGGGGTAAATCCCATGGGTACTAAGGCCCTCAGGCAGGCAGAGCGGCAGGAATAAGAATAACCCCAATCCACTGACACAGACAGGCACTCTCTGAGATGCTATTGGTGTTAGTTTCCTGTCTTTTCTTTGGTCTACTCTCCTTAAAAGTACTTGGAAAGCATTTAGGGGGTGGGTAGAAGAGGGGTGGAAGGAAGAGCAATGGGAGATGTAGTAGAAGGCAAGGGAAAGGAAATTTAATCAAGTGTTCCTGTCATCAGTAAAATTTACAGCATTCTTAAAGATCATTACACACAGTCAAGTTCAGGGAGCAAGTACAGAAAAACGAAATTCATTATTAGGAGTGCTCTGAAATTAAAAAAGAAACTGAAAAAATAAGAAACTAGGATTGTAATGTTATTCATATGCTTCTCAAAAATTATCCTGAGCTCCACAGAATCCACTCATGCACGCACATGTGCATCCTCCACTCTCAGAGTATTATTCTGACCCCTTGATTCCCTTCTCTAGAAGATTCTCACTATCTTCAGAACAAAATCCAAGCTTCTTAGCATTGCCTTCAGAGACTCTTACTATCTATCGGACACAGCGTGCTTTTCTAGACTAATCTCCTACCGCTCTGTACTGGCAACTTCACCGCTCCACCAAGAGGCTTTCCACGGCCATGCCTTTGCCCATGCTCTTCTCTCTGATTAGAATCCCCTGGATATTTGGGGCCTTCTCTGTAGTACACACTTACGGCAAGGTCATTTTCTGCTCATCCGGGAATCATCCCTCACAGACCTCTGCCCCTTCACAGCTAGGTGGGGCCGTTGGGACGAGTTCTGGTCAACGGGCTGTTATTAATAGGAGTGATGTGGACACTATTCTAGGCCGATGCAGCTGTGAAGAGACTGAATATTAATATGCCACATAATGCCACAGTGAACATGAAGGAAGGGGGCCCTGAGGCGTGGGGAACGCTTCTTTAGGGAGAAGAAACAAGCTTTACTGACCGCTGTACACTCAGCTCTCTTCTCCGTGCAGAACTTAACAGGGTCTCAACAAACCTTTGTTCAAGGACCATGATAGTATGATTTTCACTTAGGTAAACACTATTGTCCATTAGTTTTATTATTTAAAAAAAAAAACCCTGGTAATTTAAGATGAATAAAAAAATAAGTTCCTGGATGAAGTATATAAATAAATTAAAAAGTACCTTCATCTTGAAGGTACAAAAATTATAATCTTCTATTACAGAAAGGAAGGGAACTACTTTGCCCCAAACCATATTCATCTGGGACTAAGTCCCCCAACTAAAGCTACATGTTCACAAAATATAGAGAGGCATTAATTCTTCTGAAGTGAGAGAATAGTAACACATTTCCATCAACTTTGGTAATTTCCCCGCACTCTTCCACCGCAGTGCACAAGCAGATTTCAATGGTCCTAAAGAACCTTCTTCACTGAGTCTTCAAATACAATGATTTCAAATGGTTTTAATTTAGCCTTGTTTATGATAAAATAAATGTTATTCTGATTGATTGGCAAATGTTTATTGATTGCAGCAATAAGAGCAATTATGTTTGACATGAAGACGTTATAAAATCTATAACCCAAACCTTTAAAGCCCAATTTGGAATGTCAAATTTGACTTATGAGAATGAGTTATAATCCTGCTTCACGCAAAAAGCATTAAGTTAATGCTGGAGCAAAGTACTGTGGCCAAGTGTGTGCTGGCATAATTAATCAGGGATATTTCAGAGAAGAATCATCTCCAAGAGGTTATTGATTTATTGTCACGACACATTTTTCTTACGGCTGCGATAGTGCTCTGGAGCTAGGATGCACTGGCACGCATTTTTCAGTGACTAAGCCTTGATCTGTCCCCCTGGATTCCTGCCATCCTCACTGACATCTGCAAACACTCACATTTGACAGCCTCATGCCTGAGACTGGT
The DNA here is from genome assembly GCF_009873245.2 of Balaenoptera musculus. Taxonomy (NCBI): domain Eukaryota; kingdom Metazoa; phylum Chordata; class Mammalia; order Artiodactyla; family Balaenopteridae; genus Balaenoptera; species Balaenoptera musculus. The sequence goes on from NC_045796.1 coordinate 22,070,201, forward strand.
GGCTTCCAAGTTGATTAGGATTAGTTCAGAGGGGTTTTGGACTAGACTGAGTGTAATCGAAAGCAGAGAGCCGTGAGTCTCCAGAGAGTGACATGCACCCTGCCAATGGCATCATGTTAATAGAGAATGTGCATGTGCACACACACACACATGCAAACACACATATGCATACACCATAAGGCATATGCAAACATGTCCATGCAAACACACCCATACATACACACATGCAAACACATCCATGCATTCACGTGCATGCAAACACACACATACACAATGCAAACACACACATATCCACGCAAACATATCCATGCATATACCCCCCACACATCCATGCAAACACACACCCATACATTCACACACGCATAAACCCACACATACCCGTGCAAACACACACATACACACACCCATATGTATATGTACACAAATGCACACACACAGACATACCAACATACTTAAGGAATGGGGAAGATTTCAGTTTTAATCTTGAAGTTCACCTCTATTATCTATTAAACTAAATTCAAGCTTTTGCAGAAGCACTATTTAACACGTATAGAAGTAGCTGTAACTTAGCTCTTTTTTACAGTGATTCCATGACATAAGGTAATACAGTCAGAAGGAAACTTTACAGCACAAAGTATTCAAATGTTCTCCCAAAGATTACAGGGGAAAGTCAAGGGAGAAAGAGGCAATTTAGCTCAAAGCTCAAAACTTTTTCTCCATCGCCTCTTAATTTGGCTTTGCAAACAGAAAAGGACACGCTTTCTACCTAAAGCAATGTTGGTGGTTACCGACGTGTGGGTGGGCAGACAGTAGGTACTGGGTGGAGGGAGGCTTCTAAGAAATGGATTATCCTGGGCTCAGTACATCAAGTTCAGTGCTCCTTCTAGGTCTTTATTCAAGCAGTATTTCCCTGCACATTCTCGTCTTGCTTAGGCTGCACTGATGATTATGTGGCCAGCACTGAGTCCAGACTCTAGTGACTACATAGGCTCTGCTCGCTGTGGAGAGGTGGAGAGAAGACAGGAACAGGAAGCCGTTCACCAGTAGCTGACTACATAACTTTGAGCCAACTGGGGCCTTTCTGGACCCCAGGCTCCTCATCTGTAAGAGTCTGCAGCAGTTGACAGCAGGTCAGGTTCCCTGTGGAGCAGACTCTGAGATGGGAACCAGCAGACTCAGGTTTATTAGGGAGTGTCTGAGGATCAGTGCCTGTTTGGAGAAAAGAAGGAAGGGTGGTACGGCAGAGGGAGAAGTGTGTCTATGATGCAGTCTCAACAAGGGCCTTAGCTGACCCCACCAAGAGCTCTGAAGCTGGGCTGGCCGTTCAGTGTTGCCCCGAATTGGGGTAAGTGGGCCAGGTCTTTATATCAAGCATGGACCAGTGATGGGATGGGGCTGCCCCAGGGAAGGGGGCCTGACCTTTAGCAAGACAGCTCAGTTCAGGTGAGAGTGGCTCCTGGAGAGGATCTTCAGTGAGGGGCTGAAGAGGCAGCGTCCCCAGCTGCTGGGGAAGTAAGTCCTTCAGTCCCCAAAGGGGACCTGGCTAGCACATCACAGCGTCACGAGTGCACACCCACGGTCATCACATAGCCAGCTCCAGCCTCTGTGTGCGAAACTCATCAAGGGAATATTTACAGTGATGGAGCCTGACAGCTCACAACTGCACTGCAGGAGTATGACTACGCTGGCATCGTATGACTTATGACTGTTTTAGGAGACAAGAAACTGGTCAGTATACGGTAAATTCCTCACTACTGCCTAATTTGGGGGCCATAAAGGCAGCTACCGTAATTTTATATATGGTCACGCGTGACTAATAAGCTTCCTTGACACGTAACTGGGTTTCTCATTAACCAAGGCATAGCTGGCACATCATGCTCTTTAAAACTTGTTATCAATCTTTAGCTATTGAACAATGTATTCCGCTGAGGAAGGCTGAATAAGGCACAAGCTAGACCACTTAGTTTCGATCCCTGTGAACCTGAGGCTCTAGGAACAATGCCAGTCATACGGATGTCGTAAAGGTCTTTTAAAAAAAAAAGTATTTATTTATTTATTTATATTTATTTCTTTTATTTTTGGCTGTGTTGTGTCTCATTGCAGTGCGCGGGCTTCTCATTGCGGTGGCTTCTCTTGCTGCGGAGCACGGGCTCTAGGCACGCGGGTTTCAGTAGTTGTGGTACGTGGGCTCAGTAGTTGCGGCGCGCAGGCTCTAGAGCACAGGCTCAGTAGTTGTGGCTCACAGGCTTAGTTGCTCCGTGGCATGTGGGATCTTCCCGGACCAGGGCTCGAACCCGTGTTCCCTGTATTGGCAGGCGGATTCTTAACCACTGCACCACCAGGAAGCCCCTGTCATAAAGCTCGTATTCCCTTGTGAGACACTGCATTTGGGAGGGGTTGCTGGAGGAAGAAAAATGCTTCACGCTCCATATCTAGATCACAGGAAAGATCTTCAGCTTTAGGTTTTCCTTAAGGCCTTATGTCTTGTTATTTGCACACACAGGCTAATATTTTAAATGCTTTATTTGCCAAAACGTATATTTCAAGTCCTAATTCTCCCCATTTTCATATAATTAATCAAAGACATATATGTTGGCCAGCTTTGTTTGGATCAGTATGAGATCCACAGGATTAACTACACTGTACACATAGTTCAGCCAAATCAAAGAAACTTGACATTTTCCTTAGCCTCTCCAGACTAATCAAGGGTAGAGATACATTTTGTAAGCTTATACACAGCTTGTGGACTCTTCCCCACACCTGCTTTTGTTGACCCCTTGGGAGTCAGGTCACCATTCTGTGAATATCTTAGGTGAACATAAAAATCCCCAGTGTCTGTAGTGATGAGTGGAATTTATGACAGTTCACCAGGAACCTTCCTCATTAGTGGACAGTGGACTTTTAAGGGCTGTTCGTCACTTTTTGTCTGCAGGTCAACCCCTTGCTCCAGCCAACATGTCTCCCTGACCCAATGCTCCTCTCACTTTGATACTCATGAATCTAAGCTTTACGGGAGCCACTAAAGAAGGAAGCAGGATGAGGTCAGAGCTCACTTGGAACCTTGAGAATCTTTTCAGTTTCAAGAATTGAAGAGGATGAAGGGAGAATGGATGAGAGAAAGACTGTTCAAAAGGTATAAAATGAGAACCGTTATGGGTTGTGTGAACTAGACACGACAGCCGGTTCCCAGAACACTGGGGCTAGGGATAAAGTGAGCTGAGGAACATGAAAAGCTGTGTGCTGTGCCGTAAGAGGGGTTGTGAAAGTGGAACGGACTCAAAGTATAAATTGATTCAGTAAATGTTTTGGTGAATTTGTGAGTATGATCAATGAATAAAGGATTATTAGGACAGGCTAGGGTGCGTTAAGAATATCAAGTGTCTTTAGAAAAACAAATATCGTATATTAACGCATATATGTGGAACCTAGAAAAATGGTACAGATGAACCGGTTTGCAAGGCAGAAACAGAGACACAGATGTAGAGAACAGACGTATGGACATCAGGGGGGAAGGTGGCAGGGGGTGTTGGTGGTGGTGTGATGAACTGGGAGATTGGGATTGACATGTATACACTAATATGTATAAAATGGATAACTAATAAGAACCTGCTGTATAAAAAAAAAAATTCAAAAATAATTGTTCAAAAAAAAAAAAAAGAATATCAAGTGTTTTTAGAGTTAAGGAAAGACAGATAAGTCCATCTCCAACATGACCTCGAGGAACCTTTCCTCTGGCCTTAACTGACCTGGGGTCTGACCCTCCGAGATGATTGCCCCAGTCCAGAGGACTGTCCACAGTGTTTGAGCAAAGACGTTGTCCAGTCCAGTGTTTGAGCAAAAATGTTGGAATCTGTTAGATTCTTGAGCAGGAAATGTTTTACCAACATAGAGGAGGAACAGGGAAGGGAAGGAGAAAGAAGCAGGACACTGGCAAGGGCCAGGGCTGCTCTTCTGAGTCATGTGCATATTCTTTGGTTCTGCTTGAGTTGGCCCTTGATCACATTATTGTCTTTGATCAAGTTTTGACGGATCATCTCAGGTGATTTCCCTTTAATGCCTGTCATGAATGGGCCATGTCTTATCCTTATTTCCCTTTAATTCCTCACCTACAGAGCATTACAGACAAGCAGGATTCTGAATCAGAGTAACGAAGAGAAATGTCACTGAACGATATTTGGGCGCCCCTGGTGTGGTAAGAGATGAAGGGGACGAAACGCACACGGTAAGAAGCTCTGACTTCACAGCCTTGCGGGAACAGCCGGGGAGGAACCTGCACACTGGGTTTCCAGGTAGTAGGTACTGAAGACATTTTTGTGGAATGAGGGAATGGGTGAGGATTCTGCAGAAACCCTGTGGGTGCTGAGGGCATGACCTGCTTACTTTCTGTCATTGACAGTTCACAGGGAGGATGAAGGGGTCTTTCTGTAAGGGTCTCTCTCACAAGGCTTTCTCCTCAGAGTGAGGTATACTGTGTCCAGCTCTTGCCAAATTTAAATTGCATCCATGTTAAAGAGGAAAAAAGGCTTTAGCACATTCCTTTGGGGAATGGAAACAATTTATTTTGTTTGTTTCTAATGGAGAGGGCTAGCTCCAGAATCTCACTGTGAGGTCTGAGAATCTGGGTTGAGGACCGCCAGGCAGTCAGAGGGAGAGGGAGAGAGGAAGGGAGAGTCACCCAGACCTTATCAGGTGATGGAAACAGCAGGAGCAGCCAGTATTATAAAGGTGATGCATAAAATAGAGCTCCTGGATCTAAGTCAGGAATACGTATTTAGCTAAATATTAGATAAACTGATGTACTTTCACTATTCTTTGTTCTAGTTTTTCTTAAAAATATTTGTTTTGTTTTCAGATTGAAACCTTCCTCTGCTGCTCAGCACAAACAACTACAATATCTTTGGGGGTGACGGTGGGTGGGGAGGACGGTTTCTGTTTGCTTTTCCTCCTTGATACTCAGAAAAGGAAATTGTTAGGCTTCCGGCTCACCTTCCTTGGGAGCAGGAAAGTGGGCGGCATAGATGCAAATGACCTGGACGATTACAAGTAAGGAGCTTTTGGAAAGATTCTCAGATTTCCCAACATGAACTGGAATATGAGAAGCATAAGCATGATTTCTCATCTGCTGGTGTCCCCTGAAAGCTTATTTTATAATAGAATTTATTTCTAAAGGGTGGGTTTAGTCTCCTAACAAGAGTGGAGCATTGTCATTGCCAAGCTGCGAGTGTCAGGATACAGCCTCAAGGTTAACATGGGTGGCATAAATAACAAGGACAAAGCATCCTTCTCAGAGTTCCCAAGCCTGTAATAAGACTGCTCGCGTGTTCAGTGATATACGGGCTCTTTTTATTTTCAGCAGAGAGCAGTACGCTTTGGGTCTTCGAGATAGTGTTTGATTGCTTTACAGAAATCAATCAATAACACACAGGTAAAGTTTCCTGCAAGGCACATAAATCCTAGCATGGGGAGACCAGCTGTTGTGAGGTTCTGAATCGGTGCCAGTTTCCAACTGGGGAGTCTCAAGGAAATGATCCTGAATCTGGGGCTTTGTTTGGATTTCAATGGAACATAATCGGGCGACATCTGGTCCCCCACCTTGTGCTGGCTTGGCCACACTTCCTCCACTGTGACTCTGGGCACCTCCTGCAAGGCTTCCTGTGAGTGCCAAGCACCAGTGCCCTGCCTGTCACCAGCTGCCAATCAGTTTTTCACAGTGGGGGACAAAAAAAGAACTTGGGGCCTTGAAGACACCTGCTGAGAACAACTCATAAAAATGCTCCTAAAATGCAGTTTGGGTCCCACTGCCCCACAAGTTACTGGACACGAGACAAAAGAGAATTACAAAATTAACATTGGGGGTTAAAAAGCAAGCAGAAGGGACTAAGGATAAGCACAGGAAATTAGCATGTGGGCACGAGGTAATGGAAAGGGAAAGAAGGGGTGAAAGACCTAATGAATAAGGGTTAATAATAAACAGATTCATGGAAATGCATGCACCCTTACTAATAAGCAGTTTCATTCAAGAGAAAAGCCATTTTCACATATTATATTAGCAAACCTTTCTTTTAAAATGAGAACACTTAATGTTGCAAGAATGAGGTGAAAAACACACGCTCATGAATGCCAGACAAAGAATACATTGCAAATATTGTTTTGAAAGCAAATTGACCTTATTATCAAGGTCCCCAAACCCTTTCCCAAAGACTGTAATTGAACTTCTGGGATCTATGCTAAAGAAATAATAATCACCCTAAATAAAACAAATAAACACAAAATAAAAATACACCCTTCCTTGGCTTAGTAAACAAAGATATTTTCCCTAACACTATTTACAATAGTAAAATAATTAAAAATTATCTTAATGATCTACAATGAGGAAACGGTTTTTAAACTAAGATATATCCACTCAATTATGTAGCCATTAAAACATATTAAGAAAAACACTTACATTACCATATTTAGACATTAAGACTATCAAAGACTACTTATACTATCAAACATAGTTTTAAAAAATCTTGTGTGTAAAGCAGTCTAAAAAGAACACATTCTAGTGTTAACAGTGACTTCCTTTGTCTGAAGAACAATGAGGGGTCTTCCTTCCTGTTTCTACATTTTTCTATTTTTTCAAATGTTCTTTAATTTGCACATCTTAAAGTTAACTTCATTTAAATGTTTAAAAGGATACACTGAAGAGAATGTGGCATATGTATAGGAAAATATTAGAATATAGCATTTTCAAGAAAAAAGAAATACGAAGAAACAAGACACAGCTTATAGTATAAGCTGAGAAGATGAACGGGAGAAGGGGCAAATGAGCAAGTTCCAGATACCAGAAATAAAATAGAGTGAGGGGGAGGGAGAAGCTTAAGTAAGTGACAAGTAAGGAAGAAAACCCAGTAAAATACCAAGACACAGAAAAGGAAAAGGAAAATGTATCAAATAGAAGTTGTAGGGCCAAATAGTAGAACCCTTTCGCTTGGCTAGAGGGCCACTTAAAAATGCCTGGTCACCATAAGTAACACTGACTTTACAAACAGAAACGTCAAAGACAGTTGGGCCAAGTGCGGAAGAGTTACTAGTGTGACTTCCCTTGTACGCAGTCATGGCCAAGAGTCATGGTGTTTTAGGTTTCAAGTTTTCAAGTCGGCCCCCTGGGACCTAAGTGTCCTAACAAATATTCCTTGTGGCTTTCCCCTGCCAACTGGATTAGTATCCCCCCTGTTTATCTCTTTTGTTAATTTTGTGTATAATATTTCAGGATGGCTAAGCAGATTTATTTGAGGAGGAATGTAAAGGGGAGAATATTAGAAAGGATTGCAGTAACAATGCACATTGAAAACTTCTGAGATATTGACCACAATGTTTAGGCAGAAAAGTGTAAATTGCATAACTCTCATCTGTAGTCCCCCTAATGATTTTCTATCCCTGGATTGGCCCTCTGGGAAATGAGTGGACAGCATAATTGTTATATGTCCGTCTAAGATCTTCCACTTGCTAGATTGTAAACCTTTGAAAAAAAAAGTCCTCGGTTTGTAGTTCTGTTTGATGTATATTGGCTGCCTCTATCTTTTTTTAATCCTGTGTAAAATCGCTTCCTTCATTCTAGAAGTCCTTAAGAATCCTTTTTCTTAAAACCCATATATGATCAAGTAGTAAGTTAATGTGATTCCTGGCAACAGTTTCCTCTATTTGAAGGCCATGGATTCCCAGAATTTCCTCATTTTCCCTACCTCTGCTCCTCTTTTTGTTTTGCAGCTTGAAAATATGATGAGATAAAACAGGGCAGTTCTTGTTTTCCAGAGGCACCACAAACATTAGGCAGGGCTGTGAGTATGTTAGACTTTCTCCCACAGTGAATAATTCTTCCTACCTCTTACTGGTGGATGGAGCCTTCAATTTCCTAGAGAAAAAAGTGCCTTGCCAATGACGTCACCCTGTTTTAACAACATGAAGTATTTAATATTTCCTATGCTACTTGGATTATATAAACCCATCTCCCTTCCCCTGGTACAGTTTAAGTTTGCAAGTAGATTTAATATAGAGATGTTTTTGCTAAGCCATAGTATGAAAACACTTCCTCTTGCAAATTCTTAGACTGCTTTTGGTTACTTATTTCACTGAAATATCCATGGCTGAGCACAGTAGTTGCTGAAAGCCTCTTAGCAGCAGCACCTAGGACCTGTCATCCAATTCTATTTTTCAACAGCAGGATGAATTAAGTACTCCCATTCTCTCTCACAACTCACACGTTTTCTGAAAGATAATCATTGAGAGAAATTGACCATAAACTAACCATTTGATTTTCCCAGAGCCCAAGGATTACCAGCCAACTTAAATTTAATGCACTAACAGCAAGGAGGGAAAAGAACTTCAGGAAGTTCCTTAAATCACTGTGCGGTTAGAGCTGTTTGTTTAGCTCATTGCTCTCTTGGAGGTGTCCTGAATGAGATTTCTTCTCTTTTCATGAGGCAATGTTAACTCTAAGTTAATGGGGTTTCCTCTAACTTTCCATTTTTGTGAACTCCACCCATTGTGGGGTTAGTCTGGTGGTGATTCTATTTCTCCAGCTGTGTTGAAAAACTTGAGGCTCAAGCATTAAAAAATTTTTTACATGAAGGAAAGGTAAGGGTTACAATTTGCCTATTTTTTTTTAATATAAGTGTATTTATTTTATTTATTTATTTTTGGCTGTGTTGGGTCTTCGTTGCTGTGCCCGGGCTTTCTCTAGTTGTGGCGAGTGGGGGCTACTCTTCGTTGCGGTACGCGGGCTTCTCATCACGGAGGCTTCTCTTGTTGCGGAGCACGGGCTCTAGGCACGCGGGCTTCAGTAGTTGTGGTGCACGGGCTCAGTAGTTGTGGTGCACGGGCTCAGTAGTTGTGACTCATGGGCTCTAGAGCGCAGGCTCAGTAGTTGTGGCGCACGGGCTTAGCTGCTCCGCGGCATGTGGGATCTTCCCGGACCAGGGCTCGAACCCGTGTCCCCTGCATTGGCAGGCGGATTCTTAACCACTGAGCCACCAGGGAAGCCCCAATTTGCCTATGTTTTTTTAAATAGCTTTATTTTCCCCCTATTAAACGAAGGGTTTGTTAAACATTTAAACAAAGCTACTTTTCAGGGGGAAACTTGTCTGCTTAGGTCAAGGCCACCAGTAGTCACACGTCACCCCAGAATCCAGCCTTGCATGGGTCGCAAGATGCCAACTTGAAGAGTAAGCCGTGCTTCCCTTCCTCCTTCCCTGATCCTCTGCACGGCATCCTCCGTGTGTGGGAGATAATAAGGTTCTCAGGTCATCTCCAGGGGACTGTCATTTTTAATTTTTCTTCCCTTTCCCTTCAACTAAAGAGCTGAAGTTAAAGAGAAAGGCATGCTTTTTGGTTTGTTTGTTAACTTTAATGAGCAAAATGAAGAAGGAGGCCAACGGCGGGCTTCTCTATGCAAAATATACCAATCAATGAATTGGAAACTTTTGCAGGTGTGGGATAAGAAGAACAGTGGTTAAGGGAAGGGCTCTCAATTTAGACCTGGGTGGAATTCTAGCTTTTCATTCACTAGCTTTGTGATCTTGGGACAGACAGTTAACTTATTTTTTCTTTTTTTTTTAAACTTTTTTTTTTTTTTTTTTTAAGATTTATTTATTGATTGATTGATTGCTATGTTGGGTCTTCGTTTCTGTGCTAGGGCTTTCTCTAGTTGCGGCAAGCGGGGGCCACTCTTCATCGCGGTGCGCGGGCCTCTCACTATCGTGGCCTCTCTTGTTGCGGAGCACAGGCTCCAGACGCACAGGCTCAGTAGTTGTGGCTCACGGGCCCAGTTGCTCCGCGGCATGTGGGATCTTCCCAGACCAGGGCGTGAACCCGTGTCCCCTGCATTAGCAGGCAGATTCTCAACCACTGCGCCACCAGGGAAGCCCCAGTTAACTTATTTAAACCTCAGTTCACACATCTCTAAAAGGGGGTTAGAGAGAATAACTGAATCGTGCTGTGCAGGAATAAAACTGACAACATAGAGAAAGCATTCATCACAGTACCTGACATAGAGTATGCACTCAATAAATGTTTGTGTTAATCGTTGTTTAATTGTTCTAGCTCTAGTCTTTCCTTGATTCTCCCTTGTGATCACAGTGTCCCAAAGGTTTTTCAGTGAACTTAGAATAGAACAGACTTAATTGGCCAGTATGGGTAATCTATGATCATGCATGAATGAATGAACGAATGAATGGATTAAGTTTACTGGTCCCCAAAGAAAAGCAGAGGACAGAAGTAAATCCCAACTATAAACACTGAGTACAATTATGTATAATGAACTGAAGTAGTGGGTAGGGAGGGCTGTCTTTAAGAAGTAGAAGACCCTCTCTGTCTCCATTTATCCCCTTCTCCAATACAACTTTGGCCCACATATTCTACAGAAATTGTTCAGTTGGCCTCCAGGTCACTATATCCAAATCTTACTGAACTGAAACTTTAGGCAGCTGAAAAGCAGCAAGTCCAAAAGTAAATTCACCATCAGCCATTTTGCCAAGTCATTGCTCTCCTAAGTGTTCCCTGTCCATTATCCAAACACTTGCTCAAAAAAGACATTGTGTACATTCCCAACTTTGGCTATGAGCATGTTAGACAAGAGGAAACTTTATGATGTTCAAGTTCATGTGGGTCTAGAGCTTGGGAAAGAATCCTTAGTTAGGTGAAGCCATGGTGTAGACAAGCTCACTTAAGAGAAAGGTGTACATTAAGACCAGAAGAGGGCCTGAGAACAAACCTTGAAGAACTCCATGTTTAAAGCTGGATGGCAGAAGATAAGCCTGCAATGCATAGTAGAGGAAGTAGCCAGAGAGAGAAAAGGAAAGCCTGAAAATGTATCATGGAAGCCAAGGGGAAGAAGATACAAGGATGGAGCAGTCAATTGCATTTAATGGCACTGAGAAGGCAAAATGAGGACCAAAAATGTCTACCAATGTTCTGGCAAATGGAGAACAAAAGAGACCTCAGTAAAACCCATGTCAGTAGTTGATGGGGACAGAAGACAAAAGTGCAGTAGATCCTGATAACCCATATTATCCAATCTAAACTCTTGGTACTAGAATTTAAGACCTTTCCTTCATTGTTCCTCAAGTTGTTTTCAACTTAAGCTTTCATATATAATTTTCAAAGTGTCTCTTTGCCTCAGCTATGCCAGTCCCTCTACAGGTTTCTTTTCTCATTCTTTTTACATGTCCCTTTTTGATTCTCTCTGCCAATTAAGTCTATGAAATACCTTCATTGGCTAGCAGAGGTTGCAGGGTAAGAAGCATTTGAGAGAAGAAAAATCTTTAAACAAAAGTTTTATGAGTTTTGCAAAAGGGTGTGGTGAGAAGGGAAGATAGTACTCTCTTTAATGTTAACAATGGTAAAGAAGAAAACTTTGACGGGATGACTCAGCACTGCTGAGTCAGCTTGAACATTAATGTTATTGATGACTTGAGTCATAATTTGCTGGTGGTTGTTCACAACTCATGAAGAGGCTGAATGAGCACAAGCTCATTTGAATTTATTCAGCATGTTCAATACTCTCTTATTTTATTACATATTAAACAAGGTGGAAGATTTTGTCTTTATTTTACTGGTGAGGAAACTAAGGGCTTCTCTAGCAATTGCATAGAAATGGTTCAGTCTAGTGGGAAACATCTGCCCTTTGCCTTTGGAGAAACCTAGATTCAAATACAGCTGATGTCAGGGACTAAGCTGGAGGACCTTGGACATCTGCTTGGCTTTTCTGATTCTTATTCCTCATCTGTTAAATGCGGATAATAATATCGTCATGAAGATTAAATTATATAAACCCACAGCTGAGCATAAACAGGCATTCAACAGTTATTAGTTTTCTTTCCCTTCCCTCCTTAAATTTCAAAATCCCAAAAGAAAAAGCACCACCAGCTGCAGGTGGATATGCTTAACCTTGAGGGCTGGCAGGAAGTGATGAATGGTAAGGGGAACTCAGCCTCTCACCAAAATGCATGCTTTTGGAACTAAGTCTCCATCTTCCACAGACATTATTTGGCACAAGTAAAAATTAGAACTCATGAAGAGGTTATGCTGGCCTATTGGACTGACTGAGTTTGTTGAGTCAAGGCATAGTGTGCACATGTGAGGAGAGGGGCCATGACTTATATTTCTGTGTCCTCATGGCCCCTAGTACAGTATCAGAACCTACCAGACACCTTAAGAAACAGAGGATGGTGTGTTGGCTAGTTAAAGCAGATTTAAAAATCCTGGCTGAAAAAAAAAATCTCAATTTAGTTTTGACACAAACTCTGCATGACTTGGGGGCAAATTACATAAAACATTGCAACTTTATTTCTTTGCCGAGCCATTTCGAGCCAAAATGTGAGAATAAAAACAAAACAAAAAAAACCCAACCTAAACTAAACCAAACCAAAGCAAACCAGACTAAACCAAAAACAAACAAACAAACAAAAACCAAAAAAGCAAGCATAAAACTTTCTGTAAAAATATAAATGCTTAACTGTAACAGTTCTACACACATGCATGCAGTATGCATTTCAACGGAAGGAAAACCCCAAAGGACTCACAAGTGTGCATTTGTACTAATTTCAGAGGTTTAATTTGTTTTTTCTTTAAAAAAGGTTTCCTCAGTTCTTTGCGAAGGTCAGTAATGAAGATTTTTCTTTTAACATTTTTTATTTAAAAATTGGAAATATTCAAGCTCTCTCTAATAGTAAACAGCACATTTCAAACTTCATTTTACTTTAGTGATTCAGGTGTTATTGACTCCAGGAACAGAATGGATGGAACCCCAGGAGCTTGGAGTGCTCCCTAAAAGCCATCAGGCATGGATCAAGGCAGTGAGCTGCCAGATGTCTTCGATACTGACACAATGACTTCAGCAAAAAATGACCTGGGGGCTTTGAAAGGAGTCTTTCCAAAATAGCCATTCACCAGAAAGTCATAGGATGTCTTACATATTTAGTTTCTATGACTGCAGCTGCGTGCTTTAGGAGCAAATGAGACCAAAGATTGAAAATGTTTCCAAAGCCAATTTTAGGATTTAGGATTTCCAATCCCCTCCCACTATCACTCTCCTAAGTGAGGAGAGGGAAGTGAGCACTGTCTTAATTTTCCCATCCACTACTGACATTTTTACAAGAGGTTGCAGTCAGAGGAAATAAATATGTCCCAGCTGATTTTGTCCTTTTTTTTTTTTTTTTTTAAAATAAGTTATTTATTTATTTAGGCTGTGTTGGGTCTTCGTTTCTGTGCGAGGGCTTCCTCTAATGCGGCAAGCGGGGGCCACTCTTCATCGCGGTGCGCGGGCCTCTCACTATCGCGGCCTCTCTTGTTGCGGAGCACAGGCTCCAGACGCGCAGGCTCAGTAGTTGTGGCTCACGGGCCTAGTTGCTCCGCGGCATGTGGGATCTTCCCAGACCAGGGCTCGAACCCGTGTCCCCTGCATTAGCAGGCAGATTCTCAACCACTGCGCCACCAGGGAAGCCCGATTTTGTCCTTTTTAAAAAAAAAACAAACTGGGAACATAATTTTGTTTCTTCTGATATTTTAATATATAGAGAATGCTAAGCAAAGAAAGAAATAATCTACTATGGGCGTTGATGGACTGGGAATTCCACATAGAGAAGACTTTGGATTGGGGAAATACCATATTGATAACATGTTTTTATTTCAGCAGGACCCCTTCCTCTCCCTCTTTCAGCTATAAGTTCCATTTTTATCCACTTGGCATCTGTGGAAGATTTTGATTTTGTGTGCATTTAATGTTTCCATAACTAAAAAAATAAAAAATAAAAACCACTGGGTAAGAAAAATGTCTAAACCTATCAAAATGAAATTTATTGATGGCAAATGAAAATCCTAAGTTCTGGTTTAAAAAGTCAGTGGCACTTATATGCAATAAAAATAGTAGCCCCAGAGATCAGCATATGATAGGACCCAAATAAAGGTACAGGCCTACGAGAGAGGGAGAGAAAGCAATGGGTAGGGGTAACTTTTGAAGTATTAGTCATACTCTATTTTCCATTTAAAAATGTCTAATTTCTTTAGGTTTTTATCATAGGGCCCGTTTCCCTACCACTTGTTTTCAGTGCTTTCCTTTGCACATGATATAGGCATAAACAACACTGCCTATAATTGGGAAGTTCAACTTTATTTATTTTTGAAGTACTACTTCTATGTCCTAAATTCATAATTGATTTTAATTGCTGTTCTCTTTAACTTCCTCAGATATTTATTTGATTTATAAAACTACATGTTTTCTTAAGTACCTAGGCCACCATTTACGAAGGAAGACACTCTAAAACTGGACATCAATGAAAAAAATGCGACATCATTATTTTAGTCATCTCAGCAGGGTAAGAAAACACGTTCTCCAACTATTCCCTAATCTTTGGACAGAGTAATGATTCACAGCCAAACAGAATATCTCAAAATCTGGGGAGGATGGAACAATAGGGTTAATAAAGTCACAGAATCTTTGTGAAGGATCAGCATATATCATCCCAACTAAAAAAGTAATTAGAGAAGTTGATATAAAGCAATGTGTCCTATCTATTAGCATTCTCTGAAATTCCCATGAAAGGCGTGAACTTTCTCTCCAGAAAAATCCACAAACGCACACACTCACACATTTTCACAAACTATTTATGACCTCCAATCCATCTATGGGCATTATTGGTAACCCCATGTTACGGACTGAATTATGTTCTCCCAAAATTCGTATGTTGAAGTGCTAACCCCCAATGTGACTATTTGAAGATAGTGTCTTTAAAGAAGTAATTGAGGTTAAATGAGATCATAAGGGTGGAGCCCTAACGCAATAGGACTAGTGTCCTTATAAGTAGAGGAAGAGACACCAGGGGTGTGATCATGCATAGAAGAAGCCATGTGAGGACACAGTGAGAAGGCGGCCATCTGCAAGCCATGTAGAGAAGCCTCAGGAGAAACCAACCCTGTCAACACCTTGATCTTGGGCTTCCAGCCTCCAGAACTGTGAGTAATAAATTTCTGTTGTTTAAGCTACCCTGTCCATGGTATTTTGTTATGGCAGCCCTAGCATATTAATACACCCCATTATCAGATATGAAGGAAAGTGTGGTTTGATTAGTGTTGCTAAGTACAGGCCACTGCTGTTTAATACCTGAACTATTCTGTATCAGGCAGCAATTTAAGGAGCTATTCTACGTCACGCTGGCTGATGCTCCTACCTGATAGTTTACCTAAGATCACATAATCAGAGACTTCCAGAATGGGAAGGACCTACTTTTAAGTGTCTTACAAGCTATCACAGCTCTAGTAGCATCTTCCTTAGAAAATAAAACAGAAAATACTTCACTGGAGCTAAAATTGTACATATGTAAGTTAGCAACTTAAACTGGGGGAAAAAAAAAAAGTACAATAGAATCAACCCATAACTAGTCCATGAGTTCATGAGTCAATAGCTAAGAAAAAGAAAAATTCTCAAGAATTTTCAGCTTCTGATGGTGTTTACAGATGCAAGATGTCTAGGACTTTGTCTCATGACAGGGTCTAACTGTTTAGGTGCCTGGGGAAGAGTCTCACTCAGATAACTGAAGTTGTTTTAAATTTAAATTTCCCACGTATAACATCTCTGGGGTGTCCACCTGGGCCGAAATTTCCACCTAAGGACGGGCCACTTTAAATGCCCATCCCCTGCTTCATGCAAGCTACAGAAGTTGCAGCACAGAGGAGAATAAGGCATGTTAAATACTCTCTCTTCCAAGTAATACTGCAGAGTGGCTTGCCTTCCATTTTCCCATTTTCTCTGGATCTCTCTGTAATTACCAAGACCTGTTACTTCTGCTTATTATTATTTTTGTTTATTTCTGCTTACACCGACAGACTCACATAAGGCAGGAACCCACTACTTTCAAAAGGCATCTTCTCCCTACATGGAAGGGAAGAAGCCTTTGAAGAGGAAACAGGGTCAGTGGGAGCTGAGTTCAAAGCACCCCCAATGGCTAAGAAGCAAGAGAAGACTTCAAACAGGGAAAGGGCCAGTCTTTGATGAAGCTGAAAATTCAAAAGAATTTCTTCTGCTGGCCTAATGAGGAGATTCTTCCACATTGACCTGTAGGGAGAGGAGGTGGCATCATTACTAACCTGTGAGATTTAGTGTAAACTAACCGGGACCAGGAACTTCAGCATAGGGGCTTCAGTGTTGCTGTGGTGGAAGTTTTTGTTTAGTCTTAAGAATTTAAAAATGATTTGAAATGGTTCCTTGAATTATATTTTCTGAAAGACTTTGAAAATGATCTGCTCTCCCTGTTGAAACATTCAGAATTTCAGTACAAATATTGAGGACTTCAGAGAATGAGTACACAGTAAATGCATCATTGATTATCAGCTTATGGATAAATACTTTGCTTGGGGATCATCTGTTCATATACACAGTGTGAAATAATTAATGAGTTCCTGATGGCAGAGGCATAGTACTCCTAACTTCCCTACATGGCTATGCTAAAGATTTGTTAATTGGAGAATTTGTCCCAGCATCCCAACTTGACATTTGAAAAGCATATTCTCAAAGAATAACAACGGCATAAATAAACGTAAGTTAGAGTAGTTTGGTTAGCATGCTACTTAGTCTACTTTGGGTAAAATGGCTCTTATCTGGAGGTAAGCCCAGGGATTTAACTCCATTGTTTTTATAAGGAAATCCTACTGAATTCTTAGTTCCAACCAAGCAAGAAACAAGTTTTGGAACATGACCCTTTCAAAATACCCAGGGAATGCCTATGGTACTTACCAGACATGGCAGACAAATTCTAAGATGCATTTTCAATGATACCAGCTTCCTGGTATCTATGCCTTTGTTTGAAGATAGGCACGGATTTGCTTTTAACTCATGGTATTTGGTAAAGTTGATAAGATATCACCTCTACGATTAGTTTAGATGAGACTGTGGGATCTGTTTTGCTAGCAGGCTACTTCCCTTGCTGGCTTTGATGAGGCACGTAGCTATGCTGGGGAAGCCCACATAGCAAGACCTAAAGGGAGCATCCTCTGGCCAACAGATGGCTAGAAACAGAGGCCCTCAGTCCAGCAGCCCTTGAAGAACTGAATCCTGCCAACAGCCATGTGCACTTACAAGCAGATCCTTCCCCACTCAATCCTTCTAATAAGACCCCAACCCTGGCTGACACTTTGCATCTTGTAAGAGGCCCTGTAGCAAAAGACCCAGCTAAACCACGTTTGGAGCCCTGACCTTCAGAAACTGTGAGATGATAAATATGTGCTGTTTTAGGCTGCAAAGTTTGTAGTAATTTGTTATGGAGCCACAGAAAAAACCTAAGAAACCAAGTGTAGACTCATCTAACTATTCCAACTTTACCCATCCAAGTTCAGACTAGCCCACCATCATTTCAACTGGGCCTTCAACGCTGTTTCAAAATAATTTTATTTACCTTATTAACTTCTTAGCATATTAAGAATTTTATTGCAAAATTTCTCTTCTCTTGTTGAACATCCCCAATTCTCCCGCATATTCTGTCTATTCAATTATCCAGTATTTTTTGGGTTGCTATACTGTTAGCTGTTCCTATAACATGCACTAAGAGAACGATGAAGTGGATGGTAAGAATACTCTAAAGTCTGGCAGAAAGGATGGTATTCACATAAATATCTGTTTTCAAGAGAGAAATAAGTGACATAGAAAAAGGATAAGGTGACATGAAAATTCCAAGGAGGAGAAAGTTCTGTCTGTGGGGAGGATAGAGGAGTTTGATTAAGCTTTGGAGATGGAGAAATGGAGAGTAGAAATGGAAAGAAGATATACAGGCGTACCTTGGAAATATTGCAGGTTTGATTCTAGACCACACTGCAAATATTGCAATAAATCGAGTCACACAAACTTTCTGGTTTCCCAGTTGCAAATTAATGGTATGTTTACACTATACTGCAGTCTATTAAGTGTACAATAGCATTATGTCTAAAAAATGTACATACCTTAATTAAAAAATACTTCATTGCTAAAAATGCTATCATCTGAGCCTTCAGTGAGTCATAAAAGTAACATCAAAGATCACTGATGGCAGATCACCAAAACAAATATAACAATTATGAAAAAGTCTGAAATATTGTGAGAATTACCAAAACATGACACAGACACGAAGTGAGCAAGTATTGTTAGGAAGATGGAGCCAATAGACTTGCTCGATGCAGGGTTGCCACAAACCTTCAATGTGTAAAAAAGATAACATCTGCAAAGTGCAATAAAGCAAAATGCAATAAAACAAGGTCTGTTTGTATTGAGGTTTATTTCAGAAACAACAGTTTGCTTGATTTAAAGGGAACAAAAGGAAGGGCAGAATGTCTTTCTTATCCAGAGTGTGTATGCAGGTGGTGAAAGGAAGAACAGTGGAAAGAATTGTAAAAAGCCAGGGGCCAGGATAGGATGCAGAAAAAGGCCAGAAAAGTCCCAGCTTTCAAGTGCAGTGCCATCTGAGGCCAGAGGAGTCATTTGGGTGCACAGAACCAGAAAATAAAAAAACAATTAGAAGGAAACCAGAGAATGCATTCATTCATTCAACAAACATGCACCTGTAATGTGCAGCCCAGTTCCACTCTCATGAAGCTTGCAGACCACCTATGTCAGCAGACCTAGTCATGATGTTACCCTGAACCTACCTCAGGCCACAGTCCCCTCTAGTTTGCAAACAAATAGCATCAGATAGGTTGTCTCTCAATGTAAGAACTCTGGAGACTTCCAGGGAACATTTAAGACGGTATAGGTATTACATACCTAGGGGTTCTATAAAGAGTACCATAAGTTGGATAACAAAACAATAAAATTTCATTCCCTCGCAGTCCTAGAGGCTAGAAATCTGAAGTTAAGGTGTCGGTAGGGATGCAGTGCTTCCAAAGTCTCCAGGGGAGAATCCTTCCTTACCTCTTCCAGCATCTTGAGGCTGCCGACGTTCTCTGGCTTGTGGCTGCATCACTGCAACCTCCGCCTCCGTGGTCAGATTGCCTCCTCTTCTCCTCTGTTCTGTCTAATCTCCCTCTGCCTTTCTCATGTAACGACACTCATGATTCAGGATAAGCTCCTCCTTTCTAGATCCTTAACGAATCACATCATTTTGCCATCTAAGTTAACAGTCATTCTTTTGCCATAATAGGTAAAATTCACAGGTTCTGTAAATTAAGATGAGGACATATTTTTTGGTCAAAAATTTTTACATTTCAATCTAAACAACTCACGGAACTACTTTGAGATGTATAACTTCCCTAATGTTTGGTGTTGTAGTTAGCCCATACTCAAACCAGGGTAATTAGCAGGAAAGCATTTGAAACAAAAAAGCCACATGGTTCCTTCAGGGACAGAGGGTAGGGGAGGAAGAATATAAAGAGCTGCTTCCTATTGGAGAGCCAGCCTGGATGGGAAAGCATTCATGGAGAAGAGCGATTGAACCCCTGGGCCTGAGCTCAGGGCACACAGACAGCTGGGCTGAAGGGGGACCAGGCCAGACGTCAACCCACAGCGGTGCTGATGTGGCTCGCCTTGTTGTGGACAGCTGCAGTGCTTTCTGAGAAGCCCCACGGTGCCTGCCACGCTCACAGTTTCCTTTTCCTAAGGGATTTATTATGCATAGCTTGTCATGCTGTATATCCCATGACTCTCCATTCCTGGTTGAAGCCACCTGGATGCAGAACCAGTGGTTGATCCAAAGCCAGCCTTCTGCGGGCAGTCTGTGACCCTCATGGTGACTTGCTTGTTGCGATATGTACTCAGTGGAGGTGCATCATATGGAATCCTGACTGCTGATTCCAGTCTTTCTTTTATTTATTTATTTGGCTGTGTTGGGTCTTCGTTGCTGCGCGCGGGCTTTCTTTAGTTGAGGCGAGCAGGGTCTACTCTTCGTTGCGGTGCGTGAACTTCTCATTGCGGTGGCTTCTCTTGTTGCAGAGCATGGGCTCTAGGTGCGTGGGCTTCAGTAGTTGTGGCTCACGGGCTCTAGAGCTTAGGGTCAGTAGTTGTGGCGCACGGGCTTAGTTGCCCCATGGCACGTGGGATCTTCCCGGACCAGGGCTCGAACCTGTGTCCCCTGCACTGGCAGGCGGATTCTTTTTTTTTTTTTTAAAGATTGATTGATTGATTGATTGATTGATTGCTATGTTGGGTCTTCGTTTTTGTGCTAGGGCTTTCTCTAGTTGCAGCAAGCGGGGGCCACTCTTCATCGCGGTGCGTGGGCCTCTCACTTTCGCGGCCTCTCTTGTTGCGGAGCACAGGCTCCAGACGCGCAGGCTCAGTAGTTGTGGCTCACAGGCCCAGTTGCTCCGCGGCATGTGGGATCTTCCCAGACCAGGGCGCGAACCCGTGTCCCCTGCATTAGCAGGCAGATTCTCAACCACTGTGCCACCAGGGAAGCCCCTGCAGGCGGATTCTTAACCACTGCGCCATCAGGGAAGCCCCCAGTCTTGCTTTTAGAGGCTTTAAGTGGTAGACACACAGAGAGCATCAGCAAACAGTAGGGTGAGCTGAAGCAAGAGACACAAGAAGAAGGCAGAAAGCAGAAGCCATGAGGTAGTAGAAGCTCTGCGTAAACAGAAGCTTTGATGTGGGAAGGTCGTCTGTAGCAGCAGCAGAAACCATAGCTGGTTATGGAATGAGAAGTCCAGAGGGAGGAACAGAGATGGAAGAGCTGAGCATTGAACTTGGGAGGCTATTAGAGTTGCTGTCGGGTTTCTAGAACTACTTTCAGATGAAAGGAGCTACTGTCCGGTCCTGGCCTTAACAATGACCTATGTTCACTTCTCTGTGAGGCCCGGCTGTAAGGCTGCCCAGCTGGTGTTATGTCTTCCCTCACTTTACCGTGTACCCTCCTACTGCATCCACGTGTACTTCAGTGAAAGAACCTGAAACACAGCCTGCACATCCCACTGGTGTCAATAAATAGTTAATAACTGATTATTCTGCCAGTGTGAAACTGACTGTGCATGGAGGAAAGAGCTTCAAACCAACCCTTTGTCCCCAAAGAAGAAACATGAGTCAAGGGACATCCCCATGCCTGGAAGTGGCTTTAGGATTTTCTTCAGCTGTTGGCATTAACATCCAGTGTGAAAACCCTTTAAAAACTGCAATGTATTTGTAAATGACAATTAAATTACTTTGTGGTACACTTGCCCTAATTTTAAAAATGTGCATACTATATAATTATGTGCTTAACTTTCACTTAATACTAACAGCCCCTCTGACAAACCAAAATTAAATGTAAGTGGGGGTTGGTTATTTCATTTCCTTTTAAAGAATGAACGTGCTCTAGATGCTGAAAATGAATATTAGATGATAGGTTGTTCTGTTTCATATATTTTGCAAATTTAAGTTTTTCAGTGGTGGCATCATTTCAGATCTATTACGCTCTTGACGTTTGCTGCACCTCAGAATCTCTGTGGAACTTTGAGAATATATGTCTTACCCTGGGAGATTCTGATTAATGAGGAATTCAACTAACTGATGGGAGCTGTAGGAAGTGGAGGGGTTGGGTTACACCTACTTTTTGCCTTGATTCAAGTTCAATCAACTGAACTCACATAACTTGACCCCTGGCTTGGTGTTGAGCGGGTCGTGTACATCAGCATGGCTGATCTGTGGGTGGGAGACGCTCGCCCCTTTGGTTTTCATCAGTGATCCCTCTCTGTTTGCAGTGTACTCAGAAAAGCTCTTCTCTGAGGGTGATGGGGTATGGCTCCCCTCCCACTACTCCCCTCAAAACCTTCCAGGCCTGACAAGCAACCGAGACAGGGTTTTAGGGTTTTACAAGCTTTAGCCTGGTATCTGTAATTACATCCTAAATTTCAGAGTACTAGAGACATCAAACTGTGCCTTCAAGAATATGTGAGGAAGCATGGTCTTCCATGTACCATTGTGATGCACTGTATGTAAACAGGCAGCTCTAGCCGTGCTTTCATGGAGACACTTACAGCTCGGGACTAAAATACCTTCCCTTGGCTTAAACTTACATGCATATATGGGTAAGTACTGGTAGCACATTTTTTTTTCCTGTAGAAATAATACAGAATTATTAGTTTCATAGATAATACTATTTTCAGGGCTCATAAAAACTCCACTGACTCTTAATAGTCATAAGACAGTCCCAGGAAACCACTAAGGAGCACTTGCCTTCTGAGCCAGGCACTGACGTTCATCACAGCTCGATGTGCCAGAGACAGAACCCAGGGAGGGTTGCTAGCAACTTCATCTGCGTTCAGGGGTACAAGAAGCCAAAGAAGAGTCTCTTAGACACTGGTCAGTGGGGTTCTTATGTTTTTGCAAGGAAAAGCCAGAGGAAAACAGAGAGACCAAGAACTTTTGAATCAGATCCACCAAAGTTCAAATCCAGATCCTCCTATCTATCAGCAGTCTGATCTCCGTAGACTCAATGAACACAGCAGCAGGCAGCAAGGGGTAATGTTTACAGATCCCGGGAAAGACTGCCTAGATTTGAATCCTGGCTCTCCCACTTACAGCTAAGAGCTCTTAGGCCAGTTTTTTTTTTTTTTTTAAGGCAATTTATTTACTTATTTAGGCCAGTTTTTTTTAACCTCTCTGCATTTCAGTTTCTTCCTCTATGAGACGGGAATATTCGTAATGAAGAATGAACCTACCCAAAGAGAGGTCTGGTCTTTGCTCTTAGCTATTAGGACTTGGTCTCTAGACCCTTGGAATAGCCTGCCTGATGGGGAGTGTCTTTGTTTGCCTGGGAACTTTGGCCACCAGCCAATCTAAGAATGTGATTTTATGATGAGGGCTTTGGGCCGCGTGGTAGCAGTTCTGCCCCCAGGAAGGACTGGAGACTGAAGGTCAGCCATGCAGGCAGTATGGGATTGAGCCCCAGTAAAACTCTGGACGCCAAAGGCTCAGGTGAGCTTCCCTGGCTGGCTGTACTCTGTGCACAGGGTCACACACCCTCACCAGGAGGAATTCACGCTGTTCAACTGAAGTTCCACATGTGGATCCATCCAGGACTCTGCTCTGTGCCTGTTCCCTTGGCTGATTTTATCTGTGTCCTTTTCCTGTAATAAACATAAGCAGGAGCCTAGCAGCATTCAGTGAGTTCTGTGAGTCCTTCTAGTGGATTTGTGGACCTGAGGATGGTGTCAAGAACCCCTGAACTTGCGATGGGTGTCAGTAGTGAGGCTGGTCTTGTGTCATTTTGTAGTTGGCTCTCACTGTGGGCTGAACCTTCTGCATTCCCTCATATAGTTGTTGAGAGGGTTACACAAGTTTTGACATGCAAAATATCTAGGACAATACATAGTATATAAATTGCTCAATAAATGTTGGCTATTATTTTATAAACTTTACACACACTTACAAATCATTTTTTAAATGAACACGTACTATGTGCCTGTTTCTGTGTTGAATGGCTCAAATGGATTGTCTCATTTATTTCCCACTAACTCTATGGGGAAACTGAATGAAACTTAACAGGGGTTACCTAAGTTAAGTCAGTTAGTCAGCAGAAGCCAGGACTCAAACCCTAATCTTTGTGACTTGAACACAGACCTGTATTTCGTGAAAGCCTACGCTTCTAGCTGATAAGCTAGACTGCGGCATAAGATACCACTGTTGAGGGTATACACGGACTACATTGCTATGATTACAGATGAGGTTTGCAAGCCCCCAAGCAAAGTGATCAATCAATGGGAGCCACAGCCATCAAGTTCCCAGTGTTTGTCCTTCCTGCATAGAAACACACAAATATTTCTGCAGGAAAAATCTGGAAGAAGAGCCCCACTTTTGAAACTGCTTCATTGGCTGATAGCAGAGAACAGCACCCTCATCTCAAGCTTGTTTATTTCTTTTCCAAGCAATTATCACTCTGTATGATTTTAGCTTTGGGAGGGGCAATCTTTTTTCTTGATTGGATTTTGTACTGCCATATGAAATGAATAAACATTTTAGTTTCTGAATTAGAGTGTATCAAATTCCATTACAGTATCAATAAAATGAAAGAAGCAGTAAATTTAGTGTAGAACCCTCAGGGGAAAAATCAAATCACCATGAAACTCTACACACTTAAAATCTCTGGAAGCTGTGTTTTTCTCCCACACCCTTTTTTTTTTTTTTTTTTTTTTTTTTACTACTTTTGTATAAATAGATGCCATTTCAGTACACTTTGCTGCTGCACACATCAAAATGCTGTCTAGAAAAAGAAGTGACAATAAATCCTTCAATTTCTCTCCTTTGATGGATCGAACTGATGACACACCCGCTATTTCACCTTTCCTTGGCAACTAGCACCCCAGCCTTTTCTCCTTCCCAGTCTTGTTCATTTCAACTTCCTTCCTTTTTCTTCAGTTTCTTACAAATTTGACTTTGTTTTTCATGCTTCCCAGAGTACATTCTGTACTTATGAAAATGTGCTATTAATAGCAATGTTTCAGATTGGGATAATTCCTCAAATTGCATGCTGCCTGGTTGCCAGGGGACCCAATTTTTTATTAGGTTCACTTGGTTCATCTTTGGGGTGCCTACTCACCTTGAAAAGTATTAAAGGGCTCCTATAAACCCTGCATAGCCCTCCTATGATTTAACTGGCATGGTGTGGGAAAGGGCCAGTACACTTAATTGTCCCCAAATTCTCATTGAAGATAATTATTCAATCCTCTGTTTCATTCTGTTTATACAGATATTTGTTCAAAAAAAAAAACAACAAAAAACCCAGACCTAGGATAATGGCAATACTTACCACTAAACTAGGTTTAATAATACCTTCCCCTCTACCCTGAATGGTTATTATGAGCTTCGAAAGATATCATGTACATCAGAGAAAGTGCTTTGCGAACTGTCCTATTCAAATGTAAGAGATTATTATAATATTAACTTGTGTAATGAGGGCTGGCTAGTGTTTAATATTTTGATGAATAAACGCAAAAGCCTTGTTCATTAACTGGGCTTTGAGAGGTGTGACGCCCAACTAAAAATGATAATGGTTGCTGATTCTTAATGCTGCTAATTTAGTGATAACAATGTTACAGATTGTTTCTTCTTTCAAGGTTGAACTATTAGATTACTGGCTGAGCTTATTTCCTTTATAGAGTATTTATTTAAATATAATGACTGCTCAGAGAATGAACCTAAGTTCAAGTACTCCGGGTTGTCAGGAAAAGGCTTTAGGGGTAACAGATGCTATGAGCTTGTGAACCCAAACTGAATTTATGTATTTGTCCAAAAAAAGGAGAATTAACCTGTAAAATACCATAAGAGCACCTGAGTAGATGTCCAGAACTCTTCTAAGCTCTTCACATTTTCCCAGCTTGCACAGGTAGTGCATTTTCACAATTAAATTGATTCTCCAAGCTGGTACCCCCCCTATGTCCACAGTCTTTGGTTTGTGGACTTCGGGTTAAACTGTTGAGGGTGAAAGTATTCTTTCCCCTGTATCTTCTGCTCCAAGCACATTGTACCTTCTTAGCAGTGACATTATGAGTACACACCCATGTGACGCATTTACTGTTACTGGAGGCTACTCAATGCGCTGTGAATTCACGGAGCCCTTGTAATAATTTTATGCCCCCAAGGGGTCCACATGCTGCAGAAGGGTAATTTTTCTATATGAAAAATCCTCAACATCTTACCTGGCGATCAAGGGGAGATAGCTCTTGACCTTTGGCCTGCCCCTTGCCCCCAGAGCCTTGCCATTCCCCCACTCAGACCCGAGGCTGAGAAAGCACCGTCACAGATCAAGCTCTTCAGAGCTCCCATGCCTATCCCATCTTGACTAAGAAGTGAGCTCTCTCCTCTTTCCAGTCTCATTCATGTTCATTTCCTCTGGGAAAAACTCCTTCAGGAGTAGACAGTGACTTTTCCTTCTGTGTGGCCACACCATTGAATATATAATTCTATCATTTCATCTCAAAATATTGTCAGTCACTGCTGCTAGATCTGTTTCCCTCAAGAGTCTGTGAGCTGTTGGAGGTCAGGTGCTATGTTTTATTCATGTTTGCATCACCAGTGCTGACCGAGAAAGTAAACAGCTTTCAACTCATGTGCTAACCGTCACGGCACATGAGAGGATCTGCCTGGAGCACTGGGGTGAGGAGCATTTTGATGCCAAATCTTGGCTTGGCAGGGAAGAGTGCTGTGACTGATTAGCTGTCTGAACTGAGAGCAGGAGGGGAGAGTTAAGAGCTTTTCCATAGAGGTGTGAGCTTGATAATGTCTGTGGTGTGGACGGAGAATGCTTTCTGGTTCAAACTGAATGGACATCTAGTCACAGATGAGTCTGGCAAGAACAGATTACAAATACTTGTTGTTTTTTCCCCTCCCTTAACCTCAGCTCTCTCCAGAAAATCTCCATCTATTGAATCTTCCTTTCCCCCCACACCACAGGGAATTTCTCTTCCTATTTTACCCTCAGTGACAGTCCAGAGCAATACTTCTGAACCATAGCTGGGTGGCAATATAGAATTATTTCTCTTCTTAAACAAGTTATAGAAAGTCTCCTTCCTCCACTGTCCTGTAGCAATACTATAACAACACCTATGTCACCAAATAAAATGTACAGGTCGATCTGGGGTGACTTAACATCAGATATCTTGAAAGATGAGACTTCACCTGGTCAAAAGATTCCTGGCATTTTGGAATCTAGGATACTTTATCTGGTTATTTTTAACTGGGAGGTCATCCAAAGAGAGATAAGACTAGGGTGCCAAGCAAGTATATAATTATGGGAAAGTACCTTGTCAATTCCAAGAATGCATGAGCTTCTTTCTTCCCTCCTTCCCTCCTTCCCTCCTCCCTTCCCCCCTTCCCTCCTCCCTCCCTCTTCTCTCCCTCTCTTCCTTCCTTCCTTCCTTCCTTCCTTCCTTCCTTCCTTCCTTCCTTCCCTCCTTCCTTCTTTCCTTCCCTCCCTCCCTCTCTCTCTCTGTTTCTTTCTTTGTCTCTTTCTTTCTTCTGAAATGCCTATCAATGCTCTTTTCACAATTTCACTTAGCATTCCAAGAATATCACTCCGGATGACCCATCCTGGAATTATTTGGCTTTTATTACCTTCTTGAATTGCTCTAGATAAACCATGAATATCCTAGCTAGAATTCCAATTCTGCACTCAGTAAGGCTTTAGCATCTACATATGCAACTGCAAATGTTCCCACACAATCAACTGATTGTTTATCAACGACTGAAAAGAAGCTGGACCAAAGATCACTGTAAACGGAAGGGAATGAATTTATATAAGCTCCGTGGGGTAATGAAAACACCCTCTGGTCTAGTCTCAAGAACCAGCTCTATCTGCCAACAAACTCTATGTGGATCTAGGATGGAAATAACCTTGGCAGAACCCCAGACCTCCAGTGGGTCATCCATCCAGGGCATCAGATCAGCGTCAGGCTCAGTAACACTTCACCTTCCATAGACCACACACAACCTGGTGTAAGAGACAGACCCCCCCCGCCCCCGACACTGAAGTTTCTCTGAGGTTGTCAGGGGCACATAGTCTCAGCCATCATGTGGGATAGTCCTCTTGCAAGATGCCTAAGACATTGCCACTTCTAGGAAGTAGAAGTGTTCTGTTTCTAGTTAGTGGTTGGGGCGGGGGGGCTAGGTTTACCTTTCTTGGGTTTTTCCAATTGAAAACAAACTAATAACTGGTTTAGTTTTATCTGTGGGTGCCATAGTTCTGAGACTTCTTGGACACATAGTGACTGGGCACATAGATTTAGGATTCCCCTATCCCATTCCCCCATGGCATGGGAGTCACTAACTCTGGCAGTGTTGCTGAGTAACAACGGCCTATGATTTGGAGTCAAGATAGATAAACTGGATAGAAATTCTGGCTCTGCCAATCAGTAGCTGTGAGATTACGAGCAAGTGATTGTACCTCTTTTTCCCTTTATTAACATTTTCATCTGAAAAATGGGGATAACACTGTTTTTTTTCCATAGGATTGTAAAATTAAACAAAGTTACATACCTAAGCTGCCATATAATATTCAAAATAGCATAGCCATTTTATTATTGTTATTGCTACAGATGTATCACCATGCCCTTTGATGTGAGTCTGGTTACGATATACATGTGATTTTGGTTCTGTTTTCTCATATTACATCCCAACCCTGCCACTCATACTGAAGTTTGTTTTCCCTTACGGTGACTAGAATCCCTTTTTTGTTATTTCTGAGATGTGGCTGCTTTCTCATGCCAGAAGCCTTGTTTCTTCTGGACTGAGGCTCAATTCTCCTCACACTGCTATCACTCTCACTCATTCTAAACCCTTCCCTCTACTTTCCTTCTTACCCCAGATGAGAAGATGCATTGACACGGATAAAAACCTGGCTGTGTGACTTTGAGATATTGCTTAAATGTTCTGTGCTTTAGTTTCCTCACCTATAAAATAGGGAGGGTAACAGAACTTACCTCATAAGACTGTCATGAGGAATTTGTTTGCAAATTCCTTAACAGTGCCTGACACACAATAAGCACTGTGAAAATATTTGTTAAACAGAAATAAAAGGAAATAAAATAGAAAATGGAAATTTTGATAGGAGGTGTAAGAGCTGGGCTGCATGGGAATAAACTCTCTGCCTGGCTCCTTTCTTTCTGTTTGTCTTTTAACAACCCATCCCAGAAGTGGGAAGATGGTGACAGTCAAATTTGAGTTTGGACCCGAGGAAAAAGTTGTCAAGCAAGTTTGGCTTGAGTCGGGGTATAGGGTGAGGGGTAAAAGGGCACCACATAACCCTAATGTGGCTCAGTCTCATTCACGAGGGCTGGGCTTCACGGGGGATTTGCACTAATTCTGGGCTAAAACAGGGTTTCTGAGTACGCCCAGGGCCTGTCTCTTTCAGCAGCTCTCTTGACTCTGCTAAAAGTGACTTTATCATTTACCTGTGCCCAGCACAGGATCAACTGCAGAGGTTGTGGGGTTTTGTTTTTGTTTTTTTCAGATCATTTTTCTCATGCCCTGTGAGGATGGATAGAAGTTCTCCAGGCGGCCTTGCAAACATCAGGTCAATCAATGTTTGTGTAGGAAAATCTAGAGAGATCTGAGGAATATTGCCAGCAAAGGGCAAACAGAAATGTATAACATTTCCGCCTGAGGAATAACTAGCTCCTCATGGAAGTCCTTTCAATCAGACACTCAGAGTGTGGTCTGTGGACCAATGCTGGCTGTTGGTACAGATCCATGGAGAGATAAGTACAGGAACTGAGAATAAGCACCAAAAAAAGTGCCACACTAGGGAGAAAGGCTTGCTCTCCTATGGTTTCCTTTCCGCTCTGGACACCATTATAAGAAAAGAATTCTGGAAACAATAGGAATCATCCTGTAACCACGAGGCATGAACTTTGAAGACGAAAGGCCAACACAGTAAGGGTGGCAGATCAGAAACTTAGAAGGAAACAAGGTCCTTGGTGGCATCAATGAGCAACTGAAATAACACCAGAAACACTTACCCTTTGACTTCTTTTATGTGAGAAAATAAATTCCTAATTTTTCAAGTCATTGGTCATGTTTTCTGTTACTTGAAGCCAAAAGCTTTCTGATTAATTCACTTCTTGAAGTTTTTTCCTGCTTTTCTCATGAACCTAGACTTTCCTCTTTTCTCTTTCCCCACAGTTCTAAACCCTAGCCTTCCTGTGAACCTAAGTTCGGTTAGAGTAGAGATGATTTTTCTAGAGTAGATGAAGAAACCAAAGGAGGGAGAAGTTCAATGATTTGGACAGAACATACATCATAAATACTGGTGCTGGCACCCAGTTCTTCTGATTCCTAATCCTGGAATTGCAGTTCCCTGAGAGTCCCGTTATACTGGAAATCTTAACTCTGAGAGTCACACAGTTGAGGGATCGTATCGTTTTTGACTTTATAGGCCCGGTCTCTAGCACAGTGAGTGTACAGTGTTCCTTACAAAAGTTTGTTAAATAAATAAATGTAGCCCCGACTATGTTATAAGCTCCATGAGATAAGACCTCTTCATAATTGCGTCCTCAGGGCCCAGTACAGTGCATGGCACACAGTGGATGCTCAATAAATATTGATATTTGTTGGGTGGATGAATGAACGGGAATTGCTAACGGATGTGATGCTGTATTTAGGGAGTGAGGGATTAATTAGTCAAAGGCACTAATTCAAATTCAAAGCATTGGAGAATTAATGTCAAGAGGGGGGCAGTACACGCAAAAAGTTAAGCTCTTGCACTCAGGAGCCAGGTGGTGAAGTTTAGGTTTGGGTATCATCACTAACTAGCAGAACAGTCATGGGTAAGTTACTTCACCTGTCTGAGCCCCTATTTCCTTACATGCAGAAACAGGAATAGGAACAGTACCTCTTTCATGTTTTTTTTCTGAGGATAAAATGGAATCGTGTGAACATAAAAGATGTAGCACAGTGCCTGGTACGTAGAAAAAAATTAATATATATTCACTATTATTGTTGTCTATGCTTTTGGTGCAAATAAAATTTCTTAAAGAGGTATGAGAAAGGAATGTGGTTTAGAACAGACAAAGCAGTGGCATTTGGGTTGACAATGAAAATGGGTTTTAATGGGGGGTGCATTTCTGGTGCAGGTAGCTCATTTTACTTACAGTTTGAAGAGGGGGAAAAGCTAAGCAGATGGCCTGGTGACACAAAGGACTGCAGCCTACTGTTTCTAGAGCTTGTAAAAATGGAACCCCACGCTGCCAGCTTGGCCGCACTTCAAACGAGTCCCACGAAAAGCGTAACTTGCTCAAGAGGGGCCAGGAACTTGGTGTGAAGCTCTCCAAAGTGCAAACAACATTATCATTACATTCATGGCAGCTTGACCCAGCGCTGGGGTCTGGCTTGAGACCGGATGGGAAGCTGGTGTCAGAAAACTGCAGTCAGACAGCGCACTCCATGGAGGGACTCCAGGGACGGAAGCATTTGAAACCCCCGACTCCAGAATAACGACAAATTGCCAACAGATGGCGTGAGTCACGGAAGCGGAGTCTGAGTGAAGCATCTGCAAACTCACGGCCAAGGTCCTGCCCTGCTGGGCTGAGCGGGCAGACGCAGGTCCCAGCCCAGATGGCCACGGAGGTCACCAGGAGAGACACCAGCCGTAACACGCTCCACTCCCGAGAGCTGGCACAGCCTGTAAAGCCCACAGAGGCTTCCCAGGATCAAACAAACCAAAATATCCTGGCCAGGTAAAACTTCACACCTCTTTTTGGGCTTACTGGTTCAAGAAAATAAAAATGTATCAGGGGAGAAGGGAGGAAGATGGAGAGTCTGGGGGAGGCATTTAGCAGAAAAACTCTCCTGTTCTTCATTCCAGGAACGTATCTGAGACACTTACTTTCTCACACACAGGTTTAGCTTCAAATCAGAAATGTCCCGTAGATACGTATATTTCCCACGTATTTTTCCTGCAGTTATTTTATAAAATATAGGCACGTGCCAAGCCATGTGCAAAAGTATCGAAATAAATTGTAGATTTTCTTCTTCTTCCAACAATATAGAAACACATAACATGTGCTCTGATGCAGACATGCCACGATGGAAAGAAAATACTAAATACTATTTAAAAAAACTCTTGCATGGAATAAAGTCCTCACGGCATTCCATCTGAAGACAAAGCCTGTCTTCCGGATTTCCGCCTTCCACACATTCTACTCCCTTACCTTGTCTGTGACCATTCCTTAACCCACTTCTGCTACTAGAATTTCAGCCCCTCTAAGGTCATCATCATATATTGGTCATTTTTAAATCCCTGACCACCTACCTAACATTTAGTGGGCCCTCAATTAATGACTGATGAGTGAATGGATAAACGCATGCATACAGGGCCATGGAGTAATCATTAATTTTTTTCCCCAGGAAGGGCAGTGCATCTGAGCTCAGCATGGAATAATCCCTTTGCTGTGTTGTCAGCCAATCTGATTGAAGTTCATTTCATCCTCATCCCCCAATTAGTTTTCGCTGATGTTATGAATCATAGAATATTCACCCCCAGGTGTGAAAGGCCACTTTCTAAATTCAAGGTCCAAGTATTTCTGTTCCACCCTGTTATCAATGGTGTTGGTTTAGGCTCTAGAGTCTAATTGGGATCCGTTCTTCCCTGATAAAAGGATCCTAGTCAGGATCTGTCTGAGGAATCCTCACTCACCCCCATCCAAAAAGAGCATGTGAAACATCTACCTTAAGAGAAAAGAAGATCCTGCAAGGTGACACTGGTTGGATGAATTCTTGTTTTCCCTTCCTACTATATTTCTCCCGCAATTAACTTTATTATTTTTTTTCCCCCATACAAAGACAAAACCTCCAGGTCAGCGCTCAGTCAATTTTTCTTCTCTTTTGAGACAAAGTTCCTGAAAAGTATCAGATGCTCCCAACCAAGTGGGAAAATCTCAAGGATTTTCTCTTTTCTTTGGGAAACCCCCTTAGGATACTTATCTGATTATCACGAATCACTCTAATCTACCTTTGAAAGAAGGCAACTGACAAAGAACAGGAATAGACCACATGCAGTCTTCCAGAGCATAATTACTTTTTCTTCTTTTATGAGTGAGGACAATGTGTGAAGAGATCATAAAAAGAAAGCTTTTACCTTTAAAAAGGCTAGTTGCCTAGTGTTTTATTTAACAGTGGGAAAAACTGTCAAAGCCCAGGTTTTCCTCTCCTCCCTGTGACATTATCCACACCCCCCCCCACCCCGGCCACCCTAGCCCCACAAGGCTGGGCGGGGGTACGTTTTAGGAGGGCTTTGTTGTTTTCAGAACATCACCCCTGCTGCTCGAGCACCATGGACAGATGCCAGGCAGGCACTGGGGCTGGCTTCCCAGAAGCATCTAACTCAAAATGCAGATACTTTTTTTTTTTTTTTTTAAAGAAAGGAAGAAAGAAAGCCTTTTCTAATGATTTACTAACTCAGTAAACCGTGGACATGATAGAGACAGAACAGCAATTATTCACAACTGGCCCAGCAAAGCTGAGGCGATTTCCCAAGTACCTAAACAGGGTTCATTCCCCCCTTCCTCTTTATTATCTCATCAAACTACCAATCATTCCTGAATTTCCTCGTCTTTCATTTGAGCGAAATAAATCAATCAACCATGGGCATGTAATCCAAGGACTTGGTTTTGACATTTAAGAAATTGTAGATTTTAAAATTTAGGTTGAAAATATAAGATTTGAGAAATGGATGCAGTGTCAGGTAGAGCCACCGCTATGGACCAAACCCTAAGGTGACATCAGAAGCACCTCAGGCTTCAGCCACTTTCACATGCTTTTGTCACATTCTGGGGGGGGGATGTGAGACTCACGGACAGCCCCCCCATCAGTGAGGACAACACCTCGCTTTGCTCCTGGCTTCTGTCCTTGCCAGCCGCTCCGTATGCATTTTAGTTGTTATCATTTGGCTCAGGAGACTAGCGTGGGCTGGGGAGCTTCCAGAGCATCAGAAAGAGGGGGCGTGGCCAGCATATCATTTTGAAACAACACCATTTTACGTTTCTGTGTTCATTTGCTCTACCTTTCACACATAAAAATGTATTGATATGCTGTTTTTTGTTGTTGTTAAGTAATTTTTAAAAAATTAATTAATAATTAATTTTTGGCTATGTTGGGTCTTCGTTTCTGTGCTAGGGCTTTCTCTAGTTGCGGCGAGCGGGGCCACTCTTCATCGCGGTGCGCGGGCCTCTCACTATCGCGGCCTCTCTTGTTGCGGAGCACAGGCTCCAGACACGCAGGCTCAGCAATTGTGGTTCACGGGCCCAGTTGCTCCGCGGCATGTGGGATCTTCCCAGACCAGGGCTCGAACCCGTGTCCCCTGCATTAGCAGGCAGATTCTCAACCACTGCGCCAAGGAAGCCCTGAGATGCTGTTTTTAGATTAGAAACCAATGGAGTTGAAATGGAGCTGTGGAACAAAATGGCGGAAGGGCAGATGGGAAGAAAAAGAAAGCACCCTGTAAGGTAGGTAATGCTTTAAAAAAAAAAAAAAAGAATCCAGAAAGCTTGTATTCTGCAGCAAAGGGAAAAGCAAAGCAAGGAACCAAATTATAAGCAGGTTATGGTGATAAAATAAGTAACCTATTTAAGACATTTGCCTTTTTAGAGAAGATGCCTAGAAAACAATCAAATTTTACCCCAAAAAGGAAAGCTATAGGAAGGATTCCCAAAGGAATTTAGGGGTTGGAACATCTTGGAAAAGAAAGTATTTGGAAGGTGATGGTGAGATAATTCCTTCAATGCATACACCTTGCCTTAAGGACAGGTGGCCTGCACACACGTGTTTAGTAATGGCACAATGCCTGAACAAAGAGCTTTGGTGGAGGGCAGGGTCTGTCTATGAATTCACCGGGAGCTGCTTAGCCTCAGCCCACTATTTTCTCTCTTACAACCTGATAGTCTCAGTTCTTCTTCCACCTTACCCTTAAAATTCTCATAAAGGTCCAGAAAAATGATAAAAACTCATAAAACACTGGAAATTGAGAACAGCTGTCTACTAATTGCTACAGTTTATATGAAAGTTTCATTAAATGCAGAGAAACGCAACAGACTGAGAAACACCACAGACTGAGAAACACCACCACTGTTCTTTGCCTCCCCAATCAACCTTTCCCACAGTTGCCAGCATAATGTTTCAAAACCTTAAATTTGATCTACATAAAACCTGTCCGAGGCAGCAAAGGCTCCTGAATGCCCACATGATTAAACTGAGACTCTCCTGACTTGGCATCTAAGGCCTTTGTGGTCTGGTGTCTGACTACCTCTTCCTTTCATCCCCCACCGTCCACACACAGGTTGTGCAAAAGGCATATCAAGGAACTCACAGTTTATTTAATATTCCAGACTTTTCCTCTACCATCTATGCCTGTGCTGCCAAAGATAGTATCCACTAGCCATACATGGCTGTTGAGCACTTGGAATGTGATTAGTTAAAATTGGCCTGTGCTTTACGTGTAAGATACACACCAGATTTCGAAGGCCTAGTATGAAATAAAGAATGCAAAATATCTCATCAATAGTTTAAAAATATTGGTTATCTGCTGAATGATAATACTTAAGATTTGTTGAATTAAATAAAATATATGATTACAATTGATTTCACTTGCTTTTTTGTACTTTTGTTTAATCTGGTTCATATTTGTGGCTTGCATGATGTTTCTGCTAGGCAATGCTGGTCTACAGCTATGCCCACATTCCCTTTTTCACTTCGTCCACCGAGATGCAACTCCTCACCCTGTAAGACTCAGCTTCAGCATCACCTCTCCTAGGAAGCTTGCCTAGCTGAATTAATGCTCCTCATCCTTATCTGTATTATAAAAAACATTAACATGATACCTGACATTGCAAGCACCTCTTTAAGGTGTTGGTCTCCTCCACTGGATTGACTCTTTGAAGATAAAAACCCTTTCTCCAATATTTCTGCATGAGGCCCTGCCATTCCATGAATACTCACTTAAATAAATGCCATTTCAAACTTGAGCGTTCATGGTATTCATTCATTTACTCCCTAACACACATTCAATGGGCACTTGCTATGCACTATGAGAGACACAAAGATGAAATATTATAATCCCTTATGTTTGTATAATTTATTATGGTTTACAAAGTACTATTATGTCCAATAACTTTCTTCCAAAAAAAAACCTCTGCTGGGTGTAGGCCATTTTATTTGTATTCCTCTTTTAGATGAGGGAACTAAGGCCCAAAGAGTTTAAATGACTTTCCCAAGGTCATGCGACACTAGAACCCAAGAATGGGAGTTTATTGCATATTTAAGGAGCAACAAATAGTTCTGAGTGGCTGAAATGATGGGTGGCAAGATAAAAAGCTGGAGACACTTTAAGGAGTTGAATTTTCTCAATGTTCCTCTACTTTTAGTCAGTCCCTACCATCTTTATGAACTCTGCCACACCTGTGAACAACCTGGGCTACTATTTCTTAGTACTTTTAAAATGGATTCTATAATATATTGACTGATTTACTTTACTTTTCATGTTAAGCAGCAATAACAATGGTTTGATATATACATACTATTATTAAAATACAATAATATGATAGTATACTATTCTTATTAATGTACAATATATTCTTAATATATAATAATTTCTATGTAATATATACTATAGTTTTACTCTAATATATGTAAAATTAATTAAACAAGGAAGCCATTAGAGGAGGAGGTTCTAATGCCAAAACCTAAGCCTGTAAATGCCTCAAGGTTAAGTAATCAACACCTAAGAACAACAGATCACAAAGCCAACTAGGCTTTCCCAAATAAGGCAACTGCTTAAGCTACAGCCCATCAAATAATTCCTTGCTTTGGTTCCATGTCTTCTCTATAAAAGTCTTGCCCCAGCTCCCATCTGTGTGGTGCTTCGAACCACTTCTGGTTTGGCACTGCCCGATTCAAATTGATTTTTTGCTCAAATAAACTCTTTTTAATATGCCTCAGTTTAGCTTTAAACATATATACTTATATTTTTCCTAATAAATAGTAAAATAGATATGTAAGTAGTAAAAATATTCACCAGTATGTCTCTAAAATAATTTCACACATCATTAGGAATATCCATACCATCTGCTGGGAAACTGCTGTGGACATCAGGGATCCTTTAAAGGACTTTAAACCTGGAAGTGACATAATCAGGTTGACCCTGTAGACTTCTAGAAGCCAATCTCCTAATCTGAGGGTGAAAAGAAGGAAGGACGTTGGGATGGGAACTCTAGCAAATAGTAAGTTAAGAGAAGTCGTGTGAGCTTGGAACCACATTTTAAATTACCTTTAAATAAAATAAACACTAAGATCATGAAATGTCATGTAGCGTCTGATGTAATGTCAGTTTCTACCTCTAAATGAGGCCTTGTAAATGGGGCAGGCTGCATATGAAATAGTACTACATAATCCAGCAAAGTTCTTCCATGACTATAGTCAAAAATCATTTTTCTGGGAGTCCAAATACCAGAAGCAACCAAACAATGAAATTATTACAAAAGGATTAAGAAAAAAAATTAAATGGTATCGGCCTGATCATTTTCTGCAGAGGGTGGTTTGCAAAGATGGTGTTATCTGATGAAATAAGAGTGACCAGTTGGCCAGGCCATGGTTGCCCAGCCCATGTGAGACACACAATCAGTGACGTCATAGCAGTCTCCCCGTACGGCAGGAGTTGTAGCATCCACTATGTGTTCTAGTGGATTTTTTTTTTTAAATGAATTTATTTATTTATTTATTTATTTATGGCTGTGTTGGGTCTTCGTTTCTGTGCGAGGGCTTTCTCTAGTTGCGGCGAGCGGGGGCAACTCTTCATCGCGGTGCGCAGGCCTCTCACTATCGCGGCCTCTCGTTGTGGAGCACAGGCTCCAGACACGCAGGCTCAGTAGTTGTGGCTCACGAGCCCAGTTGCTCCGCGGCATGTGGGATCCTCCCAGACCAGGGATCGAACCCGTGTCCCCCGCATTGGCAGGTGGACTCTCAACCACTGCACCACCAGGGAAGCCCTGTTCTAGTGGATTTTAAGGCATTAACTTGCAAATGTGAAATGTATATTACATGATGCAATGTCTTTTTTCCAACTGCCAACAAGCACCACCTATCTGTTTGGGATAGAACCCCAGAGAAGGTGGAAGAGAACTGGCACTAGGTTGTGGGAATGCTTTGTTGGGATTCCCGACTTGGGAAATATTAGCTGTGGAATGCTTCTTTCACAGAAAGAGACACCAAGGGGCTAGGCAAGTAGAGCTCAATTACACCTTAAGCTGGTGCCAGTGACGGAGTTAGAAGTTCAGTCTCTTCAGACTTACTCCGTTTTGGAGGCAAAGGTCTTCAAATGTGAGTAGTAAGTACAAATAGTTTTTAAGTACTTTGTTCAAACTGCAGGAAATAGAGCTGCATTCTTCACAGTGCCTCACCGCCAAGTCCAAGGGCATTCCTGGAGTCAGGCCTTCCCTCCGCAGGAGGCACAGGGCCCACGTAGGGGCCTTCAGCTTCCTCTGGCTGGAAAGATCACAGTTCCTCCCATCTGGGTTTCTACCACGGTGTTGGTGTGATCCAACAGCAAAAAAAATCTCGGCCAAGCATCCTTCAAAATAATGTCTCATGAGGCCACAAAAGCAACTTTTGACTTCCTGGGAATAAGAATTGAACTCTTAAATTGAGAATGAGTTGGTGCTTTACACTTGAAACAGAAAGAACACATTTTAAAAAAGCTAGCTCTACACCTACACAAAGAGGCAGATGAAAGTTACCTTTGTTTTCCCTGCTCCCCAGACCACACCCATCAATTTGGTGACAATCATTTCTTTATTGGTTTTGAGCTTCCAACAGTCCCCCGAGTCCAGAGCCCTCAGAGTCTCTCTCATTTGTGTAAGGAAAGGAGGTTCATATCCCCATAACGGCTGCCCAGATTCTCTTGCCTGCTCCTCAGCTGTTCTCGCCTTTGTGTTGGCCTATGGCTCTTTGATGCTTCCGTCTTTCCACATACTCTGCTGGTTTGGGTGCCAGCAAGGTCCCACACCCACCATGCATTAGACATTGTCATGGTGCCCGCCACACACAAACAGTCCCCGCCCAGGGCCACCATCTTATCCAGCCCTGGCTGGAGGGACAGACCCACGTAGCCACATTTTGCACCACTTAACCCCACACCCACCCTGGCCTCAACTGATTGGATCAAAGGTGACCACTTCATTCCAGAATAGTCTGCTCTGTAAATAGGCCTAGTGCAAAAAGTCAAGATACAGCCCATTAGATTCTCTCTTGAGGGCCCACAGTGGTTATATTAGGTGATGGGGAAAAGTAAACGATGAGAAAGCCAAAAAGGGGAGAGTGAAGGTTTTCAGAGCTCATTCCAAGGAGTCACTGGAGGTCTATGGATGTAACACAAGGGCCGGACGTAAGGGTGAGGGGAGGTCCACGGGGAGGAGCCAAGCCCACACCCACTTTCTTCAGACTATTTCCACTTTTACCAGCGTTAAGTATACGATGTTGCTTGAAGGAAGGTTTTTACTACTTAAAAGTGTTTGAAAATCATAAAAAAGAGAAAAAAATAGAACCAAAGAAGCTTAAGGAAGCTAGATAATAGCTATCTAACAGGTGAAGGAGGAGGCAGTGGCCCTGGGCGAATGGCCATTAATGCAGACCACTGATTCAAGAGCCATGCACTTCTGCTCCTCTGGGGCCCCGCCTCTTCCTGGCTGCCCCGGGCCCGGTGTAGAGTAAATGGTCACACCCCGCACCCCGCTTCCTCCCCCCATCCAATCACTTAAGGCAGCTGAGTGAGTGGTCCTGCATCTGAAGAACCTGTTAAAGGAACCCCAAACTACCCAAAAGATTTTAATCGAGAGATCACAGCTCTTTTGGCGTATCATGGAAGGACTTGACCTCTGCATCATCATACAGGTATTTTAGGCCCTAAGAGTTGGTCTATTTTTTGCCTTTTTTTTTTTTTCCCAGTCTCATAATCTCTTAGGTCAAAGAATTTAGAAATGTCCAGATCCCAGATTGGAGGACACTTGTAGGATACCTCTCAGTGTTGCTTTCTAAAGCCCTCCTCCTGATGCCAGTTGAGTTGGATGGGGGTGAAGGAAGGGCCCAGGGCAGAGGCACTGGCATTGCTGTGATGGCTCCTTTCCACTAGACACCGTGCTCCGGGTGGCAGGGCAGTGCCTGGCTTCCCTCTGTATCCCAGCACTTAGCCCAGTACCTGGTGTATGGCAGGCACTGAATAAGCACTTATGGACAGGCTGACTGACTGACGGACTGACTCCAGGTAAGATTCTTGCTTTCTGGGACAACCCTCCTACCTCTGAGAAGTCTATTATCTTTGTTCAAGAGTCTTAACTCAACGACAGAAATTCAGACAGTTAATTATTTTTCCATAGGGCATTAGGTTATCTTTGGAAATAGGATGCTTGGTGGCCTGTCCTGACATCCCAGAGTTTCCTTAGACAGAATGTGAATTAACTGCCCCTCTGTAATTCCATTAATTTTTTAATGGTTACCTAAGTTAAGTAGTTTCTCTATTATTTTCATAAAATTATAAAAATTCTGAGGCCTAAGCATTTCAAATTCAATGAAAGT
Source organism: Balaenoptera musculus (assembly GCF_009873245.2). NCBI lineage: Eukaryota > Metazoa > Chordata > Mammalia > Artiodactyla > Balaenopteridae > Balaenoptera > Balaenoptera musculus. The sequence continues at coordinate 22,110,216 of NC_045796.1, forward strand.
TAACTGCCTGTATTTTCATTTCTGAAAGCTCATGCTGAGATAAAAGTCTTGGGTAAAAATATTCACAGCAGTTTGCAGAATTATTTGAGCAATTATTGAATCCAAAAAAATGATCTCGAATTAAAAAGTTAATGGAGAAGGGGATCTAGAACTGTCATTTTAAGGTAAGCTTGTACAGGTGTGACTTTTTTTCACTACACCAGAGCACTTTTGTAAGTCAAACAAGTGGATAAATATCAAAATAGAAGAATTCAGAAAATTATGACTGAGTTCCTCTGTTACCACCATTCCAAATGATCTCTTTTCAGACAAGGCACTTTCTCTTAAAGAGATTTTGAGTAAAAATTTAAAAAAAATGTTTTGACAAAACCTATTGTTTCCATTCTTTTAACTGCAGATACTCATAAAAAAGTCTGTATATTTTTATTGACTATAAAACAGTTACATAAACAAGTATGCCAAAAGAGATAGTAATGCCACCTTACCTTAGAATATATATAAATTTGCTTCTCAAATTGGGACAGAACAAGGAAAAAGCTAGACAAAATTGTCCCAGACATTCTGGAGTTTGGAGAGAGGCAGCCAAAGAGATTGATTTTAAGTATTTTACAATGTCCAAGTTGTAAGCAGATACCTGGCTTTCACAATATGCATGTGTAAAATTTGCTTCTTTTGCCAAAATTTTTTTTAAAAAATATCAAATAATCTCCTTTTGGGCAAATCAGGCTAAAAGAATCAATGTGAAGCGTCAAGGGAAAGTTATGTGTAGTTTTAGAATCTTTACTGTTACAGACTTGATGGCTTTAATCTCCCAGTTCTTAAAAAAAGCAAAGTCAATGGGAATCTTTGCCATATAGTTTAAGGAACTTTTGGCTAACTGAGGAGGCAATGGCAGTATTTAGTTATTGGCAGAGCAAAAGTGACTTTCATTCAGTCATTTATTCATTCAAGCAGCATTTACTGAGTTCCTCTTATGTGCAGATCATCTAAGGCAAAGAGGCCTGAGCCAGATGTATTTGCTGCCTCCCCTCCCCACCCCCTACTGTGGTATGCCTAAAACATAAACCTGATGAACTTCAAAATAAAACAGAGAGCATCCAGGGCTCTAGGATAGGAATGTGACATGTTTAGAATTTAGGGGGTAAAGGGAGAGCTTCTCACTGGGCAGCCTGGAGAAGGCTTTTTGTAAGAAGTCACCTTCAGCATGAAAGACAAAGTGGATTTCAACAGTGGGGACAAAAACGAAGGACGTACAGTCAGGGAGCAGCACAGAAGCAAAGGCACAAGGGAAGGCAGGACAGTTGGGGAAGTGGTCGGGTTTGCCGAGAACCTGGTATAGATAAAGGGCAGCGCTTGAAATGAAGTCTGAACAAATAGATTTTACCCCAAACAGGGAGGCTCTTAAATGCCATGCTGGGGAGTTTTACCTCTATTAAGTGGGCAATGGAAAGTCGTTAAAGGGTCTTGAGGCAGAGAATGGTTTAAGAGAGGTGGTTCCAGAAGATTAATCTGGCAACAGTGCATAGAATACAACAGAGGGGAGAAATACCAATCAAGACAGCATTACTATCCTCCCAGTGACAGGGACTGAGGATAGCTTTGGGGGCAGGAGGAAGGAAAATTAAAGGCCGATCCAGAAAACACTGAAGGCAGACATCGGGATGGTGGGAAGGAAAGGTGAGGGAACTGGTATTTATTGAGGACATACTACATGTTACTCTAACACATCACAATACATGACACAGGATGAACGTACATCCTGCTCTTCTTGGCACAGTCTGAGTTTATGCCTTGTTTTCTTTTTCTCTCTTTCTTTTTTTCTTTCTCTCCCTTCCTTCCTCCCTTCCTCCCTTCCTTTCTTTTCTCCCCTCCCTCCCTTCCTTCCTTAAGGTGCTGGGAGGATACTGAAGCAGTTGGAGATATTGGCTGGAATTTGGGAGCAAAATCACACTCTAGTTACAGATTTGTGAGCCTTCCAAGTCAACAGATGCAGGACCCTGGGACTGAATGACATCGCCAAGCATGAGACTGCAGGACAAAGGTCACAGCTCAGATGCCTGCAGCAGCCAGGCATGTAACACACGTGAGTGAGGCAGCAGTGGAAGAGGGAGGTGTTTGTGAGGATTGTCCTAATTTCTCCCGGAAAGTATTTGCAATTTTATCGAAGCAATACAGTCATTAAAACAGTAGTCTACTTCTTAATTAAAGCGGGCAGCTACAGCAATTTCCAGTAATTTAATTAAAAAGAAATCACAATTTATTTACAGAAATAGTAATTTGTTTGTTTTTTTTTTTTTTAATTTATTTATTTATTTATTTATTTATTTTTGGCTATGTTGGGTCTTCGTTTCTGTGTGAAGGCTTTCTCTAGTTGCGGCAAGTGGGGGTCACTCTTCATCGTGGTGCGCGGGCCTCTCACTATCGCGGCCTCTCTTGTTGCGGAGCACAGGCTCAGCAATTGTGGCTCACGGGCCTAGTTGCTCCGCGGCATGTGGGATCTTCCCAGACCAGGGCTCGAACCCATGTCCCCTGCATTGGCAGGCAGATTCTCAACCACTGCACCACCAGGGAAGCCCAGTAATTTGTTAATGATAAGACTTACTTAATAGAAAAGAAAATGATAAACTGTAGTCATTCGATTTTTGTCCACATTTTTATCTTAGGAGAGGCCTCAAATGAGAGGTTTTTAAAAGTGCAATTAGTGCTTATCGAAATCACTAGCTACATGCAAGTATGTGGAAACAAATTGCTGTGCCTCTTTACCGTCCTAAATAACAGCCAAGCAAAACTCAGACACTATTGTCATGAACCTGTAAGTGGGGCTGGGGAGAGGGTAGAGGAAGATGGGGAGAGGAGAGGGGTGGAGGCAAAGAGTGGAGAGCATTTCAAAAGGCAATACGCCCAGGCTTCCAATTTACATACCAGTTCATTTATATTAGAAAAATTTATTAATGAGAACTTAAGTTACTAGTCTCGTCATTGCTTCATACTTTTAATTCAAAGCTAATAAGCACTGTAGCTCCCATGGGCCTCACCAGTGGTTCTCAGACTCTTCCTAGCATGAGATTTCCCTGGAATTGTTTACTGGGAGGACTCATTACCACACAGACTGCGGGGCCACATCTGACTTTCTGATTCAGTAGCTCTGGGATGGGTTGTGACAGTTCGCATCTTTAACCAGTTCCCAGGTGATGCCGAGGCTGCTGGTCCGGGGACCACACTTTGAGAACCTCTGGTCTACACACCAGCGGATACGCTAGACAGGGACCGGCTGGCTTCTGTCCTTTTCGGAATTACCCTGGAGCACAAACACGCACTCAGGCCCTGTTTCTCATGGCACTCTGGAAAATGATTCAACGACATGGCTTCAAACAGAGGTCCAACTTTTTGCCTCATTGCCTGTGTTCTGAATCCAACCTAGTTTAATATTTTGGAAAATGTTACCCTTTTCTGTACCGAGCAAAGTAAATATTTTGTCAGTTGTTAAGGATGAGCTGCAGAGTAAGACCTAAAGATGTATCCAAATTCAGCAGGAAGGCTTGGAGCTGCTTTGGAACTTTTTCCAGATTGTGATTTGTAATGTATTTCAGAAGCCAGCAGAAATACCAACCACTCAATCTATTAAGAAAAGGCTGAATGAACCTTTTCACAGCAGATTTTTTTTTTTTTTTCCACACCAACTCTCATTATGCCTGGCAAAGAAAGGAGAAAGGAGAGACAAAATGCTTTTCTGTCCATAGGATTTCATCTGAGTATTGTTCTCATATAAAGAACTTAGTAGCAGAGTTTTAGAATTGGAAGAAATTTTTAACAATCCCTTTTTGACAGCTGAAATAACTAAGACCCAAGAAAGGTAAATGTCATTTGCCTGAGGACCAGACAGTGGCAGAGCTGGAGTTGGAATTAAACTCAAAGGCTCTTGATTCCTGGGCCAGCACTTCTCTTACTATAACATACCACCTCCATGCAGTAGAATTATAAGAAACTGATTTAAAAAGCAAATAAAAACAATACTACCAATAATGCATTTTACACTGCACTTTCACTGACAACTCCTAAACCAATTGGTTACTGACGGCTTCACCTACTAGTGAGAGGGCTGGGGGAGCAGACAGAAGGCGTCCTGGAGGGTGCTCTTCTCACCTTCCTTCCCAAGAATTTCCAGAAGCATCTTCCAGTGTGGTGCTTTGGGTCTTTAACATGGTGTATGGACTAAGACTAAACATAGCCCTCAATAAGGTAAAATTCACATTTTGACAAAGAAATATGTGGGGGAAGATTTATAGAGGTCAAGGGATCTTACAGATCATCGGGGTCATATATCTCATGTACAGATGAGGAAATCAAAGCTCTCAGGAGACAAGGAAATTGCTTGGGTGCTCAGTCTATTTAATGGCACAGCTCATGCCTGACTCCTGATCTCTTGCCCTGTTGCAATTTCTACCTTATTAACCTGTCTACTGTAGTATGGTGTGTTGATTTTTTTTTCTTTTGGCTACGTTGGGTCTTCACTACTGCGCATGGGCTTTCTCTAGTTGTGGCGAGTGGGGGCTACTCTTTGTTGCAGTGCGCGGGCTTCTCATTGCGGTGGCTTCTCTTGTTGTGGAGCACGGGCTCTAGGCGCATGGGCTTCAGTAGTTGTGGCATGTGGGCCCTAGAGCACGTGGGCTTCAGTAGTTGCGGTGTGTGGGCTCAGTGGTTGTGGCTCACGGGCTCTAGAGTGCAGGCTCAGTAGTTGTGGCGCACGGGCTTAGTTGGTCCGCGGTATGTGGGATCTTCCCAGACCAGGGATCGAACCTGTGTCCCTTGCATTGGCAGGTGGATTCTTAACCACTGCGCCATCAGGGAAGTCCCTGGTGTGTTGATTTAAGCCAGAAAAATGCATGCTTCACTGTGAGTCTAGATCCAAAAATACTAAATCTATTCAGCATTAAGAAAGTAATTATAATAAACATTTCTCAAGTGTTAGCTATGCCAGGCACTGTTCTAAGCACTTTACATGGATTATTGCATCTAATGTCATGTCATTGAGGAGGCTAGAATACCATAAAGTAAGAAATGGAAATGAAGAATGAAATGAAATAATGAATGTGAAGCACTTAGCACACAGCCTATGCTGTTTTCCCAGGATACATGATTGTCTATTAAATGTAATAATCCAAGGTAGGGATTTAGAACAGCTCTTGGCTCACAGGGCATACTAATACTAGCTGTTATTATCACATTTTCCCTTATTTCTTCATGTGGAACAGACCAGAGAAGTTGGATCTAGATGAAAGTTATAAGCCATACAAGATTCAAACATAGGTAATATCCCAGGGAACCAGTTGCCACCAGTGGAGACCACAGAGACCACAGTGTAGCTTGGACCAAAATGCTCTCAAAGGCCAAATGCTGAAGCCAGAGACCACAAAAGAACAGAATTAAACAGGTTTGTATTGGGCACTGGTTTCAAAGAGCTCAGAGGGTTTACCGCCCATCTCCTCATCAATCTTAACCACGTTCAAGTTGGAGAGGAAAGTGAACATAGTATGAAGACCTCTTTCATATGAAGGCAGTTTGCAAAGACAAAACTAATCACTCAGAGTCAGTGGTGAGGACCCAACTTCCTTAATAAGAATGTACCGATCTCCTGGTGGAGGATAAGAATATCACCGTTAATTAAGATGAAACAACAACAATACTACTCAATAAAGCACTCATGGCAGGTAAACTGCCTTGTAAATTGCCCACTTGGGAGTGCTTGGCATACCAGGTGCTTGCACACTGGCAAGAAACTAGGGAGATCCAGACAGAGTCCGCCCTACTGCTACCCACTTCCTCTCCAACCTGGCAACTAGAAAGGATTCATTCTGTTTTTGTTTTGTTAGAGGAGTAAATGAGGATCAGTGAGTGGAAGTTGCATGAAGGTAGATTTTGGCTCAAGATAAAAGAGAGAACTTTTAAAAAAAAACCAGTGGTATCCAACGACAACTGTGCTGCTGGCTGAGGTGGTGTGTGCTTTGTGGGTGACCAAGAAGAGGGAGGCCCAGGAAACACTCACAGGGTGTACAGTTATTGGTATAACAATTTTCATGGTCATTGTGATCATTTTCTTATTAGCATTCCATCACGTAGATATGGGCATTGATTAGAGTTGAAAATGTTTCCACCAAGAGAGGCCAAGAAACAGGGGAGTGTTGTTCTTAGGCCAAACTTGAGTTTGAATCCAGGTTCTGTTGTTAACTATAATTATGTGAATTCTGTTGCTCTGAGTTCTGATGCTTTGGGAAGTACCACTTCTATTTAATTAATTTTGAACAACAATACAGGATCTGTATTCAGTGCCTTGAAGTTCACAGAGGTTTCCTCAGAACCAAAGGAGGTGTCAGTTAGGGCTGAGGAGTGAAATTTGAGGGAATGGGATTAAAGCAGCAACTTCTGACAAGATTTTTAAAAAGCTGAATCCCTCTTTCCTACCTGAGGAAAAACTAAAACTGAAATTGGTAAAAGGGTAAACAGAATCAGGGGTCAGAAAGCACCACAGGTTTAGGAAAACAAGAAAAGACATGGTTTGCAAAATACTGAGAACGAATAAGGGATCCTTCAGGATGCCTATTTTTTAAGAATCACTACCTGAGGTAGAGGGAACAGTTTATGTTCTGTTTCGACTCAAGTTCTGGTGGACGGGAGGACAACCTGGCTACTTTAAAACATTGGAAGCAGGTTTAGAGGAAGGCAGAAGTCTGCAAAGATTTGCAAAGACATATGTCAGACACCTCCTTCAAGGACAGAAGTTGGGCAGGAGAGTTGGGTCAAATACAGGCAAATTTCCTACTTGGAAGAGGATAGTTAACAACGGGGAACGTATGATATTATGATATTTTATTCTATTTTTGACCATGGAAAGCAATACCAGCATGTGGGAGAAGGTAATTCAAGGTGTTTCCTGGACTGGCTGACAGTAGTCATGGATAAATTGCCCTCTTTGAGTCAGTTAATGTTGGCGGCGAAAGCAAGGTGACAGGCGCATGCTCACAGGTTGCAACTTTTCAGAGCTCAAGGTACTTTCAGAAGAAGGCTAACAGGTTTCTATTCAAAGGAGAGTAAAGGTGTTCCAAAAAATCCCACAACTGGATGAAAAAAAAAAAAATCCCAAATGAGGACAATACTAGCAGTCAATGTAAGTTAACATCTTCACTCTATATAGAGTTCATTCAAGTTGCTCAAGTAAGTGAATTCACAAACAAGAAAATGCAATTAGTAAAGACAGACATGAGAAAATAAAATCACAATGAGATGCTGTACGCCTATGCCGTGAGTGATGACAAGGGTATAGGGAAACTGATGATCTCATGCATTGCAGGGGGCGTTGTAAATCGATACAGCCCTTCTAAAAGGAAAGCAATTTGGCAATATGTATTGAGCCATAAACATGATCGTACCACATGACCAGTAATCCCACTTGTGGAAATCTATCTTAAATAAAAAAAATATGTGAAAAGCTATATCCATAAGGGTGTTTGTTGGAATAGTGTTCAAAATATTACAAACTTAGAATGGGCATGGGATTTCAATTCAATTCAACAAATGAAAATTGAATACCTATAAGTAGCTGGGTATAATAAAGCAGAATTCCTTCCCTCAATAATTCATAATCACAACTTAATGCCTGTCCTCTTTTCAATATTATGAAACCATTGGAAAGGAGGCCATGGAAATACATTTTAAGTGATTAAAATGTGTGTGATATATTAAATTTAAAAAGCTGTAAACAAGCATTATATTTACCACAGTGTTTAGGAGAAAAAAGCAAATGAAAAAGCCAAGCAGGAAGTAAACTAAAACGGTAACAATGATGGAATAATGGGTCATGTTTTCTTTTTCTTGACTCTAATGTGGTTATAGTGCCTTTAAAATAAAGATAATAATAAACAAGAAGAGAAACAGAAAAATGAGGTGGTGATTGAATAAAGATGAAGATTAATGAGGAAAAGTACTAAGTATAGTTAAGAATTTTTATTTATTTAAAAACTGCTTTTAGTTGTATATCTTTAGCAATTATTAATACAAATGATTTGTTAGTTCAATAAACTGTGTTATTTTAGTGGAAAAATTATGAGGGTTCTAAACCACAGATTTATTGAATTTCCCTCATGGAGGCCTTATGAATTTCACATAAATAAAAGTTACTCTGAAGCATGAGCTTACACAATTCTGCTACCTAAAAATGATAGGCTAAAATTCACTCCAAAGTGAAGAACAGATACGATTCTGGTGTCCTAACCAAGGTGGGAAAAGCGGCTTCCCCCGGCAATGAACTCCTGCAGGCAGTGTAAGGAGGAGAAGCCATGTCCAAGAGCGATGGAGGCCCACGGGGGCAGGGGTTTCCCAGGTATTGTGAGCCCCTAAATTAACTGCTCCAGTTCCCTGGACGCTGCTCTTTCCAGGAGACCTGAAGACACTGTGAGTTCAACTAACACTGTGATTCAAATACCCACAGCATCAATCTTTGTGGGCTTTTTAAAAACATAGCGCTGTTTCGAGGCTACATAAAAGCGTCTTTTTCAAACGTAGCCATTGAAAGTTCTTGGGTTTCTCTTTTTTTAAAAAATATTTTAATTCTATTGGAGTATAGTTAATTTACAATGTTGCATTAGTTTCAGGTGTACAGCAAAGTGATTCAGTTATACATATACATATATTAATTCTTTTTCAGATTCTTTTCTCATATAGGTTATCAGAAAGTTCTTGGATTTTTCTTTATCTTGAACCAGGCACGTTTGGATTTGAGCTTGTCATTCTACTTCTCACCTCTGGGCCCTTTAACCCCTCAGATCCTTTCTACTCTTCTATGACAGTGGTAATCCAAAACCTTGCCTTCTCTCCATGATGCCAGGTAAGCACAGGTGAATTTAATTCATTCACTTGCCACTGGTTGCCATGAGCTGTTAGAACTGTACTCTAGTTATCAACTAGGACTTCTCTGCATCTCACCTAATCTACGTTAGATAATCAGTTCCCATTTCTTCCTATTTCCTGAATATGTTTCCTGAACCCCACTCCCAGGATCAATTTTCATATCAACAATAGTTCTTGAATGCAGGCAATTGAAACTGACTCTGATCATCATTAACCCAACAACAAAAACAAGCAATTTTTGGAAGGCTATCAGGGGCTCACAGGACTAAATGGAGTCTGAAGGATCCTCCTTGTAAAGTGCCAGGAACAAGAGGTCTAGAGGTGTGGTCATGGGAACCAAGCAACATCTCACTAACAAGCTGGTTCAAGTTTTGCGTTAGAAAGAAAGTATGAAAAATTAGTGAAAAGTATAAAAAGATCTTAATTAAATGCGTGTAGTGTTGTATAATGAAAGAATCCACTGTTGACTATTAATTGTGGTTTTACCTCTAATTAGTTGTGTAACCCTGCGTAAGTTATTTTACATTTCTGAGCCTTAATATCACTCTCTGTAAAATAAAGAACCAGGTTAGAGATGGTTTAAACTATGGCTCCCTTCTAGCTTTCATGATCCTTGAGTCTATTCCAAGAGAGAGACCTGTCTGAGCCCCTCCTCTCCTGCACCCATGCACCTGGGGAAAAACACTGTTAGGGAAGAAGCAGAGGCCACTTCTGTTAAAACACAATACAGCCACAGAATCCTTCTCAATATTCCAGATATCTACTACCCATCGGTTGGAGTTTGCATGTAAGGGGAAATCAATTTGCCATTCCTGGTCTGTAGTATATTTTTCTGCTTTCACAGGATGAGCTAAACCAGAAAAACCAAGATATCCTAAGAGCATCAGACAAAGTCTTTGCTCAAAAGAATCTTCAAGACCAGCTGTTGTCCTGCTGCTAAACATCAGTTCAGCTTGTACGATCTCCCTGGTAACTGACTACAATGAGGTATCATCCCATCAGCCTGAAAGTTTTGTTGTATAGTTCAAACACATTTTAGGAGTGCTCAGCGTGGCATTCATCATTCAGTTCTCACAGGCCTTGCCTTTTGTCCTCTGTTCTCCTTGTCCACACACCTGATGCCTGTCCATTTATATTCTGCTGGAATCCTCCAAACTGAACATAATGAAGTTGAGGGAAACCTAGACAAACCCGAGTCCAATTCAGTTGGTCTTTATAATCAAAAGAATCTGGAAAGAGCAATGTCAGAACTTTGTATAATTCAATCAGGAGACGGTAAGGGAGAAAGAGTCTACTGAAATAAAACATTTTTAAAAATGAAACAAGAGTCTTGGCAATTTCTCTCTTCCAAATCAAAAGATTCATCTCACCCAACAAGATGTATTAGGGTTAGATTTGCTACACGTATCAGAAAGACTTGACATCTCAGTGCCTTAGAGCAGGGATTAGCAAGCTCCAATCTATCCTGCCACCTACTTGTGTAGATTAGAATTTTATTTGAAGACAGGCACTCATCTGTTTATGTGTTGTCTGTGGCTGCCTTGGCACTCCAACAGCAGAGTCGAGCAGTTGTGATAGAGATTATATGGCCCACAAAGCCTAAAACACTTACTATCTGGCCCTTTACAGAAAAAGTGTGCCTACCACTGTCTTATAGTGTCAATTTAGTTCTCTCTCATGTAAAGAAGCCCAGAGGCCAGCGGCACAGAGGATTAATAGTGTCATCAGGGAACGGACTCCTTCTACCTTTCTGCTTTGACATCCTAACTTTCATCGTCAAGAGCACCTCGTGATCCAACTGGCTTCTGAGACTCTCATTACCATTTCTAAAATTCAGGCCAGAAGAAAGAGGACAAGCAGAAGGTAAAGGGGGACCCCTCCCTGATGAGTCAGCTCATAATAAGAAGCCTTCCTGGAAGTTCCACAAAACACTTTCACTTCCATTTTATTTGTCAGAACCTCGCCATTTGTCTTATCTAGCTGCAAAGGCGACTGGGAAATAAAGGTTTTTTGTTTTTGTTTTTTAAAAATTTCTGGTGGCCCTGTGCCCACCTAAAAATAAGAGTCTATTATTTTGGAGAAAAGAGAGTGTGGATGCTGAGTTAGGCAAGTAGCAGTCGTGGCCATAAAACACTATGTAGTGAAATCACAAGTAGTAGATTCACAGGTAACCCATACTTTTTCCCTATACCTTACAGGGTGGAAATTTTTAAAGAATGAAGAATTTGTATTCTGACATCATAAATACTACTTGTTTTGTCTTATGTTTACCATTTGGTATGTATATTAGCCAATTATGTCAGTGATTGTCTTAGCCCATTCGAGCTGCCATAACAAAAATAACAAAACTATCATAGACTAGGTGACTTAAAAAACAAACATTTATTTCTCATAGTTGCGGAGGCTGTGAATTCCAAGATCAAGGTGCTGGCAAGATTTGATGTCTGTTGAGGACCCCATTGCTGGTTCATAGCCAGCCTTCTTCTCACTGGGTTCTCATGTGGTAGAGAACAAGAAGGCATTCTGGGGGTCCCTTTTATAAGGGCACTAATCCCATTCATGAGGGCTCCACCCTTATGACCTAACCACCTTCCAAGGGCCCTATCGCTAATAGCATCAAATACCATTTGAGGGTTACAATTTCAACATACGAATTTGGTGAGGACACAACCATTTAGTCCATCATAGTGCCTGATCAATTCATCCATTCAACAAGGCTTACTGGGGACCTGCAATGTTCCATGCATGGTATGAGGCAAAGGCAAAGTGTGATGACCTCCAGTTCCTGCCCTCAAAAAGTCTGAATCAGCAAGGGAGACAGATAAGCTTGTGGACACTGGTATTTCAGAGAGAGAAATTTCCTGGGGAGGTAGATATTGGCATATCATGGAAAGCACACAGGAAGGTCTTAAGACTTGAGCTGAATGTTGAAGAACTAGTTGGAAGGAATTTGCCAGTGAAGAAGTGGGAGCAAGGGCATTCCAATATGAGGGAGCAGCATGTGCAAAGACATGAGGAGAAAGAGAACGAGCATGGATAGCCTGGCTGAGCACAGGGTGTGCCAGGGGCCACAAGAGATCAGCTGGGGAGGTGGGCACACATCACCCCCAGAACAGAAGGGATCTTGGCACCAAGGTGCTAGGTTTCCTCTGGACAGTGGTGAGTAGGCACTGAAGGGTATCACTTGGGAAAGTGACATGATCAATCTGTGTTTCATAAAGATCATTCTGGTATTAGTGAGGATAGATTGGGGTGGGGTGAAGAGATAGGAAGACAGCAGAAGGCTTCCATTTACATGTTTGCAATTATGCTTAAGTTAAAGTATAATCTTGTATTGTTGCATGAGAAGATCCATTCACCCAAAAGCTAATTAATAGAGAGATACGATGAATAAAAATAACCTGTATTTCATTTAATCCTCCCAGCCCTCCTGTGAAGCCCCACCTTACACTTGAGGTAACTGGGGCTCAGAAAGGTTAAGTGGTTTATCTGAAATCTCACAACTAGTAAGTGGCAGAGTGGGGCTTGCATTAAGGTTTTCTGATCCCAAGTCCAGTGCTCTTTTTACTGCATGTTGAGAGCAGCAAGCATTCCAGACTCAACCTGTCACCCCTAAATCCAGGCCAGGCAGTACTATTTGCATGTCTTGGCAGTAGCATATCTTAGTGGCATTAAATGTAGGAAAACATGGAGGCATTTCCCTTCAGTTACTTTGTGAGGCAAGATATCAAGAGTATTTTATTAGGTTTTGGCAAATTCTCTTAATAGGAAAAATCAACCATATATTTTATTATTCTTTGTTCAGTGCTGTGGCAATTATTCAAACACTCATGAAAGATCTATGTTTCTCTACGGTTCCAACTTTCTATTTGATTATAGCCCATCTTTCCTCGTTTATGTGGGGAGCCGTAAAGATTCTCAAAACAGACTTGTTTAAAGTCTTGAATCAACAGAATTAAATAATATTTTTATTTTTCTCATAGATTTTTGTCTTCTCAGAAAGAACTTTCCAGATACCTGTTCTCACCCACACTCTGTCAAGACACTTAAAAACCTGCATTGTGATTGCTAGTTAGTTTCCTTGTCTTTTTCTCCACTAGACAGTAAGATCCTTGAGGTCAGCAACAGGGTATTTATTTATCTTTATACCATCTCCAGGCACAGTAATTGGCACTTGATAGCCCACAATAACTGTTTGTAGATTAATTAATAACATGGACCAACAATGTAACTAAACACATACAATTACATTTAAAATGGCACTGTAGTAGAATATTGAGCACATTTTTAAAAAATCTACCTTCACTGTAATTTTCCTGCAAAAAAATCAAAAGCTCTAGGTAAAGCTTCAGGGGTGTGGAATTCAGAGGGGCTGTTTAGGGGTCTATTTTGCTGTTTGTTTAGACTTAGGACCACAATGCCTTTTTTTTTTTTTTTTTTTTTTTTTTTTTAGAATTTTTGCTATGCCAACTGGTAGTTTTTTTTTGTTGTTTTTTTTTTTATAAAGTAGGCTATTTAATTTTATTTATTTATTTTTGGCTGTGCTGGGTCTTCGGTTCGTGCGAGGGCTTTCTCTAGTTGCGGCAAGTGGGGGCCACTCTTCGTCGCGGTGCGGGGACCGCTCTTCATCGCGGTGCGCGGGCCTCTCACCATCGCGGCCCCTCCCGTTGCGGGGCACAGGCTCCAGACGCGCAGGCTCAGTAATTGTGGCTCACGGGCCCAGCCGCTCCGCGGCATGTGGGATCTTCCCAGACCAGGGCTCGAACCCGTGTCCCCTGCATTAGCAGGCAGATTCTCAACCACTGCGCCACCAGGGAAGCCCCCACAATGCCTTTTTAACAAGTTGATCCAGAGATGGCTGCTTCAAGGTTCCTTTCCCTTGCCCCTCCGTCACATCGCCCACAAGAAGCCTAGGCTTTACAGATTAAGTCTGCTTTTCTTGGTTTAAAAGCAAAGTCTTTCTGCTTTCTTGAGTTGCTGTTTTAGAAGACCAGATGTTATGCTGGGCACATATGCCTTTAAAATTCACTTTGATTTCTATTCTTTGTCTGCTCTCCATGTTGGTACTTTACAGTAAGGAGCCCCTAAAGTTTTGGCCCACATGGGAGCTAAACATAAGGAACCTCTTGTCCTAGGCATTCAGATCCAAAGCTCTTCTCCACTCACACAGCTTACCCTCTCTCCTCCAGAGCCCAGCAGCATACGGTACCATGCTTTCATTTTATGATTCAGTTTTGAGGACTGAATAGGTGTAACTACAAAGTAATGAGACATTTTCACCAACAGATCAGAATTCATTACCTGGTCGGTCCCTTGCTCTACACATGTCTGGAAGCCATCTTTCAGAACTGCCTCAGACGCTGTTCATAGACATACCCTCAACCAGTCTCTAGCTCTAGAACAGTTCCTTCCACCCTGACCTTTCTCTCTTTCCTTCCATTTGCTTTGTTAAGCTCAGTTTTCCTCTTTTCTTCTGCTCTTGAGCCCCCAAACCTGCACACCTTCAGAGCTCAGGGATGCAGAGGGGAGAGTCTGTGGGGCAGAGTACGGAAGAAACCCCAAATCAAGCCTTGTGTGAAGCAATGGGGAGCTGAGGGCAGACTGACTGCCCTCTGTGATGTGGTCGTCCCATCCTAAGGTGGCCGGTGTGGAGGCCGGGGGATGGCTGAATACAAGAAATGTAACGGCTGAGCTTCTAAGACTGTGCAGGGTTGCTGAGAAGAGAAGGTGGCGAGGGGAACAGCCAGAAGCATCAGACCAGATAGTTGGCCTTCAAGGATCGGTGGAATTTGAATTATCAGGGAGGGGGGTGGTAACCAGTGCTTCTCAACCAGGGCGATTTTGCTCTCCAGGGAACATTCAGCAATGTCTGGAGACATTTTTGGTTGTCACACTTGGGGGTGGGAGGGGTCATTGCTAGTGGGAGGAGGCCAGAAACATTGCTAAGCATCCTACAATGCACTCCTCCCCCGCAATAAAGAACTATCTGGCTCAAATATTCCATACTGCTGAGGCTGGGAAGCCCTGGGCTAGACAAAAGACATTCAGAGCAGGTGTCGTACTAAGAAGGAAAAAAAATGTAGAAATTAACTTACTGCTGGAATTAAAAAAAATCATTCAGATCACATCTCATCAACCTCCACCTCATCTAATGTTTGCATACGAGGCACTTTTTCACATACAAATATTCATTTGCTCTTGGTACAGAGTATTACTAGGAGATGTGCAGTGTGACTGGCCCCTGGTGCTCTTGGAACTGGGTCAGTCTACCCTGGTGTTCGTTCTTCAGCATCCTGTGCTGTGTCTCCTTCATAGCGCCAGGCACCATGAACACTGTGTCATTCTTATTTGTGATATGCCTCTCCTCCTAGAGTGTAAGCCTCATGAGGCCAGGGACTGATGTGTCTCCCGTCTATCCCAGGACCCAGCTCAGCATCTCATGTTGGGGATGGGCTGGGGGGAAGCGAAGAGAGTGGATGCTGGAGTCCCACTGCCTGGGCTGAAACCCGCATTCTTCCACTAACTCACAGTCTGACCCAGGACAAGTCACTTCACTCTCACAAAAACTCCGTTTCCTCATCTACAAAAACAAGGATATATGGCACCTGCCTCATAAGTAGAATTAAGTAATTTAATACGCACAAAGTGCTTAATTAATATTTGTCAATGGGTGAAGCATCAAAAAAGTAAACAAAGATAGGGTTAAAAATCAGCCTGTGTGTGTGTGGGGTGGATAGATTAGGAGTTTGGGATTAAAATATACACACTACTATATATAAAATAGATTAACAACAAGGACCTACTCTATGGCACAGGGAACTATACTCAATATCTTGTAATAACCTATAATGGAAGAGAAAGTAAAAACACACAAATATATATATATACACATATATTTAAAACTGAGTCACTCTGCTGTACACCTGAAACTAACACAACATTGTAAGTAAACTATATTTCAGTAAAAATTTAAAAAAAATCTGCCTGCAAACCACCAATGAAGAAAATGAAGAACGAAGAAAAACACATAAAACAACTTGGCTTTTACTTTGTGGGAGCTTCGAAATGTAAGATTTTTCTTCTTTGTGACGAAACAAATGTGGAAAGCAGTTTGTTAATATTTATAGGCAAAAGCAGTGAAAGTCTTAGCAGGATATACATTTTTGCCATATTGATTTTACTTCACAATAAATGTTCTACCCAGTTTCTCTGCCACGTCCAGTTTTCTCACTGTATTTATTGTGATAGGTTAATTTCATTTTCTATCGTCTCCTGCTAAAAACTGATTTACGGCACTATGGTTAGTCAACCTCAAAAAGGGCTTTAACAGTTTTCTGTGGTTGAACACTGCTAGCCTTCTTCCTGTGTAAATGCTACTTCTTTCTGCAGTCTTACATTCTTCTGTAGCATAGGACTCTCTCAAGCACCCAGAGGATTTAAATCTTAATTGTTTTGTAATTGATATTTTCTGCTCTTCACAACTACTCTCCCTTCAGGTCTCTGATCCCGTACTACTCTTCGTTTTTCCTTGGTTATTTCCTACGTAATATATCTTGCAGAAGCTCCAGAGAGAGGCATGATTTCTAATCATTCTTTTATGTATGCAATCATTCACTTGACACTCAGGAAGCATTTATGGAGCGCCAGTGTATGCCAAACTCTGCTCCCAGCTCCTAGGTACAGCAGTGAACACGTAAGCAAGGTCCTGCCTTCCTGGAGGGGGCATTCTTGAGCGTGAAGGGAGACCAAAGAAAACAAAGAAGCAAATGCAAAAGGTAATTTCTGACACTATATAAAGGAGATCAACAGCATGATTGCCTTAGTTTTCTATGCCTGCTATAACAAATTGCCACAAACTTGGTGGCTTAAAACAACACAAATTTATTATCTTACAGTTCTGGAGGT
The DNA here is from genome assembly GCF_009873245.2 of Balaenoptera musculus. Classification (NCBI taxonomy): domain Eukaryota; kingdom Metazoa; phylum Chordata; class Mammalia; order Artiodactyla; family Balaenopteridae; genus Balaenoptera; species Balaenoptera musculus. The sequence goes on from NC_045796.1 coordinate 22,127,022, forward strand.
CAGAAGGCTGACATGAGTCTCAATGGACTAAACTCTAGATGTTGTCAGGGCTGCTGTCTTTCTGAAGGCTCTAGGGGAGAATCCATTTTCTTGCTTTTTCCAGGATCTAGAAGGGGGTCCACATTCCTTGGCTAGTGGCCCCTTCCTCCATCTTCAGAACGAGCGATGGCCAGTTAAGCCTTTCTTAAATCATCTCTCTCTCTGACATTGCCTCCCTCTTTCACATATAAAGGACCCTTGCATCCACCTGGATAATTCAGGATAATCTCTTTATCTTAAAGTCAACTGATTAGCCATTTACATTCCATCTATAATCGTAATTCCCCCCTCTACCATATTCACAGGTTTCTGGGATTAGGGCATAGACATTTTTGGGGTCCATTAATCTGCTTAGCACAATGATATAAGGAGGGACTATAATTTTAGTATCCTCTTCTAAACCTACATAGAATAGATGCTTAATAAATTCAATACTTAGTAAATGGAGCAGAACTATATACATTTGCTTCTTGTTAAATGACCACAACAAGAGCTGTGTTTTCTGTATTGCAGAATTGGTGAGGGGTGGGTAGTTTCGGTCAACCTTCCAGGTTAACTCAAAGTTATCCCAACACAGAGAGAGGCTCAGTAGCCCCTGCCGCATCAGGCTCTGGAAGAGAGGCCCCCTCTGCTTCTCCTGTGGGGCTGGCCCCCGCAGTATCACTAGTGCGGGATCCCTGGTGGTGATCGTCCTTCCCCTCCTCCCACAGCCTTTCTTTTTGCAGCTTCCTGAGAGCTCCACCACCTTGATTTCTGTTGGCTGTGGCAATTTTCCTGAATTATAAAATGCAGTTTTTAAAAAAGATCCTAGGAGAACATGTTCCAGATAAGGAAACTGAATTTTAGAATAGCTGGGGGGAGATATCTAAAATGATTTAGAAAGACTTTTGCCTGGTGACTGTGAGATTAGATAGTTTTAGGGTTTGCTTTTAGGCAGTATGAATATGGTGAGTTTAATTTTTAATTTCTGCAGTGTTGCTTGATTTTATGATGCCACTGTTTTGCTGGATGCCACTATTTTGCTGCCACGATTTTGCTGGTCCAAAGCATGCAATTCTTCCTCCTCACTAAATTATAGCCTTCGTTCCTCAAAATGTCTTATAAGAATTAAGCTTTGACAATTTAACAAGACCATGCATCAGTGATCCTTCCTGCCCCCTGATTATATAACACAGTTGGCTGAATATGTGTCACTTTGCTTCTTTTATTTGTATCCATCTATTTTACTCTGGATTCATGGCTATGTTCTCCATGCAACTGTAAGCTCTCAGCAGGAAGGGAGGAAGTGGCACATCGCTGTTATTTTGCTTGTACTTCTACACAACGGCTACAGAGTTCTGTGGCCAAAAGGTGCTATGAATTATTTTAGTAAAAAGCATTGCTTGAAAATGCTGCAGAAAAATATTAATATTACTTCTCAGCTAACTTTTACCTGTAGAACTGAACACAGGCCATGTCTATCAGAAAGATTTTGGAATTAGTTTTTCAGAGAAAACTGGTAACGCCAAGCCACATTTGGACACTTGAGGCCAACCCAACTCATCTAAGGATAAAAACTCAGCAGCAGTGCATTCCTTAGCATGGTTTCTCTAAATGTTCTCGTCTTACCTCATGCCAAGTTAGATAGAATTAGATATGATCATTCATACAGACATTTTTATTTCTCTATAGAACAGTCACTGAAATCTTTGACCTAGAAGATGGTAAAGCAAACCTGAAATCTCCCAAATTGAAGACACGATTCTACCAACTGAAATTCTGAGAGGAAAAAACCTTCTAGGCAAAATAAATATGTAAGGTTTATGCTTAGCACAATGATCTGTGAAAACCAGAAATTTTTTCTTTGTTTTCTATTTTTTAATTTTCCTTAAATCCACCTTAATGCTTAAATATCAGTACAAACTCATGTATTTTATATTCTACTCCCACTGGGAATGGAGAGCAGAGAAGAATCCACTTTCTATGGTTCAGAATGTGAGTTGCCTGACCTTTCATTCTGCCACAGAAACCCAAAGAATCAGTCACATCTCAGCTCCATGGACAGTAGAATATAGCCAGTTACACTGTGTTTATAACACAAATTGGAAGGTATGTGTGTGTGCTGTAATGGTTACAAAAAATCTAAATTGAAACTTTGCTACATGTAGCTATAATGTTCACTTAAGTTACTGCTTTTCTTTTTCTTTTTTTTTTGCAAACATAGTTTCTTACAAAGTCTTAGCTTGCTGCTATGGAAGCAATGACATTAACAGAAATAACAGTGGTGCCACAAATCTTCGGGGATTTTTTTTTTAATGGAAAGGAAAATTCTAAAACTAAAAATATACTTTTTATTTGCAACTATGGGAATACAAACACCAGAAAAACACAAGAGGACTGTATAATTGGGACATGGGAGGCATTCTATCTGGTGGTTTTAGGGAAAGGACAGTCATGGGATGGAATCTATGTCTTAGGTCATTACAATTTGGGTAACAGAGAAAAAAACTCTGCATTAACAAAAGAGATGATATCTGGGAGGGAGTGACAGTTCCACCACACCCTCCTTGCACCACTTTACAGGGTAGTGGATACCTGCCCCAACGCCTTCTGGGTTTATATTACTTATGACATTATAAGCCCTGTCCCTTGGCATACAGTTTTTAAACACAGATAACCACTCACCACAGAGATATCATCCCCTATTTTAAATTTTAATTGTCAATCTTAATTGATATTTATTTTACAGACTCCACTGAAAAATGTTCAGATCTAAAAGTATCCAAATATAAGAGAAATACCATCTTCTTTATCTCAGCTGTGACCATCAATGGCAGTTGGATTTGAAAGCATGTTAAGACCAGTGACCTACCTCATTTCAATTGGCCTCTATTAAGCACAATTAGCAAAGAGCAGGATGGTTTTCTGCATGCTTACTGATCTTATGATCATAGCTGTAAATTATTTGTATCGAAGTGCTGATTCATATAACTTGCTTACATAAAAATTTTCTTTCCATTAAGGAGCACCATATTTTTTTTGTTTGTTTTCTCATCTTTTGCTTTCTTGTGGACATTAAGAGTTTTAGGGGGTTAAAAGGAAAGATGATACTTTCTGTATTTTACATCTGCTGTAAGGCTAAGATAGGTTAACAGTAAAAAAGCAAAACCTTTCCTGTGTTTTTCTTATCAAATAATGTCAGGAAACAACAATACCCCTGGAATAAAAAAAAAGAGCAGAGTTGGCTTTATACCCTCTGTTAGCAGGCTGCAGTAGCATCTTCATTTACAAAGTTGAAGATATTGTATCAAGAATGTTTTTATTCAGTTAAATTTTACATCAGTTAATTGATTTAAAAAAATATTATTCCAGATTTTTGTGAAAAGAAAATATGATGGTTAAAGATTGAAAACTATCTTGAGAAAGAAAAAAAATAGTTGTTACTTATAATAGGTACAGAATGACCCCATGCCAGAGTTACATCAGCACTGCAGTGAAGAAAGTTGCCTGCTAGCTATTTACAATGGACAGTGAAGAATTCAATTCTAATTTTTGCATTTTGAGCTATGTTGCACATGTGGCTATGTCAGCCTTCATTGAAGTTTTGGATCCAACAATAACGACTATACAAACACTGGAGCAAGTGGAAACTTAAAAATAAAAAGAGAAGTTGTGGAACAATGTAGTCAGATATCTGGGGCACTTAAAAACACAGATACAATAAATAAATAGATACAGACAATGTCTAATGATTTAGAGGAATGAAATTATATAACAATTGCCCTGTATTTCCATTGGCAAATCCACCAAAAGTTGATTTCTCAAGCAATTTTGCTATCCATAAATTCTCAAGGTTGATTTTTTTTTTCTTTTGCCCTGCAATCTGTATTTTATTAAAAACTTTAGTTTGGGGAATTCTTTACTGCTGGCTAAAAGAACTCATGCATGCCCTAGGGTGTTGTGATAGCACATTAATGCAATATTACATTAATCAATGACACCAGAGACATACACTATTTTAAAAGGAAAACAACAGCAAAATCCACATGTGTGTTGTCTGGGCAAGTGAGCTTCTGACTTGGCAAAATGTTACATTCCAAATTCAGCTATCCTGAAACAAATCCAATTTGTGAACTTTATATCAACAACAGCAAACACTGATTGAGCAAAAGTAATGTATTTATGCATCCATCATTTATCACCAGAATATATAATGTGAAAAGAATGAGACATGATGCAAAAGAGAAACATTCCTTTAAAATTAATTAGCAAGCTTCTTGAGAAACTTATTAAAAGGTTACATACAAGTAGACCTACATCAATCAACCCAAACCAACTGCTCTGTGCATACAACAGGAGCTAAGCCACGACCACTGCTGCTTTGAGTACCTGCCAGAATGTCACCCTCATGTGGCTCAGTTTTTTTATCCAGAAGGGGCTTGGAAGAGATTATCTGGATAATTTGTAGAAGGCAGAGTTCATGTTTTGCTACTCCAGCCTTGGTTCACGGCTGGTCTGCTCAATCCCTTAAGCATGGACTGGGGATGAAGCCACAGACGGGCTCCTTTTCCAGGGAGACCAATTTACCTCCCTCACAGCCCTGGACCACAGCAGACTTTGGTGTGCTGGATGGAGTGCATGAAGAGCATTGAAAATATAAGCCCCAAATCTTGCTGTCAGTGACTTCAGACAAAAGTCTGTGTGAGGCATGCCTGGTAAAAACCAGTGAAGATATACTATCAGAATGAGGAAGCAACCCAGAGGTAAAATATATGGAGAGTGGGTAGGCAGTGTAATTTCCATTATGTGAAACTCTTCTTCCACTAGATAGCCTTGGATTACTTGAAATCGATGAAAATAACTCCTTCTACGTTCTCTTGTTTTCATCTCGAAATTTCTATCTCCACTCCCTGGAACCCTTTTTCCTGGTCCTTATTGCCAAGGCAGACATGTCCCCCCACCATTCTAAGGATAATCTTTCTATCTTTGCTGTCAACTTGAACCCCCCACATGGTTCAGAATATGAGTAATTTTCTCTATATGGGAGATTAAAGATGGCTATAAATCCTTTGCTACTCCTCTCACTGAGAGGCGGCATAAAATTCCTTTCCCCTTGAATCTGACCTGGCCTTAAGGACTTGACTGACCAATAGGATGTGGCCTAAGTGATTCTTTAGGCTTCTGAGGCTAGGTCTTAAGAAACCTTGCAGTCTGCCTGGACCTCCTGGAACACTTCTCTGGGAGCTGTGAGCTGCCATGTAAGAAGTTGGACTAGCCTGAGAGACTGGTGAGGCCATATGTAGGTGCCCTGGTCAACCGTCCCAGCTGAACACAGCCTTCCAGCCATCCCCACCAAGGCACAGGACTGTGCCAGCTGAATACCACTGAGCGACCTCTGTTGATACCAGGTGGAACAGAAAAACCACCCAGCTGAGCACTGCCTCAATTCCAGAGCTACAGAATCCTGAGATGTAGCACAGAGGTTGCTGTTTAAAGCCACTAAGTTTGGGGGTAGTGTGTTTTCTAGCTGTAGGTGCTGGAACAGAACTCTAACTTTTAATTTCTCATGTTTACCAGTTCATTACCTTCTCCTAGAAATCTGCTCAGTTCTTCCAGTGTTAAAATCTTCCCTCAACCCTACCACATCATACAATAAAGCTCTGCTTCCCTCGATGGTAAACAGCTTCAAAAGACTAGTCCACTGCTCATGTCCTCATTTCACTCTTTAAATACACAGCAATCTGGCAGTCACAGTCTCCATTCTGAAATGGCAGGATTCCAAAGTTGGAAGGTACCTTAAAGGCTGCATCAACCAGCCATATGTTCTCTCCTGAATTCCCTTCCATAAGGTCCCTTCTCAGTAGTAGGCGTCTTGATGATACTCTTAACAGCTCAAGGGATGTGGCGCTTGGTGCCACTCAAGGATACTCATTCTATCTTTGGATATCTGAGATTACAGGAAGTCCTCTGATTCTGCACAGAATTCTGTCTCTTTAAAGTTTCCATCCATTGGTCCTAGTTCTCTTGCTCCTCATTATATACAAAAAGACTAATCTCTCCAAGTTGGAGGCACTGGGCAATCATCCAGGTAACACATGGATTAGGTGGTGGCAGTAAAGATGGAGAGAAGAGAGTATATTTTACACTTCTTCCAGTCAAAGACATCTTAGTGCTATTGAAATGTGTATGCATCTTAAAATTGATGTTTAATGTCACGGGGTGAATGTCACAATCACCTCTTTTGTTTCTATAATGTAATTGAACTTGGGTCTTGAGACATCATTCCATTTAGCTATGGGAAACATGGAGATAGTAGAGTACAGAATGATACAGCATAGATGGTGGTAGAATCCTAGCTGCAGTTCTTTCTTATCTATATGACCTTAAGAAATTTAGCCTCTAAAACTACAGCCACTTCTACGGATACTCAATCATGTTCAGTTATTTCAGTCAAATTCAGAACTTGTTTAGTCAAATTAGGGTTCTGCCCTTTCTTTTCTTTTTCCTGGGGTAGTATCTAAATTCTAAGAAGGCCCATATGTGTCATGGCATCAAGGAAGAGACATCTGGTCCATTAGTTTTCACCCACCCCCAATCCTGCTAATCTCCGCTGCCCCCCCCCAACCCTCCACCCTTCCACCAATCCTGCTAATCTTTTTGGGGGATTTCGACCCACAATGCTTTTGCTCTTGAGCTTGCTTCTGTTTCCACAGCCTCTGGAACATGGAATCCGCATCAAATATGCTGATGGTGTTCCTTCCATAGGACACCAAGGCCTTTTGGATCCCCTCCCAGGGAAGCCTCCAGAGACACAGGGAATTTTAAGATGCTTTCCAGGTTGTGTGGATGTCTCAACCAGCTGCTGCTGCTTCCTCCCCACCATTATGCTGCTGCAAGAGATCCTATTAGGTGTGGCTTCCCCCGGAACGATGGTTGGAATCTAACCCAGCTCTCTTGTACTGTGGGATCTCCCCAAGTGCTGCTGGGGTTTCCGTTATCTCCCATCTCCAGAGGCACTGGGTGTGGATCACCTTCTAAGGGTCCTTCAGCATCTCAACTGCAGATTCCTCTCCTGCCAACAGCTAAAATGTTATCTCCTTTGGGACACAAAACTTCTCAGACACCACCCTTCCTTCTCTCCAACTACTAAGTTGTCAGGCTTTGGCTCTTGATGCAAAGCAAACCTTGAAGACATTTTTTGAAGTTTATCTTTTAAAAAATTCTACCTAGTAGTTAAACAAAACAAAACAAAACCCCAACCCTGGCTCCAGACTATCCTTTATGAATTGCATGACCCAATCTTAGAAGTCAATCACCAAGAATTTGCCTCTTTGTTTCTTTGTTTTCTGCAATTAGCTTGTGTATGAGGTAAAAAAAGGAATTTCCAAGAAGAAAAAAACATTGGTTAGAATTTGAAAAGACAGTCCTACTATAACTACACTTGATTTGGTAGCGCTTACTTTCCTCCTGAAAACTATGATTAAATTAAAATGACGGTACATCTGACATCAATGACACAATAGCAATGAGGGAATGAAATGTAATTCAGAGGTAGTTTCTAAGCAGTTTGGTATAACAGAGTGGTTAAGAGGGTGCAAGCTGGAGTCAAATGACCTGAATTTAAGTCCTGGCTTCACATTAGCTGGGTGTCTTTGAGCAATTTACTAACTTCCTATGCCTCAGTTTTCTCATCTATTAAATAAGGATAAAAATGACAATTAATTCATAGGTTTTTATGAGAATTAGATGAGTTCATAGATGCAAAGCATTAGGACAGTGTCTGGCACAAGGTAAATACTCAAGAAGTGTTACTTATTGCTACGCGTTGGATGTGGAGGGTGGTACAGGAAAGAGGTAAGGACAACTCTACCCATCAGTTGTACAGCTAACTTCCTAGTCCCTGAGGTGGAACTAGAAGCAGGTTCTCTTTCCTCCAAGTCACTGTGCTTTCCCACAGAGAACAGAGATTCATAAGACAAGGATAAAACACAAGTCGACTTTAATTCCACTTCTTGAGACCTAGTGGGATAGAAAGGAAAGTGCCCCCAGTTCTCCACCAAAGAGAATTAGAGTTACCGTTTTTCACCACTCTGGGCAGTAAAGGGTGATGAAGAGGTCCACAGCCTGTGGATTTCTAATCTGGCTGAGAGAAAAGCATCTTTTGGATGCTTTGTGGGGTCCCATCTACTCATGGGGCCCCCTGGGACTAGTCCTGACTGTAACCAAGTGAGGTCAGCTCGGAGAGCCTGGCTGCCCAGTATAAGTAGCCCACACAATCCTTTAAAATATATAGCTTAAAGTCAACCACAAATTTAAATTTAAAGCTAGCATTGGTGCCTAAATCAAACTGCTGGGCTACAGTGAAGCTATGTGGGAAAGCTTTATTTTTATGGCTTACACACTTTAGCTACTTTAGGGAACAGTCTGGGTATCAAAGGACATTTCATAAGGAAGTGGTGGTTGCTTGGGCTTCCTAGTGGAATTGTCCTATGGATCTTTTGCAGACGAAATGATTCACTTGACCTGCTTGAAAAGCAAAGTAGATGGTGGTGATATTTACTGAGATGGAGAACAGGTTTGGGAGGGAGGGAGGGGTCCAAATTTCAGTTTGGATCTGTTGTATATGAAATGCCTATGAGAAATCTGAGTGGAGGTATTAGGTAGATACAAAACTCAGATGAGATAAACACGTGAGAGCTTTGTTGGTTTTTGTTAAGTGAAACTATGGAACAGAGGAGGAAACCCCTCTAGGAGACACTGTAGGAAGAAAAGAGAGTCCAGCATTGGTCCCAAGGCACCACAATACATAAACCTTCTGGAGAGGAGGAGATTGCACAGAAAATGAGAAGCAGTAGCCAGGAGAAAACCAGAGGCCAAGAAGAGAGTATTTTAAGGAAGAGGGAGTGGCCAGTTCGCTCAAACACTGCTCAGAATGTCAAGGGAAGTGAGGAGTAAAAACTGTCAATGGAATTGGTCAACAGAGGTCACTGCAAATCCTCCATGTTGAACTGAACACAGTTTCAGTGGAGCGGTGCAGCAGGCTTCTGACGCAGCGTTGGGTAAAGGGTGAATGGAAGTCAGGGATGCAGACCTTCTGTGGGGACAACTCTTCGGAGAAGCTTAAGCTGAAGGAGAGAGGAGAGATAAAGTAGAGATAGGTGGGCTCTGGGAGGGTAAGAAAGGCTGAGAACTCAGCGGGGGGTGGGGAGGGAGAGATACAGATCTTGTCACACCAGAGACTCATTTTGTCTTTAGTATCAACTGAAATGGGGGCTTCCCTGGTGGCGCAGTGGTTGAGAGTCTGCCTGCTAATGCAGGGGACACGGGTTCGAGCCCTGGTCTGGGAGGATCCCACATGCCGCGGAGCAACTAGGCCCGTGAGCCACCACTACTGAGACTGCGCGTCTGGAGCCTGTGCTCCGCAACAAGGGAGGCCACGATAGTGAGAGGCCCGCGCACCGCGATGAAGAGTGGCCCCCGCTCGCCGCAACTAGAGAAAGCCCTCGCACAGAAACGAAGACCCAACACAGCCAAAAATAAATAAATAAATAAATTTAAAAAAAAATCTATTAAAAAAAAAAGAGTCAAAAAAAAATCAACTGAAATCATTATGTAGTTTTCACAATGATGTTGTTGTCATAATTCCCATCCTTTACTCTAATAAAACTAGTCTTAAAATAAATCTTTTCTCTGTTCTCTTCAGTAGTATATTCATCATCTAACTACAGTTTCAACCACCCATTTATGCAGCTGACTACCCACACTAACCCCTCTCTGTACCACAACACCATATTTGGAGATGGACATCTCATCTGGGGTCTCACCAGGGTCTCAAAGATAACAGGTCTCTATAAAGAACATAAATTTTCTCAGTTGGGTCCTCTTTACTCCCCGATTTCCATTAATGGGACATCCAGATACTCAACACTCAAAACCATATCTGCCTTTCCTGTCACCAGGGAACCAACTCATAGTCTTTGGCTTGGAACCTTTCTCTTGGTGGTCCCCTGCCCAGACCACTCTCTCCACCACTCCCATCTGCCAAAAGCCTACCCTTTTCTTTAAAGCTTACGATATCTGATCCAGGAAACTTCTGCTAATCCTTCCAATTTGATGTGATCTCCTAACCTTTAAACCTCCTTGTATACTTCTCTTAAATTAGATTTATTTGAGAGACTGTCTTATCTGCTTGATTAGACTTTAAACTCCTGGGCTTTATTGTATTCATTTTTGCATCCCTTGCGTCACTAGATGCAGCAGGCACTCACCAAAGTTTTGTTTAATTGGCTCAAATTATTAATGAATTCTTTAGATGAAGTGAATTTTTCCAGTTGTATGCATGCAAAATAAATAATAGTTCACTGGAAACTTAAGAGTGTACTTAACTGGAGTACAGAAATGAGCTCATATGAATATCAGGGCACTGCCAAAAACTGCTTTTCTTTCCTGGAACAAATATTTATTTAACTTTGTATTATGGTATGGAATATTTCAAATATACATAAAAGTAGAAAGAATAGCATAATGAACCCCCATGAACCCATCATCCAGTTTCAACAACTCATAACATTTTCCCAATCTAATTTCATCTGTTCATCAACCTTACTTCCATTTTTTTTTTTTTTTCTGGAGTATTTTAAAGCAAACTCCAGACAGTATATCATTTCACTTATATATCCCTCAGGAAATATCTCTACCAGATGAGGTTTGTTTTATAATTCAACCACATGTCAGACCTAACGAAATTAATCCTAATTACTTAAGATGATTTAATATCTAGTCTTTGTTCATATGTCCTCCATTTGTTGCAATCATTTTATTCAGAGAATGCTTGCTTTAATAGTTATAGCCTATTTTAAACAACTTAGTGCAAGGCACTAACTCTTGATTCTTTTAGCATATGTGCTGGAAGAGGTTAAGGAGAAAGGAGATATTCAATTTCTGAATTACTTAGTTTGCTTGATTCATTTCCTTCCCTTTTTCCACTACTGCTGTTTTGGATCTTTCTCATTAGCATGTTTATCAAAGAATGGGAAGGGAAAGGAGGTGGGGCAAAAGCTGTGATTTGTCCTACCATACCTCTTGTCCCTTTCTTCTATAAGAATAGAAGTCCTGGCACAAGGCTAAGCACTTAGAGATGACGTTTCCTAGACTCTGTTGCAGTTAGATAGCTACGAGACCATGCAATTTTTTGAGCAAAAGTGATGTGTGCCATTTCGGGATCACACTTTTAACTGGAAAGACGTGTGCCCTCTCCTCTCTTATACCCACTTCTTAAGGGCTTATATGCAGATGCCGATGAAGAAAAACCCTAGAGGATCCCAAAGCAACCAGATCAAAGAGCCCGGGGCCCTGGTTGACCTCATGAGGAAGAGCTGGCCTGCCAACTTCCAGACCATCAGTTTTAAACTATGGTTATTTTGGTATCTGTTACAACAGCTGTTCTGATATCTTAATTAAGATAGAAGGTAAAACTCAACAATGTCAGTCTTATAATTTTCTAAAAATCTAATGAGAGTTTCTATTGCCAACATGACAGATAATCCAATATTCTTTGCATGTGTTTTCAATTATTACTAGCTATCACTCTGTCTTGAAGTATGATGATTGACTGACACTAGTTAACTGAATGTACACTGTGAAAATCCAGTGTGGCTGGATTTTGTTCCAGGCAAACTTTTTTCTTTTTTTTAAACATCTTTATTGGAGTATAATTGCTTTACAATGGTGTGTTAGTTTCTGCTTTATAACAAAGTGAATCAGCTATACATATACATATATCCCCATATCTCCTCCCTCTTGTGTCTCCCTCCCGCCCTCCCTATCCCACCCCTCTAGGTGGTCACAAAGCACCGAGCTGATCTCCCTGTGCCATGCGGCTGCTTCCCACTAGCTATCTATTTTACATTTGGTAGTACATATAAGTCCATGCCACTCTCTCACTTCGTCCCAGCTTACCCTTCCCCCTCCCCGTGTCCTCAAGTCCCTTCTCTACGTCTGCGTCTTTATTCCTGTCCTGTCCCTAGGTTCTTCAGAACCATTGTTTTTAGATTCCATATATATGTGTTAGCATATGGTATTTGTTTTTCTCTTTCTGACTTACTTCACTCTGTATGACAGACTCTAGGTCCATCCACCTCACTACAAATAACTCAATTTCGTTTCTTTTTATGGTTGAGTAATATTCCGTTGTATATATATGCCACATCTTCTTTATCCATTCATCTGTCAATGGACACTTTCCAGGCAAACTTTTATTTGAGTCCTCCCCATGCTACTACCTATGAAGAAATTATTAAAACTATATGACACTTTAAAAATCTATAAAATGGGAATAACAGTGTTCCCTAGAAGACGAATTACAGTGAATAAATAATGTATATTAAAGGAGTGAACATGGTACTTGACACATAGAAGTATCCAGAAAAGGTTAATTCCATTTCTTTTGGTTCTCTGTGCCATAAGTCAGAAGGATCTAATGATGTTTTCCAATTCTCTACTATAGCTGTAGCCATTCAGGTCTCCAGCACTTGTTCAAAACAGCAAAGTTATCACTGGACACTGATTAGGGGTCCTGGGATTTTCAATGCCAGTTTGTTTCTAAAGACTGTGAAAGAAGTTATAGGAAAAACTTGTGGATGAAAATCACGGACCTTATCCCAAGGATTATATGGCTGCTTAGAAGAAATGTTGATTAGTAGCGTATTAGCTAGGGTAACATGAGCTGAATATAGCACACAACCCTCACATCTCAGAGGGTTTGAATCCTTTCAATAACAATAGATGTTTCTGGTTGGCAGGGAGGCTCTGCTCCATCTAGTTATTCAAGGGTCCAGATTGGCAGAGTCACCAACCAGCGTGGTAACAAGGGATGGGAGGGTCAAGGGGGAGGTACTTATGGGCCACAACTGGAAGCTGATGTATGATTTGAAGTTGATACATTATTTCATAACTTCCACCACATTCCACTGTCCCATCAGTCTTATGGTCAGACCTAACTGCAAGGGATGCTGGGAAATGTAGTCAGCTGAGCACCCAGGAAGAAGAGAAATGAATCTGGGGATCAGCCAGCAGCATCTACCATAAGTAGCAGTGAGACTGAAAGATAATTTACTGAACTATAATATTTAGCTTCAACTTGAGTAGTGGGAGAATACACTTGGAAAAACTTACTCAAAATCTCTATTAACAGTTTCTCACAAAAACCCTTTTATGATGTAAGAAACAAATTTAGGAAAGATAATATTTTAAAGAGTTGATCAGAAAAAAAACTCCTGATCACCTCCAAGTGACTTTAGTAAGTAATAAAAATTACTTTAAAAAGTTTCAATGTCAGAAAACCTAAATTATTTTAGTTAGAAAAAGACTCAAGCCTTGGATCATTTTCCTCTAAGAAAAAATAAGCACTTTTGTTTAGGAAAGCATTTAAACTTTTAAGGGATTCTCAGAGTTATTAACTTCAAGTTGTCTTTTGTCTTCAAGTTGTCTTTTGTCATTGTCTAAACAATGATGTCCTAGTTACTGAATCAACAGTACACAGGTGGCCCAGAAACCACAAACACATTCATCACAGCCACTGTCAGAATCTCTGAGATATGTGGTGAAACCTGCTAAGAGGCTGCAGACTATTATGTTTCACTATAATGATATTTCCAGAAATAAAGGGGATTACACATTAATAAAGCAATGAAACTATGCAGGTAACCATGACAACGGCTGCAAATTCAATAACATTTCATACTCCTGAAAATTTTTTTCTTTTTTTTTTTTTTTTATTGCCAGAAAGATTAGAGAAATTATGAGAAAGAACTGAGAAGCATTTATGTCTCATCTGTACTCTCGTACCTCCAAGGATGTCATGGGCATGCTTAGCACATTCTAACACCAACTTCACAGCAACCTAAAATGCCCGTTCCGGTTCCTGTCTCCATATTTATCTTGAGAAATGGTCAAAGCAGGGAGCCCACAGTTCAATGTCTTCAAATGAACTTCAGGGAACTATTTCTCTAAGTCAGGTCCAATTTCATCCATCTTCTAAAATACATTTCTCTTTGAATCCTCACCAAAACAAATGGCTTATCTCTAACGACACGTCCACAGAAATTTCCGAAGGCTGTTAAACATCTAAATCAGATTTCAGAAAATTTTAAAGAAAGACATATAATCGAAATCATTCAGCTTTCCAATTAATCAAATTATGTTTTTGTTTTTGTTTTTCTGGCTTCTGATGTGTTGACAAACGGGATGTCACAAATGGGAAGTATTATTTTAAAGTTTCTTTTCTCCACCCCTCAAGAAATGCACAAAACAAGAAAATTCTTTTTATCAGTGGTTCCCACATTCTCCTATGATTTATCCTTATTATGTATAGATTAACATTCAGATCAATATAGAAAAAAAATTCTGGATGACAGTACATTAAGTGGTAGTAAGAACACCAAAGGCCATCTTCGTGTAGCTGGGAAAACTGACCCTGTGGAAGGTGTGTGTCAGAAATAGCCCCTCTTTCACCAGGAGAAAATGGAGGGTCACAAGGAGGTGAGACCAGTAAGGGAAGAACCATCTACTCCTCAAATGCTGAGCTGCCCTTGTCTCTGGCTCAAGTGAAAGATGAAGCGATCCATCTTCCCTCATCTAAAGAAATGCCACATGGATGAAATTTTTAAAAAAAATTTTTAAATTTTATTTATGGCTGTGCTGGGTCTTCGTTTCTGTGCGAGGGCTTAGTCTAGTTGCGGCAAGCGGGGGCCACTCTTCATCGCGGTGCGCGGGCCTCTCACTATCGCGGCCTCTCCTGTTGCGGAGCACAGGCTCCAGACGCGCAGGCTCAGTAATTGTGGTTCACGGGCCCAGTTGCTCCGCGGCATGTGGGATCTTCCCAGACCAGGGCTCGAACCCGTGTCCCCTGCATTGGCAGGCAGATTCTCAACCACTGCGCCACCAGGGAAGCCCCTGATGAGATTTTTTTAAAAGATGCTTTTTGCTCTTCAGGCAGGCTCCTCTTTTCTCCACTGTCTGTCCCCTTGTGGTCCTTTTGCCACTCGTCAGCACCTGTGCGGGTTGCTGCCCTCGTCTGATCAGACCTCCGTGTGGCCCAGGATGTTGCCCACCTGTCGTCTCCGGAAGTGCCCTGTAACATCCAGGAAGTACTCTCCTCTCTTGGTTCCTCTTCCCCTTCTCCCTCAGCTATTCCCCCACCCCTGTGATGACACCTTCTCAGTTTTTCCTCTCCATAGTGTGGGCGTTGGCCAAGGCTCCACCCTCAGCCTCTTCCCCTCCCTCCTAAATGCAGGCTGTCCCTGTCAATTCTTCTCCTTCAACCCCGAAGAAGGAAATAACTGTCTGATTCCACACTCCCTCTGAAATCCTTCAACCACTCCCCAAAGCCATTAGGATCAAGTTCAGTCTCCTCCACCAGGACACTGGGTGTTTCTGGCCTGGTCCTGGGTGACCTCCCAGTGCCACCGAACTCCTCACACCTTTTCTGCATTCAGATTACTCTCCACACAGCTTGTCCAACATATGGTGGTATTTCCTGCCTTTGTATATGCTGTTCCTCTAGCTCGGACACCCTTCCTTTTTTTCCCCATCTCTCTAATGTGTAAATCAAATCATTGCCCTCATGCAAAACTTTGCCCTGCTTCTTGTTTCCTAAGAGATAAAACCGAAACTAGTTTTTGGTATGTAGGGCTTTCCCAGATCTGAGCCCCTGCTTATTTCTCTAACCAAAGCTCCAGTTATGCCCATATCTTTGACTTCACTTCCAGAAATATCCAATTATTTTGAGTTCCCGAAGCTCAGCCTGAAAGGAAATTCTCCCGGAATCATGGCATCTACTTCCAATGTCAGCTCCTGAAAAGTGGTCACCTCCTCCATCCTCTCTTGGAGCTTTAATTTTTCTCCCATGATTGGCTGTTCTTTCTCAAGAAGAACAAAATCAGTACCCAGAACAGTCCCAAGCACAAGAGTGTTCAGTTGAGCAAATACCCATGAATGGGTTCATCTCTTACTCTGACTCTCCCTCAATTCCCTCGAGGAGGCCTGATGGTCCTGCTTCTCCCTCTTTCCAGTGTGTTTCTTTGTCCTTCTGCCATGAAGAGCCGCAGAGGTGCACTGAGAGCCTCAGCTACTGCTCCCGGGGCAGTAATGACCACAGGTGTGTTGGGGTCACTACCCAAGAGGTAGCGGAATCGAGCACACATCCAGATTCTCCAGGGATCCTGAGGTTACAGCAGGCTGGGGACCCACGGGAAAGTAAGGGCCAGCCCAGAAGGATAAAGAAGACCTTTAGGTTTCTGTCCATACGTTAAACTGTATAACTTGAAATTATCCAAATAAATATGTGGATTAAAGACATTTCTAAGATCAGCCTCCCACTGAGTTATGATCTCCTGATGACAGACTGTCTCATATATAAAAATAGCCATTTGCATGTGACTTCTTCCTCCTCTCGGTCAACAGAGCAGGGGATGGTTGAGAAGAATAATTCCCTTCTAAGTCACTTGCAATTCTTCCCGGCCTTCTTTTGCATTTGACTGATCACACTTGAAGCAATTTATTTCTCTTATATAATCCTTTTTCTTTCCCCACTCTTTTCTTCCATCTCTTGCTGAATTACCAGGAAAAAGGTTATTTCCCCATTGACCACTTAAATTTTCTAGCCCTCAGTTTCTCCTTCTGTGAAATGGGAATAAGGATAGGGTTGGGATGAAGTGTACAATATCTATAAACTGCTTAGCACAGCAGAAGGGGGGAGCGTGGTATATGCGGGCTGTGATCATTGCCCTTTATATTCCATTTACGGGTAACAAACGCAGGACGATGCAAGAGATAAATCCCTACTAAGGAAAAGGATAGTAAGTCTTATGGTGAAGTTAACATATATGGCCAGAGCCATCAACTTCCTCACCCTCTTTAAAATAACCAGAACAATCAGTCAACACTTATTTCTCACTCCTAAGTGCAAGGCCCTATTCTAGGTCATGTGGAGGATACAAAAAAAGAGCAGCGAGGAATTGCGGAAGTCATAACTATTTCTTTTCTATTTGTGTGATGTATATTCTAACCATTTCTCAAAACGACAAGGCAGCTTGCCATATAAAACACTCAGGGCAGTGGAAATCAACACAAAATAAAGAATCAGATGAAAAAAGTACACTGGGAAAGGAGAGAAAACCAGCTGGCTATGGCATGAGAACACGAAATGTGGCATCAGAGGAGAAGCGGAAATATCTCCCATTAATGAGAAGCACCAGGAGACACAGCACTGTTTCCAGTATTAGATTCTAGGAGGAGATTATTGCATGGATACTTACATAAAAAAATACTGAGTCGAATAATAGGAAATATCTTCAGAGTCGTTTTGCAGAACAGGCAGCTGAGATTGACAGAAAAGTGCCTGGAGTCAGACAGGCTTGGTTTACATCCAGGCTAGGCTGCAGTGTCTTACCCTCTTTGACACATTAACTTCTCTGAATCTCAGAAACGGTGATCATGATCCCTGCTCCCCAGGGTCACTCTAAGGGTGAAATGAGATCGCGCAAGTAAGTGGCTGGCCACGGCAAGCGTTTAACAAAGACTTGTGTCCCCCACCCCCAGGTGTACCCTGTATGAGTCATTATTCCTAATAAATATGTATGGACTTTAATGCTCATCTATAATTCTTCATAAAAATGGATGAATCATAAGTTGTCTATTTGTAAAATTGTTTGATTGTCTCTCCCACTAGGCTGCAAGCTCCACAAGGAGAGAGGTACTTCCTGTTTTTTCTTCTGGCATAAGTGGTAAGGAGCACACTACACAAGTATGTGCTCCACCAATATTTATTGCGGGAAGGAAAGAAGGCATCTTTAGTGAGAACTTACTAACATGGTCTAAGCGTGTTGCTTTCTGGTGAGTAGCTTGAGGAGTACACGTGGATGCAGAGACCCTCAAGAGAGAACGGTTTCTGCTCACTTGACAGGCGCTCTCAAATATCCACGTTACATGTTCTGAATATCTCATGCTCCTCCATTTAAATCTGCTTTCCCTCCAGCACCAGCATTCAAGTGAAAATTGTTAAGCAACTCAGCTATTGATTTCATTGCTTTTATGTTCTTTAGATCTATGTGTTTCCAACAGTACAGTCTACTATTTATCACTGAAAGTGCACAATCAGCTTCAAAACAGAATGAGGAGAGTTTATGAGCTAGCCTCGAAAATGAATGACCATTTATAGAACAAAATTTTTGGGTGAAAATATGTTCCCAGTTCTAAATGACTAGCTCATGAATGAACTTCTGAAACCCGGTCCATTTGTACTTCAGGTGGTCTACAACGTACTGATAGATACTATGAGAGTTTCACCTTCATAATGCCATGGTGTTAAAAAATGTAATCTAAAGTAAAATATTTTGTACCTTTCCTTTTCTCCTTCCTCCCTACATCCCTCCTTTTCTCTTACCATGTTTCCCAAACACAGTTAAAAAAAAATTCCCTATATTCTAAGCCGCATTGGCAGAAGAAGCTCCAAAAAAGTGTTAAGGCTGTGACTCACCTCATTGTAATTCTCCTTGTAGGATTTATGGAAAAGGAGTGAAATCCAAGAGAATAAAATAAAACTTTAAAAATCCCACTGACAAGTAAAAATCCATTCTGTAGGAAATAGAGTTATATAAAAGATTTATATTTTGTTTCATATAACTCAGAGGAAACCCATATCCCCTGTTAACTGCCGTCTCTAATTAGTTACAGACCATTTAACTCCATAAATATTTTCAAGGATTAATGATAACTGACACATGTATTATGCCTTTAATCTTCTAAGTAATGTTAATATTGATTCATTTTTCTTAGAATCTTGGGGTGGTGCCAGATTCTATCCCAGTAGAAACCGAGGCACCTTGTGACCAACGCATAATGGTTAAGTTGACCTGGTCATGCATGTTTACCCAGGTTTGTCTCTTTGCCGTGCCCTCCACTCAGCTCAGCTCCAGCCATCACCACGGTGACTTCCCTCTCTGTGTTCTTCCATCAGCCACTTTCATCAAACCCCAAGGAAGCCTAGAGACCCATGAATTCAAGGGCTCTCAGACTTGACTGTGCCTCAGAACCATGTGAAGGAGCATTAAAAAAAAATACAGATGATGCATGGGTCCCATCGCAGACTGAATCGATCAGCATTCATTGGTTGGTCTCTGAGCACGAGACCTAAGCCAACCTGGCTGACCAACATTAGTGCAGTTTTAACGGCATGGAAAGAAGAAAGCATTATTCAAGACCTCTAAAAGTGAAGTTGTTTTTAAAGGGAAAGAGGAGTTTTCAATGGGGATCTGTAATGGTTAATTTTATGGGTCAACACGGGGTGCCCAGGTATTTGGTTAAACATTATTCTGGGTGTGTCTGTGAGGGTGTTTCTGGATGAGATTAGCATTTGAATTAATAGGCTGAGTAAAGCAGATTAGCCTCCCCAATGGGGATCGGCTACATCCAAATCTACTGAAGGCCTTAAAATAGAATAAAAGGCTGAGTAAGGGAGAATTTGCTCTCTCTGCCTAACTGTCTTCTAGCTGAAACATTGGTCTTCTCCTGCCTTTGGACTCAGACTTGGACTAGAATCTACACCATCAACTCTTCTGGTTCTCAAGCCTTTGCTTGGACTGAAACTATATAATTGGCTCTCTTGGGTTTGCAGCTTGTCGACTTCAGATCTTGGGACTTTTCACCCTCCATAGTTACGTGAGCCAATTCCTTATTATATACACACATCCTACTGATTCTGTTTCTCTGGAGAACCCTGACCAATACAGGATCATAGTTCTTTTAACTGTATGTTCTAGTATAAATATATATGAAGGTACATAGAAAACATTTGAGAGAGATTTTGCAATGATAAGCCACAACAGCAAAGAAGACAAAGTGCCGTCATGTTAGAATAAAGGTTGAGAAAGTCCCCACCTTTGGAGAGAAGGCCCCTGTTCAATTGAAGTGAGCTATGGGGGAATGCAGAATAGATCAATACATTTTTCACAAGAAAATGCTTTACATTCTATTCACATACACATAAATAATCTCATATGATTCTAATAAATAGGGTGGTGAGATTGTGAATATAGATTAAAGGTGAAGGTGTTGTTTGACTTATATTGAATAGAGATAAGCTCCCTGCTTTCTCAGATCTAAAATGTTTACTGAAAAGATAAATGAAAAATATCATCAGGAGAAAGGCAGTGTTGTGTGCTGAAGTCAGCAAAACAACGACACAAGGATTCTCGGTGATCAAAAGCTCTTTGGCCTGGGCCTTCTCTTTTTTATTCTGGCTCTCGGTCCCTATGGTCTGTGATCTATGATGTTGAATACCAGAAGTCACAGTGTTCCTTATAGTTGATGTTCCCTGCTGCATTTCCCTCTCCTTTTATCATTCCTCCTTCAGTCTTTTATTCATTTTTTTCATTCCTACATCGTTTAAGAAGTTGAGAGATGTTTTAGGAAATACATTAAAAATCAGTCATGTTAATATGAGAGCTTTATATTAGGAATGAGGGCTATTTGGCAAATTATGTTCTCCATTTTAAAATATTGAAAAGTGGGGAAAAAAAGGTAGTAACTGCAATTTAAAGCAAATCTTCCTAAATACAGACAAAGAAAACAGGATAAGATAAAGGAATCTTTCTGAGTTTCCTATGCCAGAACTTTTCAAGCAAACTTTCCAAATACAGGCAACTGGGGAGAAAGAAAATTCACAGGCAAATAATTTAGCACATGACACTTAGTAAAATCTAATGAAAAATCACCAAACTTGATTTCAATATAAAATTGCTGCATGCAAAAACTGTTTTGCAAATACATTACTGGTTTTAACATAAGTTGCTGTAGAAGGTGTGTTGCAATAGTTATATTCTATAATTTAGACTTTTAGTTTAGTTGTATGGCTTACTTATGTAACTCTACAAAATGATGAGTCTGGAAGGCTTGAGCTTATAAGGAAAAAATGCCTTCATTTTAGTGAGTCCAGTCTACACTCACAGAAATATCAAATTACTTATTGAAAAATCCCAGATGAAGTAACAAGGAATGTTCTGGGAAGTTGCTGTTGACAGTGTGTTGCCCTGATCTTATAGATGTATGTTTCCCAGGATTACTTAGAGAGGATTATCAGCATTAAAAAAATTAGACTTGCTGGAGGTCTTTTACAGTCTCCTCAGGGAACTCTAGAGGGGTTGAATGGTCTTTTCTTCTTCTTTTTTAAAAAGAAGTATAGAATCTGATTTTGCATAAAAATCTGAGAGCTGGCTTCAGAGAAATCATGAAGAATTAAGAGAATTAATTAAGAATGAATTAAGAGAAATGACTTGTTCCCCAATGTCCTTCCAACAGCCCACCTTGACTGCCCTGACCTTGGACTGTCACAACTGTCCCATGTGGGTCAAAGCGAGGTCACAGGAGGGGCAGCTGAGGGGGACCTTTCCAAGTCATACCGATCCAGCAGCTTGATCACTGACTTCCAAATAAGGTTAAAGCACAGCTTCATTATCCAGAGCCTGAAATGTCAGCCAACTTCACCAGCATGAGAAGTGCAATCAAAAGGAGACATTGGGCACTGACTTAAAACACACCACTCAGTAAAACGGAAATCCATACAGCAACAACTGATGTCAACATCGCTGAACATTTTTAAACAACTGCAACAGATTACTATATGGGTGCGCATACTGAGATAAAAGAAACGTTCCCTGCCTGGAGTCTAAATCTGATGAAATGGAATCATATCAACTGGGCAGTTTTCAAGCACAGAGAGTTACTTCTTCCTACCGTCCTTTCTTTATCCACCACCTGCATCTTCGCCCCCGTTTGCAGCCAACCCTCCGTTTTAAGCTCCCATCTCCCCACTTACAGTTGGATCCTTTGAGCATCTTCCCTTCCTTCAGCAAACGTTTGAAAAAGAAACACCTAGGAGGAACAACAGCGGGAAGCCAATTTTCACCATTACCTAATTTTTCCAACCTGTTACAAACTGCAACTAATAACATCAAGAGGGAGCATCGTTCCTTGTGCAGGTTAAACACTCATGGTACACCAATACCAAATGAAGGGGCCGAGTTTTGACAATGTGATGAATACCCTTCTGGAAATGGCTGGTGAAATGGCACTCCTTGAAGGCCCATATTTCACTAACTTGGCAAAACTTCGTTTCAAGGTCATTTCCAAGTGCTCGTCTTGTGCAGAGCAGCATGCGTGGAGCAGCACTAGCATGGCACCAGGTCAATCCATTAGTCATTGCTGGAGTGAGCCTTCTGTGGAGAGGCAGCCGGCTTCAGAGTCAGATGGGCTTTAGAAAGCATGCCAAGAAAACTTTAAGATTTGAAATGCTACAGAAAAGAAGGTTGCTGCCTCTTTTAATTGCCTACTATCCTTGCAGACGGCGGCTTTTCATATTTTTATGCAAATATTACATCTCTACCCAGTGTGAAAACCGGGTTAAAAAATGTGGTAAGTGAGTTTGTGCATATGTCTTCAATTGAGAACAGTGTCGAGTGCCAAACTTTGACCAAGCTAATCAGACTGTAGGTCTGTGTGAAAGCCTGAAGTGGTGGAATCTAGTTGCTATAGCTGCAAATTAAACAAATAAATGAGACACCATGGAATGCAGCAAAATATCTGTGGTCTGATTAGTTCATATTTGCCATATGTGTGAATATTAGCAGTCGAATTCTGAGTTTAAGCAAAGTTCTTTTCAAGAAGTGCAACTGAGGGCAAATGCTTAAAAATAAATAAAGAAGATCTGAAGCCTATGTCCAAAGATAAATATTTTACATTTTATATAAGCCTTTAAGGAATTTCATTAACTTTTTAGGTTAGGAGTATATACAAATTCCGTGTTGCTACAAATACAAGATTTCTACCAGGGCACCTTCCCTGGAAGCTTTAGACAAGAGTTTGACACTAATTTGTTACTTAGTATATGATGATAAGTTGAAATCATTAGCTAAGGGATGTACTTTATTTTATTTTACCTTACCTTATCTTTTCCCATCCTATTTTAGAGGATTTACATTTATTTGGCCTACTATGTGGCAGGCACTGGGCTATGTACTTCCATGGCTACAATCTCATGAATTCCCACAATAAGCTTTAAATTCTCCACTAGTGGAACTCGGCAGAGAAATTTAGAAAGACTGTTGAGCAGAGAATGCTATTCTGATTAGCCTCTTAAATCACATACGCTAAACTGTTTCCATAGAATAATAAAACTGGAGAAAACTACAGAGGTCACTTGGTTCAGTTCCCTTTTCTAGGTGGCTCACAGGTCTGCATCTATTTGAAGCACGGCATACGGAAACGGAGCAGCTTTTTTTGACTTTACGTGGTGTGAGAAAGAGAATAGAGCAAAAAAGACATTCTGTTGTGTGTGCGGTCAAGGCAACAAGGACGTATAGAAAGGAATGTTTAGGGCTTCCCTGGTGGCGCAGTGGTTAAGAATCTGCCTGCCAATGCAGGGGACTCGGGTTCGAGCTCTGGTCTGGGAAGATCCCACATGCTGCGTAGCAACTAAACCCACGTGCGCAACTACTGAAGCCCGCGTGCCTAGAGCCCGTGCTCCGCAACAAGAGAAGCCACCGCAGCGAGAAGCCTGCGCACCGCAATGAAGAGTGGCCTCGCTCACCGCAACTAGAGAAAGCCCTCATGCAGCAATGAAGACCCAACGCAGCCATAAATAAATAAATTAATTAAAAAAAAAAAGAAAGGAATGTTTATTAACATCGATCTTTTTACCCTACACATATAGAGAGTAGCAATGTTAACAGCAGCACATGGACCTATAAGATAATTAGATCTATTACCAGATCACATGAATTAATGTATTTGATAAGGATGAAAAAGTTTGCATTAAAGGGAGACATTTCCACCAATCAGGGCTAATCTTTGCACTTAGGTTAAAGCATATCTTAATTAGATCATTAGGTGTAAGCTCCTTCTCTGAATATGGATATGGCAGAATAGGAAAAAAAATCACTCTTGCTTAGATGAAAAGGAAAATAATTTAAAATGCCAGGAATGTTTACCAGTGTCTTGATGAAATATGTTTGTGAGCTATAATGACAATTCATGTTGAAAGACATGTCTTTAACTCGATGTTAAAGCTCCATGGAGAGAGACCCTCGGTAGAGCAAGTGCCGTGGGGTCAGGCAGCTCAGCATTCTACTCCCAGCTAGTCCCCTCACCAGCGGGGTGAGCTTGGACAAGCGGACATCATTCTCAGTAACAGTTACTGCTGCCTGCTCTTCCTGTCTGCCACCACGTATGTCATCATCATCTAAATACCTGTCTTGACCTTAGGAATCAACCATCCTCTCCACGCACAGTTACAACGTGGTTATAATTTACTGCTCTGAAAAATCAATTATGTTGTTACTGACTTTACTCAGAGTGTCGTCTCCAAAGCAGCTTCAACTCAATGGCACAAACTTAGGCACCGCAATTCAAAACAAAGAATACATCATTTTATTAAACCCCAGTGTATCCATTCAATGATCCTCAAGTTCTTAGTCCTGCAGCTTCCCCAGAGCCCATCCCATATTCACACTGCATTTAACAAGCTGGAATTCCCTAGGAATACATCTTAGGGTCCTGCAATTTGTGGAAAAACAAAAATAACAACAACTTTAAATTTTAGCTTAACCACACTGGTCAGGTAAGAATGATGTGGAAGCTTTAGTGTAGAGAACAGGGAAACTGCCAAAAAAGTTGATGGAAGCTTGGACAACACTAATAAGCAAGGACGATTGCACTTGCCAAATCATGTGAAAGTGTAAAAACAAATCTAGACAAGCTGAAGCCTGGTCAGCGGAGAGAGTGTGATGAAGGGCGTGTATACCATTTCCTCAATAAACGTTTACTGAGTGTGCACTTAATCCCAGACACTATGCTAGGTTTTGGAGGAAAGGATAAAAAATTTTGTTGTCCTTTATGGCCTCATAGCCAATTGGAGGAGTAAGCAAGTAACTGAACAGTAACCAAACAATGTGATGAGAGAAAACATAGGTGTATAAACAAAGTGTTATGAGTGCAGTGAGAAGACCTACTCAGATGCCGAGGAGCCTCTGGGCTACTTCACTCATAGGTGGTGTCTGAGAAAGAAATGCAGAAAGGGGGCATCAGACCTTCAGTTCTTCTAGAAAAGTAACTGAGGCAGCAGTGCGGAGAGAGGTCTGGTGATGAGACAGTGGGGAGGAGAGAGATGAATTGAGCTCGTTGCCTCAGTTCAGTTGAATGATGATGAAGCCTTGAACTAAAGCAAGGATGGTGGAGGTTAGGAGGCTGGGGCAGACTTGACAGCTACTTTGGAGGTATATACGATGTGGCTTGCCAACTAACTCTGAGGGGTCTGGTAAAAAGGAGCTTTTAGATGCATCTTGCCATTATTGAGAAGGAGATGAAAGATGGGGTTACAAGATTTAGAGGAGGGGTTAATGAGGTTGTTTCAATATGTTTATCTCAAGGTCCTTGTGTCAAATGCAGAGTGTGATGCCCTATGAGACACTGGACCAGGAAGTACAGACTTGGGAATAACTCTTGTAGGGCAGAGATAGAAGTCATGAGGGAGAGTGAGACCCTTTTGAAAGAGAACATGAGGAGAACAAATAGGACTGGTGTTTCAATCTTGAATAATGGATGAAGGGACTGGGCAGATTTGGACTTAAAAAGAACGGAAGACTCAGTTCCTTATGAGAGTCTTTCCTAAGCTGAAGACCCCATGGTCTTGGTCTACTACTGAAGGTCCATCATCAGGGATGCTCAAGCAGAGACTGAATTTGCCAGTATATTGTTCAAGTGATTTAAGTATCACATGGTGTATGGACCAGATGATCTTTGGAGTCACTTCCCAAGTCCAAGATTCCAGCATTCTGTGCCTCTGTGACAGAAAATGCAGCTTTTTTTCCCACTTCACTTTCTTTGGCAGCCATCACTGATGCTCGCTGAGGTTGGAACTTCAATTAAAAGGGAACTGGAAAGGATATAGGGATGGACTTCTGCCAAGGAGTTAAGTCTGTGGCTAATGAATGATCTGTCTGTGGTAGTGAAGAAGGAAGCCAGTTCCCAGGACAACACCTGCCTGCCTGTCCCCACCCGTCCCCCAACTATGAAGAGCTAAGGGCAGATGAATGGGAAACATATGAATGAAGTTTACTTTGAAATATCTATGGATTTAAGGATTAGGGGTAAAAAAACTTGAGTAAACCACTCTTTGGGTTTTGCTGACCCCAAAATATCTGAATATAATTTATAGACCTTTTGATGAACTCACAGTACTGCTGGGCCTGCTCATCTATTAAATGTAGCAAGAAAAAGGGCAGAGTGTAAGCCAAGTAATATTAGCCTTGAATTCTACCCTTGCATGGAAAATCAGTTCTACAAAGGAATTTGTGATGGCAGGAAGTTACTTTAAAAAGGCATCTGGCTATTACGCTAGAGAAAAAATAACTAATACCCAAATAAAACAATCAATATATGGAAGAGCTTTTCAATACATTTGATCCAGGCTACTACTTATCTGGCCTGTAGCTCTTAGATGTTCCAAGGACCCATGGTGTGTTCTTCAGACATCAATTCTGGCCTTTTCAGGTAAGAGAAACAATATACGTACAACCCGTAAGCCCCTCTGGGGGGACAGCAGGCCATGCATGCAAGATCTGGCTGCAGTGCAGCTGAATTTGAAAAATGAAGTAAAATACAAGTTAGGAAAAAAGTGAATGGTTTGGGGTGGCATCCTCTGTCAACAATTATGGAGGGGAACGAGAAAGAGTGGGATAAAAGAGAGCAAGAGAAAATGTGGACATAGACTATTGATATAGTCGATTCATTCATGCAATGAATTAGGTACTGTTCCAGGTGCTAGGGATAAATCAGTCACTAGAACAAAGATCCCTGCCTTTATGGAAATTAAATTCTAGAAGAAGGAGATGGACAATAAGCTCTAAATACAACATATAAATAAAAGCATATAATACGTCAAAGACAGTAAGTGCCATGAGGGGGATAAGGAGCAAGGTAAGGGGATTCCGGGGGGACGGGGTGGCTGCAGTGCCGAATAGGCTACTCAGCATAAGCCTTACTGAGAAAGTGCCATTGAGCAAGGATTTGAGGGGGGTTGAAGAAGTGAGTTAAGCAGATCTCTGGTGGAGAGCATTCCAAGACAAGCAGAGTGCTTGGTGTGTTCAAGGAACAGAAAGGAGGCCAGCTCAATCTACTAACATCTATTGATTCATCAAATGATTATTGAGTACCTATACTATGCCAAGGACTATGCCAGGTACTGAAGAGAGAAAAATTAATCCCCAAATCTCAAGAAGCTATGAAGGAGATATGGTATTTAAAACTGTGTGGTTTGGCCGTGACACTGTGCCTTCTTTACCCTAGGACATTTTTAACTCCCTTTCCCCCCATCTTCCTCTTTCTCATCTCCTATTCCATCTCCCTCCTTTTCATGGCCATTTCTCTTCTCATCCATGATGTTCCCTCCTTTCCTTTTCTCTTCTCTCTATCTTTTCCCCTTCCCCATCCTAGCCTCTCTATCTCCTCCTCTTCTTTCTTGCTTCTTTCAGGACTTTTTCTTTACCTTTGATTTTCTGTAGTTTAAAAGTGATACGCCTAGGCATAGGGTTTTTTGTTTGTTTGTTTTGTTTTATTTTGCATTTATCCTGTTTGGTGTCCGCTGAGCTTCCTGGATTTGTGGTTTAAGGTCTAAAATTAATTTGAGGGAAATTCTCAGTCATATTTCTTCTGTTTCTTTCTCCTTCTTCTCCTTCTGGTAATCCCATCATGCATCTGTTACACCTTCAGTAGTTATCCCATAGTTCTTGGATGTCTGTTCTGCTTTTTCAGTCTTTGTTCTTTTTGCCTTTCGGGTTTTGAGGATTCTATTGATA
Organism: Balaenoptera musculus; assembly: GCF_009873245.2. NCBI lineage: Eukaryota > Metazoa > Chordata > Mammalia > Artiodactyla > Balaenopteridae > Balaenoptera > Balaenoptera musculus. The sequence continues at coordinate 22,154,945 of NC_045796.1, forward strand.
TATTTTCTAGCTCAGAGAGTCTTTCCTCAGCTGTGTCTAGTCTACTAATAAGCCCACCAAAGGCATTCTCTATTTCTGTTACAGTGTTTTTTATTGCTAGCATTTCTTTTTGGTTCTTTCCTAGGATTTTCATCTCTCTGCTTACATTGCCCATCTGTTCTTGCATGATGCCTACTTTATCCCTTAGCATATTAATCATAGTTGTTCTAAATTCCCAGTCTGATAATTCCAACATCCCTGCCATGTCTGGTTCTGATGCTTGCTCTGTCTCTTCTAATTGTGTTTGTTGTCTTTGGTATGCCTAGTGATGTTTTTTTTTTTGACAGCCGGACATGACGTACTGAGTAAAAGGAACTGCTGTAAAAGGCCTTTAGTAATATGGTGGTGAGGTGTCAGAGGAGGAAAAGTGTTCTATAGTCCTATGATTAGGACTCAGTCTTTTAGTGAGACTGTGCCTCTGGACTATGAACTTCCCAAGTGTTTCTTGGGGTTTTTTTTTCCCCCTCAGGTAGGACAGGAAGGCTAGAGCCCGCTGGAGTTGGGTATGTCCCTCCTCCCAGGTCAGTTAGGCTCTGATGATACCTCAGCAGGTTAGACTCTGGTTAACTAGTTTCCATTAAGGTCAGGCTTTGCTAAGAGCTGAGTGTTCTGATGTATTTCACAATGGTTCCTTTCTCTTCCCTCTGCTGGAAGCATGAAGGGATGTTTCTCTGAAATTTATTCTGGGAATCTGGTTGAGCTCCTGCAGGTAAATCTCACAATATTGTGGGAACCTCTCTATGCCTGGGCCACCCTGGAATTTTTCACTCTCAGGTTGTCCTCTCTGAGCCTCCAGTAATCCATCAATTACCATTCAGGTTTCCCTCGCCGGGTGCTGGTTCCCGCAGTGGTTTCTGCTCAGGAGACTCTGCTCCAGTTTAGTTGTTATTCTCTGTATTTGCTTGTCTGTCTCTCTAACCTTGGGGCAGTGGTTTGCTCTATGTTCTCCCTTCTCATATGGATCCAAGAAGCGTTGTTGATGTTTTCAATCTGTTGAGTTTTTTACCTGTTATGACGGAGTTTCAACTTCCAAGCTCCTCATATGTGGAACCAGAAAACCCTCTTCGTCTCTGCCTCACAAACTTGTTCAAAGTTTTCTCAAACATCATTTAAAAGAATACATTTTCTCAATTTACAATATTTCCAGTTGAAATAATAAATAAGAAAGAGAATCGACAAAAGCTAAAATAAAATACCTTAAAATCCATTACTGATTTAAAAGAGACAGAATAATCGAATCTTCATGTCAAACTTTAGAAGGGCAATATCTAACACAGGAGAACTGGGCTTGGTAGAACTAATGATCACAAATGAAAATTCACAATGGAAGAAGCTAAAATCAGTAAAATTTGACACGAAAAAAGCTTACAGACGAGAACAGTATTCAATAATTCTGAAAGTATCTGCCTCACTGTGGATGTAGCTCTCCTTCTTGTTCTTTGGGGTCTTATTTGTTTTCTTTGGAAGGTCCATTGGGAGCCTTAGCAAGAAGTTCCCAAGAAATTTCTGACCTCTGTTCCAGTCTTACTTTTATTTTTGAAAATTTTCAGATATCTTCTAGTTACTTTAGAATATATTGTGAAAATTGAGAAAGGTAGTTTTTTCATATGAAAAAGAAGGTCTTCTTTCAACCAACAACTTATTCTATGAAATATCCAATATCAGGGTGGCAGGCTCCACAGGTCATGAAATGCATAATCTTTTTATCCCAGAAAAGGAAAATTTCTATAAGCTGTATTATTTACCAAAAGAATAGTGTCAAATTTGAGTTCCTGCAAAACCAATGATCATCCAAGCAGTATTTAATGCCTTCTTTTCTGGGAAAGACAGATGTACAAAAACTTTAGTAATTACCAAATGTCAAAATAATATTGAACAGAATAAACATTTGCCTAAATTAAGGTTCTCTTGAGGATCAGTTACATATAACAAGAACAACTGACAAATCAAGCATGATGAGAGGTGGGATTTATGTTTTTGTCTCCTGATAAATTATATGGGGAATGGATAACTCCTGTTGTGATTATAAGAACATCTAAGTCATGTCTGCTTAAAGATCTGTGGAATAATAATAATATCCTAACCTTCTGCAGTGCTTGGCATTCTCAAAAGCACTTTATAAACATTAATTAGGTCTTCAATAAGCTGATACTGTCTTGTTGGTTTTTTCCTGTTATAGCATCACTGAGAGTCTGCCATCTTTCTAGAGTTTAAATATTTATTTACTTATTGCTTTTAAAGTGTATTTACTCCATTGACAATGCTTTAAAATTATAATCAGCAGAAGAGAAATGTTCACAATTCTACTTTTGCAACTAAGAAACAAGCCAGAGTAACAACAGTGCTTCTCCTTGCCAGAGTGAACACAGTCTGTTGGGGGTACTCTGTTGGTCTGGGAAACTGTTTTCTTACTTACGTTTATCCACTTCAAACATGCCCTTCCCATCCTTTAAAACTGCATGTGTTTTTCTCATCCCCTAACTACACAGTGCCTAGCAGGGTGCTTTGCATGTGGTGGGTTTTCAAAAAATGTTTGCTAGATTGAATTAAACCAAAGCTCAGCCCCCATATGTGGCAGCCATGCGGAATCCTACCACAACTATCTGTGACCACTCTCATTACATTTTGGAAACTCCGATTCATTTGCTGATATCACTTCTGTTTTCCTTTTGTCTGATTATCAGTGGACTGAGAATAAAAGGTGATAGAAAGAAATAAATGTAAACTTGACATTCTTCTAAGTTTCAAAAGCAAATACACAAACATCCTTTACATTATCAACACTTAGTGAATGCCTAATGGGCATGTATGCTGTTTGAATTGCTGGGAATACAAAGATAAATAGGGTTGCAAGGACAGAACAATTTTTGATTTTGAATATTGAACTGACTCCATTTAAATGTGCTATACTGGGGCCTCCCTGGTGGTGCAGTGGTTAAGAATCCACCTGCCAATGCAGGGGACATGGGTTCGAGCCCTGGTCTGGGAAGATCCCACATGCCACGGAGCAACTAAGCCTGTACACCACAACTACTGAGCCTGCACTTTAGAGCCCACGAGCCACAGCTACTGAGCCCGCGTGCCACAATTGCTGAAGCTCTTGCGCCTAGAGCCTGTGCTCTGCAACAAGAGAAGCCACCACAATGAGAAGCCCGTGCACCGCAACGAAGAGTAGCCCCCGCTCGCCGCAACTAGAGAAAGCCCATGCACAGCAGTGAAGGCCCAATGCAGCCAAAATCAAATAAATAAATAAATAAATAAATATGCTATACTTTATATGTTTGTATTTTTAGTTGTAATAAATTAAAATTCTTTGTGTGGAGGGTGTGTGTGTGTGTGCTATTTTAATGGAGCCTGGAGATAACCTAGTGTTTACACAGCAAGGGTGTATTACCCTTCTATTCACCCATTTCCTCTTCTCTTCTGCAAATAAATTCTAGGATTGCTTGCTGAGAGAAAAGAGGAAGACAATGGAAAGAAAGAGGTAGAATATTTTCCTTTAGTTATAATCATGTCTAACTTTTGGCAACTTTAGTGTAAATCAAAATTGAAACCCCTGTGGATTTCAGACCCTGTAAGTTTTCTCTTATGCCTGTTTGAATGCTGCAAATTCAAGACTGACTTGATGATTCTCCTGAAATGGTGTCATGATTGATAGACTTATACACTGCATCTCAGTTCTGTGGTTCAGGGCTCTGGATCCCTAGAAATTATGTTGAGATTCTTCAAACAATGAATATGATTCTATATGTAAGAACAGAGTACATTCTCTCTTGGAATTCTTGTAGTTATAAAGATCTAAGCAGGCAATAATAGTGAACAGGCCTAGAGAGCCGTAAACCATTTGCAGAAATATTTGACGGTTACAAATTAAACTAGGCAGTATTAAATAAAATATGTTCTATCCTCCTACATTCTTAGATATATTTTCGTAAAATAAAATAAAATAATATGATTGGATGAGTAGTAAAATTTATAAATTACAAATATAAATATTTAGTATAATATAAATATCCCCAAATTTTATTTTCTCACCTTCATTTCAGCAAATTCACTAAACATGTTTTTATAATGGAAATTCTTACAAAACTGGAGCTCTACTAACAGTATTAATCTAAAATATCAATTAAAAATAAAATGTAATTATAATTAAAGTGTATACAACTTGAATGTTTTCATCAAAACATGAACATTAAATACATGTAAAAATTTTAATGAATTATTTTCATACTTTAAAGTTAGATATTCAAAAGTAGTTATTAAAATTAAAGGCAAATACAAACTATAATTAATTAAATACAATTTTAAAAAAGCTGAAAATGCTGATTTAATTTTTTGATGTTTCATAAATCATATTACACATTTTTATAAAGATTAAATTATTCATGATTCCAGCATTTAATGTTCATATTTTAATTGCCAATCCAAAGCATTAGCACCGTGTTTTATGCATGATGTATTTAAAGTTTCATATATACATATTTAGAGTAATGTAAATTGTTTAATATTGCAAAATATTCCTCAGCCATCAAATCCAACATCTTTGTTAGTAATTCTGGAACCATGAATTGGAACATGAAAAAAAGCTAAGAAATGGTCATTCAGCTTTTCTAAGACAAAATTCATTGGGAAAGAAATCTACTGAGCTCATATTATCTGAGAGGACTTGACATGTTCGTTAATTTATCTTTTCCCTTTCCTAAATATTTCTGTCACTCAAATCCTCCTTGCATTTCTAAGTAGTGTTTTTCTCCAAGAGTGAGAATTTTAACCCATCAAAGTGAATCAAGGGAAAATTAGGAGAGTCCAGCTGAAGTTCTAATAACTTCATACAAACTTAATAAACCATTCATTCGCAACATTAGACAGTGCCAGTATCTGCAAAGATTGTGATTTATTCTCTGGCCAGAAGGTAACACTGTACAGTTTAGGGATGTAGACAACAGGCCAGATTGCCCAGGACTCTACTTCTATAGCACATGATGCAATCATTTGTTCTCAGCTAAGGCCCTTCTGGTGTCAGAAACTTTCTAAGCCTCAGTTTCTTCATCTGTAAAAGGGATAATAATTTCTTGTTCATAGAACCACTAAGAAAATTAAATTATATAGCCTGGCACATAGTAGGTTATCAAAAAATAGTAGTTATTAGTATTGACTGGCAAAGAATTATGGGGACTGGCTGTACTGCATTAGTCATCAATCTAATGATTATGTACTGGTCTTCCTATATGCCAGGTGGCTGGGCAGAGACGCAGGATTCGAAGGCTGCCATTTTGCACTAGCTGTATAACATTTTTGCGGACATGTACCATGGAGATACAGAAGTGCGGGGCCAGCACAGCTAACAGCGGAGCAAACTTGGCTTGTAAAAGTGGGGAAAGGTTCCATGAAGAAGACAGTATACAAGCTGGCAGGATAAGCAAGAGTTTCCCAGTGAAGAATGGGAAGGGCATTGGGGGCAGAGGATTGCAAAGACTTGGGAGTTATGAAAGCATTTCCACATTCAAGAAAAGCAAAAAGTTGGAGAGAGGCAGAGTAACCATGTCAGGCTCCTGGTTAAATTTAATTGACAAGACCCAACTGATTTGTTTGTAACTAGACCTGAGGTGCCATGTTAATCATTCTACAGTGTGGCTCTAATTGGACTCAAGGAAAATTCCAGTTCTCTGAGATGTGCTACTTTTGAGGGGTTGGCTTACAAAAGGTTTGGTCAATGCCCCTCAGTACAATAATGTTTGTTTGTTACTACACAGCATTTTCTTAAAATATACCAAAATTGGGGGCAGAAGGGAAACACTTTGGACCTCAGATGCGTGATTTCCAGTTCTCCATTCCCCTATAATTTCTGTCATGGGTTGCCCTTTTCACTAGGAGCACCCAGGGACACATTCTAAAAATTGCTGTAACCAAAAAATGCAGGCTTCTTAGTTAATAACAAAACAGTGCTCAATCCCAGAGATGGAAAGGGAAGACGACACAAAATTTGTCTGCAGAAAATATACCCTCAAATCTTGTCAAGCAATGTGCAAACCAGCCAAAGTATTTGATTTGAAACTTGTGAAGGTAACATCATTGCTAAAGCATCTGAAAGGATTAGACTGAGAAGAAGGAAAAGACCTCGCAGCTGCAGGCAAATACCCTGGGATGGGCAGACCGTGACAAGGTGGACAACCACCGCTGAGGACACCTCCAACGTCTGTAGCAACTCTCCCACGGAAAGTAACAGCCCTGCCTCCCCTCCAGGGGAAATTCTCCAAGTACACTGGTTACTTCCAACACAATCTCACTGATGTGAAGTGGAGGAGGCATGGGGTGTCCATAGTGGTGCAGGTGGGAATCAATCCTTAGTCTCCAACAGGGGACAAACCTTTGAATGGCACAGAAATTAAATCGATCCTGGAGTGAGCCAATTGCATTATACCTAACACCACTGACACCTCTTATAAACTATGGATTCATCTACTACGTAGTTTTAATAGTGACTCAATTTCATGAGAAGACCTTTTTTATTTACGTTCAGTTTTCTTCTCTAACTGTACTCTCTCATTATAATTTTCAATTCACAGTTATTTAGGTAGATTCTGTGGACAGCCTAAATTAGAAAACAGCTCTTTAGTAGATTTTTTTTTAAATAAAAGGAAATCATTTGTTTTAGTCCACTTACCATTCCATGATTCAGCCACCCTGGGATAAAATTATCAAGCAACTTCGGGTAAATCATCTCTCTGTCATAGGCATAAATGATCCAGAACACCGCTACAACGAACTGGAAGGGAAAAAGAGATCCTTTATTTCAAAGGCACCAACTGTCCACAGCATACAATTTGTTGGTTATCTATTGTTCAAAGAACCCAACAAAACTATAATTTATAATGAAAGACAAATCAGTAAGCCAGCTAATAACTGCAAAGATTGTTCTAACTTCAACCCATTAGTGGTAACTGTTGGGGTCCTTCCTCTTTCCTTGATCTCCCAACTGTGTTCTCTCAGGCGAAGGGCTCTGTTTGTGAGGGAGAGAGAGATGGTCTCTCTGTCATCTGGAACAGCTCCCTTCCAGGGCTAAGTGTGTTGGTTTGATTCCTCTCAAGAGGCTTTAAAAGTTCATTGGTGGTTTTTTGGATCCCATTCCCCACTGTTCAGCATTAGAACACATTCAAGAAGCTGTAGTGTATTTTCCTTGAACCCATCATGTGGTTTAAATTAATCTTCACATTCTCAAGTTTCTATTTCACCACTCACAGCATTGAAATCACTGCTATAAAATGTCCCAAAGTCACAATTCCAGCAAATGTATTAATTTATATAGCCTAAGCGGGGGCTTTAGCGACACTGAGAAGCAGAGTGTACGAAGAGTTAAGGAAGATTCCTAATTTATGAATAACTCATAAATTCATCTGGATTCCAGAGGTTTATTTTGACCCATCAGCAACATCAACAAAAGCAAGGAAAGTACTCAATTTATTATCTTATCTTTCCTCAAACTAATGGCGAGAGAAGAAGCTCAGATAAAATAAAGAAATGAATGGCCCAAGGCCTTAACCTTCACCATAGAATTTTTTTTTTTTAAATGAATGCTTTTGTAAATAGTCTATAAATGTAGCATAGAAAAGGGAATGAACCATCCCAGAGGGAGGTCTCATAGTCTCTTCAGAGTTATGTGTCAAAATAATAAATACTACGGAATGATAAAATGTGGCATCAATGTTAAACAGAAACAATTTTATCTCATTTCTTGTAAGTCATCCATGCCCTGTCATTTTATTAATAATATATATTTTATTGCCACTTTTTATAAAACTCCTGGTGTTTATAGCTCAAGGCTAGTAATCAGAAGGATTCCAAAGTTCTTTTAGAAGCACGTCAGTTATCACACGGATAGTCTTAGCCCCCCCAAAAAATTCACCCTTAAAACCCAGGATGTTACGAACATTTACTGATTCATAAAACACATTGAATGATAATTACAATAGGCAACTGTAGATAACACACGTAGTTTTAATACCAGATTAGGGTCCCCAGTTATTTATCCTGCTTTTGGGGCAACTATTTTCACTCAGTGGATAAATGCACAAGAGGAAAAAAGAAAAAAACATCTATTATTAGCTTAAGGTTAACTATCATCAGGATCTTTCCAAGTACAACAAATAATTTTTGAATTATCCACAATTTGGGTTTGTTCATTCCACTACTAACTTCATGTGTATTGAATATCAGTGTTCCCTGCCCTCAGACCTGGGTGGGCTCCATGCTTTACACTCTTGTTACGCAAAGTGTGGTCCCATGAATCAGCGGCACCCACGCCACCTGAGAGCTTGTTAGATGTGCAGAATGCAGGTCCCAGCCTGATGTGTTCTGATCCTGTATTTTAATAAGATCCTGAGGTCATTCCTATGCACGTAAACGTTTGAGATGTCCTGCTTTGGAAGGCTCTGCTCCAGCCACCTGGAGCCTCCTCCCTCGCCATGGAGTGAGGCAATCCCAGGTCCAAGTGGCTGGTCTACCCAGAGCCTGCACCCCCTCCCCTTCTAAACCACATCCTGGGAAACCATGACCCTGGAATTTCCTGCCTAAGTAGACACAAGTATGCCTCAGGGCCTGTGTGGGTCTCCTTCTCGGGTCTGACCCTGGAAGACTGACTGTGCAATAATTGTTTGTATCCCTTGACCAGAGAGATGGTTAAGGGGTATTTACTCCTGTAGGATGAGAACCAAAGTTTTACATGTGGCCTGGGTGTCCATACACAGGCATGAAACCATTTCAATCCTGGATGGAGCCATCAGTAGAATCCCTTTACCTTTGCCACATAATGTAATTTAATCATGACAGCGACATCCCATCACAGTCACAAGTCCCCTCCCATACTCAAGGGGAGGGGATTATACAGGCCCGTGTAGCAGGGGGCAGAATCTTTGGGCCGTCTTAGATTCCTGCTTACCATATGCTTCTACCCTTCTTTTCCAATATTGTTTTGGCTATTTTAAGTCCTTGGCATTTTCATTTAAATTTTAGAATCTCAGCTTGTGAATTTCTACAAAGACATCCCCCTAGAATTCTGATTATGACTGTACTGAATCAATATATTCAATATGAGGAGAAAAGATATCTTAACAATATTGAGCCTTCTAACCTATGAACATAATTTATGTCTCCATTTATTAAGACCTTTAATTTCTCAATGTTCGTAGTCTTCAGTGACAGCTCTTACACATATTTTAAGTCTACCACTAAGCATTTTATGTTTTTTCTGCTATTGTAGATAGCATTAAATTTTTTTTTACATTCTTTGTTTGCTAGCATATAAAAACACAAATGATTTTTTGTATGTTGACATGGTATCCTGTATCTTTGCTAAATTCACTTAGTCATTTGAGTGGTTATGTTATAAATTATTTTGGTTTTTATATGTACACGATCTACAAATGAAGACAGTTTTTCTTCTTTCTTTACAATTTGTATGCCTTTTAGTTCTTTTTCTTTTCTTATTGAACAATGTTGACCAGAAGTGATGAAGAGTGAGCATCTTTGTCTTCTTCCCTACTTAGGGAAAGTGTTCAGTTTCTCAACATTTCAGTTTAATATTAATTGCAGGTTTTTCTTAGGTGTCTTTTATCAAGTTGAGGAAAATCTCTCCTATTCTTAATTTATGTATGTAATGAATGAGTGCTGAATTTTTTCAGATAGTTTTGCTGCATATCTTCAGGTGACCACATATTTTTTTCTCCTTTATTCTGTTAATATGATGAATGATAGCAATTGATTTTTAATGTTAAACCAGCCTTCCTGGTCATTATGATGATCTTTTTTAAATTTAATTATTTTATTTTATTTTTTATTTTATAATATTTTATATATTATTGGATTCGACTTGCTGATATTTTAAGGAATTTTTTCCATCTTTATTCATAAAGTATATCAACGTCTAGCTAGTTTTTTTTCCCCCATAACATCATTTTCTAATATTGGTTACAGGATAATGCTGGCCTCAAAAAATAAAGTGGGAAGTATTCCCTCCTCTATTTTGTGAAGGACTTTGTGCAAAGTTGGTATTATTTCTTCCTTACCTATTTGATATACTTCTCCAGTGGCATCATCTGGACTTATAAGTTTTCTTGTGAGAAGATTTAATTGTGAATTCAATTTCTTTAATAGATATAGAGGTTTCAGGTTTTCTACTTTTTCTTGAGTTAGTTTTAGTCATTTTTGCCTTTTATAGATTTTCTCCATTTCATCTAAATTTTTGAATTTATAAAGTTGTTCTTAATATTCTGCTATGGAAATCAGCAAATGCTACACATCAGGTAGTTTATCCTTAGAGAGCTGGTTGTTAAAGTTTGCCAGCACATCACTCTGGAGAGCAACTTTCTGTTCACCAGGAATGATCATTCATGGTGTCCCTACCACATATAAAGCATTGTGGGGTCAATACTTAATAGTGCAATTTGGCCAATCCTTTGACCCCTACCATAGATTGATGGAATTATATGGGTTATTAAAAGCAAAGTGACTTTCAAGAAAGTGTTAGTCACCTTTCTCAGTGTAACACTAGAAGATCAAGGGGTACAGCTAACTGAGTAATCAGCCTTCTAAACAATTCTTGAGATAAAAACGCTGCACAGGTGGTAGCTCCTTGGCTTCCTGCACTGACATCCTCTTGATGGTATGGTCATCAGCAAACCCAAAATAAGTTTGAACTCTACTACCAGGGCATGGATATGAACAAAAATAGGTTCTCCTGGACAGGCTAAGTGATATTGAAACGTCCTACTGTTGTGAAGAAGCTTCTTCTCTGTCCAGGACTGGTAGCCAGCTGTTCCCCAGCACACACCTGCTGCTTCTGTGCTGCCAGGACCAGAATACTGTACTTGAACTGAGAGTGGGAGAAGCACAGTCACTTCCGAGTTCTTCAAGCTTCCCAGACAAAACACCTGTGTTACAGTGGTTATTGAGGCCTCATTTGAACCCCCCGGAAGGATTAGAAATAAACACAAAAGAAAACTGGATTCATACTTTGTCCTCTTTTTGTAAGGAGTCTCTCATATGGAGTCCAGTAGAAGCTGAAGCTAATCAGCTTTAGTTTACTTCTAAGAAAAAGCTTTAGTGATCAGTGGGAAATTCCTTGGAGTTGAGTAACACCAATTAGAATGCAAAGGATGTCACAGAGACATTTACCCTGAAGGAGGCTAAAAAGTCACTTATCTGTAGATTGGTCTGTGAAGGCCATTTAGCGTGATCTCAAACATCCACTGTTGAAGGAGGGAAGGAGGAACTAAATGAATGCATCTTTAAGTTTTCAGCTTCAACATGACATGAGTTTATGGAATTGCTTTCCCTTTTGAAACAAATCTATTAGTACTCAGACTTTACCAATTACTGATTGGAAAACATTTAAATTCTCTTTTGGGCTCTACTCCTTTGCTTCTAGATTTCCTTTTCATGATTTGCTTTCCCATCGATTCTTTCCAAGGTCACACTGTTGCTGAGAAGTAACATTTAGACATGTTTCCAGCTGTGATTTCTCTTTCCAAATGCACCAAGCATGAGAGTAAGTTGTGTGCTCTGGATGCTAGCTGGCTTTGTCTCTGATGGCCTCCATGCAGACAGTGAATGCCTCATTTTGACATGGCCCTTGTCTTCCCACTTTGCACATCTAGGAGATCCTGAGTCCGCAGGTGCTCTCCTTCTGGCTGACTTCCCTCAGTCATACTGTTAACTTCAGAAATGCACAGGGAAGCATAGGGCACTCTGAAATGTTATAGTATCTTTTTTTCCAGAGTACAAGTTTTTTCTAGTACTCATTCCTAGAAGTGTGACAAAGAACTCCTCTACTGTAATGATGAGGTTGTGAGTTACATTATATTTTTTTATGCTGTACATTCTGCTCAAATTACTTTAAAACCAGAATCTCCATTTAGAGAGTTTCTAAAGCACATGTTGATGTTATACCTTTCTCATGGCTTTCATCTTTTTGGTAGAATTTATAATTTCTCCATATTTATCCACACTTAGGTCCTTAATTATCTTTTCTGACTGAGTAATTATGTGAGAATAAAAGCCCAGCTCCTACAGGAGCCCGCATGATTTGATGCCTGCCTATATTTCCAACCTTCACTTGTACAGTATTCTTTCTTGCTCCCTAAGCTAAAATTGGCAATTTGATTGTTCCTAAAACTCATCATGTGCTTTCCTGCCTCAGAACCACAGCATTTTCCACTCTATGCCAGGAATGTCCTTCCCTCATTTTCATGTGGCTAGATTCTCTGTTCCTTCAGGTCTACTTTAGACAGCATGGAAGCCTCATCACTGTTCCATTATTTTCTATCAGAAACCCTGATAGAAAATAGTCTTTTTGTTGTTCAATTGTTCACTGTCTGGCTCTTTTATGAGAAAGTGAAGTCTCAGGAAGTAGGGACTTCTCTGTCTTGTTTACTGCTGTTTCCCCACTAACTGGCATATAACATGTTTATGGTAAAAATTTGCTGAATAAATGAATAAAGGTGCATTGCTGTTCCTTATATGTGTCAGACCCCACATCTCCCAGAGAAGCAAGTACCTTTTTACTTCTTCAATTTTCTTCCCATTGACCTAAGATTTCTTTTTTATGTTGTCCACATTTTGTGTCCTCCTGTCTGTGAGGAGATAACCCTTTCTTTCCAAGATTTTTCTTTTAGCTCATCCCTTCTCAGATCTTTTATCCGTTAGCTCTTCTTTTACCTGTTTAAGTCTTCTATCATCTTAAAATAATCCTTCCCTGAATTTCTAGATCAAGATGGAAGACTAAAGGCTCTCTTTCTTGAAATCAACCAAGAATAAGGGGAATAAGAAAGAGAAAGAAACCAATGGAAGCAGGGAACATCCCTAATCCAATAATCACTCTTCTCAACTGGCTGCCAAGTGTTAGGGAAATTGAACACGGCCAGGGGGAGACACTAATGTAAGAAACAAGATCCGAGGGCTCTCTGGTCTGGCGAGCAGAACAAAGAGATCGCTACAGGTGACACACTGTAAGGGACACTCTGTGACCCTTGCTGGGAACCAGAGCTCTGAGATGTATGGGAGCCCTGGGGAAACGTTCAGGGGTCAGAGGTGATGATGTTCAGTGAGGCAGTGGGCAAGCATGGCATCTCTGCAAGAAGCAGGATGTGGGCATGTGAGGTAAACAAGACAGGATCTGTGGTAACCAGCCCGAATGGACCTCTCCTGCTCACCTGATGAAGACCAAGCTTTCTGTCACCATACGACAGGGCTGTGATCAATATGAGTCAAAGAGAGAGAAATGAGTCAGACCCAGAAAGAAACCATTCTCCAGGGGAGGGCGGTGGTGGGAAACAGACAGAAATTCAAGCTGCCCTCACTCAGTTCCTTAGCCTGTCTCTAGTTCTAGCCTTTCACAAATAGCTGGCTCAGAAAGAACAAACCGATTTAAGGATGAGTAATCATTAAAAAAGAAATAGCATGGAATGTATTCATTACATTACCACAAAAAAAGAGATACGACAAAAAAGAGAGCGAGATAAAGCTGAATATGACCAAAAGGGTGGGGGGGAACTGAACAATACAAACCAGAAAATGTATTAATTAACTTATGATCAAATAATTCTCCATTAAAGAAAAGCAGTCAGAGATGAAAAATTGAGACTTAAAGAAGAGAAGATAGAGCGAGAGAAGAGGATAAAAGTGAATGGGTAGAATTTTGGCAAGAAATAAAGTATAAAAAATAAAACCACATAAAACTGAAAGTCGCATTATAAGCAGTGAAAGGAAAAACTGCCTTTGGTATAGACAATGGGGGTTTAGCTCTCCTCAGTCCTGTGGACTAGGTACACCGAGAAACCTTCCTGCTGTGAAACACTAGGTGCTAAATAAATTACGACAAATATACTTTCAAATGTATTGCTGAGCGGACAAGAAAGGAAGGGAAATCACTAGGAGCCAAAAAAACCATACAGACAAAAAAGAACAAGGAAAAAAACCAGAACAGTAGCAAACACAGAAACTGGGACTGCCCTGGAGGCAAATGCTAACACCAGAATCTGAGTGTTCTGTGAACTGTGGCCACTGAGATGGATGACAATGGCCTTGGGCCCATGCAAACCTATGGACTGGGTCCTGAACCTGAGGGGCCTGGCCCACCTTCAAAGAAAGGGTAGGCTAGAGGAAGCACCCTTCATCTGGTTAAATCAATTGCTTTCTATTCCTAACTGCTAAGATTGTTTTAATCAAAAAGGTTTCATTTCATTGAATTTTGTTCTGCACTGAGATCATCCTTTTTCCTCCTTTATCTTTGTATTCATGAAAGCTACGTGTGGTAATTAGGCAAGTTTTGCAAAGTCAGAAAATAAATTTTATACTTATATCAATTAACTGTCGTGGATATTGTAGTACTTACCCCAGATCCCCTCTTCAGGGTCCATGCATCCATCCTGCAGATGTTGGGAATATCAGTTGCTGGTCACTGTCAGCTGCATCCCTCATTAGAATTGCCCTCAGCTGCAAGGAACTGCTTTGCTCAAGGCCATGCCCCTACCCCAGGGACAGTCTAAATCCAATGACTTACGGATGCAAGGATACAAAGACCCAGCGCCTTTGCCTCGATTTAAGGCAACGCTGAAGGGTCATCCCTGCTCTAAGAGCTCCCAGGATGCCCGTTACAGCTGCAGGGTGGGTCATCTTCTCCCTCTACCCAGTGCTGTCTTCCTCACTTCCTAACAGGTATATCTCCCAAGAGCCCCCTCCTGCACGCACTCTCCATCTCAGAGCTGTTCACAGGGACCCCAATCCAAGACCATGCCATTCATGTAAAAGTGCAAGAGACAGATATTTTTAAATATGAAAACATTTGTTGTAAATCAATCACCATAAAGAATTGTATAAAAATTAGTTGCAATCTCACCCTGCAGTAGTGAGTCATTGCCAAAAGGACAGGTATATCCTTCAAGATTTTTTTCCACGCAGTTAAAATGCATTCCATACGGTATTTTACAAAATTAGGTCATACTATACCTAGTCTTCTGCAATTTTTTAATTTAAAAATATTTTAAAAAGATACCCCATTTTTCTGAAGCACTTCATAGTACCCCACTGTATGCTACACACCATCATTTACTTAAGCACTCACTAATGAATACGTACGTTCGTTCCAATTATTACAATTTCCAATAACGTTGCAATGGACATGTTATGTTAATGGTTTTTGCACCTATATGAGAACCTCAGGGGAATAAATGACTAGACGTGAAGCTCTTGGATCCGAGATCACCACTGCCTGTCGAGTTGACTTTCACAAAGGCTCCTCTGTCATTCCCCGCTCCCAGAGCCAGCTGCCTTTACCCCAGCTGCAGGCCACCGTGTCCCTGTCCCTGTCCTGGACTGTTGTGGTCGCTTCTTGTTTAGACCCACTGGCTTCAGTGTCCTCTTAACTCTATTTCTACTTTATCTTGGCCTCAGAGTTATAAAATGTTTGTTATAACAACATTCAAGAACTTCCCAGTTTAAAGCTTCCAATGGCTCTCCCTTGCTTGCAGAATAAAATCCAAACTCCCTTTGTGATATGGCCCCAAATTCTCTTTGCAGTCCCTTGCCAGCTCCTTTCAGGAACCCAATCACCACACTATGTGTCGTTTTCCAAACTCACCACACACTTCCAAGTACCCATTCCTTTGTGATTTTATAACCATAGCTTAAAACTCATTACAATTTTTTTTTCAAAATCCAAGCTCAATCAGTGTTACTCTCATTGTGCAGTTGTTTCCTCCCCTCCCCCACCCCAGTCTCTTATCCGGAGTAATTATTTCCTTCCCTGACCGATCACAGGTTTCTGCTTGTAACAGTAGCCCATTTAGCTGTGACTCTTACAAGCCTTCTAACCTGCTGGCCCCTCTAAGCTGCTGGAGGGCTCCTTCCACCCCAAGTCCCCCTCATGTGCTGCTCTCTTTGCCTGGAATGCCTTCTACCAGCCCTCCCAGCTCATCCTTACCATAGAGATGGTTCAGAAATGTCATAACCTCCAAGAAGCCTCCCCTGAGTTGCCCCAGACTCAGGCCCCCTTTCCCTGCATGTGCTCTCAAAGCATATTATGCTTTTCCTTTCTAACACTGAGTGTAATTAGGATTAGATAATTGATGGTGTAATTAATAGTTTCTCTTTCCAGTCGAATGGAAGGTCCATGAAGGCAAGGATCCGACTGTTCCCTCTCTGTTGTGTCATCACATCTCTCTTGGTGCTTCATAATTTTCTTAACTCTTCATTTTGAAATAATCTAAGACTTACAAGAAGTTGAAAAATAATACAGAGAGTTCCTGTGTACCCTTCACCCAGCTCTCCCCAATGATAACATCTCACATAACTGGCATTGGTATAATACTATTAACTAAACTACAGATCTTCTTCCAGTTTTTACATGCATTCTTTTTTAGAGGGTGTTATTGCACTATAAAAATTTACCATGTGTATACATTTATGCAACCTCTACCACAATCAGGATTCAGAAGAGTCCCATCCCCATAAAGACACTCCCCAATGTTATTCCTTTAGAATCACACCCTCCGCCCAATCTTAACCCCTGGCAATCATGGATCTGTTCTCCATCACTACATTTCGTCATTTCTAGAATATTACATGAATGTAATCTTTCCTAGTACTTTATGAAGGATGGTTTACATCTATTTAGTTTCAACTATATATGGGCCAGAGGCTTCACAAGTAAGATCTTATTTAAGAATCACAACTACCTTGAGATAGCTACTATTATTTTTCTACTTTTATAGATGAAGAAACTTAGCTTTAGAAAACTTAACTTTCCCAGAGTCAAAAAGTTAATAAGCTGGCCAGAATGTGAGGCCAGACAGTGGGAACCCAGAGCCATTGCTATTAACCTCCTTAAACACTTTCTGCACATAGTTCATACTTTTGAAGGAATTATAATTGAATGAATGAATAATTCAGTGCTATAAAGGAAAAACTCAGGTTTTTCCTTCCTGAGTAGGAGAAAAATCCAGTTCTCCCCTACTATGTCTTTCTTTCCTGTGTGTCTCTTTACCTTCACCAAGAACACTCCACTTCTGACACGTCTGGTCACCAACTGTGTGGAGGCTATTTTCCCCCCCAACCAATTCTCTGACACCAGCTGGGTGTCCTACAGTTTAACTCAGTTCATATACTACTGTCTGGAGATAGCAGCAGATCCCACAGGTTATGGGCTCAGTCCCATGAGCCTGGCCCCCTCCACCCTTCAAAGGCCAGCCACAGGCCCGGGTTGTCACCTGTGCTTCTGGCTTGACTGGCCGTAGATCGAGGGTCCAACAATCCTCATCTTGGGTTCGATTAACTTGCTAGAGCGGCTCACACAACTCAGGGAAACACTTACTTACATTTACTGCTGTACTATAAAGGATATGGTAAAGGATACATATAAACATCCAGATGGAAGAGATGCACAGGGCAGGTATGTGGGAAGCGGTGTGGAGCTTCAGTGCCCTGTCTGGGTTCACCACTCTCCCTCCACGTCTTCACCAACCCAGAAGCCCCCGACCGCCATATTATTGGCAGTTTTGGAAGCTTCATCATGTACACATAATTGATCATTTACTCCATTTTCAGCCTTTCTCCCTGCTCAAGAGAATAGAGGGTGGGACTGAAAATTCCAAGATTCTAATCATGCCTTGGTCTTTCTGGTGACCAGTCCCTATCCAGGAGCACACCCAGAGTCACCTCATTAGAACAAAAGACATTCCTGGTGCTCTTTTGACTTAGGAATTTACAAAGGTTTCAGGAGCCCTGTGTCAGTTACGGGGTCAACGACTAAATATTAGAACAAGAGATGCTAGTAGTGTTCTTATCACTTAGGAAATTGCAAGGGTTTTAGGAGCTCTGTGCCAGGAGCTGTGGGCAGAGACCCATATATATATTTCTATTATCTCACAGATGCCAAAGACTATTTCATTTCTCAGTTCTCTAGGAAGGCCTGCATAGAGCAGGAACTCAATGAATGTTTGGTGAGTAAATACTTTTGATTAATCATTCTAGAAAAAGGAAAAGGAAAATGGTCAGAGATGGAGAAAAATCACCAAAAATCATGGATCTAACATGACATACATGTAAAACCACAGGACAGTAGCATGAAACATAGAACAAGGTGGAAGCATCATTCTTGCCTTCATTAGTAAAAAGTGTATTCATAGAATTGCAAGCGCCTCAGCAAGGATGATTTGACCAGGTACATCTTCCGTCTGGCAAATTCGCATCCACAGAACAGAGACGCAGTGCCGATGTAGAATATGTGCTGGTCCTAACTGACACTAGGGGCTTGTCCTGCTCCGCGGAGCCATGCCCCCTTCCTTACTCAAAGTTCAGTTAGCAGGATTCTCTCTTATTTTCATGTCATCTTTGAGATGCAAGCCTTTCCCTACAACACCAGCTTGCGGGGCTGGAGCCCTATGACCTGGAGTCTCCAGACTATTTGCCCAGGGTCATGCCCTGGGTCATTCCTGTGCCTACAGGCTGAAACCGCACCAATCACGTGGTTCCCCCGATTCTGGCTCTTTCCAGCGTTTCATGGCACCTCCGCCTGGCCTGTTTCACCACTGACTGAAACATGAAACTAATGGCCTTTATTAAAGATTGCTTTTCTTTCCCACCAACAGAACCCAAATTGCCTGGGGTTGGCCTCTAATGGTGACAGTCTTCTTTTGTGAAGAGTGATGTTTGAAGGCTTATTACACTGTGCTGAGAGCGTCCCACAGGCGGTGGACCTGGTTAGGAAAGTGGTGTGCATTGTGAGAGGGTAGGGCGTGGAAAAGAGGGAGCGGAAACTCTGTTTATTCCACTTTTTGGTCATCCGCCAAACTACAGAAACAGGGACAAAACACAAATGGCCTTATAATTGTGAAATCAAATCAGAAGTTAAAAATCTTCCCATAAAGAGTGCGAGACAGACACAGATTGATCACTACCGGTCTGTCTCCAGGCTCATGCTCTTTTGACAATATCTGGTTACCTTACGTCTCACACCGGTGAGATGACCCCATAAGGTGTGTCATTCTAGCATTCTAATAACTGACTCTCCTTTATGGGTTCAAAGTTTTAAATTGACCCATCTTATTTATTTATTTATTTTATTGAGGTATAGTTGTTTTACAATGTTGTGTTAGTTTCTACTGTACAGTGAAGTGAATCAACCATATGTATACACATATCCCCTCTTTTTTGGATTTCCTTCCCATTTAGGTCACCACAGAGCATTGAGTAGAGTTCCCTGAACTATACAGTAGGTTCTCCTTAGTTATTTATTGTATACATATTAGTGTATAAATTGATCCATTTTAAACTGAATTCCGCACCCAAATAAATTGATCAAGGCTTCTCTCACTCTCTGTCAAGTGACATAAATAGAATAACTAAACACATCCAGAAACCTCACACAAGACAATCTTATTATGTTAGAAACCACTGCCAGTCAATTAGCATTGATAGAAGTTTCTTTTTCGAAAAATGATTTGGATGTTTTGTCATCATAAAATCACTGAATAATCCAACTCTTGCTGTCTCTTTCTCTCTCTTTTTAATAAAAGGGGGCTATAGTTATTTAATATGATTATATTAAAATGAATATTCACAGGGTAGCTATAAGTACATAAGAGAGACATCCAGCTAACCACAACTTGAATTTAAAGTTCCACCACAGAATAAAGAAAAATCTAATGTAATCTAATCTAATAAAAAGTTAATTAAGTAAGTAATTAGATCATCCTTTCATAGAAGCATCCTGTGTTAGGTGGCTATGTGTCAATGATTGCCTATATTCAGTGTCTTGGGTGTAGTATCAGAATGGCTTGACAGGAATACTACGGTAACAGTGGAAGACGAAGCCTGAACAAATGGATTAGAGCCACCCAAGAAGGGTATGTTAACAGGAGAAAACTGGTCATCACAGTGGTTAGGCTTATTGGTATTAAAGAACACGAACGTGTCTCCAGTTTTGTATAGAGCAGGGGGTCCCCTGGCCACCCAAGGTAGCATTATAGTCTACCTAGCAAGTCAATCCTTAGGATGCAAAAGAATGGATCAGACCATAGTAATCTGACTACCTGCCACTATTATCATCCAGTTACCACCCCCCAACCCCGTGCCTTGCTTTTGAGTTCCCCCAGGATTCTTCTGGCTGTCCTTTGCCTTCTTCAAAGTTGTTCTGCCTCTAGGAAGAGCTTACAGAGACTCCAGTTGCCCTGACCATTTTTTTGTAATTATAAATTAATTATCTTTCTGAGCTATACTTCAGTCTATAATCACTTAGCATGAGTTCATTTACTGAGAGAAGAATTCCTGTAAAAAAGACTCACAAAACTGAGTGTCTGGGTCTTTGGTCCCAGGCTTTAATGGCATTTGAGTACTGTCCCAGCTGGGACACCCACAAATGGCTACCTCACTGCCTTTGAATTGCTATGGAGATAAGAGAGGAAGGAGGTTAAGGCTTTCTGTGTTTTGTTAATTTTTAGATTATATGCATAAACAAACTAGGAAAATGTGTAGCCAGTTCTAGCCATAGTTTGCAATGGGAAAAGACCTTTTGGAGAGGTTGGTGTGTTTGTTTTTTAGTATCGTATCAACAACACACCAGTGTTCCTTCTTTTTCCCTCTATGAACAATTTACCCTTTAAATTTAGACCATCTCTAAATAAGACATTTGCAAATGAGAACACATGTGCGGTTTTCCTATTACAAAAGTAACAAACGCTCATTGTAGAAATTTGTGTGGATTTTTGTTTTTGCCTTTATATCATTCTATGATGATCTATGCTGTATAAATAAAGTGGAAGGAGTCAAAAAGCAAATTGTCATCTGTGGAACCAAAATGGCTCAAAGATGCACGCGTGCAGCCTGAGCGTCAGCAATCCGTCTGCCTGACAGCACTTCAGGAGTTTTTTTTCTTTGGCATTTGGTCTACCTGAACTCTCTGTCATCTGTTTAGTCCCCCTCTAGAACTACTGACCAATTACGGATTTTTTTTTTTTTTTTTTTGGTTCAAGAACCCTTCTCGTCAATTAAGAGCCAGGAGGTTACGCTAAACTAATTACTTTGAGGATCAGCATCTCAGGAAGGTGCCAAGATTGGGAAGAAACATCTGTTTTTAAGCTGTGCTAACAGAGCAAGGAGACCCAAAGAAAATCTACTTTGTATGGATGATCCCCACCACCCCCAGAGCTTGCTTTCTTTCTCCTCTCTTACTCCATTTTTGCTTGAGACTCTTCAAGCACAGAGCAACAGATATTTCTGACTGGGTCCGATACGACAGGCATTACTCTCTAGATAGGACTGAGCAAAGCAAGAAGCGGCTCTGATGGCCAGCATGGCAGCAGCTTCCCCTCCTTGGTGCCCCAGTCCTCTATGTTGGCATCACAGTCTGTAGGGATGACTGAGCTTCCTATTGCCTACTGCCTCTTGTTTTTATAAGATCCCCTAATAGAGTGAGTGAAACCGTGTGAGAGCATTTAACACAGTACCTGGTGTATAGCACTCAATAAATGTTAACTGAATTTGCCAGAAGGTCTATCGAAGGTTTCTCCCCATTTTCCTGGCTTGCCTCATTTTTCAAGATAAAGTACATAAGCAAGTTCCTCTGTGTATCCCGCAGTGTAATATAGAAGACACATCAAATAGGCAAGATTATTTACAGGCGGCATTTGCTGAACGATGCTGAGGCCCAGGAGGCTGGGCCACTTTGATTAACTGATGTACCTCAGACCGCCTCAAATCCTTGTCGAAAATAGGAGGCGGGGGGGGGATAAATTATACATTTTAAAAGAAAAGCGAATTTGACAGAAAACTCTCTCTTGATAAAGCAGAACAAAATGGCTCTTAAGAATTCTTAGTAAGGTATTTCACTGGGTAGGCACAGCTGATTTGTTAGGATACCCATGCAGAATGTACTGGATCATCTCTTGCCAAAAATATTCTTTTGCAACTGTGTAGCTCTGAACTATGCCTTCTTAGAAACCCAGAGATGATTTACAGATGATACTAGATACATTCAGTATCCATTTTTAAAAAACGTAGCTAATTCTACTGATAATACCTTATTTTCACATATTAAAAACCAGTATATTGGGTAAAATCCGTGGTGGCTTAAATCTGTATCCAATTGTTGAAACAAGAAGACAAGGCAGGAAGATGTTCTCTCCTTGCCAAAATTCGTACTTTGTAAACTGGCCTGTAAAACCGTATGAAACCACTGGCTCTATGGTGCCAATGAAATAATGTATCACAGAGAAACAATAATAAGCACAAATGAACAGGCTTTGGTTAAACAGCCTCAAGGAAAAAGATAAACAGTGACTTTTGAGCCAGATTCTGCATAAGCCCCTTTCTCATTTTTGATGCATCGTCCTAAATGAGAAATTGTGGTCAGCTTGGAGTTCACGTACATAGCTGGAAGTGTCTATCAGCTGAATGATGAAAAGCAAAGCTGGGTTTGGTTTGTCAAAGAGTTTAGAGTACTTGCAAAGAGCAAGCACTCCATTATCAGAATGATTGGGTTCAAGTCCAGGTCGCACCGTTTCCTAGCTGTGGACCTCAGGCAAGGGACCTGTAAAATGGGAGCCCTGTCTGTCTAGCTGTACAACAGAAGCATCTTCTGTGAAGTGGGAATGATGGACATTCCTACCTTTGGGGGCTCTGAGGATTAAATAAACAATCAGAGTACAGCCCTTGGTGCGGTGTCTGACCCCCAGCAGCATGTAGTAGGAGCGAGCTCTCATTCATAGACTTTTCAGGCTCTTGAGATGCTGGTGGGTTTTGCCACTATGGGAAGGGAGACGGCAAGAAGTTTCAGAAGGTGACAGCAAATGCCTCTGCGTATGTAGTATCTTCTTTAGGACTCTAAAGTAATTTGGGAGGGAAGGGGGTATAGGTAGAATTTCTGAATAGTCAGACAATAATGTTACCATATCAGTGAATGTAGGGGCTGTTTTCCCTTGTTGACCCTGCTAATTTTGACAGCAAACCCCTGGGCTCCTATGTATTATTTTCTAGGCATGGGGGCGCTGAGGCTCTTTCTCTTTTGTTATTTGTGTTTGTATGAAGGCAGCCATTCTAATTTTGTAGTTGGTCGTTAAGGCAAAGAAAGGGGAGGGGCCCTCCTTAGGATTAAGCGGGGTGAGGTGATAAAAATGGGCAGAGAAAACTCCTCTCCATTCACGCCTTCCAACCTTGGCACACCACTAATTTATGCTTAGGATTCTTTCCTACTTCACATCCCTCCCCAGTTTCCCCTTGGTGAATAATAAACAAAGTGGTAGGGAACTCAGAGAAGCATAGAAGCAGATTGGGACAGAAGGGCTCCTCTGGTTCCCTCTGAGACACAGCTCCCTTCATTTTCCTTATGTTGCACCAAACTTTGGCCACCATTGCCCAAACTGCTGGCATATGTTTGTTCCCTCGTGTAAATGAAGCACAGACCTAACCTACAGGCTAAAGGGACGTTCTGAAGAGGGAAACTTCTTGGAAAAGTTTCTTCACAGGCACTTAGGAGACAGTGGGCAGGGCAACAGGGCCACCTGTGAACTGTGGCTGCACACGTTCTCTCCCCTCACCATCCCTCATCTTCCCGTCTTCTCTCCTTCCCGCCTTCCTGCCTGTGTCTCTGGGAAAACGTCCCCCAAAGCCAGAATCATGCCTCAACTTCTGTTCCTAGGAGAGTTACAAGAAGGCATGATGAATGAAAGTCCTATCCAAGACTGGCTCTTTGTGGTAAAATAAGCAAATCATTAGCATGGTAATCGCACAACAAAAAGTTAATACATTCTGTGTAGGTGGAAATTCCACTAGCTCCTTCCTTGGGGGGAAATATTCCTTTTGATATCGGCTGCTTTAACACAGCACATTTTGATCCAGCTAAAACAGGTAAGAGTTACCTCAAAATGCTCACAGGGGCTGTAGTAATTTCAGGAACACCCATACAGCAAATTGTTATTTATTTTTCTATGAAGAAGGAGATGCTTGTGGTAGAAGGATGGGGTGGGGCAAAGGTAAGAGAGAAAGAGAGACAGAAACAGAAGTAGAGAGATAGGGAGGGAAGGAAACATGCAGAGAAGGAAGACGAAAAATGAAAGTGTTCCTCTTTTCTTTCCTTTTCTTTTTTTTTTTTAAATCAACAACTAATACTGCATCTTGTTCTTGGTCCCCCAAACAAGGGCATACAAAAGGTCCTGGTTTCTTGGGGGGGGGGTCACTTTTTTTTTTTTAAATAAATTTATTTATTTATGGCTGTGTTGGGTCTTCGTTGCTGCGTGTGGGCTTTCTCTAGTTGCGGCAAGCGGGGGCTACTCTTCATTATGGTGCGCGAGCTTCTCACCGTGGTGGCTTCTCTTGTTGCGGAGCACAGGCTCTAGGCACGTGGGCTTCAGTAGTTGTGGCTCGCGGGCTCAGTAGTTGTGGCTCATGGGCTTAGTTCTCTGTGGCATGTGGGATCTTCCCGGACCAGGGCTCGAACCCGTGTCCCCTGCATTGGCAGTGGATTCTACTACTGCACCACCAGAGAAGTCTCGGGGGTTCATATTTTTGAGAACAAGAATCATATACCTTATTAATGTTATTGAATTAACATTAATTATGTTAATTGTTAATAGACTTAATTAACAAGTCTACTTTTTTCTCCATTACATATTTCAAATACATATCTTACTTATGGATATAAATATGGGAAGAAGATATCTTCATTTTCTGAATATATTTGTGGCCTTTTCGCCTAGAGAGAGTGGGAACTCTGTGAGATGGTATACAGAACACGATAATTCTCTACGATTTCTAGGGGACTATTATTAAAGGCAGATTTTTACTCACTGAACCCGGTTGCTGGACTAAAGCAGGGCTACCTCTGACAAATTTCATATGGAGTTTCAGGAAATGAACATAAGCCCTTTAGTCAGTTGTGTAACATATGTGATTTTCTTTGAGAAGAACTTCTTCAAATGTCAGACTTAGACAGTTGTTCATGATAATACTGCTGAGAATGCACCCAAAAATGGTATTGGCAGAGAATGAATGGAAAAAATCTGCCTTTCTTGGCTAAGATAGAAAATGTCCATGATTAGTCTCATCAGTTTTACAATATCTATTTTTTATATCAACATAAACAATAAATAACCTAAAATTCTATTAGTTTTTATTTACTTTACATTTAATTATTATTCTCAAACTTTGTTACTTATAATATTTCTTGAAACTAGTGATTTTGTTTGGGCAGCAGTGTGCCTAACTCATGAGGATAAATCATAATTAATTTAAGCCCTCATGGTGAGCTCATTCCCTTTGTCTCCTACTTGCTTTCCCAGCATTCCATGCAGCCAGTTCTAGCCATGTGACAGTCAAATGAGATGTATGGGCAAACTGGCTGATGGAGCTTCTGGGAAAGGTTCATTGGTACGATGAAGAGACAAACCCT
Organism: Balaenoptera musculus; assembly: GCF_009873245.2. Taxonomy (NCBI): domain Eukaryota; kingdom Metazoa; phylum Chordata; class Mammalia; order Artiodactyla; family Balaenopteridae; genus Balaenoptera; species Balaenoptera musculus. Next base: position 22,180,416 of record NC_045796.1, read on the forward strand.
TAGGGAGAGCTCCCTTAAGAGTGTCTTCCTCTCCATGCCCTGAACATGGGTGCAAAGCATATGATGTTTGGTGGTTTATCAACCCTTTTGAGATTGTAGGTAGCATGTTCAAAGACAAAAAGCCAAGACTCTGGAGACAGAAAAGGGGAAAACAGAAAATGCATAAGCCTCAAATGATAATACTGAGCAATACAACCCGGAAACTACCTGCTTATAGGCTTCTTGTTTTATGAAACATTAAATATCTTTACTGCTTAAGCCACGGTTGGTTGGATAGTCACTCAAAAAATACTGAATTATTTACACGTTGCTTCTGATGCTTGGGTTATAGCAGTAAATTAGACACACAATCTCCCTAACCTCATAGGGCAGGTGTCGAGTCAGAGAAGACATACAGTAGAAATAAAAGAATAAACATATAATGTGCCAGGTAGCAGTAACAATGAAGGAGAATATAAAGTAAGTTAAGGGCATACAGAATGATGGAGGGAGGCTGATTTATAAAGGTTATTCATGGTAGATTTTCTGAGGTGGAATAATTTGAGTAGAGACTTGAATGAAGCGAAAGAGTGAGCCAGGTGAATATCTGGGGGTGTTCTGTTACTTGCAGCTGAGAGTATCACTAACTTACACATCCAATAAGTTTTTTAGTTATTCTTCAAAACAGAGCTCCGATATCATCATTTCTGGGAAGTCTTCCAGGACCTCCCACTCAGTAAAACCAATCCTTTCCTCTTATGGGCTACTTCTGTACCTGCATATGTTGTTATACTCATCATGTTACCTTTTAATTTACTTGCTGATATGGCTTATAAAGTCACCTTCTCTAAACTGTGAGACCCTGAAGGGCAAGATCAGTTCTTAGTCACCACTATATGGCTCCTAGCACTCAGTACCTGCTATACCTAGTAAGCTCCACGTACCTGCAAATAACTACTGACTTGACTCGAACTTCTGTCCTTCGAATGTTCTGGATATAAATGTGTGGTTTTCATTGTAGAGTGATTAAAAGTAGGCACCTACAGTAAAATTTTTGTCAAAGTGTGGTTATTTTTTGTGTTGAAGATATTTGTCTTGCAAGCTGACTACTCTGAGTTAGCATGAATGTGTACAAATTAAATAGTTCACCAAGGCAGAAAATCTTTGGTTTTCATTTAGGAGAGAAGAATATATAAGATGGTCAAGAAGCAACCTGGTTCTCTATCGGGTACGTCTGTCTAGTCATATTATGCCCTTGGTCTTTTGAAAAGGCGTTCAAAAAGGTGAGTTTAAGACAACTCACCTAGGTTAGGTTATGACAGTCTTCTGAACATTTTTCAGAAGACTGAAAAATGGTATGGGAGGTAAAGGCTCCTTTTGCTAACTGATCTTGAATGAATTCTCATCTCTGAACCTCCCCTTAGGCAACTCAACTCACACTCATTTCAGCGCAGGGGGAAAGCCTATGACTGACTCAACCCCAAATGAACTGGGTTTAACCATAAAATATGACCTAGCAGATATTATATTTTTAACCTCAAAGGTGAAGAGAAAGAAAAAGGGCATTTGAAGAGACTTATAACATCAGTGAAGGCTTAAAGAAAATAGAAAAGAGTTTGATTTTAGGTACCTGTGTGAAAATTTAATAAAGAGAGGATCAGGAGATATTAAGTGTATTAAATCCCAAGTTTCCCCTTAATATCAAAACAGAAAGAAAAGCATTGGCTTTTATTTACAATCTCAAATAGAATCAAATTCCCTTCCTTTGTGTGTTACATTAACAGACATTAATATTAGTAACTAATATTCATTACTAAGTTTGCTTTCCATTTAAGCCAATCTCTTACCTCTAAAAATCGGAAATGAAAATAATGTTTTCTTAAATCGTAGAGGTATGACAATCTAAATTTATATGCATCACAAAATTTTTCTGAAGGATGGCTTAGAGTTAGCTAGTATATCAATAAATGAAGACTTTGAGGAATCTCTTTCTGAAAATAATTGCTAGATACTTTTTCTTTGAGTGTGCATTTGAAACTTCAAACTCCATTTTCCATGTTTCCTAAGGCAGCAGGTACCATACAGTTCCCACCACAAGCAAAAATGAGCTTTAAAGGGTTCTAGACTAGGTTGTTACATGTAAAATCTTCACAAAGTCTTTACCAGAACATGATTATAACACCAGAAAGAGTTAACAAATAGCTTTGAGACTAAACTCAGATGAAAAGCTCAGATTCCAGAAAAGTTCATCGGGGCACATGCTAGTTTGCTCAGGATACCCTGGATCCCATCCTAGGTTAGAACAGATCCAAATTTCCAGGACCTTCTCAGACCCACTGCTTCTCTATTGAGGTATATCCTCATCTTCACCCATCCATCACGGTTAGCAAAGCAGCCACCCAGCATCTGGTCTAGAGTAACCCAAGTAAGCCCAGGGACAAAGGTGTACTGGAGAGGTGGTGAGATCTGATTATGTGCATCACGCAAGCTGAGCAGCTGCGGAGGAACGGGATGCACAGACTCGAATGAATGGAAAATATATAATTGTTCTTCGTCATTAAATGGGCTGCTTGGGATAGCAGTTGGAGACACATTTAGGATTTTTGAAAGAGGCAATTTCATACTCATCATACTCATTGTTTGCTACTCTTTCTCTTTTTTTCTTTTTGGTTGAAAAAGCCTTAGCTTTATTCTCTTAACTAGAAGAGTATCTGCCAGCACAAAAGTCAACAAACTCACAGGAGACAAAAGACATTCTTGGTTTGATTGCTCCTAATAAACTTCAGTGCTTCCAGACCACATAATGTCATAGAATTATTTGTAATGCTTCTTTAAAAGGGGGACAGCGTTCAGAAATGAACTGCACATGGTAAGAAGAGCCTCCCAGGGGTTATCCCTGCAAAAATGAGCTGCAAGGCTTTGGGAGTGGCGGTGGTTTCCGGACATTAGCGTTACTAATCAAGGCCAGCTTTGCATTTATGGGAATCTACACAAATCAGGATGATACATGCTATGTTCACTCAAGCAACCCTGCCTGATTTCTTCAAGGTTATGCTGAAACAAAGCCTTACCCCAATTATCTTGGATTGGAATGCTTCATTATTTTTATATATACTTGAGAGAGAGACAGAGAGTACATGAAGTAGACACACATCAGGTCCATGGGTCACAAAATCATATTTACTGCCTCATGCCCACATAAAGCAATTACTGTCAGCTCGTTACTGGAGGAAGCATTAGTGGAGAAAATACAAATCCTAGATAACCTACCAGGTCTTTCTTGCTGCCATAGTTACAGCTGAGGTGAGAGAGAGAGAGAGACAATGGGAGTGCCAGAAAAGCTCGGGGCTAAGAGGTCTCTTTGGGAAACTTTGAGCAGAGGTGATACATTCAGCTGCCATTCTGCCCTCTTTTTATGCCCATCGCCTTTTTGCCCTGTACCAGGAAGCAAAAATAACATTGCTTTCCCCCCCCGCAAACTTGTGGTTGACAAACAGAAGGCGTGGAGCTGAGGAAGCAAGAAGATAGCAGAGGAAGTCCTCTGTGAGGTTGGCAGTCACCTGGCAGTCAGAGCCTGGAGGTCTCTGGGGACCGACCACAGGCTTCTAAGTGGAGCCTCTGTACCTTCCTCCTTAGGATGCTTGAGCCACGCCCCAGGCTCTCTGGGCATAGTTTGCCCTTTAGGATCTTGACTGTGTCAACCAACATGGTACAAGCTGTTTAATTACAAATGTTATAACCAATCATTTGCACACATAGGCATTCTTACACTACAGATCCTACAGGTCCTGGGCATTACTACTATTCCTGTCCTTCTGATATAATGAACTCTTTGGGCCAGGCACCTCCCTCCCAGGCCGGGAGCCACAGGAAGAGTAAAGACGACACCACTTCAGGTGATTCCTAATGGCATTGCTTCAGGAAGGGTACATATGTTAACAAGGAAGAAAATCTTAAGTGGTAAAACTACCATGGAATTCCAGACCCTACTGAGCAGCTGGGGGAGATGGAGGAGATACAGAAGTCATAGCAAAGATTAGGGCTCATTGGGAAGGAAAGCTGGGAAATAACCATGGGGAAAGATAGGAAAAAATCATGAAATTGTATGTTTTAATGAAAAAAATATTTTGGATAAAAATGATTATAAAGAACCAAATTCATATCCTCTGTAAATATGACTTCACAATAAAATTAATGGGGTCTAGGAAGAAGGCATTAACAGCTTTTTGCCTCAGAATGAATTTCTGTGCATTAGAGTGAGAAATCAGGTAAACAGATACAAAAAATCAAATGACAGAGTAAGGAACAATGGAAAATGTAAGGAAATTACAGGCCAGGATTCTTCCTAATATTAAAGAGAGAGACAGAAAGAGAAAAAGAGAGGAAGGAGTCGGGAGGAGGCTCCAGAAAGGTCAGGAAAAATAAAAGGCCAGTGACTGTAAAAGGGAAAATGACTCATAATAACAGGGAAAATTATGAAAAACATAAATATTGACTATAAAATACCAGTGGGCAAGAAAAAAATAAGAGTTAAAGAAATCATTGAAACCGCACATCTCTGATTCATTATTTGTTCTTTAAATTCTTCTGTGAAGCTCATCAGCTAGGAAAGGTACATTATGTAATGCAAATATAATATTATGATTTCTGGCTTAAAAAGGGGGGTGAAATTAAAGGCATTATTACTTCTCTTCCCTCTTCTAAAACACACAGAAAACAACAAAAATTGTGAAGCACAAAGGAAAATATCAGATGTAATCAAACAAACAAGCAAACAAAAAAGGCTCCCATTCTTTTACAAACCATGAAGCATACATACATGAGCTAAACTCAGGAAGGATACTGAAAGCTGACAAGTATCTCAAGTCTCAAGCAGGAGCAAAAAGTTTTCGGCTAAAGTAATGTCATAAATGTCTAAAGGGCATATGCAATGAGCCTTTGGTGAGAGTGGCAAGACATACAACTTAAGCTCACAGAGACACAGTTTGACACCACGTAACAGAAGAGGAGGCAGAGCTAAGAGAAATGGTTAATATTGTATTCCTATTTACCTTTGTATTGTGTTATTATTATATTCCTTCTAGCCAAGGAAGACTTCCAGAGTCAGTGACATGCCTATGGAAATTCCAAGGGAGTAAGGGGACTTCCCTGGTGGTCCAGTGGCTATGACTCCACGCTCCCAATGCAGGGGACCCAGGTTCAATCCCTGGTCAGGGAACTAGATCCCACAGGCTGCAACTAAGAGTTTGCATGCCACAACTAAAAGATCCTGCATGCTGCAACTAAAAAAAAAAAAAAAAAAAAAAAAAAGAAGAAGAAGAAAAATTCCAAGGGAGTAAGCCAGTAAAAAGTAACAGAAAATATACAGACTTGGATTTTCTAGATAATTCTTTCATGCAGAAAGTTTAGTCTTTACAGTTTATACCAATGGAAATTTTCTCTCAGATGAGTATTCTGATAGAAGGTGTTTGCATTTTATAAGGCAAGTCCAGAGAAGGAAATATCAAATATATTATATAAAGCATTTAACTCTGTTATGTTAAGCAACAGAGTTTGAGAGATTTGGTAGATGGCTTCAATCGGAGCATCTATCTAGGTTTTCAGAGGGTAAGGATGAGGAATGAACAGAGAAGTGTGACCAGATTATACTACTCTCCTTGTGTTGTTGTCAAGAGCTGAGGGTTACTTCATCCAAGAAAACACAATTCAGTACATAGAAAAAGCAATTCAGTGATAGTCTGGGTGTCCACTAACTGGTCTTAGAATAAGCACGTAGAGGTTTCTGCCAGGTATAAATAAGAGTCATTGGAAGGATTTATTTTTTTTTTTTTTTAAAGTTCTTTTTTTTTTTGGCTGAGTTGGGTCTTTGTTGTTGTGTGCGAGCTTTCTCTAGTTGGAGTGCACGGGCTTCTCATTTTGGTGGCTTCTCTTGTTGTAGAGCATGGGCTCTAGGCACACGGGCTTCAGTAGTTGCAGCATGTGGGCTCAGTAGTTGCGGCACACGGGCCCTAGAGTGCATGGGCTTCAGTAGTTGTGGCATGTGGGCTCAGTAGTTGTGGCTCGCAGGATCCAGAGTGCAGGCTCAGTAGTTGTGGTGTACGGGCTTAGTTGCTCTGCGGTATGTGGGATCTTACCGGACCAGGGATCGAACCCATGTCCCCTGCATTGGCAGGCAGATTCTTAACCACTGAGCTACCAGGGAAGTCCTGGAAGGATTTAAAAAACAACTTTCTGACTCTGCCTACAGAGGACCTTGGACTTGGTACATGGGTTTCTATTTTTCCCAGAAATCAGGTGGCCAATGAAAGTTCTGAATTTGAATTAGATAACACACTCTTAATTGTTCTCACAATTTACAAGCATTCTCTCATCCTTCTCCTGGCTATACACAGGTTAAAATCTATAGAATCTCATGGGGCCCCAGCCCTTTCAAGAAACATGGTTTATGTACAGACAATGGATGATGAACAGATCTGTAAAGGAAGTTAAGCTAAGGAGGGAATCTAACTGAAAACAATGAAAATCAACGAAGCCAGAACAGACCCAAACATTAAGCAGCATTTACTTAAGTGATATTAGCTAATGGCACCGCTGGGTAAGTGAAGAAGTATGAGCTAATACTGACTTCCTCTCCCAAGTTCAAAAATACCAGAATGGTCACAGACCCACGGAACATACATTTCAAGTTTGGGCTGCTTAAGAAACGGTTATGGGTTGAACTGTGTCCCCCTAAAATTCACACGCCGAAGTCCTAACTCCTAGTGTCTCGGAATGTGACCGTATTTGGAGGCAGGGTCTTTAATGAAGCAATTGAGATTGAATGAGTTCATTGAGGGGCTCTGGTCAGTATGACTCGTGTCCTTTTAAGAAGGGGAGATTGGGAGAGGGATACACACAGAGGGAAAACCATATGAAGACACAAGGAGAAGGAGGCCCTTTACAAGCCAAGGAGAGAGTCCTCAGAAGAAATCAACCCTGCAGACACCTGGATCTCAGACTTCCAACCTCCAGAACCATGAGAAAATAAATTTCTGCTATTTAAGCTACTCAGTCTGTGGTGCTTTGTTATGGCAGCCCCAATACGGAAGCCTATAATGAGCCCTTTTTTCCCTCTTAGAAGTCTGATATAAGACCCAAGTTTCTCTTGTGGTTAAATGCTTTTTTACATCCTACTCACAATCCCAACAGGAAAGGCCAATACAGCCAGCATCCAGTCCCGGAGAGAGATGAGCTTCTTGAGCTGCCTCTCTTGTTCTTGGCTCCCACTTCCTCTAGTCAGAAGACTGGAAAGATCAGTCAGCACACAGATGCCAAAAAAGACAGCTTGGATAACCTGGAGGGAGACAATGATTGGTATTAGTCAATGAGATCGAAAGAAACCCAAGCGGTAGGGCAGCAAACAAGCTACACCTCTGCAACATGACACAGGGTAAAAGAGGATCAGAAGCACATTTTAAGAGCTAGCCCTGCAAATAGAAAAAGAGTCAGACATTTACAACTTGCTATCATAGGTGAGAAAATTCATCTTAAAAACACTGCTTCCATTTTTGCACACCTAAGGACAAATGCAAAACATGCATGGACAGAAAGCGGTATCAGTTCTCAAATGACATGTCCCTTATTTTAAAACATCACATCCGTGGTTTAGTAATATTGACTAGTGTGATTTAACAAACATCTAAAAAGTGCAAAGAAAAAGACTTAAAAAAGATCAATAGGGCTTCCCTGGTGGCGCAGTGGTTAAGACTCCGCCTGCCAATGCAGGGGACACAGGTTCGAGCCCTGGTCCGGGAAGATCTCACATGCCGCGGAGCAACTAAGCCCGTGCACCACAACTACTGAGCCTGCGCTCTAGAGCCCGCGAGCCACAACTACTGAGCTCACGTGCCACAACTACTGAAGCCCATGCACCTAGAGCCCGTGCTCCACACAAGAGAAGTCACCTCAATGAGGAGCCCGTGCACCTCAACGAACAGTAGCCCCGGCTCGCTGCAACTAGAGAAAGCCCGCATGCAGCAATGAAGACCCAACACAGCCAAAAATAAATAAATAAAATAAATACATTAAAAAAATGATCAATAATAAACGAGACAGTTTAGTCTGAATGTGAAGAAATCTTCCTATGATTTAATCTCTTAGAGTCAAAATTTTTTCTACCAAAGGAAGTGGTAGAAAGCTTCTAGTCCTTGAGTCATAGAGAAATCAACTGAACGCAATAATCAAGACTGAAATGGAGCAATTTTCTGTTGTCAAACTTGAACTAGATGACCTCCTTCTCGGGTTTTCAATCTTTATGAAATAAAATCTGTCCAAAGTAATGTAAACTTAGATACCCACAGCATTTTCCCAAAAAATGTAAAACAACCACTTGTACCTTCCCCAATCAATTACAAATTGAATTACTGACATCAGCTATGTTTACTTGGACTATCACAGAGAGAGAACATTGAAACGCTAGAGCCCAGTTATTTGTGAAATTCCTAAAGTGGGGGTAAAATTATTGATGATCCCTAGCCTCGAGTGAAGGCAGGCAGCATACTGTAATACAGCTTGGCAGATGATAATTCAAATTATGGAAAGGGCAGAAAATATATTCCCTAGGCTCAAAATCATACCCATTTAGCACCGAGAATAGATTCAGGGGAATTTTTCTGATTTCATTTACAAGAAATAATTTACTGATGATTTATTTGTAAAAGATACAACTTTACTCATTATGTTTAGCAAACATAACAAAATAATTTTTTTAGTGAATTACCATCTTGGCAGTGGAACAAATCTATGAAAGCTCTGTTCCTCACTGAGGCACAGAACAAAAGGAAGAAGGACCCTCAAAATTATCCTCAGCAAAGCACTGACATACTCAGATTGTTAATCACTCTGTTTAAACTCTTATCTTAGACACATTGAAAATTCCCAGTAATGGAGATTCCACCACCAGGTTTAGTCAAATAAACAAAAATCCTGCAGTATTTTTTACGTATAATACACCAGGCTCTTCTGAACTCAACAAATCCGGCTATTATCAGTCATTCTTAGTCAGAGTAATGTTCTATTCTTCTTCATAATTTAGCCTATCTTTTGCCTTCAGTGATTTAAGGGTTCTTGCTTTTCTACAACTAGAAAAACCAGAGGAGAAGTTAAGACTGCCACGTTGAGCATGGCACAATTAAAGTGTTGGCAAGAATCATGCTGTGATGACCAGAAATGATTTAAATGACTCAGAGAATAATTTCCTACTTGGGAAAATTTTCCATAGCACATCTTATGACTTTAGATGTTAGATGTTTATGTCAACCCTAATGGGGGTTGAGAAATTGGAGTGGCCATACTGGGGAATAATAATCTCTATGACAATCTGGCAGTGAATATATTAAAACGTGTCCTACCTGATCGATAACCAGGGAAATGCAAATTTAGATAACATTTCTCATCCATGTAACTACTCACAATTTAATTCTGAGAGTACCAAGTATTATAAGGATGGATAATAACCAGAATCCTTATGGTGGGAGCGCAAATTGGGAAAACCATTTTGAAGAACAATTGGCAATATCTAGTAATTTAAAGATGCATATACTCTTTTATCTAGTGACTTCACTATGAAGTCACATTTACATGAAAGTTAATTTTAACATTCATTGCTTCAGAAAAAAGACACAATCTAAATATCTCTTAATAGTTGACTAGATAAATAAATCATGCTATAGTCACACAATGGAATTCTAAGCACACATCAATTTTTCATTCTCACAACAAAACACTAAACAAACAAAAAAGGAAACAAAAAATGCTGCATATTGACACCATTAAAATAAATTTCAAAAAGTGCAAAGATAAATTTAAAGATGCATGTATATGAAGTAAAATATGAAGAAACACATGGAATTAATAACAGTAAATTTAGGTACCTCTACAAGGAGGATAAGATTGAGGAAAGGACACAAGGGCCTAAACTATATCAGTATTTTATTTCTTAAGTTGATTATTGGGTATACAGAAGTGCAATCAAATGCTGAAAATCTGTGAAAAAGAGGAAATCTTGAAAGTCACTACAGAAAAAGACATCATGTACAGAAAAGTAAAGATAAAAATTATCTCAGACTTCTTGTATAAAACGACACAAGCCAGAAAACAGTAAAATGATATCTTTAAAGTGCTTAAGGGGGAAAAATTGTCAAAGGTGAAAGACATTTTCAGACAAATAGAAGCTGAGAGAATTCATTGCCAATAGCCTTTCACTATAAGAAATGTAAAAGGAATTGAGAATATGATACCAAATATAACTTCAAATCTATACTAAGCAATGACAGTTGCTAAAATAGTAAATATGTGGATAACTGTAAAAGATTTATCTTCTAATTTGTTTTAATTTTTAAAAGATATTGACTATTTAAAGCAAAAATATAACAATATATTGTGAGGTCTTAAACATATTTAGAAATAAAATTATGACTACAATAGTACAAAAGACAAAAAGGTAGAAATGGAAGGCATACTGCTGTTGAATTCTTAGTTACATATAAGGTGGTATAATATTATTTGGTAGAAGACAGTGATAAGTTAAAGATGCATACAGTAAACCCTAGAGCAACCACTAAAACAATAAAATGGAGATCTTTAGCTAATGTGTTGGTTGTCTGTGTGGCAAAACAAATTACCACAGACTTAGCAGCTTAAAACACCAATTTATTAGGTTACAGTTCTTTAGGTCAGAAGTCCAGGTGGATTAGTCTGGCTTCTATGCTCAGGGTTCCACAATACCAAACTCATCGCGTTGGCCAAGTAGGGCTCTTATTTCAAGGTTCAAGGAAAGGATCTACTTCCAAGCTCATTCTGATTGTTGGTAGAATCCAGTTCTTTTAGACTATAAAACTGAGGTTCATGTTCCCTTGTTAGTTCTTAGCCAGAGTCACTCTCAGCTCCTTGTATCTGCTCTCCAATCTTTGTATGATGGCTCCCTCCATATTCAAATCCAACAACAGAATATCAAATACTCTTTATGCTTCAGATCTCTCTGACTCTTCTGCTTTCTTCTTCTGGCCTGAAAAAGCTTTCTGATTTTAAGGGTTCATGTGATAAGATCAGGCCCACATGGATAATGTCTCTTTCTTAAGGTCAACTGTGCATATATCATAGTGTAATCAGAGGAGTTATAGCTCTTTCATTGACAGGTTCCCAGGATTACAGTGGGACATCTTTCGGGGTCAATTTAGAAATTCTTTCTATCACAGCTAATAAACCAATACTGGAAATAAAATGGAATACTAACAATACCAAAGTAGTCCAAAAGAAGTCAGAAATTGGGAAAAAGGAACAAAGAATAGATGACACAGAGAAAAAAATAAGATATCAGACTTTAATCCAGCAATACCTATAATTACATTAAATACAAATGGTTTAAACTCTCCAATTAAAAGGCAGAGATTGACAGATTGCATTTAAAAAGCAAACAGCACTTCAAGTGTTAAGGTACAGATTTGTTAAAAGGTAAATGAATACGAATGCTAATCATAAGAAAGATGGAATAGCTATACTAATATCAAAAAGTAGGTTTCAAGATAAAGAATATTACCGGAAATAAAGAAGAACATTTCATAATGATAAAGGGATCAATTCACTAAGAAGGCATAATGATCTTAAATGTGTAATACTGTAGCTGAGCCTCAAAACAGAGGAAGCAAAAACTTATTTAAGAAGGGTTTAAATTACTCAATAAGTGTTTGTTAAATAAATAAATGATTCACTGGTTCTTGGGAAACAGACACTTTTATGAAGATTTAAAATGCAAATGAAAGGGGAGAAACAATCTCATATTCTAGAAGAGAAAAACAAAAGAAGTTCTGCAAATATAAATGTAATAGTCTAAACAACATTTTGCCAAATTTAGAAGATTAATGGTATTATGAAATCTTATACTTCTCTACAGCTGATTCCTTTTCTTACTCTTTTTATCCACTGGTGTCATCTAACACAGCAGTCCCCTCACTATTACCTGGTGGCTACCCTGTCACTGTCTGTAGGTCTCTCCACTGGCTCTCCCCTGCTTATGACCACAGTATGGCCGCCATGCCTGAACTGCTGTGGAAGACTTCCCCAAAGTGAGTATGTGGAAATCAAAGAAAGGAGGTACCCAAAACAATTTTCACCTGATTTCCAAACATCAGGAGACAGAGAGAGAATTGTTGGGTTTTGTTAGGGTTGTTTTTTGTTTGTTTGTTTTTGTTTTTGTTTTTTTAACTCACACTGGCTAATCCTCAAAATGTAATACCTAAAAATGATGGAACAGGCCATCACTCCCTGCAGAGAAGCAAGGATTGACTTTTGGTTATTTGCTAGTTTAAGAAGCAGTTAGCCAAAACTGTTAAACCATTTTAGATTTCTGCTACTTTGTTAAAATTTGATTTGAGCTGACAGCTAACAAATCACATTAGAGACATTTTACTCTATTGCCTATATATATCATGTTGTCCATTGTAACTTAAAATTCATTAAGTTAAGAATGTAAAAGTTACATGGAGATGCACAAGTGAATCTTATGTAGGATTACGTTGAAGCATTATTCGGCTCCAGCCATTCTGCAGAGCTGGCATTTCCAAACCATCAACCCAGCATGACACACATATACACCATCTGGCTTTGAGTTCTTAGCAGGCTGGTTGCTCCTATTATTTTGTATCATCATGTGTAGAAATGAAGTGGTCAAATGTACCATACCTCTCCAAGAAATATAAATAGAAATCTATCAGAATGAAAAAAAAATATCCCAGGATATTTTTGAGCCATTCTAGCATTTGCTCCTCTAGAATGTTCTCTACTGTTTAATTCGCTCTGCATCTTCTCTCCGCCCCCTCAATTCTCCCTGTCAGAAATCACAACTTGTTTACTGAGTCATTTTAGGTTTAGGTTCATTTCCACAAGTGTGGAAATGTACCAAAATTCCATTCATATCTTTATCTTTTTTACATGAGTGGTTTTTATTAAATTAATTTAACATTATTTTCCTTTTTTCTCTGGAATGCACTAAACTATTACAATTCTGTTTGTACTAGAGGGCAAATTCATTAGATCTCTAACATTTATTCCCAAACATATATGATATAGTTTATCCAGAATGGGTTTCATTTCATTTCACTAGGTCATCTTCGATATCCTCATTTATATGTGATTGTACGAAAGCTATAGTCTATATATCAAGTTATGTCATTACTTCAGTTGCTAATTTTTATATTTCAGCCTACTTGGCCAAACTCAGGCAAGAACTAAGCATGCACCAAAATAAGAAAAGCAGCACCTTAAGTAAGAAATGGAATCACTATTTGTATGAATTTTTAAAGACAGTACAGCTGTCTTGACCTTTGGGAGTAAGATTTCCAGTAACTTGTATCTATGTTGAACTGCGTTTTGATTATATTGTACTTTCATAAGATTAATGTAAAGAGTACCACAGTGTTTGTTTTGAAGATTTTGCTTATTTTAAAGTTAATTTTAGACACGGCAGACAGAGGAAACAAGAAGGCAGAAGTCTGAGGGGTGGCAATGAAATTGGAGTGACGTGGATCATGGAATGAAGGAAAACTGTGGAGAGAACAGATGGGAAGAAGGCAGTGAGATTTATAGGTGTCATAAGGGAAGGCCTAGAGGAGTCCTCTGTATGAGGACAGAGCATGAATTAAAGGGGAGATGATACAGAAGAAATGAAAAATCTATCTAAACTCTTCTGTAATTAGTGTACAATATTATATATAGTAAACGTACATGTAATCTAGGAAAGAATAGTAGAATAGAAAGAAAGAAAGAGAGAGAGAGAGAGGGAGGGAGGAAGGAAGAAAAGAAAAGAAAAGAGAAGAAAAGAAAGGTGACTCATGCCCATGTAACATACATGGATGTCTTGTATCTGTGTAATTTCTCCTATGCAGAAGGGTGAATAACACATTTGGAAAAATGGTGTGAGTTGGAGGTCTTCCTCTATCTCACACAGTCATATATCATGTGGTACTGTATAGCATAAACAGTTATTTTATTTTCAGTTCATAAAAATTTCAATGCAGTTCTTGCCTAAAAGCAATCCATGGCAATTCGTGTGTTCAATGAAGACTGAATTTGACTGAAGGAGTTAAACACCATGTTGAAAGAATACAACAGCTACAAAATAGCAATACCATAACACACAATCTTCTAAGGGACTCCCCCTCCATTCCACAAATGTCTTACTTTTTTTTTTTTTTTTTAAATATGGAACGCTTCACGAATTTGCGTGTCATCCTTGCGCAGGGGCCATGCTAATCTTCTCTGTATCGTTCCAATCCCAGTATATGCGCTGCCGAAGCGAGCACACACAAATGTCTTACTTTTTAATAGTGCACAACTCCTTCTTATTATCAAGATCAAGAGTGAATCCCAAACGTATTTCAACACCAAGGGGCAGTGACTCAGTATGAAATCAGATGAGTGCATTCTGCAAGGATTCTTTTGCATTTGCTTCCAGTGCCTTCCTTGCCTGAGACATCTAAACATCTGTGGCAATTCTACAGTATAGAGTCCATCAGTTACATGGAAGCCATGATCAGTTACATTTTTGAATGTTACTCTGTAGAGAAATAAATGCATTTAAAAGTACCACAAGTTCTCTCTGCCTCCTTCATCCACTGAGACTATACCCATCAGATGTACTGCCTGGTGAATTTTCCGTTACTACCCTTGGAGAGAGTTAGCCTGAACAAGACAATATGGTTCTCCCACTCTAATGACTGTAACTTTTTCTAAATCCGCCATTTAAGTGATGTGCTTTAAGTCCAAGCATTTTCAAGGAATCTTCACCACAAACATTTCTGAGGAGATGGACTCATTGCATCATCAAGTCCGTGGTTTTCAGAATGTGATTTAGAGTCCTTGCCCATGTACACAGACATTTACCTCATACTGCTCTATCTCATTACTGAAAATCGATGAAGTCAGCCATAAGTCACCACTGGCTAGCAATCCATTCAGACAGACAGAAAGAAAAATAAGCTTTTCAGTCAGAAATAATGCACTTAGATAAGCAGCTTTGGAAAGGAAAGCTTTTCCACAAAATTCGTTACAATATCACAGAATCATTTTCAATATCTAAGTAGTAAGGAGAACAGTCATCTAAAGAAAGCATTTGGATGTGCTTCACAAAGTGATGGGTGCAATCATGCCATGTTCCAACACCATCCTGATAAGAGTACTGCAGGGATCTTTCCAGAGATTCCATTCTAATCTGCAAATACGACAGAAAATTTCCCTCGGGTGTTTTCACGGCGCTACACTGACATTAGAAGTTACTCAAAACTTTTATAGGCTTAAAGATTTTTTTCAGCTATTAGTATTAGCATGAATCCTTTCAAATACTGAATTAAACACACCATTGATTTATTTAACAAATATTTATTGATTACTACATACAAAACACTTAGTAAACTACTAACGCAGACTATTAAACGATCGTACGTTGTGCAACAAACGTGAATGTACTTAGAAGTGTCTAACCTCCAACTTAGTGGCACCTGTGTTTGCTAAGTGCACAGTAACAGTGGTGAACAGTTATTTAAGGAAAAAAATGTTGTAACTTTAATAACACAAATCTGTTCTGAAGTGCATTAAATTTTCTAACACTGTAAAATCTATTTTATCTGACTAAATTTTTACTTGTGGTAACAATTTACTGCAGCAGAAGATGATTTTAGTGCCAAACATAATCATTAGTTAAAGAGTTAGATAAATCTGAAACCTAAATTAAAAAGGACGTGAATTAAGGCCAAATCAGATCTTAAGTGATAAGTTGACATAGAATCATAACCCATGCACAATCTATATATAACAAACAAAACTGTATGTATTAAGAGCATATACATCTGCAGGTAAAGTTGTATTAATAAAGTCGATTAGAAAAACATGGCCCCTGTCCATAGACGTTTCTATTTTAATATTTATGAATCTATTGATTTTGGTCTAACATTGAGTCTACATAAAGACTATGTCTGCATAATTGTAGATAAATACTTGGCAGGGAACTGAATGGTTAAAATACTTATGAAAGCAGTTCCCTGTTTCTAGATGCTGCCTTCTGCCTTCAGAAACAGGGTCTTCCACACAAAGCTTTTGGATGGGCTCTGAAAGGTCTCACTCCCTAACAGATAATATTTTCTATTTTTAACTCAAACCGGCCATTGTTCTACCACATTAATTTGTTTAATATATCATTTTGAAGTTTACTGGTGCAGAGCCTAAAAGGTATAAGATGAACCATTCTTTTCATTTCTATTCTCCACTAGTTCATCTATGACTCCATAATATTTGACCTCTAGATTAAGAGTATTTATAAAATACCAGGGTTCTTATAGTTTGAGAAAGTACGAAGCTAGTGCTGGAAGGGTCCTACCACCAATCAACTCAAGTGCCAATATAAAATCTCAGAAAAAATGAAAGGTCCCTAAGACATTTTATAATTACATTAATGATACAGAAAAGTCTGATCATATCAATTGTGGAAGATGATGTGGAACAATGCTAGAGGGAGTACATTTTGGTTCAATCACTTTGGAAAATAATGGCATTATCTAGTAAAGTTGAGGATGCATATACCTATGAATGGTCTTATGTATGTCTCCTGGTACCTAGAGTATACAACATGGAATGGGATTGGAGTTCTAGGTATATGCTTCTGTTCTTTAGACGAGTATGAAATTTTAAAAAGTTAGAAGTGGTACTGTTATTTATGACATTAGGAAACTAAGAAATACATTACAGTTCTCAATTACTTAGGTAACAAAGTAAATATGACCATTACTTTCTTCACAAAGTTATCACCTTATGTTTCTACTGAGAAACAAGCTATTCTTATAGCTTTAAAATAGTTGACCCTTGAACAACATGGGTTTGAACTGCCCAGGTCCATTTACATATGGATTTTTTTCAGTAGTAAATACTACATACTACATGATCTGCAGTTGGGTGAATCCACAGATGAGGAACCTTGGATACAAAGGGCTGACTATAAAGTTATACATGGGTGTTTCTATTGCATGGGGGTCGGCGCCCCTAACTCCTACCTTATTCAAGGGTCAACTGTAACTTAATGGACATAATTTTGAGTCATAACTAAATTGTAACATGATTTTCTTGTACTTTAAAAACTGGTGACATTTAGAACACTGGATGTGTAAGTTTATGCTAGGTTTTAGATTTTTCATTGACTTTTTTAAAGTAGGGTAAGTTTAATATAAAGAATGATTAGGCTATCATAGGAGAGTAAGTATTAGATGTAAACAGAATGCTAGAGGGTGCCCCAGGGCTCAGGGAGAGTACCCAAGGAAAGAAGAACTTGGAAGAAGTCCCCTCCCCAAGGATGGGCTTCAGACTAGAGAAGGTGTGTTTGCAGCCAGTTGGATGGTGGAGAAATTCTCCACCAAGAAGCAGCCTTCCCAGGGAAAGGGGGCCTCTGCTGATGGGCAGGTGCACAAGAGTTGAGTGACCACTGTGGGCAGGAGACCTGGTGCAGGTGGTGCTCTTGTTGGAAGAGCTGCAGGGACTGCACGTTCCCTGCCTGTGGCTGGGGCAGAACGATACTGAATGTCCTTCTACCCACACAGCTGACCACTGGGGCAGCAGCTGGAAGCAGTAAGTGAAGCCCCATCCTCCTGCAATGTTCCTTCAGTGCCCTTTACTGAGAAAGCTCAACATTATCCTCAATGTGAAGGAGAAATGCTTAAAAAGTTACAGAAGAGCAGGTATTATAGGGTGAATTTGGAGCCGAGAGACAATAGAGACCTCATTTAATTCACCATGACTTCCCTGATATTTAACAGCGTTGCTGACAATATTTTAGTTATTCTAATGAAATGCTACGAATGAGGGAAGGACATTTGTTTTTAATTATTCAGATAGACGGTCTGACCTATCTATTGACTTTGGGTCATTTAATTATTTTATGCCATCTTCTATAGATAGTACATCAGGAAAACTGATGGAGATATTATTGTAACATTTTAAATATGATGCAACATTCAAAGTGGTCAAATTTGCTACTAATTTGTGGTACTTGTGTTCGATAGAGAAGGCTGAAGTGAAAGACCAGAACTAAAATTTGCATGCATATTGAAAATTAACCAATCTCTATCATACCTTTCCTATTCATATCTGAATTGTTTATAATGACAAAAATAAATAAAATAACCCAAATGTGTACAGACTCAACCATGGATAAACAGAGATATTAAAAAAATAATATACAGCAGTGAAAATAAATTACCTAGAGTTACATATATCAACACAGATGATTGCACAAGCATAACACTGAACAATAAAAGCAAATCTTAGAAGACTGAAAAAGTATCACACTATTTAGGTAAAGTTCTAAAAGAAATGGAAAAAAAAAACAACCCCACAATATTAGACCAGGGACACACATGTGGTAAAACTGTAAGGAAAAGCAAGACAAGAATAACAATAAAATGCTACCTAGAGCAAGTTAGAGTCTCCCTCTCCCTGCCCCAATCTGCATTTCAGGTCACCTTTTATTTTTTTTTGCCACTTGATTCAAGTGTAATGCAATCATCATTAGTGTTGCTGTTTTATAAATGCCTGACTTTTTTGTAGGCACATGGCGGCAGGGTTAGGTTTTAGTTCAATGTTGTATCCCTAGAGACTGGCACAACATCTGGGGTGTAGTATTAACACACATTTACTAATTACAGAATTAACGACAGTGGCAAAGACAGCTGAGTGGAGAGAGAGGGGACCTGACTTGGGGCCGGTAGAAGGATGGCCGGGAAATGCTGGGGGCCCTGCAAAGAAGGAGATCACACAGCTATATTTCAACAGAGCTGCACTGTTTTATTACAGGTGTCCCCCGCTCCCCGAAAGTAGAGTGTTCGTATGAACCTCTCATAAGCTGAAAAGGGTAAAGCAGAGAAGCAATTACCTTAGGACACATCTTGCTAACAGATGCACAAAATAAACTGACATAAAGCACAGATGCTCACAGACACAGTTCAAAGCTATGGTGGCTTGATGCTGTGATACTGAATGTATTTCCAGGGAAAGAAGCTTGGCAATGCCATTCTCACTGCTCAGGAGCACCTATAATAACTCACTGTAAAACAAATGCTGAACGCTCTTTCCACTTTCTATCTTTTTTCTTTTTCCATAAAAGTGAAAGTCCTCTATGGATTTCTTTCAGTTAGGGAAAACAGGTACTTTCATAAAAGCCAAGTGGTGTACAGTGAGCTCTGGAAAATCGGGGGGTACCTGCATTTGCTTCCACTCGTGCTCAGTGCCCCAGTCACGGGGCACGCAAACGGACCTAATGGGTATGAGGGTCGGCGGGGCAAACCCACAAGGTGCTAGGGCAGTGAGGGTGTCCGGAGCTGAATAACTAAAGAGCTAGATCACAGGGTTTAGAGTGGTTAGAGAAAAACAGGGGAGTGATACAGCATGAGCTTTTTTTTGGAGGGGGGGGACGAGTCACAGGTCCGGTAGGAGTGAACAAGTTGAATGATGGGAGGCTGTAATCCAAGAATGAGCTAGAGGTTAAGCTGTTCTCAATGACCACGAGACCCAGGGATGGCCGTGGCAAGAAGATCCTGGGTGATTATGATAAGTGTCAGGGGAGTTGAGGAGAAAAAAAGTACTGTGAGGAGGGAATTTCATGTACTGATGTGACTGTAAATGTCTGGGACAAAGAAAAATTAAAAAAGAAATTGCAACCAAAACGCACAGAAGCATAGGTTCTAAAAAAATATCAGA
Source organism: Balaenoptera musculus (assembly GCF_009873245.2). NCBI lineage: Eukaryota > Metazoa > Chordata > Mammalia > Artiodactyla > Balaenopteridae > Balaenoptera > Balaenoptera musculus. Next base: position 22,200,165 of record NC_045796.1, read on the forward strand.
GATAATTTAGAAAACTATCAATTAAGTATATCAATATAAAATATATGTTTATAAAACAGTGAATAGCAACTGAGTGCCTTGCAGCAATAGAAATACAAGCAATGGCATTTTTCCTTTCAGTTACATTAAAGTAATACATCTTTTGAGTTTGTCACATTTCTGTTCTCATAAACATACAAAGTGTGTGTTTAAAAGCAAATAAATAGTAAAAACCCATCAGTAGCCAAGGCTGTACACGGACAGAACAAAAAAAATAATGAATATACCCCATAAAGGGGTAAAGGTAGTCTCATCACTTTTATTGTGGATGGGATAATGAAGGAAAATCCAAAATCTTCTGGAGTTCCAACAGGTATTAATAAAAATACGCAGTTCTTCTTCTATAAACAGTATTCATCTGGAAACTTCTCCCGACAGATTCTAATTCAATACCACCCATTAAGAAATCAAAATAAATTTAAAAGTATAAAATCAAGGAGAAACAGCCTAAGAGTTCTAAAAACTCAGAAAACAGAAAATGCATATTTTATGTTGCTTCATAAGGTACATTAACTTTGAAAGCTAGCAATAATTTCCTCACCAGAATAACAAATAAATGAAAATCATCTGTTGTTGGTTAGAAATCAGAAAGTATACTAAATTTTATATCAGGAAGCATACTAAAATTTATACCAAACTTTAAAGATAGCTGGGAAAAACAACTTTATGAAAAACTGTCCTGTCCAGGGTATAGTATACTAAATTTAGTATACTAAAAAAAAAACTGTTTATAAATTTCTAAGTGATTCCAAATAAGATTTTTCTGGAAGTAGTTTTTAAAAATCAGAACCATTAACAATAACTTTATTTGAAATAATTACCACGGGGCTTTAGAAAAATCAAATGCTTACTTATGCTTTCTACGAGTTAAGATGTGAACAGTGCAGCCTTCGACCACTTGCTAGTGAGAAAGCCCTAGCTGCGGACCACACTGGAGCTGATCCTAAGAAAGTGCCTTAATAGCTTCTCCAAATAACTAGTAGTGATATTTTAATGGCAACTTTGGTAGGTAAAGAAGGAAGAGAAGGAGAGAGGGAAGGAGGAAGGGAAAAAAAGGGAAAGGAAGATACGTTAAATGATCTTTGGGAGAAAAGCTTTATGTAATGTTATCTTAGTCCATCTGGGCTCTATAATAGAAATATCATACACTGGGTGGCTTATAAACTATGAAATTTATTTCTTACAGTTCTGGAAGCTGGGAAGTCCAAGATCAAGGTGCTGGCAGATTTGGTGTCTGGTGAAGACCTGCTTTCTGGTTCATAGATGGTTGTCTTTTTTGATTTTTTAAAAAAATAATTATTTATTTATTTATTTTTTAAACATCTTTGTTGGAGTATAATTGCTTTACAATGGTGAGTTAGTTTCTGCTTTATAACAAAGTGAATCAGCTATACATATATATATCCCCATATCTCCTCCCTCTTGCGTCTCCCTCCCACCCTCCCTATCCCACCCCTCTAGGTGGCCACAAAGCACCGAGCTGATCTCCCTGTGTTATGTGGCTGCTTCCCAGTAGCTATCTATTTTACATTTGGTTTTGCTGCATCCTTACATGGCAGAAGGGTCAAGAGACCTCTGTGGGGTCTCTTTTATAAGGGCACTAATCTCATTCACTAGGGCTCCATTATCATGACCTAATCACCCCAAAGATTCCACCTCTTAATACCATCACCTTGAGGGTTATGATTTCAACATATGAATTTTGGGGGAGGGAGACACAAAAATTTAGTCCATAGAAAATGTAAAGTTGTAGTATGCTCACACATTCTGAAGGAAAAAATACATATACGCTTCATTCTTAATATTACATGGATATTCAACTTACAGTCAATAACTCTCTTGATCAGAATGCAGCAGCTGAAGGTTGATGTTTCAAACTGGTAAATGCTAGAAGAAATCACATAGAAATATGGTGGGCAAATAACAGCTAATCTAGCCATCTTTTCTATTGTGACTGACATCAGATGCTAGAACTGAATTGAAAATCGTATCTACAGGTGTTCATCAAATTATGTCAAATTTATAGATTGACCACGAGGAAGCTTATGTATAGTATATATAACATCTGCTTTGGCTACTTAAAAAAAATCTATTACTGATTTTGAGCCCAGGACAGAATATACTTTTGTGACAACAAAATATTATGAATGAAATCTCCCCAAATGCAGAATCAGAAAAATCTTTCTTTTTAGTGGCCTTCTTTTCCTTTGTTATGCTGTGATTGTGCTAATCACACCAAGCAGTGCACTGAATAGGGTTTACAGGTAGGGACGAAGGCCTCTGCCCAAGACTCTTTATCTAGGTAGAAGCCTCAAATCCCAAACACTGGAGGAAGAAGGGATAAGCCACTTAGATAACTAAGTCCAAAGTGTTCATGAGCTACTGCAAACACATAACTGTTTTCCCCTTTATCTTAAGTGAAGGCTCCACAGTTTTGCAAAGCCTACCTTCCTCTGGGAGTATAGGAAGCATAGTGCTTCAGTGCTATTCTCTTTCATCCACAGTATATGCATCTATTATGATCAGGACCAGCTGCCTGTGCGCTTTTGGATTAGTGGTTGTTACCCATGTGCAGAAGTGGATTTTACTCCACTTAACTCAAGTATCGCTCTAGAGACGGATACATCTTGAGAGGGCAGCATATTATGAAAATTATTCCATACTTTTGAATTGCTTTGTCTTCAAAAATCTTTGATTTAAAGATATATGTGGCAAAGTTTATGACATGTTTGATATTTAAATTGAGCACATATGGGCAAAAATCTAAGTTGCTCTGGTAGCCAGAATGCTCCCAGACATGAGCTTAGAAATGTGTTACTAAGTGATGAAGAGAAAGTACTATGAAAATTCTTTCTTTGGAACACTCTTCGGAAGCTCCATATAGGAGTGGCATTGGCAATGTTTTTCTTTAGGTCTCTCAATTCCCTCTTTGTTGTAAAACTCTTAATAGGATATTATGATTTAGTTACTTATTAACACTACCAAATCATAAGGCAATAAATGATAGGTCTTGGGGTTATGCCACTAAATTGATTCCTTTGTTTAATTCATTTTTATTTTTTATGTTATTGCAGTAAGAACACTTAACATGAGATCTACCCTCTTACCAATTTTAAGTGTACCACACAGTATTATTAATTACAGGCACAATGTTGTAAAAAAGGTCTCTAGAATTCATTCACCTTCCATAACTGAAACTTCATACCCATTGATTAGCAACTCCTCATTTCCCCCTCTGCCCACCGCCTAGCAACCACCATTCTACTCTCTTCTATGAATTTGATTATTTTAGATACCTTGTATAAGTGGAATCATGCAGTATTTGTCCTTCTGTGACTGGCTTATTTCACTTAGCATAATGTGTCAAGCTACTAAACTAAGGTCTTTAAATTGAATAAATATAGTCAACATGTGAAAAGGCTCTCTACAGATACATAATGACAAAAGCATGTTTACACAAACCATTTTCTGGGAGGTGTCTTTTATATAGAAAAATTGGCCCCTATCTTAAGTCCAATCAACAGGTCTGTCTTACCTTAATGTTGAAAGCATATTGTAAATAATGTATACATCGATTTTAGTAATATTATAATCTCTGTGGACCCAAATTCCTTTGGTGTTTTTCCAAATCACGTAGTAAATATAGAGATTGAGATGACTATTTCTACTTGAACATTATCATGAAACATTCTGCAGGGCTGCATGTAACCAGCTCCAGTGATGCCCAAATCATCTTTGTGCCTGAATCAATCTCTGATAGGAAAATTCTTTAAATTTTTCATGTCATGAGGACAACATTTAGAAAAAATATGTGTGTGTGTGTGTGTGTGTGTGTGTGTGTGTGTGTGTGTGTGTGTGTGTGTTTGGTAGTCACCACAATTGAACAGGTTGTAAAGGCTATACATGAAATATACCCCAGTCAAATTTTGCACCCAAAATCATGATATACTGCATTTTTCCAAAAGTGTGTTATAGTAATATAATGATCATCTATATGGTAGTCTACAACATGTAATGTGCTTTTATATAGTTGCTATGCAAGTTGGCCGTTCCCCCTTTCCCACTGGATATTCCTTCTCAGTCTCTTTGCTAGTTCCTCCCAAACTTCTCAACCTCTAAACTCTGTGTACCCCAGGGCTCAGATATTGGACTGCTTCTCTTTTCCAGCCACATTCACTACATTGGAGATCTGATCCAGTCTCCTGACTTTGAATACCATCTCTGTGATAAGGACTCCCATCCCCATTTACATCTCTAGCCCAGACCTCTCCCTTGAAGTCCAACTATCTATTCAACATCCTCATTTGAATGTTTCAAATAGGCATCTCAAACTTCACAGGTCCACCATCAAACTCCTTGTGTTCTCCAACAAATATGCTCCTCCCACAGTCATCCTCATCTCCATGGATGGCAACTTTGACTTCATAGTAATGCAGCCCCCAAGCTCTGCTCATGCAATTCATTAGCAAATCCTGATGGCTCTATTTTAAAAAATCATCTCCAGAGTCTGACACTTTGTACCACTTCTAGTGCTACCTCCATGGTCCGTGTCACCACCAACTCTCCCCTACATTGTTGGAAAAGCTCCCATCTGACCACCTTGCTTTTCTGCCTTTCTCCACTCTATTCTACACAGCAGCCAGAATGAGGTTGTGAAAAGTCAGATCATGTCACTCTGCTCAAAGTCCTTCAAAAGCTTCCTATCTCATGTGCAGTAAAAGCCAAAGTCCTCAATAGCATGTTCCACAAGGCCCTCCCCTGTCTCCTGCCACTGGCCCCCCCTCTCACCCTGCTCCAGCCCCAGTGCTCTCCTCTTTGGAGCCTCTAAACTTGCTGTTTCCTTGAACTACTTACTCACTGTCTTCATTCAAACATTAGCTTGCAGTGAGGCCTTTCCTGTAACTCTCTGTAAAATGTCCACCCCTCCTCCCCAGTGACACTCCCTAGCTCTCTTCTCTGCCTTTTCTTTTTCTTTACAAGAAACATTTTTTATATCCTCCCCTTTCTCTCACTAGAATCTGATATCCCTGAAGGTTGGGATTTGTTGTATATGTTATTCCCTGGCGCTCAATAAATACTTGCCAAATGAATGAATGAATAATCAAATTTTAACTCTTTTTGTCTTCTTGCTTAGAATACAGTGGCCTGGCCTGCTCAAAATCATTCAACCAGTATGTTTTGCAGGCTGACTGTGAACCCAGGTCTTTTGATGGAAAGCTCATCCTCTTTCTACCAATGCTTGCTTATTAACTTGTAATACCACATTCTTACCATCTCAGGGGGTGGGCCTGGTTTTCTGATTACTCACTTTTAACCCCAAATATCTACCAGTGCATGTCTCAACAGAAGAACATAAAAAATGTTCACTAAAAGTACAGAGAAGGATTTTACCCAGAGAAGATGGTAACCACTTCCTGTCTATATTGTGAGCCCATCAGGGACAAAGATTACATTTTATTCATTCTCAAATCACCAGTGCTTGGTTCAGTGCTTGGAACAAGGCTGGAGCTAAATGTATGCTCAATCAAGAAAGAGAACCATATTAAGCTAACCCTAACCAGGATCATCGAAAATGTTGACAGTACAGCTGACAGGTGTCACGGCATTCTGCCCCTTGCTCATTCACAGAGCAGCCAGGACACCTGATGGGAACTCTGCTACCTTACGAATCTACAGTTGCAATAAATGCGGAAGGCCGAAGCCTTGCTCTTCAGCAAAAAATTATATCCTTGGTCAATAACACTGTAAGGTACTTACTTTGTGCCAAGATCTTTGCCTGGTGCTTAACAATCTTATTTAACTACCACAAGAGTCCTTTAAGATAGGTATTGTATCACCATTTTACAAACTATAACTATATAACTATGAGAGGTAGAGTGAATTCCTCAAGCTTGTATACATTCCACTATCAGTCAGTCTTGGAATTAGCCCTCTTGACTTCTACACAATGTTTTAGGTCCTCACACAAAAGCTTCTTTTAAATATGAAAGATAATAGACATTATATTTGCCTCGCCTCCCAAGGTATAAAAGAAAGCAAATATTCTGGTTCTGAAACTTACAGCTTTCTGTTACATTTCTCCACGTTCTTTTACATTTACTTAATTCTTATTTCAACACTGTAATAGAAATGGGGAGTTCTAAACGGGTACAGTCTTTCAGGGATGTAATCTGAACAGATGAATCAAAAGTCTTTAAAATACTTTTATAAATGCACCTTACTGGGTCACAAAAACTTACAGACAAGAATGTTTATTTCACTGGAGTTTATACTATTAACAATCTGGAAATTGTTAAACTGACCAAAATGACGTATTTAAAACTTGAAGGAATGGTGGGATGTTTATATATCCTTGAAACATCATACCTTTGAACAATAGTTAACAACTTGTGAAAATACTCATATAATCAAGTGTGAAAAACAAGTAACAAAAAGTAACCACAGATGACTATAGTTAATGGCATTGTATTGCTTATTTGAAAGTTGCTAAGAGAAGGATCTCAAAAGTTCGCATCACACACGAAGTAACCATAACCACAACAGCAACGACTAATATAACTGAATGCTGACTGTGTGCCAGGCACTGAGCTAGGCTCTCTACTAATCCTTCTCATTTAATCCTCACAATAACCCCGGGAGCCAGGGACTCCAATAATCTCGATATTACAGATGAGGGAATACAGGCCCAGAAAAATATTTGATATAGAGCATGATCTCAAGTTTTTGTAAAACATACAAAGAAACAGAGACCTAAAAATACAGGTTTTAGTCAGGATACTTGAAGCAATCGATGGATACTATGTTCTAGTGATGGACTACCAGTAAGCTGACATCCATTGAAAATCTTATCACAGTTTAACTGACTTTTTCAAGTGGAAAAATATACACTTACAAGCTGAACATTTTATTCAAATTATAACTCATTACATCTAATTGGTAATAAAATAAAAATAGTGCTGGCCTCATATTTGCTTGTATTCTCTTTCTTTCCCTGCCATCACTTTCACCTTTGTGCATTTTCTTTCCCACATATTTTGAAGTGGAATCAGAGAAGTTTTTCCATTCATATTTCTGAGAACTTGTTGAAAACTTGTAATGAAAACAGCAAGCTAAAGCATAAACTAATTATGTCAAAGGTTCTCAAACTATTTCCCCTTAGGAATTACCTAGCATTGTTTGAAACTAGTTATACTGTTTTTCAGGAGAAAAAAACAAGCATTAATTTACTATCCCTATAAGAGTTTTGAAAACAGATATGTTTTGATAGCTCAGCTTGAAGATGTACTTTGTATGAACTTTCCTGCTATTCAGGGCTATGAAGTAGATGAAAACAATTACCTGTGTGTCTGGGTGAGTTGTTAGATTGGGATTTGGTTTGTATTCAGATCAAGTTAAGAAAATGTTTACAGTGCGTCTCTGTCCTAAGAGAACTCACAGAATCAACAAGTCGTTCCAGTACTTATTAGTGTGAGGGACACACCTACTGAATTAGCCTTGGGGAAAAAAAATCTTAAAAAGGCATTTTAAATTGTGGCTACCTGTATAGCCTGGGCTACTTTCTGGAAAGGAACAGTAGATTTGTTAATATATGTGGAAATACACAGGGCAGAACCTGGTTCTCCGACTTGCCTCTTTCTAAGCTCTGATATTTATTTATGGACTCACCATCCCAAACCACTATCATTTTACCACAAGCAGAAGACTAGCTCACATCTGTGTTTTGCAAATGCTTTTACATCAGCCTGGTATGCATTGTAATTTCAGCCCGCCTAGTGCACTATTACTCCTCCTTCAAGACCCGCTCCTCTCTCCTTGACAAAGCACAGCTGCAGGGATGACATACACCTTGGTGCTGAGATTTTATATTGTATATTGGTCTACCCTTGAATTTATGTCGCTGTATTTAGGTGTTCATTTCTGTCTGGCTGCCCTAGAAGACTGTGAGCTTTTCCTGAAGAAGAGCATAATGCTCTATTCATCTTCAGATTCTTAGGCCCAGTTCACCTGCTTGAGGGCTCAGCTGCTCTTAGGAAAGTTCTTTTTACACTCTGAACTTCAGTTTCCTCTTCTGTAAAAGGGTCATAAGAATATATAACACACAGATTTACTGTGACGATTTAACGAGATCTTGCACGTGGAAGCGCCTGCAACCTAGGCTCTCAATGACTGCTGACTTGAACTGCTGCAACACACATCAAAATAGTAAGTCAGAATGGAGCAAAATGCCTAAGACCTAGATCCTCACTACATGATTATCAGAGGAATAAATATAGTAAACAGAAACCAAAGGGTGTAGACCTGCGGTTCTCTGAGTTACAAGAACTTCAAATATATGATGAAAGCGATGGCCTTTCTCCCCCTATGCACACATACTCAATTTTGTGTGGAATTTCAGGGACTCTCCAAACCTCCTGAAGTTCAGTCATGGTCCCTCAAGTATATAGGCATCAGAACAAGGCCCTACCATAGACAATCCTGTACACAGACTAGATTACCTTGGTCCAGATGAATTCAGCTTCCTTCTCTGACTGCTCTAGTGTCAGTTCATCCTAAACTGCACAAGGCTCTGGCCACCCTCCAGGCCCAGTAGAACACCTATGGAATCACTCTCAACTGTGAAGTGTCCTCTCCTTGGATATGGATAGAGGGAAATGAAAATGTGAAGATCCTGCTTTGCTGGATTCTTTTCTGGGATTTAACATTATATCTGAAAAAAGAACTAGACTGAACATTTCAAGGCTTTAGGTTCTTCTCATTCATCGTAAAGGCAAACATTTACAAAGTCAGGGTGAACTTTTGTCTCAAGTAGGGTTGGGTTTTGGTCAGAGAGCTCCTGGGCACACAAAATAAGATGCTAATTCTCTCAAGTCTCCACTAAGCTTAATGCATATATATCTCTCTAGTCAAAATACAGCTTAATGCATATATCTCTCCATCCAAACCTCATAATGTTTATTTACATGTTCTGGTATCAACTGTAAATATTTTAACTCCTATACAGTTCTCTGCCTCTGGAGATCTGAGGGACAATCTCAGGAGAGCAACTGGTAACACTGACTACAGTGTTATAGGGTTGCCAGGAATTTTCCTGGAGATGATCTTTACTCAGCGGATTATTTCCCCACACATTATTTCTCTAGAGATCCCTTGCGTACACTTTAATAGAACTCTCTTAGACCTGGAATCAGGTGCCACTTCTTCCCTGTTTTAAAAACACCTGTAACACGGCACTCATCAAATCACACAGTAATTACCTGTTGATGTTTCTGTTTCACCTTCTATATTGTGAGAGCCCATGAGCAAAGATGATGTCTTATTCATCTTTGCATCCCCAGGGCCTAACACAGTGCCTATTTATAAAAGCAACTGTGGAGGGAGAACACAAACATGAAAGGCGGGCTTCCCTGGTGGCGCAGTGGTTAAGAATCTGCCTGCCAATGCAGGAGACACGGGTTCCAGCCCTGGTCTGGGAAGATCCCACATGCCGCGGAGCAACTAAGCCCATGTGCCACAATTACTGAGCCTGCACTCTAGAGCCCACGAGCCACAAGTACTGAAGTCCACGCACCTAGAGCCCGAGCTGCACAACGAAGAGTAGCCCCCGCTTGACGCAACTAGAGAAATCCAAGCGCAGCAACAAAGACCCAATGCAGCCAAAAATAAATAAATTTATTTTAAAAAAAAAACATGAAAGGCATGTTTCTTGCCTTCAAGAAGTTCAGAGTTGGGGGGATCAAAACAGATAAACACGATGCAATATAACATTAGAGTCGAGACTGGTGGGGAAGGATGAGATGAGGTCTCACTAGAGTGTCCTATTTGCGTTGAGTTCTGGAGAATGAGTAGGAGGCCAGAAGGAGGGGGATGGATGAGGAGAGGGGTGTGCCTGTTCTGGGCAGAAGCAGCAGCACTTGTGAAGCGCGAGCAGAGTGACGGAAGGGACGGCAAGCAGTTCTGGAGAACTAACGTCAAGAGAGGAGACAAGAGAAGCAGAGAGGGGCTCCAGTAGAGCCAGGTTTAGAAATCCATGGCGAGGAGTTTGGCCTTTATGTCAAAGGAGAAATAGAAGCCCTGTACGATTTTAAACAGAGGAGCAGCACATTTAGGAGAGCTCACCCTGAGAGCAGATAACAGCTTGGAGTGTGAGAATATTGAAGGCAGAGGAGCCAATCAGGAGGCTGTTTAGGAAGGCCAGGTGTGAGGGGATGTGGGAACAGAAAAATAGTAGTGGATATAGAGAAGAAGACCGAGACTGCAGAATATTAAGGATATTAAGGAGGAAGACTAGCCAGGATGTTGTCACTGGACATGGGAGGAGAAAGGAGAAAGAAGAGTCAATAACAACCTCCTAGTTTCAGGCCCACCGTAAAGGGTGCTACTCACCAAAATGCAGAGCATGTTACAAAGTATCCGTTTTTGACATTAATTTTAAGGTGTCATTGGGGCACTAAATGGAGAAATCCAACGAGTAGCTGGACAGAGGTGTTTGTGGCATAGGATATTTCAAGACAGCCTTCGAAAATATCAGAATGCTGATTTATCGATGAAACCACAGAGATGAATGAGTTCCACTAGAATGAGAGTTCACAAAGAGAAAACGAGTCTGAAGCTGGCCATGTGCAATACCAACATGTGCAGGACAAAGAGAGCCTGGAAAATGGCCTGATGAAGAGTGTCAGAGAGGGAAGAGAAAGACCAGGAGAGGATGATGAACGTCAAGGAAGCCATGACAGAAGAGTTCCATGGAGAAGGAGTATTTCAATAACCTCAAATATTGAAAAGAAGCTGGAGAAGTACAAATGTTTCCACTGAATCTGACAATGAGGAGGCTTTGTGTCTTGATGAGAAAAGCAATTTCAACAGACATCAGGAGCCAGTGTGAGAAGTCATTTGGAGCTGAGACACTGAAGTCAGTGAATAAGAAATATTCTTTCCCAAAGCATGTCTGGGGAAGGGAAGAAAAACAGAAGAGTAATTAGAGGGAATTCCAAGAGACTTCTGAAACTCTGAAGCAGTATGCTCTCACTGACTCATGCATGATTTATTAAATTTTGAAGATTTGTTTTATTTAATGGAAAATCCGCTTGATGGTAAATCCAACAAGTTTATCACTTAGTCACCTGGATAATATTTTGATCATTAATTATAAAATTTTTAATCTCTGGTGATTGGTGAAGTAAGTCAAAGATGTAGAAAGGTAGGTCCAGGATATAATTTATTTGTTTAGAATGGGTCTTTGCTTCAAGTCAATGAATTTGGTTCAGATACTTAAAATACACATTGGTTTCTTCATTCAACTATGCAATTACCCAAGACAGTAAGTCAGTCTGCTTCTCAATATTCTCTGTCATTCTTCCCACACCCATCTGCTGCTTTTAAGATTTCCAGAGATTCCATCTGGACAAGACATACTGCATCTCACCTACCTTAAACCACCAAACAAAAAAACTCCCACCTCCTCCTCAAGGCACAGGGGCACTTCCTCTCTTCAGCTTCAAAATAGTTTCTCCATAACATTTTGCTTAAGGTTGTGAGTCTAAAGGAAGATTTTGCTTCTATACAAACTAGAAGCAGCTCTCTAACTAAAAGGAGGACACATAACTAGGAATAAAGCTAATAAAAGTGTGCGAGACCACCACATAGAAAACCACAAACTTTTACTAAGATAAGGTTAAAGGAGCCCTAAAGAAATGGAGGAATATACTATGTTCCTGGAAGGTACAATATTGCAAAATGTGAATTCTCCCTAAATGGATAACATTCAATGTTATTTCAATTAATATCCTAATTTTTGTGTGTAAAAAATGGCAAGCTGATTCTAAAATTAAATGGAAATGCAAAAGGCCAAGAGGAATAAAAACAACCTTGAAGAGTAAAGTTGGAGGACTTACACTACCAGCTATCAAGGTTTAATTTATAGTTACTGTAATTATAAGTGTGGGGCATTGGTGCAAGAATAGATAGACCAATGGAACAGAAGAGAATCCAGACACAGACAGACACATAAACAGTCACCTGATCTATAACAAAGCTGCCACTGCCATTCTTTGGGCAAAAAAACAGATATCCACATGAGAGAAAATGATCTTTGACTCCTACTTCCCACCAGACACAAAAATCACTACCAGATGGATGATAAATGTGAAAGGTGAAATGCCAAAACTTCTGGAAATATAGCATAGGGGAATATCTTCATGATCTTGGATTATATAACTATTTCTTAAAAGGACAAAAGAAAGCATGTACAGTAATGAAACAGATTAATAAATTGAGCTTCATTGAAAGTAAGAACTTCAATTGATCAAAAGGCACCATGAAGAGTGAAGACAAGATATCTTGAAAGAAAATATATTTGTAATATATATATATACTTCTGAAATAGGACTCCTATATATACGTATATGTATATATTAATATACATACATATACATATACACATCTATCCATATATTAATATATATATGTATATATATTAATATATATGTATATATATTAATATATGTATTTTAAAAGCCTCCTACAAATCAGAAAAGAAAGACTACCCAAATTTTTTTAAATGGCAAAGGACTTTAACAGGCACTGCATAAAAGAGGCTATTCAAATGGCCAATAAGCAAATAAAAAATTTTAACATTATTAGTGATTAGAGAAATATAAATTAAAACACAATGAAGTATTAATGTATAACCCCCAGATAGCTAAATTAAAATAATAAATTAAAATAAATTTTAAAAAATTGGCACCATAAATTGTTGGTGAAGATATAGAATAACTGGAACTTTTAAACATTGCTGGCAGGAATGTAAAATTTTAAAGCCACTCGGGAAAACCGTTTGGCAGTATCTACTAAACTAAACATAAGTGTAGACTATATTAACCTAGCAATTCTACTCCTAGGCAGACATACACGTGCAACAAACACGTACACCACCATGTTCATAGATGCATTATTCTTAATAGCTTAAAACTGAAACTAACCCAAAAGTGCATCAGCAATAGAAAGGAAAGTAAATTTTAAAATACACAAAGTAGAATCCTACATGGCAATGAAAAAGGAGAAATCACTGCTACATGCAAACACATGGATGAACCACACAGACACAATACTGAGCAAAAGAAGCTGGACCACAAAACCCGGCACAAATGCATGATTCCATTTCTATAGAAATCAAGAACAGGCAGCACTAGTCTATAGTGATAGAGGCCATAAGAGTGGTTACCTTTGAGGGGGTGATGACAGGGAGGGGCCAAGGGTGGCTTCTGGGGTGCTGGTGTTTGATATCTTGATCTGGGTGGTGGTTACACAGATATGTTCCCTTTGTAAACGTTTTTTGAGCTACTCATGTAAGATCTGCACACTTCCCAGTATATCTGTTGTGCTTAGAAAATAAATAAATAAATAAACAAATAAAATAAAATAAACAAGTGAGTGAGTGAATAAATAAATGTATAAGGGACACAGTAAGGAGGTATGGTCAAGTGTATGGAATCATGGCATTCCACACTAATACACCTATAGTCCAGGGGTTTAAAAGGCATTTCTAACAGTAAATATCTCAGAAAGTTAAATACCTGCGTGTATACCACATATATGTGTCTGTCTGAAACTGGCAAAGGCAAGTGTTAATATTCTCACGTACAGTTAAAAGTGTAATTTTATACACCAGAGCCAGGTTCTGGGTCCCATCCAGCTGAAGTTGTTAAGTGAGAATTCTCTGAGCTGCAAACTGCCCTTTTGTTTTGTATTCCTAGAAATAGAGGTTAGATCAGGGAAAAGGAAAAGCAAGGAGTTCTAGTTAGCTTGTTGCACTATCATATAGACACCACGAATGACCATCAGGGTCAGAAGATGTCTTCCCTTTCAAGCCTTTTTGCTTGGGTTTAGGTTTCTCGAAATACTGTCTTAAGTTGAGTAAATTTTTCTTAAGTGTTATGTAGCAGGTAAGAAATCTCACAGAAAACTTTTACCTTCCATTTTCAGTAGAGTAAATCTGGAATGTTCCTAGACTAGGTTTGACTCTAGAGTCTGAAGCTCACTTTACAATAATCTCACCCAGTAAACACAGTACGAGAAAGCTGCCATGGAGTCACCTCTGACCACATAGGATATGATCTTCCTTGTACTCTGAAAATACTTTTTACATAACTGTCAATTGAGAGATGTAATTCAGCATGAAAGCTTTTGTGCAGCCATTCTGACAAGTCGAAACATTGATGCAAAACATATAACTCCAGTTAAAACAACAATAATTCAAGCACATAAATTTTCCGAGGGAAGTTTTCTGTAAAACCATGCTGTCCATCATCTGTTTAACCAGACCATGAATTTAATGAAAGTGTTTGTTCTTCCTTTCCCTCTTTTAGAAGAAACACAACCAACCAAACACAAAGAACCACAGGAACCAAAACACATGAAAGATATTAAATTAGAAGTGTTTCCAAGTTATCACGGTGTAAGGATACTTCAGTGATTTCCAAGTTTTCAGAAAAGACTTGTAACTCAGGGGTTCTGAGAACGAGTATTACAGAAGATATCCCTTCCACCTCTGATTCAGAATTCTTCCCCCCTTCCTTGTGTCCTTCTGAATTGTCTTGTCCCCTTCAGAGTCTTCACTAAGGCTCTTTCCCCTCTGCTTTTCAGCCACTTGGAACAAAGGCTAAATGGTAAGTAAACAAATGATGAGGTTTCCACATACAGCCAGTTGGCATGTTTTCATTGCTTGCACTTGGAGGGGAGGAATTTTTCCAGTTTATGTTTAAGGACTCACATTTTCACTTCTAGTTTGAAAATATCTCAGTTCACTCGCAATATCACTAGAATTTTGTATAGTTAGTTCCCACAATCTAGATGATAGATATTTGCGTCTATGGCAACGTTATAGATAAGTTATCACTTTGCTCCATCTAAATAAATTGCCCACATAGGTTATTTACTCATGACACATCTCTACAATGTGTAGGTATCTTTATATTGAAATGAATCCTTTAAAACAATTTATTTATTTAATTTATTTATTTTTGGCTGTGTTGGGTCTTTGTTGCTGTGTGCAGGCTTTCTCTAGCTGGGGAGAGCAGGGGCTATTCTTCGTTGCAGTGCATGGGCTTCTCATTGTGGTGGCTTCTCTTGTTGCGGAGCACGAGCTCTAGGCGTGCAGGCTTCAGTAGTTGCAGCTCACAGGCCCAGTAGTTGTGGCGCACGGGCTTAGTTGCTCCGCAGCATGTGGGATCTTCCCAGACCAGGGCTCGAACCCATGTCCCCTGCATTGGCAGGCAGATTCTTAACCACTGCACCACCAGGGAAGCCCCGCTCTGTGTTGATTTTAAATGTACACTCCAGCAACACTCTCCAAAAGTACAGATTCACTGGTAACGGCCTAAGTCATATTTGAATGCTAGATACTTGTGCTTAAAGTGTACACAAATCTTCAGGACTCTGTGATATTATAAAAAAATAAAGTGGCGACAAGCCTCTTAGACAGCCTCATCCACCAGAGGGCAGACAGCAGAAGCAAGAAGAAGTACAATCCTGCAGCCTGTGGAACAAAAACCACATTCACAGAAAGACAGGCAAGATGAAAAGGCAGAGGGCTATGTACCAGATGAAGGAACAAGATAAAACCCCAGAGAAACAACTAAATGAAGTGGAGATAGGCAACCTTCCAGAAAAAGAATTCAGAATAATGACAGTGAAGATGATCCAGGACCTTGGAAAAAAAATGAAGGCAAAGATCGAGAAGATGCAAGAAATGTTTAACAAAAACCTAGAAGAATTAAAGAACAAACAAACAGAAATGAACAGTACAATAATTGAAATGAAAAATACACTAGAAGGAATCAATAGCAGAATAACTGAGGCAGAAGAACGGATAAGTGACCTGGAAGACAGAATGGTGGAATTCACTGCTGTGGAACAGAATAAAGAAAAAAGAGTGAAAAGAAATGAAGACAGCCTAAGAGACCTCTGGCACAACATTAAATGCAACAACATTCGCATTATAGGCGTCCCAGAAGGAGAAGAGAGAGAGAAAGGACCCGAGAAAATATTTGAAGAGATTACAGTCGAAAACTTCCCTAACATGAGAAAGGAAATAGTCACCCAAGTCCAGGAAGCACAGACAGTCCCATACAGGATAAACCCAAGGAGAAACATGCCGAGACTCATAGTAATCAAATTGGTAAAAATTAAAGACAAAGAAAAATTATTGAAAGCAGCAAGGGAAAAACAACAAATAACATACAAGGGAACTCCCATAAGGGTAACAGCTGATTTCTCAGCAGAAACTCTACAAGCCAGAAAGGTGTGGCATGATATACTTAAAGTGATGAAAGGGAATAACCTACAACCAAGATTACTCTACCCAGCAAGGATCTCATTCAGATTCGACGGAGAAATCAAAAGCTTTACAGACAAGCAAAAGCTAAGAGAATTCAGCACCACCAAACCAGCTCTACAACAAATGCTAAAGGAACTTCCCTAAGTGGGAAACACAAGAGAAGAAAAGGACCTACAAAAACAAACCCAAAACAATTAAGAAAATGGTCATAGGAACATACATATCAATAATTACCTTAAGCGTGAATGGATTAAATGCTCCAACCAAAAGACACAGGCTTGCTGAATGGATACAAAACCAAGACCCATCTATATGCTGTCTACAAGAGATCCACTTCAGACTTAGGGACACATACAGACTGAAAGAGAAGGGATGGAAAAAGATATTCCATGCAAATGGAAATCAAAACAAAGCTGGAGTAGCAATACTCATATCAGATAAAATAGACTTTATTATTATTATTTTTTTTTTTTTATAGTGAAAACTTTTATATTTAGAATTAGTCAGCTGGACTCAGTTTAGATGATCCCAATTTTGTTGGCAACATCCAAAGCGTCATAGTCAGGAGCCAGTCGAACATATGCCTTCTTCTCTCCATCAGGCCTGATGAGGGTGTTGACCTTAGCCACATCAATGTCATAGAGCTTCTTCACAGCCTGTTTAACTTGGTGCTTGTTGGCTTTGACATCCACAATGAACACCAGTGTGTTGTTGTCTTCTATTTTCTTCATGGCTGACTCGGTGGTGAGGGGGAACTTGATGATGGCATAGTGGTCAAGCTTGTTTCTCCTAGGAGCGCTCTTCTGAGGATATTTGGGCTGCCTCCTGAGCCGCAGTGTTTTGGGCCGTCGGAAGGTGGGTGACGTCCGGATCTTCTTTTTTTTGTGGCTGTGTACGCCTTTCAACACTGCTTTCTTGGCCTTCAAATTTTTGCTTTGGCTTCGGCTTTCGGAGGGGCAGGGACTTCCTTCTTCACCTTCGGCGCCATCTTCGTGAAAAGCAAAATAGACTTTAAAATAAAGAATGTTACAAGAGACAAGGAAGGACACTACATAATGATCAAGGGATCAATCCAAGAAGAAGATATAATAATTATAAATATATATGCACCCAACATAGGAGCACCTCAATACATAATGCAACTGCTAAGAGCTATAAAAGAGAAAATCAACAGTAACACAGTAATAGTGGGGAACTTTAACACCTCACTTACACCAATGGACAGATCATCCAAAATGAAAATAAATAAAGAAACAGAAGCTTTAAATGACACAATAGCCCAGATAGATTTAATTGATATTTATAGGACACTCCATCCAAAAACATCAGATTACACTTTCTTCTCAAGTGTGCATGGAACATTCTCCAGGATAGATCACATCCTGGGTCACAAATCAAGCCTCAGTAAATTTAAGAAAATTGAAATCATATCAAGCATCTTTTCTGACCACAACGCTATGAGATTAGAAATGAATTACAGGGAAAAAAATGTAAAAAACACAAATACATGGAGGCTAAACAGTACGTTACTAAATAACCAAGAGATCACTGAAGAGATCAAAGAGGAAATCAAAAAATACCTAGAGACAAATGACAATGAAAACACGACGATCCAAAACCTATGGGATGCAGCAAAAGCAGTTCTAAGAGGGAAGTTTATAGGTATACAAGCCTACCTGAAGAAACAAGAAAAATCTCGAATAAACAATCTAACCTTACACCTAAAGGAACTAGAGAAAGAAGAACAAACAAAACCCAAAGTTAGGAGAAGGAAAGAAATCATAAAGATCAGAGCAGAAATAAATGAAATAGAAACAAAGAAAACAATAGCAAAGATCAATAAAACTAAAAGCTGATTCTTTGAGCAGATAAACAAAATTGATAATGCATTAGCCAGACTCATCAAGAAAAAGAGGGAGAGGACTCAAGTCAATAAAATTAGAAACAAAAAAGGAGAAGTTACAACAGACACCGCAGAAATACAAAGCATCCTAAGAGACTACCACAAGCAACTCTATCCCAATAAAATGGACAACCTGGAAGAAATGGACAAATTCTTAGAAAGGTATAACCTTCCAAGAATGAACCAGGAAGAAATAGAAAATATGAACAGACCAATAACAAGTAATCAACTTGAAACTGTGATTAAAAATCTTCCAACAAACAAAAGTCCAGGACCAGACGGCTTCACAGGTGAATTCTATCAAACATTTAGAGAAGAGCTAACACCCATCCTTCTCAAACTCTTCCAAAAAATTGCGGAGGAAGGAACATTCCCTAACTCATTCTATGAGGCCACCATCACCCTGATACCAAAACCAGACAAAGATAATACAAAAAAAAAATAATTACAGACCAATACCACTGATGAATATATATGCAAAAATCCTCAACAACATACTAGCAAACAGAATCCAACAACACATTAAAAGGATCATACACCATGATCAAGTGGGATTTATCCCAGGGATGCAAGGATTCTTCAATATACGCAAATCAATCAATGTGATACACCATATTAACAAATTGAAGAATAAAAACCATATGATCATCTCAATAGATGCAGAAAAAGCTTTTGACAAAATTCAACACCCATTTATGATAAAAACTCTCCAGAAAGTGGGCATAGAGGGAACCTACCTCAACATAATAAAGGCCATATATGACAAAGCCACAGCAAACATCATTCTCAATGGTGAAAAACTGAAAGCATTTCCTCTAAGATCAGGAACAAGACAAGATGTCCACTCTCACCACTATTATTCAACATAGTTTTGGAAGTCCTAGCCACAGCAATCAGAGAAGAAAAAGAAATAAAAGGAATACAAATTGGAAAAGAAGAAGTAAAACTGTCACTCTTCACAGATGACATGATACTATACATTGAGAATCCTAAAGATGCCACCAGAAAACTACTAGAGCTAACCAATGAATTTGGTAAAGTTGCAGGATACAAAATTAATACACAGAAATCTCTTGCATTCCTATACACTAATGATGAAAAATCTGAAAGAGAAATTAAGGAAACACTCCCATTTACCATTGCAACAAGATGAATAAAATACCTAGGAATAAACCTGCCTAGGGAGACAAAAGACCTGTATGCAGAAAACTATAAGACACTGATGAAAGAAATTAAAAATGGTACCAACAGATGGAGAGATATACCATGTTCTTGGATTGGAAGAATCAATATTGTGAAAATGACTATACTATCGAAAGCAATCTCAGATTCAATGCAATTCCTATATAAATTACCAATGGCGTTTTTTTACGGAACTAGAACAAAAACTCTTAAAATTTGTGTGGAGACACAAAAGACCTCGAATAGCTAAAGCAGTCTTGAGGGAAAAAAACGGAGCTGGAGGAATCAGACTCCCTGACTTCAGACTATGCTACAAAGCTACAGTAATCAAGACAATATGGTACTGGCACAAAAACAGAAACATAGATCAATGGAACAAGATAGAAAGCCCAAAGATAAATCCACACACCTATGGTCAACTAATCTATGACAAAGGAGGCAAGGATAATCAATGGAGAAAAGGCAGTCTCTTCAATAAGTGGTGCTGGGAAAACTGGTCAGCTGCATGTAAAAGAATAAAATTAGAACACTCCCTAACACCATACACAAAAATAAACGCAAAGTGGATTAGAGACCTAAATGTAAGACCGGACACTGTAAAACTCTTAGAGGAAAACATAGGAAGAACACTCTTTGACATAAATCACAGCAAGATCTTTTTTGATCCACCTCCTAGAGTAATGGAAATAAAAACAAAAATAAACAAATGGGACCTAATGAAACTTCAAAGCTATTGCACAGCAAAGGAAACCATAAACAAGACGAAAAGACAACCCTCAGAATGGGAGAAAATATTTGCAAACGTATCAACGGACAAAGGATTAATCTCCAAAATATATAAACAGCTCATGCAGCTCAATATGAAAAAAACAAACAACCCAATCCAAAAATGGGCAGAGGACCTAAATAGACATTTCTCCAAAGAAGACATACAGATGGCCAAAAAGCACATGAAAAGCTGCTCCACATCACTAATTATTAGAGAAATGCAAATCAAAACTATAATGAGGTATGACCTCACACCAGTTAGAATGGGCATCATCAGAAAATCTACAAACAACAAATGCTGGAGAGGGTGTGGAGAAAAGGGAAGCCTCTTGCACTGTTGGCGGGAATGTAAATTGATACAGCCACTATGGAGAACAGTATGGAGCTTCATTAAAAAACTAAAAATAGAATTACCATATGACCCAGCAATCCCACTACTGGGCATATACCCTGAGAAAGCCATAATTCAAAAAGACACATGCACCCCAATGTTCATTGCAGCACTATTTACAATAGCCAGGTCATGGAAGCAACCTAGATGCCCATCGACAGACGAATGGATAAAGACGATGTGGTACATATATACAATAGAATATTACTCAGCCATAAAAAGGAACGAAATTGGGTCATTTGTAGAGACATGGATGGATCTAGAGACTGTCATACAGAGTGAAGTAAGCCAGAAAGAGAAAAACAAATATCGTATATTAACGCATATATGTGGAATCTAGAAAAATGGTACAGATGAACCGGTTTGCAGGGCAGAAATTGAGACACAGTTGTAGAGAACAAACGTATGGACAACAACGGGGGAAAGGGATGGGGGGTGGGGGTGGTGGTTGGATGAACTGGGCGATTGGGATTGACATGTATACACTGATGTGTATAAAATTGATGACTAATAAGGACCTGCTGTATAAAAACATAAATAAAATAAAATTCAAAAA
The DNA here is from genome assembly GCF_009873245.2 of Balaenoptera musculus. NCBI lineage: Eukaryota > Metazoa > Chordata > Mammalia > Artiodactyla > Balaenopteridae > Balaenoptera > Balaenoptera musculus. The sequence continues at coordinate 22,221,337 of NC_045796.1, forward strand.
AAATAATTGGATAAAGTCAATATCAAGATAAATTCAACACCTATGTTAAGTACACAAAATAAATAAATAAATAAAGTGGCAATCAGATGTATGGAGTTTTTGGTTTGTTTCTTTGTTTTACTTTGGTTTTGGCTTTGATGAAAATATAAATGACGACTTTGGCATGTCTACATCTGTCTCTGCTCATAACTAACTTTTGTATTTTAAGTCAGATATCTGTTAAGTAGAACAGAAAGTAAATATGTATGATGGTGACGAAAAATAATATCAAGCAGTATTATTTTATCTAGACAGTTTTACATGCAGGGTTCCGAATGTTAAAATGAATGCAATGATGAACAATTAATGTAATCTCCCACTGGGTATGTTCTGTGTATGAGCTTTAAAAAATATTCAGAGACCTGAAATAATGACATTTCCATTTAACATCTCCTGGATGTTTTAAGCCATTCTTCTGACTGAAAATGTTTGCTCAGACATTAATTCAGGAGTCACAGTAGATGATTTCTATGGTGGTCTTGTCTGACAAGCCATTCTGGATTCTTTCTCCCTCATTTTCAGGACCCCACCCTTCATGTGTCCTCCAACAGATGCCAGCCCCTGCAGATCTCTCTGTTCCAGGCTCCATTCATGCCCTTGAGCATGGTCTTCCTCTCCCCAACGCTTCCAACTTGCTCCTCTTTCCTCCAACCAACAATTCCCTAGAAATTAGACTAAGATGTCAGAATGCAAACAGTGTGATTACAGAGTAATTCACACATGTTGGGTATTATTGATATGTACCACCCTCGTGGGCTACTTGTACTTTAGTTGATAGAATGTGCTCCCTGGGATTTTTGAGCATTGGGTTCAGATGCCTCTAGATGTACCATCTCACTGCCATATTTTCTCACCTTATTCCACTAAAATAGAAACTTGAAGAATAAAAACCATCAACCTGACAGCTCATTTTTATAAATTTTACCTATGTCTGCTACTTAAAGCAGTTTGACATCAGTACCAGTAAAAGGAGTTATAAGAAAAATAAAAGCTTCTCAGATATGCATACAAAAATGGTACAAAATAAAATTCAAGCTTTTATACCAGCGAGCTTAAATTAATTATTTAAGGTAATAAACTTTAAGTATGACCATATTATTCTATTCTCCATTAGCATCTTATAAAATCTTTATGGGGGTATGTATATATCACTTGCCTTTTAAAACAAAGGTTAAAAAGATCAGAATATTAAGGGAGCCATTTTAAAATTAGGAACCTTTAACTAACACATTTTTATAATATTTAGTCCTGTTATTTCCTAAAGTAAATGAATGCTTTTTTATTTTTTGATTAAAGTTATGGCCAACTGTCAAGTTTCTTCTTTTTCTGCTTTCTTTATAAAAATAATTGATAGCATTTTCTATCCAAATCACACTGAGACAAAATACTGAATTCAAAAGAATATTTTTAATGAAAACAAAATGCCAACCATCTCTGAGACCAAAGTAAACAACCTGGGTCAATGAATAGTACCCATAGTTTTCTAAGCAAAAAGGGAAGACATCTTTATGGAAATCTTATGGTTCAGGGGCTCCACTTGGCAGCTGACATTGGAAGAATAGAAAGTCCTAGCATGAGCAGTGGCAAAAATTAAGCTAGTGTAGTCAATGAGTGGGTGACATCAGGACCCATGGGTTCTATCCAAGCGTGCTGAAAGTTTCAACATTGCTGATCGAAGCTACAGGAAAGATAAATCCATTTTTAAATCAGTATGACACCACTGGCAAACAAACCAAATTGTACTTGAATGGAACTCAACTTTGGCTGAATTTTCTTAAAAAGCTGGCCACAGTTCTGCCCTTGACACACATGTTTCAGTTTGGCACTGGGCCTCCCAAACAACAAAGCAGGTGAAATTCCTCAAATATACGCATCTAATAAATCATTCTGTCAGTTAGACAGTAACATTTACATATCACCCTTCCAGTTCCTAACTGGCTAATCAGTTGCAAGACCAAATTACACAGTACTGAGGCAATAAGAAACACAGGCATGTAAACAATATCACAATGGCTCATTGTACTGTCAGGTTTACCCTACTTAAACATGCCATTTCTATTTGCATAAAGAAAGCCTCCACAATGATACCATTTTTATGAAGGCCCTAATCAAGCAAAACTAACCATCACGATATATTGTTTAGGAGTACACACTATCTTTTAAAAGTGGGAATGATAAACACAAAATTCAGGATGGCGGCTACCTCTAGGCAGGAGGCAGAAATATGGGATGGGAAAGGAACATGACGTGGAAAACAACAACAGCAAAATCAATTTTATAATTTTGCTTAATAACTTTTGCATATATCTATTACACTATTTTATGTGTATAATTTTTTCCACGATTGACTTTTGAAAAGTCTCTATCTTTCCTGGAATATGGAGTCCTCTATGTAAGAGAGCATTGCAAGCCTGGATTATGCAGAGTACCTATTTTTATTGTTAGTTAGAAATCCCTTAGAAAGCTCTTTGATCTTTGCGATATTTCTGGCTGAAAAGCAAATAAAGTTTTCGACAGTAGTAGCAGCATATAAAAAGAGCTAATGATGCACTTTTAGTTCTTTGATATTTACACTTCTTTGAAAATTAGGACTTTATTTATTTATTTATTTATTTTTGGCCACACTGCATGGCATCTGAGATCTTAGTTCCCTGACCAGGGATCGAACCCACACACCCTGCAGTGGAAGCGTGGAGTCTTAACCACTGGACCGCCAGGAAGTCCCAAAATTAGGACTTTATTTATTTTTAATTTTATTTTATATTGGAATATAGTTGATTAACAAAGTTGTGTTAGTTTCAGGTGTACAGCACAGTGATTGATTCAGTTAAACATATACATGTATCTATTTGTTTTCAAATTATTTTCCCATTTAGGTTATTACAGAATATTGAGCAGAGTTCCCTGTGTTATACAGTAGGTCCTTGTCGGTTATCTAATATTTTAAATACAGCAGTGTGTACATGTCAATCCCAAACTCCCAATCTATCCCTCCCCTCACTCTCCCCCACTGGTAACTATAAGTTTGTTCTCTAACTCTGTGAGTCTGTTTCTGTTTTGTAAATAAGTTCATTTGTATCATTTTTTTTTAGATTCCACATATAAGCGATATCATACAATATTTGTCTTTGTCTGACTTACTTCACTTAGTAAGATAATCTCCAGGTCTATCCATGTTGCTGCAAATGGCATTATTTCATTCTTTTTAATGGCTGAGTAATATTCCATCATATATATGTACCACAACTTCTTTATCCATTCATCTGTCAATGGACATTTAGGTTGCTTCCATATCTTGGCTATTGTAAACAGCACTGCAATGAACATTGGGGTCCGTGTATCCTTTTGAACCATGTTTTTCTCTGAATATATGCCCAGGAGTGGGATTGCTGGATCATATGATAGCTCCACTTTTAGTTTTTTAAGGAATCTCCATACTGTTCTCCACAGTGGCTCTACCAATTTACACTCCCACCAACAGCATAGTGGGAATATGTAGTGGGAATACATAGTGGCAATACCTTTTCTCCGTACCCTCTCCAGCATTTATTGTTTGCAGATTTTTTTGGTGATGGCCATTCTGACTGCTGTGAGGTGATATCTCATTGCAGTTTTGATTTGCATTTCTCTAATAATTAGCAATGTTGAGCATATTTTCACGTGCTTCTTGGTCATCTGTATGTCTTCTTTGGAGAAATGTCTCTTTAGGTCTTCTGCCCATTTTTTGATTGGGTTGTTTGGTTTTTTGATATTGAGCCACATAAGCTGTTTGTAAATTTTGGAGACTAATCCCTTGTCGGTCACATCACTTGTGAATATTTTCCCCATTCTGTGGGCTGTCTTTTCATTTTGTTTATGGTGTCCTTTGCTGTGCAAAAGCTTTTGAGTTTAATTATATCTCATTTGTTTATCTTTTTTTTATTTCCATTACTCTAGGAAACAGCTCAAAAAAGATACGGCTGCAATTTATGTTGAAGAGTGTTCTGCCTATGTTTTCCTCTACAAGTTTTAATGTATCCAGTCTTACATTTAAGTCTTTAATCCATTTTGAGTCTTTTTTGTGTGTATGGTGTTAAAGAATATTCTAATTCCTTTTTTTTTTTATATGTAGCTATCCAGTTTTCCCAGCACTGTTTCTTGAAGAGTCTGTCCTTCCTCCATCGTATAGTCTTGCCTCCTTTGTTGTAGACTAATTTGACCATAGGTGTGTGGATTTATTTCTGGGCTTTCTATCCTGTTCTATTGATCTATATTTCTGGTTTTGTGCACCAGTATCATACTGTTTTGATGACTGTGGCTTTGTAGTATAGTCTGAAGTCAGGGAGCCTAATTCCTCCAGCTCTGTTTTGTTTTGTTTGTTTGTTTTTTTAGAGCAGTTTTAGGTTCACAGCAAAATTGAGGGAAAGGTACAGAGATTTCCTATATACCCCCTGCCCCTCCTCCACAAGATCCAACATTATCAACATCCCTCATCAGAGCAGTACATTTGTTACACCTGATGAACCAATATCGACACATTATAATCACCTGAAGTCCATAGTTTAACTTAGGGTTCACTCTTGGTGTGTAAATTCTATGGGTTTGGACAAATGTATAATGGCATGTATCCATTATTATGGTAATACATACAAAGTATTTTCACTGCCTTAAAAATCCTCTATGCTCTGCCTATTCATCCTCCCATCCCTCAACTCCTGGCAACGACTGATCTTTTCATTGTATCCATAGTTTTGCCTTTTTCCCAATGTCCTATAGTTGTAATCCTACAGTATATAGCCTTTTCAGATTGATTTCTTTCACTTAGTAACACACATTTAAGATTCCTCCATGTCTTTTCATGGCTCGATAGATCATTTCTTCTTAGTGCTAAATAATATTCCATTGTCTGGATGCACCACAGTTTATTTATTCATTCACCTACCAAAAAAAATCTTGGTTGCTTCCAAGTTTTCGCAATTACAAATAAAGTCACGATAAACATCCATGTGCAAGTTCATTTGTGAACATAAGTTTTCAACTATTCTGGATAAGTTACAAGGAGCACAAATGCTGGATCATATGGCAAGAGTATATTTAGTTTTGTAAGAAATAGCCAGACTCTCTTCCAAAGTGGCTGTACCTTTTCCAGCAATGAATGAGAGTTCCTGTTGCTTCACATCCTTGTCAACATTTGGTGTCATCAGTGTTCTGGATTTTGGCCATTGTAATAGGTGTGTAGTGGTATCTCGTTGTTTTAATTTTTATTTCACTGATGACATATGATGTGGAGCATCTTTTCATATGCTTATTTTCTATCCATATATCTTCTTTGGTGAGGTGTCTGTTAAGGTTTTTGGCCCATTTTTTAATTGGGTTGTTTTTTATTGTTGAGGTTTAAGAGTTCTTTGTATACTTTGGACAGCAGATCTTTATAAGATATGTCTTTTGAAAATACTTTTTCCCAATCTGTCTTCTTCTTTTCTGTTGCAGAGCAGACATTTTTAATTTTAATAAAGTCCATCTTATCAATTATTTCTTTCATGGATCATGCCTTTACTGTTGTATCTAAAAAGTCATCGCCATACCCAAGGTTATCTAGGTTTTCTCCTATACTATCTTCTAGGAGTTTTATAGTCTGGCTTTTTACATTTAGGCCTGTGATCCATTTTGAGTTAATTTTTGTGTAGAGTGTAAGGTCTATGTCTGGATTCATTTTTTGCATGTAGACCTCCAGTTGTTCTAGCAAAGACTATCTATCTTTACTCCATTGTATTGCCTTTGCTCCTTGGTCAAAGATCAGTAGTCTGTGTTTATTTGGGTCTATTTCTGGGCTCTATTTTGTTCCACTGATCTGTCCATCTGTTCTTTCACCAATGCCACACTGCCTTAATTACTGTAGCTTTATAGCAAGTCTTGAAGTCAGGTAGAGTCAGCCCCCCAAATTTGTTCTTCTTCAATCTTCTGTTGGCTTTCTGGGTCTTTTGCCAGAATCAGTGTTTTGATATCCACAAACTAACTTTCTGGGAATTTTGATTGGGACTGCATTAAATCAAGTTGGGAGAAACAGACGTGTTGAGTCTTCCTATCCATGAACATAGAATCTCTCCCCATTTATTTAGTTCTTCTTTGGTTTCGTCATCAGAATTTTGTAGTTTTTCTCATATAGATCCTACACAGATTATTTTAGATTTATACCTAAGTATTCCATTTTGGGGCATCTTAATGTAAATGGTATTTTGTTTTTAATTTCAAATTTCATTTGTTTACTGCTAGTATACAGGAAAGTGAGTGTATCCTGTAACCTTGCTATAATCACTTATTAGTTCCAGGAGGTTTTATTTGGTCAATCTTTTTCAGATTTTCTACATAATATTTACCACTTTTTAGTCAAAAACAATGTGGCCATCTTTGGTCAAATCAAAAAATGATTTATGGTTATTTCTCTAAACACTAGGTAAAAACTGATTTTTTCAGCTTTATCAAGGTATAATTGACAAATAAAATTGTATATATTTAAGATTTATAATTTGATATTTTGATATATGTATACATTGTGAAATGATTACCACAATCAAGCTAATTAACACATCCGTCACTTCACATAGTTATCATTTTCTTTCCCTCCCTCATTTTCTTCCTTCCTTCCTCCCTTCCTTTCTCTTTCTTTCAAGATGTCTAAGATCTACCCTCTTAGCAAATTTCAAGTGTATAATATAGTACTGCTCCAGAAGTTATTCATCTTGCATAACTGAAATTTTGCATCCTTTGATAAACATCTCCATTTTCCCCTTCTCCCAGTTCCTGGCAAGCACCATTCTAGTCTCTGCTTCTATGAGTTTGGCCAGTTTAGATTTCCCATATTAGTGAGATCATGAAGTATTTGTCTTTCTGTGTCTGGCTTTTTTCACTTGGCATAGTGTTCTCCAGGTTCATCCCAGTTGTTGCAAATGGTAGTATTTCCTTCTTTCCTTAAGGCTGAAAAATATCCCATTGTTTCTTTCTATCTATTTATCTATCTGTCTATCTCATTTTCTTTATTTGCTCATCCACTGACAGACATTTAGGTTGTTTTCGTATCTTGGCAACTGTGAATGATGCTGCAGTGAACATGGGAATGCAGATATCTCTTCAAGATAGTGAATTCGTTTCCTTTGGATATATATCCAGAAGTGGGATTGCTGGATCATATGGCAGTTCTATTTTTAATTTTTCTAGGAGCCTCCATACTGCTTTCTATAATGACTATACGAATTCACATTCCCACCAACAGTGTACAAGCATTCCCTTTTCTCCACATCCTTGCCAATACTTGTCATCTCTTGTCTTTTTAACAAGATCCATCCTAACAGGTGTGAGGTGATATTTCATTGTGCTTTTGATTTGCATTTCCCTGATGACTAGTGATGTTTTGCACATTTTCATATAGCTGTAGGCCATTTGTATGTCTTCTTTTGAGACATGTCTATTCAGGTCCTCTATCCATTATTTATTTTTTTAATTATTTATACAATTTTTAAAGACTTCTTTCCATTCACAGTTATTACAAAATATTTGCTACTTCCCTAAACACTAGGTAAAAGCTGAATTTTTAAAAATCAAAAACCCTTTACTAAAAAATCTTCAAGCCATAAAACTGGTTAAAAGATTTTTGGGTGCATTATGTGTGTGCTTTGACTGGTATGAAGGTTATTCCCTGATTTACAGCAATTTCTCTAACAAAGGGATATTAGTTGATCATTTTCATCATATTATTAATATAGTAGCTGCCCAGTTAGGTTAAAAATTTCAAGAGCTAGATACTGATGCTTAATTGTTTACATTTTTAAGCCTATTTTGAATAAATGAGATCCCAGTGGGGAAAGTACACAGAAGATGCAAATTAAAAATTCAGTTAATTCAGAGGAACAATGCAACCCAGATTTGTACAACACCGCTGTCCTGGATGATGGTGATATTTATTGAAATAGAGAACAATGAGGTAAAAACAAGTTTGGAAGGTGAAACCAATCATTGTTTTTGAACATAAGTTTGAAATGCATATTAATCCTCTAAGCAGAGACAAAAAGTAGGCAGTTGGATATAAGAATAAGGAGCTCAGGAGAGATTGGAGCTCAAGATATAAATTTGGAGGATCATCATCACATAGAATATATTTAAATTCATGATGCTAAATGAGTTCCTCAAGGGAGTGAGTGTGGACTATACAGGGAAGAGGATCTAGGACTGATTTCTGGGGAATTCGAAATTGAAAGGTTAAGAAGAGGAAGAGAATTACGAAAGGAAGACTAAGAAGAAACAGCCAGAAATGTAGGTGGAAAGTCAGGAGAGTGTATTTTCCCAGAAGCCAAGTTTTAAGAAAGTGTCTCAAGAAAGAGAAGGTGACTGACTGGATCAAATGTTCCTGAGAGTTTAAGTTAACTGAAGACTCAGAATTGGCCATTATATTTGTCATTGTGGTGGTCATTGGTAACCTTAATCAGAATGGAGTGGGTTTAAGAGATAATGGGGGAAGAGGAAGTGGAAACTGGAAGTGTAGACAGCTCTTTCAAAGAGTTTTGCTGGAAACAGAACAAGAGACATAGGGTGGCACTAAAAGATTCAAGACCAAGATAAATTTTATTTTATTTTGTTTATGATAAAAGATAGTAAAGTATGTTTGCAGATTAATGGAAATGAAGCAGCTGAAGTGGGAAACTGTATAATACAGGAAGGAGAGGAAATAATCTCAGTAATGGAACACTCAAGTAGGCAAGAAGTTTTGGAGTCCAGTGCACACATGGGAGAGTTGTCCTTAGAAGTATGGGCAGTTCATCCGTCCTAACAGAGAGAACATGGAGTACAGGCTCAGATGAAGGTAGATTGGCAGATTTGACGGTGGGAGGATGAAGAAGTTTCTTCTGATTGTTTTTGTTTTCTAATTGAAACAAACAGCACGTTCACCATGCTCTTTGGCCAGTATAAAGATTGTTCTCTGTGTGAGAGGATCAGGGAAGGGATGCCCAAGATTTAAGGATAGAGGAAAACAGGTGAAAACGGTGCTGTGAAAATAGTAGATTCAAATGATTAGGGAAATGTAGTGCGTTGTTGGGCAGTACTGAGGGCCCACATGATATCTGTGGCCATAAATATGAAGGAGGACCAAACAGCATGCTTCCATGATTTTCTTTAATCATGCTCAGCTGCTCAGGTGCAAGAATGAGTAGGTAGTAGCTGGGTTTAATCAGAATTAAAGGTTCTCTAGGCCAATAAGACTGAAAGCAGAAAAGGACATGGTAGTTGATGGTGTGCAAGGGTGTGAAAATGTTGGACCATGGAATCTGTGCGTAAAAAATGAGGAAATGAGGGGGGACATAAGGACTGGGAAAGAGGCTACAGCAGAATATCTCTGAGAAATTCTCCCTCTACAAAATAACAGAGCAATCCCCATTTCAGCAAAAAGCAAGGGAGGTTACATCTGACAGGCATTCTTCTAGAAAAAAAAAATCTCACTTTTCCTTTATAATTTCGATCCTCTGGTATAGTGCTGCTCCATTTCTATTTATGCCTAAAGTCATTAGTAGCAATTTTTAAAATATCAAATTAGGTCACATCATAATGGCTCTCTGTGACAAACGGAAATTGGCTCAGATTATGTTTATTACAGTCAAGTTATGAGTTTAACTTCTGTTAACATATGGAGAAATTTTAGATATTAGAAGGAAAAATTCATTTAAAATGATAATGCTAGGTTGTCCTTCAGTAAAAATGTAAAGTAGGAATAAAGCAATTGTAATTGTATTACTGTATCTATGATATACTACTATTAATTTCTAACTTAAATTTGGTAGAGACCCATGTCTAGATTGAAGGATGTTCCTTTTTTTAAAATTATTTTTTTGAAGACAGAGAAGTTATCAAGAAAACTTCTAATCAAGTAATATCATATAGTATTTATTGACCATCATATAGTATTTATAGCACTGTGGTGGTATACACATAAGTGAAATCTTAGTCCAAGGAAATTCATATCGTGAGATTTCAAGATTAAGTCTTATTTACAGTGACAACACAAGGTTCTTCTTTTTTTAAATTCTATGCTATTTGAAATCATATTTTAAGAGCAAAGAGAGGAGCAGTCTACACAGGTGAGATCTCTTATTTTAGACTGGCCTAAATAAGACTGTAATTTGCCTTTGAAACTGACCAATAATAAAAGCATTCTAACAGTTTAGAAAGGTGATTTAGCCAGTTTTGGTATATCAATTCATGTAAACTGCAACAGAAGCAGCAAAACCAACACTGCTCAGATTAGTACTTTCAGGTGCTAATTACAAATAATTCTCTTGTACTCACTAAAGTAGTATCTCTGCTAGGAAACGTTTGTTCAGATTAGTTCTGTGTAACTTTAATCAAGAAAACAACATTAGAAAAATATATAATTCGGACCTCACTAACTCAGCTAGATGTCTGGCCAATAGTCTCCCTTAGTGACATTTTAGTTTTTAACTATTCCACTGGTCCTTGCAACCTGAAAAAACCTAACAGATTCTTTAGACTTTACCTTATAATTCATCATTTTCATAGACAACACAAGTTTTATACTATGCCTACTTCATTCTTGAATTTTACATTTTAATTCCTCTCAGTTTGTTCAATAAAAAGGCAGTAATAAATAGAATTTTTTTTAAAAAAGAAGAGGTAAATAGGGGTGGGATTCTATGAAAACTGGCATAACTGATAATGAATGTCAATTACCTGAACTCAAAAAGATAACTTGGTTGAATACAAAATTTTAAATCACATCATTTTCTCCTCAAAATTCTGTAGGTGTTGCTCTGTCACTTTCTTTAATTTGGAGTCTAAATGATAGATACTAAATTTAGATGACTCAGAGTATTGTAATATTTGCTCCCTAGCAGGTAATTTGTTAAAGTGCTCTATGTTTATGTCTTATTTTGTTTTTCATGCATGGAGACTTATATGATAGTTAATAATTATTTTAAATCACAAACTTTGCCAGGATGAGTCCAGATGTGTGTCATTTCTTATTTATTTTGCCTGAGAGATAATGAACCTTTTCAATTCATATACCCAGAACTTTTTTCCCCCCAGCACTGGGAATTTTTTTCAATTTTGTTTTGATTAGTATTTCTGTTCTAACTGCTGTGGTTTATTTTTCAGAAATAATCAATAATTGTTATTGAATTTCCATTCTCTTTACATTATGGCTTCATTTTCATTGTTTTAGTTCCTTTTCCTTTTTCTTTTGAATTCTGGGAGAATTTTTTTAGCTTGTTCTCCATCAAACTGATCTGATTTTCCACAGTATTGATTTTAGTTTTTACTGGTCCCATTGTGGATTTTAGAGTCTCACAATTAATGTTCTCTCACCCACCTTCCTTTTCATCTCATCCTGTTGCTTTTTCATTTTTCTATTCTCAACTTGCAACATTGTACTCTGTTTCTTGGAGGCCATTCATTCTAATGAATCTGAGAATTCCGAATAGTTTTCTAAAATTTTTTGGTTTCCTAGTGTAAATAATCTTTATTACCATGCTCTTCTTGTGAGTTTCTAAGATGATATTCCATTTCCTTTGTTATTCAAATATTTTCAAGGGTTGCATATAGTTGGGTTTTATTCTATTTACTCAGCTCAGAACAAAAAAAGATTTATCTAAGACTAGTATTTTCCAACAGATAGGATATGTAGATTGATCTGGGGGTCACTCTTTTACTTCAGTGCTGCTCTAGTCCCAAAACTATGGATGAATAATAATTTATATGTACAATTTTAGCTCAATTTAGTAGTATTTTGTAAGCTTTCCAGGTAATGAGCATTTGCCCTGTTGAGAAGGCATTTTGTCCCACTCATAGGTTGGTTCTCTATCACTCTGAAGTAATGGAGTACATGAAAAAGAAACTATAAATCTCAGAGTACACTACTGCTTATTAGTAGAAACCTACAATGCTCTGTTTGTGTATATTACATTTCTTAGGACGTAATGCACTTCTGTTAGACCTTTTCCTACTTCCCTCTTGCCTAGTTGTTTCTGGGTTTTACAGACACCAATTAGGCAACACTTTGGCTGCCTCCCAGATCTACGCCCCTGGAATAAAGAAGTCTTTCCAGGCACTTTATCCCTGAATCAGAAACAAGAAAAGAGCTTCAGTACTATCATCTCAGATTTTAGACCAGCAGATATGGAGGGCCATCAGTTACATATCTGGAAACAATTTCGCTAGCCCTGGCTTTCATGGGACTATCCTCTCAGATTCTGAAACCAGGTTGACTGTAAATTCTAAATTTTTTATATTATTGTGAATTTCATCCTTTCTATTTTGTTTTAAACATTTTTTGATGTGGACCACTTTTAAAGTCTTTATTGAATTTGTTACAATATTGCTTCTGTTTTATGTTTTGGTTTTTTGGCCCTGAGGCATGTGGGATCTTAGCTCCTGGACCAGGGACTGAACCCACACCCCCTGCATTGGAAGGTGAAGTCTCAACCACTGGACCACCAGGGAAGTCCCTCATCCTTTCTATGTATACACATATTTCTATCATCCTCACTTTTCAGATGAAGAAACTAGGTCACAGAGCAGATAAGTGGCTTGTCCAAGGAAGCAGTCAGAGGCAGGACTAGGCTGCCAACCCAGGAGATTTTACTCCAGAGCCTGTGCACTTAATCATTGAAATCTCTATCCTTTCTGAACACTATACTTAGTTAAAAAATTAGTTTCATCCTATAATGACCACAGTCCTCTCAAACCATGGTTCTTGTCTCTGTTGACAGGTATATATGTAACAATTAGAATAATAGTAGATAAGATTTATTAACTACTTGATATGTGCCAGGCATTGGGTTATACAATTAATATACATTATCACATTTAATCCTCACAATTCTATGTGATAGATACTATCATTATTCCCATTTAACAAATTAAAAACAACAGCAATAATAACATTAGGCCTTAGAGATGGTAATAAATTTACCCAGAATCAGATCTGGTAGATGGAAATGCTGGGATTCAAATTCGATCTGACTTCTAAACCCAACTGCTCACCTTTTATGCTATAAAGCCTCTATTTAACAGGTATAATATGTTGCATATAATTCTACAATAAATTGATAGTATATTTTGCTAAAAATCTCATATGTTAAGAATTATCATTTTATATATTCAACTATAAATTAATACCTTCTGAAACAAAAATTTTCCTTCATCATATACAAATGGTTGCAAATTGGCCAGAGATTTCTGAATGTGCTTGTGGTAGGGGATTTAAATTCAATAAATTTTCCTATATTCACTTTGGTATATCTCTGTGCACTGCATGAAGGGGCTTTCTTACCCTCTGACTTCCTGTAGGGTTTAACCAAGGAGGAGTACTGGCAGGAAATCAGACAGAGGAAGGAAAGGACCTCTGGGGTATTTGTTTTGTTCCCTCAATCCCTGAGGGTCCTTGCATGCCAGATGAGCACCGAAGGTCACTGCTCGGGCCTCACAGTGGTAACTTGCCCCTGTTACTAGCCCACAAGTTTTGTGCTATATCTTGTGACTTCTCTACACCCTGTCCACCCTTGTAAATCATTCCTTCACTAAATTCACTCAAATTACCGAAATTAAGTGTGCCATCTCTCTTCTCTGCAAAGACCTGGGCTGATACAGAAATGATCTGTTCTGGCATAGAACAAATGCCTTAATATTTTAGAAGAGGATATTTTCCCATACTATATGTATTCTTAATGTTCATATGTCTTTTTAGAAATAGCAAAGATGTGTAAGTGTAATTACAAAGAAAAGGATGGGTAATGTTACAGCAAACACACTTTCCTTGGACTCCTAATGTTGACTTTTCAAATTGGATCTAATAAATCATTCATGACTCAGTTAACATACAATTTTAATGCAAGATGAGTAGAATGAACAAGCAAACCCATGATTACTGCGCATAGAAAACTATTTTGCTCACTTCAGCCATGTCAATTCCATCCTAACTGGGATGTTTTAGGCACTTAAAGATTTATGTTTGCCTCAAGTATTTATGAGCCCAAACTAAATGTGCCTAATACCGCTGGGTTTTATAAACAGTCAAAGATAGCTAGTCACTTATATTTATGACATATGTGGTGAAATATTTACACAGCATCTCCTGGACAGGAAACTGTGTGGTTGAAGCACCTCGAGTGATCACTGGCATTATTTTTCTATTCATAGAAAAATGTATTAGCAGGAATATAGAGAAATAAGCACTCTAAATATTGGAGAGAATGTAAATTAACTGACTTAAAGTTTAAGATACTCTTTTAAAGACTTTGTATAGCAATTCTGCCTCTAATAATTTATCCTAAGAAAATAATCACAGATGTGTGTAAAAATTTATTTATCCATTTGTTCACTAAGACAATCAATATAAACACCCATATAAAAAGGAATATGCAGTCATTAAAAATGATGTTATGGAAGAATGTATAATGGCATGGAAAAATATTTACAAAATATTCTAGGTGGAAAAAACAGGTATTAAAATGATATGTAAGCTACTTCCAGTGCCAGCCATGATGGAGAAAGCTTACTGCAGCCTATCATTTCCACTGATTATAACTAAAACTCACAACAGAATACAAAAAACCACCACCTAAGGACTTTGAAAAGTACACATACCAGGTGTATTGGGAATTAAAGTGAAAACTTGAATTAAGGATCCATAATGGGTGAGATTCATGAATTTTTATTTTCCTTTTTTCCCTAGAATTGACTTGAGGGCAAGCTGAATTCTGGAATTGTGCAGCAAGTACAGACAGCAAAAACTCCAGGAGAAACACCTTCTTCTCGGCCAGAGGTCTGGGAAAAAGACTCCTGTGTGCTGGAGATTTTGAGGGAGATCCCTTTTTTTTCACCGTTCATTTCTCTCCCAGCCGTGCTCTGAGGCCAGGCCCAGTCACAGAGCTGCACAGGCAACAGCACATGTATCTTAAACCCCAAGAAAAACCAGAGGAACTGGGAAAAGGCCTTCTTACAGAGGATTTTTTCTCTTGCTGCTTCTCTGTGAAGGACGCTCCAATTGTGTAAGACTGCATGGCAGCATAGGAGGCTCAGATTCTGAGAGGACTCCATCTTTCTGCCCAGAGAAACCAAGAAAAAGAGTGTCTGAGGGCTGGAGAGTATGGGAGAAATCATGGAGAGAAGAGAGCTGAAAAGAAGCAACTCCTAAGTCTATGTTATGAACTGACATAAGTCTTGGACCTGCCCAGAACAAACCTAAAGAAGCATAGCAGAGGCATCGAGACCTGAACTACCATAGAAAACATTACCGTAGTTCTAGACTAACCCTTGAGTGGTGTAAGCTCCAGTAAGATCCAAAAAGCTTTGCAAAATCTTTGAAAATTCAGCTGACATCAGAACCACTATGAGACAGAATATGAAGTTAGAACCTAACCCAGTTGATTGCCTCTTAAACAATCAAACAGAAAAGCAAGTCAACGTTTTCCAAAGGGCTTTAACAAGACCCAGAGTCTCACAACATAATATTCCAAATGTTCAGGGTACATTCGAAAATAACTTGACATACAAAGAGCCAGAAATCTGATCAATATTCAAGGAAAAAGACAATTAACAAATGCCACTTCCAAGGACCCAGACGTTGGAATTATCAGGCAAGGACTTTAGGACAGCTCTTCAACGATCCTCCATAAGGTAAAAGGTGAACATTGTTTAAAAGAATAAAAGATAGAAATGCTTAGTTGAGAAGTAGAAGCTATGAAGAAAATGGAAATTTTAGAACTGAAAAAGACAAAAGCTGAAATTTAAAAACTCATTGTATGCACTTAATAGCAGAATGCAGATAACAAAGGAAAGAGTCAGTGAATTTGGAGACAAATCAATAGAAATTATACAACCTAAAGAACAGAGAGGAAAAAAAAGACTGAAAAAAAAAAACCCCCACGTCCTCAGAAACCTGTGTGACAATAATCAAAAGGTCTGATATTCATATCAATGGAGTCCCAGAAGAAGAGATAAAGGAGATAGATGGGTGCAGAAAGAATATCTGAAGAAACAATGACTGAAAACTTCTCAAATTGAGTGAAAGATATCAGATTGCAGATTCAAGAGGTTCAGCAAATCCCTAATAGCATAAACTCACAAAAACAGGGCCAGACACATCATAATCAAACTGTTGAAAACTAAAGATAAAGGGAAAAAAATTAAAGCAAGCCAGAGGAAAACAACACATTACATTCAAGGGAGCAATGGTTTGGATGATTGCAGATTTCTCATCAGAAATCACAGAGGCCAGATGACAGTGCCACAACATCTTTCAAGTGATAAAAGAACTATTAACAAGAATTTTATACCCAGTGAAAATATCTTTCAGGACTGAAGGCAAAACAGAAGAAGTCTTTGATTAAGGAAAAGTAAAGGAATTTGTTGCCAGTAGATCCGTTCTTAAAGAAATGCTAAAAAAAAGTTCTCAGGCTTATAGGAAATGATATCAGAGGGAAATATAGACACAAGGACTGAACGAAGAACAATAAAAATGGTAAATATCTGGGTAAATATAATAGACTATTTTACTCTACTAAATTATTTAAAATATTTGACTTGATGGCAAAACTTATAATATTGTCTATGGAGTTCTCAAGTTATTTGGATGTACTTAATATGACAATTATCACATAAACTGGGGAGGGTAAAGTGATAAGGTTTGTATGTTTTAATTGAAGTGGTAAACTATTCACTCTAGATGGTGTAAAGTGAGGTGTGTATATGATAAGCCCAGAACAGCAACTAAAATGATAATACAAAGAGATAATCCAAATAGCCAGTAGTTAAATTAAAATGAATACTAAAAAATACTCACATAATCCAGAAGAAGGCAGGAAATGGGGAATGAGGGGAAAAAAAAAAGGGTAAGAAAAAGAAAACAAATAATAAATGGTAGACGTAAATCCAACCATTTCAATAATTAAATTAAATGTAAATGGTATCTACTGAAGTACAGAGATGATCAAATAAATTTAAAAATAAGACTCAGTATGTTGTCAAAAAACAATCCACTTTAAATATATCACTATAGATAAGATAAAAGTAAAAGGATGAAAAAAATATACAATCAAAAGAAAGCTGGAAAAGTTACGTTAATAGCAAGCAAAGCAGACTTTGGAACAAGGAAAATTATCAAGGAAAAAGAAGAATATTTATAATCATAAAACAAACAATTCATCAAGCTATATAGCATTCTTAAATGTGTATGTACTTAACAATGTATATGCCCCAAAATATGGGAAGTAAAACTGATAAAACTGAAATAAGAAATAGACAAACCCACAATTACACTTTTACACAATCACACCATTACAGAGAGACTTCAGTGCTCCTCTCTGTTAATGAGAGAGCAGGCAGACAGAAAATCAGCAAGATATAGGAGACCTGATCAATGTTATCCACTAACTTAATGTAATTGACATTTAAGGAACACTCTACCTAACAAGAGAAGAATACATTTTTTTTCAAGTGTACATGAAATATTCAACATGATAGTCCATATTTTAGGCCATAAAAACAAACTTAACAAATTTAAAAGAACTGAAATCATGCAGAAAATGATCTCTGATCATAATGGAATTTCAACTAGAAACAAATGACAGAAAGATATCTCAGATATAGCCAAAAATGTGTAAATTAAACCCCACATGTTTAAATAACCATTGTAAAATAGAAAGACTCTCGTGGGGGCAAGGAATATACGGGAAATCTCTCTACATTTCCCTCAATTTTGCTGTGAACCTAAAACTGCTCCCCAAAAAAAGACTTGATAATTTTTTTAAATAGAAAGACTCAAAGGAATTTAAAAAATATTTTGAAGTGAATGACAATGAAAATAAAATGTATTAAAACTTTTGAGATGCAACTAAAGCAGTACTTAGTATTAAATGTTTTAAAAGGGAAGAAGGACTCAATTTAATAAATAAACAATCTGTTTCCACGGATTTATTAGTTAAGAAACTAATAAAGAAGAACCAATTTAACCCAAAACAAAAGGGAGAAAGTAATAAACTTTAAAAACAGAAATCAATGAAATTGAAAACAGAAAAACAATAGGAAAAAATTAGTGAAACCAAAAGCTGATCTTTGAAAAACATAAATAAAATTGAGAAGTCCTTAGCCACACTGATGAAGAAAAAAGAGATAAGACACAGATTCCCAATACCAGGAATGAAATGTGGTTATCACCACAGACCCTAAAGACAATAAGAGAAAGATAAGGAAAGAATGTTGATATTAGATGAAATGGATCAACTTTTTGAAAGATATAAACTACCAAATCTCAGTGAAAAGAAAGAAATAAGCTGAATACTCCTATATCTTGCAATCAACCAAAATGAATTTTCAACAAAGAAAACTCCTGGCCCAGTGGTTTTCACTTATAGATTCTGTCACAAATTTCAGGAAGAAGCAAAACCAATTCTGCTCAATCTCTTCCAGAACACTGAGGAGGAATAAGGCTAGCATTACACTAATACCAAAGTCAGGCAAAGAAGAAAAATAAAAAACTACACACAAATATTCCTCATTAACAGAGAGGTAAAATCAACAAAATATTAGCAAATCAAATTAAGCAATATATAAAAAGGACAATATACCACAATCAAGTGCATTCACCCCAGGAATGTAACACTGACTTAATATTCAAAAATCAATCAATGTAATTTACCATATTAAGAGGGAAAAAAAGCCATATGAACATATCAATAGATGCAGTTAAAATCATTTGACAAAATTCAACATCCATTTATGATATTTTTTTAAAAAGCTTCTCAGTAAACAAGAAACAGAAGGAAATGTACTCAAACTGATAAAGGGTATATGCAAAAAAAGTCTATAGTTACTATTATACTTACTTGTAAAAGACTGTTTCCTCCTAAAAAAGAAATGACAAGAATATCCACTCTCACCCTTATGTTCAGTATCATATTAGAAGTCTTAATCAATGGAATAACACATGAAAAAGAAATAAAAGCCATGACAATTAGAAAGGAAGAAAACTGTCTCTATTAGCAGATGATATGATTGTCTATATAAAAAAAGAAAATTCCATGAAATCCACAACAAAGCTCCTAGAATGAATAAGTGAATTAGCAAAATCATAGGATATAAGGTCAATATGCAAAAATCAAATGTATTTAATATTTAACAAAAAGTAAAACTTAACAAAACAATACTATTTGTTTCACTGAAGAAGACATACACATGGCAAGTAAGACATGAAAAGATGTTCAAGATTATTAGCCATTTGAGAAATGCAAATTATAACCCCAATGAGATAGCACTACACACCAATCAGAAATTAATTGGATGTCATCAAAATGATAAACTTCTGCTCTGCAAAAGACACTACAGATCATCCTCAATTTACCACGGTGTCACATCCTGATAAACTCATGGTAAGGTGAAAATATTGCCTAAGTCAAAAATGCACTGAACACATAACCTACTGAACATCATAGCTTAGCCTAGCCTGCCTTAAACGTGCTCAAAATACTTACATTAGCCTACAGTTGGGCAAAATCATCTAACCCAAAGCCTATTTTATAATAAAGTGTTGAATGTCTCATGTAATTTACTGAATACTCTACTGAAAGTGAAAAACAGAATGTAAGTGTATTGGTTGTTTACCCTCCTGATCGCATGGCTGACTGGGAGCTGGGGCTCACTGCCCTGCCCAGCATTGCAAGAGCATATCGTGCCACATATCACTAACCCAGGAAGAGATCAAAATTCAAAACTGGAAGTACAGTTTCTACTGAATGTGTATCAGTTTCATACTATAAAAAAGTCGAAAAATCATAAAGTCGAACCATTGTAAACTGGGGCCTGTCTATACCAGCAAAATGTAAAGATACCCCCAGACAGGGAGAAAATGTTTGCAAATCATGTATTTGACAAAGAACTTCTATTCAGCATACACAAAAATTCTCAAAGCTTAACAATAAGAAAACAACCCTTTTTTTTAAATGGGCAAAGGATTTGAACAGGCACTTCGTAAAGAAGATATATGTATGATAAGAATGAGATGTGACAGAGTGAGAGAGTGGCATGGACATATATACACTACCAAATGTAAAATAGATAGCTAGTGGGAAGCAGCCGCATAGCACAGGGAGATCAGCTCGGTGCTTTGTGACCACCTAGAGGGGTGGGATAGGGAGGGTGGGAGGGAGGGAGATGCAAGAGGGAAGAGATATGGGAACATATGTATATGTATAACTGATTCACTTTGTTATAAAGCAGAAACTAACACACCATTGTAAAGCAATTATACTTCAATAAAGATGTTTAAAAAAAAAAACGAATGTATAAGAAAAGAGGCTTAATACCATTAGTCATGAGGGAAATGCAAATTAAAACCACAATGAGATACCACTGCACAACTATTAGAATAGCTAAAGTAGAAGAAAAATTGACAATGCCACACACTGACAGGACGCAGAGCAACTGCAACTCTCATACACTGCTGACGGCAGTGCAACATGGCACAACCACTCTGGAAAACAGTTTGGCAGTTTCTTATCAAGCTAAACATATATTTGCCATATAACCAAGCGATCCCACTCCCAGTAAAAATAAAAACTCATGTTCATAAAAAAACTTGTATGCAAATGTTTATAGCAGCTTTCCTCATAATCACCCCAAACTAGGAAAAACTCAAATGCACTTCAATTTATGAGTGAATCAACAAAGCAATACATCAATACCATAAAATACTACTCAGCGTTAAAATGGAACAAATTATGGATACACACAGCAGCAGAGAGGAATCTGAAATGCATTCTGCTAAACGAAAAGCGCCAGGCTCAAAGGCTATATCCTGTATGCTTTACGTATTTTTCTAGAAAAGGTAAAACTACAAGGATAGAAAACAAACCTGTGATTGTTAAGATTCAGGGGAGGGTTTGACTATAAGGGGACAGCACAAGGGAATATTTTAATATTTTTAGGTGATTGTGGCGGTGGCTACTATGCATCCGTCAAAACTCAGAACTGCACACCAAAAAGAGTGAATTATGGTGTATATTAATTTTAAAAAACAAATTTATACAAACCATATGCATATATTGAATTTTTGTTTTAAACAAAAGTACATATATGGCTCAAACGGCAAATGTCAAAATACTAACATTGGTATCTCCTTTAATTTAAATATAATTTAAAAATAATTTTTATAAATAATATGATTTTTCTGAAACCTGAATATATAAATGTGCACACACATATATACACATACATGCATATAATGTATACATGCATATATATGCAGTCTGACTTTCCCTCTATGTGTGTTTCTGAGTGTTCACGAAGTTCTGAAGTAAATACCATCTTGAAGCACTACAATGCTAAGATGCACTGAAAATTAGGGATACTTAAGATGGAATATATTTGCTTCCCTACGGTTTCCGGTATTATACAAATTTTCTGGAATTTTATGTACTGCTTTTGAAATTAAAATTTTAAGTTATAATACAGCCTGACAGTTCTAAATATGTCAATCTGAAAGGGCTAGACCATTGTCTCACTGACTTTTTAGAATTTCATGCTTCTAAAGCACTGTCATGAACACATGCCATTTGCTCAAGATTCAAAATGACAGTATTCTTATCACTTGGTGAATTCAAGCAATTTCTCTGGTGATTCCCAATTAGCCTGTCTTGATCCAGCCTATCAAAGCAACATTGCATACCTTGCTGCCCTCCACGATGGATCTGATCCAGGGGTCTCTCACATGCAGAGAGGTCTGTACTCACTGTCCTCTGGCAGGACTACCCCGCAGGTGAGACAGGGGCCCTTTAACTGTCTAGCCACGGGCTGCTAGACGCAAAAGAAAGCTATGTTGTTATGGAATCCTAAGCAGTAAGATTTTTCCAAGCGTGCTTGGATCACAGGAACATCTGATTCAATATGGAAAATTGTACTATTGTTCACACTTCCACAGAAACATATGACATTTCAGGGGAACACAGAGAAACAAATGAAAGCCTCAAGAGCAGCTACCAATTTTGTTAAATGTTATACCAGACATGGGGGATGGCAGAGATGGGAAAAGAAGTGACCTCAACATGGTCAGATGACTCTGTAATTTCAATAACATTTGCAACTAAGAAAGGGAATTAGAGATTATATCATCAACTATTTCCCCGACTCTGACAAAACCAGGCCCCTATTTTATGTTTGATCCAAAAGAAACACTTTCAAAGAGGGGGAAGAGGACTCTGTGTAAAGTATTATACTCAAAATTCTTCTCCCAGGTTAGGAAAAAGCATTATTTAATCCTTAAAGTTTACGTGCATTTTAGGGTCAAGTCTGATTGTACTGAAAAAAAATTTGCAGTTTCACCCTCTTTGTATAATATCCAACAACAAAAAAAAGAAAAAACCAAACCAAAACAAACCAATCTAATTTTGTTCAGACTACTCAATGAACTACTGGCCTTCACATGGCACTCTGCAGTTTTGACTGGCAAAGCTAAGTATCATAGTTACATAATAGTATATAGAATCTCTTCTCAAGATATTTTATTTCCTATTTAAAATTAAGCCATGGACTTAATGGAGTCAAGAATATTTTATTATAAGTATATAAGTAAATATAAGACAAACTCAAACGCATCACTTAGTATACTTATGCAGTTTTTTCTCCCTTTTAAACATTTTAAAGGTCAAAAATTCTTAGTGTGTCTAAAAGCAAAAAATGTATCCTCCAGGTGTACTTGACCATTTCCTGCTCTTTGAACACCCCAAGCTTTTCAACATCCGAGCCCTTATTTATCCTGCTCACTCTGTGGTTTTCTCAAATTCTTTTGCAAAACGGATTTAGATAACAAAAATAAGTACCCAGATTGTATTACCTTAAACCTCTGCAAAAATGCCTTCACCCAGTCAAAACAGAAGACCATGCCTTTGGCTTTCAAAAAAATCAACGATAAGAATATTTCTATAGATAATCTGCTAGAAAACAATCAAAGGCATTATCTGCTATGCTACCTGATGTCATTTATATGACTAGTTGAGTGATAAATAACCTTGCAAAGTCAGTGCCTGGAAAGAATTGTATTTTTCCTGATAAATTGTTATGCTTCCTTTATTCCAACAGTAGAGACAATGCAATCAAATGTGTATTCTTTTTCACCTGATTTCCCTGAAGATTAGCCAAACTTGTTTCTCAATTGCAACAAATAGCTTACCCTTGGTGCCAAATACATACTTTTCTCTTTCTTTTATTTTACAGTTGTAATTTTTTTACAACATGTTTTTAACTACATCACAGTAAAAGTGACATAATTAAATATATTTTTAAATATGTTTAAATATGTTTTAAATATAGTTGGCAGAATTAATATATGAAGGCTGTGTCCTACAAGCTATTCCATGTTAAATTACAAAACAAAAACAGCATGGCCTAGAGCAGCATTTTTCAAACTAAAATGTGAAAAAGAATCACCTAGTGATCTTATCAACAGGTAGATTCTTATTCAGAAGGTCTGGGGTAGAGCTGGAGGGTCCACATTTCTACCAGGCTCCCAGATAAGATCACTGCTGGTCCTCACACCACACTTTGAGGAGGTGGGGCCTCACCGGTGTTCAGCCTGTGCATGAATGGAAAGTCAGTATAGGAGAAATAATGAATATAATGGAGCCCTAAGACATGATAACTAGCCAAATGACGAGTACCACAAACTAGAGCAAATGGGATCATCACATTTCTATTTCAACCTTTAAAGATCAGAGTGTCTTAAATCCAAAATCAGTATTAATTTTTTATAACAAATGTCCAGTTCATGTTTTTCAAAGAAGTTGATTCTTATTCACGTGTTAAGACATTCTACCATATAGAGCTGAATAAAATTCTGGTTGATATATTTAAAAAAAAAAAATCCGTAGTGTTCTGAATGTTTTTAGGAGGAAACGGGACAAGAAAAGAATACTCATTGAACATCTGGAAAGTTCCATTTATTCAAATGTTTCCTAACACCCAATGTATTCCAGCACTACTTTGAGGCCTCAACATCCAGTTTCTTTCTTTTAATTTATGTATGTTGGTTTGATTGATTCCTCATTTCTATTATTTTGGGGGACAATTATTATATAACTTGGGAAACTATTTGATTAGTGAACAAGTGAATGAATCTGCATCATTTGAAGAAAATCCACCAGCTGTGATATTGGTTAAGTAAATATTTGAACATTAGTCAGTTTAATTTTTTTTTCTTTCCAGCTTATTTCCAGTTAAGAGTATTCCTCCCAGCATGGCATGTTTCGCAATGATAATTTCTAAAATACTTCACAGTAAAGAAAAGGCCTAGTTTTTCCAAAGTTATTCCAGTTTTATAGATTCTCATATTGCCTGTTGTCACATGTATGTCTCCTCAGCATAGTTTCTGGTTAAAACTAAAATTAACCAGTTATCTAATACACATAAAGAACTAGCTGAGTCACCACATCAGTACAACAACATTTAAGGTTTTTTTTCTAGGTCACAGGATTTAGAGCCAAGTGTACTAGTCTTCTATTGCTGCTGCAACAAATTAGCATAAATTTAGTGATTTAAACACAAATTTATTATTTTATAGTTTTGGAGGTCAGAAGTCCAAAACGGGTCTCACTGGGCTAAAATCAAGGTGTCAGCAGAGCTGTGTTCCTTCTGGAGGCTCTAGGGATAATTTATTTCCTTGCCCTTTCCAGCTTGTAGACACCTCCCACATTCCTTGGCTCCTGGTCCCTTCCTCCATCTTCAAAGCCAGCAATGTTGCACCTCTCTGGGACTTTCTTCCACCGTCACATCTTCCTCCAACTGACTCTTCTCCCCTGCCTCCCTCCACTTTTAAGAAACCTTGGGGTAACATGGATAATCTGAGCAAATCTCCCTATTTGAAAGTCAGTTGATTAGCAACTTTAATTACTTTGCCAGGTAACCTAACATACTCACAGGTTCCAGGGATTAGGATGTAGACATGCTTTGGGGGCCTGTTATTCTGCCTATCATGCGGAGGCAGTATTCCATTTCCATTTACTAGCTTGAATTTTCCTGAAGCACTTTTTAGTTCTTTTACAGTTCTTCGATTCTAGGAAAAGAAGCTCTTGGGGAATAACAATAAGAGTATAAGATTACTGATAACAGGATAAGATTACTGAACATTACTAATGTTCAAATATCTTCTTAACCAGTATCACAGCTGATGAATTTTCTTCAAATGATGCAGATTCATTCACTTATGCAATAACTTTCATTTCACTTTTTGCCATGAGCTCTGATTCTATTGGGATGACTCTCATACTCAAAGTAAGGTATGGATATAGCTGGAACGGCCCCTGCCACATAACCACATGCTCCTGGATATGTGTCGCCTGAGATTCCTGAGCTACATTCTGGTACACCGATGCCACGGATCATGGAATCAGACTGTGGCCACCAGGATAAATGTCCTGACTCTCTGTGATCCAAGTTGGCTAGAACAAGGGCCTTCTCACTGAAGTTTTGAGAGGCTAAACCCTCTTCCAAAATTGCTCTAATGAGCTTAGAATCATTAAAAATGTCCAAAGCACTAAGTAATAAAGTTTATTCAGTTTTCTTTAACACAGAACAATGAAAAGTTAAATGGGTAAATTTTAGTAGCCTAATCTTTTCATGCCAATAGTAGGGACTCACAGGCTGGTTGTTTTAACAGCTGTACAATGTTTAGGCTCCAAAGACTCTAAATCTCTAATAACAAAAAGAATAACACTTTGCATGACTGTTTCTTTGAATATATTCTAGACATATTTTCTCACAGGAACCCTCAATTAAAGATTTATTATATTTTAATCAGAAGCCACAGAGATAAAAAGTTTGAATAATTGGCTGAAGGCCCTATACAAACTGAATGTAAATATGAAACAAAGTAAAAGTTTCAAGTTTGAATTTATGGCCTGAATTCTGAGAGACAAAAATATATTTGTCATGATTATTATTTAAAATAGGCAGGTCCAACCACCAAATGCTAAAATATAAAGTGTATGACAGTTTAAGCAGAGTCAGATTGGCTCTACTACAGTTTCACGTCACTCAAAGGTTATGAGAGGTACATTGTTTCTTGTGAGTCTTGTATTATAACACACAGTAAGCAATGCCAATGTGAGTTGTCATTTCTCCCATGGGTTAACAATACCTTCAATTTCTACCACTCTCGCCTGCTAATCTCCTCCCCTGCGCCTCCAAAACTATATCTAATGCAAAGGTGCTTCTGAGAACTGTTCATAGTTCCTATGGTTCTGGTAGGGTTTCCATCCGTATTTCAGCTCAGTGCTGTTCCTTGACAACACTCAAATGGGCCAGCTCAAAGTGAGATCAGGAGAAATGGGATAAGGTAGTGATCCAAGAGAAATTTTGTTCACATAGCCAGTAAAAGAATTCTGAAAATCTATGCACATATTTTTTAAATAACATCTAAATATTTTTAACATAAGTTTGAACAGTTGAAAAGGGGACATGATTTCTAACACTCTGATACATATTTATCAGAACTTCAGGGCTGCAGGTTTCAGTCTCCGGAAGTCTGCTACATAACATAAAAGGTAGAGCCAATCCTCAATGACGAGCCAATCAACCCAAGAAGACTTTCTGTCAAGATAAGTCTGACTTTGTTTTTCAATCAAATATGAAGATAGTTCTAGTGACAACTGTCTATCTTCTGAATCCTAAAAGGAACAGATAAATATAGCACAGAGCCTTGTCACGTGCTCGTCCCTTGGATGAACAGGGCAGAAGAAAGGAGAACTGGCAGGCAACACCCGTGTTCAGAGAAGATCAGTTTCAAGAAAGAGCTGGAAGTTGAGGAACTGAAAATTGAAACCCCTGAAACACTCTATGTCCTGGTCAGTCTTGGTGCTCAGTTTGGAAAGTGCTGGGGAAAAGGACTTAAATTCCTCTCTGAAAGTATCTAACATGATACAAATTTAAAATGGTATTTCTATACAAAAACCTGCTGACTGCATATCTTTGAAGCATCCTAAGCCTTTGGAAGTATCTTAAAACAGGTGTCAAGTTCTCTTCATCAAAATGAAGGGTCAACAATTGGAGATTACAATCTTGCTTGTGTAGCCAACCTTGTGTATAACCTTGGACGGGCAGTTCTGGCGATCCAGGAATTGGTTCTACTTTTTCTCTAGTCCTCAGAACTCCTCGCTTTTGTTTTAATTCTCTGTCCATACTTGACCATCTTTTAGTGTATGTTTGAGCCAGTCTTTCACCCTGAAGTTCCTAGGTTCCACCCCATGTCCTTATTGGGTTTTACGCTCATGTGATATTTCTCCAGCCCTTTTAGTGCCAGAAGTGGATAAACTGTTAAAAAAAAAAAAACCAAAAGCAAAACGCTCCAACTGCCAAGGCCATCATTGTGCCAACAGAGGAACTGCTTATGCAAACTATTGTGAACTTTTACATAGGAAGATGGGGAAAGTATAAAGTCCCACTGTGAATGCGTTTTGAAAAGCTCTCTCTTCTAATGCTTCTGGGGTGGGGGGGGGGGGGGGAAGGTTGGAAGTAAATTACTGACAATGGGCAAAAACAGATGCAAAGAAGACAACTTTATTAGGCGATTTTTCTTCTCTATGAGGAGCTTTCTCTCCTTTGTTAGGAGGGCAGTCCTTTCAGAGGAAGCGCCAAGTAATTCGACAATACCCAGTTTCCTTCAGCTGCTGCGACTTGATCCCACGGTGGGTGTTCTGGAAAGCACCTTGGGGGCGAATGGGGCTGAGGCCGCTCATGATCAAGGTCGTCTGATCCAGTTGCTAAGTTGAGAATCTTCCCGTGTCACCTCTTAGAAGCAGGTGTGTGTTCCCCTCCAAAGAACCCACCACCTGGCTGCGCCCCACCTCCACTCGTGCCCCAGCTACCAGGTAACGTTGGGTGCTTCAGAAGGTGCTGCTGCGGGGGCAGCCTGGCCTTTAGACGCAGTCACTGGGGAGGAGGCGAGGACCGGGGTGGATGCTGGAGCACGCGCGCAGGTGCCGGCGCAGCCACAAACACACACGGGCTCGGGGTGAGGGGAGGACGGGGGAGGGGGAGGGGGGCGGCCTTACCAGATCAATGAAAGTCAGGAATTTCCAGCTCCCTCCGTAGGTCTGGTGCGAGGGCATTTCGATGGCCTTGTAGTTGCACAGGATAGAGCAGTAGGACAGCAGGATGGCCACCCGCAGCACCTGGCAAGGGACAAGCGCCATGTTCGCGAAAGGCCTGGACGGGCTCGGCGACCAGGAGGGCGGGCGGCACAGGGCTCGGGCGGGCGCTGTGGGAACTCCGGCCGCGGGCGAGGCGGGCGGGCGGGCGGGGGCCGGGGCGGGACGTGTCCCGCGGGACCGGCGCGAGCGCGAGCGCGCGGGCGACCTCGCGGGCGGGGCGGGGCGGGGCGGGGCGGGGCGGTGTGTGCGGGCACCGGCGGCTGCCGAGGTGGGCGGCATGGCGTCAGCTCTTTCGTCATCTCCGTCATTCTGCTCCTGCCTTTGCGGGCCCCGGAGACCCGGCCCGGGGCAGCCCCTCAGAGCCCCGGCAGCGGGTGGGCGGCCTCGGAGGGCGACCGGGGCTCGGGGAGCGCGCGCCGAGCTCCGGGGACCGCCGCCAGCGGTAGCGGCCGGGCGGAGAGGGAGCGCGGCCCAGGGTGAGCGGGCGCGGGGCCGGACGCGGGGGCCGGGCAACCCGCCCGGAAGGAGCGGACCCCAGTGTGGGCAAACGGTCCAGCTCGGGGACTTGCTGGCCAAGTGGCAACGGTGGAGGCGCGCACGTGGGGGGGGGGGGTGCAAACCCGTGAAAGGGGGCCCCCCGAGTGACTTGCTTTATTTTGGACCCAACTGGAATTTTAGTGGTAGACTACTGTTAACCACTATGAAATCCCCTTATTATTCTATTCCAGTGGGTAGGCTGCCCTGCACTTTCCACAGGGGGTTTATAAATATCCTATCAATATATAACAAGGCAGACTGTGAACTGTGGACCAGGGGTTTATAAATAAAACGTTGTAAAGAAAGGAGTGTCAGATAAGTTTCTGCTGCAAGATTACATTCAGTTCAGGAGCAGATCATCCTGACTCTGGATGTAAAACCCGTTTGTGTAATTTAATACTAATCTTTTGAGGGTTAAACTGGTTTTGCCCTTTTCCTTATTTATTTAAGGAATATAAACTGTATCCCTTCCGCCTTCCAGTAAATGTTGTCACACTGAAGTTGCTTCATTCTGTGGGCCGCATCACATTTCAGCTAACCAGATGCAGGGTCAGATTATGAAAAGACAACATAGGTATTTCCTGTGGATCCATTTAAAACAGGTGTCCTCTGAAAATAGTCTCTGAGTCACAGAATGTGGAGTGAGGGGGCAGGGAAAGCAGAGTGCAGAGTGTTAAGAGGTAAAGTAGCAACTCATGAACGTTTTCCTGAATTTTTCCAACAAATCCCTTAACCAAATAAAGAAACCCAGTAGATATTTTCTAATCGGCCTCATAATTATGCCAATAGAAGTTAGTGTCCTCCAAATCAAGATAATTCCAAGAAGGTTCTGCCAGCATAAAACTATTCATTATTGATGATTTCTAGTTTTATCTTCATGTAAAAGTTGGGTGCATTTTTAAAAATTGTGTGTCCATGCTACAGGTTCATAAGATTGCAAAATTAAAAAGTAGATCTACTGAAGATCTAAGTCCTTAATAAAGTTTTGAGTTCGTGTGATATCCTTAAAATTTGATATACCTTCCTACCTTACAATTTAGAAAATCATAAATAAGACTCCCTATCCCATCCTTGAAAAATATAATAATATTTGTATAAAGCCATTTAAAATTTTATTCTGTACTCAATTTCTTTTTAAGTAACTATAGCATTCAAAAAGTGTTTTGAACCTATTCTAATGGTTTGCTTTTGTTATTTGCTAACCATAATAAGATAATGAGTTTTGTGGGCTTTTTTTTAAAAAAATGAAACATTTGCATAAACATTGACTCAAATATTTTATGAGAATGTCAGTCTACAATTTTTGGAACATCTTGATGATTATTTATGAACACATCCAGGTTGCTCTTTTTGCTTTTTAGACCATATCTAGTAATCTTAGACATGTTTCACATGTCTCTGTGAAAAAAATATTAACCTACACACAGACTGCGTTTTTTTTAGTGTAAGTACTGCAATACAGTATTGCACTTAAAACTTCACTCTGTGGAAGGTTATCCTTTTTTATGAACTATAATACATTAATCACTGATAAGTTTTACATGATTCCATATTTGAGTTAGAGAATACTGTTTTTCATTGTACACTACACAGAAGAAATACCTGCATGTCACTTTTTTAGCTTTTTCATACTGCCCCACAATGAGTGGGGATGGAGGAGAATAGCCTTGTCCAGTGGAGTTTCATGAAAACATGTTTCCCAAGGGAAGAGTTTAAGACCTTGTTTTAGCTTCTAGTTATTATACATTAGTGTTTCTTTGATTATTGTTAATAGTTCTTAGTCTATATATGGGCTCAAGTTATTCCTCCTTAAGTACTTCTAAAAACTGATAGACTCTTCATTCTTTTTCTTTTTTTTTCTTTTTTTTTGAAGGGGGAGAGCATCTAACATACTGGTGATGATAATCCCTACTCATTTTGGAAATGACAAGAACCCTCTATCTCCCTTACATTGTATTCCACCAAGCCAACTTCATATAGCCATGGGTATTTGCTTACAAATTCAGGAGGAATAATTGTGTTTATGCGTATCCTTATAATATTCAATGTTTATGCATTTCCTTTGGTTCTGTGTTTACATTGGATAAGCATTTTCTAACAGTGTCAATGTATTTGAAAGGATTATTTTTCCCCCTTCACAGTTGTATGCACCATAAGGGTAGAAGATGGGATGTGTCCCTTTGAGAGGTTTGGGCTTGGGAAGAATCCCTTCAGTATCGCAGAAAAGATACCTTTGGGTTGCTCATTTTTCTTCATTATAAAAGCAGCATATTTATGATATTAAAATAGGAAATTAAAAAAAATTACTCCCACTCTCACCAGCCACAGAAAACACTGTTAACATTTCAGCACATACCTGCCAGTCCTTCTTACAATATATACTTAGTTGTGACATACCGTGTAACAATTTGCATCAAGCAGATTCTTTTTGCTTTAAATTTAATAAGTAGCTTACCTTATTATTTAAAACTCTTTGTAAAAATCATTTTTAATTGTTGCATAGCATGACATAATAGGAACATAATTTTGCTTAAATTTTATTTTTGGATATTTAGTTTGTTTCCAGTTTCTAATCACTATAAATACACTGTAATGTCTGCATATTTAGTTGAGAAAGCCACTTTTTAGGGATTATTTGTAGCTCAAAAACCAGTTAAGAAACCATCCTTTTACAACCTAATGTGTATATTTGTTCACATGTGTTTATTATGGACTGAGGGTCCAAGGAGAGCTCTTCTGCCCTAGAGGGCAATTGGGAAGATTAAGAAGTGGGCAAAAACCACTCTTTTTCCCAATAATTGATGCTCACTACAGATATTCTTAATTGCTTTAGATATGAAACATAGTGCCTATACATTTCATTAGCCAGACTTTTTTGCGATTAACCAGGAAGGGTTGTTACTCACACGACAAATGAGCGGCAGCAACGAGCAGTTGTGCTCATGTTGCTGATCGCAACAGTTTTTTTCAGGTTTAAAAATGGACTGAATTGCTATAGAAAACTCTAACGGGACTTCCCTGGTGGCGCAGTGGTTACGACTCCACACTCCCAATGCAGGGGGCCCGGGTTCGATCCCTGGCCGGGGAGCTAGATCCCACATGCATGCTGCAACTAAGAGTTCGCATGCCACCACTAAAGGAGCCCATGTGCCGCAAGTAAGGAGCCAGCGAGCTGCAACTAAGACCGAGTGCCACCAAATTAAAAAAAAAAAAAAAAAAAAATATATATATATATATATAAAGAACCCTAAGTTATGAGATTTCTAAACACCAAGGATTCTACAGACAGTGACTGAAAAGCTTTAGAAAAAGTAGTGCTGACATTTGGCGTGAGGCACCGGCTAGCTCTCAGACAGATCTGAAACATCCCCTTCACTCCTGAGATCTGTCAGTAACTTTGCCAAAGCTACTCGTCCTGTCAGGAATGCTCTCGGTGTGCACATATCCGGACCCAGCACATTGGGCAAGACTCAGTGAAAGCCCACTTGGCCAGTCCCTCTTCGGGATGTAGGATGTCATCTTCCTGCTTTGAACAATCCACGTGGATGGCTTAGTGGCGATCCGAATTCTACCTGTACTCACCATTTCCTTTGTCAAAAACTGCCCCCTTTGCAGTGTCTGCATTGTCTGGAAGCATCACAAGTGTGCTGTGTTAGAAGAGCCAGATGGCCTGGGGGTGCCAGTCACTTAATGGCACCAAAATATCCCTGGAAGTGTGGCAACTTGAAGGTAATCCACTTACCAGAATTATTCTCAGGGAGGAAACGTTTTCATAAACTGCTTCAGTGGATGGGTGACTGGTGAGAGAGCCCTCCTAATGCGCTCTAGAGTAATAGTAAATCATTGCTAAATTTCTTCTCCCCAGTGGGTGTCAGGATAATTGCAGAGCTTTTGTTTTGCTGAGTAGACCATATGCAGGAGTTTGGGACTAGAACTTACTTGCTCAGGGGAGTAGAGAAGAGGCAGACCCCTACCACCAGGGGGGCTTTTTTCCCAACAGCCTTCAGCCTCTAGTCTAAATAAATGTTCAACAGATAGTTTAAAGATATTTCAGAAGTCTTAAATCCAAATCCTTCAGAGACCAGGCATGTATATAATTCAGTCAAGCTAGATGTAAGGTAAGAGTGTAAAATTGGATCTTTGAAAAACTGGAGCAAATGCCCTATGTAGACTCATTGTAGTCCAAATTTTTAAAAATTGTATCAGCCAAAACAACAACAACGAGAACAACACCACCACACCTGTATGCTGGAGTCAGCTAGCAGGCTGCAGGGTGGGACTTTGGAAGAGTGCCATGTTAACATCTTACCCAGGGTGTCCAAAAAACCCTCTCAAGCCTGCTGGACTCTGCACACAGAAGAAGAGAACAGACCCAAAAGGACGTTTGGAGCGTGCAGTGATGTGTCTGGGCCAAGCCACGATTCTGTGTAAAGTCAAAATCTGCTGAAAGGACTTCTGAGAAGTATTCCATTAGTACACCCCTCCCTACAGCCCTACCCCCATCCTTATTTTTCCTGTTTCACTGCGTACAGGATGACTGGAGCTTCAGTAGTCACCCTGTAAGCACGAAGAAAAGAATCAGAGGATCCCAGAGCTCTCTGCCCTAACATCTATAACCTGCTGAACCCATGCCAGCAGTGGCTTCCTTCCAGGCTTCTTGTGATGTGAGAATAACCCCCTATTTGTTGAAAGCAATGTAGTAGGGTGTTCTGTTACACGCAGCTAAATGATGATACCAGGAGATACTTGGGGTGATTTCCTGGCAGGCTTCAAAAAAGTGCTGAGTCATAGGATAGTGGGATAGTGCTAAGGAAACCAGGGTTCAAGTGTATCTATTTTTATTTAATAAACACCCATATAACACCTACTGTGGGCCAGGCTCTGATCTAAGCACTTTACAAATATTAGCTCTTCTTATCCTCACTGAGAATGGTTACTATTATTATCTGCATCTTACCTAAAAGGAAATGGAGACAGAGAGAAAATTAGGTAAACTGCCCAAAAAGTCACACAGCCAGCAAAGGGCAGAACTGGGATAGGAAATCATGTATTTTGGGGTTTTAATCATAACACCACGCTGTGGATACTGCCAGTCAGTGCCTCTCACACCCCAGGTTTAATTCCCTTTCTGTTACTGAAGAGCCATGTGCTCTGGGTTGTGTTTTCTCATATGTTACAGTTCCCACCACCCCTCACAGGCAGCTGCCTGCTCCACCCATGCAGATATATCTGATATATCTGACAGAAATATATCATATGAGGCAGAAACAACATCTGTATCTCAGCATCTTTGTGGACATCATCGTCTGATTTATAAGGATGAGAAAATTTTAGATACGAATTCCCCAAGCCACAAATCATTTTATAATAATTTTCATAAAACTTCCATGATTGACAATCTTTTAGTTATCATTAGACCATGTCATTTAGTTTCACGGCACCTGAGGCATCTGAAGTTATCTTTTAAAAACTTGAGCTATTTTCTTTAAATGAATGCTTCATCAATACCTATTTACACTCCATTTCACCATTATCCCTTTCACATAAACTACAATTTCATCACCAGATTCATTCAATAATTATATGGTTCCATTTATTTTCCAGAATTGCATAATGATGTTCCTTTACAGTTTGCTTAAACTGATGAATTATGTTTTTCAAAGTACTCTTTTCTTCTACCTTCATAAATATTGGAAAATATATACTATGGAAAATATACTATGGAAAACAATATGGAGATTCCTCAAAAAATTAAAAATAGAACTACCATATGATCCAGCAATTCCACTCCTGAGTATTTATCCGAAAACAACCAAAAACACTAATTACAAAAGATATATGCACCTCTGTGTTCATTGCAGCATTATTTACAGTATTCAAGATATGGAAGCAACCTAAGTATCCATCAACAGATGAGTGGACAAAGAAGATGTGATATATATATATCTGGAATACTACTCAGTCATAAAAAAGAATGAAATCTTGCCATTTGTGACAACATGGATGGACCTAGAGATTCTCATACTAAGTGAAGTGAGTCAAACAGAGAAAAAAAAATCATGATATTACTTATATGTGGAATCTAAAGAAAAAAACAAATCAAATGAACAAGTATAACAAAACAGAAACAGAGTTATAGATACAGTGAACAAACAGATGGTTGCCAGAGGGGAGAGAGGTGGGGGGGGAGGAAAGAAATAGGTGAGAGATATTAAGAGGTACAAACTTCTAATTACAAAATAAATTAGTCACAGGTGTGAAATGTACAGTGTGGGAAATATAGTCAATAACTATATAATATCATAACTAGACTTACTGTGGTGATCAGTTTGAAATGTATAGAAATATTGAATCACTATGTTGTGTAATAGGAACTAGCATAGTGTTGTAGGTCAATTATACTTCAAAAACAAAGAAACAAACTCACTCATAGAAAAAGAGATCAGATTTGTGGTTACCAGAGGTGGGGGGTGGGAGAGGGGAAATTGGATGAAGGTGGTCAAAAGGTAGAAACTTCCAGTAATAAGATGGATAAGCACTGAGGATGTGATGTACAACATGATAAATATAATTAACACTGCTGTATGTTATATATGAAAGTTGTGAAAAGAGTAAACCCTAAGTTCAGAAGAAAAAAATTTTTTTTCTAATTCTTTAATTTTGTATGTATATGAGATGATGGATGTTCACTAAACTTATTGTGATAATCATTTCGTGATGCATGTAAATCAAATAATTATACTGTACACCTTAAACTTACACAATGCTGTATGCCAGTTATATCTCAGTAAAACTGGAAGAAAAAATATATATATTGGCAGCCAGACATCTTTATATTGGCAGTGAGAATGATAGAATCTTCTTTTTGGATGAAAAGTTAGAGATCAACTAGTCTAAGCCTCTCATTTTATAGATGATGGAACTGAGGCTGAGGAGAGTTAAATGACTTTTTTAGTGTATTTTTTCTTTCTTTATTTTGTTTAAATTAATAGATTTTATTTTTTAGAGCAGTTTCAGGTTTATAGAAAAATGGAGCAGAAAGTATAGAGTTCTCATATATTCCCTCTCTCCCTGCCACACACAGTTTCCCCTATTATTAATATCTTACATTAGTGTGGTATTTTTGTTACAATTGATCATTATTACTAATAAAAGTCCATAGTTACATTAGGGATCACTTTTTGTGTTGTCCAGTTCTATGGGTTTGACAAATGTATGATGTCATGTATCCAGTGTTGGAAATACGTAAATTTAATGTTAATAGATGCTAAAAGGTCATCTCCTAAATCTCAACATTACTTCTGATTAAAATTCTTAGTGAGCTATGAAAGAAACAAGCTTTCTTAACTTGATAAGGAGTATTTTTCAGAAATCCAGAACAAATATGATACTTAGTAATTAAATATCAAAAATAATTACATTGAAGTCACAAATTAAAGAAATCTTTCTGCTAATACCACTATCAGTCAACAATATTCTGGAACTTCTAACCAATGAAAGAATATAAGGAAAAGAAATAAAGTATACATATTGGGAGAAAATGTACTATCACTTAACAACAATTATATAACATCCTTGGAGCAAGACCAAGAAAATTATTTGATGTATTAATAGCAACATAAAGTAAGTACAGGGAAACAGTCAATTCAAGAGTAATATACCAAAAATCAATAACAAGTTAGAAAATGAAACAGGAGAGAAGACTCATTAAAAACACTAATAAACATACTTAGAAATAAATCCAACAAGAAAGACGTAAGCCTTTAATGAAATACAAAAAGCAAAATAAAGAGTAAACATAACCATATCAGGGAAAGAGTATAAAGTGATAAATTATAATAAAGTTATTGCAACTACAATTGAAAACTAAATGTAGCATTTTCAGAACCTTGAAAAATTATTTTTAAATTTCACTTGGAAAAGAATAAATAAGTTAGAACAGCCAAGAAAAATATACAAAGGATTAATGAAATCTAGACTTGTAGTTTATTAGAACATATTACAAAAATAATAAATGTCCCAGAAGAAAATAATTTTTATGTGACGAATACCTTGCTAAATAACAGCATGATAGAAACCATAAAGAAAAAGATGAACAGAAATGATTATATAAACAAAGATAAAAGACAAATGACAAAGGAGGGAAATTTAACTGTCAAATCTGTGAGATAAAGGAAAACACTACTATGTAAAATACCCAAAAAATATGAACATAAAATTCATAAAAGAATTCAGATGATCATGAAACATTTTTAAAAAAGATACTCACTTCTGAAAGCAAATTTCACTTAGACTGGTGAAGAATAAAAAGGATTAAAATTTAAAGTATTAGGTATGACCATAAGAAAATAAGCATTTTCGTACATTCTTGGTGGAAAAGTATAAACTGAAATAATATTTCATCTTAGTAATTTCTCTTCTAGGAATTTACCCTACAGAAATATTGTCCCAAGTAATCAGAGGTACATGTATAATGCTGTTACCTTCAGCAAAAACATAAACGCAATCCAAAGGTACGTGACTGAGGGACTGGTTAAATAAATTATGACAACTCCATATAACAGAGAGTGGAATACTACGCAGCTATTAAAAAGAGTGGGATGACTCTGTGTATTGATATAGAAAGATGGTCAATGTGTACTGTTAAGTTAAAAAGCTAGTGCAAATCACACACACACACACACAAACACTATGATGTATTATTTGGTAGTATGTTTACATACATGTTTGCATAAACACAGTTAAAAAGCTGGAAGGATATATACTGCGTGTGATTAGTGGTTTTCTCTAAGGGGTAGGGTGGAGATTCTCGCTATTTTCTTCCTTTTAAATGATTTGTTTCAATGATGCTTATGTTATTTGTAATTAGAAAATCTAAAACAGAAAAACATGAAAATTAAGAAATATATGGTACAAATGGGAACTCAAAGCTAAATTTGTGCTTTAGCTCTAACTTTAAATACTTGAAGGGAAGAAAGTTTGAAAGAAAATTACTTAGGCTAGTCCTAAATCTCTGAAATCAGATAGATTTTGCAGAAATGTTTACCTTGCTCTTCCCCTGATTTTTCTGGATATTACCTGCTGCACTGATTGATGGAGAGTCCAAAGGGATTTGCCTATGAGCAGGATGCCAGTGTGTGGCGCCAGAGAGTCACCTAGCCCTAACCAAACTCAAGTGTTAGAGCAGGGTAGGATCCCCTGTCAACAAAACCAGAAACCCATGCCTGCCAAACCAATAATCTGACCTATAGAGCCATTTTTTAAAATCTCTAAATACTCTTCCATTGGTCCATGCACCACCACTGAAAGACAAGTAAGATGACAGCAGTTGCTATATCAGGTAAAACCACCTGAGGCAGCTGCTAGTTTGAGCAAAAGAATTGCCCTCAGGACATGAAAACATATCTTTCATGAAGCAGGACATTGACTTGTAGGGAATAAAAAGAATATTAGAAATTAACTTGGGTAGCTCTTCTGGGACACAGACCATTTGTGATAGAAGCAGAAATTCCCTCAGAGAAAATTGCAGCAAATAGACTATAGCTACAAAATAGAGAACAGCCCAGAATACACAAATGAGCATGCCTCTTTGAACAAGTAACTATATATCTTTACAGCATCACCTTCACGGCTAACAAATTTCATCTCCTTTACAGCTGTATAACTGTAAAGACAATTTGAAAAACAACACCACTCTTTACACTATTAAAATTTCAGCCCATATATGTACTTGTAAAAAAGGTTTAGATGAGAGGGAAATCCATACGGTAGTAAATTAATTTTATAAATTATTAGTTAGCTGACACTTTCATCTAAGTAAGAGAATCATGAATTTTTCTCAGCATTTACTTTTAGGGAGATAATAAAGTTAGGCTGTAAAAGGATTCACAACATCCTGCTGAACAATAGATGATAAAGTCCAGGCAAATAGTTACTGGCACAAACTTGTTTTTCTCCTTATAGGAAGGGAAATTTCAAGAGTAACTCTGCAAACAGAGTAATTTTTATAGAGTGAAGACAATACTGTGCAGTGAAATGTGCATTTGACTGGGAGGTGGACCACTGGATTCAGGCCCAGTTCTGCTATTTATTAATCTGCGGAATTACATAGCTCATCTTGGGCAAACTCTCCAAACCCTAAACCTCAAGTTCTTTATCAAAAGATGGGATTGAACTAGATGTTTATAGTTATCAAATATAATTGTAGATTTTAACAGAATACTTCATGGTATATATATTCCAGGTTATTAATCCACAGGGAGTTGCTAAATAATGTTAGAATGTGGAGGAATCCAAAGAAGACTTTTCTAAGTAAGGACTTCAAACCTATTAAAATGAAAAATAAAGACAATGGGGGGGTTCCCTGGTGGCGCAGTCGTTGAGAATCTGTCTGCCAATGCAGGGGACACGGGTTCGAGCCCTGGTCTGGGAAGATCCCACATGCCGCGGAGCAACTGGGCCCGTGAGCCACAACTACTGAGCCTGCGCGTCTGGAGCCCGTGCTCCGCAACAAGAGAGGCCGCGATAGTGAGAGGCCCGCGCACCGCGATGAAGAGTGGCCCCCGCTTGCCGCAACTAGAGAAAGCCCTCGCACAGAAACATAGACCAAACACAGCCAAAAATAAATAAATAAATAAATTTATTAAAAAAAAAAGAAAATGGGAATGAGGAAAAGAAGGAACAGAAGGAGGCAGAGGAGGAAAGAAAAAGGAAAGCGAGAGGTGAAGGAAAGAAGTAAGGAAGTAAATTTAGAATGATTTCAAGTTTTAATCTAATCTTTATTGGCAAAAGTTGATTCTGTTTTTCAATAATACTGTTCTTAAAATGTGCTTTTTCCAAATTAACAAAAGTATTTTTTCAAATGAGTTATTACATTTGAAGTCATAGTATATGTTTGTTCTTGATACAGTACAGAGAGTAGTACATAGGCAAATGGGCCAGTTTTTGTACATGAAATACACAAAATATATGTATAAATGTCATATTACTGGGAAGACATTTTGAGTTGTATAATAACAAAAACACCCGGATCAAATAAATTAGAAATGCTGTTTTCTCATTGAACAGGAAAAATGTTTACAAGAAAAAGAGAAAAAAGAAGAGGAAGATGATGAGAAGCTTGATTTTTTTAAACTAAACTTTTATTTTTGAATTGTTTCAGATTTAAAGAAAAGTCATAGATAGTACAAAAGATTGCTAGATACCCTGGACCCAGTTTCTCTTACTGTTAACACTGTACATTTTATGACACATTTGTAACTAATAATATACAATTGATACATTATAATTAACTAAAGTCCATACATTATTCAGATAGCTATGATCTTTTTTTGTCCCAGGATCCCATTCAGGATGTCACGTACCTTTAGTTGTCATGTCTCCAGATTTGAGCTTCCTGTAATTCCCAGTTCCCCACAGCTGTGCCTCCTGCCTTCCCATTTTCTAGAGCAATTCCAGCCCTGAGTCAACGATATTTAATCTGCGCTGGTCCAGCAGAAAGAAGCCTTCACCTAAAATCCCATCATCATCAAACTGACCCCATACTAAAGGTTCCTGCTGAGGTACCAAATCAGTCCCGAAGCTTTCCATGGTGCTCTGTTCCAGCAACTGATTTGCTGAGACCAAGACCCCTTTGCTTTTGATTTGATCCAGTATGAAGTGTCTTCAGCTGAACTTTGACTTCTGCATTCATGCCCTAATCACAACCTCCCTTTGGTGCCATGTTCTTAAAAGGTGGTCTTGTACCCAAACCCACTCTTGCTATGTGCCTCCGATTCTAAAGTTGGGCTTCTGCTTTAATCCAGTTCAAGACCTTTCTTAAATGACCTATCTGGATACTCTCAGAAAATGAGGAGCTTGTTTTATTCCAGGCAAATGCTCTGCCAGATATTGGAATCTTGTTCCTGAAATCAAGTCCATCCGTGGACACCTGGATCTCCTGCGGCTGGGACCCACACATTCATTGAGACGCTGGTGTCGTGTCATGGATCTCCACTCTCAACCCTGGCGTCTATCACATGAGCCAAGGACTCCCTAGATGAAGGTAATGATTTCCAGGGTCCCCCACGTACTCAATTTTCTCTGAGTAAATGCCCATGAGCTTGAACCCAGGCTACAAGCCTTAGGAGGCAGGTCAGCTTTCCCACTGGACAGAATGGGCCCTTCTGTCAGGCCTGGCTCCTCCCTGCCTGCCCTGTCCCACTGTGAGCCATTGGTCACACTGTCCAAATGAAATTCTCTTTTAACTGAACAACTAAGCAAAAAAGGGGAAACTCAGTTTTTGAATGAAAAAAAATTAGGAAGATTTGGGGCTGTTTCCTGACTTTATCTAAATATGTGTTAAATTCTACACTACATTTTGTGATTTTTACTAACCAAAATTATAATAGTGATTGTCTTTAACAGAGATCTTTCCCTGTTTAACACTACACAAGTCATGATTGGTAAATTTGACCAAGTAAACTATTTGCTTTAGTTCTTTTATTGGACATAAAATTGATATAATAAAAATTTGAAAATCAAATAAAAATATCTGGAAACACCAAAGCCACTGGTTATGTAAATTAAAAATTCTACTCATTTCTGGGATCCTTTTTCTAACAAGTATGTTTATTTGAAAAATCTGAACAAGTACTTTTTTCACCTAATTTCCAAAATCAGATTCAGCAGCTAACATAAACCATAATTCCTTGAACAATTTCATAGAATAGGCTGTGTCAATAAACACAGTCTAGAAGGTGTTTTTCCTTATATTCCATTCATTTTAATTTATAATTAATGTCTATTATTATTCAATAAAGTTATTCTCTATTTGTAATTATTGGCACCTTTGTATTTAAGTGCTTCTGCAGTCTAGACAGGATACACTTATCTGTATGATAAATAATAGATAAATGATTAGTATGCAATTTGCTGTTAATATGATTGATGGATTCCCCATTACACTACTTCTCTTCTTATTTTAGCTCTGATGCCAGTGGCCTCTGTCACTGTATGATGCCTATAATGCTTGCATAAGAATGAATGGGGCTCCTCATGTTTCTTAAATCTGTTCTTCTTGTTTTGTCATTTCACAAAAACGGTGTTAAAAATGGAATGGTACAAAATGGAGCTTCAGATCAGGGTGTATTTTGCTCAGTTGCTACTTTGCTATATAAAATTTATTTTTCAGAGGCAGAATCTTGGGGGTATTTAGTGGGAGGTGTGAAGGAAGAGAAACTACAACAGAAGTGCCTTTTTATGGCTGGGTTTACTGAGGTGATGCAGAATGAGAGAGTGGACCTTCTCCTTCCTCCTGTGCAAGTTCACAGGGTTTGTAAAGGGTGACCAGAAGGCTGAGGCTGGGAACTTCAGGTGGACCTCAGGAAGTTTGAAAAGGCCTCTGTCAGCAAGCAAATATCCATGTATCACCCTTACTCATATTAAAATTAGAAGAAACCTAACATATGTTTGGAAACATCCTTGCTTTATTTCTATCAAGAAAAGGACACAAAGAATAGGCTTAGAATATATAAATAATGAATATATAAATAATGAGAACAAGATTAAAATTGGAGAAAATATATTCATGATTACAAGATGTAAAGTACTAAACAAGCCCAGTGTCCAGATTCTAGTTTCTAATTCTATTCTCCAGAAAAAGGAACCAGGCTTTTTGGAGAAATGACTGATTCTAGGCCTGGACCAGGCAATACACAAGATAAGCCTGAAGCATTTTGTAGTGTTATAAAGTAGGGAAGTGTTCAACAGCAACAACAAAACCAAAGATGGAAGTATGCCAAAGGGAAACAGGAGCCAACAGAAAGAGCTCCCAGTGGCCAAAGCTGGAACCATTTGAGCAAGAAAAGATATAATGTAGTATTGAATTATAACCCAAAGTATTTAACAAATGTCCATGAGTTTCTTACTGGCGTAAATAAATGAATGAATAAATAACTGCACATGCAGAAGAATTTCCAAACAGTTTATATAGATACTGCCTTCTCAAGGAGGTGGAGAATAACGTCCACCCCTTAAGTGTGGGCTTCTCATAGTGGTGCCCTTCCAGAGTACAGTATGGAAAGAGGGGGAAAGAGTGACCCCACAGTGGAGAAGGCTTAAGGACACTACCTCAGCCAAGAGATCAAACTTAACATTATTAGTGATAAGTCATGTTGATAGCATGTACCTTTGATATGAGGTGATAAAAATAATACTCCTCCTCTGTGTTCTTCCTCTCCCAAATTCATAATCCCTGTCTAGTCATGAAGAAAATATCATAAAAGTACAATTTGAGGGATATTTTACAAAGTACTTGACCAGTATTCCTCAAAACTGTTAAGACCGTGATAAACAAGGTAAGTCTGAGAAAGTGCCACAGTGTGGAGGATCCTTAGGAGACATGTTAATAAATGATATCCTGGATGGGATCCTGGAACAGAAAAAGGACAATAGGTAGAATCTAAGGACATCTGAATAAAGTATGGACATTAGTAAATAATAATGTACCAACGTTGACTCATTAGTTGTGACAAATGTACTCTACTAATGTCAGGTGTTGACAGCTGGGGAAAATGGGTACAAGGCTTATGGGAACCTTCTTACAATCTTTACAATTTTCCTATAAATCTAAAAATATTCTAGAATAAAAAGTTCATTTAAAAATAAATTTTAAAAAAAATTTTAATTTTAAAAAAAGTACTAGACCACAACATCAAAGTAGATAGAAGCCCTCATTCATAGAACTCTAATAATCCAAGATTCAGACTAAAAATTACACGTAGAGCTGTTCAAAACAGAATTAATCAAGAGAGCAAAAAAGTTAGGGGAAATTGGGGAAGATAAGAATAAAATCATCATATTAGGCAGCCATTTGGTGTCAATTTTTCAAAAGTATAATGGCATAGGAGAATGCATATGAAATAATATTAAATGAAAAGATGATATTAAATTATATATAGAGACTGTCATACAGAGTGAAGTAAGTCAGAGGGAGAAAAACAAATATCATATACTAACACATATATGTGGAATCTAAAAAAAAATGGTATAGATGATCTTATTTGCAAAGCAGAAATAGAGACACAGATGTAGAGAACAAAGGTATGGATACCAAGGGGGAAGCCGGGGGGTGGAATGAATTGGGAGGTGGGGATTGACACATATATACTATTGATACTATGTATAAAATAGATAACTAATGGGAACCTACTGTATAGCACAGGGAACTCTACTCAGTGCTCTGCAATGACCTAAACAGGAAGGAAATCCAAAAAAGAGGGGATATGTGTATAC
Organism: Balaenoptera musculus; assembly: GCF_009873245.2. Classification (NCBI taxonomy): domain Eukaryota; kingdom Metazoa; phylum Chordata; class Mammalia; order Artiodactyla; family Balaenopteridae; genus Balaenoptera; species Balaenoptera musculus. The sequence continues at coordinate 22,265,361 of NC_045796.1, forward strand.
GTATAGCTGATTCACTTGGCTGTACAGTAGAAACAACTGTAACACAACATTGTAAAGCAACTATACTCCAGTAAAAAAAATGCAAAAAAATATGAACAACACATATATCAAAATATGTGTATTTTGGTTCAAGCGTTCAGGGGGAAGGGTAATTTTAGCATTATGTTTTAAAAAACTTCAAATAGACGTACCATATGTTGCAAGCCCTGAGTCTGACTACTCGACGATATTCAAAACCCCTCTTCCTGCCTTTTCCTATTATAGAATCAGGAATTAGGAAGTCTAAAATAATCACCTATCCTGGTAGCAAGGGGTGTGCTGTGATGGAATGCAGGTAGATGTCCCTGGGGAGGCCCTTCCTGAACAAATGATGATGGTTCACGAGGAGAAAGCTTTGTGCTCTTCCTTCTCTGAATCAGCATTACTGACACATGCCCGTAAGCGCAACAGCCATCTTTCAACCCAGGGGATGCAAGCCGAATGCCAAATCTGGCAAAACTGATCAGAAGAAGACAGGCTTTCCGATGATATCATTGAGCACCTGTACCAGGCGGACCTTGACTCCTGGCTTTTTGCGGCCTGAGACAATTAGACCTCTTACTTTTGAAAACCACTGTGGTCAGATTTTTATGTTGTCTGTAGCCAGATGCAATCCTAATAGTTAGAATAAAGAAATAGGGAAACAGGGCCTGAAGGGTGTAACTTGAGGCAAACTTTCTACAGTCAATATGGAGATATGTGACAAAAACTTTTAAATTTGAATACATACATATTTCGCCTATTTGTATTCTATGGGAAAAATTACGGATATGCATAGAGATTCAAATATATGAACACTAATTTGACCACTGTTAATAATATAAAAAAAAGAATCCATGTCCCCACAATATGTTATTTACCTAAGTATTGTAAAATGTTTACATAAATTATGGTACAATCATCCAATAGAATACTTCACAGTCATTAAAACTCAGGTTGTATAAGTTCACAGGAAAAGTTTCATAATAAATGTAAGAAGGAGTTTTTTTCAAAGTAGGAGCCATCTGATTTTTAAATAAAATAATAATAATTATTGCTATATAATATTAATAGTGTATAATAATAGATACTAATATATAATATTCTATAATACATTGATATATAACACATGTATGTTATATTATATAAATCTATATAACTATATGTAATAAATGTAATTGTATAATACAATGTAATTGTAAAATATATAAAAGTATAATTATAATACATGGACAGAAAAGTTTTGGGTGGCGATCACATTGCAATATATAAATGTATCAAATCAACATGCTATACACTTTAAGCTTACACAATGGCATGTGTCAATTACACCTCAAAAAACAGAAAGAAAAAAATTGGAGGGGATTTACTAACCAAAATTATAGTAGTGGTTGTCTTTAACAGTGATTTTTATTTTTATTGTGTTACACTTCACATTTTTTACATTACATTTTTTCTACATTTTCAAGGTTTACATAGATTCTATATTACTTTTTAAACCAGAAAATATGCATATTATTTAAAAAAATTTAATCATGCTTAGAAATAGGCTGTGATATGAACGTAAGTTCAATAAAGTTATTTTCAAATGGTTTGACAATGGCCTTACTCTTAATTAAATGCATTCCACCATGAGAAGAATTACTCTGCCTTGTGCTTTAGAGTCTAGAAAGCCGCAATTTGGTGTAACTAGGAAGCTGGATCTTACATGTGTTAATACACATTTCTTATGTGTTCCATGGAGTAGGGAGATAGCAGTGTTTTAAATATAGCCCTTGTAAAATCTGGAAATTTGAGTCCTAAATTTGGATTATTTGCATCTTCAATTGTGTTTCCACGAAGTCTCTTCATTCTTTGGTAATTATGTTTTCCTATATGTAAAAGGACACCTTCTATTATTAAATCAGGAGGCATTCTGGGAAAATGAGGTGTTCAGTGACACTCTACGCCTGGCAAAGGGTGAGCTGAAGTGCTTTCCTTTCACTTTCACACGTATTACCTCACTCATCTCCACAACCTCCTAAAAGGCAGATAAGCAACAGATGTTGCCATTACAAGCAATCATCAGATGAAGCAGTGGAGTAAGCAGGCGTAGTGGGATGAGGATAAGTTGATTTGCAGACCACGTGGGAGAAGATTTCAGAGCCAAGGATGAATCCAGGGTTACAGCATCAGGTAAAAATGTACTTGCTCAACATTCCAGAGAGGGAACTCCTGACTTCTCCAGGCTATTCAAGGCCATCTTCTAGGGTGGAATGAGGGACAGCAGCTCACATGACTATTTTATGAAGCAGAAAATGGCATGCTACGTGGAGAAAAACCCAGGAAAAGACCCACATTAGCACACTCTTGGTCCCCTTACAGATTTCTTAGGCTTTCCCACTTAAAAGGAGTTGCTATCAGCACAATTCAGGGGCCTGGTGAGTTCTTTGTCCCTGGCATGGCTCCGTTAACTCCAACCTGACTGGGATGGGGATAGAGGAGATTCCTTCCATCTCTACTTTAAAAAAAAAATTAAAGTAGTTCAAGAAAAACACTTAGACTAGAGGAAAGATATGGAAATGTAGAAAGGGATACAATGTACCCCTGAAAAAAATGTCAGGACTCTGCGCTCGCTCTCTCTCTCTCTATTTATGCCAACCTGGGTGGGAAAATGTGGCAGTGTACACTTTCTGAGGATTTTTTTCCATTTTTATAAAAGCCTGGAATTTTGCCTGAGTAGCTTCAGGATGTGGGCTACTCTTCAAGTATTGTTATGCCAGTTACATGCTAATCATATTAATTTTCACTCTTGTGTTGAAAAGATATATGATGTTTGAAGATTGATTAAAAATTCAGGAGAGTCATTTTGAAAATTTCTACCAAGTGAAATGGTCCATATGATAGTCATTTCTCTAAAATTGTGACTGAATTTCCCTTTTTCACAGAAATTCCAATGGAAAATGTCTTTTAGGGTCTCAATCCCATTTCTCAGTGCAGAAGAGACTGAAGTTACTCTTCTGGATTCCCGCATAGACAGGTTGTTGAACTTCACCCAGAGCTCAGCCAGGCTTTTTTGTGTTAACTGCCTAACTAGTAAGTCATTTGGGACAACAAATGGCTCATTCATTGACTCTCTAAACTTAGTTCCTCTTTGCCATGCTCTGAGCCCAGAATTTTATGATGACTCAAATATTAGCTCCACAGTCCTGCTTATGACCCATGTTTGAGGCATTCTGTGCAGCACCAGCAAGATCTTGAATGGCAGTTTCATACTCTTCCCAACCCATCCTCACCTTCTGACTCCAGTATCAGTTGGATAGTATGTAAAATCCCAAGGTATGTTTCAACTGGCAAGACTGAAAGCCAACAACAATTTTGATTTTAAAGCCAATCACTTGATGAAAACCCAAGCTTCCACATGTCTTTTCTCATCTTTCTACTACCATCTATTATTCATTTCGTTTCTGAGGCTCATATTTTAAGATTGATTAAAGAGGTGGAACATGAGCTTTCATTTTCATTAATAGAGTGTTAAATTATTGCCTAATGAAAGAAGGCAGTGTTCCATAGAGAAATGTCTGACTCCAGGACTGAGACCAAAAAAGTGCAAGATAAATATGTTGTGGTACCAGAAAACAAGGAGGTGCCTAAAAGTGATGGGGAAATGTCAAAAATATACAGGAGTCAATTTGAATGGAATTTCAATGGTCAAATCTGGGACAATTTGAGCAAAAAACGAATGAACTAATAATGATTATAATGGATTAAAATCTATAGGCTAAAATAACAAGCCATGAATGCATACTGATGTAAATAGATAATTGAAACAAATAAATAAGTGGAGAGAGTGGAAAGCTCTTCCTCATGCTAGAGTTCCAACTAACAAATAGAGAAGGAAGGGTGAAAACAGAAAATCATCACTTGGCAACCAACACGGTAATAAATGTTTCAGGCAAGAATCAGCAATAGATGCCAAAATTACTGGGTGAAAAATATGATGAGAAATGGGATATTTATGTAGTCTCAAAGTATCTCTCTACAAGTTACTTATTGATTGAAATGGGAAAATAGTAACCACAGTGAAGAAACCTGGAAGATATCATCTTAACCAACTAATCAAAGTTAACATTACCAGTAATGAGACGATGATCAACAGCAGGTGTCTGCTGATGTGTTACAGTGAAGAGGACACAATAACATTTCTGTGGAATTTTTATCCAAAATAAATAACCTGAGTTTAATCTTGAGAAAATATCAGATAAACCTAAATTTAGGAACATTTTAAAAAGTAACTGACAAGCACTCTTCAAAAGTGTCGAGGGCGTGAAAGACAAAGAAAGATTGAGGGACAGTTCCAGATTAAAGGAAACTAAGAATATGTGGCAACTAAGTGTCACAGGAGATCCTGGAATGAATTGGATCCTGGACAAGAAGAATGACATTCGAAGGATAATTGATAAAAATGTGAGTAAGATTCAATGATTGTACTGACCAATGTTAATTTCTTTATTTTTATCTCTTGGTTATACATGATGTTAACTCTTGGGGAATCTGAGTGAAGTTATATGGAGAATGTGATTATTTTATAAATCTGAAATTATATGAAAATTAAGTAAAAAATTATTTTCAACGCATAAAAATGGGTTGAAAAATAATTTTACATAGAATTTGAAGTACTTTTAGTAGTAACAATCCTGTGAGGCAGTATCGATATTTTTAAGATAAGGAAAAAGTTAAGAAAGTTGAAGTCACTTGCTGTAAGATCACAGGGTTAGTGAATGTTGACTTCAAGACCTTCTGACTTTAAAGCCTTAAAAGATAAGTGCTACGTTAGAATTCAATTTCATCATATAATTATGCCATTGTTATTCTGCTTTAAAAATCACCTTTATTGAGAAATAATTTATATACAATAATATGTACCTATTTTAACAGTACAGTTTGGTGAGTTTTGAGAGATATAGATAGCCATGTAACAACCACCACGATCAAACTATAGAACATTCTGTCAAACCCCAAAATTCCCTTATGCACCTTTGTAGTCAATTGCTGCCGTTCTCCCAGCCCCAAGCAGTCATTATCTGCTCTCTGTCCATTTAAATTGAATTTGTCATTTTAAGGCCTCATATAAATGGAATCATGTGGTGTATATTCTTTTGTGTTTGACATCTCTTGCTCAGGATAATGTTTTGAAACTCATCCCTGTTGTTGACTATGTCAGTAATTTGTTATTTTTTTTATAGTAGTAGTCCTTTGTACGCATATGCCACAATTTCTTTATCCATTCACCATTTGTTGATGAGCATTTGAGCTATTTACATCTTTGGTTATTATAAATAAAGTTGCAATGGACATTAATGTACAAGTCTTTTTGTGGACATGTGTTTTCATTTCTCTTGTGTAAATATCTAGAAATGGGACTTCTTGGTTGTATAGTAAGCATATGTTAACTTTATGAGAAACTGTCAAGTTGTTTTTCCACAATGGTGTACCAGTTTACATCCTATCAGCAATGAATGGAAGTTCCAATTACTACTCCCCATCCTCACCAACATGGAATCTAATCTATCTGGATGCATACATCATGAGGTTTTTTTTTTAATTTAAAATTTTAATGTTTATTGATTTTTTTAAATCACAGAAATAGTGTTCTAATTGTAGAATATTTAGGAACAGTTGAAACACATTAATAAGAAAACAAACCACAAACCCCATGATCCCAACCTGTTGGAGACAACCACTTTTTTTTTTTTTTAATGAATTTTTTTTTTTAAATTACACTATACTAGGTGTGCTTTATTTATTTATTTATGGCTGTGTTGGATCTTCGTTTCTGTGCGAGGGCCCTCTCCAGTTGTGGCAAGCGGGGGCCACTCTTCACCATGGTGCGCGGGCCTCTCTCCATCGTGGCCTCTCCCGCTGCGGAGCACAGGCTCCAGATGCGCAGGCTCAGCAATTGTGGCTCACGGGCCCATTTGCTCCGTGGCATGTGGGATCCTCCCAGACCAGAGCTCGAACCCGTGTCTCCCGCATTGGCAGGCAGACTCTCAACCACTGCGCCACCAGGGAAGCCCAACAACCACTTTTATAATTTGGGGGTTTTTCTTTTTTTTTATTTTCCGATATATGTCATATATACGTATAATAAAACAGGATCATACTGTATAATAGTTTTTTTACCCTGTTATATTTTCATCAACTATATTTTCTTAGCTCTTATTTCTCTAGTAATTTGGAAGGCACAATTACAATTTTTTCTATTAGTGATTATCTTTTTGTTATTAAAAGCAGTTTGAAATATTTTTTATCAAGGTTAAGAATGTAACTGTATCTATTAGTTATCATCTGTGTAAAATGAGAAATCTTTTAGTCTTTTACTGTCCTTACTGTCTCTCCCCACTTCACAATTTTGATTGATGTAATCTGGAATTTAGATCTAAATTATTATTCTTAATTTACATTGTTAGCTTTTCTTTGAAGACATTTTTGAAATTTTCATTAAATTTACAACATTTTTGTTCATTATTTCCTCAAATAATCTTACCCTCTCCCCAAGACTCAAATATGTTAAACCACCCGGTATTGTTCCACAGGTCACTGATGCTTGATTCATGTTTAAAAAAAAAAAGAAATTTTATCAGAGATCACAGACATGCAGTGCCTATTGCCAAATATCTAAAAACATTTGTTTCATGTATTTTGTCCAGTGTTCCAGCTGTCTACGGCAGGAAGGTAAATCTGAGTTCTGTTACTCTATTAAGGCTGAATACAGAGGTCTACTATTTTTCTTCTGATTTGCTAAGTTACATCTCACAAAGTCACTGTTTCTTAAGCCCATTTTTCCCCACACTGACCTGTGTTTCAAAGACTGCAGAGAGCTTTCTGGTTCACTTTAATGATTCAATTCCTTAGAGAGGACCTAAACAAGAAATGAGACCATATCAAGCACATGAAATAATGAATAAAACATTTAAATGCTCTCAAGGTCGAAGTGACATTAAATAAGCATAAAGATGGGCTGAATCTTTTTTTTTTTTAACATCTTTATTGGAGGAAAGCAGTCATATCTGCTCTTTATGGAGTTTATTGGAGTATAAATGCTTTACAATGATGTGTTAGTTTCTGCTTTATAACAAACTGAATCAGCTATACATATACATATATCCTCATATCTCCTCCCTCTTGCGTCTCCCTCCCATCTTCCCTATCCCACCCCTCTAGGTGGTCATAAAACACCGAGCCGAGCTCCCTGTGCTATGCAGCTGCTTCCCACTAGCTATCTATTTTACATTTGGTAATATATATAAGTCCATGCCACTCTCTCACTTCGTCCCAGCTTACCCTTTCCCCTCCCCGAGTCCTCAAGTCCATTCTCTACATCTGCGTCTTTATTCCTGTCCTGCTCCTAGGTTCTTCAGAACTTTTTTTTTTTTTTTCAGATTCCATATATATGTGTTAGCATACAGTATTTATTTTTCTCTTTCTGACTTACTTCACTCTGTATGACACACTCTAGGTCCACCCACCTCACGATAAATAACTCAATTTCATTTCTTTTTATGGCTGAGTAATATTCCATTGTATATATGTGCCACATCTTCTTTATCCATTCATCTGTTGATGGACACTTAGGTTGCTTCCATGTCCTGGCTATTGTAAATAGAGCTGCAATGAACATTGTGGTACCTGACTGTTTTTGAATTATGGTTTTCTCAGGGTATATGCCCAGTAGTGGGATTGCTGGGTCGTATGGTAGTTCTATTTTTAGTTTTTTAAGGAACGTCCATACTGTTCTCCATAGTGGCTGTATCAATTTACACTCCCACCAACAGGGCAAGAGGGTTCCTTTTCTCCACACCCTCTCCAGCATTTATTGTTTGTAGATTTTTTGATGATGGCCAATCTGACTGGCGTGAGGTGATACCTCATTGTACTTTTGATTTGCATTTCTCTAATGATTAGTGATGTTGAGCATTCTTTCATGTGTTTGTTGGCAATCTATATATCTTCTTTGGAGAAATGTCTATTTAGGTCCTCTGCCCATTTTTGGATTGGGTTGTTTGTTTTTTTGATATTGAGCTGCATGAGCTGCTTATAAATTTTGGAGATTAATCCTTTGTCCGTTGCTTCATTTGCAAATATTTTCTCCCATTCCAAGAGTTTTCTTTTCATCTTGTTTATGGTTTCCCTTGCTGTGCAAAAGCATTTAAGTTTCATTAGGTTCCATTTGTTTATTTTTTGTTTTTATTTCCATTACTCTAGGAGGTGAGTCAAAAAGGATCTTGCTGTGATTTATCTCATAGAGTGTTCTGCCTATGTTTTCCTCTAAGAGTTTGATAGTGTCTGGCCTTACATTTAGGTCTTTAATCCATTTTGAGTTTATTTTTGTGTATGGTCTTAGGGAGTGTTCTAATTTCATTCTTTTACATGTAGCTGTCCAGTTTTCCCAGCACCACTTATTGAAGAGGCTGTCTTTTCTCCATTGTATATTCTTGCCTCCTTTGTCAAAAATAAGGTGACCATATGTGTGTGGGTTTATCTCTGGGCTTTCTATCCTGTTCCATTGATCTATATTTCTGTTTTTGTGCCAGTACCATACTGTCTTGATTACTGTGGCTTTGTAGTATAGTCTGAAGTCAGAGAGTCTGATTCCTCCAGCTCCCTTTTTCTTTCTCAAGATTGCTTTGGCTATTTGGGGTCTTCTGTGTTTCCATACAAATTGTGAAATTTTTTGTTCTTGTTCTGTGAAAAATGCCATTGGTAGTTTGATAGGGATTGCATTGAATCTGTGGATTGCTTTGGGTAGTATAATCATTTTCACAATGTTGATTCTTCCAATCTAAGAACACGGTATATCTCTCCATCTCTTTGTATCGTCTTTAATTTCTTTCATCAGCGTCTTACACTATTCTGCATACAGGTCTTTTGTCTTCTTAGGTAGGTTTATTCCTAGATATTTTATTCTTTTTCTTGCAGTGGTAAATGGGAGTGTTTCCTTCATTTCTCTTTCAGATTTTTCATGATTAGTGTATAGGAATGCAAGAGATTTCTGTGCATTAATTTTGTATACTGCTACTTTACTAAATTCATTGATTAGCTCTAGTAGTCTTCTGGTAGCATCTTTAGGAATCTCTATGTATAGTATCATGTCATCTGCAAACAGTGACAGCTTTACTTCTCCTTTTCCTATTTGGATTCCTTTTATTTCTTTTTCTTCTCTGATTGCTGTGGCTAACACTTCCAAAACTATGTTGAATAATAGTGGTGAGAGTGGGCCACCTTGTCTTGTTCCTGATCTTAGTGGAAATGGTTTCAGTGTTTCACCATTAAGAACAATGTTGGCTGTGGGTTTGTCATATATTGCCTTTGTTATGTTGATGTAAGTTCCCTCTATGCCTACTTTCTGGAGGGTTTTTATCATAAATGGGTGTTGAATTCTGTCGAAAGCTTTTTCTGCATCTATTGAGATGATCATATGGTTTTTCTCCTTCAATTTGTTAATATGGTGTATCACATTGACTGATTTGTGTATATTGAAGAATCCTTGCATTCCTGGGATAAACCCCACTTGATCATGGTGTATGATCCTTTTAATGTGCTGTTGGATTCTGTTTGCTAGTATTTTATTGAGGATTTTTGCATGTATGTTCATCAGTGATATTGGTCTGTAATTTTCTTTTTTTTGTGACATCTTTGTTTGGTTTTGGTATCAGGGTGATGGTGGCCTCGTAGAATGAGTTTGGGAGTGTTCCTCCCTCTGCTATATTTTGGAAGAGTTTTAGAAGGATAGGTGTTAGCTCTTCTCTAAATGTTTGGTAGAATTCGCCTGTGAAGCCATCTGGTCCTGGGCTTTTGTTTGTTGGAAGATTTTTAATCACAGTCTCAATTTCAGTGCTTCTGATTGGTCTGTTTATATTTTCTCTTTCTTCCTGGTTCAGTCACAGAAGGCTGTGGTTTCCTAAGAATTTGTCCATTTCTTCCAGGTTGTCCATTTTATAGGCATATAGTTGCTTGCAGTAATCTCTCATGATCCTTTGTATTTCTCCAGTGTCAGTTGTTACTTCTCCTTTCTCATTTCTAATTCTATTGATTTGAGTCTTCTCCCTTTTCTTCTTGATGAGTCTGGCTAATGGTTTATCAATTTTGTTTATCTTCTCAAAGAAGCAGCTTTTAGTTTTATTGATCTTTACTATTGTTTCCTTTATTTATTTTTCATTTATTTCTGATCTGATCTTTACGATTTCTTTTCCTCTGCTAACTTTGGGGTTTCTTGGTTCTTCTTTCTCTAATTGATTTAGGTGTAAGGTTAGGTTGTTTATTTGAGATGTTTCTTGTTTCTTGAGATAGGATTGTATTGCTATAAACTTCCCTCTTAGAACTGCTTTTGCTGCATCCCATAGGTTTTGAGTTGTCGTGTTTTCATTGTCATTTGTTTCTAGGTATTTTTTGATGTCTTCTTTGATTTCTTCAGTGATCTCTTGGTTATTAAGTAGTGTACTGTTTAGCCTCCATGTGTTTGTATTTTTTATAGATTTTTTTCCTGTAATTGGTATCTACTCTCCTAGCATTGTGATCAGAAAAGATACTTGATATGATTTCAATTTTCTTAAATTTACCAAGGTTTGATTTGTGACCCAAGATATGATCTATCCTGGAGAATGTTCCATGAGCACTTGAGAAAAAAGTGCATTCCTTTGTTTTTGGATGGACTGTCCTATAGATACCAATTAAGTACATCGTGTTTAATGTATCTTTTAAAGCTTGTGTTTCCTTATTTATTTTCATTTTGGATGATCTGTCCATAGGTGAAAGTGGGATGTTAAAGTCCCGTACTATGATTGTGTTACTGTTGGTTTCCCCTTTTATGGTTGTTAGCATTTGCCTTATGTATTGAGGTGCTCCTATGTTGGGTGCATAAATATTTACAATTGTTATATCTTCTTGGATTGATCTCTTGATCATTATGTCATGTCCTTCTTTGTCTCTTGTAATAGTCTTTATTTTAAAGTCTATTTTGTCTGATATGAGAATTGCTACTCCAGCTTTCTTTTGATTTCCATTTGCATGGAATACCTTTTTCCATCCCCTCACTTTCAGTCTGTATGTGTCCCTAGGTCTGAAGTGGGTCTCTTGTAGACAGCATATATATGGGTCTTGTTTTGGTTTCCATTCAGCCAGTCTATGTCTTTTGGTTGGAGCATTTAATCCATTTACATTTAGGGTAACTATCGATATGTATGTTCCTATTACCGTTTTCTTAATTGTTTTGGGTTTGTTATTGTAGATCTTTTCCTTCTCTTGTGTTTCCTGCCTAGAGAAGTTCCTTTAGCATTTGTTGTAGAGCCGGTTTGGTCGTGCTTAGCTTTTGCTTGTCTGTAAAGGTTTTAATTTCTCCATCGAATCTGAATGAGATCCTTGCTGGATAGAGTAATCTTGGTTGTAGGTTTTTCCCTTTCATCACTTTAAATATGTCCTGCCACTCTCTTCTGTCTTGCAGAGTTTCTGCTGAAAGATCAGCTGTTAACCTTATGGGCATTCCTTTGTATGTTATTTGTTGTTTTTCCCTTGCTGCTTTTAATATTTTTTCTTTGTATTTAATTTTTGATAGTTTGATTACTATGTGTCTTGGCCTGTTTCTCCTTGGATTTATCCTGTATGGGACTCTCTGCACTTCCTGTACTTGACTATTTCCTTTCCCATATTAGGGAAGTTTTCAACTATAATCTCTTCAAATATTTTCTCAGTCCCTTTCTTTTTCTCTTCTTCTTCTGGGACCCCTATAATTCGAATGTTGGTGCATTTAATATTGTCCCAGAGGTCTCTAAGACTGTCCTCAATTCTGTTCATTCTTTTTTCTTTATTCTGCTCTACAGTAGTTATTTCCACTATTTTATCTTCCAGGTCACTTATCCGTTCTCTGCCTCAGTTATTCTGCTATTGATTCCTTCTAGAGAATTTTTAATTTCATTTATTGTGTTGTTCATCTTTGTCTGTTTGCTCTTTAGTTCTTCTAAGTCCTTGTTAAACATTTCTTGTATTTTCTCCATTCTATTTTCAAGATTTTGGATCATTCTTACTGTCATTACTCTGAATTCTTTTTCACATAGACTTCGTATTTCCTCTTCATTTGTTTGGTCTGGTGGGTTTTTACCTTGCTCCTTCATCTGCTGGGTGTTTCTCTGTCTCCTCATTTTGCTTAACTCACTGTGTTTGGGGTCTCCTTTTTGCAGGCTGCTGGTTCGTAGTTCCCGTTGTTTGTTGGTGTCTGCCCCCAGTGGCTATGGTTGGTTCAGTGGGTTGTGTAGGCTTCCTGGTGGAGGGGACTAGTACCTGTGTTCTGGTGGATGAGACTGGATCTTGTCTTTCTGGTTGGCAGGACCACGTCCGGTGGTGTGTGTGGGGGTGTCTGTGACCTTATTATGATTTTAGGCAGCCTCTCTGCTAATGCCTGGGGTTGTGTTCCTGTCTTGCTAGTTGTTTGGCATAGGGTGTCCAGCACTGTAGCTTGCTGATCGTTGAGTGGAGCTGGGTCTTAGCATTGAGATGGAGATCTCTGGGAGAGTTTTCACCATTTGATAGTATGTGGAGCCTGGAGGTCTCTGGTGGACCAATGTCCTGAACTCGGCTCTCCCACCTCAGAGGCACAGGCCTGACACCCAGCCAGAGCACCAAGACCCTGTCAGCCACACGGCTCAGAAGAAAAGGAGAAAAAAAGAAAAGAAGAAAGAAAAAAATAAAATAAAATAAAATAATTAAAATAAAAAATAATTATTAAAAATAAAGAAATTAAAAAGTAATTAAAAAAAAGAAAAAAGAAAGAAAGAAGAGAGCAACCAAACCCAAAAACAAATCCACCAATGATAACAAGGGCTAAAAACTATACTAAAAAAAACCCAAAACTGACAGAACCCTAGGACAAATGGTAAAAACAATGCTATACAGACAAAATCATACAAAGAAGCATACACATACACACTCACAAAAGGAGAAAAAGGAAAAAAATATATATATATCATTGCTCCCAAAGTCCACCCCCCAAATTGTGGGATGATTCGTTGTCTATTCAGGTATTCCACAGATGCAGGGTACATCAAGTTGATGGTGGAGATTTCATACGCTGCTCCTGAGGCTGCTGGGGAGATTTCCCTTTCTCTTCTTTGTTCGCACAGCTCCCGGGGTTCAGTTTTGGGTTTGGCCCCGCCTCTGCACGTAGGTCGCCTGAGGGCGTCTGTTCTTCGCTCAGACGGGATGGGGTTAAAGGGGCAGCTGATTCGGGGGCTCTGGCTCACTCAGGCTGGGGCGGGGGGTGGTACGGATGCGGGGCGAGCCTGCAGCGGCAGAGGCCAGCATGACGTTGCACCAGCCTGAGGCGCGCAGTGCGTTCTCCCGGGGAAGTTGTCCCTGGATCACGGGACCCTGGCAGTGGCGGGCTGCACCGGCTCCCGGGAGGGGCGGTGTGGAGAGTGACCTGTGCTCGCACACAGGCTTCTTGGTGGCGGCAGCAGCAGCCTTAGCGTCTCATGCCCGTCTCTGGGGTCCACGCTGATAGCCGCGGCTCGCGCCCGTCTCTGGAGCTCCTTTAGGCGGTGCTCTGAATCCCCTCTCCTAGTGCACCTGAAACAATGGTCTCTTGCCTCTTTAGCAGCTCCAGGCTTTTCCCTGGACTCTCTCCCGGCCAGCTGTGGCGCACTAGCCCCTTCAGGCTGTGTTCACGCAGCCAACCCCAGTCCTCTCCCTGGGATCCGACCGAAGCCTGAGCCTCAGCTCCCAGCCCCCGCCCGCCCCAGCGGGTGAGCAGACAAGCCTCTCGGGCTGGTGAGTGCTGCTCGGCACCGATCCTCTGTGTGGGAATCTCTCCGCTTTGCCCTCCGCACCCCTGTGGCTGTGCTCTCCTCCGTGGCTCCGAAGCTACCCCCTCCTCCACCCACAGTCTCCGCCCGAGAAGGGCCTTCCTAGTGTGTGGAAACCTTTCCTCCTTCACAGCTCCCTCCCACTGGTGCGGGTCCTGTCCCTATTCTTTTGTCTCTGTTTTTTTTACCCTACCCAGGTACGTGGGGAGTTTCTTGCCTTTTGGGAGGTCTGAGGTCTTCTGCCAGCGTTCAGTAGGTGTTCTGTAGGAGTTGTTCCTCATGTAGATGTATTTCTGATGTATTTGTGGGGAGAAAGGTGATCTCCGCCTCTTAATCCTCCACCATCTTGAAGGTCCCCCAGTGGGCTGCATCTTGATGGCCCAATAACCCGGCTCTTTTCTTAGAAGGGAATGCTTTCCTATCATCAAGTAAAATTTTATGAATCCTCACTAGGGGATCGGAGGGGAAGAGTTAATTAAACAAGAAATAGTTCTGGACCATTTTTGGCTGCTAAGTGTTCTAATATCAATAAAGTCATACCTAACGATAATAATAGCCAAATTAAACAACATCCTAACATTCTGTGCCAGAAAAAAGAAAATGATATATATTATGTAGAGGAAATTATGACTTTGTGTGTTTATTTCAACCTGTGACTGAAACCCTTTTATAAATCCTCCCTGTTCTCAAGATGATTGGGATATAGACCCTTTAGTATCTGGCTGAGTTCTATTTTTCTAGATTCTTCTCTCTTTTATTTTCCAGCTTTATTGAGACATTATTTTTTTTTAATTAATTAATTAATTTATGGCTGTGTTGGGTCTTCATTTCTGTGCGAGGGCTTTCTCTAGTTGCAGCAAGTGGGGGCCACTCTTCATTGCGGTGCACGGGCCTCTCACTATCGCGGCCTCTCTTGTTGCGGAGCACAGGCTCCAGACACGCAGGCTCAGTAGTTGTGGCTCACGGTCCCAGTTGCTCCACGACATGTGGGATCTTCCCAGACCAGGGCTCGAACCCGTGTCCCCTGCATTGGCAGGCAGATTCTCAACCACTGCGCCACCAGGGAAGCCCCTATTGAGACATTATGGACATATAACACATGTAAGTTTGTGATGTACACTGTGGTGATTTGATACATGTATATATTACAAAATGATTACAATAAAGTTAGCTAACACCTCCATCCCCTCACATAATTATCGATTTTTTGTGGTATTAATATTTAAGATCTACTCTCTTAACAACCTTCCAATATACGATACAGTATTGTTAATTACAGTCACTACACTGTGTATTAGATCCACAGAACTTATTCATTTTATAGCTGGGAGTTTGTGTCCTTGGACCAACAATTGCACATTTCCACCAGCCTG
The DNA here is from genome assembly GCF_009873245.2 of Balaenoptera musculus. Classification (NCBI taxonomy): domain Eukaryota; kingdom Metazoa; phylum Chordata; class Mammalia; order Artiodactyla; family Balaenopteridae; genus Balaenoptera; species Balaenoptera musculus. The sequence continues at coordinate 22,280,584 of NC_045796.1, forward strand.
TGGCCCCTTGCAACCACCGTTCTACTCTTTATTTCTATGATTTCAACTATTTAATCTATTTATTTTAGATTCCACATATAAGTGAAAATGTACAGTTTTTTTCCTTTCTCTGACTGATTTCACTTAGCATAATGTCCTCTAGGTTCATCCGTGTTGTCACAAATGGCAGGTGTTCCTTTTTTATGGCTAAATAATATCCCATTGTATATATAAATATATGCCACAACTTCTTTATCCACTCATCCATTGATTGACACTTAGGTTGTATCCATGTCTTGGCTTTGTGAACAATGTGGCAATGAACATGGGAGTGCAGATAGTGTTCTTATTTCCTTCAGATATATACCCAGAAGTGGGACTGCTGTATTATATGATAGTTCTATTTTTAGCTTTTTGAGAAACCTTCTTACTGGGAAGCCATAATGGCTGCACCAATTTATATTCCCACCAACAGTGCACACGTCTTCCCTTTCCTCCACATCCTCGCCAACCCTTGTTATTTCTTATGTTTTTGATAATAGCCATTCTAACATATGAGGTGCTATCTCACTGTAGTTTTGATTTGCATTTCCCTGATTATTAGTGATACTAGTGATGTGGAGCTTCTCTTTATGTATCTATTGGCCATTTGTATGTTTTCTTTGGAAAAATGCCTAGATTCTTCTTTTGACTTGCCTGCTCTGCCACTCCTTGCCTGCGCCCTAGGTGTCCATCCTCATCCTCTCCACCCGATGAGCACCTACACAGTTTTTATGACCCAGCTCTTCTGGGAAACTTCTGTTCAGTCAACTATAGTTTCTTACTTCTTCCTCTGTGCTTCTATACAGTTAGCACTTTTATCTGTTATAGTGTATTTTGATGATTTATAAGCCTGTATTACCATTGGTCTATGAAGACTGTAAATTTCTCCTATTCATATTTTCATCTCTAAATTCTAATATTGTGGTTGACACATTTTAGCCAGATAATAAAAATTTTCCAGAAAAATAAATGAATCAATGAGTGAGGGGATTATTATAAAACACCATAATGAAGAGACATGGAATTTCATTCATGGAATAAAACTAGAAGGAATTTACTAACTATAAATTTGTACTAGACAGAATAGAATCAGCTCTGGTCTTGGCAAACCTTCTTAGTTTGGGGTAGGGGTTCATGGAACAACAGCAACAACAAATGTGTGGAGAAAGGAAAGGTAAGAGGCAGCCAGGGTAGGAGCATTTACCTGTGTCTTGACCTCCTGGGGAATTTAATTGATTGGCTTATTGAAAGAATCTTCTTTTAGAGTCAACTTTGTCAAAGGAATCTTTGTGGAAAACATGGAATTAAGGAACTTCTCTCTTATCATTATAGGAACAAAAGATTAGGTAGACAATTGCATATAGGCCAATTATAAAAAAATTACATTAGGGCAATTCTTTTGAAATTACATTACAATATTTTGGGACACCAATTTTACATGGTATGATTCAATAGAAGACATTGATACATTTAAAAATACTGGTTTTAAAAAACAACGTTTTCTTACTCTATTCATATCCTTAGTTATTTCTTCTTAAGCTGCCCACAGCTCAAGGAGTAAAATTTCTATGCAGAAGAGTAATAAAGGACATTCTCAGGAAACTTAGAAAGGCTCAAATTTCAATAAAAATCTCTATTCACCCATCCACCCTAACATCCATATGAGGACCCAGTAAGCTAAACAAAAGCACAGTACTAGGCAAATAGATTATTAACAACCATAAAATAAATATTTGTAACAAATTCACTTAGAAAAAACAATTCTTCAGGAGGGAAGAGGAGGTATTGAACAAACAGGTTTTGCTTTGATCAAATGCAAGAACTTGGGCATGTAACATCACTCTGCTGACATAGAAAGGAAAGATCTGTGTGCTACATCTTTTGCACCAAACCAGTCATGTATTTCTTACAATATAAAAGGGGAAGTCTGCAATTATTATATTATTATGTATTAATAGTTAACTTGATGAACACAACAAGTTTTAAATTCTATAAAAAGTTAGAAAAAACTAATTAAAAATACCTTAATATAGCTTTCAACCATATTCAGATTTTTACTGTCTCAACCCCAAGCACACTTTCATATTAAGTATAAATAGAAATATAGGGTTTTATAAAATATTGTTAATTTACAAATATGATAGAAAAAATAAAGACACTCATTCCAATGATTTCAATATTGTGGCTAACATGTTGAGTTTTTAAAATATGTTTTAATGTTCACAAATGAGAAGAAATATATGTTTTATAGATATATAAAACATACACATATATATATAAAACAAATATCCACCTCTAACTATAGAAAGGAAGTGCAGCATCACACACTTTTGCGTTAAAAGCACTAGGGAAATTTGCTGATCTTTTACCAAACATTGTCACACATCACATATTGTGACTTTACATCTTGTCTGAATTAGGTAGAATTTTCACCTAGAATGAAGAAGTGGATGTTTTTGAGCTGAATGATATCATTCATCAGCTGTGACAGGAGTTATGGTGAGTTCCTTGGCCATAGAATAGCAGAGAAAGCAGGTATGAGTGAAGGAAAGAGCTCTAGTAGGAAAGAAGTCTGTTAGTAATCTGAAACTTGTCACATGACTTTAGGAACTTAATGAGATTAGACAGCAAACTAAAATGGACTCTTTTAGGTCAGGGCATCCAGCTACAACTGCTCACAACCAAAATACAATTCAGTAGTCAGGGGAAATGCAGGAAGTAACATCCAAATTCTAAGATCATATTTAAGAATAAAATCTTTATTTGAAAGTACTCATGATAGTGATTGACACAGAGTAGATATTTAAATAATATATGTTGACTCATCTTTTGTGAAATAGGAACTATCTCATAGGAGTAACATGGCCACTGGCCATCTTGTATATTCTTAAGCAAGTCATTTAACCCCTTTGATCTTTAATTTCTTTATGTAAAATTTATACAATGAGAGCCCTTTAATGCTAAGATATCTACAGCACAAAGCACTACACTTTCTATACACTAAAGACTAGCAATGCAGTACAGTTCTCAAGAGGGACTGAACAATATCTCAACAGGCTGTTTGTCTTTTCCTTTGAGGATTCAGCTTGATAGTCATAAGGCACTGTGTTATAGGGGTTTCAAGATGAATAAGACAAAATCTCTCCTCTTAGAGAAAAACTTCTTGAGAATGATATCAAACATTTATCAAGCACTTCTTTTATTCCAGGCCCTGGACTACATGATTTTACTTCATTACATGCTTACAGCAACCCAATGCTTAGGTTACTAGCATCACAATAGTGAGGAAACCATTCAGAAAAGTTAAAGACGATGATTATGGTTATACCTTATGTAACCAGCAGGAAATAGAACAGCAACTACAGACCCTGAGTACTTCCCCATTGCAGTACAGTGTCTTTTTTCTCAGGCACTGGTTTGCTTTAAGGCAAAAAGTGATAATTACTAAGTGATTCCTTCAGAAAAATGCTCAAGAGTCCAAGAGAAAGAAAGGAAGACTCCTTCATTTTTAAGTAGCATTTGAATTGAAGTTGTAACATGGGTAAAGTGATGTCAAAAAGTCCCATGTCAAAACAGCTTGATCAAAGTAGCTGTAAAAATATGTTATATATCTGCCATCACGGACCAAATAAGAAAATGAGATTCACTAGATGGGGACAGATAGTCTCCGGGGGAACTGGGTTGAGTGTCTAATAGATAAGAAGTTTGGGGACATGATGCAAAATCCGAGGTCTAGTGATTGGTCCCCCATTTCTGAGTCTAGCAAGGAAGTAGTTCTAAACCACACTTAGAACCACTTAGCCGAGGAGCTCGTGCTGTTTGACATCTTATGTTTAGTCAGAACTGTACCTCCTTGCTTTTGAAAATGTTTTTGCCTCTGCTTAGAATGCACCCCCTCTTCAGTTTTGTGTACTAATCCTACCCACCCCCCTTTAAACCATGACGTTTTCCCCTTTGTACCTTCCGCTCCTCAGGTCTGTCTCATCTCAATCTCCAGACTGTTTAACTTTTTAAAAATGATTTTAGACTTTCATAAAAGTTGCAAAGACATTACAGAGAATCTCTGTATGCCACTGACTCAGCTTCCCTAAAAGTTAACTCTTAAATAACAATAGCATATTTGTCCAAACTAGGAAATTAACAAAAGTACAATACTATTAACTAAAACACAGAGTTAATTCAGATTTCACTGGCTTTTCCACTGATGTGCTTTTCTGTTCCAGGATTCAATCCAGGATACCACACTGCACTTAGTTACACACTTTTAAAATCTTATACTGTTATCTGTGACTCATTTATCACTCTTTACCTTGCATTTGAATGATTTGTAGACCTTTATCCTTCTACTAGAGTGAAATCACCTTGAAGGCAGGATTCATGGCAAATCTGATTCATTTTGTTACCCTGAAGTGACTTGCACTGATTACATGCTTAGTAAATATCTATTAAGTTATATATAAAATATGTGATTGAGGTTACATCATTTCTTCACATTCTCCTGGATTCTCTTCACCCTTGTTTGCCCTTCATTTGCCAGTTGCTCCTTCACTCATCCACTTCTAAATGTTGCATGCCCAGACCTCAGACTTTGGGCCACTTCTCTTTTCTTTCTATGCTGTAGGTGACAGGTAGGTGATCTCATCCAATCTTGAAACATTAAACACTTCCAATACGCTAATTCTTCTAAAATTGTACCTCTAGCCCAGACTGCTCTCCTGATATCTAGACATCTATAGTAAAGTGCCTTTCTGACCTCTAACTTTGCATGTCTAATTAGACCCTCGAAATTAACACATCCAACATGGAGCTGCCCACCTTCTCCCCCATCTCACGCCTGCTTCTCTAACGTTCATCTCCATCTCAGTAAACACAGCTCTGTTTACTCAAGTCAAATACGTGAGAGTCTCTATTTTTTCCTTTCTCTTACAGCCCACACCTAGCCTCTCAGAAAACACATCAGGTTTAATGCTTTGCATGATTTTCCCAGAGGTCACAGAGTGGCAGGAGAATTGGACTCAGATCCAGGCTTTTTCCCCATTATCCCACAGCTGCCTTGGGCATCAGAAGCCGTGGCAAGAAATTAAGTTGTTACATCTGGGTCCAGCTAGGGGCATCGGGCATGGGGAGTACTAGAGTCAGCCACATGCCAAGTGGATGCACAAAGGTAGGAGGACATAAACACCAGGGGGTGGAGCGAGATCAGAGCCTTCAAATTTGGGGAAATAAGATCTGAGCAACTTAGACTGGCCGGTCATGAAAAATGGAGAAGAGGCACCAATAACCAGAAGACCTTGTGAACAGAGACCTCAATCAAGGATCTTTTCTACATATTCTTTTATTCAATCATTTATTCACCAAATAGGTGCCAGGCATCGTCATAGGCACAGGAAACACAGCAATGGAAAAGAGAAATGAGGTTTATGCATTCATGTCCTTTACATTTTAGCAACAGAAAAGATAGACCATAAACCAGCAAACAAATGAACACAAATTTTTCAAATAAAAATAATTGTTACCAAGAAAATAAAGCAAGGTGAAGTAACAGTAACTAAGAAGGTGAAGGAAGGTCAGTGTAAGGAAGCAGCATTTGAGCTCAGCCATGAAGATTGGAGTGAGAAAGAAGATATACAGATTGCCAACAAACACGTGAAAGAATGCTCAACATCATTTATCATTAGAGAAATGCAAATCAAAACTACACTGAGATATCATCTCACACCGGTCAGAATGGCCATCATCAAAAAATCTACAAACAATAAATGCTGGAGAGGGTGTGGAGAAATGGGAACCCTCTTGCACTGTTGGTGAGAATGTAAATTGATACAGCCATTATGGAGAACAGTATGGAGGTTCCTTAAAAAACTAAAAATAGAACTACCATACGACCCAGCAATCCCACTACTGGGCATATACCCTGAGAAAACCATAATTCAAAAAGAGTCATGTACCACAATGTTCATTGCAGCTCTATTTACAATAGCCAGCACATGGAAGCAACCTAAGTGTCCATCAACGGATGAATGGATAAAGAAGATGTGGCACATGTATACAATGGAATATTACTCAGCCATAAAAAGAAATGAAATTGAGTTATTTGTAGTGAGGTGGATGGACCTAGAGTCTGTCATACAGAGTGAAGTAAGTCAGAAAGAGAAAAACAAATACCGTATGCTAACACATATATATGGAATCTAAAAAAAAAAAAAAAAAAAAAAAGGGCATGAAGAACCTAGGGGGAAGATGGGCAGGAATAAAGACGCAGACCTACTAGAGAATGGACTTGAGGATACGGGGAGGGGGGAAGGGTAAGCTGGGACAAAGTGAGAGAGTGGCATGGACATATATACACTACCAAATGTAAAATAGATAGCTAGTGGGAAGGAGCTGCATAGCACAGGGAGATCAGCTCGGTGCTTTGTGACCACCTAGAGGGGTGGGATAGGGAGGGTGGGAGGGAGGGAGATGCAAGAGGGAAGAGATATGGGAACATATGTATATGTATAACTGATTCACTTTGTTATAAAGCAGAAACTAACACACCATTTTAAAGCAATTATACTCCAATAAAGATGTTAAAAAAAAAAAAAGATTGGAGTGAGAGCATTTCAGATAGAGGGAACAGGAAGTGCAAAAATTTAAAAATTAAATTAAGTTAAAAAGTGACTTTGAATGTTATAGGAAAATTAATAAGAGCAGTGTGGCTAGAGAATAGTGGAGCAGCGTAGTAGCTATGAAATCAGTGAGATAGGCAGGGTCCAGATTGTAGGAGGCTTCGTGTGGCCTGGAAAAGCATTAGTGTTTTATTCTAAGGGCAATGGGAGCCACGATCTAATGCAAAATATATAAGGATTGTATGTTAGTTTACTGACATTTTGCAACTTAAGATGAACATCTGGTTGAAACGGGGAATGGAGGGGCTGAGCTAGATCCTAATGCTAAGTAGGATGTCTGACCAAAAAACTATCACGAGAGAATTGATGATAGTTCTATCTCCCTTCCTCCAACAGAGAGTTAATCTCAGCAGAATCTTATTTTAATCCTCATATCATAACAAAGGACCAGAACCTAAAAATTCCATTCTTTAGTGGTGATATTCACCATTGGTAATGAAGTTGCTTTTTGGGGCTAACATTCACTTTGTAATTACTGGCAAATAAATACTCTATACATGCTTCTTAATGGATGCACTAAAGTAGTTAGTTAGCCTCAGAAGAAGGAATCACATTTTCTTTCTTCTACTAAGACGGTTGGAATGTACCATGGAAGTCAGGACAAGGTGACTTAGACATCTGTTCTGAACCATGTGTAGCGTGCTTTCATTGCTAACCCCTCTCTTTCTCTCTCTCTCCCTCTCTCCCAATCTCTCTCTCCATTAATCCTCCAGTGAAACTTAACTCTATAAAGCTGAAGTACCAACCTGTGCTTGTCACAAATTTGAATTCTGGAGACAAGAAACCTAGAAGGCAAGACAGCATAGCAGACTTATTTTGCTGCCACTTTAAAAATGTGGCTTCAAATTACTCAGATTTCAATATCTTCGTTTTCTCTTCAGTTGGTAATTACCATTAGGATTCTATTAACAACGAAATTTTAGCCAATTATGCTACTGAGTGCTGTGTTTCAAAAACAGACAATTACAGATGGCAATCTACTTCACGAATCTTTTATAAAAATGATATAATTCGTTAAGCTGGTTTGCTGGTCAGACAAAAAACTAAAGCAAAGGAGTTTGGGGCTTGTTTCTTATTTAGCACTGGTCAGTTGCACACAAGAAAACTGGCAGGAGACACTGCAGTACTTTCCATTTCGTGAAGGTTGCCAAGCAGAGTCAATTTATTTCCAGAATGACTTTGAAAACGTTCTTCTAATTTTCAGCAGATATGGTTTTGCTGAAAAGTTTTTGGCCTTTAATTGGGGTCTTTCATCCAAATATCTTTCCTTTTTTCTTGTTTCTTTTTAGAGATTATGGTCTTTTTTATATAAATGTGATAAAAATATAGGTTTTGACCATAGATCAGCACATACCAAGTCACTTGATTCAATAAAGGATCTGACTCAGCAGGAAGAACAAAAACGTGACACACTTGTCATCTGGAAGGCCCACTGAAAACATTATCATCCACATCTCTACAAGTTTTCTTCTAGAAGCTCATTGTTCCTTTCGATCCAAAATTGTTGTTCGAAAGATTCATAAAAGGAGAATGAAGGAAACAAACTGAATGAGGGAGAAGCAAGTAGTAGGCTTGGAACATCTGGGTCATGTAGGACCATATTTAAACAATATCTTGTTGGAAGTTGTGTTTGTATGCACACGTGTGCCAGTGGGCGTGCAAATACTTCAATTTCATGTATTTATCAATTCACAGCCATAAAGTAGAGTGGACCTCAAGGGGAATACCAGTCATCGTTTACCCAAATGTAGCCAAATAGAACTATCCTTGAGGTAACATAATTTTCTATGGTATTGTTTTAACAAATCAGTTACTGACAGATGGGACGTTTAAAATCTTAACAGTAATTTTCTTTAACTAAACAAATTTAACAACTACTTATGTATCACACTACACATTGAATTTAATAATTTCGGCGATCATAGGTAATTTAATCAACGCTCCTTGAGCAACGAGCATCATATTCTCTGTGTTGTGACACTTATGTGAGAATGGATGCTTCCAACCACTTGTTCTGTGTCACGTGAAGGTTCCATTTCAGATGGAGGTTTCCAGTAACAGTGTAATAAAATCTTAAATGAATACCAGAAGCATTATTTGTTTTTAAAAAGTCAAACTGAAGTTTGTGGAGGAAAAGTCAGTCAGCGTTTAATGGATGGAACAGAGAGTGGAAACATCTGACAGAACAGTAGGAAACTTTGTACTGTTTTGAATGCCTCACCACTCCTCACACCATCTGTCATGCATTTCTCATGAAATAAACAATTTTCAGAAATGTTTTGTCCAGGAAAGAGACATTTTACATTTTATTGATTTATTTATTCTACGTGGACTTAAAGTAATGACGTTTAAGAAAATCGCTTGTGAAGGAGATACTTTTTTGCTAATAGCTAGTAGTTCTTTTAGTTATGGAGGCTATGAGATGTGGATACATATTATAATAGATGAATCAAATGGGAAATGTAGGGGGGTGGCCTGAAAAGAAAGGCAGTGCTGCCAGGAGCAAACGCTGAATTTCCTGCCGGTTTTATTTCCCCAAATCAAGAGTTTCTGAGAAAGGTCTGGCTCGTAGAAGGGACTGGGGAAAGGGAGAGGAAAGATGACTCTTCTCCAGGGGGGGTCTCTCCTTCATAAAATTCTTGAACTGTTGCCACAATCTGGCCGTATTTTTCTGCCAGAGGAAACATGACAGTCTCCTCATTATTTACAATTTTCATACTATGTCTCGGTTGATTATCCAAGTCTCTTCCCACCACTCCATATGTGAAATTACATTTTCGTAAATAGTTACTATTTCCTTAATAGTTCAGGGGCATTTTCCACAACTGTTCCATGACTGTGACCCTTGACTTGACTTTGACCATGGCTTGTGAGAATGTTTTTAACATCACCTCTCTAGGACTTTTTCTACTTAATAATTTTCAGCTTCAGCTTTTCTCCTTTTGTTTCTTCGACTCTACAAATGCCTTTTTTTTTTTTTTTTTTGTCGTATCGAGGAGACGAGTGTTGTGATAGGAGACTCTGAACACAGTCTCAGCTTCCATGTAGCTGTATGTTCTTGGACCAGTTGCTTAACCTCCTGCTTCTTTGATCCTAAACGGGTCGTGGTGACGCGTACTCCTCGGGGCTGTGGTGAAGGTTGAATGAGATAATGTATTTAGAGCATCTGGTTCCTATCAGGAAATAGATGTTTATTCCCTCCCCACACTTATTTCCTCTGTTTCTTTAATCATTATTCCCGTTACTGTATCCGTCTTTCATCTACCGGCTTCTCCTGCTCCCCTGTGTTCACGGCACTGCCTTTGTCCTTCTCATGGATGGATGACAAGACAGAGGCGCTGTGTGCTGAAACCGTGCTCTCCCCCATCTATTATGCTATGTTCAAAACGATTTTAAGGCTCCACAATTCATACTTCATAGAGCAATAAAAAGTAGCAGGAATTCTAAAACTACCAGAACGTTCTGACTTTCACTCACGCTTTTCAAATTTATCTTTCAACTTCCATATTTCTGAGGTCCAGACACATGTTGTTGCTTTCTTTCTCCCACCCCCTATCTCTCTTTGTAATTTCATTATTCCCTTGCTTTCTATTAGCATTTCCCCCCTCCTTTTGCACTATCCTTTAATTGGGTATCCACTTGAGATTAACAGTGATTTCTTCTGGGTTAAATCTAGTGGCCTTGCATCTCTAAATTTAGTTGCCCTGTACTGACCGTAATGCTAATTACTGGACTTAATGCTAATTACTGGCCTTGCTGTTTAATCTGTTCTTCTGTGGTAGCACCTATTTCCTCACATCTCTCATCCAGTTCCTCATTCTCACACACGGCATAGCTTCAAATTATAGTGCCCACCTTATCTAAAACATCTTCTATAGCCACTTTTTCTTTTCCCTTTTTCCAGGCACTAAAAAAATCTGAAACTCCACCTGTTTTCCTTTTATTTGCTATGATGATTGTTAGGGATCTCCAGAGAAACAGAATCAACAGGATAGATAGATAGATGATTGATAGATAGATGTTAGATGGGTGAATAGATAGAGAGATAGAGAGATAGATCAAAGAGGAGATTTATTATAGGAATTGGCTTATGTGACTATGGAGGCTGACAAGTCTCATAATCTGCCATCTGCGGGCAGACGTACCAGGAAAGCTGGGGGTGGAATTCAGTCTCAGTCTGAAAGCCTGAGAACCAGGGAGGCTGTTGCTGTGAGCCCTGGAGTCTGAAGGCCCAAGAGCCAGGAGTTCCAATATCCAAGGGCAGGAAAAGATGGGTGTCCCTGCTCAAGAAGAGAGAAAGAATTCACCCTTCCTTTGTCTTTTTGTCCCATCTGCACCCATAATGAATTGAATGATGCCCTCCACATTGGTGAGAATGGATCTCTTTACTCAATCTACTGAACCAAATGCTAGTCTCTACCAGAAACACCTCATAGACCCACCTGGAAATGATATTTTACCAGCAATTTGGGCATCCCTTCGCCCAGTCAAGTTGATGCATAAAACTGGCCATCACGAGTCTACTCTTATCAGCTTGGTACCCATATGCGTCTCCTTCAACTTAACTTTCAAGTAAGGACAGTAACAGGATCATAATTCCACCTAACATGATACAGCTATACAGTGCACGACAGAAAACACACTCAGAATGCCATGATCTGAGTGTCTGTGTACTCTCAAAACTCTTATGTTGAAATCCTAAGCCCTAAAGGTGATGGTATCAGTAGATGGGGACTTTGGGAGGAGATTAGGTAGTGAGAGTGAAGCCCTCATGATTGTAGTGCTCTTACAAAAGAGATCCCACGGAGCTCCCTAGCCCCTCCACCATGGGAAGGTGAAAGAAGTCTGGGACCTGGAAGAGGACCTCACCCTATCCTGCTGGTCTTGGACCTCCAGCCTCAAGAACTGTGAGTAAATTTCTGCTGCTTATAAGCTACTGCATCTGCGGTTGTTTGTTATAGCAGCCTGAATGGATCACGACGACTCTTCCTCCTGCAAGCTCCCGTAAAGCCTTCTGGTCTTTTCCCTCCCGCTTTTACCTTAAACAATAACTATAATTAAATGTTAAAACACCATTTTAATTGTCCCTACCTAGTTCAGGAACTTGCCATGCTTCTCAATTGTCTGTTTCTTAAAATTAGTACTGAAACCAAGTTTCAAGGCATCTCACCCACTCGAGTCCTGAAATCGGCTTATTCTTTATTATTCTCTATTAGTATTTCTTTGTAAGTTTTCCACATAGGCATCTAGGTATGTAGAAAAGAACCCTGCAATGAATGTATTCCTTTGGATTCTCCCAGGCCAGTGTTAACCAGTGGTAAAAGGTGGAGGAGCTGGTGTGCCATCGTGGAGAAAGTGGAGAAAACAAATGATTTGTCTGTGGTTCTGTGTACTAATTAATTTATATTGAGACACCATCATACCTACCTATATATGAGCTGACTAACTTTTCTCAGACAGAGAACTGTTCAGGGCTATTTAAAACTATTAAGGTTGTTAACTATTACTTCATATAAGCAAGATAAATAAATCTTATCGGCCAAATAACAACTGAGCTTTCTAGCTTTGTTTTTTTTTTTTAATAAATTAATTTATTTATTATTTTTGGCTGTGTTGGGTCTTCGTTTCTGTGCAAGGGCTTTCTCCAGTTGCAGCCAGCGGGGGCCACTCTTCATCGCGGTGCGCGAGCCTCTCATTATCGCGGCCTCTCGTTGCGGAGCACAGGCTCCAGACGCGCAGGCTCAGCAGTTGTGGCTCACGGGCCCAGTTGCTCCGCGGCATGTGGGATCCTCCCAGACCAGGGCTCGAACTCGTGTCCTCTGCATTGGCATGCAGACTCTCAACCACTGCGCCACCAGGGAAGCCCCTCTAGCTTTGTTTTTTAACAGCACCGAAGTCAAGTCTTCCAAGAAAACAACTGCTTTCACAAGTACCATCTCATGGTCTCCATGCTCTGTGTTGTATTTATTATGAGGACTGGTAACTTAGTACTCACGTTACTAATAGAGGCAAATATTGATACTTCTGCTGACATTTCAGTTGGTTTGGCCTGATCCCCACAGTTTCTGCAGTGGGGCAAGGCTAACTGGCCTTTTCAACCAGCATGTCCAAGGATGGAGATTCTTCTCTCTCACTTGCCTTCTAGATTCTCTCTCTTACCTCATGGTCTCTCTAATACCCTTTCCTTTCCATACTCACAGAGCCACCAAGTAGATGCCTTTTTCACATAGTGATTGGATTGTTGAAACCTGGTTGGTCTCTCTGCCATTAGTCCTGCCTGACTTTAATCTATCCTGCCCATCACGACAAGGTGAGATTTCCTGGAGCAGAGCTTGGAGACTTCCCACCTACTGCTCCAAGAGTTTAATGCTCTTCCATTCAGGATGCTTGGTGTGAGGACAGCGAGGGATCTGCCCTTATCCAGCAGTATGCCCGCAGTTCCAAACAAAACGTACACTTTATCCTTATTAAGTCTAGACCAAGCTTACCATGGTTCTTCCTATGCTGATGTTCTCAGTGACTTTGTGAAGGAAGACCTTCCATCACCAGCAGATATAAACTAAAATAAAAGTAACACAGAGTATTCCAAAATATAAATAGCAATTTATTTATTGGCAATTTTTGATGCTTTTCCTCCATCTTCTGGCCCATTAGCATCTGGCCCACTGAGGAAGTCAGATGTGTTAATTCTTGTCTTTCAGATGCTGGATGACACCTTTAAGAAGCCATGTAACAAAGATTCACTGTTCAGTGGAATCATGCAAATCAAGGTGCCCAGCTGGAGCCCAGTCCCCATATTAAAGAGATGCTGTGGCCAAAAAAGAGCTCCACACTCCTCACCCTACTCCCATCCAACTTATTACTTTGTCCACTACCTGCCAACACCTGTCTCCACCTTGCCCCTTCTTAGTGTACTTGCATCTCTGCTTCTTGCCTTTCACTTCCTCTACAGGATCATGATGTATCTCTTGCCTTCCAGTTTGACAAAGGACAGCAAGATTATTTGATTTCTCGAACTGGACAGAACCTTTTCTCGTAAGTGTTATTCTGGGCCCTATTGCCTCCCTGGTTCTGGCTCCAGAGGATCAATGTTGGCTGTTACCTTGAATGCTTATAAGCCCTGTGGAAATGCAGACAGTGAGATACTTGAGTTGTTGTCAATGTCACTATCCTACAATTGAAAGCATGCAATTGTTGAACCCACCCTACTTCACCGGAGAGATATTCTCTTCCAGGTTTTTGGCTGCAATTGAAAAAATTTATGATCTTCTAGACTCTGTCATGTCTTCTTTTTGTAATAACTATTTTGTAATGCTACCTTTATGATTCCAAAGTAAAAGCCAAGAATAATGTAACCTATATACACAAAGTTTCCTAAAAAATTAAAAAGAATGTACAAACTTATATAAAAGAGAAATAGGAGAAAAATAATTCATAATAGATTAGCATGGATTTCATTATGTAAATGCATAGGAATGAGCATTCTAGAAGACATAACACTGTAGTGAGATGACTGTACCTATGTACCAAACCTACTTGTGACAACTATAAAGGCAGATGGTTAGAGGTGTGTTTTATTTGGAGACTGAAATAGCATACATAAGTGGTGCTACTGTCAGAATATGATCAAAAACAGTGGTAAAGTCCAAACAAAACAAAATACGATCTTCCCCCTGGGAAATGTAGTGTTGTTATATAAAATAGAATTAGCTTCTAGACTCAGGTAATATAAATAGGTTTTTAACTTATATGAATACCTTGTGGAACAATGACAAGTTTTGTAGGATTCTAGATAAATTTTTATTGTCTGGACTGTCTCTTGTATTCCAGGACATCTAGCATTCCTGGACCCTGCCTACAGATCTAGTCAAAGTCAGTAGCTTCTTCACTGTGGTGACAACCCAAAATTGTTCCTTCTCCCATTTATAAAATGCCACCAAGAGGATGGTAGGGCTCCCATTGAGTGGCAGAGTTGGTGGGGGTGTGAATTGACATTTATTACACACCTACTATGTTGCAACATCTATGAAGATATCTCACATGTTTTTTAACTTCATTTTCAAAATCGACCTTTGAGGTAGGCAGCCTAGAGAGGTTAAATAACTTACTTGAGGTCACACAGCTAAGAAGTAATGAGCTGAGTAGAGCTTGGTTCCACTGCTGGTGGCATTCTTGGCTCTCTGTGCAGAAAACTAAGAAATGGTCAATATCACACACACAGCAGGAGAGGCCCTTTCATGGAAATTTCAAGGGGGTTCCCAGCTGAGCCATGCCAGATGCATGAAAGCCCAGCCCAGGCAGAGAACGTCAATCAAGCTATTCACAAGCTCCAGCTGAGTAAGGTCCTGTCCACTGCTGTGCAGCAGAGTCTAAATCTTGGCCCAAGACCCAGCCCTGGAACAAGGCTGCTCTCTGTGGGATTTTTCTTTCTTTCTTAAAAAAAAAAAAAAAAACCTACATTGTTTTCCTTCTTATAATGGAAATAATAGATGCTAATTGTAAAATATTCCTACAATGTAGAAATGCATAAAACGGGAAGTAAAAATTCTGTAATACCATCCCTCAAAGATAATTGTTGCTATCCAATTGGTATACATCCTTTGGAATTTTTCTCTGGAGTGTATAAAAACAGTAATTTTAAATGAGATCACACTATACATAGTGCTTTTAACTTGCTATTTTTATTTAACAATATATTGTGGCTATTAATCCTTGTCAATATACAGAAAACAACCCGTCTCCTTTATTTTTAATGGCTGCATAATATAGAATTATTTACTCTCTCTTGCTCTAGGTCCATAAGGAAATTTTGCCTAGGGGAAACAGACCACAAAAAGTAATTTTTAAAACTTTTCTGCCATCACAAACAATGCTCTAATGGACATCACTGAGCCTATATAACTTTGCACAAGGGTATAACTACTCCCACAGGATAAATTCCTAGAAATTGAATTGTCAAATTGCCCTCTAAAAGGCTCTACCAATTTACAATTATACCAATGGTACATGAAAATCTCAATTCTCTACACCCCAGCAAACTCTAGTTGTTAACAATTCTTTTTTTTCTACTGGTTTTGGGAAAATAGTGCATGTTCCTTATTTTAAAAATACAGTTAAGTATATGAAAAACTAATAATGCTTGAAATCACACCCTTCAGGGATTTCTTTTGAGATATTTTGCTACATGTCTGTAGTGTGTTGATTGGTGCCTCCACAGAGGTATATCCACCAGGAACCTGTGACTGTAACTCATGTGGAGAAAGGTATCAGTAGCAGTACCTGTATTAGTCAGGGTTCCTCAGAGAAACAGAACTAGTAGGATATATAAGGATATAGATAGAAGGAGACATTATAGGAATTGGCTCATGCAATTATGGAGGCCAAGAAGTCCCACAGTTTGGAACCCCAGAACCAGGAAAGCTGGTGGTATAATTCAGTCAGAGTCTGTAGGCCTGAGAACTAGGGGAGTCAGTGATGTAACTCCCAGTCTGAAGCCAAAAGCCTGAGAACTTGGATCTGTTGATGTAAGTCCCAGAGTCTGAAGGCTGGAGAACCAAGAGCTCCAATGTCGTAGGGCAGGAGAGGTGAATGTCCCATCTCTCTCTCCCTCTCTCTCACTCTTTTTTTCAATCTGGATCTTTTAATGCGCATTTTCTCAGTCTTTACAAGAACCACACAATGTAACTTTTACCCTTCCTCTGCCTTTTTGTTCTATTTGAGCCCTCAGTGGATTGGATTGGATTGGATTGGATGATGCCCATCCACAGTGGGGAGGGCAGATCTTCTTTCTCAGTCTATTGATTCTCTTCCAGAGACACTCCCACAGACATATCTAGAAATAATGTTTTATCAGCTATCTGGGCATCCCTTAGCCCAGTCAAGCTGACACAAAATATTAACCATCACAGTACTTTGTTCCTTTTTATGGTTGTATCAGTACTTCATTCCCTTTTATCATTACATAATGTTTCATTGCATGGATAAACCACTTTTGTTTACCCATTCATCTATATTCCAATTGTTTCCACTTTTTGGTTATTATGAATAATGCTGCTACAAACATACATGTACAAGTTGTTGTATAGACATATGTTTTCAATTCATTTGGATATATAACCAAGAGTGGAATTGCTGGGTGGTATGATTATTCTATGTTTAAGTTTTTGAGGAACTGCCAAACTGTTTTCCACAGTGGCTGCACCATTTTACCTTCCCACTAGCAATGTATGAGGATTCCAATTTCTCCACATCCTCACGAACACTTGTCATTTTCTTTCTTTTTTTAAGTTATACTTAGCCTAGTGGATATGAAGTGGCATCTCATTGTGGTTTTGATTTGTATTTCCTTAATGACTAATGTTTTGAGCACATAATCACTTTTAATGCTTCAGAATAGTCCATTGTATGTATGTACCCTGGTTTATTTCACAATTTTTTTAAGCCGTTTCCTACTGATAGGCAAGCAGAATTTTCCAAAGTCTTTTCACCATTATAAGCAATTTTGCAGTATATCTATTCGCTTTGCTCAATAAATACAGTTCTTTAGTGTAAAGTCCTGGGATTAAGATTGCTAGTGAAAAAAACGCTCATTTTACATTTTAACACGTATTAACAAACAGTCCTCCCGAATAGTTATGCTTATTTTCTGGCGGTGCCTGTTCTTCCACATGCTGGATAACAATGTTGCAACTAAGCCACCAAGGCTTGGTGCACAAGAAATGTCATATTCCCTTATTTACTTAAAAAAAAAAACAAAACAAAACTTAAATTAGACTTGGTGGTCTATCCTGTTGACGTGGGAAAAGGGATTAAATTACAGCTGTAACTGGGGATCTCCTCCAAACCTGTCCCCCACCCTAAGCCACAAGGTCTTGCAAAATCTGGGGATTCTTAAAACTATTCCAGTGCAGCAGAGAGATCCCCAAAGCCTTCTGTCCACAGGGCTGCAACAGCCGTGCTTATTCTCCAGGGCCTCACTATCCCTTGGCATCTGATGACTCTGCCGTTTCCACGCCATACTTGGGGAACTTTAAAAAGCTGTAAACCTAGAGCTGGTTTCCAGACTCCGAAGGGTGCTGCCCCCCGCCCCCCGGGGTGGGGGGCAGGGGGCTCAAGTCCTGCCGCCCTCATGACCCTTTGAACCTCAACTTTCTCTTTCCCTGTAAATCACCCTCTGTTTTCTTCCATCTCTGTCTCCATCTCTCTTACCACTTTCTCCCCACCTCTCTATGAAACCAGACAATTTGGTCAATAAGTTCAGTTGTGTACAAATGACAGGCAGAGCCAGGGAGATTTTGTCTGGCAAATCTGGAAAAATCCATGAGATAAGAAAATAGAAAGGCTGGAATGGGGGTAGAACATGCTTACAGGAAGAACAGACACAAATTAATCACTCTGTTCTGCTTCATTATGTCTATCTTTTTCATCTCTGTTAATCTGATATACAAAAATTGGTTTTTTTTCTTTGCTCATTCTTCTCTTGAGGTATTTCTTGTCTTCCACATTGATTAGAAATCTTTTTAATCTTTGTCACCCTAATAGGTATTAGATTATATTTTGCTTTGTTTGAATTTGTATGTATTTTATTTAGTGATGTTGGTCAACTTCTCCTGTGTTTGTTCTTCATTTATAAGTCTCTCCTATGAATTACCTTTTCATTTTCTTTGCTTATTTCCTAATGAGTGTTTGACTTACTGATATGTAGGCATTCTTTTTTTTTTTTAATTGGAGTATAGTTGATTTACGATGTTGTTGTGTTAGTTTCAGGTGTACAGCAAAGTAAATCAGTTATACATATACATATAGCCACTCTTTTTTTTTTTTTTAGATTCTTTTCCCATGTGTAGGCACGCTTTATAACAAAAATATTCAACCTTTCAAATGCATCACAAGTATTTCCTCTTAGTCTGTTATATACTGGCCAAGTTTTCTATGGTATTTAAGTTTCTAAATTTATGCAATCAACTGTCAATATTTTCCTTTTCACTTTTTGGATTTTTTCCTGAGTGTCACAATAGGCTTTTCTACACCAAGAAAGAGTTTTGTTTTAGTGCTATATTTTGTTTTGGTGCTCCCATATTTTATTATATTATTATATTCTTTATTTGCATATTTAAACCATCTGGATTGTGTGTGTGTTGTATGAAGAAAGAATATAATTTTTCTTGGCTAGCAAATTTTCCCAAATTATTTATTGATTAATCTACCTGTCATTTACCTATTTGAACTGCTTCCTTTTCCTCATTCTTTTTTCTAAGTAGTATTGCTGATGTATATAATTAATTCTATATATTTACCTTATTTCTAACCACCTTACTGAACTCTAGTGTGAAACTATCAGTTATTTTTTTGGGTTTTCTATATATAAGAATACTAGCATCATCAAAGAGAGATGTTTTTAGCCCTCATATAAACATCAATGAAATTATAGTTTTCTTCATATGAGTTTTATGTATTTATTATTAAATTAATTATTACTCTTGGGAATAGAGTAGATAGGTGAGTGTGGGTCTGTTTGTCTTATTGCATAAGTAGGACATCTTGAGCAATATTAAATAATAAAGCTGAACCCCTTCTTTCCTTAAAAAATATTTTGCTGCTAGTGAATGCACATTTAAAATATTTAAGGGACTTGTCAAGTTGCCCTCTTAAAAATTTTTCTAATTTATACTCCCACTCGAGTACCTAAGAGTGTCCATTTCCTACACCTATGTCAGAAAAGGGTCATAATGTGTAATATAGATATTTCATCTGGGCATGAAATGAACATGGTCTTTGAAGCAGTAAATCAGATCACCCTAGCAATAGTTTGGCATATTTCTCTTCTAGTCTTGTTTTCCCATTGCACCAACTGTGGGCTCAAATTCTTTGCTTTGCTGCTGGCACTTTCTCCACTCAGCTCATAGCCTCCTATCTCGCCTCAATCTTGGCTCTAACCTAGCCATTCCTCCCCCTTGTTTGATTTGCTAACTCACCCCTACGTGTAGGAGATGGAATTGGCCTGGTCAGTCAGATACTGGCCAAGTGGAGCAGAATGTGTCAAAGACTGGGTTTCCCAGGGACTGGAGCTGGAACTAAGTCAAAGTCCAGAGGTTGAAAAGCAGAAGATACCCTGTGCAAACAACAGGAGGACCAAATGCAAACACCGGACCCGAGCTTTTAAAACCCAGACACAGCCGGCTCACTGCTGAGCTCATCAGCCTCAGGGAAGCGGGTAGCACAGTAAGAAATGAGTCTGGAGAAGTAGGCAGGTACCAGAAAATGAGTAGCCATGTGTACCCTACTTAGGAGTTTGGACTTGGATGTCTAAGTAATAGGGAAAAGATCCAAGTTACAGAAATATGAAATCAGATCTGATAATTATTTTGAAAAATAATTGGAAAGGGCTATGACTGGATGAAAGCTATATGGAGGAGAAAGTGTTGAGGAAGGCTTTTAGATTCTTAGTATGGATGTCGAAATGGCTGGGGCATCAATTCCACGGTTCTTCAGAGAAACAGAGCCAGTAGGATGGTGGGTGATGGCACGTCTGAAGTACGTAGGGGAGGTTGGCAGGCTGAAAGCTCTCAGGCAGGAGCTAAGCTGATGCTGCTGTCTTGAGGCCAAATTTCTTCTTCTTCAGGAAAGACTCAATGTTGCTTTGCACCTGATTGGATGAGGTTCACTCAGATTATAAAGATATTCTCCTTGACTTCAAGTCAACTAATTGTAGATGTTAACCACATCTACAAAATACCTTCTAAGCAAGACCTAGATTAGTGTTTATCTGATAACTGGCTACTATGGCCTAGACAAGTTGACATATACAACTGACCATTACAGACGGTGACACTATTAACTGTATAGAGACTACAGGAGAAGCGAATTTGGGGGCAATTGAGAAAAAAATCTGTTTGGTTTTGGACACGTTGAGAGTGAGGAACCTACAGTACATCTGGGGGGAACAGAGATACTGTAGGGTGTCTGAGAATGTGTTCTGGATTAGAACTTTAGAGTGAGGTAGTTCAAACCACAAGTAAGGATAAGAATCCACAGGAGGAGTTCATGAGGAGTAGCTGCAAATACTCACTCATGGAAGTGAGTTTAGGGGGTGGACCAGAGATTTCAGTAAGTAGGGAGTGGTGAGGACTATAGTAACCGGAGAGCAAATGGCCAGCAACTTCTATTTAGTTCCAACTAATTAGCTATGATGCACAAATGTTGGTCTAGTGTTGTCAAATCTTTCCATGTTTTAAAAGAACCTGGAAAATCTAAATGAATAAATGAAAAGTTCAGGTTTCAAATACTGTTTCTTATATTTGCCTAAAATACTACTGAGCCCAAATTGAAAGTATCTGTGGACTGTATCCAGTTTGTGGGCCTCTACTTTGAGAACTCTGAAGAAGAGTGAGCCCAGTAGACAGTGGATGAAACTCTGGGAACTCCAGCATTGAAGGATCAATATGAGAATGTGTCAAGTGTGGGATACAAGGACTAAAATGAGGCCATAAAACATGACCATTGGAAGTCAGGTGGTGAATCAGCCTGTGAAGTATCTTAGTAGTATGGTGGAGGCAAAAGGTGGATTATACATGTGGAAGAATGTTGAGACTATTTTTTCAAGCCCTGTCTCATAAATAATTTTTTTTCACATGAACAGTTTTGTAACTCCCGCCTCACTTTTAGCTCTTGAGAACAAGAGCTAAAGAGCAAATGTACGTTTCTTGCTCCCTTCATGGGTCTGTGCTCAGACTGAGGGACTATGTGGTTCTATGGTCCTCGAACACTTTGATCTTCCTGGTTCCTGGAGTTCAAGGGGCACAAACAAAAAATATCAAATAAACCATAAATGCAATTTATTTCTACCAATAAATTCGATGTAAGTTTATGCAAAGCAATTAATAAAGATAATACATTGCAACAATTTATGAACACTGCCCTAGACAGAATCACTGCAACTTCATATATTCAGCAAAAATAATAAAATTTACACAAAACACTCATTCTTCCCAAGATTCTCTAAGACCTCCAGAGAGTAAGTTCATCAAAGGCCAAGGAAGTTGAAGTTTGTAGCTTCTATACTTGTCAATTGACAATTCAGTATTTAATCACCAGTCACGCCTGTATTTTTTTCTATGTTCTAAGACCAAAAAGGTGAAAAAGTGTCCAATGCAATTGAAATTGTGTTTGCCCATGAATGAGGAAGAAGTGTTGCTTTGCGTGCATATGCGTGTATGTGTGTGTGTGTGTGTGTGTGTATGTGCACACATGAATGAAAAACTTTATTTCCTCGTGGGTTCATACCAGTCAGCAGGACTCTGCAAGCTGCTTTCACGCTCCATGAACAACGCTGCACTCTTGCCATCAAGCTTGAGATGGCAGCCGGAAGCGACTTTTCTGGGGAAATAAATGTAGAGTCTTTAGAGACTGGCCCTAACCCAAGGGGGAGGAAGCTTCACAAATGAGTTGAAAGTTAAGGGAATGAAGAAGTCTGTTGCCATAGATGTCCCCACCCTGTAACCAAAATCCCCGTTAAATTCCATGGGATTTCACTAATTGTAGATGAGTATGGGTTAACATGCTTAAAATGCAAAATCCCAGGCAGGAAAAAGCAACTTTTCACACTTTAGGCTTGATTAGTTGGTTTTTCTGTTTACACTTCTCTGAGATCAGCAGGTCTGAAAGAATGTGAGTTTGATGGAAAAGGAAACTGGAAAAAAGTAGTGATCATCTTGGAGGGGGAGAGCCTTCAGACGAGGCAGGGAGGGGACCTCAGAGAAGACATGAGACTCAAGGGAGCAGGGGAGCAGGAATCTGGGTAAGGATAAGGAGAGGGTTAGGAGACAGAGGATAAGAACCAAGAAGTTGAAATGCGAAGTAGCAAAGACAAGTTTTATTTATGTCCTATTGCCACTTGGCTCTCCTTGTGGTTAGGTGATGAAATGCTTTGCCTGGTGGCAATTTAACTGGCAGGGACTTCCCTGGTGGCACAGTGGTCGGGAGTCTGCCTGCCAATGCGGGGGACGTGGGTTCGGGCCCCGGTCCAGGAGGATCACACATGCCGCGGAGCGGCTGGGCCCATGCGCCACAACTGCTGAACACCACGTGCCACAAATGCTGAAGCCCGTGCGCCTGGAGCCCGCGCTCTGCAACAGGAGAGGCCAATGCAGTGAGACGCCTGCGCACCTAGGTGAGGAGTGACCCCCGCTCGCCGTGGCTGGAGGGAGCCCGCGTGCAGCGGCGAAGACCCAGCGCAGCCAGGAATAAGTGAATGAATGAAAGAATGAATAAATAAATAAATAAATAAATAAATTTATATTAAAAAAAAATTTAACTGGCAGCTGCCTGGGCTGGGGTTGGGGATGGTGAGGGTGGGGGAGAGGAGGGATTGATCCCACCCAGAGATGCTGGGCTAAAGTGACGATGAGGAAGAATCTAATTAAAATATCTCAAATTAATTAAGAAACCATGGTAGTTGAGGGATGAGTCATCAGAGCACTGCCACAGAAATCACTTTCTAACATCTTCATCTATTGGACAGGGACTTTTCTCAAATCTGATTTCTCTATTTGGCTAAACTTAAATTGAAACTATGTGTATGTGTGTGTGTATATATATACGGTAGCTAATACAGTTTAACTGTACAATTACTCTTGTTCTAATTTGACTTTAATTTGTCACAGGTTATTTTTTATAGGTGACTGTAGTTTGTTAGTTCTTGGATTTTAAATGTATTTCCATAATTTTTATGTCAGGGGAGGAGTTAAAAAACTGGTGCTAAATTATCTTTAATATCTTATATTCACATACAGATTTACAGTGCTTAGTTTTGGACTGAACAGTAAAGGTGAAAAGAACATTTAACTTTTCAATCTGCACAAATTCCCTGAGGAAGGCATTAGTGTTTCTATTTAACAGCTAAGGAAACTTAACTTCCCTCTCTACCCTGTTTGTGACTCTGTGTGAGCTATTTATTCACATATGTTGTTCAGAGGGCATCAGGAGGAAGCAGGCAATTAGGAAACAATCTGAGTAAGGTAAACAAACACCATATAGAATGCTACAGAGTTTGATTAAAATGATAACTATTGACTTTTATTTTAATTTTATTTTTTTTAGTTGATTAAATTGAGACAGTTGTTTAATTTCTTTGAAATTCAAATAAAATTAATGGCTATTGTCAGGATGGAGAAAATGTGCATAACGTTATTTGCATATTAATTACTACAAAGTAACACTCTATAATGTTAATTATTGCTATTATTATTATTATAAAAAGAAAAATCTTAAATCTAGTGCTCTGAAATTATAACTATTGACTTTTAAAAGAGTAAAGCAGAACACCAGATTCCTAACAACTTGGCTGTCCACATGTTTCTGTAGTACCTATGGCTGAGGCCTAGCAAATTTTGTCTTCACATTTGTTGTGAAAGAGAAAATCCTTGTGACTACCTGATAGCTCGCTGTTTTGTTCTGAAGATTAAGTAAAAGCAAATGAAGTAAAGAGTGTGACTAAATAGGATAGATAAAAATGGAAGAATTATGCGTCAAACGTGAAAACTCAAGAAGACCCGTAATATTCTTATATTGCTGTTTCTCTTAAGCTTCCCAGGGTATGCTAAATTTTTGCAAAAAGTCAGGAGGTTTAGAAACCACACAGAGAAACATTCCTTGGAAAGAGGAACTCTTCAATGGTCTAAGATTACAGATCCTTGAATTGGAATGGTATGCAGTTGAGTTTTCCATTCACAGTTCCAGGAAAAAATGGGATTTTTTTCCCATTAAGAATACTGTTATTTAGTTATTTTGAAGTATACAGTACATACATGCTTTTTTCTAAAACCACTAGATTTCATAAGAGGCACACATTTGAGTATTTCAAACCTTCTCTGTTGATTTTAGATCAGACATGGGGCTCAACTGTAGATAAAATTTCATTTCAAGTACAGTACAGAACAGAAGCAGAGACATCCATCATACGGCTCATAAAGTGCTTAAATTTACTATTTACTTCTTGGGAATGACTCAGCATTCATATTTATAATAACAAAATGCTACACAACAACTGCCAATAAATATTGGAAAGGCTGACCTATCTAGATACAGTGCAGTAATTATTATATCCTGACGAAACTTTTCTTAAGTCTTGATGGCAAAGAGAAAAGTGCTTTAAAACTTTAAAAGAATCTTAATTAAATAAAAAATTAGAGCATTGCCCTTTCAGTCAATTTTCCTTTTGCCCTACCAGTTAAGTTGCCTAAGCTCTCTAAACCTCAGTTTATTTTCCTATAAAATAGGGAAAGTAGTAACAGCTCAAGTAAAAGCATAGGACTCTTTCAGCTGCAAATGAGAGATACTCAGCTCAAAATGGCAAAAGGAAACAAAAATAATGCATTGACCCTCCAGGAGTAGCCTTGCATTGGTGTGGCTGGATTCCGGTTCAAACAATATCACTGAGGACTCAGTCACTGCTATAGACTGAAAGCTTGTGTCCCCCCCAGAACTCATATGTTGAAACCTAATCCCCAGTGTGATGGTATTTGGAGGTGGGGCTTTTGGCAGGTGATTAGGGCATGAAGGTCATGAGGTGACCTGATAAAAGGTAGTGCCTTTTAAAAGAGGCCCCAGGGAATTCCCTCGCAGTCCAGTGGTTAAAACTTGGCACTCTCACTGGCGTGGGCCTGGGGTTCGATCCCTGGTTGGGGAGCTAAGATCCCGCAGGCCGTGTGGCGTGACCAAAATATAAATAAATAAATAAAAGAGACCACAGAGAGCACCCCTGCCCCTTCTTGCATGTGAGGACACAGCAAGAAAATGACATCTATGAACTAGGAAGCAGGCTCTCACCAGACATCAGTCTGCCAAGCAACTTGATCTTGGACTTCCCATCCTCCAGAACTGAGAGAAACAAATTTCTGTTGTTTATACACCACCCAGTTTATGGTATTTTGCAACAGCAGTCCGAACAGACTAAGACAGTCACTCTCGATGCCGTGGCTCTGCTTTCTTCTGTTAGACCCAACTCTCAGGCAGGTTCTGCTCATGGGGTGAGATGGCCACCCAAAACTCCAGCTTATATCCAGCGAGCTTCAGAAAGAGAAGGTCTGTTTCTCAACTGTTACAACAGTAGTTAAATCATTGATTGGCAATGACTCTGATTAGCATGACTTGGATTTGTGTTTATCTCTGAATTACTCCTTGCAATAAGGCAGATGTGAAGTTTTATTGGCCCGGTCTAGGCTGTATGTCCATCCCATAAATGAGAGGTATCAGCTCCACTCAAACAGTAGGAACTTGAGAGAGTAGGTGAAGAGTAGCATTCCCCATAGAAAATCTGGGTACTATGATGACAAATAAAGAGAATATATTAGGGTGACTATGATAATCAAATAAGATAATACATGTACATAAGATATTATGTGAACATAAGGGATTCTTATGTATTATGCCAGATGTTATTTAATTAGGATATCCCTAAAAAGACTGTTTTTTTTTTTTTTTAAATAACGACATTTGAGATTTTGTAACTTGAAACATCTGAGTTCTACATCTCTTGAAGGTCTCTGTTTCAGTTTGCCAAATTCTCCTCTGTAGTTATGGTGGCAAATTCTCATAGAGCTGATGCAGGATTAAAGAACCACTAAGTATTGGAAAGGCTGACCTATCTAGATACAGTGCAGTAATTATTCTATCCTGACGAAACTTTTCTTAAGTCTCGATAGCAATGAGAAAAGTGCTTCAAAACTTTAAAAGTTGATGCAGGATTAAAGAACCACTAAGTATTATCTTTAGCATAAGGATTTGAATTTCTCTGGAAGAATTAAGCAAGCCTTTGGCATCCAAATAACAAAGTGTCTTAAATGAGTAGAAGAGACTAGTATGATCTTATTTTGGAATTACAAAATAAATGATACATTCTTTGAACAATAAATCTGCATGGGAGCACAAATGTTGACAATTGGTATTGTATACTTGTTATTTGAGCACTTATCTGAAAACTAGCTCTTTGATTTTGAATTGTTGTAGAGACTGACTAGATGGTCATCTATCCTAGTTCCTATTCCTAGGCAGACACAGGGTTGGATTTAACAGGCTCTTTGCATTGGGTTGAGACCATGTGACTCTGTCTGGTCAATGGAATGTGGGCAAAGGTGATTTAATCTCCTTCTATGCATATTCCTTAAAATATCTTGAGCAATTCTTCAGCCCTATCACCTAATGTGACACCCTCAGAAGTCACATCTCTAAGATAGCAGATTTATAAAATTGCAGGAGCTTAAATCACTGAGCTAGCAGGAGCTCTGATAAGGGGAACCACTAGACCAACTTTGAAATGTTTCAAGAGAGTGAATTTTTATCATATTAAATCCCTGATTTGGGGATTGTTTATTACAACCTGCTTAATACAATGAGTGAGTCTAGAACAAAACAAAATTTCAAGAATAATAACATTGTTTCATTTCTAGACAAATCTCCATAGAAGTACGTGAATTTACCAGAGCATCAATTGATTCAGGCTTCTCTAGATCTTAGAGGAAGTTTTCCTTATCTTTTCCATCTTCAGGATAAAAATAGCTGAAGAAATAATTAACAAATTTGACTCCTTTATTTATTAATTTTTAAAAATCAAACAATTACTATGCACCAAGGTTATGCCAAAAACTTACTATGTACCTGCAAACTCTCAAGCACAAGATAGCCACATTGAATCCATTATCTTTCCCTATACCTTTGAATGACATCACCTAAGCGCCCAGGCCAAAAAATTGAGAATCATTCTTAATTCCTATTTCTCTTTAACTGGGTCCTGTAGACCTTACTGTCACATAATTCTTTAATCTGTACATTTCTCTCCATTCTTATCACCACTGTTTGGAAACATTTGTGACCTTGGATTAGGCAAGGATTTCTTAGATATGACAACAAAAGCATTATCCATGAAAGAAAACAAAATGGAAATGTTGAACTTCATCAAAAGAGAATGAAAGACAAGCCATAGACTGGAAGAAAATATTTGTAAATCAGATATCTGATAAACATTTCTATCCAGAATATTTAAAGAACTCTCAAAACTCAACAATAAGAAATAACTCAATTTTTGTAAATGGGCCAAAGTTCTCAACAGATACTTTATAGGCCAAAGTATCTCAAAAGATACTTTACAGCTAATCAGCATGTGAAAAGATGCCCAACATCATTAGTCATTAGAGAAATGCAAGTTAAAACCACAATAGGGTACCACTACATACCTATTACAATTGTTAAAATTAAAGGACTGACCACACCAAGTGTTGACAAGGCTGTGGCAGAAGAAGAATTCTTATAAACTGCTAATGGGAATGTAAAATATTTGGAAAATATTTTGACAGTTTCTGAAGAAGTTAAATATATACCAATCACATGATCCAGACATTTTGGCTCTAGGTATTTACTCAAGAGAAATAACAGCATATATCTCTTCAAAAAGCTGTACATGAATGTTCACAGAGGCTTTATTTGTAATGATCAAAAACTGCAAATGACTTAAATACCCATCAACAGGTGAATGGATAAAAAATAAAATACAATCCGCATTGACAAATAATGAACTGCTGATGCATGTGACAACACAAAACAATATTTGTATCCATGGAAAGTGCTTTACAGTTTGCTAATATTTTGCATTTCCGAATGTATGATGCTATGAACTGAATGTTTATATCCCCCCAAATTCACATGTTGAAGCCTTAATTCCTAATGTGATGGTATTTAGAGGTAGGAGTCTTTGGAAGGCAATCAGATCATGAGGGTAGGGCCCTCATGAATGGGATTAGTGCCTTTATAAAAAAAGACACAAAAGAGATGATCTCTCTCTGTGTCATGTAAGGCTACAGTAAGAAGACAATCCTTCTGCAAACGAGGAAGAGGATGGAGCCAGGAACTGAATCAGCCAGCACCTTGATCTTGGACTACCCAGCTTCCAAAACCGAAATTAAATTTCTGCTTTTTAAGCCATCCAATCTATGGTATATTTGTTGCAGCAGCTGGAATTGACTAAGATATATGGATAGAGTCATCTCATGATAATGTAACTGTCATTTAGTAATGCAATGCTTATACAGTCTAGACCAGGGAGTGACAAACTCTTTATATGAAGGGCCAGATAGTATATATTTTAGGCTTAGCAGACCAGATTGTCACTGTCACAACTATTCAGTTCTGACTTTACCACACAAAAGCAGCTATAAACAATACATAAATGAATGGGGATGGCAGTGATCCAATAAAACTTTATTGACAAAAACAGACAGTGAGTGGATTTGGCCCCCTGGTTTAGATTATTAGCACTGCTGTGAGTCTTTCAAACTTCCCCCTACTTGATAAGTTGGATCTGTGTCCTACTGGCCATTTGCCTAACTCATTGATCCTGGATATCAGGAAAGTCATCAATGGATCTCAGCCATCTCTGTGGTGCCAAGAAGCCTGAGTTATCTGGGGACTTTTCCAATGTCAGTGAACAGATTCTTTATCTCACAAGATGCCAAAAGCCCATGAGAAGTGTGGTGGATTAAATATGACTGCAATTTTTTTGTCCCCACCATGAAGAGGTGGTTTATTTCTGCTCCCCTTGAATCTGAGCTGGCCCTGTGATCACTTTAACCAATAGAATGTGATGAAAGTGATACTGTACCAGTTCTGTGCCTAAACCTTAAGAAGGCCTTAGAATATTCTGATTTTATAATTTGGGAGCCCTGAGCCACTATGTAAGTCATCTTCTTACCCTATGAAGATACCATAAGGGGAGATCACATGGTAAACACGTGTGAAGAGCTAGAGATCCTGAAACTAGATGGAGAGAGAGAGGCCCGACCATTCCAGCATCCAAAGCTAAGTTTGGCCTCACATCCATCCTTATCGAGGCATTAGAGTGGGCCATCTTGGGTGTTCTAGCCAAGTCAAGCCACAGATAACTGCAGACTCAGCCAACATGTGGAACAGAACTGCCCAGGTTATCCCAGTCAACAAAGATAATAAAATAAAAAGCTACTAAGTTTAATTAGCTGAAACAAGGAGATAAAAACATTGAATGAGACCTCCGTCTGAATGAAAGAATTAGAGTAGTTTAGTGATTCTCAGAGTAGGTTCTATGAGGTGCCTATAGGTGTCCACAAAATAAGAACATAAGGGTTTCATGCTCAAGTAAGATTGAAAACTACCTTGTGAGTCAATATTAAGCAGGTTTAATATTTACTGCAGAATTAATGTGTACATTTAATAATAAACATTATGAAACTCCAAGAGGAGGATGTAAAATTTGCCTGTGACTTTTTTTAAGGTGTACTTATTCACATCCTGAGGAAGAATTCCCAGAAGATATGATAGCTAAGCTGTGTCCCGACCAAGAAATAAAGTCTGGAAGATGCTGGACAAGATGGTCTTAGCTTATTTCCAGCTCCAAAATGTCATTATCTAGAATCCGTTATGAAATGGTCTCTCTCTCTAATACAAGCAGTAGAGCAAGCACATGGAGTTCCTGGTGGATATCCAAGCCTCTCATACAGCCTTCACTCAGTTGCACTCATTATGGATAAAGGCTTCTACTTTAAGCCACCCAGATACTTTTGACCTCCAATCCTAATCAATGCCTTGAAATGAAAATATGGTCATTGAGGATGGAAAATAAAACCCAAATCAGGGTCTACAGTGTGAGATCTCAGCAAAAACTTTATACAAACTAAGCTTTTCTCATTTGGTATCATATTTCAAAATAATATCATCTCTCCAGTGACTCTGGTCTCTCAATTTGAAAGTAGGCTCAATGGGCTTTTCTTTTTTAAACTAGTGAAAACAAAAGTGAAAACAGTATAACACTATCCAATCTCATTTACTTGTTAGGATATTATCTTAATTGCTTTACTCAACATCTCAGCACCAAATTTCTTGAGTTAGTTGTCCATACAGTTTGCATTTCTCTCCTCTCTTGCCATTTACTCCACAGTCTACTACAATTTGGCCCCGTCCTCTCTTTCTCAATTACTTTCAAAAATGGCACCTGCTCCCAGGTGAGCTCATCTGATCCCAAACTTTCAACTCTTACCTATGTACAACATGACCGAGAGTAACGAGTGTCCCTATTATCTATACTGCAGTCCACCTCCTGCCCATACCATAAGCCCAATACTCACACTCCAGACCTATACTGTCAACTGCCTGTTTCTACCTGAATATCACACAGGTATAAAGAAACTTCTCCATCCCCAACAACAACATCAAACCTGTTCAAGTGTTTATTCATGGATTCAACTAATATTTGTTGAGCACTACTCTGGGTGAAGAACTTTCCTGGATATTAGATTCTGGCTGTGATCAGGACTCTATCCTTGGGGAGCTTATCGTCCAGTGGTGGAGACAGATAAATAACCAGAGATAAATAACCAAGTTTTCCACTTACAGGGGAAAACACAAGTTTCTATGTGAGCACTTAGGAGGGACCCTTCATTCAGCCTTGGTATTGATGGTGGGGCGGTTGGAGAAGGGTGGTATAAAGGCATTCCAGAGATAAAAATAATTCAGTCAAGTCTTTAAGGATAGCTACGGCAGATAAAGGAGAAGAGAAGAGCAGCCAGCCAGAGGAGGTACCTTTCTGGCCGACTTACAGGGAAGAGACTAAGTCACGTACTCACAGAACAGCAAATCATTCTGCATGGCTGGACCAGTGAATGACAGTGGGTGAGGAGCAACAGGAGGGGAAGCACAGGTGGAGGAAGAGCTGCTTTTACAGAACACACATTCATTGACCACGTGGATATTGTACAGCAGTTACATGTTTTGTTTTGTTTTTTTCCTTGTAGATGGAATATTTTAAATCCATATTCCATGTTTCTAATACAGTTAAACAAGCTTCTACCCTGTCACCCAGCAATTCTATTCTCAGGTATTTACTCAAGAGAAAGGAAAACACATTATGTCCACACAAAGACTTGTACAAGACTTTTCAAAGCAACTTTATCCATAATAGCCCTAAACTGGAAAGAACCCAAATGTCTGTCAATGGGAGAATGAATAATTGTGGTATATTTAAATAATGGAATCAGAGTCATAAAACAGAGCAAGTTACCAAGACATGCAACAACATAGCCGCTCCTGAAAATCACTATGCTGAGCAAAGTAAGACAGACACAGATCACATACTATATGATCCAATTTATATAAAGTTCAAGAACAGGCAAAATATATTACGGTGACAGAAATCAGAAAGTGATTGCTCTGGGTGTCAGGGTGGATGGGGAAGGGGAAATCGATAGGAAAGAGACAAAGGGAATTTCCTGGGATGGTGGAAATATTCTTTCTCCTGTTTTAGGTGGTGGTTACATGGGTTTAGTCAAAACTCATTGAGTTAAACTCTATGATCTATGCATTTTATTGAATGATAATTATACCTCCATCTTTTAAAAGGCCAACAAGAATATTTCTTTCAAGAGTCTAAGGATAATAATACTGTTTGCCCACAGAAAAGCTGCTCAAGTCTTGCAGTGTGGTCCATTACAATATAATGACCCTAAAATACATTCTCAAAGTCATGGAAGAGAACTATAAACACAAACTAGGTGTAAAAAATTTACTCAAGAAGATGATAAAGCATAAATACTTTTTTTTTTTGGCCTCACTGTGCGGCATGTGGGAATCTTAGTTCCCTGAGCAGGGATTGAACCTGCGTCCCCTGCATTTGAAGCGCGGAGTCTTAACCATGGGACCGCCAGGGAAGCCCCACACTTCCCTGTCATTTTAACTGCAATTTGTAGATGTTTTGGATCTTTTCAATTTTAAAAAAACCTGAGAAATCAATGACTTCCATGAATTAATTTATTAAAGCACTGAGAAAAAAGACTATAAAAGAAAATCGAGTGATAAAATCAACAGAAATTCTTTTAATATCAAGAAGTAAATTATAACAAAAACATTTTTCAGATAATACATAGAGCAATAATTCATTAAGAGGAAGAGATAAGTTTTGAATTGAAAGTACTAAACAGACTCTTTATTCTTTGATAATCTAATTAATGAAGAAGAGTGAATTACATCAACTTCTTGGAAAAATATTTAAATGTCTTTCAAATTAGATACACAACACTGGCTTTGATGGAGACAAAATCAAATTCACAATATACCATTATAAAAAGGACACGAATGACTAGCTGATTCACAAGCATCATCAATTGAAAGAGTATTTAAAATTATTCATACATCAGAAAATTTGCAGTGCCCTGAAATCTTACAGCTCTTACAGCTTATGTATGAAAGAAACTTGACTGAGTTTTTTCTCTACTCGACGATTCTGAAAATTTACTTTTAATTAGGAATAAGTTGTGAACCAGAAAGAAAACAAATTTTGATCAAGCATACCAGAGGAATAACTGAATTATCATTCTATGGGAAATGATATAACAAAATTCTTGTCATGTGGTCAACAATATGCAACCAAAATGTAGGACAAATAGAATTATAGATGTGAACCAGGTAGTTAACTAATAAAAAATATAGTTTTTTCCCCTAGATTTTGTGATATTTCTGGAATCTGATAGCTTAGTATAAAGCAAAATATCATTGATGGAGGGGGCACTGAAGATACATCAGATCACAACCTAAATTCTCTCCAGGGAACAAATATCCTTTTACTTCTTGGGATACCGGCCTGGAAGACTCTTATTTTTAATAAGGTTTATCCAATCCAGCCCTCCTGTAACTTCACCCCTGCAAGTGCTACTCAGTTAAAATTAAAAATTAAATATAGGATTCTGTACATTGCCTTATCTCTAACTTCCATGTGAGGACATAAACTGAGTACCTTTCTGGTTTCATAATGTTTTGGGAAAATATTACATTAATATTAAGTAAGTTTTGAGCCTTTGCTGTACATTCAACTATATCCTGAATAATTTAGTTATCTATCTTTGCATTGCAAAACCCAATGAAAACTGTTTTATAACGCAATTAAAATGATAGTCGTTGTAAGTCCCAGTTTGCTAGGTGAACTGAAGCTATTTGTTACTTTTTCACAATCAGAAATAGAAGTGGTAGAATTACCAGCCTAAGGGTTTGCTTGAGAAGCTGTTTAGTCAGGCAGTACCACCATTATTCTATCCCAACAGATGTGATCCTATTTTTAAAGACTTCTGGGAAAGGGAGATTCCCTCACCTCCCTCAGCAACCCGTTCCGGTGTTTAACAACACTTGCTTCCAAGGATGCTGGTTCTCTGAGCCTGGCTGGAGTATTTTTATGTTTCTATGTGTTGGTGTTTTTCCTTGTTCCCATTTCCTCCTTTAGTATTTATTTTATCCCCTCCCTTATTTGCCCTTTTTTCCATTAATTTTGCTAGTAGACACCTTTTTATTTTTTTTTGCAAATAAAAAAGAAATTTAAAATCGCCAAAAATCTAAAATAAAAGCAAAACAGGTAGAATATTAATTTAGGTGTCACATATACTTGGGATGGAAATGAGTTTTAACTTATATTTTATACAAATGATACACAGGCATTTGGTAATCTGTCACTCTGCATCTACTACACATTTATGAACTTGGCTGTGTTGAGGACATATACCATTTTATTGAAACACATTACATTTTGGTAGCTTTAAACATTTCAACATATGTATAATTTTGTTTTAGTCTTTAGTCTCTTCTGAATCTCTCCAAATTTCCATATTTTTCATTCTGTTGATGAGTTCTGAACTGGATATGAAACTCTCACAGAGGTCTGGGTAGTGCTAAACATCTTGGGCAGAACGCCTTTCATCTTTACCTCGTTAATTTACAGTTTTTACCTGTGAATCCATCAATACATGTAGTACGTAGCTGGCCAATAATTCTTAAACACCCAGCTGGCTAAGTCTCATAGGAGAGGTGTGATTTGACAGATGCCAGGAAAATACTGTTGTTTTGAAATAGTTCTCATTATCAGACACCTGACTACTTGAAATTTCACTGTCAGTGATTTATTTGATTGGAACTGTTTCTTTGTGGGCTCTTTGAAAATGGAAGACTTCCTAGAATTATAAGACTTTAATCAATTTAGTCCAAGAAATCAGCACCTGGCCAGAAGAGTGTCTGATAGATGGCTGGGAGTGGAGAGATGAAGAGAGAGGGTGATCATACATCCCAGTTGGCCCTGGACTGTCTTGGTTCATGCCAGTTGCCCAAGCCTGTTTATTCATAGCTTCTCCTTTCACTCTCAAATGTATGGTCACTTCAGTAAAGTCAATCAAAGGGAAATGTGGTTACTAAACGCATTTGTGAAGAGTCTGGGCCATAGCTTTAGAGCCCTTACTCCTGGACTTGAATCTCAGCTCTCACTTGCTGGCTGGGTCATGATGGGTAGATTATTTAACTTCTCTTGCTCTCAGCCTTCCCACAGACCAACAGGGACTTAACACCAACTGTCTTTTGGATATGTCTAGTAATGAATGCTGCCGACATTATTATTGGAAACTCCTGTTTTGCCCGGGCTTGGCATTTCTACACTGCTCAAACCTACCAAGACAGATCCTTTTCAACTCTAGAGTCACTCTCTATCTTGTTATTTGCATTTCATTTCTATTTGTTTTCCTAAATTTTGCCTTTTTAAATGTTCTTTTATACATACCAAGGAACTGATCACACTTATAACCTGGGTCGTTCTGTTTGGCACTTACTTTCACCTTCATCTATGTTACTGGCTACGGTTCTGTGTGTGTTTACTCTGCCCTTCCTAACTTATTGTAAGTTTCTTGAAAGCAGAAAGATTCATCTTGCCTTTTCCCAGAACCTAGAGCAATATGAAGAACAATAAAGAACAGATTCGTGTGGCTTCACGGAGTTAAAACCCTAGGCTATATAGCACTCTCAGCCTCATTCTCAGATTATTTTCGCTGAGGATGAAAGGCACTGAAATGATGGCCATCTGGTAAAGGGTGCCTAACAGCTTAAGAGAGGTCCAAACATTCTTAAAAAGAGTAGGAATTGCATCTTTCAAGATTGAGATGCAAAATAAAAACAACTTCGATAGTGACAATTTCTTTGCAACACAAACTAAGAAAATGAGTCTGCTTTGAACTAGAGGAAACTTCTACAGAGTTTGAGCTGTGTCTCCATGGTTCATTAGGTTCTTAGCCTTCTCACTGGGCCTGCCAATCAAGACACTTAGGAGAGTGCTTTTTTGGCAGACAAGCTCTGACTACTTGAAATGAGGCAGACATCACCGGAGCATTTCAGAGGCCAGACAACAGATGGTAATAGTACATTTCAACTATTAGAAGTTTGGATCAGAAAGATAAAGGTGAAGGCCTTATCTCATTTGTCAAATGATGTAATTCATTATTGAATCAGGACAAACCAGTTAACATCTGAAGTATAATTTTGGTTGCTATTTATAACGCACTCACCGGTTCATTTGGTTTAACTGGCTTATTTAATTGTGTGTAGCATTTCACAAAAAGGTTAGGGAGAGTGAGGAAATGACCTACGCAAATCGCAGTTCTGGATAAATCACAACTTTTCTTCAAGTGCCAATTAAACATTAGCATGCTTGAGTTACTTGATGAAATTATGTTTTATTTAAAATAACTTGAAGCAGGAAACTCTCCAAGCAAATTTAGTGAGCTTTGACAATATGTGTAGGATTTTGGTGCCATAGTTTTTGAGAACGAAAGTGCACACAAAAAGTACTCATATTCAGACTCACAAAAAGAGAGGGTGGTGATAAGTGAGTCAATTAATCTTTTAAAACATTGTTACCAAAAGAAAAAATGAAGATGTTAGCAGATCAGGGTATCTACACTGGGAAATCTCTATTTCTTACTGAGAAGTGAATAAGTTTAGTCTTGAAGAACTTTAGGGGATAAAATCTTGGTAACGCTGGCATTGACTCCAGAAAGAAGAGATCATATGATCAATCAGATACTAAATGTTTTATAACTATCACACTATTTACCAATGGAGTTATCAGTATCATCATCACCATCATGGCTAACATGTATGTGCCAGGCAATGTTCTAAGAATTTCTACCTGTCTTAATTCATTTTATCCTCTCAAAAATTCTGTGAGGTAGGTGCTCTTAGTATGCCCATTATAAAGATGAGGAAACTGAGGCCACATAGTAAGAATTACAGAATATTAGAGTTAAAAGGACACTTCGGGCTCACATTGTTCAACTCTCAGTTTATAAACAAGAATTCTTAGGCTCAGAGATTAATGTCTTACTCAGAGTCACATAAAAAGTTAGTGGCAAAGCCACAGATATTTATATAAACAACCAGCACATATTAAGCACTTACTGCATGCCACTTACCTGTTGCAGTAACACTGAAATAAATACTATTGTCCCAATTTTGCAGGAGAATGGGCTCTCAGAGATGTTAAGGTATTTGTGCAAATTGACCTCAGGTAAATGAGGGTTTTCGGATTTGGACTTGGGTCTCTCACTAGAGGTCTTAATGATATCAGTAGACTGCCTTCCAAATAGGACCACCTCTCCTGTGTGTGCTTTCCCCCGTACCAGCTGGCCTCCTCCTTAGGCTATAAGCAGCTGCATGTTAATCTCTGATCTTGTGAGGTCTGATGAGGGAGGAAGCAGTTCATGGGATCCTGGAATGATTGAAGAAATAAACCAAAATGAGTGGCAGCTTCTCTTCTAAATTCTGAACCACCTAAACCAGTAAGAGCCTTTCAATTTTTTCCATATAAAACCAAACCTCCATAATAATAGAAAATTCAACCATATAGCTTTATGCTTTCAGACATTTTGATATTTAAAATTATGCAAATTTTCTTCATTTCTGCTTTCATTTAGGTTTTTTTTTTGGGGGGGGTTGCTTTTTGCAAACACTGCTATTATATTTATATGAATGAACCTAGTGATGAAACCACTTATTGAGAAATTAAATTCAAATGTAAGTTGTTTTGATTTTTTCCTTCCTCAAATTTCACCCTGACAATGAAATTTAATATTTCCCAGTATGTATATATCACAGTTGTTTTTTCAAAT
Source organism: Balaenoptera musculus (assembly GCF_009873245.2). Lineage (NCBI taxonomy): Eukaryota > Metazoa > Chordata > Mammalia > Artiodactyla > Balaenopteridae > Balaenoptera > Balaenoptera musculus. The sequence continues at coordinate 22,318,256 of NC_045796.1, forward strand.
AACATCATGGTTTTAATTAATAAGGGATGTTTTAGGGCTTCCCTGGTGGCGCAGTGGTTGAGAGTCTGCCTGCTAATGCAGGGGACACGGGTTCGAGCCCTGGTCTGGGAAGATCCCACATGCCACGGAGCAGCTGGGCCCGTGAGCCACAACTACTGAGCCTGCGCGTCTGGAGCCTGTGCCCCGCAACGGGAGGGGCCGCGATAGTGAGAGGCCCGCGCACCGCGATGAAGAGTGGCCCCCACTTGCCGCAACTAGAGACAGCCCTCACACGAACCGAAGACCCAACACAGCCAAAAATAAATAATAAATAAATAAATAAAGTAGCTATAAAAAAAAAAAAAAAAGGAGACTGTAAAGCAGATCCTAGAAAATTGTTATACGTCTTAAAAAAAAAAAAAAATAAGGGATGTTTTAAAGGTGATAACTGGCTATTTGTTTTTAGCATATATTTGTTTCTACACACTTGGACCAGTAAATATTAGAAATGCTTTTTAAAATGAGAAATATATATTATTGACTAAAGAGAAGATATATACGTGTGCATATATATATATACACCTGAAATTTTTTTTTTGAATGTTTGAATTTTATTTTATTTATTTTTTTATACAGCAGGTTCTTATTAGTTATCCATTTTATACATATTAGTGTATATATGTCAATCCCAACTGAAATTTTATATAATCACATTTTTTCTAGTTACACACACATGAAAATGTTGGTTTTCTAAGCTGCCCGGCCAAATATCACATTTTCTGTATAAAGGGGAAAAACTGAAAAATTAGATTTTCAAGAGCAAAGTGAATTTGGGAGTTGCTTCATTAACATGGAGACGTGATTTGAACTTGTTAAGTATTCGCTAATAAGAGAAAGCTACCCTTAATAGATATTCAGAAGGCTATTATTTTTACTCATCTACTCTGATAACACAATGAATGTCTGAGACAAGCTGGGGGTGGTAACCAAGGGCTTCATTTATCTGAAATTAGAAGTGCCCATAATGGGTTGGCAGGGCTGTGGGCAGCATTATGTGTTTCCCAGTTCTTTCTAATTAGCCATAGAAAAATGTGAAGAATAGCACCCATATTATCCAAATTCTCTTTAGGATTTGCTACCTTAAAAACTATTTTCCTTTTGTTATGTTCAAAGCGTATGATTACGCTTTCAGAAAGTCCTCTGCTTTGGAATTCTTTCCTTGCTGACCTGCCACCCAGTTGCAAGTCATATCCAGCAGCCACTACTTATTTACTGAAGGTTCTTTATGGGAAAAGTTTTAAAAGTTAGTTAAAAGAATATATCATACATATATTTTTTTTATCTCCAATGTCTGTCCCCTTTTTTTAAGTCACTTACCCCAAAAAGGCATGTTCCTCTGGCTCCTGGTGGCTTCTCTTACATCATCTCTCACGATTCTCTCCCCGACTCCCCACTTCTCACGTCCAGCCACACTTGGCCTTTCAGTTCTGCTTGGCACAGAGCTTCATCTTGTCTTAGGGACTTTACACTTTCAGTTCCCTCGTCCTGGGGCTCTCTTTCCCTGCTCTTAGGTCAGTTGTCAGCGCAAATGTCACCTCTGAGGATACTCCCCACCCCCATCCAATATTTCTCTACCTTATCTATCTACTGTCTATCGATTACCTTGTTTCATTCTTCATGACTTTTTTCATGATTTAGAACTATCTTGTTAATTTGTCTATTATCAGTTCCCCAACCAGAGTGTGAGCCCCACGGAGCCCAGAGGCCTCGTCTGCCTTGTTTATCCCCATATCTCTAGCTACCAAATAGTACCCACCACATGGGCACTCGATACATTAATTTTGGGAACAAAAAAATAGATAGATGGATAGATGATAGATGTCTTCACTCAAAAACTAATCTATGGAGATAGGAGTTAGAATGCTGATTACCTCAGGGGTATAATAACTGGGAAAAGCCACAAGAAATCATCTTGCAGTGTTAAAAACAGCCTCCATCTTGATCAGGGTAATGGTTACACAAACGCACACACAGGTATATGCAAAAAGTGATCTAGTTATATACTTACAATGTGTTCATTTTGTGTACCTAAATTTAAAAATAATACTAACCGATGTATCAGTCCAACAAGGCCCAGTCTATGCACATGGCATTTGGTAAGCTTGGTGCTTTGCCAGGCAACCCTAATGCTCAGCACAAAATCTTTGATTGTGCGAAAGTAATTATTGCCTTAAAGGACAGATCTAAGATCAACAGCAGAACAGATCCACATATTATTCTTTTTAATGTAGACCTGTTTTAACTCTGACCCTATCTGTGTCATTATATGAGACTTTATTTGGCTAAGGCCATGCCATGGCTTGTACATAGTGGCCAGGAAAAGGTAAGAAGGCAGGTGTAAAACACTAACTTTAAAATTTATTGTATTTATTCACCCCAATGCATAGTTGACACAGTCTCTGCTAATTGAGGATTCCACAGTCTAGATCAAGAGAAATAATTAGAAGACAATGATAGATAAAATTAGAGGGCACTAGGGGGACATGAAGTATGTCAGTTTGCTGGGACAGAGCCTTTTGACATATTCATCTATATAGGCAAAATGTCAATGGGAAATGACATACTGAATAAGTGGCTCCTCCATAAAAATTTTTTAAAAAGATATAAACCAAATAATTAGCTTTCTGGTACTGCTATAGTCTATGAAAATCAATGAGAATGGTCTCATCTATGTAGGTGGACTTTCCAAATAATTGAATCTTAACCCTTTTAGCTACAAAATATTTTAAAAATAACTTTAATTTTCTCTTGTGGAAATCTTTCTAAACGATCATGGATTTCTTCCTTTCCTTATGCAAAATGTATTGCTATGACACACTCCTGTTTGAGCTGTTTGAGCTCATGATGCACACTGATGGTTGCATGGGACCATCTCAGTGGTTATGCCCTGTACTGTGTTGCTACTGAAGTAACAGCTTGATGAACGCCCCTGCTGCACATCTATGTAATTTTGGTATCTTCTTCTTTGCTGAGAGTGTTCTCCTCTGGGTCTCAGATAATATCCTCCACTAGTACATCTCCTCTTTGACGTAATGCTTTTAACATGCTACCTTATTTTACATAAAGTGTCTAGCTAAGGGCCTGAGTCACTACTCAAGCTTTGCGACAACTATTTGATATTTTTTTTCTCCTCTTAACTCAGATTCCAAGCTATATAAAAGAGGGTCAGATCTGATCAGTGGATAGATTGGGAGTGGGTCAAGTCACTATTCTCAGAAATAACCAAAGTGTAAGGATTTAGGTACCAATAAAAGACTTCATTGGATAAATTCAAGAAAAACACTTTTTTCCCTAAAACGTTTTAAGGCTGATAATGGGAAAAAATTCTTTTCATTTCTGGGCATACAGCACATTGAATTTATGTAGCATAGGTTTAAACCAAAATCTCTATCCCCTTATCCACACCCATTATTATTATTTTTTTAACATCTTTATTGGAGTATAATTGCTTTACAAGGGTGTGTTAGTTTCTGCTTTATAACAAAGTGAATCAGTTATACACATACATATGTTCCCATATCGCTTCCCTCTTGCGTCTCCCTCCCTCCCACCCTCTCTATCCCACCCCTCTAGGTGGTCACAAAGCACCAAGCTGATCTTCCTGTGCTATGCAGCTGCTTCCCACTAGCTATCTATTTTACATTTGGTAGTGTATATATGTCCATGCCACTCTCTCACTTTGTCCCAGCTTCCCCTTCCCCCTCCCCATATCCTCAAGTCCATTCTCTAGTAGGTCTGTGTCTTTATTCCCGTCTTGCCCCTAGGTTCTTCATGACCTCTTTTTTTTTTTTTTTCTTAGATTCCATACATATGTGTTAGCATACGGTATTTGTTTTTCTCTTTCTGACTTACTTCACTCTGTATGACAGACTCTAGGTCCATCCACCTCACTACAAATAACTCAATTTCGTTTCTTTTTATGGCTGAGTAATATTCCATTGTACATATGTGCCACATCTTCTTTATCCATTCATCTGTCGATGGACACTTAGGTTGCTTCCATGTCCTGGCTATTGTAAATAGAGCTGCAATGAACATTTTGGTACCTGACTCTTTTTGAATTATGGTTTTCTCAGGGTATATGCCAAGTAGTGGGATTGCTGGGTCGTATGGTAGTTCTATTTTTAGTTTTTTGAGGAACGTCCATACTGTTCTCCATAGTGGCTCTATCAATTTACATTCTCACTAACAGTGCAAGAGGGTTCCCTTTTCTCCACACCCTCTCCAGCATTTATTGTTTGTAGATTTTTTGATGATGGCCATTCTGACCAGTGTGAGATGATATCTCATTGTAGTTTTGATTTTCTCTAATGATTAGTGATGTTGAGCATTCTTTCATGTGTTTGTTGGCAATCTGTATATCTTCTTTGGAGAACTGTCTATTTAGGTCTTCTGCCCACTTTTGGATTGGGTTGTTTGTTTTTTTGATATTGAGCTGCATGAGCTGCTTATAAATTTTGGAGATTAATCCTTTGTCAGCTGCTTCATTTGCAAATATTTTCTCCCATTCTGAGGGTTGTCTTTTGGTCTTGTTTATGGTTTCCTTTGTTGTGCAAAAGCTTTTGAAGTTTTCATTAGGTCCCATTTGTTTATTTTTGTTTTTATTTCCATTTCTCTAGGAGGTGGGTCAAAAAGGATCTTGCTGTTATTTATATCATAGAGTGTTCTGCCTATGTTTTCATCTAAGAGTTTGATAGTGTCTGGCCTTACATTTAGGTCTTTAATCCATTTTGAGTTTATTTTTGTGTATGGTGTTAGGGAGTGTTCTAGTTTCATTCTTTTACATGTACCTGTCCAGTTTTCCCAGCACCACTTATTGAAGAGGCTGTCTTTTCTCCACTGTATATTCTTGCCTCCTTTATCAAAGATAAGGTGACCATATGTGCGTGGGTTTATCTCTGGGCTTTCTATCCTGTTCCATTGATCTATATTTCTGTTTTTGTGCCAGTACCATACTGTCTTGACTACTGTAGCTTTGGAGTATAGTCTGAAGTCAGGGAGCCTGATTCCTCCAGCTCCCTTTTTCTTTCTCAAGATTGCTTTGGCTGTTTGGGGTCTTTTGCATTTCCATACAAATTGTGAAATTTTTTGTTCTAGTTCTGTGAAAAATGCCTGTGGTAGTTTGATAGGGATTGCATTGAATCTGTAGATTGCTTTGGGTAGTAGAGCCATTTTCACAATGTTGATTCTTCCAATCCAAGAACATGGTATATCTCTCCATCTATTTGTATCAATCTTTAATTTCTTTCATCAGTGTCTTATAATTTTCTGCATACAGGTCTTTTGTCTCCTTAGGTAGGTTTATTCCTAGATATTTTATTCTTTTTGCTGCAATAGTAAATGGGAGTGTTTTCTTCATTTCACTTTCAGATTTTTCATCATTAGTGTGTAGGAATGCTAGAGATTTCTGTGCATTAATTTTGTATCCTGCTACTTTACCCAATTCATTGATTAGCTCTAGTAGTTTTCTGGTAGCATCTTTAGGATTCTCTACATATAGTATGATGTCATCTGCAAACAGTGACAGCTTTACTTCTTTTTTTCCTATTTGGATTTCTTTTATTTCTTTTTCTTCTCTGATTGATGTGGCTAAAACTTCCAAAACTATGTTGAATAATAGTGGTGAGAGTGGGCAACCTTGTCTTGTTCCTGATCTTAGTGGAAATGGTTTCAGTTTTTCACCATTGAGGATGATGTTGGCTGTGGGTTTGTCATATATGGCCTTTATTATGTTGAAGAAAGTTCCCTCTATGCCTACTTTCTGCAGGGTTTTTATCAAAAATGGGTGCTGAATTTTGTCAAAAGCTTTCTCTGCATCTATTGAGATGATCATATGGTTTTTCTCCTTCAGTTTGTTAATATGGTGTATCACACTGATTGATTTGCATATATTGAAGAATCCTTGCATTCCTAGGATAAACCCCACTTGATCATGGTGTATGATCTTTTTAATGTGCTGTTGGATTCTGTTTGCTAGTATTTTGTTGAGGATTTTTGCATCTATGTTCATCAGTGCTGTTGGTCTGTAGTTTTCTTTCTTTGTGACTTCTTTGTGTGGTTTTGGTATCAGGGTGATGATGGCCTCGTAGAATGAGTTTGGGAGTGTTCTTCCCTCTGTTATATTTTGGAAGAGTTTGAGAAGGATAGGTGTTAGGTCTTCTCTAAATGTTTGATAGAATTCGTCTGTGAAGCCATCTGGTCCTGGGCTTGTGTTTGTTGGAAGATTTTTAATCACAGTTTCAATTTCAGTGCTTGTGATTGGTCTGTTCATATTTTCTATTTCTTCCTGGTTCAGTCTTGGAAGGTTGTGCATTTCTAAGAATGTGTCCATTTCTTCCAGGTTGTCTATTTTATTGGCATAGAGTTCCTTGTAGTAATCTCTCATGATCCTATTCTGCAGTGTCAGTTGTTACTTCTCCTTTTTCATTCTAATTCTATTGATTTGAGTCTTCTCCCTTTTTTCTTGATGAGTCTGGTAATGGTTTATCAATTTTGTTTATCTTCTCAAAGAACCAGCTTTTAGTTTTATTGAACTTTGCTATTGTTTGCTTCACTTCTTTTTCATTTATTTCTGATCTGATCTTTATGATTTCTTTCCTTCTGCGAACTTTGGGGGTTTTTTGTTCTTCATTCTCTAATTGCTTTAGGTGTAAGGTTAGGTTGTTTATTTGAGATGTTTCTTGTTTCTTAAGGTAGGATTGTATTGCTATAAACTTCCCTCTTACAACTGCTTTTGCTGCATCTGATCTTACCCATTATTTATCCATCCTCCCAAATATATAAATTTCTTTAGAACTAGAAATTGAGGTTTTGCCCTAAGAAACCACTCAAGAGCTTGGGAGGAATGCAAAGGTCCTTGATAAGCTCTTTCCCCCTATTTTCTCCTTTCTGCTCTCCACTCTTCCTGTTCCCTCCCTTCTGACCCTGCTGGATTGCCAGGAGTTCAAATTTCAGAATCTGTGGTTAGAAGGGGATCCCCTTGCTGTTTGGATGAGGAAGTGGAGGCCTAGAGAGGGAAGACAAGTCTCCCTCTAGCTCAGGGTGAGAGTGGGACATATACTCTGGGCTGACAGAGCCACCCACCTCACTGCTCCCTGAGAAGCGCAGATCATCATGGTGCCCTCTCCACGGGCCCCTGAGCAGAGGCATCCTCAGTGGGTGCCAAAGACCTTGTTCTGCTTTGCCTCTCTCTCACTTCATATTTCCACAACTTTTCCCCTTTAGTCTATGTCCTATTCCTAGACCTCTAGTTTAGCCCATAGCAGTCCTGTCCAAGCTTTGGCCTCTCTGTCTTACCCCCCTCCCCATATCATTCCCATTTTTGCTTTATCAAGATAAATCAGTGTGCGTCCTGAGGTAGCTGTCACTCTGGAAAGGCAATTTAATAAATTAATCTCTCATAAGAAGTTAATGACTTATTAAGAGCTTAGGATATTAAGACCTCACTATTTGTATTTGGCTTGTAATGGAAGATTTCTATAGGTGCAAAGCCTTAACCCCAAGTAATGACTGTTGAGTGAAGGAATTTCAGCTCTGACTTATTTTGGAGTGGGGAGGTGATGGAAGAGAGTAGAGTGGGGAAGGTCTAATTTGATGTTGTTAAATTATTAATGAGGCATTGTAAGCCTACATTTCCCTATATCTAAGGGGGCATTTGGGCTTCAGTAATCCTGGAAAGAGTCCTACTCCTGCTACTGACTGTTTCCTAATCTGATTTTTTGTTCTTTACCTCTCGAGAAAGGTTTTCCATGAGAAACCACTGAACTTGTCTTCCTTGGGATAAAGACCAGAGTGTGCAGCCCTTGAGTGCTCTCAAGAATGAAGAAGCTAGTTTCCCTAGCAGCTTGGACTGCTGAAATGTGCAGTACCCTTCCAGAAACTGTGGACGTGGCTAGTCCAAAGCTAAACCAGAAAATCATCAAAGTTTGTTTGCATCTTGTTCATCCCATCAACTAAACTCTCCCTCACCCTTTTCTCCCCTGTGCATTCCTAATTCTGTTCTCCAGCATGCCTTCATCCATTCTCCATCCTTCCCATCCCCAGGGGCTGGTGTATTCACTGGGCCTTTTCTTTTCTAACATATTTTTACAAAGATGAAATCTGGTTAATAATAAGATCCAAGAGAATGTCTTTGAAGAATAAAAAGGGCCCAACTTGTCAAAAGGGATCACATGATAACCTGAGGAATGTGATAAAGAGGGGAGAAGGGGGTTCTTAGGCAGTCCAGCCAGCCCCAGATCAGTCTTAGGGGTAAAGTGTAAAGCAGTGGTTCTCAAGCTTAAATGAGAATAGGAGTCAGGGGTATCTTATTCACTTAGGAGTTTCCCAGGCCTAATCTTGAGGATTCTGATTTGTAAGTTTAGGGGACAGCCCAGACTTTTAATAAGCATTTCAAGAAAATGTTGCTACAGGTGGTCTTTGGAATATACCTAGAGAAATCTGGAGTGTGGGGTGACTGTGGTTTGGTTGGATATCTCGGGCTCCACCCACCCTGAGAAAGGCAGGAGGACCAGAGCTTTATCCTTCATCCTAACAGATGTCACCTGCGTCTCACTCAATAAGTCTGGCTTTAGCTGATTGGTCCTTAATTACCACCCCCCTCCTTCCACTCCCCAACCAAAGGAGGTTATAGTGGGATAAAGAGGACTGGTCTGCATTACAGTGGCTTGTATCCTAGCAACAATTCAACAGACAGCTGATTCTCCCTCAAGATTCTTTTCTTCAACTAATTTTTGGAGACCTAAGTCTTCTTCACACCACACAAATCATGATTCTGCTTAATTTTTTCTCCATATACCAATTAAAGCAGATGAGTAGGAAGTGGGGAGATCCATTAGAAGGCAGTTCTAAATCATCCCTCTTTAGTAAGACCCAAGGCTATAATCCATTTATTCATCAGAACCCCATAGCAGGTACCCCTTTAGTTATTTTATTGATAATATATATATATTTTATTCAACACTGACATTTTATTTTCTGAAGTTTATCATTTTTACAAAAACAGAACAAAAAGCAGGTATCAAAAACAGCAAAGAGTTTTACAGAATTTCTGCACCAGTTTTCACACAAGTCAGTGATTATGAAACTGGTGTCTAATGTAATACTAGATACAGTCTGATTTCCTTCTTGGTCATAAGCATTCAGGTGGTTTGTTTTAGAGCTCCTGAATAATTACTTTTCATAAGCGACAGTCATTTTTTGAGAACCGATTTGGTTTGTCCAGCAAAGTAAACACCTTTTGATGTGTGGCATTTTCTTTTTTTTAAAAAAAACACTGAGCAAAATACAGAATGTGTATGTGTTTGGATCCTAACTAAATCTTTTGAGATCCCAATTACCCTGCAGAACACTGAAGACATTTATAGGACATATTAAATACTAGTTATATACCTCATAATGTTGAAGGCAGCTACTATAATTCTAAAGAAAATAGCATTTCATTCAGAGGCTGCCCAGAGTTTGAACTACATCATAGTTTCCACATCCTCTCTGATTTGGAGTAGTTTCCCCAAATAGGGCCATATTATTAGAAAAAAAAATTGTATGCTCATGCCAAACAGGGTCTGGCATTTTATAGATACATTTGTGTAGAGCAAGATTTCTTGCTCTGTACCCCAAGTGACCACAAAGAAATCAAGAGGCCACGATTATTGGATGCTGAGAGGAAGAAGCGTACTTAAACTCACATAATCTGGAGGCGAGTAGAAACAGAGTTGGAACGTGGTTGTGGTGTTCAGCCGCCACTTGTTCCAGGAACACATTTCGTTTAAATAAGGGAAATATAGTCCAGTTTTGCAATGTTAATAGCTGCCAGTATCTCAAACCTTTTTTATAAATTTATCTGAGGGAACGGCATGCCAGTTCATTCATTTTGCACAGTTTTGCAGAGGTATTTATTACAGAGATTTATATAGAATGTATAGTCATAAGGAATCAGCCACATCATCTTGACCCACTCCCTTACTTAAAAAAGAGAGAAACCAAGGCCAAAGACTTAAGGAAACTAGTAGGCCCCTCCAACCCCCCAAACCTAACTCCTCTTCTTTCCTTGGGAACTTGTCTTCCATGAGGACCACATCCCCATCCAGGGGACAGATATGACCAATCAGATCATCCCATCACCCAGAGCTCAGTGATTGGTTCAGGTGCAAGGACTTGACTACTAAGGTTGCCTGAGCTATGTGGGAAGGTCTTTTCCTACTGGGGTTGCTAACCTAGGAAAACAATAATCTGGGACTGCTGCCACCACCCTGCAGAATGTTTGTCTGAAGACTGAAATGAAGCAGAGAGACACAAAGAGCTGTGAGAGGGGAAATGACTGAACCAGGGTAACATCATTTGAGCCTCAGGATCCCACTGAGTTGGAATTTAGTCCTTGAAATTCTAGTTGTGTGAGTCAGTGAAGTCCCTTTCATTAAGCTAATTTGAGTTGAGGATTGAAACTTGCCAACTGAAAGAGTCCTGAATAGTAACATGGCCTTGCCTGGTTCTGGAAGCTTTATGTACAATGGCTCCTGGTACCCAGTTCTCCTGCCTGGGTGTATCAGCTTCCGTGCTCTGTGGCAGTAGGTCTTAAGGTTTAGAATGGATAAGTATCAACTGCATTATCTGTTAAAATGCAGATTCCTGGGCCCACAAAGATTCAGATTCAGTGGGATTGGGTGGCAAGGGCCATAAATCTGTCCTTTGTCAAGCTTTTTCCTGAATGAGAAAAGTCCTTATGGTGGCCTGGGAGGCTGTTCTATTCACTGGCTGTCACAGCTGTTCCCATCACACTGTTTCTCTTAAGGTCCACAAACATGCCAGGCTTGCTCTGGTCTTAGAGCTTTATCTTAGCTGGTCCCTCTACCTGAAAAGTTCTTTACTCCAGGTCTGTCCACTGCTAAATCATTTCCTTCAAGCCTTGGCAGGAATGTCACTTCTCAATGAGTCCTATTCTGACATTCCTATTTAATACAGAAACACACCTCCCACCCCACCCACATCCTTTACCCTATTTTTGTTTTTCCCTGTAATTCTTCTTATCTTCCGAAGTTCTCTACCATTTATTTCTTATGGCTATTTTCTATCCTGTTCCTCCTCCATCTTCTTTCCCCCCACTAGGATACAAGCTCCAGGAGAGCAGAGATCTTTCATGTGTTCACTGATGTATCTTAAGTATCTTCAGCACATAGTAGGCACTCAGTGCATATTTTTTGAATGAAAGTGCTGTCAGTTCGAAGTGATTTCTGACTCTGTAAAAATTCCATACTGTCATGTGGACATTAATTCTTTTACTTTCTTAATATCTCATAATCCAGATTACCAGATTTCCCTTTCCTTTGAAACTGAAAAGTAATGAGAAAGACAAGTAATGAAAAGAAAGTTCCTACCTTGTTGTGATGCTCCATATGGGTCAGATGGGGTCAGCTAGATGGGGTCAGCTAGATGGGGTCAGCTAGATGGGGTCAGCTATGCTCCAGCCAGCCTCACTTTCCATAGATCTCCTTAGGGCTGAGTGTACAGTTTACCAATGCCTGTTTTGGTTTTGACTTCAGAAGTTTTCTGGGGAGAGGAGTTTTTCTGTTACCATATTGCCCTTAAATATAAGCAACTAGACAGACATGTCTCAGCATTAGGGGCTGGAGACAGGGATGCCTTTACTTAAAGACAGTGATTCTTCCTAGCAGAGGGGATGTCACCTAGTTTACACATATTCATAAATATTTTTACTTGTGCTTCAACTCAATTCAGGCTATCTTCTTTAGTGCTTGATGATTTTGGAACAAGGCAGTAAGAATCAAAGTTTGACTAATGACTGTCTTTAGGGGTCTTAGGTCATCAAAACTGATGTCTATTTGCTTTTTTTTTACAAAAAGTATTTAAATTAATTACCCAAATATCCTAATATTCACATTATACCACTTAATCTAGTCCTTTAAAATAGGCATTTAAGATTTCAACTAATATTTATTCTTGTGAAGCAAAACGCTGCTTGCTACTTTCCTTGCTCAGTTTCTGGGAGCTTGGGCAGCTGCTGTTGTGTGTGCTGAAGGGAAATTGGATTCTTAAAGGAAGTGTTTAATCTTCTCTATTAAGCAATTAAATAAAATGGGCTCTGGGAGTATGTAGCAGGTGGGTTTGGAAGTGAAAAAAATTTTCGAAAATCACGTTTTGCGTTTTAAGTGGATGTTTAAAAATGCAATGGCGTACATTTAAGAGAAAATGATGATGAGGGAGTTTTTATTAATTGCTTCAAGTCAAGAAAGGCTGAATATTAAAGAACTTATACAATGAAAGAAGCCGCTTAAGTGGAAGTAGGCCCTGAAGTTAAATGAGATCAATCTCAAAGGACACAGTGCAACTTATTTCAAATAGTTCAGATTTTTCTCCTTTGAAAAAAAAGTATCGATAAAAAAATGTATCACCTTTTTATTTTGCAGAGTCGCCCTTCACGGCTATGTCGCCATTGCTCGGGCACCTCAGAAATACACTGATTAGAGGTCGAAATGAAAACAAAACAAAAACGAAACCGGCAGTGCTATTCTCGCAGTCATTAAAGGGGCTGTCCTTTTAATGCACTCGCTTTTAATGAAAAGGGAAAGGAATATTTGATATGCCTTGACATTTGGTCCCTTTCCGCGAAATCTGAAACTTGAGACGCAAAACATTCCGCAGTTGTCGGTGAAATACCTGCCTTAAAAGCAGAACCACAGTGAATGTCTTTGGCCCGGAATTCCAGAGACTAATTTCCACCCCTCCCACGGAGTCACCTGCTCAGGGGGAACCCCGGCCAGAAATCCGGGTCGCGCCAGGTCAAATCTTGCGCGTCTCTTGTTTACTCCGCCCGGGGCAGGGCGGCGGCGCGGCCGCTGGGTGGGGAGGGCCGCTTCGGCCCGCGGCGCCCGGGCACTCGGCTCCGCTCGGCTCGGCTGCTTGGGCGCCCGGGAGGGGCGCCGCGCGGTCCCCGCCCGGCCCGGAGACCACCCAGACGCGGCGCTCAGGGCGTCCGCTCGGCCCGGCGGCCCCTCGCCGCGGTCCGGCCGCCGCGGCCTCCCGGGAACCTCCCCCGAGGGTGCACACGAGTCCACACAGGCAGGCTAGCGGCTCGAGGGAGCCCCGGTGTCCCCCGGGTGTTGCCGGGCCGGGGAGGAAGCCCAGCGCCCCGGCCCCATTCGCCTGGGATTCCCCCGCCCGCTGGCCCCGCTCTCCCCGCTCTGGGTGTGATTTCACTCGCGTCCTTTCGGAGGAAGGGAAGCGCGCAGGCTGGAGGCGGCTGCTCGCCCCAGGTCCCAGCGCGGCCCACCAGGAAACCGGCAGCTGCTCCCCGCGCCGCTGCCCAAGCCGATTTGAATACCCCGGCGAGGGCGGGCCGCGTTACCCGAACTGGGTGCGCCCAGGGAGCCCTGAGGAGTGACCCCGGGGAAGGCAATGGGGGCATTTCGAGCGCGTGAAAAGTTCGTGCTTCCGCAGGGGCAAGGGAAGGGCTACTAAAACACTTTGCAAAGCTCCAGAAACGCAGCCAGGAGCTACAGTCTGATTTTGTTTTTCTTGACCGATAGCATAAATGTGAGTAGAGGCGGGGGCGAGGGAGAGGAAAGGGATCAGAGGTACCCGGACAAAATCATAAAGACAATACTAATTATTCTATAATTCCGTGTGTCTTCAAGACAGGGAATTGTCTTGGGAATGGGGAAGATGGGGGTGGGGGGAGGAGGTTTCCACATCCCTAAAGGAAATTCTCAGGCTCCTAGAGACGCCCAAGGTTTTTTTTTTTTTGCAAGACAAGTAGAGACCGGCTCTCCGGGGAGTTCCCCGACCGGAGGGAGCGGGAGCGCGGCCGCGATCTTCCCGCCCGGAGCGGCCTTGGCAGGGCCCGGCCCTGCCCTCCCGGTCGCCTCCCTCCCCAGTCTCCCCGCACGCCGCTCAACCCTCTCTGTTCGCCGGCTCCAGACTGGTTTTTCTGGTTCAGCCTCCCTCCCTGGGACGCGCTGGGGGATCCGATGACGTCGCTGGCTGAGTCTCTCCCTCTTCCTCCCTCCCTCCCTCCCCCCGCCTCTCCCCCCGCCCGCCCTCGCCGCGCACTCCTCCTAGTAACTTCTGTTCGGGGAGGCGCTGCCAGGAATAACCCGGTGCGTCCACAGACCGGGAGGGGAGGCGGCCGCTGCGGCTCCCGCACGCAGACTACTGCGGCCCGGGCCTCGCGGCTCCCTCCCGAGCCCGGTGGCCCCTGCCCCGGGCCCATCTCCGTACCGTGTCAGAAAAATAAATAAAGGGAAGAGGAGCCTGGGCAGGCGGTCGGGATCGCTTCCCTCCCTCCGCGCCCGCCCTCCCTCTGTCCTTAAGGAAATGCTACCAGACACCCCCCACCAGACACGCTCAGCCTTGGCGAGGAGCGGCCGCCGCGGCAGCGAGAACAAGGGCACCAGGGGGGTTTCCTCCCCCTCCTCCTCTCCCTCCTCTTCCTCCTCCTCCTCTCCGTCCTCCTCCTCCTCCTCCTCCTTCTTCTCAGCGGTGACTTTCCAGGTGAGCGGCCGCCGCTGCTGCTGCGAGGATCCCCCTCGCCCGCTTGGGCTCGGGCCGCCGCGTCGCGCCCTCCTCCCGCCCCTGTCACCCGGCGGCGGCCGGGAGCTGACAGCCGCCCGAGGGGCTCGCGGCCCGGAGGCTGGCGGCCGGCGGGAGGCGGGCTGGAGGTGAGGGGGTGGAGAGGAGGCGAGCGGGGCGCCGCCGAGCGCTGTCTCTCCCCGCCGGAGGAGGGTCTCCACAGGAACATCTTCGGTGACTGTGGCACAAGTCTTGGCCAAGTTGTGTCCTGGACGTTGAAGCTCCCGGGAGCCCGGAGCAACTTGGAGGGTCTCCCGGCCAGTTAACCATATTCCTACACGTCTCGACTTTGGGGTGCTGGGTGCAGCCTTGGGGTGCGCGGAGGGCGGACAGACCATTCGGGCGAGCGGAGCGGCGGGAATCTAGGTTCCTCGGCTCGGTAAGTGGCCTCGGCGCGGTGTTTTTCCTGTCTCCTTTAGCATTAGGAGCTCGTTTCACTTTACACGAAATCGCCTCCGCCGGACCCCACGGCCCCTCCCGCCGCGCGCCCCCGGCTTCGGGCGGGCGTCCAGAGGGTGAGGGTCGGAGGGGGCGGGGATGGGGGAGACCTCGGGAGGGGGGGTCCGGCGCGTTGGGAAATGCGGGGAATACCCTGGCCGAGGAGCTATGCAGATGAGGGGACGCTGCTTTGCGTAAGGTCCTGGGGGGGGGGGAGGGGGCGGCGCGGGAGCGCTGGAGGCAGGAATGTGCCTGGTTACTAATGAGGGACGTGCACCGGCGTGCACCGCCGGGCCACCGCTGCGGCTGCCGCGGCCGCCGGCCGCCAGTCTTCAGGTAGCGGGGGAGGGGGCCGCGCGGCGCTGGCCGGGGGCGGGCGGCCGGGCGGCGCGAGGGCCGGGCCGCCGGCCTGCGGCCGAGCGTGCGCAGCGCAGGAGCCGGCTGTTGGCATTTCGGCGACTCCTTTCTCCTCCCGAGCGAGGAAGGAAGGAAGGAACGAGAGAAGGAAGGAAGCGAGGAAGGAGGGGACTGACTCGATGGAAGGTTCAGGCGGAGGCGCCCTCGGCTTGCGGGTGCACCGGCCGCAGAGCGGCTCCCCGCGCGGCGGGCTGGCCGGGGGCGCGCGGAGACGGGTGGGGGCGGTTTGCATGCGTGTTCCTCTGTGCGTCTGCCCGGGGACCGGGAAGGGACATGTGTGTTTGGGCTGTGCACTGTGGGGAGCTGGGTCTGCGCCTTTATGTCTGTTCCCTGAAGTGGGTGGAACGTTGGCCCGTTCCGGGAATGTTCCATGACGTGGTGCAGCCACAGGAAGGGGGTTAACGAGGGGCTCTCTGCCGCGGCGGCTCTGCCGGCTGCTATCAAAGCAGATGTGCTGCCGCTGCTCCTCCTCCTCTCTCACCTCCCTTCACCCCTCCCCCCGCCTTTCCATTCTGAGCGTCTGGTACTGGTAGGGGTGAGACAGGAAAACACTGCTGGGCGGGGGTGGGGTGGGGGTGGGGATGGGGGTGGTGATGTGTGTGTGGTGTCTGTCGTATTTGGTGGGGGAGACTCCAGATCTGCTCTGCCAGCCCAGCTGTTATCACAGATCGGTGCGCTTTTTACGCATGTGCCTCCCGTGTCCTGTCCCTCTTACATAACACATCCAGTGCAGCAGAGGACACGAGAAAATGCGACCCCAGCCCTCCAAGCCCAAACTGGGTGAGGGGATAGAAGGTCAGGAAGTGTCCCTCGGTGTTGTCCTTCAGGGACGTGGCTCCAGTGGGGGAAAAGAAGGGGGGGAAGTAGGGTTTTCTTCAAGTGGCTCTTCTTCTTGTCTGACTTGAAAGCATCTAAGTAAAAAGGACTGCAGGAACTAGTCCTCTCTAATGGGAAAGCTTTTACATGCTACGCCGAAGAAAAGTGGGTACTTTAACCTCGGGAGTGCAGAGAAGAGAGAAGGTCCTTAATAAAGACACTCGGAGGAGATGGGCAATAATACGTGCGGGGTAGGGGGCAGTGGGGATGGCTTTGCGGGGACCGGAGGAATCCCCTGATAACAGATAGGTTTCGCTGGAGGGTTTAGGACACCTGTAATGGTTTAGAACTCGCACAGGAAGCGGAGTGTGCAACTGACATTGCAAAAGCCTTACTCTCTGCACAGTTACTTAGGCCTAAAATGAACATAAAAAGGCTCGTTTCCGGTACTTTCATTATAGTGGAAAATTTGAACTGATTTTTCTCCTTCCTTTTTTTGCCATTTTAAAAATAATTCAGTCTACTTCCAAATTAATATTAGTACCCTCCCCCATCCCCAAAGGCTAGACCTGGGTAAGTCACAAGAGAGCTGTGTTTTTCTAGCATGCTCAGAGCCCTAGTCAAGGGCTATTGATTTTTCTCTTCAGTACAGTTGTTTCTTCTGTAGTGCATAATCAAGCCCAGAAATTACTTGAAATATTAATAAGATCCATTTTAATTAAGTTTGCAATGATCTGTCCTCCTAGAAAAAGGCAGTTTAACTTTATTAGAAACATTTCCTCTAGTGATACAGTAATATTTGGTGATATTTGTCCTTGAGGAAATCAAGTTTTAAAAAATATTTGCATATATATTATGTGTAGGTATATATTATATATATTATATTCATATCACATATATATATTAGAATTTGCAAATGTCCTGTGCTTTTTCACCTTATAAGAGTGCCAAAGCAAAATTTTAACCAAGAAGATTGTGTAATGAGTAGATTGGTTTTGATTTTTAGGATATAGGCCAAATAGTTTATCAAGACAGAAATGCCCTCCACGTGAGTAAAATGCATATCATTTTCATTATTCAGACAAAATTCCTGTGGAACCCCAAGAAGTCATGGTACCAGATGAAAACTGTGCATTTTCATTTTGAGGTGAATGGGATTTACCAACATCACCTTAATGATAGTGTGCTTCAAGTGTCATAATCCCTTTTGACCACTAGGTTTGAAATGCAGTATATTTCTTATATACAGAAAAATGTTATATTACAATGGTGAATCTTTTGAAAATTGTCTGAATTTCTTGCTTTGAACATAGGTCAGGTATAAAAGAAAATCTGCGTGTTGGCGACTATTTCTGTGATGGTGACTGTATTTTATGTGGTGGCTTTATTAGGGACTGCTTTTATTTATGTAAGGGTATTTATGATTAAACTGATGTGAAATTGATTTGGGGACAATTTTGAGAATGGTAATATATTAATGATATTACAAATTAAGATATAAGTGATTTTTAACTGGTTAGATCCTTGTGGAGTTCTTTGGAAAAATACCATTAGAATAGATAAAACATGTCTATATTTCTCTTAAACATGGAATGTAAAAGTGAATTTACTATGTATATGTTATCACATAATGAAATCATGCTATTTGACTACATTGAAAGATTAGCCAGAAGAATCTTTCAATTGATCAGGCTCCTTTTACATGAGATGTGTTTACAAATGTTCTTGTTACTATGAAACCAAAACAGAGACAACATGTATGCAGGTGTTCCTTGTGGAATAATGGTACATGTGTCTGCTTGAGCTTTTGGCACTTTGTCACTGTTCAAAAAATTAGGCTGAATCTTTTATGCTGATTCAGTCTAAAATGAAGAATCTTTAAGAATTTACCAGTTTTGTTTTCTGAAGCAGGACTTATTTCAACAAGTAGTAACAACAAATAACGTGTACTCTATCTGTGTTGGTTTTAGATTTTTGAGTTATCAGTAATTAGCTGAAGTTAATCAGAAAGCTTCAACATACGAAAAGTAGCTTTAAAGACTTATAGAAAATGTTATTTGGCGTGGAAAGTGTAATCCATTAAGACAGGGAATAATTTAATACCTGATGTGGTAACTATTATAATAAGGGGAAGGTGGCTAAGATCAACTGGGTAGATGGTGGTGGATCAAACTAATCACCTATGTCTATCACAAATAAACACTGTTTTCATGTTTGGTTCATAGTCAACATCAGTGGAACTCTCTGTAGGTCTATGCAGTAGTCCTGTAGGTGGAGAAATGGTTCGCAATTTAAATCTCCACCTGAAAATTCCAGTGATATGCTTCTGGTTAATGTATTTATATATGAATTCATTGTGAATCCATATTTTGGCTAAAACTTGGTAGGTAAGTATTGCACCTTTTTAAGTGATATTATAAAAAGGAGCAGAGGCAGTTTTCTAACTCAACTCAGTGGACTTCAGATTTCATAAGGAACTTCAGACCATGTGTATGGCTTTGCTGTAACCACAGGGGCAGAGCCTTCATTAATCTTTTTTTTTTTTTTTTTTTTAATAGCTACTTTATTTATTTATTTATTTATTTTTGGCTGTGTTGGGTCTTCGGTTCGTGCGAGGGCTTTCTCTAGTTGCGGCAAGCGGGGGCCACTCTTCATCGCGGTGCGCGGGCCTCTCACTATCGCGGCCCCTCCCGTTGCGGGGCACAGGCTCCAGACGCGCAGGCTCAGTAGTTGTGGCTCACGGGCCCAGCTGCTCCGTGGCATGTGGGATCTTCCCAGATCAGGGCTCGAACCCGTGCCCCCTGCATTAGCAGGCAGATTCTCAACCACTGCGCCACCAGGGAAGCCCGCCTTCATTAATCTTGAGTAAAACTATAGTGAATGTTCCAGTGAGTCTTCTCAAAGTTTGAAGTTGTGGGTGAACACAGAAGATGGAGGGAAAATGGGAAAACTTTATGAAAACAAGATTGTGCTTATTTGAAGCAAATTTTGTAAGTGATGTAATTTTCTGTTTGTTCCTGATATTTGATCACAGTCAAAAGCATTGCTTTCTATATGCTATTTATGGCAACGCTAACAAAAAGGAGGTTATAAATCAGTATTTGTAGCTATGAGATGGCTCTAAATAATTTGGAAAAAATATTTCAGCATTTTGTCTATTCCCGTGAAGCAACACCCAGGTCTTTATATACAAAGAGAGGACACAGCTTACTTGGTCTGTGCAATCTTTGGTTTCTCTGAGGTGGATCATGGCTACTAGCATGAAGTTAGATACAGGACTATACCGTCTTAAACACTGCATTTCGAATAGAATCAGAACTGCTTGATATTTTGTGTCACCATTGTCCTGGGCCAAATAATGCTCTGCTAATCTTAACATACACTCCCGTTACCCATCATGTGTGGTATTAACTGTGACATGTGATCTATCCTACAAGTGTCCATAATGTTAGATTTCCTAACAGTTACAAATTTGGAGTCTGACCATTTGACATATTTGAAGAAAGTGCTTTGGAGAGAAACGATGGAAATGATGTTTGTGTGCCTTAAGACAATTCTGGGCAGAAAGCAGGTGGGGTTTGACCTACCCCTTCGGTCACAAGATGGTTGGATGTAAGGTCAGGACGTACTCAGGGACGTCCAGCATTTTTGACTTGTCACTCACTTCTAATCTTAGCCCTTTCTTCAGAGTATTATGACAGGTGCCCTCGTTGTCTTGATCAATGCAATTTATTCGTCCATTCATTCAACCAGTATTTACTATGGGTCAGGCCTTGTGCTAGACACCAAAGGTATAATGATGACCCAGACCAGAAAAAGAGCTTGTAATCTAGTGAGGCTGACAGATAGTAATCATGAGGTTTGTTATACGTACTGTGGAAGAAATGTAAAGGAGTGTATAACAAGGGGTCTACCGCCCCTGTCTGGGAGTGAGGAAGAGGTCTCTCTGAGGAGGTGATGTTTGAGCTGAGACTGCAGGATAAATAAGAGAAGAAAAAGGTAGGTGGGGAGAGGGAGAATATTGTACAAAGAAGAAACGATGCAAACGCACTGAGGTTGGGGAATGTACAGTGTTTTGAGGAGTTGAAAGCAAGCCAGTGGGGCTGGAGGGCACATAACAGGAGAGGTAATGCAAGGTGAGGCCAGAGCATGTGGGCACGTTGACCACATGAATCATTATCTAACTTGGCATAAATGGAGACTGTCCTTGGCAAATCAGGGCAGGTGATGACCCTACTATTAGCCATGTTAGAGACTGATCGTTGGAGAGGGAATTTGGGGGGCAAGGCCTAGAAGCTGGAGGAGGCTTATGTATAGCATGTGTCTTTTCACAATGCTTCCACATAAATGACCCCCCTAGAAATTTGTTATGATTTTATGTGCTGACATTAGTTTGAGGGGTTTAGTTGTATAATTATTTGCAGATAATTTTTTTTAGGAATAAATAATTTGTTTTAAAAAATAATTATTTGGGGCTCCAGTTAACCAAATTGGCCAGCATCATTGATTCAGTTAATGAATAACTGCAAATTCAAAAGTCTCTACAAGGTCACTGTGTGAAGTAACCGATTAATCTTTAGAGCCCTGCATGAGCTGAATCTGTATGATTCTAAATAGCTACTGAAACAGTCAATTCCCCAGATAATTTGTCTACATGTTTGCAAATATCAGAAAGTTTAGAGAAATTTGGATGTGATTTTTTTTCTTTCCATATGATGAGGAGTCAGTGTAATACATACAAAAGAGTATGAAGGCAAAGAATAGAAAAAACGAGGTTCTTGAAATACAACATTCCTTTATGTAGCCTTGGAGTCATATTCCATTTTGTCAGTGGTATCATTTAACTATTTGCTCCCTGTTTTAAAATTTATATAATATAGAAAATTCTATTTAGGTGGCAGAAAGGGTATGTAGTAATCCCAAGCCTGGGCTGTGGAGTCATACTGGGGGTCAGAATGAGTAACTGAGAGAATAAAAGGACAAAGATCCCGACTGCAAGAATTTTATAGTCTAGAGAAGGCATATGGCTTCTAAGTAAACTTTATTAAAACTTACTAGTGATTTTATTTGAACTAATTATAGAGTCACAGAAAGTTATAAAAATACTACAGACAGGTCCTATGTACTCTTCACTTGGTTTTTTCCCAGTGGCTGCCTTCCAGAATGAGAGTATTATACCAAAGCAAAGAAATTGATATTGTTATATGGCATGTGTATACTCCTATGTCTTGTTACCACAGGTATAGATTCATGTAACTACCCTGCAATCAAGAAACAGAACCAAAAGATGTTCCTTGTGCTGCCTTGAGGAGGTGTGGATATAGATCATACCTATCTCCTTCCTCCCCACCATCCCTAAATCTAGACAATAATTAATTTGTTCTCCATCTCTGTAATTTCTTCACATTAATAATGTTAAATAAATGGAATCATATAGCTACAGCAAAAAAAACCAAAAAAACAAAAAAACCAAAAAAACCCCCAGAAAAACAAGTGAAAGCAGTGTATAAATGAAGGCGTATTTTTTTCCAACAAGAAAGATTAGAAAGTCTTTATGGGAAGGTGTGATTTTTTTGATTGGGGGCCTTTGAAAGTTGAGTAGAATTTCGGTGAGCAAAAAGGGAAGGGAGGGCTTCAGCATAATTTGATCTGGAGTCGTGGGGAATAGTTAAAAGTAACGGGAGGGAAAGAACAAGGTGAGCCTGGGAGGGCATATTGGTTCCAGATCCTGTGGGGCTGTATAGCCCTCCTAAAAAAGCTGGACTTCACTTAAGGTTTTTGAGCGGAAGAGTGATGCTATAATATGTATGTTTTAGAAAGATTATAAGGGTATAGGGGATACTGCAGCTAAGACCCGGCTCAGCCAAATAAACAAATAAATAATTTTACAGAAGGGTATGTGAGATGGATATCTTGGTAGCTAAGAGGCAGTAAAATTTCTGTAACGCCCAAAAGAGAAGTAACTACTCTCTTACTTCTACTCAGTAGTAGATTGATACTACTGCCTAACAATAGGAATTCTTTCATCCTGTTAATGGACATCTTTAAAGCACCCTATAAAATAGTAACAAGAGTGATTAAAATATTTTGATAAACATGGCCAAATAGATATGGCAGATTGTCATTCTGAACTACATTTTAACTACAGTACTGCATTATTATTGTAACCTACTACAAAACTTTTTACTCCAGAAAATACTCATAAATATAATAGTGAAAGTTGACCATCAAACGCCAACTTATAAAAATGGTTATACTTAGAATTGCAAGGTATTTGTGTTTTTAGGTATAAATATTTAAGAAATGAATAGATGATTCATTTCATGGTTCATTAGAGTGCTGCTTTTTATTTGATACCCAATCGTACCTAACTCACGACAATACTGGACAGATATAGCCTAGTGCAGTGTATTTGAAAAGCAGTGTTTTTTTTGACAAAGATTTATTTGGTGGTTTCACTTTCTCTGAAGAAGAAAGCAGGAGCTCACTAAAGCTCTTATTATTTGCATTGTGGCAGATTCACTTAATTTCAGAAGCTTAACAAATAGATGGGACTTTTGAAACTAGGCAGTAGGTAAATGTAGACACACCCTCATTTGTATTTGCTTGGGGATCTGTAGGCATGCATATGTATATGGGCACGTGTGTGCACGTGAACACACACATATACTAATCTTAGAAAATCATATGTATTCAGTGAGAAAGAAAATTTTGATACATAAAATACAGCATAGTAATTCTCATCCTTATAGTCGCAGGAAGTAGTTCTTTTAAAATGGAGATTAAGTCTAATTCCATAAAAAGAAGATTATAGGAAAGGTAATTTAAATTGTAAGCAGCTTTGTTCACTAAAATGCTACATTCATTTGAAACATGTTTTATTTCTTTTGGAAGCCAGACAACTAGTTTAATAGTGTACATATGAAACACTAATTGGGCTTGTTAATTGGATGCAATTAAACTGAGGTTATTTTATACTGCTTAATTGTCTGACAATGACATGCGTTGCCATGCCTGTGTAATGTGAGGCAAAAACTGGGGGTATAGTGGGAGTGGGGGGGGGCGGGGGACGTAAGGTCTAGTTGTGTCTTTGCAATTAACTTTCCGTCAAAACTTGGAAACAGGTCGTTTTAAACTCTCTGGACTTGATTTGGAAATGGAAAGGATGGGAACAGATGGCCTCTAAAGCCTCTTCCAACTCATATTTTATCAGTTTATAAATTCTACTTTGTAGTTATAGAGAATGCAGTGTCATTATATTCTGTAATTATGGTATTACAAGGATGAACTAAACACTTAAAAAAATCACCACAGTGCCAATTTAGCAAATCCGTTAGAAGGAAAGGAATTTAGGCTTGAAGAGCACGTACTCTGTGCAGGCTTCAGACCAGGCACTCTCCAGTAACAAACCCGAGAAGATTTGTTGCCATATTCATGGTTACACTTAAGGAAACTGAGACTCAGAAAGGTTAAGTGGTTTTTGTAAGGACACTCTGATAGTTGGTGGTGAAGCAGGATTTGAACTCAGGGCCATTTGGTTCCAAAAACGTTTGGTCTTTTCACCATTCCATACAGCATAAGCAATTGTTTACACATCAAAATTATTTCAAAAATTTAAAAAATCGTCAACCATTTTATCCCTTAGCACAATGTTCTTCACAACAGTTTATGCACATCGGCCAGTGGGAAATGCAGGTAGCCCTAGGGGTTAAGAGCCTGGTTTGAAGTCAGACAGAGCTGGGTGAATTCCAGCTCCATGACCAGCTGGGGGAATTTAGGAAGGTCAGTTACCTTTCCGAGGTTACAAAATGAGGATGATAATATCTGTTTAAGGGCCACTGTGAAATTTTTGTGAGAATGTGTATACCAATCTCAATGAGCACACAGTAAACATTTGATACCTGGTAGCTATGATTATTATTAAGAAAAGGTGAGATCAAAAGAAATGACAATAAAATACTTACATTTGATTGAAATGGTTTAAGAAATGAAGTCAGAAGGCACTTGTTTTTCAATAGTTAACAAATGCAAATAGCAATTAAAGTTCGGGGTGTTCTTCCTTTAGCTCAGCCAGTGCTACACTAGTGAAGTGAACTAAATTCTCTGGTTCTCTGTGGATCATCCTTCTGGAGTTTTTGGTCTAAAAATAGCCTTTGGGGCCGGAATTACCCAACTTGAACTTCTACGTAAATTGCAAGAGCCAGAGAATCAGTATTTACCCCTGGGGCCTTGGGCTTTCTTAGGAGACCAGCTAAAGTGTTCATGGGACTGCTGACTTTTATTGTTTTGTTTTTTTCTTTTTTTAAACATCTTTATTGGAGTATAATTGCTTTACAATGATGTGTTAGTTTCTGCTTTATAACAAAATGAATCAGCTATACATATACATATATCCCCATATCTCTTCCCTCTTGTGTCTCCCTCCCTCCCTCCCTATTCCACCCCTCTAGGTGGTCACAAAGCACCGAGCTGATCTCCCTGTGCTGTGCGGCTGCTTCCCACTAGCTATCGGTTTTACGTTTGGTAGTGTATATATGGGACTGCTGACTTTTAAACAAACATTTATTAATTCAACAAAAACTTATTAAGCACCTACTCTGGAAAAAGTGCTGTTCTAGACACTGGGGATTCATCAGTGAACAAAATAGTGAAAAAAAAAATTCCCTGTCCTCATGACGTTTACATGCTAGTGGACTAATTTAGAAACTTTTTATGGCATATTCAGCCACTGTACTACTTTCTAGTGTTTTTAGGAATTTCTACTTTTTAATTGGGTCTCTCAACCCAAATAACAGTTATAGAAGCATTGCAAAATCTTACTAAATCAATAATGAAAATATCCCATTTATTATATATATATATATTTTTTCTTAGTAAGGTAGTTTATGAAGAGGTACTGTTTTTACATGACTAAATATTATAGCATTAGTTTTTTCTGTTCTTCTTTTGTTCTTTGGCTGTGCCGCACAGCTTGTGGGATCTTAGTTCCCCTATCAGGAACTGAACCTGGGCCCTCAGCAGTGAGAGCACGGAGTCCTAACCACTGGACCACCAGGGAATTCCCCATAGCATTAGGTTTTTTTTAAAAAAAAGTTTCTCTTTATGGGTCAGCATTTCCACTCTTCGTACCTGTAGAATCAGGTCCTGGCTATTTTTTTATGGGGAGGAGAAAAAAAATGGTTTACAAATGACACATGTTATTGTAAAATGCATTGATAAGCTTGTTAAAGTGAAGAGATTACCACAAATTATATTTGGAATGTATATTTTTAATCTTATTTAAATGAGTTTTTCATTTTTTTAACTGATAATTTTTGTTATAAAATCTCTAGTGGGTTAGGCTGGTGTACACTTTTACAAAAGTATGGTAAACACAGTGCGTGGTATGCAGTAGGCACACAATAGATATTTGGTGAATGCTTAAAGTCATAATTCTCAAGAAGCTTACTGTCTACATGGTGAGAAAAGATGTTTGACCCAGTGTAAGAGGAGGGGTATCAGAACCACACAGGGGATGAAGTCCGGCTCCCGCACGCACGGTCCATCAGTCTGTTCACCCTTCACTGCTTCTTTGGTTTTGTAAAGAAGTCCTCCAGGAAACAGCTGCCTCACCTATCCACGCTGCGATCACAGACGCTGCTTGAAGCCATAGTCAGCGCCTCCTAGGGCTCTGCACTTCCCGTTTGTTTTTATAGCCAGGGCACAGATGGAGTCATCTTGAGGTAATTTTTTCCTACAGTTGGACAGAGAAGTTTAGAGTTGAACTGGAATTCTTCTGTACAGGACAGTTTTCTTTGCATGTGTTTTGTGCAGGGTCCTCTGAGAAGGAAAGCGGTGTGAGGATGGTCATTGCTCGGGAGGGTGGGGTTTGAGGAAGAGTTGTTTCTTGGTGGGCCTGCTTGGATGAATTAGCAGAAAAGAGGGAGTACTGTATATATTCCTTTCCTCCTCTGAAGACGCTTGCCCCATGGAGGCAAAGAAAAATGAATAAGCAAAGGCTGGGGGTGAATCGTTTCCTCTCATTTGAAGCTAGTGATGAAATCTGGCTTTGCAACTCAGTAGTGCCCATGGGACAATCCTGATGGCTGGCGCTGAGACTTTATGGACAGGTCATGGGAAGTTCAGCTTCTCATTATCCATGGAACAATTATCAAACTTTATTTTTCTTTTTTCTCCTGATGCTTACATTTTGAATAATCCCCATTTCTCTAAGCAAGGGAAAAATCCAGGGTCAGAAACATTGAATTAATTTTCTTGTCATTCAGTGTATTTGTCATGTGTCAAGTTTATGTTGGGAGAAATAGAGATTTTGGGGGGTAAAATGGGGATTTCAAATATCTTTTGTGCCCTCATCGTGTGGGTGTGCTCATTAGAGCCCGCGCCAGGGGTGCAGAGGACACCGGAATGGCTGACGGGAAACCCTGATCCCCACTAGTTTACTGCTTGCCTCATTATTGATTTTCAAAATGATTCAGGCCAAGTGGCTGTACCTCTGTTATATTTCACTGTTTCTTCATCTGTAAAAAATGAAGCATTGTTTATAGCACTGCCCTGCCTCCTGGGAACAGAGCAGGGTAACAGGAGAGAATTGGAACTATTTTTAGGATGTGAAGCAACACTAAGTTTTGAGAATAATTCAATTGTTGAAAAAAAATCTGATGCACAGCAATACATTTGTGACAAGGGTTAGTAGAGTGTTCTTGAGATAATTGACTGCTATTGATGCAATTTATTACAGGCATATGTAATTGTTTTCAGAAAGATCATGGTCAGCAGCTCCACAGCTTGGTGTAATATCCCTGATGCATTTAAATTTTGCGTAGGTCACTAATGCACACGTGTAAAAATTTCGAGATAGTTATACCCATGTGAAGCAAAAGAAAAGGAATCCAAAGACATTAGTTTTTGAATTTGTAATCTGTTTACATCTTCAGATGACCTCAGTAATATTTACGATGAACTTGTTGCCCAAATTTAATCAAGTCTAGCTTTTAAAATGGGCCAAGTGACTGAGAATATTCAAAATGACCTTTAAAAATAAATCACCTGACAGTATAGAATATAGCAAATAATGGGATGCTGTGTGGAGATTAGATTTTTAAATGGATAAACTCCAAATTCGTTCTGTCATCAGTTGATTTTTGTCCATGTTTGGTGAGAATTTACTAATGTTAAACCTAATAGTGTCTGAAAATAGGTATGATGGATATTAATAGCTGATCTGGAAAAAATTTTACATTCTAGCTAATAATCTCGGGAACTTATATTGTGAAGACATTGTCCTGATAATTTGTCTTTCTTTTCCTATATTCTTTTGGGTTATATAGAATGGGAACAATGAGAAGCAAATAGAAGACATTTTGAAATTAATAACAAAGTTTTCCTGGCTTTGAAACTTGCTGTGATTATTGTAACCTTTTTATAGCTGTAAAAGCAATCAGTGTCTAACAGTATATTTAACATTTGTCATCTCCTTTAAGCCAACTGGTTTTGGTTTAAGTTTCATAAAAAAATTTTATAATATGCCACACAATTGTGTAAATCAAACTACTGTTCTTATGTCTGGCATGTAAGTATTTCTGAAAAATGAGGCAATGAGAGGGGTAGGCATGGGGAAATGGGATTTTGAGACTCTTTTGTAATATGCAAATGGCCTCCTTCCTTATTCAATGGAACCTCTCCTTGTGCTTTTTTCCAGACAGGTCAGATCTTGGTTTTGAACAGGCTGCATCTTCAGTATCAGTTTAGTGTTTTGTGGGAAATTTTACCTCTTCCTGTCACTCTGATACAATGTGTGGTACTGCAGTGATGACTTATTTAGGGCATCCCTTAAAGTGCCTAATTTGAATTATGCTGGTTAATTTCCTTAAGGGTAGGATCTGATGTATTGATTTGCCAAGTGGTGACAGGACACTTTGCAATGTGAAGTCTTTCATAGAATTTCAGGATTAGAGAAAACCATCATTTAATCCCCAACTGAGCGAGTAGAAGTCACTCAGGACAAATCACCAAGGACTGCCTGTATTTGGTCTCTGCTTACACACCTCTTCCTTTCTTAGGGAGGCCTTTTCCACTCTTGGACACTTCAATTTATCAGCAGTTGAGCCCTCTGCCGCTATCCAGAGCAAGTTTGCTCATCAACTTGCATGACAATCTTACCATTATTTAAAGATAGCGATCATGTTCACCGTAAGTGTCCTTTTCTCCAGGCTAAATATCCCTAACTCCTTCAACTAGACCTCTTATTATATAGTTTTCATTTTTATTTTATTAATTTCTTTAGGGATCAGGCTATTCATTTCTGAAATTTACTCCAGGCTATTATTTTTTTTAATGAATCCTCAAAAAGAATTACTTATGTTCAGTTACTCTTCAGAATATATCCTCTTGCCAACTGGTTTAGAAACGTTTTACAGAAAAGGCCTAGACATGTTTGCTGAGACTTACAACTGGAACAGAGCAGGAATGTCTAATAATATAATACAAACCTATTTTAACATATATAATTTTGGAGATCCTGGTACGTGTAAGATATATGGGAATATGAAATAAAATATAAATAGAGTATAAAATATAAAGAAGAGTGTTTCACTATTCTCATCATCAAAACTTTTTTTTAATAAAATAAACTTAAATAATAATTAAGGCGAGCTTGGTCAGTGAAGGCAGGTTATAAGCAGAGGGGTTTTTAACAAGCGGTTCCCTTACCTGCTGTTCTTTAAGACAAGCTCAAGAATTTCTGGTAATCACCAGTTTCTCTTAACCCTATGGGGCACGGTTTCAAACTGTTACACTGTGAGACTATTACTACGATCAAGATAATGAACATAATCCTCACTGCCAGAAGCTTTCTTCTGCCCCTGTGTGTCGTCATCAAAACTTTTACAATTTACTATAGTGAGGAAAAGAAGTATGCAAAAGAAGCCATAATTAAAAGAAGCAGGTTAAGTACCACAAGAGAGGCATATATGAAGTATTAAGGTGTATAATATACTTAATACTTCATATATGAATTATTAACCAATACTTAATACTTAAGTATTAAGAGGCATATATGAAGTATCACCCTTGGCTGGGGATATTCCAGAGAGGTTACCTGGGAGGAGATGTTTTAGATAGCTCTTGATGTTGATAGCACCAACCTGGGAAACTGCCAAGAGTGTTTTCAGAGAAGCATCTGATTTGAGGGCAGCACAAAATGCATATTAAGTGAATGTTGCTGAAAAAGTTAGAAGGTTGCGGTATGTTGTCTAAGGGCTTGTATTTCAGCGTAAAGAGTTTGTACCTAAAATGGTAAGTAGTGGTAGGCATACGTACTGTAACACATGGAGAGTTTGGTCCCCGATTTGGGCAGTTCATACAAACACAGTTTAAATGAACAGATGAAAGACATGTATGTGAAAACTTCTATGCAGAAAATCCTACTGCATTTACAAATAGGTTTGAAGTATGTGTATTTTGCATAGGAGACATATTAGCTTTGAATTAGCACTATTATTATTGCTGTCTTTGTCCCAGGAGCCCAGAAATCTCGAGTATAATGACTTTAATCATAAAAATAAAGCAAAATATTGCTGGTGGACACACTGTTATTCACACCTGTGCCAGTTATTCAAACCTTTTCTACTTCCCACTTTTGGCCATAGAAATGACATGCCATACTGATATTAAGTTTAGCTCAAATGGTTACCACTTTAATATAAATTAACCTTTTCTTCAATTTATGTTTTCTGTTAATTAAAAGTGCAGATATAGAAGTGGGAGGGTACTTCCATGCAGGTGTATTACTTTTAAGAATATTATCTAGACAGTACCTGCATGGGTTTTGTTGCATCTTAATCACAGTTTTGAGAAATAGTCTTAATTTAGATCTAGCTTGTCTTTAGTGTCCGTGAGAAAACTCTCTTCTTTTAATTTGCCTGCACAGATTGCTTATTAATCCACATAATGAATAGGAAAGAAGGTGGGTACCTAGATGGGGGCATATTTCATAGAACAAGTGACACTGTATGTAGAAGCGATGTATCAGACAATAACTGAAAGTTAATAACTGTATGTTACTGAAACAAAGGTTATCATTTTCTGAGTGGGCACTTTGACTGTGGAATCCTTGTAACCACTATGGAAAGTAGCTTATTTTAGATTTAACTCTAGTCACACGTTTAGTCTCTGAGGAAGTACACAGGATTTTGTGAGGAACTAGGAGAGAATAAAAAAATATGGTATCATAATAAAAGAATTTGTACAGTTCATTAATTTTTGATCTCACTTTAGTTCATATGGGAGCACTGATGTCCCAATAACATGCTTGATGATAGGCCATGGGGGCACTTACTATTATTTAGACTTTATCGAGGGCCGATTCTGAAATATTAAATATAGATGGAGGAAAAGGAAGGGTGTTCTTAAGCATTTGAGTGCTGCATAAATATATTTCCATTTGGAGAAGACACTGACTTTTACCGAGAGCCTGAAGGGTATGAGCTGATGATTCCTCCTCTTGCTGTCGTCTAGAGGAGGGGGTGAACCACCTGTAGGTTCTTGGACTGTTTTAGTGTTGTCCTTTGTATGGTTTATACCAGTCTGAAGAGATCAAGGGCACTAGTCATTTGTGCTGAAGCCACTTAATAAGAGAAAGTTATAATTCGGGGGGGTGCTTTGTAAGAAAATAAAATCATGGGGCTTGGAAATACGGAAGGAGTAGAAAAATGGTCCTTACTGGAACCAGATTGTGAAGCATGTAGGCAGGTAGGTTTTCAGGAAAGGTTTATTCATTTTGGTGTGTGTGTGTGTGCACTATGTGTGTGTGTGTAAAAAGCGGTTCTCCCTTTATTCCTGTACTTTCCTGTTCACTCAGTGAGCTATCCTCTCCATTGGACTATGCTTCAGATATTTCATTTTGAGCCGGGCTCTGACCTGGGAAAGTTCTGGCTCTAGAGGAACAGTGCAGTCCTACAGTGTGTAATGAAATAGGATGTGACCTGAGAAAGAAGAGCGTCCTGATGATTTTGTCACTGCATTTCTTGGGAGCCAGTTTTCTGGAAAAACAACAAATGACTGGCAGATGCCCATTTGAGAAGGAGAAAGACTCAATATTGGATATTATGAGAGAAGAATAAAAACTTAGGATGCCTGTATATTTTTAGAGATGCCAGCTTGTGAGACAAGTCAGTCTCTCACAGTCAAGTTACATCAAAGACTAGTCAGAGTCTAAGAAAATGTGGAACCTCTTGTAGCAAACTGGGATCTCAAGAAACATGGAGACCCAAATAATTACTGCAGTAACTCACTATTACTCTCATCTCGTCACTACACATCTAAGGGAAACCAATCCTGAATGAAATAGTGAGTTTTAAAAGAATTAACTTGGGAAAATTCAAGTCTCAATCCTTTTCATTGAATGAAGTGATAATATATTTTATTAAGTTGGATTTGTTCACTCTCATAACATACTTCAAAGCAAAAAATTGGAACATTTAAAAAATTTTTTCTGGTAGTTGTTAACGAGAAAGTCTAAAATATGCTATCCTGCAAAACATCCTTTTATCCTCACGTTTATTTGTTCTCTTTCATGATATAAAAGAGATGCATTTGAAAATAGCACCAGGAACCTAAAGAATTCATAGTTTATTATTATGATTTATATTTTCAATTATATGTTTATTCACAAGTTGATTTATTTTATTGCTGTCATACTGGTCTTCATATCATAAGTCTATACTAGATTTATGGTAATACTGATTTCCTTTAGTATGTAATTAGGATTATAAAATAGGGTGATTTTTAGTCGTCCTTCTTTTGTTCTTTCCAAGTGCCATCATCAGCAATTAAGTATAAACCAGAGAGCATGAACTTTGCATAAAATCTTCAGTTAGCTTAGACAGTATTTGGGCAGTTACTTGCAGCTTGTGGAGTGTTAATTATATACCATTGACAGATGATTGAAAGAATAAGTAAAAATATGTTCTAATCAAAAACACAAGAATCACTGCAGTGATTTAATGGATAAAAGGATGATTGATATGAGGAGAAAAAAGACACAAAAAAGTTGATGTGAGATCACCCAGGAGACAGACAACCACAGCAGCATTTCCTAGGATCGAACACTTTCGGAAGAAACACTTTTACAATCGAGAATCCTTTGATACAACTTGGGAAGCCCAGGGAAGTAGTTTAAAAGTTGCTGTATTCAAACTAAGTAAATAACAGTTTGATTATTTCCCAGGCCTCTCCCAGTACTCGTATCACAGAGGCGCTGGCTACCAAGCTAGCCTAAGAACATCTTATGTAGTACAGAAGGGTGGTTTTAGTTTGGAGTTAGGAGTATGGAAATAGGAAGGGTTTGTATTCCTTTTCAAAAAGATTGGAAGGAGCCCATCTGAGGTCCGTACATCTATGCTAGTCCTGTGTTTTCTTGATAAAATGGGGATAGGGAATATATGTGAAATAAATGTTAATTCTAATAAACTGTGCCACTTTGATATTAGGTGATAAAATATCCCATTGTGTTATTCAGATGTTTGGAAAATAGGACAGCAGAAGTTCTCAGGGGCTTTGGGTTACTTTGAGTGGAAGCCAAGGTTACCTTCCATATTGCCCTTAGGTAGTACATGCCCGGATAGGACAACTAACATTTACTAAATCGTAAAGTCTTTCATGTATGTTTAAAATGTAAAAAAAAAAAAAAAAAAAGAAAATCTTAGTAAACTTAAAAAAATGTAACTTCTGGGAGTTCCCTGGTGGTCTGGTGGTTAGGACTCAGCGCTTTCACTGCTGTGGACCTGGGTTCAATCCTTGTTCGGGGACCTAAGATCCCACAAGCTGCGTGGCCGAAAAATGAAAAAAAGTAACTTCTTTATCATGGAGGGGTAGACCTGGATGATGAACTTCATGAAAGCATCAAGATGATGATTTGTAAGTCTTTAGATTCATTTACTTGTGAATCCATAGGTTACAATGCAGTGCACTTTTTCAATATCATGATTCTTTTAGCAGCCTAAATGTATTTAAAAATAGACTTTATTTTTTTAGAGCAGTTTTAGGTTCACATCAAAATTGAGTGGAATAGAGACGTCCATATACTCCCTTGGCTCCCATCCACCTCTTCCCCCTCCCTCCTCCCCTCCTCCTCCCAGCACGCCTCCTCCACTATTAAAGTCTTGCACAGAGTGGTACATTTATTACAATCAATGAACCTACAGTGACATGTCATTATCACCTAAAGTCCATGGTAAAGCCCTAAATATTTAAATTCCATGTCCTGATGTGAAACATTGCTTAGTTCAAATGTTAAAGATATTGGCACAGTATAACATCTGTAACATTGATTCGCCAGAACAGAATCTATAATTTGTTAAGCTCATTCAGTTTTTATTTAAAAATGATTATACAATACCTTATGGTCTCATTTTTAACCCTTATTAACCTTAAGTCAGTGCTTCTCTGGAATTACACGTGGTTATAATCTGGTTTATGGTTTGTAACTAAATGGAAGGCTGGAAATTTAGGATAAAGGAAACTTTAAAAATCACCATTATTTTTATATGAATAGGTAATTTCCATTTTAAAACATTCTGGCCAAAAGTTTTGTGTGCCATTAAAGTGGATACGTACAAGACTGATTCTTAAGAGACTCTGATTTTTTAAGATATTAGATATGATAACTTAGGACCTAATAAGTAAAAGGACTTTATATGTTGTGTAGTGGGTATTTTAATAATGAAAACGTTCAGAATATGATTTTAGAAACATCTAAGGGGTGTCTTCTTGCTTTCTTTGACCTCACTGGAGCTGTGCAGGAGAGAAATGTTCTTTTTCCTCTTACACCTGACAGTTACTTAAGGAATCCACAAACAGGAGATGGCAAACGAGGAGAAAACATAATTGCAACAATACTGACATGCTTTTCACTTTTGATTATTTAAAAATAATCCTACTGGAGAAAAAGTCATCTTGGGGGAAATTACGTGAAAAATTAAGAAAAGAAACTTGCGCCAGGAAACTGCTTCCTCTGAGCACCTGGAAACCCACGCCTTTCCCCTCACTCCACGGAAGAAGCAGGAGGAGGAGCGGCCGGGCCGGGCCGGGCTGGGCTGACCCGGGCGGGCGGAAAAGCGGCTCCCGCGCGGCCCCCGGCGCCGGGGTCCTTGCAGCCCCGGGGAGCCCGGGCCGCCCGCCCAGGAAGGGGCTGAACTTGGGCCCCCCGGGCCGCTGACACCCGAGAGAGTGTGAATGCGGTGACGTCCCCGCCGGTTTCAGCTGCACAACAGGAAATGCTCTCGGCCTCCCCGCTTCCTGCCCGGAGAAAGTGGGGCTCGTGCTCGTGCTCCCGCTGCGCCGGCCCAGACCTAGTTTCGGGGCTGCGGCGCCGCCGGCTCCCCCGGGGGCAGGGCACCCTGAGAAGGCACCGACTTTGCCAAGGCTCCCTCTGCCGAGCCTGCCTGGGGACTCCGCTGTGCTGGAAGGGCCGGGAGGTCGGGCGTCACAGGCCTTGGGGGAGACCACGGCACTTGCATCATAGAGAACCCCGGTCCGCTGGACCAGAAGCCTTGGGGCGGATAGTGCTAGTGCTAAATAATGCTGGCTGCAGAGGGCCTGAGCGGACTTTTTCATTGCCTTGACAGAATGTACCATCTTTCTTTTTACAAAGCCCTACAGGCAACCTCTTGTTTCACCCTACTTCTCTCACCTTTTGACTTTGTTGTGGAAGCAAAGATAGGATGTTTAGTGCAAAGCACAAGCGTCGTGCCCTTACCCTCTTCGAGACAGAATCATTACAATAAAACTCAGTATTTATGATTTTCATCGTTATTTAGGTCGTGAATCTTATTTGAAAAAATGCTTATGATCTTGTGAATTTAGGAACAGTACTGTGGCCCTGGATTTACTATGCTCAAATTATAGATGCAGTTTTTTGTTTTTGTTTTTTTACTATTTTTCTACTTTTTTTTCCTTTTGCTATAGATAGGCTTAAAAAATTGAAGCCAAGCAAATCCAGCCTTTTTAATAACACGTGTTTTACTTTGCATTAATGATCTTTTGAGTTACATTTTAGAATCAATGTTCAGTAATAATCTATTATTTAGTCACATGAATCTTGCCTCTTTCCTATACTAGTGAGCATGGTAAAGAAGAGTAATAGTAACATCAGCTGGGCAGTCATGATTGTGATTACTTCTCTGGTCGACTCACAAGTGGCCTTTGTAATGGTAGGTTGTGCCTTTGGTCCCACGGTCAAAATGCCAGGGTTCCCTGGGAGGTCTGCTAAGGTTTCTTATATCACAGACTTGACAGAGAGAGGATTTAATAGATGAAAATATGATTTAGTAGTTCATAGTAAACCTAGAAAATCATTCTAAACTGGCACATACACTGTTAACATTTTTTTTTTTTTAAAGAAATTCACGTTCTTTTATTTATTTATTTATTTATTTATTTATTTATTTATGACTGTGTTGAGTCTTCGTTTCTGTGCGAGGGCTTTCTCTAGTTGCGGCAAGCGGGGACCACTCTTCATCGCGGTGCGCGGGCCCCTCACCATCGTGGCCTCTCTTGTTGCGGAGCACAGGCTCCAGACGCGCAGGCTCAGTAATTGTGGCTCACGGGCCCAGCTGCTCCGCGGCACGTGGGATCTTCCCAGACCAGGGCTCGAACCCGTGTCCCCTGCATTGGCAGGCAGATTCTCAACCACTGCGCCACCAGGGAAGCCCTGTTAACATGTTTTAAGTCAAACTGAGTCACAAAGCTAATGACTGACCTATGCTTTTACAATCGTTGCCTAAATATTTTTCTTTAGAAAAATTCCCGCAGGATCATTAGATGTGGATGTAGTACCATGTCATTTCCCTTGGGATGCTTTCAGCTGATTTATGCAATACGGGAATTAAAGAGTATTTGAGTACCCTTGGAATAAGAGCTATAGACTTAAACATTACATCGTTTTCAGATAGCTTTTTTTTTTTTAATGTTCTGGTTCTAGTGTCTTTTTAAAAAAAATTATTTATTTATTTATGGCTGTGTTGGGTCTTCGTTTCTGTGCGAGGGCTTTCTCCAGTTGCGGCGAGTGGGGGCCACTCTTCATCGCGGTGCGCGGGCCTCTCACTATCGCGGCTTCTCTTGTTGCAGAGCACAGGCTCCAGACGCACAGGCTCAGTAGCTGTGGCTCACGGGCCTAGTTGCTCCGCAGCATGTGGGATTTTCCCAGACCAGGGCTCGAACCCGTGTCCCCTGCATTGGCAGGCAGATTCTCAACCACTGCGCCACCAGGGAAGCCCCTAGATAGCTTTTTCCTTTGACGGAATATAACTTAAATATCCTCTCTTTTTACCATGGGAGCCTCATTCAAGTTGTTTTCATAGCACTCTTATTTGGTTGTGAGATGCACACAAATACTTGTACAGATATTCTCGGTGACCCTCTAAAGGAAATAAAGTTAGAAATTAAAAACAGAGGGGAAGTTGTGACTGCTCCATATTATGCCAAAGAGAGTGGACTCCATTAAAGTTTGCTCTCAATAGTTAAACGGATTCAAGGGGCAAATGGGATGGTTTGAGGGAAAATGTGTTGTAAAGCTGGAAAGCAATACGTTAATGCAAGATTGTGTGTGTGTGTTTTTTTTTAATGTGATTCTTTTTTCCCATCTCTCCCCCATAATAAAATTACACAGGAGGAATATCTGATATAACAAGGAAAACTGTTAAAGTGGAAATTAGTTTCAGTCCTTTGTGGCCACAATATAGTTGGGTCCCCTGCACTATGCTTATTTGCTTTATGGTAAGATTTAACTGCTTTTAAACCCAGCTTGGCCATTTATAGCACTGGTATTATGGAAGTATTTATTTAGCAGTATTAATACAAGGGTCAATTACTCCAGATCTGTATTAGCAATAATCCGCAGTTTTTATGCAGCATCTCATTGGGGGTGCCAAGTAGGATCCTTAGACACATTAATTAAATCGCATAACAACCAGGAGATTAGCGTGCTGTTTTGTAAAAACCGCTGTGTGAGGAATTCTTATGGACTGTACATAGAATCTGCCTTTTTATAATGTTAACCCAAACCCAACACCTCATCTGTAATTGTGGTCCAAACATATATAACTTGATTCATATAGGAGTTACAAATATATCTACTATGGGGGGTAGATTCTACTTTTTATGCGGCAGGAGAATTTTGTGCCTGGATAGTGAACAAAACTATAAATCTGAGTAGGATGGGTAGAGGAATAAATTGTTTATTTCTCAGCTGAGAAGTTTGTGCTTCTTGGAGGAAAATTCTAGAATAAATGCAATCCATTATATCTTGGAATCATAATTTGAAATATTTTAGAGTATTTTTTAAAAAATTTGTTTTCTACTGTCTGCCTTTCCCAGTGAATTTCACAAGCCAGGGCAGAGTTTGTCTTGTCCTCACTGATTCCTCAAGACCTAGAGCAGGGCCCTCCCCAGAGCAGATGCCCAGGGCACAGGTGCCCATTGAAGATACCAAGATGCTGCCACTATCTCTCATGTTTTAGACGCTGTTTCCTGTTTCTGGGCTGTAATTTCAGAGTCCTCTTTTTGTTCAGTGGTTTGAATTCAGCGAATATGAGACAGTATTTGATTTTTTTCAACGAAGTGTAAACACACAGTAAATATGCACAGTAGGCATTTTGTACATTGAAAAATGTTGAAAGAAGCATGATATTTAGCAATATTGTCAGCCTGGGTGCTTTGTTTACTGTTCTAATTATGTGTAGTCCTCCTTTTTCATCTAAGGAGAATCGTTTTTTAACAAACGTATTGACCTATTGATTTACAAAGGAAGACATTCAGTGAAGCAAAAGATCAGTCCACTTGAATTTGAATCATTTTTATTAGCACTTAACCCTAAGGCGCTACATACCAGTATGAGATCCAAAGATTCTTTGAGCTCTTAAACATGATTTCTCTTTTACCATTCATTGCCTAATAGGATCTTTGATGTTGCCTTTGAACCTTTCTGGAATTGGGGATTGTGGATTAAAAGGCCACTGCTCTACTTTCAGTGCCTAGGATGGTGCCCAGCATAGAATCTAGGGGCTCAAGGGGGCTAGCTTCTTGGGTGGGTGTGTGACCTGTGCAGTCCCACAGGCCCCTGAGCTTGGTTTAATGCTCTGTTGCCTGGAAATTCTTATTTTTTGAACGAGGGGCCTTGTATTTCTGCTTTGCACTGGGCTTTGTAAATTATGTAGCTGATCTTGGTGCTCAATAAATATTTGTGACAAAATGAGTAACTTGACTATAGGACTTGGAAGCTTAGATATTTTATTCCTGAAAGCATTGGTTTGATGGTGGGTCTTAGTTTCCCTATCTCTCTGAGGTGCAATGAATGAAAAACAGACTGGGTTCCATCCGATAAAGTATCTCAACTAGAAACTTATTTGGAAGTGAATATGAATGACCTTAAAAAAAAAAAAAGTATTTTCCAAAGTGTTCAATATAACCTCTTGGTTGGGTTGGCCTAAGTAAAAGTTCTGATAGAATGTGGAGGATTGAAGCTAACATAATGGGAAATGTAATAGCATCACCTCTCTATTTTATTCTTTTCTTTATAGTGTCAGCTGTATTTCAGTTCATGTTTATTTAAATATTAACTTTTAAATATTTGTCCTTATCAGTGATACAATTGTTCATAATTATGGATTTATTGATAATACTCAGTGTGTTAGATATTGGGCAGAATTTATATTAAAACATGTTTCTTTGTTTTCTGGAGAGTATGGATGAGTATGTAAAATAATGAGAGAAGGTATGTAGTAGTGGAAGGAGCATGCTGTGGTCATCTGGTCTTTCCTTTGCCTCCAGAGGCAAGTTGGTCTTAAAAAAAAAAAATCTATACTTAACGCTCTAGGGATGTAAATTTCATCATCCTTGTTGAGAGCCAGTTCTGTTGCTTAATCAGGTTTATGGCTGGAGAAGAGGCAGTGTAGAGCATGACCAGGAGTGTGGGTTTCAGAGCTGGGCTGCCTGGGTTTGAACGTTGCTTCAGCCACTTTCTAGCTGTGTGACTTCGGGAAAGTTGCATTGTCTCTTAGCCTCAGTTTTCCTCACCTGTACAACAGGGGTAATTCCTAAAACGGATCTCAAAGGTTGTTCTGAGGATTAAATGAGTTAATATATGTGAAGTACTTGGTCTATCATAAGCACTCAGTACATACTAGGTAAGGAGGAAATTGTAAAAAGTCTACTTATTTACCTATTTAAGTTACTTACATATTATCAAATAATAATTGAAATCTTACATCGCTACCCTCAAAGACATCATGGTCTAGCGAGGGAACTGACTTGGAATCTAAGGACTAGGATACTGTGGAATAAGTACAAAAATAGAAGGAAGTAGAGGGTGATAAGAAGGCCTAGAAGGAGCCCTAAGCCATCCTTGGGGGAGGGGTGAACCGTTTTCTCAGCCGTTCTTCTGAGGGTCAGTAGGTCTCTAGAAGAGTGTGGTGAGGGTTTGAGAGTGCATGGGGGAGTTTGGGGAATCCTAAATAGTTTAGTGTGTGTGAAGCTTAAAGGATAATTGGGAGCTCATGAAAAATAGGGTAGAGATGTAAGCTGAGGCCAGGCCATGAAGATGTGGACCAGAGATACAGGAGGGCAACCAGGAAAGTCATATCGTAGGAGCCAGGGTTTCCCCAAAGAGGGAGGAAGTGTCAATACCAAAGGCTATGGACAGTTAAAGTAAGATAAAAACTGAAAAGTGATTTAATAACTAGGAGATGGCTGGCGTTTATTTTTTGTCTGTCATTTGCTATGTCGTGTGAATGGCTATTTAAGCTCCTACTATTGGTAGGTGTAGGGGAGACATTTAAATTAGACACAGAGGTTTCTGATTTCGGATTAAATCCTCGAATTACCAAAAGAAGTTTAAAATCCTTTTTTCTCTAGTGTTTTCAGATTAGGATAAACAAGTTCAAAGTTAGTTCATGGCCCCACTCCATTGTCATCTTCAGTTGGGAGCGGGCAATGGAGCTTATTTATCATTGTAACTTTAGAATCTGATCAAGCTTTTAGTTAATAGTGATAACTAAAAATAAAAATTATTGAGTGCCAGGCACTTTTCTAGGCACTTTACGTGTGTTAATTTAATCCATATCTTTAAATCTTTATCCTCTTATCAGGCGGGGCTTTCAGTCTCCTTATTTTATAGGTGAAAAAACTGAAGGACAGAGAGATAAAGTATCTTGTCCAAGGTCACAAAGCTAGTGTGTTTTGGAGCTTGCATTTAACAGGCAGTCTGAATTAAAACCTCAAGACACCTCTTT
This sequence comes from Balaenoptera musculus, assembly GCF_009873245.2. Lineage (NCBI taxonomy): Eukaryota > Metazoa > Chordata > Mammalia > Artiodactyla > Balaenopteridae > Balaenoptera > Balaenoptera musculus. The sequence goes on from NC_045796.1 coordinate 22,358,833, forward strand.
ATCATGACTGACCCTCCTGCTTCCTTACTGTAGCTGTTATACATTTGCTGGATACATGGGTGAATGAATGAATGAATGACTGAAAACAGATGGGATTGATAATTACTCTTATCCAGGTTAGTAAACCTGATTTTAAAAAGTCTTTCTCCCTGTTAGTGGTTAAGTTTCTTTTCTTTTTCTAAGGGCACTTTTTTTTAAAAAAAATTATTTCAAACAATAATCCAGCTCCTAAAGTCTTGAAGTTTAAGATGTATTTGGGAATTTGTTTCTTGGTAGTTGGGGAATAGCCAAATGAGCTCTCTTTCTGGTATGGGTCTTGGGGGGGGGGGTGGGTCCTCAGTTTGTTAGTGGTGGTAATCCAGAACGGGAACGTGTTATCTGGGTGGTGCAAGAGTGGAACAGCACTGGAGCTCCCCGGGAAATGGTAGCACTGTGAGCCACTGGACCAAGGCCAGCTCTGAGTGCCCTGACCTTTGGAAGCCAGGACTCTTGGAGATACTAAGATAACTAAGTGACAAATAAGTAGCAGAAGATGACAGGAGGGACATTATTCTTATGTTTGTGACTTTCTTTTTAGCTGTAACTCTGTGACCTTATGTAGCAGGTATGCAAAATGGTCTATACTTCTTATCTTTGGAGGTGAAATGAGTGTGAAAGGAAATGTTTGCAGGGCTTATAGAAAATTTGACTACTGTGTCTTTACAATGAACAGAATAACTTCATATGATGAAACTAAATTTCCTACTGTAGAAATACTTTTTAAAAGTTTAAGGACATAAAAATGTGCTTGAAAGGTCTCTGTTTTTACCCAGAATAAAGAATATGTAGAGTGTTTTTTAACTCCTGTGGTTTTATCTGTGAATAGGTAACTGAGACATTTCTGCCTCCACTGAGGACCAAGATTCTTTGCTCTTTAACATTACTGACCAATGTGGAGTTGGTATATATTTATTTATAAGTTATTAATATTACTTGAGAATAGTCACACTAAATGTGAAAGGAGTGGAGTGAGAGCTGTGTCAGGGTATGTTTTTTTAAACTAAATATGATTATCAATATTTAAACATGTAACGTTACTATTCTTGTACAGATGATGGATATTGTGTTTTATTTCCTAAAGGTTAATAGGTTTGAACATAGAGTTTATTTGTAGAAGGCAAATAAGAGGAAATTTATAAAAGTGGGTCTTTGAATAGAATAATAATAGACTTATCCATCCTATAAACTGCATTACGACATGTGTTTCATTAAGAGCAATGTGATTTGAAAAAAAAGCCTGTATGTGAGAAGGTTACTGTGGACCTAGATTTAATTAGAAGATATTTGTAGACGGTTCCTGATTTGAGCTGTCATTGGTAAAGCACATCCCTGACCTCACCAAAGAGAATCTAGTAAGATTCACTTTTTGATTTCTAAAGCACAATTATAATCAAATCTTAAAATATGAAGCTCTGAAATGGGTGAATCAAAGCTCTGTCATCAGGAAGAGGATAGAGGAATTTTATATATTTCATACAAAATGTATTTCATACTATTATTTTCTAGTTTTCCTTTTATTTATTTTATTTAGATCATATCTCATGAAAAAGAGAGGAGCTACTATTACTTTATAATTTTTGACAGTTCTTTTTGCTTGTGTTTTTATAGACCTAAAATTTTTAAAAAAATGGCGAATACACTGGAATTAAGAAATCCAGTGTGAGTGAATGAAAATGTCATTAAACTAGGTAGAATATGGGATAGATCAGTGACTTGGAGTTAACAAAGACACTTAAATCAAAGTGGAAAATATGTCTTAAAAAATAAAACAATCTAAATTGTATGACTTAAAAGTAAAATAATATGTAGGGAATTATATACTATGAAGAAACACATGAATGTGTTAATAACAGATATTTATATTAAAAAAAATAATGGTGGGAATGATTTAATCTGAGACTTCAGGCTCTCTCAGTTAAATTGCTTTTATGCCATCCTCATTTTTGAAATTATTGAAACCTGTATGTGTCAGTTTGTTTTTACATTGCTTGGTCATGGGAAGAAAACATTTGTGTAAGTTAAGGCTCTTTCATTCATTTATTTCCCCTGTACTTATAAGATATGAACATGTTAGTTCTCTAAAATTGAAAGCACATTGTGTTTATTGGTGAATAAGAAGTTCTTATAGAGTGCTCTATTTTTACAGCTGTGCTTCATGGCATCACGTTCCAAAGAGGTCAGCTGGGCATGACCTCATGGGCATGAATCTTGGGGAGACAATTCTGAAACAGCCACAGGCCTGCAGAGTTGAAAGCCAATGCAGAATGCTCAAATGCTGTAGTTAGGAGGCATCTAGTCTATTAGTGCTTTAATAGGGTTTTTTGGTTTTTTTTTTTAAGTAGAATCTAAATTCAAAACTGAATTCAAAGATAAGAGGACCAAGTAGGGTATACGGCCCAGGAGGATGTAGCTAGTAGGAAGCAGAATTTGCATCCATGAAAACTCTGGGTACTGTTGCAGTTTTAACTCTGAGTTTGCTTAATAGAAAAAATAAATAGGATGGTGAAGAGAAGGGTCGGGGGGGTTGAAGGAAGAAAGTATTGAAAAAGAGAGGAGAGAGACTATTGTGATAGTTTCATTTCAGTACTAATAGTGTTCTTGTTAAAATTCTGGAAAAATATGGTTTTGAGAATGTGTGTGAAGCTATTTGAGAGACAGAATTTGTTTATCTGATGTACAGATACGATTATTTTGGGGATATTGCTTAGCGTTGTTGCCCTTTGTACAATCATGTCCAAGGTTTGTGGCAGCTGTTGGGTACACATATCGTTGGAAGTTGTATATAAGGCTCTCATTAAATAAAATAAAATCTGAAATACTAACATTTCCCCATCATTTAGAAAGATGTGTTACATTCTCTTTTATCATCACTGTTAATGAGAATGAAATTTGTCAATTTGAAGTTCACATACACTCATACCTGTTGCCATCTTCAGTGGGTGAGCTTTACAGGGAAGTCATACATGTGACTTCTGCTGGCTGTTGCTGTGGCCTTCTCAGCACCACACCAAGACATGCTCTCAGGAAAATTTGAGGAAAATGTTTTAATAGGGCTGGGGTGAGTAAGTGACTCTCATTTTGGTGATGTAACACCAGTACTTTATTTTTCTATTATTAAGCATATTTTATTTTTCAAATCAAGTAGATTGATCATCTTAGAGAAGGAAGAATTGGTGGCAAAACTGAGAGCATATCACAGATGAAACTGTTACTTAACTTTCACTTACTCATATGTGGACAATTAGAATAAGAGTAGGAAAGAAGTTAGCTAATTAGATTTGAAATTTTTAGTGACATAAATTAATAATTGTTTATGGCAGCATACATATTAACAATACCATATTAGAAGAAATATGTTTAAAATCTAGTTTAGCTAAACTAAACTATTGCCTATAATATTTTTGTATGTCCACTGGGTTAGAATAGAATTTTGGAAAATTAAAAATTACTGTATATAAAGAAAGAATTTGCATTACAGTATGATAGACAATTAAAACACCGTAGCTTCTTTCAACACATATATCATGTTTGCTTACTATTCCTTAAGTTACTTAACAAATATTTATCGAATGTCTGTTTATATGCCAAACACTGTTTTAAGAGCTGGAGATACAGCGGGAACAAGAAAGTCATGGTTTCAGCCCTTGTGGGGGACACTCATCCATATTAATCCAATAATCATATGAATGTATAATTACAAACTATGCTTAAGTGCTACACAGGAGAAGAGTAAGGTGCGAGGAGAGAGGAGAATGGGGCAGCTTCGTCTTTTTGGCGAAGCCAAGGAAAGATCTTCTGAGGAGGGTTGTGTTGAGCCCAGAGTGACTGATGAGGAGACGTTACCTAAGTGAAGGGAGTTGGCGGGTTCTGCAGGTGGAGGGAGCAGCTTGCACACTGGCCCGTGATGGGCGGGATCATGGGTCCCATCAAAATCAAAGGAGCACTGCTGTGGCTGGAGCACCTTCAAGAGCAAGGGAGGTGAAGGGGGAGAGTCGGTAGGGCCATTCCATGCAGAGCCTTGGTTTAGGATTTTGGTCTTTATCCTAAGATGAATGGAATGGAAAGCCAAAGAAGTTGTTTGAGCATGGAGATGAAAGGGTCAGATTTGCTTTGTGCATATTACTCAGTCTGCTGGGGAACAAACTGGAGGGTGCCAAGAATGGATCTGGAGCTAGCCAAGAGGCTATCACACTAATCTAGGGAGTGGATTGTTGACATTGGATTAATCCACTGCAGTGGAGTGGTGGAGGTGGAGAATGGGGAAAAGTGGGGAGATTTGAGAAATTTCCATGGGGAGAAATAGAGGATTTGATGGTGGATTGGATGTGGAGAGTGAAGGAGAGGAAATAGCCAAGAATGAATCCTGTGTGTGGCCTGTGCACCTGAATGGGCAGAGTTGCCGTTCATTGACCTGAGAGGAGCCCGGTTTCAGGGAGTGGTGACGTTAGTTTTTGGATTTGTTGAGTATAAAGTGGCTTGGAACTATCTATGTGGAGATGTCAAGTAGCCAAGTTGCACATGTGGATCTAGAGGAGAGGATAGATTGCAGATAGAAATTTGGGAGCCATCAGCATATAGATGGTAATTGAATTGGGGTAGATGAGAGGATGTAAAGGAGGATATTTAGTGTGAGAAGAAGAGAAGTCTTGGGGCCAACCCTGGAGAATCCCCAACTTTTAAAGGCTTGAAACAAGGGAATGAGCCCACGAAGAAGATTAGAAAAGGCTGGCCAGAGAAGAAGGACAACAATAAAGAGAGTCCAGTGTCACAGCCTCAAAGTGAGGAGAGATGTTAGTTTTCCAGGGCTGCCATGACAAAGTACCATAAACTAGGTAACTGAAAATAGCAGAAATTTATTTTCTCACAGCTCTGGATATTAGAAGTCTGAAGTCAAAATGTCAGCAGGGTTGGTTCCTTCTGAGGGCCATGAGGAAGAATATATTCCGTGCCCCTCTCCTAGCTTCTGGTCCAGGCCTACAGTCCTTGTGGTTCCTTGGCTGGTACATACATCACTGCAACATCGGTCTCCACCTTCACATGGTGTTCTCTCTGTGTCTCTGTGTCTTCACATGGCATCTTCTCATAAGAACACTAGTCATACTGGATTAGGGTCCCACTGTACTCCAGTATCACCTCATCTTAACTAATTATATCTGCAACAACTCTATTTCCAAATAAGGTTACATTCTGAGGTACTGGGGTTCGAACTTCAGTATCTTTTTTTTTTTGTGGGGCAGGGCCCCAATTCAAATACAAGCAGATGGACTCTGTGTGAGACCTTACAGGGGAGGCAGTGACAATTAAGACAGAGTTCCCATTCTGATATAATATTTTAGCACAGGTAGTGTTCTTCTGTCCAATGAGGTCCAAATAAAGTGAGTATGGTGGCTGAGATGAATGTGAGGGTGGGGATAGAAGAGAGGGAGGATAAGATGGGAAAAAAATCTTAGAAGAAATGAAATTTGAATTGGGCCTTGACAGATGGCGTTCAGGATTTAAATTTGCGGACAGTTGAAGTAGAGGGGCCATTATGGGGGAGAAAATCTGCCCAAAGTCTTGATCTAGAAAAATGTTCCCAGGCTTTAAAACGTAGGAATCTGTTATATGTAATTTAACATTAAAGAGCCATGTACCTATTGGTTTCCCTTTATATAAAGGGATATTAGATGTTTTGTTTGTTGCAAGGAGTCTTGTGGCATGAATAAGGCTGTGTTGTACATTCAGTTGCTTTAGTCAGCAGTTGCTTACTGAGAACTTACTATGTGCCAGGCACAGTGCCAAGGGCTGGGGATAAATCAGATTTTAATTAGGTATTTCACCATCCCTCCCCACACCTCTGCATTAACCATCATTCTAACACACAGTTTATGGTTAATAATAGGAGGATTTTATCTTATGACCGCATCCATTTTCAGAGTCATAAATTTAACTAGTAATAATTGCACATCTTACTCAGGGCCAAGCACTATTCTAAATACTAACATTATATTAACAAATTTAATCTTTACCAAAACCCCTGTGAAATAGGTTCTATAATATTTCATAGACGTTAAGGTACCATCACTTGTAAGATGGCATTTGATGTACTTCTAAGAAAGAACAATAAACCCTGCAATTAATTGAAAGATGCTCTTGATGATAGTAAGACACCATCTGGTTTCAGAAATGTTGAAATATGAAAAATATGCATATGTCTCAGAATTGGTGGACAACTTAAATTTGATGGCATATGGTAACTGTCATTAGTTGACAGATGAGGAAATGGAGGCACCGAGAAGGTAAATAGCTTGCCCAGGGTTACACACGGATATGCAGTGATGCCCGGATTCTAACACAGGGGGCTTAGCCATCCTGCACCATCGCCTGTACCGCGACTGCAAAATCCGAGCACCTCCCCAGCACCTTTGTTCATATACTGAGAGCCCGGTAGTGTTTCAGGGCCCCAGGTTGACCAAGTTTGGGGGATGTTGTGGCAGAAAAGGTGTGTGCAGAGGTGCAACTTGCTGCTGGAGATTTGACTAATCAAGCATTTGGCAGGGTGGGACTTTTGGTTGGCTGCTTTTTATCAATCTAAAATGTTAAAAATGAAGAAAGGCCATAATGATGAGCAAAGAAGATGGGGGTGAAGGTGAGGTTGGGGCAGGAGGGGGTGACTTTCTTGTGGAAAGTGATGCGTCTACACGGGTTTGAAGTAGCGCTTCCTCTGTAGGCCACCTCAGCACCCCCTCTAGCCCTTATCTCGAATCTCTCCGACTGTCATCACTTGTGCTCTTGCTCTTTTGCCTGGTTTCATTTCCTGTGAAGTTACCTTTCCCCTGGCCTAAGGTGGCCCTGAAGGTATCTTTAGCTTCCACGGCTTGTGGGAAAGTGTCCTGAAGCTTAATTAAGAACTGGAAACTGAATTAAAGTTGACTAAATAAAACCCTGAGTGGTGAAGTACAAATGTGATAACTTTTCCTTTTTAATTTTTCCGTCTTCATAGACACATCCAGTGTGCCCTGATACATGGGTTGCCCTCCGCAACAGGTTTTTTTCTTTTTTTAAATGAGACCTTTTATTTATTTATTTATTTATTTATTTATTTATTTATTTATTTATTTATTGGCTGCATTGGGTCTTTGTTGCTGTGTGCGGGCTCTCTCTAGTTGCGACGAGCGGGGGCTACTCTTCGTTGCAGTGCGTGGGCTTCTCATTGTGGTGGCTTCTCTTGTTGCAGAGCACGGGCTCTAGGCGTGTGGGCTCAGTAGTTGTGGTTCGCGGGCTCTAGAGCGCAGGCTCAGTAGTTGTGGTGCATGGGCTTAGCTGCTCCGCGGCATGTGGGATCTTCCCGGACCAGGGCTTGAACCCATGTCCCCTGCATTAATAGGCAGATTCTCAACCACTGCACCACCAGGGAAGCCCGCCCCAACAGGTTCTTTAAAAATATCAGATATTGTTCATATGTTAGATTATTTGAAACTATCCAAATGATAACATGAAGGAAATTTACCTTTTTTTTTTAGTGGTTCAGAGGAAGTTCTCAGAGTGAGAGAAGGGGTTCTCATTTGAATCCCAAGGCTTGAGTTTTTGAGGACAGTGTAATTGCATGAATAAGAATCAAATGGATACAAACTTTATTGAAAAAGCTTCTCCTAAGCTATGCTGTCCAATTCCCACAGGTCACTGAGAGCACTGGCTTTGTCACCCTGCACAGGGGTTGGGGCCGGTCTCTGTGTGCTGGCTGATGACACTGACGTAGTGTAGCTGACAGATAGCCCTCTGATTTATGATATCAGCTCAGTACATTTTCGGACCTACTCCTAAAAGAATTTGATTTTTCTCCTTCTAAATATGCAGCACAAGCAATATTTCCATCTAAGCAGTTACCACTTGGTAATGGTTACAAAACCTTACCATGCTTTAGACTTTTTTCTGTCTTCCTTTCATATCTATATTTTTATTCTCTGGATGTTCCCATTAATATTATGTTCTACCTAGTAGTCTTTTAATTAAGAATATACCTTGTATTTATGGAACTCTTACTGAGTTGGGTTGTGAGAGTGCTCAAGTGACTGTGACCCCGCTGGTCTGGAGGAGCTCACTGTAGGGGGAATGATGTGCACATAACTATCAAGCTAGGATGAAAACCACCATGAAAAGAGAAGTACGATGAGCAGAAGGGATTAATAGATGTCTGAGGAGCAAGCTATGAATTTCTACTCAAGGCACTTGGACAGGCTTAGTGGAAGGGAACAACACAGTTTGGTCAGGGTTGTTGGCATATGTTTAGAACTAGATGTAAATAACAACTGTTGTTTGTATTGGGATCTAGTTGTATTTTCGGAAGGAATGGTACTCTAGAGCAGTGGTGTCCAACGGAACTCTGCAGCGATGGGACTGCCCTATATCTGCACTGGCCACAGGGTAGCTACTAAACCCATGTGGCTTTGGAGCACTTGAAATGTGGCTGGTGCACCTGAGGGACTAAATGTTTAATTTTATTTAATGTTAATTTTAAATTAAATTTAAACAGCTACCTGTGGTTATCACATTGGACACTACAACCAGAGGAAGGATGTGTCTAGCTAACCCAGTATGGTGATTTGGGGTGGTCATTTTGATTACAAATCAAAGAGACTTTGATTATTTTTCAACATAATTTGTCATAAATGCTAGTGCTGCTGGAGCAGTCGTGAGAATGCTAAAATACAGTGACTCTTTATTAAGAAATAAGGACTGGTTAGTTAAATTAGTCACACACTCTTGTGCATACGTATATGCTCACATGTGGCCACGCTCACACAGATGTGTGCACGCGCGCATGCACACACACACAAACACATACACACACACCTTCCCCCTGGCTTCTTGAAATGGAGGGAGGGAGAAACATAATGTTTTTGAATGGCTTGCTGTTCTGAAGGACAGGTGATGAACTAATTACCCTTCTACCTGGGGCAGTGTCAGGCCGGGCGGAGAATCTCTGATGGAAGGAAAGGGCCAGTTCTGGAAAGGGCCTCAGATGATTCTTAGTTTCCTCATCTATAGACTGGGCATAACAATACCTCCTCTGTCTGCCTCAAAAAATAATATGTATTTGTAAAAGCTCATTTTCAAGGTTCGCCCAAACAATGTCTGAGGTTTTGCTAACCCTGCATCTGGGCATTTCTCTGTGGCAGCAAGACATATGATGATACCTATTTTCTTCTTGATCTTAAGTGCCCTCTGGCAACCCCTACACCTCTTCAGAGGCTCGCGCTTGAAAATCTCTCCTTTTCAGTTCTGCCCCACGCTTGTCTTGGAAGTCTTCCTTTATGGGTTCCAGTGGTACTCTGCTCAGTCCTGGACTCGGCCCCTCTCAATGTTCGTTTGCCCACCGTACAGCGGAGTGCTGCTGGGCCCCCATCAGCTCCCCCTGAATGCTGCGTGTGTCTATTTTAAAGCTTTTTCATTTGTCTATGTTTTGTCTTCCTGGTCAGAATAGAAGCTTCCTGGGCAGCGACAGCTTTTCAACGTTATTTTTTTTAAACTTTTTAAACTTAATTTTATCCAGTGCTTTGCAGAGGGTGGCACTCGGTAACGATAGTGAAATAAGGACTTGGGTCTTTAAGCTCAGCCTGACATCTTCAATGAGCACTCTTTGATTATTCAGATCAGTGGTTTCAAGCTTTATCATGCTCAACAGGCTCCCGAGGTGCTTTAAAAAAGTTCAAGTTCTTAGGCTCTATAAATATGATTCACTAGGTCTGAGGAGGAGCATAGGAAACCTGAATTTTAAGAAGCAAATCAGGTAACTCTGATGCAGGTGATTTGAGGACTGCTCTTTGAGAAACATAGTCTATATGTTATGATACCATTTCCAAGTACTCTGCTTAAAGAAACCTTTTCTGACAGCAAATATATTTCTTTTAAGCAGAAGTGTGGGGTTTTTAATGTTTTTGTAATTTTTTTAGAAGGGGATGGGAGAAGAGGTGGGAAATTTTGTGGGTAGAACATTTGCTTAAACTGCCTTCTCAAATGCCTGTCTGGGTCAATGAGATAATAGAAATATCACATCAGAAAGAACGCCACAATTTCATCAAACCACAGTGATATAAAACACTTAATAAGCCATCACTTGGAGCTTATTTGTCCTTATTTTAGTCTCAGTTTTCACTGGCTCAATGATCCAATCTTCTAGAGATGATGAAGAGCTGTACATTAGAGGGAAGGAGAAGAGTGTCGCTGGTAAAGGATGGCACACTGATTGCAAGAGTGATAGCGGGCAGCCTGAAAGTGAAGAAGGAAATAGACAAACTATAGAGATCAGACATAAGATCTTAAAAAGGCAAACAAAATGTAGGCCAAGGGGGAAGCCGAAGAGTGAAGGAGTAAGCAAATGCATGCATCTCAGTAGCTTGAGGAGGCATTACTGAGTTACCCCAGTTTACAGTAACTGTTTGTTGATCTTTCTTCTTAGAATCTGAGTTCTACCAGGGCTGAGACCATGCTTATCCCATCTGGTACTGCATTTCCAGGGCTTAATGTATTCCTTGTCTTATAGAAGAGTCTCCATAAGTGTTTGTGTGTGTGTGTGTGCGTATATAAGATTTGCTATAGTAATCTATGCTCATGATAATGACTCTAGTATTTTTCTAATAAATCAATATAAATAAATATGTAGGTTTTCTGGGTGATCTGTGTTCATGATAATGACCCTGAGAATTTTTTGGCTGAAAGCCAAGTACTTTTAACCTTTTCGATATATATTTTAAAAAAATCTCAAAAATTTTTGGTATGTGAAGGCTTATTCTACATCCTTAGTGTGTAATTCATTCCCCAGCTCTGTACTCTTTAATATTGTTGCCCTTTCCTCTGCCCTGTTGATATTTAAATTGTCTTAAAATGCATGGGGTTTATTTTTCAGATTATAAATGCTCATATATGTAGATATATACTAAAATATTTTGAATCATCAACCAGTGTACACTATACCAATGCCACATGAACACAGTATATTTTAAAGTCTTCAAAAATATTCAGATAGATTTATGTATATAGATAGAAATCTGTATATACCAATTTGAAGATGTCTCTTTTTATATAGTTAATGCCAAATCATATTTTATATGGCTAATTATCCTTTGATATATCATAATGGTTTCCCTGGAGCATGACACATCTATTAAAATAGATATTTTAGCATGCATACTAATTAAGAAAACATATATTATGCGCTAGGCAAAAATATGGGCTCCATATAGTAGAGAAAACCATATTTAGATCCCTCCGAGATGGTATATCTGCTCTCCAGGTGTTTCTCATTTGTGTTTAAACTTGCTCTTTAGTAGGTTTTTGTTAACTGAAAAAGGAAAATTATTTCTTGATATTATATAAAGCAGGTTAAATTGTGCTGGCTTACTTTGTATTTTGTTTCAAAACTGTGTTTTTAATTGGTCGTGTAGAATTGGGAATTCATTTTCTCAGAAGGTTGTGTCTTACTGGGAGGAGGAAGAGGTGAAGAGGAAATTCTCTTTTCCCATAAGTACATGTTTGGTCTTAGGCAAAATTTTGAAATAAGGAGAAGTGTGACTCTGAGAGTGACATCCTGCCACTTAGCACCCCCTCCAACCTAGTGGGCCTGAGGGCATCAGGTTATCAAAATTTAGTCCTATGTTTTCTATTGCTGTATTCCTTTCCAGTCTAAACTACTCCGACATTTCTAGTTCCTGAATCATCTGTTTCCATTCCAACCAAAAGTCCCAGCCAACAGTTATTTAAGTACCTGTCCTGATTTGGGCAATGGGCTTGGAACTGTGTAGAAAGAAAGGTGAATCCTATGCTATTTACATTTTCAGGGAGTATACATACAATCTAGGATTGCTTATAAGACATGCATAACTAACTCATTACACTAGAAGACAGAATATGCATAAAAGAGGCATAAACCAAATGAAATGAAAGTTCAAAGAAAAAGATTACAACCAATTGTGGGAACTGGGAAAGGTTTTATGGACTTTGAAGAATGTTTAACATCTTAAAAGCAGAGATGCGGTTGAAAGATGGCATTCCAGGTGGAGAGAGTGTTACAGGTGAAAGTAGGAGCACCCCATATGGCTGCCTAAGAGTTGAATATTGCAAAACTTTTGAAGGCACCATTCACATAGACTGTGATATAAATGGTGCCCCCTGTAGTTGTTCAGCATGGTGGCCGTGAGTGAAAGCCAGGAGGCAAGAAATGTGCAAGGATAGGATCAGAGAATCATAAGGAGTATATAGCCTGGACGATATTGTGATGGATCTTTAATGAAAGAGTGAAGTTGTTTTACCCCTTTCACTGTGAGCGAAAAGGTCTTAAAACCTTCTCAAACTCTAAGATTCTATGATTTCTCTAATTCAGTTGGTAAGAGGGGCTGAGGAAGATTTTTGAGCAATGGAGTGGCTCAAATTTTCAGAAGATGAATATATATATATATATATATATATATATGGTAAAATGAACTGAGAAGTTACTAGACTTCAGATGTGTCTAAAGTGATTCTGCCGTCTAAGTGATGCTGGAGTAATACATCAAACTGGGGCTCTGAGGGGTCACAAGATTATTCCCAAACCAGCCCACCCTTAACTTTGATACATCTTTACTTCTTCCATATCACACTAAGACTTCATTTTTTTGATCTCTCATTTGGCATCCTTATTAATAAGCTTTGCTAGACTTTCAACCTCTGTATTTCTTTCACCATTTATGTCTTGTCTTGTCTTTCTGTATATCATGTACCCTCTGCCTGCACTTTTGGAAATAGACCTTTCTGAGTTGGTCCTAGGCTTGGACTCTGTCCTGTGAACTGCCTTAGTGGGCAGCCTCTTGATCACAGCTGTTTGTTTCTGGATTTCGATTCCCTTCTTTAGCTCCAGCTCCATGAATCAGGAGCCCAAGAAGGAGGCCTGTTATTAGGCTGTTGGAATAGGATAGAGACAGAGTCATCAGGCTCAAACTACAGGAGTGAACATGGAAAGTAATTCATTAATTCATCAAATGTTTATTGAGCCCTCTTGAGGGTAAACACCGGCCTTGTGTGACTTCCCTGGCTGGTCCTGCTTTCATTTCTTTGACCCTTCCTCCCTTCCAATGCTCTAAGAAGTTTAAGATTTTTTTCACAACAGCTGAGTCTCTCTGGGAGTATCAGCAAGAACTCTGGTAGTGTTAGAAGGCAACAACCCGGGGACAGCGGCAGCTGGTTTTATTTTTGGTTTTCCTCAGTCAGGTGTTTGTAAGTTGAGAACTGCCTGTATTCAAACAACGTGATTTGGTAGCATGTCATGAACTCCCGTAGAAATAATGGATGTGGTACAGTTAAAAGGATAACAGTGAGCCATTCCTAACATCACAAGCTATACAGTAAATGTTTAAAGACCTGGGTGTGGATTAATGGCTCTGAGGACACGGATATGCTATGGATCCTTCACAGTCTCATTTTGTGTAAAATTTGAGTCTTGCTTTGGGTACAGAGATCCGGCCGTTGGTGAACTTGCCTGGGGAATAGTCATTGTCTCATGGTAGGTACTGGTTGATGCATTTGGGAGATTTTATTTAGGAACTCATTAGATTACTGCATTCATTTGTTCTAGTCAAGTTTAAAATTTTATCCCTCATGCACTATTATGAAACAAATAAATAAAAGATATAACTATCCAATCACCTTTTACGATCTATCGATCTGATTTTTAATTTTTCCTTGTATACTCCTGATCTTTGCTCATAGTCACACATTTGAAATAGTTATAATCATGATATTGATATAGCCCTTATTTTCAAAACCGTATTTTCATAAACACTTTCCATTTTGCTAATTTCTGTACTCTAATTTTAATAGTTATATAATTTTGATTTATTTTAATGGTCACAGTTTTCTTAAAATTCTCTTATTTGTGAATATTCAAATTTTCTCCTGTGGGATTGTTTGCTAAAGGGTTTGAATATTTTTAGTATACATGGTCCCTATTTTTAGGTCACTTCCCATTTTCATCATAACAGTGCCAAAGTGAAAATCTTCCCTGCATTGTTGTTTTGGTTTGTATTTCTTTAATAATTAGTGAGCTTCCTTTTTAATTATATTTCTTTTCTGAATTGGCTTGTCATATTTTCTACTTTATTTCCTAGCTATTTTTGAAAAATAAATTTCTATGAGCTCTTTACATATTATAAATATTAATTCTTATTACTTATACTTGGTTCTAATATTTCGCAATGGGATTTAATTTTGTTTTGTTATTTTGTAAGTTTAACAATTTTAGCTTAGTTTTATCTGGTGTATCTATTTCTGATTAGTATTTGATGAATGCTTTCAAAGTTTTTTAAAAATTATAGTCATAAAGGTAGTGCAGTTCTCTGCTTATTATTCATGTTACTTCTTGGTCTACTGTCAAGTGTATTGGATTCTTAAAGACGTGTATATTCTAGAATCATGGAATGATCAAGCCAGAGGGAAATTATCAGCTTATATTTTTAATATTTAGAGGATCTAACAAATAATATTTCCCATATCTACAGATAAATGTAGATTTCCAGATGAGAGTTTAGAAAGTAGATGAAAATTACATTTAAGACCTGAATACACTGAAGCTGGTTGGTAAATTAAGAAATATATTTAACTTCAGGGTTTAATAATGAAAAATTGTATCATGTTTATAAAACACTTTAAAAACACTGTTTGAAAATCAATTTTTCCATGTGTTTTTGAGCATTTATGACACTGCTTTCCAGTGTCCTAACTTTAAAATTTAAATATAATTTCAGAAATGTGGCTTCAAATCATTGGTCATTTGCAAAAATCACTTTAGTGGCCTCTTATTGATTATCTAAACTGCGTCTTGTTGTTGCTTTTCTTCTTCTGAGGCTCAGATTCTATTATGTAACTGGGGTATACTTTTGGAATTTATAAAGCACTTCAACATTTTCTTTTTATTGGTTTAATTGATCTTATAATCATTTAAAAATTACCTCAGTTACCTGATAAACATTTAGTTTATTGGTAATAGTTGAGCAGTTTTATTTCTCAACTGATTTAGAAATAGGAGTTCAATATATCTTCCAGTATTTCATTACAGGGAGGAAGAATTTAAAAAGCTAATGAAAGACTGTTTCCTTTAAGTAATTTTAGAAGATAAATTGCTATATCAAAAATATAAATGGGTAAACAAAATCATCAAAACAGTAGTTAGGTTGGTTTTAATACATCACAGAGGAGGAGGAGTCATGCCAGTTGTGTGCTTACGACATATCAGCATACTCTTACCCTGGGTCAATAGATATGAAAACCACAGTTTGCTCATGGTTACTTAACTGATAAATTATGGTGTGGGATGTGAAATTGAACCAATTCAATTAGGAAGGCTCAGAATGAAGTTTGAGGCAAGTTAGGATTGACAGATGAGAGCAAATGAATAATAAACTATTCTTACAGACTATTATAGGTTCGGTTTTACATTTTTAATATCTTCAGTATTGGTAAAGATGTTCTTGCATGTGGGACTTTTTCTTTTGAGGGCTAAGAAAGGGCAATTTATCTTCTTTGATCACATGATCAATTTCATTGAGCTGCTTTATTTTCACTCAGAAAGAGGATAGGAACTAATATCCATAATGAGTTACTGTTTAGACCTAAGTACACTAAAGGGAAATTTGTCAGTTCTGATAGTGTTTGGAATGGAATATGACATTCATCTCTGATTCTGCACCTACTGTATTTTCTCATAGGTTTTATTTTTTCATTTCAAGTTTGCTGTCCCATTGCTCATGCTGAACAACAGATTTATAGAATCATATCTAATATATTATTGAAGGAAAGTATATGTGACACTGTGACCTTTTGACTCGAGTATTGTTTTCAAATGTTATTTACTAAGTTTTCCATGAAATGATTTTTAAGGAGAATCAAAGGGATTCTCTGACATAAAAGGAATTGATAAATCATATTTGGGAATGATGTTATAATGATTTCCATTATAACAAATGGAAAACAAAACAAATGGAAAACAAAAGAACATGTGTCTTCAAACTCATCTACTCCCTACTCATCTATTTCCTTCTTCCTCATTTGGAGGGTCTTGTCAACATATACTAGTTGAAATCCAGGCAGGGCGAATTGATATCGTAAGTCTTTAAAAGTACAAGAAGCTCGTGTTTGTATTGATACAAGCTCTTATATTTATATTTAGTCTTCAGTGAGTGAGACTTGTACATCCTGCTCAGTTCTTTTCTCTGTCCTCATTCCCCAATACCAGGCTGCCATTCTGTCTCATTTATTAATATAACAAAATGACCAATCAGTGTTAGGACACTTTGAGTGAAGGAGATGCTCAGAGACTTATTTAAGCAGCAAATTGTCACAGAGATGTGGTTTAGTTTTGGCTATTTTTTACTTTATTTTGGTGGAATAATCAGCAAGAAAACAAGAGAGGAGTGAAATAGAGGAATATTGTGGACTTCAAGAAGGCATTGTTGGTTGATAACACTTTCTTGACAAACGAGCCCTAAAGTGTACCCCCATAGTGGCGATTTGTTTTGTTCTCTTATATGAATTAAAAAAAAAAAAATAATTAATTAATTAATTTTTTTTAGCTGTGTAGGGTCTTCGTTTCTGTACGAGGGCTTTCTCTAGTTGCAGCGAGCAGGGCCACTCTTCATCGCGGTGCGCGGGCCTCTCACTGTCGCGGCCTCTCTTGTTGCGGAGCACAGGCTACAGACGCGCAGGCTCAGCAGTTGTGGCTCACGGGCCCAGTTGCTCTGCGGCATGTGGGATCTTCCCAGACCAGGGCTCGAACCCGTGTCCCCTGCATTGGCAGGCAGACTCTGAACCGCTGCGCCACCAGGGAAGCCCTGTTTTGTTCTCTTAATTGATATCGGATATCAGAATCAGTATGGGAATAAAAGGGAATCACTTGAGTCATCTGCCCGAGTATGGAGACTCCATATAAATGAAGTCTCTGAATCTAGATACTCTATACAAAAGAAGCACTATGTTTTATTTCAGAATTTCTTGAATTTACTCTTCACAAGAATGCCCCTGAGCCTGTAAGTTATTATCATTGTTGTTATTAAGTGGCATAGATGAGAGACTGAACTTAGTAAATAATCATTTAAATTATATATTCAATCAACGGCAAGGGCAGATCTATTAAAAGCGTTTTCTGGCCTGAAAAAATATTATATTTTCACATCATTGTTTGCATTGCCTTCAAAGGATGATTACAGCATTTGTTCAGGGTATAGTGCTTATGGTTCAACAGCCCGAAGTCTTAAATCTTGTGCCCGGGTAGATGCTGTGTTGTACAGTAGTAATTCTGTAAATTATTTACAATAAAGGGGGAAACACTGGAGAAAAGATCTATCTGTGTACTGCTCCCAGTTCTACAACAAGGGAATACTGTTAAAGTTCCAAAGTAGCTTCAGTAGTTCAGTAGTTGAGCTATTCCATTCCCCCTCCCCCCTCTCCAACATCCTGTTTCATCACAAATATTTATCATTTTATTCATCGGTTCTCCACCCGCCTTGTGGGCTGTTGTGCTTGCTGTCACCCGGCCAAGAGGCTGGGGAATGCCTGTCCACAAGCAGCATGGGGTGTCTGGCTAGGGTGCTCACCAGGTCCTGTAATTGGCTAACACTGAATTGTCTTCACTGTTGTGCCATTGAAATCCATGTAGAGTCAGCCTATTTAAATAATTACCAGAATCACCAATAGCAGGCATGTTGTTGCTAGTCATAGTGAAAATATACATACTATTTGTGGTGAGAAAAAAACTGAAGTCTACAGCATTTGGAGATGTCATTCTGACGTGTTATGGAAGCATTAAAATTAAAGAAAAAGAAAAATGACTATTTAAACAAAATTACTGCCTAAAAACACTAGTCTGTTTGACTGCTTGGTTAACAGTTTAAAAGACTTGTCTGGTTTTCCTGAAAAGTTCATTTAGTATTAATTGGCTACTCACTTTTAAAATATTAAATATAAACTAACACAAAATACAATATGATAGATAATAACATACCTAGCACAACCACGGCATACCCCACTTGTTTCAGAAGGGATGGATATTTTTGAAGAATATTGGCCAGGAATTTTGTAGACTGGAGTTATGGGTTTTGGGGAAGAAGACCAGAGAAGGTGCCCTTCTCATTGCATTATATTATGGGGTGTGTCCTGTCAACATAACTGATCACTGTGATATTAACCTTGATCACTTGGTTAAGGTAGAGTCTGCTAGGGTTTCCACTGTAAAGTTACTACTTTTCTCTTTCCATGTTCTGTTCATTGGAAGTCAGCCCACACTTAAAGGGAGAATAATTAAGCTTTACCCCTTGGAGAGAGGGAGTATCTACATGATTTATTTATTTTGGTATGGACTCATAAATATTTATTATTTTATTCTTTCGGTTATCATCCAGTGCTAATCGCTCTTTATTTTGTTGCTCATAAGCTTATTTTAAACTTTTTAAATTGTATTTTGCTTAGCCATCTGGTATTCTGTGTAGCTTGGTGCCGCATGCATCACCCGCCTTTTTGGCCTGTCCCACCTCCACGTGTTTATGTTCTTTCTTCAAACCAAGAGATTTGGTTTTGCAGCTTTGGTTAGCACTTAAGGTCATTTTCATAGTCAAGTCTTAATGTATGCGCTGTGGGAGGAGAAGTCATAACACAAAGCTTCTTGTCAGCAGATTGGCGAACTTACCTGAGAAATTGAGACTCAAGATTGTGAGAATGTGTGACTAGGACCGAAAGCAGATTTCCAGGTAGGAAATCAAAATGATTTTCTTTAATTCCTTTGCACTTGATTTTGTAGAAGTCAAATCACCATTTCTTGTGAGATGCAAAATTCCAAAAGGAGGGGTGGCATAAATATTGGGGTTGCATTAGCAAATCACGTGTGTTCCTCTTTTAGATTCTTTTTAAGATTCTTTTATTTGATTTTTAAACAGTAAGGTAATAGCTGAGCTTTGAAATGAAACCCAAGGGGAACTTGCAGAAGTCTATCTGTATTTGCAAAATTATTATAGATACGATTTTGAACGTTGAGGCCTATTGAGAAGTACCCATCAGAGTAGAAATAATATTCAGATTTTTCATGTCAGAAAACAGCTGTGGTTACAGGATGTTTTATGTGTTTCACAGAATATTTACTAAGTACGGATTGATTTCTATTTGGCATTTCTCATCAACTCCCCTAAGATGTGATAAGGTCATAAACTCTGTTAGAGAGGAGGGGCTCAGGGAGAGGAAGCTCCCAGATCGCACATGTGCTCGAGTTTCTGCGTACTGATGTTACAAAAACAAGCATCAGTTTGCCACTGTGGCAGTCTTACAAAGAGTAAGTTAAAAAAAAATCGAGTTCATGTGAACACGAAGACAAGCAACTGAAAATCTGGAATACAACTAGAATTAACATCATGCAGTGATTCTTACCTTTGCTGTTGGAAGTATAAAAGCAGCGTGATCCCTCCAGCTAAACTACAGAGATTTCAGCTCCATGGGAACATGAAGAACCTATCTGTCAGAGGGTGTGTGTACACAAATGCATTCAAAGCACGGGGGTGGGAGTGAGTTAGGGGCGGGCACGGTGGCCGGGGCACGGGGACCAACCCTCCAAGTCTTGCCCACGCATTTTTATGTGTGTATTATAATAAGGCCTTTGTGCAAGGAGGCTAGATAGAACTTCATGTCCGCTGCCCTCTGGACTTTTACATGATCTAGCTGCCATCACCCACCTCCCTTGTCTCTTCAGAAAGGAAGCAAGAAAAGGCAATTAAAGAATACTGCTGGGAGGGAAATGCTCTTCCCCCTTTTTCTTTTTGGAATGTCAACAGAGTTACGGCTTTTCTGTGTGTCTCTAGGGGTATTTGGCTGCTTCTGTCCACCGTCTTTTTCTAGGGAGAGCCTTTGAATTGCAGTCTTCACGTAGTGGGGGGCTCCTGAAAGCTGTAATCAGCTTCCTCCTTTGTGGGGAGGAGTGCTTTCTGGTGGTCATCTGGTGTCCTGCCTTCTACTTAAGGCCCCGGGGGTGGCGTGGAGTGATTGGTGAATTAAGTATCCCTGCCCACCATTACTTGGCCTCTGTCTCAACTCTGAAACTTCAAGTCCCTTACCGAACTTGTGCCTCACAGCCACGCTCGTCTCCGTCAATCCCACCAATCCTTTGGTTAGTTTCTTCACGTGAAGAGATAACTTCACAACCCGACTATTTATTATTTGTCCATGTCCCTGTCCTGTATTTCGGGAACGACAGAAAAATCTGGAAAATGTTTATTTTTGCTGTGCTTCAATTTAGCTGATCCATGGGATAAATCAAATGTCCTGCTCTATCTTGGTTAGCTCTGAGAATAATCTCTAATAAGTCTTAGACCATTTTTGTACCACTTAAAATTTGAGGTTGAATTTGGATGGCTCTCTGCACTAGGTTCAGAGATACAGATGTTTACTCTTTTCCTTTCATTCCTAAATGTTATGCCTGCCCAACCTCATGGATGGCTCTGTGGTGGTAGAAGGAAATTACTGATGAGAGACCTGAGGATTTTATGTGCCTGAGGGCATAATAGCTAAATGTTTTCAACTTACACTTTGGGCCACACTCATCATTTCTTCACCCAAAGAAATGATCTATTTCCCCCATTGTTTCTGCTTGAAACATTCTTTCTGGCTTTACTCTTAAAAATAAATGATCTGCAACGAATATGACATATACCCACATACCATCAGTTTCATTTATTAATTAATTTATGACTTTACTATTTTTGACTTACTTTTGTATGCTGGCCTGAGCATGCGAAACACAACTGGCAAGTGTCTGAGCTAACGTTCTAGAAGTAAAGTGCAGACTGCAAAATATTGCAATGCGTTGAAATGGGCTGTAAGAGAAAATACACAAAGCCTAGCTGTGACATAACAGGGAATCAAGCTCTGCCGAGGGGCTTGACAGAGAAGTAAATGCTAGAGCTGCATCTCGCAAGCTGCATTGCAGTCTATCTGGAAGGCAGCACAAGGAAAGGCATTCCAGGAAGACAGAGCCCTGGCATGCGAAGACCCAAAGACATAAAACCAACAAGTCAATCTTCATATGGCTGGATTACAGGGTATAGGGAGAGGAGGAGTGGATGTCATGAGGGAAGGATCTGGAATGCTTGGCAGGAACCAAGTCAAGGAAGATATGCCATGCTTTATGTTGGAGCTCTATCCTGTAGGCAAGGAGGAGAGACACGTTCAGATGTGCATTTTACCAAGAGCTCTCAGGCAGCATCACGAGAATGAATTAGCGGGACCCAAGCCTGCATTGGAAGACATAGTTTGCAGACAGTTACAGTAATCTTCAAAAGAAAAAACTGGAGGCCTGAACTCACGCTGGGATATTCAGAATAGTGAGCACAGGATGGATTTTTAAGTCTGGGAAACAGTACTAGTGACTGAGTCAGTGTGAAGGATGAGGGAAAGAGAAGGCAGTTCTCAGGACTCTAGCTGGACCACAAGATGAATAGTGATGACATTGCCCGGGATGAGATATACAGGAAGATGAGCAGGCCTTTGAGAAAAGCAGTGACCTGAATTTTAAACTTGTTGTATCTATCGTCATGTGTGGTCTATGGAAGGATCGCTGGTTTGGGGATCAGAAAGAACCTGAGTTTCAATTTTACTTCTCCAATTTATCATCTGTGTAGTTTTAGGTAAGTTACGTAACCTCTGGGGTCCTTAAGTTTCCTGGTCTGTTAAGTGGGCACTAGTAGTTACTAGCTTGAAGCCCATTGGTGAGGGAGAAGAGAGATAATCTACGTAAAGCTCCTGACTCAAAGCCAGTTTTTAAATAAAGGGCGGATTATTATCTCTGCTATGGTCTGTAGGCAGATCTTGAAACCTGGAGCCTAGAGGGGAGGCTGAAAATGTGGCCTTCAGAGTCAAGAGCATAGGCAAGAACAGAATTTATCAGGGGCCAAGGCAGCCTGCCCATTCATTCGTCCAGAATCAGTTGTTCAGAGCTGGTGTGTGTCAAGTTCTGTGCAAGAACTAGGGAAGTTAAGACGAAAAAAACTGTCTCTGGCCTCAAGGATCTTAGAGTCTATAAGGGTGACACAGGGAAGGGAATCAAGAGTGTTTTGAATAAGAAGAGGATCAGGACAAATCAATATATCCAGATTTTAAAAGTTGTGTAGGGCTTCCCTGGTGGTGCAGTGGTTGAGAATCTGCCTGCCAATGCAGGGGACACGGGTTCGAGCCCTGGTCTGGGAGGATCCCACATGCCGCGGAGCAACTAGGCCCGTGAGCCTGCGCGTCTGGAGCTTGTGCTCCGCAACAAGAGAGGCCGCGATAGTGAGAGGCCCGCGCACCGCGATGAAGAGTGGCCCCCGCTCGCCGCAACTAGAGAAAGCCCTAGCACAGAAACGAAGACCCAACACAGCCAAAAATAAATTAAAAAAAAAAAAAAGTTGTGTAACATAACATATATTCATAAAAGGACATATACAGTTGGATGAATTTTCATGAACTAAAGAGCAGATCAAAAAACAGGACATTATTAGCATTCCAAGAGCACTTCTCTTGTCTTTTTCCAGCACAAGGGTAACTACTATCATATAGATTTTGCCAACTTTTGTACCTTACATGTATGGAATCATACCATACGCTGTGTTCTCTTTTGTTTCTGGCTTCTTTCACTTACCAATACGTTAGCAAGATTCATTCATGTTTCGGGATGTAACAATCATTGTCTCATTGTTGTATGGAATCCCACTGTATGAATTTACTACAATTTATTCATTCTGCTATTAATGAATTTGGGTTTTGTTTTTGGCTATTACAAGTAATGCTTCTGTGAATATCTTAGTACATATCTGTTGGGTGTGTACGTAGGGGTGGAATTGCTGGATCTCAGGGCTTGCACATATTTAGTGTTAGTAGTTAACAACCACACACTTTTTCAAAGTGGATGTGCCTATTTATACTCCTTTCAACAG
Source organism: Balaenoptera musculus (assembly GCF_009873245.2). Lineage (NCBI taxonomy): Eukaryota > Metazoa > Chordata > Mammalia > Artiodactyla > Balaenopteridae > Balaenoptera > Balaenoptera musculus. Next base: position 22,381,823 of record NC_045796.1, read on the forward strand.
TACCTGAGGGTCCTAATTGCCCCCACCCTGCTGTGGTATTTTCATCTTTCTCATTTCGACCATTCTCATGGTTATGTAGTGGTATAGCTTGGTAGTATTAGTTTTCATTTCTCTGATGATTAATGAAGTTGAGCCCCTTTTCATAAGTTTTTGGCTGTTTTATGCTCTCTTTTATAAAGTGCCTGTTGAAATATTTCATTCACTTTTCTATTGAACTTTCTGCCTCTTTGAAGCATCAATTTTAAACAATGAGAATTATTTACAAAGGACCTACCAAGAGCTATTCTAGCAGGGGGATCAGAGGAGAGGACAGTAGAGTCATACTTTTGCCCTCATAATCTTGACCAGTCTTTCCAAAAGCTTGGCTGTGCACAGGAGGAGTGAGAAGATTGACAGATAGTGGTGGGACCCAGAGAGCATTTTTGTATAGATGTGAACCTATGTATGTGTGCTACCAATATAGAGCCACTGGAGAGGGAAAGGTGGTTGATATAAAGGAAAGGTGATCATTGATTGAGCAGAATGCTGAAGCAGCCAGAGTGCTCTTAACTCCGGAAGGGCTGATTGGGGCAGAAGGAGGGGAGGATAGGGAGGTGTGCTACTAAGTTTATGGGCAGAAACTGTACGTGGACGAAATTTTTCCTTGACAAACTCATTATTTTATTTTTCTTAAAATTTATTATTTATTACTATTTTTATTTTATATACAATTTCTAAAGGTTATACTCCATTTACAGTTGTTACAAAATATTGTGTTGTACAGTACATTCCTGTAGCCTGTCTTACACCCAGTAGTTTGTACCTTACATTTTACTTACGGTTTTTGTGAAGGAGAAGGCAAAGCCACTTGTCCGTAAGAACTGGATAATGCTGAAGAAAATGGGGAACATTTGGAGCTGCCTCTAGAAGCATGGTGATAATGCTCACCTGACCTGCAGACGGCTCAGCAGAAGTAGCTCTGTCTCCACAGGTGATGGTCCTCAGCCACTCCGAGGAGGTGATGCAGGACCCGGAGGGGCAGTGATCTAAAAGTGGTTTTGTGGCTGAGTACGCTGAAGGCCAAGGTGGCAGAGGGTGCTGGCAAGGATAAGGGAGAAGTTGGTTCCCAGCAGGATCTAGACAGGATCGAGAAAGGAGCCTGGAGGAGGAGGGGGAGGAGAGGAAGGAGCTGGGGAAGAGAGAGGTAGGATGGGGAGGAAGAGGTCCTGAACTATTGGAGGAGAGGGGCTGAGGAACTGAGTGTCTCTGTGAGGCGGGAAAACAACAATTGCTACAGTACTGGGCACCACCCTAAGTCATTGTGACAAAGAAACAAAATAAACAACAAGAAAAGAAAAAGTAGAAAGTAGAAAAAGTAAAGTAGAAAAGAAAAAGATAAGGAGAAAATAAGATTGATGAGGGCAAGAAAAGAGACAAGAATTTTAAGTCCTGAAGAAATCCCTCTACAAATTTCTGTTTTAAAAGGCAGATTTCAAAGGATGATAGATAGAATCACAGCGATTTTAAGATTACAAGTGAAAAACAATGTGAAGTATGCAAGGTTACATGGGAAAAAATATCAAAAGATACTGTCCATGAAGAGCCAAACTGGTTATAAATTCAAACTTCAAGTATCAAAATTAAAATGTAGCAGTAAGTTTTATTTTTCCAACAACTTTTGAAATTGTAATGTGATGGGTGTATTACTTGGGATAGAACAGGATTGTTATTATAAACAATTAAATTGGATTATTTTATTTTTCTCCTGAATATCAGATCATGCCAGTGAGTTATCAAGGCAACCTTCAATGTCCAAGATGATTAGCACTGCTGCCTAGAGTTGTTGTAAAGATTAAATGAGATTTGAACTCTGGATGCCAGAATCCCTGGGTTCAAATTATTGCCCTGCCACTAACCAGCTTTATACCTTTGGGCAAGTTAATGCGGCTTAGTTTCTTCATTGGTGAAATAGGATAATAATAGTGCCTACCTGTAGCAATGTTGCCAAAAATAAATAAGTTAGTAAATGTAAAGTATTTGGAAAAGTGCAGGCCACATGGTAGACATTCAACAAATGTTACTCTGAAACATAACATCTATTGTCATTCTCTATAAAAGCACGTACATTTTTAAAAATGATTATTCAAAATAGGGACATACATACGATTTTATTAAGTTATACCTATCTTGAGCCTTAGTCAATTAAATTATTGAATACCCACTCCTAAGACACTCCAAGCTCTGTGACAAGTAAAACATGGCCCCATCTCCCTGGACACTTGAGCCTTGGTAAGTTATCCTGTTAACTTGGTTTTCTGGGGTAGATATTATGCTATGTTGGGGAATAGCATAGGTGTTAATTGAAACTATGTTTTGTAGCACAAGTAAAAGATAGTGCATGAAGGACAGAAGGGGATGCTAATAATAGATCATACCTTGATGTATTTCTAAGTATAGCAGATCACCCAAGAAAAGATGTTGGTATTCTTCCAGAGCTAGATATAGTAAAATGGATGCAACAGAGATACAATATCAGAAAAACTGGATATTCAAGTGCTAAGTCTGCTATTTCCTGATTATGTGACTGTAGGCAATTGATTTGACCTATGTCTCCATTTCTTCACCTGAGAAACAGGCACATAGCCACTTTGCTGAGTAGCTTGTTTAAATAAGCCAATGTTTGTGAAGATGTTTTATGAACTACGAGATGTTAGGCATTTGTATGGTTTTTTTCATGATTTATATTATATAAGGCTTGCGGATTTCTGAAGATCCATGGCTCAGAAATGAGCACTTAGAATAATGTAGTTTTAATAGGATTACAGAGAACTTTATTATTCTCTGTAGAATTACGTGTAGATCAATAATAGATGGGTAACTTGTGGCAGAAATCAGAGGCCCCAAAAAGTCGCAGCTGGAAGGTGAAACAGGACAGAGAGGTTATGTGTCTGACCTAAGGAAACAGTTCACAAGCTGTGGAATAGGAACTGAACCGGAGGATTCTCCCCTCCGCTCTCCACACCATTCCTTGACTATTTCTCAACTGAGTGGAAGGAGTACAGGCTTTGAAGTCAGACCTGAGTTAAAATCCCTGCTCTGTCACTTACTAGCTGTGACTCAGGCAAGTTACGAAACCTCTGTGAGTCTCACGTCCCTCATCTGCAGAGGGGTAGAATCACTTGCCTGGCATAGTTGTGGGCACTAGAGTTCACGTCTGCAAGGTACCTGCCCAACAGCTAGCTGATATGTTATTTTTCTCATGATTATACACTGCCAAATGTCAAGGCAACTTGAATTACACACTTGCTGAATAGGAATACTAATGCAACTAATAATAGCAACTGTTTAACTGAAGGGTTCCATGTGCCAGGCACAAGTCCAAGTACACTACACCTATGAGTATTTATTTAATCTCCAAAACAGCCTGATGATGGAGGTATTACTGTTACGACCACTGAGGCTCCAGAAGTGTAACTAACGTGTCCAAGGTCACCCAGCAAGTTTATGGCGGAGCAGGTTTCCAAACCTGGGCGCTTGTGACTCCGGATCCCACTTCCCTAGTTACTGGATTATTCCTGTTCCTCCCTGGCCAGTTTAGGGATGTGGGACAGAGAATGAAAGGACTAGTTGTTTCACGAGAATAGTTTTTTGAGTAGGGTGAGTATTTGCTTTCGGAATCTTCGTTCGGGTAGACGGTATTGGAAGGGGCCAGCGCTTACCCATCATGTAACTTTTGAGTATGTTATGAAGCCTTGTAGAGCTCCACTTTCCTTCTTTGTACAGTTTTATACTTGTCAGGATTGCAGTGAGCATTTAAACGGGGGATGAGGGCACAGTGCTGGCAACCATCTCCAGTTCTAATCTCTGCTCCCCACTCCCTTCTTAAGTAGCAGTCTGGCACTGAGGACAGAGCCTTGGGGGAATGCCTGCTTTCTTCTTCCACTTTAAACCAATGGGGTTCTCTGTTATTCAGCACTCCCATGTTTTAAACCAATGGTGTTATATCACAGGATTCTGCAACTGATCCCCTTGAAAGGGCATTAAAATTTTTGCTCACATACCTTCTCATTGATCTGTTACATACTTCCGATCAACTGCCTTAGGTGAAGATGGGCACATCACGTCGGTCTTTTCATTGATTTGCATCCTGTGTCTGGATATGTGCACTCGAGCACAGTCCCTTTAAGAACCACTAGCCCTCAGCAAAAATAACCTAGAGCAGCTCAGGTTACTGCCAGGCTCCAAAGACTCTTCAGGGGGTCAGGTTGCTTATTTCTCTGGCACCTACCTCAGCAGGAATGTAGGAAGAAGTTTATTTATGCCAGCAGAGGGGGTCTGGGTGGATCTGTGCACTGGAGTCCCCACCTCTAGCCAGGAGCCCTCAACTCTGACTTTTTCTGGACGTGCCCCCTTTTTCATGGTAGGAAGGTTTTTGGTTGGGCCACTTAAGTGGCATTCGATTCATTGTGACCCTGTCCCTGGACCTGGATGTCGGAGCCAGTCTTTCCTATCAACCCTGGCTTTTGGATTGTTTCTTTGAAAAACAGAAATGAAAACGATATCAAAAGCCATCAAAACAAACTGCACCTCCCATCCCAAAATTGAAAGCATGGCAGTGCAGTGAGGGGAGGTCACGGGAGGACACGGCCTTTTCCCCTGGACCCCCTGTGCCTGCACGTGTCTGTCTCACCAGCCTTTCTTGTAAGGAATGTTTTTACTGGCTGTACATAAGCCCAAGGAACAAAGAATAAACAGGGCCTAATGCTCTGTAAAGATAAACAAACAAACAAATGGAATGAAGTCTTCAATTGTGAAAACAGTGAGATATCTTAAGAGGCGGTACAGTATGGGAGGGGGCAAAGAACCAGCAAGGGCTTAGACCATCCGGGGCCTTGTCTCAGCCATGCTACTGAATTAGCTGAGCTGCAGAATAATTGAGTTTTGTCAGCTAAGTGGTATCTGTGAATGACTCACATTCTTTAATTTTCCTAGAAGGAAGATGTGGCTCAGAGAGGTTGGGTGACTTACCTAAAGTTACTGAACTTTAGGTTGGAAGTAGATCTGGACCTACAGCCCAAGTACACACATCATTGCTCTTCATCATGCTGCAATGACATTGTAAAGAGTCAAGATCTCTCCAAGTCCCTGTTTCCTTATCTAGAAATGGGGATTCTGCTACCTGGCATACCTTCTTTGTAGGATATTTTAAGGATCTGCTAAATGAGTGTGGGTGGAAACACTTTTAAAAACTATTAAATTATATATTAATATTAATTAATAGTAAATTATATATATACACATATGATGAGACATATGTACGCTGTGATACCTAATATTTTGTTAAAATTCTTCTTGTGGGAGCATATTAACAAAAATCTGGATTCTTCTTTGGAAATGTGAAGCACCATGAAATTCCCGGATGTATGGTAAAAACTCTAGACTTAAAGTCATTAACCTGACAGTTTTACCTACTAATGCTATCATTACTCTACCTTTCTGAAAAATGGGAATAATAAATTTCTCGGCCTATCTTAAGTTGTCCTGAAGATAACTTTATGAATATATGTGAAAGTACTACATGAACCGTAATGCACAGAAATGAATTATTATTACCAAATATTCCTGAGGGCCACAAACCCTATCCAGAGAGCACATGAGGTATGTTTAAGGAGATAGGTCATATATTCAAAAGCAGACTTCAACATTATCTGACCTTGGTGTCAGATAAAGACTGTACTCTGCAGATAGTGATTGCAATGAATTAATAAGTCCTTTTATTATAGTTTCCAAATGGAAGTATAATCATGTAGAAGGTAGAGATTTAAATGTTATTTTTACGACGTTCTCAGTTACACCATTTGCTCTAATATTTATATGTCTGATTTATCTCATTTGATATTACAGAATATTTGTGAGTTTTAATTAATATTATCATTATCTGATGAATGAGAGGTCAAAAGATTTTCCTAAGACCTTATGGAATGTGAATGGCAGAGCTGGGAATTGAAACAAGGTCTTCTGGTCCCACATCCTGTGCACTTGCCGCTGTAACCTGTCTCTTTGTGCTGTGTTGGGGGTTCCATTCTGTGGACTGTACTCTTCATTGGTTTCTTTCATTGATACAGTCATTCATTCAACATGAATACTCTGTGTGGAACTCTGTCATATTATCTCATACTCCAGGACTAAATCTCTTTGGATAGAATGGGTTGTTTTATGTCTGATTCCTTTAATGGAAGGAGAAGTAGTGACACATACACTTGAGCCTTGCAAAAATACTGATTTGGGGTTGGGGGAGAAGAGGAGACAGGCCATGAAAGGGGGAACCACTGATGTCAGAGTCAAAATAAATCTTTGCTGTCCAATAAGGTAGTCCCCCAGTCCCATAGGGCTATTTACATTTACATTAATTAACATTTAAAAATCAGTTCCTTGGTCACACTAACCACATTCCAAGTGTCAATAGCCACCTAAGGTTGGTGGCTACTATACTGGATAGTACAGATATGTAGATATGTGTCTGGTCACTGAAATAGATAATTTTGATGTCTGATACGTGTATGTATAATTGCACACCGGAAGTGAAATTGTTCTGTTATACATTTCTACCTAAGACATAATGATAGCTACCATTTATTGAGCACCTTCTCAATAAGCACTAGGCACATAATGTATATTATTTTATTTTATCCTAACACCGTTTTTCATACTGGGAATCTGAGAGAGGTTTGAGAGGTTATGTAACTGCCTAAGATATGATAGGGCTATGGATTGATGCCAGTTTTCTTTGATTTCAAAGAGAATGCTCTTTTGCTGTAGCATGCTGTCTTTCTGTGTAGCCTAATTGGATTACATCAGGAGTTAACATTCTCAATGCATTGTCTTATCATTCAGTCCATTTCAGTTCAGCAAATGTGCCAGGCAGTCACTCTGTTGGAAGCAGGAGGTGCAGCAATCAGCACAACACAGTCTCTGACCATAGGGAGCTCCAAACCAAATAGAGAGTTCAGACATATAAAGAATAATTGTGATAGTGGAGCATGGTCTCTGACCCAAGACTGTGTGATGCAACCAGGAGCCATTGAAAGGTTCAATCCAATGAGTGCCATAGTCAGATTTATATTTGGTAAAACTCCCTTTTTAGTCATGGAGAGTCTTGTTTGAGAGGAAAGGGAGAACCTATGATAGTTATTGTATTTACCTAAGTGAAGGAATGTTGAAGGCTAAAACTAAGGTCATAGTGGTGGAGTTAGAAGATTGATGAGAGAGAGAGGCAACTTGATAAAATTGTCAGGTTTCGGTGATTAGAGCTGAGGGTAAGGAGCAGTTAAAGATGACTCTCTCGTATCTACCTTGGGTGCTTGGTGAATGTTTGGCTTCCTCAAAGGAGATTAGCTATGAGGAAAATGTTGTGCATGAGTGTGTGTTGTGTGTTGTTGTGTGTTGTGTGTATTGTGTATGTGGTGTGTGTTTTGTGTGTGTGAGCAATCACCCTCAAGTAGGTGAATTGCAGGGTGGGAAGGGGTGAAGATAATGACTTAATTGACCACAAGCCCATAAAATATCCAGAAAGCAATCTTATTTGGCAAGTGGAAAAGGCCGCTATAAAACAACGACATCTTTTAAGAATGCAATTAAAAAAATGAAAAATAAAACAGAATCCTGCCATAATACTGAGACTAAAAGGGAGAACTAACCTTATAGTCTAAATATGATGCATCTGTCCTAGGCTAGGCATAGGATAGTGAACTAGAGATGTATTTTCCCATTTTTCCATATAGTCACAACATGTAAAAATATTTATTATCATGAGATTCCAATAGTAACATAGAGGATGGATTTAAATATGGCTTCTAGGGAGCCTAATGTTGAAAAGGCAGATTTTTGCTACATTTTCTTTGGTATATGCGCCCCCCCCTTCTTTTTATATAATTAAATAATCTGTCTTTAACTTAGTGACCAGGTAATTATGTTGTTTGATATTTCTAAAAGATAAAAGTTAGCAGGTGTTCTCTAACATGGTTTCTGGCAGTTCTTAATTTTAAGCAGCGGTTTGTTTGTGTTGCAACAGAAAATAACCTCATAGGGTTAAATAATTATAATGATAGCATAGGTTCCAATCTAGAGTAAGGAGGTTCCATTTTCTTTAGGAAAAAAAAATCAGTTGTTCTGCTGATAGTACATTTAACAGACATGGAATTACTAAAACCAGGAGTGCTGATGGAAATAATTTCTTCTGGAACTCAATCTGTGGTCTCTGGATTGATAGTTATGTCTGTACAGTTTGAAACAGTGTCTGCTTTGGAGATTGTCATTCTTTTAAAATTATATGAGGATCCTCAATTCAGATTTGACCAGCGTAGACCACCATGACAGAAGGCTGTCAAATGCATGATGCGGGGTGAAACCTGATTATTTCCGGGTGCCTTGTCTAGTTTTGAGCTATTTAAAAACACGAGCTTCTGTAAAATTTGTGAAACATTTTTGGTTTCTGAGTCAGTTAACTTTAAGTACTTCTTTCTTCTTGGACAAATACAGACATATCTCATTATCTTGTGTTTTAGATTTTTTTTTCCAGTTTCTTAAATTTTTTTTTCCTCTATTCATTTTCAAAATGAATAATAAAATCTTATGAAATAAAATAGACTCTAGATTTAATGTTTTATTATCTCACATTTTATGTTAGGAATTACCTGCAGAGCTGTTATTAATTAGGAACTTTGCAATACTTCTATGGGGAGAGTGATGCAGGTACGTGTGTATTTCTTCAAAGTTGCTTAGCAGTGATGAACTAGAGGGCACCAGTGAACATTTCTATTTGGGTTCTTTAAACTAGGCCACATACTGTTGACACGTATGCACAGGAGAGAAACGTGAATGCTTTGTGAAATCTTAGTACTAAAAATAATTTCCACCTGTATTTATAGCAGTGTTATCATACTTGAGGAAAGTGATGTAGAACCTACCAGTATAGGAAGAAAAATGTCATCTTGTTACTGTTCCTGGAGAGCTGCCCTCTAGAATAAAGCCCTTCAGTTTGTCCACAGTTAGAGCAATGCTGCTCGTAAGTCTTCTCCAATTGCATGGGCAGGATAGTTAATATCATTAAGTACTGAGATACATTCTATCACAGAGAAGTGTTCTGTGCCTAATAATTAACTGGGTAACAGTGAAAATCTGTCCACTATTAGGAAAAGATTGGTAATTAAGACTTCCAAATAGGGCATGCAAGTAGGAAGTGTTCAGGTCCCGAGACAGCATTTTGGGTTCCGTCAAAGCCAGTTGCCTTTCTGGTTCATTGTGTCGGCACACTTGCTTAAAGGAAACTGGAGAGGGAACATTTTTAGATATTCAAATATTAAAATGTGCATAAATCCAGCATTTTCTAACACGAAAGCTGTGTGAAAAGACCTTCCTTTGCAGGGTAACTGTCCATATGTTTGAGTGGGAGAAAAAAGACAGATAATTTGAAAACTATTGAAATTGTTACACATGTAAAAAGTTATTTTCCTCCTCATAAAATAAAAGACCAGGATTTAGTCTGAGTTAACATCTTGTCACTTAATTAAAATATTTGCGTATTGCATTTCATTGGTTGATTGATTGATTCATTCACCTTTTTGGCACACAGTAATATGCCTACTATGTGTAAAATACCACAGTAGGTATTTCTAATACATGTGAGATTTATTTCTATAAATGATCAAACCAATTCAGAAGAGATTAATTGCAAATATGGTGTGCAAAACGTCCATTTCTTGGGTGAAACTTATAATTAAGCTTAACTCTACTTAAAAGCATGTTTTAAAAGAATATAGCTGCAGAACTGCAATCTGTCACTTTCCTAACATTTATTTGGAAAGCAACTAATGTTCTTCTGTGGATTGATTAAGTGTTAATGTTTGGGGAGCACGCTTTGAAAAACGAGGGACTGTTATATGAAGGAGATTGTGACTAAGAGAAAAGATTATGTGGCATTTTATAAGATAGCTGGTGGTACTGTTTAATGCTTATAAAGTTGTGTTAAAATTTACTAAATAGCTTGGTATTGCAGGAGCTTATTTAAACCAGCTCTTTGTGGTTACGTCTGGTGAGGAAGCTTAAGCTTCAACTCTCTCCAGCCATTTAACTGCAGCATAGTGACTTCAGGTCTCTTGTAAGAAAGTCTAAATGTAGGCTGTTGAATAATCCCTTTGAGGGCCCTGTAACTATTTTTATGCCTGGATATGCGTCATCAGTGGGTATTTTCTCTGGTGACTTGCTTACATCAGGTCTCCTACCATACATTCTATCAGTGAGTGACTTATGATTGATGGGAACCACGGCTGTCGTTTAGCTTATCTGTGACCTCAGCGAACGGACAACAGGAATTTCCAGGCTGTCACATTCTCTGAATGCTTGAAGACAGGGGCTCACGGTGTTGATCCAGGCAGGTAGCAGAGTGATATTATTCACCAGCGGAGGATGGGAGGAGGGATAGGAGAAGCAAGGGGAGGGAGAAGGAGGGGAAGGGACGGGGAATTCCTTTGGTGAACGGCGGCAATTCTGGCTCAGCTGGTTGCTTCGCCCTTGGAGGCTGTGTTGTGTGGGGAAAGGTGCGTTTTCTGAACCCGAGGAAGCGGCAGTCAGAGCCTTGATGGACGCACCCAGTGACTCCGTGGGGTTGGCCAGGGAGGGCATTGAGTTCTCTTTCATGAGTTAAGATTTTGTTTTTCTAATCAGTTGGGTTGATCCATGAGCCACTGGATTGTTCTGATCCTGGAGAGAAGTCGGGGCTTTGAATTGAAGGTGTACCAGCATTCGTGGCGATGCACAGGAATCCAGTGCTGTCTTTCATCTAGAAATGTTTGGAGGTGATTCGAAAAAGTTAACCTGCACCTCACATCAACACATTTTGGGGGAGTAGAGCCGTGCATTGGTGTATGTGTGTGGAAATGAATTATAACTGAATTCACAAAAATGTTTTCTCATTTTCTTCCTTTTCCCCACCTCTTTCTTACACATGGTGAATAAGTTTCCTGAACCGTAGAATGAGAGTTACCAGCATTTTCAGAGCTACATTTGCTTTGGGATAAGCGTGTCCATCTCCTAAACATTTTTCCTCGTCTCTGACTTCCCGTCTCCTCCTTTTCTTCTTCATCCTCTTTTTTCCTCTTCCTCTCTATTTTTCCCTGGTGTTATTTTGTTTGCAAAAGCAGTTCTTGGCCTTTTGCTGAGTTAAAGATGACCAGATCCTGCACAGATGGAGTGAGGTACACATGTGAATCAAACCGATGCTGGTCTGCCCGTGTTTGTTTGCAGGCTATCCTTCCAGTGATTATTTTGTTTTTTTAAGCGACAATTAGACAAAATTACAGCACTCTTTTTAGTGTAATGCAATTATATCATTTAAGCATTTAGGCAAAATTGGTTTTCTGATCTTTTAAGACTATTTTCATTATGGAAATATAACATTTATTGATTTGACTATCCAAGTTTTATTCCCCCCTTTCTTCCCCAGTACTGAAGCCATAGCCCCTTAATGTAACAGATTACTAAGGTTACCATTCATGTAACTAATTTCTTACTGGCTTGCCTCCTGGGAACCACATTCTGAGATATATCCAAGAGGCTAGTATCCCCAAACAGGTGCTAGGTGGGGTAAAAAAATTCCTAATGGAAAAAAGAGATGTTTATTCCGATCTTTTGTACCTCATCCGATGCCACTGAGTGCATTATTATTTTGATAGCCTCATTTCCAATTAGCTATCCTAATGGTAAAGATCTGTCCAACTGTCAAGTCATATTGTTTCAATTTCAGACATTTAAAATTCAGATGGCTAAAGGAGAAAGATAAATGAATGCCTTTGTAAACCTCATCTACCAAAAAAGCCCACTTTTCTTTCCTCTCAAAAAATCGCTTCTTGGGTAAGCAGTGTGACTCATGACCAGCAATTTATAATTTGAAATTTGTGAAAGATTAAAATTCAGAACTCTGTGAGTTTTGAGTCATTAGTAGCTGAATGAGGTAAGGCTTCATAATGTATCTAATTCGAAAGAAATCATTAAAGTGTTAGATTTGTTGTTTATGTTTATATCATGATACTTTCTCCAGGAACCATTGGTGACTAGCTTTACTTTCATGAAAGTAACATTATGTGAAAAAGGTACATTTGGGTGTTTGCTCAGATGTTAAGATTCTTTTTTGCCCTACATTGTAGGGGATGTTATTAGAAGCTGTAAAATTCTCCTTCTCTTTAAAATGTATGTATGCTTTTATGTGGAGGAGCGTAAGAGCGGAACCAAACATGTAGGAGGGTTATGTATTCTTCATTAAAAATATATTTCACAAAAGATTATAGTTTGTGTGGGAGGGAAATAGCTGCTTGTCTGCTGATTGCATTGTGCTTATTCCGTGTAAGAACTATTTGAGTTTAGAAAGGATAACCTCATTTTGATAATTTGATGACTGCTTCTGCTTGAAGAAGAGAATGTAATTTCAAGGCTGCATGCTGATGGGCAACAGTAATTATTCTCTTTTTGGCAGAACTTAGCATGGAATCTGCTTTGGTATTTTTGTAACTACATGTACAAATCTTTTCTTCCAAACCTTTTCTTTCCCCCTCTCTCTATGTGCAGAGCTTTTTGCAGTCTTCAAGACTGTGAAATTCCAAAGGTGTAATATCTAATGATAGTGTACGGTGATGTATAAATCTAAGTTAGAGCAATACCTTGCCTTGAAGTGGAGTCTTTTTGTTAAAGCAGACCCTTCACTGTGAGTGGATTCCTCTGTATACTTGGTTTCTATGGAGACACTTTTATTACTTATGGATGATCAGAACATTTGAATGTAGTAGGAGTGACTGGCGTATCGGCTTTGGTCAGTGCGGCTGGTGGGGTTTCCTGGTTAATATGTGATCTTTCACTAAGTTTCTTGTTATGTTGCAAGGGGTTGATGCAAATACCAAAAACCCACCTAAAACATTGAGGCGCTATGATAATTAATTTTACCTTCTTATAGATACGTCACTCCAGTGTTACACAAGGAAAAGAAGAAACCCTCAAAATTATGTAAAATTAGGATAATACCTATAGGGAAGTGTCAGAACAATTGAATGACCTACATATATAGCTCATTCTTGGAGTGTGTAAAAAGATTTCATTTGGCGAATGATTCTTCCGCTTCTTACCTATGTAATTAGTATGTTAACAGCATGGAAGGAATTCCTTAGTTTTATGAATTCTTCTTAGTGATTTTTCAAGTTTCAAGAGGCTTTGTATTTTACTGTTGTCATTTTACAGATGAGGACTAAGAGGTCTAATAAACCGACGGGCTTTATACCCAAAATTACACATTGTACTGAGAGCAGCTAAGGGACAGGCCCTCTCCATTGGAACTTTCCTGCTGTGGCTTAGGAGGTGGAAGGCTCAGATCTCATAGGTGTGGTGTCAGGAGAGAGCTTGGAGACACTGGGCCCAGTCCTCCTGCAGCCCTGATAATGGTAACAGAACTCTGCTAATTAGGTAGGGCAATGTTTGCAGCTTTGAGTGTTTGGTCTTGATTTTCCTGGGACAGAAGTTGCCAGTGTCCTTCAGTGACTGCTGTGTGGATCCAGTGTGAGGTCCTCAGATGTCTACTACAAGATGTCATTACCTGAGTCAGCAGGGTAGAGGTTCCTGTTGAATGGTGGCTCATAGAGCAGGAACAAGGAGCTCAGTGGTAGATGCAAATCACTCTGGACAACAGTGGATGGAGATGAGTGTATTTCTTGTGGAAATATTTCACTCTACTCTTTTCACTTAGTGTGGAAGGTCTATTTTCTATAAAAGGAAGAACCCAGATGCTATATTTTTGGATACAAATGATGGAACGCAGGTCTAAGAATTTTCATCAAAGGCATCCTTCTGACTTACTAAAGTTAGATGACACTATCTAATTTCCTCAAAGCTAAGGGATGGACAGGAATATCCTCTAAGATCCTGTGTAGGGGAATTCTTGCTGTGTCTTAAACAGGTTGCTGTAATTATCTACACTCACCTTCTCAGCATTCACTTGCTGCAGAATTTCATCTAAAAATATCTCCCTTTCCAAATCTTTAGATTGTTTAAAAATTCTTGACATGGAGACTTACAGGTATTTAAATAACTAATTGTGCACAAGTGCCTCATTTTCTATAAAATTGCAGTCTGACTCCTGTGTGAACTAGGTAAGGTCATATTGAAAATGGTTTCCTTCTGTTATTTAGGTTAGTTTTATGTGAGCGGAGCGGTATTCACAAGGCCACATAGCATAATCCAATAAATAATTTATCTTCCTTCTGAGGGAATAAGTTTAAGAAAGACCAAGAATAAATGGTACCAACCATGAAAAAGGCCTATGCTTTTTAACTGTAAAGCATAAGATAGAAAACCTCTGTCCTCAAGAAACTTGAGTCTAGTATGGGGAGAAAATGGTGTGTGTCCCATGCTTTATCCAAACTGAGTGCTGGACGCATCAAGGGTGACTGAGGTTTGAGCCCCAGTGGGTCAAGGAAGGCAGGGGGTCCTAATAAGAGAAGGCAGAATCACTGGGGTGAAGACATATTTGATTTTATAGAACTGCTCTGTCCAGTAGATGTGTGAGGAACCTGCCATTATGATCGTGACTTTGAGTTATGCCTGGGCGTTGATGGGAAAGAGAAATCAAGATGGAACCCAGCTGTAGGCTGAACTTTGCCTGGAGATGTAGTCAGAGTCAAAGCCATGTTGGCTAAAGGGCAGGTTTGGCCAACTGCGGAAGCAGAGTGGGTCCGTTTTCCCCATTTGTAATGAAGTACTGAAGAGACCTTTCTCTTTTATGTGGAAGACTGTCTTCAAGGAAGGGCACCAAGTGCCTTTAAAGGTGTAAAGCCCTCGGGCCTCCGAGAGCCTGGACTTTGAAAGGCAGTAATGATCCCTGAGAAAAGAGGCTTCTTTGTCATTAATGTAGGACACGTTGGTGACTGTCTGGTGGCAAAGGCCTGCCTGTCAGTCCCACTTGAGGCTCAGCTGTCCCACTGGGAGGGTCCGATTCCTCTCTGACCTTTGTTCCTTTTCACTGGAATCAGTTTTTTTTGGCAAGGCTTGACCTCCTGGAGCAGCCCTCAAGTTATGGGAATCTTGGCAGGAGTGTTGAATTTGTGTCCTAGTGAGAATAATTGTCTGAAATATCTCGACGTTCTCCTGTGTTGGTGGGGATGGATCTCTGTTGGAGAGAGAACAAAAAAGGGAATGTAAGAGAGCCGACTTTAGAACCCTGGGAAATAGTCTTATTTGGGGGACAGGAAGAAAAACAGAATCTAGTAGAGAGGAGCAGTGAGGGGGTAGATGGAAGACAAGAAAAGAAAGTAAATAAGAGAGGTGCATTATAGAGTTTCCAAATACTATCAGATTTACTTGTTCAATGTATATAGAGGGTGTTCTGTATGCCAGGCCCTGTGCTAGCTTCTGTGGATACAGTAGTGAACCAGACATTGTCCTTGTCCTCAAAGAAGTCTTTGGAAGCCAGAGATCTCTGCCCACGTGGCACGATTGAGTGACTTCTGCTGGTGTTTCAAAGAAACCCAGAGAAACAGAGAAGCAGCCTGTGGGGTGAGCCAGGTTAGGAGAGGGGTCGGGGTGGGAAGATGGAGGGATGTGAGGAGAAGACACCGTAGAAGGCTGGTGAGGGTGCTACTGAAATGTCTGACTCTGTGGTCCGTGGTTGCCCAAACAGCTGAAGTCCAAAGGCCTGGGAAGGGTGAGATTAAGGGGCCAGAAGTCAACAGGAGGGCAAAGAGCCTCCGCTCCAGCTGTGAGGAAGTGAAAAACATTTCATGAAAGGAGTCTGGCCTGAGCAAATAGAGATCTGAGTTTGAGATAGAGGAGAAAGAAGGTCCAAGAGGGTTAAATTTGGAACGTTAGTGGAGGGCTGAAAAGGTTGAGTGACTGAGTTGATCCTAATGGTAGCTCATGTACTATCCATCCCTAATGCATTATTATCCCTGATACTCAACCTTTGTGTTCTTCCAAAAAAAAAAAAAAAAAATTCCCTACTGTATATTTCAGCTACCACTACCCTCGAAAGGCTTTGCCATGTCACACCTAATCTACTACAGCCTTTTAGATGGTACTCCTGACTCAAGTTACTCTACCTGTGATTCATTTCTCAGTCCGCTGCAAGGCTCATTTTCTTAAAATACCATTTTTAATAGGTTACTGTAAGATCTAGAACCTTCACTGGCTACCCATTGCCTACAGTTTAAAGGATGTGCTCCTCCATAAAATGAGAAATGTCCATTTTCACAAGGCTTCATAATTTACCAAGGGCTTCATATACATAACCTTACTGAGTTCTTACAAAACCCGTATGGTGTACAGGACAGATATTGCTCTCTTTCTAAATTCATAAATGACATAACAGAGGATCAGACAGGTTAAATGACATGCCCGGAGTCACAGAGTTCATGAATGGCAGAACCAGGAATAGAAATCAGGGGCTTCTGAGTTCAAGGTCAAGGTGCTTTGTACCACACCATGGCCTCACCTTGCCTGTGGAGCCCCATCTCCCTTCTAACCCTGTGATTTCTGTAATTAGGGTGACAAGGTGGTCGGTGTGCCTTCCCTTCCAGCAGGAGTACACTGAGGCCTCTCGGCATCCTTGGAGTCACTGTTCTATCTGCTGAGAACCGCTGGGAAATTGTGATCTAGAGTTGTCAATGGAGACACATTTCCTGGCTGATTTTCCCTTAGACCGGGAAAAGTCTGTCTCCTGCCAGGACATCTGGGGAGGCACAGAAAACACTCTGTACTTCCCTGATGTCATCCTTAGTGCCTGCTTGTCTCATGGGACTTGTAGAGGGGGTTTTCACTGACCTTGCAGTGGTTTATGGATGTCTTTTGACTGCTGGCAGGACCATCTCTTCCCCCTTTGACTGCTCTCTCTCCGATAAGGTGTCACTGAAGCACAGTTTGCCTTTTCACCCAGAGGAACTAATGGTCTGAAAACTTGTTTAAAAATGTATTCTTATTTGTTATATTAATGAATGTATAGATTTGTTACCATTTAGACATGAATAGTTCTGGGAAATACTGTATACAGAAGGAGGTAGAGCTGTGCTTTGAACTACTTGTTAAAATCAGGAACATTTGTTAGAATGCAATGATTAGTGAGTCTGTGTTAACATGATTTTAGAGTACACTCTGTTTCCATCATTTTCTCATTGTACTGAAGCCAATGTGATTTGGATTTTGACAGTTTGGGGAGGCAATTTACTGTATTCGAAATTTAAATGATATAAAAAAATATGCCTGACAGTTGTCTAGAATATCAAGAATTGCCTCCACTCCTATAAAAACAGATGTAGGAAATACATGCATAAGGATTAGCTAAAGAATGTATTGCAAGAGTGTTGCACTGCCTTGAGGGCTCCACTTTAAGACACACACACACACACACACACACACACACACACACACACTCACACACGCACAAATCCTGGAATCTGTTTGGAAATTGTGACCCTGAATCCTTTAAGCTGTGTTTCTGTGATGAAGGGTGCATCTTTCCAATGACAAAAGCTTAGGAAGAATAGTTGCAATACTTTTTTGTAAAATGAAGTATTTTATAGTCCTCATTGTTTTCCACCCCCTTGTAATAGTACATTCCTCCTGGGAACGACAGCGTACGTCTCAGGAGGCTGAGATATGTATCTCTTAATTTTTTTCTAATGCTTTCCATATGTTGGAATTAAAAGGCCAGTAAAGGTATGGGGGTAGGAATATGAAGGATTCAACTGCTAAACTCTGGATTTTTTTCCCTTTACTTTCTTTAATTTTACCAAAGGTATTATGATATACAAAATACTGGAATGACATACAGTTTGAACTTGGGTAGTGAAGCATTTTAGGGAGGCAACAAGATATGTAAATTCTAAATAGTGTTGAATGGAAATATTTCTGAAATGGAATTTCCATTCTGAACTCTTAATGTTGTATTATTTACCTTCTAGGTAATTTTTTGAAGTTTTATTTATTAAAGTACTCATTGGAAATACTGACTTATATTGTGACCTTATATTCTTCATTGGGCCTTAGTTACAATTAGCTGGCCAGGTAATAAAAATTGAATAATTAAAGAGGACATTCTTGGTTAAAAATGATTAGATATATATGTACTGTTAAAGATTGTTAGTATATACCTGTTGGACTGTACAATAAGGTAAAAGATGGTTAGGTAGACTAACTTATATTTTATTTAAAGTATTAGCAAAACTAAAAGAAGCCTGATTATAATATTTGATAAGGAGAAGAACAAAAATATGGAAAATTGATATTTTGTAGATATCTTTATGCTAGTCTTTTTAAATAGAGATGTCACGTGACATATCTATAATAGGATTTTTCAAAAGGGCTTACTTAGCCTTTTTGTATATCACCACATTGTTTTTCTCCTACCTTGTTAAATGACTTTTACTGTTAGTGGCACTCAGTTTGAAGTCATTCTCACTTCTTTAGAGCTGCCCCTGTGGCCCATTCACCTCCATTCTCGCCCCGCCAATGCAGACTATCATCACTCTGCAGCTGGAGACCACGGCATCTTCCACCTCAACTTGATCTTGTACATGGTCCAGTTAACTTGACCATAACTCTCTCAGAGCACCCCTCTTTCTGGTTCAGAATTCCTCAGGGGGTCTTTATTGTTTACAAGATGAGAGGCAGCTTAGAGACAAAAAACAGCATAGGGCGTTTAGTCCAGACACCTGCTTTTAAATTGCTGGGCCTGGAAACATGACTGTTCATCAGCACTCCTCAGATTTATATGTTTCTGCTAACAGTCTCAAGTTGTTCACCTCCCGTACATCTTATTGAAGCCAGTGGTGTCATTCTTTGTCTTCCTATATTCAACTCTTAACAGTGTTTGGAGCAGTTGACCATCACCTTCCGTAATGAAATGCTTGATTCTCCCAGCTTCCCTGATCCTACACTTTCAGGGCTCTTTGTCTGCCTTGCCTTCTCAGTCTTCTTTGCTGGCCTTCACCTAAGTGTTGTAGTCCCCCATGGCTCTGTCCTAAATCCATTTATCTTCTTTATCTAAACTCTCTAGCAGATATCAATAATTGCATGGTTTCAAATATCATCTATATGCTGGTAATTTTCAAAGTTTTATATCTATGAATGGGTCTTCTCCTAAGTTCCTGACTTAAATACTTCCTTAATATGTGCCCTGGGCAGTCTGATGGACATTTGAAAGTTAGGAAAGTCCAAAAGGAGCTATCAGTGTCCCCCTGTGACAGCTCTGCTCCCATACCGAACTTGGCCCATTTCAGTAAGTAGAACCACCATGCGCCCCCATTGTTCAGGCCCAAATTCCAGAATTCATCTCCTTCCCTCTGGCTTCCCATTCAGCGCAGCGAGTCCTTTGGCTCCCTCTCCAAAATAACTGCTGAATGAGAGGTCTTCTTACTGTCTCCTCTGCCATAGCCTCAGTTCAAGCCACCAGCATCTGGCCTAGTCTGATGCAAAAACTCTTAGCTCACTTCCCTGACCCCGCACTCCCCAGAGTAGCCTATTAAGTATAAATCGTATAACGCATTCCCTTGCTACAAATTCTCCAGTATATTTTCATTACCCTTAGAATAAAATGCAAGCTTCTCACCATGCCCCGCAGGGCTCTGCCGTTCTGAGCGCATCTCCCTCTACACTCCCCATTCCCTGTGAGACTCAACCAAACGTTCAGCCTTCATTCTATTCCTTAAATTTGCTAACCCCCGCCTCCTTGCTTGGACTTGCACTTACTGTTTTTCCTGCTTGGAATGTGGTCAAGCCACATCTTCTGAGGTATGGCTTCTTTTCCTAGTTTAAATCTCAACTGCAACATGCCTTCTTTGGACAGGCCATCTGGGACCCAAGTGTGAGGAGTTCTTCTCTCCATCTGCAATGCACCCGATATCACACTATTGTGATAGAACTTATCAGAACCTGAAATGATCAATTTAATTGTTTATGTGTTTTTTTGTGTGACTCTCCCCACTCTGGACTCTGTGAGGTCAGTGACATTTTGCCACGCCCCTCTGCATCTCAGTGCCCAGCAGAGTAAATAGTGCATAGTGGGCATGTCAAAGTTTTTGTGGACTTGTTCACCACCTTGAGCCCAGTTCCTTATTTATTAAATAAAGGTGTTTGGACAGGTGACTTCCGAACCTGTCTTACCCAGACAGTTTTAATTCTTATCATGTCTCAGCCCTCTGATGGAGTCCACTTACCTCCTTAATGTCCTGTGAATGGGCTGTGTTTATTCAGGTCTTTAGGCCTTCGCTCACTCTCTTCTTTCCTGAATGTCCTTCCCCTCTTCTGTGCCTGACAAATTCCTTAAGGATTTCCCTTCTTCTCCTTTTGTCTGTAACCCTCAGAGAGGAATGTAATTGTTTTATGTCTATGTGTCTTGCCTGTGCTACTAGATGGTTAGCTCCTAAGCATGGGGCTATAAATTATAGTTATACCTTTGAATCCCCATGACAGCTATTATGGTGCTAGCCTATACCACATACTCAGTACATGCCTTATAACTCAGTAATGAGGGCATGATGTCCCAAAATGTTGATTTCAGAACAGTAAGAATGTTTGGACTGTTTTACTAATTTACTTGGAACAAAACATTTTTAAAAAGCAACCAAATAGGTATATCTTTTTTAAACCTGAACTGGAGAAAAAAAAAATCTGCAAATGGAAATTTAGGCTTATGATGATGTGATATTTTGCAAACATTTGTAAGCAATCTTAACAAAAAACTTTTTAAAAAATATATATTCATAGATATTTGAAAAGAGAAATAAATGGGCATTGTGTTCTTATAAACTGAGGTTAAAGCTTGAGCTGGGTTTTTAATTTGGTTTGGTTGGTTCAGATATTAGGAATTTAGAGAAGCTCTATGAAAATATCCCACCTACACATTTTGAATATCCACTTCCTGCTTATCTTCGGAACAGCTTGGTTCTTTTAATAGCAAATGGCTGAGTGGAGGGGGAACCATTTGTAGTGGGTAAATTTAAGTACAGTGTGTCCTCCCATCCCAAGCAGAAGTCATGCTAACTGCCCAGGGATTGGTGCAAATGTGTTTGCTTTTTGCTGTTGGCCAGATGCCTGAAAACTCAGTAACTCAGGATGTTACCCATTCTTATACAAGTAGAAGAATTACTGGTCAAATTTTTAAAAATTCAGGCACTAGGGAACACCTCATCTATTCTTGCTATAAACATGTTGATTTATTATGTTTTTTTAGAGGCTGTTTTTCAAATTTCCGTTGGCTAGGACAGGAAGAGCTGGTGTTGGGGAGAATCACAGGCTTGTTTCTTCATTTCATGTGTAAACCTAATGCTGTATGATTGTGTGTATACACAAATGGTAAATTCCTCTTAATCCAGAGTGGCTGGAAAATGTGTGCTCAAAATAACGGGTAATCATATATTCCATTCATGGATTAACTGTTTTCAAAGAATTCAGTCAAATACACTGATAGTATTTAAAATTTATTTTTAATAACATAAATGGCGCTTAGTAGCCCATGGTAATCATTGTGTACATCAACTATTGGTGAAGAGCATTATTCTAAATAATGCCTGTGATTGGATTAATTCTTGGTCTATCCCAGAATTTGCTGTTTTGCATAAACGGCTTGTTTTCGAGGCATCCATTTCTTTTGGAAAAGTAGAGATGAGAAAAAAAAAGTCTGCTTCTATAAATATCTTGTTTGGGGTAAATAGCCTTTTTTTTTTTTTCTAGTGAATAGATGCAAAGGATTTCCCAAAAGGTTGCTGTACTTTTGCATGGGAGAGCTGGGAGAACACTTGTTGGGTGCACTGTGGGCTGTTGAAGGCAGGGGAATCTTGTTCTGTGTCCTTATACAGCAGCCTCATGCTGGGGTCTAAGCTGTGTGGTGTCTGGAAAAAGGTTTGCTGTGTAATGCTTTAGGATTGGCGTTGCAAATTCTTCCCGTTAGGGGAACATTGCTGATATGGATGGTGGAAGGATTGTATCCTATGGCTGCTGGTGTGACCCAGTTAGATCCCTCAGGGAATTAATACCTACAGAGGTCGGGGCTGAGGAGACTGGCAATATAGAGAAACAGTGGATTCAGGGTGCCTCAATTGAAAAGGGTGGGAACCATCGGGGTAATACACCGAAAAGTGTCGGATGGGAAATGAACCAGGAAGAAACCCAATAACGCATGGAATTTTACTGTAACCCTCAAAATTGGCCATAAAAGGGCTGACTTCAGTTTCAGGGAAAGGTTAAATATTTAATTCAGACCTATGTGTTTAGGTAAATCACAATATCTCTTTAGTTTGTTTTGGTAGGATGACTTGGACTTTTTCCTTTTGTTTTTGGGTAAAGACGTGAATGCTCTTTAAATGATTCTCTGTGATATTCTGTGGGTTTCCTTTCCCGGTGAGCTCACCGGCTTGTCATCCCCCAGACTCATCAGCAGCTGGTGTTTCACCAAGTAGTAGTGTGACTTTCACCACACATTTGCTTGAACAAAAAAAGAAGGCATCACTTTATACTTTAAAATAGAGTTTGAAAGGTTTTATGAAATCACCGTCCATTTTGATTAATTTTTGCCAGCAACTGCCCGCACTTGGGCTTTGTTCTTGGTTGGGTCATAACTGTTGAGGGAAGATTGCTGCTTTTTTGGAATGGTTCCAAAGACTCATTGTTCCAGACATCGGACATCCTTATGTTTTTCAGGTTCTATGGTATTTGGTCTAAAGCAGATTAATTACTGAACTCTCAGTGAATAATTAACCATTTGACTTGTTCCCAAGTTATATACTCACTGGGTTAGAAAAGATTTCCCAAACTACTGAAGATAAGAGAAGGTTATTCCTGGTTTCACAATGTCCGCATTGTTACCGACTTGTGTGTATATGTGAGAGACATCAGGTAATACCTACGCACTGGTCCAGCTACTCAATCAAACCACTTCCTGGGGTTTTCTCCGGTGATGGCAGTGATTCAGAAGATACCACAGTAGTTTTAGAGGACTGCTCCCTGCACGTAACACTGAACCTGAATGACTGGGAGCTGTCAAATTCAAAAGGAGCATTTTTGTTGCACTACCGTTAAATCTGCTGTTTGCTTTTGCTCAAAGTTGCATTTCAGCCGAGTTTAGGATTGCTTGTCTGTTTGCTTTCAACAGTATATTTTTAAAGATTATTTACTTTATAGTAGTGGGTTAATGCCTAATTTCCATCACTTAACCAGTCCATGCCTTAGTTGAGTTCCCACTATGTACAAAGTCCTGTTGGAGGCCTGGGGCTCCACAGGCAAAGGTAAATCATTTCCGGCAAGGTAGTCATTTGTACCCATTCAGGAGGTAGTGGTACTTGGGGAGATAAGAGATCAAAATGGAGGGGCCCAAAAGGGTGTTAATGTAAACATATGCAATGTTACTATTACAGTTATGTATTTCTATGATTTTAGTTTATGAGTCTATTACATCAGGGGTCCCCAACCCCTGGGCTGCAGACCAGTATTGGTCCTCGGCTTGTTAGGAATGGAGCTGCACAGCAGGAGGAGTGGCGGGCAGGTGAGTGAGTGAAGCTTCATCTGCCGCTCCGCATCGCTCGTATGACCGCCTGAACCGCTGGCACGCCCCCCCCCCAACCCCCATCTGTGGAAAAATTGTCTTCCATGAAACGGGTCCCTGGTGCCAAAAACATTGGGGACCGCTGTATTGCATAGTGTGTTGCATAAGGTAAATTTTGTATTTTTAGGATTTAATTTACAATATAAAGATGCAGATAGAATTTCTTTTATAAAACTTTTGTTTTATTATCTTCCTTAAAAAGGAAATAAGAATTTTCATAATTATCTGAAATCACAAGATATGTGTTCTTTTCCATCCCTTCAGAAGCTCCAGAATTGCACTTCTGGCCTTTGAGTAAACAAGAACCTTGGGAATTTCAGACAGTAGTTCTCTCCTTGGTTATTTTGACACTTGACTTGCCTTTTTCCTTCCAATTCTTGCAAACCTTCTCCTACACTCTTGGCTGGATGATCCAGATCTAAGGAGATAACGTATAAGGAAGCATTCTGTAAGCTGGGAGGTATTGTGAATAAGCATATATTATTATTGTTACTATCATTGTTGTTACTGTTTTCATGTAACCACTGTTTGCATTGTCCTACCAAGCATACTTCACTTCTGCAATGTCAGAGATGACTGTGACTATCTCAATATAGAAGCTACTTTCTGCTTGAGCTTAAGAAAATTTGGTTCACTGATGGGACCTTGTCATAGGCAAAATGTTGATTTCACCAGACCTGCTATTGGTGTCCTGACTGAGGTTGTGAGATTGTCAGAGAAAAGAGGTGATGAGGAGGTTTATAAAGGGAAAAGATTCAGTCTATTTATATTGTGTGGTAATTGTGCGTTGTTTGGCTATCTGCATACTGTGAGGCTCACTTTACAAAACTGATACTTGGTTTTTATAAATATCTTTATTCTTAAAGTGAGAGGCTGTTCTTGGTAGTGGTTAAGAGTGCAGGCTCTGGAATTAAATTGTCATGCTTCTCATCCTGATTCCTTCATTTCTAGCTGGGTGAAAATTGGGCAAGCTTTTAATCACTTTGTGCCTCAGTTTTTTTAACTCTAAAATAGGGATAATTTCATTACACGGTAGGGTTGTTATGAAGCTTAAATGGAGTAATGCATCTAGAGTAGTTTGCACTCAATATAGATTAAAGAGGAAATAAAATTCTGTGTTGAAGTGATGACATGTACCATTTCTTATACTGTTTTAGGCTCTATTTGATGGAATTTGGTTGAGTTTGACACTCTGTGTCTTGAGAGGAAGAGAAAGGGACGAGGAGGGGTGGTTAGAGCAGAGGCTGCACGTGGAGGAACACGAAGGAAGGTGCTGGGCTGGGGTGGCCCTTCCTAGACACAAACCCACGTGCTTTACGGTACTCAGCAGCTTACAGAGTTCTCTTGTATACATATCTTCCCTTCAATCCTCACAACAACCCGTATTTTACGGAAATGGGAACTGTGCCTCGGAGATAATCCTTGACTGGCTCCCAGACAAGTAGCCAGAAAGGGGCTCAAGGAGGTCAGAGAAGCAGAACTCCTAGACTTGGGTGGTAATGTCCTTCCAGGACATGGTCCTTCTCTGCTGTATACAAGTGTTTATGATAACCTTGGTGCTGAATCCCAAAGGAGCAGAGGGTCACATGCTGCTGCAGACCCGGGGGGAGGGTATTGGTGGAGATCTGGTGGTAGGGGCGTCTCCTCCTGTGGCCCTCAGAGTACTAACCCGCTGCTGTTCAGGGCTGGTCTTGCCACTGCTAGGGTTGTAAGCGTCCTCTAGCTCCTCTTGGCCTCTGTGTGACAATTGTGTTTCATTTCTCTTAAGGGCCATTTCGAATTGGTGTTCTATGGGAGAATTTGTCAGTCTGTCCTTCTTGCTAGGGAGGAAGGGAATGAACGCCTATTGAGTGGTCGGACACAAGCGATGCAAGATTAGCAGTATGCATATACCTTAACCTAGGCCTGTTTGGGGTCGCTGTGTTGATAAACTTGAAATTACTAACATATATAATCTAAACCTTAGTTTGATTTAAGTAAGTCTTCTGATTGTGAGTCGGTTCAAGTGTACATTTTAAAATGGTGGTTGTTATATAATATGTATTTTACTTTTGGGGGGGCGGGTTCTAAGATTAAACACAGCTTTAAAAGTTCGATTTTCTCCTTATCCTGGTGGTCCTATTTGTCATATTAAAAATCAAGTGATCAGGGAAAATTCAGTAGAGTGCTTTGGAATTTTAAAAACATTGAGAACAAATTAAAATTGGAAGAATTAATTTATGCTTGCTAACGAGTAGAGACTGAATTGATTTTAGTATTATATTTAAATACATTATTTTTATGAAATCATTTTCTCCTCTGAATAAGAAATTTATATATAGTTGATACAATATGTTTTTCAAATAAATAAATTTGTTTTTATGCATTAAAATTTTGATTAGCGGGCTTCCCTGGTGGCGCAGTGGTTGAGAATCTGCCTGCCAATGCAGGCGACACGGGTTCGAGCCCTGGTCTGGGAAGATCCCACATGCCGCGGAGCAACTAGGCCCGTGAGCCACAACTACTGAGCCTGCGCGTCTGGAGCCTGTGCCCCGCAACAAGAGAGGCCGCGATAGTGAGAGGCCCGCGCACCGCGATGAAGAGTGGCCCCCACTTGCTGCAACTAGAGAAAGCCCTCGCACAGAAACGAAGACCCAAACACAGCCATAAGTAAATAAAAAAAAAAAAAAAATTTTTTTGATTAGCGATAATACTTTTTTTTAAAAATTAATTATTTATTTATTTATTTTTGGCTGTGTTGGGTCTTCGTTTCTGTGCGAGGGCTTTCTCCAGTTGTGGCGAGTGGGGGCCACTCTTCATCGCGGTGTGCGGGCCTCTCACTGTCGCGGCCTCTCTTGTTGCGGAGCACAGGCTCCAGACGCGCAGGCTCAGTAGTTGTGGCTCACGGGCTTAGTTGCTCTGCGGCATGTGGGATCTTTCCAGACCAGGGCTCGAACCCGTGTCCCCTGCATTGGCAGGAAGATTCTTAACCACTGCGCCACCAGGGAAGCCCCCCCCCCTTTTTTTTTTTTTTGGTCTATATGCACTGTATTTTTCAGAGAAGAGGTAGGTAACAGTGACTTTTTTTTTAAGCAACATCTAGACCAGGTATTCTCAATCTTGATACTGTTGACATTTGAGTCTGGACAGTGCTTTGTTGTGGGTAGGCTGTTTTGTATATTATAGGATGTGTAGTAGCGTCCCTGGCTACCCACCAGTAGTCACCAATAGTACCCCCTATTCCCAGTCTTGACAATCAAAAATGTCTCCAGACATTGTGAAAGGTTCCTGAGAGAGCAAAATCATCCCCAGTTGAGAACCATTGATCTAGGATTTTCAATATATACTCAAATCGTCTACCTTACCTAAATCTATATTATTTTATGATTTTGAATAGATGTTCAGAATCATACCAAAAAGAAGCAAATACTATATTTATAGAGGCAATAAACTGTACTCATCAATTATGAAAAAATAAGATTTTTCTTCACTATGCATTGAAATGTTTTTTATGAACTCTCAATTACCATGACAAATCCAATTTACCAGCATTCCAGATGTTTGCATATTCTGTCTCCTCATTTTCTCTCAAAGTAGATGTATCCCTTTGATTCTGAATTAATTTATAACAATGACTTTTTTTTAACTTCACATAACTGGAAATAATAGTGTGGTTTGCCACATATTAAATGCTCTCTCTGATAAGAACATTCTGTATGTTCCTCATGCACATACTGAAAGGCTTCATTGCCTTTACAGATGAGCATGTGCCTCAGTGAAGCAGTTGTGCAAAAGGTGCTGAAGTTTAGTTTCAGAAACCCCTTTTTGGACTTTTTAGTGGATGTTTTAGCATAAGGAGACAGATAGGTACACCTGGCTATTAACTCCCATAGGGATACAGACATTTCACTTGGCCCAGGAATTACATGACTGCTTTCTAAAATGTGTTTTGTTAAGGATAGAACATATTTTTTATTCTTGTGAACCATGAACTGAAGCTTTAGCCAATCAGAGGAAGGAATGGACTGTAGGGTAAAAGGAAGTATTTGTTCCGTTATTATAGTACATGGCCTCTCGCCATCTTTGATAAAGGATTGAAGTGTTGTGCACCCAAAGTCTGCTACCCTCTTGACCCTTCATCAGTCATCAGCCAGACTGTGAGGTTAAGTGAACTGTGGCTCAGTAGGGTAACTATTGTTTAAGCATTGTGTAACTCTTGAAAACGGAAATTACTGACACAGCAGTCTTGCAATGTGATGTCTTTCTAGTTTTAAGATTATAGACATATGTTTCCTTTCTGTTGCTAATTGTGCCAATTAGAGGTACAAGATAATATATAAGACTTGAAGTTGGGTTATTCAGATGGGTGACCCTGAGACTGTTGGAAGTTTCTTTTTTCTTTTTAAAAATAAGAACATAGACAGACAGAAATGACCTAGCACAAAATTTCAAGAATTTCACATGGGATCCTGTTGGAATTTTTATTGTCTTAAAACCACTAGGGTGCCTTGCAGCTCTTGCATGCTACTCGTCCACTATTCATGTATTAATTACTGAAAACATATTTTTGTCCACATGTTTTCTAAGTAACTGATAGCACATACAAATCCTTTCATCACATAGCTTATGTTTTTTCTAACTAGCTCAGGAAAACTTTATAAGAGCTATGTCCAGTATCCACAGCTTTATGTCATCTCATCTCTATATTTATGCCACGTTCTTAAAGAAGTAGAGTAATATATCAGCTGCAGCTGTTGCTGACCAAGGCTGTTGGAGAAGTGGGTGGAGGAAGAATCAGAGATGCTGTGTTCAGGTGCTGTGTTTCAGAAGCATATCTGTTGCAGTCAATCTGTGATGATAACAACTGGCTTGTAGAAGGCAGATAAAGCCAGATATGTGTTTCGTCTTTGACCAAATGTACGGTAGCTTGGATGCCATAGCGATAAGTACTGCTGATAGTTAATAAACTGTTTGCGGATACACGATTGTCTGACTTGTACAATAAGAAATACTCATTAATGTGAAATATTCATGAGTTTTGGCTGCAGCCTTTCTATAAAGTTATTAACATAAAGCTTGATTTTTAATAGCATGCAACATTTTAAAAGAGGACAAATGAAAATACATAATAGCCAAAGAGTAAAATGTATATTTTCTGATGTCAGTGGGCAATGATGCTTTCTAATTAAATGTATTTTGATTAAAGTAAATATTTACACCAAGGCACATATCCAGTTGCTTATTAGAAGACTATTAACACCACACTTACTAGAGCTGGTTAGGAATACTGGACTTAGTATAGTCCCATCTAAGATTTCTCATAACCCACTGGATCTCACCTTTCCCCATCTTCCATCATTCTCATTTTCCAGTTTACCATGAGGGCCGAGAAGAGAACTAAAAATCCCCATCAAAAAGTTGTAGCCAGATTTTTATCTTTTTTCCCACTTTTTATAAAGACAGTTCAGGGGAAAGAGAAACTATTTTCTTAGTAGCAGTTAGAAAGGGATAATTAGCCATGTTGGGCTGCCTCTCCTTGTTCTTTAACCCTGTTGGGGTAAAATGAAATCCTGATATGGTCAAATCAATTAAGGGAGAGACTTACCTTAAAGATAAAAAGAAAGCCCTTTGACAGTTTTACATAGTAGACCTCCCAATAATTCTTCTCACTGTCATTAACATCAGAATACATACTGCTTTTGAGATTGTCCACATGTTTTCTAAGTAACTGATAGCATATACTGATTCATTAGGCTATAGATGCCTTACAAAGACAGCCTCCCAGACAAAATACTTAACATTAAAGATAGGTGCTTTGATATGGATACACATACACTGGACAAAGATAATAAAGGAGTTAGCTCTTACCTAATTCTGAAAAAAAGCTTCACAGCGACATGGAATTTCAGGAACTCTTTATTGCTGAAATATCTGTGTGGCTGGGGGTTGAGGAAAAGGAAGTGCGTGCCAATGTTTATGCTCAGTGACTTATTAATAGCTAACATTTACTGAGTACTTACTCTGTGCCAGGCAGGAGTGCTTTATATGTACAGTGACCCCTCAGTATCCCTGGGGAATTGGTTCCAGGATCCCTGCAGATACCAACATTTGTGGATGCTCAAGTCCCATATATAAAATGGCATAGTATTTGCATATAACCTTCACAAATCCTCCTTTATACTTTAAATCAGCTCTAGGTTACTTGTAATACCTAGTACATTGTAAATGCTAGGTAAATCGTTGTAAATACAATGCAAATGCCATGTAAATTGTTGCCAGTGTGCAGCAAATTTAAGTTTTGCTTTTTTGGAATCTTCTGGAATGTTTTTCTGAATATTTTCAATCCTCCGTTGGTTGAATCCCCAGATGTGGAACCCACGGATATGGAGGGCCGACTGTATTAACTTATTTAGTTATCCAACAAGCTTTTGAGGCAGTTACTGTTACTACCTCCACCTTCTAGATGAGGAAACTGAGGCACAAGGAGAATAAATAACATGCTTAAGGTTCTAGAGGTAATAAGAGGCAGAGTATGCCTCTTAACCAATGCACCCTGCTGTCTATCTAATTCAATTTCCATCACAGCCCTGCAAACTAGGGGTTTTCCTTACTTTACAAATTGAAGAAATTGAAGCCCAGAGTTACCTTTGTCAAAATCACTGGTGGCCAAAGGCAGAAGAAGGATTTGAACCAAGGTCTGACTCTCTCGAAGGTCTGTGCCTTTTCACTGCAAGAGGAGGCCTTCTTGGGAAGGCTCAGTGGCCCAGCTGGCACACACAAAATATGGGAGGTCTAACTCTTTCCTTGTAAAGACAGTTAAGGTTATAGAGAATCCTGTGTAGGTTGTTCATAGCTCGTCATAAGGCAATAGAGTAGCTGTTTACTGAGGCATGAGAAACCCGTTCTGGCTCAACTCTCTTCCAGAAATCATCTGCCTCTGTCATCCGCCTGGGTTGTGCTTCAGTTCGTTTGGTGTGCCTCTTTTCAATGCACTGGGCTGTTCTATTCCTGTTTATAAATCTTTTAAGTGTGCACATTACAGAAGTAATTAAATTGTCATTACAATTTATAGTATGCCTGAAGTCAATCATCTAATTAAACTGCAAGAGAAGAGAGGTGGTGGATTCATATGCATTTATTAAGTTACTGTATTAATTATTCAAGGATTTAGAACCAAGTGAAAGAGAAAACAAATGGTAACACTAGTCTTTAAAGGTTTTTCTATTTCTGCTCTTCTCAGTTCAATAATTTGAGATCCTCACTAGTTAGCAGCATAACCCTAATGTCTTGGGGGGTAACTTTTAATGAATTAGGATTTTTAGGTCTTTCACTCAGCATTTTCTTATAATGCTCCTGGCAGCATTAATGCGCACCATCCCACATCCTAACTGAATAAGCAATTAGAAATATAATAGAAAACAAAACTTAAATTCATGGGTTATATATTGCAGTCCAAATTCTGTCTTGAACTATAAAAATGGTAGCATTTTAGATACCTGGAATCATTCAGAGGAGATTTGGTTTTCCCAGAGCCATAGTGACTGTTAAGATGCTTATTTTCTTATTAAGGAATACAAAAACCACAGCAACAAAAACAAAAACCAGATAGGGTATAATTAAACTCTTGCTGGAGGAAACTATTTTTGAAGAGTTTACTTTTCAGTTCTAAGCTCTAGTGCATATATATGTATATTTATTACGTGAGGGGAGAATTGATAACTTGGATAGGTGTTTCAGCCCCTTGGGAAGTAATTACAGTTTGTAATGGAATTGGCTGAATTTGTTCTTTTGGGATTTGGGCCTTCAGGAAAAGGAGAATACTGAGAGACATGATCAGGTGTCATCCACGTGAGTGACAGATTGTGTGCAGTGGATTTTCCCCTCCTCGTGTTTAATTTTTTGGGGGGTGGATGGAACTGAAGCCTGTAATTCCAAAAGAGGCAATCCTTAAAAAAAGAAAAGGCAATGGAGAGCAGAATAAAGACATTTAATTGAGTTATGTATTAGCAAATGTACATGCCTAGAAGTTACTAGATTCTCAGACAACTCTTGGATAAACAAGTATCACATGTAAAGATTCCAGTTTCTTTGCCCCTCTATGTGCATATAAGATATCCTCAACTTATAAACAGTTTTCTTGGATAATATTTATTTTTCTTTGCTGAGTCACAAAAGCTGAGATGACCTGTAAAGTACTTGAATTATTGGTAATAATTAAGGAGTAACATACCTGGGTGTCAGTTTCTCTGCAGAAATGCATTCTGAGTGATATTGGGGAACACAGCTCTTTCTGCTATTGTGGGAGCAGTGTCTCTCCTACGTCTGATTTCTAGGCTTCTCCTAGAGTTCTTGATTGAAGAGATGCGGGGAGGCTCCTGCTGACACTCTTGTGGGCTGGAGAGTAGGGGAGAGAACCAGTAAAGGTCGGTTTTGGTTTCAGGCTGCAGGACTAGGGGGGAGAGGGAGGCGAAAGAGTGATATCCCCAGTGTGGGTAGTGGAGGGAAAAGGAATCCCCTACGGCCCTTTTGCTGGTCCGGCTGCTTACTGGGTGGTCTTTCCAGTGGAAGAGCGAAAGGTAAATCATGTACTTTTAATTTGAAAATTGCTAACACATATATATCCTTTTAATACAGTCTTTGTTTATAGCAGTATAAACATTTTTCCATACTGGAACAAAAGCTACATAAAATAATAAGGATGATATTTAAATAAAGATTTTGCATATAAATGTGTTTTAGGGACCTGTGGACTATAAATATTCCTCAAATCAATGCTCAGTGGAATGTGAGCTTTTCCATAGAAAGATATGCATCTAATAAGATCCTAGCTCTTGTCCCAGAGTTTGATAAATTACAGGCCCTCAAAATGTGTAACATGTAAAAGCATGGTTAGACGAAGATAGATGTGAATTATTGTGAAAACTTTGATTTGATATTTTTCGTTTACTTTAAATCTGGCATGACATTTACTGTTGAATTTGACCTCTTTGGGGAAAGACTTTCTAAACTTATTTCCTCTTTACTTCTAAGAACTCAATTAAATCTGTAGAAGGATTCATAACTTGATATTTGCCATGCACTATCTTTAGAAATATTTTGTAATATTATATCTTATATGCTTTTTTTTTCACACACACACTGTATTTTATTTTTACAAGAGATAAATAAACTGACACCAAGCATTGTAAATGGATGACCACCACAAAAGCAACAATGATTGCAATTACCAGACACGAAACACACTCATACTATGTCATTACTTGACATTTCAGTCCAGTAATCCTCCACTGTAGCAGCTCCTTTACTTTGCAGTGATAATTGATTTGTATCTTATATGCTTTTTGATTCTTCAGAAAGCAGTATTTTAGAAAGTTTTTTATGCATAATAACCATTAATAGACATTAATAATCTAAAGAAGTTAATTCGTAATTTCCAAAAAGATCTTAGGTTTTAAAATAAAAGTAGTGTCTGTGTTAATGTCAGGAACATTGACAAGGCTGAGAAAAGATTTTGCCTGTATTCAAAATTTATATTAAAGAAACCCAAACTAGTAGAATTCAGAGTTTATTTATACATATAGTTCTGCTATCTGAGGTTTCATATTAAATTTTGTGGTGTTTTATGTATGGAGCTATGGACAGAGAATTTATAAGAAAAATATAACCAAATCTGTTTTTGCCATTTTTATGTATTTCATTTGCTACAGTAACAAATCCATTATTCAATATATTTTTTAAATGTTGGAAGTATTAAAAATTGAGGAAGAAGTGACACTTGTCTTTCACATCTGGAATCTAATACAAATAAATTTGTTTCATGCTCTCTTGTAATTATGTTAGTCAAACACATGTTTCAATTATTAGTGTTTCTTCTCTGTTATGGAGATTTATATAGTAGAAAAAGAGAACATAGGGCTAGATGAAGATTCAGGTATAAAATATTGACAACAGAGTCTTATCGAGATTGCTGGGCTGATGTGCTTCCTTAACTTTATAAACCTAAAATCTGAAAAAATTTTCAAGTGACATTATAAAAATCCAAATGCTGTTTCATTGTTGTTGTTGTTGGTTTTAATCATTACATAAATCAATGGCTCTCAAACTATTTTCCCCATCTTCCTGCAGCTGTCCGGAATTACCATCTGCTCTTGCAGGTGGACCAAATTCTAATCTCTAGTAAGGCTTGTCACACTGTCTGGTCTGCTTACTTACCATTTCTTTCTTAGGATCCCACTTTGAAATGGAATCCTTTTCTAAATAGAAGTTCCATACACTGAATTTTATCTATTTATAATTTGAAAGTGTGGGGCTGACAACTTTGAACCTAAGAAGACATGAAATTGTTTAGAGGGAAAGGATGAATTTCAAGGGCATTTATTGACAACTTGGAAAGAAAGCCAAAACAGATCTTGTTCTTTGGAATATTAAATTTTTAACATCAGCCTGACTGCAAAATGTGTATGTGTGTGTTTTTGTGTGTGTCTTTTAGAAATTCCTGTTATTTGTGTGGTGCTATTCTACTTTATCCAAGGACACCTGCAAGAAACAGAATAATTTCGTTAGGTGGGTCGTGTTGCTCATAGTTCATCAATGTTATTGCATCAGATCTTTGGTTTACGTGGGACATGGCCTTCCTTTTTTTCCTATGCAGAAACTAAAGCTTATTCATCTCAAGCTTATAGTAGTATACATTTGTTTTACTTTTTTTTTTTTAAAGGAATTCCTTTATTTTTATTATTTATTTATTTATTTATTTATTTATGGCTGTGTTGGGTCTTCGTTTCTGTGCGAGGGCTTTCTCTAGTTGTGGCAAGCGGGGGCCACTCTTCATCGCGGTGCGCAGGCCTCTCACTATCGCGGCCTCTCTTGTTGCGGAGCACAGGCTCCAGACACGCAGGCTCAGTAGTTGTGGCTCACGGGCCTAGTTGCTCCGCGGCATGTGAGATCTTCCCAGACCAGGGCTCGAACCCGTGTTCCCTGCATTGGTAGGCAGATTCTCAACCACTGCGCCACCAGGGAAGCCCAGTAGTATACATTTGTTAGAGCTCACCATTATTAGCAAATTGCTTCTATAGATCAATCATGTGAGTATTACTACTGGGGAAGGCCATTCTAATTGATCTGTCAATGAACAGGGAAAGACTTTGCTGCTCCCTAATAAAATACAACAGTGATCATGTTTATTTCCAAACATATAGAAGCAAAGAGGCTTTGTTATTCTAGCCAACATTTGTCTTTGTGAATGCACTTCAGCGTTTGCATATGCTGCTTGTGCTGCCTTCATTTGTCACTTGTTGTTAGTGACTCTGTTGAGGTGTTTTCCAGTTATCTGATGCATGCACTCTCTAAGTAGATTTTTAACTTCCTTGAAAATCGATCCAAGTCTTCTATGAAATGATGGTTGAATTTTAACTTCGCTTTCTCTTTTATTTTTTCCATAGTTTAATGAAGCACCTAGAAATTAAAGAGGATTTACCTCATTTTAAGAAGTCTATTTATTACTCAGCCAAGTTGCAAAATTTGTTAGGAATAAGGCCTTCTACCAGGGCCAGTAGTGACAGTAACAGATAGCTTGTGGAACTTTATAATAGGAGTGAACATATAAGTAATGAAAAAAAATCTTGAAACAGATGATGAGTAATATGAGTTTATTTCTCTCACATTAGGAGCTCCTTTAAGTTTTTATCCTCTTGTTCTTCTTAATATTAGTGGGAATCATGTGAAGGGAACACATGTACATTTAAGCATAATTGTGACTCAGAGTTTTTCTTATCCATGTTACAGTTCAGGTCCGAGAGGATCTCTATTTTCTTTGTTGAATTTCTGCCTTTTAGAAGGAGAACTTGTAGGAAGGGGGGAAATGTTTACACTTTCCCTGTTGTGAAGTGTAACCCAAATGAAGATTTTGATTCTGGTTGGAATCCTTCCCTTTCAGTGACTTTCAAAGGATATTACCTCAACTTCTTGCCTAGCGGAACAGCAATAAATATTTTATTTTCAACTTCCTTTAAAAAAATTCTTTCTCTGGTCTTTGTTTGGACAAGTTTACGTGGATTTAAGTCTTATTGCTTTGCCTCTGAGGGGATGTCATTGGCTGAGAAAATGCCGCAGACTTCTCTAGTAGTGACCAAAAGTTACAGTATCAATAAAAGAAAAAAAATACAGACAGAAATCTGTGTTTTACTCCTTTTTATATTTCTACACTGTCTACATGGTCCCTGGCTCCAAAGTAGGCGATCACAAGTGATTCATTTAACAACACTCAGCAGATGTTGTTTTGAGCACCTGGTATGTGCTAGGTGCTCAGCAGAGTTTCCACCTCCAGAAGCTCTGGGTTTAGAAGAAAGGCAGATATTAACGAACTCAGTGCAGTAGGTGAGGGTTTCCACAGAGGCCGGCACAGAAGCGGGGAGGTTGTGAATAACAGTGGAGGGAAAGAGGCATTCATTCTGATATTAATCAATCACTTGCTGTTTTCTAGGCACTGTTTAAGGTGTCCAGGCTACAGGGAGTAAACAAAACAATACTGCCTCTCTTGAGAAGTTTCTATCCTAGTGTGGGGGACAGATATATATCAACCTTCCTAGCACATATGCTTTGTGTGTATGTGTGTGTGTGTGTGTGTGTGTGTGTGTGTGTGTGATTTAGGTAGGGAGAGGAAAAGGTATGGGGGCAGATGACATTGGAGCAGGGACCTGACCATTCCGGCAGAAGGAAAAGCTGCCCTTGTAATAGTGTGGGCTGCATACATATATTTACATGTCCCCTTGAAAGAAAGGAATGAACATTTTAAAGTGAGGAAGAGGGATAGCTTATTATAAATGGGATAATGTATCAGGCAGGGCATTTGATGCTTTATACCATGTGTGGGCCACCAGTCTCCATACCTAGGCTTCGGCCAACCTGGAGGTGCCATTGGCCGGCTCCCGGTCCTGGGCACGGCCGTGGAGTTGGAGAGTTGCCCAAGCCCAGGCTGAGATCCCCTTTCCAGAAGGGCGCCCCCCCTTCCTCCCTAGGTCCTGACCCTATGCCTCAGCTCCTCCTCCCACCCTTGGGTCTTGGCACAGGGAAGGCCCTGGCTTGGAAAGGATGAATCTGACCTAAAATTAAACCTGGAGCTATAATATAAAAAAAAAAATGCCATGATTAGGTGTTTACAGTACGGAATCTTCAACAATTAAAGAGAAAAGGTGTGGGTGGGGTAAAAAATAGCAATACCCACACTCTGAAGTTTTTGAGAAAAACAGGAAACTAGTCTTTTTTAACCAGCAATGCCCAGAACTGGTTATTGCAGAGAGGGTTGTTTTTCTAATGCATTGTGGTCAGTGCAGCTGTGCCAGAAGTAGATTTCTGCTCATTATGACAGCTGTCTGTGGATTTCTTCAGCTGACAAACCTATAGAGAGGCAAGCATAATTATCAGTAGTAACCTGGTTATTATGGCCGGATGGTGCTTGGAAAACAATTTGCACAAGTCCTGAAAGCCCGTGAAAACACAGAAAATAAGAGTGTTTGACCACCATGCAGCTATTTCCAGGAGTTGTGAATGACCCAGACCTGTGAACCATACAACAGCTTATTGTAGATGGACAGTTTGAATTCTCTCTTTATTTGGATTTTTTTAAAGTTGCCAAACAACATTTGATGGCAAGTGACATAATATTTCTTCTAATTTGCTCATTAACTCCAGCTCTACTTTCTAACAATGTTTTAGACCTCTTTATTTTTTGCTTATATTTGCTGGTTGGTGGCAATTAAATATGATTTAAAAAGTAAAATTGTTGAAGTCATAGAGATGTTGTCTCTTGCTCTCAGAATCTCACAAATGCGCCCTTACTGCTGCATTTGTGAAATAGGAAAAATGATTACAGAAGGGATTGTTTGGGCAATTATTGATTAGTTCTGTGTTCTTTTGAATAAGGTAAAATGCTTTAGAACCAAATTGAAAAAGAGCAGTTCCCTTTATCTGCACTTATTCGTATACGGAAGACCAGGTTAGTACACACTAGTCACTGAGGTTTCCCCTCAACTTCCTGTGTGGGTTCAGTGTTATTGGGGAGCCCCTCTAAACCAGAGCACTCCCTTGTAGGCCATTTCTTTGTGCACGTGGAGATGTCATCTTTTTAAGGATAAAAAGGGGTTGAGTAGTAGAACCTAGATTTGATTGCTTATTGCATTTTATGGTCGCCAAGCCAAGCATTTGGTCTGTGCGTTGAAGGATTTACGCTTGTCTGTTTGCATCAGACTTTACAGTTATCTCTTTAATAAGTAAATTATGCTTCTCGCTGGTGAAACTTGTTTGCAGTGCTTGATCCAGGCGGTGTGCCTGGGCTAAGCAATGCCCCCTGTCCAGCTGACTGCCCAGTCTGCTCCAAAAGGGCAATCGTTACTGCTATTGATTTTTGTAGCATGTTGGTCATGTTAGAGTTATTTGCAATGAAAGGGAAGTCAACTCCTTGCATCTGCCTTTTTGTTTCACTACAAAAGTACTGTATACCGACACTTTAGTCTCTTGGTGGCAGTAACAGGACTCAAGGGAGATTCTTTTCCCTCCTTTCTCTAGGGGCAGCCTGGGGAGCAGTAGGTGGACTGGGGGGCATGAAGGTCACCCTATTTTTAACCATTTGCAACCTGCTTCCTAGTGAAATGGGATGGGAGTACCTGCCATTTCCCCCTCACCAGCATGTGGCCAAAAGTAATGAGACAATGGTTGTCAAGTACTCTCAAATGCAGATGACAGATGTTTTAAATGTGGAATTAGAGATGTGGGGCTTGCACTTTGGCATTTTCTTAAAAGCTAAACATAAACTTACCATATGACCCAGCAATTCGAGTCCTACATATATATGCAAAAGAAATGAAAACATATGTCTACACAAAAACTTTTACAGATATGTTCATAGCAGCATGAATGACATTATCCGAAAAAAAAAAAAATCAAACAATCCAAATGTCCAACAACTGGCAACTGGATAAACAAAATGTGGTAGAGCCATACAATGGAATACTAACCAGCCATAAAAAGGAGTACTGATACACACTATAACAAGGATGAATCTTGAAAACATCATGCTAAGACGCCAGATGCAAAAGACTAGATATTATATAATTCTATTTACATGAAATGTGCAGAAAAGGAAGAAGGCAGATTGGAGGTTGTCTGGGGCTGGGAATGTGGATTGATTGCAAACAGGTATAAGGGACTTTTCTGGGTAACAGAAGTGTTCTCAAACTGGATTGTGGTGATGATTGCACAGCTCTGTAAATTTACTAAAAATAATTGAATTGTATACTTAAAATGGATGTATTTTATGGTATGTAAATT
This sequence comes from Balaenoptera musculus, assembly GCF_009873245.2. Taxonomy (NCBI): domain Eukaryota; kingdom Metazoa; phylum Chordata; class Mammalia; order Artiodactyla; family Balaenopteridae; genus Balaenoptera; species Balaenoptera musculus. Next base: position 22,420,728 of record NC_045796.1, read on the forward strand.
ATACTTCGATAAAGTGTTTTAAAAATCTCTGTAAAGATATGCAAGAACAAGCAACACTGAGTAGCTCTGAAAAGGAAAGATGGGTGCCTGGGGAATGGGAGAGGGAAGACACTTTATCAAATACTCTTCTATATATTTTTAATTTTGTACCATGTATTGTCAGTTTAAGAAATGAGAATAAACAAAACAAAAACTTAAAAAAAAAAAAAGTACCAGCTCTTCCTGAGAAAAACAAAACAATAAATGAACCCAGCAAACCAACATGTTTTATCAGAATGCCTCCTATTTCAAACACATATTAAAATACTGGGCTTTACCTGGGAAAACATAGCCCTGGGAATGTGTGTTAATGTTGAAATGGCAGAAAAAATGGCTTTTTATTGCTTTCCCTTCTTCTCTAGCATGGTGTATTTTTAATACGTTTTCATATTCAGATTTTTTAAATCTTGAGGACTAGAAATATAATCTTCTACTTTTCAGACTTGGTAGAGCCTGAGGCTGTCATTGACATTATTACTTTTAAATAGCCCCACTAAGCATATGAACAGAAAAAACACAGAGTAGAAATCTCAGTGGGGAGACTGGGGGAAACCATATCCATTCCTTCAGTAGAGCAATGAATGAAAACAATCCCAGTAGCTCATGCAGCAATGCTGAGCGGTTCCCCAGAACTAATTTGGGTCTCTACCAAAGGGTCATTAAGATGTAAAGTACGTGTTTGTTAACTACTAAAGGGTCCTCCAATTCCTATTGTTGTTGCCCTCCCATTTTGTTTTCCTTGGCAGTTGTTACGACAAAGACATAGTTAAAAACACACTGTACTCTTTTCCTGTCCTTGGGAATGAGAAGGTGGTGCTGGGAGGTGATGCCTGTTTGTGCAGGAGGCTGTGGCTGACGAGGCCAGTGCGTGATGATCAGCCCTTTCCTGAGGTGCGCACATGGAGATTGTCCCTTGATGTCTTGCTGTCATCATTCCTAGTATAGCCCGAAGCGAAACGGAGACTCGCTGTGTCAAGCTTGGGGCCGGGAGGTTTCTCTTGCGGAGACTGCGGGGACTTTGTGCTGTGCTCCCAGGCACCGCCCCCCCCCCCCCCCCCCCCCGGCCAGTGGAGCCTTCGCTGTGGAGGGCTTCACAAAGGGACTTTACCTACTCTCTTTGGAGCAGCCCCGCCTCTCATTACCATCTGGGAAGAAATCCATCATGGTGGTGAGACTCGACAGGGAGGTTGGAGATGACTAAGTCACACTCTTTCTCTTCTTAGTTGAAGAGAGGGCCAGAAAGAGGTTACGTTCCTTGCCAGGGTCGTGGAACTCTTTGTGCCCTGGTTAGTGGCTCTGTTTTCATTCTTTTTCACACAGACAGCACGGTAAGGCTTTTCCTGGGGGAGATGGTTACTTTAATACTAGTGAGCTGTGAGCATTTCAGGAACTAGCTGACGTGCCTAGGTTGTCATTGGATGCTAGGGGAAGAATACGGCTGCTGTTTATGGAAATGCTCAAGAAGCAGGATGTGGCCTTGGTGGCAGGGTTTACCTTCACATAGGAGCTTGCACAGTATGCTGCTCTAGAAAGCTGCCGTGTGATCCAGGTGATATACCAAGTTCGTGCCATACCCTTTCTGCCATCCTCTCGAAGTCTGGCTCTCCTGCTTTAATTACATCAATGAAAAAACAAATGTCATTCTTTGTAACGCTGAATAGTGCTGTTGGTTGTTTGCAGAATTTCTCTTAGTTGAGCATGACCTTCACAGTGCAGTCTGAGTGATTTGTGTCATAATCACTTGCTTAAACACATCAGGAGCACAGTTCACAGGTAACAGAAAGTTACTGCAGTACAAAGGTTAGAGGGTTTCTCAACTTTGGTGCCATTAACATTAGGGGATGGGTAATTCTTGCTGTAGAGGGCTGTCCTGTGCATTGTAGGATATTTTCCAGCATCCCTGGCTTCTACCCACTAGATGACAGTAGCACCTCCGCCCTGGTCATAACAACTAGAAATAACCCCAGACGTGGCCCCGCGTCCCTTGGGGGGTCAAAATCACCCTGGTTGTGAACCCACTGTAGGCTAACAGTCTATCTTGGTAGGATGGCGCATCAACCAGACTGAAGCAGATTGTCGTTAACAACATACAGCTTGACTCTAAGAAGCCAGAGTCAGAAGTAAGGATTGGGAGGGTTAAATTACTAAATAATGAGCATTCCTAGTCAGTGAATAGCAACCTAAACCGGGGATTTCCCCTGCTGGCTTGTGGCAGGAATTCCCTTTCTCTTCCTCCCGCCCGCCGCCCTCTACTGTAGGACGCTCCCTTTTCAGGACTGCCCTAGCTTCCGATTCACTTTCTCTTCCGCTCTTCTGCCATGTCTGTCTGTTGCCACCAGGGACTGGTCCACCACTGCTGCCTCTGCAAAAGCCTAGAGCCACTGGGATCTTCCAGCTGATGACGCTGACCCATCACTACGATCCTGGGGAAAGCGTCTTGCTATTCTTACTTCATTATTTACTTATTAGAATTTTACCTAGATTTTTATGGCCCGTGTAGAGAACGGTGAGGAGTTTCGTATCCTATGGACGCCAGTCCTCAGTGTGACTATTTTTTTCTAATAGAAGCTATGCCGTATAAGGTGAGTAGGCCCCAGAGTCCACTTATTACATTGACTTAGGCTAATTCTCAATCAGGTTATATAAACTTTTGAAGGCTAGCCTGGAATGCCAACCACTATTTGTGACACTGGTTCCAGAGGGACACATTCCAAATTTCAAATAGTAGGTTTAAAAGCAAACTTTTAGAACACAACTTAGGTTAAGTGGGAACCACTTTGGCAGGCTGGCAGATGAGATGTAGTAGTCCAGCTTGCACCTGTTTCAAGCAAGTTCTTCCCCCAAACCACAAAGAGACCCTCAGATAGGCAGCTCAGACTCTCTCCCTTCCATTGGGACTGAACCTTCTTACCCTAAGTCCCAGACTTGGCAGGCAGACGAGCTGGACCAGCTACGGTTTGCTTCTCTGATGTGGAAAAAATAGGCATCTGGCAATCTCCTTGGATTCCATTTGGACATGCTTGTGTGTATAATCTCTGCCAAGTGAACTTAGGCTGCCAGAGTTTGCCAAAAGAGGAAGAGAAGAACACCTTAATCTATGGGTTGAGATACTAAATGAAGGAAGTCAATAAGAAAACAACTGGAATCTTAGCAGGTCTAGAAATAGTAAGAGAAAGATATATGTTGTGCAAGTGTGCAATTAAACTAAGGAGAGTTTGGATTAATTAAAAGATAAGTACAAAAAATTACCTTACTCTTTGTTTCTACATCAAATCACAAATATTTACATCAAATTTGTCAAAGATAGGAATGCTTTTCATTTTAGACTAGAAACATCCAACGGAAAAGAAGGCTACTCCAAGACTTGAAAGGGTCTTCCAATTCTGATAATCCTATGGTTTTTTTTCCCTTTCCCTCTAAATTTGTCAAGTTGCACACATTAACATGTTAGACTGAGTGATGAATCTATGCAAACTAGAATATAAGAATGGTAGCCAATGACTTCTTTGGGGAAGTTTCTAGAACACCTATACTGATGATTTTCAAATTAGATTTTCAGGGTATCCTGGAACATCTAGAAGTTTTGAAAAAAGTATAGTTGTGATGGATTTGACATGTGTCTGTTTTAATCACCTCTAAATTTGAGGCTTCAGATCATGACAGGAGGAATGCTTAGACCCCAACTTTTAGATAGTGAACATTTAGAAAAGAGTTGCCTTACTCAAATACTATTACATAGCTTTCTGATTACACAGCATGCCTTTTGTTTGGAATTTACACAGTAACAATCTGTTTTCAATGTCCGTCCATCACTAGCCCCTAAGTTCCATGAGGACAAGAGCCATGGCTTTGGGAGTACACAGTTTTTTGTTGAGTGAATAATTGAATAAATGAGGGGAAAAAATTCATCATGAACATTTTATAAGAAAAGCATAGTGCTTTTTTTTAATAGAAAAATAAAATATAGAAATTTTCCAATAATGAAGTTAAAACAAAATTGAAAAGAATGTCATGTAGTGAAGTTTTGTTTCCTTTTTGGAAATTTTTGGCTTTTTTTAAGAACAAAGAAATATTGTGTTTTCTAGAGAAGGAGAGCATGGCGTGCCCTCCAAAATTAATCTAGTGGAACATGGGCATATAAAGTCCTCTAAACCCATCAATTTTAGTCTTAGTTTATAGTAATAAACACTTTTTAGTGCCAGAGTAAATTAGGACAATGATCAGGGTAAAAGAATAATCTTGAGCTGTATAAGAAAGATTTTGATTTTGTTGCCAAACTTAGAGCAATGACCTTCATTCTAAGCATGAAAGCCTTCCCTCGTCGTCGTATAAAGACCTGGTTGACCCACCCAAAACTCTGTTGCCATGTGGTTCAGTAGTACCAACATAGATAGTGAGTAATCAGGAATGGTTCAGTATATTAAACTTTCTTTGGTTTGGCACTGATGGTCCATTTGCCAGATCAAAATCATGAGTAGAACTGAAAATTGAGTGCAAGCAACTACAGGGTACTTGGATTTCTTCAACTCGAGAATCTTTTTATATTGCCACTATGTGTATCTTTTCAAGAGCATTGGTTTAGAGTCAGGCTCACTGGATTAAAAAGCCATTTTCAGCACTTACTGTGAGGCCATGGACAAGTTTCTTAAACTCTTGGGGCCTTAAGTCCTCTCTAAGGGAGATAGTAATGGTACCTGCCTCATAAAAGATTTAATGAGAAAATACACATAAATCACTTAGTACATTGCTGGAACACAAGGACTCAGTAAATGTTGATTGTTTATATCATTCTATGTGATGATTATTTCAAACTCCATTACTATTTCTAGATCTTTCATTTTCTTAAGGTTTTCAGTAGTAAGCCCAAACTTTTAAGCTTCCTTTTTATGGAAGTCAGAGTCTAAACAGAGTCAAGGCTGCCAAAACTATCTGCTACATCTTATAAAGAGATAAGATAATGCTTGTTTTATGTGTGTGGGCCTCCATATGAAAGAATCACAACCCTAAATCTTGCCAGACCGAGGGCAGGTGGATCCCACTCTTGGCTGGGAACCAAAATCCTATTACCAGGCCTTATTTACTTCAGGCCTGATAAAGATGCTTCCTCTGGGTGATTTTTTTTTTTTTTTCTCAACTCTTATTTAAAACATAAAGACCAAGGGAGTTGGAAACCTATAAATTAAACTTATAAAAGAAGTACAAAAGTGCTTCTATTATTTTTATGTTTCCCAGAAACTGACTTTATAAGTCATTTTCAAAGTTCTAAAGAAACTCTTTTTTCCTGAATTTTTCATCACATGAATGAAACTGGGTTTTCAGTTATAATCATGCAACACAAACCATCACATGAACATTAATATGTTTACCTTGGTAAAATTTCTTGTCTACTCTTTTTAGGACTTCTTTTTCATGTCGTAACTTTCAGGGTGGGGATCACTGAGGGGCATGACCCCAGACTGAGCGGGATGAGTTAGTCATGAGGTACCAAGCGTGTGGGATGTCAGTGGACCTTTTAGGGGGCTCTTCAGTAATCTTCCTGGTACATCACCGGGAACTTGTAATTGCCAGGTTTAGGAATTGCCTCCTCTTTGTCATGAGCAATTTCTTTCATCTTGCACAGTTTAAATTTGGTTTTGATATTTCCCGGTGGAAGTTGTTATTAGTGCATGGAGTTAAAATCTGTTTTAAAATAAGGGATTTAAGTGGATCATCTGTAAAGTTTTGTTCAGCTTGAAAATCCTATGATTAAAGTTCACCTTTTTGCCTTTTAGTAGTTTTACTTTTAAGATTTCTCCAGTTTTGTGTGATTTCTTGCTGATTCCTTTTGGTTCCCCAAATCAATAAATCAATATTAGTAGTTAGTTAATTGTTGAGAATTTGAAATTTTACTTTAACGTGGTCAAGTTTTAATTATGTCTCTCCACTGTGGCTAAAATATAATCTTGTTAGAACACTTTTTTTTTCCAGGACTATAGCTTTTGAAAGGTCTCCCAACTTCAAAAATTAAACAGGGTCAAATATCTTCCATTTTGGAAGTAAACAAACAAGCAAACTGAAACCAATAATCTTAATGGCTTTTCTAGCTCATACGTTATCTATCGTATCGTATCAACTGCATCACGGTTTTGGCCACCTGCTTTAGAAAGGAATCTCAGTAACCTCTTAATTTTGAAATTCAGTGAAATCTTTTAGGTCTTTGCCTTTTTTACCTATTTTTGATTTATATTTGACACTGTTTATCATTTGATTTTTTTCTCCACTTGGCTGTGTGATGCTGTGACCTGGTACCCACCTCTGTTCTCAGCCCCTTCCCACACTCCTCAGTCTTTGTGGCTTTCCCCAAAATGCAGCCCTTATGCCTCTTCTCTCTGTAGCTTCCCAAACCGTTGACAAGGCCCATTGTTTCAAGTATCACCCTAGATGCCAATGATGCTAGTGGTCTTCTAAACTGGGTTTTCAGCTCGCATATTCTTGTGGGTTTTTTGTTTTTTTTTTTAAATAAATTTTATTTATTTATTTATTTATTTTGGGCTGCATCGGGTCTTCATTGTTGCATGCGGGCTTTCTCTAGTTGGCGGCGAGCGGGGCCACTCTTTGCTGCAGTGTGCAGGCTTTTCATTTTGGTGGCTTCTCTTGTCGCGGAGCACAGCCTCTAGACGTGCGAGCTTCAGTAGTTGTGGCACTTGAGCTCAGCAGCTGTGGCTCGCGGGCTCCAGAGCGCAGGCTCAGTAGTTGTGGCGCACCTGCTTAGTTGCTCCGCGGCATGTGGGATCCTCCCGGACCAGGGCTCGAACCCCGTGTCCCCTGCATTGGCAAGCGGATTCTTAACCACTGCACCACCAGGGAAGCCCTCTTGTGGGTTTTATATCTATATGTCCCGCTGTCTGCTTGGACATTTCTATCTGAATATTCTTAAGGCACCTCAAACCTAGTTTGTTATAAAACGGAATATACTCTATTTCCTCTCAAACTTGGTTTTCTCCTTGTTTACCTGACAAGCTTCTGCTGATTACTCCAGGTCCATTTCAAGTGTCTCCATTCTCAGCCCTTCCTTGATCCGTACACCTCACTCTCCTGTGGGCCTTATTATAACTTGTACTACAGCACTTTTCATGCTACCTGCAAGCCAGGTATTCGTTGAGATCAGAAAACACATTTGTGTGCCTTCGGATGCAGCACAGTGCCTGGTGTGGGATAGGTACTTGGAAAATGATTGCTGAATATGTTAACAGGTGACAGAAACTGCAAATTATAGATATTGAAATAGGAAACAAAATTTTTATTTCACCAGGCAGAAACGTTTGTAAGCGATTGGGTATTAAAAAGGTATTTTCTAATAGTTTTATAGAAAATGAAACCTTTGTTGATTAGATGTAGCTCCTAGAACTTCAGAAGGGAAGAGAAGCCTATATTTCCTTCCTAGACTCATGGTCGACCCGGTACTTGCGCTTGGTTTGAATGGAGACTCATTCATGGAGTCCTGGTAGCAGGTGTAGTTTTTTGAGTGGTTTTCCCAGCTATTTCAAAAAGCATCTGAATGCGCAGAGCAGAGCTCAACTATCTGCTGGGAGAACATTTAGGTGTAATTTTTTCCTAGATGCACTTCCTCTCCACTTACTCTTCATTCCCAAATGGGGCTATGTGGGTCAGGATACGGGGATGATATATAGGCTTCTGGTTACTTAGGCAGAAAGTAGTGAAAAATCACAGTTTAACTTACAGAGTGCTAACCCCTGCTCCATCCTCCCTCCCTGCCCCCATACGCACAGATAAAATTGTGTATCTGGGTGGGCTAGTCACACCCATTTAAAATCATCTCTAAATCCACTAATATTATCCTTTGGTACGAGTAGCTTCATCACATTGCATTGAAGGAGTATTAAAAAAAAAGTTTCTTATTGGAATCTTTATGTTGTTGGGATCAGCTTCTAACTAAATGGAACAGGTATAATATTAATGGATTAATCCATGTTAATTTTTAAAATAAGAGGTCTTAGCAGTGAAGACTCATCTCTGAACGTCCTGTATTTAAGATTAAGTTCTCTGCACTGTGATACTGGACCACTGCAGAATTATGTTATGTAACTATTTCCCTTTTGGCATTCATAAAAACAAGAAATATGTCTCCAGAGGTCATCCCACATTGAGCAAAAATTTTAAATACATGAATAAAAATTCCATCTGGCTTTTTTAATACGGCACATAGATTTGTCTTTTTGTTGTATTTTGTAGCCTTATACTGGCTTCGTAGTCTTTTATGAGGAACAACAAACACAACATCCTGTTTTTATAATATCCAGCACAAATCCCAGTGGAATTATTTCAGAAATAGCTAAGGTTCTTCCTATATCAGTTAGCAGTTTTTTGAAACTTCCATTATTTAATGTTTCTCTTCAAAGTCTTAGAAGTGTAACTAAAACAAAATTGATTTGTGTCCTCAGGCACCGAAGTCCTGCTAAGTGTTAATTGTCCAGGGTTTTTATATTGAGTTTGAAGATAACGGAAGAGCAGTGGTGACCATTTTAAATTGCAGATATTTGTAAAACTCTTTTTGATCTTTTTTTTTCCCTTCCATTTCACGGTTTTATCTTTTCGAAATTCTGCAGGATTAACTTTGCTTATGTTCAAATAAGTTAAAATTGAATAGAAAAGATATTTTTAAAGGGTTGTACTATGGCTTTCGGACTGGTAAAAGAGCCAGAACGATGATTCAGAAGCTGAAAATAACTCTACATTTTATGCAATCAAGTAAAACTCTGTACCTTGGCCTTCCCCACACCGGATTAGTAAGGAGTTGGAAGTTATGCTGCCCCCAGCATGCCACTAGGGATGACTAGCTGGGCTATGACAACCTGCCGCCTAAAGGGAGCATGTGCGGCTGGAAGGATAACCCTGACGTACTGGGTGGATTAGAGTTGAGTGACCTCAACTCATATTCATTTCCTCGGAAAGGAAAGCTCACAGCGCCCTTTCTGTTCTAAGCAGTGTTTATGCAGTGTGTGTTCTCACGACGGCAGCCAGTCACTCCAGTGGCCTACGTGTGCCGTGTTTCCCTGTGATGCTTGCTTCCTTGAAAGGGCTTCGGTTCATTCACAACATTTATCCTGGTCCTGAGGAATCACAGTTTAAGATTACAGAAGGGAGAGTGGTTGATTAATTTTTCTTTTACTCTCTTACAGATTTTTCTTTCTTACTTTGTTTTCTGTATGTTTCTATGCAAAAAGCTATACAATAAAGTGGGGAGGAGAGAAGATAATTAATTCCTGAATGAACTCCCATTTCTGTTGAGCAAGTAGGGTAAACTTTTCCAGGTAGAACATTCTAGGTCCAAAAGCTGAGTCATCTTTATGACAGAGTTCGATGCCTCACCGTAAGTAAGTTCTTGTTACTCAAAATGAGACTCTATGCTGTGTCCTGTCAAATAAATAAAACTGTCAGGTTATAATTAACATGCAGTGCTTCTCTAATTAAACAGAATTGATGGGAAATATCTGGGAGGATATTAGCAATGGAACAGTGATGTTTGCATTTAAATGATCTTAATTACCCCTTAGACTTAATGCCCTATTAAGATGGACGGGAGAATGTCACGTCTCACTTAGCCCTATTGTTTGAGACAGTGGCTGCAAGCTGAAAAGGACCAGAGTGCATTCACTTGCATTGTGGTGTCTGCTTTTGCAGACAGAAGGTTTGGGAATGTATGTTCTTTGCTGTTCTTTCTTTCTTTCTTTCTTTTTTTTCTTCAAAGGAAATTAAATCACATCCCTGACAGGAGAGGGTAAAATCTCTGAGCAGACCTCCCCAGTGCTTGGAATTCACAGGCGCTGCCCTGTCCCAGTTTGCTGTTATCCTAAGGCAACACACCCCCCTGCCGCTCTTTGCGTCTCTGGCCGCTCGCCAGCCTCCCAGGGCCTCCGGCTTTGATGTGAGGAGCAGGCTGTCCTCGGGCCAGGCTTTTGTTGCTGCCCCGGCCTGGGCTTCACTCACCCACAAGGCCAGAAGGGATGTCCTGTCTTGCAGTATACATTTCGACAGCCCAAGTCATCATCAGGGGTTTCTAACCCCCCCGAGGCAGAGAGAGCTGCCTTTGTGTCACCACAAGTGGCTGCCCCCAGCCGCTCAGCTCGCTCTGCTGGCTTTTGGTGCCTGTCCTGGGGGAGGGCCTCTCTGCCTGGGGGAAGACACCAGCTCTGCCAGGTCGGCTGTCAGTCTGAAGGGCCTCCTTGGCAGGGCTCAGGGGAACCGACCCGACGAGTTGAACAGCTTCCTCTGGGGACCGTGAATCGACCTTCATTTGATCTAGGCCTGGCAGCCCGGTTAGTGAGGACATCAGTTCTGGCTCGGGGAAATCTCTCTTCACGGAACCTATTTCCACCATGGTTCCAGGCTTGCAGTAAGAAGTCGGTGCCATTGTAAATTTAACTCTTAAAACTTCTGGTAATATCTGTGGGTAATTCTAAAAGTAGGTGGATGCATAAACACAGAGGATTACAAGGAGAGATACCAGGGAAGAAAAAATGGGGCTATGTCTTATGACTAACCAAAAGGCCAGATCCAAGCCAAAGGGAGGGGGGAGGGGGGAGAGAGAGAGAGAAAGAGAGAGGATATTTCTCATTGGTGAACCGTCTTCAGAAGGGCCAATTCGATTCAAATAGAAATGGCCTTACAAAACTGAAAGCAGACCATATCTCATTGTAGTTTAGATGGCACAGTACCTTGCCCTGGATCTGCATAGGATTAGTAATAGCATCTCCCACAGAGGGGGGCTTTCTTGCTTCTATCCTAGTAAAACCCACTCCCCAAATATACCTCTTTGCCAGCCATTATTTATTCCTTTGTATTAAGTTTTATAATCTTCCAAGTTTTTTGTTTGTTTGTTTTCATAAAGTAAATTCTTTTCCTAATGAGAGTGTATTACATTTTTGGCAGCCAAGTATGAAAAAGATTATTAGCTCTTTTTTGCAGTAGATGGGGAGTGCAGCCTGAAGGATCCCATGACCTAGTCAGGGGAGGACACCTGAAAGGGTTCAGAATAGAAAAGGGAAGAGATTTGTAGAAGATAAACTTCACAGTCTTATTAGGGCATGCCCGCTTGCCTTCTATTTAGTGTTTTGCAACCATTCATGGGTAACAGTTAATTTAGCAGTCTCATATTAATCTCTTTTTCTTGTCATTAATGGGGATTCGCCTGAGTGGATTAGTGGGGCGTAGGGGAGAGTAGTGGGGGAGTAGGTAACCAGCCGTGCATCCTGAATACCAGGGCCTCATTTAGCACAGCTGTAGTGATGAATGTATCTTATGTTCAAGTTTCAAGACTTTGAACTTGCAGAGTTTTGTCATAATCTATTACCTAAATTCCATCTTCCAGCAAGCACAGGGAAGTTTTGTAGGACAGAAACATAGAAGGGACAGTAGTTGTGGTTAAACCATAGTCATGGCATTTAACATTCATGTGAAGTGTAATATTTGCAGGTAGCTCACGTAGCATTTCTTGTTGTTTACGATAAGGTGATAAGGTTGGCAGTGCCAAAGACAGAACAGGAACTCGGTGAGATTGTTGACCTGCCTTGGGAATGCTAAAATGTACTGTTTCTCTTTCAAATGCTCCCTTCCCTCCTGCAGCTTATAGGTATCCTCATCGCCCTGTAATTTCCTTTAGTAAAAAAAGTGTGGAGTTTGAATTCTCATGTTTATATTGTCCCTTGCAATCCTCTGTTCCTTTTCAGTTGAATCCATTGGACAATATATCCGACATACTGGAGGTTGATGGGAAAAGTTCTCTAAGGAGATTTAAAAAAAAAACCACCAAAACCCTAAGGTATAATTCATTAATAATTTCATTCTGTTTCTGGATGTGTTTTCTTCCCATTGTCAGCCAGCGTGGGAGGAAAGGGAAGAATAATGCTGGAGCCGGGGGTGTTGTGTGGGTATGTGCCATGCAAAAGTATCTTCTAGGAGAAAAAAAGTGTTTATTTTTATAATAAAAGTAGAATTCAAACACTCTGAATAACAGAAAATTATTAATTCTACTGTAGTGAAAAGTTATATCCTAATGCTGTTAAAATCATTAATCATTAAAGACATCAGTTAATCAAAGGCATATACTGCATAAATATGTATACAAAAATGGTAACTTTGTGGTACCAGGCTTAAACATTTCAAATGTCATTAATAACTCTTGATGTTGCTGGTGAAGAAAATTTAAGACGAAAGCAAGATTGCCTGTTGCTTTACTGTCCTCAAACAGCATTGTAATTCCCAAACCTACACTTTTTTAAAATAAATTTATTTATTTATTTATGGCTGTGTTGGGTCTTTGTTTCTGTGCGAGGGCTTTCTCCAGTTGTGGCAAGTGGGGGCCACTCTTCATCGTGGTGCGCGGGCCTTTCACTATCGCGGCCTCTCTTGTTGCGGAGCACAGGCTCCAGACGCGCAGGCTCAGTAGTTGTGGCTCACGGGCCCAGTTGCTCCACGGCATATGGGATCTTCCCAGACCAGGGCTCGAACCCGTGTCCCCTGCATGGACAGGCAGATTCCTAACCACTGCGCCACTAGGGAAGCCCCACCAAACCTACACATTTTAAACAAGGTCAGAAGTTCCCTTCACCTGGTTAAAAGTGAATTCTGGTTAACATTTCTAATGATGATGTCTGCAGCCACAAAGCAGGTGACGTAGTTTTCTCTTATTGGAACTCCAGGCACATAGCTCCCTTCGAGAATTGCCTTTTCTGGTCCTGCTCTTTCTCTATCCACATCCCCCCAGCCTGGGGCCTGACCAAGTCCAACCTGCTCTTTGAAGCCCCTTGCCACTATTCTAGCCCTGACTGAACTCTTCCTGTTTTCAATTCCTATTATTCTTAGAATCATTAGCGCACATTTTAGCATTTAGCACTTAATTTTTAAAAAAATCATTTTTGATGGGTTAGCTCAGGGCTAATCATATGTACTTTATTATCTCCTGTAACAAGCAGCCTAGTGTTAGGTACCTTGCAAACATTCTTAGTTGTTGATTATTATTTCTGTTGCCTGGCAGTCAGTAACAATTGTTACAGACTAGAATCTTGCTTCTCAAAGTGTGGACCTCAGTCGAGCGCGTCAGCATCACCTGGGAACTCCAAGCTGGACCCCACCCAGACCTGTAGAATCAGAATCTACATTTTAACAAGCTCCCCTGGTGACTGATATGCATCGTAAAGTCTTCATTGCCCTGTTGAGGAAGGTCCCTCTCCCTGGGCATGGCAGAGATCCCATGAACCTTCAACTAACTTTTACTTTCTGCCAGCATTGTATTTAGGTATCTGATTGTAACAGGGTGGAAACTGCGCACTCTTACTGTAAGAATGAGGTTGTAAATGTGGTCTTTACATAGAAACTGTACCATTTAAAAGGGCCAGAGGGCTTGTTTAACTATTCAGGACCGTATTTGTGTTCTGATTCAAGACAAACGCTAGATCCAAATCATTAAAATCCCTTTAAATGGCCTCTTTTAAAATTTCAAACTGAGGAGCAAAAAGTATGATTTCCTTTTTCTTAGTTACCTTTTTTTTTGCACTTGAAGTGCTTACACCCACTCAACTTGCTATTTTGAACTCTGGGAAAGAAAATTTGTGGGCATCTTGCAGTCTTTCAGGAAACAAGGCTCAGATTAAATATTTGCCACATTTTCTCCGTGTTTCTTTCTTCAGGGAAGTGGAGAAGCACATCATTCATGCTTTCACTCAATTTGACACAAAGTGTGACTTTCTAAGTGTGGATGGAAAACGACTCCTGTCCTTATTTGTCTACCTTCACACTGATAGATATTCCTGGCTTTTCCCCTCCCATTCCTTCTATTTGTCCTTCTCTTCCCTTTCACCGTAGTGTCTACAGTTCTTCATATACCACTTAGATTTCATAAAATATGAGATTTTTTTTTTTTAGAGTATCTAGGTCCATTAAATCAAGGAAGATAACGTGGATTTAATTATGATGTATAACATTATGTAGACTAATCTCTGTCAAGTTTACATTTAAAATATTTAATTTTAAGTCATTTACATTCCCTGTTGGTTTTTCTCTCTCTGTGAATACACACCTATTTCACGGAGAGCAGAAATAAGAGATATTGGTCAAGATGGAGGGAAAAGAGGGTATTAGGTAACCTCAGCCATTCAGCTTTGTTTTAAATGAACTCAGGGCTTTGTCTTGTAAATACACTAAGAAAATAAAGTGGTTGCCAGGGCTATTATTTTGTGGTGGTTTTGTCCTTTTAGACAGCTTCATTTCATTTTCGTTGAGGCAATTAAGATGTTTTATTTAGGATAGGGCTTAAAATACTTATCTTCCATTTAATCAGTGTTCACCTACATGTGCAGGGTATTATTCAGGGGACCTTGTGAGGAATTAACACAATTTAGTAGCTGAACTTGAGAATGAAGTATTTCCAAGCAAGTGAAATGGAAATGAGGAAAGACACAGAAGGAGGAGACTTGTAGAATGTAAATGTTTATTGAATATAAAAGTTAAAATGTAATAGAAGTAGAGGTGCATTATAATACACTATGTTTTCTTTACATGGGAAAACAGAATATTAGAAAGATGCTTATATATGCGATTCAACACAATTCTATTCAAACTCCTGATGAGAATTGTTTGGGTCTGGCTGAATATGGAGGGTAGAAAATACACTTAATCAAATAATATAATCTGGGAAAATGGGTGAGAATTTCTCAAGTATATGTGTGCATACAAGGAAATATCAAGGAATATTTGAAAAAAAAAGAGACTAGGGAGTAGAATCTAGACCTACTGTGGATTCAAACATACTATAAAAAAAATAACAGTAATTAAAACCACCTAACACACACACAAGTTCATGTAATAATGCACATGAAAACTATATAGCACAATGCCCATCACATAACATTTATTAGGTCTGAACAAACATTCCCTTTTAAATATGTAGATCAATGTAACAAAATGAGGAACCCAGAAATGGACCCATAATAACACAATATACACATAAAACATAATGTAACAAGTTTAGTAAACAGCATTGTGGGAGAATGGGCTTGGTCAAAAAATCTTTGAATATATACCTCACACTGAGGATCCAAATACACACCAGACATATTAACTGGTTAGTATCTAAAAACAAACTTAAGAACAATTTGTAGACAATTTAATGTATACATATATTAAAAGGCCATTTAAATTCATAAGAAAAATTAGGACCTAAATACAGTCAAATTATGTGAATAGAATAATGTAAAATTTTATATTAAAGATGAAGCAATAAAATGATCTTAAAATAGGAGACTATGATCACCATTAAAATAAAAAAGCAATCCTAAAATACCATTTTATGTTAAGTAAATCACCAAACAAATTTAATCACATACAACGGTGAGGAAGTTTAGTGAAAGTAGAATGCTCATGTTGCCGGTGGCTTTATAGGTAATTTCAATCTCTTGACATCAATATGGCTTTTTATGAAGTCCATACAAATATTTATATCCTTTGATTTAGTAATTGTATTTCTGTTAGTATTTTAAGGAGAAAGTTGTGTTTCCAGTGTTAAAAATAAATGAGAACATCTGAAATACTCCCACATATAGGAATGATTAACGAAATGACTAAGTAAGCATGCTAACTATGGAATATTATATGGCTGGTAAAAATGAGAACTTTGTGAATTACATGGCAATATAGTATAGGTTTATGAAGTGTTAAATGAAAAAAAATAGAATGCCTAATTATGTGTGTTATGAGAGCATCTGTGTGAAAATATGCTTACGTGGGGAGCAAATAAATACTAGATTAGAAATTTTTTTTTAATGAAAATAATTGTGTTTGAGTCATGGGATTAAGGGTGTTTCTCTGGTTAAAAATGTCTTCAATGTTGTTATGTATTTATAAGGAAAAATAATCTTTATGACTAAGTAAGGCAGCTGTACTAACTGACCGTTAGGACACTGTTTTCTAACTGTTATTTTGGAGCTCTGCTAAAATATGCCCAGACGTTTTGGGTGTGTAAGAGTCTAAGGTATTCTCAGTCTCCTGTTCTCCTTGGCCAGTTTTTCACTAAGTTTGCAGAGAAGTGAGTTGACTTTAACTATGCTGAAGAGGGTGGTATGGCACCTGTGGTATTTGTGGGTCTGTTCTCACTCACTTTGCACCCACTTTCTTCCCCTCCTAAACTGAGAAGCATCTTTAATGTCGTTGGTACTCAGTAAACTCCTGCTCAGTGTTATTGAACTTTCGCCTACGGGAGGCAAAGACGCTCTGTGATGTAAAGGGGAAAACGGTAGCAGAGTAGTCAGGAGACCTGCCTTCCGGCTGTGTGACCGGAGGCAAGTGACTGTGACCTTCTGGGCCTCAGTCTCATCCTCAGTACAAGGAGGGTGATCCACGGCTGCTAAGCTTTAAGTACCAGGGCTATAAAGACATTACAGTTCACAGGCTTACTCCAGGGTGTCATTTACACCTTTCAAGGGCAGTTTTGCGTGCTCCTAAAAGAGCTAATTTACTGTGTTCACTGTTGCAACAGCATGGACAGCTAAAGTGTTCCCAGGAATGGCCTGGTCAGCTCAGGGAGCGTGGTTCCTGGCTACTACATGGGGAACCAACCATTCAGCCAGAGAAAGTCACTCTAATCCTGCATTGTAGGTACACCTATTTATTATACAAAAATGACTGAAACACACCAATTGGTGACAAGCATGATCAAATATTAGCTAATGATAAATTACTCCATTGTTTAGAGTATGTACCTGACTGAAATACAAAGTTCAGATGTATTTAGATTTTCTGATGGAGCCAAACTACCGCTGACTGAAGTGGGTTTTTTTGGTCTTGCTTTTCTTTTTTCCTAGTGTGGTGAGGCAGGCAACAAAAACAAGTTGAAGGCAAGGAGAAGTAGACTCAACTGCTTTCATCAGCTTATAAAATTGTTTTAGGTAGGTACTACTGTATGGTATAAGAATTATAGGGAACCAGCCAGCATCTCTCAGGTGTTAGTCATTTCCAAGGAAATGAACATTTCTAAGGAATGTTGTATCATGGTTTGTACACATGAGGCTCCCTTGTCATGCAGGCAACATATCTGTACCTTCCGTGTCAGTTAAGGGTGGTCATTTAACTGATACATCCATACAGGTGACTAACATATTTTGTACTTATTGCTTTTGAAGCTTGATAGGAAGTGCCCATGCCAGCTGAAAAATTCCTAAATAATTTGAAGTCACTGACCACTCAGATAACCATAGTTAGATTTGAAACTAGAGCATACTTGCTATATTGTAGGTGAAAAACCTAAATAAGATATTGGCTTGGTGGCTAGCCATGAAATGGTGTAAGAAATGAGGCAAAAACTACATAATTGAAGAAAAAAGTACTTTACCAAAAAAATGAACAATGACACAAAGAGGGATTGTAGATCTAGACTCTTATACAGGTCAGTTTCATATTATACATGGAAAAATCAGTGAGAAAAGGATTCTTAAGAATCTTCAAGTCATTCTGCATCATGATGGGATGTGCCCTAGCTTTTTCTTGGAAAGTGACTAACTTAAACAGTATGCTAGCACAAAATCATCATGTAAGAATCCAGAGATTATAGGAAGTTAGTTACCCAACATCATTTGAAAGCGCCTTTGTAACTCTTTCATAAAGGGCCTGTAAAAGTACCAAAAAATATTTTCACAGCTCTAGATACTCAGCGTGCAAATTATATACCATTTTGCATCTCATTGTTTAGGTGCTATATTTGTTGGTCCAGTGTAATTAAAATAACCAAACCATTTGACATTTGTCTTGTCATATTTATGG
This sequence comes from Balaenoptera musculus, assembly GCF_009873245.2. Classification (NCBI taxonomy): domain Eukaryota; kingdom Metazoa; phylum Chordata; class Mammalia; order Artiodactyla; family Balaenopteridae; genus Balaenoptera; species Balaenoptera musculus. Next base: position 22,438,575 of record NC_045796.1, read on the forward strand.
CAAGAACCCTAGAATAATAATTATGGCTGTTTATCATTGTTAATGAAGAAGCCATTTGAGACCATATCCAAATGAGTTTCCTAGATAACTATTTCTTGAATAGCAGCAAGACTAGAATCTAGACATTGGTTGTCTTGGAAGTGAAAACATATTTCCCATGACTACCATGGGTTTCTACTTAGTATAATTATTGCTATTTGTCTTCTCCGTTGGTAGGAACATTTTTTTGTTTTGTTTTGTTTAGTTGGAGCATCTACCTTCAAATAGTGGGAACAAATCTATTTCAATCTCCTTTTTTTTACAACTGAAGTAACTGTCAATTTTCCTAATATGTGTAGTGAGACTAGGGGAGTGACAATATGTGGCTAATTCCAAATTGCATAGTAAAAAAATCATGTTTTTATGGCCTTGCAATAGGTTTTTGAACTTTCACTGGAATATAGCTGTGTCTGATGTCCAGGGACTTTAAAATTACTTAATCTACCCTGGGGGGACCTGATTCAGAAGTAGCTGGAAGCTGTCCAATTTTTGGTCTCACTCTTCTGCTCTGCCCCCCCAGAATCCCATTTATCTTAGGTTCTGTCAGTTGAGATATAGCTTTCCTTCTCTAAAACTTTCTCTTGGAGCTGAGATAGCAATTTAATATTTGAGCTTCAGAAAAGGTACATCTACTGGTAAAATGAATAGAATTAACTGATATTATTTATGAACCGTAATTAAGCTGTTTATGGATCTTTAGTAAACACTTTCTGTGGGAGACAAGGTATAACATTCTAAGAATGATTTGGAAATTTATGCTAGTGAATTCTCTCCAAATGATCTGTCTGGGTATTAGTTTATATTCCTCAACAGAAATTGCCTGTACCTAGGGCTTAACAGTTTTAAAGAACTGCAACCTACACATTTTCATTGCATCAATAAATTAATAAGAACCAATGAATAGAATTCCAAAGTAGTCAATTGCATCTTTTCCTCATCTCTGATTTTACATGTCCTAACTGACATTATGTAGTCATCACTTTCGTATGCCAATCAGGACTGAAAATAAACTCTTCTGCTCTTGCACTTTGTTATTTTATTGCTTTTTCTATGCTTGAATATTCTTTTTATTTCCAAACTGGAAAATTTAATCTAGTTGCCAGATGCTTTTGTTGTTTTATAGTTTTAAGTAGCACAGTAACTTAGGAGAAGATATAATAATAATAATCTTGCTTTGATTTCTGTGTTATTAATGTATAGATCATATAATGCTGCTCTGGTTTAAATGCAATTCTTTGTTGTGTTTTTTTTCTTTCTTCATTAGGTGGAGTCTTTGAATTTTTTAAAAGACGATGGTAATCAGATCTACTTGAAAAATTAAGTGAATTGATTTGTTTGGGACACTCTTTTACCAGTTCTTTAACATTTAACCACTGGGTAAGTTGAGTCAAGTACTTTCTATGTGGTTTGATTTCAAAATGATTGGAAAGATCTTTCAAGCAAAATATTAAGCTTTATGTGAAGTTTTGACAGTAATAATTTGAGGATCTCTAAACCTGTGAAAGATGTCTGGGATGCTATCTAAATGAAAATGTTGATAAGTCTTTACCACATCGGCGGAACTATCCTGATTAGAAAAATGGGAAGATTAGAAAATGTTGTCATTTACAGTTTGAAACCAGATCCCTTCATTTACTGTTCTAATGATTATTTGCTTGTTGTAATCTTGAGGTAATGTGAGAATATCGAATTTTACTTTTAGTGAGATACGTGTAATTGTACTGTATAGTATCAGATTCAAATCTAAGGTGTAAAGAATATATTGAGTAAATTAGTAACCCTTCTTATTTTATTTCTTTTTTTGGCTGCGTTGGGTCTTCATTGCTGCATGCGGGCTTTCTCTAGTTGTAGCGAGTGGGGGCTACTCTTCGTTGTGGTGCGTGGGCTTCTCATTGCAGTGGCTTCTCTTGTTGCGGAGCACGGGCTCTAGGCGCACGGGCTTCAGTAGTTGTGGCGCACGGGCTTAGCCGCTTCGCGGCATGTGGGATCTTCCCAGACCAGGGCTCGAACCCGTGTCCCCTGCATTGGCAGGCAGACTCCTAGCCACTGTGTCACCAGGGAAGTCCACCCTCCTTGTTTTAAACCATTCTCATTTTGCAGAAAGCTTAGTTTCTGTGATAAGAATAGAAATCTTAAGGACTTGCTTAATCCAGCTTCCTTGTTGCACTGTGTTGCTTTGGAACGCTCTTGAGGTAGAGAATTCTTAACCAGGAAGAGTTTAGGCTTTTAGCAAATTCTTGGCACTGCCAAGACAGAATTTAGTGGGAACAGGACTTTGGCTACTGTTAAAATGTCAGTGTAGTAAAGCCTGCTCTGTCAAACAGATTTTTGACATCAGAAATCTAAATGATACTGATTTTAGGGTTTGGTAATTTTTGTTTTAATCCAGGCAAACTCATGCTTTAATTAACTCTTTACACAGTCACAGAAAATTTGGAAAAAATTTTGTATTCCTAGTCTAGGTCACAAGATTTTAGTTTCTGAAATTCTAAATTTTATTCATGATTCTAAATTGTGCATCTCGTTACTTAATTTCCCTCTGGATAAACTAGAAGTATTTAAAAATCTGATGAATGATGGTAAATAAGAGAGGAAAGTGTCTAATCATTCGGCAAGCAGACTTCCAAACCAAACTAGTAGTGTCTGCTTTACCTCTGGGCATCTTCAGATGTGGTGGGGTCAGGTGATTTTTCAGTGATACTGTCGCATATGGTTTACACAGTGCTGACAACTGCCTTTGCTTTGTCTAAAATAATCTTCCTTGAGGCTGCTTCCCTGGAACTTGATTTGTTAGTGTAGCTTTTGAGCATCCAGTGAGTGCAGAAATATCAAGTGTGGAAACCCAGGGAATCTTTTCATTTGGCCTGTGAGGTTCATTACCCAAGATTCATTTGTGACCAGTAATTTCCATTGTTATGGGCACACGGTGCCATTCGGAACATTTTTTGGATAATTAGAGGGATATAAGGCAGTTAGATTGAAAAACCCATCACGAAGAGAAATGATAAAGTTTCAAAAGCAAAGCCTTAATTTCTTCAATAGTCATAATAGATGTTAGAAGATGAAAATTGATACTCTGAACTACTCACTTAAATGTCTTTGTCTGCCACATTTAATTTTCCTTCTACTCACAAGGATTGGCTTTTACAGTTATTCCCAAGGTACCCCACTGTGTTACAGTTAAATTTCGATTGGTGGTACCTAATTTAAATTATGTTTAGGAAACTGTTCTGTAAGTGCCTCCTGAGAATGGACATTGGCCTTCTTGCTTATCTCACTATGAATTCTGGGTGTCTTTGGTTAAGTCAGCTCTTTGAGGTCACTGTGTTTTAAAATAATTTTTTTGTTAATTACATAAGGACGCTACTTAATTCATAAGGTTATGTGAGGATTAAACTCCTGACAGGAGGTAGAGACTCAGTAGCTAGTAGTGATTATTGACAGTAGTGATTCATGTTGGCAATAGTCACAATCATGGTTTAAATGTAACAATAATTGTATTTTATTAATCACATGACTGATTCTTTAGCTTATCATCGTGGACATAATAGAAATGTACATAGAGATGAGTAACATTAAACCAAACACTTGGTAAGGAAACACTTCATATGAAATTGGTAAGCTTTTTTCGTGCTGTATACAACATAATCAGCAACCTCTCAATCACTTTATCGCCTGAGCCTGGTCTTGTCCATTGAGCCAAGCAAGGATTTTTCTTTCAAATAATAAATTTAAAAAATTTGTCCAATTTCCCCCACTCCAAATTGGTAGTAAGAGAAAACAAGGTAAAAAAGATAAAAAGGGAAAGTTTGCATGATAAAATTTTACACGATATAAAAGGAAAAAACCCGCATCATTAGAATGGTCTTTCTTTTATGGTACTTTTTGTAAAAGATAATAAATACAAATTACTTTATAATAATGTGACTTTTCATGTCCTGCCATTTTCCTTCAGATAGCCAGGGCTTTTGACTGGTCTTGACCTTATTCATTTTAAGGTAATAGTAGCTGGACTATAGACCTTTAACCCAGGTGCACAGATTTATATGCTCTCATTGCATTGGACGTAATTATTTAAGAATTATGTAAGTGGTATGTCTTCTTTAAGCTGAGGAAAGATAAGAAGGAAGGTGAAAATTGTTAGCATTCACTGGATGTGTTCTGCAGAGTCAGGTTCTTTGCTATAGCTGCTTAATCTTTGAAAAGTAAGAATTAAGAATCCCATATTCATTTGAGAAAATCAGGTTTCAGAGCAGAAATTAATTTGGTGAGAATTACATAGTTATGATAGTAATTTTTGGAGTCAGAAGTTATTGAAATCTTACTTTAAGTTAGAAAATCCAAACTGTATAACTCTATTTCCTGTAGAAATTGCTGTATTTTGTGATTTCCCCAGACTCAGTGTTTATCCATCCATCTGTTCCTTTATGTTTTTACTTTTTTTGTCATTACTTACACCAGTATGGAAAATAAAATGGGAAACTTTTAATCTATTTAACTTGGGCACATTTTAGTAGGTCTTATAAAGATTTGATGAGGTTGCAGATAAGATTTGCTCTCTGTTCACTGTGGTTTGATACAACTTTTCCTGCTATCACATAAAATTCAGAGCAAGCCTTACGAGGTTCAATGCGTTGTGGCCTTCAGTATGTTTCCTTTTATATAGGGCCATTTTTATAGGTTTTCAGATGCATACAGTTCTTCTGTTGGGTTCTTTGTGTTTTAAGGTAACTGAAGAGGGTATCAGTATTTATGACTGAATTTTACTAAACCGATGTGAAACCTATAGACTCGTAAACTCTTACTTACTATAAGGACTGGGTTTGTTTTGCCATTACAGCCTTTGTGAGTGGAGCCCATTACTGTTAGCTTCTCAGGCTACATGGTTTCACTTTTCCAGAATTATTTTCTTAACCTCTTCTATAATACTGGACTCCTCCTGCTTTGTTTTTCAAGCACTTCACTTGACTATACCTTGATTCATTCATACATTCAGCTCCTTACCCATTCATTTATTCATTATCAGCAAGATTAATTAAACCAGTAGTATGAGCAAAGCACATTTTGTTCCTTGAGCATTCTGTAGCCATTTGAAAAACTGACTGAGGGTTACTTTTATGTCATTTCATAGTACTCCTCCTGCTTTTCATTCTTCCCGTCTCCTTCCTTTAGCTTGCAGTGTAGGATGGCTGTGTGTGGTGGGACCTCTCATCTTTTACTGGCTACATAGAATGCCCTGTTTCTAGGATGACCTGAATTACCATTTGTGTAATGCTGTACAGTTTACCAATGGCTTCCATGTTACATGATCTCACTTAAGGCAAGAACTGTTATGTAGATATTACTTACATTTTATTTTGTGTATGAGCAAACAGAGGCTCTAAGGGTTACAGTTGAGTGATTTGCTCAAAGTCACAGCATTAGTGAGTCATGAAGCAGGATTCAACCCTGGTTCTCCCAACTACAGGCAATATGTCATTCGATGCCAGATCAGTGGTCTGGTTGACTGGTAGTGTTCAAATATTGGAGCTTTGTTGATACGATCTGTATATTCTGTTTAGTATGAAACATATAAGGAAGTAGAAGCCATATTGGAGTTTGGGGGAAGAATCAGATCTCAGAGTTTTAGGGAATCTTGGAGGCAGTGTACCTTCCCTTCCTTGATGATAACGTGAAATTCACCCAGTCACTCCCCTGCTCTGAGAATCTCATAGACTCCAAGCAACATCCTTATAGATCAAGAATGGCTTTTGGAATTCTGATTCCCTTGGTTATAGTTTCCCTGTGAATTACTAAATTACTAAATTAGATATTGAACAGCATCATCCGCTTCAGAGATCTTCATGCTTTATCTCTTCTTCTCTCTGAATCCCCTTAATGCTTTTTTACTTCTCTCCTGTCTCTTTTTTTGTATGTATTTTTGTGCTTATGCTTTTTAGTAAAGTGATTTATGTGGGACTTTTATCTCACCTACCACATTGTAGGCTGCTTGAGGGCAAAGACTACATCTTTATTTCATTGGTGGCCTCTTCAGCCTTGAAAATAGTGGTTGAAAAAACTAATAGATATTCCATAAATATTCGTTGAATTTAATAAAAATATTTTTTTTTAAACTTTTTTTTGGGTTTTATTTATTTATTTATTTATTTATTTATTTATTTATTTATTGCTGTGTTGGGTCTTCATTTCTGTGCGAGGGCTTTCTCTAGTTGCGGCAAGTGGGGGCCACTCTTCATCATGGTGCGCGGGCCTCTCACCATCGCGGCCTCTCCTGTTGCAGAGCACAGGCTCCAGACGCGCAGGCTCAGTAGTTGTGGCTCACGGGCCCAGTTGCTCCGCGGCATGTGGGATCCTCCCAGACCAGGGCCCGAACCTGTGTACCCTGCATTGGCAGGCAGATTCTCAACCACTGTGCCACCAGGGAAGCCCCCTAATAAAAATATTTGATTGTGAGTTTTCATCTAAAATTCATTTTGGGGACTGCAAATTGATACCTGGGCACAGATTTAATTTTAATCATATTAGGGAGATGAATCAGCAAGTCTGATACTAATTAAATATCCAGAGCAGAGCCATAAACAAATTTATGTGCTTTCTAGGTGATCTTTTTGAATGCAAAAAATTAGTCTTGAAGTAAAATAACAAACCCACCCCCCAAAACCAAACAAAACTCCCTACATTCCCCTACAAGGATGTTTTATTGTCTTTGTCTTGACCATGGGGACAAAAACAATTGACCTCTGAAAAGATTTAATGAGATAAAATAAAACATGGCCTCTGAATATAGAGGCTTCCTGGGAGATACAGGTCATGTGGCTGTGGAGCACAGCTGTCTCTGGCTTCAGGACTAAGGATGTACATTTAATTTGGCCTGCGGTGCTGGGAAGCCCCTGAAAATTTTTCAGCAGAAGAGTGATGTCATCAGAGCTGCATTTTAGGAAGCTGAATCAGGCCAGGTTGTGTTGGATGGTGCGGGGGTAGAGGTGAGGGTGGGGTGAGTGGGTGCAAGAGTCCCTGAAAGCACAGAAGCCACTTAGGAGGCACTTAGCATTAATTCACACAAGAGCTGTCACCGCATGTTATATGCCCTTTCCCTCTCCTCCCACACGTATATCACAGATGAAAGCACTAAGAAAACTTTAGTGAACACTTGAATCCCAAGTTCAGGGAATTCTTTTTTTTTTTAATTGAAGTATAGTTGATTTACAATAGTGTGTTCGTTTCAGGTGTACAGCATAGTGATTCAGTATTTTTATAGATTACACTCCGTCAATAATGGCTATACTACCCTGTGCTGGAATTCTGACTTAACTTCCTCCAATCTCTTCCTTAGTTCCTCACTTCGCAAGTTTTGCATCCTGGTGCCTTTGTGGCTACTTTCAGCTCAAAGTATTTTCCTTAGGACTCTCCTGATGCTTCCACAGGTGATTGCCTCTGATAATTGTCCCTGGATTCCATATACCCAATACCCGAGAGCATAATGCCTAGACCTGTCCTATGGAAATTTGACGGTTGGACCCAAAGCACTTTCGGATCTGACTTTGTACACTGGGAGTTCAGGCAGGTGTTGAAGATCTGAATTGCAGTGGCGGCAATAAGGGTTGACAGGACACAGACAAGATGAGAGAATGTGCAGGAGGCCCACGTAGGGCCGCCTGATTGGGTGTAGGAGGCGTATGTGTGCGTGTGTGTGTGTGTGCGTGTGCACGGGCGCACGCTTATATACGCACTTCTGGGGGCAGGGAGCAGGAGGAAGCTGTCAGTGATGACAACAGGCTTTTGAGCCTGCGAGTTTGAATAGAACTTTTAATAGAAAAAAAGGAAGTAAAGAGAGAAGCTGGCTTGGGTCTCAGGATGATGAATTTGATTGTGTACTGAGTTTGATATAAAAGTAGATAAAAAGCTTATACTTTATACTACTCAACTTTTTTTTCCCATGAGGATTTATAGCTGGAAACAGGAATTCACTGGAAGGCATGAGTCTTCTTCCTCTTTTTACTGTTCTTCCAGCTCCTTAAATATTTCCCAAGAGCTTAGGATGTTTTGGGTTTTCTCAACCTTACCCCTGCCAAAATCCCCCACAAATTCACCTCCTTAGGAACATGTGTACTTGTCAGAGTGCACATGTTTAATCATATTAGGGAGATTAAACAGCAGCCAGAAGTGTGCCTTTCGGCCTGCCAAAATAAAACATACGGGAAAAATAGCTATCTTTTCCTTTTGATAAGCATGAGCATTGTCACCTCACAACTTGCTGAAATAGCACAGCAAAGGAACACTTTTGGGCAGGCTGGAAAATCAAGGGAATGCGCCAACACAGGCACTTCTTCTTTTCTTTACTATGATGCCTTCGATTGAAACAGTCTAGTTCAGGGAAGCAGGGGCATTTTTACTTGAGCGCTAAAATCGAAAATGTGTATTAGCCATTCGAATTGCAAGTTGTCCTCTCAATTGATGGTGTTTCTAACAAGATCCTTAGGCTCTTAAATTTGTTGGTAGCGGTGAGTCGGCCGGTCCCAATGTAATCCACTCCCATCCCCATCCACTGAGAAGTTTTTGAATTTCAGCAGAGACACTCTTGATTCAATCAGTTTAAAAGCATATAACGATCCTGTAATTATTATTTGTCATTACCTTGTGTACTAATGATTAAAGCAAACATTTAATAACCAAAGGGCAGTAAATATATTTTAGATCTTGAGCCATAAAAAGATTTCCATTAACAGAATGTTTGGGCACAAATAAATTATTCATTGACTGTAGCAGAGCTTGATTCTGTCATCAGCCTTAAGTGGAAATTTTGAGAACACCAATCATCACAGACACCAACACTAAATTGGCTTGAGCCCCCATCCTTCTTACATGGAACCTGAGCTTTTTTTGGCTATTTGTAAAAGCTTTAATTTGGTTAAATTCAATGAATGTTAATGGTGTTTCTGCCATATGCAATTTAGTGTTCTGGTGGTTGGAGGACTACAGTGATGAGTAAGTCTGCATTTTAGTCTTTAAGTTGCTTGTAAACCCAAAAGAGAGACAAGATTAGTACATAACTGACTTGGATATAAGGAAGCTTAAGTAGCACCATCAGAAATGTATAAATAAAATGTGTTGCAAATTCAGAGGAGAAAGAAATCACATGCACTTTCTCATGGGAATGTGGAGGGAGGGATTTGGAGATCAGGAAGTGTTTCCTGAGGAAGGCTTTAAAGACAGGCAAGGTTTGGACAGATGGAGAGAATTACAACCACATAGACAAAGAATTGGGATGGGTAATGTGGTGTCATAGGAACGAAAAGTAACATGATGTGTTTGGAACACAGCATTGGTAGGTGAAGAGGAGAAACCAAAGAGAGGAAAGAAAGATACCTAGAGACCTAGAGAGTGCATAGAGGACCTTGAAGGAGTAAGTAGCACATCAGTTTGGCAGACATTAAATAACCAATTTTGAGCTAAGGAGTAATATGATTGGATTATATTTTTGAAATATACCTCACCTCACCTCACCTCACAAATAAGAGGTAGAAAACCTGAAGGTAGACAAATTAAAAAGCCATTGGGATCGTCTCCGTGAGAGGTAATAAGTTTCTGAACTAAGTTGGTTGTAATAAGAATACGAAGGAGGGGACAGATGGGAGAAATAGTGCAATCATTTGTCTATAGGTTTCGGCACATGATTGCCTACATGAGAGGTGGAAAAGAGGAAGGAGTTAAAAATTCCATGCAACGACTTTAGTAAACTTTTGAATCCAGCCAACATTTATGGAAAACCAAGCCATGTGCAAGACGTTATGCTCTGTGCTAGAGGTGTGTACTGAGAAAAATGAGAAGGGTCTTGTCTCCAAGTAGCTGAAAATTTGAGTGGGGATATAAGTGTACTCAGTTAACTGAAATCCAAACCAGGTCATGATTAGTGTGACAACAGGAGTAGCTCCAAGAGTTATGAGAACACAGAGGAGAGTGATATTAATTTTGATGCTGGAGAAGTAGGGAAGCATCTAGGGGAGAAGACACTTGGGCCTGGAAGGTCAGATAGAGGAATCCAAAATATTTTAGCTGTCAGAAACATAGCAAGAAAACTAAGAGAGGCAAGTGTCAAAGAAGCTAAGGGGAGAGGACCTTTACAGATAGAGGAGCTCTTACTTATTGCCCCTGGTATGTCAGATCTTGAGCTGGAAGCTCTGTATTTAAGGAAGGTGTGCCCCACAGTGTGAAGTGCTGCAAAGTGGTAACAATGTCATCTAAGAAAGGGCCCCTGCATTCAACAATTTAAGGGTTAAGAGTGGTTTTTGAAGAGGTTTCAGTTAAGCAGGGGGGGAAACATTCTAAAGGTTATTCCTTGTCTTGACCATATAATTAAACTCCATCAGTGAAAGAAAGGCTGAGCTTTCCTCAGTGATTTATCCTTGACGGGTCAAGTTTATAGAAGCCTCAGTAGATCTTAGCTCATCGGCTGGTCTTTGAGGTACCCCTTGAGAATGTGTTAGTCCTGAGAAGTCTTTGTAAATTTTACAATACTGCAAACATGTTGGATGCCTAGATGATTTTCTCACAGGTCCAAGATTTCAACACTGACTGCGAGCCTCCCTCTTTCTCACTTCCTCCTTCCTCCTTCCCACCGCTTCCCTTTAAGCACCCGGCTGGTTAGGGTGAGCACATTTGCCACACCCTTGGCTCAGGGTCAGGGAAGTCCTCGGGCTCTCCTTGGCACTTTTCCCACGTGGAAGGAAATTTCTAGAGAACAATCCAGGGAAGTACACGCACACATAGACACACACACACACACACACCCCAGTTCTTTTCCTGTCCTTTAGGGTATTCATGTGCCAATAAACAGACAAAACACACTGTCACATACAGGCATATTGTGTCACATTCACCCTTAGGAAACTGGGCAGGGAGGCAGTCATCTCGTAGGAGGTAATGGGGATACTATTAACATTTAGGAATAATAATAGAACTTAAAGAAAAATTTAAAAATTACTTTGTTAAGACGAATAGCATATTACTATAGAGTGTGAAGGGATGACATTTGTATCAAGGTTATGTTTAGTGGATTTTTTTTTTAATCAATTAGTACAGCAAATTGGGCACCGTAAAAGAACTTTCACAGAGGCACTCACATTACCACAGAGGGGCATTTTAAATTGTATCAGGCCACCCCGTCATTTATTTATTTATTTATATATTTTTCCTGACATCATTGAATTTATTGGGGGAAAAAACAATGAACAAATAAATAACCATACAATCTTGGGTTTTGATAGGTGTTATAAAGAAAAATAAAGTAAGTTAAGGGGATTAAAAAGTAAGGAGGGTGTAGTGTTTTGGATAGAAAGTCAGGGAAGCCCTCTCTGAGGTGGTAATGTTTGACTAGAGAGCTGAATGAGGGGTTTCTTGTGTATGATGTATACTATGTCCATTGCCACCCCGTAATTTAAAAGGAATGAAAGGAGAGAATTTAAAAGGAGTAGTAGAGTGGAGGAAGAAGCAATTGCTTCTTTACCCCACGGATGCTTAATAGTACATGCACATGGTAAGTGTGTGTTTATAATCATTCACTCATTTATTCGTTTATCCATTCACACACTTGATCCGTCAATCCATAAACATTTACTGAGTTCCTGTTGTGTCCCAGGCTGAGTGCTGGGAAATATAAATGAGTAGAGAAAAAAAAGTAACATTTAAAATAAAATACTTCCTTATTATGGGAAACTAGACAATATAAGTAGATTTCCCTGTTTTATAAGTATACAGCTTGATGGAAGTACATTTATGAGGTGAGTATTATATACTCCTGATTTTACCCCTCAAAGTTCTTTCCTGCCATTGTAAACCCTAAAATGTGTTCAACCTGCTACAATATAGTAATTCAGTTATTAGATTAATGGTAATGGGACTTGTTAGAGCTTCTAAAGAAATTGTCATATGTTCTCATCAGACTTTACCTACTACACCACTGGAATTCCTTTCCCTTAAGAATTGAATTGGCAGGATGATTTATCAGGCTGATTTTCCTCTGTCTTGTCAGATGCCTTGGGATAGATAGGGTCAGTATGCTTTTTTGTGTATCCATAGAAATAGCCTCAGGGAATTCTCCAAATGTAGGGCCATCTTCTACCTTTGAAAGCACTGTCAAGATCTTTTCAACCAGCAATCAAACTCAGAAGTGGGAAGGACCATTGAGTCTGACTTAGGCTGGTCTCCTTGGGCACAGTAAACCTGAGAGAGTTAGCGATATGTTCCTTGCCAGGTAATACTTTCTCTTTTTACTCTTTTTTATTTATTACCTCTCTTTGCCTCATTTTTATAATTTTCTACTTTTTTTCCAACTGACAACTGTGGCTGATAGGTTTATGTCTTGCAGGACTTGTTTTAATGTCACCTTGGTGATGTATAAGAAAACAAGACCTTCATTTTCTCCCCCCCATTTGGTTTTTCAGCATACATTCATATTTTGGGGTCAGCTATAACATGCTACCATGTTTACGTCTATTTTAAATAGTCAAAAATTTAAGTTGAACTAAGAAACCTATGGGACTTTTGTCCCAGAACTCTTAATCTTGGGTTCTTTTGTTTCCAAATCAAATATAATATATATATGTGAATCATATTTGTGTAAATGGCAATAATTTTCATTATAAATGTCAATAATTTTTATTATGTCAAAATAAAATTTTGAGTTTTTGGAGTTGATGAACATATTAACATAGATTTTTGTAGAGATAACTAAAATATTTTAATTCAACTCTGTGTTAATTTGAAAGTTTTATTATGCATACTTTAAGAATGCACTAACCCAAATTTGGAAATATTTATTGACAAAAATAAAATGTTTATGTGGATTTTTTTTTAATTCTAGAGAGAGAAAAAAGTTAATTTCACTTCGGTATTATTTTCTAAATAGTATGCATTTGTGCCTGCCTATATCGTTTTCTAAGCATATATATATACTCTTACACCTTTTATCTGGGGCCATGGAGGAGAGGACAGGAACTGGTCTGATGTGTGTACCTAGATCATTCATTCATTCACTCATTCATTCATTCATTCATCCAGGATAGGGACGGATGTTGACAAACGACTTGTATTTTCCATTTTGATAAATGCGAGTAAACTAAATGTTTTTACCTGGAAAATATAGTATTAACGGGGAGGGATTTGACAACATATGTAAACGTAAGGTTGTTGTAAGTGGATGGAAAATTGCCACCTGGTCAGGAAATACATAATAGGATCATTTTAATAAATTGTTGATTAATTAATTATAAAATTCCCTTTGATCATTTACAGGTAAAAGGGATATAGTCTTTTAAAAATGTCTAGAACTATATGTGTGCTTTTAAATTTATGTGCTGTGAACCTTTACCAGTGGCAGGAACAAGACTTAAAATACTTTGATTAGTTATCAAGAAATTTTCTACTATATTTTAAAAAAAAAGAACATTAAAAGAATTAGGAAGATAAATATATACCTAGCACAGAGTCAATACTCAATAAATATTTGTCATATGAAAAAAAAGAAATTTTCTACTACTTTCAATAAAAATAGAGCTCTTCAGAGTCCTCATCTAAGCTTTTGTTCTTAAGCTATTTAAATATATACCTAATGGAAATTTATTCTTAAGAATTTTATGATGAGACATTTTATTTTAAAGAGCTAGCTACAGATATTGAAAAAAATTTTCTATATCAGATATTTTATATTTGTATTTTTTGACACAAATGTGGTTGGCCTGTACAACATATGGGATATAATATCTGTTCACTTGGGATTTTACTTAGAATATAGAGGTGAGCCAGTGGACAAAGAAAACTTAATCATTTATTTGAAGATATTTATTACTTTATTTTAAACATTGCTGGGATTATAATCACTTATTTTTAATGTACTCTGTTTTATATACATATGTTTGATATATTTTGGAAATCTGATAAAAATTTAAATTAAAATAAATTAATTCCATTTTAAGGTTGGCACTGTGAATTATTCTTCAGAACAGATGCAATTAGTTAGCATTTTCTGAAGCATACATTTTAAAATCTTTTTACTCATGGTATCATTATCATTTAAACCCTCTTTTAGAAATCTTAGAGAATTACGTTTGGAAATGTTCTGTATAAATTCTGCAATGTCTATTATAATTAAACATGCTTGAGTTTATACATTTAGTAATAAGATATATAACTTATGAGAAGGATGACTCTTGGTAACTCAATGATGTCTAAGTCTTATTTTCTAACATTATCAAAACCTTAATGAGTGATTTCTGAATTGAATAATACCAACATTACATGGCAACACATAAACATTATGTGGGTAGTTAACTGTGGTAGGTAGGGAGCAGTGATTGGTTAGAAAAGTCATTGGTTGAAATGTCAGGAAACCATCAAGGTTCTTGCCCTGGATCTCATAGACTAGTTTACGATCTTGGGCAAGTAACTCAACCTTCCCTTATTCTACTACTCACCCTCTTAATTTTTATATATATAATATAATTGCATTTCCATATATATCTGCAAAACCTCTAAAATTCTTCCTCTGTTTAAAATAATAATCCGTGAGATTCTGAAGAGGAGTAGAGACGAAAACCTGGTGGACTGCTTTCATGACAGTCTTGACGGCGAGTTGGTTAGAAGCCAAGCTTGGTTTGGACTTAAGAACACACAACTCGGGTTTCGGCTGTTGCCACCAATATTTGTGGGGCTTCCAGGGCAAGAGTTCAAATGGAGGCCCACATGCCTTCTTCTTAACTGGATCAGTGACTAAATCTTTATTTATAAAGAATGTGAATTTGCAGGGATTTCATCTGACCTGTTTAAGTTGTGGATTTGGTGAGAATAAGTTTCTGGCTCCTTTTTGTTGTGAATAGTAATTAAATCCTCATTAAAGAATTTGTAATGTCCTGTTAGTGAATTTTATGTGGGTCATGCTTGATAAAAATTTGCTTACTTTCATTGTTTTCAAGCTTTAAAAATTTAAGCAGATTGACAATTTTTAGATTTTTCTCTTCCTTTTTCCCCCCTTAGTTTATTGTTTCTGAACTCCAAAAAAGAAGCTACTTATACCAAGATCTTGACTTGCACACATTCTCAATGAGCTAAGGGATATAAAAATAAAATGTTACTTGTATTCAAAGTATACAAAATATCACTATGTTTTCATCAACAACGTAAACTAGATAAGTAAAAATTCAAAAACTAAACTATTTTAAAACACTGATTTTTCTTATTAAATATCCAAAATTACTTTAAAATGAAAAGGCAAATCCATATGATAATGAATGTATAAAACATTTAAAATCTAAATTATTTAAACAAAGCTAAAGCTTGTAAATATATTTTCTAGAAATTTTATTGTCTTCTTAAATATTTTAATCAAAGTAAATCTACACACAGATTTAGGATTCAGTGTTCTTTTAGTTGCTAATGTAAAGAATTAGTGTCATGTTTTATGCAGTTTACATCTATACAAATTTAAGAATAAGAATTGTTTACTTGTGAAATGTGCCTGAGGTACCATGTGTGATTCTTTTTCCAAATGCTGCACTAATTATTAATAATTCTAGAACCACTGATCAGATCACTAAGAGAAGCAAGAAAAAAGATGCTGCCATTACTGTACTTTGCTATAAAAGACTTGGTTGTGCCATTTGAGAGAAATGACTGACTAGATAATTCAAAAAGAGTCATGTACCACAATGTTCACTGCAGCTCTGTTTACAATAGCCAGGACATGGAAGCAACCTAGATAGTCTTTTCTTAAGCATTAATGCTGCTTACATCTTCTCTGCTTTTGAAATGATGTCGAACTCCACACTTTGCAGTGTCACAGCCCACAAACCTTCAGGGCATTTGAACTCGTTCACTTTTTGACTGGAGCAAAGACATTGGGCGCAAGATGAGGAAAAGCATTTCCTGCGGCCTAAACAGCTCTAGTCAAGAGCTGGGACGTTTAGTGCTACCGGACAACTGGATGCCAGTGACAGAGGTGCCCGTATATTTGTCCATACATTTCTTTTGTGTATTTGTGGTATGTGGCCTTTCTGAAGCATGGGACCCAAGGCAGGAACCCCTCCTGCTCGGCGGTGTGGGCTCTGCTGGCTGTATCTGGGCGTGAGCGTACCCTTGAGGGGCACCATCTGCAGAGGCAGCAGAGTGGTTCCTTCCTGAGGACACTAGGGGGAGCTGGCGCAGGAAGGGAGAAGTGGCAGATGGTGTTGTGACTGGCTGTCAGACTCCCTTTGGGCTCTTATAAGTCCCCCTTGCTGGCATCCTAGAAATACTCGGTTGGGACTTTTCAAGGGGACTGGAGGTCCTGTAAGAGCAGGTGGGGCTGGAAACAGGAGCTGTGGTTAATTGGTGTTGATGCCACTTGATCTGAATACACCTGTAGGCTGAGAGGGTCTGGGAGTGTTTGGGTAGCTCATTTCCAAGTCAATAAGTACTCCCTTCACTTCCGTAGGGATGGGCAAAGACACTTCTATCCTGGAAATCTGTTTTCTCCACACATTTGGAAAGGATAGGATAGTTCCAATTTCTTTTATGAATATTCTCTGTGGAGGGAGCTAGGGAAACAATTAAATCATTGATCCGAGATCAGTGAAATGATGAAGGGATTTATTATTTACGTAGGTTGGGGGCCTTAACCACAAATGGATAGAATTCAGGGGGTCTGAGAACTTGGTTGAGAGAAAAATTAAAACTTTATTTTCACAAACATCTAACTGAGCTTCAGCACTCCCTCCATTATTAATGTAGGCAACAGATGATAGTAGTTTTAGCGGCATCTGTGACTTGGTCGCCAGTAGAAATCACAGATATTTTCATGTCCCACTACTATTGTGGATAATATCTCAGAGTATCTTTATAACTACTCAAAATGATGGTGGATATTATCCTGCACTATATCTTTAAACAATTTATTTATTTATTTATTTATTTTTACATATACATGTATCCATTCTGTTTTTCAAATTCTTTTCCCATTTAGGTTGTAACAGAATATTGAGCAGAGTTCCCTGTGCTATACAGTAGGTCTTTACTGGTTATCCATTTTAAATATAGCAGTGTGTGCATGTCAGTCCCAAACTCCCAATCTGTTCCTCTCCCCACCCTTCCCCCTTGGTAACCATAAGTTCATTCTCTAAGTCTGTGAGTCTGTTTCTGTTTTGTAAATTCATTTGTATCATTTTTTTAGATTCCACATATAAGCGATATCATATGATATTTGTCTTTCTCCCTCTGACTTACTTCACTTAGTATCATAATCTCCAGGTCCATCCATGTTGCTGCAAATGGCATTATTTCATTCTTTTTAATGGCTGAGTAATATTCCATTGTATATATTACCCTGCACTATATCTTGTTTCTAATTTTTAATAAAGAGTCACATATGTTCCTGTCAACAAATTTGTTTAAAATTTTTTTAGGGTAACTGTATTTCATTATAATTGGTTTCCTTTATAATTCTGTGGGTTTTTTTTTTATGTAGTTTAAAACATGATGCTAAGAAGGGATCCCCAGCCTTCTTCAGACTGTCAGAGGGGTTCATGGTAACAAGAAGGTTGAGAAATTCTGATCTAGATAAAATCTTCTATTTTGCTGCAGAAGATCAAGGCCTTGGAAAGGCTAGTGAGTTACTTAAGGTCACCTAGTGGAGCAGGAGTTAAAAGAGGTGTCCTTCCTGTTCTGTGTGGCCTCCTGGCACCTCAATCCTGATCTCAGGGCCAGGGAAATGAGCTCCTTGGTCTTATTCAGCAAGCCCTTTTATTATGATGAAGGCCAAGCCAGCTTCCTTCTTTCTTTGTGCTTCCCTGGCCTGGAGTGGCCTTCCCACCTCTCACTTCCAGGCCTGCTGATGGTGGATGGGGAGGTAGAGTAATCTCCAGCAGTGCTTGCCCCTGGGTCCCACAGCATCACAAAGCATGTTGTCCTAAGACACCTGAGCGGGTCAACAGAAAGAGCAGAAAATTTAATCCTGGTTGCTTGACCCCGTTTTAGTGGTGGTATTTCAGGCAATATTGGTATCCCCATATTAGCAGGGGAAATCTTTCATCCAACCCAGTGGGCTTTGTTAAATTAATTAAGGAGCTCTTGTCACATGGTTTCTTCCTCTTTTAGACTAACATAAGACTGAAATCAGCAGAGAAATAGAGAATTAATTACTAATATTTATCTTTCACTTCCTAGTGCCATTTCTAAGCACTGTATAATTCTCTTACCAATTCTAACAATATTATTGTTATCCCTATTTTACAGATGGGAAAACTAAGGCACAGAAAGGTTAGGTAACTTGCCAAAAGTTATTTATATGTCTACTAAGTGTCAGATATGGGATTCAAAAGAGGTATTCTGGCTCCGGAGTCCCTGGTCTGGGTCACTATGCCACATGTCCAGTTACTATTTCAATGTCTCACATCACCATTGCCCAACCTCTATCTTTCTTTGGTTTGGGATTAGACTAGGAACCTACATATCTGGGGCGAAGGGAGCCTTTGGATTATTTTGAGGCAGTCCTAGGAGGAACTCTTTCCAGTCTCTCGGGGCTGTCTCCGAAAGGTACTGTGTCGTTTGGTTCCAGGTCTGTTCAGCTTTAATCCCTTGCTTCTATGTATTCAGGCAATGTGGAGAAGGAAAAACACATTCATACCCAAAAGGTTTAGTAGTGCTGCAAAATGCTTGCTATGGACTGACTCTGTCTCCATTTCAAGGACTTGACAGCGCTTTCATCTTCGCTTTTGAAGCCTTCTCATCAGCAGCATTGGCAAATATACCTTTGAAAATTTGTACCTGAATTCTTGTGTTTTGAAAAAAAAAAATGTTTGTTCGTGTTTCTCTTCTTGAACACTAGTTGTTGTTTTGCCAACCAGTTAAACGTCTGAAAACCTGAGTGCTGGCTGAGAAGCTAAGCTTGTTGTAACCAGTTATCCCCAGATGGCCAGATTCCGTTGTGTACCGCTTTTATAGATGTTCACTGGTTGCATACTTGGGGTTATGAGGTGTACTGTTCCACTTGTTTCTCAGCCATGCACAGCACATTATTTGATAGCATGAGACAGATGGTATAGCGCAAGCTAAAATGATGAGGGAGAGAAGAAAGTGAAACAATAGAAAAGGGGCACTGGATTTTCTAATTCACATTTCGGAAGTGAATTTAGCTTCTGTCGTTGACTAATAAATGCAGTGTTGCTCTAAGACTTCAATTCATTAACGTCTGTTTAAACGGATATAACTGAGTAATCGGCAGGAAGCAATCTTTTCCTTCATGGAGGCCGTGCCAGATTATATGGGGTCTCCTCCAGATCTGAAAATGTTGGGCCATTGGAAGTGTCAAAAATAGATCTGGGTTTTTCAGACTAAGATATAGCACCATCAGTACCAATCAAAACAGAAAAATCCCAAATCTTATTTTTAAACTGGAAAAAAATATGTATATATAGCCTGGTGAAGTAGCGGTGATAAGGACAATTAATCAGTTTTCATGCAGCTGCTTCCTGACATTTCTGCAAATTGTTGTGGAAAAATTAATGAAGGTTAGATCAGTAATGGTTTCAAGCTTGGCCAGTGGAAAGTATGACAGTGTTTCCATCAGCAATTAAGCTGGGCTGCTCTCTTTTTTCTATAGGGGAAGTGGTATGATGTGTGTTCTCCACAGGAAATGGAAAACGGCAGCTGAGCTCTGTGAGCACAGGTATGGAGGAGGTCTCTGGGGCTGCTCCAGCAGACTCTCCTTGATGGGCACGACCCCTTATTTTCTGCAGAAAGGCTTTTGCTCTGCCGCACTGAGACATCATTCCTGAAAAAGAGAGTGAGGATTTGGGGATTTTCCTGAGCTGCTGTTTCAGAAACGCAGACAGGCTCTGAATCTAAACTTTGGGAACCAGAAAGTGGAACTTATGACAAACAGAAAGTGAAACTCACCTATCTAATTTTATTTTTCAAGCCAAAGGTAGTTCAGTACAGGCCCAGTTCACATCCTGTGTAACCCTATGGGATTTTCCCCAGTATTAGTTAAAAATTTTCCCATAGGGTCACACAGGATGTGAATTAAAGTAAACACTTAACAAGCATGATGAAAAGGAAATTAGCTTTCTAAATGATCCTTTCACTGTTAACATCCTGAGTAGCTATTAGAAACATGGGAAAGGATCACTTCAATGTCTCATTATCAAGTTGTTACATTATTAATAAACTATATTAATATTCTTTCCTACGACATGTGAAATATATTTCTTTATATATGAAACTAGATTTTACCTATATATTTGCCTTTTTGGAAAACATTAAACAACCTAGCAAAACGCTCTCTAAATCAGTGGTTCTTAGCCTTTTGCAGGGAGGGATTCGCAGACCTCTTCAGGAGTCTGAAAAAAAGCTCCTGACCCTTTCTCCCAGAAAAATGCATATATAAACAACACTTTACATACAATTTTAAAAGTTTCACAGATCTCTTAAGTGACCTTGGACCTCAGGCATTTTTTCTAGGACTAGTTTTATAAAGCTTTTTATGGACAGATAAAAAATTATGATGAAAATGTTAATTCGTTCCAAGTAAAGATTTTATAAGAGGCACTTTTTAAGAAACTTTAACTGTAGCAATAATAATTCATTCCCTTTTCCACCTGGAAAATGCTTCCTTGTCGTTGGAAGGGAGCTTGTACATTGGACAGAACATACAAAGCTGGCTTTGAAGGTGGCTGTGTGACATTTTAGCAAGTGACTTTAGGTGTCCTGCCTCAGTTTCATGATCTGTAAAATGGTGGCAACAGGGGTAATATGTTACTTGTGTCTGGCAAATAGTCCATCCTCAATATATATCCCTTCCCTTCTCTTCTTTCCTTCCTCCTTTGAGATGTAGCTTAAATGTCACTTTCTTACACATTTTTTTGCGATTTCTGAAGGCAGATTTTTTTTTTTCACTTTCCCCTCAGTGTTTCTCTAGTGCTCTGTAAATTTCTTTACTCTTAAAATTGTGTCATCATTCATTGGTTACAACTAAAGGTGTGAGTTTTGAGGCTCTTGTATTTTATTAGTGATGTTTTATTTATCTCTTTGCATGCTGTGTCCAGCATAGTGCTTAAGACACAGACATTTCCTGTTTATTAAATTAGTAGTAATAGTATAATGCTTATTAGAAATGAAATAATTTGGATTTGGGCTTATAATTGTAATTATATAATGTTTATGTGGCAACTAGTCATCTCAGAAGGGAGGTCAAATGATCCGTGTACAGCCGAAGTGAAATTTAGTGAGAGAACAGAGCTTCGAACTGAAAGTATGTGTTTTCCAGTTTTGGCTACGTCCAGAGTGTATTCTAAACCAGAGCTATGGTATTTTGGCTAGAGTTTTTAGTCAGGTTAATCACCAGGTGATTGGGGAAAAGCGATGCTATGGCCTTACTAAAATATATATATCTATACATTATCTGACTCTCAGAAGAGAATGTGGGCTCCCAAAGCCTTAGTTTATATTTTATTATTTAGAATCTGGGGTTGAACGATAGCTTGAAGGACGTACTGATCTGCCTTTCTTTGGATTAAGTCCTCACCTGCCCTTGCTAATGCTTTTCAATTCAAGTTGAACAAAAATGTGGCCTGTCTTTGAGGAGCTGTCATTCGTCAACTCCCATTTCTCCCATTTCTCAACCTCTCTCTCTCTCTTTCTAGTACACACACACACACACACACACCTGCAGCTATTACAAATATTTTTAAAGGCAACTTAAATAAAAAATTTATATCAAACCACATTGTCTTAATACTTGAATAACTCAATGGCAGTCAGCTCTGTTCTTTCTATATGTGTTGAATGGTTTCCAAGCAGTAAGTCATGATTTGGAGCCTTGAGCATAAAGAATGACTTTAGGAGCCCTGGGAGGCTGGGAAGAGAGAAACGTCTAGTTGGCTGCTGGGGGTCTTGGAGCAAATTAGTGTGGGGAAACGGCAGTGAGATAGAATGGAGAAAGTGAAGAGAGTGGAGAGAGCAGAAAGGGAAATGTGAGAAGTATGGGATGATATCTGGTGGTCTGGGGAAGGTTTTTGACACACAGAAAGAAACTATGAGTCCTAATCTTTAGCGTACTAGAAAACCATGGGTTGAACACTGGCTGGGGTGATAGGCGAATCAGACCGATGGAAGGAACTTCAGAAATAGAACTGCGGATCCGTAGAGGTGCCAGTGGTGTTGAGCTGAGTGATGAAGAGGTTGTCATAGTTGAAACAGAATATGAACAGAGGCTTGTGCCTGGGAGATATAGGTAAAGAGATGAATTTAAGCTATAGGGAAGGAAAAAATACGTGTCGGAAATGGGCTGACTTGGGGACAAAGAACAGTTGAAGATTTTGCTCAATACATCATTGGCCATGAATTCTTGGCACTTGTGAGATGCACACCATTCCTTTACTCAAGCATTTCCACCTCCTGGAAAGCCTCGTCTCTGCCTGTCAGAATTTTCAAGCCCTTATTTAACTTCTACCAGCTGCATAAATATTTCTTTCACAACACTAGCTCATAGCAGTTGCTCCTCTGCTGAGCTTACATAGTACTGTTGTAAATGCAGTGGCACTTAATTGATGTTTAAAGCTATAATTTAAATTTCCACCTGCATGTCTTGTCTCTTCAGTGAGCTTCTAAACTTGTGTAGAATTTGATAGTGTAAAACAAAAAATCTTTTCTGTGGTCTAATATGAAGTGGTGCCTATAGCAAGAAGTCAATATATTTTTAAGAGTTTTAAAAGGTACTGGGTTTTTACTACTTTGCTCAAACTTTACTGGATGGGGGGAAAAGGAAGTTTAGAGGTAGTCCTTATTCTTGAAGTATAGATAACCAAGCTGGATTTTTTTGTGTAGAATATTAGCAATTTGATGGAAATTTGGCATTAGAGAAAGACTGTTTTAGAATCATATACATTTCCTAGACAAGATAATGCATGTAAAGTGCTTAGTACAGTGCCTGATGGTAAGTACTCCATAATTACTTTTTAAAATAACTATCATTACTATTAATGTTAATACAACTGTTGACTAGACCTTCTGTCACTGACGTACCTAAATATTAATCTGTATGAGCAATGTCAGGTTCTTTATCTCCTATGTTTTTAGGAATCTGGCTTTAATAGCTCAACTCGACTGTGATTATTCACATTAAAGCCACCACTGACCTTTTAATTGGTGACTCTAGTGGACATATTTCATTTCTTATTCAATATGACTTTTCTGTTGCATTTGAACTCTCTCCTCCTTGAATCATTCTCCTCTATTGGTTTTCTTGACACCACCCTCTCCTGTGTTCTCTACTGCCTCTCTGATTATGCCTTCTCCATATCTTCATCTTTGGTTCTGTCCCTCCATTAGCCCAATAAATGTTGCAGTGCAGAGTTCTGTCACAGGCTTCCTTGCTTTCCTTGTTACTCTACATATTTACAAGGACTGAGTGTTTTTCTCCTCTTCCATTTTTTTCAACGACTGTGCTGTGGTAGAAGCTCTAGTTTCCTACTTCTGCACTTCCAACCATATACTAGATATCTCTGCTTAAGTAGACCCGACACACTTCATATTCAACATGTCCAGAATTGTATTTTTCCCTCAAGGCTTGTTCCTCCTTCCCTCTTTCATCAAAAGTCCCACCATCCCTGTTGTCATCCCAGCTAGAGCCCTAGAGTGATCCTTCACTCTTTCCTCGTCTTCAGGTCACACAAACACACAAAAACAATTCCCAAATTCTGTTAATTCTTCTTCCTAAATATCTCTTTAATCAGCTCTTCCTACCTCTGCCCCATTCAGTTCCTCATGGTGTGTCCTTGAACTATTGCAGTAGACTCTTGACGGGTGTCCTGGCCTTAAGCTCCACCTACCTCCCATGTGTCCTACACACTGCTTCCAAAGCTATGTTTCTAAAAGAGAAATCTTCCTTCTGCTTTAGGATGAAATTCAAAACCTTACCATATTATACAAGGTGCTTTATTATCTCAACCTACTCTGTAATTCCTATGTCATTTCTCTCATCTCACTGTTGTTCCTCACAAAACTGATACTTCAATAATACCCAAATTATTTATTCCTACAATGTGTCTTGTTTCTTCCTGTTTCTGTGCATTTACGGTTGCTATTTCCTCTGCCTCTGATGACATTTCCAATTTCTACATTAGGTGAATTTCCACAGATACTTTGAGATGTAAAGGTTGCCTCTGTTGTGAAGTTTTTCTTACTCCCTCTTCCCATCTTCTGTCACCCCAGCACAGTTAGTCACCTTCTCACTTCTCTTCCTGAAGTGCTTTCTCCATACTCCACCACACATATGGTATACAATTGTTTTTTCACCTATCTGACCCTAGACCATACGCTCTTTGAAGGTTGTGTCTTATGCATCATTATATTTCCAGTGACCATCATGACCTGCTAGGCATTCTGTAAAGTAATAAAGGAAAGGTTGTGACGAGAAGCTGAATATATATTCTATTATAAAACATCTGAATTGATGATGAGGCATCCACATTTAAATGTCTTGTGGTTTATAACTCATTGCATTTAAATGGTTTAACAATATACTATTTATTACTACACTAAAGGGGCAAATTTAAGAAAATTAATTAAATATGTGTGTTATCCATGTATCTAGGGTAATAAAACCTTGAGTGTGAATATTTGCAGAATCCAGAAGATTCAACAACAAAAACTCGGAGAGGTAGATGAACCAAAATATGGTTCAGTTAGAAAGTAGATCAGAAAAACAAAGAACCATTAATCTTTTAAGTGAAATAAACTCTCCTAACAATTTTGATTGCATTAATATAAGATGATTGTCTACAATCATAAAAAATAATAGCCTGCCCGTGGGTTTTTATTACTGCCGAATATACTAATGTATATGTACTTGGTAAAGTCAAACTAGTTATTTAAAACTGTAAAGTTATTTATAAGTTTTGTTAGTCCTTATTTAAGGTTCTATAGCAGTGACAGGTCTTATAAACAGTGTGTATAACCATCAATAGAAAGATTGTAAGGTGAGACAAGTCCATAATGTCATATACTTTTATTAATATATGAATATGAAAATATGAGTACTTTCTTTTCACAGTGTTAAATGGATCTTCAACTATACCGCGAATTTTGTCTCAGCCTCAGGACAACTGCCCTCATTTAACTTTCAGACACACTTTTGGAATTGTGGACTTTGAGTAGGGCCAAATACTTTGTCCCTCTGTTTCATTTTGGATAGTCTCTATTACTATGTCTTCAAGTTCACTATCCTTTTCTTCTGCAATGTCTAATCTGCCATCCAGTGTATTTTTCCTTTCAGATTTTGAGATTGTCCTTTCTAGAAGTTCAGTTGGGGCCTTTTAAAAAGATATCTTCCATATTGCTTCCACTTATATATTCATTCTTTAGTTTCTTGCACATAGGGAATACAGTTAAAATAACTTCTAAGGGCCTTTTCTACTAATTCTGTCATCTGTGTCATTTGATCCATTCATTTTTCTCCTATTTATGGGTCAGATTTTTCTGCTTCTTTGCAGACTTGGTCAGTTTTGATTGAATGCTAGAATTTTACCTTGTTGGGTACCAAAGACTTTTGTATTCCTCAAATATCTTCAAGTTTTGTTATTGGACATAGTTAAGATACTCGAAAATAATTTGATTTTTTCCAGATCTTGCTTTTAAGCTTTGTTAGGTAGAACCAGGGCAGCATTTAGCCTAGGTTTAATTTTTTCCTCCTACTAAAGCAAGACCCTTCTTAGTACTCTGACACCTTGTAAATTATGAGGCTATCCACTCTGGCTGTTGGAAACAGGCACTCTTCTTGGCCCCTTTGAGTACTGGGCACTGTTGCCTCTAATAGTTTCAGTGTTTTTTCTCCTCACTGTGGGTAGTTTCCTCATATGCATATGCTGGTCAATATTCACCTGATATGGACACCAAGGGGGGAAAGTGGTGGGGTGGGGGTGGTGGTGGGATGAGTTGGGAGATTGGGATTGACATGTATACACTAATATGTATAAAATAGGTAACTAATAAGAACCTGCTGTATAAAAAATAAATAAAATAAAAATTAAAAAAAAATTCACCTGAGTACTTTATCTACAGATCTTCCAAGTTCTCTCAGTCCAGTGCTGTCCTTATCATGCCCTGTGACCCCTAAACACCTTAGGTTCCCGGCACTTCAACCTAGGGAGACCACTGGTCTCTTCCTGAGTTTCCCTTCCTGCCCATGGTGCAAACGTTCTCCAGGTAGTAATCTGGGGCAATTTTAGGGCTCACTTCACTTGTTTGCTTTCTCTCAAGGATGTCTGTCCTTTGTTGCCAGTTGTCCAGTATCTTAAAAGTTATTGTCATATATTTATTGTCTACCTTTATAGTGTTTTACAAGCGGGAGAATAAATCTGGTTCCTGCTACTCCATGTCGATCTGAGGCTGAGTCAAGGCCTATTTTAGTATTTATTTACTCATTTATGTAATATTCATTAGCCTGAAGAATTCAAGGTGCTGTTAGATAACGGCTAAATAAAGGATTTAACTTAATGTGCACACCTAACAGGGAGTTAGGTGTGTGAAATCTGTGTTAAGAGAATGTGTTAGGAGGTGTTTTCATAGCACAATGCAAAAGTATTGTTGGCTGTTCCTTTCGAAACGTTTTATCCATTTTAAAATAAACTAAAAAGTTATGTGATTTAAATCCAGTTGTGAATTTGTGAGATTTCAAAATAATGGCTCTTTCTTCTCCTTATTCCCAATCTGATATTCTTAAAAGCAGCCACATTGTGTGGCGGGGGAGGAGGGGAAAGAGACTTGTGACAGGCATGAAATTTTAGCCATTGCACAAAATGATAGGGTTTAGAAGATGTAAATAGTGTGGTTTGGACAAATCCACCTACTTACTCCTATTTGTAAGAAGCCAGGTTTTTAAAATTGATCTTAAGTGATCATTTTGCTTTCACTAACCTCTCTGCATCTACAATGGAAGAAGAGTTTAGATGTGCTGCATTTTTCATGATTTGTCTTATAATGCTTCTGAGGTCACTGTGGTGGAATGCTGTCAGATCCCCCCTCTCTCTCTCTCTCTCTCTCTCTCTCACACACACACACACACACGAAAATAGAGACATCTTCCAGAGAATTTCCTGATGTACTGTTCTTTGAATGTGATGACATTTGTTTACACTGGAAGCTAGACACTGGATTCTTTTCTTTGGAGACTGTTTCAGAAACACATTTTCCACATTGGTTTTTCTCAATATGGCATGCATATGAACAACTTACATATTTAATGTTTGGGAGACTGATGAAGAATTCCTGATATGAAGTGCCCTTATCAATCTACTTTAAATATTTAATGTTGGGGAAACATCCTCTTTCCTCTCCACTGATTTTTGTTTTAATTCTCCTTGGCAAACCATAACATAGAAATCAGATTAAAGACAGACTTTATAACCTTACCTCTCGTGCCATGTTTTGCATGTTTTTCTGTCAACTCAATACATCCCCTATAGATTCTGTTATATTTTCTTTGCCAGTTGAATCAAGATTCTTACTGGAAACATGGCAAATGATTTGTAGCCCCAAAGATATGGACTATGTCTGTGTGGGGTTACTAGAAAGTGATTTATATATATTCATTGAAAAAAAAAATATATCAACATTTACTTTTACCTGTCCTTTTGATGTAGTACTTATAACTGCTGTCATCCTTGAGTACATCCAGTTGCCAGGAACTCTGTTAGGTGCATTATTTACATGAACTCTAGTCCTCACGACAGCCTGCAAGGTAGGTACTATTATCCCCTTGGGAGACATGAAGAAATTGGCTCAGAAATGTAAGTGAGTTGTGCAAGATCACATCCCTAGTAAGAAGCAGAACTGATGTCAGACTAAAGTTCTACTACCCTAAGAGATTAAGCAACATATCCCAGGCTTGTTAACAGTGATGAGTATACTTAGTAGATAAAATGCTAACTAAATACTTCTAAAATAAAATATTACTAAGAAACTTTTATTGAGTGCCAAGTGTGTGCCAGATCCTGCTCTGGGGATGATGGATTATAGAAATGAACAAAGCTTACTCTTCTGCCCCGAGGAGAGACACAGGGATTGTCAAATACATCTTAAATTTAAGATAATTATAGCTGTCCAGAAGAAAAAATTAACAATATAATAAGTAAAACCATATTAATATTGATTTTTAATTAATTAATAATTTCTGAAACTTTAAATTGTTGCTGGGGAAACAATTTGTGAGGGGAGCATATATTAGAATTGGGATGCTTTTTATTAGACCACTGATATGAAATGTTACTCTCATTATAACATTGTTCTTGTGGAAAAATAAGATTTGATTTACATCACTTCAACATACAGGGATTTCCCAGGACTGCATCCAACCCCAACTTGTCATCCTACCTGTCTTTGGATGAAATACATGTTTGCTTGTCTTCCTTTTAGCTTCCCCCTCAGCCCAGCCTCATGAGAACTCTTCCTACAAGATATCTTGATCTGGATGCACTGGTTGACCTCAATGCAAATGAAATATGGAGTGTACTCAGGGCATGCAAACTGAGTTTCATATTTGCTTAAATCAAACATGAAAGCAACATTGGCCTCAGCTGACCTTTCTAGCCTTCCCATTCTCAATCCTCTATACAAAACTACAAAGTACTAGCCAAGTTGACTCCTCTTTGCCCACCTACTCTTTCCCATCTCTAGGCTGTTGGTTCATCGTCCCACCTCCCTGGGTTGCCTTCTCCTGTAATCTCTGCCTTTAAAATCCTTCTAACTCTTCTAGGTCCGTGTCCAATGTCACTGTTCTTCATTTAGCCATTCATGATTATTCCAGCCATAAATACATTTTTACCTCCCATGGATTATTCTTGTGCTACTTGTCACAGACTAAGAGCTGGGGCATTGCATTGGGATGCACCTAGTTCCAATGCCAGCTCCTTATTTACAACCTGTGTGACCCTGGACAAGTTACTTAACCACTATAGCTCTCATCTATAAAATGGGAGTCATGCCACCTACCTCTGAGAATTGTTTTGTGATTAAATGTGATAATGTATGCAAAAAGCTTAGCATAGGGTTATCTGTCACGTGGTATGTCTTCAGAACATGTTAGCAATTTTTGCGTCTCTCCTCTCAGAATAAGTTCTGAGGTCAAGTGTTTTGTCTTATTTTTCTTCGTGAATTCCTCTCCAAAGCCTACCTTTAAAATGGCCTGTCATGGTGCTTGAATACAGCAAATATTCCGTAAATATTTCTTTGAGAAGGAACTAAATGTGATTTTTAAATTGCAGAATCCACACCCCAAGGAGGGCTTTATGAAAAAAGTGACCTTAGGTTCTGGTTTGCCAAGGAAAGTCCCGGTATTAAGTATTCATAGTGCTCCCTTTTGCTCTGATGTTTTGGTTAATAAATCTTATGGGCACCCTACTTATGGAATATTTGCAGTTTTGAAATGTCCGTGGTAGTTTTCCAACTATATCGTTATTTATTCTTCATGTAGATATTTTGTCTCTTAAAGGAGATTGTAATCTACTTGAGGACACAAACCATTTCATATCTCACTTCTCCAAAATGTACTGAGTGCATTGGGAGTTCTGACAGGGCAGTGGAACCAGGGCAAATCTACAAAGCAGTGACCCAGTTCATGCTTCGGTTGTATTGGTATTGACCATGATCTAAATGCTGCTTTTTAAATGAATGCATAAGTAATGTGTAGATATGTTAGGCTAAATGTAAGTGGAGAATGGTCATTCTAACCTGTGATAGGAGGACTGTCTACTAGACAGAATTTCTCGAGGGCAGGGATCATATCCATTTGTTTCCCCACTCTAGACCTAGCACCAAGCACAGCACCTAAAGCATGATTATGTGCTCAATAAATATTTGTTGAACGAACGAATGATGAGGATCTTGGCGCCCCACATATTGGTGTTTCATGAGTCTCTACCAGATTCCTTTTGGGTCCTTTGCAGATGGCAGAATATAACATTTGTAGAGTCTGAAGAGCTCTGGTATGCCTTAAACATGAGCTCAGAAAGCTTATGAGAGGATAAAGCTAGGTCAGGAGACACCTAGCATTCTCAGACCTTCTCTAGAAACTGTTTCCATGTAGAGTTTTTGTTTTTTTTTTTCTGAATAAGCCCCTTTCCTAGAAGAAAAGTGGAAGATTTATTTTTGAAAAACTCTGCCTACTTGATAAGAGAGCAAATGAAGATCAAATGAAGGCAGGGCCCCTCTGCCTCTCTGCTCCTCTCTTCCAACAAAAGAAAGAGCAAGTTCCATGGTGTACAAGGTTCCTGTGTTAGGTGGAGGGGTTCTGGCTTCTTCCCATTGTATTCTCTGAAGCTTGTTGGAATCTGAGAGAATGTGGAGGAGTTGGAGGGCTCCTTGGAAAGGAATGTTGGCATTAGTTGCTTCCCTTTCCCTCCTGGGGAGCACGGGCTGTGCCCTCTATGTGAGGGCAGCCAGGAGAAGTGACCCAGGGTCACGGGCCATGTTTACCTTGCTCCCCTGGTTCTTTGTTTGCCTAAAGATGCCTGTTTGCCCACGGCAACCCATGTAATTACCCTTCTGCTTCCAGTTAAGTTACTTCGTCTGCATTTTGCGTATAGTTCATCTTGCAGGGTAGATACCTCACAGTCTAGCATTACACAAAGTGACATTCAATTAGTGCAATGTTAAAGGATTCTGTTGAGTATGTGTTTCTTGTTTTTGTAGTTTGTTTATTTTCGGGGCATGGGCTGAAACTTTGGTGGTCGTGCCCTATGGGGTCAAACGTAAAGGACTGATATTTCTCCATCTTTTTAAAGTCTATTCAAAATAATAATGTAGCACTTTTCCTGTGGTGATTCATTCAGCCTTTCTCCAAGCTGAGGTGAAATGGCCTTCTATACAGGCACATGTCCTTATTAGGGTGCCCTATTTTCTTAAAAGAATGTCAGCTTTGCCCTTCTCCCATTGGCCATCTGTCTTAATTATCTTGGGCTGCTATAACAGAAATACCATAGGCTGGTATAAACAACACACATTTATTTCTCATAGTTCTGGAGGCTGGAAGTCCAAGATCAGGGTGCCAGTGTAGTCAAGTTCTTGGTGAAGGCCATCTTCCTGGCTTACAGATGGCCATCTTCTCATTGTATCCTCACATGATGGGGAGAGAGGGGATGCAGATGCCCTTGTATCTCTCCTTCTAAGGGCATTAATCCCAGCATGAGAGCTACACCCCCATGACCCAGTTAGCTTCCAAAGACTCCACCTCCTAATGCCATCCAATTGGGGGCTAGGATTTCAACGTATGGATTCTGGGGGGACACGCACAGTCCATTCAAGTGAAATTCACCTGAAATTCACGTTCATTCTTCAGCTGGCTCTTGGACACTACACTCCCTCTTATCTTCACCATGACACTCCATTCATTTTCATTACCTGCCTGGCCCCAAAGTGACTAGAATTGTGAACCCTGATATTCTAAAATTTATCCTGGTGTCAAGCTAGAACAGGAGAGAGTGAACCTATTGTTGTACATACCTTCACAACAAAAGTCCAACCTTTGTGGGACAGTCGATCTGGTTCAATACTGATGCAGTTTTTTCTAATAGTGAATGAGGCTGGCCATGTGTAGTATTTATTTGTAATTATTCCCAATTCCTTTGAGCTCCTTCCCACGAAGGTGTGGTTGTTGAAGCTGTGAGCAAATTCTTCTAATTATAATTTATACATTTGGGTAAAAGTAAACTGGTATTGTGCTTCCATGAGCAGTTAATGTTTGAACCGGAGCTGCTGTACTGTATCATTGTCAACTTGCTTGCAAGCTTCATAAAATAATTAAAGGAGATTATGAAAACAGGTGAAAATAGCTTTTGATATTCATGCTTAAGAGCTCCTTCAGCTTAGAAGTTGAAACGCTTGCCAGTTCAACAAAGGTTTATATGGAAATGAGAGAATTTGGTTCCTTTCCCAGTACTTCTAGCCTCCCTTGCCTGAGGACTCAGGTGCATGAAGGGGCAACATTCCCACACACAGGGCACGCAGAAGAGAGGTTTCTACTCTGTGACTTGGGCACGTGTACTTGGCCTTGACTATAGAAAAAGAAGAATTACTTCATTGTTTTCCCTCCTCCTTTTGCTCCACTTCCTGATATTTGCTGCACACGTGTGAGGTGAAAATAACTACTGAGTCTACTTTCAGTGCAGAAGGCTATCTTCTCTTTGTGTTCTGAGTCAGTTTTACTTGTGTGTGTGTGTGTATGTGTAGTTGTTTTTGCCTCAGGGTTGGTTACAGCTGTGCAAGATACAGACAGCAGTTGTTTCCTAGTTAATCCTAACTCTTTGTGCCCACATAGTGTAGGTGAAGTCTTTTTTTACCCTCTTCTTCAACTAATTATATGCCTTGCCTATGCAACTGTAATTATTTCACCAGCATCAGTGAAACCTATGTCATTTCTCTTTTAAAATATAGCTAGAAAAATAGCAGAAATAAACCTATTTTGAGAGCTTGTGTGGTGAAGCAAATTCCACTAACGTAAAGAGATCCTCTGGATTACCCACACAGCCTGTCATCACCTGAAACTTCCCAGGGATGATGAAATACTGGCATATACACCTAGTTTCCTATTGGAGCTTAAACTTATACTTGATAGATTTCTTTTAGCAAAAATTAAATGCACTAGCAATTTTGACTTGGTCAAATGTAGACTTAAAAAGTACTTTACATTCTGCAAAGTTTTCTATGATGCCTTTAAAAGACCATGCATTCATTCTTGCTGTTTTTAGTGACTTTACTTAAAGCAAAATATTTTAAATGTCTTTTCATCTGTGCGTTTGGTCAACTTTTAAACTCAATTGATTTTAAAACCAATTAGATATTAAAACATCAACATCAGAATTTTATGATGTGAAGTCTAACTTAGCTTGGACACATGACAGGACTTTTCCTCTCAGTATTATAAAAATGTAAAATTCTGAAGTAAATTGCACAGCCAGTAGATTCTGTCATGTTCTATCTTTTCTTAATGTATCGCTAGGAATACATTTTCTCTGTTTATGATTCTCCCTCTCTGTAGTATTCCCTTATTATGGGGTGATTCTTCTTTTTAGGAACTTCGGGCTTTGCTTATGATGCTTTTCTTCTTTCTCTAGGTAATATAGTTTTTATCCTTAATACTGGGTTTGGGTGTAGCATTAGGAAAAGAAAGGCAAGCAGTGAATTACATCTAAATACTATATTTTAGATACAGTAGACTTTTCCCCTTCATTACTACATGGCCAAGACTTGGGTGTACCATTCATACATGAGGAAGCATCCCTGAAGTTTCTAGTATGAGCGTGGCAGAGAGAGGCTGGCTCTTCACCAAGCCTCTGTCCTATTCTTCCGGGGCTCACAGTTAGACTGCATTTCCCAGCCCCTCCTGCAGTTAGGCGAGCCATGCGGCTGAGTTCTGGTGAATGGAATGAAGTAGGAAGTGCTGGGTGTCACATCCATGCCTGACTTGTAAACCCTCCCATGGGTGACCCTCCATGTTTTCCCTCCTTTGCCAGCTTGAGGCAGATAATCATGGTGGCCTTGCACTCCTTGTTTCAGATGGTGAGCTGTAAGACTGAAGGAGCTTAGGTTCTTGAATTGAGGGGAGCCACCCATCTGTCAGGACACTTGTTTTAGACGGCTACTGTGAATGAGTCATTATGTGTTTTGGATGTTGTTTGGTACAGCACCCTGGAGTACATTAACAAATACAGATAGAATTCCTGCCTCCAGGGGCCTCCCACTCTAGTCTGAGAGATACATACATCAAAACTATGGCATAGGGTGATGAACCGTTAGTAGATGTCTATCCTGTGGGGTCACAGAAGAGGATCTGGGGTACCTTCAGGGAGGCAGGACATATTCAGACTTAAAGATGAATAGGGACAAACCAGACATGTCCCTAAATCCATGAAAGATCAAAATCCTGTTAGAAATTGAGTCATGACACAAAAGGCCTGGGATGGGGACATCTATAAAACTGTGACTGAAAAGGGCCATGGAGTTAATATTCATATCTTCCAATGATTTTCATTTTATTATTATTTTCAAGTGTATAGATTCATTTAGTTCTTAAAATAACTAAGGAAAATAGCAGGGCAGGAATTATGGTGTCCATTTTATAGGTGGGAAAACCAAGGCCCACTGATTTGAAGTGATTTATCCGAGGATACATAAACAGGAGAGCTGAATTCGTGTGCTGAGAGGCACCGTGGCCGAGTGGAAATATTTGGGGTACTGGAGTAAAAGAGAATTAGCTTAAAATTCTGTGCCTGGTCTATACTATCAGTGTGATCTTTGGCTTTATCTAACATTCTCAGCTGTAAAAGTATTAAGTTTCAGTATTATCATGAAAATTCAATGAATTTGGGTATTGTAAAGTGTACTGGTACTTGCTTTAATCTAGCATTCTTTTCCTGTTGTTATAAGACCTCTTACCTACAGCTGTGCCTCTCTGTGCCTCTTGTTCCTGCTTTTTTGATACCGGCCACTGCTTAACCTCATTCATACTCGGTAAGGCCTCGGGGAAGACCCTCTCTTTTCAGATCTGCGGAGCATCAGAGCAGGGTGGCAGGACAGGCTGGGCCGCTGGATGAGCCATCCTGGCCCCCCTTCCCCGAGCAGACTCTTAAGTGCACAGTGTTCTCCATGCCATGCACTGAGGGGGTTCCTGCCTTCCTCAGTCTGTTCAAAATGTAGGGGTTTCTACACAATGATCATTATGTAACCAGTCTTTGTCAAGCAAAGCCAGCATTTACCCATTAACACCAAGAAGCAGCAAAGGGTAAAATGATGATGGCTCCAAAGCTGTTGTCTGGTACCATTTGGATTGCGTGTCGATAGCAGGGAGAAACACTCCATGTTAAATGAGGATATTTCCAGTTTCGGCAAAGAGGACCAGTTCTTTCAATTATTGCCATGGATGTTAATACTTTCTGTGCATTTTCAGGGATTCCTCCTCCTAAATCTTCCCAATTCTCCCCTTTTCTTCTGCTTATCGTCCCTCAGGATACTAAAAGGAAGCCATTTCTAAAATTTTACCTTCTGGTTTTACATTTTAATCTCTTTCAACAAATTGAAATCTTTCTCATCAACTAGATATTCTAAGTAGAAAATGTGTTCTTTTATAAATTCTCATACATAAATTTACTCATGATGATCCGCCATGCATTTCTTGTTCCTAAGCATATTGGGCGTGTATAAAAATGAAGGCCAGATACTTTGAAACTTGAGGCGATTCACTTGGAATGGAAGCAAATTCTCATAAAGAAGCATAAATCAAATGAAGATGCCATCTGGCAGTTGGAGCCCTACCTTATTAAACTTGAATTCTGCACTTTGCACAGAGGTGCTTAATAAGTGTTAACAGTGACTAATATCATATCATGGATGTTAATTGAATGTTGATAAGTATCTAAAAATTGCAGCGATAGAGCCACACTGCAGTAGCTGAGTGCCGTGATGCTCTCTCTCCCTCGGCTTAATGCCTCAGTGATTTGTGAGCTTTGAGACGGTTTTTTCACACCAGTCAAATGCAGACATTTTCAGGGTTTTTTGCTGCCACCCAGCTGTACTGCAACCCAGGCACTAAGTCTGAAGTTAAGGGAAAATGCGTGCTGCTTAATCTAATTTCTTGGGGAGTTCTTGGGCAGCAATAAGGTTTTAAACATACAGGGGTGGGGGTGGGGTGTGGAATAGACTAGCAGTTTCACCTGCATTTGAAGACACTCCGTTGTTCGTTAGTGTTAAGTGATCTGTGGATTTTCAAGTACAAGGTGAGTCAGGTGAATTCCAAACTAATCAGTGGTGCTGGGTCACTGTCAGGGGTGTTTCACCCCTTGCCAGCCTGCACAGGTGCTGTTTGCTCCCACTAACTGGATCTTAGCCCAGAGATTTCTCTGCTTTCTGATGTGACTAGTTTGTTCCTCCGCCACCTAGAACTTTCATTACAGTTTCAGGTTGCGTGATAGAAGTTAGCTGACAAAACTGATGTTGGGAACTTTAATCATTTTGGAGGTGGAATTGCTTTTAGCATGTGCTAATTTTCCAAATAACTTGTCGATTTTGAAGCCAACTATTAACGACCAGAAATTCACTAATTTTTAGTCACTCTTCTATAGGAGCAGAGGAAACAATAAACAGCAATATGGACATCCAGTTTTTCCAAGAAAAGATGATCCCTGATTCTCTCTCCCTCCTCCTTTTCTTAGCGTTTTAACCTCTCAAGGAGGGATGGCTCTCCTGAAGTTGACGAGATACATATTCACATTTGCTTTTCATGGATACTTAGATGTCCCTCGTGGGCTGCGCTGGGGGGCCTGAATGGCTTTCCTGCTGACAAGCCAAGAAACGAGCTACATTTGATGGGTAGCCATTCTGCCATATGTATATATACGTAAAAAACAGAAACTCTTACAACATTGATATTCTACTTTACAAGTTTTACTTTACAAAATACAGGTTTTTAAAGTTTGCCTTTTGAATATTTTCATGCTTTAAGTTATACCTGCACTGAGACGATATATTCACACGTGGTTGGATGCAGGCAAGATTAAATAACCATTTTCAACGAATTTGATACATTTGTTATTCATATAGCTCAAATAGTAAAAGTCAAGTACCTACTTTTGTAAATATAATGTTTGCCTATATTTACAGCTGCTGGAAATTTAACTCTGATAGTATATCAATAAGAATGCCAATGCTTTATTGGTATTTTTACGTGCCGGGTATTGTCCTGAGTGATTTACGTGTGGTATCTCATCTAACACTCAACAACCTTCTCGCATAAGAACTATCGTTAACCCCATTTTATAATGAAGAAGCAGATGTTAGGAGCATTAGTAATTTAACCAAGGTCTCACAGCTGGTGGGTACGTTAGAATCGAGACCCAGTTCTCCTCCAGAGTCCATGGACTTCATCATCCTGACACAGTCTTCGTGGGGTCACCTGTGACCCTGAGCAGTCAGGAGCAGAATACTTTTCATTTTGAGAGAGTGAGGCAGAAAATTGCAACCCAGTTGAAAGACTGTACACCTTTCCTTGGTGTCAGGCCTTCTTCACGGCCATGGAGGTAGATCTAGGAAGTGGGAAACACCAGCCCAGGTGTTTTAATCATAGTATTTGTATAATGATGCCTTTGATAGCAAAGAACAGAGAACCTGACCCAAACTCTGTACAACAAAAATGGAAACATTATTGGCTCATGATCCTCAACAGTCCAGGGGTAGTGTGCTTTCAGGCTAGGCTTGATCCAGAGACTTGTGAAGCCTTCAGGATCTGGTTTCTTCTGTTGGGATTTTTTGACTGTGTCTCCTCTGTGTATCAGATTTGTCATTAGGCTCGCTCCCCTCATGGTAGTAGCAATGACAGACGAGATTCCTGACTTCCTCTCCTCACCACACAAATCAAAGGAAGAGACAATTTCTTGTGGCTTTTCAGGATGAAAATCTTCTTTTATGTTTGACAGGCACTACCTGCTATTGCCTAGAAGCTCAATTCATAATTACTTATAATACTCTTCTTGACAAAATATCACCACATTAGAAACAAAGGGAAGGATTTATTCATTTATTTATTTTGTTTTTGGCCGTGTTGGGTCTTCGTTGCTGTGCTCAGGCTTTCGTTAGTTGCGGCGAGCGGGGGTTACTCTTCGATGCGGTGCGTGGGCTTCTCATTGCGGTGGCTTCTCTTGTTGCGGAGCACGGGCTCTAGGTGCTCAGGCTTCAGTAGCTGTGGCACACGGGCTCAGTAGTTGTGGTGCACGGGCT
Organism: Balaenoptera musculus; assembly: GCF_009873245.2. Lineage (NCBI taxonomy): Eukaryota > Metazoa > Chordata > Mammalia > Artiodactyla > Balaenopteridae > Balaenoptera > Balaenoptera musculus. Next base: position 22,476,396 of record NC_045796.1, read on the forward strand.
TAGTTGCTCCACGGCATGTGGGATCTTCCTGGACCAGGGATCAAACCCATGTCCCCTGCATTGGCAGGCGGATTCTTAACCGCCATGCCACCAGGGAAGTCCAGGGAAGGATTTTTGAGGCACATATGTGTGTGTACATGGTATTTGGGCATACCAAACACATATGTACACAACGGGAAAACTGCTATTCCAGAAAAATAGCCGTTTGTTTACAATTTCGGATGACAATTGTCTCCATTTCCTGTCTAAATGATTTGTGCCAATTTTTGCTTAAAGTCCTAATTGCTGTCTCCTTGAGGAAAGTATTTCAAATGTATTGCTTTTCATGAGTTACAACTGTTTTCTTTGTTCCATGTAGGAAAGGGTTGTGAAACAATTTATAACTAAATATTTCAGTTTGATGTTTGGATTCACTTGTGTAGGTCAAGTTTAATTAATGCCTAATAAAAATAAAAATACCAATTTCCCATCCAGAACTTTTTTTGTGTCTCATAGAAATTAAATCACATAGCAATATAGTCACTTGAAATTTTCTCTGAGATGTTTTTGTCAGAGAAAATAAGCTAACAAGAATATGAAAACCCTCCATTTATAGTAAACCCTTGGTGAGGAGGTACTATTTATAAATATTTTCCATATGATGTGCTTGTATTTTTTGGTTCTGAGTACTATGTCCGTATTATTTCTTTTCTCTTGCTTTTTTTCTTATGAGTAAGGAGTTGCACTCTCTGTGCCCCTTTCTCCATGAGGAGAAAAGAAAGGAAGATCTATTTTATGAAACAAGTCATGGTAGCAGGTAATAAAATAAGGTTTTCCACAGGCTTATTTATTGCACTGTTTCTGCCCTCCTGTTCACTCATCTTCAGGTTCTGAAAAATGGATTTTATTGTTAACAGATCTGAAGAGAAGGGACCGTAATAGTCAAAAGGACCATGGTCCAAATATAGAAAAACATTAAGGGTGAATATGCAGTGTGTCTGCAAATGCAGAGCCCTGTCCTTTTTATGGACTACTTATCACTAAGCAGATGTGACTATTTAAGGGTTTTCAAGGGTATCAGTGATTCCCTACAATTAAAAACACTAGTGATCCTAGTGTTTTTTTCATGTGTCCCCTCCCATTTACTAAACTAAAGGTTGATGCTTACTGTAGACTGTGCCAGGCACAGCTGAAATAATACTGTTTTTAGCTTCTGGGGTGAAGATGTTGCAGGGCCTGCACTAAGACGAGCCGTAAACCTCCCTTCACTGACGCATCTTCCCACCGCAGCCCAGCAGGACTCACGTGCCTACAGCCTTTCCAGCCTTTGCAGGTCCTTGTCAATGGAATCTCACTGTTGGGTGGATGCTAAAGTGATTTCTCATTAGTACATAAAATGAATATAAGTTTGTTGTTGGTAGATGTGTACAGAAGGTTTTGGCTGACCTTGCTTAACCATGGAGTAGTCACATTATTATGTAGAAAGCTTTCTGACGGGTTACTGTGTGTTGATAGAACTTGGTCAGGGCCGTCAGGGAAGTAGGAAGTATTAGTTAAGTCTCAGGCCTTTTCATTTCTTCTGTTTTTGTTTCTTTACCAACAAAACTGATTTGCCCATGAGTATCAACAGCAATAATATCTACTATTTGGTGACTTAAAATTTTCATGGCACCGACTTTCACGTCCTCTCAATTTTTGACTCACCAACTGAGCGGTAGAAAAATGGGGCCGGCACCTTTATTATTCCCATTTTGTATATGAGGAAATTTAAGCTCAGAGAAGGTAAGGGAACCACACCCAAGGTCAGTCCATGGCGGAGGGGATCTTAAACCTATGTCTCCTGCCCACGAATCCCATACATGCTTTCTTAAAACTGGTTTATAGGATCTTCTGTGGTCCACAGAAGTAGCCTCGTGTTAGGAGACAGGAGGCCAGGTCGCTACTCACTGATTTGACTGTGTAATCTTTGAGAGATTGCTTTGAGAATTGCTTAACCCTTCTAAGCCTCAATTTCCACATGCTCTTCTCACAATATAAGGAAATTATGAGGATGAAATGATAAGCTGTGAAAAATAAAATAATGTACATACTCAAGGCATTATTAAAACATTTTCTTCTCTATATTGCTAGTTATCAATTAAAAGAAATATTATAATCTACTTGTACACCCATGTTAAAACCAGAGAGCAGATGCTGCAGTAAAATTAGTTCTGGCACCTAGTCCAAGGCCTTTAATGAAATCAGAGCAAGCCTGATAAATTAGACAATATGATAAAATAGTTAATTTTGTAATCTTCTTTGTGTTTTTATTTGCTTAATTGTTTTTGCTTATTTTTCTCTACTTTTGTTTGTTTTGATGAGAATCTGTGCTAATGAAGAATTCTTAATAAAATTTCTAAACAAATTATTTTCCCTTCAGTGATATATCAGGGAGAATGAAAGTGAGATTCCAAATAACATCAGTATATGTGGAGTCAATGAATAATGTGTGAATTAAGACCATTTGTAGGCCTGCAGGTTTTGGCAAACGGCTTTAAAGCTGAAACCAAAGCATATCTTTCAAATTTATTATAATTTTTTTCAGGGTGAATTATTGCTGGTTGCATTATTTAAATTGTGTTCCTCAGTCGTTTATATAAATGTGAAGAATATAGAAATCAAGCTAATATGCCCATATTGGATACTGGTCATTGTTGACTGAAACCCAAAATTATGAATCCAAACACACATTCTCCAGCATTTAGATTTATTTGAAAACAAAGAGCAAATTAAATCACATATGATTGGCTAATCAAATCCTCACTGAAAATGGCTTTTAGACTCTAATTCATTGTTTAAAATTTTAGTAACGTTTATGATAGACGATGCTTTTATCTTTAAAGTAGAGGTTGATTTGAGACTTGAAATGCTTTCTGATCAAATGGATTCTAAACTTGTTAAAGTACATGTGTTCAAATCTGATTTTATACCCTATGGATGTTCAACAAATAAAAAACATTCATCCAACCCTTTCAATACTCTGCACAGGATCTGCGTGTAGGATCTGCCAGTGTAAGTTATCTGTGTCCAAGAATATGTCAAATGCATTTACCACGTCTGCTGCTGAGCCTTGACAGTAGCTGGAAATTTGACCATGTCTCAAAGATAATATAATTTGACCATATTATTTCCATATTATTCATATGCAATTCCTTAGAGAAGGAAAAGTAATTAATGTTTTTCTTGAGTTGTGTTATATGTACCTTTTCTGTTGTATTTATGAAATCCTTTCTCTTCTTGGAATCAATACAGTTGAAGCCTGAAGGAAAGAAAACTACTTGGGGAGTTTCCACATTACTTTTTATATACCTGGAACCAATTAGTTTTCACAGTTGTGCTGCCCAAACACTATTGAAATATACAAATAGATTCAATTTTGGAAACAGTTCCCAGCTACATTTATTATGTCTTTGTAATATTCCTCATTATTGAGGTTTGTATGTGTATAAATTAGTAAGTGTGAGCATGAGACAATAGAAAAGAAAGGTATGACTAGTATTTGAAGCTAGAAATGATGTTAATGATCAGAATACATGCCAACAAGGCCTAGATACTTCCTAGAGAAAGGCCCCAAATTTAGATGTTTGCTTTCTAGCAGCCAACCTAAAAAGTGACACTAAATAGGCTTAAAATGTAGTGTCTATAAATTCAGTTTTCAGCAAAAATAAAATTCTTCTAAATACTGATACCAGATAAATTCCTCTCATCTGTCTTCACTTTAAATAGACAATTAAAACTTGTAAATTGCACAGCTCCTTTTTAATTGCTAAATAAACTGGAATAGACACCTTGCCTTGTCCACAGTAGCAAGCAATGCATATTTTCATTACCGTTGAATTGGAAACCAAAACGTGGCATAGAATCATCATCAATTTTCTTTGATAAATTATTGATTAAAACACTGAAACAAATCATCTCAATCATTAACAATACCATAAAAATGAATATTCAGGCCATCAATAAATATTTCCTTAATGTTAATAGAATGAAGCACAGCATGACTTTTGCAATGTTCTGAACTATTGCAATGTTCTGCTTTAGGTGGTAATATAGAATTATGAGATATGATATCTGTAGTTATTGTATTCTCTTCCTCACAGGATTCCCCCTTAATCTTACTATCTTTTAAAAATCAATTTATTGAGTACCTACTGTGACAGACATCCAGTTACAACAACCCTGATTGGGAGGAATTACTGTTTTCATTTTCTGAGAGGAGAAAGAAGGATCCAAAAGGTTAAATAAATTGTCCAAGATTACACAGCTACAAGACATTAGAACTAGCACAGGGGTAGGAATTTCCTGAATCAAAATGCAGTATTCTTTTCATTGCACATTTTCTTCCTCATCACAGCAGCTTTATGTACTTTTGTAAAACTGTGTTAAATTAATGTATTAGTCTGCTCAGTCTGCCATAACAAAATACGACCGACTGGATGGCTTAAACAACGAATTCATTTCTCACATTTTGTAGGCTTGAAGTCCAAGATCAAGGTGTCAGCAGGGTAGGTTTCATTCTGAGACCTTTTCTTGGCTTGTAGACAGCCACCATCTCACTGTGCGTTCACACATGACCTCTTCCTTGTGTGTATGCAGAGAGAAAAACTGAGAGAGAGCTTTCTGATGTCTCTTCTTATAAAGACACTTTAGTGTGGGAGGATATAAGCCCACTCTTGTGACCTCATTTAGTCTCAACTACTTCCTTAAAAGCCACATCTTCAACTGTAGCCACACTGGGGACTAGGGCATCAGCACGCGAATTTGGGGGAGACATGAACATTCAGTCTCTAACAATTATCAATTAATGAGAAACTTTCACTAAGGAAGTGCAGTCACGCATCCCTCACTCCTTCCTGTGCCCCTTGTGCATGATGATCTCAACCTAGACTCAGGGTCTTAAGTTAGTACCAAGGCAGCTTGACTGAATCATGGTCATCCAGTGCAGTTGCCTCACATTCTAGGTTGGCTCTACACCCTGGTACCATTTGGAATTGGAGTGACCAAGGGCCCGGCAGTCTCTGAGAGCAGTTAGAACCCATAATAATAACAACGATAATATTTGCACAATTGCCACGTGCCAGACACTCTACTAATTGCTTTGGGTTCATTGAATTAGTGGGTCTCATTGAATTCTCACAATTAAATGAAGTTGATAGGTGATATTTGATATTATTACTTCCCTTTGTGCTAAGATTTTCATGGTCACATATCTAGTAGATGCTTAGTTCATGATTTATTTGAACCTACACAGTCTGATTGCAGTGCCTTAAATACTACCCCATTCTGCCCTTCTAGTTAGCGAGTAGACCAGCATCTTGATAGTCAGTGAGGTAAATGTACGCTAAGACCGCAAAAGTAAAAATATTCATGATCAACGCCAAGTGATGACTTTTTATATCATGAGGGCCATTGATGTCAGCATTGCCTTAATCGTCTTGACCACCATTCAGGGCAGAGACAAAAGTTTGTGGCTGTGTTGCCTCCATGCTTCAAGTTCTAATCCAGGAACAATCTTTTCCCCTGGTTTTCAGTGACCTTCACATTTACATATTTGACATAAGTATACATAGAATCAGCTCAGACCTCACAGGTCTTTAGCAATTAAAATGACCACTCCAATCAGTAAGGAGACAGGAAAGAAAGAGTGAGAAATTGGAGAGAACAAGTTAAATTAATATTTTATTGTTTACATCTTGGGTAAAGAGATTTAAGCCTAACTCTTAACTACTTACTTTAGTTACTGTGTTGAGATGAGATTCTTAACAAAAGGTAGAGTGATTGGATGTTTAAACTTATTATTTGGTTAAAAAAAAATATATATATATATATATATTTAACTTTTTTCCTACCTAAGCTTCTAAATAACAAATAACCTCTCTGCACCTTTCAACATTTGCAAAAAATTTCTCTTTGTGTTTGGTAGCTGAAAAGGTGCCAGAAATTCTAAAACTAACCCTTTTTGAGGTTTTGAGATGCTCAACTTTCATGAAGTCCACTTAGGTCAGTCACTTAGTCCTGAGGGGTTTCCGTGTCCTCAGTAGTTGCACATGGTGGTGGACTTACCAAGATCCCATCTGTGCTCGATGTCTGAGGGTTTATGAAGCTCTTTTTCAGTCGTTAAGCAAGAAGAGTGTTTTCTCAGGTGCTGGGCACACACACGTGGCATATTCACACTCATTCATTATTTCATTCATTTATTCATATTTATTTATTCATCCATTCACTCAACTGACAAATATCTATTGACTTCCTACTCTGCCAGCCAGTGTCCTATATCCTGTGGGACATTCAAATGACTTTTTTTAACCTTCAGTATATTTCATATGTGGTTGAATATATGTAGTTAATTCAATAAGGTAAGGAATCTGTATCCAGATATTAACTAACAGTTTGATCTTTTAAAATCTACAACATTTCTACAATCAGTATAGATAAGTTTTCATGTTTATAGTAGATCTCCACAGCTGTTCTTTTAAAGAAACAGTAAAAAAAAAAAAAGAGTATATAAAGTTTTTAAAAATTGTTTTAAATCTACTATCCATAGATAGTGGCGTATATAGTTCATCATCTTCAGAGTTTTACTGAAAAATAAAAGATACATTTATATATTTTATTGTATTATTTGATATAATTATGTTATTTAGGTATATTTATCAACTTAGATAAGTTTTACATATATTCTGGTGCAAAATATTCTTTTAAATAGCCTAATAAGAATAGTATTCTTCCTAAGATGTTAAATGCATTAATTATTCGGGAAAAAATAGCTGTTTAAACTCATCAAGCCCCTCAGCAAGCTCTAGCTCCCTCACAACACCATCAGATGACCAGCCTTCTACTTTTCTGAGCAGATTAGAACATCTTAAGGGAAATTCTCAGTTTCTTTTCTCTCTATCTAAAAGGTCATCTTGCTTCATTATTCCTTCCTCTCCTCCAGTCTAAAACAGAAGTTTTCATTCTTTCTTCTGAAACTGATCCTTTAATTTATGCCTTTGAGCTCCCTTTTCTTTCCTACTTTTCCAAGAGTTTATTCCCTAATGATCTTATCACTTGTATCTTTTCCCCCTTAGCTTCAAGCCTTCTTTATCTTTTTTTTTTTAATGAATTTATTTATTTTTATTTTTGGCTGCGTTGGGTCTTTGTTGCTGTGCGCGGGCTTTCTCTAGTTGTGGCGAGCGGGGGCTACTGTTCGCTGTGGTGCGCAGGCTTCTCACTGCGGTGGCGTCTCTTGTTGCAGAGCACGGGCTCTAGAGCGCAGGCTCAGTAGTTGTGGTGCACGGGCTTAGTTGCTCCGTGGCATGTGGGATCTTCCTGGACCAGGGCTTGAACCCATGTGCTCTGCATTGGCAGGTGGATTCTTAACCACTGCGCCACCAGGGAAACCCCAAGGCTTCTTTATCTTAAAACAAACTTCGTGGGCTTCCCTGGTGGCGCAGTGGTTGAGAATCTGCCTGCCAATGCAGGGGACACGGGTTCGAGCCCTGGTCTGGGAAGATCCCACATGCCGCGGAGCAACTAGGCCCATGAGCCACAACTACTGAGCCTGCGCGTCTGGAGCCTGTGCTCCGCAACAAGAGAGGCCGCGATAGTGAGAGGCCTGCGCACCGCGATGAAGAGTGGCCCCCACTTGCCGCACAGAAACGAAGACCTAACACAGCCATAAATAAATAAATAAAATTAAAAAAAAAAAACAAACTTCGTCTCAATCTTGATTCTTTTTCAGGTAACACATTTGTAGTTTGCCCAAGAAGGGATGGAAAGAGATGAGATATGTGTGAACTTTCTAAAATGTCTGATTGTGGCAGCCTCTGATGGCAATCACTGTCTACCAAATGAAGTTCCCTTATCATCTGTCACCACCTTTCCTTCTCAGCCCTCACTCCCATTACCTCAATATGCCAAATGTTCTAGTCACACCGGCTATTTCTTCAGCATCCCCTGCTCTTCTCTATTGCACAGTGATATGTTCATAGTAAATGCCTTTCCTCTGCATCTCTACTTACCAAATCCTAGCATTCTTTTAAGACCTAAGAGAGTGCAGCATGCCCAGTCTCTTGTTTCTGTACTACCATAATATCATTTTATGCCTCTGTAGCTTTTACAACTTGTTGTTTATATGGTTTTCTCACACACTAGACAGCAAGCTCTTTGAAGGAAGGATTCTTGTCTTATTTATCTTTGAATTCCACATGTGTACATTATTTTGAATTCATACTTGGTGTCATTGAAATTGATATAAATTAATAGATGGATAACTGAGACAATAATATCTAGATTCAAACTCAAAGTAATATGAAATTTGATTTCCAATAATATTTTATTTCATTACATTAGTATATATAAGCTTTGGAAAAAATATCATTTGACTGAGTGAATGAGTCAGTAGATGAAATTCTGGAACTGTCTGACAGAGTTTGCCTATTAGGATATTATAAATACCTGCTTGAAACTTGAGCATTTTTCTAGCCTTAAACTTTGTAGGTGATGACATACTCCAAGATGTGGCTGAAAATATAAACGCCATCCAGAGTTTATCAAAGTGCCAGGGGAGTACCTGAATAACCACATAGCAGAGGTGATTGTAAAGCTTTTCTGGTTACTTCATTTGGATGAAGCATGGCTTGCATTTGAACCACTTACCTCTGTTGAGTCCTACCTGGTTGTTCAAACCCTTCTTGAGCACATGCTTTCTTAAACTCTGTTAATAACTGATATTCAGATTATTTGTTGTTTTCTAACTTTGTCCATTTCTAAACTCTTAAGGGTTGGTACCCTGTCGTTTATTTATTCTGTTGCTTCACCAATCCTTGGACAGTGTGTAATCAAGATTTGAGGTTGTATACCTCTACACTGGCACATGAGTCAATTTCCCCATTCCCTGTAAAGCTTTTCAAGAGAAGAGACAGAACTGATTCTTTCAGCAGCTCAGTTACTAACAGTGGATAGGGCCCATCTGATTAGGTTATATGAAATGCCATAGGCCTTGCCTTGATTTCTTTTCGAAGGATCTTTATTGTATTGTGGACCTAGGGGAGGGAGACTGAAAACAATTTTTTCATTACATCTGAGAATCAGTTGTAGCATGAAATATTGGAATGCAATTCAAGTTTTCAGCTGTGCTTTCATTACTTTTGGTATTATTTCCATTGATGTGGGAGGCTCTTCCCTAAGAGATGGATTTTCCTTCAGACAAGGTCAGCCTGTTTTATGCATACTCAAGAATATAATGCATATTTTACCATTTGATTTCTTCATTCTCTTTGTTTACATACTCCACAGTTAACACTGGCTTTTCTTTATGCTAATCTTGGCACGTCCAGGAGTAAAAGGGAATTGGAGAAAGAGTTATGACCTTATTTAAGTATACTGAAATAGTAACCAACTAGTAACCATAAGTGCCATAAAAGATAAAACTGGAGAAAACAATACCTTGGAGTTATGACTTTGTTATGTCATATTTCTCATTAGCGTATAGTAGTCAAATAGTCCTCCTTTGGTTTTATCCTCCAAATATCAAGTTAAAGAATAAATATTTAAGATAGCTTGGCAAGAGGAGTTATTTACCTGCCATAAATGTTATTAAGAGATAGAATAGAGGGAATTGAAAGGAAGGGAAAGAAAAATAAAAGTGAGAATATAAAAATAAAAATGTAGCACACATGAGAAAACAAAAACATTTTTTTTAATTATAGCAAAAACATCTAATTGGCCCTGTTCTTTTGCAAAAGCAAGTCAGCAAACACCATTCTGCAAGAGAAGTAGTACTGTGGAGATGGGGTACCATATGTCTATAGGCCTTATAGGTGAAATTCTGATTTTATGAACCGAAGGGCTTACCTCCATTGACTGTGAATGAAAGAGCTGTCCTTGCTTTGGGAATAAAAATTGATAAACAGTTTAATGGGACATTGGTTTTTACCTACTGTTATTTTCTGTTCATTTGACTGATTAGCTTTAAGGTATGGATGATAAATGTCTTTGCTCATTCTAAGTTCAATTTTATTTATTCTTCATTTTTTTATTCCTTTATTCATTCAGTCAGTTTCTGCAATGGGGCCAGATTAATAAACTTTGAATAAGATAGTAATATGGATAGCGGAAAATAGTTGACTTGAAAGGTTGAAGACCTAAGCTATAGCCCAGACTCATTCATAACCACCTATGAGTCCTTAAGCAAGTATTTTAACTTATCTGGTTCTCAGCTTTTTTGTCCCTATTATTTGGCTGATGGAGTCAATGATTTCTAAAATCTTTCACAATACTAAATATTCCCTGTATGATTTAGAATAAGCTCAACAAGTAATTGTGATAGAAGTGGATGGTTATATACTTGCTCCTAAAATAAGTTAGTCTGATGTCAAATATGCGGTCAGGAAAAAAAAAATCTCAGTTACAGCCCTGATCTTGGAAAACTTGACATGTGTTTAAGAACACACGTGGGGGAGAAGTTTGCATTGCCAATACCAGACAATCACAGTCCTGATGCAGAGTAAGGAGCAGAGAACACTATACGATCCTGAATCATCAAAGAAAGATTAAATTACGTTCAGGAGACTATAATTAACTCAAGGAGAAGGCTAATGTACTTTGGAAAATAATCACTAGCAGATGTTAAAACAAAAATTATTTCTCTGTGGTCTTTACCTAACCATACGGTTGTATTAACTAGAACATTCACCTTATTCCTAAGCTTCCCCGTGAACCAACCTTTCACCACACTAAAATAAAGTATATGCAACTCAGGAATGATAGTCTTATGTTTTTATTTCATCTGATAAATGTATTTATCTCTAAATCTAACACTGAGAACTGTGGGCTTTTGTATATTAGCGTACATAGTTTTCTTTAAAGACTTACTCAGTATCACTGCCTCTCTAAAACCTTTTCTACTTCTTTTGGTAGGGTTGGCCATTTCCTCGTTTGTGCTCCCCCTGTACTGTGTTTATATTTTTCTCAAAGCATCTAAAACACTTTGTTGCACTTATTTGTTCACAAATGTTTCCCTTCTAGGCTCTGAGCTCTTAAATGTAGAGCTTGCCTTTTCCATTTTTGCATTTTGTAAACTTAGCTCATTTTCTGACAAATATGGACATTCTGTAAGTTTCTAAAAGTGTCATAAAATAGTCAGAAACCCTAGTTAAGGAGGCTTAAGTTACAATCACTAATTCACATGTACCTACTTTTTTGTGCTTTTAGTAGTTCTAATTTACACAGTGCTTTTATTTTGTATCTTTTCTGTGCTGAAGCACTGAGGACCTGCTGAGAAGTGGCAATAGACCAAAGGTAGCTCTAAGATCATTTTTAGGCAGTTTCCAGAACCGTAACCCTAAACAAAATGGCAGAGTAGGCGAATTTTGACTCAGTTTGCCCCACCCTCCTCTTGTGAAAACTCCTTTTTCCCAGACACACTTTTGACTTTTCCAAGCCTTCTACGTAGTTGTCCCAGCAATGAATTGCCCCGTGCTCCCAGATTAACACTCTTTCCCATTCCTACTTGTATCTCCTTAACCCTTTTTCATCTTCTTTACATTCCGAACTCAATCCCAACCTTTACCTTCATATCATAAATGTTTCTAAAGATCTGAGCTTATAATCATCATATTGATCAGGGTTTGTGTGTGTGTGTGTGTGTGTGTGTTTGTGTGTCTCTTCCCAGCCTATAACTGCCTTCTCTACCACCTCCTAAGTGGCTGTTACCTTGCCCCTCCAGATACTCCAGGTGGAACAATGACCCCATTTAGAGTCTTTTTCTGTAGCAGGGAAAAGTTGCCTCTTTTGGTACACTTTTGGTACACTTTGATAAAGTATATCTTGAGCGTGCATTTAACTTTCAGTACTCTCCTCCCATCTTTACCTAGTACTTTTGAATCCCTTCTACTCCCTTCTATAAAATAAAAGAAGTATCTCTTCTCTAGTATATGAAGAGTGGTGTTCATTCTTTTAAACGTTCCTTTTAACCAAGAAATATACAGATCATATCTTGTTTGCAGGTCCTATTTGCCACTTTTTCCATAGAGTTGATGCCTATAATTATTACTTTTAATTGTGACAACTCTCATCTAAAGTGTAACTGGTATATCTTATTGGCTTTTCTACTGAAATTATGATCTAGTTTGTATGTGTTTAACTTCAGAAAAAGGAGTTGATGAGAGGCACTGATATTTGCATGAGAAGTTTGCCAATAAAGCCTTAACCGTAGTAAACCATTAAACCATAACTAAATAATAATTTGGAAGAATAGAGAAATGAAATAATAAAGAATCTTACCAACAATGGATATTTTTTTAAAAATCTGTCTCTGCCTATCTATCTATCTATCTACCTACTTATCTAATCATAGCTCAACATGACCTTTGCTTAGCTTAGTAATAATAACCTGTAAGCATCCAAGAATAAATATCTAATGCCAAGGATCTTTTTTCTAAAAATGGAAAGGCTGAGAAACAATAATGCTTAAACTTTCCAAGTGTTTGTTACAAATAGTAGATGGAGGATTGGAAAATATTTTAAAGGCACTCTCCTATAAACCTGCAGACAACAGAAAAATCAGTCTTTACTTTGTTAGTAAAGTGAAGGATAATTTTCACCTCATATTTAGGAATGAATTTTAAGTGACTTGGGGATATTTAACAAGATCCGTTAACACAATTTTCTGAAAACTTGTTAATTTTATTGAATATTAAGGTTTCATTGCATAGTGATTTCTTATGAATCTAAAAACCTAAAAGTAAAGTTTAAAAAAATGAGAAGTCTCTCTTTCCTTTATTTCATTGTTTAAAAAGTGTGCTATGTGAACTGCTGATTTCTAGGAAACATAAGCATGAGTTGTAATACCAAATTCTCAAGAACTGTTTGAGGAAATATTTTTCTTTTATTTTGATGAAGAAACTGAGGCACAAAAACTCAATTAAAATGAATGCAAAAACAAATTTCTGAGATGGTTATCTCTATGTCTTTATTTTAAGAGTAACAATAATTACCTCCCTTGTAGAGGCCACTACTAATTCAACTGCAACAAAATGATTTGTGCAAAATCCCCAAACTTGGTGTCACATCTTTCGTGTTAATATCGTTTAGATCTTTGCTTTAAAATCACACTAATTACCTGGAAGTTTCTGTGAGGTAATATATAAGTACAACATTACGACCACCGCTTTTTTGCTCTTCAAGGGAAAACCAATCATTGAAGAGGTCATGCATAGCAATCCAGACAACAGAAACAATTTTCAAATCCTCTTAGTGAGTGAAAAGAGGGATCTTCTGTAATCTAAAATTCCAGATATATGTGCGTATCATGAGACAGCTATTTTCTGTTTCCAGGAGCCATAGTCCTGGAGATTAAGACTGGAAAAGTAGAGTCAGAACTGGGAACACTGTCCCTGACACAGCTTGTCTGGAGGACTTACGTGCTCTCTTTTGCCTGTGGAAGCTGTTGGTAGGAATGATGATTTCTGGGTTAGGGAATGGTTGGGTGCTTGTCTACAGTTGCAACACAGCTGGAAGGAGTGGGTGTCAGTGCTAGCCTTCTGAGGATTAAGTTCTCCTTTTCTCTTTTAACTCTTAGTTCAATGACTGTGGGATTGCCAATCATAGGTAGTCACTGAATACTGCAAGTTGTTGTTCCCTATAAATAGCTGTATCTATAGAATCTTGGTCCATTTATGTCTTGGGTGAATTCTGTTCAAAGTGCAAAATAGCTCAGTGATTTATTCTTTTTTATCTGAGAGATGCCATGCTTTACTTTAGCTTAGGTTGTGTTGCCAACGTACAGTTTTGTTTTGTTTTTTTAGCATTTTAACTTGATTGTTTTTTCAGAAGAGGTGCTCTTTGGTTTGTGAATATGGATGTGGTTAATTATCACATACATATATATATGAAGGACCCCACCACTATTCTCTCAGTGTTTAATCAATCATGTTCTTTGGCTTTGATGAAGCTTTCAATTTTGAGAATGGTAGAGCTTGTCAAGAGTCATTTAAGTGCCAGCAAATGGTTGATTTGAGGCAAGAAGAACAAAGTTAAAAAAGAAAATAAATCTAGCATTTGCTTAATAATTTGCCCTTTGCAGCAACAGAATCTTATCTGACCACCCACATTCATCTGGCTGCTGACGTGGTTCTTGCTTCAATTGCAGAAGCTATTTTTGCACCTTTTGTGTCTTTTGAGGAACCGAGTGGGCCTACTTGCTTATAATGATTCATGTTGCAAAGGGCACAGGGTGTCCTGAAGTGCTACTGCAGTGATGTGCAGAAAGGAGGAGAAAATTAAAGCTAACTGCTTCCTGTAAGCATTTTGAACGTTCACATGACATGGTAGTAGATTAAGGCACATTTTAACTGTCCTGTCTTGATGCTTTAGTCCTTCCTATGAAACACAACTCGTCTGGAAGAAAGAGCAATGTTTTTAAAAATGAACAAATATACAATAGATATCTGCGGATATGTAGTAATATTTTTATATGGGCCTTTTTTACCAGGAGATAAACCATCTTAAGATGGTTGACTTATTAATCTATTTGGATTAAGTAGTTTGACTGACCTTCTATGCTTTTTTTTTTTTTTTTTTTTGGATCAGACTTGAATAAATTAATTCTAAGTATGAGAAAGTTCCTTTCTTTGTTACTTTCCAGAGTTTGTTATGTCTCAGGATTTTACTTTGGTTGGTTTTGGCTTCCTATTTTAGAAATTAATTTTAGCACAGAACATAACATTACTGAAATAAACTATAGAAAAGAATTTTCTATGAGGTTCTTCATCCTGTGGAGTTTAGTTGCTGATGCACCAAAAGAAGTTTTGTGGGAATCTCAGCTTTAAGACAGAATTGTATTGTGGATTGCAGTGGCATAATTTCTAGTTCCAATACATCGTTTTAACTCCAGCATTATTTTCCAAATTGCTTCCATGTTTGCTGTTATAGACAATTCTCTTATAATGCAAGTACTTATTCAAAAGATTTAAACTATGTGAAAAGAAAGGAAATTTTTTCTTGAAAGAAAAAGTCTTCTCGAGAGATCCAGTTCCAGATTTTCTTTTCTCAGGAAGGCATTTCTATGAGTGAAGAATAAGCATGTCTGTTAAATTCACTACAAGTGTCATCATTTAAAAAATCTTCTTGTTCATCTTTTAGATTCCCGGAAGTTGTGCATGAGTTCCTGTGGAGAGAGTTGGCATCGTGGATAGCAAAGACGGTTATGATGCAGTTTTTTGATATGAGGATAACAGGTTAATAACTAAAATTTATTGTTTTATTCTATTGTTTTTACATTGAACTTGAAAAGCAGTTTTAACTTACTGCACACCAGTATGTGAATTGACTTTGTCTCTCAGTCTGGGAAGAAACAATGTATATGCTATTTGGAGAGAAATACAGTGAAGGTTTTGTTTTGTTTTTCATAATAGTCCAGTTTTAATTATAATTTGCTTAATTGAGATAACCTCATTTAAGAGAATTTCTTTCTGGCACAGTTTACTTTCATGCAAAATTCTATGTAGTAAATCCTAATAACGTTTGTTATAGAATGGGAACACATTGCACCAGAAGAGCAAAATCACAATTGTAAAAAAATTGCCAAGAAAAATTTATGACAAAATATTAAAATTAGCATGCTATAGTCAAAATAAGTCATAAATACTCTGAACAGATATGCAAACTGTACAACTATCTGCACTCATTGTAGCCAACATGGAAAAAATATAGTTCAGTTTTCCATTAGGATTTAAATGTCAAATTAGATTTTAATGTATGCCCAATTAGAGGGTGATCATCACAATCTCTTTACTTTTATCCAAAAGTTCTCTGAATTGCTTGGCAGGGTTTTGTATCGTATACAGTATCCTCCTCATATTGGCGACTTGCTCCGTTTAGGGAGAACTAAGGTTGTTATGGGAGTTTTTACTAATAAAAGAAGCATTTATAATGAATTTGGCTCTCAGGAAGGTGCCTTTTTTTAATCATCCTGTGGAAATAAGTCAGTATTCAGTTGGACTCTGGCACTGGTCATGGTTTTTCGGTAGATCCTTGTTTCCTTCATCTGGTACTCACATGTGGTAGTGACTTGCGGGTCCGTCAGCATTAAAGCAACGGTGCTCCGAGATGCTCATGTATTTCCTAAAATATTTTGTAGTTGATCTATGGCATTTTGAAAGCAAATATATGGAAATGGCCTCTAAATTTTTGTCTAGTAATTGCTATCAGAAGACATATGTTTTGTTTACACGTGTAATACCACCAAATTCTCAACAACAAAAATCCAAATAACCATTTTAATTTGTTTGAAATGTTTTATTATTAAAACATTGGAAGCAGAGAAGTAGTGTTTGTTGCCCATCATTTTATACCATTATTATCTAGGATGTTATTATTTAATGCTCACTTGACTTTTGCCACCACTCAAGTAATGATTAATTTCCTGAGGTAAAGTTTTTTTCTGAGATAGTGTTTTTCTAAGCAAAAGATCCCAGATTGACAGCCCTGGATACTGTAGGCCTTTATTCATCTGCAGAGCTAGGCTGCCCTTCTGCCAATCCCACCCAGCTGTTATCCTGAAGAGACCTCTGTGGAGGTCTATACGGGAGGCTGTTTCTGTGCCTTTCCTTTCAGGGCCTGTCTGAGGAAATTATTTAACTGGGTGCCAGATTTATTTGAGTGGGACTGAAGCGTGGCCAAGGGAGTGGGCACACTTTTAGAAAAATGGCAACTCTTCCAAGTAATATCATTTTCTTTTCTTCTGCTCAATTCCCTTATTTCCATTACCACTGACATAGCCATGCAGAGGGTAGTGTCTTTTTCAATATTACCCCCTCTGAAAAATGCACTGAGCCTGCTAGACAATGCCTGCCTTTCTTTACCAACCGAAGGACTCCTATGGGCTGGGGCACCATCCACAGGAAAGCCAAAAGTCATATCCTCTTGCAAAATATCCTACTCCTTTCAGAGCACTCAAAGGCATTAGGGAAAATTTTAAATGTCAATGTGAAGCTGTGTTTGGAATACCGTTCCTTTGTTGGCAATGGATGCCAAAAATGAATTTGCGCGGGTTTGGTTACCATATAAAGAAATCTCAGAGAATGAAATGATAACTGGCTGTTTTCTTTTCATATGAGGATTGCTCAAATATTGCATTTTTAGACATATCAATTGGGAAAACCAGAGATTTACTTATAACACACAGTTAGAGAATATGAAAAATGAAATGAGTCTACACAATCATAGAGAAGTAATGTAGCTATAATTAACCACATTACTATGGATCTTTATAGCTCCAAGTAGATCTTTATTGAGAAAATTTTGGTAAAATTGCAGGTATATACAATAATACATTTGATGGTTTATAATAATATTCTGAGATCCAAGGAAAATATTTCCCTATCTTATAAGCATTTTCATACATTTAAGTAATACAGCACAAGCTCAGGAATTTACGCCATTGTTGGTAGAGTAAGATGGCTAAGTAAAAGTATCACCTAGCAAAAAAAGACAAATGTCATTATCAAACTTTGGCTTAAACTTTGAAAGCCTTATGGATTTTCAAGTGAATTTTTTCCCTAAGTGTAAGTTGAGGAGATCAGCAAAGAGACTTTGAACACTAGACAGACATGCCATGCCCAGGAATAGATCTATGGTGCAAACAGTCTGCATTGCAGAATTTTTTTCAGTTTCCAAGATAAAGCAACTGAAGACAAGAGATTAATGAAAAGAGTCCATGTTCTTATTGGTTCATGAATATGATCAATAAGTTCCCAAAGGACCCATCACTCCTGTTTTCTCCAATCTACCTTTCTATACGCCTCAGAAACTCCAAGAAGGAGAGTGATTTTATGGATAGCAGTTAGTTGAAGGCTGTCCAAGGATGGTGTTAGAGAGAATATTATATGCTCAGGTATGTTTACAATCTCATGTAAAGAGTTCACATGAAATAGGAGTGATTTCCAATTCCCTAGTAATATTCTTAATTAAGCCTTTCACTGAAGTGAAGTTAGACACTGTAGTTCAGAGGAATGTAGACCAGAGGTGTCCCCAGTACTTCTGGGATCTCCAGCTCAGACAGAAGGACAGAAGCTCTTCCCTGAACAGCAGTAGGGAGCCTGGCACCGGGTTTATCTAATTTCATGATGAAATGGTAGGACATCTTAGGCAGGTTTGTCATAGAAATTTAAAAGGAGGAGGTTTTCCTGACCAAAGCTATTTGCATAATTGTCATTTTTTACTGGGATCAAAGCTGTGAATTTTTAAAACATTTTCTGATAATAAATGCTATTGGGATACAGGACGGCCTTCTGTTAAGATCAGCAAAATTGATTTTTTAAAAATAAAATAGTAGGTGTGACTTTTTTGATGAGTCCTTTTCTAAAATTTACACCCATCAAAAATTAAATAACTATTCTAGATAATTTTTGTTCTGACCATTAATTATCTACTTTTGAATTTTATGTAAATCATTCTTCTTCATCTCTGGTCTGTTCTTTAATAGCAAAATATTATTGCTTTTGCTTGAAGTTTGTTTGGTGATTCTCTTTTTATGATATGTCCTTAGTGAATAAGAATTGTATATGTCTGGTTCAGGGTGTAATAATTTTAATTTTTTACTATAAACCATAAAAATTAAATCTGATTTAAAAAGTTATTGCTTCGTTGCTAAATGAAAACACTACATTCTATTTAATTATTAAATATAGTATCCCAGTCCTGTTTTTCATAAAATTTTATGTACGTGTTTAACTTGAAGTCCATGTTTTAAGCAAAATTATATATTTTATGTAAACCAAGGAATGGGAAGTGACCATATGCCTAATTTTCACTTGTGAGGTTCTTACTTTCCTTAAAAGTAATGCTTTTCAAAGAACAAAGTAAAACAGTTGTATGTCATGAAAATTAATCATGTTCTCATGAGGAGCTGTCTTCATTAATACTTTAATATACAGATTTTGAACATCATCTACACTATGGATTTGTTTGAAATCCATACAAAACTCAAATATTCTCCCAGGACCATGAAATATTCAAGCACTGGAAGTATTGGAGTCAAGTGAAAATATTTAGGAGAAAGTATTATTGAAGATGTATTATTTTACATTGTGATAATACTTAGCAGTGGAGCTGGGGGTGGCAGGTGCTAGTTGGGGAGGTGAAACCCCTTAGCCTTGGTGGTCTGCCAAACCTGGATTTGATTCTGGTTCTGACCCTAAGTATCATCCTCAACTGTATATATGGGTAATAACACCTGTGGCATAGGACCGTCATGAAGCTCTATACCAGTATAACTCTACCAGTGCATGTAGTAAGCACACAGTAAACAACAGTCATCATCCTTGTTATCAGCATCAACAGAACTGCATGCATAGATCAATACCATGATAAGATAATAAATATGAAAAGCAACCTAGAAGTTATTCAGTTCAAGCTCTGACTCCTAATTAAGGAAAGATGTGCAAAAGTTTCTGACTTGAATTGGAAATACACTGTACTTCCATTTTGGAGGGTGTTACCTTCAAAGGTCTGACAGAGGTTGTGTTTACATGAACCTTAAGTATGTAGTTAATTAAACAAAAATTCAGCCAATTTGCGCTTGGCGATGCTTATTCTTCCTATTTGCATTGAAGTCTAACGAAGCCATCACTTCTCTTTCAGCGTTTGCCTCTTTACCTATAGAGGGGTTCATAGGAAAATCACTGTGCGGGGAAAAATGTAATTCAATAGTAAAACTTTTTAGCAAACCAAAGTTCATATGCTTGTTGTTTAGTTTTCTGACAACTGCTTTACAAATCTACTGTGCTTCATGGCTATTAGCAGAAAGACTTTTTGATTATAGATACCTTGCTACAAATACGTGGGGTCTTCTGATTTCTCATCCAAAAGATTTATTGTTCCTGTGGGAATTTCCATGTTTTCCACCCTTTCTAAGTGCAACTACTATCATCATCAAAGTAGCATTCTATATTAGGGAGCAAATTGGTCATGGAAATAAAATCAGTATTTGAGTTTTAGTTTGGGAAATTACAGTCGTGTTTACATGGTGGCATCCTTTTTCTTAACCAGTATTTTATTTAAAATGTGAACATGCCCGGGTTAAAAAAATAAGCAAAAATAAAGATTACCAAAAATCATAAGGTTAAAAGTAGAAATCCCTTCCTGTGTCCCTTCTTCTGACTCCTTGGCTCCATTTATGTGATTTAACCAATGTAAAAGCTGTTTGGCATCCTTGCAGAAATTTTCTGTTTATTGCCTGTTTCTCTTTTATGCAAATGGGATTATAAAATACATTCTAGGGTGCAATAAACTTTTTTTTTTCACATCCAATGTTACTATCTCCTGAATGAGTTTTTATATTAGTACTTATAGCTATACTTAATTTTTTTAAATGGCTGAGTTTTATGACTGACTTAATTAATCCTTGTACATATAACTTTGTGCATTTGTGTACATCTGTGAGGATACATTTCCAGCAATGGAATTTCTGAGCCAAAGGGTATGAGCTTTCTTACTTTGATAAGCACTGCTACATTGCCTATCAAGGAAATACCTCAGCTATTGTCGTAATTGATAGAGTTGAGCATTGAAGTTCTCAGAATCCTCTGGGTACTTACATTGGCCATTCCCTTATGGAAATTGAGTATTCACTTAAAATCTGATAGTTTCTAAGTTGTCAAATTTTCCTGAGCCATTCACAGTCATCTGGAGGACTCCTTCACTTTGCTGTCATGCAAATTTCCTAAAAAGGATATTTATACGTTTAAATGTTTAAACCTATAGGTTAAATTTTTTAAAACCCCACTATTCTCAACTTTTTAATATCTAAAGAACTAGAACCAGGCTTATTGAGTCAAAAGTCTAAGATGTTTTAATATATTAATCTTATATCTTAGAAAATATGAATCTGAAATTTAAAAAATTTTTTTCTCCTTGAGTTGTTTTTGGACACAGTGTCAATCAATATTAGGTTTACTACTTTAGTGCAGTGTTTTCTAAAGCAGTTACCTGCTGATTTTTTAGAGCACATAACATTGTAAGCTCTACATATAATGAACGTTAAATTGACATTTGCATACAACAATGTTGTAGTTTAATGGAACAATCTTTCCTAACTGCATTTATTTTCTACCCAGGAAGCGTCAAGACAATCATGCCCATGAGAACTCTAAACCATTCAGGTAATCATTATATTTTTTAATTGTCCCCAAAATACATTTTGTTGTCCATATTATGAAGGTTTTATAACTATTTTATTTAGATGCACTTTTCTGCCTTTTCCAAAGTTCTGCGACAATCTTTGATTCCTACAGGCTTAGTCTAGCTCTAATCACTCCTAATCACCAATTTTAAGCTGTAAAATATATCTATATTTTTATTAACATTACATATAATACATATAAAATTTTATGTTAACTGTTGTATTATATACTTATAAATTATATTATATATTTAACATATATTTTATATTAACCTATGAACTATATCTATATAGAGAAATATGTAGTACACTTAGCATGTAAGTCATAAAACTTGGTTAGAAATAGCTCTAAATTTATTTTAATGAAGGCTTTTAAAAATCTTATGATTTTATAAATAATATGTATGAAAAGTTTTCCTTTAAATGCTTTTCTGACCAAAATTAAGGGGTATTTAAAAGGATGACCAAAAGTTAAGCATTGAGGAGATTTATGCTTATTACTTAATGCTGTTTGAAATTAATAACCTTAAATTGTGGAATTAATGTAACAACTATTAAAAGGATTTCTTGGAGTAAAAAAATTTTCAATTTATCCAATTTTAGGCTGTTTATTTAGGATTGGTTTTGGTTTCTTGCTTGATAACTATTATGACAATCTCTTTGTGTTTCGTTTTCTTTCAGACCATTTTATCTTAGTGAAACTGGCAATTGAACTTTGCTCTAGTTGATGGGCAAAATTTCTCCTAGAATATTCATCACCCCAATTTCACCCTAGTTGAAAATATTCAAATGCCATAAGAAATCTTTATAGATTTGCACTTAGCTTTTGGATGGACATTTCTACAATGGAGAGAACTGTGTTATAGCCCCGGTCCAAGGACATTACCATCTAATGCCCATAGACTACGGTGTGGGTGTGGAAGGTTCCAAAGAGAAGGAGCACTCAGCAAGTTTGCAGACACCCTGGAACATGGAAGCAAGCAAGCTTTGAAAGGCACAGCTTTGAAGACACTCCATGAGTCTGCACGGCTTTCAAGCGAACTAGCACTTGAGACCTTGTGTAACAAAATGGACACTGGGGACACAACTCTAGGACAAAAAGCTACCTCAAGGTCTGGAGAAACTGATAAAGCATCAGGTAGATGGAGACAGGAACAATCAGCTGTTATTAAGATGAGCACTTTTGGCAGTCAAGAGGGACAGAGGCAACCACAAATAGATCCTGAGCATATCGGAAACACGGCATCAGCACAACTCTTTGGTTCTGGGAAACTGGCCTCACCTAGCGAAGTGGCACAGCAAGTCACAGAGAAGCAATACCCACCGCACCGTCTGAGTCCTTATTCATGCCAACATTCACTCTCTTTCCCTCAGCACTCATTGCCACAGGGGGTCATGCACAGCAACAAGCCACATCAGAGCCTTGAAGGCCCTCCGTGGCTTTTCCCTGGCCCTTTGCCATCTGTTGCCTCCGAGGACTTATTTTCCTTTCCTATACACGGCCACAGTGGTGGTTATCCTAGGAAAAAGATTTCAAGTCTGAACCCCGCTTACAGCCAATACTCCCAGAAAAGTATCGAACAGTCGGAAGATGCTCATAAAAAAGAGCACAAACCCAAAAAGCCCGGCAAGTACATTTGCCCTTACTGCAGCAGGGCGTGTGCCAAACCCAGCGTACTGAAAAAACACATCAGGTCCCACACTGGTGAGCGGCCATATCCATGTATACCTTGTGGTTTCTCTTTCAAGACAAAGAGCAATTTGTACAAGCACAGGAAGTCACATGCCCATGCAATTAAGGCAGGATTAGTCCCTTTCACAGAGTCAGCTGTATCTAAATTGGACCTAGAGGCCGGTTTTATTGACGTAGAAGCAGAAATACATTCAGATGGTGAACAGAGTACAGACACAGATGAGGAGAGTTCTTTGTTTGTTGAGGCTTCTGACAAAATGAGTCCTGGCCCACCCATGCCACTGGATATCGCCAGCAGAGGTGTCTATCATGGGTCACTGGAAGAATCCCTGGGAGGTCCAATGAAGGTGCCGATTTTGATTATCCCCAAAAGCGGGATTCCTTTACCTAATGAAAGTTCTCAGTATATTGGCACTGATACGCTACCAAATCCGTCTTTAAGTACTAAGGCTGATGACTCTCACACAGTTAAACAGAAACTTGCACTAAGACTGTCGGAGAAAAAAGGACAAGATTCTGAGCCATCTCTAAACCTTCTGAGCCCTCACAGTAAAGGAAGCACTGACTCTGGTTACTTTTCCCGCTCAGAAAGTGCAGAGCAGCAGATAAGCCCTCCAAACACAAATGCAAAGTCTTATGAAGAAATCATCTTTGGAAAATACTGTCGGCTTAGTCCGAGAAATACACTCAGTGTTACAACCACAAGTCAGGAGCGCGCCACGATGGGTAGGAAGGGCACCATGGACTCATTACCTCACGTCAACACCAGGTTGGATGTCAAGATGTTTGAAGATCCTGTTTCACAGCTGATCCCAAGCAAGGGAGAGATCGACCCCAGTCAGACAAGCATGCTGAAATCCACTAAATTCAACAGCGAGTCAAGACAATCCCAGACTATTCCATCATCTATCAGGAATGAAGGAAAACTTTATCCAGCCGGTTTCCAAGGCAGCAGCCCAGTTCTCCTAGAAGCTCCTGTTGACTCTTCACCCCTTATTAGAAGCAACTCAATGCCAACTTCTTCAGCAACTAATTTAAGTCTTCCTCCTTCTTTGAGAGGAAGTCACTCATTTGATGAACGGATGACTGGTTCTGACGATGTGTTCTATCCAGGGACTGTAGGAATACCCCCTCAGCGCATGTTAAGAAGACAAGCGGCTTTCGAGCTGCCTTCGGTACAGGAGGGGCACGTGGAAGCAGAACACCATGGCAGGATGTCAAAGAGCGTCACAGGTCCCTCCTTGAAGGAAAAGAAACTGATTCCTGGGGACAGGGTTGGGTACGACTATGATGTCTGTCGGAAACCCTATAAGAAGTGGGAGGACTCTGAGACACCGAAGCAGAGCTACAGGGATGTTTCCTGCATCAGCCCCTTGAAACACGGCGGAGAGTATTTCATGGATCCCTCGGTGCCATTGCAGGGAGTGCCAACCATGTTTGGAACTACTTGTGAAAATCGGAAACGCCGGAAAGAGAAGAGTGTAGGGGACGAGGAGGACACCCCCATGATTTGCAGTAGCGTCGTCAGCACGCCCATGGGTATTGCGACTTCAGATTACGAGCCCAAGTTGCAGATGCAGGAAGGAGCCAGGAGTGGATTCGGCCTGGCTGGACAGGAAAACCCTTCTCATGGTCACTCTGAGCGCTTTGACCCGTGTCGACCCCCGCTGCAATCTGGAAGTACATCTCTTGGGTCAGAGGAGGCACCCACAGCTGCTGAATCAGACAAGCTGTCGGACGGAGGGGGCAGGAAACCTCCAGGCAATGTGATCTCTGTGATTCAGCATACGAACTCACTGAGCCGCCCCAATTCATTTGAGAGGTCCGAGTCCGCTGAACTCGCCGCTAGCGCCCAGGAGAAAGCCTCGTCACCTTCCGAGACCTGTGACAGTGAGATCTCAGAAGCCCCGGTGAGCCCAGAGTGGGCTCCGCCCGGGGAGAGCACGGAAGGCGGGGGGAAACCATCCCCTTCGCAGCCGGTCCCGCAGCCGCCCTACCACGCGCAGCCCCGCCTCGTGCGTCAGCACAACATCCAAGTCCCCGAGATCCGCGTGACCGAGGAGCCTGACAAGCCAGAGAAGGAGAAGGAGGCCCAGAGTAAAGAGCCAGAAAAGCCGGTGGAGGAATTTCAGTGGCCCCAGAGAAGTGAGACCCTTTCCCAGCTCCCGGCCGAGAAGCTGCCGCCCAAAAAGAAGCGTTTGCGACTCGCGGATATGGAGCACTCCTCCGGGGAATCCAGCTTTGAATCCACAGGCACCGGCCTCTCCCGCAGCCCCAGTCAAGAAAGTAACTTGTCCCACAGCTCCAGTTTCTCCATGTCTTTCGAAAGAGAAGAAACCATGAAGCTTGCGGCACCTCCCAAGCCGGATGAGTTTGGGAAGCATTCGGAGTTTTTGACGGTCCCTGCTGGTTCGTACTCGTTGTCCGTCCCCGGCCACCACCACCAAAAGGAGATGCGACGCTGCTCGTCTGAGCAGATGCCTTGTCCTCACCCAACGGAAGTCCCAGAAATTCGGAGCAAATCATTTGATTACGGGAATCTGTCCCATGCTCCGGTGGCAGGGGCGTCGGCATCTGCGCTGTCCCCATCCCGGGAGAGAAAGAAATGCTTTCTGGTGCGGCAGGCTTCTTTCAGTGGCTCTCCAGAGATCGCCCAGGGGGAGGCCGGGGCGGATCTGAGCGTAAAGCAGGAGCAACTGGAGCACCTGCACGCCAGCCTCAGGTCCACGTGGCACCACGCCCCGTGCTCTGTGCTCCCCGCCCTTCAGGCAGAGGACCCAGGGAAGCAGGCTGTGGGTCCCTGTGCCCAGCTGAGCTCAGGACCACTCCACCTGGCTCAGCAACAGATCATGCACCTGGATAGTCAGGAATCTCTGAGAAATCCCTTGATACAACCGGCATCCTATATTACAAGCAAGCACTTGACTGAACAGCCCCATTTATTTCCACATCAAGAGACTCTTCCGTTTTCTCCAATCCAGAACACCTTGTTTCAGTTCCAATATCCTACTGTCTGCATGGTTCATTTCCCAGCTCAGCAGCCCCCCTGGTGGCAGGCGCACTTCCCCCACCCCCTTGCTCAGCACGCTCCAAAGAGCTATGGAAAGCCCTCTTTCCAGGCAGAAGTTCACCCCAGCTACCCCTTGGAGCCTGTGGCAGAGCACACTGGAAAGAAATCCGCTGATTATGCGCACACGGAAGAGCAAACCTACCCGGGTTATTCAGGAACATCAGGGCTACACTCCAAGAACCTTCTTCCAAAGTTTCCATCAGGGGAGAGCACCAAGTCAACAGATACTCCCTCCGAGCCCGTTCTTCAAGAAGAGTTCACCTCAGCAAACGCTGGGCCTTTACAGTCCTTACCAGGAACAGTGGTTCCTGTTAGGATCCAGACCCACGTACCGTCCTATGGGAGTGTCATGTACACAAGCATTTCTCAGATGCTTGGGCAGAACAGCCCTGCCATTGTCATATGCAAAGTCGACGAGAATGTGACCCAAAGAACACTGGTAACCAACCCGGCCATGCAAGGGATAGGATTTAACATTGCCCAGGTATTGGGGCAGCACGCAGGCTTGGAAAAGTGCCCCATCTGGAAAGTACCTCAGACCATACCCCTTGGCTTGGAATCCTCGATCCCCTTATGTTTACCTTCCACCTCGGACAGTGTCGCCACCCTGGGAGGCAGCAAGCGGATGCTTTCTCCAGCCAGCAGCTTGGAACTCTTCATGGAAACAAAGCAGCAGAAAAGGGTCAAGGAGGAAAAGATGTATGGACAGATCGTGGAGGAGCTCAGCGCCGTGGAGCTGACCAACTCAGACATCAAAAAGGATCTGTCCCGTCCACAGAAACCCCAGCTGGTTCGACAGGGCTGTGCTTCTGAGCCAAAGGATGGCTTGCCGTCAGTGTCATCGTCCTTCTCTCTGTCCCCCTCCTCATCTCAAGACCATCCGTCTGCCAGCGTGCCCTTGCGGGAGCCCTTCCCTCCAAGCTCCAGGGCACCTGCTCTGGGGCAGAAGTCCAGTGGGCCTTCTGAAAGCAAAGAGTCCTCAGATGAGTTAGACATTGATGAGACGGCGTCTGATATGAGCATGAGCCCGCAGACTTCCTCATTGCCACCCGGGGATAGTCAGCTTGAAGAGCAAGGAAAGGGCCAGAAGCTGCCTGCCGGCGTGCTGGTCCCCAGAGCGTCTGACCCAAGCGGGAAAGTGGCGAATTCAACTCTTCTTTTCACGGACGTGGTAGATTTCCAGCAGATTCTGCAGTTCCCGAGTCTGCGGACGACAACGACTGTGAGTTGGTGCTTCTTGAATTATACAAAACCCAATTACGTGCAACAGGCCACCTTCAAATCCTCGGTATATGCTTCATGGTGCATTAGTTCCTGTAACCCAAACCCATCAGGATTGAACACCAAGACCACACTGGCTCTTCTGAGGTCCAAGCAAAAAATCACCGCAGAAATTTATACCCTGGCTGCTATGCACAGGCCTGGAGCCGGCAAGCTTACGTCATCAAGTGCTTGGAAGCAGTTTGCTCAGGTAACAAATATTGTTTCTGAAAGCATTCTGTGTTGTGGATTTGATTGCTGGGCAGAATACGTAGTGAAGGACGTACGGAAAAAAACATACAAGTAAAATGAAGACCAGAGTTGGGGAGGGGGTCCTCTGCAAACAGGCCTTACCCATTGACCCTGAACTTAGTTATGAGGGGTCAGTACCAGTCAGTACTTAGGAAAGTACCAAGCACAAAGTATCTCCTCAGCCAGGTGCAGTGAAATCCCACCGCAGGGACTAATTCCTTTGAGTTCCTCTCTGTTCCGACCTCTGTTAGTGACCTAGCGGACCAACTTTCCTTTGATGTGAGGACTTCAGGAAATTGTGACATGAGGACATAGAACAGGGAGTGGACACAGGAGAGGAAAGATCAGGAAGGAGGCTGCAGGGTGTTAGAACTGAACTTTGCGAACTTCTGAAGGAGGAGTTGTTCCCATTGGCTATACGTTTTACTAAAATTTATTTTTAATATATTTCTCTCAAAACTCATTTTTCCAAGGGATTAGCAGGTTCATTCCTACATGAACAATTATTGCCTTACATGTAGGATTATAAAAATATTAATAAGGGCCACTTTGGAATTTATGCTAAATTAATAAAGAAGTACATGGAGGTCTTAAACAAAAATATATAATAAATATAATATAAAATATATTTACTCATTTCAGTTACCATTTCTCTTTAATAATTTTTGAGAATATTTTCTAAACGCATAGAGATTGTTTGAATAGCTACTTCCAAAAACAGAACATGTTTTTAACATTGTTATTAGTGTTGTACAGTGTAAGTGCTAGTGGGGTCTTGTTGGGTTTTTTTTTTAACAGAATGTTGAATTTATTCTGTAGAAACTGTCATCTTTTCTGATTTTATCCCTGTTGTCCCTTATTTTATGTAGCTGGCCTATAGCCTTTTAGCATGGAGTTTAGGCTGATTTTCAGAGACCATGGAAGAGTGGGATGTGTGCGCTTCCTCTGTGTCTTAGGGAATGTATACGAAATGATTCTCTCTTTTTGGCCTACAGATGAAACCTGATGCGACCTTTTTATTTGGCAGCAAGCTAGAAAGGAAACTAATGGGAAATATCTTAAAGGAAAGAGGGAAAGGAGATATTCATGGAGATAAGGATATTGGATCCAAACAAACTGAGCCCATTCGAATTAAAATCTTTGAAGGAGGGTAAGGAAACACATGTGCAAATTTAAAGTATTCCATTAAATTCAGCATAAATGGTCCTGAGTGTCTGCATGGAAAAGTCGTATCTCCTCTGGTCTGAAGCATAAAGCAAATTCCTTTTTCTATACACATTTCTGAAGTCTGTCTGGTAATAGATAATGAGCTCGTGCCCTTGCTTTCATGACTTGCTTTTAATGAAAATGTCCCTATTGTATATGGTTCGAACTTCTGCCTTAAATTTTCATACCTCTAATTTAATATGAAATCGACTAAATTGCTGGACTCTTGATATTGTCTAAGTTTGTTCATTCTTTGGTATTATTTTTATAGGCATTTGTTGTGTTACTAATGGACATATTTTTATTCTATGCTTACAAAACTGCAGTCATGCACACTCATGTATAAACCTAGAAACTAGTTTTATTTTATTGTTTTTATTATTACCTAAAGTCCAGACCTTATTGGGATTTCACCAGTTCCTTCAATACCCTCTTTCTGTTCTAGTATCTAAGCCAGGGCACCACTTCGCATTTAGTTGTCATGTTTCCCCAAACTTCTCTGGTCTGTGACAGTTTCTCTGTCTTTAGGAATTTCTTTTTAAATGTTGAATTCTGAGTTGCAGAAACTCAAGTAATAAGGTTCAATGATTTTGTTGTCTATCTAGTTAAGAAACACTGCATGTATGTGAAATATCCAGTTTTAGATTTTGATAGAAAGATGTCTTAAATCTAGTCACAGGGGAGAAAAAGCCCAGACTTTTGCTTTAAAATTTAAAAATTTTAAAGGACTTTAACCACGTTTGGGGATTGTGATGTGTCTACCTTATCTTTGCAACACATCTATAATTTACGTATTTCCATGAGCATGAATTTATTCTAATTATATTTGGAGAACAAAATAATGTTATCTGTTTGACTTTAAAATGTTGAGTGGTTGGTGATATGAAGTATCAATTTCTCACATAGATTTACCAGTTTGGAGATGGATTATCAAAGTTGGTTCCCTGGTAAGGTTGGCCCCCTTGGAAGGATGCCTAGTATCGTCACCACTAAAGCCACAGCTGTTTGTAGTCATGAAGCTTGTCTCACTATTTTTTCACATTCCTCATCTTTTAATACAAACAAGAGAAATAGAGATTTTATCTTTATAGAGACTGAGTGATCCCTGTGACTGAATCAACCCTTACATTCAGCAGTCTTCTTCATAACAGTGAACTTGTACTAGATTAGCGAGACTTTCACAGTTACTGTATGCTTTGGGGAGCCCATCTCCACTAACAAAGGACACAAATGAAAAAGCATATGTGAACATTTTATTGCTGTGTTTTGATGATCCAAAAGGATTGGGCCATATTTAATTTTCTCCTCATTTCATTGTACCATGTTATGGGCTATGTCCCAATCATTCCTTTTTTTTTTTTTTTAACGTCTTTATTGGAGTATAATTGCTTTACAATGGTGTGTTAGTTTCTGCTTTATAACAAAGTGAATCAGCTATACATATACATATATCCCCATATCCCCTCCCTCTTGCATCTCCCTCCCACCCTCCCCATCCCAGCCCTCTAGGTGGTCACAAAGCACCGAGCTGATCTCCCTGTGCTATGCAGCTGCTTCTCACTAGCTATCTATTTTACATTTGGTAGTATATATAAGTCCTCAAGTCCATTCTCTACGTCTGCTTCTTTTTTCCTGCCCTGCCCCTAGGTTCTTGAGAACCATATATATATATATATATATATATATATTTTTTTTTTTATATTCCATATATATGTGTTAGCATACGGTATTTGTTTTTCTGTTTCTGACTTACTTCACTCTGTATGACAGACTCTAGGTCCATCCACCTCACTACAAATAACTCAATTTCGTTTCTTTTTATGGCTGAGTAATATGCCATTGTATATATGTGCCACATCTTCTTTATCCATTCATCTGTCGATGGACACTTAGGTTGCTTCCATGTCCTGGCTATTGTAAATAGAGCTGCAATGAACATTGTGGTACATGACTCTTTTTGAATTATGGTTTTCTCAGGGTATATGCCCAGTAGTGGGATTGCTGAGTCGTATGGTAGTTCTATTTTTAGTTTTTTAAGGAACCTCCATACTGTTCTCCATAGTGGCTGTATCAATTTGCATTCCCACCAACAGTGCAAGAGGGTCCCCTTTTCTCTACACCCTCTCCAGCATTTATTGTTTGTAGATTTTTTGATGATGGCCATTCTGACTGGTGTGAGGTGATACCTCACTGTAGTTTTGATTTGCATTTCTCTAATGATTAGTGATGTTGAGCATCCTTTCATGTGTTTGTTGGCAATCTGTATATCTTCTTTGGAGAAATGTCTATTTAGGTCTTCTGCCCATTTTTGGATTGGGTTGTTTGTTTTTTTGATATTGAGCTGCATGAGCTGCTTATAAATTTTGGAGATTAATCCTTTGTCAGCTGCTTCATTTGCAAATATTTTCTCCCATTCTGAGGGTTGTCTTTTCATCTTATTTATGGTTTCCATTGCTGTGCAAAAGCTTTTAAGTTTCATTAGGTCCCATTTTTTTATTTTTGTTTTTATTTCCATTTCTCTAGGAGGTGGGTCAAAAATAATCTTGCTGTGATTTATGTCATAGAGTGTTCTGCCTATGTTTTCCTCTAAGAGTTTGATAGTGTCTGGCCTTACATTTAGGTCTTTAATCCATTTTGAGTTTATTTTTGTGTATTGTGTTAGGGAGTGTTCTAATTTCACTCTTTTACATGTAGCTGTCCAGTTTTCCCAGCACCACTTATTGAAGAAGCTGTCTTTTCTCCATTGTATATTCTTGCCTCTTTTATCAAAAATAAAGTGACCATATGTGCATGGGTTTATCTTTGGGCTTTCTATCCTGTCCCATTGATCTATATTTCTGTTTTTGTGCCAGTACCATGCTGTCTTGATTATTGTAGCTTTGTAGTATAGTCTGAAGTCCAGGAGCCTGATTCCTCCAGCTCCGTTTTTCTTTCTCAAGATTGGTTTGGCTATTCGGAGTCTTTTGTGTTTCCATACAGATTGTGAAATATTTTGTTCTACTTCTGTGAAAAATGCCATTGGTAGTTTGATAGGGATTGCATTGAATCTGTAGATTGCTTTGCGTAGTATAGTCATTTTCACAATGTTGATTCTTCCAGTCCAAGAACATGGTATATCTCTCCATCCATTTGTATTATCTTTAATTTCTTTCATCAGTGTCATATAGTTTTCTGCATACAGGTCTTTTGTCTCCTTAGGCAGGTTTATTCCTAGGTATTTTATTCTTTTTGTTGCAATGGTACATGGGAGTGTTTCCTTAATTTCTCTTTCAGATTTTTCATCATTAGTGTATAGGAATGCAAGAGATTTCTGTGCATTAATTTTGTATCCTGCTGCTTTACCAAATTCATTGATTAGCTCTAGTAGTTTTCTGGTAGCATCTTTAGGATTCTCTATGTATAGTATCATGTCATCTGCAAACAGTGGCACCTTTACTTTTTCTTTTCTGATTTGGATTCCTTTTATTTCTTTTTCTTCTCTGATTGCTGTGGCTAAAACTTTCAAAACTATGTTGAATGATAGTGGTGAGAGTGGACAACCTTGTCTTGTTCCTGATCTTAGTGGAAATGGTTTCCATTTTGCACCATTGAGAATGATGTTGGCTGTGGGTTTGTCATATATGGCCTTTATTATGTTGAGGTAAGTTCCCTCTATGCTTACTTTCTGGAGGGTTTTTATCATAAATGGGTGTTGAATTTTGTCAAAACCTTTTTCTGCATCTACTTAGATGATCATATGGTTTTTATCCTTCTATTTGTTAATATGGTGTATCACATTGATTGATTTGCATATATTGAAGAATCCTGGCATTCCTGGGATTAACCCCACTTGATCATAGTGGATGATCCTTTTAATGTGCTGTTGGATTCTGTTTGCTAGTATTTTGTTGAGGATTTCTGCATCTATGTTCATCAGTGATATTGGCCTATAGTTTTCTTTCTTTGTGACATCTTTGTCTGGTTTTGGTATCAGGGTGATGGTGGCCTCGTAGAATGAGTTTGGGGGTGTTCCTCCCTCTGCTATATTTTGGAAGAGTTTGAGAAGGATAGGTGTTAGCTCTTCTCTAAATTCTTGATAGAATTCTCCTGTGAAGCCATCTGGTCCTGGGCTTTTGTTTGTTGGAGGATTTTTAATCACAGTCTCAATTTCATTGCTTGTGATTGGTCTGTTTATATTTTCTATTTCTTCCTGGTTCAGTTTCAGGAGGTTGTGCTTTTCTAAGGATTTGTCCATTTCTTCCAGGTTGTCCATTTTATTGACGTATAGTTGCTTGTAGTAATCTCTCATGATCCTTTGTATTTCTGCAGTGTCAGTTGTTACTTCTTTTTCATTTCTAATTCTATTGATTTGAGTCTTCTCCCTTTTTTTCTTGATGAGTCTGCCTAATGGTTTATCAATTTTATCTTCTCAAAGAAGCAGCTTTTAGTTTTATTGATCTTTGCTGTTTTTTCCTTCATTTCTTTTTCATTTATTTCTGATCTGATCTTTATGATTTCTTTCCTTCTGCTAACTTTGGGGGTTTTTTGTTCTTCTTTCTCTAATTGCTTTAGGTGTAAGGTTAGGTTGTTTATTTGAGATGTTTCTTGTTTCTTGAGGTAGGATTGTATTGCTATAAACTTCCCTCTTAGAACTGCTCTTTCTGCCTCCCATAGGTTTTGGGTCATCATGTTTTCACTGTCATTTGTTTCTAGGTAGTTCTTGATGTCCTCTTTGATTTCTTCAGTGATCTCTTGGTTATTCAGCAGTGTATTGTTTAGCCTCCATGTGTTTGTATTTTTTACAGATTTTTTCCTGTAATTGATATCATTCCTTAATCTGTGATCCATCTTCTGCCTGGTGGTAATCAGCTGTTTATTCCAAGAAGTGTGTTACCACCTCTTATTTTGCCGATTGCAAAGTGATAAGTTCAAAAAAAAAGTATTACTGACCAAATTTTTAAGTGTATATGTTTCTTATTACTATTTAATTCATAGACTTAGTAATTTAATTAAACATATCTTTTAATTATTTTTTCAAAATCCATTAATTCTTTTTTTCTTTTTTTCTTTTTAATTTTTGAATTTTATTTTATTTATTTTTTTATACAGCAGGTTCTTATTAGTCATCAATTTTATACACATCAGTGTATACATGTCAATTCCAATTGCCCAATTCATCATATCTTTTAATTATTTTTTCAAAATCCATTAATTCTTGTATCAAGTAAATTCATGGGTCTGCAGAACTGTTGAAGGGTAAATATTTTATTTGTGCAGACTTTTCTAATACAGTTATACTTTATACAAAATTTACTCTATTTTCATTCTGGAAGCAAGTTAATCAGCTGAGACATTAAAATAGTGTTATTTGAAGATAATACATTGTACATCAAGTTCAATGATGGGCCTGGGCCACAGTAAGCTTAAAGTACCCTTCCCTGAAGAAAAGTTGCTTTCTATAAAATTATTTGTTTTATTCTATAGTCCTTAGGTAATTTCATCCAGTTTGGGGCAGAGAATAGTGATATTAAAAGATGAAAGATATTTTGCATCTTTAGGTTCTCTTCTTCTTTATTACAAAAGACAATGTGAGATGAAAGATAAAGTTCAAAATAGTTTTGAAGAAAAAGTTGACTTTGGAAATTCCTTGTCCCTAAGTGGGAAAGATTTATTTATTTATTTATTTATTTATTTATGGCTGTGTTGGGTCTTCGTTTCTGTGCAAGGGCTTTCTCTAGTTGCGGCAAGTGGGGGCCGCTCTTCATCGCGGTGCGCGGGCCTCTCATTATTGCGGCCTTTCTTGTTGCGGAGCACAGGCTCCAGACGCGCAGGCTCAGTAATTGTGGCTCACGGGCCCGGTTGCTCCACGGCATGTGGGATCTTCCCAGACCAGGGCTCGAACCCGTGTCCCCTGCATTGGCAGGCAGATTCTCAACCGCTGTGCCACGAGGGAAGCCCCGGGAAAGATTTAAAGGAGCAGAAAGCATGCAAAACTGACTATTCATATTTCTGATACTACTCAATTCTCACCTGGATTGGTACTGACCAAAAAATAGATAATGTTAAGATTAAATAATATCCATAGCAGAGTGGATATTTAAATATGTTGGATGGATTTTCTCTCTTAAATATTCTTCAGTGGATTGGACAAATGAAGTTGAACTTGCTTTTATTTCTGATGATTGATTAGCTAGAACAAAATAGGGAAGTTTGCAGTGCTCTTAGAATGTAAAACAAAACAAAACAAAACTGTAAATCTAGTGCCTTTAAGTCAGTCCACACTGAGTTAGGGCATTTTGTAGGTCACTTTACCTTTTGAAGTTATAAAAAGAGCCCTTCGAAAGGAATATCTTCCCAAGAATGACATTAGACTCATAATTCTAGCCTGAGATTTAAGAGATAATGATATTCATTGAGTTATTCAGTAGAATGCTGCTATACTCTATGATAGGTCATGTTTCCCTGTATTCTAAACAAAATGTGATGGATGGTGAGCACTAGATAGGTTTCTTCCATTGATAATTACAGTGACTACCTAAGACTTTGCTCATCTAACTGATTTAATTAAACTAGATGACCTCAGTTATCCTTTCAAACTTCTCTATTAAATCCTTCCAGAAAGAAATGCAAATTTGATTGAAAAATAGAATTTCTAGTTTTCATTATGTAACAGTACCTTCCAGAAGCCACTTGAAATTTAGACTTCACTTTAGTAGAGATTCATGGTCCTTGGGAAGAGCAGATCAAATCTGTAGGCAACAGTTGGTGAGCTCAGCTCAGCCTGTGTAAGCTAGAAATTTCTGACTCTCGTGCCAGGATTGTAAAAATAGAGTAGAAACTTGCAATGAAGAATTCTATAATCAGTTATATTTATTCTAGCAAATTCAGAGGGGTATGTGTGTTGTGTATGCACATCTTAGATGATGGAATGTTAACAAATGATATGTGATGATTTAAATATGCTAGTATAACTTTTTGGATGTTTCTTGGCCAGAGGCAGTGAGGTACACAGCTCTGCAACTCTTTGAGGCTTATATAAGCCCATTGAACATCTGTACGGAGTCCATATATTTACACTTCATAGAAGAGCCAATTCCATTTTGAACTCCATGTAGAAAAAAATTCCCTTTTATTTACAATGCCAAATCTGTTCTTTCAGGACTTTACTGCATAGTTTTCACAGGCTTTGTAGAAATAAAGTTGAATAATTTTTTGTAAAAGTCCCTCCTAAAAATTTGTCTTGCAAATGATTAGCTTTTGGTTTGATGTATAACATGCAAAAGTATTTGGAAACACACTGTATTTTCCCTTTTTTAACAGGTATAAGTCAAATGAAGATTATGTATATGTCAGAGGACGTGGACGTGGAAAGTACATTTGTGAAGAATGTGGGATTCGCTGTAAGAAACCGAGCATGCTCAAAAAGCATATCCGCACTCATACTGATGTCCGGCCTTATGTATGCAAGTTATGTAATTTCGCCTTCAAAACAAAAGGTACAGGTCTGATTTTTTTTTTTTTTTTTTTAAGAGGAAAAACACTTTTTCTGATGGCTGCTCCAGATTCTGAATACTATTTTATAACTGTCATCGACAATTAGTTGGTTTTCTTTGTGAAAATGTGACCCCACAAAATGTATTTTCCTCTTCATGTTAAGTGGTCTGAGGATGTACATGAGACAGTGAGGCTCCTTTTATGACCTAAGTAAGAGCTACAGACTTAGGTCCAGGCTAGTTGTCTCGAAGGAAGTGGCTAAGAATTGCCTGGATAGCTATTACCTCATGTTGGAAATGTTATGTGGTCTAGAGAATCTTTGCACCAGTATTGAAATACTGCAGGGAGATAATCCATGCCATGGCATTAGAAAAGCAAGGCAGCAGCCGGAAAGAAAACATGTGCCCATGGTCAGTTTCAAGATTATAAATGATGTAGAGACCCGCAGACTCCCCGGTGGGCCCCTCCATCCACACTTGCATTAATTATGCATAGAAATTTGATAGCTTGTATTCTGTGTATCTATCAGCACAGAGACAATTTCTTACTCTCAGGCCACAGCTATTAATCTCATAAAACTAAGACTTGCCTTGAAATGATATTCTCTTTTTTTAAAAAAAATCTGGTTTTAGAAGGTAGATTTATATGAAAATATTTTATACTAAAATGTTGCTTCAATTATATTTCTGTCATTTTATAAAATTATGAAAATGTTTATAAACCCAGTGTTCTCAGAATACAAATAGTAGTGAATTAGAGGTGGATGACTTCTGTAGAAGTATGTTTTACTACTTACTGTAGAAGTACTAATGGATCCTCTAGACACACCCTCACTAACCTCACACTAACATTTTCCAATGTTTTAACTTTAGATTTGCATGCCAATTAATCTGCTCCACTACCCATCAAGAAAAATAAATATCAAATAAAATAATCTTTGGTAGAGAAATGTGTACCTATTTTCTCTTATACACAAAATCCTAAATTGTCTTTATTGGTTTGTCAGAAGTAAAAATGTGTAGCCTCTCAACGTATCTGTTTCTTCTTTATTAAAAAGATATTTATATTATAAGTATGCCTCTTTGTAAGCCAGAAAGAGGGGGAGGGAGTGTTCATTTGCATTTCAAAAGAGATAAACATAAGGTCCTTTAAATACCATCCACTTTTGCACAATCAAGACCTTTTATGTAGAACTTCACTGAGAGACTCCCTAGGACATAAGAAAATATAAACTTTGGTTTTAGGAAATACTGCAAATCCGCCAGTCATTACAACCGATATTCCCTGGGCATATGAGTTAACTGTAGGTATAGCTGCATGAAACACTGCGTGAAGAAACGTCACATAGCTATTTCTTTTTTCCCAAATTAAAGTTGGCTTTGAACCATTGTCTTGGAGTTTTAGCAGGAAATAATTTAGTCTTGGTCATTACTGGAGTTTCCTTGTCACCCTTCGGGAAAGTACAAATGTCTTGGAATCTTAAAAAGAGCAGATCATCCTGGGAAACCCCTTGCCAGTTTTCACTTCTGGCTGAAGTGCTTGTTGTCATGTCATCTGAGCACAGAATCAGAGCGCACTTGTAGGACCGGTACCTCCTCTGTGCCTGTGTCACTTCTCCAGGTGCCCTTTCCTGCCATCCTGCTCCCCTCTCTTTGCTATAATCCTTCAGATGTTCAAGACTTCAATAAGCCAAAGTCAGGGTGGGGTTGTTTCTGAGCCCTATTTCTAACTACAAAGCTACCCTGAGGATGAGAGCGCAAAGCCTGACTGCCTACTTGAAACGAGTGGAAAGAAAAATATAGGAGAAGAAACACATACTAAGATCTAAAAAAACTATCTTGACATACCTAACATCTACATATGTCCACATACTCAGATCACTTGCACCCTTACAGAAGCAGATGATTTCCATTAATTTGTAGATATATTTAATTAATTTACAGATTGTAGAATTCTTGATGATATGTCTTTAAAAATTTTTTAGATCTTTAGAAAAATTGTAGATATAATTTTTTTGATAAAAAAGAGCAATAAGGGCCAGAACATATTTCTATGTTTGGAGTTATCAAAATACCACATAAAATTTATAGGTATATGAGCAATAAGCCAAACGTTAAGTAAAAAATAAAGTAATATAAATAAAATAATAAACAACAGTGCCCTAGTTTAGAGTTGTGGCTCATATATTACATTAATAGTAAGCTAAACACTCCTACAAGGGGAAATAAACTATTTCAGCAGGCTGGGTTTCCATCTAGATTCAATGAGCCTACTCTTAAAAATAAAGCATTTGCTGCTATGTTACTAAAGTAACGTCAAAGCGCAAAGATAATAATATGGCCCTTACAACTGAATTAGTTCCTGGATCTCTTTTGATAAGTTATATATATGACATGGAATAATATATATATAATTTCATAGCTCCTAAATCAAAGGTGATTGGATCAGTGTTTTCATAATTTCTCACATTCCATATAGCAATTATATAAATCTATAGAAACACACATATGTATTTAGGTACACGTATAACTGTATAGTCAGCTCTTTATATCTGTGAATGCTGAACCTGTGGATATGGAGGGCCAGTTGTACTACACCATTTTACATAAGGGACAATTGTATATGTCTTATCATCATCATAATACATATTTGACATAAAATTCTTTCTTTTTTCGTAGAACAGTGGGAGTTTCAAGATAAATAAGAAAGGAATTTTGCTGCTCCAGAACTTTAGAAGCTGCTGTCATAAACTTTGCTGATATATGCCAGATGGATAGATGCTAAATACTGAGACTAATGCTTCCTATAAGTAGTTAGCTAAGTATTTGTATGGATCTTTGAATTCATTTACAGGATTGGCCCCAACATTAGTTTGCATATATTTTTCTTCTGACAAGTGAGGATCCTGCAAGTTTAATCTATATCTGATCAATGCCAGAAGGTCTGGGGTCCGGTGGATGTGTTGATGGCAATATTTCATTCTGAAGTTGCTCAGAGAGTTGTGACCCAGCTTGTGCCATCCTGGTTATATGGAATCCAAGGAGGTGGGCCCAATTGGGCCAAAGATATTAGATCCCTTCTCAACCAGGAAAGCCTGGGATTCCCAGTCGTACTTGAGCCTACTCTTGAAAAGCTGTGACCCTAGACTTTGACAAGTCTTCTAGAATGAAGAAAACCTGAGATTGGGCTGAAGTTGTCTGGGGTTAATATCTTCAGAAGCCAAATTGTTCCTCTTAAGTTTGAGACAAGGGGCAGGGGCAAGAAACAAAGCTTTGTTATCTCAAGTCAGTTCATTTCACACTGAATTTTGCAGCAATCATCACATTTTGGTAACCAATTGCTCTTTTTTGGGCTGTATTTTCTAGGAAACCTAACGAAGCATATGAAATCTAAAGCACACATGAAGAAATGCCTGGAGTTGGGGGTCTCAATGACATCAGTGGATGATACCGAAACTGAGGAAGCAGGTATTTCATACTTTAGTTGACTGACCTCCTTACTGTGCATGCTGGAGCTTTGTGGCCAAGGTGGTAAAATAAATTTAGGTATTTAAAAAAGATACTGATCACATTTCATTTTACTAAATACTAAATATAGAAAAGAAGTCTGACACATTGAATTGCTTGAAACTTACTGAGAAGAAATGCATTTCAGTTCTGGCTGAGGAGGTGGAAAGGCCTTACTATGGAAATACTTCTATCTAGAACCATAAAGGAAATCTAATTGCACTTAAGTTGTGATGGTGATTTAAAGTTTATGAAACTTTTTGGGAAACTTGAAAAGCAATTTGTCTTATTTTTCCTATTAAGAGGAAATCTAGTAGCAAAAATAATCCATCACTAACCTCAATAGAAAACCTGAGGGTCAGCTGGGCCTTGTGAGGTCTTATACCTGTAGAGACAAGTCTTGCTTCTCTTTTTCCTCTAATACCATCATTAACAACATTACATACCCATTTATTGAGGGTTTTCTATGAGTGGTATGATGCTTGAGTTATAAGGTCCTACTATGGAGTCCGTATTACAGGGTGGAGATGAAACCAGATAGGTACATAAAAAAAACACAAGAACCAATCTAGAGTCACAGAGGTATGTGCCCATGTGTTCAGAGATAGGACTGTCTCTAAGGGCTGGAGGGTTGAGGAAAGCTTTTGGAAAGAGATGGGACCTAAATTAGCTCCTAACCTTCATGTTTGGATCTTGATCTTCACTCTCTTTGTTCAATTGCTTCAGAAACGATGGAAGATTTGCACAAAGCGGCTGAGAAGCATAGCATGTCCAGCATTTCAACTGATCATCAGTTCTCAGATGCTGAAGAATCGGATGGTGAGGATGGAGATGATAATGATGATGATGATGAAGATGATGATGACTTTGATGACCAAGGAGATTTGACACCAAAAACAAGATCAAGAAGCACCAGTCCCCAGCCTCCTAGATTCTCCTCCTTACCTGTGAATGTTGGCGCCGTGCCCCATGGGATTCCTTCTGATAGCTCCCTGGGGCATTCTTCATTGATCAGCTATTTGGTTACTTTGCCAAGTATTCAGGTTACTCAGCTTATGACACCAAGTGACTCATGTGAAGATACTCCAATGACAGAATACCAGAGGTTATTCCAGAGCAAAAGTACAGACTCGGAACCAGACAAAGACAGGTTAGACATCCCTAGTTGTATGGATGAAGAATGCATGCTGTCTTCAGAGCCGAGTTCCTCCCCAAGGGACTTCTCACCCTCCAGCCGCCATTCCTCACCAGGATATGATTCTTCACCCTGTCGAGATAATTCACCAAAGAGGTATCTGATACCCAAAGGAGATTTGTCACCCAGAAGACATTTATCACCTAGGAGAGATGTGTCGCCCATGAGACATCTTTCACCAAGAAAGGAAGCTGCCTTGAGAAGAGAGATATCACAAAGAGATGTTTCACCAAGAAGGCATCTGTCCCCAAGGAGGCCAGTGTCACCTGGGAAAGAGATCACGGCCAGAAGAGACCTCTCTCCCAGAAGAGAGAGAAGATACATGACCACCATAAGAGCACCATCTCCCAGAAGGGCTTTATACCACAACCCACCATTGTCCATGGGACAGTATTTGCAAGCAGAGCCAATTGTATTGGGGCCTCCTGTAAGTATAATTA
The DNA here is from genome assembly GCF_009873245.2 of Balaenoptera musculus. Classification (NCBI taxonomy): domain Eukaryota; kingdom Metazoa; phylum Chordata; class Mammalia; order Artiodactyla; family Balaenopteridae; genus Balaenoptera; species Balaenoptera musculus. The sequence goes on from NC_045796.1 coordinate 22,517,675, forward strand.
GCTTTCTCTTTCTAATATATAAGTCCAAGCACATTGGAGTCTCTTGATGACACACTAGTGTGAAATGTTTTATGACATGGGTCTCTCTCATGGGGAGGAGTAAACTTGGTTACTGAAAATAGAAGGAAGACATTTTTGTTGCATGCTATTGTCAGTAACATGTCTGTGGTATTATCCCAAGTGTAGTATTACATCAGAGAAGAGCATGTCCAGCTGGTAACAGGGGAGATCTTTCTAAATGCTTTCTAAGCCTAACTCATTATTGACAGGAGTTGAAACCTTTGCATGAGTAGAAAAGGTGAAGTCTTTGGAATAGCATGGCTGCCTAGACAGACATTCTCAGGGACATTTAGGTGTCATTTATGTAACTCTTTGCCAGGTAAGGATTCTGATTCAGGCATTAGCATTGACTTTCAATCAAAAAAAATATTTTAAAATAAACTCATTACTTTGCCCACAGTGAGTGGACATGTGAAACCAGTGAGGGATCAGAAGAGGGGAGAATGAACCCCTTGGTATGTTTATAAATGAAAGGCATGAACATGTATGCTTTTCTTCCTGGTACCACCACTTCCTGCTACTGAGTGCCCTTGTAAAGTGAGATCTTGAGCCCACAGAGAATGGCGAGTTGGGAAAGCTAAGGGAGAAAGCATCAGAGGCAATTTCTGTGGTATGCCCTCATTATAGATTAAGATAACAACAGCAGCAACCATGGATGAAATTTAGGCAGTAGGCTTATGCAAATCCATAGAAAAGCACCTGCCCTGCCTCATTCTACCAGCGTGGTAGACCTTGATGTCTCTTTCAGCTTGTGTAGCGTTTTAAAAAATGAATGAAGCAGGCACCTAGTGTAGACAGAGGAATGATACCTTTGGAGTTTGGTCGCTCTAAATGTGCTTTTTGTTTCCTGGGCTCTGTTCTTTGCCATTCTCTTTTTGCTCTGGATTTCCATCCTGTGGGTCGGCACTGTCCTTCACAGCCAAAGGAAGCACTGCCAGCTCCCAGCTCTGCCGTCTTATCATTGCCCTAGTGGTCGGCTTCCTCCCTCTCATCACCTTTTCACCACCCTGAATTATATGCTTAGGTTGTCATTTTTGAACTTTAGGAAAACTCCCTGCTGCATTCCACTCCCCTGCCCCCAGCACCCTCTGTTTACAAGCCCGCCACCAGCTTAGTCTTCATGGTTCAATTACTGCAGAAGCATGCGTAGCTATCAGGACTATTTGTAACTATTTGTCAAACGAATAAATTAGCAAGCTAAGAAAAAGAGGGACATTTCCACAGGTTTTTTGTGTCTTGGTGGTGCTAAGTAGAAAGCAGGGCTCTTCTGAAGTTCATGCTATTGCAGCATGAATGGAGTGAGAAATCCCTCCGATACCAGGATACCACATCCAGGGTGTAAAATGCTTTTTCTGGTATAGACCCAATGATGCTGGTGAAGTGTGTGAGGTGAGGCTCTCCTGTTCCTGATCAACTACAGCCACAAAAAATAACCCTTTGGTGCCAACACACTATTGTTATTAAAAAATAATAGCAACTCACAGCCAACTTGGGCAAAGGAAGTGAAGGAGTAGACTGAAGGACTTCATCTAAATTTTGGATCTATGGCCAGAAGGTTGTTGTTGGAAGGAGATTGGTTTTTATTAGTCATTCAGTTTGCACCAGTTTTTTTTTTTAATACCAGTTCACCTGGATACTTAATAGAATTGTTGAACTTTACCATTTATGAAGCCCAACTGTTGAGGCTTTGGTCTATTACCCAGTTTAATCCTCTGTAGAGAATTCTTTTTTTTTTTTTTTTTTTTTATTTATTTTTATTTATGGCTGTGTTGGGTCTTCATTTCTGTGCTAGGGCTTTCTCTAGTTACGGCGGACGGGGGCCACTCTTCATCGCGGTGCGCGGGCCTCTCACTATCGCGGCCCCTCCCGTTGCAGAGCACAAGCTCCAGACACGCAGGCTCAGTAGTTGTGGCTCACGGGCCTAGCCGCTCCGCGGCATGTGGGATCTTCCCAGACCAGGGCTCGAACCCATGTCCCCTGCATTGGCAGGCGGATTCTTAACCACTGCTCCACCAGGGAAGCCCTGTAGAGAATTCTTAGCAGGCTGCTTTGTTCATGTGATAGGAAGGAATAGACCTTGGAATCCTCCCTGAGGATCCTCCCCAAGCAGAGACACTTGGTCTCGAACGCTTCCCGTTTGATGCTTTACCACACCGTTTTGGAGGGGCTGCAGAGGGTTTTCATCTTTCTATGATGTATGGACAAGATTTTCATTGCCAGAGCAAAAAAGAATCAATGATCCTATGAGAAGTACGTCTCCCGATTGCTGTAGTAGATGAGTGCTTCCCCCTCTCTAAATAATGTATGAAAGTATTAAATTGGAATAACCCTAAAAATAATTCTTTTTGATGGAAATTCTATTAGCAATACCTTGGTGTTTAACATTGACCAAGGGCTCACAGGGCAGTGACTGTGGCATGAAAGGACCTTGTGGTCCAGTGTGGCATGCTCATTACCTGGTTCAGTCTGGAGTGGTAGGTCCCAGGGAGCAGGTTTGGAGCAGTCACTGAGATTCTAGTATGCTGCTGTTTCCTCTCTAATGCCCTCCGGTTAGTGTTAATTTTAAGATAGATGATAGATAGGTAGATATATGATAGATAGAAAGGTAGATAGATAAACAATAGAAAGAGAAAGAGAGAGAGAGAGAGGGAGGAAGGAAGAGAAGAAGAGAGAAAAGAGTTTTTTATTCATTCATTCAGTAAATATTTTTTGAGGGTTTATCATATGTGGCTCAAGGATGATGAGGAAAAAATTGTACAGTTTCTGGCCTCATCTTTTTTAAACAAAAAAGTTTCCTTTTCTATTTTTAAAGTTTTGGTAGATAGATAGCAAGGAGACAACGAAAGTGTGTCCTGGTCCTCGGCACAGAGTGTCCGTGAACACTGTCTAGTAAAAGTGTCGTCCTACAGTTCCATCCCTTGCTCACTGTGTGATCTTGAGCAAGTCAATTAACCTCTTGGCCACAGTTTCTTAATCTGTTTGTGGCAGTCAGGGGGCTGGGCCGAGCAGATTTCTGTCCTTGAAAGAACTTGCCATTCAGCTGTAAGGAATGCAGTGAGCTGACAGCCTCCAGCTGTTCATACCTTCAGGCTAGGCCTCCACTTTCAAGCCAAGGCCACGTTCTCCCCTGCAGCCCCTAGTCAATGGCTGAGCCTCGATCAGCCCCAGCTGACCACCTGCTTCCTCTTCCCATTACCTTCACATACATTAACTCCCCGATCCCCCATCACCACCCCCAGCTGAACCTCTTGCACCCCTACCTCCTTCTGAGCCTTTGCTTCCAGAGGACCTACTGACACTGTTGAAAAGATGAGTGGGGTAAATATCTGGTACATGGGGTATATGTATAGATATACACACACATACGCATTCACTTAACACAACCCACACATGCATTCATTATTCATCTTTCCGTATCAAGATTTTTCAAGTAAGATGGGAGTGTGTTCACGATATTACAATGATAAGGTCCAAGTTATGAGAATAGTGTTGCAAATGGAGTAAAAATTAGAGTAGAAAAATCTTCTTGAGAGTTTATTTGGAGGGTGAAGAAAGGGTCAATTCAAGGACAGAGGATATGTGGAAAAGCCTGACAGTATTTGGAGCCGTGGAAGTGGTTACATGATAGGAATTGTACTTGTGCACTTGCTTCTGTGACTGTAATCATTTAATTTCTGGTCAGTAAAGGTCTGACTATAACACTTTTACTCTTAACACAGAATTCTATTGGCTTTTGAACATACTGAACACCTCCTATTTTTAGAGGACAGTTCATCACTCCCTTTGTTAGACTTGGCGCGGAGATCTCATGCAACGTGACAGCTGTGTCTCCGGCTGCCTCACAGACCCCCGTTCTGATTAGGTGTGTGCAGTGGACATCACAGAATAGCAATCAAAGGCAAAGTGGAAAAATAGCCAGGCTACGTTTTATTTTAAACTTTGAATCTGTGATAATCTGTAATTAAAAGAAGATTCATTTGGTTATCTTCAAAGGTCATTATTGTAGGCATTATGTTCTTCCACCTTACGTGGTGATGGATGAAGGAAACATGCCTTTTTTCTAAACCAGAGCAAGTATAAGAGGGATTTTTTTTTTTTTGGTAGCATTTAAATGATCCTTTGTCATACCATAAAATTCTCCCCTTACCTAGCTTATGAGATGCTTGTGGTTATAGGGTTGATGATTACATGATTTCTCCTGCACTTTGAGCACAAGTCATTTGTTTTTGGCTTGAATAAGGTGAAGCCCAGAACAGGGTAAGGGCCAAGCATGGTACAGAGTAGCAGAGACGATGCATAACTTATCATTCTTGAGCTGGTCTCACGATCCAAATAGAACTGGATGAATCATTAATGGTATAGAGCATATCTTGAATTTTAGAACTGAAACATCCTTGAAATGAGTTAGAACATTTTTTGGTCTCTCCTGATTACTACCATATTTGACACATTTGTATCTCTCTGATTTTAAGTTCTCAAAAAAATAAAAATAAAAATACAGTGAGTCTCTTTTAGATGACGATTCATTAAAAGAATGAATCTCAGTAACTGAAACCTCATCAGGTTGATTAAAACCTGATAATCTCACAGTATAGGTTGGGTTTTGCTACAGAAACAATTATACAAAATAAGTTCTCCATTTTCAGGACTGGGACCATAAAATCTGCAATACTGGCCCCCAGTTTTAAGTATCTTAATCCATTAATTGCCAAGAAGATATTTAAGTGGAAATAGTAGTATAAACAGAAGAATTAAAACACAGTCATCTTTGGTTCCTGGCTGTGTAGTTGAATGTGAGTTGTAACGATTTGAAATATTTAATATTAACTACTTTGATGCATAGTTTCCATACAAAATCTGGCCTTGAATTAAGATTTGATGGAGAAGCTGGTGCTGATCTTCTGCCTCGATGTCTCCTGAGCAGGAATTTATTCCTTTAGACCAATGTCTTGCACACTGGAGTAACCAGTTTGTGTTATCACCACCATTTTGTCATCTGTTCTGTAGAAAACTAAAAAAAAAAAAAAGAAAGCTAATTTTCAGGCTTGTCACTCCATTTATATCCATCAACACTTAAGAAAAATATTAAAAATCTGCCCAGTATGTAAACAGATGGTAATCTTTTAACTTCCTTTTGAATTAAAAAATCTATTATTAGTGGTTTTTGGCTCAGTAAAGTTTTTTTGGTAATTATCCATTATTTTCTTTTCATTCCATCTTACAAAAAAAACAGAGCTGGAACGTGTCTCTGTACCTAGTGGAAAACACACTGCATGATTTATTACATTGCTGTTTAACAGCAAAGGCAACATTTCACAGACCCACCGCCTCATTCAAGAATCCTAAAAGACCGCTGAGAAAATCTCTTTTGTCTTGAGAAATAAAAAATGGATAAAAAGATTAGGGAGTCTTCACGTGTCTTTTTTTTCTTTTCTTTTCTTTTTTTTTCTTTTTCTTTTGCTAAGATACCTGTCAGAAACCCTACATAACTTGTTCCCAAGCTGTGCCTGGATCTATGCTCTCAGCTGTACTATCTGCCTTTCTGCTGGGGGCTGGCTCCAGTTCTGTTCAGACCCCTGTCTGCCTTAGTGAAGCTCAGCCACTTTATTGCGTTGGATCCTGGGAACACAGCTCTATGCCCCTGTGCCCAAGCTTAATTATTGTCCATGGTTTGGAATGTATAATAATGTCTGATGGAAAATGATCCATTAGGCTTCAAAGGACATAGCGGGCAGAGGAATGAGGGAATTCAGGGGAGGGAGAGGATGACTTGTAAGGCTCTAAGCACCAGCCTAACCAGCAGATACTGGTATTTAAACATGCCTTCTTATAACCTTGGGATATGATGGGTAAATTCTAGGGGCTTATACCTGCTAATATCAGACATTTATTAGATTGATTTTTGTCTTCACGTGTCTTGAAAGAATGAGTGAGTGAGTGAATGAATGAAACAGCTTGACCTAAGCGTGAAGAGTGATGGGTCCTAAGCGTGAAGGATGATGGGTCCTAAGCGCTGTGCTCTCTGTTTCCCGATGCAGAATTTAAGAAGAGGATTACCTCAGGTTCCTTACTTCAGTCTCTATGGAGACCAAGAAGGTGCTTATGAACATCCAGGCTCCAGCCTTTTCCCTGAGGGTCCTAATGACTATGTCTTCAGTCATCTTCCACTCCACTCTCAGCAGCAAGTGCGAGCTCCTATCCCCATGGTGCCAGTTGGTGGGATCCAAATGGTTCACTCCATGCCGCCGGCCCTTTCCGGTTTACACCCTCCACCCACATTGCCTCTGCCAATGGAGGGCTCTGAGGAGAAGAGAGGAGCTTCAGGGGACTCCTTCGCCAAGGATCCCTATGTAGTTCCTAAGCAGCATGAGAAGCGATCTCCTCACGCTCTGCAGTCATCTGGTCCACCTAGCACACCCTCCTCTCCTCGGCTACTGATGAAACAGAGCACTTCAGAAGACAGCCTGAATGCAACAGAGCGGGAACAGGAGGAAAACATACAGACTTGCACAAAAGCCATCGCCTCCCTCCGGATTGCCACAGAAGAGGCCGCTCTGCTGGGGGCAGACCAGCCAGCCCGGGGGCAGGCGCCCCATCAGAAACCCTTGGAAAGTGCACATGTGAGCATTAGACACTTTAGTGGACCTGAGCCAGGTCAGCCCTGTACCTCAGCTACCCACCCTGACTTGCATGATGGTGAAAAGGACAATTTTGGTACATCACAGACTGCATTCGCTCACTCCACGTTTTACAGCAAGAGTTGTCTGGATGACAAACAGACGGGCTTTCAAGGCAGCAAAGAATTACCCTCAAGCACAGAGGAAGACAAGGAACCTTCGTCAGAAAAGAGTCAACTACATTGATCTAAGATGCATGGAGACTTTCATTTCCACATTTTCCCCTTTGTTTTTGTTTTTGTTTTTCTAGAAATAGAGGTAATCAAGTTTATAGCATGCCTGTCCTAAGTTACAGTAGTTTGCTATTATATATACTTTTGTTATATCAAAAGAATTAGGTAAATTAACAAGTCATCATGAGCCTGACCAAAACAAAATTTGAAATTAACCTATTGGGTCTGGTACTTTTAAAATTGTACAGATGTTTGTGCCTTTTCTTTACTTTGCTTATATTCTTATAAGCATTTTTTAGCAGTAATTTGTACATATTTTAGAATTTGTGTATCTGCTTTGTAATAAATGTAATTTCTTTCCTTTTTTGGACACTTGGATCTAAATGATGTAAAGCAAAACAGCATCAATATATATGTGAGGTTGCACTAAAACATATTTTTATATGATTAAAACTGAACAGCTTTTATGTACAGCTCTGATTCTGTAATACTAATATTTATTTACTTTGTTTCATAAATTGTACATTTTTTCTTAATGTTGTGGATTGCTTTTCTATGTGAAGCATGGGATTTACTGTTGCGTAACTAGAACAAAAATGTATATTGTAAACAAGATATTTAAACTAGAGTATCTTATTCTGCACTTATGCATTAGTTTAAAAAAAAGATAAAGGATGTATCAGTCAGTTCTTAACTCTTGTAAATTTTTTTGTCTCTTGTTTGCTGGATTGACTATAACTTAAGTGCTGATTGTGATTTTAAACTGATAGTACCGTAAAGCATTAAAGTAAACAATGTGCTATTGTGAGTTTTTTCAAAGCTTTATAAATCAGTTATAAATAATATTAAAAGTATTTGGTCTTATGTGAACATGTTGATCTATATACTCATCTAAATATATGGGAAAACATTCCACCCCATGTAAATATGTACAAGTGCATCACTGGTACAATTTTATGTAACTCAGTTGGACACTAGGTTGCCACAGACCTATGCTAGGGTGTCTTTAAAAATTAAAGTGACAAAGCACATGGGACTGTGTTGAGCTTGGTTATCGGCCGGCCCGGTGGCTTGGCAGGCAGTGCTGTGCGCTGCCCATGGAGAAGACCTGGGCTTAGCAATCTCCTTGGTTCTTGCTGCACGAGATGGTGACTGGAACTAAGGCTACTACAGAGGGGTCGCGCTTGGACTGAGGGGTGGGTGTGGAAGCGGGGAAGGGCACGGAGACCTGCTCCCCAGCCCTTCCTGTCAGCCAGTCTGCACGGTAACAGGGGTGGCATCAGCTCTAGGGGAAGCCACTTGACCCTACTGCAGAGGGGAAGAGTGTCACACTCCTGGCTATCTCAGGGGGAACGGAAAAGAAGCTTTCCAGGGAAAAGAACTTGTGGGAGGATAATGTCTTTTGTACATAACATTTAGAATGGGCTTTGGTTAGCGTGGACGGTGGGCAGAGCCTTTGTTTGTAGGTTCAGAAGAATGGAAGGAAGGGAAGGGGTACAACACATGCGCACACACGCACGTGTGTGCACGCACACACACACACACACACATCTGGGTTATCTTTGTGCTATATAGTGGATTATAATTCTGTGAAACCAAGTTTGTATATTGAATTACATTAAGGAGTGTTCTTTAAAAAGAGAAATAAATATACGATTACATGCTTGAGGTGTCTAGTTTTTATGTGTTGTTTTACATTTTAATTTCCCAGTTTTGTTGCTGCAGAAATTTTGAGGCTACCAACATACCATCTGTGCTTTTAATTGCTAGGCTCTGCCTATCCCGAGGTGTGCAGAGTATGAACGCTTTTAACATGTGAGAAGGCAGTCACTGGCTTCCATATGTCATCCGATTAGAACAGAGAGTGGTCAACACAGCGCGAGCTTTAGAAATGGGGTCCTCAGAACCTGGGCATGGGAATGGGTATCTGAGAAGAGTCATGAGTAAATCAAATGATCATTTCCACTTCTGCTTCCCTCTCAGTATGCATACATGTCTGAAATTCCCCCAGTGGGGAAACCTCTTTATTTTTGCTGAGGTGACTGAAGGTAAAAACCAACTGAAACAAATACACCATAAAACATCCAGAAATCATTGTTCTTTCATTACAAAAAAGTAGAACCTTTTTAATAATGGAAATAGCTCATTAAAGGTCAAACTCTATCAGTATTTTCATTCCAAAAATCTCAAATTGGTGGATTTACAACTTATCTATTATGTTTTATGAGCCAGACTGTCTTTTTAAAACTGTTTTACAAAGGTGAATTAAAGGCCACCACAGCCAGCCTAATATCTGTCTCTCACAGAGAATAATCCTTGCAACATTTAGTTGCATAGGGTGATTTGTGTGTCTTACTCCTCACGGGGGGGTGTGTGTGTGCATGTGTGTGTGTGATCCCTGGCCAAATCAAATACTCTTCTTCTTCCTCTATCTAACTCATTTCATGTATTCACTTGTTCATAAAACAGTTTTTGAATGCCTACTATGAACTGGGTACTATAATTGGCATTTAGGATGAATAAGAGAGTATTCCTGCCATCAAGGAGCGCAAATAAAGAGGAGAGATGTATATGTGAGTAAATATATACAGTATGCTGTTAGTGCTAAAATAATGGTGCATTTGGTGTGTTTTGCAGTCACAAAGGAGAGAGCAATCACCCTGCTGAGAATGAAAGGAAGCATGGAGCAGGCTTCACTGCAGAGGTGGCCCTGGAACTGTTACAGATCGGGGTTCTTGGCCTTCTTAATCAATGGAAATTGATCAGAGGCCAGACAAGAAATTCAGGCAAGGCTTTATTGGGACCCCTTCTGCGCAGGGGGCAGCAAGAACAAGCAACAGTTTCCCTTGCTTGCTTGCTCACTGAGGGGGAATGAGCTGGTTCCTTACATGGGGTGAGGGTACGTGCAGGTCCAGGGGTCGGGCTGGAGTGATGGCTCAGGTTGTTTGCTCCCCTCTTTGGTGGTGGTGTGCGCAGGGGGCATGCACACTACCCTGCTTTTGCTCCCGGCTCTTCAGAAGTGGCCGTTGGTCTTTTTGGTCTTTTTTTTTTTTTTTAATTTTTTAATTTAATTTTATTTATTTTTTTATACAGCAGGTTCTTATTAGTCATCCAGTTTATACACATCAGTGTATACATGTCAATCCCAATCTCCCAATTCATCACACCACCACCCCACCCCGCCACCACTTTCCCCCCTTGGTGTCCATACATTTGTTCTCTACATCTGTGTCTATTTCCACCTTGCAAACCGGTTCATCTGTACCATTTTTCTAGGTTCCACATATATGTGTTAATATACGATATTTGTTTTTCTCTTTCTGACTTACTTCACTCTGTATGACAGTCTCTAGAGCCACCCACGTTTCTACAAATGACCCAATTTCGTTCCTTTTTATAGCTGAATAATATTCCATTGTATATATGTACCACATCTTCTTTATCCATTTGTCTGTCAATGGGCATTTAGGCTGCTTCCATGACCTGGCTATTGTAAATAATGTTGCAATGAACATTGGGGTGCATGTGTCTTTTTGAATTATGGTTTTCTCTGGGTATATGCCCAGTAGTGGGATTGCTGGGTCATATGGTAATTCTATTTTTGGTTTTTTAAGGAACCTCCGTTCTGTTCTCCATAGTGGCTGTATCAATTTACATTCCCACCAACAGTGCAGGAGGGTTCCCTTTTCTCCACACCCTCTCCAGCATTTGTTGTTTGTAGATTTTCTGATGATGCCCATTCTAACTGGTGTGAGGTGATACCTCATTGTGGTTTTGATTTGCATTTCTCTAATTATTAGTGATGTTGAGCAGCTTTTCATGTGCTTCTTGGCCATCTGTATGTCTTCTTTTGAGAAATGTCTGTTTAGGTCTTCTGCCCATTTTTTGATTGAGTTGTTTGTTTTTTTAATATTGAGCTGCATGAGCTGTTTATATATTTTGGAGATTAACCTTTTTCCATTGATTCATCTGCAAATATTTTCTCCCATTCTGAGGGTTGTCTTTTCATCTTGTTTGTAGTTTCCTTTGCTTTGCAAAAGCTTTTAAGTTTCATTATGTCCCATTTGTTTATTTTTGTTTTTATTTCCATTACTCTAGGAGGTGGGTCAAAAAGGATGTTGCTGTGATTTATGTCAAAGAGTTTTCTTCCTATGTTTTCCTCTAAGAGTTTTATAGTGTCCGGTCTTACATTTAGGTCTCTAATCCATTTTGAGTTTATTTTTGTGTATGGTGTTAGGGAGTGTTCTAATTTCATTTTTTACATGTAGCTGTCCAGTTTTCCCAGCACTACTTAATGAAGAGACTGTCTTTTCTCCATTGTATATCCTTACCTCCTTTGTCATAGATTAGTTGACCATAGGTGTGTGGGTTTATCTCTGGGCTTTCCATCCTGTTCCATTGATCTATATTTCTGTTTATGTGCCAGTACCATACTGTCTTGATTACTGTAGCTTTGTAGTATAGTCTGAAGTCAGGGAGTCTGATTCCTCCAGCTCCGTTTTTTTCCTTCAAGATTGCTTTGGCTATTCGGGGTCTTTTGTGTCTCCATACAAATTTTAAGATTTTTTTGTCCTAGTTCTGTACAAAATGCTGCTGGTAATTTGATAGGGATTGCACTGAATCTGTAGATTGCTTTGGGTAGTATAGCCATTTTCACAATATTGATTCTTCCAATCCAAGAACATGGTATATCTCTCCATCTGTTTATGTCATCTTTGATTTCTTTCATCAGTGTCTTATAGTTTTCTGAGTACAGGTCTTTTACCTCCTTAAGTAGTTTTATTCCTAGGTATTTTATTCTTTTTGTTGCAATGGTGAATGGGATTGTTTCCTTAATTTCTGTTTCTGATCTTTCGTTGTTAGTGTATAGGAATGCAAGAGATTGTTGTGCATTAATTTTGTAGCCTGCAACTTTACCAAATTCATTGATTAGCTCTAGTAGTTTTCGATGGCATCTTTTTGGTCTTTTTGTATCTTCTTGTCTATAATTTGCCTCAACTGTGCATGCACACAGTTATTTTTAGTCCCTTATAGTTTCTTTGTATTTTGTTGCTCAAGGAGACATTTGTCCAGGTGTAAGCACTGCAGCAAAGGGTCCCAGGTCTCAGCCTGTCTCAGAACAATTTATTGACTTACTCATTCAATAGATAAATTTCATCATGTACTCTGGGACACTGTTCTGTGTGCTGGGTGCATGGTACTGCACAAAACACAGCAAGTCTTTGCCTCCATTTTATATTCTGGTAGAGGTGAGGCATAAAAATAAAGTAGAAAATGGCATGTTAGATGATCCAGGTTGTGTAAAGCTGTGAATGGGGAAAAAGCCAGATGTATTATAGCTAGCTCCCTAAGTCTATGACAGGGTGGACGTGGTTAAGCTAGAAAGGTACGTCAAAGCCCAATTTCCTAATCCAATCCAAGGAGCGCGGATCTGGCCCTGTAAGCAATAAGGAGCTGAGGTAAGGGAAGATTGAAGCAAGAAAGTGCATTGCCATTGTTAGTGTTGTTGTTATTATTCAGAGAAAAATCAATGTGACAGCAAGGAAGATAATGGATTTGAGAAAGAGTGGAGGCAGGGAGACCAACTGGGAGAATTATGAAGCTATGTCACTTCCCTGGAAATAAGGGCAGCAACAATTCAAACAGACAATGGGGTCATGGAGATAGAAGGGACAGTTTTACTTAATGAAGAGGAATTGATCATAACTAGTGACTGATTTGGCATCAGGGAGAGAGAGATAGAGGGGGTAAAGACGACTGGAGTTTTAACCTTGGCAGTGGAATGAGGTGGTCTTGTTAACCAAGAAAAAGAGTGGGTTTATATTGCATCTGGAGATGCAGGTAAGGAAATGAGGTCCCTACAGTAGTTCAGAAGGAGGAGATCAGTCTCAAGAAAGGGCCAAGCTGGAGACTGGTTTGTCTATTCTTGTCATTTACTGGTAGCTGAGAGCACTGAATTGGATGAAATCACTCAGGGTGTATGTGTACAGAGGGGTAGAAGAGGAAGTTTGAGGACTCTCACAGGAGAGATGTTAATTCATGACACACAATGGATGTCTTAGGGCATCAGGGCTTACCCTTCTTGTGGAACCCTATTTGTAAAGGGATGGATCGTGGTATGTTTTCCAATTCAACTCAAGCCCAGTCACGGAGTCAAACCTGGCTTTCCAGAAATTATATATTGAGTATCACAGCACAGCATAAAATTCTCTCAAATTGTACTTGAGATGTGGCGGGTCCAAACTGATAGGTGCTGTAAATGTAAAATATGTGCCAGATTTTGAAGACATAGCAGAAGGAGGAGGCCAAATATCTTTTATATTTTTTCATATGAATAACATGTTGAAATGATTAAAAGTTGGATATAGTAAGTTAAATAAGTTGTTATTAAAATTGATTGCCCACATTTCCTTTTCTAAATGATGGTCCAGAAAATTGAAAATTGCATATGTGGCTCATTGTATTTCTATTAGTTGATGCTAAAGAGAAGATAGATCTGAGGGGATAAGAAAGGAGACTGAGCTTAGCTCAGAGGCTATTTCCATAATTGAGGTAGGAGATGATGGTAGCTTGAAATAATGTGGTAGTAGTTGGGTTAGAGAAAAGCAGATAGCTTTGAAACACATGGCGGGAGAGAGGGGGATATCTGGAATTTATGGGAATGGGGGTTTATTGGATATAGGCCTCTCAAAAAAGAGAAGAGTCACAGATAATGCTCCTTTGCTAGCTGGTCACTACTGGGTTAAACATGAAGCCTTTTCACTATTGGTTAAACCCGGGTAGGGGACTTCACTGGTGTCACAGTGGTTAAGAATCTGCCTGCCAATGCAGGGGACACAGGTTCGAGCCCTGGTCCGGAGGATCCCACATGCCGCGGAGCAACCAAGCCCATGTGCCACAACTACTGAGCCTGAGCTCTAGAGCCCGTGAGCCACAACTACTGAGCCAGCGTGCCACAACTACTGAAGCCCGCTTGCCTAGAGCCCATGCTCCACAACAAGAGAAGCCACCACAATAAGAAGCCCGCGCACCGCAAAGAAGAGCCTCCGCTCACCGCAACTAGAGAAAGCCAGCGTGCAGCAACAAAGACCCAATGCAGCCAAAAATAAATAAATAAATAAATAAATAAATAAATAAATAAATAAATAAATAATAACCCGGGTAGGGGGCATGTTTGGGAGAGTAATGGGCAGTTTGGTGACCCTGATCTCCTAAGTTTGAGGGCCCTGTGGGACATCCAAAAGGAAAGATGCAGGGAGCAACTGGATATGTGTGTCTTCTAATACTGTATCAAAAAATAATAATACCACTATCATTTATTTAAAGCCTATCATATGCCAGGCATATCTCATTTAACCCTCAAATGTATTCATGGATAAAAATATATGCCAACATTTCCTTTCTTTTTTAAAAAAAACATACTCTATACTCGTGGTTCACAGCCACCCTCTTTTCCTAATACATATTTTATTGTGCCCCTTTTATATAATATAATTGGCCTTTACATGTCATTTCAAAAATTTCAATATAATATCCTAACTGTATGTAAGGGAGAAATGGCAGGAACGTAATCTCTAATACAACTTTATTTCTTTATTCTTAGATAAATGCTCTTTAACTATTACAGTTAAAGGTTAGAGTAGAAGATCTAATGAATATTTTGGTACTTGCACCTCTACATAGATCACCAGGAATACGACAGCTACCAATGCAGGCTCATACCAGTGCGTCGTGTTGGGAACTCATGAACCACAAGTGACATTGCCTCAAGGACATGATTTTCTGGAATGGTGAACAAATCTTGGAAAGTTCCAAACAAAAGAAAACATTTTTCTTGATTTACATGGTAGTTGCCTTCCTAGAACAATTCAGTCTACAGTTAGTTCTGTTGTAACACTTGCTTTAAAATTTGTTCGAAAGCAATTGATATATTAAGGAACAATCTGAACATAATACATTTGCTTATGAGGACTTTTTCAGCGAGAAACACCAGGCAAATCCAGAGAAGTGCACTTTGCTGAACGAGCCATGTAGGGATACACACATGTACATGCTAACACACTAAACACCTACCAGCTACCTCGTTTCACCACGCCTGCACACGTAGTGAATGGGGCTGTAATTTTCTGTCCAGTTTCACATAACCCTCCCTCCATCACTTCACAATAACTCACAAATGGCGGCTCTTCTGTTGCCCACTTCTACTAGCGAACTTTAGGTTTTTTTCCAGTAAAGTATTTATTGTAGTTCTTGTGTATTTCTTAACCATTTACCATGTATAAAACTGTGCTACTATTTTTACTGGGATCCCACCTTTTTATTTATGTCACTCATGAAGTTTTTGAGTATCGTGTCCCTTAACCCATTTTTCTCATAAGCCCTGTTGTTTTTATTGCATGATTTTGCATAGCACAGTGATCTTTAGAAACACACATCTTCTTACAGCAGAAATGACTTATTAAAGATCTACCCCCCCCCAATTTGTCTTTATAATAAAACAGTTTCTAGATCATATAGATCTAAATAGATCTTTCATTTTCATGAGTGTCTCCTCTGGAAGGACATCAGAAAGTTGTACAAAACTGTCCTACACATTGCTGGGACCCAGTATCCCAGAACCCGGTCTACTAAGTGCCAGTAGCTCCCTGCAGTAATGACACCCTGCAACCATAGCAGTAATTGACAAGCCTTCATACATTTTCCACAATACCCTAGGTGTTTATGTGTGTGATACTGCCCCAGCTGAGAACCACTGGTCTGTTTCAAGCTGGGGGAAACAAAGATGAATAGAAATTCATCAGACAGAAATGTATTTATTTATTCTAAAAAGCTCATCCTCAATATCATGGAATCAAGCATTTTGAGTTTTATGTGTGAAACAATTTTTCAAAGCATTTGACAATTTCTGTAAGTCTATTCTGATTATAGTTGTTAACACATAAGTTCACCCATAGTGTGTTAAGAAGACTACTACTATTTGAGTCAATTTAAAAATAACGATGCCAATAACTGCTTTTTTACTACTTTGTGGCTGCTATTACTAAGATGATGAAGTTCAAATCCAAGTAATTTAGACACCAAGATCACTTCTATATCTATTACATTAATGTAGTACATGCAGTCTCCCTATTACTATGTTTATTCAGTGTGATAACATAGACTTGTAAAATCTACAAGCAGGCAAACATCACTTTACATACACATTCAAAGATCTTCAAATTGACCTCTACCTAATAGATTCGTAAGAGTACTGCATTTCTTCATTCTCTTCACAAACCAAGCTGAATGCTCAAAGCTGCTCCCTATACATCTGTGCATTTTTGGTGTTCATCAGTTGAATTATCTGCGGTCGAATTTAATCCCAAACCAGTTTATGCAAGTTTTGTGGATTACTGAAGTTACATAATTTAAATGTCCCATAAAACTATGAAGTACAAATGCGACAAGCATAGAGTGCTTATATCTATGATGACTAAGTTATATGCTTTAGAAAGACTTAATAAAGATGAGTCATTAAAAATTTCCATTGA
The DNA here is from genome assembly GCF_009873245.2 of Balaenoptera musculus. Classification (NCBI taxonomy): domain Eukaryota; kingdom Metazoa; phylum Chordata; class Mammalia; order Artiodactyla; family Balaenopteridae; genus Balaenoptera; species Balaenoptera musculus. The sequence continues at coordinate 22,534,115 of NC_045796.1, forward strand.
ATTATGTGTGGTTGATACAACTGTAAAAGATTCAAAAAATAAAATAAAAAATGATTCTTCCCTCCAACTGATTCTTGAATGTCTTTGAATTCTCATTCCTCTTTAAATAAATTAAAATTCAAACTTTAATTTATTGTGATTGGGTTTTATTTAAGCTACCTGATTAGATTTCCAACAACAGACTCATACTCAAAAGAAAGATGGCACACTATAGTACACTAAAAGATGGTAAATGTATGAGCATTTTTAACTTTTAAGTGAAAAGGAAATATTTGAAGATGTAATTATGAAGTTTTTATGATCAGTTGACTTTTTAAAATTAATCAGTCAACCACTAGTTCTGGTTGCATTGTATAAGACAACTTACTATGCATGGCATTTCTAGAATTTGGCATGTGAGAACCAAACCACGGCAACCAATAATGGAGTATTCACAAATAGGGCAAATTATATAGATATAGATCATCATTTGTTTGTCTTTAAAACACTGAGAGTCCAGGATAAGTAAAAATAATATCTTTCATCTACCTTCCTGAACCAAAAACAAAAAAGCAAAGTCTAAGGAAAATCCCAAAATGAATCATTATTAATTGCTTTCTCTTCTAACAACCTCTGTTTTCATATTAATCATCTTCTTTTTCCTGAGATGGACAAGAGAGATTAATTACCCGTAATTTAAAAATGCAAACATCACCACAGAAAACTTCTCTTCACATTCTTTGTCCATGAGTGAGATCTCAGAATTAAAATATCTATTTTGAGGCCAACCGGTAACTATAAACACCGAAGTAAACAAATCCTGCCTGGTGGGGAAAGATGGCAAGAATGAGCAGAAATGGTGTTTTAGAATGCCAATTTCTTTCTTTCCAAACTTATACCAGGAAGACTTGCCGATTTTTTAGGTACAGTATACACCATCCAATATTTTGGACATGGACGTGTTTAGGATAATCTATACCAGACCTCATTCCTTTCATTTTTATTTTCTGTAAAGTTCCAGGAAAAAAAATTCTGTATTTGTTTTCTTAGTCATTTTAAATAAGGTGTCAAAAATCTCTAAGGAATGTAGACTTTGGAAAGCATGGGATGGTCCCAGAGCCAGCCCTTATACATCTCTCCATCCCACCTTTTTCCAGCAGAAGTGCAGTATTGCTTCCAGATTTGGGTGGACTCTGCACTGGGGGACACTCCTGAGAAGGTGGCAGGTAGAGTTGGAGTTGGAAGAAATGGCAATTAGGGGGTATTTATAAGAAGCGGAACATTAGTCCTACTCCTTGAAGGAACAGTAACAAGCCATTATCCTTGACACTATCAAACAAGATCTCTTTATTAAATTGGGAACATGTGGGTTTTCAAGGCACAGTTGTGTAACGTAGAACTCTTACTGCTTGTCTCTGTGCATTTCTTTCCGACTCAAGGTTTAGAATTGGGATGACAGTATGAAGCATGCCAGCCTCCTCAGCCCCTTCCCAGCCCTTGGAGGATGTCAACAGTCAAACTTGTCCTCTTTCTCAACAGGCAGCATTGTGCAATATCAGCAAGTTCAAATCTGTGCTTTGCTACTTCCCAGCTATGTGGCCTTGGGTAAGTTATGGGCAGCTAATTGCTGGAAAAAACAGCCCCCAAGTTTCAGGGGCTGGACACACAAGCTGCCTGTTGGAAACTCATGGAAAGTTTACTAGATCAGCAGGTAGCTTTCCTTTAAGCAATGATTTAGGGCAGGCTTGGTAAACTAAGGCCTGTGACTGAATTTGGCCTGCTGCACTTTTTTTGTACAACCAATGAGCTAAGAATAGTTCTTACATTTTTAAATTACCATATTTTAAATGATTATAGTCGTATCTACATAATACCTTCAATTCTGCTTCTTGGTCCTCAAAGGTATTTACTTTTTGGTATTTTACAGAAAAATTCTGCTTGATCTCTCCTTGATTTAGGGACCTAAGCTCCATCTACCTATGGCTCCACCATATGTAACAGGAGGCTTCCAGAGTCCATTCATTAATCAAGAAGGATGGTTGGTACATGGGAGGATTTAATGATCCAGGCCCAGCAGTGCTACACACCATCCCCCAACCATGTTCTCACAGCCAGAACTCAGTCACTTGGCCACACCTAGCCTCAAAAAAGGCTGAAAAAATGTAGCTCAGCTGCCTTCTCAGGAAGCAAAAGAGAGGAGATGGATAATAGTTCGCTAGTCTCGGCCACTGCAGACTACTTAACTTCTCTGTGTCTCTGTTTCAACTTGTGTGAAATGGGATTAAAATTTTAAAGAGAATTGAATGAACAGGGCCTGGAACAACACAAATGCTGTGTAAGTGTTTACTGTTATTTCTCTCGGCCTACAGGTTAGAAATCTCGATTTCCTTCTTGACATCTACTTTACCCCGTATGCAATCAACCACCATGTCCTACTGATTTCTAATATCTCTCAGATGTCCCCTCTCTTCTCCACTATGCCACTATTGTAAAATATGGTTTTACTGTTATTGAGGTACAGCAAGGCCAAAGGTTCGGGAGACAATTGCCATTGAAAAGATAGTTTGTTATACTCACAGATCCCAAGAGGAAGGGGCATATCGCTCCATGGGGGGTCACACAGGGAAGCACCAGGGTTTGTCAGGAGGCAGAGGGAGAGAGAATGTAACATGGCAGAAGCCTTTATTGTGGTTTCCAATGGAAGGGATGGGCAAGGCAGGGTAAACAGGTTTAGGTTTAGCTGGTTGAATAATTTCAGTGGGCTCTAGGGCTGTCTGGTTGTCTGGTACCTGGTCTTGGGGTGATTAGGGCAGGTGGATAGTGGCCCAGATTGTAAGAGCTTGATAAAAAAAAAAAAAGACAGTTGGGGGTATGGGCTCTGAATTGTTTGGTTTGCATGTAAAGATATGCTTGATGGCCAGTTGTTTACAAGCTCTAGGAATTAGCTAATCCTGGGGAGGGCAGTCCCTCCAGGGTCAGCCAGGCCCCAGATGCCCAAGCATCAGAACATAGAAAGTGAGAAGACACAGTCGCTATCCTCAACTGGATGACTTGCAATATTCTTCCATCTCTCTTACCCTTGTGAATAAGCCTCCCTCCCTGCAGGCAGAGTGACCTTTTGAAAGCCTACATTTGATTGTATTACTGGCCAGCTTAAAATGATGCAGGGTTTCCCAATGCCCTTGGGAGGAAGATCAAAGTCATTCACATCACTATAGTGCCCTAGCGTGGAGGCTTCTCTTCTGGTCTCTTCCCGCACTTCTCGTTCCCTGGACTCTGTGCTTCAGGCACATGGGGCACATCAGTTCCCCCAAAGTGCCTTGTTCCTCCACCTACTGGGCCTTTGTACTTGCTCTACTTTCTGCCCGAAAAGCTCTTCCTTGCTCTGTGCTTTTGCCTCCTTCTCTGTTCAACACATGCTTCAAATTTCACCCCAGATTCACTTCCTCAGAAATATTTGCATGACCCCCTGACACACACATGCATTGTGTGATTAGTTTCCTGGGGGCAAAGTGGCAAAGTTGATAAATACTAACCTTTGGAGTCTGACTAAATGGATTCAAATCCCACCTTCATCACTTCTCCCCGTTTGACCTTAAATAAGTTATTTAATCACTCTAAAACTCAGTTTCCCCTCTCATGGCATAAGGATAACAACAGGAATTCTCTTGGGCTTCTTGTTAGGATTAAATAAGATAATACACATATAATGTTTAATAATTTCTAAGACTTAAATGTTTCATATTAAAATTTCCTATTAAGCCTCAGAATTTTTTGTAACCTAGAATTCTTGCCAGCTACTAGCAATTAGTCAGGATTCAAATTGAGACCATTTTCATATCCCTGATTAAGAGAATGGTTTGTTAATTAGTATCAATCACTTCAGAAGGTTAATATAAGCTAATTAATAATTTAGATACTGCTATGGAAATGACATTTGCTCACCACGGGCACCAAAATGATTTTTTTGCTTATCTACCATGACATATAACAACATTCTTTTTATTAACCAAGAGTTCTACATACTGAGAATACAGAGAAAATAATTAAACATAACATATGATGGAAACAAATATAAGGGTATCGTTATTAACTTGCCTTTTCTCACTTTCTGCAGACGAAATTTCATTTTTATCCCTGAATTCCTTCTAATAAAGTCTTACTTTCATTAGGGTGAAAGAGTGAGGTATGATGTATGTGTTCATATACTGGATTTGATCGATGGTTGCCCAGGGCTGGGAGTGGAGGGAAGGCTTAACTACAGAGGGTCAGGAAGGAATTTTTGGAGGTGGTGGAATTGTTCTGTACCTTGATTGTGGTAGCGGTTATGCAACTACATACATTTGTCAAAATTCATGGTGTTATACATTAAAAAGGTAAATTTTACTCCATACAAATTATATCTCATTTTTTTAAAAAAGAAAGATTGGATTGACAATTTGGTGTTTTCTTAAGCTTAGGAAATGCTCGTGGCAACATTGGTCTTCCATTATTGAAGAGGTCAAGAGTAGTACATTTGTATATTCACAGAATCATGATCCAATGATAATTTCAAGTTTTAAAACTAATTACAAAATAGCTCAGTTATATGTAAGTGAACGTTGTCCTTGCCATGGAGACAGAGTATGGCGTGCTGCAAAGTGAGAAACAGGGGAGGCAAATACACAGGACATAGCAACCAAAGGGGACCTCCCAGAGGCTACACTTTCACCTAAATGCATGGAACTTGGAAAAGTCTAGATTTTTTGTAAAAATGATGAGTGTATGCTTTCAATACCAAAATGATTTACAGCCTGCTAATTAAATCATGCTGAAATTGGAATTTCATTCTTGTTTTTGATGGGTAAAAGGGGTTTTATTATATTTGCTTGACTCTCATCCCTAGGGAATCCAGAGAGTGAATGCCTTCTACAGAAACATACGGCTTCTTGGGAAGTATGAGTCATCAATTGAACCAGAGGTGTGGAAAAAAAAACCCTTCTGAAACCAAACAAAACAAAAATGTTAAGAAGGTGGTTCCTATCCTGAGGCAGATGCTGTCATTGTTATTTCTAATGTTGTTCTTACTCCATTGAGCAGAACTTACCTCTGACAATCATGAGCTCTTTTTCTAGTTAAAAAAAAATGTATCTGTTTTAATGTTTCAAGGTGCAAAATCAGCCCTCTCTCTTCACTTTCCCTGGAGTGATCCTCTTATGAACAACTGATAGGTTATTTCTTGCATTTGTTAAACATTTATGAGCACTTTACTAGTTTTTGGGTATTGTACTAGATATTTGGAATTCAAGGACCTGTTACCAAGAGATTTTCTTACTACTATGCCTATTGGAGATTTTACATTAACTAGGTCAGCCTAATTTAATTTTTGGATTGAAAGAATTACTTTAAAAATGTTTCTCTTTATCCACTAGTACTTCTCTTAACTTCTCTATTATAACAATCTATATTTGATACTCACCAGTAACATAATATTTATCATTAAAATTCTTGTCACAAACTAGAAAAGCCTATATAATATGAATGAAAAACAAATAATTAATAAGTTAAGAATTTTAATTTCAAAGGTTTGGGTGCTCGGGCTTCCCTGGTGCCACAGTGGTTGAGTCCATCTGCCAATGCAGGGGACACAGGTTCGGGCCCTGGTCCGGGAAGATCCCACATGCCGCAGAGCAACTAAGCCCGTGCACCACAACTACTGAGCCTGCGCTCTAGAGCCCGCAAGCCACAACTACTGAATCTGCATGCTGCAACTACTGAAGCCTGAGCTCCTAGAGCCCGTGCTCCACAACAAGAGAAGCCACTGCAATGAGAAGCCCGCGCACTGCAACGAAGAGTGGCTCCCACCCGCCGCAACTAGAGAAAGCCCGCGTGCAGCAACGAAGACCCAACACAGCCAAATAAATAAATAAAAGAAAGAAACAGAAAAAAAACTTTTTAAAAAAGGTTTGGGTGCTATAGGCACTTAAACATGTATCCATTTATTCAAAATTATTTCTTTAGGACTTACCATATGCCAGGTCATGTATTATATATCAGAGATATAGGAGTAAACATGGCGGATGAGGCAACTGCCCTTCTGAAATGTATGTCCCAGTGAGGTGTAATAAGTAAGTAAAGGAGTGAGTAACCATGGTTCAGTTCAGAGAGTAAAGTGAAATAGAGCAGCGTGACTGAGTATGGGCTCCTTCAGGAAGAGGTTCTCTGAGGACGTGACATCTGATAAAACACCTGAGCAATGAGACGGAGTGGCCGCGTGAAGAGGGAAGAAGAGCTTCCAGGTGGAGAGCGTGCAAGTGTGAAGTTCTGTGGAGAGAATGCCCTTGGACTCTTCTAGGAGCAGAGCGAGTGCTGGGTGGTGCTGGGCCACTGGGGGTTGCTGTGGCAGGTGAGCGGGACCAGCTGAGGTGAGGAGCAGGCAGAGGCTGGGCCGTTTCTCGCGCTGCGGGCCAAGTGAGGAAAGCTGGATTCACCCCGAATGCATGGGAAACAGCTGAAGTACTTTTAGCAGGACATTGAAAGGCTTTTAAGAAAATTTTATTTGGAAATAATTTCAAATTTACAGAAAATTTAGGTTAAGGAGTACAAAGAATATCTCTATGCTTTTTACTCAGATTCACTTGTTACTAACATTTTGCTCAATTTCCTTCCTTTATTATTTACTATCTCTCTCTTTCCCAAAAACTTTTTTATCTGAACCATTTGAGAGTAAATTGCATACATCATCATGACTCTTAAACTCTAAACACTGCAATGTGTATTTCCCAGTAAAAAGCTATTTCCTTATGTGAGGATTAATTTTAGCTGTCAACTTGACTGGGCCATGGGGTGCCCAGATATCTGATCAAACCTTATCCTGGGTCTGTGAGGGTGTTTTGGGTGAGATTAACATTTAAGTCAGCAGATGGCATAAAGCGGATTGCCCTCCCTAGTGTTGGTGGGCCTCATCCACTCAGTTGAAGGCCAGTATAGAAAACAATGGCTGACTCTCCCCCGAGTAAGAGAATTTTTCTTGCCTGATGGACTTTAAACTGGAACATTTTTCCGCTTTCAGATTCAAACTGAAACGTTTGTTCTTCCTGGGTGTTGAGCCTACTGGCCTTTGGACTGGAAGGCTTGCTGACTCACTCTGCAGATCTTGGGAGTCGCCAGCCCTCATAATTGTGTGAACGAATTCCTTATTATCTATTAACTATCAATCTATCTATCTATCATCTATTAATCTATCATCTATCTATTTCCTGTTAGTTCTGTTTCTCTGAAGAACCCTGATTTTCCTTACATAACCACAGAACAGTTATCAACTTAAATTTAGCATTAATATAGTACCTTTATCCAAACTACCATCTGTATTCCAATTGCATCAATGGAGACAGTGATAACCTTTAATAGCATTCTTTTTCTCTTCCAATACAGGATCCAATCTAGGATTACATATGTGCTTAGTTTTCATGTCTTAGTTCCTTCAATCCGTAATAAATAGTTCCTCAGCCTTTGTTCTGTTTTTATGACTACGGACAGGTTTGAAGCACGCAGTCTTCTACCTCCTATCCACACCATGCCCCACCCCCCCCTTTTAATAGATCAATCTCCATTTTGGATTTGTCTAACATTTCCTCATGATTAGATTTGGGTTAAGCATTCTTGGTAGGAATATCATAGAACTGATGTTCGCCCTTCTCAGAATATCCCATCTAGAGACACTCAATATCCAACTGCCTTGTTCGTGATATTAATTTTAAGCACCCAGTCAAGAAGTTATCCAGTTGTCCATTGTATAGTTATTATTTTCTCCTTGCTACTAACAAATAACCACGCAGATATACTGATTCTTACCAAAATTTGCTCCCTAGACTTAGCATTTCTTGATGATTCTTGCCTGAGTTTCTCTTTACTGTGATATTTGCAAATGATGATTTTCCATATCCAGTACTCACCCCGCATTTACAATATTCTACTGTTAGCAAGAGCCTCTCCTTCTTCTTCATTCTTTGACTCATTATTTATCATCAGTGTGGACTTGCGGATTCCTATTTTTTAATGGTTTATGGTTAATTACTGCCCTGAATTGTTTTATTTCTCAAATGGTCCCAGTGGGAGCTACTTCAAATTTTTCACTTTGTCCTTGTGACAAGTCCTTATCAATTTGAGGCAACATTTCCTCAGTTTTTCACATAAAGGGAAAAATTGTATCTTACTGTATTTCCCTTACCTCAGCCCAGGAAACAATCATTTCTCTGAGATCCGTGATTCCTTTGAGTGGAGGTGGTGTCAGAAGTCAAGTTCTGGTTGCTAAATGTGCTCATTTTTTTTTACTGGGAGTGTCATTGCTCCAGGATTCTTTCAGCAGATAGAACCAGGAAGTGTGTGTGTGTGTGTGTGTCCATATCCACACATGTGTATCAATACATACATATATTCAAACACATACACATTTTAGAAATCATGAATCCATGTCAATGCCTCCAAATCTCATCCATTCTCTCAAGGTCTCTCCTGCCTTCAACAGAGTAATAAGAGGATGTCAAAAGCTCTTTCTGTGGGCAACTCCATAGACAATGTCCTCAAGGGTGGGCAAGCATGGAAGCAGGGAGACCAATTAGGAGCCATTGCAGCAGTTCAGGGGAGAAATGATGGTGAGGGAGGAATGGTCATATTTATATTCTTAAGGTATAGACTGTACTGTAAGCACACGCTATGCTATGAGAGAAAAGGAGAGAAATCATGTATTACTCTGAGAGATTTAATCTGAGCTGTGGACATGACTCAATAGGCAGAATTTTCAGTGGCATTGATTTGACACTTAAAGTGCAGAAAAATGGCCTTTGTTAGTAGATCCCTACAGGATGTGGAAGTGAGAACATGATCACTGTGACCAAAGAAGTCCCCACAAACTTGGAGTCTATCAGTGGGAAAATATTTTAAAAGACTAACATTTAAATACTTCCTTTACCCACTTCAGGGAAGTGTTTGGGATACACAAATCCTCGAGAGGAGGCTGTTGGCTGAGGGGAATATGCTGATGTTCCCAATATGAACAAGTTCTGGAAGCAAAGCAAGAAAACCAGCCTGCTTCCCAGGTATTCCTTCAATTTATTTTTTAAAATTTATTTTATTGTGGTAAGAACACAACGGGAGATCTACCCTCTTCACAAATTTAAGTGTATAACACAGTATTGTTGCTTCTAGGAACAATGTTGTACAACAGATCGCTAAATAATTCCCTAACCTCAGAATACATTCAAAGTACATTTCAAAGAGATTCCAAAGAAAGCAGAAATTGCATTGTCCACTATTCTAAGAGTTGTATCTCCTAACTGTGATAGTCCTGGGGGAAAAAGAAGAACCACTATCCTCCAAGAATATAACTACTTTCATTTCTTATGTTTCCTTCAAGCAACATTAATAGACACACGATTTCTACAATGAAGTCATCTTTGCATGCTTTATGATGTGTTTAACCCTCGTTTTCTGCTTTTATATCTATTGAAAATTATTATAGAGGCATTTTAATGTTCCTGACTATCCCGTTTGGGACTTTTCATGTCATCTTTTTATAATGTAGATAGTCACTCTTGTACGCATCCTACCTCACTTCAGGGTGGGAATGCATTTCAAGTCACAGAAAGAAAAATGATTAATAATTTATCTACTGATTCATTTGATCTTCTAACCAGACGCTGAGCTGTCAAATCTAAGCCCGCTTTCTTATCTGGGGAAGAAACAAAACACAGTTTGATCTGCTTCATTTACTATGGACATTGCTCCCATGAAAGAAATTCCACAGCAATGGCCAGATAGGAACTTAGATGTAAGTTTATACATACACACAACAAGCCCAGGGAGGAAACCCAGCTATCCACGTTATCCACTGGAGTTCCAGTGGGTGATGACACCTGAAGAATGGCTTCTTGTCTGGTCGGTTTAGGACTGCCTACTCTACATCTGGTGCAAAATTCCAATGGTCTTTCTAAAACCCGGAACAGCGCAGAATCTTCCTTATCTCTGAGTGCACAGGGGACTGTGGAACCAGCACTTCCTGCACTACAGGAATAGGAAACACAGTGAAGATGATTTATTAAAGATGTTTCATGTTATAGTTTGTGCATCACTAAACCCCGCGACGGTCTGTGTGGCTGTTGGTCTCCTCTGCTTCCGGAAACATTAAGGTCTAGGATGTACTCACCAAGAAAACATCAAGAGAGATTCCTTGGGTGTGGAGTAGATGCTGACATGTTGACCTTCAATTACTTGAGAAACACGATTGGGGTTTACTGATATGAGGAGGAAGTTGAGGCAAAGGAAACAACACAAAACTTAAAGCCAATTGTTTTCAAACTGCAAAGTCTGTGGGAATGTGAGTTCATTCTTGTTTTCCCATTACAGCATTTTTCCCTGCATACTCCCCTCACTGCCCTTCCCCAGGAGATGATGTTTTATGAGGCAAGGGATTTTAACATTTATTCTAAGAGAATTTTATCAAACAGATCAAAATTTGAACCTCTAAATCCAAATTATCACACACATACGGGAATAAAAAATAAAATTCTTACACTGGAGAAAAAGGACAGCAACTTGCAACTCACAGCCACTTTTTCTTGGCATTTCATTTGTAATTTCCTGGTAGCAGTTCTCAGTGAGGTGTTACCTGGAATTCTGCCAGATCAGTCTTACGCAATTTGTTACAATGACTGTAGGTCACAATCTTTAACTGTTGGCAGGTGTTCTGGGCTTGCCCTCACTTGAGGAGCCCCAGTTAATTCAGTCTGGTACAATTCTTGTCTGCTTAGTTCTCGAGGATCCTTTTATATACTCTCTGAACCAGAAAAATTAGTTAGCATGATCTCACACACCACTCAAATCCTCACAGGGCCTAGAGCGTTGATTTCCAAGAGCTGTGGGAATCTTTCAAGAGCTCTTCACATACCTCTATCTATTCTCAAAAGTATTTTCGATGGATCTGTGAAAGTAAAAGGAATGTAATAGATACCAACATATTGTCAAGAGTTACCTGACCTGCTCCTGTAACTGTATGCATTAGTCCGCTTGGGTTGCTATAACAAAATATCATAGACTGGGTGGTTCAAATAACAGATACTTATTTCTCTCACTTCTGGAGGCTAGGAAGCCCAAGATCAAGGTTCTGGCTAATTCTGTTCCTGGTGAGAGCCCTCTTCCTGGCTTGCAGAAGGCTGCCTTCTCACTGTATATTTACATGGTAGACAAAGAGCTCTGGTGTCTCTTCCTCTTCTTACAAAGTCACTAATCCCATCATGACAGCCTTACCCTAATGATCTCATCTAAACCTAATTACCTCCTAAAGGATCCACCTGCAAATACCATCACATTGGGATTAGTGCTTTGACACATGAATTTTGAGGAAACACAAACATTCAGTCCATAACACTGTATGATTAGAGAATATAAATCCTGGAAGGAGCCTCGTTGAGTGTTGGATAAAATAACTTGACAAAAAACTATCTGTCATCTGGGAAGGTAACCACCCTAAGCACTTATGGTTTCAAGAAGCTCAAGAGCAGTAAAACATTTCATTGCTCTTGGGTGAGAAGGTGTTGGGAGTTTCCCTGACATCCAGGGTATTCATTCAAAGCGCAGTGACAAAATACAGCTTTTACTGCAGAAGCTGTGCTTGTGACTCAACCCCCCGGGGAAGCTCAGCCCATGAGACACCTTTTAGAGTTGTGTCTGCCCAAGTTTCAGGAGTGGAGGACCAAGAGAAAGGGATCCTCGTCCTAGTCATCTGGGGGACTTCTGGCTCTCCTGTTTAACCGACCAGCCCACTGACATGACTGTGAATTCTTGTAGTCTCAATTGCCTCACACTTTGGTGATGAGCTCTGTCTTCTGGCTGTAATGTTGCCTCTCCCTCCAGGACTGCCTTCTTGCTCCTGAGAGGATGCCCCTTTAAGCTCTGAGTAGCCTCATGGTCATCCTCCAGACTGTGACTGGAGATTAAGAACAACAAAACCACCACGAAAAGATGTTGCTCATCCAATGTTCCCAATATTCCCAAGGTGGTGGTATTGTGATATCTTGGTTACTTTAGATTTTCATTACAACTAAGTCCAGCTATGATTTTCCTTCAGTTATCAAATATGCACTGAGTGGCAACTTCACTTTCATGTCATCCTATCAGATATCACATATCATATTCATATCATAATATCAGACTGCCTACACCACTCTCCCATGCTCATACTAACTATGGCAAGTGACTATGTTATCTATTCTGATGTGCTTGTTCGTCTTTTCTTTTTTTTTTTCTATTCTATTCCTTTAATCCTTTTAAATTTTATTTATTTAGTTTTTATACAGGAGGTTCCTATTAGTTATCTATTTTATACATATTAGTGTATATATGTCAATCCCAATCTCCCAGTTCATCCCACCACCACCCCCACCCCGCTTTCCCCCTTGGTGTCCATACATTTGTTCTCTACATCTGAGTCTCTATTTCTCCCTTGCAAACCGGTTCATCTGTACCATTTTTGTAGATTCCACATATATGCGTTAATATACGATATTTGTTTTTCTCTTTCTGACTTACTTCACTCTGTATGACAGTCTCTAGGTCCATCAACGTCTCTACAAATGACCCAGTTTCGTTCCTTTTTATGGATGAGTAATATTACATTGTATATATGTATCACATCTTCTTTATCCATTCATCTGTCGATGGGCATTTGGGTTGCTTCCATGACCTGGCTATTGTGAATAGTGCTGCAATGAATATTGGGGTGCATGTGTCGTTTTGAATTATGGTTTCTCTGAGTATATGCTAGTGGGATTGCTGGGTCATATGGTAATTCTGTTTTTAGTTTTTTAAAGAACCTCCATATTGTTCTCCATAGTGGCTGTATCAATTTACATTCCCACCAACAGTGCAAGAGGCTTCCCTTTTCTTCACACCCTCTCCAGCATTAGTTGTTTGTAGATTTTCTGATGATGCCCATTCTAACTGATGTGAGGTGATACCTCATTGTAGTTTTGATTTGCATTTCTCTAATAATTAGTGATGTTGAGCAGCTTTTCAAGTGCTTCTTGGCCATCTGTATGTCTTCTTTGGAGAAATGTCTATTTAGGTCTTCTGCTCATTTTTGGATTGGGTTGTTGGTTTTTTTAATATTGAGCTGCATGAGCTGTTTATATATGTTGGAGAGTAATCCTTTGTCCATTTATTCATTTGCAAATATTTTCTCCCATTCTGAGAGTTGTGTTTTCGTCTTGTTTATAGTTTCCTTTGCTGTGCAAAAGCTTTTAAGTTTCATTACGTCCCGTTTGTTTATTTTTGTTTTTATTTCCATTACTCTAGGAAGTGGGTCAAAAAAGATCTTGTTGTGAATTATGTCAAAGGGTGTTCTTCCTATGTTTTCCTCTAAGAGTTTTATAGTGTCCAGTCTTACATTTAGGTCTCTAATCCATTTTGTGTGTGGTGTTAGGGAGTGTTCTAATTTCATTCTTTTATATGTAGCTTTCCAGTTTTCCCAGCACCACTTAATGAAGAGACTGTCTTTTCTCCATTGTATATCCTTGCCTCCTTTGTCATAGATTAATTGACCATAGGTGCAAGGGTTTATCTCTGGGCTTTCTATCCTGTTCCATTGATCCATATTTCTGTTTTAGTGCTAGTACCATACTGCCTTGATTACTGTAGCTTTGTAGTATAGTCTGAAGTCAGGGAGTCTGATTCCTCCAGCTCCGTTTTTTTCCCTCAAGATTGATTTGGCTATTCGGGGTCTTTTGTGTCTCCATACAAATTTTAAGATTTCTTTTGTTCTAGTTCTGTAAAAAATGCCATTGGTAATTTGATAGGGATTGCACTGAATCTGTAGATTGCTTTGGGTAGTATAGCCATTTTCACAATATTGATTCCTCCAATCCAAGAACATGGTATATCTCTCCATCTATTTGTGTCATCTTTGATTTCTTTCATCAGTGTCTTATAGTTTTCTGAGTACAGGTCTTTTACCTCCTTAGGTTTATTCCTAGGTATTTTATTCTTTTTGTTGCAATGGTGAATGGGATTGTTTCCTTAATTTCTCTTTCTGATCTTTCATTGTTAGTGTATAGGAATGCAAGAGATTTCTTTGCATTAATTTTGTATCCTGCAACTTTACCAAATTCATTGATTAGCTCTAGTAGTTTTCTGGTGGCATCTTTAGGATTCTGTATGTAGAGTATCCAGTCATCTGCAAGCAGTGGCAGTTTTACTTCTTCTTTTCCAATTTGTATTCCTTTTATTTCTTTTTCTTCTCTGATTGCCATGGCTAGTACTTCCAAAACTATGTTGAATAACAGTGGCGAGAGTGAACATCCTTGTCTTGTTCCTGATCTTAGAGGAAATCTTTCAGTTTCTCACCATTGAGAATGATGCTGGCTGTGGGTTTGTCGTATACGGCCTTTATTATGTTGAGGTAGGTTCCTTTTATGCCCACTTTCTGGAGAGTTTTTGTCATAAATGGGTGTTGAATTTTGTCAAAAGCTTTTTCTGCATCTACTGAGATGATCATATGGTTTTTATTCTTCAATTTGTTAATATGGTGTATCACATTGATTGATTTGCGTGTATTGAAGAATCCTTGCATGCCTGGTATAAATCCCACTTGATCATGGTGTATGATCCTTTTAATGTATTGTTGGATTGTGTTTGCTAGTATTTTGTTGAGGATATTTGCATCTATATTCATCAGTGATATTGGTCTGTAATTTACTTTTTTTGTAGTATCTTTGTCTGGTTTTGGTATCAGGGTGAGGGTGACCTCGTAGAATGAGTTTGGGAGTGTTCCTTCCTCTGCAATTTTTTGGGAGAGTTTGAGAAGGATGGGTGTTAGCTGTTCTCTAAATGTTTGATTGAATTCACCTGTGAAGCCATCTGGTCCTGGACTTTTGTTTGTTGGAAGATTTTTGATCACAGTTTCAATTTCATTACTTGTAATTGGTCTGTTCACATTTTCTATTTTTTCCTGGTTCAGTCTTGGAAGTTTATACCTTTCTAAGAATTTGTCCATTTCTTCCAGGTTGTCCATTTTATTGGCATAGGGTTGCTTGTAGTAGTCTCTTATGATGCTTGTATTTCTGTGGTGTCTGTTGTAACTTCTTTTTCATTTCTAATTTTATTGATTTGAGTCCTCTCCCTCTTTTTCTTGATGAGTCTGGCTAAATGTTTATCAATTTTGTTTATCTTCTCAAAGAACCAGCTTTTAGTTTTATTGATCTCTGCTATTGTTTTCTTTGTTTCTATTTCATTTATTTCTGCTCTGATCTTTATGATTTCTTTCCTCTACTAACTTTGGGTTTTGTTTGTTCTTCTTTCTCTAGTTCCTTTAGGTGTAAGATTAGGTTGTTTATTTGAGATGTTTCTTGTTTCTTGAGGTAAGATTGTATTGCTATAAACTTCCGTCTTAGAACTGTTTTTGTTGCATCCCACAGATTTTGGATCGTCGTGTTTTCATTGTCATATGTCTCTAGGAATGTTTTGATTTCCTCTTTGATTTCTTCAGTGATCTCTTGGTTATTTACTAATGTATTGTTTGGCCTCCATGTGCTTGTGTTTTTTACGTTTTTTTCCCTGTAATTCATTTCTAATCTCATAGCGTTGTGGTCAGAAAAGATGCTTGATAAGATTTCAATTTTCTTAAATTTACTGAGGCTTGATTTGTGATCCAAGATGTGATCTATCCTGGAGAATTTTCCATGTGAACTTGAGAAGAAAGTGTAATCTGCTGTTTTCGGATAGAATGAACTGTAAATATCGATTAAATCTACCTGGTCTATTGTGTCATTTAAAGCTTGTGTTTCCTTATTAATTTTCTGTCTGGATGATCTGTCCATTGGTGTAAATGAGGTGTTGAAGTCCTCCACTATTTTTGTGTTACTGTCGATTTCCTCTTTTATAGCTGTTAGCATTTGCCTTATGTATTGGGGTGCTCCTATGTTGGGTGTGTAAATATTTATAATTGTTATATCTTCTTCTTGGATTGAGCCTTTGATCATTATGTAGTGTCTTTCCTTGTCTCCTGTAACATTCTTTATTTTAAAGTCTATTTTATCTGATATGAGTATTGCTACTCCAGCTTTCTTTGGATATCCATTTGCATGGGATATCTTTTTCCATCCCCTCACTTTCAGTCTATATGTGTCCCTAAGTCTGAAGTGAGTCTCTTGTAGACAGCATATATACAGGTCTTGTTTTTGTATCCATTCAGTGAACCTATGTCTTTTGGTTGGAGTCTTTAATCCATTCACATTTAAGGTAATTATCGATATGTATGTTTCTATTACCATTTTCTTAACTGTTTTGGGTTTGTTTTTGTAGGTCCTTTTCTGCTCTTGTGTTTCCCACTTAAAGAAATTCCTGTAGCATTTGTTGTAGAGCTGGTTTGGTGGTGCTGAATTCTCTTAGCTTTTGCTTGTCTGTAAAGCTTTTGATTTCTCCATCAAATCTGAATGATCCTTTCTGGGTAGAGTAATCTTGGTTGTACGTTCTTCCTTTTCATCACTTTAAATTTATCATGCCACTCCCTTCTGGCTTGTAGAGTTTCTGCTGAGAAATCAGCTGTTAACCTTATGGGAGTTCCCTTGTATGTTATTTGTCATTTTCCCCTTGTTGCTCTTAATAATTTTTCTTTGTCTTTAATTTTTGTCAGTTTGATTACTATGTTTCTTGGTGTGTTTCTCCTTGGGTTTATACTGCCTGGGACTTTCTGCACTTCCTGGACTTGGGTGGCTATTTCCTTTCTCATGTTAGGGAAGTTTTCGACTCTAATCTCTTCAAATATTTTCTCGGGTCCTTTCTCTCTCTCTTCACTTTCTGGGTCCCCTGTAATGCAAATGTTGGTGCATTTAATGTTGTCCCAGAGGTCTCTTAGGCTGTCTTCATTTCTCTTCATTCTTTTTTCTTTATTCTGTTCTGAGGCATTGAATTCCACCGTTCTGTCTTCCGGGTCACTTATCCGTTCTGGCTCAGTTATTCTGCTATTGATTCCTTCTAATGTATTTTTCATTTCAGTTATTGTATTGTTCATCTCTGTTTGTTTGTTCTTTAATTCTTCAGAGTGTTTGTTCTTTAATTCTTCTAGGTCTTTGTTAAACATTTCTTGCATCTTCTCGATCTTTGCTTCCATTCGTTTTCTGAGGTCCTGGATCATCCTGACTATCATTATTCTGAATTCTTTTTCTGGAAGGTTGCCTATCTTCACTTCATTTAGTTGTTTTTCTGGGGTTTTATCTTGTTCCTTCATCTGATACATCGTCCTTTGCCTTTTCATTTTGCCTATCTTTCTGTGAATGTGGTTTTTGTTCTACAGGCTGAAGAATTGTAGTTCTTCGTGCTTCTGCTGTCTACCCTTTTGTTCATCTTTACTGATCAACTTTTAGCTTAAGGAAATGTTAACTTTTCTATATAAGACTCCTTCCCTTATACAGTTACAGTGTTGTCATGTGTTGGAGAGAAATAAAGAAGTTATATTACATCTCTTTTCAAAAGATTTTATTTTTATTAATATCCAGATAATGTAACCAGCTCATTTCTCCAAGTTCTCATCCCTCTGTTCAGAAGACTTTGTTTAATTCAAGTGGTAAATAAAATTACAGTTATGGTCAGTCTCACAAAAAGAAGGCAGAACCTGAATTAACCTAGAAAGGCTCAGAAACCTCTCCCTTGTCTTATGCTAATGGCATAGCAGAATTTATTACTCAAGGTTCATTCTTGTCTTGCAGTCCAACCAGAGTTCCATAAATTTTCACACCTGGGAATGTCTTTTTCATGTTAAAAAAATTGTATAGACCTATAATGAGGAAAATGTTAACTTAGAAAATATCTGAAAATATCATAACTGAAAGTTATGCTAAATTCAATAACATTTTAAGATGCATTTTAATTTGATCAGTGCTGAAATCATCTGGATACATTTGAAAAATGATAGCACATATGTGTGAGAAATTTAATTAAGCTACAGGCAAGGCTTGAGACACACATGGTAGGCACTTGATAAATATTGAAGATATCATCTTTATTACTCTTTCAATATCTATCCTATTCAGACAAAGTATTTACCATTAATTTGAAAAATAATACAATTCATAAACATGTAAGTCACACAGAGACATACTGAAGTTTATGTCTCCTTTTATTTTCAGATTTATTTGAGCATTTTATCTGATGGCCTGTGGTATAATTATATGGCTTCCATGGCCCCTGGTATATTTAATGAAAGGCTCCATGATTAGGGAAACTTTCAAGATTGCTTTCTTGAAATTGTTCAATCAATGGTGAGTGAGAGGCAAAAAGTTCTAAGATAGTGGTTCTCAAACCCTCTTTTAGCCTTAGAGCCCTTCCTTCAAAACCAGTCTTGGTCAGAAGTGCCATATGTAACCCACATTGTCATGGAGGTACCCTCATTGAGGAAATGTCTAGCAGTCTCCCTGCTTTCTTCCCTACTGGAGGTTCTGAAGAACATCAGAGACGCGCTGGTGCTCTGAGGAGCATAGTTTGAAAACATCAACATTTTGACCAGGAATCTGGCCATTTCAGTTCTGCTAACCTTGGCTAAGGAATCTTTGGAAAATCACTTCTGCAGTTTTTAATGTCTTCATCTGTTAAGTGGACATATCTGTTAAGACCTTTTCTGTTCTAAGTTATAAACTCCTTCACTTATGCCTTAACGCTCTTACTTTGTTTTGGCTTTCTTTCCATCTTCTAGGAGGCTGAGCTTCTCTGAAAGACAGGGCCCGTCCCCAGTGAGACAACATCTCCATGTGTTCCTGTGAGAGGGGGGCACCCAGGAGGCTGTGAGCATCAGTGCTGCTCTGTGACTGTTGCAAGGGAAAGTCACTGAGGATGAGCCTACGTCCTGGAGGGTCTACTCCACGAAAGCCAGAATCCAGGCTGGAGTCTCAGGAAGGAAGGAAGCCACTTCAGAGATGTACTTCAAGATCATGACTCGGGAACCATTAGTGGAGAGCTTGGGTCTCAGCAAGGGTGAGCCTTCAATTCCTCAAACACCTTCCCACTCAATTCCTCCTAGATTCAAATCTGTCCGTATCCAAAGAGAAAACTCTCTGGTAACTGTTAACAAGCAATCTAGTACAAGAATATAAAGCTCTATCCTTGGAGGAGCTGTCTAGTACTCAATTTTTACTTTTAATGATAATGATGATGATAATAATAATATAATTTTAATATGTTCTATGTGTCTACTACTACCTTCATATGCATTAGCTCTTTAAACCTCACTGCAAGCCTTGTTGTATGAGGACTTTCATCCTAATTTTACAGTTGAAGAAATAGACATGCAGAGGCTAAGTATCCCCCTAAAGTCACAATGCTAGTAAGTGGTAGAGCTCTAATTCAAACCCAGGCCTGACTGATTTGCTCTCTTCTCTTTCTTCTGACCCAGGAAGCTGCCATTATCTCTTGACCCCATATCTATACATGGTGTTCTCTGTTTCTTTTCTTAGACTCCAATCAGTTATAAATCCTTCCTATTCTTAACTCTTAAACTGTACAGTTGGATATATGTACCACATCTTCTTAATCAGGTTATAAGCAACCTAAATGTCCATGGACATTCTATGTCCTGGCTATTGTAAATAGTGCTGCAATGAACACTGGGGTGCATATGTCTTTTTGAATTATGGTTTTCTCAGGGTATATGCCCAGTAGGGGGATTGCTGGGTCATATGGTAGTTCTATTTTTAGTTTCTTAAGGAACCTCCATACTGTTCTCCGTAGTGGCTGTATCAATTTACATTCCCACCAACAGTGCAGGAGTGTTCCCTCTCCTCCACACCCTCTCCAGTGTTTATTATTTGTAGACTTTTTGATGATGGCCATTCTGACTGGTGTGAGGTGATACCTCATTGTAGTTTTGATCTGCATTTCTCTAATGTGGTACATATATACAATGGAACATTACTTTGCCATAAAAAGGAATGAAATTGGGTCATTTGTAGAGATGTGGGTGGACCTAGAGTCTGTCATACAGTAAGTCAGAAAGAGAAAAACAAATATTGTATATTAACGTGTATATGCAGAATCTAGAAAAATGGTACAGATGAACCTATTTGCAGGACAGGAATAGAGACACAGATGTAGAGAATGGATGTGTGGACACAGTGGGGGAGGAGGGGTGGGATGAACTGGGAGATTGGGATTGACATATATACACTACCATCTGTAAAACAGATAGCTAGTGGGAACCTGTTGTGTAGTGCAGGGATCTCAGCTTGGTTCTCTGTGGTGACCTAGATGGGTGGGATGGGGGCTGGGGGTGGGAGGGAGGTCCAAGAGAGAGGGGATATATATATACTTACAGCTGATTCACTTCGTTGTACAGCAGAAACTAACACAACATTATAAAGCAACTATACCCCCCCCCCAAAAAAAATGTACCGCTGGAGAAAATAAACTATGGTTACATGGGGAACTCTGAAGCCATACTGCCTGGGTTAAAATCCTGGACCCACCACTTATTAGTTGTGCAATTTTGGATGAGCCAATTAATCACTCTCTGCCTCAGTTTTCTCATCAGTAAAATGAGGTTAAAAATTATACTTACCTCAGATGGTGATTTGATGCTGAAATTAAATAAGACAAAACATGAGAATCTGTTATAATAGTATCTGAGTGTGTAGTATGCACTCCATAACTGTTAAGTATTATTACTTTCCCTGTTTATAAGAAACATATGCTGCACTATAGTTGTTGAGCTATGTCTGTAAGGCCTATGCTTATGGTTATCTGTACCACCAGGGATGGGCAAGGCCAAGGTCATTCTATCAGCACCACTCATCACACTGCCATATGAAATGAGATACTTATCAAAATGCTCTGTGGTTGATTGTCTTAGTCTGTTCCAGCTGCTATAACAAATACACTATAGACAGGGCAGCTTAAACAACAAACATTTATTTTGTTCTGGAGACTGAGAAGTTCAAGATCAGGGCTCTGGCAGATTTAGTGTCTAGTGAGAGACTGCTTCCTGGCTCATAGACAGCTGTCTTCACTCTGTGTCCTCACACGGCAGAAGGGACAAGGGAGCTCTTTCTGGTCTCTTTTGTAATGGCACTAATCCCATTCATGAGGGCTCTGCCTTCCTGACCTAATTACCTCCCAAAGGCCACTCCTCCAAATACCAACACATTGAGTGCTGGTTTCAGTATATGAATTTGGGAGGGGTGGGGGACACAAACATTCGGTCTATAGCAATGATGATGGTGATGAAAATACTTATTTTAGAAATTTATGGCCTGAATTTGTCCCTTTGAGGCCATGTACCTGTGCAGTACAGAAAAGGTCAGAGGTGGTCATAGAATTGGATTCTTCCTGCCTCGAGTAAGTGTTCATTTGTCTCACTATGCAAGAGCCAAATACAAATTCCTGAGAGCTTCGGATTACCACAACTCATCCTGCACTCCTGGGAAACTGAGCTGTTCATATTTCCAACAGATTCCTTCTCATCAGGGAAAAAAACTAGTTTTCCTGCTAAAAATGAGTTTGGAGGCTCTTTTTCTACCATTGTAGAACCCAATATGTTCAATCCCAGCGGCTACAGACAGTTTATTTTGAAATCTGTTGTAGGATTATTTTCTGCAGCAAAACTCATTTCAGTCTTTGGTTTCTCTTCACTTCCAAGCTTTCACAAAGGAAAAAGAAAACCTTTAAATAGCAATATTATTATTTCTCTTTTTGTTAATAGAAATAGCAAGAACATCATGCAACAAGTAAAATATTTTTCACATTCACTTTCATTGATATTCATGACAACCCTGTGAAGAAACTAAAACAAATCCATCAGAAAACTCACTTTGTTTTCTCAGCATCTTTAAGTATTAAATCTTCATTTTAGGTTCTTTTCAATAACGTGCCATGTGGGACCAACAATGACATTTCGCTAAATCTTCCTGCTTTAGGACATTTGACCTTTGAATCTGTCTCCCCCATTCCCACTGAAATTGCCTTAATTAAAGCTGTCTTGTGTCTTAAAACAGCCTCCAATAGGTCTTTTTAGCTCAAATCGAAACCAATTGTCACTCATTGCTGTCAAAATCTTGCTCAGCCTTCAAAGATTGAGATTGAATCTTATCTCCTCCTGGAGGTCTATCGAATTCCACCAGAATTAATGTCTGTTACTGAACTCTCATTGCCTTTTACTTAAGGCTCTTCTCATAATAATATGCAGTATAATTTGGTTGTCCCCTTAACTGTCGGCAAGCTCTTTCAGGGCAAAGTTCTGATTTATTCAGGTGTGCAATTGCTCAGCCCCTAGCCTAGACCTTCCACTTGGTAGTATTACACTGTTGAAAGAATGAAAAATCATGGTACTAAAGAGCTCTAAGACAGTCTATTAAATTTATTAACATCAGCTACTCTTCTTGTGTAATGCTAACAACATTTTTTCAATGTTAGTTCTTCAGCAAAGAGCAGTTTTTATTTGTTTGTTTTGCACTAAGTTGACTTTAATTGATCAGGTGACAGAAATTCTTTCTTGCCCCCAATTTCATGTTGGCTCCTATGGAAATCTGCTTGTAGAGTAAATATAGAATTCAAAATGTCCCTGAACTTTAAAGAGATGTTCAGAAAGAAACAAGGAAGTTGAATCTGAATTGAGGACAATTTCATTCACGGACCTCCTCAAATTAAGCAAGCTGTGGTTAACTTGGAAAGTTCTCAAAGGTCATACTTAGATAAAATTGAGTTTTGAAAAATGGGGTCAATGATAAGAGGATAATGTAACTCCAGTTTGTCAGGATAAAGAGAAATATGTCTTTAAAACTGTGCTTTAGAGAGCATAGGTTATTGTTTTAAAGCTGTGTACAGGAAATTTCAAGAGATGTTGACTTTAACAAAATCAAAATGAAGTATTTCTTGATAATTGGCAGGGTATTACTTTATACTTGGTAGAGAAACTTATCAGGAAGAAATCTTTGGGCTCTAATCTCTCCTCTGAACTCCATAATTACATGTCCAATTTACCTATTTGATATCTACAGTTGAATGCCTAAGAGACATCTTATATGTAGCATGCTTATTGTTAAATGCAAAAAAAAAGGAGTGTACACAGTGGTTTTTCTTTTGTATACGAAAAAAGAGGAAAGAGTAAATGAAATAAGAGCAAAGAGTAAGTGAAGTAAGAATAGGTATGTTCTCTCATATATGCATATTTTCTCATATTTTCAAAAAGAAACAAAGGAAAAATAAACCAGTAATTTAAATGGTTAACTCTAGAAGTTCATGAGAATGAAGTAGAGGTGACTGGGATAGGAGTGAGATTTCTCTGCTAGTTTTGATTTTTGTACCATATAAATATTATACATTATCAAAAAATAAAATTGAATTAAGAATGGTGAAATAAGAGCAAACCCTAATATTAGATTTTAAAAACTTACCTATATATCAACTTTGTAATGAAATCACATAGAAAAAAATTAATCCAAATAATTTTGAACACAATGCTCTGGCTGTACTTCTTATGTGAGAAATATTTTAAAGAAAAGAATAATTGCCAAAGAATCCCAAACTTTATTAGTTTTGTCATGGCAATGGTGTTGATGGAATAATTATAAAGTTATCTTTGTGTGTGCTAAGCTAATGAGTAAATATATTGCTGTTTTATGAACTGGGGTTTGCACTGTGGTAAAAGAGAGACAGATATGTGACATCAGGGGAGGTGAAGAGAATGCTGGCAGATTTGAATTCAAGGTATCAGTATGAAGTAATGATTTTAAAAGTTACAGATCCATACAAATGACAACACAGTTTAAATGAGCAAATCTAGCTCCATACTACTACCTACTAAAGGAACCAGAGCTCCTTGCAGAAATGGCTGACTCTGCGCATGGGACTGGAAAAGCACAAGATGAGCCTAGAATAACTAGTTGTGTTAGACAGCAAAAAGATAATCAGATACTGATGGACAAAGAGACAAAGAGGACTTTTCCTTTCAACAGTGATAGAGTAACAGGTATCTAACTTACCTTCCTGTCCTAAATAACTAGAAAACTGGGGGAAAAAAGATACAATAGTGTTTAGACATTGAACAACAGATATCACAGGATTATAAACCCTGAGAAAAGGAAATAAATAAAATTAACCTTTCAATTGACCTAGCTTACTTCTTGAAGGTAATTTCTAGGCTACAGCAGGGAGGGGAAACCTAACAGAACTTGGAATTCTCATCAACTGGAGGAGAAAAAGATTAAAATTCAGGCCAAGGCAGCCAGAATTTTCATGGCAGAATACTGAAGATGAGGGAGCTGCATAGAGAGAGCTCCAGAGATTTGCAGAGGGTCACCTCAAGGCTTTAGCAGAGTACTGTTTTGTGCATGCTTGAGAAGAAAATACTCAAGGCCAAAGAAAGACCTATTGGAATGCAGTAAGCTGCAGAATTTCTAGAGCTCACACATGGCTGAGAATGGTTTACGTTTCCACCAGCCAGGAGGGAAAGACTCATAGCACATGGAACATTGGATAGGGTTCTCAGGAGGATATCATCTTTGTAGTGGGGATACATTTGCCCTAAACTAAAGGCTGCTCTTGACCCACTTCAACAAAACTTATTCCAAATTACATAACAAATAAAACTTATTCCAAGTAACTACATGCCAGAACAAGTTCCAATAATAATTGAAGGAATATGACAAAATACAGCACTGACAACCTAAAAATCACAATATCCAGCATCCATTCAAAAATGAATAGTCATGCAATGAAGTAGTATAATATAACCCATGTCTATGAAAAAAGTCAATCAATACAAATTTGCCCCTAAATAACTGAGATGTTGGAACTGGCAGACAAAAACATTAACATTTCTATTATAAATATGCTTGGTATGAGCAAGAAGGTAAAGGAGAAATGACCATAATGAAGACAGAAAAGAAAGACACAAAAAACCCAAACAGAAATTCTAGTGATGAAAAACATATTAGAAATGGAAAGTATACTAAATGGTATTAATAGATTAACTGAAAAAGAAAAGGTCAATAAACTTGAAGATATAGAAATAGAAACTAACACATGAATCACAGAGAAAAAGCACTAAAGAAGAAGGAGAAGGTAGAGAAGAAAGTGATTGGGGGGAGGAGGAGGAGAGAAGGAGGAGAAAGAGGACGAGGAAGAAGAAGAACAGCAACAACAAAACAAACACAAGAACAACAAACTTCGGGAGCTATATGACAATAGCAAGCAATATAATATACATGTAATTGAACTCTGAAGAGGAAGTATTTGACAAAATATTTGAGAAAAAATAGCCAAAGTGTCCCCAATTTGATTTGACTATATATATATATATATATATATATATATATATATATATATATATATATATATACATATTTCCCCACAGATGCAAGCAGCTCAATGAACCCCAAATACAATAAACCTAAAATAAAACCACACTGAAGTACATCATAATCCCAGTGTTGAAACCAGTGCTAAAGAAAGATAATATTTAAAGCAACTAACAAGAAAAAGACACGTTGTTAACAGAGAAACAAATATATGAATTACTGCAGGCTTCTTGTCAGAAGTTATGCAAGTTAAAAGACAATGGAATAGTATCTTTAAAGTGCAAGAAGATAAAAATAAATCTAAAATTTTATACCCAGCAAAAAATAAATGAAACAAAATAAAGATGTTTTTGTCAACAAAAATCCGGTAGAATTTACCACGAGCAGACCTGCAGTAGAAAAATGTTAAAGAAAATTCTTCAATAAGATGAAGGTAGATATACTCGGTAGATGTTTGGATCTACACAAAGGAATAAAAAAGTACTAGAAAATTATATGTATATATAAATAAAACATTTCTTATTTTTAATTGCTTGAAACATAATTGACTGTTTAAAACAAAAATAACAATTATTATTGTGTTTACAATACATACAGAAGTAAATTGTATGACAACAACAGCACAAATGACTGGAGGAGAGATACGGTACCATATCATAAAGTTTTAAAATTATTTATAAGACAGTATAATATTTTAAAGTAGACTGTGATTAGTTAGATATGCATATTGTAAACTCTTAAGCAATCAGTAAAGGCAAAACAAAATAAAGAGAAATACCTAACATTTCATAGGAGCCCCTTTGAAGGGGCTTTCATTGATCACATCTGCAGCAATTTGAACATTAATAAGAATAATGAGCGTAATGGTGCATTGATTAAAAACAATCCATCAGTTCATAATGATGTTCAGACAGAAAGAAAGAGAGTGATAGAGGGAAGGAGAGAAAAAAGAAGAGAAAAAAAACATTTAAAAAAATCCAAAGGAATTCCAATTAGTACATGCAGAAGGAATGATAGACCTTTTAAAAAATTGCTGTTTTGCAAACCTAAATGAATAAACGTTTCATGTAAGAATAATTAATGGATACTAAAGTCGCTGGGTAAAAGAATACGCTTGCAAATTTTTACCCCACCAAATATTATTATTTATTAATTACAAAGAGAAGAAGTTTCTTTTGAGCAGGGTGTTCTGGCAGAAACTACCTCAAAAGAGTAATCAGACTTGGTATCAAATCTGAAACTATTAAGTGCCACTTGATGAGAGGCAATGAGAAGTATGCGCCAACTTTGTAGTATTCTTGCCAAATATTTCTAATATGAACCTAATCATGAGGAAATCATAGGACAAATTCAGAATGTGGGACATTCTCCAAAACAATTGTCTTGAATTACCAAAAAATGTCAACATCAAGAAGGACAAGAATAAACAACATTTTAAAAAAATACAGGGGAGTTGTTCTATATTAACAGAGACTAAAGAAATATGACCATCAAATGCAATGTGGGAACCGTGAGTGGGAAACCGAGGCTGTCCAAGCATAAAAAACTTGCCCCAGGTCACAAGGTAGTAAGAGGCAAGAAGAGGAGACCAAACTGGTTGTGCTCATCTCCAAAGTCTGGCACTCAACTTTTTGTCAGTATTCATGGGTTTTCACAAGACCCCATATTTAGCTTGTTAAAATTTAGAGGAAAATCTGTTTTTTTTTTTCACACACACACACTGTATTTTATTTTTACAAGAGATAAATAGACTGACACCAAGCATTGTACATGGATGACCACAACAAAAGCAACAATGATTGCAATTACCAAACATGAAACACACTCATACTCTGTCATAATATTGACATTCAGTCCAGTAATCTAGAGGAAAATCTTAAACATCAGTTTTCCAGAAGTGCCATTTTCACAATTCATCCTTCAGTCTCATCAACTGATCAGAAAACAACAGGCGTCCCAAATTTTGAAAAGCGTATTGATCGTAGACCACAAAAGTGACAGGTGATTTACTCCATCCTAATGGGAAATTGCAGATCCGTAGAGACACTCTTTAGACCAGATGATAGATCTGGAATATGGAGTCTAGCTCTTGACCTCCAGGGCTCCAATCATAGGCACCTACTTTTTAGAGGCTAGGAAGGAAGTGAGCTAGTGTGAAGCAGAGGAGGCAACAGCATAAGAGGTAGAATATTTAAAGGGAAAAAAATGTGTCTGTAACCCCTGTCTCCACATTTAGCTCAGCTACCATCCATCATTTGCCAAGGAAAGCATGAAAAGCATCATGTTTGTGTTGAAAGGAGGAAAATGTGAGTGGCATACTTGGTAGCAAGGCTTGGAAGTAGGAGGCAGTGAGGAGCTATATATTATACCTGGAACTCAGGCATACTGGTGCCAGCTTCAAAAATGGATTTGAAAATAAGAAAGAGCTAAAATTTTAACAGAATCTGGAGCCTTTTGAAGTGTGAATGAATGAAATGAGATGTGTGAACATGTACAGACCCGTCCTTCTGTTCATCCTAGGAAGCTCCCAGCCTGCAGATCCCCAGATACCCACAGAGGAAAAGACCTTCTGGATGAGGACACACTGTGGGTTTCCCTGTCGGAACAGTGTGGGGCACTTAAGGCTGTGTGTCAGCCTACTCTCTGGCCAGTTTTAGATCTCTCAAGTGATGGGGCTTCCTTGAGTCCATGATGGAGCAGCTTGTGCTGTCAGGGACATCTTCAGACCCTCACTGGCACATTCACAGTGTGGATGTATCTGTGAAACACATTTGGCTCTTTGTCTCCTCTTGATGGTTGCCTGCCGTTCTCAGCATTACTGAGGGAGCTGGCATCCTGTAAGCTTTTCTTGTGAGGGCTTCATTTGGACTAAATTTCCCTTTAGAATTTCATTTCCCAGGGGATGCAAATTGGAAGCCAAGTTATTAGATGCAAAATCATCCCAGTTCTCCAAGATCTGGGCATTCTGAACACTTCTGATGGGAAGTGAGGGCATGGAATGTACATACAGCCCATGGAGAACAAAGGCTCTGCGTGTTCAGGAAATGGGAACATTCAATTCTTATATGTGCAACTAGTGACCCAGATATTAATAATCGTGTTTCTTCATGAAATTCAGCACCCTCAATTCTTGTTTCATATACCTCTCCTTTAATATAACATTCCTTTCTTAAGGCATTGAAGACAGTACTTTAAAATTTTGTATGTGTGGCCCTGGGATTCTTCTCAAATGATTTCCTTTGTGCTCCAATTGTTTTCCTATTCAGGTTTCTAACTAGAGAAACACCAAGTCCTCCATTCCCACTGTGCTTTTGTTAGAGATCATTTTGCTTTAGGAATGTGGAAAGGGACCTTTGCCCTTAGTCCCAGGCATGTTAGTGATGAACCTGGGACCAGACTTCCTAATTCCTGACTCCTGGAATTATTATCCCACTGCCCCTCCTGCCTCAGAACAGCTCTAATTCCCCCACCTCTCACATACACAGTACAGAGAAGGCTTTCAGGAGGCTCCTGCTAACTAAATGAAAACTTAAGTATCAAGGAGGTTGGATACATTTCCAGTTCTCTTCCCACAGAACTCCAGCCTCCCTCCCTGGGGCAGAACTTCAGGCTGTCAGGGCACCTCCTGGGGGAGCAGGGTATGAGAGGTTTGCCAGAAGGCTGAGCAGCCCCAGCCTGAACTGAGCCAGGCAGCCAGGATACATTATGGAATGGGACATTCCACTCCCACATTCTTGCTTGCTATTTAAACCCTAGATTATCATCCAGACACATCCTAACCATTAACACATGCAACAAGCACACAAGTATCATTTCTTCTCCTTTTCTCCTTGCTGTGTGATGCCTGGAAAATGCACACTTGGAGAATCAAGCAACCTCAGTTCTAGTTCCAACTCCAGCTAAATAGCGATGTGACTGTGGGAGAATCTTCCTTTTTTCTAGAATCTTCCTTTCTTCCTTTTTTCTTCCATACATTATTTGTATGTCTTATGTAAAAGACATCATTTGTAAAACAAAGGGCGTTGAACTAGACATCTGGTTTTCAAACCAGATATTTTTTTAAAGCGAGAGCACCTTTTCTTCAAAAGTATGCTTACTACAAAAGTCAATATATAAATCTGATGCTGAGGAAGCTGCACTGATCGTGGGGCTTTGGGGGACCCTGAGCCCTTTGGGTTTCCTCATCTCCTCCCCTAACCTTGAAGGGATTTTACAGAATCCCTGGGACATAAAAAGAAAGTCTAAAATATATGTGCTAATTAGTTAAAGTGCTTTTCACTGTATCATTCCCTGAGTAAACATGCATGCACACATGAACATATATGCACACATGAACGTATATACACATGCACACAGTTTGATGGGTCACACTTAAGAGGCAGTAGATAGAGGGATACAGTCAGACTACGAGTGATCCGGACTTGGAAGTGAGACACATTCATGAGGGCGTGTCAGAGGGGGAACCAGGTCTTGGGAGGGCACTGTGCCTGCTTCTAGGGACAGTCAGTCAGTGAACTGTCCATAGAATTTGGTGACTGTCAGGTGCTCAGTGGTCTGGAGGCTCAACAGGTTGTAGCAGATGACATCCCAGTGGTGGAGACTGCATGACTGGGAGTCTGGGAACAGTGTCTTGGAGAAGTTGATGAGGAAACAGGCTGGACACAGCTGGGGTTACTTAGGGCCCATGTTCATTAGATGTATTCACTGTCCCCTACGTCTCCTATATCCCAGATACACTGGCAATTTCCAAACAAGTTACAGATTTTTTTATAATTAGAAATGGAAAGTAGCCTGTCTCTTCATTTCCCTTGGTTCTCCTGGATATCTCCATAACTAAATGCATACCTGAGGGACAGTCGCTTAGCTATCAACTGATATATTTGTCTCAAGAAAGATTTCACAGGACTTTCTTTGCCCTGAAAGAACGCCTAGTCCCAATTCAGAGGGGGTTCTTAAAAGTAAAAGACATTATCTGGAGTTAGACATCCATTTTCTTAAAGCAAATATACTTTACTGTAAGGAGAAAAGCTTGCTGAATCTTAGACATTAGTCTAGTATTTCCGGGGACCTCCTAACTCTACATGGAAAGATCCATAATCTCCCTTCTCTTGACAAGAAAAGGAGAGGGTTGGACTTTCATGCTATCTCTTAAATAAAATCAAAAGTCACCTCAGGACTATTTCCTTCAGAACTCTGATATTAATCATGCTTTATAGTCTGCAGACGAACCGTGGCATTTCCCTAATGAAACCATTGATCACTGGTGTCACTTAAATAAGGGAGATATTAGTCATTAGTGTCTAACACAGTGCCTATTACCCATAAAAATAACAATTAAGCAAACCAACTGGCTTCAAGCCAACAACAGTCTTGGAGGCTTATGTCAGTTAAGACCCGAGTGAACTGAGTCGAAGTCGGTTGCCTGCCAGGGCTCAACTAGTTGGTGACTTACAAATGTAATTTGAACAGCTCTGACCTTTCAACAGCAATTGATTTGCCTGCTGTACCCAAGGGTCAGAGTGTCTGCACTAGCATGGGGGTGGCAGGGAGTGTACAATTATTTTGGTAGGTTCTCTCTGAATACTTGTGAAGGTAGGAGGTTCATTAATGACTTCCTACTGGGATATTGGTAGCACTAGGCTTCCATCAGCTACTGCAGAAGGACTGAGTGGGTTGGTATGAGTCAGGTGGGTGGAGTTGATAAGGGGTGATGAATAAGATACACAGGAGTGCCGGATAGGGTAGAAGACAAACTTGGATGATCTCCTTGCTAATTCCTAACAATTGCCTTGGCTCTTAGTCTTCATAATACACTGAAGGAGATGGCTGTGCTTGAAGTTTGGGAAGATACAGAAGAAATGGCAGAGGTGACGCCTAGCCTCATATGGGGTATAATTTAGGTGAAGAGACAGAACACACAGGAAATGATAGGTGATGCATTTCTAAGCTTGCATCCTACTGTGGTGCCTCTCTTGCCAGGTGTCCATTTTGTTTTGACAGTGGTACCAGCAGAATTTTTGATGATACAGGGTCATAAATTTATCTCACACTGTGAGGATTCCCTGTCAATAGGGAGATCGGTAGATGGGCATAGGTAACTAGGAAAGTCTTGTTTTCTTCATGGAAAAATGAAGAATGTTGTATCCATATGCTATTTCTTTTCAGAACCATAATGCACAGTGATGCCTTACCCAACTGCAAAACATGGGCCAATCTGCTCCCTCTATCCCACCTTTCATATAAACTCCTAAAAAAGAGAAAGGTCAAGTCTCTGTCACAGCCTCTGGGAATCTACAGATATCATCGAGCAGATAATTGCTGCACAAAATGGAGTTTTAAAGTCCAGCAGCAGCAGAATGACCTTAGAGCTGGGAGCTCATGGAAATGCAAATCATCTTCCCAACCCTCAAGTATCTGAAGGGTGTTGCCCAGGAATCTGTGTTTTAAGAAGATCTTCAAAAGATTATTATACAAGCTGAAGGCTGAGGAAACACTGTTATAAAAACAGGGAGAGTTGGCCAATGACAGAGCTGACTCTTTCTGTTGATCAGTCCCTGGCACATGAATTTTTAAAAATTTAATTGGACAATATTTGCCTCTTAATGGGACTATTTAATCCTATTGCATTTAATGTAATAACTGATATATTTGTGTTTATATCAACCACCTTACTATTACTTATTTTCTGTTTTATCTACCTGCTCTACATTCCTTTTTTTTCCCTCCTCATTCTTGTGTTGTTTTTTTTTTTGGATGAATCAACTATTGCTAGCCGTCCATTTTTCCTCTTCAGAACCTTTTTAGTTATACCTTCTTTGACTTTTCATTTAGTCATTACCCTAGAGATTACAACTTGTATCCTTGACATATCAGTATCTAACAAAAATTAATATATTTATCACTTCTCCTATAATACAAAGATTTTATAACATTTTAACTCCACTTACCTCCTCCTACCTTTTGGTTATTGTCTTCATGCATTTTAATTTTATGCATATTTAAAACTTTATAAGACATATTATTATTGCTTGTACAGCTAACATTTATTTATATTTGGCCAAATATTTGTCCTTTCCTTTGCTCATCATCCTTTTTGCATTTCCTTACATCAAAATTGCACTGTTTTCCTTCTGTATGAGCAATCCTTTAATATTTCTTTTATGCAGATCTACTGTGACAAATTTTCTTGGTTTTTTTTTTTTTCTAGAAGCTTTTATTTATTTTGCATTTAGTTTTGAAGTATATCTCCACTGGTTATAGAATTTAAGGTAAATCACTACTTTATTCTAGCACTTTGAAGTTATCAGTATATTATATTCTGATTTCACATTTGTTGAGAAGTCAGCTGTCAGTCTCATGGTTAATCCTTTAAAAATAATATTTTTTATCTAGCTACTTTTAAGATATGCTATTTTTTCTTTTTCTTTTGTTATGGTGATATATATATGGATATATATAAATCCTAAAATTTTCCATTTTAACCATTTTTAAGTGCACAATTTATACAATTCAGTGACATTAATTACATTCACAATGTTGTATGACCATCACCGCTATCTATTTCCAAAGCTTCTCCATGACCATTGTTGAACATTTGTTGAAAATTCATAAGTTGAAACCCTACTACACAATGGGATGGTATTAGGAGGTGAGGTCTTTGGAAGGTAATTTTAATCCGATGAAGTTATAAGGGTAGAATTCTCATGGGGGGCTTAGTGCCGTATGAATCATGAGAGCTTGCTCCCTGTCTCTGCTCTCTATCACCTGAGGATACGATGAGAAGCTGGCAAGATGCAACCTGGAAGAGGGCTCTCACCAGAACCTGAATATGCTGGCACCTTGTTCTTAAACTTCTCGCCTCCAGAACTGTGAGAAATAAATTTCTGGGTTAAAAAAAATTTTTTTTATTTTATATTGGAGTATAGTTGACTTACAATGTTGTGTTGAAAATTCTGTTTTTTATAAGCCACCCAGTCCATGATATTTTTGTTATAACAGCCTAAGCTGACCAAGATAAGCACAAACAAAACTCTGTCCCCATTAAGCAATAACTTTCCATTACACCCTCCCCACCCCAGCCTCTGCTAACCTCTATGCTCCGTTCTGTCTCTGTGATTTTACCCATTCTAGATAATTCATATAAATGGAGTCAGTCATACAATATTTATCCTTGTGTGACTGGCTTCTTCCACATAGCATAATGTTTTCAAGGTTTATACATGTTGTAGCATGTGTTAGAAATGGATTCCTTTTTATGACTGAATAATATTCCATTTTATGGGTTGACCACATTTTGTTTGTCCAATTATCTGTTAATAGACACTTGGGTTGTTTTCATCTTTTAGCTGTTGTGAATAATGCCGCAATAAACATTGGCATACATATTCGAGTCCCTGTTTTCAATTATTCTGTGTACATACTTAACAGTGGAATTGCTAAGTCATATGGTATTCTATGTTTAACTTCTTGATAAACTACCCAACTATTTCCCAAAATGGGTGCACCATTTTATATTCTCACGAGCAATATACAAGGGTTCCTGAAGTCTGAATTATGAGGTCATTGGAATTTCTATTCCTCAGCTTGTGTTCAGAATGTGTTTTGACAGGGAGTTCCTTGTTTACCAGGAGCTTTTCCACATCGCCTTTTTCTTGATTAAGCATTTGTTTGGTTGCTGTAAAACTTTAAGTATTTTTCAGAGTTTTGAAAAAGTTGGTTCTAACAGTTTCTGCTTGTTTTCGATGTTTTTTTGGGAATATGTTTTTTGGGAGCTTGGAGCTGCTTACTCCACCATTTTGCTGATATCACTCCCAAGTGATATTTCTGTTTTTAGCAATGTTACTATTGTCTTGGAATGTTTTTCTTTGTATTTATTCTCTTTGGTACTTATAATACTTCTTGAATCTGTGCTCAATTCTTTTCATCAAGTTTGGAAAATACTAAGCCATTATACCTTCAAATATTGTTTCTTCCTCATTATCACTCTCTTCTTCCCTCCTGCATTTCAATTAAGCCATATATTAAGCTTTTTTCCTGTGCCCACATGTCTCTCATGTTCTGTATTAGTCCAGATTTTACAGAGAGACAGAACCAATAAGATACGTATATATGCAGAGAGAGACAGAAAATAAGCTCATGTGATTATGGAACATGGCAAATCCAAAATCTGCAGGGTAGGCCTGCAGGCTCAAGACCCAAAAAAAGAGCAATGATGTTACAGTTCAAGTCCAAAGGCCATCCACTGGCAGAATGTATTCTTGCTTAGGGGGAGGTCAGTCTTTGTTCTATTGAGTCCTTCAACTGATTGGATGAGGCCCACCCACATTGTGGAGGGCAAACTGCTTTACTCAAAGGCCTCTGATTTAAATATTAATCACACACACACACACACACACACACACACACACACACATACACACACACCCTCACAAAAACATCCAGAATAATGCTTAACCAAATATCCTGGCCTACCTAAATTGACCCATAAAATTAACCATCACATTTTCCTTTCTGCATTTTCCATCTTATATGCTCTCTGTACTTCAAGGTGGATTTCCTCCTGGCCTATTTTCCACCACTAATCTACATAGCTGCTGAGTCCCAACTGCTATTAAATCCAGCAGTTTATCTATTGGGTATTTAATTTCAAATATTATATTTTTTTTGCTCTATAATTTTCATTTGATTCTAAAATGCCAATAGAGAGCCAGAGAAGTAAAAAATTTTCCATCTTTGACCTGTTTTATTGATAATATATTTACATTTGACTTTTTCTTTCTTAATTTTGTCACATTAATTATATCTTTCAAAATCCAAGTATAATAAGTTTGATACTTAAAACACTTGTGGGTCTGCTTATATTACCTATTTTTTTCTCTTGGTTCTTTCCCTTAATATGACCATAATTTTTGATTGAGTAATGGATACTGTATATGGAGAACTGTCTAGGCACCCTCTTCCTTTGAGAGGGTTACCCTATCCTTTGGTATGTAATCAGAGAAGGGGCAGATCACTTTGATTTAATTAGTAACTAAACTGACTGGAGGCTGGATTGAAGTTTTAAAAGCCGCATCTACTTCTGGTTTGCTCCTCATCAGTGGTGTAGTTCCCAGGAATTCCAACTGAGAGCCTGAGTGGTGACTGGGCCTTCTCTTCCAAGTCAGGTTCTGAACTCCAATTTTTGTCTCTTCAACTGTGTGAGGCTCAAAACTGCTCCGATTTTCTGTGACTTTCTGCTTAGCTTCTTGTCCTAGGCAGCTTAAGAATTTGGCATATGCTTCTAGGAGAAAATGAGGTATCTAATTTATTTCTCTATGCTTCTCTTTTCTCCAGCGTTCTGCTCCCTCAAGTCTTGGATGCTTTGGCAAACCAACGTCCCCTTCTCTCCCAATCTTTTTTTTTTTTCCCTTTCCAGTCTGCAGCCTTTCAATATTTTCATAAACTTTGTTTCTCTGCTAATTAGCCAAAGCTCTCTAGGTGGATTCTTAGCCCCTGATTCCAAGCCAAAAACGAGCTATTACCCTGAGGGGAAATTTTGCTTGCAGAATATCAGCTCAGAGGTCTGTGGTTGCCTTTTCTCTTTTTTCCTGGGTCTTGGCCCCTCAAATCCTGGTTGCCTCAGTCACTTCTGAGGCTTCCAATCAGAAGGCTGTTATTTGGTTTTTTTCTTTACATTTCAGCTGACTTTTCCATTTGTTCTAACCAGAATAATTGGTCTGGTGCAAGCTACTTCACCTTAGCCAGAAGTAAAGGTCTAACTTACGATTCTGAAAATATCACTCAACATGTCTTTGCCTGTCTTCTGGTCAGTTACCTGAAAAAAATACTAGCATCTTGCCTTTCTATTCCCACGCTATAGTTCATTCAAGTAAATTTCTAATGTGCTTGATAAACTCTAGAATTGAGAGAAAAATCATTACCTTGAGATGTGCAGTAGAAACACTGAGTTTTGGGGAAAACAATATCACAAATAAGATTATATATGTGATTAGTGCAGATATCAGTTATCCTTGCAATAAAGACAATGTCTGTTCTACTCTTATTTTAATATACTAAGCTTTCCTCAACTTCCTTTGGGGAAATATTTTGCATCAAGACACTTGATATTGAATCTGGATGTGTTTCAGGTCTGATTGCACCTAGACCAGCACCTGCAAATTCTGCAATTTATTTTTCATCACTCTTGTGTATAATTCCTACATTTCACTTCAGTAATTATTAAGGCAAATTATAGGTAGCTAGATTTTCTGAGGTTGAGCTGACATTAAGCTTTTTAATTTTTGTTTGCTGGCACCATTTCACTCTGTGTTAGTCGGTACATTGTCCCTACCTTGTCCAGTATTTTAGAAGGAAGTTTGTTTCTTCTTGCTTACTATCCTCTGCCTGTTTCATTACTTTTGTCCCTGAGGAACCCTAGGAGAATGAGTACCAAATACAGAAACAGAATCCAGGTTTTCTTACTTTTAGATCTGAACTCGAAATCAGAAAACCGAAAGGCCAGATCCCAGATAGATTGCTTTCTCTTTTATTCCTAGCGTTAGGACAACCTCCACAAGAAGTGACCTACTTTTTCATAAGCCATTACTCATATTTTAACCTGTCTATGGGTATATTGCCCTCAGTCTCTGTGATTCTTCTAAGCCTATAAATACGATCCCCCTAAAATTACCTCTCCTTTTTCTTTTACCTACTGCCACAGCATGTGAAGAACAGTTGTATTATATTGATTATATACCTGTATAAGTGGTAAAATGTTATAGATATTTATAATCATACAAATTATCTAAAGCTGGCTCCTTGGTGAATGGAAACTGAAAGCAACTAATTCACTTTATTTTATGCTTGGTCATTTCTATAGCAGCCAATGAAATCATACTATTATTGCTAATTGTTTACTTAATGTACTCCACCCACCTGAAAGGGGCTCCAGGCATTGTAATGTGATTTACAAGGATATTGTAACATCATGGCAACTACACAGCTAATTAGGAAAATTAAGTCTGGCCTCTTAAATCGCAAAAAGGAGCAGAAATAAGACACCTAAAGGAAACAAAGAAAGGAGAAGGGATTTAGGAATTATTCTCCAGCAGTCATTGCTGTAGAAAACATCCACAGAAATGACAGTTTTGATGTAGAGAGTGGAGGGTGAGCTGTGAACTACAGATAAAGGAATATTTGAGGGTTTATTACCTTGACAGAGCAAGTAGATTTTGCATGGCACCGGGACACTAAATATTGCTTTGAAGGAAAGGTTTGGGGGGAGCAGCAATAAAATTAAAGCAACTGAGTAAAGAATGGGGGGTGCTGACTTAGTGATCAAACAACATTGTTTTCTTACCTGATAAAAATGGTGCGTTAACTCTGTAACTCTCAACTGTGATATGTACTTTCAGGCCATGTATTCCTACTCTTTCAAGGTTCTCAGGAGGCCCCATTACAAAAGAAATTTAATTACTGACTGATGGAAGCCACACTAATAAACGAGGAAGAGGTTTATTAGTTCCCTCTTTGTTCATCCCAGAGAGGGAAGCCAGTGGTCCTCTCTGTGTGTGCTATGGGGAACCCCAAACTTGGGATGGGGAAATAGACTGATGATCTAACACTGGACCCACCGGTTACTGATCCATTTTATTTGACTCTTACTGTTGTCTTTGAACATATTTCACACTCAAGAAACATGGGGAGTTATTAATGAAACCAAGAAGTCCCTGATTAAGGAGTAGGGAAGGTGCTCTGGCTTTTGCCATCTCTCACCTCTGTATACTTAAGCAAGTTATTTGAACTTTCTGAGCCTTGGTTTTGTCATCCAATGAATAGGAATAATAATCCTTAATTAAGGGATTAAACGGGATAGTGAATGTCAGATGTCTGGCACATAGTAGTTAGTCAGTAAATGGTAGGAATTTTTATTAATGTAATTTTTTACAACTTCATAAATAAAAGTAAGTAGTAAGAGGAAACATGAAACTGATTTTCAAGACTATATTCAAGGGTAGGGGGGAGAGAAAAATTCACTTTGTTAGTATTTGAGAGGGGATATGAAATGAAACACTGATGGAAGAAAGCATCAAATACCTTGACACTTGCTTAAATGCTCTTGATCAAATTTGGCGAAGCTTCATTTCTTAGTGGAAGGGCATTGAGTCAAGTTTTCTCTACTCGAAGGGTTTGGTGATTAGACTTTGCACAGCTGCCAAACGCCATGATATGGAATGCTCAGGGATCTACAGGCAAGTTCTTCAGGCTCAATAGTGAGTTGAGATAATTCAAGATGCCCTGATTCCAGGCGATCTCACAGATTCTCAGTACCCCTTTATGTCTTTCAGACTCTAGAAAACAAAATGTGTAACAAAATGTATAACTCAAATATATAATGCAATGTATTCTTTTTTAAAAACAGATCTTTATTGGAGTATAATTGCTTCACAATACTGTGTTAGTTTCTGCTGTACACCGAAGTGAATCAGCCATATGCATACATATATCCCCATATCCCCTCCCTCTTGCATCTCCCTCCCATCCTCCCTATCCCACCCCTCTAGGTCATCGCAAAGTGCCGAGCTGATCTCCCTGTGCTGTATTATTTACTTTGTAATCAAAGAATACATTTACGTTAAAGGCTAGCAGTTTGCATTGAAAATGACCTCAGGAGTTAATGTATACGAGTCCATGCCTTCCCCCATTGGCAGCAATATATATCCTTACATAGCCTAGTTAATGTTGCCCCTTTACATTTTTTCTTTCTTTCTCGAAATTTCTTTTGTCCGGTTTGGAGACACAATGACCTTGACTTTTCCATAGTTGTAATAATAGTTGCTTATTGAGAGGTAACTGCCATCTGAGAGTCATTTGATAACATTTAGTCTAACAGAACTCGAAGACAAGGACTGTGAATCACCTGCTTCTTTTTTTCAGCCCGTGTTTATTTTCTGTGACTGCCATAACAAATTACCACAAACTCCGTGGTTTAAAACAACAAAAATTCATTTCCTTACCGTTCTGGAGGTCAAAAGTCCAACACATGTCTCACTGGGGTAAAGTCAATGTGTCTGCAGGGCTGTGTTCCTTCTGGCAGCTCTAGGGGAGAAGGAGTTGTCTTGCCTTTTCCAGCTTGTGGGGACTGTCTGCATTCCTTGGCTTGTGGCCCCTTTCTCCATCTTCAAAGCCGGCAATGTCTCATCTTTCTTACCCTGTTTCTCTCTCTGATCACCACTGGGGAAGGTTCTCTGCTTTTAAGACCCATGTGACTAGATTGAACCCACCTGCATAATTCAGGATCCTCTCTCCACCTCAAGATCAATACCATAATCCAAAGTCTTCTATGCCAGGTAAGGTAACATATTCACAGGTTTCAGGGATGAGAATGTGAACATCTTGCGGGGGGGGGTGGCGATTATTTTTCTGCCTACCTTGAACTAAAAAAGAGAATTATCATTCTTTTTTGGCAAAAATTATACACGGAACTTCTTTTTTTAAAATATTTATTTATTTATTTATTTTTGACTGTGTTGGGTCTTCATTTCTGTGCAAGGGCTTTCTCTAGTTGCGGCAAGCGGGGGCCACTCTTCATCGCGGTGCGCGGGCCTCTCACTATCGCGGCCTCTCTTGTTGCGGAGCACAGGCTCCAGAAGCGCAGGCTCAGTAGTTGTGGCTCACGGGCCCAGCTACTCCGCGGCATGTGGGATCTTCCCAGACCAGGGCTCGAACCCGTGTCCCCTGCATTGGCAGGCAGATTCTCAACCACTGCGCCACCAGGGAAGCCCTACACGGAACTTCTAAATGCTATCTGCAGCTAGCTCTCTGGTAGATCAGTCTTCCACTACAGGAGAGTTTGGAGGTGGCTTGTTAGACTCCTACAGTAAGTAGGTCCTTGATTGAATACTGTGGACAGAGAGAGTGTGGCCTTTGTGTGTCATGCCCTTTTATTACCTGGCAGGAAACGGGGCTCCCCTTCGTACTCAGGACATTATTAAGGACACGAAATTGCTCCTAAGGATCCTGGAGAGAGTGAGAGAGTGTGAATGATTTGGGAAAGGTCTGGAGAGTGGAGTTTTACCTTGGAAGTCCCTGGACAGTCTGGGCAGGGAAGGAAGTTCAAGCTGCCTCAGAGATGGCCTCTCTTGAGAGACATGAGTTTGACAGAATGGATGAATACCTCGTGTCTGGCAATCTGAGCGTGATGATACCAGAAACAGGACACTGTAGCTCTGATTGGATTAAAGAACTTGTAGGCAGCTGCAGAAGCTCCAGAGAGGGTTAGAGAGGGTGAAAAACACCCCCCACCGGGGAGGGTGGCCATGTGTGATGTTGCCAGGGTGGCTGCGTCAGTCTCGGGGAGGCTGGTGTAATAGACCCTTCTCCTCTGGGCTGGAGGGGCCGAGAGTAAGCTTCTGGGCCCAGAGGTGAATATTCTCTTCGTGAAAAGTAAAATAAGTGTGTTCCAAGATTCGTCCTGTGCTCGTTTCACCCGCACACCTTCTCATGCTGCAGATGAGGAAGGTGAAGAGCAGAGACAGAGCTAGGGGTGAGGAAAGGAGAAGTCGAAGGGTGATGGGCTTTCTGGAGCAGTTCGGGGTGAGTTCAGGGCCCTTCTCTCTCCAGTCACTTACTGGAACAGGGAACATTTCCAGGAGCTGGTAGAGTTTGGACTGAGTCTGGAGGGAGGGAGGAGAACAGTAAAGACACTGATGAAGATGCTATGATTGAAAACAGAGTACAGAGAAGTGAAGCCGAAATCGCACCCTCTCATCTTGGAAAAGTAGAGGCAGCTTCACTGTCAGAGAGGGTCTTTACTGCTGTTGTTTTTTATGTTTACTGAAATTATTAGGGCTAAACTGATGAATGGAGATATGAAGCAGCTGCTGATAGGCTGTAATATGAAGTGCTATGACTGTTAAATGCACATTTGTTAAGAAGTGCCCTAGGGTGTCGGATGGTGTCTGAGCCATGGGGTCACAAAAGACCACAAGGGAATTGGAATAGAGAAGTTCATTACTCACAGGCCTTGGAGGAGTACATGACGTGCCTCCAGGGGCCACAGGGGGAGGTCAAGGCCAGGCGTGGGTAGAGAGCAGACAGGACCTGGGGCACATGCCTTTATCAGGCATCCAAGGGTGGAATGCTTTGAGGTTCCCAGGCTAAGGCTGGATTGGTCAATTCAATTTAAAAAGAGCAGGGTTTTTGTAAGCTTTTCGGGGCTCTTACCTAAGGGGCACGCAAGAAGAAGGCCCTGGGAGACGGGGGAGATGGTTTATCATAAGGGTGACTGGGGGAGTCATGTCAGGAACTTTCATTTACTTGTGACTCTGAGGGCTATTGTCTCGGGTGTGCCAGGGGGAGGGGCTAGTGTCAGTTCAAGGTCCCTGCAGGCCACTTGTCCATACAAAAGGATGCCAAGGCAGCAATACTATGAAGTAGTTTAGTTAAACTCTCAACATGAAGGCTATTGAAAGAGGATTGGATCAGGAAGACCACACTTTGTGCCTTTGGGGAGATGCATTATAACAGACATGCAATTATCATTATTTTTGTTGTTGTTGTCTTTACAGCAGTCACAATTCATGGGGTACCTGCATCATTCCAGGCACTGTGGTGAAGTCCATAGGCTTTGAATGCAAACAGCCTGGACTCAAGTCTCAGTACTGCCACTTTTTAATAGTATGATATTGAGCAACCACACTCCAAACCTCACCTTCCTCAACTGAAAAATGGGAATAATATGAGGTCGATCTTGTAGAGTCGTTGTCATGATTAAATGAGCTGATGTATTTAAAATGGTTGGTACAATGCCTGACTCTTCACGTTCAAAAACTT
Organism: Balaenoptera musculus; assembly: GCF_009873245.2. NCBI lineage: Eukaryota > Metazoa > Chordata > Mammalia > Artiodactyla > Balaenopteridae > Balaenoptera > Balaenoptera musculus. The sequence goes on from NC_045796.1 coordinate 22,576,216, forward strand.
TGGCGTCTATTTTTTTGTGTTATTTAGTACATAAATATTTTACAGATTTACCTTCGTTAGAATGTTATCATATATGAACATCTTGGGGTGAATGGGTTTTTCAGACCAGTTCTCACCTGCCAGGGCTCTGATAAAAAGGAATGTAATAGGAAAATTTGATGATGGGTAAGGACATGGAGAGACAGATCCCAAGTAGGTGACACTAATCAGGAGTGCCTCATTATGGGCCCTGGGGATCCTGGGGGCTGTACTATGAGACACTGAATACTTTGGGGTGCAGAACAGAGTCCATTGTGCTATTTTGCCTAGTCTAAGTGTTAAGTGTACTAAGCATACAACAGAGACTGATGTCTATAACTTAGCAATATAACGAAGTTCTAGGTGTTGAATCTAATTGCGTTTGCTTCTGAAATAAAAAAAAAACCCCAGTTGAGGACTTCCATTAAATAGCTCTACAACTTCTGGCACTCCTCATCTCTAAGATGAAAGCAAAGGGAAAAAGATTTCTAATGTCCCTTTTGTGTCTAACATTCCATGACTCTCAAAGTGAGGGCCAATATTATGTATTTCCTTTTATAGGAATTTGCTTTGCCTGGGGAGAGCAAAACCATATGCCCAAAACATTGTGTAAGTCAGGTCAATTAAGAAGGATTGCTCCTTCAGCTCTGGGTTTGCTTTAGCAAATCTTTAGAGCTGGCTCTTTATTTGTAACTCTGTAGAGGACCAAAACAAGCTTACATCTGCCTAGGGCATGGAGAAGCAAAACACAGTTCAGATGCATTCCTAAATCATGAATTTTTCTCATTGACGTACATGACATCACAGACAGTGCAGCTGCATGGCATAGATTTTTAGGGCTTGATTACAAACAACCTCCGACAGACATCCCTGGGAGAATGATGAGGAAGTTGTGCCTGTGACATAGCTGATCCTTCTCCTCTACAGAACAGGCTAGTGGTTTTAAGGGCAAATATCAGCACCAGTCTTGGCACCTAAGGAATAATATAGGTTGTTTAGGGATGGGTTGAAAATTGGGATCATTCACCATCAATTCATATTTTGAGTTTAGTAATTTTTCTAAAAGGCTATCCTGAGCATTTCTCATTTCTACATGTCAAGAAATGCTAAGAGGGCTTCCCTGGTGGCGCAGTGGTTGAGAATCTGCCTGCCAATGCAGGGGACACGGGTTCAAGCCCTGGTCTGGGAAGATCCCACATGCCGCGGAGCAACTAGGCCCGTGAGCCACAACTACTGAGCCTGCACATCTGGAGCCTGTGCCCCGCAACAAGAGAGGCCGCGATAGTGAGAGGCCCGTGCACCGCGATGAAGAGTGGCCCCCACCTGCCGCAACTAGAGAAAGCCCTAGCACAGAAACGAAGACCCAACACAGCCATAAATAAAAATAAATAAATAAATAAATAATTAATTAAAAAGGAAAAAAAAAAAAAAAAGAAATGCTAAGACTTGGGGCCAGACCTTCAGTAGCATTCTAAGCATCATTACATCCTGTTTATTTGAATGCTTGATGTCAGACTGTCCCCCAACCTGATGCTCCAATACCCTCAGACTCTGTCCTTTCACTTCTGGAACCTTAAACAATGGGCTCTACTATCATTGGGTCATCTACTAAAGGGTCTTATAATTCACTCTCCCATCTCCCCACAACCCACTCCAAATTTCAGTTGTAAATTTCTTTATACCCCCAGGATGAGGATACATGTTTCTCTTAGACAGGCCTATAGTAACCTGTACTTAACGCCTTTGGAAATACTTCTCCTGTGTGTTAATTTCTTCCTTTTTAGAATAAGCTCCTTGAGGAAAGGAATAGAAGCTGATTCTAATTGTAGAGAAACAAAATATGTTTGTGCGATGATTGAGTGACTGTATCTCATCTCCAATATCAAACATTGAAACACATGGAGATGTTTAAGCAATGGCTTGGCCCATAGTGACTCCTACCCTTATCCTTATTCAGCTTCTCAGTCATGGTGGACAATACTACCGTCTCCCTCAATCCTCACAAGAAAACCTCGGAGTAATCATGATTCATTGCTCTGCTTTGTATATATACTTCATGCAGCTGGTTTTTCTTTTTTAACTTCTTGCATATTATGTGAAGACTAACATTTATATATTTAGAAAGTCCGTAACATTCATTTAGACCCTTTCCTCAAGTGGAAATGTGAAACTAAATGATTAAGTTGTAATTAGTCCTCTATAACAAAGACATTTACCTATTTAATGAGTGGTTAATTGTTGGTCCTTTATATTAGGGTAGCCACATGATTTATATTCCAAACCAGGACTACTTTGAGAGTGAAAGAGGGCACTATTAATAACTGCACAGGTCGACAGGGGTTAGCTTGGACTCTACAGGCCACAGTGGGACATATGGTCACCCTATTTATAGATGAAGATGCTGCTGAACTAGCACCAACAAAGCATGCCCCTGGGACCATCCTTCCCTAATTGTGATGTGTGCATGATGAGCCAGTTATATCTGCTCATCAGGACATCCTTGTAGCTGATAGGACAGGTATGGACAAGGTTGGTTTGTGCCTGGATTTTAATTTATAAATGTGACTGATTGACAACACAGAGAGGTTAACCCTATTGAAAGAAGATTTTTATTACTTACAGGGAGGGGCTTACATTTTCCCAGAGGGGCCATGCTATGTCATGCAGGGCCACATGGGGAAGCACGAGGTTCGCTCAGGGGGGCAGATGCAGGATCCAGGGGAAAGCATGGTCCAGAGACTTTATTGTGTTTTCCATGGGAAAGGAAAGGCGGGCGGGGGAAACGGCTTAGGACTGGCTAGTTTGAATGATGTTGATAGGCTCTGGGCTATATGGGTGGGCTCTCTAGTTGTCTGGGTGATTCAGGGCAGGAGAAATATTGGCTTGGTGTGTCAGTTAAAAGAGGTGGTTGGGGGTTTGGACCCAGCATTGATTGGAGGGTCTGTGCTATGATTTTTGTGCCCTTGCAAAATCTGTATCACAAGGGAAATGTAAACAACTTTGGCAATTAGTTCGACCCTATGATGAATGAATGCCAATTTATTAATGAATGCCTCTGAGAAACTCACTGTCTCAGTAGAGATTGAAACGTCAAACTTCACATCATTAGCTTGAAGCTCTAATCCACACAATGAGCTGGCCCATTCTCAGCTTAGTAATAATGGCCCCCTCAGGTGCCTGGGGACACAAACAAAAAGGACAGCATTGAGGGTAGGTTGAAGGTACATCTTTGAAATCAATGGTTTGAAGAAGACTCCTCTCCAGGTTTTGCAAGAAGATGTAAAAATTTAAACATATTTTACTGCATTTCAAGGAAAATGGTAGCAGATTGGCTTGATTTTAGGTACGATGTGAATGTGAAGTTCTCTTTTTTGGTATCAGGGAGGGATTTACAGTTGAGAACAGGTGGCCCAAACTCAGTGCTGTCCAATGGTGTGGTGAGGAAATGGGGAGGCCACTCAGGGAGGCCATGAAGCTGTCACTCCACAGTCTCTCTTGTGACCCCAACCAAAAGGCCACCGGGATGTTCCCATGTTTATTTTATAGCTGAGGACACTGAGAGGGGTTGAGGAAGTGTCCTAAGTACTTCAGCTTTTAAGATGCAGAACTGATAATAGAATGTAAGTTTGTCCAACTTCCCCAGACTCAACTGGGAGCTCCCCTGTGAGGGAAAAACAGAGATCCTTTCTGCAGAAGCCTGCTCTCTCCTGGTTTAAACCAGGGTTTAAAACCCATGCCTTTGGAACGGGCAGCCCCTGCTCCTCGGGTTCCAGACTGGAGTAGGCTTCTGCATATCTCCCAGCGTGTTGCCATTTATGGATTTGGGCAAAATAACAGAATTGCAAAGCTTCAGACTCCCAGACTTCTTTTTTTTTTTTTTTTTCCCTTTTCTTCCACACTGAGCTTCCTGTTTCTATGGCAATGAATAGGATGTTTTGTACCAAGAAACACTTTAAATGCCACTGGGGGAAGGTAAGAACCCCACATAGCTCTCTACAGAGCAGAAAGGTGAAATGATATGCTAAGAAGAGCTGAGAAGCGGAAAAGCTGGAATAGAGGTGGGAGGAGGGAGGAGGGAGGTAAAGAAGCATCTGCTGAGAAAGAAAACTAAAACCTAGGCAGCAACATGGCAGGCAAGAGCCAGGCGCCACAGAGCGGCAGCTGTCAGTACAGGGGCATCAATGAGCACTTGGAAATCCACGCGGGCATCATGAGAACCCCAGGGCTCGGGGTGTCAGGCAGTCTTCACCTGGCAGCGGGGGGCAGAGATCAGGGAGGCATCTCTAGATACGCTCACTACACAGGACCCACTACCAGGTGGCTTCCTGTGTAACCTGTAAGGTAAAGAGGCTCAAATATTCTACCCTGCAAATGCTCACTGGACACACACAGGCTGGTACAAGGCCACTGAAATCCAGCTCTTCCACCTACGAGGTTAGAACCAGGATTTCTGGTTCTAACCATATACCCCGGGATGGACTCTGGAAGGCTCTGCCATCTTCCTTTCTTTTCCTGCCTTCTCTGGTTGTTTGGTTGCTTGGGTGGGATTGCTTACAATCCGTGTACCGCACATGCTTACAAGAAGGCAGATGTTTAAAATAACATAAAATACAAGGGATGCAAAAGAGAACCTGGAAAATTAAAGTGGTAATGGGACACATTTCTTTCCCTCTTTGCCCTATCTGACTTTCCCCAAATGATATGCAAAAATATATGACCAAATCAACATTCAGAAAAGAAACACCTTAGAACAATTTAAATTTTCACCTGATAGAGCTATAAGTGGCCTATCAAATTGTTCTCACTTTTGGTTTTACTAATTCCTCCACTAGAGCCAATCCAAATCCAATCAAACTTCATCTAGCTTGAAGTTCCTGTTATACAAATTTTTAAGAGCTATAAGCTGGAATTAAAGGCACAGTAACAGCAAGAGCCAATCAGAGGGCAGCCTCAAAATAGCCTTGGTCCCCGTGGAAGGCCAAGGCAGATGTATTTGTCCAGCTGCTTGATGCAGAAGGCCTCTCACTCACCAGAGGTCCGTAAAAGGCTCACCTACAGCTGCTTGTGAAATTGGTTCCTTGTAAATGAAAGTTGACCAGGAGTCATGTGAGCCAATGGCAGCCGGACAGGGAGGGCCAGGGTGCCAAACGGAGCAGGAAGTGGCCAGGGGCCAGGGTAAACAACGAGGGGCAGGAGCTGAGGTGAGTATCTGTCCCAGGATAGTTCAGCGAGCTCCTGCTTTCCAAGGGTTTGGCCAGGGCCACCTGGTTTATTTTCAGTTCATCTGGGTATGCCCTCATTGACTATGGGAGCCTCACATTTGCATGTCTGCTTTAGGAGACCCTAACAAGTACACATAATAAAATGTTAATTTATGCCTTCTGCTAGGGTTGGAATTGAGTGTGGCTTGATGCAAACTGCAAAACAGAACAAATCTGGAAATTCTGGCAGGCAGAAGAGTAGGGCGGAGGGAGGACGTGCTCCTCTGAGTTGTGGAAGGGAGGCTGAGAGGAAACTTCCTGGCGTCAAGCTCCCTTCAGACCCCAGACAGGGGCTTTCTCCAGCAGCTGGGCTCAGTTTCCCCAGCACAGCTGAGCGATGGCCTTTCTGTCTTGAGAGCCCCAAGCCACACACTGTAATAGTGACCAGTACTGGGCACAGAGTAGGGCCTTCGTAAATATTGGGGGAATTGATTAATAATACTGGGAATGTTCTGAAGATGAACTCTTCCTCCCATGTTTGCAAATTATCAGGTCTTGCTTACCTCTTTAAGAACTCCACACCCATCTCCACCTTAAAGGAGAAAGCCAGCGCACGTGATGTTCTGAGTTATTCTAAAAAGCAATCCGCTGTGGGTCTCTGAATTCTACTGACCCTAGACCAGTGCACACTGCCTCAGGCAGTCTTGTGTAAACAACTCTTTCCATTCAGCTGTGCTCAGACCACCCTATCCTGGTGCCACCCTCATGGCTGACACTCCTATGTGTCCTAAACTGGTCCTGTTACTAGGAGTAAGACAGAAATTCCTTATAGTTATCCCCCTTTCCCCCATTCGTATGAACATAAAGCTGATATCATTCCAGGATTAAAATACACTAGCAGAATTCTGGCTGGTCTCTGTAAACACCTTTTGGGGTTCCTGCCCAGCCCTTGACTCTGCGGTTGCCTGGGAATCATCCCCCTCTGCACAAAAAAAGAAGCTCAAGTAATCGTTTATTCACCAGGAACCCTCGACCTCCATCATAGATTGCATCAGAGTTCCAAGCTGGCCAATCATAGTCTTTCTCTTAGGAATTTGGAATTAAAGAAAGCTAGTTAGCATCTAAGTTTGGCTCAGACACACATTTTAGAGCAATGGTGGTCATCTGCGGGGAGAACTGGAACAAGTCCGTCTTGGGAGGGGGGGGGAAGGAAATGCAAATATGCAGAGTAAAGCAGAGTCAAAAGCAGCCTGCTTACACTTCCTTCCACTGGGTTCTGAAGATGACTTCGGGTCTTTAAATTCCTATTGATTGATTGATCAGCCTACCACCACTGCTTCCTGATACATGTAAACAAAAAGACTTTAAAAAGACAGTAACAAGTTTCACCACAGACATCTGTGGCTCTAATCTACGCTGCAATTCCTAACCCTAACCTTACCCTTTTTCATCATATCTTGACTCTAAGACTCTACTCAAAGTCAGGGTGAAGTTCCCAATTGCTATGTTACCATGACAACGACCCTTTATCTAGCTCTCAGTGAACCCCCTGCCTGCCCATCCCAAATGATTTCCCCCTGCCACCGCAACGTGCAGCTTTGCTTGAGTCTTGGCATTTTTTCACACTTCTCTGAACCCACTCCTCTGGTCCTTCCTCTGTTTCCACTGGGATTGCTAGCTAGGCTTAGAAGGGGTTTGTTTCCCTCTCTCTGTGGCCATGCAAATACATCTAGATCGGATACTGGATGCTTTTGTTTTTTTTGTTTCTGTTCTTGGCAAGTGCAATGGTTTCTACTTGCTGACTTATGGAAACAGAAATTTTGGTGATGAAAAAATTGACTATAGATGGGGCACAGCAGCTATAGGCAATTGGCTTTCGCGTGCCTGGCACGGTATCTGGTCCCTGCCAATATCTGTATGGTAATAAAAGAATTACCCAATTAAAAAAAATAGATCTAAACTCCTGAGGAAATGAATGAGCTAAAAGGAGTGGTCGCTTGTGTCCTTGGCTTATCCAGGGATCCTGATTCTCCTCCAGCAGGGGAAGAAGTGAGGGGTCTCCAGCCCCTGGGAAGTTAACTGGGCAGTGCCATTGTTCTCCTAGGGGTAAAGGGGGGAAGAGGTTTGAGGATGAACACACAGTATATAACACTTCATCTAACTTCTTTTTCTGTTTAATGTCAATAAACTACCTCATGAAATGAAAGCCCATGTGATGGAGGGAATTACCCATGAATGGCTTGCTTAACCATCTGATGAAAATATAACCAAGGAACTTATAGAGATGCCCTGTTCTCTTGCTCAGAGGCCCAACAGGTGAACAGAAATGCTTCTTTCACACAGAGCACAGTTGAGGACTGAGCATTTCAGGACACATGGGGCTCTGCCATGAGTGTGGGTCACACAATATTTCACAATATTCATGATGATATTTATGATGAGAAGCCTGAGGAAGCTAGTTCTGAGTTTCTAACTGTATGCGAAAGAAGCCTGCTCTGTGTCACAGGTATGCCTAAGTCTACCATTGTGATCCACCTGCGTTTACTGAGTGTAAGCTGGGTGTACCGTTTTTAGCCCTGGGTCTTATTTTATTTTTTTATGTTTCTTTCTTCATCATATTCTTTTTCTTCTATGAGAAACTCTCTTTGGTAATCTCTGCAGGAATGGCAAAAAAGACTATTTTTATTGTGAGATAGAGTTGTCTCCTGCATATGCAACATAACGGATGGTAATAATTTTTTTAATGGCCACACATACGGAAAAGGTCTCTCATTGCTTTACACTCTCCACTGGATTTCTCCTCTACTCCTTCTGGCTTCCTGTTGTTCCCTGCCAAAAAGATGTTTTTCTGTCATTCTTTGAAGCCATTTTAATTTTACTTTGGAGTGGGCTCCAATTTGTTGAAGTGTGGGTTGCACACTGATACGAATCATCATAATTTTTAAGGTTTGAAATAGAGCCTATTAGGAATAAACACAGTTAAATAATTGTTTAAAGGATCCCACCAGGAGGAAAACTTTTAGGAGGTGGAAAACCCATATAACACTGAAAATTTGCAATCATTTCCAAAATGCATTTGTGAGTCGCTGGCTGCCAAAATGCTTAGGGCACTGTGTGTAAGCGGTAAACATCGTGGACTCAGTAAATGAGCTCTACTAGAGACCTTCTAAAAGAAAACCCCAGAGAGTAATGGGTTCCACTGGAGAAAAGGGAAGTCCTTTTAAAAGAATGATACATTAAATTTTCTAATTAGGTTTCAGGCCAAAGGTTGAGTAATTTAGTGGGGAATCCAGAGTCATCCCTGGATTTCTCATCCTCACACCACTTAGCTACTTTCTCTCTGGAAGTCTCTAACATTGTTAAATGAAAGAACAAAGTAGAGCAGGAGTTTTTAAAAATTAGATTATAAAAGACTGTGGCCTTCTGAAATATTTGAAACCTGGGACTCTGAAGAGAGGAGGGTGTGTGTCAAAAAATCTCAAGACTGTACACACGATAAAACAAGAAACTCATTAGAAAAGAAAGTGGCAGTATGCCCTGTAGTCCTCTGACCTGTCCTTGTGTTTAAAGCCCTGTAGTCCTCTGACCTGTCCTTGTGTTTAAAGCTTTTCTTCTCTGGGTCCCCTATTCCAGGCAGGATGCCCCAGCGGCGCTCCTCCAGGTGGGGAGGTCACGGTGTGCCTATCCTGTGGTAAAGAGGACAGAGCAGCCCCGGTGGAGGACAGGCCTGGTTTGTGGGTGTAGGGGAGGTTTCTAGTAGCTCTTTTCATTCTTCCAAGTCATGACATTGGAAAACCAATTCTGAAGAAAGGGGACAGTAGCTGATTCAAATCACTGTGGAGAAGATGGCCAAGAAAATTCTGAATCTTAGTCCTCATGCACCCCCTAGTGTAGGATGAAAGGTAGTTCCTTGGTTACTGGGTTGAAGCTGAAAATCCTTCAAGCCATTCTCAATCACCCCCTTTGATGAATAGGACATATTAAGGGGGAATAAATGAGAAATAAAGTCCAGTAATGAGTTAAATTTGCAACTGCAACAATTGCAGACTACAAATTAATAATCATTTAAAAGAAGCAAGCAGCTTTGATATACTCAGGATTCAAATGTGAAGAAAATGCGCAGACTCTCCATTGTTTAAACCAGCTTCTCAAACGTTAATGTGCATGTGGATCACCCAAAGATCTTGCTAAAATTTTTGATTTGGTAGTTCTGGGTGGAGCCCTCAATTCTGCATCTTTAACAAGCTCCAAGTGGTATAGAGGATGCTGGTCCACAGTCCACACTTTGATAGCACTTCAAATAGCATGCAGGGCTGGTTTGTCCCCTCTGATTGGCCTGTGTGTTTTATAGTATTCTGAAGTTCTGCTAGGGCTGCCGTCTCCACCAACACTCCAACCAGCCCTGCTAGCACACTTCCATGATTCCCTCATTCATTCGCTGGCACTGTAAATTTGTCAGCTCAGAGATAATTCTTTTTTATTTTCTGAACTTAAATAGTATTTACCAATTTGCATTTAACTGTTTGTAACGCTGGATTGTTAATGACTACATACTACTGTGTGATCTCATGATTTGTGAGTTGGTTTTGTTTTCCCAGCTAAGTTGTCTGCTCATAAGAACAGGGGCTGTCATACCACTTTGTTTCTTCCATGGGGGCATGCACAGTGCAGGGCATATAAGAGACAATGACAAAATTTGTTGATTCCTACTGTCAGCTTTGATATGAAAAAATTTCAGATCTCTTTCCTAAGACTGAGTTTTGATTCTTAGGTGGCAGAGAGAGGAAGAGTTGGGAAGGCACCAGGTTCCTGTGAGAAGTGAACAGAGGATGCTGGGGAAAATTTGGGCCTCTTCTGGCAATCAAGATAAATATATCCTGGACCTCAAAACTTTGCCTAAGGCTTTCCTTAGAGTTAGGTGGCTTGTTTTGAATTCTATTTAGGTTTGTACTTAAGATGACATATGTAAAAATGTTCAGACATCCTGAGCAGAGGAAACAACAAAAAGTAGATTTGAAAACAGTACACATGACATGACTGAGGAAAAAGTTAAGTGCTTTGAAGAAATATAAGATGAGATTTTCAAGTCAGGAGAAAGATATTGTATAAACAGGATAAATAACTCTTCTCTATTTTCATCGTGAAAGATCAGAGAAGGGTTACAATGCCACAGGCTTGAGTACAAGCTATACTCTCATGCTTGAGAAATGAACAGATTAGGTGGCTTCACATACCATAGGGCTGGGTGTTTTTAAGACAGAAATGTCTCACACTTTCCAGAGCAGACCATGCTGAAATGCGCAACAAGAAAAGATGTGAGTTCCTGGCCATAGGCAATCACTGAGCTGTCCTTGCTGCCTAAAGTCTTTTTAATTCTGCCTGTATGGGCTAGAAAAGATGACTTCTGAGTTCCCTGAAAAATCTGAGAGTCAGAGAGTTTTAAAAATAATTAACACCTATCATTAATGACTATGTATTGTACTGATTGATAATTATAATAGTTATTCATAATTATTTTGTGCAATAGACTTTCAGAATCTAAAGGCACCCTAGAGGCCAATAGAAGCAATAGACATCTTTTTTTCTATAGCAGGGTCTCTCCTTCCGTACCCCTGAGAGCTACAACATCTATAGGTTCTGCTCAAACACCTCCAGCTAAAAGGAACTCCCTGTGTGCCAAGACAATCATTTCTGTGCGACAGTATTTTTCTGTCATTAGAAAAATAACTCATCTTCACTGTAATAATTTTATAAAACAAAAGAGAAAAGCACAAAATAAAATTTGAAAATATCTATAATACTATCACCCAGAGATAGCCACTATTAACCTTTTGATGTATATGCCCAGGTGTCTGTGTGCGCGCGTGTGTGCACATGTGTATACTTTCATTTTGAAAAAATCATACTACCCATATTTTAGAACCAGCTTTTATCATCCTTTGTCATTAGTAATTTTCCATAATATCAGTTTCAGAGGCTGAATAAGCATACTTTATTTTTTTAAATAGCTATAATTACTAAAAATTGTTTTCTTTCTATCAAGTTGAAACTTACCTCTTTATAATTTATATACATTGGTCCTTTCTCTGCCCTCCGGAGCTACATGCGATAAAAAGTGTCATCCTTCTTTTCCACACAGCTCTTCAAATATGTGGAGACTGCTTTCAGATCTCCCTGAGTCTTATTTTTGGGTTTCAATCAGCCTCAGGTTTTCAGGCCTCTTTATGGTTCTCAGGCTCCACTATCATGAAAGCTCTCCTCTGGATTAATTTCAGTATGTCATTTTGCCCAAAATTGGATACAAGATTTCAGGGAAGATTAAAAGATGACTATCACCTCCTTTTTTTGGTGGAATTTGGAATATTTGTATGTAGCCAGTGTCCTGTTTGCTTTTTGAAGTCTTGACTTGTTGTTGACCTACTGAGTCTTCCATGTCTTACTCTCATACCTGCTGCTCTTGAGTTATCACAATCTCCACCACCACCCTGCTATATCTTCTAATCATACGTTGGTCAAAAATTAGACTCAGGGAGGGCTTCCTTGGTGGCGCAGTGGTTGAGAATCTGCCTGCCGATGCAGGGGACACGGGTTCGAGCCCTGGTCTGGGAAGATCCCACATGCCGCAGAGCAACTGGGCCCGTGAGCCACAACTACTGAGCCTGCGCGTCTGGAGCCTGTGCTCCGCAACAAGAGAGGCCACGATAGTGAGAGGCCCGCGCACCGCGATGAAGAGTGGCCCCCGCTTGCCACAACTGGAGAAAGCCCTCGCACAGAAACGAAGACCCAACACAGCCCAAAATAAATAAATAATAATTAAAAAAACATTAGACTCAGAGAGATCTGAAAGCAGTCTCCACATATTTGAAGAGCTGTGTGGAAAAGAAGGATGACACTTTTTATTGCATGTAGCTCTGGAGGACAGAGAAAGGACCAATGTATATAAATTATAAAGAGGTAAGTTTCAACTTGATAGAAAGAAAAAAAAATTTTAGTAATTATAGCTAAGAAGATGCTACAGAAGCACACAGGAGTGTGCTTTATTTATGACAGATTGCTAAGTCTGTTGACGGGCAGAGAACGCCATCGTATCCCTAGTACCCCAGCAGTTTCTGGCACACAACAAGTGTTCAATGAGTATGTGTTGGATTAATGAAAGAATATACAAAAAGTTATGCATTCAGGCTAAGAGCAACCTGAGTGCATGATTAGAAGATGTAGCTACAGAAGCACACAGGAGTCCTTACATGGTCCAAGGCTTGGGTAAGACCTTGCTGAAGAAATATGATTTAGGTGAAGACCTGAAGGAAGATTGAGATTCATTCTTGTGAGATTCAGCCCATTTTCCCAGCCCACAGAGATAATTCTGGATCTCAATTTAATTTTTTTTTTTTTTTTTTGGTGAATGATAAAAATGGCATCTACATTATCATATGAATTGTCAAGAAATGGTAAATGTAAGAGAGCCCAGGACAGGTTTTTGTGACACCATAGACCTTTCTCCAGACTTTTCCAGATCTATCTAATTGTGTTTTGCATTAAGAAACTTTTCTCAATGAATCTATTTGCAGTGGGTAAAGAATATGGTTAATATGAATTTACTTAATTTTTCACTTTAGGATTCCTTGCTTAAATCGCTAATGTGCTTAAAGCCTCCGAAGGCTTGTTTTGGATGGAGTGTGGACATGACATTTCACACAAGCTCCTGATGCTCTGGAAGTGAGCTGTTGATCACGAGCTCTGGCTTATGAAGCAAATGTCTGCCATTAAAGCTTCTTGGCTCCTTGGGTGGCGTTCCTAGAAGTTGCTCTCAGCTGGATGATGAGCGTATGTTAAACTGTGTTTTCCTTCACATACTGCAGGCTTCCTCCATTATTCTTGTCCATGTTTCCACGTTCCTTTTTGCTCTTTTAAATAATTGTGGGCTCATCATTCCTCCAAGTCCCACTCTGGCTCTGCAATATCCAAAGGGACCAATTCAGTTCCCAAAGAGTCAAGCATTTGTTTACACCCCAAATACAAACAACTGAGAGACTAAATGAATCTTTCATTTTCCAACCTATTTTGACATTGTGGAGACACATATTAATCTTTTCTTGTTCTCACTCACCTTGAGCAACTACCTGGATGGAAAAAATGTAAAGCAATATTTTCTAATAGCAACATTGATTTCTTTTCCTGAACTGTTGCTTCATTTTATCATGTAGATGTGCTTTTGATACATTGATTGTAAACTCCCAGAAAGACAGGGTGACTTGCTGTAAAACGTAGTGAGTGCGACCCAGGGCCTGTGGTTACTATCAGTGACCATCTCAATCTCAGGCATGGGCTGGGGACACAAGAAGGAATCTGTCCTTGGTGGAAAGTAAATTGCTGTTGAACATTATAGGGCTGATACACTTCTTTGTGTGGAATGGTAATTCTTTTTGAAATTACTTCCAAACTTGGTTTAAATACAGTCTTGCCAAAAAAGCCAGACCGTCCTTCCCCTCTCATAACTCTGTGCCTTCATTCAGTTAAAGAAGGCATTTTTCAGGGACTATCTCTTCTGTTTTGCTGCTGCTATTTGATATTATCTAATGTTTTTCCATGAACTTACTGGAAGATTAAGCTGTTTTCTTTTCGGATTTATGTTGTAATGCCATCATTTATACAAATTCATCGCAGGTCTGTTTTGAGAGTTTTTTATTTTTAATTTTAGCCATAATGTTACTGAGTTTCTGGGCAGAGAACACCTTTTTTCTGTCTGGCAGTGAGTCACGGTTTTAACACCTTGAAAGGCTTACCAGAGGCTCCTTTCATACATGTGGGTGCACTTTGAAAAAGCAGTGGGTTGAACTGGCTGATGCGATATTTAGGGTAGCTCATTGGCAGAGAGCTTAGAGAGCAGAGGTAGAGGGGTATTTTGTTGGACGTCTCAGGTGAGGTGAAAGTTCGCCTCAATCTCCACTGCCGACTTTGATGACACAAAGAAAGTGTTTCTCCCAGATACCAGGCATGAGGCAGACCCTCCGCAGGAGACAAGGCAGACTGTCAGGTTTCCACATTTAGCAAGAAATTTTTTTTAAATGATACTTTGATGTCATTCTTGGAGCTATCAGACATGTAGGGATCACTGAACATTTCTGCACTCTTCTAAGACTGTGATGTACAAACTAGCAACTATTTTCAGGTCACATTTTTTTAGTACAGGGTGCTACATTTTATTTTCATCTTAGCAATGACTGAGTCCTCTTGCACATTATTGAATGTTTTACTCATTTAGGAAAATAACTCTGGCTGGTCAAAAATACTCATTGAACTGTTCAAGTGTGATATTTATTGATTCTCTAATACTTCACAAGTGCTCTGTCGAAACATTAGATTAAAGCGCTACGAGCAATTAAGAAATTCTTGACAAAGTTTATTTATTCACCCATTTATCTATTCATTATGGAACAAATACTTATTGAAAAGTTGTTCTGTACCTGACGATATAAAGATGAACAAGACACTGGTTTGCCTTCAATGAGTTCACAATCTACTGGTACATCCAGGAATGTCAGAAGAAAATTACATTCAGTGTGAAAACTATCATTCTAGAGGGAAAAAGAAGGTGATTGGGAAATCACAGAAAGGGTTCATTTTATTGTTTATAAGGGGAGGAGGCAGAGGACCAGGGAGGACTCCAAGAAGCAGCTACAAGTCCACAGCCTTCTGGGAAATGCTAATGTAACTGGTGAGACCACAGTACCCCACCCAGACCAGCAGGCATCAATTTGACACAGGATCTGATTACGCGCTAACTGTGGGACACAGGACATTGGTGCTGTGGGACTGCAGGGGAGATGGTGGTCCACGAAGGTGGGAGTCATTATGAAAGCCTCCACGCTGGAGCTGAGCATTAAAGACGGTTAGCATTTTGATAGGATTTTCACTTGTATATCTCAAATAGGACAATCCAAAACAAGAACACTACCTATTGTAGGGGATGGAGGTACCATATATGTTTCCTGGAGATTAGAGAGTATATGATACAAAGCCAATTTCTTCTTAAGTGATAAACCCTCAGGTAGGGTTGGGGGAGTCTACATGCACCACAACCAGATGCCTCCTAAGGTTGAAACTGAACGAATATTTATAGTGAAAGTAACAGAACAGTCACACATTTTGAAGGGAACAAACGTGGGGATACATTGTAAGGAAATGTTGAGAACGGATCCGTTTCTCAGCAGAAACAAGAAGTAGTCTTTCACAGTTTTACAATCATTTATATATTTTTGTTGATCACATGAAAAGCACAAGATGGAAATTCAGGAATGTTGAGATGATATATAACTTTCTGGGAAGGGAATTTAAGAATCTGTAGTTCACTGAAGGGGGCAAGGGATGTGATAATAGAGAAATGGAACACGGGCTGCAGTACTCACGGACCATACATCTGCGCCGCAGGTAGTGAACAGATGAAACGAATTAAAATCATGTTTCTACTACTCATTTCAACCCACTTGCATAATTCTGAGCCAACTTTTGAAAGGAGGCTTAGCTGAGCTTCCTCTTCTGTAATTCCTGATAAACGGCGATACGCTGGTTGCATACAGATAACTATGAGTTCTGAAGACATGAACTAAAGAAGACAAGAACTAAAGAAGACAAGTCCCTGACAACCAAGAGACTATAATGGGGAATAAGCTGGGTTAAAGCAATTAAACCAGAAAATCCTTGTGACCAGAAAGTTCATGGTTTTACTCACAGCTGCTATTTTTCTGGGGCCATTGGCTGGTGAGATTCAGGAAGTACCTTGGAGTAATGGCTTCCGCTTAGTGGGGAAGAATTCTTTAGGCAGAGCTCGTTCAGATGTTCTTTTCTCTCCAAAAGTCAGGGTGATCTGTCAAAGCCCTTCTAAGGCTGTGGGACAAAGAAGAGAAGGTATTCTGTAGCAGGCAAGTGGCAGCAATCCCTCCCAAGTTGTAGAGTGGGCCCTGGAGATGAGCCATGCTTTCCACAGTTCTTGCATTTGCATGAGTCTATGCATTCACAAGTAGGAATCGAAATAGCTAAAGTTATATAAAGACAACTGATGCAGACTCTGAACTTTAATGTGTGAATGTCGTGAAATCATAGAAGACACTAAGAATTCTCCAAATCAGTCTATAAAGAAGGTCACATACAGACTGGTACAGAATATTAGGAGGATTTTTGCCCTGCTCTGAACACGGCTTACAAAAGGAAGATAAGGACAGGGCAATGATAGAAATACTTGCCTTCCAGGTATCTGGCTAAGTGTTTTATCAATACTTTAGTAAGGAAATTTTGGAGGTAATACAACAAACCACCCTATATCTGTATGTTAGTTGTTGGAACTCAGAATTTTTCAGCATAATATTAATAAATTATACATTTTATGTTTACAACATCAGTTCACGATCTATCAATCTATCTGTCTAGCTATCTAATTTAAATAAAAGTAATCCTATCTGAATTAGCTACAGAAAGATATTCTAACTAGGTGGGTCCAACTGATATTGGCAAAGACAATAAGCAGCAGACTTCACTAAATGGTGCCCGAACAAGGCAAATTCCTCTTTGGGTGTGCCAGATGAACATCCACAGCTTGTTACATAGATCCATGGAATGTTTGAGAGCTGGGACAGACCCCAAGTCCAATGCCCTTCTTTATATAGGCAAAGATGCCACAGGCCAAGGGGACTTCCTGAGGAACGGAATTTCACCCCCAGGACTCAAACCCTGTGCCTCAGCTCCCAGTTGGGTACTTTTATAAGTACACCAAACAGTCTTGGAACAAAGAAAGGGGAATCAATGTTGATGTCCAGTAGGAAGATACTGTGAAATATAAGCATTTTGATCCACTCTCCAAGGAATTACATTTCCCAACTTGATAAACATATCCTGGATATTAAACAACCATGAAAAAGAAGCCAGCAGAGAACTTATTTAGAAGTTCTCTTGCTCTTTTCTTTTACTCTGACTACCAGAGAGAGTGTATATCTCTTCAGTTACTCCTCTTTTCTTTCCTCAGCATTGCTGGGAAACAACGAATTTGAGAAGGCTGATGGTGAGAGAGCTGAGGGAACGGGGCAGTGCAGGGAACTGGGTTGTGGCAGCTGCTGTGTCCCATTGTCTAGGTGGGCACAGCCGTGGCCTGACCGATCAATCAGGACTCAGGAGGAGCTGGAGTTCCTCC
The DNA here is from genome assembly GCF_009873245.2 of Balaenoptera musculus. Classification (NCBI taxonomy): domain Eukaryota; kingdom Metazoa; phylum Chordata; class Mammalia; order Artiodactyla; family Balaenopteridae; genus Balaenoptera; species Balaenoptera musculus. Next base: position 22,593,616 of record NC_045796.1, read on the forward strand.
TGCCTGTCTTTCTAATCAGAATTAAATCCTACTACACTATACGAGTTTTCATCATAAAACAGGGGGAAGTCCACTTTTATTTATTATGAGAAAAGAAATACCACTTTCTCTTTTGAGCAAATATGAGCATTTCTAAAAACACATCAGCAACACCTTTTAGAAGAGTTTTGAGCTTATAGGGATGGAAACACCTAGGGTGGAAATCCCTTACTGGGAGCAAGTTTATGAGATGCAACCTCTTTGCTTAAGCGCTTAAGGAAAAGTCTTGGGAATTCCAAGTTGTCAAACATCTCAGGAAGAGGAGTGAAACACAGAGGGAAAAATAAGGAGAAATGTTTGGGAACTCATGGGTGATCACACTGCAACTAACCAGGTTCCCCCGAGTCTGCAGAGACTTCCTGCTCCCTCTACAATCCAACACTATTCCTTAAAGGAAATATTCAAGTTGAGAGATATTCAGATTTAAAGAAGTTGTGTAGTGTTGTGTGGGGAAAATAGACCAAGGGCAGGAGATGGACCTCAGAGGCGCCAACAGGATTCAGGTTGGAAAACCAGCATCCAAGCAGATGTCTGTGCTCATCTACTGTGTTAGAAGATTCTGGAGCACAGCAAACATTTCCTGCCTCCGTGCATTTGCATCTGTTCCCTCTTACTGGAAAACCCTTCCCCTAGCTATTTACAGAGAGACCCTTCTGGCTGTGTCATCCTTGCTCCCTGCTCTCCTACTCTTCTTTTAGAGGATGCCATTCACATCTTTAATAACATGAATCACAGTCTACGCTTTGATTTTATTGCAGTCATTCCACAAATACTTGTGAGCACCTATTCTATCTCAGGCACGTCCTAAGCATGGGGAATAAGGCAGAAAGGAAAGTGACAAAAGACCCCTTCTCCCTGTGCTCACCTTGCGGGGTGGGGTGGTACCAAGAGCCCACACTCAGGTAAGGCTTTCCCTGTGCCAGGCCCTGCTCTTGGCTCTGACACAGCAATTCATTTACCCCGCACCGAATCTCAGAGGTGGGGACTTTTAATACCTTCCTTAAGCAGACGAGGAAATCGTGGCATAAGAAGGTTAAGACAACTTGCCTTGGGTCACACAGTTTGTTCATCATTCCTTGGTTTAAGGACAGATCTTTGCTTATGATCTGTCTTTCCCAGTGAAATATAAGCTCCATGAAGTTAGGGACCAGCAGTGTCTTGTTCCCTGGTGTATCCTCAGCATCTGGTACATAGGAGGTGTTTATAAATATTTACAGAATGAATGAAAGAAAAAAAAGTGTCCTTACAAATACCCATTAGGATCGTCTGGGCTATTTTGGTAGAAAGGCTGCACATTTAAGAAAATGCTATTTCCATCCCTGTTGGCTGTATGATGGCAAAATCGGGCCATCTTCATCCTTGCCTTCTACCATATAGAAATGCATTTATTGTACAGCCATGTTCAACTACTGTATGCTTGTTGGTTAATACTGAAACTGAAGTTTAAATTTTTCCTTCATTACTGCCTCTTTTCTCCCCTGTTTATTGATGCTGCTGTGTTTAGTCTCCAGGAAGCCGAGCCGAGTTCCTGAAATGAAAACCACCTTCCCTCAGCTTGGATTCGGGCTGCGTGACTCAGGGGCTGGCTCCGACACCCTGACATCAGAACTCAAAAACCAGAAGTTTGGAAGAGACTTTATTCTGGTATCTAAGTAAGAAGGAAATACCTGGTGCAACTTGTCAGCCTTGAAGAGGAAAAAGAGAGTAATCATCATAATGAAAGGTGGCATCCTGGGTGAAGGCGAGACTGTTTACAAGCATATGTCTTGTGCACACTTGGCTTTGCACCGTGGGGCAGGATGTTCATTGTAGCTCCATGGAAGCTGCTCTCTGCTGTTTGTGAACTTTGATACCTTGGAGCTGCTTTGGAGTTGCTGATAATTATTAGGATTCCAAATTAGTGAATTAATGGAATTCACACATGATTGAACATAATCAAGAAGAGGCTAAAAATTGTTTGAGAATAAAACCAACTAAACCAAAAGGAAAAGGAAAGGTCTCCACAACTGGTGTATTTATGGAAAGGTTTCTTAGCAGGTGGACAGAAGATGTTAATGACCATGATAATAGGCGTGCTGCTATATGATTGTCCGACACGGGGCTAAACCTTTAGTGTCATCTCATTTTTTTTAAAAATTAATTAATTAATTAATTTATGGCTGTGTCGGGTCTTCGTTTCTGTGCGAGGACTTTCTCCAGCCGCGGCAAGCGGGGGCCACCACTCTTCATCGCGGTGCGTGGGCCTCTCACCATCGTGGTCCCTCCCGCTGCGGAGCACAGGCTCCAGACGCGCAGGCCCAGCAACTGTGGCCCACGGGCCCAGCCGCTCCGCGGCACGCGGGATCCTCCCAGACCAGGGCTTGAACCCGCGTCCCCCACACCGGCAGGCGGACTCTCAGCCACTGCGCCACCAGGGAAGCCCTCTCATTTTTTTTTACAATATTTCTTGTTGTAAAGAGGATTATCCCTGTTTCACACTTCGGTAGGCTCACTCAGCCTGTCGAGATGAAGTTGGGATCCAAACCTGGTTCTGATTGACTCCAAGGCTTAGTTAGGGCTTAAACCACCATGTCATGTATTTTTGAGGATCCTCTTCAGGGCCTCAGGGAAAGGAGAGGGGGTGGGAACGGTGACCTCTCATTCCGGGTACCTTCCTTTTCACCTGCTTGATCTGGCACATGGACCTTACTAAGACATTGGGCTGGAGAGGAAGATCTTCTGGGATTTTTAGGCTGTTCCCCCTGGCCTGCCCTGCCATCCTGCATCCTAGAGAGTCATTTGGTACATTTGGGAGAGGAGTCAAGAGGGGGGGGGGCCCATTTACTCCTCATGAGTATTTTGCAGAAGGTGTTACTACCCATTTTACGGAGAGAACTCTAAGATGCAAGGTAGAGATTAATTTGCACAGTGTCACATAGTTTCTCAATGGTAGAATTGCTATTTGAGCCCCAGTTTTTCTCAGTCAAAAGCTTTGTTCCTTCCAAGACTAAATCGAGTCCCTTTTCCGTGGAGGTTCTCTTCTCGTGTCTGGGTGACTGGCGTGGGTGCTTCTTCCTCGGGGGAGGGACACAGGGTGAAGCCAGAGACCCCACTGCCCTGCAGTTTCTTCCACTTCATCCCCTCAGTGAGGCCTCTCATTCCATGTCTGGTTATTTGTGGAGGGATTGTTTATTGAGTTGTTGACTGTTATTTTGTTCTTGGGGCCAGGTCTCTGTGTTCCCTTATCTTGGAAAGGTGTGTGATACAGGGAAGAAAGCAGGAGTTACGAGGCAAAGAAGGCAATTCTTCTTCTTCGATGCTTAGTGTTCATTTGTGAAAACTCGGGCTTGTCACACTGGATGCTCCTGGAAGAGGAGTGGGCAGATGAATTACACTGCTCGGAGTTCAAAAGAAAGGATTGACTGGGCTGGAAAGGAGAAAAGGAAACTGGGGGCCCAAGAAAGTGCCAGATACTTCCCGCCATCACACACTTAGACACAGAGCCCGAGAAGGGGGATTTCTCCAGGGGATGGGGGTGAGGTGGGCGGATATATGACCTGAGCCCCTGGGAGTGTAGGCTTGGCTTGAAACTGAGGAATTCCTTGCCTCTGGGGGACGTCTTGGGGTTGGGAAGCAAGCATATCAGTGATGACCACATATGGACAGAAGACCAGGGCCTTCTAGCATTGTCTAATCCATAAGATTACAGGGAACTTTGCATGATTGGGGAGGTGGAACTAAAGCCCCAGTAATGACAGTGATTGAATTTCTCACAGCCTCAGAGAAAAGTGAACTTGGAGCAGATTAAGACAAGAAATAAATGTGATATTTCTTGCACTTTAGTTTTGTGGACCAAATTTTATATCCACTACAGATCCATTTCTTTGGCTGAAGAAAAATTTTTCTTGTAGTTAAACGGACAAATATTCCTGGAAGAAGTTGTATTTATAATCTAGTGTCCCCACCTTGCTAAGGATAAAAATCTCATCCTCAATTGTTACAACAGTGACTCTTCCCAAACCTTGGCTTTGAGGAAGGCATGATGAGTTGACAAAATTCCATATGGAGGGAGGGATTCTTCAGTGCAATCTCTTCACTGTATTGGGAATTTGAAAGCATAAAGGAGCAATAGCAAGAGCCTTTAAAGGAAAAAGGTAAATAAAAGTTTTCCTTAAAGGAAAAAGGTAAATACTCCTGTTTAGTGATCCTTTGATACGGCACTCAACTTTCTCACCTGCTGACCACTGATGGAAATATGGACTGCGTCCCTCCCTCTTTTCCTCTCTCTATCCTGTTGTTCCTTCACTATCTTCTTTCCTCTTCCCTTCTTATTTCATCATTCTTCTCTCTACTACCATTTTTTTATTTTTCGCTCTCTCCGCGAATGCCCCAGGCTCATTTGGAATTTCAGCCAGTTAACATGATAAATGTATTGCTTGATCAACTAATGTATGGATGAGAAATGGGAGAAATGCAGGGAGGGGTTAGAATAAGGTTAGCACAACACAGTCCTACCGAGGAGTCCACTTTCTCTCTAGAGGGGATTGCACAACGTTGCTGAGATTTCTCACAGACCAGGTAAAGCAGGAAGCAAGAAGCAGAGCTCTGTGACTTGACTCAGTGTTCCCAAGACGAGAAGAAATTGGTGTCTTGGGAGAAGAACATCTAGTGCAGGCGCTGAGACCAGGGAGAAATTGCATTTTGGTGTTTACAGCATTGAGTGCACTCCAGGAAAATTTTGGGGAGTTTTGAAAAGGAAACAATTATGACATTGACTTCTTAATAGAGGGGACAGAATTCTTACTATCAAGTCCCAGTATTTTCCGAGTTCTCCTGGCATGGAGATGAATGCGAAGTCACTTGTGGGCTTCCAAGCAGAGGCACAATAGATCATAGCGGTGCGCTAAATTCCACAAGAGCTGTTTGCTTTTTCATGGCAGTCAAAAGGTCATTTAATGCCAGGACTTATTTGGATATGAAATAGTCATTTTGAAAATGTTCAGGTGAAGAAATAGTGCCCTAACTCTCAACATGTGACTAATGCTTTGAGAAAGGTAATATTAACTTGCAGCATGTGATTCCAAGCAGAGCCGAGCCGTGGAGTGTCTGCTGGTTTCCTAACCATTCTTAAATTAAGGCGCTGCAATCTGTTACATAAATCTCTATTTTCTTATTTTAGGTTCAGCCAGCATTTTGCTAGTGAATAAATCAGACAGCCCAGATGTCATTTCTCCCTGACTAGATATAAATCACAACCAAAAGGCTCGCTAGGTTTGCCAAAAGTGCTTCATATGTCAACGAAATCTATCGTTACTGCCCCAGGATTCTCGCCTCCCCCCCAAAGGAATAAAGAGATCATTTGCCATCAATACAGCATCAAAGAATATTAAATTCCCCTGTTGAGTAATGAAATTCTCCCCCCTGATGTTTTACGGTATATAAATGGACAAGATGCATCCCTTTCCCAGTTGACGTGGAGAAGCTTCTAGAGCTGCTTGTTTTCTCCTTAAAGATGACCTAACGGAGCCTTGTTGATGAGGATCCACCACTTCACAGGACTAGATGGAGATATGGAGTTCCTTACCAATTCATTTCTTTAGGTGCTGCATTGGTCAGGGTGCTGTATTACTGTAAGAGACACCTTAAAATCTCAGTGGGTTACCCCAGAGAAGATGTCTTTCTTACTCACATCACACATCAAATATGGATGCTCTGTTGCCCTCACTCCCACTAGTGGTTCCGTCATCACCTGGAGCCTCCTGAGATAGCTTCCCTAATCCTCTGCAGCTGGCTGGCCTGGAAGAAAAGGGAAGGAGAATGTGCAGTTTTATTTGGGGAGTTTCATGGGTCAAGCCTGAAGGTGGCGAACATCACTGACCCATTCCATCCCCTAGAACATAGTCTAATGGTCACTTTCAAATGCAAGGGAGATGGCAAATGTGGGGTATTTCTGAGCGCAGCAGGAGAAATGAGATTGTGAATATGTGGTCATCTCCACCACTGATGCCAGACTCCTTCCCTGTCCTTCCCTTCCTTCCTTCCTTCCTTCCTTTCTTCTTTCCTTCCTTCCTTCCTTCCTTCCTTCCTTCCTTCCTTCCTTCCTTCCTTCCTTCCTTCCTTCCTTCCTTCCTTCCTTCCTTCCTTCCTTCCTTCCTTCCTTCCCAGAATCTATGGTGTTCTAGTTGCTTTGGTGACAGGTTTCCATGTTCTCCCCCTCCATGATGGTACCTTAGTGGTCTGGGTACCACTTCTGTACTGGGAAACCTAACTCAGTGTTGGATGGGTGGTCTGGAAGGAGATTCAGAAACAAGTGCTTTAAAAAATTTTTTTTAATCATTAAGAATTAAAAGGGTAAAAATGAATAAAGTATGGCTGACACATATACATCTTCAGTATATTATTTTCTACAGAAAAGCTGCAAAACTCCTGACATGGCCTGACATTGTAGAAGTGAAATATTTCCAAAATGAATTGAGCCCAAATATTTTATATATGGTGGAAGCTCTATCTAGTCTAATTCAATATTTAGCAGTATTTATAATGAATAACAAGCAGTAACATTTTAAGTTCAAATTTCCTACTTTCAAAATAATTTTTCAAGTTAGTGAAGGATGGATTTCTACTCTCCATCTTTACCTACCACTGGTGATAAAGGGTACCTTCCTGATAGTGATTCAATTATAGCAACTTAGAAATTTAAATTTTAGAAAGAAAGAAACATTCATTTCATTGATAGCTAATCTCTGGCTCACTACAGAGGGGGGAAGGGAGGGGGCTGACTGGTCATGGGGAGGAAGCTAAGAACAGTTAAACTTCTTTTAATTAACAGTATTTTATTCAGTAGATTACATAAGACATAAGTACTTTTTAAAAATTGGGCAACGTATCAGTGTTTTTCTCATAAGAATTTTAGTGAAGAAATTAATGCATTGGTAAAGATTGCTAAAAGAGACAGAAGGAATTAAGAAAGGATAGCACATAAATTGAAGAAACATTGGCTTAAGGCACAGAATAAAATTTTATTCAAAGCACAGTTCAGCTATTTCTTTCTGAAAATTAAAAATTTTTATTTTAGTTTATTTAAAAAATGTCTCCCTTACGGGTGAACCAATAAGGTAAAAGAGAATTGTAATAACTTTTCATTTCTGCTTTTCAAGGAGTAATTCATTTTGCTTTATTCACTTGAGAGACTGAAGCCATTTTATTGTTGAATTTTATAAAGCTTGTGTGAACAAGTTCTGTTCACCTGTAAGCCCAAGTTGACATGGTTGTAATCTTCCTTTTCTCACTGGCTGCTTCATTTACCATAGAGAAATCCTTTCTTCAGCATTATTTTCTCCCTAGAATGTAAGCTTCTTTAGGACAAATTCTTGGCTTATTCATCACTGTATTCCCAGCAACTAAAACAATATCTGACACATACAGAGCCCTCAGTAAGTACTTGTTGAAGATTTGGGTTGATACAAGTGCAAGCAAGGTGCCTTTAGTCCCTCTTTTATTGTGCCATAATGTCCTGGTTGTTAATCTGAAGATGAATTAGATCATTTTGTGAACTCCATTGACACTGTATCGGAAGTTTATTCATTTACTCTTTCACTCATTCATTCATTGATGTGTTTTGTGTTTATGGCACTAAGATGGACATTGAGGACCACAAGGATTTATAGGATGCAGCCCTTACTAAGTACTAAATTCACTGAAGATTAAAAAGCCTATTCAAACGCAGGTGATACGATGACAAACATAATGTATTTGAACAGCCCAAGGCGGAATGTAGCCTTTCTTAGGAATGCTCTTTTATGAGGTATCATTACTTTGTTCTTTTAAAAGCTTCTGTTCATCTTGAAAAGCTAGGGACTCTTACAAATTTCTGCAGCTGGATTGGCAACTCCTTAAGGGCAGAAATAATATCTTTACTTGTATCTCCTATAAAGGGCAGAGTCTTTCTTCTAATTGGAAATCAATAAATATATGTTGGATGATTGAGTTATACTACTAAAAATACACTAACCTGCTGAAGAGATTTAAAGTGGTAATAATGATTCTAGTTTGTCTTCCATATAGAGCAGGGGTGGAGATATCTTGCCTTATGAAAACTGACTATTGGGTAGCCCTAAGATCTTCACAGAAAGAGATATATTGCAGAGATTGCTATAGTTCTAAAGTGACGAGGAGTAGATGTCTCCATGAATCTTTCCTGTGGGGTACATACAAATTCATTTCCCTGGACTTGTATATGAATAAACTGTGTCCAATTTGTATTGAGAAACCCACTACAAAGGAAATTACCCTACAGTTTGCAAGGCAGCAATAGAGACACAGATGTAGAGAACAAACATATGGACACCAAGGGGGGAAAGTGGGGGGTGGGTGGGGGGTGGTGGGATGAACTGGGAGATTGGGATTGACATATATACACTAATATGTATAAAATAGATGACTAATAAGAACATGCTGTATAAAAAAATAAATAGAATAAAACAAAAAACCAAAAAAACAACAAAAAAAGGAAATTACCCTACAGATAAAAGATGTGAGGAAGATGTTTTCCAAATGGATTGAATTTCTAGTGTTTGTCTTGTGTTATCTGAAGAAAGCAATACCTTCCTTCATCCTTTTAATACATGACAAGAAATTTGACAGGGGTTGGGAAATGATAGCCAAATTTTATTCAGCCTTCTGCCTTCCCAACAGTAAAATCCTAATTAAATAAGTATTAGATCCAGGATAGACTAAAGCGTGAGATAGAATAAAAGAAGACCCTTGCAATAACATAATGAGAAAAGTATTTTTAAACCGAATTAGCACTGTTTGAAAAATGAGGCAAACTTGATTCTTTCAAATGTAGGGCTCTCAAGTGGTGAAATTTTGTACACACAGCACAGATGTGTGCTGACAGATATTCAGAAAAGAGGGAAGATTATGCTGTGGAAAAACTGACATGAGTTGGTCATATAAATCTTTGGAACAATCATAGATGAGTCATGGCAAATTCTTACAAAGAACGCATTTTAATAAAAAATGTATGATTTATCTAAGGTGTCTCAATTTTTAAAAATTGTACTGATTAGCAAGAAAGAAGGAGGTGATGTGAATTCAGTTTTTTTCAAATCAAAAGGGAAGCAAAGAGGGGAAAAGAGTCAGTCTCTGTAAATGTCTTTTCAGTGGAATCTGGAAAAACCAGCTTGCCATTTCTTTCACTTTAGGGTCTCACAAAATCATAAATTCTTGGAGGCCTGAAACTGATTTTTTCTACGGATATCCTTGTTTCTAATATAAGTTATAAAAAAGGTAAGTTGTAAGAGAGAGAAGAGTTTACTTGCTGAGTTTGTTTAAATGTGGGGGGCTGGCTCTAAGAATTCATCAGGGACCTATGCTCATTCTGTCTTCTTGTTCGGTTATCCTCACCACGTGGCTTCCATCTTGTGGTACGTCCACACTTCAAGCCAGTAGAGTAGAGAGCATACCCCTTCTTTCTTATTTATTTATTTGGATGCCTTTTGTTTTTTTTTTGGCCACACTGCATGGCCAGGCCCGGCAGTGAGAGCACCGAGTCCTAACTACTGGCCGCCAGGGAATTCCCATATACCCCTTCTTTTTTTGTTTTGTTTTTGTTTATTTTTTATAAATTTATTTATTTATTTGTTTTTATTTTTGGCTGTGTTGGGTCTTTGTTGCTGTGCGTGGGCTTTCTCTAGTTGCTGTGAGCAGGGGCCACTCCCCGTTGCAGTGCGCAGGCCTCTCACTGTCATGACCTCTCTTTGTTGTGGAGCACAGGCCCCAGGCATGCGGGCTTCAGTAGTTGTGGCACATGGGCTCAGTAGTTGTGGCTTGTGGGCTCTAGAGCCCATGGCACACGGGCCCAGCTGCTCCGCGGCATGTTGGATCCTCCCGGACCAGGGCTCGAAGCTGCGTCCCCTGCATTGGCAGGCGGATTCCTAACCACTGTGCTACCAGGGAAGCCCTACCCCTTCTTTTTTAATGGCATGTTCTGGAAATTATACACACCAATTCACCTCAGCTCCCATTGGCCAGCACTTAGTCACATGGCCATGTTTAGTTGCAAGGAAAGCTCGGAAATGTAGTCTTTAGTGGGGGTGGCTCAGGGACCAGCTAAAACTCAGGAGAGATGCAAAGAGATGATAATAGGAGTACTGTTATCATTGCGGCAGGTTGAGATTCTGCCACTCAGCCTGAGAGAGTCTTAAAATTGAGATGGTGCAGACTGAGCACAGAGGCTGGGGTATGAATAACTGGGCAGTGGGAAATGGTGTAGAAAGCCAAACTGCAGTCAATAAATGAATTGATAATGATGGATAAAGTGCAAGGTTAATTTTAGCTAGAACTCACTAAGGGTCAAATACTATCCTATGTGATTTGTTTGGACTAGTTTATCTAATCTATCAAACAATGCTCTGAGGTAAATCTGAGAACCATTTCCACCTGAGAGATGAAAAAACTGGTGCACAGAACAGTTTAGAAACTCACTCAAGCCATATACTTAAAGCTGCCAAGGTTGAAAGACAAACTCAGGATGAACAGATGTTAAAATATTGAGGCCAACCTTGAGTTCATGTGAGGGTTTAAAGGAAATGTCTCCCCATGGTGCTTACTGTAGATAATCTCTTTAGACAGAGTTTATCCTTCTGTTGGCCTCCCAAGGAAACATTTTGAAAGTCTACCTCTCTTATTCATTATGACACTTCTAACTAAGATTCTTACAATGATCTGCTCCGTTCACTTCCCTTCCTAAGCAATGTTCTCAACTCCAGCACTGTCCATCAATCTCAAGGCAGGGTCACTCTATACAGTGAAACCTCTGGTACTTCCTGAGAGATGGCAGGAAGATGGGTCCTTTCCCTACCTTAACCTGGAACCACTGACTGCCTAGCTGATGCCACCAGGCTATAAATGGCTGCCAGGCTAGGGCTGGGGCTCTTGCTCTGCTAGGAGTTTCCTACTTTACCCAATGTTCCTGTGGCACTGTTACACCCAGAGACGTCATAAAGTATCTGGGACCTTTTCAGCAAGTGATTCTGGCCAGCCAGAGCAGAACTCTCTCTGTATAACTACCTGCTTAAGTTAATTAAATTTAACACATGAGTTATGCATGGTAGATCCTAGAAATATGAGTGAAACACAATCTGTGTCCACAAAAATCTTACAATCCATGTAGAAGACAAGCTCAATAAAAATAACATTACAAGGGAGAATAAATTAAGTGCCAAAAGAGGTGAAAGGCAGTAATGTCATATCTGTGGAGGAAGCAAGTGTCCTATCAATCCACTTTGAATGAATTATGGCAAAGCTATATCATATGAGTAATTAATTGAATAATACATGCTCTAACTGAAAGGGAGGGAGCAAGAAACAAAACAACTAAATTAGAGCACGGCCATTTCCATCTGCCCTTCTATTTAATGAGAATGCATCCTGGAGGGAGCAGGAGATGGGAGCTATGAATCTGCCCTTTCCTCAGTAGCCTCAGTCCTCTTGGGCGGTAGAAGTTTGCAATGACAAATCCGATATTGGACTTTAAGTGTGATTTGAGGAGTTATACAGATTAACTGTGACTAAGTTGCTTTATGCCTACGTGTTGATTCTATGACCTAACCAGAAATACAAGAAGTTACTCCACTTTATAGGAGTCTGACAAACAGAGATGAAGAAAAGAACGTCCCTGGTGGAGGGAATGGCGTGAACAAAGGCAGAGATGGGGCAGAGTAGACTGTTGGGTGAACACAGGGAAGAGCTGGGAGAGGAACCTCAGGAAATGAACTGGAAACTGAATATTTGCCCATCCGGAAACCAGTTTTTCTACACTGTTCAGAATCCATCAGACTTAGGGCTCACTTCACATTCACACACAAGACGTCCCGTTTGTGTGATGGGGAGTAAGTACGATGGCTTTCAGCTTTCTCCATCTCCCCAGCTCTCCCCATGTTCCACGCTTTCATCCTTCCTGCTTTTTCTTTGAGATAATGAAGTGGAAGTTATGTGACCGTGAATTCAAATCCAGATGCTGTGAATTTGGGTCCCTTTGGGCTCATTTTCTCTTCTCTCCATTAGTATAGTAGCCCCTAACCCTCAGGTTTGTCTTGAGGATTAAGTGAGACAAGATAATGTATTTGAGACCCCGCATGCTTGGCAACAAGTTGGTTTTCTCACTCTCTTGCACCTGTTGGTGGCCCTGTCAAGGTCCTTCACCTAGGCCTGCTCTTCCCTGCCAACAAAAACATATAGAACTTCATGATTCCAAGAGTGGGCTAGCTGCCCTAAAGGCTTTGCCTCTTTCTTTGACTCACTTTACCCTTCTGAAGTCCCATCTCATCCCCTCAGGGCTTTGTTGTCTGCTTGGGAAATTACAAAGCATTGAGCGCAGATCCTAAATAAGAGTCTGGTAACACACCTGCGTTTTAACTGAGCTTTCTGCACACAGATCCCTACTCTAGAGGGAAAGGGTCAGGATTTGGGAGGCAAATTTGTGGAGGGAATTTTAAAAATCAGAGATACCTTCTTTAGTTTTTTGTTTTGTTTTGGCCACACCGCACAGCTTGGGGATTCTGTTTCCCGACCTGGGATTGAATCAGGCCATGGCAGTGAAAGCCCGGAATCCTAACCACTAGACCACCAGGGAACTCCTCTGAGATACCTTCTTTTGTACTCCTCAAATCATATTGTGTTGAGAAGTTGCCAAATCCACCCATGGGAATGGCAGTCTGATAGAAAGATAAATTGAAATTTATCAGTGAACAGGGAGAATCTATATTCTAATGCTAAAAAATTTATGGTATGACTCTCCCCTAATTTTTTTCCTTTCTGTGTGTTTTGTACCTTAAAATGTTTTGTCAAGAATTATAAAATTTACAAAGGAGAAGTGAAGAATTAAGGAAAATCTATAGTAACAGCCTGTAATTGAGTTTCATGAGATTACAGATTATGTAGAAGATACCAGACTTATTTGCAGAAGACATGTTAGAAGTTTGGAGAAATGAAAGTTCAGGGCTGCTGACATGAGTGTATTTCTTTTGGAAAAAACACACCATAACAACTTCAATGGCAATAACCAATTTATCCTTCATTTCTGGGTTTTAATGCAGATCTGATTGCAACGAAGTACATTGTCCAAGTTTCTAAAATTGGTCAGCTTAACAAACTGAAGTAATTGCAATCAGATGTAGCATAGGATAAGGTCAGCAAGTTATCTGAATGAGGGGGAAAAAAATCTGTGTAGGATTTTAAAAGGCAATCCCAATATGATAGAGTTTATTCTTCTACTTCACAGCCCCTCTCTCCTTCCCTCCTTCTACCTCCGTGCCTTTCTCCACAAAATCCCCATTATTTGGGTCTAAATCATAAAACAGTTCATTAAATTGATAAACCATTAAAAAAAATGAGACTCTGCCTCACTGGAAACATAGGGACACAGCAGGAAATACAGAACATGATCTAGGAGCAGGAAGTGATATAAAATGACAGACAAAATGGAAAGATTTGAAAATGACCTCTGAAGCTCTAGAAGAAAACTCACAGATCCTCCATCAATATGTTCATGAACAAAAATGAAAATTCTACTGAATGTTTTAGGAGGCAGATATTATCCAAGCCTACTATATTATAGTTCCAAGCCATCTTTCCTTTGTTCTTTTCATTTACTAGATGTCTCATATAAAAATGTTCAGATGTATTGATCTTGGTGTTGGATTTGCAAGTCCCTTTGCAAGACTATAAAAATAACAACCTTTAGTAGATTCGAAAGCAAATATGAGTCCCTTTTGCATTTGTGGAGTTATTATGCAAAGAGGGTCAGTGAGTGGGCAGTGTACAGACAATGATCAATATTTTAGAGAGATGACATAGAGAACCAGAGAGTGCCTGGAGAGGAAGCAGTTGGGTGGTCTGCTCCAAATTCTGTCCCTGATCTCTGTGAACTGGGAGAAGAACATTTCCCGGTTAAGGAAACTTAATTTCTTTTTGCCTATTATTTTATCTTTAAACTAGAGAGAACTTCATAAATGATTTTTCAACATGCTCCAGAGAGCTCTGGGGGCTCAGAGGAGCTGTTTAGGGACCACAGAAGTCTAAAGGCCAAGATGGGAGGGGTTGCTGAGCAAGAGTCCTGGTACTTCCCACCTGATTCAATCAGAACATCTCTACAGACTTGCTTTCCTTCCTTATGTTTCCAGTTTATAGTGCTTTTGAACAAATAATTCTGTGGTAAAAATAAAAAATAAAAAACTGAAAAACTCTGAATGAAAGTATCTCTGTTCTGGGAACCACTTTCCCACCATGTGCATCTGTAAAAGTCTTCCAAAAACTTTACTAAGCTCTTTGAGGACATGAATTATAAAATCATAGATTTATGGCCTTTTACAACTTCAAGAAGACTGAGAGATTTTTTTACCCATGAGAAAATTGGATCCTGGAAAGGTTTAGATTTACTGATGTCACATAGCCAGTTAGTGTGTTATTCATGTTTGAATGTCTCATGTCACCTGTATGTTGCAGTTGTACAATATATACTTTTAAAATGATTCTTTGATTTTTCACATTAAAGCTGAAAAGACTGGGAAAATCTCTGTTCACTTGGTGATTGTAGGTCTTTCTGTGTATGTGTGTCCTTTCTATTTTGGTACTTTCCTGTTAAAATGAGTGTATTTTCTGAAATCCATATCGCTTGTGTTTCTTTGTTTCCCTCCTTTAGCTCATAGAGAATTTATCCAAAGACTGAAGAGTTTTTACAAAAAAACATTAAATGCACTTGGCTTGTGCTTCTACAAATTCTCAGATTTTAACTAAGTGGTTTCCTGATTATGAGACCCCTAGATTTGTGTTCACCAGTGCCCTGTAGCACATGCCAACTCCCGCCACAGATTTACTATGATCTAGAAAATGGATCTTTTTCAGTTTGCATGGTCCTACATCTTGAGACATATCTTTCCATCTGCAACTTTTTGTTATATTCCAATTCTTAATGTGGTGATGGAAGGCAGGGAAATTCTGCTATTTTCAACTTCCTGGCTGAAGTCGATGCTAAAATCAAATACTTCTCGTGGAACTGTTAGAAAAAAAAATCAAATATATGAAAATTAGAGTAAAGGAAGGCTGTCATTGAGAGAAATGTCTAACTAAAAATTACCCAATCTTCTAGAGGCATATATCTTTGTTTGACTTGCTATTTGTTCAATTAGGACCTACCCAGGCACACAGTTTTTGCTTCCCAGAGTGAATTCCAAGTGGCCCTGGAACCTTTCCTTTGTTGAATCTTTTTTCTCTTTTGTTTTTATTTTCCTTCCTGTTTTTCTATTTCTTTCTATTTCTGTATTTTTGTTTCTGGATCTTGGCTAGGTGAGTTGGTCTCTGATGTTTGTCTATATTAGGGTTAGGACTCTATTTCTTTCTATGGCTGGGACCAAGGATCGATAGTCATCAGAGCAACTGGTTATAACTGTATAAACAATAGAACAACTTGTATATAAAATTTATTGTTTGGGTATTGTGTCTTTCTACAACTTGCTCTGGAATCTAGTGGTTATCAGACCATTAGGCTGGACTCAACTGAGTAGTCAGGAGATCACTCTGTATATAGTAATATAGTTTGTGCACAACTGATAAATTATTCCCTGTTGGAGACAGTGATAACTGGAAATCTTGTTTTATAATCTGATCACTTTGTGATCTCTCTCAGGTGAACAGTCGAGAGTTATCTTCTGTTGAGTGACATACCACAGAGAAATGGAAATTGTTAGTCTGTTTTTAATGAGCTTAAGTCAACTATGACAATGTTTCATGACCCATGAAAAGTAGAATGGTCCTTTGAGATCCAGACTAGTAAGATTTTGTGTTCTGCAGGGTTTTTTTGTTTGTTTGTTTTTTGTTTTTAGCTATGGCTAAAGTTGTAGAACTGATGCTGTAAGCTCTTTTTGTGCTCGTATGGTTACAATTGAGAAAAGTCTTTATCTCTCACTGTGTAAGTTTGAAATATTTTCCTACTTTCTGAAGGTATTAATAAATTAGATTATAAAACCTCTAAAATTGAAAGAGCTCTTTTCTGATTGATTTATGTATCTCCACTCATTTAGTTCTTTTACATGTCTCTATGTATTTCCATTCATTTAGTTCTTTTATTTATTTATATTTATTTTTGGCTGTGTTGGGTCTTCATTTCTGTGCGAGGGCTTTCTCTAGTTGCGGCGAGCAGGGGCCACTCTTCATCGTGGTGCACGGGCCTCTCACTGTAGCGGCCTCTCTTGTTGTGAACACAAGCTCCAGACATGCAGGCTCAGTAGTTGTGGCTCACGGGCCTAGTTGCTCCACAGCATGTGGGATCTTCCCAGACCAGGGCTCGAACCCATGTCCCCTGCATTGGCAGGCAGTGCCACTGAGCCACCAGGAAAGCCCCATTTAGTTCTTTTAAATGTCTCTCTGCAACATTTTGTAGTTTTCAGTATACTGGTCTTGCATGATTTTTGTCAAATTTATATTTAAGTATTTCACATATTTTGATGTTATTGTAAATGATATTTTTATTAATTTCAATTTCCAGTTGCTTATTTTTAATATATAGACATGAAAATAATTTTTGTATAGTGGTCATGTATCTAGTACCCTTGCTCAACTCCTTTGTTAGTTTGAATAGTCTATTGTAGATTACTTAGGATTTTATACAATGCCAAGTATGCCATCCATGAATAAAGCTTCTGTTTGCCTCATTTTTCCAATTTATATGCCTTATTTTTCTTGCTTTATTGCATTGTCTAAAACAGTATTGAATAGAAGTGGTGAAAGCAGATAGCTTTTCTCAAATTATCCTTTCTTGAGGGAATATATTATTATATCATGATTAATTATGTATGATGTTAGCTGTAAGTTTGTGGTAGATTGTCCTTAATCAGGTTGAGGAAGTTCTCTTTCTTCTTTTTTTTTTATTTTTTATTTTTTTTTTGTTATTTTATATTTTATTTATTTTTTCTTTTTCTCTTTTTGTTTATTTTTTTCTTTTTATTTGTTGTTCTTTTTACAAACCCTTGTGTCGAGGGCTGACTTTCAATAGATCGCAGCGAGGGAGCTGCTCTGCTATGTACGAAACCCCAACCCAGAAGCAGGTTGTCTACGAATGGTTTAGCACCAGGTTCCCCACAAACGTGCGGTGCGTGATCTTTCTTCTTTATTCAAAGTTTTTGTCATGAATGAGTATTCAATTTTGTCAAAAACTTTTTTCATATGTGTTGAGAAGATCATACCTTTATTCAGTATGTTAATATGATGAAATACATTGGTTGATTTTATAATGCTTAATTCAACTTGCATTCTTGGGATAATATCATTTGGTCATGATATTACCCTTTTTATAAATAGCTTGATTCAATTTGCTGAAATTTTGCTAAGGATTTTCATTTCTCTGTCCATGAAGGATATTAATTTTGGTATTCTGTTCTTGTAATGTCTTTGTCTGGTCTCCCTATTAGGGTAATACTGGCTTTGTAAAAGGACTTGGGAAGTATTCTTTCCTCTTCAATTTTCTGTAGACAGATATACATAATAGAATCAATATTATTTCTTTTTTTTTAGACATATGGGGAAATTCAGTTAAATCAACTTGGGAAGGGTGTTGTTGGAAAATTTTAACTACAAATTCAACGGCTTCTAAGCAATAAGCTGGGGCAATCATAGAGCTCACCTCATTTGTTTCTCTTCTCTTAGGAATCATGGTCCTGTGCTTGTTATTGTTCCATGTCTGAAGAATCATTGCTTTGTATAATTTTATTTAGTGTTCTAGTTGTTTAGGGTGGGGTGATAAATCCTGTCTCTGTTATTACATCATTGTTAGAAGAAGAAGATTTTGTCTCATTCTGATGTGTTTATTCTTAAAAGTGTTTTGTTAAAAAAAGATTAAAGTTTTGGGAATTCCCTGGTGGTCCAGTGGTTAGGACTTGGCGCTTTCACTGACGGGGGCCCAGGTTTGATACCTGGTTGGGGAACTAAGATCCCGTAAGCCACACTGTGTGGCCAAAAAAAAAAAAAAATTAATTCATTTTTTTTCAATCTTAAAGTCGCAAATTAGTCATGGATTACCCAGCTGGTTCTCAACAAGAATTTATAAAATGATATTCTATACTCATTAGGTAATCCTACCAGATAGCAGGATTTTATATGTCAGTAAAATAACTTTCTATGCTTTGTAATGACTTTGTTATATCTTTATTTGTTTAAAAAAACAAATAAAAAAGTTTCTCATTTCTAAACTGTTATGGTTTCTTCCAATTGTATATTCTTATTCATATTAGTTTAAAATATTATAGTATCATTTCAATTTACACGTAAACTCACCCAGTATTAGCTCAATCTCTCTCAGTATTAGCTCAACCATCATTATTCTTATGTATATGTGCTCCAATCTTAATGAAGTGATGATCTCTCTCCTAACATCACATTCATTTTCTCTTCACAAAAGTAAGTCTTATATAAAAACAAAAAAACTATATCAAGATGTCCTTTTATATCTGAAACTGTCTTTGAGATTTCCCAGATGAATATTAGAAAATCACAAAGATTTTGTCTTTCACCTTATAAAAAAAGAGAGATGATAAAAATAATTAGGATTTTTGGTATGTTCTATTTTTCTTAATTAGCTCAACATCATTGAATCAGTTTCATGAGAAAGTTGTTAAATGAAGGAAGAAGCTTTCTATATGTTTTGTACAGAAAAAATTATTGATATAAATATGTTTTATTGGTGTACACTTATAAGATGCGTTAGAAAGGCCCTGGAGATTTGTCAGTCTGTATTATGTTCTTATCCTCAATGGAAACATGGATCTAATCCTTTAAAAAGAGTTATGTATCTTATTGACTTCAATAGAGAATTTTACTCTTCCCCTTTATGATATTGTTGATTACTATAATGAATTAACGTCATTCAGTCTTACATCAGCAAGTGTTTCAACTTTCCTCTCATGTTTGCCTGAAGTCATGAATCTGATTGTAAACAAAGGACAACCTGAGAATTTCTTGGAAAAGACTAATCCAGGTATACTTAATGTTATGGACGAATTTTATCCCCCAAAATTCATATGTTGAAATCTTCACTTCCAGTACTTCAAAATGTAACTGTATTTGGAGATAGGTTCGTTACAGAAATAAGTAAGGTAAATTGAGGCCATATAGGTGGGCCATAACCCAATATGACTGGTGTCCTTCTCAGAAGATGAGGTTAAGACACAGACACATGGAGACAAGACCATTTGAAGACAAAGGGAGAAGATGGCCATCTGCGAGCCGAGGAGAGTGGCCTCAGAATGAAACCAATCCTGCTAATACATTGATCTTGAACTTCGGGCCTCCAGAACCATAAGGAAATAAAATTCTAGTGTTTAAGCCATCCACTCTGTGGTACTTTGTTCTGGTATCCTAGCAAACCAATATATTTAATGTGGTATTTTAATAGTACAGGCTTTCAAACTGCCTTCACTTGGACAACTCTGACTGTATTTGGGGAGTAAGTGAGGATTTCTATTAACTCTTCTCAATCCAGAATGAGATAATTTCATGAAAGCAACTGATGATCCAGGGACCAGTGGAAACAATTAACTAGGATTGATGAGGAAGGAAGCAGAATTATGGTTGTTTGTCTTGAAATATTATTGGTATTGTCTTTAATGTTCTGTATTTTACTGGGTATTCCAGAAAGCCTTTTCTCCTTTTTCTTCATCTATGTTTATGCCTCAACTTAATAGAAAATACTTCTGAGCACACCCTCCACCTCTCTGAGCTGCAGTGTCGCATCCTGAGAGCAGTCAGGGGAGCCCCCCTCTCTGCATGACCTAACGTGCTGCCTAATGAGTGCAGGCAGGTTCCCCATCCAGCTTGTCTCCAGGGCTCCTGCAGAAGCCAGCACTGTGGGGGGCAGAGTCCACACCACTGCTGCATCTGTTGGGAGAATCTCTTGCTGACAAGTGAAATGGCAAGCTGGCAAGCTTGAAATGAAACGTTCTTTAAATGTTATTTCTTTCTTTTTGAACTCTCAGAATACAGAAAAAGATATTTTTTTACTATGTCTCTACTTTTCATGGCAATATAATTATTTGCATAAGTTCAATAAGAATCTGACCTCTTTTTTTACTAGGATATAATTGGACAAATTGACTGTGTAACCAAAGACATGCTTGGAGTGTCAAGTTTGAGAATTCATCTTATTTAATACACTTATAGTAAGACCATAACTAAAGAGCAAGGGTTTTAAATCACATGTGGAACATATGCCTATAAAGCCCTCCCAGGAAACTGGTCTGATACCTGTTGTATACTAACAGAGTCCTTGCATTACAGGTAGGAAGAAAGGTCATTTCTTTGCAGGTCAGGTATATGATCAAATATTAGAAACTTCGAAGAGAGAGGAATTCACCCATATTTATTAATAGTGCAAGTGAAACCTAGTGGAGAGAATTTCTTGGGCTTCATTTCCTAGCTTCCGTATAGAAGAACAAGTAATGGAGGCTTTTCAAAGTCTCTTCAGAGTCCAGGATTCTTTATGAAATTTCAAGACAAAAGTTAATTTTATGACCTTAGTAACTAGCTCTGGATCTGACGATCATACAGAAGTTTATATAGTTAAATAACACCTCTTGTTTCACTTGTATAATGTAATTGGGTAGACACATTATGAACACAGCTTTTTGTGTTAGGAATAATCTTTAGAGACTATTTAGGGAGGACTACTAAGAAAACACATCCAAAACATGGAAAGAAGGGAAAAGGTTGGTTAAATGTCCTTTCGATATCATATTTCTCCACACCAATTAATATTTAATTATATAGGAGTATACAACTTTGACCTGCTGTATACTACTGATTAGAGCACAGACTCTGTGAAGTTACATGTCAGTTTCTGACTTTTGTCCAGTATGGATGTAAATAATTTATGTCTGGTAGAAAAGATGATCTCAAAGGTTGTGAGTCTATTGTCTATAGACCATTTTCCACTTTTGTCTCTAACTTAGTGAACTGATTTTGGCTTATCTTTGCTGAGGAATATACAAACTTCTGTTCCTCAAATGCTCTTGGAATAAGTTTTACCATTCTGCTAGTTCTCACATGAATTAGGTAAATTAATCTCTGAATAACGTTCACTCTATATCAGTATCAACTTTTTGTCATTTGAAAATTATACTTGGACATGGCACAAATATTGATGTCATACTGTTCCCTCTGTAAAATTATTAAGTATTCACCTTGACCATAGTAACCCATATGTTGTGGGTTAAATTTGTCCCCTCAAAATTCATATGTTGCTGTCCTAACCCTTTATTTCCACAGGATGTGAATGTATTTAGAGATAGTGCCGTTGCAGATATAATTAGTTAAGGTGACATCATTAGGGTGGGACCTAATCCAATATGACCAGTGTCCTTTAAAAAGGGGAATTTTGGACGCACACACACAAGGAGAATGCCGTGTGAAGATGAAGGCGGAGACCAGGGAGATGCTTCTATAAGCCCAGGAATGCAAACTGTTGCCAGCAAAACACGAGAAGCAAGGTGAGAGTCATGGAACAGGTTCTCTCACAACGCTCAGAAGGAACCAACTCTGCTAACACCTTCATCTTGGACTTCTAGCTTGAAGAAGTGTGAGACGATAAATTTCAGTTGTTTTACCCACCCAGCTGGTGGGCCATTGTTCAGGCAGCCCCAGAAAACTAATACACTGTGGATATCATCAATGAACTACTTTACATCTGATATTCTATGGGTAAAAGAAAGTAAAATGCTTGACTCTGTGAGTGCTATAATGTTTTAAAATGTGGTTCTTATCGCTGAAAGACTTATGACTGATGTGGTGAGTTACAATATGGTCTTGAAAAATTAACAAAGTTCTAGAGAGGTTGGGGAGAGGAGTGATTCACAAATTGTTTAAAGGCTTGATGCAACAGCTGGATCAGGTCAAAAAGAGAAAATTACCTAACACAGTCCAACCCTGGAAGTGATAAATATGGTGGAGTATTGATTAAAGCACAGCTTGTTAGAGCACCGAAGTGACCATGCTCAGCTGCAGGTGAGGGGAATAGGTTGAATCCTTGAAACCCAGGGCAAGACCAAATCCATAGCCACAGGGAAGTCAGGAAGGACAAAAAGAAGGCAAAAGCAGGTGAACAAAGCATTAACAGAGAGAGGGGAAAAAGAAGAAACTAACATATATTGATTACCTATTAGCTAGAAATTCTTCTAGACTTTTTGAAAAACATTTTCTCTCATTGAACCCTCAAGGCAGCCAGGTTAAATATTCATTTAGCAGTTAATATATTTGAGGTTCAGAGAGGTCAAGCATATTGCCCCAGGCCACAGAAGGCTCAGCTAATGAGTGGCAGAATAGAGTTTTGAACCTAGGCTGTTCTGGCTCCAAAATGCCTGCTCATTTTAATGCCTTCCGGTTACTCTCATAATAATATAATGATACGGAATAAATATAACACAGGTGGCTTAACATTAGCTATAGTTATGGTAGTTATTAGTGCTGCTCATTAATTTAATCGCTTCTTAGTTTGCTTCTGAACTTTCTGGCTCCTTTGGGCAGGTCATGGATTGATTCTAGCCCATTGTTTTGGCTTGTTCAGGGGGAAGCAACTGATGTCACTTCGAGGTCAGAACTTGGAGTCACTAGGGAAAGACCCTCCAGAGCCCTGATTTCTTTGCCCCGTAATAGAAACGTGTATTGAGATGTAGATTCAATTAACCCGCGTTCCCGCAAAACTGCAATGAACAAACTCCTCAACTGATCCACACTGGATACAAAATATGAGTGAAAAATAAACTTTGTTGGTTTAAAGTTATACTGACTGATAAAATAACATACAGTAATTTTTTTTTGTAAAATGAGGGATGTAGGAATTAAAGGCCCTTCATGTCTAAAATGTTATGATTCTAGGCAGGTTTTGTCACTATAATTGCATTTAAAAAACTAATTTGCAGTCTATTTTTAAATTATGGAACAAATTCATAAGTGTGCAAATGAAGTGAGTAAATTACTATTGGGAATGAGTTCTGATGTCAGTTTTTTTTATTTCTAATCATCAGATGTGTGATGGTGATTATAAATCTGTTGTTTGGGTACGAGGTGTTGGCCAGCCCCTTGTAGGGTTCACTCTTGTACCCCATGGTGGTGATGAGCAGGAAGGACTAACACAATGAGAGCCTCTTGTTTGGTACCAAACAGTAACAGCAAGATATTTGAAAGGGCAGGGAATTCACTGGAAAGTTTCACAGAATCAGAGCTATTACATGTTTCATTTTTGGTCACCTGGCAGAGGTAATACATAGCCTGGTTATGCAGGATCAGAAATCACTTTGGGCTGATATGCCTAGAGGCATTTCATGAGAAAGATAAGAGTTGAACAGAAACTTAATGAATTGGAAAGAAAGAGACTGGATGGCTTGTGGGCAGGAGGGGGTCAGGTAGAGATAGATAAACGCATAGAGATGGCAAAAGCGAAGGGTGTATTTGTGTGGCAAGATCAGTGAAATACTGGGGCTGTACATAAGTGTGAAAAATTTTATTTCTAAACCAAAGATAGAACCCCAAATGTATGCAACAGTCAACATATTCACAATGAGATAATACGGTGCAACAGTGATCCCAGCAGGCACTGGCATCTAGAGTGGGCGTGGTGTTCAGGGCTATGTGGACGCTTGGTGTGAGCTTCAGTTGAAGTTGGGGAGGAGACTTTGCCTGATGGAAGAGAAATAACGATGTGAAGGAACAGCGGGAAATGAGGAACTTGCTAATCCATCTTCCCAAACCTGGGACACAGGATTTAAAGGTTCTACCTGGAGAAACTTTCTGGGAACAGGCAATCCTCAGGCCAGTGCCAGTCTTCAGTAAAGGCTAGGAGGCCAAAGGAATAATCATGGAATTAAGAGAATTGGCCCCCCAAGTTCCAGGGAGCATCGAAGAAGTGTTAGGAAAAGAAGAACATTGTAGAAATCTGGGTAAGAAAAGAGTCAGCTCAGGGCAATATGAGGATAAAATATTGAAAGAGGAGAGATGATCAGAACCCAAGGGGCAAGGGAGGTGAGCAGGATGGATTTAGCTGGCCACGAGTTGCCAAGGTTATACCCAGGGGTCCCCTGGTGGATTCACAGGTGGTGGCCCTCAGACCTGTCCATAGTCAGCCTGGTGGCACTGCCCTTTCCAGAAAGAGAGAACCTCCAGGGGGTGCGTGCAGTCCTACCTTTCTGGAAAGAGTCATCTGAGGCTGGGTTAGGCTGCACCTTCCAAGGACAGGCTGGCTCTCCTTGAGATTTTTCACATTATCCATAAGTGGGGTAAGAATCTCCACACCACTGTAAACAGCACCTGTTGCTCACCGCCATCACCAAGAAGCAGAGATGGACTGAAAATCTTTGCTGGAAGCTTTGCAAGAAACATCTCTGAGACCTTCTTGGGAATCTAGAAGGCCTCATCTTCAAGTACCATCCTCTGGAGAAATAACTGTAGCTCTTGGGGATACCAAATCAATGACAACTCAGTAGAAACAGAAATAATTTAGGTTTAAAATGATTTTTGTGTCTATTTTAAGTTCATTTCCTTTTTAGCTATCCTGGGGAATGGCTGCCTTCTCAAAATTGTTAAATTGTAGCAAAAAGGCAATGATTTAGGAGAGGTTTTTCTTCCACTGTCTATCCCCTAAGGATCATTGCAGAAAACAAATCCCACGCAGTGCTGCCTGGCTTTCACCTGGGCTTTAGGCTGAGTAGAGCAGAGGCAGCTCTGAGTGGGAGCTGATACAACACAGGGGACTCACTGAAATGCTGCCCCACGTGTAGAACCAAGCCCTAGTTTAACACGGGGAATGTATTTTGAAAGGCCTCTATTCCAGTCTCCCTATGACCTCCAGAAGCAGCGATAGTAACTCAGGTGCCATATAGCGCTCACAAAGGCTGAAATCAGAGATGTTTTACTCATCTGTTACTGCCACAGATTTGCTTTGAGCTCACTCTTAAATTATTTAAAATCTTTCTCTGCTCTCTTTCATATGGCCCATGATTCAATTATCCAAGTTAAGCAGCCAAAAGCAATCAAAAATGATGGAAATAAAGACAAGAAATGGTTTTATTTACAATGCAAATGATCTGGTTCCTTCTCAAATAAGAGAACAAATCAAATTAGCTGCTCTTCAAATTGAGAGGAAGTCACTGTACAGAACTGGCACTTATCAGAGCAGGGTTCTCCAGCGGCTCTTGGCTCTGGAGAGGGCTTCAGATGAATTTCACCATAGCAAGGGTTTGATTCAATGCATGTAATTGGAATGAAAAAATATTGAAGGCAGTGGAAATGTACTCCATTACGACCTGACAAAATGCAAGTGCCAAATGGCTGTCAGAATGTCTCAGTGTACAAGTGACAAATACCCAGGGGAAATGATGCCAAGTAACAAGGACAGCATTTATTAGCACTTCTACAACCTTGGAGGCTCAAAGAACAGCTGTTTCACCTAATTCAGTGTTTTCCCCTCCAGTGGGAAGATGGGCACAGCAAGAATTGCTCATAGGAAGAAGGCTGGGGTGAGAGGTTAGGCGAGGGATAGAAATACTCTCTTCCACCTGGTTATTTTTCCACCTCAGTGCCAACTATTTTTCTCCCTGGAATTCCTCAGAAATGCTGACCATCACTCAGTGCTTCATCTTGCTTATAATAAGCTCTCCGTGTGTCCTTTTAAATCTCTCTTATAACTTAGCAACCTGGCTTGCTAGTTACACTGGTCAGCTAGATGCAAGAATGTAAATATACAGTGCTCTGATAGCCAGAACACCACCCCACAAAAAGGAGTGGATAAGTTCATCAAAGAATAGTGGGTGAAGAGAAGACAGAGATCCAGTTTTCTAAGGAAAACACTTCAAAGTAAAATAGTTCCCTAAGGAAAAACTGTCCTCTTTTGCAACCTACAGATGTTGTTCAATTGACTGCAGCCTCTCTTTCTCTCCTAGAGAAGCAGCAAGCACAGCAGAGTAAGGTGCTGTGGTTTTCTGTGGAGCAGTAGGGTTCCTACCTCGGCTCATAGGGTAGGAGTCACATTCCAGAAGGTGGTGAGCGTCTACCTTCTCCTGCAACTGAGCTCCCTGAGCAGCTTGGATGCGGGAGTCCTGAAGTCCCAGCCTTTGGGAATTACAGCAAAGTGATAACTCCCAGCAATAATTTTGCCTGGATAGTTCCCCATCTTTCTAGTGCTGAGTCCAGTGTCAGGCATATAGTAGGTGTTAGTAGCGTCTTTCATGAGAGAGAGTGAGATGGCTAGGATCCTAAAACCCTGAATCCTCCAATGCCTGCCTACCACCTTTGCTTGCAGGTCCTCAGGGAAGCAAGAAGATGGGACCCTCCAGGAAAAATAACACTCTATTCCTAGCTGAGGTTTTGGCTGTAAACTTTTATGTAGCTTCCTATTGAGAAAATGATTTGCACTGCGCATTATCTATGAGGTATCTGTTACCCAGAGTAGACGTTGGAGAGCAGAGCTGTTGTTTTCCCACCCTTAACCTCCTCCTGAAGCTTCTTTTACAAGGTCTAATCACTCAGCAGCTGAGAGGTCACTTTCTATCAAGAGGCTGACACCACCATTTTCCTATTGTAAGAAAAAGAGACAATCCAAAGGAAAATTCCCTAAAGTGGGATTCCACCAAAGCAAAAGCATTTTTAGTAACTTTGATCCTTTCTGCAAATGCTCCAATCTCTAGTTAAGCTTGCTTAATTTTTAAATCTTTGACCTTCGTCCAAATTTTTCTCAATGTAGATTAAGCAGTTGGACAAAAGTTCTACCTTGAGCTCTTTGTTTGTGGAAGTTGGAATACACATCTCACATATGATTTGCATGAATCAATGAAGAAATGCAGAAACTCTGCCTCTGCACTTCTCTTTCCAGATCTCAAGGTCTTGTTGTACTGGCAGAGGATCTCCAAGCTACTGTTAGTACAGTATCCAAGATAGCCAAGCTGGTGTCATCCTTCCAATAATTACACTAAGTGCTGGTAATTCACAAAATGTTTTGGATCATTCAAATAGCAGTGACTGACAAATTTACTTCAATCCTGGTTGTATTTGGGGATTCTTAATAAGAATTACTTTTTAAAAAAAAATTAATTAATTTATTTATTTTTGTCTGTGTTGGGTCTTCGTTTCTGTACGAGGGCTTTCTCTAGTTGCGGCAAGTGGGGGCCACTCTTCATCGCGATGCGTGGACCTCTCACTGTCGCGGCCTCTTTTATTGTGGAGCACAGGCTCCAGACACGCAGGCTCAGTAGTTATGGCTCACGGGCCTAGTTGCTCCGCGGCATGTGGGATCTTCCCAGACCAGGGCTCGAACCCATGTCCCCTGCATTGGCAGGCAGATTCTCAACCACTGCGCCACCAGGGAAGCCCCAAGAATTTCTTTTGATCAACTCTTATATTAACATTATTTTTAAGAATCAAACACCTTACAGTACATCTAAATTATCTCATTATTATAAAATGGGAGTCTCTCTTGGTGATGTGAAATATGTTTTATGTCAGATTCAGTCACCCCCAGCTTTGCATGAAAACATTGGAGGAGATATAGTTCATTTTAAACATGATAAAATGTAGTCAATTTAAAGGATGAGAAAGCCCAGGCAAAAATCCTGTTTCAAAAACAGCACCGTAGCACAGGTAACTTTATGAGAAGTAGGAACAACTGAAGATACGGCTAGAATAAAGAAAAACAGTGATGGAATCCTTAGGGAGTAGAGAGAAACTTATCAATGAATACATATGAAACACCCTAGGAGAACTCTCAGAAGTAGCTGGGAAATTTTTGAATAGTAGATGCAACGCTTGAAAAATTAATTTTGGTTCTTCTTCTGGGGACCGTAAGTAGTCTAGAAAGAGAAGGTAGAAAAGAATCACACCACAGAAAGGAAATGTCAAGGTCACCAAGTTCAATGCTCTCATGTTAAAAACGGCAACTAGAAATTTTTAGAGAAGGAAAGTATCTTAAAGGATCATCTGATCTTATACTCCCGCCCATTTTACAAATGAGAAAACTGAAGCAGATAAAGGTGAAGTGGCTTGCTGGAAGTTACATGGTTGTATTTGGAAGCATTACTACTCAGCTTTAGAAGGCATTATGTCTACTTACAGGGATTCAAAGATTGACAGCTGCAGTGCCCTGTCAGAGCAAAAGAATAAGAGTTTTCAGCAAAATAAATTTTCATTCTGACTTCAACTATTATCTAGTAATTTCAAGACAAAAATTTTTTTACTGAATTGACATATCTAAATGCTAAAATTAAAAAAACACTAAAACGAAAACCCCCTTTCCTTGGATTCAACAAATTAATGTATAAACCATATGGCACTATTCTACAGTGCATGCATATTCATTCAACACACATTCAAGAAGTATTCTAAGGGAGAACATTTTGCTTCCTGCCCTCCAGACAGTATCATTTAAATTAGAATGATCAGATTTGGGCAAAAAACAAAACAAAACTACAGTACAGGGCAATGAGTGACAAGTGCTATGTGAGGTATATAAAAGAAGTGGCCCAGGATTGGAGATTATGGAAATTCACTTCTAGCTTCTGGGATTGGAGAAGGCACCATGGAGAACACATACTTGAGAAAGGACATTGACCAATAGGTGAAATTTTGTTACCGAACCAAACTTGGGTCTGCTTGCCCAAAGCAAAACAAAGCTAATCTACTGACACTGGCTTGTGGTGAAGGAAAGCACAGCACTTATTTGCAGGGCACCAGTCAAGAAGAATGTGCAGCTTGTGCTCAAAAAACCCAAACTCTCTGATGGATTTTAGGGAAGAGTTTTTAAAATCGACATTAGGGGTGAGGGTTGCAGGGTGCCTGATCAGTTTGTGGACATTCTTCTGATTGGTTAGTGGTGAGGTAACTGGGTGGTATTTCGGGAGTTAATATCATCAACCTTCTGGTTCCAGCCAGTCTATGATCTACATTCTTGTGTCAACTTCTTCCATCTAGTGGGGGTTTTAGTATCTGCAAAACAACTCAAAGCTATAGCTCAGAATATTATCTATAGCCCTTGAGGAGGGACTAAGTGTCCTTGACTTTGTTTTATGGCTAAACTATTATTATTTTTTCTTGCTTCACTGCTTTCCTTTGTTTCTGCATTTTCTCGCTTCTCTAATTAAATTTGCTCTTTGGAACTTGGGAAAAGCTGAGGAGGCTAAAGCTTTTCTACAGACAAGAGGCAGGGGACATGGGAACCTGTCCCTGGGAATGCCGCATAGGGTCCTGCTTGGTTTCAATTTCAAAGGATGAAAATATAAGAAACAAGAGAGATTTTTTTTTGGCAGAATAAATTAAAAGAGGAAAAGAATAATAACAGCAATACAAATAAATTACCATTTATTGAATGCCTACTATGTTACATATGTGAGTTCATAAACTCTTCATGACAGTCTTCAGAAGTACTTATTATTATTCCTGTTTAACAGAAGAGGAAACTGAAGTTCAGGGAGGTAAAATAACTTGCTCAAATATATACAGTTCGTAAGTAGTTTGTCTTTGGCTCTGTTTGATCCCAAAGCCTCAGTTATTACCTCCAAAGACCTCTAACAAAATAGGAAAACCACAACTAGTATCTAAAAGTCCTTAAGAAATCAGGATGGTTCTAGTTAGGTGTTAGCACTGGTGAGTCAAGGGGAATATAGAGACAAATTTGACTTGGTTAATTCCATGGTCAGTAGTGAAATCTCAGGTCTCCTGACTACTGGGCAAAGTTCTGTCCATTAAATACTTTTCAGCTATTAAAATCCAAGAGAGTTAGAAAAAGGCAAAAGGTCAATGCAGAATACATTTCCTTTAATAAACATGTATTTAGAATTGTTAAGTTTTTAAAAAGTACTTGAATCATAACATTATGAATTTTAAGCCAATATGGATGTGTGGAAAAGCTTAATACTATTTAAGTGTTTTTTTTTTTTGAAAATTAAATATGTGTGAAAACTGGCTTCTGTTTCCCAATGGCCTCCCACAGTATTCATCCAAAAAATATTGGAAGCAATTTTATTTGCCTTATTCTTGTGTAATAAGCCTTGTTTGCCATACATGTGCTCAAGGGACCAGGGAGCAGCACTCAGCATCCTGTAAGTTAAAAATTTTTGTTTGCAGTCCACCTTCTGAAAAGAGACCTCAATTTTGCCTGATGGAGACTCATCTCTAAAGTCATCAAAATGCTAACTGAAGCACCCACAGGCAATATCTCTTCCATTTTCCATCTCTTGAATTATGTCTCTGACATTTCCCTTCCGTTGAGATGAAAGGCCAGATTGCCATCTGGAGTCTCTATGTTAAGGTTAATAATTACCCTTTCTATTTTTACTGCTGGTGCCACTTGGGGAGAAAACTTCCTGACTGACCACAATGAGTCTCCAAGGGGATCAGGGGTGTTGCCTTATCTGAGTGTCAAGAAAAAGACAGACAACAATCTTTCTGGTTTGGTTAAAGAGCAGCATTTTCCAGAGGCCAGACATCCCTCCAGCTTATGGTCGAATGACTTCTCTGGGGCTTGTGAACAGAGAAACCAAGAGTTATGTCCGACTAGTCATTGCTTCAGGCTGCCCTGCTCTTCCCTGACA
This sequence comes from Balaenoptera musculus, assembly GCF_009873245.2. Classification (NCBI taxonomy): domain Eukaryota; kingdom Metazoa; phylum Chordata; class Mammalia; order Artiodactyla; family Balaenopteridae; genus Balaenoptera; species Balaenoptera musculus. The sequence continues at coordinate 22,624,251 of NC_045796.1, forward strand.
AGGAAGGACATCGTTAGCTAAGGGCAGGAAAGCACCGAGAAAGTAGGTACACTGATTTCTGGAAGGCAGTGAGGATGTCTGGGCAAACAACTGGTATGGGTGATATTCCTCTTTGAAAGGAACCTGGATTTCTGTCTTAAATAAATACTGCTAGGACTCACCCTTGACCAGAATGAACTGTCAGTTGTGTTCCAGAAGGACAAGTTTCAGCAACTGTGGAACAGTGGAGTGAGCTCTTCAGAGACAGAAGACCAGGCTGACATTTATAGAATGACCTCAGGAAAGACCAACATCCCTGGAACCCATTTTCAAGTGAAAAGTTGGCATAGAATACCTAGACCACTGAGTAATTTGGTGGATTAAATATGGCAGTGCTTGAGAAGCATTTGACACATAGCAGGCATTAATTCCTCCACCCCTTGGCTTAATTGAATATTGCTCACATTTTGACCCATTCACAGAGGCATATGGATAATTCCTATGTCTTTCATCTTTTCTCCACAAAATGAAATATTTTACCCCAACGCTTTCTTGACCTGGGGCCATAGGTCAGTAGCCCCTCATGTGGGTAGGATCTTCTCTTTTCCTTTCTCTGACTTTGGCTTCTTTGCCATAATTATTGCCATCTCTATCAACGCCATTATCACTAAGACATCTGCCACAAAACTAGCAAAAACCACTTTATCATACAACATTTATTGAATTTGCTTTGAGGTAACATTGTTAGGTTTTGAGGATTTAAATGTAAGGGGAATAGCCTTTTCATTCAAAAGACTCGCAGTACAGGTAAGAAGCCCACGTGTTCCTTCTTGCTTCTATTCAACCAGTCCTTGGGGAATCCTATTATTAAATGCTGATTCTTGAGTACGTGTCTTTTTAATATCTAATATAACAAAATGGGAAGTGTATATAAAGTAATTCTGCTAGATACCAAAGTATAGAAAGTGCTTGTGAGGTGGTTTCCGTTGCAAGCCCAACTAGCTAGTTTTTTCGTGGAATACCACTTTTTTTTCTTGAAAGAACAACTGACAGACTAGTTACGGTTATTCAGATTTGGGTATTTGGCAGACATTTTGTTAAAAATCCATTAGTTCAAGGAAAATAATTATCACTGTTGGTTGCTAATGGTACAATAATAGCTTCCAAGCAAAAATTAGAATTTTAAAAAACTTGTATCTGCCACTTTTAGCATGACAGTTTTTCAACACTTAGAAAGTTTCTGATGAAATCAGTGGGGATTTTAATGAATGTGACTTTTTTAATATTGATTGATAAATATGTCAACGTTTGGAAGATGTGCTAACTAACTCAGGGAACCAGTATGAGTTTTTACAGATGAAAGATCCATTTAAAGTGAAGTTAGATTTTTGAATATTAATGCAATGGATCATGAAACTTAATTGATATCATTTCTGATTCTATACTGCAACCAGCCTTTAAGAAAGTGCCGCTTGTCAACTTTGCCTATTGTAACGAAGAAGAATATTCACAATTATCTAAAAAGACCATTAAAATATTCTTCTATTTCCAAAGGCATATTTGTATAAGGCTGGATTTTCTTCACATACTTTAACTGAAACAACATATTGCAACACACTGAATGCTGAAGACATGAGAATCTAGCTGGCTTTTATTAAGCCAGATATTAAAGTGATTTGCTAAAAATATTTTAAAACGCCACCCTTCTCATTATTTTTTGTTTTGGAAAATATGGCAAAGTAACCAAACTATATTACTTATGTTACTATGTAATGTGCTTATTATTTTAAGATGAATTAATAAATATTTTCAAATTCTCAGTTTTCATTTTTAATACTGTTAGTATTGATAAATACAACCCATAAGCAAAAGTTATTTGCAATGCTTAATAATTTTAAAGAGTATAAAAGGAAGCTTAGACCAATATGTTTGAGAACCACTTTTACTGGGTTTACTCCATTTTAAAAATGAGACACAACCACATACAGAAAAGTGCAAAACATATAGATATATAATTTAACAAATGCCATTAAATGACTTCTTCCATATAACCTCCCTATGGTCAAGAACAATGCTGCAAGCCCCCCAAAGCCCCCTGCCTGCCCTTTTTAATCACATACCCTCCCTCCCATCTTTCATTGGTTTATTCTCAAATAAATTTTAAAATTTATTTACACTTATAAAGAGCTTACTATGTGCCAGACACAGCCCTAAGTGCTTTAATTTATTTAATCCTTCTGTCCAACCCTGTGAGGCATTACTATCATCCCAATATATTGTTGAGAAAATAATGGCACAGTGAGCTTAAGTGGCTGGCCCAAGGTCAAGTGATGACTCAGTGTTTAAACACAGACAATCTGGCTGTAGCATCTAGCTAGAGGAAAACTTAACTATTGTATTGTCTCCCTCTAAAACTTTAAATTCTTGGCTTGAGGTTCAGGGACCACTCAGGTGATATGATTCTGTGCAGCAAATCGAGAGCAGACTTGTGAATAGAACTACTGAAGGTGGAGATGATGGGCTTTATCATCTCCGGGTCACCCTCATTCTGAGACTGTAGCCCTAGTGGAGAGAGGGGCTCCTCTTAGACTCCCCATCCTGGGCTTGTTTTGGGCTTTGACTTCTGACTACTACCCACCCCCCCCATAGAATCATCAAAACCAGAACTCAAATTCTCAGAGACTGGCAAATATTTTCAGGGCAAAAGTATCTTGCTAGTTCTTCAGTGCCTTCTAGAAATACTTTAAAATATGCTTCCAGGCATTTTTAGATGTTTTCAGTAGAACATCTGGTCTGATTACTTAGCTTGCCATATTACATATTAATACAAAACTCCATACTATATTAAATTGAATCTCTATAAACATAATAAATGTTAATAGATGTGCTTGGGGTTTGAGAGTTTGATGATATTCAATGCTTTTCTGGGCTTTAAAAATAGCACCTTGACCGGTCAGTAATTTAGGGTTTTATCCATTTATTTATTCCCTGCCTGTTGCTAAAAGAGCTTTATGCATGTTTTCAGAATACCCTTCACAACTTCCCTAAACATTTTTCTGTGTTGTAAAGTATAGCTCAGTGCCCATCAGTTTATATCCATAGCTGTGGTACTTTGCACTTACCCACAATGAACTCATCTGCCATTTTATCCCCATTCATTGGACCAAGTTAAATCTCCATGTACTCCTCATTAATTTGGTGTTTTCACTCTTCCAAAGAGTTTAATGCCATCAGCATTCCTCCCCAACTTCTCCATGGCACTTACTTATTATGTGAGATTAGTGAGAGTACTGATCTTTCCCGTGGTTTAAAATCCTTCATCCATTGGGGTGCTCATTTATTCCTACCCAAGGCATTTCTCTGTTCTTGATATATCAACTTTTTTTCTAGTCACCAGGCAATGGCAGGAATAGCCATATTGTGACTCAATTTTCATGATGGTTTTTGAGCAAACTTATTTTAGTTTTTTTTTTTTATATTATTATTGAGCAACTTTTTTGAAGGTTTTTGGATGTTCCGATTATATTTACTGAGTTCTGTTTTACCTAGAAATTGATTTACTGTCAGAGAACTCTCTGATGTGTTAGGAAACTATGTTCCTTTTCCCTCTATTGGTAAGGTTTTAGTAAATATTTCATCATTCTCTCATTTGTTATAGATTCCTTTAAAACAGAAAATAACAATTTGGTGTTTGTAACTGCAGAATGGGCTCCAAAAAGGACATCAAGAAAGTAGCTTAGACTGAGGCCCAGCCCCTGAAAACCCAGTGTGTCACTCTGGCGACCTCACAGTCACCAGCCACCTGAGTTCTTTATTGTGGTTCTCTTCTGCCACATCTAAATAGCATCGAGAAGTCACTGGGTTACCTGCACTGTTACTATCTTTTACCTTTTCTGGAAGGAAAGTAGTTTGATCAACATTTTTTGTTTGTTGGTTTCTACATCAATCTGGCAGAAACAGGCAGAGGTCAAGAATCAGAGTTATCCAGTGACCTTTTGAATAATCCTAGCATCAAATTGTTTCCTTAAATGACACAAGTGCAGCTGACCTCTCCAGAGTCAGAGGCCCCAAATGTAACAGCCTCTGGGAGCCCGCCCCTTCCCTGGAGAGGGTCAGGGCTGAGGCAGGGCCCTCAGACAATTTCGAGTGGCTGGTGATCTCAGCTCTCATTCCCTTCTCATCTGTACACGTCTACAGTTGCAAGTGATTAGATGACTCTTTAAACAAAAATATTTTGCACTGTACATTTTTGTCCAGGTCTGGGTCTCAAGAATGCCAGCCTCAATATTTGTGAGAGGAGAAGATGCCTTTTTGTAATGCCAGCGTTGGAACACTCTGCTGAGCAGGACAGATAGTCCACTGACCAGTATTTTTTCCAAACCTCTTATTTCTCTTAAAGGAAAAGATAAAGGAATTATCCCTTTCTCTTCTAAAGTGATAATTGGAAAAAGTCAAGGCTTGCTCTGAGTGGGCAGAATTGTGTGCAGAGTATAGGAAAAACTACACCTCTGCACATAATAGTAACTCAGGAATGTCTGTTGGAGGAATCCAACAGATAATTAAAAAAATTATCCTCTCGCCAAATCTGGGTAATTTATGGAAATAAATGGAAGGTACCTGTGCTGGTTAATTTTATGCGTCAACTTGACTGGACCATGAGGAGCCTAGATATTTGGTCCAGCATGACTCTGGGTGTGTCTTTCAGGGTATTTCTGGATGAGATTAACTTCTAAATCAGTAGGCTGAGTGAAGGGGATTGCTCTTCTTAATGGGGGTGGGCTGCTCCTCTAATCAGCTGAGGGCCTGAATAAAACCAAAAGGTTGACCCTTCGGCAAGTAAGGGGGAACTCCTTCTGCCTGACTGTCTTGGGCTGGACATCGGTTCTTCCTTGCTTTGGACTAGAATGCAAGCATCGCGCTTTCTGGTGCTTGAGCCTGCCAGAGTTTGGATGGAAACTAAACCCTTTGCTGCCCTAGGTCTTCAGCCTGCTGACTGCACATCTGGGCTTGTCAACCTCTGTAACTGCATAAGCCCATTCCTTATAATAAGTAAGTAACTTACTTGGTTGTGTTTCTCTGGCGAACCCTGTCTAATACAGGTTTTGGTAAAGGAGAAGAAAGGACACCAGGACTTGCTCTCTCTCTCCCTCTCTCTGCCATGTGAAGATGCAGTGAGAAGTCACCATCTACAAGCCAGGAAGAGAGCCTCACCAAAACTGGCAAAACATCAGCTGGTACCTTGATCTTGGACTTTCCAGTCTCCAGAGATGTGAGAAATAAATTTCTGTTGTTTCAGCCACCCTGTCTGTGGTATTTTGTTACAGCAGCCTGAGCAGACTGAGGCAACACCCGTTTCAATTCTTCAGAGAATCTCTAAATAGTCCAGAGGTAACAGGATAGCAAAGCATATGATCACTGCCTCATGCAGGGTACCTAGAAAGACTACATTCACTTTTCAACTTCAGTAATGTCAATGCAAGTGATCTGTACAAGGCATTGACAGTTGAGAGTGTTTCAGTGTAATTCTACAGTACAATTCTTATTTCAGAATGCTTGGCAAGCAAAACATAACTACCTCAAGAAGATGAGTTGTCCTTTTGGTGACTGTGAGAAAAAAAAATTCAATTTGCTTTTCAAGGGCTCTTTAAAGATTGTTTATATCATAACTGTAGCTTAAGTAATGATATAAACAATCTTTAAAGTCCTTGTAAAGCTTTTACAGCTATACGAGGACTCTGTGAAGACAAAATGATCAGGTGACTTGCAAAGCTGAGAAGCTGAAGGACTGATAACTTTCTTTCCAGAATTCTGTTTATAAGCCATCCACACTGACTAAAATAAGCAAGTTACGCAGCAAAAATGGCTGTTGCAAATCCTCAAATTGCTATGTTCATACAATGTCCTCTATCCAACTTTTAGTTTTAGAGCCTAGGGAATATGAAGAGAATTTTCCAAGATCTTAGGAGATGGAGGGAAAAAAAAGACCAAAGGGCTTGAAAATAAAGAAGAGGGACAGTTAGAGAAATCAGAATCAGCTAAGAAAATTCGTGCAGCAATAAAATGTCTTTATTTATCCAAAGGCCTATTTCTAGCAAGGTGATGGACAGTCTGTTCCTTATTCTACCTGAATAGCGAAACTGGAGTTTTTGAAGTTGAAGAGATTTAGATTAGAAACAAGGAGAAATTATCTCACTAGAAGTGGCAATATCTACTCACAAGATAGAGGCATGGTCACCTGCGTCTCCAAAAAGAGTCTTGGTCTTAGGGCTTGTTATGGCCTCAGCACAGTCCTCTGACCTGCTGAGCCAGAGCTGCCATGAAGGTCTGGAGTAGCCTGTCAAAATGACCACTGGCTAAATGTAGAAATAGCCACTGTCAATACTAAGTACAGAATTATAACTATTTTCTCACCATTCTCCCAAATCCCATTTTGTTTAAATTTTCAAGAAATGTTAGTTAAATAGTAGATATACTGGCCTGACTTCTTTACATTATTTCAATTTTCCAACTGATGGATACATAAACCGAGTCCAATCTATGTTAAATAATGCAAAGAATGGTTAAAAAGTCTATGTGAGGACACTTCACACAGAGATCTGGCTGAATTTTGGTCTGCAAGGATTTAAACAAAGCCCACCCAGAGACTGAAGACTGGAATAAACGACCCCTGCAATTCCTACTAGCCTCATGATTCCATAGTTTATATGGTAGTTTACAACAGGGACCCCCAACCTCTGGGCCATGGACCAGTACCAGTCCGTGGCCTGTTACGAACCGAGCCGCACAGCAGGAGGTGAGCGAGTGAAGCTTCATCTGTATTTACAGCCACTCCCCATCACTCGCATTACCGCCTGAGCTCCACCTCCTGTCAGATCAGCGGAGGCATTAGATTCTCACAGGAGCTCGAACTCTACTGTGAACCATGCATGTGAGGGATCTAGGTTGTGCACTCCTTATGAGAATCTAATGCCAGATGATCTGAGGTGGAGCTGAAGAGGTGACGTTAGCTCTGGGCAGTGGCTGCAAATACAGATTATCATTAGCAGAGAGGTTTGACTGCACAGAGACCATAATAAATCAATTGCTTGCAGACTCATATCAAAACCCTATCAGTGAGTGGCAAGTGAAAAGAAGCTCAGGGCTCCCACTGGTTCTGCATTATGGTAAGTTGTACAATTATTGCATTATACATTACAATGTAATAATAATAGAAATAAAGTGCACAGTAAGTGTAATGTGCTTGAATCACCCCCAAACCATCCCCGTCCCCCAGTCCGTGGAAAAATTGTCTTCCACAAAACTGGTCCCTGGTGCCAAAAAGGTTGGGAACTGCTGGTTTACAACACAAATAATAAACAATAGTTTTCTGTAGGGAGTCAGTTAAAAGGAGAAGTATCATGCTCTACAATAGTGAGTGTTAAGAACTGTTGTTTTCCCAGATCTTTTCATCATAAGAAAATAGCAGAGACTTTACATAAGGGGAAAATTAAAGGCAAAGGGATTTAGAAGTTTTAATATTCAAGACTATGTTATTCATTTAAAAGAAAGGTTTAAAATGAGTTGTGGTGGCTTTGTAATGCATCATCTTGGCTAGGCTGAACTACATTTCCCAGAATTCTTTTTCTTGTAGGTTTTCTGCTGTTGCGCCCCAAGGGATAATCTTGGAAGATTTAGAGAGCAGAAAGGAAGCAGCAACCATTTTGTACTTCTGACTCACTGATGTGCTGACTTAGCTTTGTTGGCTTAAAGAAGCATCTGGGTCGTACCTGCTTTACCTTTCCCAGGATTCTTCTCCACCTTCTCTGACTCCTGGGCCAGATATAGGTGTTTATCTTCATGGCTTCTGCAGGATACCCATACCATTAATGCCAGAAGCAAGAGGAACCAACAAATTTTAGTCTATCCTTCTGTGTTCCAGGTCCAGTTCCGTGTGCCTGAGCTCCAGCTGGGTCTTGCCCTCTCTGACTTTATGACCGTCTATCTTTCCCGACTGCCTGCGCTCTGGACTTTGAGCAGCCACATCAGACATGAAGACAATAACCTTGCAAAAACCGCTTAACCAGTTCCCACAATTGTGAAATCCCCTAAAACATACTTACATGTGTAAATCTCCTAATGGTTCTGCTTCTCTGGTTGAACCCTGGCAGGTACCCATGATAAAACTCTTCCAAGAGGGTTAGACATCAGGTGAACATTTAATGAAATGAGTAAATGCCTCCACTAAGATTAGAAATGTGCAATCAGTACAATCTCAGCTCCTTCTATAATCAAATCACTTCCTTAAACTTCATTGGAGCCAAACGAAAAGAGATGAGCTGATACAGAAAACTATTTAACTATACTCAAGGTCATTTGATACTCACTTTTAAATACTGATGGAGAAATAATCCCATCTCACACATAGGGAAAACAGAAGTTCAAAAGCTTAAATAAAACTGGGCTCCTGGCTGTGCTAGAAGGCAGTTCAAGGTTGAGCTTTTATAATACCCAGATGGTTCCATTTAGAGTTGGATGAATGGAGGAAAACTGTGATGGTTATCAGACTGACTTCCTGGACTCAGATGGAAGGAAATTGTATACATGGTGTATGCTAGACACTTTATGTTTTTGTTCTCTACCATAGGGAGCAGTGACTTCCCACAGAATGTATAACAGAAAAACAAACACAGAATAATGTCACATATAAGTCAGTGTGTATATATACACACATACATATACACAATTATTATAGCTAACATTTCTATAACACTTTGGTTGTATTAACTCAATTAGTCATCAACATATGCTGTGGCAAAGATATTATTATAGCTATTTTTCAGACAGGAAAGCAAAGCACAGTGGGATTAAGTGACTTGACAGGGTCACACAGAGGTATATGGTGGAGCTAGAGAATGGTAACCAGCGGAGTGCAGCTCCAGGGCTTCTGTGCCTATGGATTCACCTCTGATACCTCACTTGCAAATGTATAATACATGTGGTTGTGTAGCTTTGTGAACCTGACATTCACCATTCTTAATAATCCGGCTACAAATTCCTTTTTCAACCCTATCTTCCTCCTCTCTCTTAAATGTTACATTCCTTATGTTCCAGCAAAACTTTACTCTTTTCATAGTTTAGTATTTCTTTGCTTTATCACAGCATATAGAAGCCTCAAGTGATTCAGATAAATAGGCTAAGGTCAAGATACTTCCCTAAATTCCTAAAACCCACCCAATCCTTTCTTCCCTCTGCATCTTTAGTAATGCCATCCTGCTTCCTGGGATGCCTCACTCTATTCCACCCTCACCCACTCTGTGTTACTGTGCTTTCTAGAAAATCTACCCATTTCATATAGCACCCATTTATAATAGTTTGAATAGCACCCCCTTCAGAATACATTCTGAGTCCCTTCTCAGAAGACAGTCTCTCCTTCTTCAGAATTTTCACAGCCCTACGTTTTATGGACCACAGCATTGTGCAGCAATTTATAAACTTGTTTTATATTCATGTTAGCAGATCCTACATAGACCTACATCACAAATTTTAGCCACATTTAAAGATCCATCTTGGCACACGGGTATTGTACTCTTTTTGTCTATGGTCGCTCACTGCCTCTGCTCTCACATTAAGGAAGACAAATTAAAAGTGCCATCGAGTGCTCTGTATGTGAAACCATTCCTCACTGAGCTCCCGGGGATAGATGTGACCACTGCGGAAGCTAGTTAGTTTTTCTTTACACCGTGGACACAGCCTTCTGCCTTCTCTGTGCAACTGCTTTAGATATTCCCAGATGATAATCCCTGCTGTTTCTCGCCAAGCATTTTATTAATACCTCTACTCTACTATTTATCACATTCTGATAGTCCCCTGAGCACATCATCCATCCTCCAATAAAGAGTAACGTCCCTGAGACTAGAAACATATTTTATTCATCTCTACATGATTCCTGGGACAGTACATTGCATATGAGATGCTCACTAATTTTATTTGTTTAAATTTAAAACCAACTGTCTTCAGTTTTAATTTATCTAGAACAATATACATCGATTGTAAGTGTACAGTGTGATGAGTTTTGATAAATGTATACATTCATCCCCCAGTCAACATTTTCATCACCTACTGGTTTAGCAAGGGAGGAGGAGGATGGTGAAAAAAGCTTGGTGGTAAAGAGAAATTTGTCATTGACATTGTTTAGATAAAATGATTTTAAGAAGTCCAACTGTTTTTGGTACATGTTATTCTTGTTTTAAAATCTCTGCAGACAATATATCCACTTTATGGCCAGTAACCAGGGTAAATCATGCCCACTGCCTGCCCTTGGCATACCACTGCCCTCACTCCTGCTTCTCTGAGGGTCCTTCTGCCACCCTACCTCCAGGAAACCATCTGCCTCCTTTCTGCAAGAATAGATTATTGTTTTTCTCTTCTAGAGCTGCATATGAATGAAATCATACAGAATATACTCTCTCGTGTCTGTCTTCTTTATTCAGCATGTTTTTGAGATTCATCCACATTCTCATGTATTATTAGTCTATTCCTTTTTGTTTCTGAGCAATAATTCCATTGTATGAATACATCACAAATTTCTAACTATACTCTTGTTGATATACTTTTGGTTTGTTTCCATTTTTGGCTCTTAAAAATAAAGCTTCTATGAACATTCTTGTACAAGTTTTTTGGTAAATTTTTCTTACGCATTTAACTTTAAGGAACTGCCAAACAGTTTTTCTAAGTGATTTACAAATTTTTTGTTTTTTACTTCCACAATAATTGCATGAGAATTCCAATTGTCCTGTATTCTCATCAACATTTGGCGCTCACTCTTTAAAAATTTTAGGCCTTCTAGTATATATAAACTGGTATCTCATTGTGGTTTTAATTTAGTGAGCTGATGATTAATGACGCAGATTATTTTTTCACTTGCTTAAGGCCATTCATTTATATTTTTTCATGAGGTGTCTGTTCACCTATGTTGCCAAATTTAAAAAATTAGGTTGTGTTTCTTCTTACTACTGCGTTTTAAGAATTCTTTCTATATTTAGGATACGGGTCCTTTGCATTTGTATATGTATTATAAACATTGCACCCTAGTTTGTGATTTGCTTGTGCATTTTCTTAATGATATCTTTCAAAGAACGAAAGTTTTCAATTTGATGAATTCAGATGTTTTACTTTTTTTCTTCAAGTTTACTGCTTTTTGTGTCTTGTCTAAGAAATGTTTGCCTAACCAATGTTGAAAAGATTTTTCACCTATATTTTCATTGAGTCGTTTTATAGTTTTACAGTTTAAATGTAGTCTTTACCACATTTAGCAATAAAATTTGTAAATGGTATGAGAGTAAAGGTTAATTTTTGCTTTCTAAATTTCAGCACTATTTGTTGAAAATGTAATCTTTCCATCCATTGAATTTCCTTGGCACCTGTGTCAAAAATCATTTGACATATGTGTGGGTCAATTTTTGGACTTCCTTTGAACTATATGTTTATTCTTATGATATATTATCATGACTCAAGTAACATTTTAGTGATTTTTAAAATCTAGTAATGTACACTTTCTAATATAAATCTTATTTTTTCAAAATTGCTTTTTATATCAAGGTCATTTGCAATTCCATATAAATTTCAAATTAGTTTGACACTTTATACCAAAAAAAAAACAAACTGGGATTTTGACTGATACTGTGTTGAATCTATGTAAGAGTGTGGAGGGAACTGACATCTAAATATCAAGTCATTTGATGCATGAGAATGATATATTTCTCCATTTATTTAGGTCTTTGATTTCTATAATCAGTGTTTGCAATTACCAACATACAGCTCTTGCACATAATTTTTAAGCTTTATATTTATGCATTTCATGGTTTTAATTGCTGTCGTATATGGTACTTTAAAGTTTGACTTCTAAGTGTTCGTTGCTAGTATCTAGAAATACATTTGATTTGTGAATATTGGTCTTATACCCTGAGGCCTTGCTAAACTCACTTATTAGGCCTAGGAATTTTTGTAGATTCTTTGGAATACTTTATGTAGATAATTTCTTTTTTGGTGGCTAGAGACATTCTATTTGCAATCTCTGTAATTTTTATTTCTGATTCTTGGCTTATTGCACTGGCTATCACCCCCAGAATAATATTAAATTGAAGCAGTAACAGTATACTGCTATGTCTTGTTTCTGATCTTGGGGGTAAAAAAACCAGTATCTCATCATCAAGTATGATGGTAGCTATAGTTTTTTCATAGATGCCTTTTTTCAAGTTGAGGAAATTCCCTTCTATTCCTACTTTGATGAGAATTTGTTTTTGATCAGGAATATATGCTCAATTTTGACAAATGAATTTTCTGCTTCTGTTGAAACAAGCAAATAGTCTATTATTTTCAGCATGTTGATATGGTAAATTACATTGATTTTTGAATGTTGAACCAGCCTAACATTCCCACATGATTGTGATATATTTTAAAATACATTTTTGGACTTGATTAGCTAACATTTTGTGGAGGATTTGTGGATCTATATTCACTAGGATATTGGCCTGTAGTTTACTTTTCTTGTAATGTCTTGGTCTGGTTTTGGTATGTGAATAATGCTAGCATCATAAAATGAGTTGGGAAGCTCTCCTGTTCTTCTACTTTCCAGAAGAGTTTGAATAGAATTGGCTTTTAACAATACTTAAAAAAACTATATCTATCTAAATTCTTTTAGCAGTTTGTGTGGTTTCGGGTATCTCTTCCTCTGTGCTCTGTCCAAAGGAAGCAAGTGCTTGCATCCACCTCTACTTACGGTGCTTATCTTTCCTTAGATTTTAGGTTAACTGGTAATTATGTGACCTCTGTGATGGCTTCAAGAAAGGTAAGATTGTATAGATTATCTGAATTTTTCTTTTTATTAAGCAGGAGCACTGTTTACTTTCTTGGTTTCTACCTCTATCATCTAATTGTTTACAGCCAGAAGGAAAGTCTGATTCCAGTTATTCCACTGTGACTAGAATTAGTCCAGTAATTTTGTTATAAATTAATTATAAATAGATACCAATGATCAAAATGAGACTGAGTATGGATGGATTGGAATAAAACTACTTTGACTAAAGCTTTATATTTGTAAATGAAAAAAAGCACATATCAGTATGTCTGGCTCAGTTTTTATTTTCTAGGTTCTCAGTAGGATTGTGATAATTTTCACATTTTTACAATCTTTTCCCTAATATATATCATCAAAGGGCCCTGATACACAGCTTTGTAAGGCACATCTGTGGATTTCTGTAAATAGTTCAACCATAACGGTGAGTTTCATTTCATGCTCAGATCAACTGTACATACACATAATGAAAATTTACTGGTATATATTTTTCTCTCAGTCCAGCCTTCCCAGGGGACAGATGAAAAAATGAAATAAATCCTATCAGCATCTTTACAACTTTTAAGGCAAAACCCAGTATACTTTTAAAGAAAATAGGAAGTATATTATAGTGGTCAAGGGACCAGAAGAGATAGAGGTACCCAAAGAACTGCAGATATCCCAGGGCACAAATGTTCTGGAGGCACAACTTTTCTAGGCATTTTTAAAGTCTAATTCTTCAATACCACAGGGGAGTTTCCTAGCAATGTGACCAAATTTATTATTCACAAGTTACGGCTCTGAAAGGAAGTCATGTGTCCAGGAAAATCTGGAACTGATTGTGAATTTCACTCCTACTTTGGGTGGGAGTCTTCTTTGTATGGAAAATACTTTGCTATCAGCTTTGAGCATTCAGTAGGTGCTCGATACATGCTTGTTAAATAAATCATTGTGAATGTTGAATGCAGAGCTTTGAAGGCTTCTTCCAGCCCAGTGCTTCACCCCTCTTCTTAGGCTGTGCTTTCTCTCTCACCAAACAAGTACAGAGGCCTTTTATGGTAGGGTCATTTCCTGGGAAAATACCTAAAAATCAAGTGTGAACTTGATGCTTTAGTTGGTAAATGAATATTTCACAGTATCTTAGGGCCAGTGTTCTTTATATTTCAAAGTCAAACTGTTTCTGTACAGAGTCGGCCCTCGGTACCTGTGGGTTCGGCATCCCTGATTCAATCAACCACGGTTTGAAGATCTTCGGGCAACCATGGATAGGCAGGGCCGACTGGACTACGCCCTTTTATATAAGGGACTTGAGCATCTACAGATTTTGGTAACTGTGAGGGATCCTGGAACCAGTCCTGAAGGGAGACCGAGAGAGGATTGTATTCTAACCACGGACTATGAAGAAGAACCGTACTATGTACTATGCAGCATCTAGCACATTCTTTCCAATTTGCTGTAGGTACATTAAAGGCATATATGCAAGCAGTTTAGATGCACAAGTCAGAACGACCAGGTCTTCTGTCATTACTCAGAGGTGAGGGGGCAGGCAACCACTCGGTCACAAAGCACTTCAGAACTCCCAGGAGATACCAATAAAATGAGACATGCCATATATAAAATATAATTATACAGCTCCCAGTAGTGTTGTTTTGAAAAGACAATAACCCATTTAATATTTTGAAATGGCTTGCCCAGACAGCATTCTTTGGAACATCTTGCACTTTCCTTGACCTCTGTCTCTAAGGTCTTCCAGCTTTTAAAAAATTCTGTAATTCTTTGGATTTTGTGAGGAAAACAGTGAAGACTTCTAATTGTTGAAATGGGATTTGCTCAGAATTTCAAATTGCTTAACCAATTAAAAGGGATGAAACTTGTTCACTGTTCCCTTTTTTTTTAAATTTTAACATCTTTATTGGAGTATAATTGCCTTACAGTGGTGTGTCAGTTTCTGCTTTATAACAAAGTGAATCAGCTATACATATACATATATCCCCATATCCCCTCCCTCTTGCATCTCCCTCCCTCCCACCCTCCCTATCCCACCCCTCTAGGTGGTCACAAAACACCGAGCTGATCTCCCTGTGCTGTGCAGCTGCTTCCCACTAGCCATCCATTTTACATTTGGTAGTGTATATATGTCAGTGCTACTCTCTCACTTCGTCCCAGCTTCCCCTTCCCCCTCCCTGTGTCCACAAGTCCATTCTCTACGTCTGTGTCTTTATTCCTGCCCTGGCACTAGCTTCACCAGTACCGTTTTTTTAGATTCCATATATATGTGTTAGCATATGGTATTTGTTTTTCTCTTTCTGACTTACTTCACTCTGTAAGACAGACTCTAGGTCCATCCACCTCACTACAAATAACTCAATTTCGTTTCTTTTTATGGCTGAGTAATATTCCATTGTATATATGTGCCACATCTTCTTTATCCATTCATCTGTCGATGGACACTTAGGTTGCTTCCATGTCCTGGCTATTGTAAATAGTGCTGCAATGAACATTGTGGTACATGTATCTTTTTGAATTATGGTTTTCTCAGGGTATACGCCCATTTGTGAGATTTCTGGGTCATATGGTAGTTCTATTTTTAGTTTTGTAAGGAACCTTCATACTGTGCTCCATAGTTGGCCAGAGTTTTTAAAAATGAAGTTGCTTTAGAGAAGGAGTAGCTCATTGGCTTATTATGATGTTGCTATGAGTTATTTCTTTATCAGAGTTTTTCTATTGTACTGGATGACTTGTGGATGCAAAAAGACACGGTCAAAGATATACAGAATGGACTTTGGTGAGAGAAGACTCACACTTATTCATGCCATTGGGTAGAACTCTGGCCCTGAAAAAAAAGCCAAAAAATTCTCAATAAGCCATGTAGCCATGAGGTGACTTCAAGTCACCAAGATCAACTATTTTATTTCTCTCTGGATGGTCTAAGGCAGGGACCACTAAGTCAAGTATTTAGAGGAGACTCAGCAGGTGACATTCATAAGCCAAGTGAGACTTATAGGGCAGTGACAAACTTGAGAGTACTTTGGATGTGTAGTTCTATTTCCTTAGGTTAAAAAAAAAAGGTGGAATTCTGTATTACAATGTGAAATCTTCCAAATGTAAGATCTTTGCTCTATATTTTTATTAATTGCATAGATCATCAAAACAATATTATTAGGCTAGCATTGGCCTTTGGCTTCAATGTACCTTGTCTCTAAAATGCTTGATTCCTGTGCTTTATATGTCAATCCTAATCTCCCAATTCGTCCCACCCTCCCCTTCCCCCACTATGTCCACATGTCCCTTCTCTATGTCTGCATCTCTATTCCTGTCCTGTAAATAGGTTAATAGGTTCATCTGTACCATTTTTCTAGATTCCACATATATGCGTTAATATATGATATTTGTTTTTCTCTTTCTGACTTACTTCACTCTGTATGACAGACTCTAGATCCATCCGCATCTCTACAAATGACCCAACTTTGTTCCTTTTTATGGCTGAGTAATATTCCATTGTATATATGTACCACATCTTCTTTATCCGTTCATCTGTTTTTGGGCACAGGAAGCTCAGCTTGGTGCTCTGTGATGACCTAGATGGGTGAGATGGGGGGGAGGGAGGGAGGTCTAAGAGGGAGGGGATATATGTATACATATAGCTGATTCACTTCATTGTACAGCAGCAATTAACACAACATTGTAAAGCAATTTTACTTCAAAAAAAGAAAAACTAAAAGAAAAACTAAAAAAATAAAATGCTTGATTCTAGGTCTTTCTATATAGATAGAGTGAGGAAAATCAAGCAGCATGGGATGTGTATGTTTATTTTTCCTTCATTTATTTTACATTCATAGAGAACATACTATATCCCAAGCCCCAGTTCTACTCATTTTGTATACAGTTGTGAACTAAACAAAGTTCCTACCTTCATAAAATTTATATTCTTGTGAGTAGGAGTGGTAAGACTGCTAAAAAAAAAAAAAAGTTAAGTAAAGATTGGAAAGAAATGAAATGAAGAGCAAAGATCCATAGAATTTTTGAGTGGTGTCAGAGTTTCTTCCTTCTTATCTCACAGACAAGGAAATGACTCCCATAGAGGTAAATGAATTACTCAAGATGTAGCAAGTTACTGGGAGAATCCAGGTGAGAGCCCAGGGCTGTCTTTGTAAGCGTGCAAACTGTGCCATTACACAGGACCCCATGTTTGGTTTAATGCTCTGTTGTCACTATTCAGAAACTCTTAATCATTTTATCTTTGAACTTGTGGTTTGTAAGAGAAATGCATGGAGTGTGTGTTGTTCTTTGTTACTTCATTTGCACATAGCAGGTGGTATCCCTGATCACAGACTTCTGGTAGACCCATGATGCATGGAGTTCAAGAAGACTCAAAGCAAGTGCAAGGTATGCATGTTAGCTCTACGACTGAGTAACTGTGGGTGGTGGTGGTGGGGATCCTGACAGCCCTGAGAGACTACCCATTCCATTCCAATGAGAACTTGCTTTGAACACAGGAAGGCTCTGGCATTCTAAGAAAACACAAACAACCAAATAACCCTATCATATCCTTTCTTAGTTATGTGACTTCCTTGTATTAGTTAACCACTTATGCTGAACATGATGACACAGAAGGAAAGGTAAAGATAGTGCAACTCATAGTTCTTCTTTTTGATCTTTCCTTACCTCTAAGGTAGAGAGTATTGGTAGGATATGTGTGTATCAAGAATTGAAATAAAAACATTTGAGTTAAAAAAACAAAACAAAACCAAACAAAAAACAGTTGAGTTAGTTCCGAGCAGAGTTTCCACTGTCTGGTAAGAATGAAATACATATGCATGTAAAAAGTATTAAATATGAATTGTGTGATTTCAGTGATTTTTGCATATGAGTTATATGCCCTTATATTTGCATAAGGACAAATTAAAACTTCCCATGCACAATATAATGGTAAACGGCAAAATTCATGCCAATCATTTAAAATGTTAATTTTTCTTTACTTAGCACAATATTAAATAGAAATAAAAACACCATGATGCAGAAGAAAAGAAATAGCTTATATTTTATTACCTTCAATTACTCTTTTTTTCCTGCTTTTTGCCAAGGGTCCCTGCATTTTCTTCTTGCACCGGGCCCTGAAAATTATGTTGCTGGCCCTGCTACACTTAGGTTAGAATCCTTTCTCCTAATTTCTAAGTCACTATACCTCACTATGCTCTGGTTTGGTGTTCCAGATTTTAGTGGTGATGATTATAAGCCTAGAGCAAAGAAACAAGGAAGACTTGTTTAAATAGTTTTCAGTTTACATAGAGTGATCATAACCAAGATTTCATGGTGAATATTAATGCATCCAAACTTGCCCATCTTTGGTCTGTTCTGGACTTTTAATTCATTAGTGCCCTGCTCATGAGACAAAATAAGGTAGTGTAAAATGACAAGCAGCACATACAACAATTTATGTGAATTACCGCTTTTTTTAGTTAGATCATTGAAAATGTGATTATCTGACATGGAAATAAAAGAGCAGTTCTTTGTCTCAGTTGGAAATAAATGATGAGAATGTAAGGTGCCCTTTTCCAAAGACAGGGTCTTTTCAAATAGCACACTGTCATCATTTTTGTAGAATCATTCTGAAGAAATAATATTTGCTCTTTTTTCTTTTCATTTTCAAAGCTCTTAACATACAAACTTGAAAAGATTTTGAGAGGCATTTATATCTCTTAAGAGGTTGCATATGAACCTAGAGACAATTCAGTACATTGTACAGTGTAAGGCATTAGCCCTGTGTCTTAGTTTGCTGCCATAATAAAATACCACAAACGGAGTGGCTTAAACAACAGCAATTTGTTGTCTCACAGTTCCAGAGGCTAGAAGTCTAAGATCAAGATGTCACCAGAGTTGGTTTCTTTTAAGGGCTATGAGGAAGAATCAGTTCTATGCCTCTTCTCGAGCTTCTGGTGGCTTGCTGGCAATGCTTTGGCATTCCATCGCATGTAGAAAGAAGCATCATTCTGATATCTGCCTTCATCTTCATTTAGTGTTCTACTTGTCTGTGTATCTGATATCTGCCTTCATCTTCATTTAGTGTTCTACTTGTCTGTGTATCTGTCTCCAAACTTTCCTTTTTAATAAGGGCACCAGTCATGTTGGGATAGGACCAACTCTTACAACCTTATTTTAATTCGATTACCTCTGTAAAGATCCCAACTCCCAGTAAGGTCACTTCTGAGATACTGTGGGTTAGGACCTCAATCTATGAATTTGGTGGGGGGGACACAATTCAACCCATAAAAACCTGACATCTTTGCAAATATTAAACATGGTCAGACAAGGAACGAAAGTCTTCTGTGTCCAGTCTCCATCTGGATCCTGCTTAATATTTAATTCTTCAGTGGAGGCTGAGTCGTAGAGGACTCATGAGGCTGACATCAAGGTGAGGGAGACCAGCAGAAGGACGTGTCCCCTGCACCCCAAGACATCAGTTGTCTGAGCAGAAGGACATGTCCCTTCAGCCCACCGCATCAGTAGTTCCAGACATGTATGCCAGGGATAATCATGGACAATAAGAATGGGAAAAATGAGGTCTTTGTGTAATCAGCAGTCATAGTTACACTTTTTTCCTTTGTCATAGAACAAGGTCTTAGCCACTGGTGACTTTGTGTGTGTGAGAGGGTATATTTTAAAGGAGTCAGAAAGATGTGAAAATGTTAGAGAGGCATGCTCTCCAGAAGACAGTAGAATTGATGGATAGCTAAATACCAACCCTACCACGTGCCATGGTTTAGATATCTGACAATGCCCGAAACATGGTGGACATTCAGGAATGTTTGAATTTTTGTTGACTAAACTAATAAAACTAATGAATGAGGGCTATGTTTCTTACATACTATTTTCAACTTCTTACTTCCTGATTTTTTTCTCTGTAGTCTGGATCATAAAAATGAAGGAAGGAGATATTATATGATGGAGGAAGGGGATATTTTCATATGCTTAGTTCATGGCCCACTGTCATCCCTGACCACTTTTACCCACAGCTCGCATGCTTTTAATAAAAAAGGTTGATTCCTGCAGTGCACAGCCAAGTTTACTAGATGTGGATTGTTTAACTTTCCCCTGCTCTCAGAAATTCGTTTGACTTAGAGCCAATCATTATGCAGACGTGTGTTTGTGATCGGTTGTGACCGAGATTGATGACCTCTTTTCCATCCTACCGTTTGTTGCCTAAGCCTTTTTACAGACTTTGTTTGGTAGGGCAGGCTCTTCACCAAACCCACTTTTGGACATCTATTCCAAACTGAAGAAAGAAGTCATAATTCTATTTTTCAATTTAGTTTGACTTTGTGGATAGGGAATAGTCATGGCATTAAATGAGATTACCAGGAAGAGAGTGAAGAGAGAAAGGCTGAGAAAAGGGCCAAGAGAGAAACCATTATGTATGGCCTGAAGAAGCAAAATTCTTCTTTCAGCTGGTCCCTGATTTAGGATTTGATGTCCCTTTCTGAAATATAAACAACTTTGATTCAGTTGAGGTAAAATCTTGGTCATATCATCTGTAAATTTATAAATCCATGAGAAACTTCTACTGCTTTCCATGGTCGACATTCTCATATTTCTCAATTTCTGCCCTGCAAACCAAGAACCCATGCTTTTAATCAATGCACCAGACTGCCTCCCATGTCTGCATTCTTCTGGATGGTAAGTCTCATTCACTTTTCTAACCTCTTTTCTCAGACATTACGGAAACCAGAAAATGGTTTAAAAGATAAGTAAATCATTCAGTAACTATTATCCAGGGGCCTGTATTTTAATGTTAAAAGGTCCAAGTAAGCATGGACCTTTGAGTAAACTAGCATTCAGGTTCTGAGAAAAAATAGGTTAAATAACCTATTAAGTTAGTAGATTAGGCTTTTACAAATGTGCTCATATTATCTTTTTTCTTCCCATATCAACAACAGCTATCCCAGACCTTTTTCTCATTAAAGTTCCCAACTTCATCCATGTCCCCATCACCCTTACTGTTCACCACAGATCCTCTTACATTTCAGGCTGCCAGTAGATAAACTTTTCCGCTTCCCTCATATTCATGTTAGGACTTATTTAGAGGGTAACCCATCCTTCTGACTTTCCTACATTTTTCTAAGGAAGAAATGTACTTACCCAATTCCAAGGCCAGACCGTATTAAAAATTGCATATAAGCCTATGATCTTTTCTTAAACTAAGATGATAAAAACAATCATAAAGTGTCAGTTGAATGGAAGTTCAAAAGGAGATTCAGTGACTTTTCGAAGGTGTGATATTCATGTTTGTATCCTCAGTACAGGGTCTGGCATACAGTAAATATCCAATGTGTGCCTTCTCAAACAAATTGGAGTAGGATAGAGGATGGATTTCTAGCTCAGATTAAAGAGGAAAGACTATGTAACACAGCCAGAATTATAGGAAGTACAAAGAATGCTGGAGACCACAGGGCTCTTAAGGGGGAGGAGAGAGAAAAAGGCACTGGACATCAGTGCTTCTCCCTTGAAGTTTGGTCTCTGACAGGTTTGGGGATCTATGGTGTCGCTCTCCACGGATGCCGACAACTAGCTTCTGCTCTTGTTCAGATTTATTTTAAGGTGTCCTTAGAGATTCTAAGATGCCATGATTCTTACAGGAAAAGAAAAGGTAAAAAGATAATTAATGCATCTTAATCATTTCAAGCATCTCACAAGAGCCCTTCAGTTTTCAAACTTGCATAAATATTTAGTACTCTTGCCATATATTTCAGCACTTAGCATATTTTGCATGTATTGGGAAAGTAGTGAGCAATGATCATTTGTTAAATGAACTCAAAAAAAAGTGTGTCTCTGAGAGACAAACTAAGACCAGAAACCATTATTCTGTAGTACAACCAACCAGCTGAGTAATGCAATTTGATTGTCTCAGCACCTAGGTAGTAGATACAAGAGACAAACAGATGGCTCAATTGACCTGAGAGAGAGGATTGTCTAGGTTTGGTGGGTTGAGGCACATGAGGGTTTGGATAAGAATGCAGAGGGAAATGTTTGTCTCTGCTGGATAGGGAGTTAGGCAAACCAGGAGAGCCATCATGGAAGGACCAGGGGACTGAAGTGTGACACTATCAAAGAGAAGATTTGATGAGAAAGATGAGTGGATTGAGGAGTAGGATTAGAAAGTCATGGTCTCAGAATTACATATTTTAAAGTAGAAGAGTTCAGAAAATGGATGAAGGACCAATGTTGCTATGCATTGTTTGATGAAATGGAATGAGCAAAGTCAGTTGTAAGATTTATTTGAATTCTCCTTGTGATTCTCTGCTGTCCCATAGCTGAGGGATTAAAGTGGCCAGTGGAGGCACATTTCTCTGCCTCCAGTGCATCTCAAGTCATCCTAAGCAGGATGCCAAAGACCAACGAGTAAGAGAGGCTGTCTTAGGCTCAGTCCTCATATTCTTAGATGTTGAACCTAATCTCTGTTTAGAAACTATTTACCTACTTTCCCCACTTATATTTTGGCCTTAACTCTTCTCTCTGAACTATCGTATTTTTGTTCCCTTCCCTACAGTAGGTGACCTCAGAGCTGTGATTTCCCTCCCCTTACAGGATGTCAATGTCTGTCAAACTCTTTTGGTTTAGCTAGACATCAGTCTCTCTTT
Organism: Balaenoptera musculus; assembly: GCF_009873245.2. Taxonomy (NCBI): domain Eukaryota; kingdom Metazoa; phylum Chordata; class Mammalia; order Artiodactyla; family Balaenopteridae; genus Balaenoptera; species Balaenoptera musculus. The sequence goes on from NC_045796.1 coordinate 22,646,676, forward strand.
TCTTTGAGTCTATTCCATTTAGTTGCCTTTCAAGACCTTATTTAACATCTCTCAGGGATCCATTTCCAAAAGTATCTGCTCTTTTCACTCTTAGTTGGAAAGATTTAAGAAATGAGTCCACACTTAGAATATTTTATTTCATCTTATTTTTACCTAATTTTTCTAAAATATGGCAACAATGACACCACTTAAACAAGTGGGATACATTTTTTAAGGCAGAAAGATCTTTCCTTGTGTCCTCAAATCATAATAGCTGGAACCCTAAGGGTAAGGAAGAAAGCCATCTCTGCCTCTCCCTCGGCTATTTCATAGCAAGACTAGACTAGCCTAGACAAAGAATAAGTCTGGCAGATAATATTCCTTACTCAACACAGTAGCTCAGAATGTCTGATAAGGCTGTTCATGGGCAATTTCTCTTCCTTGAAAATTGCTGTTTGATCTTGCTGACCTTTCTTGGAACGCTTGGAGGAAACATGTCCAGCAGTGGGAACTCTCCGACGGTTATGGGAGCAAGGGGACTATGCTATCGAGTGAGACTGACTTTGGAACGATGCCTGGGATCCCCCAGCAGGCACTCAGGATCCCAGAGTTAGCAGCGCTCATCCATGTCTTAAGAGACAGCTGGGTTAGGGGAGTGAGAAGTATTTTGTTCTATAAGCAAAAAGCTTCAGGCATGGAGCTTTGGAAATCTGTGAGTATATTTTGCATATTCAGAATTGCTTTTACTTTTACAGGAATTAATTTTTTATTCTATCATAGTGTGTTTGTTTTGAAGATTTTGTCTTTTTTTAAGCCTTTTTTTTTTTCAGTTGTTGTTGTTAGGTACTGATTTTAAATTGTTTTTATTCCTAACCAAGTAAAAATCTTTGTTTCTTCAACTTTTTCTATGCCACTGGGGGAAAAAATGCTTCAGATTTATGGACATTTGGCCAAACACCCCACCAGTGCTTCATCATATAAACACATCTACTGGTGACAAGTTTCCAAGGATGATACTCAACTCTGGCCCACGCATGAGAAAAATGCCATGTCCTCTGGTGTGGAGCCCATGCAAAGTAGCCTTCCTATCCTGCGAGTGCAGGAAATGAGGTTGCTCTGCCCTCTCTCATACTTCCACCGCCACAGTTCCTTCCCAATGCAGAATCCTCAGTTTGACATGAGCCTCAGCACTTACATAGATATATTATTTCTTTGGACCACCTTTAGTCAAAATGTCTTAGATAAAATGCTCACCTCTACACCCTACAGATACTCCAAAGTAAAGTACTCTCCACAAAGTTAACTTGGGAAACACAGTTGGGAAGTTAATTCCTGGTGAAATAGTTTGATAGTACAGGAAATAATGTCATTTTTTTTTTGGAAATTCACAATATGTATTAATAAATTAAAGCCTCTGCAAAGTCCTATAGCAATGAAATGTCTTTCATATTTTTAATCCAGTGTCTCTCAAACTAAGATATGATTCCTCTTTCTTTTCTTTTACATAACACCTGTTCACCTCAGGTCAAGCCCAATCATGACAACCTATGAGACCTCTGTAGAATATGCTTGGCTGAACAGCCCTTTGGCTTTCTTCCATCTGCCCACACTGAGTAGCATGCTGGGATGTTGTCTGGGAAGCTCCTTATTAAACTAATTGAAAGGCTGCTGTTTATCTTCACGACTGTCCAGTTTTCTCTTCATGAAAACTCAGGCAGAATTTTTTCCCATCTCTCAGTATCAGAAAAATCATGATATCTTTGGGTAACAAATACTCTTTTATTTTATGGACTCTGTATGTATTTTGTCTTCTTTGTGCTGATAGATAAAAAGGTCAAATTTTGAGCCTCTTGGACTGGACTCCCAACATGCAGTTTATTTACTAACCTATTTTCTTACTTAATTTAATTTTTCCCAAACACTTTTTTTCTTAACATTCCTGCTTATTTGGTTATTATAATGTTGCCCTATTCTAGTGTATGCATTTTATAAATTAATGTGCATTCCCATTGTAATAAGGAGGGATATAAAACATCAGTTTAAAATTTCCATTAAGGGTTATGAATGAATGAGGTACTTAGGCTGATCAACTTTAATATAACTATATTAGACAATATACTAGATGCTTTGAAGACTATCAAATTCAGGAAAATAGCTATCCTAGAAGCTTTACAGTTTTAGCTTTTACATTTAAGACTGTGATCCATTTTAAATTAATTTTTGCATATAGTGTGAAATAGGGATGAGATGTGATCTTTTTCCATATAGATATCCAGTTGTTCCAGTACAATTTTGTTGAAAAGAACTTTGTTTCTCATTAAATTACACTGGCATCTGTCATAGGCTGAATGGTGACCCCCCCCCCCCACAACAATATCAAGTTCTAATCCACAGAACCTGTGCACATTATCCTATGGTAAAGTTGTTTTTACAGATGTGATTAAGTTAAGGCTCTTGAGATGAGGAGATTATCCTGCATTATCTGGGTGGACCCTGAGTGTCCTAAGTGTCCTGCTAAGAGAGAGGCAGAGGGGGACTTCCCTGGTGGTCCAGTGGTTAAGAATCCTCCTTCCAATGCAGGGGACTCAGGTTTGATCCCTGGTTGGGGAACTAGGATCCCACATGTCGCGGGGCAACTAAGCCTGCGTGCCGCAACTACAGAGCACATGAACAACAACTACTGAGCCCACGCGACACAACTAGAGAGAGAAGCCCATGGGCTGCAACAAAAGATCCCGCATGCCACATGGAAGATCCCGCATGCATCAGCTAAGACCTGACACAGCCAACAAATAAATAAATAAATAAATATTAAAAAAAAAAAAAAGAGGGAGAGAGAGAGAGAGGCAGAGGAAGGTTGGACATGGTCAGAAGGCAAAAACAGAGAGAGGTTTGAAGCTGGCTTGGCAAGTGGAGGAAGGGACCGTGAGACAAGGAATGTAATTCCAGAATATGGAAGAGGTAAGGAATGTATTCCCACATACACAGTTGTGAGAGTGACCCTGTCAACACCTTAATTTCAGCCCAGTGATACTGATATTGGACTTCTTGTCTCTATACATGTGAGAGGATTTAAAGAAAGCAAAACTCTTTGGCAATGGTATAAGTCATAGAGCAGGAAAAAAATGAAGCCTAGCATGAAGGAAGTCTCCTCTCCCACTTCACGGGGCAGGAAGCAAAAGACCCTCTGGATTTGGGGGAAGCACTTGAGGAGAGAATTAAGGAGACTAGACTAAAGGTGGAGATGCTACCTGAGGTCTCTGGGGACTAGCATCCTTCATTCCCTGGGTCTGCCCAGGATGGAGAGAGGTGAGGTAAAACAAACCTCAGACAACGTGAGGTGAGAATCCGAAAGCAAAGAAGGCTGTGCTCCACTTTCTTTTTTGGAATACGAGTGCTCCGGAAGCCAGCATAAAGTGGGCATGATCAGGTAGCCATAATCCAGGGAGATTTCCAGGCAACTGGCCTCAAGAGAAGATTCAGGGGCATTTCATGGAAAGCAGCTGATAGTTTCTGAGCACCTAAGGAGGATGAGGGAAAGTACAGAGGTAAATGGGTGACTAAAGCTTGAGTTTGAGATAAAGAAGCTGAAGAAGGCAGGGAACTCTCATCTGGAGGCAGTGACTAATTTCATTGTCTTTTGTGATGGATGTTGGCACAGTGCCCAAAAGACCAACTTTAGTGGGTATCGGCTGAGGATGCCTGGTGATATGGTGGGCTCATGGCCAGAGATTATGGGGATGAGATATTTCCAACCAACGCCCCAGGGGCATTGTTTAACTTTTTCTTGGTGCCAAGACAGTGCAACATAGGAACCTCCTTGGGAACTCAGGTCAAATTTGGGCTTAATAATAAAGAAGAGGAAAGGGAAGAAACCTCCAAAAACTGAATATGTACCCCAAAGTGTCTAAGTATTAGAAAGTAACTGAGATGAGATTTCAATTTATTAATAAAAGATCAATAGGGGGCTTCCCTGGTGGCGCAGTGGTTGAGGGTCTGCCTGCCAATGCAGGGGACACGGGTTCGAGCCCTGGTCTGGGAAGATCCCACATGCCGCGGAGCGACTGGGCCCGTGGGCCACAACTGCTGAGCCTGCGCGTCTGGAGCCTGTGCTCCACAACAAAAGAGGCCGCGATAGTGAGAGGCCCGCACACCGCGATGAAGAGTGGCCTACGCTTGCCACAACTAGAGAAAGCCCTCGCACAGAAACGAAGACCCAACACAGCCAAAAATAAATAAATAAATTTAAAAAAAAAAGATCAATGGATTGCTCTAGATTTATTAAAATCTGATAAATAATAATTTTTCACTCTGCAGAGATTGGGAGCTTTAGAAAAAAGTTGAATTTTGATATAAGAAATAAATAATAAAGTTATATTTAAGCAATTCAAATATAAATGTGTAAATTTGGGCACTGCCACATACATATATTCAGTAATTTCTATTACAACAATAAATAGCTAGCATTTCCGTTTTATAGTTAATAAAAGTTAGGCTCAATGAGTTAAGTAAATTGTCTATGTAAATATAGTTTAAAAAGATAGAATTCAAATCTTGGTCCATTTAACTTCCAAGCTGTGTCCTTTCCATTGCTAACACATGCCTCCAAGGGAGAAAACACCATCAAAAACCTATTAACACCACAGAGAGCTGACTTCACTCTCCTCAGCCTCAGTTTTTCCATCTTGAAAATGGAGATCGTCCTAGACATAAAAATTTATAGTTCTATACTATGGTGTGGCAGAAAGAACTCAGTAATTAATTTTCCTGCAAGATACTTTGAGAGCTACCATCTTGATTATGGTAAAGTTGATATATGAAAAAGTTGAGAAATTATATGCAGAGTTCAGGGGAAAGCTTAGCATATGACATTCTCATTTTCCCTACTTGTTGGTACATTTGTTTTTGCTTTTAGGAATGGGAGCAGGGAGTCAGAAAAGCCTTGACTAGCTACCAGCATTAGCCAACTTTAAGGGAGATAAAGTAGTTGAATTCTTCTTTTAAAGAAAGGACTCTGCAATGCTTATTTGGTTCAACGTGACTTGTGGGAGCTAACCTTTATAAAAAGTTGTCAGACTTCTAACCAGTATAAACATTTCTTCTCAACTAATCTTTTATTATAGAGTTTGAGTTGCAAACACCTTCAATTGTGGTAAGAATCAATATGGGAGAGAGAAAATAGAGTTTGTAGATAATTTCCTTTATTCTTCCATAAGCATTGAGAAAAAGCATATTCTTCAAATAATACAACTAAGCTGCAGAGATATATTCTTCATTGCTCCATTGGGACTCCCCTCCCACTTATTCACTTTTAAAAACCCTTAAATTATAATTTAACCAGAACTTCTCTAATACCCACCACACGCAATTAGACAAATTCTAATATTCTGGTAACTAACATATTAGGAAATAACAGATATTAAATCTGAAACTTAGAAAATCAAATACATGGAAAAAAATGACCATATTTTAAAGTAAGAGTATAAGAACAGGAGTTGCTAAGAAACTACTATCCCTGAAGCTTTTCCTTGGAAATACCCTATTTTAAACTTACAGTGACGATGAACAAGGTGGGTAGAGTATGCACAGCTACAAAACAAATGCAATGATGAGTTACAGAAAAAAGAGGAATGCAGTTTGTAATCCACAGGATCAGATTTGTGGATCTAAGCAATTCTCAGTAAATATTTGTATGTTCTTCCTATTTTGTTAACTTTAAATTTTAAATTGAATTATAGCAGTTTCACTTTGTAAAGTTAATAGTTGACAATAGCAAATTATATAGAAGAACTCTAAAATTAGTTTCCTTAACAGGGTAGGATTTACCTCATCCATCTGAACCAACCAACTTCACCATCCTTAGAGCCAAAAGAATGTGGATATTGGCCTATTTTAATAGTTCTAGTTCAGACAGAAGTCTACTATGCCCTAGAAATTCTCCCAACGATAAGCTGAGGCATTTGTAAGGTTCACCTTGTTTATTTCTTCTCTCTCAGGAATTACATTCTACACTGACTGACACCTAATATATGAAAACCATTGTTTCATATATTTGGGGGTCTTTTGGGAGGGATTTTGGTTTTTTGTTTGTTTGGGGGTTTTTTTGATTTTTCAGTTATGAAGGTAAATCTGGTTCCTGTTACTCCATCTTGGCTGGAAGAGAAGTCAATTTAATTTTATTTAATCTCATCTTTTCCCCTGTCTCATGAACCATTTTCTGGCTTTTGCCTTAGTGTAAAGAAATTAGGATCAGTAACATTTAAATTAGTTTGGTCCCATCTCTGACTGCTGCTCTTAAGTCCCAGGTATACTTAATTCTGTCTTTTTATTATTGGGCATTTCCACTGTAAGTCTCTGGCACTGCAGTGCCCGATATGACGGCCACTTCTCACATGGAGTACTGAGTACTTACAGTGTGGCTAATCCAAATAGAGGTGGCCTATAAGAGTAAACTACACACTGGACTTCAAAGATTTACTACAAAAAAGTAAAATATCTCCTTAATAATCTCTTATATTTATTACACTTTGAAATAAATATATTTTACACATGATTTCATGTGTTTCTCCTTACTTTAAAAAAAAAATGTTTTAAATGAGTGCACTAGGAAATTAAAAATCACATATGTGACTTACATTATGTTTCTATTACCGCTTTCCAGAACACTTTCAAATTAATTTGTAAACATCTGTTCTTAATCCTAGAACCATCTCTATGTCATTGGCATTTAAAGATCAGAAAATGTGTGAAAATGAAAATGGAGAGAAACCTAAAGAGATGATTTGAGTTGTAATCTCAGTTCTCTAGGAAGACGCTCACAGTGACTTTTGTAAAACTTTGCCACTTTTCCACAGGCTCTGATTGGCTTTTTTGCCGCTCTCTGCAGGTAAACTTTTTGTCGTCCGAATTTTCCTCTGTCTGTTTCAACTTAAATATTCTTCCAGGATAGTGGTTCTCAAACTGTGGCCTTTGCTTCAGCAGTAATAGAATTACTTGGAAGTTTGCTAGAAATGCAAATTATGACTCGTTAGTGATTCAGAAACTCAGCAGGTGGAGCCCAGCAATCAGGGTTTTAACAACATTCCCTATTATTTCAATGCGTGCTCCTGCTTGAGGACCACTGCTCAGTATGAGGAACCATAGTTAACATACTAAACATGTCGACTGTCTTCAAAGTCACCACCAGCTCCCCTTTTTGACTTCCTTATTTCTATTAACCTTTCTTCTTGTCATCAAGGTGCAAAACGTCAATGTCAATTCATCCTTCCCCCTCAAACCCTATGTTTAAAAAGTCATCAACTCCTGCCATTACTGATGAGCAAGTACCACAGATTGGACTAAATATGCCCTCATTCAGTGTCTCCTTTTGCTCTCCTTCCTGCTATATTCTGGCCAAATTGAACTACTTTTTCTGTAATGCTCTACTTTGATCAAGTTGTTCCCACTGGTTAGAAACTGTTCCTTACTCTGGAGAACTTACCCATTTCTAACTTCCTAGCGGTCAAATGACCTGTTCTTAAAGTTAGAGTTCAAAAGCCACTTTGGGGAGGTTTCCAGTCTTCTCAAATCTGCAGTTATTTCCCTCTTTCCTAATTGAACAAAATCTCTACCTCTTTCCACCGTTAATTTTATTTTTATCTCTTTCATTACTCTACCATGGGTTTTACCCTTCTAGTAAATTATAAATTTCTTGAGGGCAGGCTTCAAGTCTGGTTTATCTTGTTATTCCCTAAGAAATAAGAAAGGGGGAACTAATATTTCTCACATAAACTCCTGTCCCAGGGCTTTTGCACTTTCTATCCCTTGTGCTTCAAATATTCTTCCCCCAGTATCTCTATGGTTCTTTTGCTCACTTACTTTAAGTCTCTTCTTAAGTATCACCTCACAAAGGAAACTTCTCCCCATTGTTGTCCTTTTGTCCTCTTGTCTTATTTTTCTTCATAAGACTTATCCCTAGGTAAGACATATAAAAATATATATAAAGATATATAAAGATAAAAAGATATACGTATCTTTTTCTTTTTGATGACTGCTCTGTTTCAAGTATCTTGAATTAGAATTATTTGTTGAATGAATGAATGAATGAATGAATTTAATTCCTGAGCCTCAATCAGTGCATCTTTAATGGTGAAACAATTATACTTACTTGTAAGAGATTGGGAGAATAAATGAGGTGACAGAAACACATCATGTAACCACATCTGACACATGGCCGCCCTTAGTAACTGATTATTATTATCTTTATTATTTCATTAGTATATACTGTTTTGAGTTCTTGCCCTTTTCCCCTTAGACTGTAAGTTCTCTGTGTGCAATTACTTTGGATAATTAGTTTTTGCATATCAGAAAGAGGTATGCAATAAATAATTCCTGAATGCATGACCTTAGCAGTGTCTGGATTGCAGTTTCTTCACTTGTAAAACAAGAGAATTAAAATCTCCCAAGTCTTTTCAGGCTGTGTCTTTTCACTAAACAACTTGTTAAAAACCCCATGGTCTGATAGTTTGGGGGCAGAAGTTAGAGTATAGAGACTGCTCCTTTTAGTGATATATTCTTCAAATCTTTACAATATCCTCAGTGAGAAACAGACATGCGCCTGTTGGATTTGATATTTGCCGAAGCCCCAAAATATCCTCCTATTCTTTTCCATATAAAAACGCACACATATATATTTCTTCTCCATTTCCTCTTGATTGAACTTAGTTCTTCTTTCTGCCTTTCTGGATCCCACCCCTAATATATTCTTATGATCAACCAACCAACTTTTTTTTTTTTTTTTAATTAATTAATTAATTAATTTATTTATTTATGGCTGTGTTGGGTCTTTGTTTCTGTGCGAGGGCTTTCTCTAGTTGCAGCAAGTGGGGGCCACTCTTCATCGCGGTGCGCGGGCCTCTCACTATCGCGGTCTCTCTTGTTGTGGAGCACAGGCTCCAGACCCGCAGGCTCAGTGATTGTGGCTCACGGGCCTAGTTGCTCCGCGGCATGTGGGCTCTTCCCAGACCAGGGCTTGAACCCGTGTCCCCTGCACTGGCAGGCAGATTCTCAACCACTGCGCCACCAGGGAAGCCCCCCAACCAACTTTTTAAAACCGCTGAAATCTTGGTGTCATTTGGTGTGGATTGTGCTGTACAGTGTTTCTAAGAAGTTATGTGACAATTGAGGCTCATTACAGCATTCTAAATTAGGTATCCTGAGTGTGAGAACAAAAACAGTTGTTCAGTTGTTCACAGAGCTGGGCTAGAATCCTGTCTTTGCTGGGCTGAAATTTCTGCACATCTCTTTGAGCAAGCTTGTACTCCTCTCTGCTATGATTTCAGTGAACTTTCTGCCGGTTCCTGCAGATCCTACATTCTGTCTGGCTGACTAATGATATATTCCCTTTTTTCTCGAGCCATCCTATGATTTCATCACATAAATAGTAGCTTGGTTTCTTTCCTTGAATATTTGGAATGCTACCTTTTATTTGGATTGCCTCAGACATCAGTAGAATGAGATCTGAGTCATGATTTATTTGACCTGTTTGAAGGCAGAAAAGCAGAGGCATATTTCTGATGAGAAAGAGGTTTGCTTCTAATAAAATAAGTTATTCTAAAACTAACCACAGATATTGTCATTGCTTCAGAATGACACAAAGGGTCAAGGCAGCAACCCCAAATCCCTATATGCACCTAAAGAGGCAGCCATGCCTGGCTTTGGACATTATTGTCATGCTGAACCATATGGACCCAATTTTGCCAACACTTCTGATTTTTCAAGAGAAAATATAAATCCAGATTTTAATGTGAATTTTTCTGATTTCACAGACTGACAATGAATTAACTTGAAAACAACATCAATATTTAAGTGCTAAACAAAATACGTCTGTGACCAATAGCTATTAGTTTATAATCTCTGGTCTATCCATCCCACAGGTTTGGCATTTTTAAATGAAATAATCAAACAGGATATTATCATTGTCTCTTAAGTGTTCGTGGAGAAATACATCTTTCAGAACAATGTTATGATAGACTCTTCTCTAAATATCTGCCAGTTCCTTGAGAATCTAAAAGGCAGTAAAACTTGCATCAGTTGCCTGCTATATGCAAGACAACGTGGGAGATAAAAAGCCGTCTAAGTCATCATCTTTCGCTTTCCTCAAGGAAGTAATTATTTAGTTTGGAGAAACAGACATTATACATTCTTTCTTATAAAGTACCATTCCTCCAAAACATGACAAATGTAATCACCAAAGAAGTATTTCTATAAGCTCTAACAATTTCTAAGAATCCAAGGGGGCTGTAGAAGATAAATATGAGGCTGTGTTGATCAGAGTAGACCTTATGAAGTGGAAAGCACAGATCAGACATGAACAAGAGGATAGGAAAAGTAGATTCCAGGTAAGGAGCAAAACTGCAAAGATGGGATTGCATCTAACATTATTTGTGAGTAAATGAGAAAACCAGTCCATTGGAAACTAAGCGTTTATGTTGAAAAGTAAGGGGGTGAAAATGTGTTTTCCAAATTTGGCAAAAACAAACCAAAAAAACCCACACACACATTTTGAAAACTTCAATTATGAGGCCGAAATATTTGGGCTGTCCAGTCGTGGCTATGAAGGTGGACACATCAGCCTATCTTAGGCTTTTCCTATCTAATACTTTAATCTGAGTTAATTCTTTTTGTTTGGATCCTGTGCTCACCAAGCAATACTTCCATTCTCACTTGACATTCCTGTGAGCTTATGAGATTGACCCTAAGAGATGATACCTAGGTCTCAGATATTTTTGATCCAACTGTTTTGACCCTGCTGATTTTGCTCTTTGCTCGAAGGAAATATATATATTCGCTATTATATACATATATATCATATTTTTATCTTAATTATATGTTTATCATCAACTGTATGTATGTATACCATTGATGATATACACATATACACACAGATATATACATACATACATAGTATAATGATATATATTTGTGTGTATATACATATTTAATGATAATTTTTGCCAAATATTATTTTTCAGATAAAAATTCATTAAGCCTAGTTTATTGTTGACTTCCTTCTAAAGAACAGTCAAACCATTTTGAATTCTCTTTTTCCATTTTTATCTTCCTAAAATTATTCCCAGTGGGATCAATTAATTTTACTATAGATTTCATTTGATCACTTTTGAAATCCACATTGTTTTCTGCAGTATAAGTTCTTCCTTTTAGAATTTTCTCTTTTATGGTTATTATTTCTCCAAGTCTGATTTTCTGAGATCAAATTTACTGCTATAACTTTTACTAAGATGTCTCATTTTTCTATAAATACTTGGACAATAACAAAATTTATAGGCCAGTCTAGCTATTTATATTTTTATTTTATTATTTCTGTTAAATCTATTTTTGGATTCAATAGTATTCATTATGAGTTGGACAAGAGACTATTAGTTTATTTCTTAGTAAGTCTGTGAGATGATGGTGAGAGGTTTTTTCCAGACATTTCATGATTAAGTTTTTTTAGGATTTAAAAATTCTGTTATTAATCACTTTATTCCATGAGCTTCTGATCACATTGTGTACTATGTACTCACCATCCTTGACATTGGTGTGGACAAAAAACAAACAATGGGGTCAAATTAATGGCATTGAAAGGTACCCCTTGATGTACAGCCACCTTAGACTTCATGGTGACCTTCTAGTTTTATACGATTGTCTTTTGAGCTTGCATTCATTTATTCAACAAGCGTTTACCAAAGACCGACTATGTACTATGCAAATATAGTGGTGAACATGTCCCCAAGCACCTGTGCTCTTAGAGCTCACAGCCCAGTGGGGAAAACAACCCAGTCAGTAGTTCCCATAATGTATGATGAGTTTTATGATAAGGAAAATGCTGGGGGCCATGGAATGCAAAATCTAATCCAGACTGAGAGCCAGGGAGGCCCTTCTAAAAAAGTGATGTTTTGGCTGAGGCCTGGAAAATGAGTAACAGTCAGCCTGATGAAAAGGAAGAGGGATGTGGTGGAAGGAACAGCATTCTAGAGAGTTGTGTCACTAGAACATAAGAGTCAGAGGAGAGTGTGTCAGGACATGAGGTAGGAGAGAGGGGGAGATCAGATCGTACAGAGCCTTGTCAGCTATTTTAGAGTTCAAAGTTCATCTAAAACACACTTGGAGCCCATTAAAATATTTTAAGAAGAGTGACATGATGGGCTGAGAGAACAGTGTGGAGAATGGGCTAAAGGGTCCAAGGCTGGAAGCAGAGAAGCCAGTTAGGATGGATGGCTCTTGTGAGGGGGAGAAATGATGTTGACTTGGTTAGCATAGTGGTAGTGAGAATGGAGTGAGATAGAGAGATTTGAGTATTTGGGAGGCAAAAGTGATTGGGTAATTGATGAGCTGCAGTGGGAATGGGTTGGTGAGGGAGGGAACAAGTCAAGAGTCGAGTTCCAGGTGATCACCTTGCATGACTAAAAAGTGAGTGGAGTGATTTGCTCTAGAAATGGCTAGTTTGGGGAATAATATAACATGTTCAGATTTGCAGATGCTTGGTTTCAAGTGTCCGTGAGATATCCAAGTGTCCATGTTCAGTAGATAGTTGGAAATAAGGTTGTGGAACTCTTGAGGGAGAAGTGGAAGGGAGATATTGAGAGTAATCTGCATACGACTGTTAATCAAAGCCATGGGCATGGATAAGGATGCCTTGGGACAGTGATTAGAGTAGGAAAGGCCTCGGGCCCGTGGTAGCACTCGTAGGATCACCAGTACCTGAAGGGGGGAAAGAAGTAGGTGACTCTATGAAGGACACTGAAGCATGGACAGAGATAGCAAGAGAACCAGGAGAGAGGGATGCCAGGGAAACCCACGAATGATGAAAGTGTCTAGTGTTGAAAGTGCAAGCAAGGTGGAAGTCTGGAAATGCTCATTGGAGTTAATGACATGCTGGTGGTGGATTTTGGTGGGGCAGGAAACTAGATTGAGGGGTAAATGGGGAATGAGGGGGTAAAAACAGTGAATTCAACAAGTTTGCTTGCAAAGAAGAAGAAAAGAAATAGAACCGTAGCTGGAGAGAAATATAGGGCAGAGAAAAAGATGTTTGTTTTTGAAAGAGACATGAAGGTATTTAAATGATGATGTAAAGATGTCCATTAAAATAGAGAGGATGGGGCTTCCCTGGTGGCACAGTGGTTGAGAATCTGCCTGCCAATGCAGGGGATACGGGTTCGAGCCCTGGTCTGGGAAGATCCCACATGCCGCGGAGCAACTAGGCCCATGAGTCACAACTACTGAGCCTGTGCGTCTGGAGCCTGTGCTCCGCAACAAGAGAGGCCGCGATAGTGAGAGGCCCGCGCACCGCGATGAAGAGTGGCCCCTGCTCGCCGCAACTAGAGAAAGCCCTCGCACAGAAACGAAGACCCAACACAGCCAAAAATAAATAAATTAAAAAAAAAAAAAGAACCATTTAAAAAAAAAAAAAAGATAGAGAGGACAAAGTTATGGAAGAGAAAAGAGAATAAAGAGATAGGGAGATAGAGGCCTGCAAAGCAGGAAACATTTCAAATGAGAGCACAGTGGTGGGGTTTGTTTCAAAGAAACAAACATGAGCAAGTAAATCCGTATCATTTTTCCTCATGGACCACTGAAATCCAGCTTAGCATTTTTCTTGGCCTCTGTGCTCAGAAATTCCTAACCACGTCTCTCTTTTATTTTTGAGGTGCTGCATTTTGACGGGAGCCTCTTCTCTTCCCTTTCATTCACCATTCTCTATGTAAAATTCTTCCTCCTTTCCCCCTGTGAATGCATAAAGATGTCACATCTCTATGCTTTTTAATGAAAAAGAAGAGATGCTGGAGTCAGATGGCTGCGGATTTAACACTGACTCCGTCACTCATATTTGTAGTTTCACTTTGGTCAATAACCTAAACTCTCCAAGACCTGCTTTCTTATTCACAGAAATGGATATACCATTTTGAAAATTAAATGAGAGAACATTGTAGACTCTTAAGTGTATTCATTTTCCTTCTTTTCCCTTATAAAGAATTATCCCCCTCAGTTGGCAATCATCTGTGTGATTTACAAAAGCATTTCTAAGTTTTGGGACTTCCCTGGTGGTCCAGGATTTAGGACTTGGCGCTTTCACTGCCGTGGCCCGGGTTCAGTCCCTGGGAGGGGAGCTAAGATCCTGCAAGCCATGGGCGTGGCCAAAAAAAAAAAGCAATAATAATAACGGGACTTCCCTGGTGGCGCAGAGGTTAAGAATCCACCTGCCAATGCAGGGGACACGGGTTCGAGCCCTGGTCTGGGAGGATCCCACATGCTGCGGAGCAACTAATCCTGTGCGCCACAACTACCGAGCCTGTGCTCTAGAGCCCGCGAACCACAACTACTGAGCCCGTGTGCCACAACTACTGAAGCCCTAGTGCCTAGAGCCTGTGCTCCCCAACAGGAGAAGCCACCGCAATGAGAAGCCCACACACCGCAACGAAGAGTAGCCCGCGCTCGCCACAACTAGAGAAAGCACACACACAGCAACAAAGATCCAACGCGGCCAATAAAAAATAAATTAACTGATTAATTAAAAAAAAAAGCTTTTCCAAGTTTCTCATTCAGTCTCATCTCATTTTTATTTTATCTGAATGCTGCTTTCCTCCTCATCCTAACAGTCATCCTAAAAGTCCCAAGCACAGTGGGTCATCTGTTGCCATTCTTTAAATCAAAATTTTTCTGATAGGAGGAAAGAAATTTGGGGGGTGGGGAGGGAGGAGTTAGGGCAGAGTCATTTCTAAACTTCAATCTATATGCTTATAATATATAGCAAAGAATCAGAAAAAAAATAGCATAGGTTAGACAGAAGCAGAAACTTCAATCCTGGTTTCAATACCAGAGGACATTATTGACTATCTTAAATGAAATTGTTCACTTCCTCCATTTAAAAAAAATTTTACAAAACAACACTGCAGATCTTTTGCAAAGACTGGGGAGACTAGTGAATTTTTTAAAAATCAAACTCTTAAAATAATAACTGTAAACCCAAGGTAACTTTGTTTCTGTGCAAATATGTTGATTTCTGAGACAGAGAGTAAAACTTGGGAGTAGCCAAAGACCTCTTAGTGTAAACAAATAGCTCAGAGATAACCACTGGTTTTTCAAGTGGTCTAGATCAAATCTTGTTTTCAATGAGAGTTCTGTCTTGTCATAGGAATTTTGTACATGACAGATATGAGATGTTAAAAGCTGTATATAAATCCTGTCTTTAAAAATTATTTGATGGGAACAAAATTAATCACTTCTCCTCATTTTAAAAACTCAGGTTCATTTATGGATGAACCAGATCATTATGTCAGTACCTCACAGTATGATTCTTTTTTTCATGTTTCTATGTAATTTTAAAAGATGGTTTTCAACAGGAGCATATGTACTATTTCAACTCCTGGGCTGTGGGATGGGTACTTGGGGGTTCATTATAAAGTCTATTGAAATCAAAGCAAAGTACGAAGCCTAGACTATTCCTCTGACCACTTTGCTGGAGGCCCTTGAAGTGCCTGAAGTGCGAATACTTCTAAGGGGAGTAACTGCTCTGATTCAAGATAAATACAGAGTTGAAGACGGGGAGAGAAATTAAATCCTGGGAAATCAGAAAAGGAAATGTAGGGAAAGGCGCTGTAGTACATGACACTACAGAGTTTTTCAAGCTGTTTTTATTTAAAATAAAATAACATGCAAAATGCAACTTATCTTTTAAAAATATGTACGTGTTGGGAAGCATTTCCTTTTTGGGGTGGGGGCAGTTGGCTTCTCTTCACTCCCTCTAGAGCTGTGAACTCTCTCTAACTTGGAGACTAATCTCTCACTACATCTCATTTCTGAACTTCATGAAAAACGAGGTGTCAGACACCGAAGTGATTTCAATTTGGCTAACAGTTCAAGAAACTAAACTACTGATTGCTTTGTAAAAGTCTCTGTCCTGAATTGAGTAACTGAACACTGTACAACTATTTTAGAATAGAAAATTCAACTGATGGCTTTAAAAGTAATCGGAAAGTCCTTAAATTGGCCGAACTCAATGCTTGTTACCCTTTAGGCTGTCCTTCACATGCTGCCCTTCACATGCTGCCCCGTGAGATTATTTCAGAAGATCCAAACTCTATTTCCCATTTCAGTTCTGACTTGTACTTGCAAACATGCTCTCTTCTTCCTTGATTTTCTCCACACCTATTTACTCAAAGAGCCATTTTGGAGTAAAATAATGGAAAAGTGATCTTGGCAAAACAAAGAAGCTGCAAAAGGAATGAGAGAATTTGAAATGCTACTGAAAACAAGTATCTTTAAAACTATATGTTTTTAGGGGAAGAGGGTAGACCTGTAGTCCATACATCAACCTAGAGTTTTCAGGACTCTTAAGATCTGGTTAAGTTTGCTTTGAATGACCTCCCAAGATTTCTATGAATTTTGGGGAGTGTATTTTTACCATCTTATGATGACCTCTGATTTGGACTTTTGCCTCTACTGGTTTATTATTTTTGACTTTGCATCTACAATTTTCATTTATCTCTACCATAGATGGCTCCCAGAGATGCATGAGGTCACTATTCTTGATTCCTATGACAAATCTATTCACAAAGTCTTGCTCATGCACTGAAAACTTTGCTGAAAGTAAGAGATTTTTTTTTTTAGGAGCAGAAAAAATTTATGTAGACTGTAATTTTTTTTACAATAAACGAAGATGTAAACAGCTTTGTTATTAAAGATCCTACAGCTAATCTCCTGTGTTTCTTGATCATCTTTCCTCTCTTCTTGCCACCCTACCATCTCCTTTTGACTCTTCTGCTCTCTCTCTCTAAGGAGAGAAATCGATCCTCCCATTTCAGGTGTTTCCAGCCTTCCTTGCTTTTGCATACCTAACCATTCAACTAAAATTTTGAAATTTCCAATTAGTTTTTAGATAAGATATCATTCTTTTTCCAAGTACTTTTGTGAAAGACAGGATGGGAATTAGGTTTGGGAAAGTGGGGATCTATACCTCTTCTTGTAGCCTTAGCGGCAGTATAGTCCCAGTGTTTGCCTCTTCATCGTGGTCTTTTGTCAGCCTTCCCTATACTCTTTGAACTCCAGCCACCCTGGCTTTCTTTATGTCTGTTAAACTCACTGTAGTAGGCAGAATATTCGTCCCCAAAAGATGCCCACCTCTTAAATCACGGGAATCTGTAACTATGTTAGGTTACAAGGCAAAAGGGAATGAAGGCTGCAGATGGAATTAAAGTTTCTAATCAGTTGACTTTAACATAGGGAGATTATCTTGGATTATCTAGGTGGGCTCAATGTAATCACAAGGATCTTTAAATGAGGAGGAGGGAAGCAGAAGAACATGTCCGTGTGATGCAGTGTGATACAGTTCGACCTGCCATTTCTGACTTTCAAGATGGAGAAAGGAAACCTTAAGCCAAAGAAAGCTGGTAGCCTCTAGAAATTGGAAAAGGCAAGGAAATAAATTCTTCCCTAGAGCCTCTGGGAAGGAAAACAGCATTGCTGATACCTTGATTTTAGCCCGTTGAGACCCAGTGTAGACATTTGACCTCAAGAACTGTAAGATAATAAATCTGTGTGGCATCTTTTCTTTCATTCCGCCTCTTTTCTTGCCTTTTTTTCTTGGAATAATTATTGTATTTTGTGGAATTCTACCTTATTTTCTCTATCGGTTTTTAGTGTACTTCTTTGCACTACTTATATATATATACATATAGGCTGTCGTAAAGATCATAATGTGCATTCCTAAAACATATACAGCTGATATTTCATATGAAATATAAGAACCTTGTAATAGTGTAGCTTATTTTACCCCCATTATTTGTGTGAGTTTTTCACATACATTATGTCCACATACATTATGTGCCTCACAATATGGCCTTACAATTTTTGCTGTAAACAGTCATATACCTTTTAAAGAAAATAAGAAAAAAATTAGTCTTTTATATTTACCCCACATATTTGCCATTTCCAAGGCTTTTCATTCTTTCATGTAGATGAAGTTTCCATCTGATGTCACTTCCCTTCAGCTTAAAGAACTTCCTTTTTTCATTTCTTGTAAGTAAGCTCTGATGGCAATGAATTCTCTTACTTCTGTATTACGTGCAACAGTCTTTATTTTGCATTCATTTTTGAAGAATATTTTCTTTGAATGTAGAATTCTGGGTTAATAGTCTTTTTATTTTCTTTAGGCACTTTGAAGATGACATTTAATTGTCTTCTGTCCTCCATTATGGCTCTTGAGATGGAAACCAGGATTCATATCTTGGTTCCTGGTATGCAACGTGCCATTTTTTTTTCTGACTTCCTTCAAAGTTTTTTTTATCTTTTGTTTTCAGCAGTTTGACTATGATGGGCCAAAGTAGGTGTGTGTGTGTGTGTGTGTGTGTGTGTGTGTGTGTGTGTGTGTTTGTGTTTAAGTTATCTTGCTTGGTATTCATTGAGCTTGTTTGGTCTCTCAGTCAATTTTTTTGACCAAATTTAGAAAAGTTTTGGTAAATATTTCTTTAAAGTTTTCTCCATTGTCTTCTTTTTATTCTCTCCTTGTGGGACTCTAATTACTTGTAAATTAGAGTTTTTATATTGCCCCACAGTCAAGAGGCTCTGTACACTTTTGTTGCTGTTGTTCATGATCCTTTATTCTCTTTTCTTAAGAATGAATAATTTTTATTGTTCTATCTTCAAGTTAATTTACTCTTTCTTCTACCATCTCTACTCTGCTGTTAAGCCTATCTAGTCAAATTTTCATTTAGGTGTTATATTTTCTAGTTCCAGAACTTCCATTGTATTTTTTTATATCTTTAGTTTTATTGATAAATGCCCTGTAAGTTCATTTATTATGGCCCAATTTGTCTTGAATATATTTGTAATACACTAAGGTCTTTGAATATATTTGTAATTGCTCCCTTAAGGTTCTCATCTGCTTTTGGCAAAATATCCGTTATCTCAGAGTTTGTTTTATTGACTGCTTTTTCCTCTCTCCTAAGAGTCACATTTTCAGGTCTTTACATGTCTAGTAATTTTTATTGAATAATTTTTGTATTAGTTTTCTAGGACTGCCACAACAAAACACGACAAACTTGGTGGGTTAAACAAGAGAAATTCATTTTCTTACAGTGTCTTAATCTCTTCCTCTTATAGTGGCACCACTCATACTGGATTAGGGCCCACCATAATGAACACTTTTTAAGTTAATTGCCTCTTTAAAAGTCCTGTCTTCAAATACAATCACATTCTGAGATACATATGAATTTGGGGGAACACAATTCATCCCATAACAATGGGTATCATGAAAAATACATCTTAGAACTGTTGATTCTGTTACATCTAATTCTAAAAAAAATGTCAATTTTTGTTTGTTTGTTAAAAAGCAATAATCTTGGCTAGAAACAAATCCATACTCTCTCTCGAAGGGAGCAGCAGCTGAGATCTTCTCTCAGCTTGTTGTTGTTGTTGTTGTTTTATCTTCCAGCTGTTGCTTTTTGCTGAAATCCTTGAAGTCTACCTTACACATGAAGTCTACCTTACACCTGCATAAGTAAGTGTTCAGGCATGAAATTGAATGATGTTTGTGCTCAGATTTTGGTGTTCTCTCTCCTGTTTTTTTCTTCTTTCTGGAATTATCTTCACATTTTTCAGCTGCTTTGGCATCCCTGAACCCTGCACTTTGACCCTTTAAACCAGTAAAATCAAGGCTTTCTGCTCCAATTCCTGATATCCCTGTACTGTGTAGACTGAAAGGTCTCCTCAGGTGAAAAGCCGTATAAAGACAAATCTCATCTAGTACAATTCCTTTCTTTCACGGTTCAACTTTCTCCCAGTTTCTGTCTGATTTGATTTGTTCTATGGTACCTTCAATCATTTTTTTTTAAATGTTTTATCCAGAGCATATAATTTTTTTTCTGTCGGAATGTTGGTCTGATACAAGCTGCTAGTTTATTACTGGAATTTTAAAATAAATTTTGAATTTCTTGAGTTGTTTGTATAGATACAGAGACAAGACACAAGATAAGCATATTTGATTTAAAATCCCATGTTAGTCTGCATGCCATATTAGAAATATTGTATTGAAGTGATATGCACTTTGTGTCTTCAAAAAGAAGCAAGAATACATGGCAGTTATGATGGAAAAGCAAGGAGCAACAAAGAGAAAATGAGTTAAAATTAAAGATGAGATCAAGGCAAATGTGCAAGTAAAGGAGACTCAGATAAAATAAGGAATGCAAGGAAACTCCAAATGCAGTGGCAAAACCAAAGTTTATGCATTTGAAGAAGTAAAGATAAAAATTGGGAACATAGCAAAAGGAATCAATAATTGCTATGGTCTGAATGTGCCTCCTGAAAATTCATAGGTTGAATCCTAACCCCCAAAGTCATGGTATTAGGAGATGAGGCTTTTGGGAGGTAATTAGGTTATTATGGCAGAACACTCATGAATGGGATTAATGCATTTATTAAAGGGAAATCCCTCACCCCTTCTGCCATGTGAGGATACAACGAGAACTCTGCAACCTGGAAAAGGGCCTTCACTCTCAACCATGCTGGCACCCTGATCTCAGACTGTTGGCCTCCAGAACTGTAAGCAATACATTTCTGTTGTTTATAAGCCACCCAGTCTGTAGTATTTTGTTATAGCAGCCTGAGCAGACTAAGACGGTAATGTAATTTAGAGGATCGTTTGAAACATTTCCAGATGGTCAACTATGTTGAGAATAGTGAGAGGAGATTATAATCACAGAGGAAAGAGAATAGTGGTCCATAATTACAATTCTGTTTGTTGTAAAGGAAGAAAGGTAGATGAGTGGAATAAAAGCAATAATTAAAAGTGCAAGAGAGAGTGCATAGAAAAAGAACTTGAGTCTACAAATCAAACAGAGCTTTTCACTTACCACATGTGTGTCACTATTGCAGGCTCTGGGTGTACAGTAATGAACCATACAGGGAGGGTCCCTGCAACGACAGATTTTCTGTTCTCACAGAGGTAGAAGTGCAATAATCAATAACTAAGTTAATAACATATATAATTTTAGATATTTATAATTGTCATGAAGAAACATACGTTTGCAAAAGAAGGATTATTCTCCAGGGCAGTACTTTACAATTTTTACATAGAATAACACATTAGAAAGGGAACTATTTCTATGACATAATGGGGTAAACTTGAGGGAATATGGGAGTGATTATATATGTTTATATATATATACACACACATACAGTTTTGTTAAGGAAAACAGAATGCCAAGATTATAAAATAAAATAAATGCTGATATGTTAAGATACTTTTAAAATTAAAATATTCCCCAAATATTTTTAATGAGCAATTGAACTTACTTCCATGAACATTAGTTTTTATTCTCTGGTTAAATGTACCCACAATTCCTAGCCACAACTTTTTAAGGGTAATTTCTTTAGATAATTTATCATTACCACTGACAATAAACTTTGTTTACCCAAATAGATAACAAATTTAAATTTTAAAAAATAGCCACCCCAAATTTTACAACAGTTAAAATGATATTTTAAAAAAACTAAGAGTTCTTCCTTTTATTTCCCTGAAAAATGCACTCTTGAAATAAATTGTGATAAAGCAAATGGGTTTATATGTAATTAAAGTTTGTATATCAATATTTAAAAATAACAAAAGCTCTAATTTGCGGTTCGTGCTGCATCACTAGAACAGCCATTCTGCTGCTGGCTTGAAAGGCACATTAAACACAAAAGCATGGGAATACCCAAAATATGTGGTAATAGAGACTTAGGGCTGCTGCCTGGGCATGTTCCTGCTCATGTTCCCTAACATTCAGCCTCCATCTTAGCTGCACAACCTGCTCCTTGGGCATCACCACATGAACTCCTTAGCAGCTGCAAGGCTTTTTGTCTATGGCAGGCAGCAGATCACTCTTCAGGTGGATGCTGAATCAAGTTCCTAAGTGATAGAGCGTTTCTTTGACCACGCTCTGTGTACTGTGGTACAGAGAAAAGATGCTGTTATTGCATTCGTTGTTGCCAGAGTCATGCTGTCAGACTCTGTTCAGGCTATTCCCTGAGCGGTCCCAGAAAAAGCTCCCAATGAAGGGGGCCCGGGTTTGATCCCTGGTCAGGGAACTAGATCCCACATGCCGCAACTAAAAGATCCCGCATACTGAAACGAAGATCCTGCATGCTGCAACCATGACCCAGCACAGCAAAATAAATAAATAAATAAATAAATAAATAAATAAATAAATAAATAATATTAAAAAAAAAATGCTGCTCAAGGTTGGAGGTGACCAATCTGAAATTTCCAGCAGCCTCAAGCTCCATGAATGATTGAAGGCTTAGTAGGTCCTAGGACATAAGAGTGCTTATTAGTTGGGAAACTGTTTTAAAGTGCAGAAGTCAATAGATGTTTATTTCTCCCAATATACCAGTAGCTGGAACTTGTGTTTGGTTTTGTTAATCATTCTTTGATTGTCTAAAATTTTTGCTTTCTGTATTTTGATGCTATGTTTGGTGGCATGTAAATGTCCTTGATTGCTTTTGTTTTGTTATTGATTATAACTTTTACCAATTTATGAAAAGATTCCCTTCCTCATTGTAATTATAAGTTTACTTTGTCTGGATGGAAATACCATAACTCTGATCTCTTTTATGTTTAATATTTGCCTAATAAGTTTTATTCTTTTATATTTAATATTCCTTTGCCATTTTGATTTATATATTAGGAGCCTAGCAGCCTAGGTAGTTTTATGTTTCTTCTGAGTGTTTGTCCTTTAGAAAGGGATGTTTTCCCCTTTACTTTTTTTATTGTCTAAACTAATTTACTTGTTTTTTTCTTCTGTTATTTTGCCTTATGCTTCTCCTTTTTGATCTTTCTTGGTATTTATTGCATTTTTAAAAATCTTTTATTTCTGTTTTATTCCTGTTAGCCACATATCTTTTTCTAGAACATTTATAATTTTATTACTCTCTTTCCCTGGACCTTTATGTTGATCATAAATCGTCTTCACTCTCAATATTTTAAACTCATTCATGTTTTAGTTGAAACTGTGGGAGACACTTAAGTTGATAGTTCACAGATCAATTTATTTTGTGCGTTGTCAAGTCTATTCATTAATGCCTCCAATTCAGATATTAATTTTGGTTCTGCATTAGAAGATTTTTTTATTTCTGAGTGCTTTCTTTTTTATCTGTCTTCATCTTAATGAATTTTCTTGGTAATTTCCTACTCCTCTTTCATAGTTGCCATGTAGTCTGACTTCTTTTAATGACATTAAGAAAATACCATTTATAATTTTTTTTTCTTTCTTACTTGAAGTTATTTTTCAAAGACAAGCCTTTTCACTGAGTCTTTGGAACTATGTTTATATTCTCTTATAATTCAGTGTCATTTCTCTAAAGATTTCTTTACATATTCTTGAATGTGAAGAGATTTAGTTAAATCTAGAATTTGCTCACAGTCATGAAAGTGGATATATTAATTCTCATTTAGTGCTCATCTAAAGCTTGACTGTTTACCCATTTTATCTAACCTGGAAATGTTCACTAAAAATATTTGAAAACACATAGAAAGTTGCTGGTCAGAGATGGTTTATCAAGAGAACTGTTTGAAGTGAAGGGAATGAATTAGGTAATCACTCAAGACTAAAATTCCTTAGAACTCCCTCCTTGCTATTATTTATTAATGGCCTTGCCCACCTCTCATAACACCAACCTGGGGAGTTCCCAGAAGATAGAAAGCATGTGCCTTTGACTAGCAGCTCTGTGGAAAGTAGTGGTTGCTTGCACTGGATGACATCATTTCCTGGAGAATTCAAGGAGTCAACATTTTAAAAAAAAGTCTCTTACACTTTCAAAATGAGCATGAATTTTTTGCATCACTCTTTGCTTTGGGATTAGCAATACTAAAACAGCTGCAATAGCAAGAGCAATTTAAAACCTAGCCAACCACAAAGTTAAATACCAGGTTTCTACTCTTCGAAAACTCAGTAGAGAACTATGAACAAGTCAAAACTTGTCAAGTGCTTCAGAAATTGGAATGTGTGAGGTGAGTTTTAGGTAAGCAGTGAAACAAGGTTAAATTGTCAGCTTCCATCAACATACTTAAAGTTTAAAGAAAACTCAGTGGGATTGACAACATTTATCACAACGTAATTTGCTTTGGTTGGTCTTCATGCTGGCAAAGATCAGGAATCTGGCAAAATAGGCTACATTTCAAAAGGTTTTACAATTTCCTTGGAAAAAAAGAACGGTTCCCCCAGTTAATTTGTTTTCTATTTGTTGTGTTAAGCTCTAAACTTGCATATTCAAACCCTACATGGGAGTAGGTGTTTCTGGGGAGGATGAGCTGAGAAAAGCATGGATGGATGTGGTTTGGGAAAAGAATAGGATGTAAATTTCAGAACAGCAAAATGACTGTCTAAAACCACTTCAGAGAGAAGGAAGTGGCTTAGTGACAACATCTCAGATGTGGGAAATGAGCTGAGATGCCTTTGATTCCATGGTGCGAAGAGAAGAATCTTTGCTTATCATTAAGCTGCTCAGACCCTTCCACCCCGTTTCTTCCTGCCTCCCTCTCATGTTCTGTGAGTTCAGTACTTTGGAAAATAAATCTTGCTGTTTCAGCATTTAACATCATGCCATTTGCTCAGCGATGATCAGGACCAGAAAAATATCTCATCAGCAATTTAGATATTAATCATAAGTTTTTGAACTTTAAATAGATGCTTGAGCTCAGTGGCAAATCTTAATTTAGATAAATAAAAATGCACACGAGAGGTTTCCATTGTAGCTCAAATGCTCACAAGTTATTTGGTTTCTGAGTCTGTGGCACCTGTAAGGAGGAAGGAGTTCTTTGGGGCCGCTTTGCATTTTGGTACTTCTGGGTAAACACAGGCTGTGAAGAATATGTAAGGTGATACCTCATTATGCATCTTCTGTGAATTTCAGGAAAATGTGATGCTTGATGTTTGATCAGAGCCGTTATCTCTTTTTCTCCACAGCTCTGTTTCACACCCATTGATGAGTCAGAGCAGACTCTCAGGAAAAAAAAAAAAAAGAAATGAAATGGTACCCCAGAAGTTTTTAGTTAATGCTACATGTACTCTTATTAAAGAAACCATAGAGGGATTTCTGAATCAAAGGGAGACTGAAATGTCATTGGTTAAAAATGGAGTAAAAGTTTTCTCCAGAATGCAGAAGACATACTCTCAGCATTTTCTCAATGATGTTCAGTTATGTAAGAAGCAAGATCATCATCAGAATGTTTCTTTGGTGAATATGTGAATATAGAGATCAGTTTAAAAAGGAATTCAGGGACTTCGCTTGCGGCACAGTGGTTAAGAATCCGCCTGCCAATGTAGGGGACACAGATTTGATCCCTGGTCCAGGAAGACCCCACATGCTGCGGAGCAACTAAGCCCGTGTGCCACAACTACTGAGTCCTCCTGCCTAGAGCCCGTGCTCTGCAACAAGAGAAGCCACTGCACGAGAAGCCCACGCACCGCAACAAAGAGTAGCTCCTGCTCGCCGCAACTAGAGAAAGCCCGTGCTCAGCAACCAAGACCCAACGCAGCCAAAAATAAAAAATAAATACAAAGTAAAAAGGAATTCAGAGAATCTCATAAAGAGACCTTCAGCTGAGAGAGGGATAAACTTGCTCATGGGATAAGGCACTTATAGTCCCATGGCCAACACTATTCTCACTTGGGTAATTCTGAATACACTCTTGATAAAATTCTGATGCAGCCCCTTTTTCTATGTTCCATGCAGGTTATCTGCTAGTCATAACTTTTCTTTTTAATTTATCTTTTATTGAAGTAGCGTTGGTTTATAACATTACATAAGTTTCATGTGTGCAACATTATATCTCTATTTTGGTATACAGTACAGCTTGCTCACCACCAAAAAGTGATAACTTTTGTTTTCTTTATAAACATGCATATTCAACAGCTTTAATATATGAATGCCAAGGACTTTGGATAAACTCTAGAGCAAGGTTTTTGACCTCTGCACTATGGACATCTGGGGCTGGATCATTCTTTGTGGCGGGGACTGTCCAGTGCATTGCAGAATGTTTAGCAGCATTCTTGGCCTCTACCCACTAAATACGGGTAGCATCTCTGTCCCGTCCTGCTCAGTCATGACAATAAAAATGTCTCCAGACATTGCCAAAACCAAAGCTGCCCTAGAGCTCCTTTGGTCATTTGTTTATAAGAAATCTTTAAGTTGGTCAGTCATTTACAAATTACTATATTGCATTTTATGAAGGCCAACTTCCCCTGCTGACTAACTAATAGTCCCTGAATGGCAGAATCTATTTTTTAAAAAATCAGCATTTATTATCAAGATTCTGACTTCTTAATGGCAGATGGAGTCTGCTATATAATGTGTTTGGTGCAAGGTTCTGAGAAATAGAAGGCTATAATACATGCAGTTTTTTCTTAAAATCTGATCTTTTTATGCATGACAGAATCCCTCCATTGGCTCTACAGCTCATTTTCTCTTATATTTTCATGTACTTCAACTTCCATTATCCTCCTTTACCTGATGTCAGTCCTCCTCAGGTCTCCTGGATAAACAGTGGCAATTGCTTACATACCTTCTCATTTAAATATTTAAAATGTCATTTAAATATTTGATATTTAAAATTATCCATCAATTGCTGCAGTCTACTCTGAAACAGGCATCACCTAAAAATCTCAAAACCTTCCTTCTCCTTCTTTACATTATTCATTATCTAAAGAAATATCTGGTTTCTTCCTGAGGGGGGAAAAAAAAAAGAGTTCTTTCTTTGCTTCAAAGTTCCTTTTTCCAAAACACTGTAATGTCACTGGACACATTGTCTTACTAGTCATATGTCTGTTTTTCTCACTAGACAATGAGCCACTTGAGAACTTTACTGTCTATTTCCTTCTGTGTTTGCACATGCCTAGCACAGAGGCAAACTGGAAGGCAGTATTGTTAAATGAATTGTGTTAGGTGAATAGAGTTGTAAGAAGATGGTACCGTAATTCTAGAAGCTGCCCCAGAGGGTGACTGCTTAAGTCATTAGACATCTAATCACATTTCTCTTCTCCTGTCTCACCATTAAGCCCATCTCTCTCCCTTTTCCTACCTCACATACTCAGGGCAAATAGAACTCTGGAGCTTTTGTGTTTTGATTATGGGTACTATAAAATGTGATTCAAGGCTGAAGTGGGAAGGGGAATTTAGAAGAAAGAATTGATTAGGCAGAGGTATGTCACTATCAAGTTTAGAATAAGGAATGATGCATATTGAAATATGAAGCCCTTCTACCAAAAGGAATTAATGAATTAACTTTCAGGAAAGAAAGGGGCCATATAATCTGTTTGTAAATTTTACCTTTAGAACATACAGAGCCTAACGTCTTAAAACAGTAAAGTTTCTAGGTTAATACTGGAATACTAGGAGGGGTGATGGGGGCAGGGGAGGCAGGAGTTAAGCGTTTTCCCCCATGTCTCAAATTTGACCTTTTAAAAGACCTCCTCAAGGGTGCAGGTCATAAAAGATAGCTTAAGATCAAGTGATAGTTAAATAAGAAACTAAACCCACATATTCCTAAAGAGACTCAGTCTCCAGAAATAAAATTTGTAATTGAAGAGTGAAGACATCTATCTACATCATATCATTCTAGAGACAGGAAGGACTCAAGTCTCCTCGTTTGTGACATGAGAAGTTAAAATAGATGATTGTTATATATTTTTTCTCGAGATCCTATAACATTTCGAATCAATTGAGGATGATTTGATTTGACAAGCAAAACTAAAATCAAAACCAAAAAGCACCTTTTCATAAAATTCTTCAGGAGCACATCTCCTGTATGCAGTGATAGATAGGTGAATTCAAATTAGGTGTCTGCAGAAACAATATGACGTAGGAAGAGGCTGAGAATGATGCTAGGTAGCACAGAAAAATTTACAAGGAGTGATCACTTGGTAAAAATATATAAAAATTGAGAGCACCTCAGTGTTCATAGCAGTACTACTTACAATAGCCAAGATACAGAAACAACCTAAGTATCAATCAACAGATGAATGGATAAAGAAGAAGTGAGATATATATATATATATATACACACACACAATAGAGTAATACTCAGCCATAAAAAAAGAATGAAATTTTGCCGCTACGTGGATGGACTTGGAGGGCATTATGTTAAGTGAAATAAGTCAGACAGAGAAAGATAAATACTGTATGATATCGCTTATATGTGGAATCTAAAAAATACAACAAACTAGTGAATATAACATAAAAGAAGCAGGCTCACAGATATAGAGAGCAAACTAGTGGTTACTGGTGAGGAGGGAGGGGACAGGCCATATAGTGGCGGGGAGTGGGAGACACGAATTATTGAGTGTAATATAGGCTCAAAGATGTATTGTACAACACGGACAATATAGCCAATATTTTGTAATAATTGTAAATGGAAAGTAACCTTTAGAAATAGTATAAAAATAAAAATTTTTCAAAAAATAAAAAGAATTGAGATTGGTGCTCTGTAGACTCCCCTATACACACAGCGCTACACTGAACTGTGTAGCCATCTACACAGTGTTCTCGCCTGATACAAGTGCCTATGATCAGGAGGGGATGTTCTGGCCTGGTCTTTTCAATAGCAGAGATGGATTTAGTCTGGTGCCTCATAATACCCTCTTGCTTGTTCTTCTTTGTGGCCTTTGAAATAGGATTTCTGAACAGCTCGGACATAGTCTGAGGTCATGAAACTGTATTAGACTAACAAGGGCCACGGTCTTGTTTTTGGCCTCCTAGGTGAGGGGATCTCTCCAGGTGAGGGAAAGGCCACATAAGGAAGGTTTAGTGAGCATGCACCCAGCTGTTAGGGCAGAGGTTCTCAGTGTCACCTGCATCACTGCCCCTGGGGAGGGTGTTCAAAATGCAGATGTCTAGGCCCTTCTCCCAGAGATTCTGATTTTAAAAGTTATACATTGGGGCCAGGACTTTGCATTTCTAACCAGCAGTCCAAGTGATTCTAAAGCAGGTGGTCCGCTTTGAGAAATGTAGTTCTAGAAGTTCAGTGGATTTCTGCCTCTCCTCCTTGGCTCAGGTCTTTTGAATTAGGCCCATTAAAAGTTTTTTTTCTTCATCTGCTCCTATTTTGATGAAGCCAGTTTTAGAATCATAATTTACTTCTAGAATGCTCTTACTGTTATTCAAAATAGTATCATTTGGCAAAGTGGAAATGATTTTGAGAAGAGGGAACATAAAAAGCTTTTGAAAAGAAAACCAGATCATAAGATGGCCTATTAAGCAGCAAGAATAGATTCAACTTTGAAGCTATGGAGAATTTTAGCAAATGGTCTCAATGAGGAAATGACTAATGGAGATTTTGGGAGCCAAGGGAAAGAGAGAGAGTATCATACTTCTGTCAGTAGTTAGACCAAGAATGTTTGTTCTGCTAGAAGACCTTGTGACACAGAGGGAGCCAGGTGACTGGGACATTAGTGTTCCCGTCACAGACTTTTATTCACTTATGTGGAAACCATTCCAGCTGAATTTGCGTTTCCAAGACTGTGAAGAACATCTAGGGAAAATTTGCCTGGATTTATATGAAGTCTAAAAACCTTGGCTTCAGCATGAGTGTTTGGATCTTAGGTTAGAACAGCTGAGAGATCGATTTTGTGGTCCCCATTATTAGAAGAGGCCAGAGTGGTTAATTATCCAGTATGGGTCATGGTGGGAAATGGACTTAGGCACACACTCATGAAACCTGGGGAAAAATTTGGAAAGAACAACATACAGATACAGAGGTGTTTGCCCTTCTGTCAGAAGGATCATTTTAGTAAAACAGAAAACAAACCAACAAAAATGCACATGAATTGACAGCTGGCCAATGTATGTCAAGAAGTATAAGGATTAACAGCAAAGGCAGTGGAAAATGCTCTGAAATCTGTTCTCACTAGAGTTGAATTCATATATTCACCATGGGGAGGACTAATAAATAATAATAACATTGAAAAAAAAAAATACTGAAGCAGGCAGTCTGAGCCAGTCCTTTTCTCAATGCCCTCCAGCTTACCTTTTTGATAACTGGGGCCCAGGCTTCCTGTGTCTCTAGACCGCCCTCTGGCCGTTGCTGCTGGTACTGCTCAGTCTCTTCTAGGCAGAAAGTCTGCAGAAAGCCTTGCAAAACAGATGGCTTTGCATCCCATTGCCTTCTTGTTTCACTCCCTTCTACTAAATCTGAAAAGCCAATGATGTTTAAATACTTCTAATAATGGAATCCTTTCTTCAAATACCATTTCATGCAGAAGGGCAGTACATAAAACAGATAGAAGTAGACCTGCTTAGCCTGCAGGGGGAAGGACCTGCAGTCATAATCATTTGGCCTTCAACTGGAGTCAACCCAATAGGGCACAGTTAGGCAACTACTGTGACAAACTCATTGTGGCAATGGACTCCTATTTGTCATCTTAAGGGATATTTTTGCATTTAAGCAGAGGCATCCTGAAAACAATACGTTCATCAGAACTCTTTAGGTTGGAATGGACAGAAACCCAAGCAAATTAACTACAGCAAAAATGAAAACTTCTGTTTATGAATCTTGCAAATGCAAAGGTGTGATCTGAAATAGGACTAGATGCAGATGCTCAGAGGGCGTCAATAGGAATTGTCTCTTTCCATCTCTCAGGTCTTTGTTAAAATGCGTTGGTTTTACCCTTTGTAAGTTCTCTCCACAGAGTTGCAAAAGAAGATATCTAGGCTTACATGGTGGACATAGCTAGACTGTCATAAAAAGAGACAACATCTTTTTTCCTTTGCCTGAGTCTTGGTCCCTTCCCCACCACCCATGCACTCTAACTGGCCATGGTCAGGACCAAGATCCATCATTGCATCAGGCACTGATGTTATATATTCATGCCTCCCACATGGAATGAGTGTATCATTAAGGATCCCTATTACAGAATATGCAACTTTTTTTCTCTTTTCTTAATAAAGGGAACAGATCATCTAAAGTGAAAGCCAAGAGGGGGTTCAGGATCCTGGGGTCCACAGTGTCATTAAAGCTGTAGTTCCAGCTCTGTGCGCTTGGTTCTGCCCTCCTCTTCATGTCTGCTTTGTCCTCGGGCTGACTTCACACATACTAGTACGATGGCTGCAAGGAGCTCCCAGGGCCATATGCTCTCTCATTCATATATATTACCTAGTGAAAGACCTGGGCTTCCTCTGACTAGATCAACTAGGCTAATGGGCACAGCCCTAAGTCAGTTACTGCTGGGAGGGATTGGGAAATCACTGTTTGGCTTGGAACAGTCAGGGATGACTCCTGTAGGTAGGGATGGCTCAGTGGATAAAAGGTTGTGGTTTGAGAATAAAGGGATAAAAGGAATAAATGCCCTTCTCTACAATATAGTGGGGGAATTTAACTCCCAATAAAGAACTGTGTCAATCTGTGTTTGATCAGAAAAGCAGAATCACTAGGAGATATAAACAGATATAGATATAGATATATTCTCTATCTGGTTATGGACCAGATGATGTGTCCCCCCCCCCCCCAAATTCATACATTGAAGCTTTACTTCCAATGTGATTGTATTTGGAGATAGGGCCTTTAAGGAAGTAATTAAGGTTAAGTGAGGCCATGATCTTGGACTTCTAGCCTCCAGAACTATGAAAAAATTTCTGTTTTTTAAACCACCCAATCTGTGATATTTTGTTATGGAAACCTGAGCTGACTAATATAGATTTTGGTACCAAGAAGTGGGCTGCTGCTATAACAAATGCCTGAAAATGTGGAAGTGGCATTGAAACTGGGTAGTGGGTAGAGTCTGCTAGAGTTTTGAGGTGCATCCTAGCAAACATCAAGATTGCCTTGAAGGGACTGTTAGTAGAAATATGAACATCAAAGGCAGTTCTGGGTGAGATCTCAGAGGAAAGTGAAGAACTTGCTGTTGGAAACTAGGGGAAAAGTGATCCTATGAAGCAGAGAAGGCAAGAACAAAGTAGAACCTGCAAAGAAGTATTAGAGGTCCCAAGGATGCTTTGGAACTTGCTGGTCTCTCACCACCTCTAGGACAGCAACCTTGATGATGGAGTGACCTGAAGGAGCAGCTGGCATCCTTTGCCATGGAGCTAACCATGCAGTTGTTGTGGGAATCATAGAAACTAAAGGAGGTGATATGGCAAAGCAAATGGGCTGTGGGTCTGGCTGCTGCCTGATACTAAGTAGGAGACTCAGTAGGTAAGTGACAGCATGTCTGAAATCAACAGTGCTTCCTGGTCTGCATCAACCTTTCAAGCATGAAAAAAAATAATTAAAAAATTAAAAAATAATTGTTGTTGCT
Organism: Balaenoptera musculus; assembly: GCF_009873245.2. NCBI lineage: Eukaryota > Metazoa > Chordata > Mammalia > Artiodactyla > Balaenopteridae > Balaenoptera > Balaenoptera musculus. Next base: position 22,678,955 of record NC_045796.1, read on the forward strand.
TCATTTCTGCCTGCCAGATCTCATGCAAAATGTCTCGTGTAGCTAATGTTAATCCAGGACTATGCAGTGATGGGAATTCTAAAAAACATAGTGCTAGATTTTCTAAATTGACACAGTACAAATCTACCACAGGAATTAACACAAGGTAGAAAGAAAGGTAACAGACAGCATCTTAACCATTGGTCAAACTGAGGATTTTAATCCACAGGAGTCCTCCATGGACACTGGAGAACTTTCTGTGCCTATCCTAGGGCACTCTGTCTCCTAGCTGGGATTGTAGCAGAGTCTGTTTTCCAGGAAGATTCAGGCAAAAGCTAATTCTGAATGCTGAAGTTCTGTTGAGGTTATTAAAAACAGCAATCACCTTACCTTGGAGTCATTCTTTTTTTTTGAATTTAAGAATTGACTGTTTTCTGGAGTGTTCTAGGGAAATGTTTTGCTTCCAAATCTTTCTTATTTTCTAATGTTTAAATTTATTCACATAGGAACGAAGATGACAGAGAGCACACAGGCGAAAGAGAGAGAAAAAAAAGAGAGATTGGGAAATGGAAAGGAAAGAGAGAGAGAGTGGGAGAGAGAGAGAGAACAAATTTAGGATTTCCATCACTATCAGAAAATAGGTTGTACCATTGGGTAGGACTTTTTAAAAAATGAGCTTTACTGTAGTGGTGAAGCTAAGTGTTGCCTTTTTAAAGTCAGCAGGGAGAACTGACTATGAGTTACACCTAAGAAAGTGTACTATTTGTATATATTTGTGTATAAGATGAACTAAGGAGACTGGAGTAGGAATACATTTATAAATCCAAGGATCAGAATTAGAGCCAGAGAAATCTGTGGGTAGCTGTAACATAGAGCTGAAAACAATAAATTGTGTTTTATTTGAAACTATTGGGTGCTCTGAGAGGCAGTAAAGTGAAGTGCCTAAAAGCATGGTCTTTTGAGTCAAACTACTTGAGTTTCTACCTGGTTTCCACTGTATACTAACTAGCGGACCTTGGATGAGTTGCTTAAACTCTCCTTTGACCTCATTTATTCATATTTAAACGGGGATGAGGGTAAGAATGGCTCCTTGTAGTAAAAGTGCTGAATAGTACCTGGCATATAGAAAACACTATGAAAGTGTTAACTATTATTATAATTCTACATCTGTAGGAGTTAAAATGACGGAATGTCATTATTAGGGTTTTTTAATCAGCATGTTAAGAAACACCAAAGATACTATTTTTTAAGGGGTTATCATCTGTTGAGTACCCGTTATATGGCAGCTGCTGTTACTGAGTCCCAGCTCACTCTGCTCACTGCACGACAGGCCAATAAATCGGGAGACGAGGTGTTGAGGCAAGGAATACTGACTTTATTTGGAAAACCAGGAGACCAAGAAGATGGCGGCGTAGTGTCCCCCCAAAACATCTTATCGGGGTCTGGAAGCCAGTTTCTTTTATAGAACAGAGAGGGGAAGGAGGTGAGGAAGTAAAGTAAAAAGGCCATTAGCTTTGCAAAATATCTCCTGGCTTGGCCAGCATCAGGAAGGGGATGTGTTAATTTCTTCTTTTCTGCAGCCATTCACAAGTGGGCAGGGTCAGAATGTCTCCCTGTGAGCTGAATAAAGGCACTTTAACATTCAGGCAGAGGGTCAGGGTTCCCTGAGGCAGGCCATTATGTATGATTATAATAACAAAAGCAACAAAAAGCAAAGGTTAAAGTAAAATAAACAGATCCACATGGAGTCAGATTCTGCTCTCCCTGTTACAGTGCTACACAAAGTACCTTCCAGTTATTATTTAATTCATACAACAATCCAAGAGTATAGATTTCCTTATCCCCATTTTGTGAATAAGGGAACCAAAGCTCAGAGTTGTTGAGTAATTTACCCAAGGTCACCTAGCTAAAAAAGAAAACAACACGGATTTTAACCTGAGAGCTCCTGAGAGCTCTATTATGAGGTAAAGCCAAACCCCCATCCTTCCAGCAGTGAGTCTGCCCCTGAGGCATGCCCTTTTGTGCACGTTTTTAATCAATCTTTCTCTCAATGCCTTGACAAGAACCAAGTCTTGAGCTTTCTGTACGGGGCACAATTTTAGGCCTTTTTTTGTATTTGTTGTCCTGACTTTTGAGGAGGGTCCATAAATCTAGAAAGCCTTGGGATCCTTAGCTAGTTTGGGGATGAAGGGGTTGGAGATAAAGCTGTGAACATTGGGAACCGATTTTCACTGAGGTTTTGCCCCCAGATCAGAGCAAGGAGTTATCAAAGGGAAGAAGATGGAGAGGATTGATGGAACATATTGGCAAGACCCCTGAATATCTGAGAGTCTTATCTGGTTTAGGCAAGATAGCCAGAGAGGCCTGCAGCTAAGGCAACTGCCCCTAGGCAGCTTTTGAGGGATAGAGTGATGAATCCCCTGAAGAAGCTACAGTTCCCCAGTACATTTGTGGCTGCCTTAGGCCGCTCAGGTCTTGGTACTGGACTTGCCCTTTAGGTTGTTCTCCAGTCCCCTGGGGATTATCTCTGAATAATTACTTGTGACTCAAATTGCTGATTAGAGACTAAGCAGTTCTTTCTTTGTCAACATGTTATGTGTGCTGCAGCCAAATATAACAGCTTTTTGTTGTTGTTGTTGTTTTTAAATAAAATATTTGCAACGGTAGCACCTACAATGAATTTCAGGGCCACTATAGTCACATTGTGAGAAAGACATATGTTTGTATATAGGAAAATATTGCTCTATTGACCTCCTCTTTGCCCCAAAAGATCCTTTTTTTCATGTCCTGGGTGTGAAACTGCTCAGAAGACCCTGGAAGTTTCCTGACTACACATCTGGTGACTGACAGGAGTGTGTTGTGTGGGCATAAAGGTGCCACTGACTCATGTATCTTATTCCACACCCCCTCTCTTTCATCAGCTCCAGGGAACTGATGCAGAATCAGTACAGCACATATTCCCTACATCAGAGACCTTTCTAAATGGTCCTCAAGTATTTGAGAGAACTCCCTTTGTCATTTGTATCAGCAACTTCATGGCCTCAGGGTAAACATTATTTTTGATTCTATAAAGAGTCACAGAAAAACTACCTGGAGAAAATTAAACAGAAAGAGAGGCTGTTGCTTATTTTTTAGGAGTATCTTTTCCTCTTCTAAAAGTAATGTTGACCAAGGTAAGTTGATTCACAGACAGGAAGAGAACTCTGTCTCTTCCACATCTTATCTGTTCCACCTGGAGACAAAAACTAATGATTGGTCATAAATGGTTAGCTGATGCTTCTGTATTGACTTGTGGTTTGCTGCAGCCTTACTTCCTTTGCTTTGTGACATCATTTTCCTGTTCATTTCCCACACTTGCATATGTGGGTTTATGGGATCCACACTAATCCAACAAACGGAAGAAATTATGTACCATGTCAGAGAGCTTTCAGGAATAGAATTTGGAACAAAGGGGTCAATACTTGAAGAGTTCATGAAGTAAAAATGATGATGAGATAACTGATGAGGAGTGCTTCTCAGCCAGTGATTAAAGAACCCTGCTCACCAAATGTTTTGAGTGGATTGTGGTGATTCTCTTTATCACAGATGATCTTCATGCTGGCAACACTCACTTCTGGGCTGGTGAGCATGTTGGGCAACTGGACAGATATTTATCCTACAAAGCCTGACGGGGTTGACCAAGATTGAGTAGTCAGTCACCTGTGGAAATCATTTCCATCAGCAGGAGAGAAGAGGGCTTCTTTGAGGTAGTGTGGTTTGAGGGAACCATAAGAAGTCCAAGAACCTTAGGATACTGGTGCAGTTCTCATGGAGAGAGGAAAGAGGGATTGAGGGTGTTCCATTTGGCCAAAATGCCTTCAGGCTGGAAAATGCTTCCCGAGGTAGCTTTGGGCCACTGTAAATTCTGTAATCACTTTAACCCTGACAACCTCACTGCCCAATGACACTAAGAGCATCCTGGAATTTCAGGGGAGTGTCAGAAGTGCCCCTTGACTGATGATAACATTTACTCTGAAGGATGATACCTTGCATGGTACTTTTGTTGATGTTTTCTGCTATAAGGAGCACCTCTGGTAGTTGCTGACTGAGATTCTCTGTCACGCTGTTGGGGTTTCAGCTTGATAGTCAAAAATAAGGTGCACTGCTGTTTGGTGTCTATTCATTTCCTGTGTCCTCCATGCACTAGATGCTACACTTGTAGGAGGGAGAGACACTTACATGTTGAGCTGACCACTTCCATGAAGCCCGTTATCCAAACAGTTTTCACTCAGAACTTACCTGACTGTAGAAGAGGTACCCTCTTTTCAGGAGTCTGACATAGTTCTCAAAATGGATCTGGAATAAGTCAGGGCTAGCACATGGCATCCGCAGAGGTTCAAGGAAACATTAGAGTCACAAGGTGTGTGGCAGTGTTTGATCATGGGAAGATCATATGGTTATCAGCAAAGCCTGGGAGGACAGCAAATATGAGAAAATTAAAAATTTAAGTCCCAAGAGACTGGGTTATCTAAGTATCTTCAGTAGAGTTTTTCAGTATTTATGATAATGCCTGGCATATAGGAAGTCTCAGTAAATGTCTTTGAATGGATGCCAAAGGAGTGCTTAGGCTGGGCAGAGCCTGGGGAGGGCTCTTTACATGATACTCCAGCCTGACTGCAGATGTCTCCTGCAACTGTTGGAGCAAATGCTGCCATAGGACTTTCTCTTCAACAGAGAGTCAGTGGAGCTTGATATATGGAAGAAAACTCTATGATTACAGTGACTTAGCCTTCAGAACTTCAGCTTACTCATCTATAAAACGGGATACGGAGACATACAGGATTGGAGCAAGTATTAAATTGTATTATAGTTATTGTAGTTGGAAAGCATCTAGTACATATACATATACACTTAGACACACATATAGAATGTCATATGCTATCTCCTCTATTCTTCACAATAACTCTGTAATAGTCTGTGCTTATATAGACCAGTTGAGCCTTAAATACTTAAATAACATATCCAGCTAGTAAATAATGAAACCATAATTTCAGGTCCATTCTATCTGATTCCCCAGCCTATGCTCTGTTCTCTACAGGATGCTGCCTCCCTGTGGGTACTGTAATTGGGTGAGAAGAGTTTAGAACTGTTGAGTTTTTTTACTTTTGGCTACAAGAGAAGAAAACTTAAAAAACTTTTAAGTTTTTTTACTTAAAAGTTAGTTACAAACTAACTTTTAAGTTAGTTGATGTAACTTAATTCTCTGCTTATTTTCAAGAACATCACATGTAAAAGAGATCTGGGCAAACCTTGTACCTAATTGTCTAGTAGTCTATGCAAATTAATTTTAAAACAATTCTTGTCTTTGAGAAGTCAAGTAACAACTAACATTTGTAATTGACTAATTTGATTTTCCTTCAGTTTTAGTTAATTTCTATTTTATAGGCATTTCTTTGAAGTATTGATGCAATTGAATTTCTTTTCTTTCTTTTTTGAATTTTTTTCTTGTCAATTTATAGGTTTGTCTTTTCCAGAAGGAAAAGAAATCCCTTTTCATGTTTGAGAGGTGAATGAACCACCATGGATAAAGATACTATAATACACGTATACACATTCACGTGCCACACCCCCATGTATATGTATATATGCATATGGATATGTACATATGTAGATTACATATGATAATATGATATATATGTAGAAGATATATATATTCTACATATGTATATACACTCTTTATGTATTCCCAACAGGATCAGTGTGAAGCAAATTATTATTCTTAAACCTCTTATTTGTCTCACGTGCCTTCTACATCTCTCATCTAACATAGTAATTTTCTTTCCACCCTGTTGCAAAATGTACACCAGGATCACTCAGAACAGATATTCATGAGTCCTTCCTGAGAAATTGCTTTTAAGTGTCTATTGTCATCTCACAACTTGGACCATCTAGGCTTTGACCCCAGGAAAATTCCTATGTGCTATTGCCTTTAAAGATCTCGGAAAATATGCTCCCCATCAGTCTAGATGTATACATCTTTATCTTTTCAAAAGCATAGGTTCATCCACTTGTTATTCCAATATCTGTCTCCAGGCAAGATGCCACCAGGCTGCTGAGCCAGCCTTCCAGGTCTTAGGCCTGCTGTGGTGACCCCTTCGTCCTGAGCCAGTGACTGCTCATTGCAGAGGCACAGCTGGTTCTCTCAAACAAGCTGAGGAAGACAGTGACCAGTTCTGAGCTGTTTGGCTGGGTGCAACTCCTCAGTCTGAAATGAAAGACACACATAGGTAAGATTGGCATAAAATGGCTGAGGTGAGGTGCCTTCCGTGTGCCCACCCTCCCACTGCCCCTCACACTTCTGGACTCTATAGCAAGCAAATGTCCATTGTCCAGAGTTACAGTGTGCGGGAGGGGTAACAAAGGTGACATGTCAGCAGTGTGGCCTTTCAGGTTCCACTGCTCAGGGGGTCTTCTATTTTCTGTCACGACAGGTGTCCCAAAGTCTGCCACAGAGCCATCATCACCACCAGTAACATGCATCTACATTTCTTTCCCTCATTTACTATCATCTCTGGGAGAACTTTGATGATGGGTTTTCACCCTTAATTGGATGATTAAGCCTAAGCTTTGATAGTCCATTGGCCTCAGATTTATATGAACACTATCCTTTTATATGTCATTGTATACTTTTCTAAATCTTTTATTTAATTGCTCACAAGTCAGAACAAATCAAAGTTGTCTACTGATGGTAGGACTTTTTTCTTTCAGATTGCTCTGTGGGGAAGAGGAGTGAGTTGGGGTGGGAGTGGTGTTGAGGCAGATGGAGGAGTAACGGAGTGGACTGTAGCTGATTGTCTGATCTCTGACTCAGATGCATGAGTGAGTGAGGCAGGTGGAGTCTAGACTTCACCACCATCACCAAGACAATTACCTGTTTGTCTTCACCATCATCATCACCAAGCACAATTTGTAGCACTGTTTGCACATGGTTGGAATGAACGACCACAGTGCTCAGATGATTGTTCTGAGAGCTATCGTGGGGCATAGGAGTCAGCCTTATCAAGCCCAAGGTCCAGCACAACGGAGGTCAAGGCCATTAGTTAGCTAGCTTAGAGTACAAATTGAGGCTTCCCAGTTTTTTCCCCAATCATGCAAAATTAGAAAATGATAATGTTTCATGGCATTTGGGTAAGTGGATAAAGATGCTCTTGACCAAGCCCACGGGTACAGGAGCTGTGGTGGACTCCAGGCCCCACATGACTGCCATAAGGCCAAGGAAAGTGGTATCTCAGCAGCCGATGGCCTATCCATGGCCCAACATTACACTAGTACCTGCCAGTAGAGAAGTGGCTGATCTTATTACCGATATTGATGAACCACATGTGTACCAACTGACAAAATTCTATGCCTATATAATATTTGAAATATCCCCTAAATTAATGAATGTATTTAAATATTCAACAAAATGCTAATTCCATTGATTGTTCCTCTGTGAATTCTAGCAGCTCAGTTGACCCTAAAGGCTCATAGAGACTGGAGGGAGAGGCGGAGTCTGTCACGAAGTATGTCATGTTTCATTACTACCAGGTGTCTCTAAACCATAGATCCACTGTTTTCAGAGTATCCAGGATTTGTAGGAATATTTCTACTTGGTTACCTTTAGAGAGATCAATCCCAGGCAAGTCCAAAAAATAAATCAAATGCTCCACTGGATATGGTAGCATGAGAGGGAGACCAGATGGTGTTGCAGGGAGCATGGGAGGGTAGCTAGATGGTGTTGTCCAGGGGGTTTTCAGATTATAGCAGCACTTAATAGTTGCTTTAAATAGTCACAATGTAATAGACTCAGGCCACACCCTCTAAGAGAGTATTATGCAAGGATGGTCCTCAGGAGAAATTGAATGTACTTGTCATTCAAGATACAAGTCTGAAGCCGCTTCCTCCTAAAAGTTTGTGGCTGTGCTTCCCCAGGAGCCCCCTTCTCAGGAAAGCATCTTGTTTCCTCTTCTAAGACAGTCCTGCATGTACCATATGGTAATTGCTTCTTAAGAGTACTAACTCTTTAAGAGCTGGGACCATGTCCCATGCATTTCTGAATCTACAACTTCTCGCAAGTACCCAATAAACTATCAAATGACAGAGGATGTGAAATATGAAATTTGGGGAATATTTCTCCCCTATTTTATGAATTTTATTCACCACAGATGATAAGCTGGTGTGTTATAGACAGTTTGCCCCCAGTATATAAACATTGGGCCTTCCCAAAGCTCATTTTATTAGGTAAATTGTAGGAAATTCAGAAAGGGTTTCTTGGAAAAACATTTAAAACATTTTTTATTTTATATCGGAGTATAGTTGATTTACAGTGTTGTGTTAGTTTCAGGTGTACAGCAAAGTGATTTAGTTACACATATACATATATCTATTCTTTTTCAGATTCTTTTCCCATATAAGTTACTACAGAGAATTGAGTAGAGTTCCCTGTGCTATACAGTAGGTCCTTGTTGATTATCTATTTCATATATAGTAGTGTGTATATGTTAATCCCAAATGCCCAATTTTGATGTATGGTGGGTAGGTTCCCGCCTAAACTATAAAATTCAGTGTAACAGGGAGTGTTGTGGAATCATCAGACTCAAGTAACAAGAAGGAAATCGGGACTGGGGGACAGGGGTCTTATAATGCAGAAATTAAGGGAAAGGGTCTGTCTTCTCCTGTCTGTTCGGGGTTGGCCCTTCAAGGAATATTTATATTTAAGATTCTTCCATTTATCGTAGAGCACTATTTTGCCTCATCCTAGATCCGTCCTATTTCCTAAAATGCTGCACTTTTAAAAATATCCCCTTTAACTCCAATCACAACGCAGATTTTCTCACTGGATGAGATCTCGCGCTTGCATTCGACACAAAACAATCTCATCCAAATGAATCCCACGAAAGTGAATGACTTATCTGTGAGGCGCTTGCTCTGTTGAGTGGGGATTGAGGTTAGTCCTCTAAACTGTTCTTGATTTTCCCAGATTTTGCCTGGCTTTGAGGATCCACGGTTCTCTCAGTGCTCTGTTATTTCATTCCTAATTTCTTGGAAACAGAAATGCCAGTGCTTCCTTTAGCCTGGGCAGGAATGACCCTCTGTGTCACTCCTGGATCACTTATTTATAAACTAGGAATGTGAAAGTCTGGTACTGTCTACGCTCAGGAAGGCTGACTAACGTTCCCCACCCCAAGGTGCTGGGATGCCCACTTCTCTAAACCTTCAGAAGGCGGCTCCTGCAGCTCCCGTGAACAGCCTGGGGAACCTGGGAGCCACCCTGGGGTTTGGAGGCTTGAGTTAACGAGACGCCTGGCTGTGGTTACTGGCGGCTTTGCCAAGGTTGTTCAGCTGGTTGCCTGTGTGTTGGAAGATTCTGATGCCCCCTGCTGTATCCTGGATTGCCAGGGAGAGCAGTTCCAGTGGGTTTAAGGCGAGCACAATTTATCTTTTCTCAAAAGCATCCTTGTTCCTTGGCTCCTGGCAGGTCGGGCTCAGCTCAGGTTGTGGTTACGTAAGTGTTATACGCTGAGCCATCTGCCTTCCCCAGGGACCAGGCTGATTTACAAGCGAGGCATGGATTTTACTTCAGACTTGAACCTCCAGAATATTTTGTGCTGTGTTCACTTCCTCGCATGGATAAGGCAAGCATTCCATGCATTTTATTTTTTCCCTTTCCTTTTTGCCTGGATTGTTTATTTACCATAGTGTCGTATAATACCACAACCATTGCTTCAACTCTCTTAATCTCCTCAAATGAAGATTGTTTTTGCCTTCTATTCAGTGGCTCTCTCTACAGCTGCTGGACGTGTTTCAAATTTATGCTTTTATTAAATATTTAAAAATGTATTTTCAGGGATGGAACATATTCTCTGTTCAGAGCTGTGCCAGCAGATTTATCTCCTCTACTGGTGGGGAGATGAATTTATGAAAGGCTATGAAGTTTCCCCAAGTAGCTAGCTGCAAATGGAAATATCAGAGGTTTTATGTTATTTGCAGCTTCAGACTGGCCCTTATTCCTAGAAGACCCTTGGTACGCAGCAGAATTACAGGGCTGTGAGAGTCCAGGGTCAGCAGCACAGAATTAAACTGAAATGCATAATGCATGCTGATTTAAAGTAAAATGTGTACCCCCTGAAAGAAAATGGTAACATTTAAATTCTTGCAACCAAGGCAAAAATCTTTTATTCAGTGAACAGGGCTCCTGCAAGTAAACTTTGCAAATGAGATCATCTTTTAACATTTGTGTGGACCCCTCCAAGTGTTTTCTGAGCCCCTGCCATGTGCTCAGCCTGCTGGTGGAGAGGGGCTGCTTTCAGAAACAGCATTTTAAAAAAGTCTCTGTGACTTTGCCAGAACATTAAGAGCTGAACCCAGTCCTGTGAGGGCATCAGAGGTTTTTTTTCTGAACGCTGGCTTTCCCCATGCACTGCCTCCAGGGTAAGTGATGCTATCTTCTAAAAAGGAGAATAGAGCACAGAAGGGAAGACAGGTGCTTTGGCATTGACTAAGTAAGAACCCCTGGGAAATACCAAGCCAAAGTGACACATAGTAAGAAAAACATAGTCTTAAAACAAACATAAAATAATTTATTTAGTTGACCTTAAATGCAACAAGCATTATGATACCTAAAGGCAAATCAGAAAAAGTGTGCGCACTAATTGTCTTTGCATCCTTTCAGCTCCTCCTGGTCTGAGCATTATAAGGGCTCTTATCCAGTGATTGGCCAGCAGTCCTCCAGTTACTGCACTAAGCCCCACTTCATGTTTCAAAAAAGAGTAAGCACACACTTGCCTTGATCATTATACCCAAATTTCCCTGGAACTAGCCTCCTGCTTGCTCCTTCCAGATCCTTGAGATACTGTATCTTGCCTCTTCACTCCAGTCCCATAAGTAGGTACCTGGTACTTGCTGCCAAACCTTCCTCAAGCTGCCTCCCAGCCTACCTGTCTGCCGCCTCTCACCTGTCATTACGTTCTCTCACCTGTCATTACATTCTCTAGTACCCTCTCTGCCTCCCTGCTTTCATCTCCTCTCGTTTCCCACTGCTGGGTTTCACCCTCAGACCCCTCACCCCAACACACACATACAATTCAAACTGGACCTGTTACATACTGTCTCTTTGTAAGATATGTAATCTTTTAATTTTGACCTAATTCCATCGTTGCCACTGGCTGTTTTATCATCTTTAAAATATATATACCTTCTGTTTTAAATAATTAAAGTCCCAGTGAAAATTACAAATTAATATTGTTTAGAGTTTAAATACCTTCCATCTTTCTGTTTTGCTTATTTCTTGGGTTTCAAAACAGTCAATTGCCTCTTCCTGAAAGGACCCCCCCCCCCCCCAAAAAAAATCTTCCTCCTACATCAAACTGCCACCTAAAGTGAAGATTTCTCTTCCTGGAGCGGCCCCTCTTGCTCTAAGCTTCTTGCTCTTGTGTGTGTGACCACCCTCCCCGCTCTGAAATTCTGAGATCCTGTTTAGGTACCTTATGCCTGTGCGGACCAGCTTCTGATGACTTCAGTCTTCCAAATCTTCAGGTTTGACACTAGGCAAATGATTTAATCACTTAGCGTCTTTTGAAAAGACCAGAGTTATTTTCATGCACAACATATGTTAAAACGAATTTAATCTCACACGTAGATATATATAAACAAATAACTTCCCTCACAGTCCCTGATTACAGTCTACTTGAGGAGACAAGCCTAGCACATGTACATTAATTCTGGAACAATATAAGGGTGCTAAGCGAGGTGCTAAATCACATGGACTGTCAATAAGAAACCAAAGAGTATAGGGAAGTATGGGAAGGGTAAAGGCAGCAGGTGTGAGTGAGCTATGAAGGGTAGGTCTTTGAAGACCAAAGGGATTGAAATTACGAGAAGGAAAAAAAAAGGAGGACATGTAGGGGAGAAGAATAATCAGACAGAGGGAAAACAGGGATATGGTTTTAAGGGGTGAGAAGAGGGTGTTAAAAGATTAGCTGACACAACGCATTGCTGGAAGTGATGAAAAATAAGTTGAATAAGCAGGGTGAGTCCCAGTTATGGAAGGCCTTAACCAGACACTGGAACCTGGATTTAGACGCTCAGGATTAGGTGCTGAAAATGTTTATGAACACTGAGTTCTAGAGAATCTGAATTCAGGAAGTTGGCAACAGTTGGGAGGTTAGTTTAGTTATAGATTTACAAGACAATGAGGTTCTTGTCCATTTGATTTTTTTTTCTTTAATAAAGAGTAAAGAAAAAATTTCCTTTCTATAATTCCTCTTTATTGATATTAAACCGAGTATAGGTATGATTGGAATCAGTTGAGAAAAAAGAGGGTATAAGTGAGTGGTCAGTTTACGTCGGTACAAGTGAATCTTGCTTCACTTCATTCTCCATCATTTTTCAAGTATCCCAGAGGCAGAAGGAGAGTAAAGGCAGGTTAAAGTTACCATTTAGCTGATTATCAATAATGGATTTTGTCTTGTTTGCATTAAATTAGCAGCAATGTCAGGAAACCCAAGCAGGAGTCAGAAGTGCTCAGGAGGTGTGCTCATGCCCATCAAATGACACGTTCTTGATTTGTGACATGCTGTTCCTGCATGTGGAAGGGTTTCTCTTTCCTGCTACGTTTGCTCTTATGGAATAAGTTGTAAACACTCTATTTACTTGAGAAATTTTTTATAATGAAATATACCTGAATTAAACTAACTGGCTAAACTTAGTAGATCTACCTTGTATATTTGTCAATAGTAAATATAAATAAAATCAAGCGTTTCAGTGCTATCTCTGTGAGCTGGCGCTAGTTTTCTGCTATGCAATCTACTAATCTTGATTCAGTGGGTATTGAACCAGTATCAAAGAAGGGACTTCATGGCCTGAAAACCTTTGTGTGTCGTGTAAGCAATATCAAGGAGAGGACCAGTAGGCAATGACAGGCTACCAGAGTGCCCCTAAGGGTCCTCGGTTAGATTTCACCATCATTAATGAAAGAAACCAAAGACCTGAGATAGGCCATTGCAAAGAATATTGGAACATTCAGAATTTTGCCAGAGTGGGATGCAGAAGTGTTGAAGAAATCAAGGATAAGAAGTTTGGGGATCCGTATTTTCAAAACAGTGAGGGAAATGAGTAGCGAGAAGGGTTTAATGTAATTGTACAAGTCCCCTTACAATTTGTGTAAGGAGGACAAATGCCAGAAATCTGAAGACTGAGGAAGAACATTTGATCTGGTGAAGAGGAGCTGTTGGATTAAATATCACTATGGGGAGATTGGGGTTTAGATGTGTTTAAAGTAAGAAATGCTGAATTTATGAATTTATGTTTGGCATTATGCTTAGGTGAGTTTAGGACTTGTAATTGGGAGGTGACTCCTGTCCGTTTCAGAAATAATTTAGAGACAGAATTTAGCCAATCTAGTCTAGAAAAATAGACAAAATTTTTGTTATTATCATTTTAATTTTAATTAAATGATTAACATAAATATTTTCAATTACAGGAATCAAAACATATGTCTCAGTAGCTACAATGTAGAGTAGGGAACCCAATGATTAAGATCTTAATGTTTGAATGAAGAGAAGCCAGTTCCTAGCAGAATACCGGACAGCAACACTGTATCATAGAAACCTACCTTCTAATCTCCTCTCTCTAAAACTATTTGCTCAAAATAGCATAGCTATTAAGAGTGGGACCTAACCCAGATGATCTGATTCTGAAACATCAATATCAATTTTGGGCCCCTTGCTTCCACTTCACTTTCATCTGTAGATCACGCTGAAGCAATCTGCAGCTGAACTGGTCTGTCTTTGCTCAATCCTCTTTCAAAGCAGAAACGTAAGGGATTTAATATTCCCTTCATATATCTGTTTATGTCACTCAGAGCAGCTATACGTGCTCGAATTTGTAATTTCAAATTCAGTGTATGCACCTTTAAAAAATTAATAATGGATCTTTTAATCTCCTAAGAAGGAATGCTAATGCAGACAGACAAATAGATAAGCTTTATTTCTGGTGGTAGGGTTAACAGAAAATTTGAAAAGAGAATTAAAGGGAGTGTAGCAGCTAGCCTGGGGGTCCTCAGGTAGGTTACAGGAAATACCATAAAGTAGGCCTCACCTTTTTCTTACCTTACACATGCCTGGGTTTCTATCAGGCTCTGTATCTTTAAGTGACTAATGAACTTAGTTTTTTTTTTTTTTTTAACATCTTTATTGAAGTATAATTGCTTTATAATGGTGTGTTAGTTTCTGCTTTATAACAAAGTGAATCAGTTATACATATACATATGTTCCCATATCTCTTCCCTCTTGCGTCTCCCTCCCTCCCACCCTCCCTCCCTCCCTATCCCACCCCTCTAGGTGGTCACAAAGCACCGAACTGATCTCCTTGTGCTATGCGGCTGCTTCCCACTAGCTATTTTACATTTGGTAGTGTATATATGTTCATGCCACTCTCTCACCCTGTCACCTCTTACCCGTCCCCCTCCCCATATCCTCAAGTCCATTCTCTAGTAGGTCGTGTCCTTTTGAACTTAGTTTTTGGTGAGCAGTATATCCTTCATTCTATATTCTGGGAAAGTATAGGTAAAGGAACAGTCCTTTGATTATGGTAATGTATCAATATTTGTCTTAGTCAGAAACAGAGGTCATTCAAAGAAGCTATTAAAAGTGAGTTTTATCAAGGAATTGATGAGATTAAGGAAAACAAAACGTTAAAGCACCCCTTGGCATGATGATACCACCCATGGGTCTAAGGGACAAGAGAGGGACAGGTTAACAGACCTAAAGATAGTGTGGTACTTAGTAGTAGAAGTAGTTGTAGACGAGATTGGGCAGACAGGAGCTGCAGTCTTCAAACAAAAAATGGGAAAGAAAAGAAAAAACTCAAGCAACCCTAGTGATGACCCAGCTGTAATGGGGCCAGGGAAACACACCCACCCTGATTGTCCTCTCCTTCCTCACTCTGATCTCCTCCCAGCGCCTCCCCTGGCAGAAGCCAGCCAGAAGCCTGGGGGCAAGAGAGGCTTTGCTGCAGAGGTGGAGCTCAGTCTCCCAGGGCTCCAAGAGCAGGTGAGGGGAGTGGATCTGAGAGGCAAACAGAGAGTGACCAGAGCAGACAATGATTGAGAGTAAGATTAAGGCAAAGTAAACTTTCTGTGGACCAATGCTGATCATATATGATTGACAAATATTTGATAATTATTCTCTAAACTAAAGGCTCTTGGGAACAGAGATTCCCTGTTAATAACACCCTCAGAACCTGGAAGTGAACATCACTGTCTGAATCTGGAGTTGGAACTGGGAATACTTGAATTCTGGCCAAAGCAGACAGGGCTCTCAGGAGGAAAGACAACGGGAGGCTAGTGGCTTTCACTTTCCTAGAGAAACAACCAGGAGGGTGAAGTAGATGAAACCAGTGAAGAAGGAAAGGTTATTTCATGGTCAAGCTTCTTCTAGATATTGGAAACAGGAGCCAGCTTAAACGTTTTTTTGCAAATGAGTTGGCAATGTTTCTTTAAAGCCAGTTACACTTACCTCAGATGGAAAATGATTGTGACCAGTGTTGTTCTCATTTTAAATCAGGGGTTTGAGGTTCGTTTGTGAGAAATCAGTGTAACCACATTTACCCTTGGCCTAGTATTGAAACAAAATAGTTACAGTAAAAATGATTCTAGTCTTTTGAAGCTGTGGGTAATATGAGTGATACTGACTGAATGGAAATTTCAGGTTAAGTGTATGAAACGGCAATTCAATAATGATGTGGAATTTGGGTACAGAGCGTGGTGGTAGATTTAATCTAAAGACACATAGGTAATTTATGTGCAAAAAAATATCATTGTGTTCCAGTAAATGATGTGACCCTGAAATGTTCATGGAGTGGGTACCATCACACTGCCACAGCCGAGCACATTTTCAGCACTGGTTAAATATACGCTGGGGATGCAGTAGAATAAGGCCTGCGCTGATGACAGCGAGCCTTGCAAAAACCAGCCCCGGCAGAGTAGTCCCCTTCTGTTTTCCTACTTTCAAGAAAGGGCTTCAAGCGTTCATTTGAAATTTGTCTCCTAATCTGTTTTCCATTGATGGCAGCAACCGAGAAAAGTTTTCAGCCGGAAAAAGTTAAGTTAAATCAAACCAGCCTTGCGCACAGCAAGCATACAAATTGGCTATTTTTTAAAAATCAGAAGTTAACCATATGCTTTGAATTCAGAAGTGAGATTACATACTCAAAGGCTGCATTATCACTAAATCATCCCGTCTGTGTGTGTGGGTGTGCCGGCACAGGGGTGTATGTGTGTGTGTGTGTGTGTGAGCACACACGTGTGCGTTGGACTGTTCTCTCAGCACCCTACCTCGCGGTGACCCTCAAACAGGGACAGTGCGATAGGGGACGGCTGCCACAGAGTCCTGTACAAGGCCCCGCAGGCAGAGATCGTCTCTTAGGGACACTGGAGAGACAGGTTCACTCTACATACGCTCTGAGAGAATACGTACAGAGCCCCAGAAAGCACAGAGAAGATTTCTACAAAGTGTCTTTAATAAATGACACTTGAATAAATATGCTCTTTTAAAATAAAAGTAGGGGGGTAGATAGTATTCCTTGAAGTTTAAATAATTCCCCACCAGCTACTGTGTATGAGAATGTTCTACAGACTAGGTCTGAGAACAGGGAAAGGAGTAAAGGGAGACCCCCCCCTCCCACTCCCACCTTCACACACACGCCTCTGCAGCAGTTATGGAGCTGGCTGAATTCAAATTGTAAAACGGATGGCTAGTGGGAAGCTGCTGCATAGCATAAGGAGATCAACTCCATGCTTTGCGACCACCTAGAGGGGTGGGATGGGGGGGTGAGAGGAAGGCTCAAGAGGGAGGGGATATGGGGATGTATGTGTGCATATGGCCGATTCACTTTGCTATACAGCAGAAACTAACACAACGCTGTAAAGCAACAATAATCCAATAAAGACGTGAAGAAAAACAAAAACAAAAACAAAAAAACAAAAGTAGCTCTAGAAGAGAGACTGCTTCAATGCCTCAGATTTATATACCAGGACTCCTGAAGTTTCAGTTTGGGGTTGGTTGGTTTGTTTTCTGAGCAGTGTGTATACGCACGTGGCACTAGCCCTCTTGTTCTCACAGGGGGTGGAGCCCAGACGTGGAGATATCCCAAGGGGGTGCTGAAGGGACCAACCAGGGATGCGACCTCATGTTGTAACCAAGATTGGGTGAGACGAAGTGGCGTGTTGTAAGACCCTTGCCCCAATTCGACCTTGTTTTAGGGCAGCCGCTTACCTCAGTGCTCGCCTTTCCTGGGAACCCTAGTATATTATCCTTAAAATGCAGGTGCGTCCTTTGCTCCCTTTCCTACACATGTTATAGGTAAGTGAATTACTGTATAACCTTTCCCAGACCTGTTATTGAACCTGGAGGCAGAAACATGTGCTCCAAGGTCTTTGTGTCTCAGTAATGTTTCCAATTATCCACTACTATTTCACAGATGTTGCATCAGTGTTAGGAGACTGTTGGGGCCGGTGCCTTATTTGGGTACTGCTCCATTCTCGCCCACACTGAGCGATCAGTGATGCCTGGAACCGGGTGAGAGTGGCAGCAAGCAGCGACCACCTGGGATCTTGCTCCTCTCTGAGTAGGGAAGACCGCCAGCTGGGCATCTCAGGTCAGGCTTCAGGTGGGAAAGAACGGAATTGGAGTGTGCATCTCCTTCCTCTCTCTCCTACTCGCTCCGATATGTGTGGGTACCTAGGTTCTCTGGACTTCTGGAGGATGCATGTGACCGGACACATTGGAGAAGAGAGTGGAAACATAGCTACAGACAGAAGGATCACAGCCTTTACCTAACTGCTGGACAGCATGCAGTGTTCATTAGGCCACCGTGGGCAGAAATAGAGGAGCACAGCTGCCGACAATGCTACAGATGTCTAAGTAGAAAGTTTTGGCACAGCAGGCCTTCCCCCACCTCCAAGTCTTGGTAAACTTCCTCTCTAGTCATAGATAAATCTAATTAAATTTCCGGAATACTATTGTGTTATAATCCCTGTCATAGTCTATCATTAATATTTTTAATATAAAAAAGTAAGCAAAGGTTTTGACAATAATTCCCAAAGCACTGTGGCTGTGAGGTAACTCCTAAGAAGCAAACTATAGTTGCACTATAGCTGGATTCAGACAGAAATTTTGCTTTATTTATTTTTAATGAGATCAACAATCACAGACGGGTTGACCTTCCTGTGGCTTCCATAGCACCTTACCTTCTGCTATCACTTGTCACATGGTATGTAGTGATTTCTGAATTTTTCAGCCCACAGCATGCATTTAAAATTAAAATATTGGCACCCATCATTGGGCTAACCGGATAGAGCTGTCCACAGCTAGAGGCAAAATTGGTCTGGGGCTCCGGTCATCTAGGGCCCCACTGGTCTCCCTGGGTATTGAGTTGAATTCTTTGTAGGCTTTAAGAATGTCTCCACTGCCTGCAGAGCAATGGAGATGCTGGCTAGTCTTGTCTTTTGAGAGACTCAGTCTCTTCTGTGTATGAATGGTGTGAAACTCTGACAACTGAAAAATGCCCTGCAAACAGATTAATGTGTGAAGTGACCTGAGCTGACTTGATGACACATTGATCCCAATCTAGGTGAGGTTCATTTACACTGTGATTGCTTATCCACCACATCTGATTTACCTTGCCTCTGGCTGTTGTGTGCATGCTGCCTTAGGAAGTGAGCTGTCACCGTGTTTCCTCTAGCATCACGGGGTCTCCCTGTATCTTGACATGTCAAGAAACAATGAAAACATGTAACACATTTTCTTACCTACATTGCAATCACCTTGATTCTAAAGGCCTAGTGTGACTCCCTGGTATTCTGCCTTAACTGTGAGAGCATGATATACAGAAGCGTTAATAAAGTTAAATGCAATCTAACCATCTAATAATATTGAACATGAGTATGAAGATCCCAGACTTTGATTCTGTCAGTCAGGATAGGCTATGACACCAAAATTCATTTGTCATTAATCTACATTCCATCATGATCTGGCAAGAGGGTTATCCCCACCATAGACACCCAGGAACCTGGGATGGTGGAGGCCCCATCTCACCACACGGTTCCATAATGCAGAAGCAGGGAAGAGAGAGGGTGCAAACCACACGCTGGTACTTAAAGTTTCCAACCAAATATAACACATATTTCTTCTGCTCAGATGTCATCGGCTAAACAAGTGCTGTGACTGAATTCCCTTATAGGCAGGGACACGGAATATTTGTTAACTGTAATAGAGTATACCACTGACTGAATGGCCTCATTATCCAAAAGAAGGCATTCATTAATTCAAAGAACACTTTTGAGCACCCATTATATGTCAGGACTATTTGAGGTTTTTGTGATACATTAGAAAACAAAATGAACAAAGATCCCTGCCCTCATGGAGTTTATATTTTAGTGGGGAGAGAAAGACAATACAGAATAAGCATCATGTATAAGAAAATTATATGGTTTGTTAGGAGGTGGTAGGTACAGTGGAAAAAGAAATCGTAGAACAAGGTTGGAGGAGATATCATGTGATTGGAAATGCTAGGTCAAGAAGAATGGCAATTTTATTTTATTTTATTTATTTATTTTTAATTGAAGTATAGTTGATTTATAATATTGTTTTAGTTTCATGTGAACAGCAAAGTGATTTGGATACATATATATGTATAAAATATTACATATATATAAAAAACCGAATATCTGGTTTATTACAAGATATTGAATATATTTCCCTGTGCTATACAGTAAATCCTTGTTGCTTATCTATTTTATATATGGTAGTGTGTATCTGCTAATCCCATACTCCCAACTTACCCCTCCCTCCCTTCCCCTTTGGGAACCATAAGTTTGTTTTCTATGTCTGTGAGTCTGTTTCTGTTTTGTTAATAAGTCCTTACTTTGAGTCAGTTAGGAAATCAGTGATGGGTTTTGACCAGAGGAGTGACATGACTAATGTGACTTCTGTTTTAAAAGGAACTGCTCTGTTGAGTGTAGACTGTAGGATGCAGGATAAACACAAGGAGACACATTAGAAAGCTGTTTCAGGAATCCAAGTGAGAAATGATGGCAGCTCAGATCAGGGTAACAGCAGTGGAAATGATGGGAAGTAGTCAAGGAAGGAAGGAAGGAAGGAAGAGAGAAGTGAAGGAGGGAGGGAGGGAGGGGGAAAAGGAGAGGAGGGAAAAGAGGGAGAAAGAAAGAAAGATGCGTGAAATCCATCAGTGGTTTCCTACTGGCCTTGGGAGAGACTCAAGCCCCTCATTACCTGCTTGCCACCTCTCCAACTCTCTCCTCCCTCCCCTTCACCCACCATGGCTAACTCTTTCAATTGTTCTTACTCCTAAGGATGCTTTTCAGGTCTCAGCATAAATGTCAAGTCTCTGAACCCACCCCTCAACTCCCCCCAGACTGGGCCAAGTGCCCCTGATACTTGCTTCCACAATCCCCTTCTTTCTCTTATCATTACAAGCGTGATACGTTGCTATATTTGGATTCAGACAGGTTGTGTTACTCATCCACATACACCAAGAGCCTAGCATTTTGTGATGCATTCAACCAAAATTTATTAAGAATGTTAGTAATAAGTGACAAAAAGGACACTACAGCTTTATTCCATCTATAGAGTGTTTGCTTTGTAACAGGGATGAAAGCTTTGGTTTAAGAGCTGAAGCTGTCATTGGTGTTGGGGAAGAAAACTGCAAATGCGATTGGGGAGAAAACTCTGAACTGCTCAAAATGTTGGGAGCAGATAAGGAAGTGGCAATTCCTTGGGTCCTGCTTCCTTTAAAATGTGAGCTGAAGACAGAGGGTGTGATGTGTCCGACAGGGGTGTACGTCCTGCACATTCCTTGGCCACTCCCCTCTCTTCCTTCTCCTCCTTTCTGCCTTAGCATTTCACAAGGAAGGAAGCTTTCTTGCTTACTTGAGTTCATGTAAATTTATTTGGAACTACTTCATTCTGAAAGCTGTTTCTATCTGCCTGTTTTTAATTTACTGGAAATTTC
Source organism: Balaenoptera musculus (assembly GCF_009873245.2). Lineage (NCBI taxonomy): Eukaryota > Metazoa > Chordata > Mammalia > Artiodactyla > Balaenopteridae > Balaenoptera > Balaenoptera musculus. The sequence goes on from NC_045796.1 coordinate 22,699,982, forward strand.
AGAGAAGAAGATGATTTATGGATGTGTCAAATAATTCATGTCTGAGGTAACCTAAATATCAGCATTATTTGTCCTGCTGAATATTTCAAATATGAAACAAAATATCTGTCTTCAGTCTTCGGAGGCTTTAGTAGGAACTATCTGGGAATATGCGACATCTTCCACAGCATTTTGATTGCTCCATGTCCTCATGAAAAGACTACCCAATATTTCAACTTTTCTCTTTCCTTCCTCCCTTCCTCTTTTTCTCCATTTCTTTATATACAGATTCATGGACAAGCAAATTGCTTAGCCAGTTAATCGAGAAAGATTGGAAGAACAGGATTAAGGAAGTCTGGGTAGAGAGCTGTGTCTGGATTTATGGGAGTGGAAAGGTAGATCCTTGCATTCCATGTTAATGGTCACCAGAGAGCATCCACTACAAAAGAATATCTACCACCAAACCACCAAGTACACAGGACAGAATAACTTGGCCAGATCGGCCAGCCTCTGTCATCAGATGCCAGTGCATAAACAATGGTGCATGAACGGAGTAGCCCTGGTGGCAGCGATGAAGGGGTCCAATATAATATGCTTTATAACTTGAGACCAATCAGCCACCTGATGGAAAGTCCTGCTGTGCCACCACCACTGAGCTTGGAATCTCATTGCTAAGTGAAGCTTGTACCACAGTAGTTCTTCTTGCAAAGATCCTCTGCTATTGGCTGAACACCACTTGTTCCTGATCCCCTCTAGTGGATGCGTCTCTGTGCTGTTTTTCAGCTCTTTTGCCCTCTTTCCTCATGCTGAGTTTTCATGGAAAGGACAGCTAGGAGAAGGAAAGTAGAGAAAAGGGAATATATGGAAGGAAATGCCTCAAGAATTGATGGTTGCATGATTATAATTTTGTATTTCATTGTATAATTTGTAGGTTAGTCTATAACATTTATAGACACACTGTTTAATTCAACAAATATTTATTAAGCACCTACTATGGCTTAGCCTACTCTTTATTAAGCATGTGCTAGGGTTGGGCAATGGTTATATAGAGATAAATAAGATAATGTCCTTGTTTTCACAAGAACTTACCTTCTTAAAATATGTGACCTATAAGCAGGTAAGCTAAGGGTTATAGGTGCTAAGAAAAACTCTGTTTAGGTAGAGTAACTAAATAACTTAAGGGGGGCACTAACTTGGGATAAGCTGACTTACACGCAATATCGGGACAACAGCATAACACAGAACGGTCCAAGAAAAATCAGGACATAGTTTCACATTATGAATAAAATAAGGCACACAAAGCACACAAAGGAAAGAGCAGCCAGTTTCACAGGCTGATATCAGGAATGACTTCATTAAAGATATTTTTGAGCTGAATCATAAACGATGGGTGGGTATTGCAGGTGGACACTGAGGAAACACATTTCAAACCATGAAAAGCACCAAGGTGTGGAAGAGAAAAGAACAAACAGCAAGTGATTCAGCCTGGCTGGAGTGGAGGTTCTGAAGAGAAGAGGTAGAGACTGAGACTGGAGAGTTAGGAGAGTATAGACCATGGAGACAGGACCTTGTATGTTATACTGGGGAGACTGGAGTTCCTCCAGTGGGGATAGGGAGCCACCGCACGGCTTTAAGCAGGAGAAGAACATGATTGCATTAGAATTTTAAAAAATTAACTCTGGCACTAATGCATGAGATGGATTGAAGGGGCTGGAACATAAGGCTATAAGCATATTTCAAGCTTAAGGATCAATTTTGGGAGGATTTGGGGATCAGTGATCCTACAAAGGTGGTTTGCTGGTTATCTACTATGTTCCAGACTTTTACGGGGTATTGGGCCATTTAATTCTACAGCCACTGTTGGAGGCGAGAATTACTCTGATGGGTTGAACTGTGTCCCCTCAAGATTCATATGCTGAAGCCTAATTCTCAGTGCCTCAGAATATGGCCTTTTTGGCAACGTGGTCATGGCAAACATAATTAGTTTAGACGAGGCCATACAGGAGTAGGCCGTGATCCAACGTGACTGATGTCCTTATAAAAAGGGGAAATTTGGACACATACAGAAACAGAGAGAACACCATGTGAAGATGATGTCAGAGATCAGAGTGATGCAGCTGCAGCCAAGGAACACCAGTGACTGGCAGAAAACCACCAGAAGTTAGCAAGGAGGCACGGAATAGACTCTCCCTCACAGCCCTCAGAAGGAACCGATCCTGCCAACACCTTGATCTTGTACTTCTAGCTTCCAGAACTGTGAGTCTATAAGTTTCTGTTGTCTGAGCACCCAGCCTGTGGTAGTTTGTTATGGCAGCCCTAGCAAACTAATACAATTACTTTTCCATCTTACAGGTGAGGAAACTGAAGTTCAGAGAGACTAAGCAATATGCTCATCAGACGGTAAGCAGAGTCAGGATCTGAACTAGCATCTGTCCTACCCGTAGCCAGTGTTCTTCCCACCAACCCCACATCATTAATTCTTCAATGTTGCACCATTGGTTAACATACATACGCCACAGTGAAGTCATTACTTCATGCAATGTTGTCCGTAGAGCTCAAATGGGAACTCTGGGCTCTGGATTCTGTGTCCCTACAGAACAGCTGCAGTGTTACTAGAATGTCATCATTTCTCCTTAGTACAGAAAACGATTCTGGATTTCTTGGTGGAGTAGGGCGGGGGGGACTTTTGTAACACAAGATTTTATTCTAGCCAAAGAAGTAAAGAAAATCTCTTATTTTGGTTGATGTGTCAGCAACAGAATATATATGAGCTGTAAAGACAAGCAGATGTGGCTACAAAAGCCAGGTTGGCATCAGAATATTTCGACTAATGTTCCAAGACAACAGCCTTTCTGTTTAGAAATCTGAAAATGGTCAGAAATTCTGCAATCCTTTTATCCAGACAAAAGGTTGCAAATTGAAAACCAGAGACTTTGCAGATGAGTCTTTCTTGGTCTTCAACATAGTGTAAATATAATACATTACACTGTTGCTTGGACTTGGTCTTCCTTTCTAAAATATTTTTTACTTATATGACAACTTTGAAAAATCATGCCCTTAAGATAAGAATTGAGTTTTACACTTTGCCATAGTCCTCGCCATTCCACAATATTTACACTGGCCCTGCAGCACTCATTTAAGATCTGTAAACATTTCAGTTTATGACCCCTTGTCTAGGTATTTAATAGTTTTTTATGATGTTCTGAGTTTCATGATTTGATAGCTCTAGTGTTTAATATCCAAACGATCCAAATGCAAAGCCCTTTTCATTTTCTTTCCCTTTTTAAAACAAAAGAAGGAAGACAAAGCTTCAGTCTATATTATATTTATACTCAAAGGAGCTAATGATATCCTAACCTAAGGACATATCTGGGAGAAAAAATTAGTTTTGTTATTTAAGTAGAGTGCAAATTTTACCTAGTAAAAGCTTTTTAAAAATTTATCCTCAGAGAACACTTACTTCTCTGCCTGAGTAGTGCTATATGCCATTCAGACTGAAGGACGTAGATGTGAGGGTAATATTTAATTCATTCCTCTCATTTCCATGTCTTTGGGGCTTTTGTGCTAACACTTAGCTGTAATGTCAACAAACACTAACTTTGAAATTTCCAAAGGTTTTCTTTTTTTCCCCTCTTTCCTCAAAAACATCCCTCTTCCTTTTGCACATTTACAAAATAAATCTGAAGCTAGAACTTCAAACTTCTTTTAGCAAGAGCCCCGTTTCTTCACTAATAACAGGGTTTGCTTCAACTAAGCCCCAGAGCTTGCCAGCTCTCCACCCTCACTGGATTCCAGGGAGGAGAGAGGGAGATGAAGCAAACTGGTGATTGATGAGATCTTGTGGGGATGGCAGAAAATATTTCCAATTTTAATTTATTAGGCTTATATTGACAAAGAAACCATAAGCTCTTTTTTTTTAAATTAATTAATTTAATTTATTTATTTTTGGCTGCATTGGGTCTTTGTTGCTGCATGCGGGCTTTCTCTAGTTGTGGCGAGAGGGTTTACTCTTTGTTGTGGTGCGCAGGCTTCTCATTGCGGCGGCTTCTCTTGTTGTGGAGCATGGGCTCTAGGTGTGCGGGCTTCAGTAGTTGTGGCTTGTGGGCTCTAGAGCGCAGGCTCAGTAGTTGTGGCGCATGGGCTTAGTTGCCCCATGGCATGTGGGATCTTCCCGGACCAGGGCTCAAACCCGTGTCCCCTGCACTGGCAGGCGGATTCTTAACCACTGCGCCACCATGGAAGCCCGAAACCATAAGCTCTTAAAAGCTTACTTTATTCACATAATTTTTGGCCAGCGAAAAGTTTCACCATTGCCAAGTAAAAGTGCTTCCTTTATTTCTCTCACTTCTGCTGACATATAAATTTTTTTGGAAAGGCTTAATTAGAATCAGAAAGCAGCGGATCCAACCAGAACTGGTGATGGAGACAAGGTGTTTGGTAGCTGGATCTTGCTAGGTTTTTTGTTATTTTCCTGGTTTTGCTATAGACGTGAGTTGAGGAGGTACAGTCCTTTGACACAAGAGAGCGCCTCTCACCCTGGAGTCCATTCACTATTGGGGAAAAGGAAAATGAGGGCTGTATGTACTATTCCTACCAATATGGATGCTGCTGACCTTGGAGGTTTCAAAAGAATAAATGCTGTTTTATGATTCTTGGAATAGCTGCCGCAGTGAAAAAACGACTTGAATTCTTGATGAATTCTTTAGAAAAATGATATTTTCAGTCTGTTCAGCTCTGTACTTAAAACCGGAAATGAAAGAGTTAAAGAAGCTGAGAAAATAAAGACCTTCTCTAATCAGGAGTTTGGGGGAAGAAGTGGGTGTATCCATTTGAAGCTTGCCAAATCTTGCCTTTCTGTTTACTTCCCTCTTGTGCAATCATTCTTCACGATGCTCTTGTTGATGTTAACACTTAATGAGGGCCAAAAATATGCTAAGCCCTCAGTGGTACATAGAATGAGCAAATCCCTTTCTCTGAGGTTCACATCAAGACACAAAGGGGGTAGAGAAAGAAAAGTTGAAGACAGGAGCCACAACTATAGAATTATAAAATGAATTCCACCAGCTGTTCTCAAAACAACACAAAATACTGCCCCCTCCCAATAAAAAACAAAACGCAACCCACAGTGAGACACATCAATTGATAGTCAGACTATATATACTAGAATATGTGAAAAAATATATTTTCAATGAATATATGTTCATGAATTTATTGCTTTACTCTCCTCATTCAAAAAATATTTATTGCGTTATTACAAAGTCCTGGTTTTGCATGGGATAAAAACGTGTTTCCATAATATTCCTGACCTAAAGGAATTTCTGATCTGGTAAGAAAGATAAAGACAAAATATGCACATGGTATCTGTTTATTAGATAACACCACACTCTTATTAATAGGAAGTCAATGACTCTTCCCACCCAAGTACCATCTATTTATCTCCATCCCCAAACCTTAGTCTGAATCCCAACATGTCCTTCCTGGTCTCCTAATTTCAGTCTTGCTCTTCTCTTGTCCATTCTTTATTCAGTAGTTGGAGGGCTTTTCTTATCTGGAGAAGGCCCGGAACGTATGTAAGATTTGGATTCCAGAAGGGAACTGGGAATGTTCTCAGAAAAAGAAATTCCCATGTGAAGGAAGCAAGTGAAAGACTAATAGTTCCTTTGAGTAAATGAAACATGTTCCTGTGCCTGGGTGTTGGGTTATGCAAAGAAGGAGGTGGTGAGAGATGAGGAGGGACATGCAGGCAGGGTCTTGCAGGTTACGTGAAGGAGCTTGTGCTTTCTTTCATAGGAGAGTAATTGAAAGCGTGGAAGGGTTTGCAGAAATGCAGGGCATCCCTTCACACTTCCTGCTTTCCACACCTCTCCATCTTTTGTGCCCATTGGACGTTTTACTCTTCCTTGAGAGCATTCTATTATGATTCTTTTCTATATCTGCAAATGACAATCAGATTTCAGCATCCAGAATTATGGCAGATTGAGTTAACACAGATAGATATCTTTCCTTTTAGATATACTTGTCTGCAGTGGATAAAATACTTAAAACAAAATAAAATACTATAAAATTTACCCATAGGGAAAGGAAACTCTCAAGTGCTAGGAGGTAAAATGGGATTTTTGAAGCCAAAGCAGTGAGTGTCTAAGCCAATGCTAGGGGGTATCTAACCCAAATAAAAGCTCTTAAATGATAAACACTGAAATTTTGATGTCCTCACAGGGAATCCCAAGCCAGGACCATATTATTATAGTTTGCTAGACTCTCATAACAGCACCACAACTGTACAGCTTAAAGCCACAGAAATTTATTCTGTCACAGTTCTGGAGGCCAGAAGTCTGAGATCAAGGTGTTGACAGCCTTCTAGAGGCTCTGAGGGAGAGCCTCCATGCCTTTCACCTGGCTTCTGGTGGTAGCTAGTAATCCTTGGTTTTCCTTGGCTTGTATATCACTCCAATCCCTGTGTCCATTGTTAGATGGCCTTCTTTCCTGTGTTTCTGTATCAAAATTTCCCTCTCCTTTCTCTTATAAAGATTTAAGGGGGCTTCCCTGGTGGCGCAGTGGTTGAGAATCTGCCTGCCAGTACAGGGCACACGGGTTCGAGCCCTGGTCTGGGAAGATCCCACATGCCGCGGAGCAACTAGGCCCGTGTGCCACAACTACTGAGCCTGCACGTCTGGAGCTTGTGCTCCGCAACAAGAGAGGCCGTGACACTGAGAGGCCCGCGCACCGCGATGAAGAGTGGCCCCCGCACACCGCAACTACAAAAAGCCCTCGCACAGAAACGAAGACCCAATGCAGCCAAAAATAAAATAATTTAAAAAAAAAAAGATTTAAGTCATTGGATACTATATATTGGATCCAATATGACCTCATCTTAATTGGAGTACATCTGCAAAGTTCCTATTTCCAATTGAAGTCACATTCACATGTATTAGGAGCTATGACTTGAACATATTGTTTTGGGGAACACAATTCAATCCACTACCAGGACATTAATACAAAATTTGGTCCCAGGGTAGTGAAATACCGATAGTGCCACATCAATGCAAACATCTCCTCCAATCAAGTCACGTAGGACTCCAACACACACACACACACACACACACATCTGAAGATTAGCTCACAGTAAAAATATTACAGCGCATACAAGGACATGATCTACCAGTGTTCTACAATAAAGAAGTATCACGTAAAACACTAAGGGACAAAAATTTGAAATAATAAAAATATCCAAAGGATTTGCAATTATGAGAAGAATCCACTATAAAATAGTTACTGAAGTGTTTAAGACATAAAAGAAAAAACAGAAAATAAAATGAAAGATGAGAAGAAGAGTAATGTGGACTTGGAACATAGATCCTCTAGAAATAAAAAATATAGTTATTAAAGTTACAAACTTAATAAATTGACTAAGCAATAGATTAGACATAGCCAAAGGAAAAAATCAGCACATTGGAAGATGAATCTGGAGCAAGTGTTCAGAAAGAAGCACAAACTGTTGAAGACATTAAATGTATATATATGCATATATATGTAAAAGACTGAGTAAGGGGCATGGAAGACTGAAAAAGAAAATCCAATATGTATTCAGAATAACTCCAGAGGAAAGAAAGAAAATTAATGTGAATGAGGCAATATTTTAAAAGACAATGGCTGATAATTTTCCAAAATTAAGAAAAGTCATGATCCTCAGATTGACCCCTGAGCACTCCAGATGCTCAATAGACAGCAGAATACCAAAGACAAAGAAGAAATATTAAAAAACAAACAAACAAACAAAAAACCTATAAAGGAACAGCAATTAGATTGGCAACAAAATTTCTCATCAGTAAAAGTAAAGGCCAGAAGAAAATAAAACAATACCTTTAAAATACTACGAACAGTAACATTCAACTAGAATTATACACCAGGGGACCTATCGTTCAAGAAGGAGTCTAAGAGAAAGCTAAACTGAAAAAAGGGTAAGAGAATGAGTCACTAGTAATATAAAAGCCATGATTTAGGAAGTAAAATGAAACCCAGAAGAAAAAGAGTAGAAATACAAAGCAATAGAAATTATAAAAAGTAAAACCACTAGCAATCCCATCTAATGAACACAGGTATAAAAACCATGAATGAAACATTAGCACATCAAATCTAACAGTGTACCTTAAAAATACAGACAGGGTGCGGAGAAAGAGATGAATAGGCAGAGCACAGAGGCTTTTTAGGTCAGTGAAACTATTCTCTATGATACTATAGCAATGGATACAGGTCATACATTTGTCCAAACCCATAAAATGTACAACACCAAGAGTGAACCATAATGTAACCTATGGATTTGGAGCGATAATGATGTGGCATTGAAGGTTCATTGATTGTAACAAATGTACCACTCTGGTTGGGGATGTTGATAATGGGGGAGGTTATGCATGTGTGGGGGAAATAGGTACATGCCTCTCAATTTTGCTGTAAATCTAAAACTGCTCTAAAAATTAAAGTCTAAAAAAATCCATGTGACAAGGAAGGGTTTATCTCAGTAATATAAGGATGGATTAATATTAGAAAATGTAATAAAATTGCAAATGTGTAGGAAACACATTTTAAAATGGAAAAGGGGGTAAAACAAAGTGCATAATATCTCAATTGATCTAAAAAAAGTATTAGATGAAATCCAACATCCAGATGTTACTCAAGATACACACACACACATACACATACACACACTTAGCTAACAATGAATAAGAAGGGAACCCTTTAAACAGGTAAAGAATAGCTACCTAACACTTACAGCAAATAACATAATCTACTTATTAAACATTAAAGGCATTTCTGCAAAGTCCCAAATAACACAAGGATGTTAATTTACAAACATGATTGTTTAACTTTTTACTTTGAACTAATTTTAAACTTACAGAAAAGTTGAAAAAAAACTAGAGAAAGTCTTTTTATATCGGTCACCCAGCATCCCCTAATATTAATACTTTATATGATCATAGTACAGTTATCAAACCAGGAAATTAACGTTGGTACAATATAATCAACTAAGACCTTATTCAAATTTTGCTCGTTTGCCACTGATATCCTTTTCCTGGTCTAGTTTCCTATAAAAGATTCTACATTATATTTCCTTGTTTAGACCTAACTGTCTCCAGTGATTTGTAATAGTTCACCAGTGTATCCTTGTCTTTCGTGACCTTGACACATTTGCAAGCGTTGATCAGTTATTTTGTTGAGGGTCTCTTGGTTTGTATTTGTTTGATGTTTTCTTATGATTGGGCTGGGGTTATGCAATTTGGTTAAGTCTAACACTGAAATAAGGTTGTATTCTTCTCAGTGCATCATACCATGGGGCTCAGTACCTCCATATGTACAAGGTATAACAAGTTGTCAGAACAGCAAGACACTACAAGCCAGAAAACTTACTGGTTTAAGAATTGGAATGAATAAAGCAAATTGTCTTTTTTTTTTTTTTCACATATAATGCTTGTCTACATAGAAAAGCCAAGACAATCACAGACCAACTACTAAAACCAATTATATAGTTTAGCAAGTTTCCTGGATAAAAGATCAAAATATAAACTACCTTCATATTTTTATTCACATGCATTAATCAATCTGAAAATGTAATAATAATAGAATAAAGCATAACATAAAAATATCCAAGGTACCTAGAAGGAAATATAACAAAGATATACAAGATTTATGGAGAAATTTATTAAAAATTTATAAAACATGAAAGAATAACAAAACGCATATGAGATACACTTCATTCATGGACTGGAAAAATAAATAGTTAAAATAAAACAATTCTCCCTAAATTGATGTATAAATTCAATGTAATTTGAACCAAATTCTCAGCATAGCTTTTCTTGGAATTAGACAACTGATTCTAAAAAATTATAAGAAAATAAACCATCAAGAAGAACCAATACAATTTGATGTGAGATTTTTTTATAAAGCTTTAGTAAATGATACTGTGCTTTTGATGCAAGGATAAATAAATTGATCAACTGAAAAAATGGAGCAGAAACAAACTTACATATTTTGGGTACCTGGTATATGAAAGAGATGGCATTAAAAACCAATGAGGAAAGGATGGATTACTCAAAATGGTTTTTTTGATAACTGGTTATTCTTATTAACTGCCATGTCACACCATATGGATTAAAGGTCTAAATCAAAATATCAACACCCTTAAAAGTCTAAAGGTCTAAAGTTAAAAAGTCAAAATTGCAGAAGTTCAGAAAACAACAGAGGAGACTATCTTAATGGCATAAATTAGGACAACTTAAAGCCTAAATAAATAAATAAGCCATACAGTAAAAATTGCATACAATTGACTACTCTAAAATTAAAAACTTCCACACAATAAAATACACATAAAGTAAGTGAAAGGACAGGTAAACAAAACATCACAAACTCGTAAAATGGACAAAGAATTAGTATCCAGGACATCGCATAACCTAGATTATAAAATGCACATTTTTCACACTTTGATATCTCTAAATTTGGATATATCTTACTATTGAGAAAGCAATTGGCAATATCTGATCAAGTTAAGAATTCTCATACCCTCTGACCCAGCAATTCTGCTCCAGATATATACCTTAAACCAGTGTTTTTCAAACCTTAGGTCCTAACTCATTGTTGAATCACAGAAGTAATTTAGTATGTCATTCTCAGAATTTAAAAAGGAACAGAATAGAATAGAGTAGAAATACAGCAGAACGTACCTCAATTTTTTTTCAGTTAAATGCACGTATATATGTTTCTGTGTGTTTGCACCTGGGCCTGTGGATGACGATACATAATGTAGTCAGACTGTGGGTCGTTGTCAAAATGAGGATGAAAAACACTGCCCTAGCGAAATTCTGACAGACATGAACAAGGAGGCATATACAAGAATGTTCACTGGAGAACTATACTTAATAGAAAAAACTTTGACATGTGTAAATATTCATCAAAAGTAGAAAAAATAGATTATTATAAACTCATAACAAAATAACATTCAACTGCAGAATATATTGAACTAAGTCTACAAGGATCAACTTGGATAAATGTCAAAAAATATAATTTGAATGGAAGATGTAACTTCCAAGAGGGCTTATAGAGTCTGATACTATTTTGAAATATTTTTAAAAATCAAAATCATACATTTTATAAATACAGGACCACCGGGTAACGAGACTAGTAGTTACCTTTGGGAAAGGATGGAGAGAGAGAGAGGGAAGGAGAGAGGGAGAAGGAAAATTAAACTGTTGGTTGAAAGCTCTTTAATTCTGTTGGTAACATTTTCTTTTTTACCAATACAAGATCTCCAGAAAACTTGGCAAAATGTTGACGTTTATATCTACTTAGTGTTATATTAATGGCTGTACTTTTTGACTATTTGCTTTGTTTTATAGTAAAAAAAAAAAAAATTTCTTGAGAGCAAGACAGAGTAACACATGTATCATGTCCCATATTCTCAGCATCCAGGGCATGTTTGGGATACAGTGTTTTTAATTCATTGGTTAGTCAACCAATGGACTTTGGAATATTTAATGCCATTAGAGAACATTCTAGTACCATATCTCATGTATGAAATAACCTGGTAGAATCCTCAGGCTTGCAGGGAGAGGGTGGGCAGCATTGGCAGGTGACAGCCTTGCGGCCAGTGGCTCCATTCATTCCAAAGGACTCCACAGGGAAGCAGTAGGAGATTTCAGACATCCCAGACAATGTATTTGTGATGAAGATGACAGTATGGAGAAAAATATCATTATCCTTCCTTCTTTAAGAACTCGAGGTCAGAACCAGGAAGGGATGTTTGGTTGCCGGATGCCTTTCATCAGTGTCAAGAATTCCCAGGAGGATATCTTTCTCCCAAGAGACTGGGGGAAGGAGGAAAATCTTAGGGCAGCAGGGGACCACCCAGTGTGTCTTAGACTGCCATCGAGTTGGAGATTCAGAGAAAGGGTGGGGGGCGGGAAGAGAGAGGCAAAGAGGGTCTCTGGCTCTGGGGAATGGCTGAATTCCTGCTCTGACCCTGTGCGGTTCTATAAATTCCACTGCAGCTCTCCTGGTGAGGAGTAGAGGCAGCTGTTTGTACTCAGGACACTTCCCCTTCCAGGCTGCAGCTGTGATGGATTCTGTTGCTCTCAGGGAGAGGACAGAAATAGGTTGGTGAAGGCATACAGTTCCCTGGTTTAGAGAGAGAGAGAGAGAGTTGACAGAGAGAGGAAAGATTGTCCACACCCACTCTTCCCTGTCTGAGATGCTGCTTTGGAGGATACGCAGTTCCAAGCCCTTTGAGGCTGATTAGAAGTGAACGTCCACTTAGTAGCTGATCACAGTGTTAAGGAATCGATTTGCCCCAAATTAATTTTTAGTGCTTGTTACAGACTGACCATTGTTACCAGTTAGGGGAGGTAGGGGGCAGAGGGAAATTTCTTAGGTATAATTTTAAAATCTCCCTGACTTGTCCTCTTTTAAGAGAGAAATCTGATTTATTTGGACAAAGAAGAGGGATTTTCTGTTCTTCTTTCCCTAGCAGTGGACTTGTCGGGGCGCAGGGAGAGAGAGGGTCTGTTCTCATTTGGAGAGTGAATGCACTGGCAGACCAGAACAAAATGCAGGCTGGACAGAGCAAGTCCAGGACTGAAAAAGGATGCACCAGAGGAGAAAAGAGTTAAGGAGAAGGAATAGAGAACTAGAGAATGAAATAATACCTAAAAGTTATTTGGAGTTTACTATAGATCAATCACTGTTCATAGCATCTTACATACATCATTTTATTTAAACCTCTAACAACCCTCAGGTATAAGTACAGTAGAATTATTACAAATGAATAAAGTTAAGTACAGAAAGTTAAGTAACTTACCTGTGGGAGTCAATTAAGTCAGCTCACCACTGTGGCTGTCCGTCAGTATCCGCGGCAGATCGGTTCCAGGACCCCCATGGATACCAACATCCTCGGATGCTCAAGTCCCTTATACAGAATGGCGTAGTATTTGCATATAACCTATGCACGTCCTCTTGTACACTTTAAATCATTTCTAGATTACTTATAATATCTAGTACAAGGTTAATGCTATGTAAATAGTTGCCTGTGCATGGCAAATTCAAGTTTTGCTTTTTGGAACTCTCTAGAAATTTTTTCCAAATACTTTCAATCCTCATTTGGTTGAATCCATGGATGTAAAACCTAGGGGTATGGAAGACCTGTACAACAGTTCCCCTGCTTCTGAGTACCTGACAGGATCTCACATTCCTGCTTCCTGAAGGCAGATATTACCATTGACTTGCTTTGTCCTTTAAAATATGAGTGGAGGTGACACGTGCCACTCTGGACAGAGATTTAGGACATAGTGCTTCCTCTGTCCTTGCTCCCTTCCCCTTACCATGACAAATCAGAGACACTCCAGATGGAGGCATTGCCATCAGCCTGGGTCACAGAGTGAAGAGACATGACCGAGTTGTGCATTGATCAGAAAGCCCAGCCTAGAAGCTTCAGCTATTTAAACAACTGTGTAAGCAGCTAATTCAATGAATTCAATTCTTTCTTACTTAAAATACCTGCAGGGGTTTCTGTTTCCTTCCCTGACTGATACACTTAAATAAGGACTCCTGCAGAATCTGATACAGTGAACCACTCCCTTCTTGACCCTCTCCCCTTTGTTTCCATGGCACTGTTCTTTTTTGAGTTTTCTTACTCCTTCCCAGTGCCCTTTACACGTTTAGCATCTTCTGTCCATCCATAAATGTTGGTGTATTTCAGATTTGATTCTTGGCAATCTTCTCTTATTGCACAGTTTGCCTGTAAATTTATATCCACATGTTTATTTATCATCTATATCTATGCCTGCCAATACATGGATGGCTATCTTCAGATCAGACCTCTCTTCTGAGCTCCAGATCTGTATTTCCAGCTGACTCCCAGAAATCTCTGTCTCAGCATTAAAATTCAAAACAAAATCCATCCTCCTCAATAACACCAAACCTGCACCTCCTCTGGTGTTTCACATCACAAATCAGTTCATGACTTCTAAGAGAAACCAGTCTTCTTCAACTATTCCTTTCACCAACCCTCATACGTCACCTCCCATCCATCAGCAGTGCTTCTCTTTCTGTTACCTTTTCATTTGTTCAGAAAATATTTATGAAACACCTAAATGTGTTGGGAATATCATGTTAGACAATGGTGAACAAGATGTGGTCCCTGCCCTCAAAGAGCTTAGCTTAGTTCACACTGTCACCATGTCTCCCCAGCCTATTACAATAGCGTCCTAAGAGGTGCATCTCTCCAATCTACCATGTTGTGGCCCAGTGACCTTTCATTATTGAAAACTGAGCTTAGAATATGTCTCCTGTGCTCAGAGAGGTCTGGTTCTGAATACCTGCCCTTAAACTGGTTAGTTGTATACCCTGTGTAAATTAACTAAAAAAATTTTTGTGTGATTCTCCTTTTATGTGACCTAGACATCAGGTAGCTCAATAAATATTAGTTAATATTAGTAAAATGCAAATTTGACCAGGTGACTAGGCAGCTTACATTTCCTTTGTGAATCTTTACTGTGGATAAGATAAAGTCCAACCTCTTTGGCATAGGGTACTAGAAGCTTAGTGACCCAAGAGAGGATGAATTTGCTTTTAGTTTTCTCCACCCTCACACTCCCGCAATGTGTTCCTACCGCACTGAATGACTGGTACTGAATGTACCTGTTCCAGTCTTTCTGGCCTCTGTGCCCTTGCACATTTTGTTCTTTCTGCCTAGAATGCTCTTTTCTTGGTCATCATGGACTCCTGATCATCGTTCAATTCATCCAGCAACATTTATTGGCCATTTATAATTTTCCAGACACTGCATTAGGCATTCAGGACTCAATATTTTATAAGTCATTGTAGCCGTTCAGGAGATCCTTACAGTTTAATGAGAGAAGCAGCCAGTAAGCAGGTCATCACAATACCAAGTGATGGGAGCCGTGATGGGCAGAGGAGGACAGAGGAAAGTTGTTTACCTTGGATTCGGAGGGTCCTAGAGGATTTCTGGATTGAGGAGATGCCTGAGCTAAGTTTTAAAAGAGGAGATGGAGGAGAGGAAGATAAAGTATAGTCCATGCTTTTGAGGAATTTTGCTGTATAGGGGGACAGAGAAATAGGATACAAACTCTTGGAGGAAATTGGGTTGAGAGGTTATTTTTTTTAAGATAGGAAATACAAAAACATGTTTGTATACTGATGTAAATGACCCAACTGACCCAATATAGAGAAGCAGTAATTGATGGCAAAATGAGAGGGGAATAATTGAATCACTTTGCTGTACACCTGAAACTAACACAACATTGTAAGTCAACTATATTTCAATTTTTTAAAAATGAGAGTGGAGAGTTGCTAAAGTGCTAGCTTCAAGAAGACAAAAGAAGACAGGATCCAATGTGCAAGTAGAGGTCTTGGCCAGAGATTGGAGCATGGGGGAGGGGCGGGCTCATCTGCAGTAACCTCATGTCTGCCTTCTCCTCTGGTGTACTCCTTTTCATCTTTCTAGAAGTCCTTATTATCATTTTCCCAGCAGGGATAGGATTTTAACCATACCTCTGTATGCAGAAGGCTCTCAAAAATTTATCTGTGGAATGAATAATGAATGACGAATGACCTAGATACTGTACCAGCATGTGCAAACCTAAAACACAAAACTTGCTGTCCAAAGGAAAGAATAATTGAATTACAAATTATCCTTTGGAACACATTTATTCCTAAGTTGAAAAGTGCCTTTAAATTTCGTTATTGCCAACAATTTGACTTTTAAGTGGACTTAAATGATATTGTAACTTTTTTGCGTATTCTGTTTACACAATTGTCCACTTCAAAAAATAATTTCGTGTTATGCAGAGAAGCCCTCAAATTTTGATATTTTGAATATTTGCCATGAACTAAAGAAAATATTTCTTAAAGTAGAAAGATTTAATTATGTAATCGTTCATCACAGCAATGTTAATAATAATAAAAGAATTGGAAAAAAGTAATCTGTAAGAGGAAATTACATTAAAATATTTATTAAATTCGATACAACCACAAAATTAATGAGAAAAAGAATAGGCATATTTAATGACACAGAACCTATTTATGACATATATTTAAGTGAAATAAACAGTTTACAAAGCATATGTTCAATATTTGTTTTAGGAAAAATTATAAATTTAGACATTGAAAAAATTCCTGGAAGGATATATACCAAAGTATCACATAATTTTCCCTACATGTTTGAATCAGGGGTGGGTTTTTTCTTTTTTTTTTTTTTCTTGCTTTTCTAAATTTTCTAGTTTTTTTGGTGATGAAAATATAGTATTTCTGATTTTTAAATGTTATTTTTTTTTTTTTTTTTTTTTTTATAAATTTATTTATTTATTTATTTTTGGATGTGTTGGGTCTTAGTTTCTGTGCAAGGGCTTTCTCCAGTTGCGGCGAGCAGGGGCCACTCTTCATCGCGATGCGCGGGCCTCTCACCGTTGTGGCCTCTCCCGTTGCCGAGCACAGGCTCCAGACGCGCAGGCTCCAGACGCGCAGGCTCAGTAGCCGTGGCTCACGGGCCTAGCCGCTCCACGGCATGTGGGATCCTCCCGGACCAGGACACGAACCCGTGTCGCCTGCATTGGCAGGCGGATTTCTAACCACTGCGCCACCAGGGAAGCCCCTTAAATGTTATTTTTAATCAAGAAAAATGCATATTCTATCAACTCCTTCAGTCAACATTATACCTACATGGCCCATAGTTCTCCATCACTAACATCCTTAATGGACCACATTTTCCTGTACCTTTTCCTTTCACAGGCAAAAAGCAGTTAACTCTCGGGTTAAATCTCTTCTGACAAAAAAGGCTGTCCACACAGTGTTAGCATTCATCTGGGAGGAGTGTAATGGTGTGGCAAATATTTTCTATTTTCCATTCCAGACCAGGAAATTTACAGGTGGTCTGGGTATGTCAGGAGTAAATATTCATGATCAATGGGTATCTTGATTATCCTGAAAAATGCTCTGTGAAAGTGTGACTCTTTCTTCAGGTGGTAGATTATTATTCATTTATCATCTCAGAATATTTCATTTTCTCCACTACAAGTGTGATGTTTAAAAAAGAGCCTTTGGCTTTTTTCAATTGAGGGAAGGGAAGCGTCATTGAAACTGGTGAATGCACTGTGTCTTTAATACAGAATCTATAGCATCTTCAAAAAGGCATTGAAGAAATATTACAAAACAGGTGTTAGTGTTTCCGAGCTTGGCTGGTTATAGGTTAAAGTAACATTTTCAATTTTATGTACTTAATGCCCTCCATCTTAGCTATCCTTAATTTCCACTGTAATCTTCTCCAAAATTAACTTCCAATAGAACACAAGCTTTCTCTCCAAATATAGCCTCCACCAGCACTAAAATAGCAAGCTTTTTTTTTTTTTCTTTCTATTTCTTCTTGGTCACAATCAGAGAAGAGAGAATTCAGTAAAATTCTTCCCTTTGAGGATCATGTTAGCATAATTTGAATCCTTTTGGGAAAATAACAACCCACTCTAGATATGTAGAGGACAGGTGTTTGAACTGTTAATATTTTATGTGGCTAGTGTGTTCCTTCAGCCCTAGAATGGATTTTGACGATGCAGCTATGTGGACTTCGCCATAAGTCAGGTGATGGGAAGCAGGCAGGCTGTCAGTTCATCTCACGCTGTACATTTTCATTGGTACTGGGGCCGAGAAGAATGCTGATATGTGTGGAATAAAGAAATTTCAAAATAGAACATGAGAATGGAAAGGATCTTCACATTCATGGGGGGGAATGCAGAATTATAAATATATGGGGAATAAGTGTCAGAGAGAAAAAAATGGAATAGAACAAGATTACTAGATTAATTAGATGTAGGATGCCCAGCTAGCTGAGAAAATATCAGTCCTAGTCAAAGGGAAAGAAGTATAAACTGGAGATTTACAGAGCTTTTTCCACATAAAAAATTAAGAACAGAGCACAAGAGAGGTATGAGACTAGATGCATAATAAATGTTCTGATATGACACCTCTTTTCACCCTTCAAAGGGAGAATTTTGAAGTGAGCAGGGAACACATGCAAAGGGAAATGTAGTTTATTTGGAGAGAACAAGGCTTTGGAGAGGGAAAGATTTGAGAGTGGCTTTCCAGCTGTGTCTCATGGGGCAAGAACACTTACCCCTCCACCTTGTCTTTGCTTTCTCTTGTTTAAAATGAGCAAGTTAACCTCGACCTCCTTGGAGTTTTATTATCTCTGAAAGTAGGTGGTATAATGCCTGGTATATGATTGATGCTAAACCAATAGTACCTATAATTATTTCAGAGAATGTTCAAACCTTTAAATATAGCTTCCCAAGAAATGTTTGGTTACTCTGGCTTTGGGGTATGAATAACATAGTGATGCCCCAACACGTTTGTCCAATGTAGCCGATGTTCTTCACTCTTTACGAATAAACCAATGTAATACACCAGTTAATTGATAAATAATATGTGTTTTCACCAAGCATCATGATTCAGTGTTAAAAGTTGTAAATATATTGTAGATATGTTTTGCTTTTGTTATATAAATTTAGGAACTAGACAGCGACCAGAATGGAGAAATGGATAAGAGAGCAACAGAGGGCAGGCTGAGTATGACCACAGTCTTCGGCTCTGGTGTCAAACAGACCTGGTTTGAAAGACTGGTTCTGCCCAGTTAATGCTCTGTGACCCTGAGCAACTTACTTAAACTGTGTAAGTATCAGTTTCTTCAACTCTATAAATAAACATAGTAGATATTAACTATTGTTATTAGTGATTAAGGCATAAGTGGGTGACCAAGAGTGGAAATGCAGCAGATCTCAAGTCCTTGCCTTGCCTGGTACAGAGTTGCAGGCTTATGGTAAGAACTTGGAGTGTCCAAAATGGGATCTAAAAGCAGGCATTATGTTTGTAGGTAGAAACATGATTTTCTCTGACTCTTGATTAGGTGTTGACAGCTCATTTCATATTAAATAAATCATTTTGAGACATTTTTTACGTTACTTTTAGGTATAGTGGGATCTACCCAAATGCTGCCTCTGTAAAGCATAGGTCATCACAGGCACATATGTATATTGGTACAAGTGAAAAAGTGACATGTGTCATAAGAAAAGTATAGATCAAATGTTATGGGAGTTTAAAAGATTATTACTTCCAGTTGGAGGGAATAGAAATGTGATTTTTAAAAAAGCTCCCCACACTTTAAACCCAACAAATGCCATATCTGAATAGGGGGTCATTGAGACACAAACAAGTTCTGTGCTCCAGTTCAATCAGGGGACATTTGGGTACAAATTGGAACTGTGTCAAAAATAGCACCATAAACCAATATTTGGTTCCTTTTTGATTTAAGGTAAAAGATCGGTTTGTATTCTTTTTTTTTTTTTAACATCTTTATTGAAGTATAATTGCTTTACAATGGTGTGTTAGTTTCTGCTTTAAAACAAAGTGAATCAGTTATACATATACATATGTTCCCATATCTCTTCCCTCTTGCATCTCCCTCCCTCCCACCCTCCCTATCCCACCCCTCTAGGTGATCACAAAGCACCGAGCTGATCTCCCTGTGCTATGCGGCTGCTTCCCACTAGCTATTCTTGAGTGGCAGTTCCAGTATGTAATATTGGTGGAACGGGCTGGTCAGAAATTTTGGTTCTGATTCAGTTATCTCATATAAGATTAGCCTTAGAGAAGAAGGAGCTAATTGTATCAGAACTTCCAAAATATGACAAGGGCTATAAACCAAAGATTAAGCCTTACTAATGATCATTACAGAGAACTGTTCATCAGCCATCACTTTTTGTCTGTACTCGTCTACATGAAAAGCAATTTGTCCCAAAGACTCAAAACCACTATCCTGCATAATATGACATGTAGTCTATTGTGAAAAAGAAGTACAGTTAGTTAGTTGAATCTGGAATTACATGAGGGTTAAGGGACACCAACTCCTGCATAGTCGAAAATCCAAGTACTGTTATCTCTGTCTCAAAAACGAAGGAATGATTCACCCAAGGGCAGGAAGTCGAAACAGTTGGATAGAGTCAGGACTCAAACCCTAGTTCTCTTGATTCTACACATTGTGCTCTCTAATGGAACACAAACTTTTCCCCATCCTTACTTAATTTAAAGATCTGTAAAATGAAAATATAGGTACTTTATTTATATTTTAAAATCTGTGTTGTTCAAGGGTCAACTGTATAACCTTAATTGTAAATGGGCTCACTACTCTCAAATAAAATAGTTCTTGTTTTGAATGGGGATCAAAATAGCAGGTTTTCCTCCATGTGGCAAAGCTAAACAATGAAAAGAATTCCTTTCCACAGATTCTATATTTTTTGTGACCTACGGATTCTTGAATGGTCTGTTGTTGCATACCTATAGTCTCTGTGACTCTAAGATTTCATAACTAAAATTTAGTTTAGACCACTTGAAGTCTCCCTTGTTTAGACTACTTCTTTTAAATTTTAGTGATGAAAAGAATCAGCTTATTACAGATTCCCTACGCCCATTTCCAGATATTCTGATTCAGTGAGTCTTGGAGTCAATATACATCACAGGAGTCAGTATACATCACAAGCAGTGCCAAGCCATTCTGATGTAAGTAGTCCATAGACTGTCTGAGAAACCTGCTATAGATTTACTAAGCTTGATATAATGGCCTCCTTTAATCAAAGATCTAGTAAGTATTTTCTTCCTTCAGTTTCTAGAACACATCCTGTTCCCATTTTCACTTTTTCTTAAAAATGGCACTCATTTCTGGGCCAAATCTAGGCCAGGCTGTGAAAGAGAAAAATATTCCTTGTGCACAACTCTTTCTAAATGCTCGACGCTAGTGGTCTTCTAAGTGGTGTGTGTACCCTAAAAGCTACACGAAGTGACTTACTGGGGTGTGGGGAAAAACTAGAATTTCTATTTCTATTTGCTTTATCATAAAAGAAAAATTAAACTTCACCCATTTGCATGAATTGGGACAATAGTGTGTATGCACTGTTTCTAAGTAAGTGAATTTACACATAGAGGCACGCACACTCTGACACTTTTCACTGATAGAAATGAGTAGTGAAGAGGCTGAGTACCAGCTACTGTAATCAATAAAGTTCCCATTTCTCTAAATCTTTCAGCATTTATTATTGCCTTGTATCATTGCTTACGTTTAATGCATTTATGCCTTCTTTTCCCAATTAAAATGTAAACTGGAAGACAGGAACGGGTTATTCAACCCTCTCCCCACACCCAGCACTCAACCCCAAGTTTCCAATTAGTGAGCATTTAATAGCTGTTTGGAGATGAACAAACTTGTCTTATGTCTTTGTCTATTAGGTCTTTAATTTCAAGGTGATTGGCAGTACCACTGACTGTCCTTTCTCACCTCTTTGTTTCCACACATTCTGTCATCCAGAACTGCTCTTCACTCACATTCCCTGCTGATGAACATATATGTCTTCTCTGTGGCTCAGCTCCAATATTATCTCTTCTCTGCTGGCTTTCCTACTTCCCCAGCTTCAGTTAGCCCCACTTCCTTCCTGGCTTTCCAGAGTAACTGATACATGGCTCTTTCATAGTAACTGCCATGCTGTGTGCAAGCCTGAACTCTCTCTGGATTCCAAGTTTACACTCAATGCCTGTTCTTGAATGATTGGTTGAATAATGAATGAAGGAACCAAAAAACTGCCTTTATCCTTTGTCTGTGGATTTTTAAAAAAATCTTAGAAATATGTTAAAAGTCTACAAGAGTAGATAGCAACATCTAATCACCTTAAAGGGATTTTTCACAACAGCTTTTCATTTCAATGTGTGAATAGAGAATTGTTGTGCTAGAGCTAAAAAATTTTAGGCAATGCTTTAGTTCAGTTTCCTTTCAAAGGTAGCAATTTATAAACAATTACTAATGAGAAATGCTCTGAAGAATGCACAAGCACCCGAGTGCTGATGGGTTAATATGGTGATTTCAGAAAGTAAATAGATGAAGGCAACTATAAATAAAAGAATAAGAAATAAACTTAATTAAAGTGCACCTTATTGGAATAGACATTTTAAATGACTCTCTCTCCACGTTTTGTTTATCTAAATGAATATTTGAACCTAGTGTTTGGAAATTTTCTATAAATTGTTCCAATTATTTTTAAACCTCATATTTCCTAGCAGCTGAGAGTGACTCCATCACATTAAGTGCACATTTCCAGAATGATTTCAACTGAGATGTTTTGTAATGTGCTCTGGTTGCTATTCTGTATTCTATACCTAAAACTCTAAAGAGATTACCAGAACTCTGGGGCCCAGGAAGTGATTAAAAGGCCTTCTTTTATTCTGAAAAAGAGGGACAAAATGTTCTGATCTCTAAAGTTAGTGAATATTTACACCTATCAATGGGAAAATACTTTATTCATTTATTTATTTATTTACTTATTTATGGCAAATCCAGTGATTGAGGTAAGTAATGGGGTTGTAAAAAGTAACTGCTATTCAACACTATTTGTCTGTAATGGAATTGGCACTGAGTAAGAAAATGACTGTCTCATTTCCACAGCCAAATGTCCATTTACTATTGCATAGGATAATGAAAAGTAGGTCTAGGCCACTTATCTGACTCAGGAACATTTAGAAGGGCAAAAATTGCATGTAAATACAAATTTGTTTACATCGACAACTTTGATGTCTTGCCTGGTGCTTTAAACATCAGGCATCTAACTCTAAACCTCGCTTCGGTAACATACTACCCAACCTCCTTCCATATTTGAAATTAAAATGACAACAAAGTGTACGGGAAGAAGAAATAGGAAGTCACAACTGTTTTTTCTCCATTCCAGATGCTGGAAATTCAGAAGTTAATAAAACAGAAGTATCCCTTCCCCCAAAGAACTTCTTGTCTGGGGAGACAGGAAATGAAGAAGTAAACACATAAAGAAACAAAATCATTTCAAACAATGAGAAATGCCATGATGGAAATTGGATGATATGAGAGAAGATACCTTCTGGGCATGGAGTGGAGGAAGGTGGGTCCTACTTTGATATTATTGTCAGTTTATACCGATTTGAGAGGACATTCAAGCAGAGACTTGGAAGGTTCCTCCCTATGAGGAACCAAGCAGGGAGAATTCAATTATCAAGCTCTGTGGTAGGAAGCAGCTAGCGTATCTGAAACAGAATGAGCAAGGGATTGGGTACAGTAGGAAAAATAAGCCAGCTAATGTGGTGTCATTATATATATATGTCACGTCACTATACGTAATGCCATATTTCTGCCAATAATACATAACCTGAATTTAATCATGAGGAAAGAAAAGATAAACCCAAATTCTGCAAAAATAACTGATGTGTAATCTTTAAAAATGTCAGTAGTGAAAAAACAGTGAAAGATGGAGGAACTGTTCCAGATTAAAAGAGACAAAAAGAAAGAAAGAAAGAAAGAAAGAAAAACACAATCAACTGCAATGTTCAATCCTGAGATTGGATACTGGATTGAAGGACATGTGGTTGCTATAAAGAGCATGACTGAGAAATTGGCAAATTTTAAATAGGAAATATTAAATAATATTATGGTATCAAAGTGCACATTTGATCATTGCACATGATCTTAGAGACTATTTTTGTTCTTAGGAAACTCACGCTAAAGTACTTAGAGATACATAAGCATGAGAGAAAGAAAATGTGGCAAAATATTAATGATTAATAGATTTGGGTAAAGTTAAGTGGGAGTTTATTGAACTATTATAGTTCTTCTCTACGTCTGGAATTAGTTGAAAATTAAAGGTTAAGAAATATCACTCTGGCTGCTGTGTGAATTCTTTTTAAGGAGACAACAGAAGCAGTGAGGCCAGTTAGGAGGTCTCTGAAGCCCTCCATGTGAAAGATAGTAGTGGCTTCAGGTAGGAAAATTATAACACATTTATCTTTATCTGATTTTAGGAAGAAATTTCACAATTAAGTATGATGTTAGCTTTAGGTTTTTAGTAGTCATTGTTTATTAGATTCAGGAAATTCCCTTCTATTTCTAGTTTATTGAGAGTCTCAGGAATAGATATTGGACTTTGTCAAATGCTTTTTCTTCATCTTTTGAGATAACATATGTTTTTTTTCTTTTTTAGTTTATTAAAGTGGTGATTTTCATTGACTGATCTTTAAATGTGAAGCCATCCTTGCATTCCTCAGATAAACCACACTTGATGTCCACTCTCACCGCTAGAACAAGAAGTGGGTTTTGCAAGATAGTAGAATATGAGCTCAATTTACAAAATCAGTTGTATTTTTACATATACGCAACGAACAATCAGAAATTGAAATTAAAAAACACTATTTACAATAGCATTAAATTATGATCTACTTAGTGGATAAATCTAACAAAAGATGTGTAAGACCTCTACACTAAAAACTACAAAATGCTCCTGAGATAAATTAAAAGATATTTAGATAAATGTAGAGCTATACCTTGTTCATGTCTTAGAAGACTCAATATTGTTAAGATGCTAATTCTCTCAGAATTGATCTACAGATTCCAAACAATCTCAATCAAATTTCCAGGATGCTATTCTGTAAAGATTGACAATCTTATTGTAAAAATCATATGCAAATGCATAGAACCAAGAATAGATAAAACAAATTTGAAAAAGAAGAACAAATTTGTATGACTTGCACTACTATTTCAAGATATATTATAAAGTGACAGTAATCAACACAGTGTGGTATCAAAACAAAAATAGGTAAACAGATAAAGGGAGCAGAATAGAGGATCCAGAAATAGATCACACATTTATGGACAACTGACGTCTGACAAAAGTACAAAGGTAATTCCATGGAGAAAGAATAGTCTTTTCAACAAATGGTGCTGGAATAAGTGGAGATCCATATGCACCTCTCCTCCAAAATGAACTTTGAGCTATGTATCACACCGTATATGAAAATTAGGTCAAAATGAATTGTAGAACGAAATGTGAGACCTAAAATGATAAAATTTACTGAAGAAAACATGGGTGAAAATTATTGTGACCTTGAGTTGGGCAAAGATTTCTTAGATTCCACACTAGAAGTCCTAAACCTAAAAGAAAAAAATGGTAAGTGGACTTCATCAAAATTAAAACCCTTAGCTCTTCAAAAGATGCTGTTAATAGACTGAAAAGATAGACTAGAGAAAATATTTAAAAGATACATATGATAAATAACTTGTGTCCAGCATATATAAAATCCTCAAAACCCAATAATAAAAAAAAAACTTAATTCTTAAAAAACGATCAAAATATTTGACTAGACATTTCATCAAAGAAGACATAGAGGTGGCAAACAAGCATATGAAAAAATGCTCATCATCTTCAGTCATTAGGGAAATGCAAATTAAAATCATAATTACAGACTTATTAGAATGGCTAAAATTAAAAAGACTGACCATACCAAGCACTGGCAAGGATATGGAAGAATGGGCACTCTCATTCACTTCTGGTGGGAATATAAAATGGTATGCCTTTCTGGAAAATTTCATCAGTTTCCAAAAACGATAAAGATGCACCTTTTATGATCCAGCTATTCCCCTCATATTATTTATGCGAAAAGAGAGCGTTTGCCATACAAAGAGTTATACACAAATGTCAGAGCACTTATGATTTCCCCAAACTAGAAATAATTCAAATTTCCATCTACAATGAATGGATCAACAAATTACGGTTTATCCATAAAATAGAAAACTACTTGGTAATAAAAAGGAATGAACTATGGACACATGCAGTGATATTGATGAATCACAAAATAATTATGCTGAGTGAAAGAAGAATACATACTGTCATTTATATAAAACTCTAGAAAATGCAAACTAATCTCTAGTGACAGAAAGTAAGTCAGTGGGTGCTTGGGCATGGGGTCATGGATGGGATGGGACAGACTATAAAGGATGAGAGGAAACTTTGGAGGTGATGATTTTGCAGTTGTATACATGTGTCGAAACTTTAAAATTGTACTTATTTTTGTACAAAATTGTATAAAAATGTTAAATTGTACATTTTAAATACATGCAGTTGATTGCACATCAATTATATCAAACAAATTATGAGGCATGTGTTAAAGATTCTAATAAAGTATTTTAGAATTTATAAACCAAAAATGACCATTGAAAAGCTTTCTTATAATTGTATTTATTTCATTTTTCTTAAGAACTAATAAGTGAAATAAAAAGAACTGTTTTCTCAAAAGAAAATTCCAGGAAGATTTGGTTATCCCACTAGTTCCTGGGTAGATGTTTTTACCTTTTAAGGTAGCTGGATCCAGGCATATACCTCCACAGTTTATTCACTGTAAATTTTATTTAGGCTAATTTCTCATATACTCCCACATATTGCTAAAAGCTTTATTGCTTCTTCATCTCTGATTATTGCTAAAATTTTATTGCTTTGTACAACTATGATCAGAGTCAAGTATAGCCAAATGACATGAAGTCGTGCTATGTGTCAGTCACTGTTTCAGTAAAAATTCCTTACTTCACTGCTAATCATCTGAAGACACTCTGTCAAATTTAACTATAACTTCTTTATGGTTGGATCATCTTTAATCATTTATAATGTAGAAATAAGAAAAAAAAAGTCTGATATCTTTAGCCTCAGTATGCTATCAAAATGAAAAATGGCATATAAAATGTACTTAGAAAATTGCCAAGCATCACTCAACCAGTGGTTTTTAACACGGTTATCCCTTTCTCATTGTATCTCAATGAATGTCCATCCATATGTCTGTCTATAAGCATCACTCTCCTAGGTTTCTGTTTCTAGAAAGAGCAAACTATCAAACATCCCAAGGTAAAAAAACAAACAAACAAACAAAAAAACCAAGAAACAAAAAGCAGCTAGTAAATGATGGATCTGGACTTCAAACCCTCTCTACCTGAACCCGAAATCTGTGTTCGTCACCATTCTAGTGCTCTGCTCCCGACAAATGCCAACCAATGCCCCTGAAATATAGTATAATAGATTCTCATAGTAGGTGCTTAATATATATTTCTGGAATTGAACAGAATTGAAGCTTGTATTAGGAAGAGGAGATGATTACATTCCAATACTTTTTTGCATGGTAACATGACCTTTGTGTGGCTTCCTTAACAAAGAGCAATGCAGCTTAATTTCTCTGCAGTTCCCTGAATAATTTCCCACTGCATTTGCTATGTATCCTCCTATTGCCAAAAAGCCAGATGCTCTTTCTTTGATCTATATTTGTTCAGTAGTTGTATTGTGCATGCTATTAATTGGTCAGTAGGGATTCATAATATTTATTCCTTCACGATCCAAACAATACTAATTCTTTGTGGGCAGAGAGCAGTTGTTGATGATGTACTTGGGCCTGGAGATCTTATTCTGTAAAACATCAGCCTCTGCTTATATTTGCCTTTCAAAAACATTAGAAGTCAAAAATCTTTGTTTCTTCCTCTCAATTTTGTTATAAACCTAAAATCGCTCTAAAAAATAATCTTTTTTAAAAAAATTCTTGTTTCTTCTTCTCCTTTAAATCACATTCCAAACCTCACCACCAATCCAGAGAAACCATGAAAAAAATTCAGAGTGTATTTAAACTTTCTTATATTTTACATAATGAATATATGTGTCTGTGTATGTGTGTGAGAGAGAGATTTGTGCTTGTTATAAATGGATTTTTTAGCTGATATTGGTATATTAATATTTAAAAGATCTAATTTTCCAAAAATATTTTGGGGGAAAGACCCAACATGTCATGAGTGCCTACTGTATATATTAGGATTTTGCATAGTATAAGCAATCCTATGAGAAATGATTTTTTTTAAAATGGAGGTTCTGAGAAATTAAGGAAATTGTCACATTGTAGTGACAGTAGTGATAGTAAGTGGCACTATTTGGATTTTTCAATTCCAGTTTTCCCTATTTTAATGTCCCACACTAGAGTTGCTGGGGTTAAAAGAGGATTCTTATCTTGGGAAATCTGCTGCTTTCTAATGGTCCTAACACCCTTCTATCTTGAGTCCATCTGTTCTCCTCAAAGTTAGGAGGGGTTAAAGCTAATTTTAAAGAATCAAAGTTTAGTTCAGCTGTAACGTTGACCCTAACAAGAGCCAGAGTCTCCTCATCTCCTTGCTTCCTGTTACCCGCAGTGAAGCTCTGATAAACTGGTGAACTTTGGAGGAGACCAGTGTGCAGGAACTTGTCAGGCATTTCACAAGCTCCCTGGGGGCCCCGTCCATATCATGGTGGCCACCATGAAGTCTCTGTGGTTCTACTCTGAAAAGGCAGAGTAGAAAAACTAGGAAGGCAGTTAGTGGAGAGGAGACATTAAAAACAGAACTGGGCATAGTGACTAAAAAAAAAAAAAAGAAGAAGAAGAAGAGGAAGAAGCAACAAGCAGAGAGCATAAGGGTTAGAGGTCAATGATATGTTTCATTAGCTGCTCTGGGCCTCTAATGGAATATGGATTAGTTTGCCCCGTGAAGGATGGCTATAGCATAAAGTCAGTGGTAATGTTCTTGCAGAATACATTATTAAACTTGTTCTTCTGCCGTAGCTGATACATCATGGTTTTATAGTAAGGCAAGCATAAGTGACATAGTGAATTTTTTCAAGGAAGAAGCTTATAGAATAAAATTGATAAAACAACATGAGGGAAGATATTAGACAAGTTTATAAATCTTCTCTTTTATGAAATGTACTTTCAACACATCATATATCACCTAATTTTAATAATACTTTTGAGTTGTAGGACTCAAGGGTACCATTCCCAGCTTTTGGTTGGGAAAATTTAGGCAATACAGGCAGTTCCAAATTTACAATGGTTTGACTTATGATTTTTCAAATTTACAGTGGTACAAAAGTGATATGCATTCAATAGAAACTGTACTTCAAATTTTGACTTTTGATCTTTTCCTGGGGTAGTGGTATGTGGTGTGATACTCTCTTGTGACGCTGAGCAGCTTTATGGAACTTGCAGCTCCTGGTCAGCCGCGTGATCCCCAGGGTAAATAACCAGTACACTTACAGTTATTCTGGACACGTACAACCATTCTGTTTTTCACTTTCAGTACAGTATTCAATAAATTACATAAGATACTCAACACTTCATTATTAAACAGGCTTTATGTCAGATGACTTTGCCCAACTGTGGGCTGATGTAAGTGTTCTGGGCGTGTTTAAGGTAGGCTGGGCTAAGCTACAATGTTCGGTAGGGTAGGTGTATTAAATGCATTTTCCACTTAGGATATTTTCAACTTACAACTGATTTATTAGGATGTAACCCCATCATAAGTCAAGGAAGATCTGTATGATCAAGTTATTTAGCCAAAGTTTACATGGTTTGCGGCAGAAACACAGGTGTCCCAACCCCATGTGCTGTCAGTTACTGGTTAAACTTCGTATGTTCCCCTCCTGCCAGGAAAGACTATGCACTCTGATGTGGTTTCTAGAGCTTGGCTAACCTGAAGTAAAATGTCATCATTGTTTTGAATTATCACCATCATGAAAAAATAGGCAGATCCTAAAAGTAATGATGATATACCAAAAAGAACAAAAATTTTAAATTGTCTTTAAGAAGATAAGCATCCATGAATTAGGCTCAAGCAGCACCACTTCTGATCTTGACGCTGATTTTTCTTGTCAACTACAGGGTTCTTTGAATATTTACGAATTAAATGACTATGAAGGAGGAACTAGGGGTCCACCAATGGCTTCCTTACTAGGAAATAGTTTTTACACTTTGAGTTCCATGTCTATCTTATCAGCCTCTCATTGGAAGGAGGAAAAATATTTTTTTTCCTGCTCAGTCATTTAGATCAGAAATAGTCTTTTGGATTAACTTGTTTGACCACAATGCCTAATATAGGCCCTCAAAACAAAAAAAAGCTCTGATGAGAATTGCTTTGGATTTTGAATTGACAGAAATTGACGTGTGCAGACTTCCCTGTGTCCTGACCAATGTCTCGTTGCCCAGCGGAAATACTGAAAGAGGACTTAACACCTAAACAAGAGAAGATTTTTTTTTTTAATTCCTCATTTCTTGAATTTTGAAACTACAGAGGAATGTTAATTATTCCAGTCTTTCCCTCCCTCTCTAAGAAAAGAGAAAATATTTTAATCATCATAGAATATGATTCATCACCTCTCTCAGATTCAGGTACCTTTTACTTATTTGCCTTTTGAAATTTAAATGAAATGATTCTGTAGTGATTGATTTGCAGCCTGACCCAGTTTCCTGGGCTGAAGTGGAACACAGTTCGTTGGGTTCCGCAGAGATATGGGATTTGAAGTGATTTGAACTCAGGCGTTGGAGTTGGACAGACTTGGATTCAGTCCTCATCTCTACCACGCACTGGCTTTTGCACACTGGACCGTTACGTAACCATAAGTGTCTGAGGACAGTTTTCCTAATCCGCGAAATTTGTATTACAATAGGAGACAGCCCATATTTATTTTTCCTAAGTATTATCTGATACAATGCCTGAAAGTAGCTAGCCAAAAAAAAACAACAACAAAAAACCCCCACTCACTGTAAATGTTAGCTATTATTATTAGCATTACTCGTGCTGGAAGAATTGATACGGTTTCTAAGCCCGATCACTAAAGATGGAAGGGATCATCCAACTGTAAGAGGATCATAACATGTCTTGACTGATGTAGTTGGAGCTGGGATGGATGAGGTGCAAGTTAGGTCAAGATAACCACTGGAAAGGATTTCGGAGTAAACTGGTCAAACCAGGAGTTAGAACTGGGAACTAGTCATGTTATTGGGAGCAAGAGCCAGAATATGACTCTGGCTAATGTAGCTCATGGAACTGATGGAGATACAGGCTCGGGAGCAAGCAGGGACGTAGGTAGCCTAAGCAGAAGGTTCCAAAATCAGTGCCCAGAACCCGCCTGGAGACGCCATCAGACACAGCCCGGGCGCCCCTGCCTTTGCCGAGCCTTCAAAGTGCCTGGTGTTGCCACTGCACCAAGAAGGCATAAATTCTCACTTTGCCTCCTTCTTTTCATCACAATCTCCAAGCTCAGAGCTCTGGAGAGGTGGGTCTGATCAGCAAAAGGGCCGAATAGAGCAAGCCTAACTCTCTACTTTCTAAATGGGAGTCAGTTCCACCCACCACGACTCAGAGGGCAGAAGATCCCCAAGTAAAGAAGGACAAGGAGATGCTGACCAGCCAAAAATCTTTGTCCCCTGTTATGAGGACAGGATCAGTGTCAGTTGTATTATCAGAACCAAGGGTGTGAGACAGTCTGCAGTGGGATTCATGCTTAGGATGTAGTAGGGAAGGTCAGTAGTTAGAGCCACTGAGTTATCTGGCGCCTGGGGCCCATCACTGGTCATTTTTTTCTGGGAGGCATCTGGCCTACTCCCACGGCAGCCCCTCAGCTATCCCTGTTTGCTCTCAGAATGCTTATGGAAAAAGCTGTAGATTGACCTGTTTGGGAATTAAAGCAGTTTCCCTCATCTTGGTGGATTCAACAATTCTTTCCAGGCCTGAATGGGAGAAGACAGTATAGGGTTTTGATTTGGAAAAGGGAGACACCCATAATACAGGGTGGGTATCAATGCCCTGTCCTCCCAAGTCCAGCCTTAGCCCAGACTCCTGAGTTCTCATGTTTGGGGTCAGGGAAGGGGGAAGTCTTTGAATCTCTTCCTTAAAAGGGAATTAGTTGACTCAAATTTAGTCTAAATAGAGAACATAAAAATAATTCTACCAATTACTGATGCTTTAAAAAATAAGCACATGGTTTTATATAAAAGTAATAGAATTTTATTATTTATTTTATTTTATTTTTTTAACATCTTTATTGGAGTATATTTGCTTTACAATGGTGTGTTAGTTTCTGCTTTATAACAAAGTGAATCAGTTATACGTATACATATGTCCCCATATCTCTTCCCTCTTGCGTCTCCCTCCCTCCCACGCTCCCCATCCCACCCCTCTAGGTGGTCACAAAGCACCGAGCTGATCTCCCTGTGCTATGCGGCTGCTTCCCACTAGCTATCGATTTTACATTTGGTAGTGTGTATATGTCCATGCCACTCTCTCACTTTGTCCCAGCTTACCCTTCCCCCTCCCCAGTAATATAATTTTATAAAAGGGAATATTTAAAAACTAAAGAAAGGAGAAAAGTTCATTATCCCAGCATTCTACAAAACCACTTTGGGCCTTTGGGACTGTTTTCTGTCACAGATCCTCTGCTGTTAAAAGCCATCTAATTGATCCCCAAAGTCGTTCTTATAAAATAGAAGTAGAGGGTCAGCTGCAGGTGTATGTGTGCATCTCTGGAGGTTGCGGGGAGGGGAGAGGGAACCAGCCCTGGGTGCTGGCAACAGGAACGTGAATCCCATCTCTGCCCTTTACAGCTAGTGACAACGCCGACCACACACATAGTTGATATGAGAATTAATGGAGAGGAATAATGCAGCAGGTGGAACAGTGGAGAAAACACACGCACACAGAGAAAAGAAATCGTAAAAATCGCCACTTATTTCCTTTTTTCTCCTTGGACTAGGCAACTTACGCGGAACAGCCAAACTCTAATTCTGTTTATTAGTGGCTGTTATCTAACCAGCATTTAAATACGGCACTTCTGTATGTCAGGCCCTGCTATAAGGGTTTTATAAATGAACTCATTTGCCCTGTTAACAACCTGTAGGATGGTATTATTCCAGAGATAAGACGACTGGGTGCAGACAGTGTCATCACTTACAGACCTCAGGTGACACAGCTGGTAAATTGCAGGGCTGGGATCCAAGTACAGTGGCCTGGACCCAAATCCGTACTCTTCACCTTCACAGTACAGTGCCATTGGCTGAGCTTGGGAATACTGAAAATGGAAAACAATCATCCTGTTCCAGCCCAGTGGTCTCTTTGGAGTGGCCGGAGTGATTCTTTTTAGGAGCTAGTGTTGGCTGTTGTTCTCCTGAAATCAGCTGAAAAAAACAATTCTAAAAGTGGCGTCTTTCCTACGGATTTTATCAAAGGCTGGCACCTTGGGGCTGCAGACCAGAAGGAAGACACATCTGTACAGAAGTGTGGACCTGTCTTGGGATTATTCACTCTTTGAAGCCATATCTCAGACTTTGTTTAAAAATAGACAGGCACTAAAATAATCTAAATGTTTCCCAATTAGGAAGATGAGATAAAAGAGTAAAATTTCACCAGCCAAAACAAAACCCCAAGAGCACAAAACCACCACAAGTCCCTTTGAATAACATTTTTAAAATATCTCAAAACAAAGAGATAAGTGTTGAGTGGATGCAGGCTCAGTGCAAGGAGTGCTTCTTATCAGGAGGCTGGGGGTGAGGGCTTCCAGAGGGTAGGATTCTCAGTTGGAAATTCTCTGTGGGAGACACCTCACCCTGAGAAATAAGCCCCTTCAGGTGAATTGTGCAGTTTCCACTGCGGATGGAGAGAGGAGGGAGGTGCTGACCTTTTGGCCCATAGGGACAATATACACTTTTCCTCAAGTAGACACCCAGAAACTGCTCCCTCCCAAGCCTCATCCCTCAACAACAGATGACCTCATTTTTGAAAATAAGGAAATTGACTGCCCAAGGGGCTATGTCTAAATTTCCACTGGTAACAGACCTGAGGTCTCCAAAATATCCTAATAAGCTATTCCCTAAGTACTTGTACTTACCTGCCCTTTCTCTTCCCCCCATCCCTTCCTCCCTTCCTTCCTTCCTTCCTTCCTTCCTTCCTTCTTTCCTTCCTTCCTTCCTTTCTTCCTTCCTTCCTTTCTCTCTTTCCTTCTCTTCTCAACTCTGCCTTATTCCTTAAATACTTGCTCTCTCTTTCTCTGTCTTTTTCGCTGTCTCTCTCTCTCTAACATTTCCTCTCAACTCCTTTTGCCAGTTGGATTAGAGAATGTTAAAAAAGCTCTTTGCTTAAGAATTGTCAAAGAGTTATAAGTGCATTCTCATGTTACATGAGTAATAACAATAGATACTGTCCTGTTAAGCACCTAGTGTGTGCAAGGTACTTTGGACACACTGTTTCTGATCCTATTAAAAATATTCTAACAAGTACTTGTTGTTAATCCCATTTTACAGGCAAAGAGAGTGAGGCTTTCAGAAGTAAGCAACTTGTTCACGGTCACACAGTGACCTTGTATTAGAGCTGGGATGGGAAGTGAGGTGCACATGAGGCAAAATTCACGTTCCTTTCTCAGGTAGCCTGTCCTGGAAACTCAGAAGACTGTCATGCTTGGGGTAGATTTGGTGTTTAAAATGGAGTGCTTGTAGATAGGACTATTTAATTTGAGATCAAATGGTTATATCCCAGAAACATTTGGCTTAACTGAATCTAAGGAGGTATTGCACGCTGCTTCTTTGTCAATCTGTGAACCATGATGGGACATAATTTTTATGACGTGTGTGGTCCTGAAGCAATGGCTCCAAATGGCCAATGAATGAATGAGTGAAGTGTGGCTTGAAGGAAAGTGGAAATAGGAAGCAGTGTGGTCTCTCAGAAATGATGTCATATCCCTCCCCCACCACCCCCTACAGTCTATAAAACATCTTCAGAACAGGAGTCCTATAGAATGGCAAGACTCAGAGAATCAGCGCTTAATAAGTCCAGGCATTTCTCACCCATACATCACGAAGCTCCCTTCAGACCAGAGTACTCTGAATTATTCCCCCTACCAGGTAAACTCTGTGACATTCCTTCTCCCACACTCACTCCCACCCTCACACGTGGCTTTGTTAGGGAACATGTGGCACCGTGATGTGTTTAGCGCTGCCAGGTGTGGAGTGTATGTCTCTCTACAGGAGTAGGAGACAGGCGTGGAGGGAGAAACCTCTTTATGTGCCTTTGAGTAACTCCTTCTGGAAGAGAGAAGTCAAATAGCTAGTGCATAAAAGGCTTTTAGCTTGTCATTGGTGCAATTTAATAAACAAATTGTCCCTAGTAAAGGAAATTGTGAACTTTGTGGTCCTTGATACTCTTCCAGAGTTTTAAAACTGAACAAGTTTGCACAAATTCATCTGTCCAGCACTGTGTCAGCATCAGTTCTTCACACATACTTCATTGTTTTATGCTCCAACTGGCAGTGCAATCTTTGTCTTTGCATGTTGATCTTACTCTGCTGATGCCTTTGGAGCTGAGGTTCTCTCTTTAGGGTGGTGTGAGGACGAGAGGAATGAAACCTGAGTTTAGCCACCCGACTAGATCTTCAATTACCCCTGAGTTGTCAAGCCTGGAGAGTTGAACAGCTGCATTCCCTTCCAGCAGCCAGATCATACTAGGGCTGCAGGTAACAGTTTGTGAGCATTAGCTGACACCATGCAACCTTGGGGATTTTCCCATCCAGGTACGTTCAGTGGCTCCCAGGCAGCCAGGAAGGTATCAGGTATCTCTCTGCCTCTCTCTTTCTCTCTCTCTCTCTCCCCTCTTCCCTTTCTTTTCTGGGACTGAGGAAAATATGAAGAAATTCAAGGATTCTATAATATAAATGGCTTGAGGAAATATACAGTTTATAGACAAACACTGTTAATACATTTTTATATAGCCTTCCAGCTCATTTCTACTATGTTCGGAAGGGGGAAGAAGGTATGAAAGTATTAAGCCCTTCTAAGAACGTATTGTGCTTCATCTTGCAAAAGTAAATATAATTTACCATAAAATACTGTTGAAGTGTGAGGACCGAATTATAATATTTCCCATGGGCCACCCTGAAACCTATATTCTTCATATTTTAGCATAATATTTCATAACAATTTTAGATTTATAAACAAGTTGAAAAGATACTATAAAGTATTTCTGTACATCCCTTAACCCAGATTCCCAAACATCACCATCTTCCCACATTTGCTTTATCATTCAATCTGTCTTACTTTCTCTTCTATAAATAATAGATCATAAATAGGTAATTTTTTTCTAAACCATTTGAGAGTAAGTTGTAAGTTGCAGACATTGTACCCATTTATTGATGAATACTTCAGTGGATATTACCTAAGAATAAGAGCATTCTTTTCACAACCACAATTTGACTATCAAAACTAAGAAATTAACAGTGATACAGAAACATTTGTTTCTGTATCTAAATCTACAGACCTTTGGCAGAGACCTCTGTTTGGTTCATGGGTCAAAATTTTCCAATGTCTGTGTAATGGAATAAAGCACACTTTATTCTTGATACTTGAGACAGAGCGGTCAGAGAAGACCTCTCTGTGGAGAAATGTTTTAACTGAGACTTTAGGGGAAGCCAGTGTGTTCTGGGAAAAGAAGCAGTAAGCCTGAGAGCTCTAGGGCATGGCAAAGGCTTGGGCTGTTCCGGGAACTGTCAGGAGGCAAGTGTGGCCGGAGTGTGGTTGGCAAGTGGCAAATAAAGGTTGGAGGGTGGACACGGAAGGCCGTGCAGGGCTTGCGAGTCAGCGTGGGAAATTTAGTTGTTCTCTCAAGTGCAAGGGAGAGTCACCGAAGGGTTTTAAAAATGGAGTGATGTGACCTGACAGACAATTAAAGGTCATGCAGCCTGTGGAGAAGGATTAGAAGGTGACAAGAGTGAGGAACCCAGCCTGGAGGCATTTGCAAGAATCCTGTGAGAGACCACTGAAACATTTACTCGGTACTTACTTACCGCTATTATTTGTCCTATGAGGTCTCATCATTCCTAGGAAGTAGTTACTGTTATTATCCAAAATTACAATTTAGGAACCAGAGTAACTTGTC
The DNA here is from genome assembly GCF_009873245.2 of Balaenoptera musculus. Classification (NCBI taxonomy): domain Eukaryota; kingdom Metazoa; phylum Chordata; class Mammalia; order Artiodactyla; family Balaenopteridae; genus Balaenoptera; species Balaenoptera musculus. The sequence goes on from NC_045796.1 coordinate 22,736,595, forward strand.
CAAAGTGACGAAGCAGGGATGGAAACCCAGGGAGATGAATTCCCAGGTCTGTGGCAGCCAGCCTCCCCTAGTCCTTTGCCCTTAAGTCGCCCTTCCCACCACTGTTTGTGGCTTTGTGTTTGAGTGGTTTCCAGAATCCTTTGGCTCCATTCACCATGATTCAGCAGTAAGCCGTACCACCTTAGGATTTGGGCACTTACCACAGCCAAAAGCCTGTGTATTTGATGCCTAAATGCAGGGAAGCCAGTGTTCTCCATGGGCAAACTTTTCACCTCTGAGATTCTGTGCCAGAGGATGTTCGCAGCTGAGACCTGGCTGAGCGTGTGTCAAGCGTGAAGATAATGTCCTTATTCAAAAGAAATTGTGCTGCAGATATTGAGAATGCTTTAAATATCACTTTCTCTTTGTTCTTGACTGATTGCACCGGTTTGTCACAATCTTCAGGATTTAGGGTTGGTTTTTTTTTAACCAAGCAGCAAGCACATTTTGAGATTATTACTCTCTCATACTTGATTCTATGCATTTGGGGAATGATGGATATTTAGAGCTGGAAGGTCTTTGCAAGATCGCTCAGGGTGGTAGTTTTCAAACTGTGCTCTGGGGAAGCTGAAGATTCCAGAGGAGGAAGACAGAAGCTCAAGGGGAACAAATCTCTTTCCATTCAAGCATTTTGCTTTATTTTACTTACTGAACTCTTGGATAAGATAAAAAAAAAAATACTCCATTGGTAAAAATGTTTGAACCTACTTGCCTCATCCAATGCCTTACTTTTTATAGAAAAGTAAATTAAGGCCCACTTTGAATGATTTGCTTAAGAACCCACAAAGAGTCAGTGGCAGGACAGGGACCAGAAGCTCTTCAGCCCTGAATGTGTCACTTGAAGAATCATTGTAGTGAAATGCTGGAGAAAATGTTGGGTCAACTGACTTGCATCTACTACTAGCTGTGTGTTTAGGCAAATCATTTTACCTTCCTTAAGTCTCCTTGTTTATAAAAGAGTTATAGTTGTCTTTTGTTTTTCTTCTTTTCACTATAACACTTTCTCTCAGAAATGTGACTTTCAAGGAGCTGAGAAAGGGTGAAGAAGGAGAAGAAATTTTAAAAAGACAAGCTGGAGCATTGTGCATCTTGCTTGTGCAACTTACTCCACTAGAATATTCTTCATCAGAGCAGAGTTTGTGTCTGTTTGTTTACCAGTGTAACCCGGAGTCTGAAGAAGAACCTTGCACACAGTAAGAGACCCATAAGCACTTGTTTAGTCTATAGATCTCCGAAGAATTGAACAACTACCTTGTTCTAATGGTTTGCTCAACCATTACTAATGATGCAATGCCACCTGCTGGCAATGTGCATAATTACAGCTACATCCCTGGGAATGGAATCTAGAGGAACACTTTCCTTTTTTTGCTTTTATATTGCTTTAACAGTGTTTAGAGAAAATATTGTGTGAACACTTTCTGTCTTTTATAATAAAATAAAAAATTATGACCTACTTAGACCAGAAAATTTCTTCATTTTCCCTGAAAAATGATAAACTATGTACCCTCACCTATACTGAGAAATCTACGCAAGCCTGGGAAAAGAAAGGCTGGATATAAACAGATGCACCTGAGAGAGAAGGAATCAAACAATGGTGAGGGGCGCCGCCCTGGACATTCAGAGCCTTACCTAGAATGAAGGGATGAAGGTTCTACCGGTAAGACCCTTTCTTAGAGAATTTAATAATGGTGAGATTCCTGAATCCCTAGAAAAATCCGAAGTCTCATTGATTATTGGGCCTGGTTCTTTACAAATAAAATCTCCCTGAGCATGTATAAGTTCTTCCCACCACGTTTTAACACAAACCCTTGTGAGCACAATTTGTTTATTAGAAGCCAGGATAAGTTGCTGCCATGTGGGATTTCTCTGGGCTTCAAGTTTGTCCTATGAAATATGGATTGCTCTAGAGAAACTGTAAGGTAATTATACCTCTGAAAACCATTGAATATGATAAGCAATTCAGCTTTTCTGTTCTCCCCATCCCTTCCCTCTCTAGGATGTAGTACCTGTGAATATGAGAATTTACATGGCAAATGGGACTTTACAGATATAATTAAATTAAAAATCTTCAGATGGGGGGGAATTATCCTGAATTATCCCGGTCATCTCAATGTAATCACAAGGATCCTCATAAGAGGGGGAAGGAGAGCCAAAGTCAGAGAAGGCAATGTGACAACGGAAACAGAGACTGGAGTGATACAGCCGTCAGCCAAATGTGGGCATCCTCTAGAAGCTGGAAGAGGCAAAGAATGGATTCTCTCTGGAACCTCCAGAAGGATCCAGCCATGCCGACACCTTGATTTTAGTCCCAGAAGACTCAGTTCAGACTTCTGACCTCCAGAACTTTAAGAAAACAAATTTGTTTTTTAAGAGAATAAATATGTTGTTTCAAGTCACCAAATTTGTGGTAATCTGTTACTACAGCAAGAGGGAACTGATACTGTACTTATCTTTTTTTTTTTAAATAAATTTATTTATTTATTTTTAGCTGTGTTGGGTCTTCGTTTCTGTGCAAGGGCTTTCTGTAGTTGCGGCGAGTGGGTCCACTCTTCATCGCGGTGCGCGGGCCCCTCACTATCGCGGCCTCTCTTGTTGCGGAGCACAGGCTCCAGATGCGCAGGCTCAGTAGTTGTGGCTCACGGGCCCAGTTGCTCCGCGGCATGTGGGATCTTCCCAGACCAGGGCTCGAACCTGTGTCCCCTGCATTGGCAGGCAGATTCTCAACCACTGCGCCACCAGGGAAGCCCTGTACTTATCTTTAAGAAACAAGAATTTTTAATATAATCATCATGCTGTCACACTTCACAAAATTAATCATTCCTTCATATCAAATACCATATTCAAATTTCCTTGATTTTGTAGCTCTAATCAAGGTGTATGTCATCACCTGTTTGATACCTACTTTCCCCAACAGACCAGGAGCTTATTAAGAAGAAGTGTTGATTCCATTCGGTAATGTATCTGCTACAATGCCCAGGTCCTAGCATATCATAGATGCTTAATAAGAGCAGGCTGAATTGAAATAGATCACATCAATAATAGCTTTGATGTGAAATTGCTGAAAATTCAACTTCACTATTGTAACTATATACACCAAGTCAGAAAGATATCACACTATAATGACGAAGTCACCATTTATTGATTGGCCGCTCTGTGACAATTCTTTTTATGTACAGTTTTAAAGTTAATTGTTATAACAGCTCTGAGAAATAGGTAGTATTATCTTATCATATAGTTGGTCACACTGAAATTTAGAGATCGGTAACTTGGTAAATATCATCCAACAGGTGATTAACAGAGACAAGATTCAAATCTTGGAAACATCTGCTGTTGAAACCACCTTATATTCTTCATGAATAGCTGCTGCTTAGAGAGCTGAAGTGTGCAACAAATGTACGATGGGGTGGAGGGCAAAGCATGAGTGCTTAGGCAAGAACACCGCTTGCTCTAGTTCCCGTGGCAGAAGTGTAGGTGAGAGACTAACAGTCTAACAGAGAGAGTACCTGAAAGCCAGGCAAATTGGAATGTGATGATTAATAGCATTTAGTTCCTGAGTTGAGACTGAGAATGAATGTCATCCCGGCCCCGCCCCCACAAAATATCAGCTGCGGTAAAAGCAAAATGAAACCATTCAAAGGCTATGGTGTGATATGGTTCCTGGATATCGCCTGGATTTTTCACTCCTTGACTTGCTCACTGTGGGAAGCTGAATTCTGCCTCCTAGAGATATCCAGAGATGTACCTGGAATCTGTGAATGTTATCTTGTACGGCAATATGGACTTTGCAGATGTGATTAAATGAAGGCTCTTGAGATGGGAAGATTATTCTTGGTTAATTTCACAGGACTTAAATGGAATCACACGTGTCCTTAAAAGAGGGAAGCAGAAGGAATTACACACACAGAGAAGAAGATGCTGTGACTGAAGTAAAAAGAGATTTCACTTTAGAGGTAAAGGAAGGGCTCACAAGGCAAAATTACCTAGAGCCTCCTCAAGAGCAGAGCCTGGCTGACGCCTTGATATTAGCCCAGTGTAACTGATTTCAGACTTCTGGCTTCCAGAATCACAAGAGAATAAACTTGTATTGTTTTAAGCCACTGAGATTGTGGTAATTTGTTACAGCAGCCATAGGAAACTAATACAGTCACACAAAGAGATTACCTCCAAGTGCAGCTATACTTTAGCTTATGGAATAGGCATGCATCAGAAAGGACTCCTAAAAAGTATATAGGTGTCTCAAATCAATTTTTCCACTGCTTTTCATTATGAAATTGCAAGTGTTATTTTTATAGCACCCCAAGGACAGCTGTCACAGTTGCTTCTCTAACAACCATCACACTGTTTTATTTTTTAAAATACATACATAAAGAGAAGCTCACAAATCATAAGTGCAACTTGATGAATTTTGAAAAAGTGAATGTTTCCATGTTATCACCATCCGTCAAGAAATAGAACATTCCCAGCACCACAGGAAGCCCTTCCCGTCGTGCCTCTTCATAGTCACTTCATATCACTACCAGCTTTCTCCCGAAATTTACCTCTATCTGACTTTTTCCTGTTTTGAACCTTATAACAAATGAAATCAACAGCATATAATCTTTTCATTCTAGCTTCTTTTACTTGACATTGTGTTGTTGAGTTTTGTAGCTGGATTGTCTTCATTTTCCCAACTGAATACTATTTTGTTGTGTGATTATAAAGCAGTTTATTTATCTATGGCACTGTTTATGGACAGTAACACTGGGGTTACTGCACGCAGTAACATTATGGACATCATCGTGCATATTTTTCTTTTTTTTTCTTTTAAAAGAAACCTACGTATTTCTTTTTTTTTTTTTTAATTAATTAATTAATTTATTTATGGCTGCATTGGGTCTTCGTTTCTGTGCGAGGGCTTTCTCTTGTTGCGGCAAGTGGGGGCCACTCTTCATCGCGGTGCGCGGGCCTCTTACTATCATGGCCTCTCTTGTTGTGGAGCACAGGCTCCAGACGCGCAGGCTCAGTAATTGTGGCTCACAGGCCTAGTTGCTCCGTGGCATGTGGGATCTTCCCAGACCAGGGCTCGAACCCGTGTCCCCTGCATTGGCAGGCAGATTCTCAACCACTGCGCCACCAGGGAAGCCCGTGCATATTTTTCAATACACACAACTTGTCGTTCCATTAGTCACATACCTAACAATGGACTAGCTGGGCATAGAGCATGTGTCTGTTCAACCTTAGGAGTTATTACTACCAAACAGGTTTCCAGACTGTTCTATCAGTTTATATTTCCACCAAGAATGTATGAGTGCTACGTTCTTTAGATATTGACGGTTTGTAAATGTTAGCCATTATGAGGTGTTTATGATATCTCAGTGTGAGTTTAATTTTAATTTTTTGAAGTTCCTGTTCAAGTCTTTTGGCCCCTTCTCTATTAGACTACCTATCCTTTTTTTTTTTTCTTTCCAAATGTAGGATTTAAAAAATATTTTAGATGTGAGTTTTTGCAGGATATATGTATTTCAATATTTTAATAGTGTGCATTGTCAGTCTCTTAAATGGTGTTTTTTGATAAACAGAGGTTCTCAATTTAAAACTGAAGGACAAAAATTCACAATATTTTTGTGTTGTCTCTTTAAGAAATATGTACCTACTCCAAGGTCACAGAGATTGTCTCCTATGTTACTGTATAGAAGCTGTATTGTTTTACTTTTCACATTCAGATTTACCAGTCACCTAGATTTGATTTTTTTGTGTGGGCAGTAGGAGTCAAATCCTATTTTTTCCATATCGGTATTCAACTGACTCCACGTTACATATTGAAAAAATTATGTATTATGTATACTCTACTCCATAAGCTGTTAGTTTTGTCAGAAGTCAAGATACCATAATAAACCTGTGGGTTTATTTGTGGACTCTCTATTCTATTTGTGTATTTGGCAAATCTCCATGACCATATCACATTGTCTCAATTATTGTAGCTTTATAGTAAGTCTTGATACATGGCAATGTAATTTTCCACTATGAATCTTTAAGATTGCCTTAGTTATTATCGACCCTTCATTTTTCTATAAAGATTTGGGGGGACCTTCAAGATGGTGGAGGAGTAAGATGTGGAGATCACCTTCCTCCCCACAAATACATCAGAAATACATCTACATGCAGAATAACTCCTACAGAACACTTACTGAACGCTGGCAGAAGACGTCAGACTTCCCAAAAGGCAAGAAACTCCCCATGTACCTGGGTAGGGCAAAAGAAAAAGAAAAAACAGAGACAAAAGAGTAGGGACGGGACCTGCACCACTGGGAGGGAGCTGTGAGGGAGGAAGGGTTTCCACACACTAGGAAGCCCCTTAGTGGGTGGAGACTGTGGGTAGCAGAGGGGGGAAGCTTCGGAGCCACGGAGGAGAGCACAGCCACAGGGGTGCGGAGGGCAAAGCGGAGAGATTCCCGCACAGAGGCTCGGCGCCGACCAGCACTCACCAGCCCGAGAGGCTTGTCTGCTCCGCCGCCGGGGCGGGCGGGGCTGGGAGCTGAGGCTCGGGCTTCGGTCGGATCCCAGGGAGAGGACTGGGGTTGGCGGCGTGAACACAGCCTGAAGGGGTTAGTGCACCACAGCTAGTCGGGAGGGAGTCCGGGAAAAAGTCTGGACCTGCCTCAGAAGCAAGAGACCATTGTTTCAGGGTGCGCGAGGAGAGGGGATTCAGAAGACCACCTAAACGAGCTCCAGAGACTGGCGCGAGCCGCGGCTATCAGCGCGGACCCCAGAGACGGGCATGAGACGCTAAGGCTGCTGCTGCCGCCACCAAGAAGCCTGTGTGCGAGCACAGGTCACTCTCCACACCGCCCCTCCCGGGAGCCTGTGCAGCCCGCCACTGCCAGGGTCCCATGATCCGGGGACAACTTCCCCGGGAGAACGCACAGTGGGCCTCAGGCTGCTGCAACGTCACGCTGGCCTCTGCCGCCGCAGGCTCGCCCCACATCGGTACCCCTCCCTCCCCCCAGCCTGAGTGAGCCAGAGCCCCCAAATCAGCTGCTCCTTTAACCCCGTCCTCTCTGGGTGGGAACTGATGCCCTCAGGTGACCTACATGCAGAGGCAGGGCCAAATCCAAAACTGAACCCTGGGAGCTGTGTGAACAAAGAAGAGAAAGGGAAGTCTCTCCCAGCAGCCTCAGGAGCAGCAGATTAAATCTCCACAATCAACTTGATGTACCTGCATCTGTGGAATAACTGAATGGATAACGAATCATCGCAAAATTGAGGCGGTGGACTTTGGGAGCAACTGTAGACTTGGGTTTGCTGTATGCAATTGACTGCTTTCTGGTTTTATGTTTCTTAGTTTAGGATTTAGACTTTATTATCATTGGTAGATTTGTTTATTGATTTGGTTGCTCTCTTCCTTTTTATATATATATATAGATATATATATATTTTTCCTTTTTCTCTTTTCATGAGTGTGTATGTGTATGCTTCTTTGTGTGATTTTGTCTGTATAGCTTTGCATTTACCATTTGTCCTAGGGTTCTGTCTGTCCGTTTTTTTTGTTTTTTGTTTTAGTATAGTTTTTAGCGCTTGTTATCACTGGTGAATTTGTTTTATGGTTTGGTTGCTCTCTCTTTCTTCTTTTTTTAATTACTTTTTAATTTTTTAATTTTTAATAATTTTTTTATTTTAATAACTTTATTTCTTTTTATTTTATTTTTTTCTTTCTTTTTTTTCTCCCTTTTCTTCTGAGCTGTGTGGCTGACAGAGTCTTGGTGCTCTGGCTGGGTGTCAGGCCTGAACCTCTGAGGTGGGAGAGCCAAGTTCAGGACATTGGTCCACCAGAGACCTCCTTGCTCCATGTAATATCAAACGGCAAAAGCTCTCTCAGAGATCTCCATCTCAACATTAAGACCCAGCTCCACTCAAAAACCAGCTAGCTACAGTGCTGGACACCCTATGCCAAACAACTAGCAAGACAGGAACACAACCCCACCTATCATCAGAGAGGCTGTCTAAGATCATAATAAGGTCACAGACACCCCGAAACACACCACCAGACGTGGTTCTGCCCACCAGAAAGACCAGAACACAGGCACTAGTCCCCTCCACCAGGAAGCCTACACAACCCACTGAACCAACCTTAGCCACTGGGGGAAGACACCAAAAACAATGGGAACTATGAACTTGCAGCCTGCAAAAAGGAGACCCCAAACACAGTAAGTGAAGCAAAATGAGAAGACAGAGAAACACATAGCAGATGAAGGAGCAAGGTAAAAACCCACCAGACCAAACAAATGAAGAGGAAATAGGCAGTATACCTGAAAAAGAATTCAAAGTAATGATAGTAAAGATGATCCAAAATCTTGGAAATAGAATGGAGAAAATAAAAGAAACGTTTAACAAGGAACTAGAAGAACTAAAGAGCAAAACACCAATGATGAACAACACAATAAATGAAATTAAAAATTCTCTAGAAGGAATCAAGAGCAGAATAACTGAGGCAGAAGAACGGATAAGTGACCTGGAAGATAAAATAGTGGAAATAACTACTGCAGGGCAGAATAAAGAAAAAAGAATGAAAAGAATTGAGGAGAGTCTCAGAGACCTCTGGGAAAACATTAAATGCACCAACATTTGAATTATAGTGGTCCCAGAAGAAGAGAAAAAGAAAGAGACTAAGAAAATATTTGAAGAGATTATAGTTGAAAACTTCCCTAATATGGAAAAGGAAATAATCAAGTCCAGGAAACACAGAGAGTCCCATACAGGATAAATCCAAGGAAAACAAGCAAAGACACATATTAATCAAACTATCAAAAATTAAATACAAAGAAAAAATATTAAAACCAGCAAGGGAAAATCAACAAATAACATACAAGGAAATCCCCATAAGGTTAACAGTTGATCTTTCAGCAGAAACTCAGCAAGCCACAAGGGAGTGGCAAGACATACTTAAAGTGACGAAAGAGGAAAACCTACAACCAAGATTACTCTACCCAGCAAGAATCTCATTCAGATTTGATGGAGAAATTAAAAGCTTTACAGACAAGCAAAAGCTAAGAGAATTCAGCACCACCAAACCAGTTTTACAACAAATGCTAAAGGAACTTCTCTAGGCAGGAAACACAAGAGAAGGAAAAGACCTACAATACCAAACCCAAAACATTTAAGAAAATGGGAATAGGAACATACACATCGATAATTACCTTAAATGTAAATGGATTAAATGATCCAACCAAAAGACATAGACTGGATGAATGGATACAAAAACAAGACCCGTATATATGCTGTCTACAAGAGACCCACTTCAGACCTAGAGACACATACAGACTGACACACATGTGGTCACCCTATTTTTGATAAAGGAGGCAAAAATATACAATGGAGAAAAGACAGTCTCTTCAATAAGTGGTGCTGGGAAAACTGGACAGCTACATGTAAAAGAATGAAGTTAGAACACTCCCTAACACCATGCACAGTAATAAACTCAAAATGGAATAAAGACCTAAATGTAAGGCCAGACACTATAAAACTCTTAGAGGAAAACATAGGCAGAACACTCTATGATATAAATCACAGCAAGATCCTTTTTGACCCACCTCCTAGAGAAACGGAAATAGAAACAAAAATAAAGTAATGGGACCTAATGAAACTTAGAAGCTTTTGCACAGCAAAGGAAACCATAAATAAGATGAAAAGACAACCTTCAGAATGGGAGAAAATATTTTCAAATTAAGCAACTAACAAAGGATTAATCTCCAAAGTTTACAAGCAGCTCAATATCAAAAAAACAAACAACCCAATCCAAAAATGGGCAGAAGACCTAAATAGACATTTCTCCAAAGAAGATATACAGATTGCCAACAAACACATGAAAGGATGCTCAACATCACTAATCATTAGAGAAATGCAAATCAAAACTGCAATGAGGTATCACCTCACACCAGTCAGAATGGCCATCATCAAAAAATCTATAAACAATAAATGCTGGAGAGGGTGGGGAGAAAAGGGAACCCTCTTGCACTGTTGGTAGAATGTAAATTGATACAGTCACTATGGAGAACAGTATGGAGGTTCCTTAAAAAACTAAAAATAGAACTACCATACTACCCAGGAATCCCACTACTGGGCATATACCCTGAGAAAACCATAATTCAAAAAGAGTCATGTACCACAATGTTCATTGCAGCTCTATTTACAATAGCCAGGACATGGAAGCAACCTAACTGTCCATAGACAGATGAACGGATAAAGAAGATGTGGCACATATATACAATGGAATATTACTCAGCCATAAAAAGAAACGAAATTGAGTTATTTGTAGCGAGGTGGATGGACCTAGAGACTGTCATGCAGAGTGAAGTAAGTCCGAAAGAGAAAAACAAATACCGTATGCTAACATATATATATGGAATCTAAAAATAAAAAAAACGTTATGAAGAACCTAGGGGCAGGACAGGAATAAAGACGCAGACATAGAGAATGGACTTGAGGACACGGGGAGGGGGACGGTTAAGCTGGGATGAAGTGAGAGAGTGGCATGGACATATATATACTACCAAATGTAAAATAGATAGCTAGTGGGAAGCAGCCGCATAGCACAGGGAGATCAGCTCGGTGCTTTGTGACTACCTAGAGGGGTGGGATAGGGATGGTGGGAGGGAGACGGAAGAGGGAGGAGATATGGGGATATATGTATATGTATAGCTGATTCATTTTGTTATGAAGCAGAAACTAACACACCATTGTAAAGCAGTTATAGTCCAATAAAGATGTTAAAAATAAAATAAAATAAAATAAAATACAAGGTTTGTACTAAAAAAAAAAAAATTAGTTTTAGCTTGCCAATTTATACACACAGAAAGAAAGCCCACTGGGATTTTTAATAGGATTGAATTGAATGTATAGATTAATTTGAAGAGAAGTGATATTTTTATATTATTAACTTTTAAAATCTATGAACATGGTATATATCTCCATTTTATTCAGGTCATCTTTCTTTTTTTTTTTTTTTAAATTTTTAAATTTATTTATGGCTGTGTTGGGTCTTCGTTTCTGTGCGAGGGCCCTCTCTAGTTGTGGCAAGCGGGGGCCACTCTTCATCGTGGTGCGCGGGCCTCTCACTATCGCTGCCTCTCTTGTTGTGGAGCACAGGCTCCAGACGCGCAGGCTTAGTAGCTGTGGCTCACGGGCCTAGTTGCTCCGCGGCATGTGGGATCTTCCCAGACCAGGGCTCGAACCCGTGTCCCCTGCATTGGCAGGTAGACTCTCAACCACTGTGCCACCAGGGAAGCCCCTCATCTTTCATTTTTGTCAAAAATGCTTTACATTTGTCAGTGTAGAGATCTTGCACATTTTTCTCTATATTTATTATGTTTATGCAATTGAAAATGGTATTTTATATAATTTTATTTTCATATAACTTACTGATATAAATAAATAAATAAAATGAATGCCAAAAAAAGAAATAGATAGTTGAGTTTTGACATACAGAAATACAAAAGTACATCTGATTTTTTATTTGACATTTTATCCAGTAACCTATTAAATTTATTTTCTAATTCTAATAATTTATTTATGACTCGTAGATTTTCTGGGTACAGAATCACATTATCTATCTACACAAAAATAAACTTTTATTTTTTCCTTCTTAATCCTCATGATTTCCTTTTTTTTCTTGCCTTGTTGTTCTGCTAAGATCTACTGAATAGATGTGATATTGGCATGCATCCTTTCTTGTTCCAAAATGCAGGGGAAACTTCTAATATTTTAATATTAAATCTGATATTTACTGTAGTTTTATTTTGTAGATAATATTTCCTTGTAGTTTGCTAACAGGTGTTCATGATAAAGAGGACTTTTCTATATCTATTGAGATGATAATATGGTTTTTCTACCTTATTCTGTTTACATCACAGTGATTGACTAAAATGAAACCCGTCTTGGTTATTACTCCTATTCAACATTGAACTGGTGGTTTTATCCAGTGAAGTAAAATAAAAAGAAATAAAAGTCATCCAGACTGGAAAGAAAGAATTAAAATTGTCTTTATTCCTGGATGACACAATTGTATATATAGAACATCCAATGGAATCTATAAAATAGCTACTAGAACTCAGATAAAATCAAATAAAGTCTATAAACTCTCCCCTGAAAAATGATGACACAAAAACATGTTAAAATATCTTTGGGGAATTAGCAGACCCCTGAGAGCTCATGCATGGAACATGGTTTTAAAACAGTGTCCTGCACATGCACCCCTATGTTCATTGCAGCACTATTTACAATAGCCAGGCCATGGAAGCAACCTAAATGCTCATTGACAGACGAATGGATAAAGAAGTTGTGGTACATATATACAATGGAATATTACTCAGCCATAAAAAGGAACGAAATTGAGTCATTTGTTGAGACGTGGATGGATCTAGACACTGTCATACAGAGTGAAGTGAGTCAGAAAGAGAAAAACAAATATCGTATATTAATGCATGTATGTGGAACCTAGAAAAATGGTACAGATGAGCCGGTTTGCAGGGCAGAAGTTGAGACACAGATGTAGAGAACAGACATATGGACACCAAGGGGGGAAAACTGTGGTGGGGTGGGGATGGTGGTGTGCTGAATTGGGCGATTGGGATTGACATGTATACACTGATGGGTATAAAATTGATGACTAATAAGAACCTGCAGTATAAAAAGACAAACAAACAAAACAACTAATACTAAACTTTCATTGGGTTATTTGTATGGAAATATGTTAATATAAATGTTTCAGACAATACATGAAATTTCTAAAAATCTTATATGTTCTGGTATAATGTTATAAGTCATAATTCTAGTTATTACTTTAAAATGTATATCTCAGAAAAAAAAAAAAAGAAACAGGCATGAACAATTAAATTATGGGCACATAAAATTGGGAAAGCAGGGGAAAAAAGCTAATTTTTCAATAGCCTGGTGTCCTAGGAATGGTTTAATTAGGTTTATCGTCAGCATTTTCACTATAAAATGTTAATAAAGTATCAGATATTTGAAAGATTTTAATATGACACATCAAAAAAACATAAAAAAATAAAAGTGTCCTGGGGAGTGCTGTCCACCCACACATGGGTAAATGAAAGATCATCACAATTTCAGGGACTGTGTGCATGTCAGGAAGGAGGAGGTAAGGGCTTCAGTGGAAGATATGGTAGGAAATGAGGCTAGAGATGCAGGCAGGAGTGAGGTGAACCCACAGAGCACTGGTCTGACTTGATCAGGTTTATGCTTTAGGAAAAAAAAATCATTCCTGTGTTACAGGAGATAGACTGCCAGGTGGGTAGACAGAGGAAGAAAGTAGTTAGAAGGCTAATGTGGAAATCCAGGGCAAAAATAATAAAAACCACTATGGAAATTTCCTTATGGAGGCTTGAACTTCATATTGCCTGGTTTCATATTTTCATTTATCCTTTTTTTATAGGAAAAAAGAATGTTGATAACTTTTATGACCATTTCCCGTGTAAGATCTGCCAATGGTCAGTAGATGACTTTTCTGTTACTTTTTCCCCTAATGAAGGATGAAAAATAAATTGAAAGTTCTTCTACTCAAAGTTTCTTTTTGTTGTTACTGATGATGTTGTTGAGGGATTCTGCTGGCTTACTCTGCAGATCCCTCATGTATTTAGAAAAATTTGTTCCTTTGTTTAAGGACTAGACAAATGCCTGGACACGGGTTTTTGCCCGACAAGGAATTATGGGAGTAAGAAAGACCAAGAAACCTGTGCACATTTCACCTGCCTTCACAGACCCAGGAAAAAGTATAATGGATAGGGAGGGGAGGGTCAGGACTCCTTTCAGTTGCTGTAGCACCTGCAGTGCAGCCACAGACACACCTGTCCTGCCCTCTGCCTTCACTAGGAGCAGGTGTCACCAGCTTAGACCCCGGGGTCCAGCTGGACACGGGGTGTTTTCTGTCTTTGGGAGGCTGACTGAGAGCGTGCTAGTAATATCTAAGCAGAGCTTGCTTTTCGCATTTAATAGAAATTAAATGCATGGAATTTGACGTATTCTGTCTGTAGTTTCCCTCTCATTTGTGAAGAAGATTTGCGGGACAATGTCGTCTGGCACAAAAAGAAAACCCAAGATTGTTTTATTTTATAAATCCATGATTTCCATGAATTCATTTCTCATGGGAAATGTCAACTTATTGATTTGACTTCTTTCCCATTAGATCATGCTATCATCCTTGAAAAGCTATTTCGTTGGTTTTGAGAATAGGGAACTAAATGTGGTAAGGACTTGCTGACATATTTGAAATCAGGAGAATAAGCAACTCTGAGTACATTTAACTTTGCTTTCTTTTAGCATATATTATAAAGATTGCAAAAGACCATATTGATATTTGCTCAAAGTAAGAAACAATTTAGTGGAGTACCTCTGCAAGAATTGTGGAGACAAATAGATGCACCGGGCATGAAAATGGAAAAGTAAATTATCTTCATATATTTGGAACAACTGTTATTAATCTACCTACACAGGGGAAGACCTTGCCTCTTTCCACAAAACATCAGTAAGTTAACTCTACATATAAAAGAGACAGGAAGGAAAATTAGACAATAATGTAGGAATAAAATGCACAAAATATGTTAAATTTGAGATCTACTGAGTGGGAAGGGGAACCTTAAATCAGGTCTCTTAAGACTCTTTAAATAATTTCAGTGCCTTAGAAATGAAGGACTGTTTCAAGGTAATTTTTCAACCTAATCCCCACAACTGTATGAGGTGTTATAAGATATAAATGAAGAAAATAAAATCCCCATAATTATATAAGTTATTATAAAGCATAGACGATGAAAAAATTAATAAACAACAAGAATACTTTGCCTCAGATTCCTCAGACTTGTGCCTCTGTGCCCAGACAGTTCTAAAGAGAATTTTGATGCTGAAAAAGCCCTGACTCCACATGCCCTTCAAGCCCAGGGCAGGTATTTCTGGGGAAGGAGATGCAAAGTGAGGTGAGACAGAGCTTTCCACTCTCCTGGAGAATCTTTGGAATCTGAAGGTAAAACTGTTTCAGTGTTTGGTTTCTATTAATGAAATTTCCATGAACAAAACTACTTGATTTTGGACTTGCCAAGCCTCCACAATCTTACAATCCAATTCCTTGAAATAAAACTCTCTTTATATATACACATATCCTGTTGGTTTGGTTTCTCTGGAGAAGCCTGAATAATCAAGAATGTTAGATCTGTTATATAGTACATAACATATATGTACACACACACTATGCAACCACTGAAATGAATGAGCTCTACTGCCCCCCACATCAAGTTAAAACTAGCCTGCTGACCAAGTGAACAGAACATCCTTTTAGGAGGATGCCAGCCATGCCCTGGTTGTCTCTAGGTTTGAGGTTCAGGGTTCAAGAGAGAAGACAATAATCTCAGCTAAATGCTTGAGTTGCTTTCTTCTCGGTGAAGGAAGCAAACAGAACTCCACTTTGCATTCTTGGACCATTTTCATTTGCCTGAACAACATGGAACAATTTTTAAGGGAAGAACTATTTCATGAAACCTCACAGTTCATTTTCATGAGTTTTAGGAAATAGCACTACCATCATTTAGGAAACAGATTCTGGGTCCCTGCCCACCCCAACGCGAGCCTTTTAGAGGTTTGTGCTAACAAAAATTTAGAAGGAAAGAGGGATTAGGGTCCAGTAGATTTGCCCTGCTATTTTGTTGTGACTGAAGAAAGCAAGACTTTGCACATCCTAATTCTACCCAGAAGCACTTGGAAGCCCTGAAAGCCCCTCACACCGGTGAGAGTAATGGACAGAAAAGGGGTGATTGAAAACAAGGAGAGGCCATGAAATACAGCTTCCTCCCCATGACTCTGGGCTCATCACAGCCCCCTTCACCCCGCATACATGCTAAGTGAGATATGGGGAAAATTAACTTGAGGATTAGGGAGAGAATGTCTAAACTTCAAGTGCTCTTTTTGAGTAAACAGGGATCATGTAAAACAGCAGAACCAAAGTTAGGAAAAAGATCCTGTGAAGGAAAAAAAGTTAGAAGTGAATTGGGAATTATTTGGAAGAATGAAAGCCACAACTATGTTAGCAATCCCTTATAGCTTTTGCGGATAAGGAAAAAAAAAACAACCAACCAACACTTTGTAACTACAAACTGAGTTTTCTATAACTGTGGCAAAGACCTAGTAAAACATTGTCTAACCCTTGTTTGGAATCCTTGCTTGGAATCGTTCTTGAGAAAATGTCCTTTTTACAATTCTTTATTTAGAAAACATTCTGTGTATATAGTTTTCTACCAAAGTTTTTGAAGAAATAATTTTCTATTACCTTCAGATTAAAATGTTAACTGGAAGTGGGCTAATCAAATAGTGACAACTTCTACTTGCAGAAATAGATCTGTTACTTTAAAAACAAATATTAAGATACTACTCTGGTAGCTGTATTGACCTCTAAGCTGTTCAAGCATCCCTCTCACCTTGCTCCACATCTTTGTATTGCCATAGATGATTTCCCATTGTAATGGGAAATCTGTAAACTGGTGTTTAATACAAATTAGGAGACTCTCAGGGTCCTTGAAAAGGAATCACATGAAATATTATGTCTTTAAAATGCTTCTTGGATCTTTGGCAATGAGTTGTGCACTAGGAACTGCCCTCCATAACTTACGTGCACACAGCTGTCTCTAATTTGAACGCAAACCTGGCTGAGGCATCCAGAGCAAAGGTAAATAAGCTCCTCTGCACCGTGGGGCACGTCCATGTGCGTTTATTACATGACACCTACTGGTTTTGTCTTTCTCACTTACCCAGCAAGAGACCCTGAATTGCCCATCTGAGGCACATTCTTGGCAACTGTCGAATCTGTTTTGCTTGCTGTCTTCATATTTCCTGCTGATCTGTTTTCTTCTTTCCCTCTGTGGACCATGCACAGCGTTGTAACACAGCTGGGGAGGAGAAATGGGACTTTTGTACCTATGTTGGGAGGATCATTAATTCCACAGATTTGCCGAAAGAAAACCGGGATTTTAATTCTGATTTTCACAATGAGTAAGTACTGCCTTACTGCTGGGGCATCTTCTCTTTCGTATTTGAGAGTGAATCTTCCTATTAATTTTATCTGCAAAAGATTTAATTAGTGCCCTGAAAATACTAAAGTGTTTGTATAGAAAAGGCATTTATTTTGGAAATAAAAAAGACATAAAGATGTTAAAAAAAAAAAAAAGACATAGAATGCATGCATTCCCTTGAAAAATTCAGATTGAACAAGATCAAATGATTTGCTTGACATTTAGTTTTTGGGTCTTTGGATTCTGTGTTTAAATAAAAATGACTAGAATTTTTCTATTTAAAGAAGTTAACGGGAACTATAAAATTCTAGTGCTGAAAACATTTTAGCTCGTAAGCAGCTTCTTTTATTTACCAGATAAATAAACTGAGGCCCACAGCAGAGAGGTGACATACTAAAGTCACAGAGCACAGACCATTACCAGCGACCTTTCTTCTACATTCTGTGATTCCTTCAGAGTGAAGGAACTGTTGGCTTTAGCAAAATGGGGTCAATCTACCTTTGTAAGCCTTAAACAACAGTAATTCTATATGACTGCTTTCTCTAGTTCTTCTCATCCTTACTAGTTAACAGTATCACAGCTCACCATCCTTCCTGCAGGTTGTACCATGGCTTTCTCACTGGTGGAAACTGCTAGACAGATAGTAATAGAACCCAGGCTAGTAAGTTGGTTGGTATCTCAGTTTATTCTTTATATGCAATGAGTTAGCCAGAGCAAAAACATATTTATCAGAAGTTCATACAAAGCAAGTCTAGCAAATATTGGATTTTCGTTAACCAATTACCACTGTTCTCTCAGCAACCTAACAGCCATTCAAGGAAACTGATGAATTTATCAAATGGGGATGAAAAGAAATAATTTTCAAATGATCAGTTCAGCTTGGTTTCTAAACCATCTCTTGACTTTACGTAGTAAAAGTAGATAGAGAAAAATATCCCTTGGTCTAAGATTCTTCAAAGTCTGGTCACAAGGCTCCACAAGGACCCTTTGTGCTCGTACATTAAATTCCCTATTGAAGCCAGTTTGAGCCAGAAAACAGTTCCCAAGACAATTGCTCAAAAGCAGGTTTGTGTACTTATTCATCTCAGACTTCGGCTGAACCTAGTTCCTTTCCCAAAACTGTTAAAAAAAGATTTAGAGTGAACATCAAACTTGGTATCGTCTTGCTCTTATCTTATTTGCCTGCATCATATAAGGTGACATTTAGCAATGAGGGTAAAGTATCTTGAACTGTGTGATGCTAATATGTTTTTTCCTCTTTACTTTGTATTTCTAGTCCATATTCTTACAAACTCACACAAATCCGAGGTACTCTGAGATCTACTTTTCCAAAATATAAAATGCAAATGGACCAGGTAAACTCCATATAAATTCAATAAACATGAACAAAGCACCGGTTATGTAGCCAGCAGTATGCTATCACCTATGAAAATGATGAGAATAAACATAACCTAGTGCATCAGACTTTAATATTAATGTCATTCAGTAGAAGAGCCACACATATGAAAATTAAAAAACCAAAAATACAGTGTAACGTGTCACGTTTAAGTGCTCTAGACATTGCAGGCACTTACTATTTATTGCTGTTAACAGTATTATAGGAGACAATGTATTAGCTCTAATTTGGCAGTAATGATTACATTTCAGATCTTTACAGATAAACTGACTTTTTTTTCGTTAAAATAGTTTCAAATGTGTCAGATCTGTCAGTTCAGGCCAGTGAACTCCTTGTAGGAAGGTTACAGGGCTGTCGTCACTTAATTTCCTTGATTGATTGATTGAACTTTAGGACGATGAAGCAGGAAAATACTGTGGTGCTCTGGAGATCTTTCTTTTGTTCCTAGAGTACTTAAACTCTTTATTTTGTTATTATTGTGTTATTTTCTCACACGGTGTGACTATATATATCAATATTAAATTATATTTAATGTGAATATCAAATATTCTATTCTCACTGATATCCTGAATTTATAAAAATCATTTAAATTAATTCATGATGAAAATAAGCCAACCAGAAGATGTAACTTAAAAGATTAAAAAGATTGTGGGGTAAGTGTGCAATCATTTGTCATCCAATTATTCACAAATGTTTAAGATAAATCAATAAGGTTTGAGACTTTAGAATATTAAATGTTTGGTTATGAACTTGAAATAAACTAGTTTTTCAAAACACACCAAATAAAAAATTTTAATAAAATCATTTGGAGAATGTACTTGCAAAAGCTACTCTAAGGGCAAACACCATTTACCAGCTTATTTGACTTAATTTAGCCAAGGATTTGCATTCCCCGTAAGGTTGTTTCAAATTTTAATTTTACTCATATCCCCATCCTGATACTACCGCCCTTACAATACCCAACTTGTGAAATGAGCCTCTAATTATTTTAATTGATAAAAATCAGGAAACTCAACACTGCCTCACTATCAGCCCCTCTATACCTCCTTGCTCATCTAATAACCTGTTCTTCAAACTCAGGAGTAAGCTATGCCTCTTATCTTTGCCAGGGCTAACCCTGTCCCTGTAATTCTCATCATCCTCACCCTTGCACCTTCACATTTATTCTTATTTTTTCTCTAGGGAAGCATAAAAAGAAAACGGTTAAGTATTCTTCCTCGAGATGAAGAGGGAGGGAGGGAAGGAAGAGAGAAAGAGGGAAGAAGTGAGAAAAGCAGGAAAGTTGGGGGGAGGTAGACAGAGAAAGGGAGGGAGGGGGACAGAAAGAGGGAGAGAGAGATGTAGTGCTTCTACCCAAGAAAAATAGAATGTTACCCGACTGGAAACACGGGCATTCTTCCAAAACACGGTATTTACAAAGCCCAATTCCTTCAGATTTCAAACTACTACAAATACAGGTCAGCCTGCAAATCAAATAAGTGTTTCCCACCTACTTCTCACTGCTGCTCCCTCAGCTTTAACCTGCTGTACGTAACTGCAAATGAAGCTTCAGCAAATGTTTGCCTGTTTTCCTAATACGGCTTGGCCAGGAGTTGTGAATGTTGGCTCAGAAGACCTGAGCGAGCAGTGACCAGCCAACAAGCCTCACAGCTTAGCACTGAGTAGGGCCGTGAGCCAGAGTGGGCCTTGGCTCTCTGCAGGAGAGAGTTATCCTAAATAATCACAGCAAAAGGAAGTAAGGAGGTTCTGTTCTACTCATGCAAGTCAAGTTGGCTAAATTCTGTCATTTTCTAAGCCTCCTATAAATGTGAAAAAAACATCCCATGACCTAACTTCTATGTAGTATTATTGATTTGTTTCCCTTTAAGGATGCTGAAGACTTCCCAAAAAGGAAACCTACATTACTTCTAATTTGCCACAGAGCTTGGCTTTGCATCAGTCATCTTAAGAAAATCTAAGAACTTCAAAATGCATTAATCCCCAGTGAACTGAATCTTTCTAAAATATTCATTTTTAGTGTTTTGGCAAAGTAGCCCCATGTCACTAGCTTAATTGCTGCCAGGTTATTTTCCAGTTGTCAAATAATCTTTTCCTATTTAAGAGTCAGAAATAAAAACATACACTCAAAAAGGAATTGAATAATTTGGATCACAAACAACATAAGTATTTATTTGAAAAACATTTTCTATTTAAGTAAAATGGCAAATCAGGTATAGTAGCTTCTTACTACTAATTCTAATTTGCACTCACAGTCACTTTTTATTCATCAAATTCAGAGATACTGCTACAGAAAACTATTTCACAAAGTATTTAGAAAAAAATATATACAGTCTCTCTGATAGAAAGTTAATTAAAATAACAAAGCCAGGCAATATAAATGTAAGATATAAAACAAGCTCACATTTATAAACACAAATAAATAAATATATACAGAAGAGTCTATGCCAACATTGAACAAATAAAAGCTTTACAATGCAAGTCATCGTGACAGCAATGGAAAATATCTCAGGATCTTAGACTGACTCTAACATAATGTTAAAAAAAAAGGAAAAAGAAGAAAATAAAAAACAACCCAAAATACCCCAGAGAGTCTAAATTGATATTATTCTCAAAGTTAAGCTAAACTAAATTTTGGCTCCACAGCTAAATTCCTGTATTTCTGTTCTGAGGGGGGGCTAGATGAAGGTGAGCTCTACATGTGCAGAACTGAGGGTAGAATTTGACTCAGTCTTTTAAGTCCACTTGCAAATGTTTCTATTCAGCTGTTTATCCATTTTTTTTTTCCTTACCTGATTACTGGAAATTTATAAAGTGGAGCTGATACTGTTGTCAAATTTGGAAAAAAAAAAAGTTTTCCCAGATCTGGATGAATACGAGTAGAAATCAAAGCTATTTTTAAAGCTATCTCTTAATTACTTTTAACTCAATAAGCACTTTGGGTAGAAATCTCACAGTCGAAAGCTAATTAAATTCTACCATCTCTAAGGCTTGGGGGAAAGTATATGAAGATTCAGTGACTATTTAAGGCTAATTTTCATCTAGATGTAACCTCTGCCAAAATAAGCAGCCTGTTAATATATATGCCTAGAGAAAAGGACATGGCTCTACTGTAGGGTCTTAGTGACCTTAGATTTACTAACCTTTCCTACTATCTACACCCCTCCCCTGTGAAGGCCAAGCTGGGCAATGCTCCTGTCTTCCAGATCAGTGTTTCAGGATGCTACAAAATGGAACAGTATGAAAACCCATTAGCACATTATCATCCATTTAAGTCTGGCCAAAAGCTTCATGATCGAAGATCAGCAAAAGCTGAGAGGCCCCTTGTTTGCTGCATAGCCTAAAAGCTTTCCTATGTCTCAGACTGAGAGCTACCTGCTTCCTGCACAGAGAGAAAGGTCCCCAGGTGCTTAGTCTGGCTTCTGCCTTTAAGCAGTTTGGTTCTGCCAGAATGTCTCATCTTCTCATCACTTAGGCTGCCACCTCCCAGAACCTGAAATGTCTCAGATAACCCAGAGCAAATGTAAAGGTACAGCATGTACTGAGACCGATTTCTGAGAAACTGGATATGAGTCCGTCATTTAAGAACAATTAAAATGTGGTCTCTTACACGTTCACTGGCAAGCATATTACTCAGGATAGTTTGACAGTTAGGTTAAGCTGCTTAATATTATGCATGGCTTATATGCAGAAACCTAATCCATAAATAACACCCCATCTGTCTTGCCAGACCTCCTCTGGCTCTTATAATCAGAGGACTTATGTACAAATAGTTTGCAGACTGGCAAGTGTAGACCCACACATTTATAAATTATTTTGATTATGATAAGTCACCCACCTAAGTCTCAGTTTATATTCTTTGGAACAAAACTCTGGAAAGAGGAAGTAAGAGGCTTTTCATTTGTGCAAATGGAAATGTCTTAAAAAGTCTCTGGAGCAAAGACAAGACCATAGAGTCTCAATGGTTGTTTTTCCCGAAAGGGAGAGACTACTGTACACAGCGTGCCTAATGGAAATCCACATTCCTCCCATGAGCCCGCAGCTCAATGTACAGCAGAGCAGCAAAAGCAGAGGTGTAAGAGGGTCATTCTTCAGCTCCTGGGAGCTCCAGTCTAATGCAACATCAACACTAAACTTGATTCAAATGTATAGGACTAAATTATAATTAATGACGACGTTTAAGCCTTGTGTCTTGAATAGGATAAGTGAAGTAACATGGCCTCATATTAACTGGGTCAACATTTTGGGAATTCTTTCTTTCTTAAGCATGTTGTGGTCTTCAGGGTTAAACATCTGAGATAATAAGAAAATATTCCTTTCTAAACTTTGAGTCAGACATTAAATATTCTTTTGTATCTGTGGTTGAAATTTCATTAAAAAAGAGGAAATGCTTAATGCATTCATAGAAACTAGCACTGAGATGGGACTTGTGGGCATCCAAGATAGTTATAAATATTAGTATGCTTTTGATTGCAGAGAAAGATGATGGAGCAAATGGCCATATCCAAATCTAATTATTATGTGGGGTGTGAATGAGCTCTAAACTAGGGCTTGTCCCAAGCTCGGTCTGTCCCTTGCCCTCTAATTTTAATATTCCACCCCACAGCCCAAGTTCTGATTGATCCATTCAATCATATATTTAAAAAATCCTATCCCCTGTGGCTACTGAGTCATGCTGCTCTTAGTACTGAAGTTTAGTGATGGTGGAAACTCCCCCATGGAAGAAATACACTGAAAAGACAGATTTTGAATTTCACAGAAGCCTTCCTCACAAAACACATTCTTCATATATATGCAGTTACCTAGGTAATACCACGTTTACATCTGCTAGTCAGAGTTTTCACAGCTTGCACATCTTCACGTTGCTGCAGACTGATGTCTCTTTCTTTTATTAAAGATATTAAAACTTTGTGCTGTGGCTGAAGGTGTCTGACATGATAATATTTTTATAGAAATTATCTGAATGAGCATTGCAATAACCCTTGACCTTATCAATGACCTGATGGACAGGGATGATTGATGTTTGTTCTCCATCAGCATGGGTCAGTTTTGATGAGGACTTGTCCATGGAAGCATTGTCTGCAAGAAATGATACAAGAAATTAGGCTGCAAGATGAGCTGGTGACACGCCTAAGGGCTACCGTTCTGGACGCTCTATTTTGCACATTAAAGAAGATCACAAAGGAAATGAAGCTCTACTTCTCTCTTAGTTTAGGTAATAGGCAGCACTAAAATTTCATGTTTTTCATCTTCAAAGTGCATCCTTGCATATGAAAGAATGTTAACGTGCCTTCTAGTAATTTGTGTTGGGAGTTGTTTTAAGAAATATTCTTGTAAGTGGTATTTTTCAAAGAGCCAGTGAATAGAATAATCAGAAAATTGCTGCAAAAATATATGTGGCAAATCAATCAAACAAGGTAGTAACAGATTATATAACAAATGAATTAAAAGGTGCTGAAATATCTGTGGAAGAAATGATATGATGTCTATGATATGTTTTCAAAGTAATACAGGGAGGGGAAAATGGGTAGGTGGCTATGAGTTGATATGAACAAGGAGATTCATTATATTATCCTCTCTATTTTTCATATGTTTGATACTTTTCATAATACAATTTTTAATAAAATATAATTTAAAGAATTTTGGAAAAGACAAGTGAATAAAAAAACATAAAGGCTATTTTGAACACATTTTCTCATGGAAAAAACCTGTGAAATGATTGCAATATAGTAAAAAGGTATCTTTTATTAATTATTTTTAAATTATAAAAATCAAAATTATCTTTATCAGAAATATTTTAAGTATATATTTTCTTTAACTATGCTACAGTCTCAGAATGATGTTATTGCTGGCAGCACTAATATCAGAGCAATTGATAGCAATAAAGAACTGCTAAATATATTTCTGTTCTGAATTTCCCAATATCACATATTTAAACATTATTTTCCTAGACCCAAAGCTTTCTAAAAGTGGTACAGCTAGTGCCCTGAAGCTCAGCTAAGCACTATTGTCTACAAATACATATGGCTGTCTTCATGTATCTTATAGGTATCTGCTTTCCACATTTTGGAGAAAAATGCTGTCTTAAAATTAACTACAGAGATTTCACATCAATGAAAGAGCAAATGACCTTCTACAAAGTACTCAGTTCCCTACAGTTGTATCTTTTCTAGTCACTGTGGAAGAGGCAAAAACTCTATCATGAAAACCTGCTTCTAGGAATCATGGCTGAAAAATTGGAATGTTCACTCTAGGTGTTTTATATTTTGAGTAAGTTTGACCCACTAAGTGACATAACATTAAAAATCCTCAATAATTGGTAAAAGCCATCATCATTTTATCTGTTGTCTTTGGAAACGGCTCAAATTGTTCAACTGTGGTCTTGGTGTTGGAGCAGACACTAAATAAAATGAAGGCTAAAATAGAAAATGGAGTGTCCATCCCACTAAAGGAAGCAAGAGAGAACAGACGGCCTTTGCGAAGAGTGGGCAGACCGAAGCATGGTGGAATGATTATGTCCCAGGATTGGTGAGAAAAAAGCTCAGGGAGTCATTTTATAAGGGCCCCTCCCCATTCGGCTCTCAGCAAGCTGATTGATTCTGTGCTTTCCTTTAGTTCATACGTTCACTAGCCATTGGTTTTCTGTTGGGAATTTTTCTACTGACTTAAATCTCAATAATGAACAATTTGTACTTGATGTTTTTAGAAAGCCACACATCCTCAAAGAAACTTCAAGGATATAATCATTCTGCTTCACTGACAACTTCCAGGGTCACATACTTTTTAGAGATTTTGACCAGTTCCATTCCAAATACGTGACCCAGTTTTCTGGGTCTTCACAGTCTAAGAAGGTAAAATTCTGAGCAAGGTTTGTATTTCAATATATATGCTATTCCCAGTCCTCTGGGTAGCTATTATATTGTGGATAATATAGATTTTGATTATGGCTGCAAGTTTGAAAACCAGGGGCTAGGGAAATGAACTATTATTTGACCTATGCTTAAATTTCAAGCAGACAAAAGTCCTCAAAAAGCAGGCTTGGAATCGACAATTTCTCTTTTTGACTTCTGTGAATGTACGGTGACATATCCAGTAATTCATAAGAGCAGTGAAAAAGTAAAGAATTTCACTCTGTTCTATAACAAACCTCTCAAGAACTGCTTTTTTTTTTTTTTTTTCATTATTTTACCTGATAATGTGACCCACTAACTCCAGAGCATGGTACATTTCCTAGAAGGAGCGGCTTGCAGACACCCCCATGCAGAGAAGAGCCAGCACAGCACATGACCATTTGAAATTTCAGAAATTCCAGCTCAATGCAGGAATTTCCTTGTGCTAGCTGAGAAGTATTGTAAAGAACAAGCAATTTTGCTGGTGCGGCAAGAGTCTTAGTTTAATCCATGCAAATATTCTCTTATTACCTTGCAAAAAATTCATGCATTCAAAGAAGTAATAAAAGTTTACCTGAATGATCCACTTTTGCTGAAGGAATGCTCTTAGAAGACATTATCTACACCATAAACATATGAATCAATGCCAAGAAATAAACCATCTAGATATCCATGATGCTATGCAGTGACTTTTTGCATACCCTGAGTGACCCAAGTACATCAGCAGTTTCACTGAGAACTGGCTAGGTCGCAGAAGACCGTTTGTACGTCTGCTGATTGGAAACTAGAATTTATTATACCATGGAAGTAATGTCATACAGCTGACTACGTCCTTATACTTGTTGACAAAAACCCATTTAACCACAAGGATTTTAAAAGAAACAGAAAAACATTAATGAATTCTTAAAAAAAAACACACACAAGATTTTGAAAGAGTTAAGTTTTCCTTAGGTACCCCCATTTCTGAAATTCATTTTATCTTCTAGTCAGTTTTCCCCATGATGCTTACTATTTCCAAATATTTTAATACTTCCAAAATGTCCTCTGTTCCAAATTATGTACTTTGTTATCTTCTTTCGTCTTTTAAAAGTGGTTCTTTAAGCCAACTATTAGCTGTGTTAAGAGGAAAACAATTCAATTGGTCTAATTCCTATCCATTCACAAATGACTTACAGTGCATTAAGTATTTGCGTTTTAGAAGGGGAAAGAAAATGAGTATCTGATTTTAAGGCTGATTAAATAAAGTAAAAAATTCACTCATTATAAGTACAGTTGAGCCTTGAACAATGGCAAGGGTTAGGGGCACTGACCCTCCTGCACAGTTGAAAATCTGAGTATAATTTACAGTTGACCCTCTGTGTCTGAGGTTCCTCTGTAGCTGCAGTTCTGTATCCACGTATTCAGCCAACTGCGGATCATGTACTACTATTTGTTGTTTTTACTACTGAAAAAAATCTGTGTTTAAGTGGACCTGTACAGTTCAAACCTGTGTTGTTCAAGAGTCAACTGTACAAGATGTTTTGTGCCAGGGAACTACCAATTAGGTAGAATTATCTATCTCAGGCTATATACCTGTTATTAACTTTCTTACACAGGTGTTTCGAGCAGGAGTGCACAGACCTCTTAATTTTAGGCAAAATTGTTTGTGTGCAGGACTCAAAGGCTGCACTCAAAGGCTGGAAGAGAGTCCATAGCTTTTATTCAATTCCCCAAAATGTCCCTGACTCCAAGAAACTTTAAAAACTGCTGTACTAAGCTGCTCCAAGTTTTCAGATCTTTCTTTAATTAACCTTGGAATTAAAAAACTCAGTAAACATTCATACTTTTTTCCCACAGTGCTATCTTGAATCCCAGGCAGTGGGGACCCTAGTGGTGCAAGCAAGGACATGTGGAAGGATTCAAATGTACGTACAGGTCATTTGAAATTCAAGTGTTTGCAATGTGAACATTTATAGACACATACACAAATCACTCCCTAATTGCAAAAAGCCAAATATGAATCTTTTTGGTGCCATTCGCCTTTGCCTACATTAATTAGCTAAACAAATACAAAATTTAAAAGTTATTTCCATTATCCTTTTAGAAGCATCTTTAATTAGGAAAGTGCTGGATGCTGAGTGTTGAGAGCTGATTGCTCGAGGTTTAATTAGTATTTAAAAGTAGCATTTCTGCTATTTTCAATTGAAATTATTAAAGGATTACACCTTTTCACACTGCTCACTGGCTATCAAGGACTGCAAAATAGTCTTCACAGGCATATGTCATTTTATTTCACTTCACTTTGTTGTCCTTCATAGAGATTACAGTTTTTATTTGTTTTTTTGCTTCCTTCTTTCATAAAGTATTTTTTTTAACATCTGTGTTGGAGTATAATTGCTTTACAATGTTGTGTTAGTTTCTGCTGTATAACAAAGTGAATCCGCTATATGTATACATATATCCCTATATCCCCTCCCTCTTGCGTCTCCCTCCTGCCCTCCCTATTCCACCCCTCTAGGTGGTCACAAAGCACCGAGCTGATCTCCCTGTGTATGCAGCTGCTTCCCACTAGCTAGCTATTTTACATTTGATAGTGTATATATGTCAGTGCTACTCTCTCACTTCGTCCCAGCTTACCCTTCCCCCTCCCCGTGTCCTTAAGTCCATTCTCTATGTCTGCGTCTTTATTCCTGTCCTGCCCCTAGGTTCATCAGAATCTTTTTTTTCTTTTTTTAGATTCCATATATATGTGTTAGCATACGGTATCTGTTTTTCTCTTTCTGACTTAATCTCTCTGTATAACAGACTCTAAGTCCATCCACCTCACTACAAATAATTCAATTTCGTTTTTTTTTTTTTATGGCTGAGTAATATTACATTGTATATATGTGCCACATCTTCTTTATATTTTTTATAAATTATAGTTTTTATAAATTGAAGTTTTGTGGCAACCCTGTGTGGTCAGATGACGGATAAGCATTTTTTTTAGCAATAAAGTACTTTTTAAAATTAAGGTGTGTACATTTTTTGACATAATTGTATTGTACACTTAATAGACTGTAGTATAGTGTAAACATAATTTTTATAGGCACTGGGAAACCAAAAACCTTGTGTGACTCTATTGCAATACTCGCTTTATTATAGTGGTCTGAAACCAAATTCACAGTATGTCCAAGGTCTGCCTGTATTTGCACACTGTCTTCAGGATTGTTCATACACATGCTCAGTGTCAGAAAGTGTGATCATTGTAAATATCATGAAGATTCAGTAGATGAACAAAGACCCGGTGTTTCTCACCATCCTGTATCACTTTCCAAGTATGATGCTCCCTATTTCATACTTAATCAGTGATTTGAAGAGCAATTGCCAATAACTCTTCCAACGGTTAAGGACTTACGTATTTTTTTCTTTTTTGACTGAGGAATAATTGACATATATCATTATATTAGTTTTAGGTGTACAACATTATGATTTTATATTTGTATATATTTCAAAGGACTTAAGTCTTAACTGTAACATGTAAACTGGATGGTATTTCTTTCTGTTCCCATGCCAACTTGCCAAGTAACTTTCCTACTATGCTGAAATAATCTACAACTCAATTTCTGTATTTTTTAAATAAAAACACGTAACTTTTTAAAACAAGATACCATACCTTTTAAGGAAAATTAAGTTTTAAAGCAAATGAAGTTACAAAAATATTCAGAGTTAATGATATTCTGGCAATATAGATTCAATTTTGGTTGTAATATTTTTAAAAAACACAAAATATTCACAAAGATGTCCCAGAGAAAACCTTTACCATGGCCAGAATGACTCACCGGTGTGGCTATTCCTTTTGAAGTAGGTGGTAGAGCTGTATTTAGACTTGGATGTAAGGTAGGTTGAGTTAGAGCCAATGGAGCTTGAGGACAAAGATTTTCCTAGATTATCAGAACTTTTCTTGATGATATTGGTAGCTGTCTTACTCCAGTCTGAAAGAAATGACATCTCTCCATGAGTCTGCTTTAGGGGGAATATACTCTGCCCTGAAGAATCATCACCACATTATTTAACTGATCCAGAGCATTAGACGTTCTGACACCCTGGCAGTGACTCACACAAGAGACTGACATGTCAACAATAACAACCCAAAGAAACAGAAAAGTTTCTTACTTTGACCCTATGTTTAAAATTATACTTTAATATCTTAAGGGGGAGAAGTAACCACTGGTGGTTAAAAAAAAAGTAATATTCTTCTTCAGGGATTTTTTATATTGAGAAAGATCTCTTTGCTTAATAATGTAATTAAAGACTTCAAAAATATGGAAAGGTATGTTTGGTATAGTGGATATATGAGTTGTTAAATTAGACATGAAACCTTGGGCAACTCACTTAACCTGTCTGGAATTCATGCTCCTCCTTTGCAAAATAGGAAGGGCAGGCCTAGAGTCCTCAGATCTCTTGCAGTCCTAGTAATCTAAGACTCCAACTAAGCACCTTTATATACTCTGCCTTTACAACTTGCTACCACTGGGACTGTGTTGCTCAGACCACAGAAAATCAAAATGACAAAGGTCTCTAACTACTCTCCGATGTAAGAAAAACGATCACCAACATGCTCCTTTACCTGAGTTGTCTGCTAATCGAAATCGACCACAGCAGAGATGCCGTCTCCACTGCTTCTGAACATTCTCCTTCATAGCACAGTGGAAGATAAATATAAATAAGCCTGGGACGAAAGAAAATATAAACAATTAGGCCAAAGGACACATTTTTAAAGATAAATCTTACAAAACATATGGATTTATTTTAATTTAAATTTTTGTACATCCGAATCACTAAGAAACAGATCCTAAGGAATCTTTAGGTAGGCAGTAGATGTTTTAATCCTTTAGAACAGAACATGGAGGCTCAGATAAAACTAGAACAATTACATGGATCTAATTCTGTCTTTGTTTTGTTCGGTATTCGTTAGGACTTAACCTAAAGACTAAGCTGAAATAGGCAATATTCAATGTAAGAGGCATTTATATTTCCCTTATATCTGTTTTAAAATTATGTGAAAACATTTCACAAAATTTAGAAAAAAAGAGAAAACTGAAAACGTCCATGAGCTCATCATCTACTTCAACTTGTATATTCTCAGCTATTTTATGTAAGCATATTATTTTAAGTTTGGGCCATAGAAAAGCGGTATTTTTACAAGTCAAAAATGGGCCCAAATCAACAAATTCATGTGGCTCCACCTGGCCTGCTTTAGTTTCTCAATACTTTAATGCAGAAATATTTCTGTATTGTCAAGTAGTCTTCATATTTAGTCACTCCCTGCATCTATCAAAAACTAATTGTATCATTTGTGCTTTGGGAGCCAACCCTTTTTAACTTTTCAAGGAATTTGCTTCTGCCTTTTTACTCTCCCTTTGCTGCCTCAGTTTCTCCCTCTATTCCTCCATACTTGGGTTATTCCCGTTACTTACAAGCATATTCTAGTAACTCTCTTTTAAGTAATCAAACAAAAAATTTCTCCTTTGATGCCCAATCTTCTTCCAGCTTCCACTTCTTCATTCCCTTTCTCAATAAAACTTGAAATGGTTAACTTTTGCCGTCTCTACCTTTTCTCATTTCTTTTCCTCTCAACCTGCTCCAAATAGGTTACTATCCGCATCTACAAGGCCACTACAACTGCTCTTGTGAAGGTCACAGGGACTCCCCTATTACTAACTCAGTTTTCATTCCTGTTTTACTAGATCTCTCAACAGTATTCAACACAATTGACCATTCTCTCATTTTTGAAATACATTCTTGGTACCACTTTCTCCTAGGCGTCTTTTTAATTTGCTTCCTGGTCTCTGTAGCAGATCCCTCGGCTTTACTTTTAAAGGTTGACACGTCCATGACTCAGCCCTGGATTTCCATCTTTTCTATGGCTACACTGTTCCAGTAGGTACTAATCATGCTGTATAAGTACCATACACTACTTTTTATATGTGCCCCCATTGCCTTCTCTCCCCACCACCACCACCAGGATTCCAACCCACACTGCTCGCAGGACATCTTCATTTGGCTGTATCTCCATTTTGTTGCATCTCACACCCCTGATATTCTAAATAGAAGTCTTCTTCATCATTACCCTCAAACAAACACATCAAACTCATTTCTGCCCAATAATTTGAAGGCTCTTCCTTCAAAGCTTTCCCTAACAGGTTCTTACCTGTCATTCCGGCTTCAGATCAATTGTTAACTCCTCAAAAAGGCCATCATCAACTGTTTATTTTTATTTTTTATGTTTTAGATCACACCCTTGCACACACCTATATAGCACAGATCATTACCTGATATTCTTGTATTCCTAATTTATTCATTTATTTCTTTGCTTAACTGTCTCTTGCTAGTAAATAATAAGCTCCAAGAGCACAGGGATGTTTGTCTATCCAATGCTGTACTAGCCATTCCCAGAATGATGCCAGGAACTAAGCAGGAACTCCATAAATGTTTGTTGAATGAATGAATAGTAACCATGATTAATCGTTCATCTATTCTACATGAGTTAATTGAATACTTACATGTACATCTGAATGCCTTAAATGTATTTAGGGGTAGGGGTTTAAAAAATAGGAGTGAGCAGAACACAAATTAAGGAGTCACAGGAATACAATGAAAATATATTTAAGGCAAAAGTTTCTGAAAGGTACACAAATTAGTTGCCAAGGTATTGCCTTAATGACACACCATATTAAGCAGGATATCTACATAAGGGAGGGTGCAAGGGCTTAAACTGAACCTGAAGAAACCTTTT
The DNA here is from genome assembly GCF_009873245.2 of Balaenoptera musculus. Lineage (NCBI taxonomy): Eukaryota > Metazoa > Chordata > Mammalia > Artiodactyla > Balaenopteridae > Balaenoptera > Balaenoptera musculus. The sequence continues at coordinate 22,768,716 of NC_045796.1, forward strand.
GGTAGGGAGGTGAGGGAGGTTTCCAAGAGGATAATCCACTCAGTGACTACGAAGCACTGCTAAGCAGGAGGCACTTTGATTTAGAAGCTGCAAGTTCAGAGGGGAACAAGGTAGATGATCATTGTGTTCAAGGGGCAAAGGGTCTAGCATGGAACAGCATAAAAGTAAAAATGATTATAGTACCTTTAGGGGACATTAAGACTTATCTGTTCTTTTTGAGTATGGAGTATTCATCAAGAAAAATGTAAATTACACTGTAGCATATATAACTGGAAAAGTGGGGGGAAAGTATTGAAAGTACTCTTTTTTTTATGTGTATAGCTAAATTTGCAAAATAGATCTAAGGTTATGTTTGTATGTTTTATTTTTCAATATCTTAGCTGAAAGTGGCCCATAATTTTATTCCAGAATGAATTACATTATTATGAACTATTAGAAAAAGGAGCGTGCTGGATTTCTACAGGCTGGGCCTTGACTGCAGTGAAATGACCGTGGCTGATTCTCCTCCTCTCAGTTTGGCTTGTTCGGTCATCACTGAGTACCTGACGCTTACTTAGAAGGTGCTCTATAAATTCCTAATGAAGTTACTGGTTGAAAATCATTACATATGTTGACTCACAGAGGAATGCCATTATGAAAATACTTACTAAATTTTGGTCACTGCTTTCGAATAGACAACTAGCCTATTAAAACATTCCTGAGAAATTCAAACACATTTACCTCTGAGAAGTATAAATCAGGCATTCAATGACCTAAGTAATATTAGTAATCAGTAATAGTACCAGTTTATTATTATTACTATATCATTTTATACATATTTATTAAGTAAAACACTTATTTTATTATTATATTACTTATTAATAATACTTTATTAGTAATAAAATAATTAGTGAAGAAAATATATCCTAGTGACCTAGTTATTTGTCTAAGATGATATCAGATAGGATACGGGAGTTCTAATTTTAAAAGAAAGCTCTAATAAATATGAATCAAATTTCATTCATTCAGAACATACACACCCACACACACCCCTCCTGAAGGCCCCTGTGCTGTGGACAAGGAGGGAAGCTGGGTTGGGGAGGGAGAGCTGAAGACAAGAAATCGACTTGCAGCCTGGCCCGGAGCTCGGACATGACAAGTCTCAGAGTGGGAGAAAGACTTTGCTCCACACTCAAAACCCCTCAGAATCAGGACCTGCAGGTGGATCTACCTTCCCAGGGAGTACAGAATAGACACTGGGTTTGGACCTCATTTGCACACTCTGACTAAATCTGATTGCCTTTCAAAGCCTTCCTCACCGACAAACCCCCAAGTCCCTAACCTGCTTGCTAACACAGAAAATCCCTTTAATAAGCCCACATGTTTTGTAACATGGGTAGTGTGAATAACCAAAGAATATAAAAAATGTGGATTGGTTTCCCTTTGAGAATCTTTCAAGTCTTTAAGAGGTGTTTCAGAGTAAAGAGAGCAGAAGCCATGGGAGCTTGAGGTAAGGTCATCATAGGTCACAGATGACGGAGCCTGTGGTTGGAGAAGGAAGCCTTTGCCTTGGGTTGACTCTATTTTTGTGAACTGGGGCAGAATTTGCAGAATTTGTTGTTGGAGGTATTTTTGTCCTACAGCTGAAAATATAGCTAACCACGCGTTTCTTAAGCAATTGTTTAACAAACTCACGTATCAGAGCTGTAAAAGATTATAAACTCCAATTAAGGACTTTGGTTCTCAGGCATTAATCCTGGCATTACTCACTCTCGGGTCCCACACTGAGCAAATGATTTTCTTTTAGTTGAGGCAGAAGTTGAAATTTTCTAGATGTTGTTTCCCTTAACACTCAGAAGTTTTTATAAATGTCATATATATCGGAGGAAAAACTTCCGAGCATATGTCTGGTGTTTTGAGGACACTGGAAGAGACCTAGTTCTTGGATTTGTTCCTTTGGCCTTGCTGGGATATTAAGATGTGAATTATTTTGAGGCTCTGATGTTGACCACTGTCACATGGGAGCAGGATAAAGCTAAGAAAAACTGACTTAATAAAACAATTTTTTAGATTGTGCAGTGCTTCTCTGTATCGTAATTACATAGCATTAGATGACACTGCCTACTTTTAAGCAACCTGTAAATATACAGGCATCCACTAAGTTTAAGAGACACGTATATAAATTAGATTTAAAATCTGATACATCTCCTCTAAAATTATTTGATCGAAGTCATTTACATGCTCTGTCTCCCACTATGAATTGTGATGCTATGGGACAAAAGCAGATAATTGTGGTTGAGAATCTGCCTGCCAATGCAGGGGACACGGGTTCGAGCCGTGGTCTGGGAAGATCCCACATGCCGCGGAGCAGCTAGGCCCGTGAGCCACAATTACTGAGCCTGCGCGTCTGGAGCCTGTGCTCCGCAACAAGAGAGGCCGCGATAGTGAGAGGCCCGGGTACCACGATGAAGAGTGGCCCCCGCTTGCCGCAACTGGAGAAAGCCCTCGCACAAAAACGAAGACCCAACACAGCCACAAAAAAAAAAAAAAAAAAAAAAAAAAGCAGATAATAGGCATGAGAAATTAGAGTTCTCTGGAATAAATATATTTTAAAATTCCAAGGTATTATGCAGATTCTTTAGCCGTGAGATATGTTTCCATTTTAAATTAGAATAGGATTCTCATAATAGGTTATTTTACTATTTGTAGTAACTAGCCCTTTTCACATGAATTTAAATCAGTCTGGCAATAAATATTATCCCAAGATTATTTTAGGACAAAATATCCCGCTTAGAGTTCAGCTGTGGGAAATGTGGAAGGTATCCACATCTGGAAGAGCACACATGCAGTATGGAAAGAAATTCTGAACACTGCAAGGAGGAGGCGTAGAAAATGCAGCAGGAGAGCCAAGGGCACTTGGAGGCCAAAGTGAAAAAACAGAGGGCTAGTCCCTCTTCAGTCTTGAGGGTTTTTTTTTTTTTTTCCATCTACTTAACAGATTTTGGTGCCAGAAGCAGCACTTAAAATCACAAAACTTTATAGAGTTTTACATTGGCATCCAAGGGAATCTGTTTGATTCTAATCCCCATCTCTGCTCTCTTTCAATGCTCATTTCAATCAAATGTTTCCCCTTTGAGAATCTTCATATAAACCCACGCACCTCACAGAGGCTCTTCATACCACCTGGAAAAATATGCTCTTCTAGTTTTCTGGAAAGGGCTTTAAGCTGTGACCAGGGACCAGAATAATTGGTTTTTACTCCTCATAGTGCCTTACAGCTTTATTTAACTGACCAAGGAGTAGGGAACATTGCCCATAAAAGCTGGACGCTAAAATGACTGAAAAGATAGAAATCAGAGGCAAAGTCACTGCTTCATCTTGACAGGCCTGTGCTAGTTTCATGATGGCCCTTTTGGGGTGAATTTTAGCCCAGAAAATGACCACTCTGATGAATCTAAGCCAGTTCCTTAGCAATAGTTTCTTCAGCTTGATAACTGCTTTGATTCTTTATCTTACCCGTACAAACCCAGATTTTATGCTAAAACAAGAAAAAAAAAGTTAAACTTTCTTTACATGAACAGATCCTAACCAGTTCTCTACCTGCTCGTCCCTTGCCTTCCTTTTACCTCCATCTTTCACTAACCAGAGGTTTCTGCTCACTTTTAAAAATAACTTAGACCAATATATGAATTCAAGATATCTTAATTCTCAGCAAATCTTGCAATTTTCTCAATTAAAATAAATGACCTTTTCCATTGTGACGGAGGAAGGGCGTTACAGGCGTGTGGGAAAGAGGGCCTGTCTCTGAGTCCTGGTAGGAAGGAAAACATAATGAATTCCACCTCGCCAAGCCCTCCTAGAGAAGCACACCAGGGGCCAAGGCTGGCTCAGAAAACAAGGAGAAGGGACACCCAAGAGGGTGCTCTAAACCTCTAAGTGTGGAGTGAGAAACACTCTGAGAAATCTCATCAAGTAGCAGGTTTGAAAAAAAAAAAAAAAAAAAAAAGCCTCCTTGTAAAGTATTGGCTTTATATCCAGACTGTAGGGGCTTGTGTTTAATCTTGGCCTTTCTAAGAGCTATTTAACTATTTATTTAGGAAAAAAAAGATATCCTTAGCATCAATATTTTGGCTAGGAACTTGGCTCCCACATAGAATTCATTCTCTTTGGTTGAGTTTTGGCAAAAATATGTGCAGCAAATGTAAAATAAGTAGCCAAAAGGATGTTCTCAGATCTCTAGCCTCATTTTCAAAAGTTTCTAAAAAAACTGCCCAGCAACAGCTTCCCTTGGATTTGAAAATAAATGCCATACTGTAAAATTCAGGGAAACATGTATTGTCACCCTTTTACTGGTCTAAAAAATCACTTTCAAGAAGTCTGGTGAAGGAAAACAAAACAAAACAAACGCCTTAGGTGCTCATTTCCTAATGAGTTCTTTACCAGCTAAGGGCCACTGACACTTTCAGCAAGGCTCATCATCAGTACATTCTGACAAAGGACCTAAGTTGATTTTTCTTACCCTGGATAATAAAGATCCGGAAACACAATGAAGGGGAAGACTGCAGATATAGATAACTTCAAGACTGTGAGATGGAATCAATCAAGAATTAATCAAACCAGGTGCTTGGGCAAAAAAGGATACATGGTCTCGATAACTGATCTTTGACAAAAACGACCTAGATAACTTCTGAGCTTCCCGGCAAGCCTAAGTCCAAATCTTCCAGCAGCTCATCTGCTTTGTTGTCACACAGACGTAGCCAGCTGGCTGCTGGGCTGGGGAATCTCTAGAGTTTATGACTCTCTTTGGGAACCTCTTGAATCCTCCTTTCATTCGACAAGGTGCCCTTTAGAAAATTATTTCTCTGTGGCACAAAACGCTCTGCCAAAAGATGAGTAATTTATTTCCTTGCAGTGTGTAATGTCTCGGCCAACATGATGCCGTTTCAGATGCTAACGGGTTTAAAGGTGGTTCATCTCTTTACCTTGGCGCCGATTCACCGTGTGTGTTATACATGTGATTATGGCCCAGCTTAACCGTCAGGAGGCTCCTAACCCATAATTTTATTTAATTTTCTTAGTTTACCAATAGGATTAAAATAATAATGATAAATATATTTCTATAAATGGTTTTTGCTGAATAAGGGTAAGACTAAATTTCCATTTATTCATTAAATGTACATTTACTAACAGTTTTTTTAAAAGGACATAGAGACTCACTTCCTAGAAACTTGGAAATAAAAAATTGAAAGGGCAGTAATTTGTTTTATTTTTTTTGCTCATGCTTTGTCACCTAATAATGTGCTTTTCTATTTTCATATATGCTATGTTATAAATCACTGATCTTAGGATTACACTGATCTTAGGAAAGTCATTAACTCTTCTAGGCCTGTTTCTTCATCTGTAAAATGGAGCGAATACCTTTTTTCTTGGGTACCTACTTTTCAGATTTGCTACAAGAATTATATCAGATCACAGATGTTATGTGAAAGGCTTTGTAAACCACAATGCACTATGCAAATTTAAGTTATTTCTGTTGCTCTGGGTATCTTAATGTTACTGAACGAATTAATGGCATACATGACCTTTGAGTAGACTGATGATACCCTTCTGTGTTCGCCATTGCAGCTTCTATTTGCACAACCATATGCTGCATGGTATTATGTTGTCATATATACATACAGAAGATGGGCTGATTACCCCCAAAACAATCAATATTGTTTCACATGCATGGAAAACTAAAGTTGAAGATTAAGCTCTCATTATGGGGCTAGACTTTAGATCCTGATGAACTTGTCAAGAGAGTTAAACCTCGCTATAATCACCAACTACAGCAATTTTTTTGCACACGAAGTGCCCTCTACCTGAAATAGTTTTCCCTCACTCCTACTCCCGCCTTTCACCTAGTTAATTCCTACTGATCCTTCAGATTTCAGCTTAGACATCATGTCTTCTGTCATGTGCACTCTCAACACCACCATGTACACTTTATACAGTGATGTATTTGATTAACCTTAGTCTCTCCTACTACAATATAAACTCCATGAGACAAAGGGGTCAAGTCATGTTTTTTTGCTGGAATAAAGAATATTAGAAAGAAGTCGACACAATGTAGTTCACCTAAGTTCAACATGCATTCACTGAATTGTTTCTTTAAACTGTCTAAATTCTACATGCTTCTCTTAATAAAGCATATACTTTTAACAACAACCAAGTCTCTCATGGAAGGTTCTGAAAATGATGCAAATAAAAACCATTAAATGACTTTCCATCGTGTCCTCTGAAGCTTTTGTACAAGCCTGGCCAGTAAGGAGTTGTTAGACTCTTCTAACAACTGCTCTGTATCACAAGTGCTCTGTATCACTGTCTTTTAATTTAAATTTCCTTTTTAGGAGATGTTTTTGATATCACTGGATGTGCAGAAATCTGCTCTGAATTTATATCATTTAAAATCAGCCTTAAAAGTCAGTGATTTATGAAGAACACTCACTCGATGATGGTTTACAACATTTTTCCCTCCTGAGAGAAGACCTATGCTGGGAAAAATAAAACATCCCAATTCTCATTAATGGAAACAGAGCTGAACAGACAACTGTAACTGTTGAAGGTTGCTGAAACTGCCAGGAAATTCTAAAAGCAAAAACAAGGTTGGGCTGGCAGATTAATGTGCCTTTCATATACAATCCTGAAATATAAAACCATGGAATTTTCTAATGTTAATGGACATTTTTGTCAATATTTGTCTAGGCACTTTTATGTTGTATATGATAGTAGAGATTAAAAAGAGGAAAACTCACTTTACAAAGCTGGATCCCAGTGCAGAGGTATTCATATGTTACCTCTTCAGTTTCCAACTTGTGGAGGTGCACTTGAGGCTTATTATTTTATTCACTAAAGATAATGAGCCCACATAGTTCCTCTGTTATGGGAGAATGAATCTGAATAAAATTTGCTCAACTAATTAATGCATATTTATGCCGGAGGAGTCTCAGATTGAATTTAGGCCATCCCCAAAGCCCCTCCCTTCTTCATCCACCAATCCAGTTATTGATTTAACAAATAATTATTGAGCACCTTCTAAGTGACAGGTTTTTCTACAGGAGCTCATGAGCTAGTGGGAAACCTAGGAGGAGAAGCAAAACAGATACGTATGATACAAAGCAGTAAACACTCTCCTGCAGGTAAATACAGACTTTTCTTAGAACACACCTGTTGGGAGCTCCTACCTAGGCATCTCACCTGGTGAGAAGCACAAACCTGATTTCCAAACTTTCCATCCCAGCTCAGATTTGTTCAGCTTTAGTCAGCTCTTCCTTCCCCAGACACCTTCAAGTGTGTGACCAGTAGCTTCAGGTAAGCCAGTAATACTGCCCTGCTAAAAAAGATTCCAAACTTTGTCACCTCATTCCTACTGGAGTGTGGGCTTCATGGTGCTTCCAACATTAAGGAGTTTCATCAACAACACAGGGTATATCCAATGTCTTATAGAATGTTATTGAATTTTCAAAAAAAATACTTTATGTTCACTTAAGCTTAAAAGTTAAATTCATCCTAAAAGGGAACCCTCCTACACTGTTGGTGGGAATGTAAGTTGGTGCAGCCACTATGGAAAACAGTATGGAGGTTCCTCAGAAAACTGCAAATAGAATTACCATATGATCCAGCAATCCCACTCCTGGGCATATACCCAGACAAAACTATAATTCCAAAAGATATATGCACTCCTATGTTCATAGCAGGACTATTCACAATAGCCAAAACATGGAAACAACCTAAATGTCCATCAACAGAGGAATGGATGAAGAAGATGTGGTACATATACACAATGGAATACTACTCAGCCATAAAAAAAGAACGAAATAATGCCATTTGCAGCAACATGAATGCAACTAGAGAGTATCATACTATGTGAAATAAGTCAGAAGGAGAAAGACAAAAACCATATGATATCACCTATACGTGGAATTTAAAACACGACACAAATGAACCTATCTACAAAACAGAAACTGACTTACAGACATAGGGCTCAGTCTTGTGGTTGCCAAAGGGGAGAGTGGGGAGGGAGAGGGATGGACTGGGAATTTGGGGTTGGTAGATGCAAACTATAACATCTAGAATGGATAAACAACAAGGTCCTACTGTATAGCACAGGGAACTATATCCAGTCTCTTGGGATAAATCATAATGGAAAAGAATATTAAAAAAAGAATGTCTGTATGTGGATAACTGAGTCACTTTGCTGTGCAGCAGAGATTGGCACAACATTGTAAATCAATTATACTTCAATAAAAAAAATTTTTTTTAAAGTTAAATTCATCCTACAGTACACTAGGGTAAGTGTTACGGAATCTGAAGCATGACAGTAAGCTCCTTGAAGGAAGCCTTGTATTTCTAAACAGAGCAAGCCATTTGTTAGATTGTTGAATTGACTGCCATATCTTACGAAAAAATAAGCATTTCTGAAATAGATTGTTGGTATTTTTTCTGAAATCCAAGGAACCAAGGAATCAAAGTGAATTGCTTTGTCCCTGCGCAGAGTCTAAAGATTCTTCTGGCCAAGAGCACTACACCCACATGGTTCCATGGAGAGCACCAACACTCAGCAAAACTGTAAAGAAAGCAAACGTTATCTGTGCCTCTCTTTACACTTCCCCTTGGGCACCTCCTTGCCCATATCCACTCATGCAACAAGATATATTTATTGAGCACCTACTATATTCCAGGCATAGTTCTAGGTGGTTGGTATACATATCACTGAAAACAAATAAACAAACTGACGTTCTACCTCTTCTCTCCACTCAAGGCCTTTTTCACGAGTACCCACCCTGTGCCTGGAACTGTGCTCAGCACTTGGGACAATGACTTAGAAACTTAGCATGGCATCTGTCCAACAGTGAAGCTCTTTGCAAATATGGTAAAATTAGAAAGGGAAAATGGTGCGGTTACCATTTATCTTACCTTGTAAAGAATTGAAGATGGAGAAAAGGTACATGAAAGGGACATTCAAAGGTCCCCAGGCAAAGAAAGCAAACCCCCACGTCATGCCCAGTAGAAATGTCAGGCTGACCACACTGCGCAGGTTCCTTAGAACTTCTTCGCGTAGCGTCCGGCTGCTCCTCTTGCCGTTCCTCCCGCAGATCTGCACCATCACCACAATGAACATGGCGACATTCAGGAAAAACATGAGTCCAAAATACCCGGCACAGGTCACATAAAATACGACAGGATCTTTAATCCAACAGCTTAAAGGAGAAGAGACAAGAAAGAAAGAGATTTATCATCATGCCCTGTTTACCTAAAAGACTCCCCCTGGCTTAGTTTGGGCTTCTGCAGATTTCATAGCTGGGCCTTCCTCAAATGCCTTTAGAAAGTCACTTCGTTTTCTTGGGCCTCAGTTTCTTCCTCAATGTTTACATAGTTTTTTTGTTTTTTGTTTTGCTTTGTTCTGGATAGTCATCCTCTTAATACCTAGTTATTTAAGTCAACAGTTAAGAAAACAAGGTGGTCTCCTGAACTCTGACTTGGCATGAAGACACTCTGTTTGGCTCACCCCAAACCATGTGTACCCCCTTTCCCTTATGTGCCTGCACTCCTGATGGTGGGAAACTTTCTCAATCTCCGTTGTATTTAAAGGAGAGCCATGTGGACGTGGTTCTACAAAATGATAATGGAAGCAGAGTCTGCTAAGGGATTTTTGACACCTATTCTTGACAGACTCAACTGGCAAAGCCCTTATTCCTTCTTTCTGCTTCAAACATGAATGCAAGCTCTGCAGCTGTAGTCATCATCTTATATCGAGGAAAGAAAGGCCAAGAGAGCTGCAGAATTGCTGGCCCTAACGTTTTCAGCCACAAAATTAATGCCAGTTGTTGCCTTCTTCCAAACCTTATCATGTCTTATCATGTGAGAAGAGTAAATTCTACTTATTTAAGACACACATAATTGTGGATTCCTTTACTGTGGACAAAATAATTCCTATTAATATAATTGGCTTAGTTGAGGCGAGACCTTATTGTAGAACTCTGATATTCTTATGCTGACACTTCTCATGCACAATTAAAAGGCTTACATCAATCATAACATCCTTATGAGATCAGGAAGGATATACTTGATATTCAGAATGATATAGATCGGAAAATAGATGCAAGTAATTTTAAAGGGAACTAAGAGTAAAATTAAAATACTGCAATTTGTAGATGCCCCAGTGCCTAACTAATACTATGGAAGTTCTTAGGTACCAAAAAAAATCAGAAGAATTATTTAAGACAATTAAATTAATCTTAAAATTCTAATGTAAATGGTCATCATTTTGGTTGTGTCTTTCACGGTGGAACACAACCTTCACAAAGGCAAAGCTGTCTTGAACATCTTTGAGTCTTATAACCTGATTCCTGGCATATAGTAAATGCTCAATTAATGAAAGTTGTTGATGGCACAACAATTTAATAAGTCGTACTTTAAAGTCCTATAAGAGTTGACTCACATACTTTTTAAGTTCCCTTATTTAGAACATATGTATTGACTTTTACTTTTAATATATCTTATTTTAAAGGTCCCCAAAATGACACTGCTTGTCCCTGGAGCTAATCTTTCTTTCCATATGGAAGTTCCCCTAGAATCTGAAATTCCTGACCTAGATGCTTTATTTCCCACTAGTTCTCGTGGGGGCTTTTGACTGCTACTTTGGAAATATAAATGGGAAGGCCAGGAGGAATGGAACAGGATTGGATACTGACTGGATATAGAATTTTTATCCATCCATGAAATGTGCACAGAAATGTGGCATCACAGTCAGGAGTAAGCTCTTTATTCATTCAGTAATTCAGTCAATCAACAAATAATAATATTGAGTACCATGTACTACATAAAATACAAGAGAACTAATTGCCAAAACTGAATAGTTTAAAAATCTTAGCTTCAGTGATCTCACAGTCTGAAGGGAATTTTCCAAATTATTCAAGATCCATTCTCTCCACTTCCACACAACACTCATATTGGCATTGAATCCTTCACTGTCCGATGCTGCTACTTAACTCTCTCGAAGATGTGTGTGGTTTAAGGAGGTGGGAGAATCACAGAATCTCCTCAGATAGAATAGGTCTTCTGTGTCTAGAAGACAGTATCTTACACTTCTTCTGAATTCCCCCAGATGAGAAAGCACAACATTAATATGGAAAAGCAGCTCACACAGTTCAGAGCATTCGACTGAATTCATCTGTGGTGTAGCAGAGACCTTGGCAAAGACATACAAATACACTTCAACCTTCCAAAATAGAAGCTCACTCACTATTGGGATGGAAACTCACATTAAACTTCAGCAAACAGAGGATATATACTCATCACAAATAAATTCCCAACAAGCTTTTATTACTTACAATTCATCACCTTGTTCTTTTCCATAACTCTCTTTTCCATAAACTTCATTTTGGTTTCTGCTTGCTAGAACAATGGACACAACTAAGGCAGGCAGACCTGTTATAACAAGACCATGATAGAAACAACTTTTCTGAAGCATCTGAAAACTGCTTTATAAGACTGATAATGGCAAGGGGGAAAAAAGAAAGAAAACACTCCATATCATAGAATCAAATTTCTTAGAACAGGCAACTTGGTTAAAAACAACAATAAAATCCCTTTTGTGGTGTGAAACATCCAACTTTAATTAGAAGCAATCTAAACCTACTCTTAAATGACAGATATTTAAATATTCTGTTTGCTTACTGGTACCCACTAGAGTACCAGGACCTGATTTATACTGTATGCTGCACCAGAAAATGTAGTTTCATTAATGACACCTGTCAGACTGCCTGAGTTCAGGTAAGAAGGTAACTACAGCTTCATTTTGCCCCTTTCTATAGAAGGAAAAGTCTGTAGAAAAAGTTGGGGGGAAAACAATGGGGACAGAAAGTCTTTATAGTCTTCTCTTTTCTCTCAAGAGAACCAATATAGTATTTCCATGTATGTTTCAGTGGGGAAACGCTACACCACCTGAATTCCCTGAAAGGTGCTTTCATTGCCTCCTAAGGTGGTACTGAACACCTTGGAAACATCTCATTTCTACATTGCTATCTGAAAAAGAGATTTGTGAGAAAGCTCGAAAATGCCTGGCCCAATACAAAACCCAGACAAAGGAGCCCAGTTAGAAGACTGCAAACAGGCTAACACAGCCGTCCATGCGTGGCTGAGGAATCATGGTAAGAAGCTCAAAGCAAGAATTCTGTCAGTATTCTGGTTGCACACACAAAAATAACCTTCTTGCTCAGGTTTCCAAGACATGGGCATGTGTTTAGGGCGAGTAGAGTTAGTTCCGAGTCTGAGCTGGCCTTTCTATTTTGAAATATAATAGAAATGCACCACTGTCTGCCAGCTGCTTCTTCAGGCTTGGGTGGGCTGGCTCTGGACACAGGAAATAAGGTGGTGGTGACTCAGGAGAGCAAGGGTTTTTTCCCTTTACTCCTGACTTTAGTGAGGAATGTTGAACAGTTTTTAAAAACACCGTTCTGAGGAAGCCCCTTCCTTAGGTTATGTATATCAAATCCACATCATTCACTATTTTGAAGTTTCTTTTAGCAGTGCTATTCTTTCAAAATAGGATTTTCCTATGAGAACCTAGTGATTTCCATGATGGAAAAAAAGAAAACATAATTTAGGAGGCTTACCCCAGCCAATGATGCAGAATTTCAGTATGTATCGGCGAATGTAAGTGTTAAATACTTTAACCAGGGCAATGTACATATGAATCGCTTCTAGCCCCATCCAGGTAAAGGTAGCTAGAAGGAAGAAATGCAGCAGGGCTGCAATGGCCGTGCAAAGTCCATCCACATGAAACGAGGTGATCCAGCCGTCCAGGAGGAAGAGGAGATTCAGGAACAGCAGGGCTGTACTCAGGTTCATCAAGATTTTGGAGGGATAATCCCTTCGTAATTTTCTAAAAAAAGGACAAAAGAAAGATATATGAGAATAATATTGTAAATAAATCTTTTAAGCACAGGCAGTAAATTCGTATCTTATACAGCTCTGCAATAGCCTAGGTAGTACCATCTTTATGACATGGTTCCACTAGGAGGAGGGCTAAATATATAGGAGTATTTGGCAAATTATAAAGACTTTTTTAAATACTAATTTTATTTCAAAACTGTTTCCAAAATTTCTAATTGGTTACAACAGACTGATTTTTTTAATCCAGGAAAAATTTTAGATTTATAAAAAATGATACTTTTGTTAAAAAACAATTTCCCTAAAATTTGTTGATGTTTCTTGATTTTTAATAAGGTCAGGATCCTTTTTTTAAAAAAATTTCCTGTTTCAAAACCAATTTTATAAGGTTTGTGAAGCAAATGTTTTCATCTTTTACCATGTAAAAAGCATTTCATACAATTGTTATTTACTTAAATGCTAAGCATCTCTAACAGGCTTAAATACATTTTATCAATAGAAATATAGTAACTATAAATTAAGATTCTAAAGGTGGGAAATTCGTGATATATCTTACGAGAAATCTGAACATTAAAACTGAACCACTGTACGTGATTCACAAAGTGTATATGTGTTTTTAAAAGCTGAGGCAATTCTGTTATTCACATTCTGGGACAGTTAGCTCTGGATTTGGCAGATAGAAAAAAAAAAAATACTTACTCAAAAGCAACATATGTCAGGAGGGTAGCTGCTGAAAAAATAGCAGATATTCCACACCCAATATTGGTAATGAAGGTGAGAACTTTAGTGTTTTTTCCATCCAACTGTGAGGCAGTTCCTTGAAGGTCCTACCAAAAACATGAGAAGCAGTTGTAAGAATCTCTCTTTTCATGAGAACGGTGTTTTGTTTTATTAGAAAGTTCATTGATAGCACTTAGAATCTCAGCTCAATCTTAGGGGCTAAAAACAACAGTGTGAATCAGGACATGTGTACCTCGTTTCATTGTGCTTCCCTTCACTGTACTTTGCAGATACTGCATCTTTTGCAAACTGAAGGTTTGTGGCAACTCTGAGTTGAGCCATTTTTCTAACAGCATTTGCTCACTTTGGGTCTCTGTGTCATACTTTGGTAATTTTCACAATGTTTCAAACTTTTTCATTATTGTTATATTTGTTATGGTGACCTGTGATCAGTGATCTTTGATGTTACTGCTATGATTCACTGAAGCTCAGATGACGGTTAGCATTTTTTAGAGCAATAAAAATTTTTTAATTAAGGTATCTACGTTGTTTTTTTAGAGATAATGCTATTGCACATTAACAGACTATAGTATAGTATAAACATAACTTTTATATGCACTGGGAAGCCCCAAAATTCGTGTGACTCATTTTCTCTCAATATTTGCTTTATTGCAGTGGTCTGGAACTGACCCCACAAAAAAATCTTTGAGGTATGCCTGTACTGGAATTTCCGTTTATTGCACTCTTGTGGATCACTCCATGAAACAAAAATGTAGCATTATTTGAGAGAGTTGCACATGTTTTTTTTATCATTACCCTGTTACCCAAGCTCTTTGCACACCAGTATAACTGGAAGAGCAAAACCACTGGGGGCCTAACAAACTGGAGAGGAGGTCATTATCTTGCATAGTAAATGACCAGACCCTTCCTATCATTTGCAAGGCTGGGGACACAAGTGAAAATGGAGGCCACCGTGGCCCACGTGACCAAGCCTTTAGGTGGGCCCTGGGTTCTTTGATTGGTAGGGAGGGGCTCAGCCGAGACAGCCAGAGGCTGGTGCTGGTGTGCGGCTGCCCGGTCAGGGAATAGCGCTGAGGCTCTTACTGTGGTCATTTCAGAGCTAGGTATGTATCAGGTGGGGTGGTCTGTTTTTTTTTTTTTTCATAAATAAGAAGCCACCAAGAGTTTGGGGGTCATAGTTTTTTGATACCTATAGACCTGAAAGGGTGCCACTTAAAAGTGTTAGGGGTTGTTGTGAGGGGAAAAAGTAAACATTTTCTAGCATGTGAATACGAAGCCTTAATTTTAATTTCACTGTGCAGAGGGAAGCAGGCTTGCAAAGTCCAGGCCTGGTAGGAAAATCTTTCTTTTCTTCCTTAAATGTAGAATTGGGTTAGGGATAAATCTTGAATGAAGACCAACCACTCAAGCCTTGGTTGGAGGAGAAAGGCATCTCCATTATGCAGCTGTTTGAAAACAGAGCCTTCTTGGAGAAGGGACATGTTCCAAAAGGAATATCTGGTTTAAACTTTTAGGTCTTAAACTATGAAAAAAAGTTTGTGTTATAAGTTTTCATTCTATAATGTTAACTTTCTTTACTTTTCACCAAAATGTCAATAAAATCTGCTACTGACACGAAGACCTCCATATCTGTATGAGTGTATGTGTGTGAAATCATGAGATGGGGCTCAGTTCCAGGTTTGGCTGAGGAGCAGGTAACAGGTTCTCTGTAACACCAAGAAATGCACAAAGTGATCGAATTTATCTAGTGGGAGCAGAGACTCAGGTCAGAGAGGACCGTCCCTATCCTCCTCTCCCAGGAATCCCTCAAAACACTGGGAGGAAGTGGGACTCCCACGGCACACGGGATGGGGTTTGAGTCAGTGCCACTTGACTCACTGGTAGCTTTCACCCCGACCAAAATTTTGGTTACTCCAGGATTTGATGAGGTCAGAGAAATATCTTGGGAACCTCCAAAGGACCTGTCATTACCTCTTGAAAAACCTATGGCTCCCATTTAGATGAGGCAGTATACTTGCAAGTCACAATTACAGCCACAATTTAAAATGTAAATTGAAAAAAATAATGCTGCTCACGGTTATACATTTACACACAGTTCTCATGCTGTTTTATACTTTTAGAGAATGAAGAATATGAAAATATTTATTCCTCTGATTTAGCCAACATGAGAATGTACTAATGTTAAAAATAAGAAAATCAGTTTTACTACAAATAAATGTAGCAGAGGATATGAAATTTTTCATACATTTGTAGATTAGAAGATATAATTATGAATCTGGGGTATGTTTTTAAATTTCTCATATGGTGAATGTGTCATGGGGCAAGGTAGACCCTGGGAATATCTTACACAAGTGAATACAGAGTTTATACATCAAGAAGGACTCTTAACAAGGCTGTGGTGGTCTGGAAAAGCTGAAAGGATATGGGCACATCACCAGAAAAGATAAATTCTGGGAAGTTTTTCTTCCAGAAGTTTAGAATCTTATAAAAGCAGCCGAAGTGGAAAATGGAAAAGTAGCACTGAAAAATGCACATATCCATATACATGTAAAACTAATTATTTAATCAAATGACAACAGAAAAAGTAATATATAATTACAAATTCATAACAAAATTTAAACACTATTTGGAAAAACTAACCATTCAAAGTAACAGGAAGCCAGACTTTGGTTACTTATAGGTCATCTCTGAATAGTGACTGTTACTGTTATCTATTTATCTAATATTAGACTTACGATACACACAATCATGCTCAAACACACATGCAGTTGAAATAATTCAATGAATTAAGCTAAAGCTTACATACCTGAAAGATTAATGATGCAAAAGAAGCGTTTTATGAAAGAATGATGCTGTCACTTTTCAGAAAAAAGAGAATATGGAAGAAAACTGAGGGTTTTATTTTTAATTACTTAGGGAAAACATGCTATAGTTTAATTGTTCATTTTCATGGTCTGGCAGTAAATGAAAACATTTATATTTTGGGAAAGTTAAGTTATTTTTTTATGACTGTCCTCTTTTTTTTCCCCCAGCTTTATTGATATATAATTGGTAAAGAAACAATTGCACATAATTAATGTATACAATTTGGTGAGTTTGAACTTATGTATACACTTGTGTTAACATCACCACAATCCAGGTTATAAATATATCCATCGCCTCCACAAGTTTCCTGTGTTCCTTTTTCATTTGCTTTTGTTTCTGAGGTAAGAACACTTAACATGAAATCTACCCTCCTAACAAATTTTTAAGTCTACAATACTGTATTATTAACTATTTTATATAGCAGATCTCTGGAACTTACTCCCCTTGTATAACTGTAACTTTATATACTCATTAAACAACTCCCCATGTATCCCTCCCCCCATCCCCTGGTAACCATCATTCTACTGTCTACTTCTATACCTTTGACTATTTTAGATGCCTCAAATAAGAGGAATCACGCAGTTTTTGTATGACTGTCCTCTTTTTAAATGACTTGGTCTTATCCCTCAGAGCTTTAAGGACTGGATTGTCAGGAAAATTACAACGTGCACGGTTGCTATATGACAATGGCCATTTACATAGGCCAGGTAGATCCATGAGCCAATCACTGCATCCCACAGTTCCTCGCTGCTTCCTTCCGGTCCCACAGGAAGTAGGCAATAAGATTTAAGGGACGGGATAAACATATCTTGATGTCTGTGATTCGAATTCGAAAAGCTTTATTGCCTTGGTACACATTACTCCCATCTCCAACTAAAAAACAAATTTGATTTGATCCCGTTTATGGAAACTATACAGAAACAATGGCTCTGTTATGATCTGGAGGGTGTACTTTGCACCAGAAAAGTGTCTGCAGAAACACAAGCATATCAGGTTATAAGGTAAAGGTGTAAGTCTGTGGATGAAGTCACACAAGTTGCTGGTTGTAAGGTGGCTCTTGAAAATTTGGTGGGCTGAAAAAACATATCAATGCAATCTAATTTCTGCTTCAAACTGTTGGGCAGGCTGGCTAATGAGATAAAACTAGGGCCAAGGGAAAGAAGGCAGGAAGAAAGAAAGGAAAGAATGACATGAAGGCCTAGTAGTGAGTGAAACGTAACACCCATCATCTCCATTGCAGGCCTGAAGCCTCCGTGCTATCCTAGTCACTAGTCTAGCCTAACAGGCTGGGATCTCTAGAGAGGGATTGCAGTCATTTGGGGGTAACAATTGGATCACCAAGCACAGTACCTGGTACAAAGTAACATTCAAACATACAAGTGATAACATATTAAAGAAAGACAATTTTTGATGAAATTTTTCATAGCACCCTTCCACGTTAGTAAAACCCAACATTTTCTTCCTCTTTAACTTTTCTGTCTCTCCCTCCCTCCCTCTCTCTCCATCTCCCTAACTCTGTTTCTCTCTTAATTCAAGGGTTTCATAGTGATTTTCTTGTTTCTGGGATTATTTATCATTACTGTTAAAGCCAAAGGAAAAAAACAGTAAGATTCTTCTCTATACTTATCTTGCACTTTTAAAATATATGATCTCTCTCAACAGATTCTTCATCAAGAATCAAGATTGAGGATACAGATGAAAATTATCAGGAAAAAAATTCCCCAAACACGTAATCTAAAAAGGTTGACTCACAAAAAGAAATATGCCTTCCAAAATTATGTCATTTCAAAATGTGTTTAGATGTTCCTCCCCTACCATCAGAATCCCAAAGTGGGTCAGGTGGTTACACAGGCAGACCGTCTCGTTGGCTTCTGAATCTTTGTGTGCGACACATCCTGAAGTGTTCCAAAATCCAGAGCCTTCTGTAGGAGGAAGTCAACAAACAGTGTGAAAATAACAGCAGGTCAGTTTCTTCTCTGTAATGGATGAGCTTTCCCTTGGGGAAATATGCCTCAGACTCTTCTGCTTTGCAGTTTATCTGTAAAATGGATACTATCTTGAAAGCTGCTAATACACAGAATAATTTCGATTCCTGGGATCATAGAATGTTAGTGCTAGGTGGGCAGTCAGAGATTAGGTGTTGGTTTTCAACTGTGTTCTACTGAAGTGCTTCAGGGGTCTGCAAAAAATTCAATTTTTACATTTTAATATATTTTAATTTTTAACATGTATTTTACTTATTTAAGTATATTTACAGACATATTTATTTAATAGATTATATGTAATATAAATATATATTTAACATAATTATAACATATATATGTTATAATTATATTTATATGTTATATAATTATAACATAATATAAATATATATTTAACATAATTAATATTTAATTATAATTAAATATTATTTAACATAATTAATATATGAATTGATATATAATTTATTGATTTAATATATTTTAAAGTCAACTTCCATAAAAAGAATATCCCTTTTCAAATATGTTATACACTAACAAAGTCTCTAGAAATCAGCACAATTTTTTACCCCTTTGGTCAATCTATATCTCTGTGAAGACATGAGAACAAAGAAGGTCAGCTTCCTTGGAACATGCTATTATGTACAAAGCAGTCATGCACAGAGACAACTTACTATAAATGCCTTTAACACATCTTATCTGACTTTTACGGTATGCTGTGGAATATGAACAACTCATATATTTGAAGAGTATTTTAAGACTACAAGGTGATATCATTTTTAACTATGTAGCTAGTAAATCAGGATCTTCTCAAAACTGCAACTAGAAACCAAACAACACCAAAAACTTCCCAGCTAAGATAGAAGTATCAAAAAAAGAGGTTTGGGACAACTTCAGGCTACAGTTCTGAGGAGCAGCCTGCACTGGCGCTTGTTTGATTGGGCCACCATAATCCCACTGGGGAACCCCAAGGGAAGGTGACCCTTATAGGGCAGAGGTGGGCGGTTTTGTCACTTCCCTTCCCTTCACAGACATCTCCACACTTCACACCTAGTGATTACCCCTTAATTCTGCCTTTCTCCCTTGACTGTCAAATGTCATTCTGGAGGCAGTTCAATTCTTTCAAGTAACATGTATCCATTATAACCATTCCTATAGTTACAATCCTCTAATACGATCTCCCCCCATAATCTGTGGTCTGGAAGCTGGATTTTAAATTGCAGGCCTTGTGCACATCAAATACTCTCCCCAGAAGTGTCCTAGAAGAATGTGATCAAATGTATATTGACATTCATCTAAAAGTAGCAATAAAAATGTATGCTATAGTTTATAAATAACTGAAATCAGAGGTGGTTTGTTTAAAAAAAAAGTCGTCTGCCTATTTCTTCTTGCAATGAATAAAAAGTTACAGAAATTAGAATTCACTTCCCAAGCTACCTAAACTAAATTTTGCAGCTCAGTTGCCCTCACACTTACATTGTGACTCACTCTAATTTGGGATGGAATTAAAGAAAACGGGGATGTCTAACAATGTTGAAAATTCAGTTGTTATTAAGACAGCCAATATTTTAAAACTTACCGTTTTTGTTCAGATCCCAGAAGGCACAGATGGGATGAGGCACTGCCTATATTAACATAAGAACAAACATGTGAAATTGTGTTTAAAATAAATAAAAAATCATACAATTTGAACGTGGGAAAAGAGTAAAAATGCTAAGGTTTTCACAAAGAAATAGGTCATAATTAGTCACGGCAATATGACCAAAGAATGGCAGGCAGTTTAGGGGTTTGCTCTCACAGACTTCAAATGGAAATCAACTATAACTCCAGAGGAATCAGGTTACCATTTATCTGCAGGTTACTAATTATGTCTCATCATAAAGTGCAATTCTCAGCATTTAGCAAGGCTTTTTACACTAAAATTTCACTTCATCTTCAAAACTCTCCTTTATGACTAGGTATATGCCCAAAAGAAATGAAAGCAGGGACTCAAACAGATATTTGTACAACCATGCTCACAGCAGCATTATTCACAATAGCCAAAAGGTGGAAAGAGCCAAAGTACCCATCAATGAATGAATGGATAAACAAAATGTGTGCGTGTGTGTGTGAGTGTGTGTGTGTGTGTGTGTGTGTATGTGTATGCAATGGAATATTATCCAGGCTTAAAAAGGAAGGAAATTCTGACACATGCTATAATATGGATGGAACTTGAAAATACCAAGTGAACTAAGCCAGTCACAAAAGGACAAATACTGTATGATTCCACTTATATGAGATACCAGAGTAGTCAAATTCATGGAGACAGTAGAATGGCAGTTTCCAGGGGTTGCGGGAGGGGCGATGGGAGTTGTTGTTTCATGGGGACATAGTTTCAATTGGGGAAGATGAGTAAGTTCTGGAGATGGATGTAGTGATGGTTGCAGAACAACGTGAATGTATTTAATTCCACAGAACTATACACTTAAAAATGGTTAAAATAGTAAATTTTATGTTATGTATATTTTACCACAATAAAAAACTTTTTATAGATGAAGGAGCTGAAACAAAGGAGGCCAAAGGGTAGAACAGGGAAGTCTCAGAGGTTTCGTGACAAAGCAGGGCTAATTCTTAGAGGACTTCAGTTCCAAGCCTTAGTCCTTATCAGCCAGCTCACTTCCCGCCTGCCTTCCTGCCTGCCTAATGGTCAAATCATGACTGGGACCCTCTATAAATCAGGGGAAAACTGTGATTGGGCCATTTAAGACAATAAGAACCCCACATAATTTTATCAAATAAACAGATGACAGCAAGGGTAATGAAGCAAAAAAAAAAAAAAAAAGCACAACATTTGCCAAGATTTTAGACAACTGCTAAGCTCTCAAAAAATGTCAACTCTCTCCTGTTTCTCCCATTTCCCTTCTGCTTTCCTAGTTTCAGTAATCTCTGACTTTAAAAAGACAACCAAAACCTTTAATGACACAACTGTGCAATGCATCTACATCTAAGTTAGCTGAAGTAATTATACATTGTTTCTCAAAAGGTGTGACTCTTTCCTTCACTCTTACTCTCCTTCAGATGACTGAATCCTAGACAAGACTAACTCCCCCCATCCCACCCCTGCCCTGCCACCACTGTTCACCACGACATTACGGCACTACCTGACTAGCTGGTCTTGCCTTTGTGGAAAATTGCCCCCTGCAAAAAAAGTACTAGTTACTTCTAATCATATATTTTAAAAAAGGCCCCACCATTCTATCAAACAGTCTGCCTCTGTTCCATGGCTAGTTGCAGCTTTTCCTTACCTGAGTCCTTGTATGTTTGATTTTAATTTGAACAGGATCCTTCAGATCCTGGATCGTAATGTTTCCAATACTGCATGCCATCACATAACTCACTAAGGTGCCTTTCTTGGTTCCTACATCCTTTTAAAGAAAAAAAAATTGTGTATTAGTCAGAAGTACACACTTTTATTTTATTTTGGTGCTCCAAAATAAGCAATCTGTCAGCACTTTTTACACTTAAGATCTTCAGTTATAGAACATCCTGTTTATAAGATCAAATTGCTAGCTTTCCTGAAAGAGCTCTGCTATTTCCCTTATTATAATAAATACGTTGAGGGAACAGTATGAGCCAATGCTGTAAGGCGATGTTCGTAAAACATCATTCTTCACTGTTGCGGCTGAGGCCAGCCAGTTAAAATCTGAAACAATGCAAACCCACAAATAATACACACTCATAAAAAGCTATGAAATAATTAGATCATTTCCCTATCCTAAAAAATAAATGAAGTTGTTTTCCTTTAGAGAAGTACCAAGGAAATATGGTGTGAAAAATAAAAATCAATTCATCTTTCATGTCCATGACAACAGTCTGAGTGTTTACTAACGTAAACCTAAATGTAATTCTACTGGATTAAAGCCCCACCAGAACTTTTACCATCTCTGACTACACACTTATTGGCATCTGTAGCTTCCACTTCAAAGATAAGGATGTCAGGAAATCAAATTAGTGAATCTGTGCTGCAAAATGACTGGGACCAGTAGACTGTTTCTCCAGCAAGATCATCACCACTTTCTCCTTCCCTTTGTGTTTCCTGTTGAACCTCCTGAATTTCTCTATCACAGCTTATACATCAGCTGTTTTGGAATAACTACAGGATTCCTTAAATGCTACCTAGTTCTCAGCATCCAGAATATAGGTTTTTTATTACATTTGTGTGGTCTCTCTCAATAAAGTGGCTATGGCTTGGGGATACCCAGACTTTACTTTAAAAATACTCTTATGCTGTTCCCTGTGTGAGGGGAGTACCATAGAACCCTTCCATTTTTTTCACTCTGCTATAAATTTACTTTAAAAAACAAACATATGTTTCCTAATAATGTCGCTGATTGGGAGATGCCAAAGGAGAAAGAAATGATCGCGTGAGAAGATGAGACTCAAAATGAAACTGTGACAGATTCTTACAAAGCTAAGACTTCGCCCAACTCCTCCGGCTGGGCTCCACCTCTCCTCTCAATGGCCCCTTCCCCCCCCATTCACATCATCTAACACCTACTACATTTTTTGTATTATTATTATTATTATTATTATTATTTTGGCTGCATTGTACAGCATGCAGGATCTTAGTTTTCCAACCAGGGAAACCTCTGCCCCTTGCAGTGGAAGCACAGAGTCTTAACCACTGGACAGCCAGGGAAGTCCTCTGGCATTATTTTTAAAGGCGACATTGTTACAAGCCTCAAATAACTTTAACAAATGCAGTTTTACGTGTTTGTATCTATTAAATCCTTCAGAGCAATTGCATGTAATTACATTCT
The DNA here is from genome assembly GCF_009873245.2 of Balaenoptera musculus. Lineage (NCBI taxonomy): Eukaryota > Metazoa > Chordata > Mammalia > Artiodactyla > Balaenopteridae > Balaenoptera > Balaenoptera musculus. Next base: position 22,792,012 of record NC_045796.1, read on the forward strand.
TAATCTACTCAAAATTTTTATATAGCTTGTTCTTAAAGCATTTGCTGATAACATTTTAAAATTTTTGAGTTAATGACTGCAAATGATTCCATGGTCCTCCTTTTACTTCCCTGTAGCCTCCTTTGCCATTCCTCTAAACATGACGTATGGCACAAGTCTATTAAAAACATTTCTACTGGCTTTGAAACTTGCAGTTCTCTCTTACGTAAGTCACACTGTTTGATATACACAGGTATCTTCAGTTTAATAGGTAACTTTTATTGAAAGGGCTCTGTGAAACTGCTCAGAACGAGTTGTACTTTCAAAGGCAACCAGAGGTCACCAGTGTTTGCTGGCAGGGGACTTTCTAGTATCTGGAAATGATGCCAATAAAAATGATAATATGTGCTCAGCACAATGCCACCCTACTCAGGGGATGTGGGAAGGCCAAAGGCCATTTGAAATACTAATGGGAAAACTGATTAAAGCCAAGAATGCTGCTCATTATGTAAACAGTGCTTCCTGCTGAATTAAAAAAAAAATCTTTCCTTTGGCACACAATTTCTTTAACTCTGAAGATCTAAATTGCTGGAGAGCATAAAATACTTAACAAAAGAAATAATAAATAATAACTTCTCCACAAATTCCATTTCTAATTGTATCATGCAAGTCTTAATCTGATTTATTTAAAAACCTTAAATGAACACATCCTATTAATAAGCATATAATTATCTAAAATAAAATATTTAAACAGTTATGGTAAAATTTTTCAGTTTTGAAAATACAGTAGATTAATTTTTCTATACCTCTTGATATATTTTCAAGAAATCTGAACTTTTATCTTTCCTTTTGAGCAATGAAACTCAATTTACAATTGAAAAATAATAATTTAATGAACTCTTACCTGGAAAAGTCCAGTTTTATTGAAGAAAGTAAACTGTGCCCTTTTAACTAATACAGAATCTTCTTCACTCAGGTTCTCAAGTAAGTTTGGAGGCAAAATTACAGAGGCCAATGGATCCATTTGTCCACTCCCAAAATCCATCTGTCATATACACAGAGTATGTCAGGTGAATAATCATATTTATTTGCAGTAATAACTTTACTCCACAGGAGAGCAACTGCCAGCATCAACTTGGCCAGGACCAGGGCTCCCCTTTACCTCCGCCAGAGTCACTGCCCTCAAGGCTGAATCCCTTACAGACAAAGGCCTGGATCTCATTCGCGTTTTGCAAATGGGGCAAAACGGGATATGCACCGACTTTAACTAAACACAAACTGAGAAATCTATAAATCAGTTGCCATTTTCAAGTATAAGAATTAGATTTACACTTAATAGATTTTGAGCTTTTCTCAAAACACACTACCAGAAAAATAACTACCAGAAAAAAAAAAAAAGGCGAGTTAATTTGTTTGATTCTGAGAATGAGTATCTTTGCATAGAGGAAGCAGCTGAAGTTTTATGAACATTCTTGGGTACCATTTTTACTGAACCCAGAGGTCAGGCCAAAGAGTGTTTTCCTGCAAATGGACTTGAAATGAGACGGAGGCTGACCACATTTTCACTCTTAAAATGTGAAATAGAATTACCCTAAAGAGCCTTTGGTCCAAAGTAGAAAAATAAGTTCTTCCTTATGTCCAGATTTTTAAAAATATTCTATCTTGGTTTATCTCCACAGTTAAGAAGCATTAAATGCCACTTATGTGTTCTCCCACATCAAGGGTGATGCTTCAATCATTTCATTTGCCCACGTGGCTAACACTGTCCAGCACACAGTAGGAACTTGAAAATTATTTGCTGAAGTGTCACTTGAACAGGTCAGAGAGGATCTCCATTAATCTGGCCATAGCTTTCTTGTTCAGCCTCATCATCATCTGCCATTCCTAGCCTTCTATACCATCGGTTCTCTAAGTACAATCCTCATACCAGCAGTACCAGCAATATCTGGGAACTTGTTAAAAGCGCAAATTTTGGAGATCCACTCAAGATCTACTAAATTAGAATCTCTGGGGATGGGATCCAGCAATCTGTTTTGATAAGTCCTCCAGGTGATTATAATGTAGTTTGAGAACCACTGGCAAAGAGAATATACCATGCATCTTGCCACCTTTGGGTCCTTAATGTGACTTCTTTTCTGATTGAACAACTCCCCATACCCCACTCTCGATAGGGTGGCACTCACTCATAATTTAATGCTTAGTTCCACTATCACCTCCTGTAGAGGGTAAACTGAAAGTATACCTCCTCTCTGCATCCACATGCCTTATGGTTACTGCTGCTGTTAACCTTAGCCAAACTTCGGACTAGCCTTCTACCCCTGGAACTAAGATCTCGTTGCAGTAGCAACTAGCAGATGATCAGAGATTTTAATTCTTCTAATTAATTAAAGAAACCACTGGCTTATTACCTGGAAATATGATTCATTATTGCTTGGAAGACCAATGCTAAAATTTGAAATTTCATTGGTCTCTGGGGACACAGATGATACTCCAAGAGCCAAATTCCGAGTTGTGATATTCACATGTGATGTGCTATGTAGGTCTATCTTGAAGGCCAATTCATCAATTGTTTTTAAAGCTCTAAAGAAATGACAAATAATACCACTGTTAAGTGACACATTTTAGGTACTTGCACACATGTGATTTCCTGCAGGACAAAATACAAACCAAATAAAATTGTCCTTAAACTTTTTCATCTTAACATGAATACCCACAACATTCCCCCAAACCACAATAACATCAGTTAAAACACTGAATCGTAGTGATAAATGCATCCTTAAGAGAAATACGTGCTTTAAGGAAAAGCAACAATTAAGTCATCCTAAACAAATATTCTGTTTTTCATCTGTTTTAGCCTTTCTTTCCTCATATGAAAAGTACCCTTCCTACTTCATAACTGAGTGAGAATCAAAGGAAATATTATGATAAAAGTATTTTTTGAATTGCAAGGCCCTGTAAAAAAAGTTTGTAATTGTTATGTGCATAAGGTAAGTTAGGGAATACATTTTAACAAAGAGAAAATTTTCATCAAAGAAATTTGGTTGAAAGGAAGGAAATAGAAAAAATTAAATCTTAACACTAACACGCTAACTGAAATAATTGGATACAAACTGAATTGTGCAAAAATAGGTATATTTCACCCTGCCCTAGGCATTTTCATTTCAGAAGTATAACAGTCATAGAGGTGTGGCAGTTCTGTGTCACAGTCTGTAGGATAGTGACCTACAGCAACCAAGTTATGCCTAAAGCATGTGAGCTGAATGTTTGCTAAATGTCCCCTTTGCAAGCAAAAAGAAGCATCATAAATTTATATGTACATATAATAGTTTATCTTTTGAATTAACACCAGTTAACATTTTTCAGATGTAAAATGAAATACCAATTATGTCTTTCTGGGACTATTTATATTGTCTATCCAGATCAACAATCTCAATCAATTTGTAAACTATTTTCTCAGAAAACAAAAACAAAAACAAAAACAGAACTTTGAAGTTCATTCTGTGAATGATCTTGGGAAATATCAATGAATCTTCTAGAGATTTAAATTATGAAAGCTGGGCACCAAGTATTCAGATCTGTGAGAAATTATATAACAACATGTGTATCCAATAAATTTTACTCTCCAGAAGAAAACAAACAAACAAAACTTACTCAGAAGAAGACTCAAGCAAGTCTCTGTCTGGACTGGTTAAGATATTAGAAAATATATTCATTAAAGTTGAGCCAAGCGTTATATCAATGTTTTCTTCTTTATTTACAATCCTTTTGACCTGTTCTACGATGCTGGTGATATTGGCTGAGTTTAACGTCTGCCCATCACCAGTTAAATTTAAAATCTGATTGGCAACTTCATTTGCTTCACCTAAAAAATGGCAGAAGAACAACATACAGTTTTACCTGTGTATTATGAGCATTTCCAGGAATCCAAAACATAGTATGGTATTTCACTTCATAGTAAAGCAGCAAATCAGGTTTCCTGTGTGTACCCCTTACCACAATTTTAACAGGACAACAGTATTTCTTTATACTCAGAAACTAATTTCTCTCTTTAGTAAGACACAAATTGTGCTTTTAAGCAGCTTAGGTAAATAACTTGGAGGGACCAATATTCACAAATGGTTCTAAGAGAGATACCCCCAGAATCACTAAATAAGTATATATTTGCTGCTTAAAAAAAATATAGAACTATAAAACATTGATACAAATTTCAATTTATATATTCTCTTCTCCAAAATTTTCTTACTATTTTTAATCTCTTACAGAATGAATAGAACAGAAAGTCAGAATGAGGCAAAACAGTATTTTCTATCTTAAGTGAGTGAAGCAATCATTTGCTTAGCTTTTAATATTACAGTGGTATCACAGAACAGAAGAACATGTCTGAAGAGAATGAAAATCGTGAAGCTCGAGGTCATCTCATTTTGCCTTTGAGAACTGAAGACAAATCTCTCACTTACTTGAGCAATTGGAGATATCAGGAGGCCCCCAGTAGGCTAGAGATGTGTTGGCAGGGTCATGATGACTATAAAACAAACAAACAAAAAAGGTATTTTAAATATTTGGTATAAATGACACTATAGCTGACAAAATTACTTAATAATAAGCTTTAGAATTTCCCTTAATATCTAGGTAAGTTTCATTTGAAGATAAGACTATAATACATTGACATAAAACTCATATTAAAAGTTCTTATTGGAAAAAGAAATCAGGTGCATGCATCAGGGAAACAAAATACTAGCAATAGCCTATTGTAACCTAGGCTACATCAGGTTACTAAGGTTAAAAGCATAGTTGGTAACGTGGATCAAGTACTGCTTTAAGAACTTTCCAGATAAAATCTCATTTTGATTTCACTTAACTCTGTAAAGCAGATTATAATCCACATTTTATAGATGAAGAAATAGACTTAGCTAAATCAAGGAATTTTCCAAGGTCTCACAGCCAGGAAGAGGTAGAGCTACAATTCAAATCCATGTCCGCAAGGCTCTGAAACCCCTTTCTTTCCTCTCCACCACGTGTCAAACCAAGCAGTGGGGGCAAAGTATTTCTATGTGGGCAGTTTCAGTGTCTGAATTTCCCTGCAAGAAAACTCTAACTGAAGGGGGGTGGAGGGTGAGGAACTAGATTTGACTTGTTATTCGGTGAATCCTCTGCAGTCGACCTGTCTGAGGTTTCCGTTCAATGTTTAGGAAAAATCCACACCCTAACAGTCTCCACTAGCAGACTGCCCTAACCTGGATCTTGTCTTTATTCTCTTTACTGTCTCTTTCCCCTTCCAACAATAACCACTCCAAAAAGTTAAAAAGACTCAGAATGTCAGATGTATGTTATGAGGCTGTGAGTTTGTTCATCCACACATAAGGTGCTCTGCTCTAGAACCACCCTCTGGTTTCCAAATTGCTCCGTCTTTCTTTGGAGAAGCCTAAATTAGCATGTTGCTTGGAGAGAAAAAAAAAAGGCTTTTCTTGGTAACCTACCTGTCTCGTCTTTACCTCCCATGGATTTGACCTACACAGAGATTCCCGCCCTTCTTTCCAATTAATATACACTGCAGGGGAACTACGGTGCTACACCTGTAACCCTGGGAAGGTAGGTTACATGGAATTTGCTGGCAAGAGTCAGGGACTTCCCAGGGGGCACAGTGGATAAGTCTCTGCACTCCCAATGCATGAGGCCCAGTTTCGATCCCTGATCAGGGAACTAGATCCCACATGCATGCCGCAACTAAGAGTTCGCATGCCACACTAAGGAGCCTGCCTGCCGCAACTAAGGAGCCCATCTGCCGCAACTAAGACAAGGCACAACCAAATAAATAAATAAAGTAAATAAATATTTTTTTTTTAAAAAAGAAAGTATTACCATGTCCGTGAAGCATAGAAGCCCGGCTTCCCTGGACAGGGAGCATTGTATACAGAAGGTTGGATGGCCGGCCATTTATAGCCTTTGGGGTCCTCATCATCATGACATATACCTATGTGAAAATACGAGAAATATTAACCTTTTTTTTTGAAATTAGAGGTGCAAGATGAGAACAAAACAACAATGTTGGTAATTAGGTATTTATTCCATGCAATACTAAAATACTAGGTTTTTATGTTCAGAATTTGTAAAAGTTTAGAAGTTATGAAAGATAAACGTTAACTACCTTTCATATTTTAAATCACATGTTATGAAACTATCAAATAAAAAAACACACTTATGCAAGTATAAACATGAAACTTACAATATCATTCTAATGTAAATCATTAGTAGATAAAATTAGTAAAACAGAGGTTTATTAAAAAAAAAAACACTACATAAAATGAAAACTGTCCTGAAATATTCAAAATGTAATTTAATCTTTTTCAAAGGGGAAAGCCTATAAAATAGTGCCTCAATAGTGTTGTCATTGAGTTGCCAGCATATTTTATGGAAACATTTTCTAGCTGCTCTGAAAGCATCTTTGACCTGGATGTTTGCTGGGGGAATGACAAGAAGACGCCTGTAGGCCACACATCCTACACATACGCCTTCATCTTCAAATCATCCCACCTGTTGTTTGAAAACTCTCCAAGCGAGTTTTATGACATAAATGATTCAGATTTTACACTTAAAAAATATCAAAACAAAAGCACTATATCAACAGCAACAACAAAATCTCGTATTTCAGTACTGAAAAATAGTAAGTTACACTAAGACTACTGGGAACCAGTATTGTACTCACCAACTGAACATTCAAATAACTTTCCTATTTATATTCTGAGGGTTTTTTTCCAATTGGTGGAAATTTTTCTTCATAGACCCACTTGCAGAAGAACAATAAAGTATAGAATTTAAATGAAGTGGTATAAATTACTTGTCTAAGTATGCAGAGAGAGCTGTTCAGGGATTCCTCAGCCTCTGAGGACAGAGATAAGGTTGGTTCTCATGAGGCTCCTTTGTCACGTACAAACTACCATTCGTCAAGCTCCTTCTCTGTGGAGACCCTTCTGCGTGAAAGGGCAGCGTTTGTACTCTGCTCATCCCCAAGAAGCTCTGTTTATTAAATAAGCAAGCGTTTTCCCACAGAGGCTCAGAAACTGCTGTTGTTGACGACGATAATGATGATTTGCATTCTTTAACCTCAACGAGTTCCTTATACATCCATCCCTCAGTATCCTCCAGGGACTGGTTCCAGGAAACACACCCCCCAACACACACACACACACACACACACACACACAAGATAACAAAATCCGAGGAAGCTCATGTCCCTTGTGTAAAATGGTGTAATATTTGCAATAACCTATGCACAGCCTCCTGTACACTTTAAATCATCGCTAGATTACTTATAATAACAAATACTGTGTAAAAGCTATGTAAATAGTTTTAAATATAATGTATATTTCAAGTTTTGTTTTCTGGAACTTTCTGAATTTTTTCCCCCAAATATTTTTGATCCAAGGTTGGTTGAATCTACAGATGCAGAACCCGTGGAAATGGGGGGCTGACCGTAACTGTGTATGTTGACACATTAGAGATGGGTGGTTTCTCACAGAAGCAAAGATGCCTGCTTCTTTATTACATTGTGATTCTGGCCTCAGTCATAATCATGCTCTTAGAGGCTGAGGAATAGCTGCTTCCCCCACTTCAACCTCCTGCATGTGTGTATAAGGAAATGTGTCAAAGTTTCCCTTTCTTTTGAGCTCTACTAATATACCTAATCAACTGTCATCATAAAATTAGAATGATAACTTTACTTTTTGTTATCCATATTTTGATCATTTACTTTTCTAAAATATGCCCATCAAGCCTCATTCGTTTATTTATTCAGGTATTTAAGGGCTGGGGGATATGCTGGTTGCTGGGGGGAGGTAGGAAGTGAGGGTGTTAGAAAAATAAGATGTGTTCTCAAGCCAGAGGAAATTCCTGTTTAAAGAAAATGTATATATGAACACAAACAAGTCCAGTCAAATTCAAGGGTCTTCTAATATGTACGGTGCTCTAGGTCTGTGGACAGTTTGAAGTGGAGTCTCCAAGACAGTGATATCTATTCGTACATGATGATGTGAGAAAAGGCTTCATAGGAGAGGTGACTTTGGACTGTCCTTAATACTATATAGGTGATCATCAGGTGGGCAGTGAGAGGAGAGGAGAGAAGTGTGGGCAAAGACAGAGAAAAGAGCACTGCATGTTTGGGGAGGTGCTGGAAGCACCACACCTGTGGCTGGAGTTTAGGATGTGAATGGTGTCCAGGTGAGAACTGAATCTAGGTCCAGGATAACTCCCAGATTTCTGGCCTATTCCAGCAAAGACAGTGGTATCATTAATGGAGACAGAGAACATAAGAGATGAGGATGTTTTATAACAAGAAATAGTCTTTTATAAGATTTACCTCATTAGAGATCCCAAATGCACACACACACACACTCTCTTTATTCCTAAAGTTGAAGCCAATTCTGGTCAAGGTTATCTTGGCATTTTGCTCATGTTCTTAGTATTTTCATAACAGGTTCCTAAAATAGGGTATAAACTTTCATCTGCCACTTTCATTCCCTTGGATTCACAGGTATCAAGGTACTATCTTTTATGCTAACCTTGTCACCCATTTGTTAACAATGTCACCAATAGGATGAATTTCATCATCAGAAAAAAATAGCTTTAAATAAGCAAACACACAAAGGAAGAATATTTTTGTTGTCGTTTCAATTAAACCTGGATAGTAGTCACATAAAACACATACTATAAAAAAATTAAAGGCACTCACCCAGTCGCTTCACATTCACTCTATGTAGCCTCAAGCCCTCATCCAGGGACTCATTATTTCTTAAGAGCTTCTGCTGAATGGTTCTTCCTTCTAAATCGGGATTGTTGGTAGCATTGTAAACTAGAAGGGCCCAAATCGCCAACCTAGGAAAACAATTCAGATAGAACTGTTGTTGGCTCTATTGACCAGTTGGTTGTTTTTTGGGTGGAAAAATAGAACATTTGGATATGGTAGTAAGAGGGTGACCATAAAGTGCTGAGACTGAAGAAATATGCCAAGGCACTCAAAGATTTCTGCCACTGCACAAATTAAAATGTTAAAATAATCTCAATATGAATAGATTTTATAAGATACTGCCTGTATTATCTATCATATCACCCCATTTCTTTTGAGAAATACTTCTTTTTTTTTTAAATTACTGAGATTTTTTTTTTAAAGATTTATTGATTGATTGATTGATTGCTATGTTGGGTCTTCGTTTCTGTGCGAGGGCTTTCTCTAATTGCGGCGAGCGGGGACCACTCTTCATCGCGGTGCCCGGGCCTCTATCGCGGCCTCTCTTGTTGTGGAGCACAGGCTCCAGACGCGCAGGCTCAGTAGTTGTGGCTCACGGGCCTAGTTGCTCCGTGGCGTGTGGGATCTTCCCAGACCAGGGCTCGAACCCATGTCCCCTGCATTAGCAGGCAGATTCTCAACCACTGCACCACCAGGGAAACCTGAGAAATACTTTTAAGTAATGTTTTATAGCATACATGCAAGAAAGGCCATATTTGTGGTTAATTTCACATTGTTTCTTTAAAGCAAAAACTAAAGTTTTTCAAGAAAAATTAGAATTTCAACTAATCTGATTAAACTTTTAACTTTTGAAATTATTAAGTGTTATTGTTTACAAATACATTGCAATTTCTCCAGAATTGTGATAAATGATTTTCTAACTCCATGAAGCATTTACTAGTACTTTGTACACTGAAAAGTTACAAAATAAGTACTTGAAATTCACTCAGTGATTGGTCAGCATGTCACTGAAGAAGTTTATAGACTGCCTGACCCTGAATGTCTTTAAAAAGAAAATACCTCTATGGGAAGCAGAGACATATCCTAAAAGCCCCACCAAAACTTTGGTTCTACAATTTGAAGTAATATAGTTTTCTGTTCAATTATAATCACAGCTGTAGTCAAGAGCAGAAATCAAAAGATGCCAAAGTGAACTCAGTAGAACTGTTTTACTATGAAGTCCTCAGTGGAGAGGCAGTAGCATATTTTATTTATGAAATTCTGTGGGTATCAGTATAAATGAAATAGAGTATTAACATATTTGTGATGCTTAAAAAAAGAAAAGTGAAATATTTGCTATTCAAGGTTAGGTGAAATTTAAAAGTAGCCCTATTTTTTCCCTAACTATCTGTGCTAATCTCAAGGACAACATACTTCACAATTCTCATAATTCACTCTGAAAAGCTATTTATCTCTAAAATCATTTACTGCTTAATGTTCATATATGAGTCATATTTCAGGGTGAGACAAACATAGATGTGAAATATAATGGTGAATTGTGATAGCTTAATAATTTGTTCAATGGCCTATTAAAAAAAAAGTATCCCTTGATTAAATTATTGTTGGAAACTAACCTTTGCCACTCCAGTAACTGAGAATTTATAGTTGGGAATATGACCTTTAACTTCCTTTGAATATTGAGAACACAGTACAATGTGGATGGTACTGACCCAAATTCAGCAATTCAAGAATGACGGTGCGTTTTCACAGGTCTTATCTGTGTTGCTTTCCTCTCTCATCCTGGAAACTGAAACTGTTTTATGGTTCTGTAAAGTCCAGTTCTATCTGTTGTTACTATCAATTGTTCTTTATTTGAATAAACCAGTCTCTGCAGCTTTGGTTTCCTGTCTGTCTAGGTAATAGAGTATGATAGCATTATCTAAAGCTAGGGGCTGTGTTAAGTGTTACAATCCGATTGAAAGAAAAGGTTGGGAAAAAAGCGTGTGTGAAGACTAGTAGATTGTTGTTTGGACAAAAACTATGAGAGACTATAAAGGATCATCCATGAACATAAAAGAAACAGCGAGCAGAAAGAAAGAAAGGGAGGTAAAGCCAGTAAGAACAAATTTTAAAGCAATGCCGGAGTTCATACCAAAGAAAAACAAAATGTGTGGATTTTCCCATATACATTGTCTAAGTTCATTCTCCCTATAATTTTCTGTAAAATTACCCATTGGTTTGACAGACAGGAAACTGAGATTCCATGAATTTAAATGTTTTTTGAACAAGAGTTTCTAAGGTGCTGACATATATTCATGATGGCTGATTTTAGTATTGTCAGGTAGTAGAAGAATCACGTTAAGTGGGACTACAGCGTGGGAGCACAAAGTCAGAAATCCTGGCTTTTCATATTGGTTGGTTGATCTTGGGCAATTCACTGGGTCTTAGTTTTGTCACTGGTTGAAAGGGCAGGTTGTTACCTGCCTTATCTATGTCAGGGAGTAATTGGGAGAGGAAAGCAAATGAGCCAGTGAATGTGACAGTGCTTGGAATCATAAAGTGCTGTGCAAATGTAAGGAGACACTGTGATGAAGGTTACAATGATGATGATGAGGAGGATGGGGATGATGATTATGCTTCCAAGAAGCATTGGTTTAATATATTTATACTTCCGAGAAATATGTTATTTGGCTCTTCTTATAAAATTGCACTGTTAGAATCTCAGTCTGAGCCCTCTGCAGAGGGTATACCATTGGCGATACCCTGAACTAGGGCTGCCACAATTGCAAGACAAAGTATCCAGCAAAGGGATCCAGATAATTGCTGGATCCATTATTCAAGGCTCAATATGATCTAGCAGTAAGGTTTGGAAAAAAGAAATTATTTGCCTAAATAGAGGAGAAAAGTCCTGTTACCATCAAGAATACAGTGTTAAAATACATTAAGTACATTATTTGTTCTTTAGATCACAAAGGAAAAGGAACAGTTCCAGAAAATAAAAAACAACTTTCCCTAACCAGATGCCGAATAGAAAAAGAAAAAAAATAAGAAAACTCTCTAGTCAACTCTCATATGAAATTTTATTACTAGCTTCTCATAGTAAGAATGTATCACTTGAAAAGAGATATATTCCATCATTATAGTTGTAAATACATAATATTAATTCAGTCAATTGAAACTGAGTAAGAGATGTGAACTTTTGCTTTCCAACTAATTTTTTTATTCTGCGGAGATGCAATTACCTGAACACAACTACATTTATTTCATTTAGGAGTTTCCATTATTTTTTAAGAACAGTTGGCCTTTAAATGCCAACTGATTACATATGGTGAACATATCCATTAAATTACCTGCCTGCATAAGTCATGACCTTGATATAAATTTAAAAATGAAGACTTCAGAAAATTAGCTGATGGCTTTGAATGCTGAAAATATTTCAGCATCTATTACCCATATTATTAGATGCTATTGTACATAAGTACCTTACTTGAAATAACACTATAATTATTTTCTTTCTTTGAAGGTCTCTGAAATTTCAAATAAGAGGTAATTGGCTATCATAAACTGGAAATACTAAAACTAATAAATGTTCTACTTCTGAATTATTTTTTATCAGATGTACATTTCTACCCAGTCTGCTATATTACAGTTTTAACTACAGAGAAAAAAGACTGTCCACTAGAGCTAAAGACATAATTTAAATGTGCTACTGGATTGAAATGTTTCTCTCCTACCTCACTGATTTCATTTCTCTACCAGACAGTCAAAACAGAGAGCAAGAGAAAAGATGTTACATTTTCTGCAAGACTTTGTCAGCGTTACCTTTGATCATTCACAATGCTTCTCCTCACTTTAATCTTGTCCTCTCCCGTGCTCAGGTGAAAACTAAAAATACAAATAAGTACATTCATTATCAACTTCATCTGCTGCACGATCAACAACAAGATTTGAGGACGTGAGAGAAAGAGGCAGAAAGGACATTCTAAGTCAGTGTTTGCAAATGTGTGTTCTGAGGTCCTAGTTCTTTCATATGCCTGAGACAAAACAGCTCCATGGCCAAATAAAGCTTGACAGCTACGTGCCTTCTCTCTCTCTCTCTCTAAGATTCATGATGCATATCAGTACACGAAAGAACCTGAGATGCTTGGATATACAGAAATTTGCTTCAGTTTGTTTAATAATTTAGCTCCTGAACTAATTTGACTTTTTGATCCCTTTTGCTGTGTTATTACATCTCTTAGGTTCACAGAAAACATGTTTAGGGTTCATCAAATACACTTTAGAAACTAAAGTATAAAACTGTAAAAACAAGGTGCAGAGGAAGACAGGTAAATGACATTATCTGCTAGAGATTCAGTGGAGTGTTTAAATATAAGATTAGTGAAAGATAATTTTGAAAAGCCAAGTTGCAATCAGACTGTAGATATCTTGTAGAAAAATGGTCTCCAAACTGGGGTGCATGCAACCCAGGGGGTGCTCTAGATGATCTACTGGGGTGTGAGAAGCAACTAACAGAACTTCCATTTATATTTAATTATCCTCTCAGTTTATGATACATTATAACATAATATATTGGTTAAGTAATATACACACATGCATATATACAATTTATTTAAAATCACAAATATATTTTGGAAGTACAAACTACATTTTTAAAAATGATTGGGATCTACAATCAAAATTTTTAAAACCATTGCTGCATCATTGAAGTTTTTGTGCAAAGAAATGATATAATATAGAGTTGTTTTAGAAAGATTATGAATATGGTGTGTATGTCTGTACTTACATGTATGTGTGTGCAGGAATAACCAGAGAGAAAGGGGGAGAGAGAGAGGGAGACAGAAGTATTAAATTAGACACTACTTTTTATTTCTCAATTTATTCTGTCATTTACCTGATATTAACCACATAAACAGTATAGTTCCAATTCTGGAAGGTTGAATTGAGCTGAAAATACAATAGAAAAGGATAAGTTTGAGTAATACTTTTAAATAATTTTTTTAAAAGAATTTAAATCCAGTTTCTTCTCTCCCATAAAGTGTTAGTGAAATAAGACCCTGGGAAAATTCCGAAGAGCTAGAGCAGTGAAAGAAAGTACAGATAACAGTTACTAGACCACTGTATGCCAAGAACCTTACAAATGTTATTTCCTTCATTCTCACAACAACTAATGAGATAGGTATTATCTGCACTGTCCTCCCACCCATTACACGAAGAAACTGAGCTTCATAGAGATGAAATAGCTTGACCAAGTTGCAACTAAGAAGCAGCAGATCCCAGATCGGAACCCAAGTCTGGGCTGTGTACAAACGCTATACTTTCGTCTCTAGCCCATATTATAAAGGGCTTTCTCTGTAATGGGCCTTCAAATTAGCTGTAACACTGAAAACTTAGCTCCAACAGGGTACACAGGGAAGATGAGCACAATACGCACCTTCCATATTCTTCATTCAACAAACACTGAAATGCATTAACATATGTTTTTCTAGCAATTACCATCTCATAAGAATATTAGTAGTAAGAAAAATTATAAGTTAACAATATAAACCTTTAAAGAAACAAAAAAGTTCAACATTATGGGGAACTGTATTATAATTGTTATGTGGTCATTTAAAAATTTTTATGGGTCTCAGCACCAGACTTTTTAATGAAGCAATGGATTCCTCTCAATATAAATAAAAACCTCCCATATGCATTGTCTAATACAATCACAAAACACCATTTCTTTACTGACACTAAATTCTCTTACTTATATATCTCCTCCAAAGAGTTTTTTAGGTCTCGTTTCATACACACATTTAGCCTTCCTTGTAAGCATTTTTAAAATGAATGTAAATTCTAGGAAATTCTGGCAAGAAGAATTAAATTATTTTTAAATTATAAATAGTAATAATATGAAACAGGGACACCACTTATATTTTCCTGTTATCTAATATCTGCTCTGGTATCTTACACCTTAACGGAAAAGTGTCCATTAAAGTTTAGCTTCAGATAAAAATGATGTTATGTTGAAAACCATGCATGAAATAAACATAAATGTAAAATTATACCTTGTCTAAAGCACAAACTTTCCAATGAATGCTAATTTACAGAATTAATAATATTAGAAGTGGTTCCTTTGAGAATGAAAATAAAGAATTTTATATTTTGACTAACACAACATTGTAAATCAACTATACTTCAATAAAATAAATTTTAAAAATAGAAGTTTACTTTTGAAAACATTCTGACTTTAAAAAAGCAGAGAGAAGAATGCTGGAAAGAAAACAAGATGCAAGATTATACTCATTCAGTAAAGCCCTTTCTTGCCTTTAAAAATAAGACTATGTTTTCCTACCATTCTTCAAATATCTATCTATATCAATATCTATCTACATATAAACATATATATGTATGTATAAAGTTTTATCACCACTACCTCTCATTGTATGGTTTAACTTTCTTTTGCTACCAAGGACACATTTATTAGACAGCTACCATGTACGAAAACCTATTTTTGTTACTTCAGAATGTATACCCAAATGACAAATGACTTTTTTCACAAAAATTGTCTGAACTGTAGTAGTACATAAAAACAGTACATGGTCCCACAGTATGCTGTAGATAGGACATAAAATAATAGAAAAAATAGAAACCTATGGAAAGTTAAATTTTTGATATTGTTATAGAGAAGAAGAAAATTTTTTTAATCCTTAGGCTGTATTTGTAAGAAAAATAAGAAAATAAAATGCTTAGGGTTTTTTTTAATTGGAAATTACCAAAATTTTCACCAAAGAATACTGGTTAAATCAATTATAACCCAAATATCCATCAGCAGAAAACTTGTTAAATAAATGACTAGAGAGCCACATAATGGAATACTGTACCCTGTTTTTTTTAAAAAAGATAAGGACAGTCTCTGTGTACTGATATTGCAAATCTGGCAATAACAAAAATAAGTACAGTGTGGAATGGTGCGTGCAATATGCTACTTTTAATATAAAAGGAAAAAATAAGAATGTATAGTCATTTTCTTTTACATTCACAAGCAAGTTCTTGAAAAACCCAAGAAAAACTAACAGTGATTTCTGTGCAGACAGGTTGGCCTCCAGGCAGATGAGTGTCAAGGATGGTGAAAGATATTCATGATATGTCTTTTTTTTTTTTAAATTAATTTATTTATTTATTTTTGGCTGTGTTGGGTCTTCATTTTTGTGCGAGGGCTTTCTCCAGTTGCAGCAAGTGGGGGCCACTCTTCATTGCAGTGCGCGGGCCTCTCACTATCGCGGCCTCTCTTGTTGCAGAGCACAGGCTCCAGAAAGGCAGGCTCAGTAGTTGTGGCTCATGGGCCTAGTTGCTCCCTGGCATGTGGGATCTTCCCAGACCAGGGCTCGAACCCGTGCCCCCTGCATCAGCAGGCAGATTCTCAACCACTGCGCCACCAGGGAAGCCCCATGATATGTCTTTTTATATATAGTGGTTTTTGAATCAAACACTCAATTAAATAAAAAAATAAGAAATGTAATTTTATAAACAGTGCTGAACAAATGAATTAATTCATTGCTTGTTCCAGCCAACACCTGAAGATAGGGCCCATCTCCCAGCCTCTGTGGGAGGGTAGGAGCCTAACTTCGATAGGTACCAGTTAGCAACCCCAGAAGGGTTTCTTATGGACCAACCACCCCTCCCACTTTTTTGTAATTTTTCACTTTCCTGACTCTGTTCAAGCCCCTGCCATTCCTCCTCCCTCCACCCTCACTGTTCCTTTAAAACCCGCAGTCACATCTGCACAAATCAGAATGGGGCTCAGCACGTTCTCCTACTGTCAGTGGTTACTGAATAAAATCTGCTTTCACTGCTTTAAAAAAACAAAACAAAAACAAAGTGCTGAAAATGTATGGATATACCTCTCAAAATACTTTTCCATTTGTGGGACACCTTTCTTATTTGACATAATAGTCTATTAGGCTCAGTTTCTTGTCCTTATTCAAATGTATCTCTCTTTCTATTCAAAAGTGCAATATCTCACTTATATATCTACACATACATTTATAATGAATAGTATCTATGTGTCAGTATGATCTGTGGATTCAGTTAGACAGTAGAGTCTTTTCCAGATTTCCAGAGATTAAAGGTTTAACGCCAATAAAGAAATTTTACAATTCACTTACCCATTCGGCCACCTTGCTCTGTACTTTTACCTCGGGGTGACGAAGGATGTTTTGAATCTCTATGAAAATTCTATAAATAATTCCATCTGTCCATTGGAAATAAGATTTAGTCCATTAATTATATTTTACAGTCATATACTTACCAACTTACATTTACAAGGACATGATTTCATACAATTTAAAAGAAACACCTTCTACATAGGTACAGAAAATTTACAAGATATTTTAACTTCATTCTCATTGACCTTTGCAACTTTTAAGAAATAGTTATCATTTAGTTTACTCTTATGAAGTCATTGCTTCTAAATTATCACCTGCATATGTTTCTTCGTATTTTTTAATTCGATAGAATTCTATCTCCTGTATGTAAAATGGTGATTTTTCAGGTACAATTTGATTTCTTGTAACAAAAAATTATCATTTTTTTCTATATTATGAAGAATGATAGTTTGGAATGTGAAAACTTGAGTAAGATGATGGGCAGAACTTAATTTGGAAAAGAACAGGCATCACATATTTTGGGCCCACAGCCCCTTATCATCTCTGTCCTCTTTCCCCTCTCCACTAAAGCAATTACTTCTACTAAGTTATTGGGTTGTATTTCACCAGATTTTTAATCAAAATTCTATAAATGTAGTCATTTGTATCAAGTAAAGGGGGAAAAAAGAAAGAATATTTGCAGATGGAATTTTAACTGGACTCACTTGCTTTTAAAAGAAAATCCTATGTCAGAAGGAGGTTCAGCTTTTTTTGGGGGGGTGGCAGGGTGCAATCTTTAAAGTAGTCTGCCGTATATATATTTTTTTTTTCTTTTTTTTTTTAAATGAAAGTCAAACTGACCAGCCAGGGTTTACTAAATCTCTCTCTATGTGTGTTATAGGGTACCTTACTAAAAGTAGCTAATCAGAAAAGAACTTTTTAAATATGGTAGATTATATAGAGAAAAAAATATTGATTCTTCATTATTGTCAATCAATCATCTATCTTCATGCTTACAAACATGAGAAAAGTATGCATAGAAAATGTAAAAGTATATAATTAAAACAATGCGAAATAGATTTAATGAAGATTTGGGGGAGGTAGTAGATAAAA
Organism: Balaenoptera musculus; assembly: GCF_009873245.2. Taxonomy (NCBI): domain Eukaryota; kingdom Metazoa; phylum Chordata; class Mammalia; order Artiodactyla; family Balaenopteridae; genus Balaenoptera; species Balaenoptera musculus. The sequence continues at coordinate 22,809,952 of NC_045796.1, forward strand.
GTACAAAAGTATGCCTCTGGGAACTGCCAAATCTACCAAAATGCCAATTCCAGTCACACTCCTAAAGGAATGTTTTTCCACTACGGGGTCAGAAACTCATGCTAAAATAAATCGCCACTCCCAGGTGTAATAATATAAATCTATGAAATTGGTACAAGTCCAAGGATATTTAGTTTAATTTATGCATACTATTATTCCAGCTTCTAAAACTCTTCAGGTATTTTAATGATCCTGACCTCATGTTCCTTTAAAAAGTATTCTGAATGAAAAATAATTCCAGGAGTATATTTAAAATAAATGATAATAATTCAAACCAAAAAACAAAAAAAAAACCTGTTTACACTGTAACTCTCATCATATCAAATCATGGACATTCTGAATGAACGCGAGGAAATTCAAGTTGCAGAAGTCCAGGATTCTATATTGATGTCAGGATCCGAGGGATATTTTGGGCATGTTCCCCGGTGCCAATAAAGTAACTGACAAGCTACCACTAGATGGAGACCTAAAGCATGTGTTTATGTTAGGAGTTGTATTCCTTCCCTCTCAGGAGAATCCTGCAAAATACTAAAAATCAGTATTTTTAATCATTCACATTTCTGAAATTTTATGGAAGCATCCAAGCGCTTAAGATGTTTTTCTTTAAATTTAAAATATTTCCACACTTTTTTCCCAATTCAGTTTTTATAAATAAGAAAGACATTACATATCAGAGTCAGCCTAAATCAGTTTATAAATATATGACTCTCCCTAGAGTCACATTGCTTATGCTAAATAAAATATGTGAATATACCAAAGAACCTACCCCTAAGTGTTAGAGATTATCCGGTGCTGTGGATCATTTTCCAGTAGTCTCTCTTCAGAAGCCTCAGAATGAGGTATTTATATATTTAGCAAAATTATTCAATAGTGTCTACTGGTTATACTTATTTAAACTTTTTGGATAATGTAGTCAACAAGTAATCCTAAGAAATGTCCAAGAATGAATTGTCAAAGCAAGATAAAATGTCCACTGGAGGGGACATTTTGGACTGCAGTAAAATAATTCTCTCAAGCATTGCCATTACAGAGAACGCACAACTAAGGCACACTGATGCAGGCTTTTCCCTGTCCTCCTAGTAGTCAACTTGCCTTCTCCTATAGATGTAACAACTCACATTGTGTCTCAGTAGAAAAGCTATTCACAAATCTTCATATGTTCCAGACACTTCAAAAGATGTATTGTCCTACTAATGCCATCCAAGCCTGAAGAATTTTTGATAGACTTTTTTCCAATTAGATAACTCGTCCAGCCACACAAAACTTCAAAGTAGAAACCACTGCTTGCCATAACAGATGTGGTATCAAAACATGTTCCTGTCTGTAGATCTTTCTCCAATTATCTTTCCCTTTTTTTTATCTTCTTAACACTCTCCTGAGAGTTTCTTGAAAGATATAGAAATGACAGACACTACTTTATTCTCCATTCAAGGGTATAAAATATAGGTTTGAAAAGGTAGGCTTTAAAATATACATTTGAAAAGATAAATGTTAAAGTATAAACCAAATGTTATTTTAGATTCAAGATTATTCCTCTGAACTGGTGATGTGGCAATTATAGTATGACAGTGGCATTTATAATATGACTGGAGTCCTGTTCATCCTACACACATGATTTCTTTAAGATACTTGGCATATAAAGCTAGATTGATTGTTGGGTGCACACAAATATCCTGAGAGTGAATTTTTTTGAGTAGTCAAACATATGTGAGAAACTAGAAGCAATGATACAATTTACACTTGTAAGTTAGGTTTTTAGAACAATAATAAGGACTAACAAAGTTAGTTCCTTACTTGGATTGCTTGTGCTAACCTCACAAAAGTCTAATATTCAGCAGCAGTACAGTGATGTTTCAAGCATAGAACATATGATTTGGAATGGAAACAATGATTAGTCCAAGAGCTTTTCTTGGGAATGTAATGCAGAAGGCACAAAGGTTATTTGCAGGAATACCTAGATTATCTCTCATATACTGAAATATCTGTTTATGAAAAGTAGCTTAGAAGATAAGATTTTCTTAGTATATAATCTGAAGTATCAGATAAAAATCCTATTGAAAAATAACAGAAAGAACTTTACACAGGGGGATAGGAACATTTTACAAAAGCCAGGAAGATAAATTTGACTGATACACTGAAAAAATATGTCTGATTGCCAAACAATCTCAATCCCTCTCCCTTCTGACACCAGCATATCATGATTGACGAACTCAGTAAATCTCTTTAATAGTCCAGAGTTTTTAAAGGACTAGATAAGGTAGATAACAGATTTGATAGCTGTATATCTTTCTTACAGTGAACAAAACAGGGTTCCCTAATATATCAGATCATAGGCCTGAGAATGCTTACTACATCAGTTTCCCAAGGAATAAGAAAAGTATATTTGAAATTGTTGACAGTATGTGAATAACCTTAGATAGTCAAGGACATGACACTAAATCCCATTTATTCACAAGGTAAACAAGAAATTCTCTTTTCAATTATTTCAAATTTGACTACACCAAAGAAAAAAAATCTTAATTACAGTGTGTCTCTAACCCTTTGTTACCCTCTTTTTAAAAAGATAATGAAGGCTTTAGGTGCTGAGATGTGAGAAGGCAATAGGATATAGAGAGAATTCAACAGCATTGTTTTCATTACATTTACTTTCACTTTTCACTTCTATTTTATTTTTTTTTTATTTTTATTTTTTTAATTTTGTTTTCACTTCTATTTTAAAACAAGTAGTACTGGTTTCATTTTACAACAGTGATATTAATTTATTTATATGAATATAAATGTTTAAGTAAAAAAGTGAGTCAATTTAGGGGAAAAAAACTATTAAATAAATAGTAGAGGTGGTTCAAGGATGTGGTAAAATTGTTCAGATGGTACATAAATTTGAGTACACAATTCTGAGACTATTTCTAATACATGATGACTTTCAAATATTTTAAAATATTTTTAAGTGCTAGGATTACATTTTTATCAAGAATGATCTGAATTAGATTTTTTTTTCTTTAAAGTGGCTAAGTCAAACCATTTTAACTGATTCTAACATTTGCTTGCTTTGTTAAAACTCCAGTGAAGGTTATGACGCAGAGAGAGATGGACTGAACAAGGCTCTCTTCAAGAATGTCAGAAATGACATGATTGAGTGAATACAGCTCCACTCCACCAAGTCAAGGACTCTGAAGCATCATGTAAACGTTCTTGGGCAGCAGAGGATGTGCCAGTCCTAGAGGGAGAATGCCACAGAGGCTCTTTGTATGTTCATACAAAGAGTGAAATACTTAGTCAGAATTATAATATTCCCATCTACTGGCTGGGGTCCATATGAAATATGCACTGGAAATTTCAGCTGCTGTTGCTTTCTTGGGGATTGTTGGAATTTTTGCTCCATCATAAATCTCCTTGGTGTAACTACCAGAATAACCATGAACGCTTCCCTGAATCGATGTCTTTATATCCCTAATGAAATTTATATCTACGTTTCATGTAAAATATTCCATACTTCCAATTTAAATGTCCTTAAATGTACAGGAAGTTGATGTAACCCCCAAAGCCAAAAGAAAAAATGAACTATGTGGGTTTCTTTTCTCTGGGTTTTGGTCCCTGGTGATATAGTACAGATGTCTTGGCCTTGCAAGTTAAATGATTGGGGTTGAGAAAATTCCTTTGTTTCTTTTTTTTTTTTTTTTTAATTTATTTAATTTTTTTATTTTTGGCTGCGTTGGGTCTTCATTGCTGCATGTGGGCTTTCTCCAGTTGCAGCGAGTGGGGGCTACTCTTTGCTGTGGTATGCTGGCTTCTCATTGTGGTGGCTTCTCTTGTTGCGGAGCACAAGCTCTAGGGACGTGGGCTTCAGTAATTGTGGCACTCAGGCTCAGTAGTTGTGGCTCGTGGGCTCTAGAGCACAGGCTCTGTAGCTGTGGCACACAGGCTTAGTTGCTCCACGACTTGTGGGATCTTCCTGGACCAGGGCTCGAACCCGTGTCCCCCGCATTGGCAGGCGGATTCTTAACCACTGCACCACCAGGGAAGTCCCCTCCTTTGTTTCTAATACCTCATATTTGAGAATACTACTGTGTTTGAAGCAATGGTGTGGTCACCTGATTGGAATTTCTCTTTTTTAGAAGAAACTGAAATCACTCACTCTGAATTACAAAAAGGCTATGCACTGTAGTTAATATAGGCAGCGGATTAAATAATAACTCAATTCACCTGGCATTTCTCCAGTTCATTTCTTATCTTATGTAACTGCTATATTTGCAAGTTACAAATAATATAAACAAAAACATGTATATATAGAGGGAAAAAACAGGAGGTATTGGCAGTTACTTGAAGTTTTGTCAGTCGATAATTGATTTATGATTTAATTGATATACAATCACATTCTAACCATTATTCTTCAACAAATAAAAACAGAGAGCAAAGTATTACCATATAAAAATGATTTAGCTGTCACAAATGTTTGAACATAAAGTTGGCCTTAGTGAGAAATTAAATTACTAAAATTATTTAGTTTTTTGAGATTATAAAATGCTTTAAAAACTAGTTTCCTTAGAGAATAATCTGACAGAATGTGATGAATATTTTTCTTCTCAGATCTCTAGTATAATGCAAATTAATTCCTTTAAATTAATGCTTTTCTCTTAAAGCTTCCTTTGAAAGAAATTTTAGCTAAAAGTGCAGAAGCGTGGCACTAGAAACGTACTCATTCCATTGGTCATTAGAATGGGGAACTCAAGGGAGTCAAGTGATATTTATTTTACTAGTCTTACAAATGTACAAATGTACCAATTGATTCTAACAATAGAAACTTTGTTGGAACATTAGATAACTTCCACCCTTATAATACAATTTTTCATCAAGTCAGACATACTACAAATATAAAGGATAATGATTTCTTACCATTCCTTTGTTTATCGGTTCTATTAGTAACAGGCATGTTAGTGGTGACAGTGGGTGGTGTAGTACTAGGAGAGTTTACAGTAGCTGGTAATAAAGATGAGAAAGATGTAATTTTGCAAGGAGCACATGAAAGTTAATATGGATGAGCAATCTATGGTTAATGCATGAAAATATATAGAGGAGGAATGGAAACCATTTCTTGCCACTAAACACAAGTCCCAAGGTTATAATGCATAAAATGAAGCAACGCTTTCTATGGCACATTAAGAATCTGTTCCCATGGCCTTTCATACCATATTGTATAAGAGTCTGGAACCGGCACAAAGGGAATGGAGAAAGAACATTTAGATTCTAGATCTAGGTTTGCCATCAAGAGGCTGATGACCACACAGCAAATGACTAAACCTTATCCAGAACTCAGTCTGCTAAGTTTGTAAAAAGAAAGGTTAGAGAAGGAAGCCTGTACAGCACCTGTCAGCTTGAAAATTATCTAAAGTCAGTCTTTCTGATATACTGAGACTAGCAAAATAAAATCTCAGGGGAAAATGCACTTCTCCTAGAGAAGGTAAATGTAAAGAAAAACAAAAGAGAATGAAATGTATAGATGAAATCAATCATCTAAAGATCCCCAAAACTTTACTACACACTGATGGATAAAATGGATTTCATAAGGGCAAGTCATACAGGAGGGACTTTTCAAAACAGTATGTCAAGGCTATGCTTCTGATATTACTAAAACTCTCAAAGATTAAGCCCTTATGTAATGGGTTATAACCCATTATGTAACTCTTATGTAACCCTTTCCAAGAAATTCTGGAGGAACAATGTAAGTAGTAAAATAACTATACACATAATTTTCCTTTAGTTTACCTTAGGAGTATATTTGTATAAGATGTACCTTTCTATGTACAATAACCATTTGTTACGTATTTCTCTTAATTAGAAAAAAATTACCTAAATTTAAAACATTTCAGTGATTATAAAAAGACTTACCTTCTGAAGGCTCTTTAGAAAATATTGAATTCCTTATTCAAAATGTGTATTCTTAACTAAAATAATTTTCCATTCCAAAGTAATATATAACACTTAAGAATGGGGATTCTTTTTGAAAGTCTTTTATATTTTTAAATTATGAACAATCAGTTATATTTATTTAATGCAAAATACATCAATGAATATGAAAATGCTTTTTGGTCATTTAGGACATAGGGGGAAAAAAAGCTGGGCATCTAGTCCTTTGACCCAAGGAATCATTCTTACCTCATATTAAAAGAAAAAAACAAAATAAAAATTAAAAAAAAATCTTCACACCTTGAATTAAGCAAAACTAAGGCTTTTTTCTATTTCATATAACTATTTTAAAACTACACTGAGTTCATAGAAAGAAGCTACTTAATGACTTTATTTTCTTAGGGTATTCATCAATAATAATATCAAGAAATAATGTCTCAGAAAGGAAACAAAGATAATAATGAATTACACCCCTTCTCCCTGCCTACTCTACTCCCGCACTGGAGCTACAGAAGAGAGCTTAGGTTTCTATTCCTTCAATCTCACTTCTAACCCCCATCACTTTCATGTTATGATCCTCTTAATAAAAGATCCCGCTTTACAAAAGGCATGGTCATGATTCTTAATGTGGCACAAAGAAATGCTACTTCAAAAAGAAATATATAATAGAATAAATGGATGAAAATGGGTCATGGGTAATTAGAAGAAGCATGATAAAATTAAAGCAAAATATATTATTATTTTAAAATTTATGTGACTATGGATTATTTAGCATGCAACCATTCAGTACGTAATATATATACTGACCATAGTATAGTCATTATGCATTATAATAATTAATAAAAGTACACTCATATTAGTTCAAACTATTTTTATCTTACATACAAACTATTCATACATTCAAACTATTTTCATCTTAATATTGAAGTTACATTGCACATCATAAATTGCCTCATGGCCTTGTCTCAACTAACTATTCAACTTAATTTTTCCCCTTGTTTTTTAAACATGAATACTTTTTCAAAATATTGTATGGCTATATTATACTGGACAATATTCTTGAGACCAAATCGAGGGAAAAAATGAAGTCAACCTTTCCTAATAGCATATAATCATTCACATTTAAAAAACTCAGTGCTTTATGAAATGTGGTCATACAGTGTGTGAATGCATTCCTTCTCTACACTGCACACCCACACAACTAAAACACAGCCAGAAATTCTTCTGGTTTTGCTGGTTTCTGGCTTCTCAAGTGAAAAGATAAAATTCAAAACAATGACAACTACATTTTCCAAAATAGCAAGTAGGAAACAGAGACTCCAGAGGACGATGTTGACTCCCTACCTTGGCAAAGGGTCCCCAAATCTGCACAGTTGGCTAGTTCTGCTGCCGGGAGCGGGATCAGGTAGGAACCTCGATCAACAAAGAAAGATTGTACAAATTTGACTTATGATTTAATTATAGTAACCCTCCCAAAATATCATGAATCATCTGGTTGGTGTAATAGGAGCAACCCTGGAAGAGTCCACCAGTAATATTCCAACATCAAGAAAGTCTCTAAAGATCTTTATGTATCAATTTCCACAAATGTAAAATCAAGCTACTGAAATCTCCCTCAAAATCTTTAACTCAATCTACTGGCCCCATGCACACATGAAAGGAAAATAAGTGCTACTGCCCCTTAAAGTGTGAATAAAAAGTTCAGGGCCTTTTCGCATAATAAATTATAAGGCTTTGGTGGAAATTCATACAAATGAAATAATAAGAACATAAAAGATAAGTTTCAAAAGTGAACTTGGATGTTACTAACGCTCATAAAATGCAAGTTTTTGGTTCATAGGCACTAGCACATGTTAGCTGCAATTCCAGAAATAAGTTTCCGTGACTGGAAACTTATTGGTCTCTGTGTCTTTTTATTTCAAGCTTTGCCTGACTCATCCTCAGCAGTAAACAAATTTTGAGCTGATTTTCTAGTAGGAGTAGTGGATTTTTCTCTGTTGCACTAAATCTCCCTCTGGCTATTAACAGACTTTTACCAACAGGTTGAGGCTGAGGAAGATAGGCTAAACTTATCGCAAAGCATATTGTACTATGAATAAAGACAGAAGAATAAATACAAATATATATACATGCACATACATACACACATATATTTAATTTTTAAAGAACATTTCTATAATAGTGACTACATTCTAATGTTTAAACATTTTCCAAACTTTCCTGTGGGAATGGTACATGAAGTCAGAGCAGGGACATGAGCCAACAAAAGATGTCTAATTAGGTTAATTGTGTGCATAATTAGAAAGCATCCCAGCAATTTAGCAGCATCTCAGGAGTCGTGGTTTCTTCATTCTTGATTGCCTCAGGCAGCTGGCCCAAGGAAGGAATCATGTTATCTCAGAAAGACTCAACCCTGCGGCCTCCAGCAGCCCTGCCATGTTAACTGGCAAGAAGATCTCATCACAGACCTTTACATGTTCATCCAATAAACATTCACTCACTGTTTAAAGTGTGTGAGACACAGAGGCTAGAAGAATGCTTTAAAACAATGCCTCTGCTCTCAGAGAGGCATGAATGGGAAATGGCTTCACAGTTCTCTGAGTGATATAGATGCATAGTGGCCAAAAGGAAGATGTGACCAGCAGCTTGGTGAGAAGGGTGAATAGGAAATCCATTACAAACATTAACCGGAAATATGAGTGGTCACTATACTGATCAGGGGAGAAGAGACTAGAGATGGTTATTACTAGCAGACAGAATTACTGAAACATATACCAAGAAGGCAGTGAAATGGGCTGGGAACCCAGATGGCATGGCATTACTGGAATTGGACATTTATAGCAAATTGGTAGGAATGATCAGATATATAGGTGATGGACAGCTTGTGGAGGGCTTTGTAGAATGCAGGCACTATGAGTCCCCGGACTTTGTGTCTTTCTTCCAATGGCATATCCCACACACATAGTAGGTGGGTCCTCTGAATAAATTATTGAATGCAATATGAACGACTGCGAACATTTTGAACTCTTCCTTGAAGTAAATGGGAAAAAAATGAAAGGGAGCTTGGTGAGAAAATTGACTTAAATTTAAAAACAATCACATTTGAGGCTCCATAACTAGCTAAAAGACAGGCGATACAAGAAGCATGAATAATACCAAAAATTCAGGCTTGATATCGTAAGTACAGTGAGGATAGACAGAAAGAGATGGATACAAGACATTCGAAGATGGAATATATAGGATTTATTTAGTGACTAACTGAAGAACAGAGAAAGAAAGGGAAGAATAGAAGAATTTTTCTGGTTTCCAACTTGAGAAATTGGTACACAATGATCTCATAAAAGGACATAGTAAATACTGGAAGGAAAGCAAACTTAGGTGGGGTGGGTGGGCTAAACAGTACATCCAGTAATAGGAACTGAGGTACCTGTGTGACATCTGGTACACGGTGTACATGTTTTTGTAAGAGGCCTAGCCAGGAAGTACTCCACAGAAGCTATAGATGTGTCTGGGATCACCTGAGCTAGAAGGTTTGATGGAACCATAGATATTCCTATATTTAAGTTTCAGATTAAAAAAAAAAAAAGCTATAGATTTGAGAAGACAAAAATAGCTCTTGTAGAAGGTGATTTTACAGAATTCAAGTGAACAAAGTTTCATGGAGGGTGTGGCCACCATCAAGTATACAGAAAGGTCCAGAATGATAAAGACTGAGAAGACCCTTCACTTTGCACTGGAATTTTGACAAGAGCTCTACAGAAATTCTCTTCAGCAGCGTGGGAATCATGCACTCTAGATTTCCAATGTTTGAGAAGTGAATGCAAAAATAGGAAGCTTGGCTACGAAAGGAAGCAGAGATGGGCGGGCGGGGTAGGGGGGGTGTGGTGGTGTGTGTTTCCGATTAAAAACTTAATCTGTGTACTATGGAGAAAGAGCACGTGAGGAGGCAGAAGTTGAAGCCAGCCTAGAATTTGATCTTGAATGTTTTCTGCCCATTATTCCTTCCCATCATGCCCCCTTCTTGCATGACCTTACTTCTCCTTTAGGTATTTATATTTTAGTAAGGAACTTCTGAAAACTAAAAAGCTTTTAAAACTCAGAATGACTGAGGAAATCTCAGCCACTATAACATGCAAGAGAGGAGACCCTTGGACTGAGTTTTTGTGCTTCTCAAATTCCACACAATGTTGGCAGACAAAGGCTCCTAAGGCCACTTCCGGCACTGATACAATATCTCTGGAAGACAAAGGGAGATAAGGGGACAGCATTGTGGGAAAGCAAGTTTTCAGGCTAACTACATTTCCACCGCAGATATCAAAGAGCTGAGAGGTGGAAATAAGGAGAGAAAATCAGGAGAGTTAGGATTTAGAGTAAGATATTTAACAATTTTCTTTAACATTTCATCAGTTTCGTTGTATGGTAAGCAAGTCTAAATTTCATCATGTGACATGCTTGTTATGGAAAATTGTAACATTTACTTCTCAGTATTAAACTATCAGTTGTTCCTTCTTGGGTACTTTTAGTTTAGCAAATTGACATTGCTTTATAAATACTTTATGAACACTATTTTATGATGATTCAGTATAGCAACAGAAATTAAATTTGAAGCATGTTTCAGTGAAAATGGTTTGAATACAAGTGACAAATTTAATTAGAAAGGTCCGGAATATTGATAAATGAAAACTTACATTACAAATATACCAAATTACAGAAACAAATACATAAAATATTAAAAATGTGCACAATCTTTTTATTTGTACCCAGTTCCATTTTCAGCATATCTGCATAGAAAAGTCATTCTCCCCATCAATTTTTCTAGGTGGACAGATTTACAAACCAGAAGATTGTTAAGGAAAAAGAGACAATTCTTTGTCTTGGCTATTAATATATTTATCATTAAGGAACTTTTTTCAGAATGTGACCTATGTATATTCACTGATATTTGTGGTTACCAAATATTTAAAGGTATTTAAGGTTTAAAGGTATTCACTTAATATTAACTGCAAAATTTAAGGTTTAAAGGTATTCACTTAATATTAACTGCAAAATTTAAAGACAAATTTCCTTAAAAAAAAAGTAATCTCTAAGAAAGGGCAGTTGATGAAAAGCTGTAAAGCTGTTAATCTTTCTTCTCTATCTTTTGTTCTTCCAAAATCTTGCTACTGAAAGGAGTCAATATTTACCCAAGTTGTAGTGAAAAAAGACTGAGTAGCCAATAACCCATCTCACACCCAACTTAATGACAATCCAAATAACAGTTGACAGTGCTAAACTCTCATGTGAGTTGCACTAATAAGACAAATAATAATCCCTTTCAACTCCTTCTTTGCAGCTGTTACTAAATTGAATTTATTTTTTTCATAAATATATTTAAAATAAAATTATTTTTGGATGCCATTTATGTGCATAAAGAGTTTGGGCATCTTCAAAGAATAACATCCTTTGTAAAGATCAGTGATTTCATCTCTATTATTTAAAAAAAATTCAGTCATCTAAAAATGTTACACTCAGTAATTTGTTAGGAATGAAAGGAAGGAGCCAATAGTGAATCAGAGTTTTATGGCTGTGAGGGACAAAACTGCAATAATTGAAAATGAAAGGGTAGGAATCCAGGAGTTGATGAAGCCTTGGTAATTAAGCATAAAATTTCAGAGAGGGAAACAACAGTCGGTCCAAATCCAGAAATTTCTAGAAAAGAATTAACATCAAACTTGGGTACTTGTGAACTGTGTCTTATCTCTACATCCATGGTGGTTAATAAATGGAAGTGATTAATAAATGCTTGTTAAATAAATGTAATTTGTTTGAACTTAGACTCTTCATTGAGTTACACAGTAGCACTCAGGAAAAAGCAGTCATCAGTAAAATAAATATAACTGGTATAGAAGGCACTATCTGTACTTTGTGAAAATTGATGGACATTAGCCAGTATCTAAACTTGAATCATAATGCAGGCAAATACTTGCACTTATGATTAAAGAGTCCATTAGGGAAACTGTCTATCCACGGAGGTTATAAAACTCAGCATTGTTTAATAAAATTGTCCTAAGAAAGAAAAAGAATGATGATATAAAATGAAAAGGAATTGCTGCTAAATAAAGCATTTCTTTCTGAAAAGGACTGACAAGATTAACCATGATTAAAAAAAAAAACGTGCTGGAAATTTCCTAATTACGTATATTCCCTAACTATACTTAGAACAGCATAGGAAAACAAAAGTCCAATTATGAAATCACTAAAACATTTATAAATAAAATATTGATTTTATTAAGGTTAGGATACTTAATATTTGAAACAAACGACAGGATGCTTTAATGTTAAATGCAGTCAGTTCTGTTCTACCATCCTATTTTCATATTAAAATTTACTTAGCAATAGACCTTTGGAAAATCTATTCATTTTCTATCACAAGTTGACTCTGGAATGAAAGCTCATATTTAACAGACATTGTCAAGCCAATGGAATGTTAGGCATGAAATTCTATTTTCCCATTGGCTACTGTACTGATCATTAGTTTTGGGAAATTACCATTACCATAAACAGCAAGCCACAGTGTTCTGGAAAAAAGGAAAGGTTAAAATGTTAATAGAGCATACTTTTTTTCACTTATTCAAGTTTTGCTTAGCTAACAAGCTTAGATATAATCTCTGATACAGGTATTTCCTGTCAGTTAATAAGTGACTTGGGTTCTTCAACTCCCAAAGCTTATGATTAAGCAGCAGGAAACTCCCTCTCCCGTTATTAGTCCTGATACACAGTCCAGGATATCTGACTGTACGGAATGGGGGTGTTTAGCGTCATTGTGGAATGTCAAGAAGATGACTATAAAGTTAAAGGAACTCAGACACTGACTCTGTAAGCTTGTGCTACTCCTTTGATTGAAGTCATTTTGAAAACTTACCAATGGCTGAGCCCCACGAGCACATATCTGATGCTTTCCAGTAATCGTAAGGCTTGGAAAGGAGCTTTAAAGACCGTGTTAAAGAAAATATGAGGACTCCCAAGTATAACCCCTGGGCACGGGGACAGGAGACAAGAATTTTAGCCTACCAACTGCCTCGGTCACTTATGTTTTCTAAGCTTCAGTTTCCTGCCCTTTATAAAGTGAAAGGCGTGGCCTAAATTGGGATTCTCAAACATGAGTGCCTACCCAGGCCAAAGTCAATCTACCGGGGGCTGGCGTGGGGAGAGTAAGGAGGGTGCTAAGGGCCGAGGGGACCTGGAAAGCCCCTTCAAAGGGGGTGGTCACCACTTAGCTTAAGCTGCGTTGGTCAGGCAGAACCACTAGACTAGTGTTCATTTTTTGTTTATCAGAGAATCCAAACATTCATTTTTATGTGAAATCAAATTTTTTAATGTTGGAAATAAATCATTATTTAAAAGCATTGCGTGGAACAAATGTAAATAAATGAAAACAAATCAGTGCTGCCACCACCACCTATGTCTAAGGGCTAAATTAGCCCCGGTGGGACTGGTCTATTATCTCTGGCCCAGAAGATCTAGCAGGTCTTTTCCAGTATTGTCCAAAGTGTGTGCTTCAGAAAACTAGACCCTTTGATGTTTTTGGTCTAGTTTCAGGGGTTGGCAGATTTTCTCTTAAAGGGCCAGACAGTAAATGTTTTAGGATGGTGGGCCATGTCATCTCAGAGTCAACTCTGCAGTTGTAACACAGAGGCAGCCACAGGCAATAAAAAACCTCATGCGCATGCCTGTGTTCCAATAAAACTTTATTTACAAAAACATCCTCGTTTGCCAACCCCGGGTCTAGAGGATTTCTTAAAATAAGTTTAGGAATTCTTGTATACTACAGCCCTCACATTTTATTATATTAAGGTACCGAAGAAGCATTGCAGGGAAGAAACCTTATTTTGTTTAATACAAATACCACGCTAATACCTGGGAAAGCTAGTGTTTTGGCCAGCAGTGCTTTCTGGGCAGAAGAGACAGCTCTTGGACCTTTGTACTCCTCATCTGGGCAAGAAGTGACTCGCCTACTCTAGTACTACATCTCATCTTCTAGTCCTGCTTATTCTGAAAGACAGTCTAAGAGAACACAGTTCTAAAACTGAACTTTCTGACTTCAATTCCTGGCTTGGCCACTTATTAATTAAATGACCTTGGATAAGTTACTTAATCTCTTTCTGCAAAATGGGATTAATAACAAAACTTACATCATGGGATCTATGTTGTAGGAAATAAGTTACCATGCATAAAGCACTTAAAACAGTACCTAGAACATAATATATATTCAATTTAAGTATAATTTAAGTATTTTGCCATTATTAATATGACTAGCCAAATCCTTTTTTCTTTTTTTTCTTTTGGCTGTCATAGTCCTCAAATATTCACCCACAGGAATGCAAATATTAAATAGTCTGTATTATGAGTTTTTAATAATGGCCAAGGATATGATGAAAACAGGTCCCTAGACTAAAGATAATCACCTCGAACGTAGGAAGTACACCACTGTCCTCTCCTCACTGTTCCCATGCCACACCAAACACACACACTTGATATTCTCAGTTTCCTTGCTGAGTGAAAGACTTCTCAGGAGTCCCTGAAGGTTGTTCTCTGTAGCTAATCTCAGAATGAGAGGATGCTGGGAACACCACTAACTCTTACAAAGTTCCAGGGTCTCCTGGAACAGGGTTGTGGTTTACCCTCTTTCCAACAACCCACAAGGAAACACCTCTCAAACGACATCACGTAACTGCCTCCCACCATCTGCAGGAGCACCAGAGACCACACGGAGAGATGAGTGGCCCACAGAGGGGTAGGTGACAGGAGTCCACCAGGCTGGAAGGGCAAACGCAGGTCAGGGAAACAGGGCAGGTGACCTCAGGTCTTCACAGTGGGTCCTACTTTGTTGAAAGTATTGGGAATGAAGCTCTGATAGAATTCCCTCCAAAGTCACATACAAATGACTTTTGAATATTAGGCCCCTTCTTTCCCTCCTTTATTGACAGTTATCTCTGTGACTAAAAAAAATATACATTATCAACACCTTAGATTTAGTCATATGACATTCAAAATTGATAATGAAATTTATACTTTTTATATTTGACTCAGTCCTACAGTAAAATAAGGACTTCCAGAGTTGACTTATGTACACAGAGAATAACTGATAGAAGTTTATTTTCATATAATTTTTGTAACATAGAATTATTTCCCTAAATATTTTGCAGTTAGCTACTCAGAATAATATCACATTTAAAGTCTCCCAAAGAGCAACCAAAAAGACAAGAGTATTTTTAACAAACAACAAATGCTCATTTTCAAATAAATGGAGAAAAAAGTTAAAGAAAATTGATAGTTCCTGATTATCAAGATTTTCCATAAAATGGACAATCTTTAATATTGGCTAAGTAAATACCATTCTTTTAGGTGGTGGTTGTTTAAGTAATGCTATGGAAATTTCATTCTAGGATGACAAAGGTCAGCTTTTCACTGTATCATCTTCATGATTAAAAACAGTAACTTATTAATTTCTTTTGTTTTAGTCCTGGGGTTAACATTTCTATCTGAGACACAATAATTGTACACAATTGTTTATATTAGGTATAAACCACTTGATATTTTATGATATAGGAAAAACTTAAAAATGGTAGGACTAAAGCTTTGATTGAATATGTATGGCTGGTAATCACACACATATACGTGTGTCTATATAATTTCTTGTTGACAAACATATTCATAGAACAATGAAAAAAAAAAAAAGAGTGACTATGCCACAGACTTACCACAGCTGAGGTTGCTTTCAGCTTTCAGAGCTAGGGTTGGGATATTCCAAAAGTCATTTTGCCAGTCTACCACATTCCCTTTCACATTGCAGCTGAGGTTGAAGAGGATTTTGGAATTCATGGCAAAATTCCAAAGTCGAAAGTTATAAATGTCCCCTTTTAGAGAGGCAATTTCATTTTGATTGGAGCCCAGCAACAATTTCCCATTCCCAGGAATAACTTTACTAATGGTAGAATCGCATGAAACTGCTCCATAGTTTCTTTTGAAATTTACACCAACGTATCCCAAAGAATTATTCCAAACGATGCAGAGCTGCTCAAAGCTTTCTGTGAAAATGTCTTCCTTATCTTTTACAGGTAACGCACTGTTTAGTAAGCATTTGGAGCCAGAAATAGATAGAAAGTAGCCATTCTTGGTCTTTCCGAAACTGAGCAATTGTGTGAAGGATGCATCTGAGTAGGAGAAAGCTGTCCATTCGTTGTCTTCCTTGCCAATTTTGGTTGCTTCAAAGCAGAGTGTGAAAGCTCTGAGCTCTGGAATAGAGACACTTTTTGCAAGAGATACCTGGTAAGTATCTAGCATCTGGGGTAAAATGACCTTTTGATTCCTTAAGGACACGGCAACTAGGACAAAACACAGTAACAGATAAAGCCTGTTAACGTCAGACATGGACTAATGAGATGCAAAATGTCTGATACAGCCAACCCCTCCACACTCTCTACTAATTGGCTTTTACTCACCCTTCGTCCCACACTCTCCTCTTTCTCTGTCCACCACTCTCTTTCACCAACCCAGTACCTTATACCAATAACAATAAGAAACCCCACCCATTTTAACTCTAATCACGGTTGGCTCTCACACCTAAACCTTCCAATTATAGCTGTCAAGGTGACAGGTTTTTTCTTTTTTTAAATCCCTGATCTGGGGGGGGGGGAATTAAAGAACCTACTGGTTTCAAGAAAGTTCTGTTTATACATTATGATTTTCAAAACTATGTTTCTTTTCAAATAATTTCTAAACATAATAGCCAATAGTTCCATTTTTCATTAACTTTCACCCTTCCCAGACATTCCTGTGCTACCCTTTCCCTTCAGACACCCCATATCCTACTTCTCTTCCCCATCACCAGGTTATTTTAGGATCAAAGGCAAAGACAATTCCACTGAGGAGAGGGAGTCGGGTAAAAAAACAAACAAAAATGGCACTTTAAGCTATATTTCTTTTACGTCTGGGCGTGTGAGCTAGTTTCTGAGGGACAGTAAGAGCAGTGGTTAAAGGGCAGACAGTGGAGCTCCCTGCCCAGCTCTCCCACACAGTGCCCTGTGACCTTGGGCATGCACTCTACTTTAGCCCCCTTGTCTATAAAACAAAGGGAAAGGCACCTATTATACAGGTGGGCAGTAAGAACTGAATAAGTTAATACCCTCAAAGCACTGGAGCAGTATCTGTGTCATAGTCGATATACAGCTATTACTGATTACTAATAGAGATGACTATAATTATGTACATGATAAATTCAAAATAAAAATGCTTTAGCCTAGTCCTTCTGTGACATATGTAAAATTATTAAGTAACACAATGGATTTAGCTCTGTGCTAATATTATAGATATTGTGAAACATTATGTACTGATTGGAGAGAGAAGTAGCTCTCCCCAAAAATACTGTTCAGTACTGGCTTCACATGAATACTAGTTTGAATATATTTTAACACATACCAAGAATAGCTCTATAGTAATAACATCATTTTAATATAAATATTCTAGTCAAAAATTCATGATGGAATCTAATAAAATGATGATTTTTTAGTCTACTTCTTATATATAAAGCAGTTTATAGGTCTACTTACCCAAAGGGATACTTATACAATATGAACCCAGTATTCTACATGCATTGTTAAAATAAGAAGGCTGGAAGGAAATATGTCCATCAACATTTTATTAGTGGTTATGGCTGGGTGGTAGATGTACAGGTAATTCTAATTTGCTTTTCTTTTTTAATTTTCAAATTTCCTACAGTATCTTATAACCTTAAAACATTATTTGAAAAATTAAAGCATGTGTGTTTCAATTAACCACACATATATCTAATGTCAGTCACAAACAGTAAATAAAGCTGAAACCAAAAACACAATTTGTAATAATAATGGTCAGAGCGGTGCCTTTCTCTTTTGTTTCTTTTTTTGATACGTAACACCTACTTAAGCAGCTCAGAAGGAAAAAAAAATTATAACTAAATCTCACAGTCTCAAAGCTTGAGTTTTCCTTAAGCGAAGACTGGCTTGGAGAGAATGAGATTATTTAAATGTTCTGATATGCCAGAATCCAGGAAATATGTCTGATAAGAATATATTTCTTTCCTTCAATTCGCCATTTTCAAGGGGCTTTCCTCAGGCTCTGCTGTTTATTAGCTTCAGTTATACATAGCTCTTTTTACATTTTAATTTATATGTTTATTTCCTACATTTGTCCCCCTAGTTCCTGAAAAGGGCAACATCTTTAAAGCCTAAAATAAAAGGATTTCTAAATAAGAATGTTTTAAATGTTTGATGGAGAGATGTTAGAATTACAGATTCAGTTATTAGCTGTGGGATATCTACAGGGTCTTTCAAGCAGCCTTTAAATGTTCTGTATATAAACAATATAAAAGAATTCAGCTCTACTGTAACCAGATTTTGGATCTGGTAACTATATCACTAATGAGAACGTTCAGAGAACACTAACAGATTCTTGCACTTAAATTCTAATCCTAATCATTCACATTCACATAAAAGAGCATAACTGTCTTCTGGTCCTCGTGTTTACTGTAGAGCATGCTAAATGAAACCAGAAGGTTGGCGCTGCCTTTGGTTTACATACCTCTGATGTAGCTGGCATTGAAACCTTTCTTCTGGATGCTAAAGTCACTTGAAAAGGACACATGCATCTCATTCGCACTTGAGTTAAATGATAGGCCTTTGGCAGTTGCTCCACAAAATTTAGTCTGGCTCTCTCCATTATCAAGGGATAATGAGTCATAAATGCAATTGGGAGCTTCTTCAATGTCGAAGTCATTAAACGTTATCTGAATGATATAGCCCGCGGGGGCTCGGAGGGTCCACATGCAAGCCTGGCTGTTGGGGTAGTCGTTAGGGTAGCACGGAGAAGTAAAGGTCCCAGAAGGGTTGGAGAGGACGACCCTGCAGTTGGCACATCCCCACGCTGCTGGCCAGACAAAAGAGAGACAGAGAGAAGGGCTGGGATCAGAGGCGTGCAATTACCCAAGAGTACCACACAATGGGGACAATCAAACGGTAAACATTTTAAAATACCAAAACATAATCATCAACATTAAAAGGAAGACGAAACCATCTCAAGAAGGAAAAGGAAAACCAAAAGAGCAACAAAAAGTAAAAGAAAAATACAAAATTTTAGAGCACTGATTTTTTAAACTGGGGGCTCATAAATGCTGAGAATCTGATAAGAGTCAGGGGAACTCCCTCCAGTAAAGTGTACGGGGGCCACTGCCCTTGGCATACAATTTCAGGGAGTACATGAGGCCTCAGGAGGCAACACTGGATTTCACACAGGTACACTGACTCAGATTAAGAATCTCTACTCTACAGGCTAACTGAGCTGGGGTGGAGGGGATCTTATAGAACCATAAATGTAGAACAATATTACAAACCATGGAAGAGAAACAGTTAGGAAATGAATGTTTAAAGAGAAAGCTAGCTACCAGTACAAAAAATTCAACAAGTTATCTTCTGGCAGATTGTATTTTTTTCTAAAATTCAAAGAAACAGCATCACCTTGTATGTGTGAAGCACTTATAGTTTTGGGTTTTTTTAAATTTATTTATTTTATTTATTTTATTTTTGGCTGCGTTGGGTCTTCATTGCTGCATGTGGGCTTTCTCTAGTTGCAGCGAGCAGGGGCTACTCTCCACTGTGGTGCGCGGGTTTCTCATTTCAGTGACTTCTCTTGTTGTGGAGCACAGGGTCCAGGCGCACAGGCTTCAGTAGTTGTGGCTCGCAGGCTCAGTAGTTGTGGCTCGAGCGTTCTAGAGCGCAGGCTCAGTAGTTGTGGCGCACGGGCTTAGTTGCTCTACTGCATGTGGGATCTTCCCGGACCAGGGCTTGAACCCGTGTCCCCTGCATTGGCAGGTGGATTCTTAACCACTGCGCCACCAGGGAAGCCCAGTACTTATAGTTTTGAAAAATACTTTCACTTCTGCCGCTTGTTTATTTTAGTTGGTAATTATATACCTGTGTGATTATCTTATTTATTCATTCATTCAGTGAATATTTATTGAGTGCCTGCTACATGCCAGGCACTATTCTAAATAGTATATACCAATGAGCAGGAAAGACAAAGTCTCTGTCTGAATAATTCTTACACTTCAGTTTTGGACCCAAAGATAAACAAACAATAATGTAATGACAGATGATAATAAGAGGTAGGAAGAAAAGTAAAGCAATCAATTATTTCTCAAGTAGTATTTATCCAGGGCCTGGTCACCAGCTGGATCCAGAAACCAAGGTCTACTGTCTTTCTATTTAGTGATTCTTTTGAAATTAATATTCATGTTGCTTTTAAACATTTGTATAAATGTAGGCAGCAATGTCATTTATCCAACATTCTGGATAAATAAACTGTCATAAAACTGACACACTTTCTAACAGTAAAAGACTTCTACCATGTTAATGGAACTCACTCTCAACTTACTGTGTTCTTCCCTCTTTTACTGGGTTGAGTAGAATGAATATGCAATGACTTTTCTTGAAAACGGTAGTTAGTACAAGTACTACTGATTCTTCCATGATGCAGTGATATATTCAAGCATTTAGATGTGTTATGCTGCTCAAGTTAGGTTTTTCTTTTTTCCTTTCCCTGCTGCCACCTTGTGTTATGCAGGGGTTTGCTTTGCCAACTCTGCTCCCCAACCATTCTTTCTAACTTGCCCTCCCTCTGGCTCTTTCTACCTAAGTCTCCAACATCTTTTACAGGGCTGAGGATAGACAGAGAAAACAATCTATGGTCATCAAGTGTTAGCCAAATGCCTTCTCTTATCCATCCCTGGGGCACTGTGCTCCTCTCCTTGTAGCAGGATTCAGAGCAGCTGGGTCAATTCCATGTGTGAGGTTATTTTGTTTATCGTCTGATCCTCCCACTATTCTCCAGGCTCAACAAGCAGAGGGTACGTACTGTCATAGTCACCGTCTTACCCCTCAGGACCTCGCAGCACCCCCGCCACATGGGAGACCTTTGATAAAATTTGTTAAATTTATGAACAAATAAATGAGTCACTTAAATGAAAGAAAACACACCTAAATTAAAGAATGACTAAGTACAGTATATGAAACTAAGTCAACCAAAGTCTAAGTCCAAAAAAAAAGGCTGAGTGCATAAGGTCTGCAAAGATATCTCTTTGGATGGGGTTTCGGGGTTCTTTCTTCCGATGGTTTCACTCACAGCAAGAGACTGAGATGAGCGGGGCCTGCCTCTCTGACACGTTTAGCTTTCTGTTACTGTACCTTGGGCTCAGGAGAGAGAACTAATCCTAGTAGATTAACAGTAATGTACCCAGTGAAAGGCACTGGAGATTATAAAAGGAAAAAAGAAAGGAAAATAAGATACAGTCTCTGTGTCATCCCAACACGCATGCACGCAGCATCATTTCTCTAAAATGAGATGCTATCCCCTACATCCAAGACCCAACGAACGTTCATTGTTGTCTTTATCATGATACATTATTTTTGCCAAATTCTTCCCTAGAGCTAATGAAAGGCATAAAAACAAGTCGATCTGACTGACCACACTGACCAGGTAGTCTTGAATAAATTAATTTCTCTGTACCTCAGCTTCACCACTTTATACTGGTGGTAATAAAAGTGCCCACCACCCATGGTTATAGGGAGGACTAGATAGATTAATACTGGAAGGTCCTGGAAACTGTACTGGCCACAGAGTTAGCACTATTTAAATGTTGGCTATTATTAATCATTACTATAACAAAATCTGTGCATCAATAATTTAAGACAGAAAAAGTAGCACCCCACCTTAACAGAATCGCTTTTTCCCTTAGGCACTCATTGTGATAGAAAAGAGAAAGAGAAGACACCCATAATAATCACTTAAAAAGCACTCAAAGCATTCTTCTATGTGATTCTCATCTGCAGTAGCTAAACCGAATTTAGAGATAATGCTACCAAATAGCGATTATCTTAATTGGATGAAATGTCAATTAAACTAGGCACAGTATCATCGTGTTCATTATATTTATAGATCACAGTAAAGGGCTTTCACATAGATTATCTCACTTGGCATCATAACAACCCTGGGAATTAGCACCTCCTCCCTCTTCAGATGACATGAATAAGACTATTAAAGATTATATAACTTGTCCAAAGTTACATATCTAATTGATAGCAGGACCAAGGTTCAAACCAGCTCTTTTGAATATAAGTCTAGTGTTTTTCTAGAGGAGGAAAAAAGTTGCCAAGATTAAACAAAAGACACAGCAAAGTGATGAGCCCAAGTCTTGTTTTAAGAGACAATGCTTTTTAATGGGCAATTTCATAGTTAAACATACGAAATTAAGTGTAAACATATGTTTACACTCAAACTTAGTGTAATCACCCTAAAATTGATATATTTTAAGAAACTAATTTTGAAGTATTTTAGTAAAGAATGTTAGCGAGTCTGAAATGTAGTGCTTTGGATTTGTCCACTTGGAGCAATCAAATGTCACTGCTAATTGATTCCTACACAGTGAGCCAGTTCATGAAGAAATTAATTTGTTCTCTCTTAAAGGTGGGGCTACTTAAAAAGATGGCTACTGAAGTAGCCACTGAATGAGGGCTTGGTAAAACCAGAGTTAACATTTTCTAAAAGCGAGCCAACTCAAAACATCTGGCTCAAGTTGTTCTCAAAGGCAGATATAATAACATATTCACACTCATAATTTATAAAAGCAGTTTTCAGGTAATCTAAACAAACAAACCAAATTCCACCCTCGGTTCTTGCCTATGCTTGCAATGCTGAGTAATAATTTACTTCTGCATATTTTCACAAAACTTTATTCTTCAAAGAAACTCAAATCTGAAATGGAAAACCTCCCAGTTATGCCAAAGGCTATCTCAATTTATAAAGAACACTTAGATTTAGATTTAATGGAACCATTATCTCATTTTTTTTAAATCTGAGATTTGGATTCTTACTCCACCTTTGCTGTAAGTACTTCTCTATAAATCAAATACTATGTGCTTTAAAATCTAAGACAGGAGTATCAGATCCTAAGAGATAAACAGAAAGAGATTAATTTTAGCAGCTTTCAACACAGATCTGTAGACAAAATAACTGATTTTCCTATACTGTGTTAAGTGGTGAAGAAATGAATGCACTTAAATCTTTTTTTTTCTTTTAATTTAAATGTGTGTAAAACTGCCACTAATAAATTTGTTGTAAAACCTGGCCGGTGAAAAAAATATCTCCCAAAAATTTCCTTTCAGTTGCCTATTCAGTTGGCATCTGTTCAAAGTCACTGTTTGAATTACCTATGTGAATCTATTAAATTCTAATCAATGAGTTGCTTAAAAAGGTTTAAAATATTTAGTAGCCTCGGTGGTTTCTGAAGATTAAGCCTCAGGGCAGCAACTGAGAGCTCCAGGATCAGCCTGATGCCTTAATCATTACCAAGCCAGGACAGCCACACACCATTTCTCCAGATCAAGTGAAATGCTGCCAGATATAACATCACTGAAATGTAAAATATAAATAATACTTTAGATGCTGGCATGCGTTAAATGACTGATAATACACAGAACTGAATGACTTCATCAAAGTAAGTATTTAAATTTAAGTGATTTCAGGCCTCTATGCATATTTTTTCAGGATGGCAAGGACTCGGAAAGCAATCTGGCTGTGACATCTGCGTTTCTGTTAATGTGACAGACTTGGCAAGCATTCCTGCGCTCCCTCACCACTCCTCTTCAAGCTCTGCACTCAAAGACAGCATTGCCGTCCAGGGGAAAGTCACTCTTTCACCAAGGTTACCTTGGCCATTCCATTCTCCTGCTAGAACTCTCAGCAGCCAAGGAAGGATATCTGTTTGCTCTCAAACTCCTCCTAAAACACTGGCTTCCCCAGGGTTAACCAGAAAATTGTCTGATTTCCCTCTGTGATGTTTCAACCTCAAAATGTTCTTTGGAAGCACCATGAATATGAAGGTACCGCAATGACTTAGGTCTGAGTTCAAAAGTGTACCACTCTACTCGAATGAGTTCAGTTAAGTCTGGCCTTGCTAGAAAACTAACAAAAAGTTGAAATGAAGGTTTCTTGGTGAGGCACCATTAAGCTTGACAATTTTTTGAAGCTCCAAAGAGATCCATATGCACCACACCCTCAAACACATTTCTGTCTTCTGTAATATTGTTAATGCTTAAACTTTGAATCCTGTCTTTCCATAATCACCTTGGCATGAGAACATTCCATATGTAACTGCAAAAGGTAATACGTTTGGGAGATCCAAACAAGTCAACTGTTGTAAATCCCTCTAGAGTCAGCTTATTATGTAGATATATATCCTTGCAAGATATATATCCCTTGCACGTGCATGCATTTGCACACACACCCACACACATTCTCATGGGAAACTATTCTCTCTTAAGTAATGGTTGAGTTTTTCTCCAGCTGTTAAAAACAAAACAACAACAATCTAAGGGCAATGCACAATCTGAAACAGTCTACAGCTGCCTGGCCTATCACTTAATCTACCTTCTGGTTAATACATTCAGGTCTCTTATACCCTCCTTTCCTGCACTGTAAACCCCTAACTCTGTATTAATCTAGCCATGGACCTTCTTGCTCTCTAATGCATAGACTTCTGAGCACTGTTGAAAGAATTCTCAAAATCATGCAGATTATTTATACTAAAGAGGCTTCCAATTTGATCTCACTCATGCTCTGTAACATTTGATGCCTCTGAACACTCCCTGATTCTCAGTCTCTCCACTCGGTTCCTACCGTCTCCTTGTTCTCCTCCTGCCTTTCCCTCTGCCCTCTCTGAGCTTACCTCTGCTCTACTGGCCCTTACAATCCTTGCAGTTCAAAGTATGGGCCTCAGACCAGCAGCAGCAGCAGCAGCTGGGAGCTCGTTAGACAAGTGGAATCACCCAGGCCTTCTAAACAAAATCTGTATTTTAACAAGATTTTCTGGTGATTTGCAAGCACATTAAAACCTGAAAAGCACTCCTTTAAGTAACAACATACTGCAGAAGCTATTCACAATCTCCATGCGTGCACGTGCTCCCAGGAAGATCTGCCTCTCCTACATCTCTGGCAGTTGTATTTGTCCCATGACCCCAGGGGAGGACCCCTGACCTGAAGGGAACCAAATCATGGGCTTGGCTACTCAGTCAGATGCCCTCTCTTTGAAGTTAGAGGCACGGATAATTTATTCAGAAAACGATGAACAACAGAATGACAAAGTTATATAAACTCAAAGGTAGCAGCTTCCTTGGCCACTTGCAAACAAAGACACTGATGGGCAGACGGAGAAAAGAGAAAGAGAAAAAATGTAAGAACAGAGAGATGAGAGAAAAGCAGAACTTTGAAGAGCAGAGACTTTAATTCTAGACATGCCATGTCACCAACGAAGGAGCTGTTCTTTGTGGCTTCTCCTTGGATTCTATGACAAGAACTCTTATACCTACTGTGCCACCTCTGTTGATCCTGCATTATGGATTTCTGATCCTTAAAACCAAGTCTGCCCCAAGCCACTCCTTTATGGGGCTCTCCTCTCTCTTCAGCTCTTCTCCCCCCATGTTCATTCTCTCTGGGTGATCTCATCTAAACATAGGTCTCCATTATGTCCAAATGCTGACGACATACATGTTCTAGTGCACACCACACCCGCACTCGAGAATGTCTACTCAACATCCCCACTTGGATATCTCATAGATCCCTCAATCCAAACATCTTTCCTCAAACCATTTATCCATGTTATAAGTGTTAGTTGTAAGAAAATCATCCAAGCTAGGACTCTGAATATCCCTTCTCTCTTTCTTCTTCCACACCCCTTAAAATAGTTTGTCAAGGGCCATGACCATATATGATTTTATTCATGGTTTTTCATTTATCCCCTTCTCTCATTCCCATGGCTACTTAGTTTAAGCTTCTTGTCTTTTCTCTCCTGGAAAAAAGCTCAGTAACTAGTCTTTTTGTCAATAGTCTTGTCACCTCCAATTCATCCTCCCCATCACTACAAGAAATATCTGTGAAAATGCAAATGCAAGTACAAAAATGTTTTCTCAGAGAAAACCATAATTCAAAAAGACACATGCACCCCAGTGTTCACTGCAGCACTATTTACGATAGCCAGGTCATGGAAGCAACCTAAATGTCCACTGACAGATGAATGGATAAAGATGTAATATATATATATACAATGGAATATTACTCAGCCATAAAAAAGAATGAAATTGGGTCATTTGCAGAGATGTGGATGGAACTAGAGACTGTCATACAGAGTGAAGCAAGTCAGAAAGAGAAAAACAAATGTATATTAACACATATATGTGGGATCTAGAAAAATGATACAGGTGAACAGGTTTGCAAGGCAGAAATAGAGACACAAACGTAGAGAACAAACGTATGGACACCAAGGGGGGAAAGCGGGGTGGGGAGTGGCATGAATTGGGAAATTAGAATTGACATATATACACTCATATGTATAAAATAGATAACTAACTAAAAAATAAAATTAAAAAATATATTACACCCTGTAGCTAGCATTCTTTCACTCTTTCTAATTTAAACACAAATAAAAACAAAATGAGAAAGAAGAATTGAAAAAATAAAAAAATAAAATGTTTTCTCTAACTTGAAATCTTCTCTGAAATCCAACAAGACAAGCTTCTTTGAATGACACATATAGCGCTCCATATTTGTCCTGTTCACCCTTTCTAACTCATCTCTCACCATCTCCCCATAACCATCCACTCAGTAAATACTTATTAAGCATCTATGTGCCTGGCACTGTGCTGGGCACTAGGAATGCAGTTGTGGGCAAGATACAATCCCTGACATGATGGAACGTAGAGATTACTACAAATACAGATAAATAAGTAGATTGTGATAATACAATGTGAAAATTGCTCTAATGGAGCAGGTAGATGAGTGCAATAACCAATGTTTAGATTTCGTAGAAACAGAGCCATTCCTAACAGATGAGGAAGAAACTGAGACCTGAATATGCAGCAGAGAAGTGGGCCAGTGAAGAAGGGAAGCAGAGGAGAAAAAGAAAAGAGGGTTCTGTGCAGTAGGGTCAGCGGTTTGCAAAGGCTTGCGGGTGAGAGAGAGCAGAGATTGTTCCAGTAACTTAAGAGTTTAGTTTAGCTGAAGCAGAGTGTGCAAGGTGGGGAGAAACATGAGATAAAGATGGCAAGATAGGCAGAGATTAGATTCTACAGGATTTTGCAAGCCATGCTAAAAAAATTCTTTTTTAAATATAATAAAAGCAGTAGGGAAAATAAAAAGGTCTTAATTAGGGGAAAGTAAAATAATCAGATTTGTATATAGCAAATATTTTTTAAAACCTCACCCTTGTACACATAAACAACACAAAATTACCAGAACAAAGACTGCTGTAAGAATCACTGCAGCCTAACCCAAAGGGCTGACGGATGACAAGAAGAGAGACAAAAGACAGCAAACCATCCTGGCAGCTTGTTTGTGGAAAGAAAAAAGCAGTTACAGTGGTAAAGGAAGATTAATTCTACAAGGATTCAGTGAATCAAAGCCTAACTGTTGATGGGTAAGATAAAAAGGCAGCAAAGTGACCAAGGTAGCATTTATCGAAGATCTGTCTTACTTTGATGTAATATTACCCCTAAAAAAAAACTGAGGGAACTATAAAAAAATGTTCATTTTACTTGAGAATGTCACAGAAAGCCTTTCCATACGGACTATCTAGGCAGCATTGCAGGATAAAACTGGTTTATGTTAGCATTAATGAGAAAATTATTGCTAAATATTACCAACATAAGTAGAGAATGTCTTAGCCTAATAAAAGCTAATTATAGTTCTAATACCCATGAAGGCAATGATGTCATTACTGGCTAAATAGCACATGACTAACTTCTTAAGCACATGAATGCAGCTAATGAGATATCCATGTAAAGTACTAGGACTGTACTTGGTTCAAAGTGAGATGCTCAAATCATATTCACTTTCACTGTTGTGACTGTGGTTGTAATTTAATAGCAGAGCATGTTAGCCATATTTCAGTTTGTTCATTCATTCATTTATTCATTCATTCATTTATTCAATTTTCTGGGCCCCTACTTCCATTCATTTTCAGTTTTCTTTTAAATATCTTTACATATGTTTATCAGAGGGTGGTCAGAGGGAAGGTAGGATTAAAAGGTCCCTGTTATGTGGGTGCAGGTAAAGTCCCTGAAATTAATAGCTAGAACTAGTTTTGCTTTTACAAACTTGCCCTCCTAATAAGTTGGGAGAATATATTGGGAAGAAGATGGTAGTAGCTGAGTAAGTGTATATATCTTAGCTCAAATTTTCCAAATGAGCCTTTAATTTGAAGACATAAAAAAAACAAAAAACAAAAAACACTCAGGTTTGTACACATAATGGAAGCAGTTTAAATAGTCAAGGTTTGGAGCAAAGCAAATTATAGATGCAACTGGCATAATTTTGCCCTTTTACAGAATACTTTTTAATGTAAACATCTTAGTAATAAGAAAGAGCTGATGTAAAAATTACATAATATAGATTTTTTAAATTTTTTTTGTTAAAACTTTCCATTTTATACATAAATAGGTTGTTTAAATATGCTAACTGCCTTAAGTTAATCCATCACTGGAATTAATTACTTTTCAAAATATTTGTATAATGTTAACTTTGTACATAGATCTCAAGTAAAGTATATTAGAGAAGTGTGTGAGAGAGGGAGAGAAAGAAATAGATTATCTCAAGATATTTTCCGTAAACTCTAAAGTTGAACTTTAAAAAGATTTCTTCTAGTCCAACTCCTTTCTAGCTAAATCACAAGGTCTATCTGATAAAAAAAAAAAATTGTTACTGTTGTGGGAAAAAGACACTGTAGCAAGAACAATAAAAAAAAACATTGTAGCAAGAACAATATGCTTATGAAGCTGAACTAGAAGCTTTCTCAAGATCCTTTCCAGATCTAAAATTATACCTTTCAAGGTATTTTTTTAATGTGAATATAAGCAATATAAACACATATAAAAGTCATAAACCCGTCTTCTCTGGAGATGCAGAGAAATAAAAATAACAACTGTAATAGCAACTAGCATTTAGTGAGTGATTACTTTGTGCCAGATGAGAGGGGATGAAATTGCCTTTCTCTTGAAATAATCTATGGTTGTGTGAATATCTGGGATATACTGCAAGTGGATCACAGTGGGTTCTGCCCCTAGCTAGTGACTAGCCATTGAGGTCCTGGTTTCCACAGCTGAAAGAAATGTCTCTTATGGTTCTAAAACCCTAGTATGAGTGATGAACTTAGGGCCTCGCACACATCAGAGCTTCAACTGCTCCCCCCACTAGGAAGAAGCTTCCAGGAGAGTCATGAAGACATCTGATGCTCCCCAAGGAAAGGAGTATGCCGACGTACAGCTCAAGATATTATGAGGCAGGAGGGTCTTTTTGAGTATTCATGAGTCTCAGCTTGTTTGTGTTATTTGTCCACTTTGGAGCCGTAAATCAGCCAGTGCAGGTTGAATGCAAGTAGAGCTAATGCTCGGCAAACATCCTGGCTTCTGGGATATATTCCGACTGCTCAAGAAATTTCCACATCTTGCTAACAGTACTTATTGTGCTATTTTGAATATTGCTGGCTTAGAATTACAGAGCAAGCTGTGACAGATTGTGAAGATTTAGAGTGTGGTTACATCAGGGAAAAAAAATCACCTCCTTTCTACTTAATATAGCTGCTTTTGTATGTTCTTGATGCCTACCAACTTACTTTACAAAAGAAAAAAAATCATCTATTACTTTCATAAAATTAATACACCTATTGAGCAATGAGGTCGAACCTTGGTTTGCCACACCATTGCCAAAATGTTTATCTGATTTCAAATTGCACTGGGTCGGGGACCAGGCGATGTAGGTGTAACTCTGTACAGCCTCTGGCCGGTTATGTACATACAGGCAACTCAATCAACTTCTCCACAGTTAAACTGCTTCACCTCTGCCCTGAGAGAGCCTCCACATCAATCACAAGTCGGCAGCAAAAACACACTGGAAGAAGTTCATGAAGTTCACCAAGCTGCATAATTATAAGTTTCCAGGAGAATATAAAAATCTACTTGCTTACTGTCTTCTTTCAGCCAGCTTTATTTTTAAACTCAGAAAAATGGGAGAGTGACTTGTTATAGGCGGGGGAATAAGGTCACACCTGCAGGCAAGCCAGAGAGGAAGCCAAACCACCAAAAGTGGGTGGGCTGGGTGGCCTACAGAGCAAACAGGGCAGCGTGTTTCCAGTTGGAGGTGCAACCTAAGAACAGAAGTTGGTCAGTGTCTGAGAGGGCTGAACTGGGGCAAACCTCTCTGTCGCTGGAGAGTGTCAGAGTACTCAGGCTGCACATAAGTGTTTCACTCCCTACTGAGGGAGCTGAGCCATCATTCGAAATGTCTGTAAATTGCTTCTATGCTCTCGATCATTTATTTAGCTTTGCAGTGTTGTTTGAGGGAAAGGGAAATATTATTTTAACACACAGATTCCTTTCACGATCCCATTTAGAACAGCAAGTAGGGAAGTTTTGTAGGGTGTTATCTAAGGAAGTTATTTTCCAATAATAATAGGTATAATATTATTCTTGTTCAGTACCAGGTATCATACATAGTTCAGTCACCGCCTCCCTTCATCAAAATAACACTGATGCTTAGGCAGACTGAGCCCCAGTGATTATTGAAATGACTTTAAGGACGTCCATCTTAGAGAAAAACTGAAAGGGAAATTTCAAACAATGGCAATTTGGGATTCCAGTATAAATACAAAGCTTTAGAAACACATATATCATTTTCCCAGGGAAGGGTATATGGTGGGAAGGCTATATGCCATTTTGGCATCAAATCTCAATCCAAAAAAGGTGAGGAACTTTAGGTTTTTTGATTCTTTAATAATGAATTAAGTAGGAGATATCTGGATAACAGATCTTTTCTGAAAATTATTTGCTAAAATAATCTGAGTAAAATCTCTACTCAAGAAAATCAAAATGATTTTCTTCTCCAATATAATTGGCTAACTTTCCATTTGGGGGATGAGTAAGACATCAGGCATTTTTCTGAAGGACCACCCAGCCAGCATGGTACTGTTCTAAGTAGAACTGCTAGCCTCACTATGCAAAATGAGCCAAAACAAAAGAAGTTTATTGAAATTTTAATAAAAGTTAATATTTGCTTGTAAAGCGATGTTAATAGTTTGCATATAGGTGATTTTGCCTGAAAGGAATATTTTCTTAAATTATCAAAAATATTTTTCTCCGACACACCATTTTTATGGATATTATTTTATGATGTTTTACAATTATTTTTCTACAAAACTATAAGTCATGATTCAAAAGTGAACAATGCAGATGAAGTTCCTCTGTCTCATAACAAACAACAGTCAATAAGAAATATATGAACCATGCTGAACTTAAAATGCAGGCCAAAGCTCTCGGCTAAAACATAAAAGAGAAATGTTCTAAATGACTGTATGAAAAACTTAATGTATAGCAACAAATGCAGGATCATATCTGGTCATTAGCAACTCAAACAACAAAGACCCTTTTCACAGAAGAATATGAGAAAAGCAAAACCTTAAAGGATAGCCTAGCTTGTCATTTCTGTTTACTATATTTAAACATTTGCTCACTGGAGAGCTGAAAATTAAACACCTATAGTTCACATAAGATCTTTTGGACGCAAATCGAAGTTTCCATTTGAACTGGCTTCGGAGTTGCTCCTATGCTAACATCTGTACAGC
Organism: Balaenoptera musculus; assembly: GCF_009873245.2. Taxonomy (NCBI): domain Eukaryota; kingdom Metazoa; phylum Chordata; class Mammalia; order Artiodactyla; family Balaenopteridae; genus Balaenoptera; species Balaenoptera musculus. The sequence continues at coordinate 22,841,627 of NC_045796.1, forward strand.
TGCTCTCAGTACGTAAACGCTCCATACACTTGACTAGAAATAGCACACTGCCTGGCTGGAACTTTTTGCACAGCGTTTCAATGAAAGACACCACTGTCCTCTAAAACACATTATTCAACAATTAGATTTGGGCTGCTGAAGCAAAAGACAAAGGCTCCACTATATCCTGTTTAGTTCTATCAATTTGCTTCATGATATCATTCTTAGGTACAGCCTTTCAATTCACAGTCTGATATTTTTACAGGGCTTGTAGTGATGTAGAAACTATGTAAAAAGATGTGCATCTACCTCCTAGGGTACAGTCTTTTCAGAAGTATAAAAAATAAGGACTTTAGGTAGAAAATTTCATGTTAGAGTAACTTTTCTATCAAAACCTTTAATAAAGGCAAATTTTAATGAAAAAGAGTATACCCAATTGTACCCCACTTGGTACAACATCCAAGTAATGTAAATGTGCTGATCCTTTTGCTGTCTTCAGCAGACTGAAAAAAAGAAATAAAAAAGAAAAGATAATGCCAATGCTCAGTTGATTTGATCCAGGATTTTAGGGGAAGGCTGGAGGGAACATTCTGCACTCAGAATGTTTGATATAAGCTGTGATTAAATCATCTCAAGATGAGTGGCATCTTGTTAGATACAATTGGAATAGCATTATGGCAGGTTAAACTATCACATTTTCCTCTTGACCTCCTTTGGTAACTGGGGTAAGGAATACAGAGAAGTAAAATAAAATAGATTTTGGACATAGCTTGGGTGGGAGCCCTTTGCTGTCTGCTTCCTCTTTGATTCTTTGGGTTATATCCAATAAAAATGTAAGTAGAGAGAAAAAAAAGAAAAACCAAATGGATATCTCTAAGATGACCGACTTATCTTCAGTTCATTCCGTGACACTGTTTAATGCCGGTACACAAAGTTACAAATTTCCTTCATCCCACATAGAGAAAGGCTTGGGTTTTTTGTTTCTTCAGGTTTTTTTTGTGGGTTGGGGGGGAGATCTGAAAATCTTGTGGTACACACTCTGAAATTCAAGACTATTTTTCTTGGCACTCTTCATCTAATTTTATTTGCTTGCTTTTTCTTTGTCAGATTTTTTTTTTATTGATTAAATACCACAAATTCATAAGATGAGCCAGGCTAAACAAAAAAGTAAAGAATAAAAAAGGACAAAGTTCTACATGCACACACATAATATGTGTGCCTTCTGGATGAGTATATGATATAGATGCAGACAATTTCCATGACGTCAGGCATCATGGTTACTTAATTCACTGCAAAATACCCAGTGCCCAGTGTTAGACATGGCAAAGATTCACCACTCAAATACCCAGAAATTGAGAAAAGAACACACACACACACGTGTGTACTTCAAAATATATATACAACATTAACATATATGCCTTTACATATATTTGAAATATATTTATTATATATGTAATACAAGATATATATTTTTAAATAATCAGGATTCTTATATGATAGAAAAACATCAACTTGTTTATTCTTTCCTGGTTATGATAAAGTTAAATTAGAATTTCATTCGAGGCTGAGATTATATTTGATTTCATAAAATGTTTGCTTCACTCTAATCAATCTATACTTACTCAGCACATACTATGTTTAAGGCATAGGTTCTAAGTATTAAAGAGGAAAATGATTCACTTCGGGAAAAACATGAAGCCATAGCAGAGGGGTCACGAATTTCCCAAAGTAGGAGGGTCACTGTATGTAAGACCAGTTATTGACATTATACATGTTTTCATCTTGAGCCACCTGGATCTCTATTATCAATAACATTTAGCAGGGTATCACTGCTTGCAGAAATCTAGGTCACCCACCTCATGCCCCTCATTTTACAGATGTGGAAGCTAAGGCCCAGAGATACCAACTGACTTGCCAGAGAGAAAACTACAAATTAAAATCAAAATGAGAATTGTTTCTGTTTCCCAACTATGGTAAATGCAAATATTCTCTAATATGTGGATGCCTGTGCTATATTTAAACCAGAAAATAAACGTTAGCATGCCTAAGATGTCTCAAGTCATGTACAATTATCTTTCCATATTTAAGTTAAATTCTCATAGCAACCTTGCAAAGTATAGTATATCATTGTTTTATTGAATGGAAAACTAAGGTTTCTGTATACCATCTTAATGCATCACTTTGCTTGTATAATCTAGTCTGTACATTTCTGAAAGTCAGGGGTCACATCTCATTTGGGTTAGTAGTCAACATTATATGCTAAATCTATTTCTAGTGGTGGCCATATGGGTGCCCACAGTATTAACAATGACAATTAATAATAATCTTCAAATTTTCTCCAGAATCAAAGGATGTTAAGGAATCTCAGAGTTTAGATAATCCACTCTACCATCTTTCTCACTGTAAGAAGGAGTAACATGAAAAGAACATGAACTTTGGAGTCAGGGACACTTGCCATTTGTATGTGATCTTGGGCAAGTCATTCAACCTCTTTAAACCTCTGTTTCTTCTTAGGAAAGAGAAGACATCACCTCCTTTTTGGGGTTACTGCATGAATTAGTGAAGCCCTATATAAAGTGCCTTACAAAACGGCTGACATAGCGTAGTCATTCGATTACTGGTGATGTAACGGCTGCTGCCCAACACTGACCAGGTCGGTCCCCTCTTCAGGACTGTACTCATTCTCTCAGCCGCTGAGGCTGCTTGCCACTGACAGCTCACAGGTGAGTCTCCCTCAGAAGACTGCCATCACCTGAAGAGACACTGCACCCAAAGTCACGCTTGCTTCCCAGAGTAGCCCTGACCCAGTGACTGACCACAGTAGGGGCACAAGGGCCAGCCCCCTTGCCCCAATCTGAGAACTCTGAAGGGTATCCCAGCTCCAGAGCTGCCTGTAGTATCTGCTGAGGCCATTTCTGTGACTATGTCGAAGCCCAACTTCTCTCTTTGCCCTAGGAGACCACTCCCTGATACACCTCCTACATCTAATACCCATTTCAGGGTCTGAGTTGCAGGAGGAACTCAACCTGCAACATCTGGTCACTTCATTGTCTCATGCTTGAATGGAACAGTAGGCACTGAAGATGCTCAGTAAAGAAATCTCCATGGAAACTGCAGTGATCCAGTAGAAAAAATACTAAAGTGAGAATTAAAAGATGTTACGTCTGGTTCCAGTCATTACCTAGGAATGTTGGGTCACTTTAATATCTCAGCTTTAATGGTTTAAAATGTGATGGCATTATAATTCTGACATAACATTTAGGTTCCCTCATTTTAGCTCTCTCTTTAGTCCCTGCTATTTCTACAAGGCCAAGAATAAAATTACCTGTATTGAAAAAACATCAATAGTTATATTTTCATCAAATCCCAATCAATTCACAGACCAAGATGACTCATTTAAAGATCATGATTTTTTTTCTTAACATACTTGGAATGCAGAAATTTCCAGATTAATCTAACCAAGTGACAACTGATTAAATAATTCATTGCAGAATACTAATCAAAGTATACTGTTGATCAACAAAACTTCCTATACTATTGATACCACTAAGATTTAAAGTAATTTTTAGGAAACTAGTTCTTCTTTTTCTGAAGTCTAAATATCTCAAAAGAAAACTTTATGTTCAATTATTGCTTTGCTCATGATCCATGAATTTTTTTGAAACAAAGAAAGGAAGTTATTTAGTCACTGAAGTACACTTTGCATTCACGCTGAAGTAGCAGATGCTTTCAGATGATGTTAGGAATGAACAGAGGAGAAAATTAGAAAATGATATTTTCCATTATCCTATTTTTACCAATCCAAAGATACACACTGTTCCTGCTGGAAAAATGACCTTTCTTAACTTATGTCTAAATTTGCCTCTTTCTTTTGATCTTTTAACATTTGATGCAGAGTCCAATTGTAAGGCGGCTCAGTTGATCAAAGGCGGATTTTCATATTCTTTTTGATGTATCTTCTAGAGGGCTTAACAAACACCATTTTAAAAACATACTGTACTAGAACATAAACCTATCACTCATGTTTGTTTTTTATTGAATTTCTGGTAAGCGAATGGTGTGATGATTCTCAAAACCTGAATTCCACCACTCTATTACCATGTAGCTAATGGGTTCAGAAAAATCCAACCACAAAAACATAATCACAGTAGTTCTCTGTAAAGAGGTACCTGAAACCTCATTGATTACGACACTTAAAATGTTCCCTGTGAAGGTCAAATTCAAAACATATTTATGAAAAATAAACCTTTATGTTTAGATTTTAAATCTGTTGGCCAGAAAAAACATGGTAGTTTGGTCCAAAATATAAAAAACTAACATAGGAATCCAGGAGTATATTTAGCTACCTTATTCAAATAAAAACTCTTGTCAGTATTTGGAAGCTATGATGAAGAGTTCCCTAGGAATTTAGAAATCAGATTGTTCTTTAAAGCATTACATTTTCACTCTTTTGCGTTGATACCAACAGATATATTCATCTTAGAAAAAGAGAATCTTTCTGAGAAGAGGAAGACTTGACTATTATCAAAATGAATGTAGAGAAATAAAATAAATATGGTAAAAGGAAAATCTAAGAAGAGCTCAATGGGAATACCTATCTATGTACTGTACTAGGCCAGCAAGAAAATCCTAGAAAATGGCCCAGAGTCCCCGTGAAATGGATACACAAGGCTCATTTGGATTGATAGAGTTAAAAACTGGATTCATCACAATCTTTTAATTCATGCTCAGACCACTATCTGGTTTCTTATATAGGTGTACCATCTACTCTTCCAGCTCCTCTGATAGATATTACTCATTATATATCAACTAATTGGCTCATTAAAATTTGGTTTCTCAAGTAAAGAGATACCCCATGACAGCAATGTGAGTAGGGGTAATTTTAAAAACATTTAACAACCCGTAACAATTAGGACTTGGGCCCCGACAACTTAGAGGAGATGCTGGCCAGCTGAATATAATCAGTTCTGACTCAGATTTCTGTACATCCTTTTACTTGTAAGTAAACTTTCAGTTACTTGTTTTAATATTTTTCTTGCCTCTCATACTGTTAGGTCCATGAGCACAGGGACTTATTTACCACTGTATCTCCAAAACCTAGTCTAATTTCTGGTGCTGGTCCTGAAAATGAATGAATGAATGAACAAAGGAGCAAACAGACAAGTATTAACTTGGATGAATCTACCATTAAGAGATGGATCTACATTCACAATGGGCTCAAAATCAAACTTCTGAGCCTCCAAGACTGAGGGTTAGACTAATTCACCAAGAAGACCTTCAGTGAGGTCACCTGGGAAACAGTTTTAGCATCCTTCCTGCAAGCAGCCTGCTATCTTGACCCAGCCCTCCAGACACCATGGGGATTTTTCCCACAGAACCTACAGTGAGATTACCAACGTAAGAAACCTTTATATTCTTTGTCTCCTCAACACAAATCTAAGACATAACAACAACCAACAAATTTAATGGATTAAGATCTTAAGCCAATTTTGCTGCAAATTAAAGTCTGCCTAGTAGTTACAAGTTTGATTACTGAAACAGTCACTTTGATCATGTAATAATTAAACTTCCCTTTTCAGTTTGTTGTTTTAGCCCCAGACTATTAACCATGTTGCCATCAGGAAAAATGCATTTTTAGTTGATGAAATTATCTGATCATAAATTTATGTTTCAACACAAAATATACCATCTTAAAGGGTATATTCAGAACATGCTGGGAGGGGGGGTTCCAATATTTATATTTTATTTCCTTCCCTTTTGTGTGTCAGAAAAACTCAGTAAAAATTCATGTACTTAACTGACATGCAAACCAGAAAGACTATTTTGAATTCAAACACAGTTGATCATGATACGAAAAAGATATCTAACCAAAAAAGCAAGAGGTTTAATATAGTGTTTTATATTTACAAACCAAAATTTTGTTCAGTATTTTCATTGTGTGTACCATCTTTATAGATAACAGCCAACAAGTATAAGTAGAACAGCCTTCATCATGACTGCCAAGGATACCAAGATATTCTTTCAAGTTACATACATTTTCCCCTAGTGTAGTTCCTAATTGAAAACTAAAGAAAGATTAAAGGCAACTGCATTTTTATATCAAAAACTCTCAATGCATCAACAAATCTGTAGCACCTATTTCTCTCCTTTGCCACTCCGCAGGAAATTTTTCAGTCATGCAAAGCTTTTACTGCAAAATGAATATTTCTCAAGTTCCCTTTGACTTTTATAATCGACTGTATTTTATAATCCGATTATTGAATGATTCATAATTCTGATCTTTATTGGGGCTGGTTTGACTCTCAATTCTCTTACTCTCCCATTCCTTCTTTCTGCCTTGTTCTAAACTGGGGTCCCTGGAATTATTTGAAGTGGGAGTAGAATCAGTTCATTTCCTAATATCCCCATCATCTAAAGAGATCTTCAAATATCCTTGTAGTCATCAGTCTATTTTATTGCAAAGACAACTTGATAACTATAATTCTAGACTCATACTGATTATCAATCACAATGTTAGATATGTTAAAAGTAGTGTGTGTGTGTCCTCTATGTCTCCTTTCCATTAAATCTTATCTACCAGTTATTGCCTAAAATAGAATGGAAGCAGAAGCTTTTTATTTATAGTTTTAAGGCACCCAGCTACTTTAACAAAAGTTTCTGGAGGAGGCAGTACCTCATAGTATCAATTGTCTAAAGAAAACATCTTTTAACTAGTTAATTGTAAAAGTTACTAGACTGTCTAGCTTTGGAAATTTCCTTCCCGTAAGTGAGAATCCTTTAAATATTCTTCCACACTATTTTCTTTAAAATGTGTCTATAACTAAATGCCAAGTCAATTTTACACGCATCCAAAGGATAAATCATATATCTTTAAGACTGGATATCTTGGGGGAATTCACTAGTGGTCCAGTGGTTAGGACTCAGCGCTTTCACTGCCGTGGGCCCGGGTTCCATCCCTGGCTGCGGAACTAAGATCCCTCAAGCCGCAGGGCTCGGCAAAAAAAAAAAAGAAGAAGGTTGGATATTTTGTATGTACTGTAGCCATGACCTAGGATAGCTCTGTGTGATGTGCTAAAACTCACATAAAACATTCAGATTGTATTAATAAAGCATTTCAAATACTCTTTTACTACAAAGTTATAGTATAAAGAAAAACATTTACAGTATACTGATCATCACATTGTTATGACAGTTTTTTCTCAAGTATGTATTTCTTTTACTTGAACTCATGTAATATTTTTCTTATCACTGATACTTTGGAAACAAAACAATCAATGACACCATCTAGAAAAGGCTTTTTTTTCCCCTTTTCACAGAGTAATAAATCCAGAATAATAAATCACATATCAACATGTAAGCTAGATCTTTCTGACTTCCCTATGAATGCCCTTTCAAGTCTTCCAACCAAAAAAAAAAAAAATCCAGTAGGAAATGTAGCTATTGTTCAACAGAGATATCTTTCATACATTTCATTTAGTATTTAGATAAACTGTACAAACAGGAATTCGGTGCTGTAAATTTTAAGTATTACTAAAGCGTACCATATAAAAAACTATGGGGTATTATAAATTTTAATGTTTCAGTCCAGGAGAACGTAAATTAAGAACTTCCCCACTTTGAATTTTGTTTTCTTTTGCCAGATAATTCACACAAAAAGTCTTGACTTTTTGTACCTTATTAAAATAAATAAGTAAACTGCAAATTTTCATGTCTCTGGATCTGGTCAATCTAAAAGTTATGGATGATTAAATATTATGATGCTTGGGAGCTAAATGTATTTTTCCAAACCAAATTACTCTTGCTCTCTTCTTCAATGGTATTTAAAATATTAATACTAATTTTATATTATTCAAATTTTGAAATCCATAATGTAATACCTATACTTTATAGATTTTTAAATAAACTAAAATCTATACAATACTTATTTCTAAAAACTTTATCTTTTTATCTTTCATAGAACAATTTCACTAAATGAGATCATTAGGGAAAAATAATAATTTAAAATAAACAGTAAATAAAGATCTTATTCAAAGACATTGGTGCCCCTCCTCATTTTTATTAAAAGTGATAAATATAGTTTTCAGAATGTTATTAAAAATAGGATTTAATATTTATTTGCTTAAAGATGGTTCACTAGTTCTCGATATTGAATTTTTGAAAGATACTGTGTTATTTTCTTACTTCCAAGTACTCTATTCAAACAACCATGTAAGTTCTAGTTAAAGGATACATGACTATGAAGAATACACAGACACTTATCCAGGTATCATTAAAATTACTAAATAAAAATATAGGAGGGCTTCCCTGGTGGTGCAGTGGTTAAGAATCCTTCTGCCAATGCAGGGGACACAGGTTCGAGCCCTGGTCTGGGAAGATCCCACATGCCGCGGAGCAACTAAGCCTGTGCGCCACAACTATGGAGCCTGTGCTCTAGAGCTCACGAGCCACAACTACTGAGCCCATGCACCACAACTACTGAAGCCCATGCACCTAGAGCCCATGCTCCACAACAAGAGGAGCCACCGCAATGAAGAGTAGCCTCCGCTTGCTGCAACTAGAGAAAAGCCCGTGTTCAGCAATGAAGACCCAAAGCAGCCAAAAGTAAAATAAATAAAATAAACAAATTTATAAAAAATATATATAGGAAAAGCAAGAGATTAATTTTATATAATTGTCAAAAACACATGTCTAATTTTGCAGAAAATACAGAGAATATACTTATAGACAAGTATGTATATTTTTAACCAGTTTAATATAAAGAATCCATTCACGTGTATCTGGGAGCCATGTTGGGGTACATATAGTCTGTGAGTAAATCAGAAGGCAGAATTTCATCTGTAATTTCAGCAGAAATTTCACTTATCTAAATATATTTTTAAATAAATAAAATTGCATCTTTTCCAATATTTTTTCCTCTTCTAAATAGCTAAATATATGTTTACTGTGGGGAGATGACAATTTATGCCAGATGAGCATGAATGAAACTGATTTCATTCATTTTTCTACTATGTTATCAGCTTTGTTAAGGAATTTCGATAATTTTTTAAAAATGCTTATAAGGTTAGTAAACTTAAAAAAATAAAAAACTCCGAAGAAAAATGGAAACTATACTACCACCAGGTCTGTGGCTTACTAATTTTGATCTTGCTAAAAAAACAACTGAAATGGTCAGTTAACTATGAAAACTTCTTTGTGCTTTATTTAGATGGTAAAGCTTTAATAAGAATGCTCAAAAATTGGGAGTTTTATAATAAATATTTTCAAGTTAATGATAGGGATCGTTACTCCTAAAATTATTTTTAAAAGAATACATTGTGTGCCGTGGACCAATAAAAATCGTTCAGTTTTTCCTTGATTATTCAGAACATTATAACTTCTCATTCTGAATAATGATCACTGTACTACAGCATAAATATGGATTGGGAAAGCATTGTAGAAATGGGTCTCCTCTGGAATTTGATTTTTGGAATAAACCCTGAGATAAACTTAGTTTCCTAATGTTTTTCCTTTCAACAATTTTCTCTTGCCTCTGGAGAATTTTCTTCCACTCAGTTATACTCTGTCTCTCTACCACTTGCTACATCTCTCCAAAACTCCTACTGCCTGCGTGCCTTCCACTTCAATTTATCCCCTCTTCGCACACAGGTCCTTACAGCATCAGGCTCATGACAAGTTGAGTCACCAAACGCCGGAACTATGGGCCTCTTAAGAGGTGAACTGCACCAAAGAAGTGTTTTCTAAATGGCAAACCTTCTAAGCATGAGATCTGACTCAGATTCCACTTTCACATTCATTTCAACTAGTCAAGTTCCAGTGATCAAGTTTTTTAAAAATTTGGTATTCATTGGTTAAATGCTCACAGAATTATAGAACTCTAATTGGAACAGAATTAGAGAGCATATAGTCCACTGTTTCATTTTATAATTTAGAAGGAGGAGGAAGAAGAGAGGGGAGAGGTGGAGGGAAAGAAAAGGAGGGCACAAAGTCTCCAAGGCCACAGAGTTACTCAGTGGCATAACTATAATTAGAATGTTGGTCTCCATTCACATGTCCAAGCAAGCAATAAACCAAGATCTTGATTTCTCCATTAAAAAAATGTGTTAAGTTCTTACACTGTGCTAGGCAGCCCAAGAAGCAGACACTATTAATAACCCTATTGACACAGGGAACTTTATTCCTTATCCTGTGATACACCATAATGGAAAAGAATATGAGAAAGAATGTATATATATGTATAACCAAATCAGTGTGTTGTACAGCAAAAATTAACACAACATTGTAAATCAACTATACTTCAATAAAATAAATTTTAAAAAATATCTGTCTCTGGAAAAGTCTACAACTCAGAGGGCCTAAGAGTTGAGAAAGAATGGAAATCACATTATCTCTTTATTTTATTCTTAAATAAAGAGTAAGGATACATTCTTTTGAATTTTTTCTTAGCGCATCCAAGGTTTTGTTTCACATGATGTACATGTGAGCGCTTATGACTATATGCTCTGTAATCTTATTTACCTACAAGAGCACTTCTAAATTCTTACAAGTGACCTTACTATCATTATAACCTCCTACAGTGAGTTGAATGCACACTCTGGGAATTGAATAAATACAGGGTTATTCATGAACAGGGAGACCTGTACATCGTAGATAATCAATAAATATTTGGCAATATACAAATTGCCACAGATGGATATTTACTCTTGGGAATACGTCTACATTTCATATTGTCTTCCTTGCAAAATAACTTGAAGCAGATGTTGGTACATAAGCATAACTACACTTGTTAATCTAACTCCCACTATCTAATGTTTCTCTTTTCACAGATGTGTAGTTACTTACAGGAAAGACTGCCTGGTCCCATTGCACATATAAGCTACTGTTAATATGCAATATTTTTGATTAACAAGATGTTAACTTTATTAAACAAGATTGGCTTAGCACTACCTAACTCTGCATCTAACATGTGTCTGTAGGTCAGGAGACAGAATTTCCAATGCCAACCACACCTGCAAAACACATGCATAAATAACAATGCAGGACAGAAGGGAAGGCTTACCCTATTATGTTGAAAAGTAATACACGAGAATAAAAGCATAAGAAAAAAATCACCTGGTTTCTAAAGTTTCCTGGTGTAAGACAATCCAGAAAGAATTATCTGGCATTAAATATAGAGGGCTGTAATGAAAAGATTAAGTAGGTAATTTCATAGTGGTTTTTATTTTGTACTTCTAGTAAAGCCCATAATAATCCTTAAAGTCAAAACATCCCAGGAGCATGCATAGTCTTGAAGAAGGCCTGCTTGTGATTGTCAAGTGTGACAGAGCACTGCACGAACCAAACTCTTGGCATCACAAAAGGATTATGTTCTTTAACAAAAGACAACATCAGTAACGACATGGAATGACAAATCTGGGTACTCAAGCAAAGCAGAAGTAAAAAAGAAACAGCCAAAGTTGGTCTCGGTACTCGTTCTTGGCACTGTACAGGGAAAGAAGGGATTCTAATTTTAGTGTGGTTTCTAGAAAGCTCTGAGATCAGCCCTAATAGAACCATGCTTGATAGTTCTTAAATCAATTCTTAGTTTCAGTGCCTCATGACAATTTTACTCTCTGCGGGTCTCCAGCCTCTCTGAAAGCATTCACATTGTCGTTGCATCTCCAAAGCCAAAGGGCAGTTTACAGTATAGAAGGGATTCTCTACCTGCCTGGTCCTCGCATGAGCTTCAGGTGGTCTCTTAACCTCCAATAAGTGATTGTGAAAGCTTGTGCACAGCAAGCATCAGATTCTCAACAGGGTCCCTGACTCAAAAATGTGAAGAACACTATCAACAAATACAAATGTTTAAATTAATATCTGAGGTTTGTACAATAGCTAAGACACATTACAAATTAATAACTGTTCTGAATGTGAACAATTCAGAATACAGAGAGAAAATTCTTACCTTAATTTAGAGAGTTGGTACAATGTCAATTATATCCAGTGGGATGCGGATTGTGTTTGCGTCTGTGGAGGTGGTGGGGGAAATGACAAATTTCTGGAACAATTAGTCATGGGGAGAAAAGTCCATTTATATTTGGGTTGCTTCCAAGTTTGTGTGTGTGGGTGAGTGGGTGGGTAGGTGGGTGGATGGATGACAGGTATTACTATTTGAATTACAAAAATCATTAAACTTGTTCAATTACACATCAGATGAAATTAAGAATTATATTTAACTATTTAAAGATTATTTTTAGGATTATAATATATAAATCTAATGAAGTTAACTATAACTATTTATGAAATGGTAATTACCTTGAGAACTCTTTATATTAAAATGAAGAAAATTAAATTAGATTTTTAAAGTTTTAAGGCTAAGATGACTCTGATGATATATCAGTACAAAGTTTTTAGTCAGTATTTAAACACCGAGTATTTGTTTTAAATTTATAGACTATGATAAATACTCTTATTTAGAGCCTCCATTAAGAATTAAATTATTGAACTACAAACAAAGGAAATTAGATTTTCTCAACATAGTTTAAGACACAACTTTAATATTATTAAAATTAGAGGTTTATCTCTTTAATTTCAATATAGTGTCAAAGATACAGGGCAAAGGAAAATTCATCGTCAAAATACTTGTTAATTTGCAACATAAGAAGTATATTTAAATTCAGTGTCCGACATGTATATAAAATGATCAGATATTAACTATTCATTAATAATATTCATTTCACATGAGTCCACAGGGGCTTCTATGGAAATGCACTAGAAAGCCCTAGAATGCCACCTCCCCTCAGATAGGCAGCTACCTACCAGCACATAGGAGGGCAGAGTCAGGATGAGCAGACCCAGTTATGACTTCCACAAATTACCAATCATTTAAGTCCTTCCAGGAATAAAGTCAGCTTGGAGGTCCCTTCACAGGGAGGAACTATCAGAAGAAATACATGTTTTTCCCTAACATGTACTGTTGCCATTTTTCTGGTTTGTTTCGGTTTCATGGCTTGAGTCCTACTGCAGCATTCACTAAAAGAGTTGTATAAGATTAGAACAGAACCACAGTCTATTTTATTTTAATTAAAACTTCCAAAAGACAAAGTGCAAAATCTTAAACTCTGATGTCATTGGAATACTTCCAATAGATGGAAATTTCCTTCACCCTAAGAGTTGCAGGCTTTTTTTGGTAACACACAGTCCCGAACTCACAAAAAATACAAGATCACATGAAATTCTTGAAGACACATAATATTATAATAAAATGCCACCATATTATCCTAAAGAATGCTAACGGCAAGAAAATTTGAAGATGAAACTGGATAGAATGGTCTCTGAAATTTACTTGAAAAGAAAAAAAAGTCCCTACAGAGGCACCCTATGGTGGAAGGGACACGGCGCTGAAGGATGCAGCCTGCCCAGCTGGTCCTGAACCCCAATGTGCTTTAGCCCCCTCACTCGCTCACCCTGACACTGAAGTCTGAGGGCAGACTCCACATCGATGTCTCCATATTCTAAGAAGTACAGCATGACGCAGGGATGGAGAATATCAGATTTGAAAACATACTGTCCTAGGGCGCTTTCTCGGCTAGTTCTTCTGTTCATCTGAGCTTGGACACTTATAAGATCTCTCACAAACTCAGTTTGCTCATCTGTATAATAACAATAATACCACCCCTCTAAAGAGGTTGTCATAAAAGATGGTAATATATACACAAATATATATATAATTATATATAATGTCCAGCACAGTACCTTAGAACATGCCTTGATATATATGTGGCCACTGCTACATTTATATTAATAGAATACACTAAGTAGTAGAATTAGTGTATTTGATTACCAGTAGCATATAAAACTATAGCTGCTACAATGTAATAGGTGAACCATTTGAACCAAAAACTGAAGTTTCAGTTAAGGCAGTTATTTTTTTTTTTAATCATATCAGATAGCAAAACATAAAATAGCAAACCCTTAAGTACTCCCCGATTACAGTCTTATCTGTATGTATAAGGAAACTAGTTGTGAGTAGGGATTTGCACTTTCTGAACTACTATTTAGACCAAAGTCAGTCTTATGAGAAAGCTATCGCATGCACATCATTTCAGAGCTAACTAACTGGGTGTTCTGCGCTAGTATGCCCCAATCATCTACTTTCCAAGAAAGGAAAGTAGGGGCAACCCTGTCCTCCAGTGGAGCTTAATCCAAACCCACAAATTTAGTCTGATGTGAAGTCTTTCTCCCAAGAGAAGTCTGAGCAGCAATGCGGGCACAGAGAGGCATTGCTAGCTATCACCCAGAAGGGAGGAAAAAGAGATCATGAAAAGTCGCTTTGAGCAACAAACACAACTTTGACTAATTTATAATTTGGCTGCTTTTGGTTCTTTCACATTTACAAAATTACACGGTCACCCCAGTTCCCAAGCTCTTGAAAGGTGGTTAGAATCCTCCAAGGAAACTTTGCCTTTACTTCCCACCTTTATGGTCTCTGAAATGATCACATTTCTTGAAATTGTGTTCTTCTCAGCCTCCAAGAAATACTATCTCTGGGGTTTTCTCCTTATTCATTAAGTATGCTTGCATGACTACTTCTTTCATTAGTTTTCCTTCTCTTTCCAAATACTTTGCTGTTCCCTAAAGCTCAGTTCAAAGGTCTCTTTTCTTTTCACCTGATAGTCTCATCTTTGGAATTTCATAAAATTGCATTTTCAGTTCTGTCCTCCATGTAAATAACTCCCAAATCTGCGTCTCCATTCCTGACCTCTGTCCCATTTACCAGTTCTGCATTTGTGGCTGCCAGACGGACAAGAAGACCTGCTCTCACACTGATACCCTCCAAAAGCTTTTCTCCCCCATAAGTTTCCCATTTCAATGAAAGGCAACTCTGTCCTCCCAAGAGCTGAATTCTCACTACTTCTGCTCTGGACTTCAACTTTTCTCACCTAGACTTTTTATCCCTCCCTTCTCTTTTCTAAACCTTCCTTTCCACCACAACCAAATTAATAGTTATGAAAAATTTCATATCATGTCCATCTCTATTTAAAAAATCAAAAACTTTCCAAAGAAATCAGGTGTCCACCAAAGGCCAAACCTATGAACCTGAAATCCAAGTTCCTCAATTCCCTGACACGGATTTCTGATTGTTTTCCCTCAATACTGTCCCCCAATCAGCTATATTAAAGGACAATGTTTGCCCTGTAGTCCCTTACACGTCTTTGGCTTACTCTGTATAAGTTCTTTCCTCCAACAGAATAATACAATACAGGCAGACCTCTGTATTGTATTTTTGTGGGTTTGGTTCCAGACCACTGCAATAAAGTGACTACTGCAATAAAGTAAATCACACGAATTTTTTTGTTTCCCAGTGTATATAAGTTATGTTTACACTGTACTGTAGTCTGTTATGCATACAATAGCATTATGTCAAAAAAAAATGTACATACCTTATTTTAAAATACTTTATTGCTTAAAAACTGCTAACCATCATCTGAGCTTCAGCGAGTTGTAATCTTTTGCAACAGTAACATTAAAGATCATGATCACAGATCACCATATCCAATATAATAATGATGAAAAAGTTTGAAATTTTGTGAGAATTACCAAAATGTGACACAGAGACACTAAGTGAGCAAACGATTTTGGAAAAATGGCGCCAATAAGACTTGCTCAATGCAAGGTTGCCACAAACTTTCAATTTGTAAAAAACATAGTATCTGTGAAGCACGATAAAGTGAAGTGCAATAAAACAAGGTGTGCCTATACTAAATGCAACAGATAAATTCTTTTCTAGATGTGTTTACATCCATTGCAAATCACCTTTATTCATTCTATTGAGATTTATTATAATCACTATGACGGGCTTTACTCAATATGACTTTCAAAAGAATCTCCTATTTTGGTTATTCTCCTCTAACATAGATTATTTCGAATTATGTTTGATTACTTTTTTTAAAGGACTGTCAAGCTAATCTTATTTCATAAGCCCAAGTCCCTCCCTGTGTATATTAAAGGATATTTATGAAAAACAGTAAACCTTTGAGTATGAAAGAGAATTAAGGTGTAACCAAAACAGTCACAGAATCACAGAGTCTTGGCAAGGCACCTTCAGGTTCATCTGATTCGAACTGTGACCCTCTGCTGGAACCCCCAATGGCACCCCTGCCAGACAATGTTCTGGCTGCTGCCCGATTCTCCAACGGGAGGAAGCTCATTACTTTGGAGGATAGGACATTCCATTGTCGGCAGCTCTTATTGTTAGAAAGTTCTTCCTTACTCTGGGCCAAGATATACTTCCTGGTAACTTTTCCTCATCACTCCAGCTCTAGTGCTACAAACACTTGGGCTTCTGTTATTTCTGGAGAGTTAGGTAATAGGACTCCTACAGGCTGTTAATGTTTGCAAGTCCAATGTATTACTTTATGGAGCCCAGGATGGCACAGTCTGGATCACCTAGGTGCTAACCAATGTACTATATGTCTACTATATCCGGTAATGTGGAGTAGTTTTACCTTTCTTTTTCTTTCCTTTATCACTTTCTTCCTTCAACCACCACTTGCTGGTTTGACTCCCTGCTTCTTACGTGAAATGGTGTTCTTTCTAGTTTCCCCACTGGATTATTTCTTCCATCCTTTGTCTTTCCACTAATGCCTTATTTCTAGCATTTCAAGTTGAGTGGTCATACTTTGGGGTTCACCTTGGAAACACCCTAACACTACCACAGAACAGACTGCCATACCCATTCATCGGGAGTTACTGGAAAACCCACTTTCCTCCCCAAGTGAACAATCTGATATCATTAATCGGCAATAATTTATATCAGCTTTCCTTCAGTAAACACCATTAGTTTACCTATACACTCTTCCCTAGAAAAGATTAGCAAAAATCCATTTGAAATAAGGGGAATGATAGTGTAGACAGGACACAGGACTGGAGACAGAAGGCCTGAACCAAGCCCTCCCTGCCTCTAAGTCCCTAAGGTGATGATGGGCAAAATCAATTAACTTCTCTGGAACTCAATTTCCTCATCCTAAATAATGATAAACTACAATGCACCAGAGACATCTATCATCGTTTAGCTGCTCTATAGTGAGACCATGGGTATTTTTAATTCCATCCTCAAAAGATCTGAACATTAAGTACTGTTTCCAAGCTCCAGGGCCTGAAGCTTAAAGGTGATGAAGGTGAGTTAACAATCCAGTTGGCCTGATTCCAACACCCATTCTTGAGTACACCACACACTAAAATGAGGAAGAAGAATTTGCTGATGATCAAGGTCTATCATATTTTATGATTCTAATGACATATGCAAACACTTAGGGAATAGTAAAATCACTTAGAAGGGATATAACCCTAAAAAACCAACATTGAATATGCTTGGTGATGAATTAAAACAAATGAGTCGTCACACAGTGCTCTTTTTCTGGCCATTCGGGCCTCTCATTCTATCTGAAGATGTTTCCTTGGTGGGTTTAATCACTGAGACATTGATTATTTGACAAATTCAAGCAAGAAAATAATATAATGTTGCCTCATTAATCAAGCCTTGTATCATATATTCTCTTTGCTGTGAAATGTGAGGCAAATGACAGGATCATACTTTTCCAGGGTTATCACCATTTGGATAATGTAAGACTGTTCAGACACCTCTGAGTCAGTGAGGTGAGTACTAGGCTATTTTTATGCTCAGCAGACTTCCGAGTGTAGGTAGCTAGGATGGTAACTAGACAACACACTGGCACTGCTACATGCTTAACCTTCCAGGCACCTGGACAGAAGTCCTTCCCTGGAAGGTTTAAGAACTCATATTGGCCTCTTCCTCTTGCCATAATCTTTCAGCCCATATTATAGTTTTCCCCTTGTTTCTCTGGAGTGGGAGGGAAAGGACCTCAAGGACATTCTTACTAATTCACATAAAATAATTTAAAGGGGAGGAAGGTCTGGAAAAAACCCCAAAGATTAAAAAAACAAATGTATATAAAATAAACATTATCATTATCTCTCTTGCAAAAGCTCTAATTTCTTGACTTGGTAAATAATAATGTTTTATGGCCACACAACAGCCAAGCTTCACAGCAAGATTTATAAGGAAAGGAAATCATTTCCTCGAGAAACTGCCTTGGAATGAGGTGGCTCATTATCTAAGCCAGCAGAATGTCAACTCTGCTTAACCCAGACTTCCTTCACAAATGAGTCAAAAAACATCCTGGTTAAAAACATTCTAGTTTAGTGGAGAACAGAGAAAGGTCGTCAAGCCAATATTCACATAATTTACTTTTATTAAAAATAAAAAACTTTCCATCTCTATGGAATGTCAGCTAATACTTACATATGTTTACATTTCTTTGTGAATAGAATTACAAGAGATTATCACTTATATTCCAGACCATGCTACCTACTCATCACTATGCTAGCAAGTTCAGTAACCAAATCTTTTTTAAGGAAGGGTGGGAACCTATTATATATTATAGAGATATAGTCATGCTAAAGTAATCAACAAGGAGTAAGCTACCCATGTGTTGATATTAAATTCTGTTATATCTACTTTAAGAAGAATTGTGTGCCAGACCTGAATTTATATATGCTTTCTCTTTTTTCTGGAACTCCAATACATATATTTTAGATTTGACAGTATTTTATTCTAAAGTTTTAAAGATCTTTATTTAATTTTCCCATTGTAAAACTCTCATTAACGCGAAGTATCAATAGAGTCCTGAATTGTAAAAATGCAGTTAACTTTTTTGACACAACAATATTTCTTTACATCTCACTAAAAGATGGCCTAACCCACAAGACAAAAAAATTAACGTGAAAACATGCCAAACTCCACAAGCTGTGAATTAAGTTGATTAGTTAATAGAGAGGGGGTGGGGAAAGCAGTGACATGTATTTTCCTACTTAGTCATAAGTACACTAAAAAAAAAAAAAAGCAATTAAAATAGAGCAGAGGGCGATAGTTTTCACGAACTATTCTGTTTCATTAACCCTGCTAATAGTGATCAATATTGTCTCTTTAAATTTTTTAAAAATATTCCAATCTAGATCTGTAGGCTGTGAATAAAGTGCACTTCAGAACAATTTTCATGAACAAAAATAAAATGAGGTTAAGTTAGCGACATTTCTAAACAGTTTTCTTTTAGCATCCTTTTCAGAGGGTATGTCATTGTTGGATTCCCACTGCATTTTCGTCATTCACAGTGATGATTATAACGGCAAACACAGAACAGAAGAATCTCTTTTCATTTCTGACCCTGCAAGAGGAGATCACAGAAAGCCTCACACAAAGCCCATGGGCTGCAGGACATGTTTCACTGGGCCTAAAAGAACACAGTCCTTTTCACTGTGGCTTTCTTTGAACTACACACTTTAGAGGAGCCATAAGACTTGAGGTGGGTGGGAGTGGGGGGGAGGGGCAGGAAGGGAGGCAGTGATAGAGGGAAGAAGAAGAAGAGGCAGTCTATCTTCTCAGAACTAGAGGCATCAAGATGGCAAAGGTGAGAACCTAGTGGGAAACACTAAAAATCCGGGACAATTGAAAAACAGTAGTTTGACAGCTTTTTTAAAAAAACTTCTTTTCCTGCTATATTCTATAGAATATCCATGTCACTCACAGGCATTTCTGACCTCAACTCCAAAGAAGACCCATCCTCCTGGGCCCCATCAGTGACTTCCAGGCAAAGGCAAGTTTTGCTTCTGTGATGCCATGGACAAAATTGTTGATCAAGTCCCATTATATAAATGACGCTCAAAACACCCTTTTTGAAAAAAATTCTCAAATGTTTTTACGTGGGCAAGAACTCCATGCTTTAAAAATACTGTTCTGCAGTTCCTCTGATGTGTAATAAATTGAATATTGACTTTTCAAGATACAAAGGACACGTTTTTATACTCTAGTAATAAACACGGAAAGAGTAAGTTGTAAATTCCTCCTCCTCAAAACCCCAAATTAAAGACCATTAGGGAAAAAGGCATATAAACTACTTTCAACTTTCAGCCCACTGAATGCATTCAATACTACAAGGTTATATAGTAAATCAAATCTGTCTTCTCAAGCATGTTTTGTTTCTTTTCCTGAGGGGAAAAGCAAGGTATCAAACATCATCTGTTTCTTGATTCTGAACAGAGTATAGAAAACTCTGAGTCCAAAAAATGGACCTGGTGGTCTGGTATATGACACTGAGGGTTTGGGGAAGCCCTTTTCTTAACACGTTTTTCACGATTAATGAATTATATTACCATATATCCTCCCACATCCTTCCGACTTGCATAAGACCCTTCTGGCTTGAGAACACCACCAAGAAAAAATGTTTTCACCCCCTAATTCCTAACCTCTCCCTTACCCTGTTTTTTTGCTTACAAAAAA
Source organism: Balaenoptera musculus (assembly GCF_009873245.2). Taxonomy (NCBI): domain Eukaryota; kingdom Metazoa; phylum Chordata; class Mammalia; order Artiodactyla; family Balaenopteridae; genus Balaenoptera; species Balaenoptera musculus. The sequence goes on from NC_045796.1 coordinate 22,861,941, forward strand.
AAAAAAAAAAAAAAAAAATTGCAGTGGCAACAAAAATTTCTTCAGGAGGACATGGGTTTTTTTTTTCTTGCCAGGGTCTGTTAAAGACTAAAATAAAGGAGCCAACAGTTGCTGACGATGGGCTGCAGTGAAAAGTGAAGTTCAAGAGCAGCTCTCACATACCTAACCTTTACACAGCTGCCTTTCCCCTACAATCTCCTTCTCTACCCTCTTCTCCCTAGAAGTGGCAGACTGGTGGCAGATGCATGACTATCGCAAATTTATGGGAGGAGCAAGAAAAGCCTAAGGAGTAAACTGGGAATGCCTTAGCTACCTAAGTATTAAAACACCAATGTTTAAATGAGAAAGAACCTTCAGTGTAAGAAACACCTTTCCATCACTTCCGGGTCTATCATTACCCTCTGTGTGGACCACAACAGCAATGACTCAGGGATTGGGAGCCTCCTACAAATAACAATTATTCCCTGAAGTAAAAGAGGAAACACTAGAAATTGTAGATTAAAGTCACTGTTAGAATTTTCTTTTAGTAAGAATCATGAGAAATCTCATGGATTAATAAAATAGATGTTAAAGGTTGCAGCAGATGTCTGATGCCCCAAAGCTGGTTGCTTATGTAATCTTTACTTCCCTTTCAGAAGTGAAAATATTAGAGGAAAAAAAAAGGAATATTACCTTGAAATGATTTTTTAGCGCAAACATTCTCTTATATGCCACTTTTAGTTATTAACAGTTTATGAGATAAACAAGCAAAGAACATTTAGAAAGGAAAACAACAACTGCTAATGAGACATGCACGTTATTGTGCTAACCCCGGAAAAGTCTTCTAAATTCGTGGTTTCCCCCAAAGTTCATCTTTAGATCCTTAGTTGAACAAAATATTATTTTCCAAAATAATATTTACTTGGTGAATAACTATTCACTGTGTTAACAATTACAGCTAAAACTTCATCGGTGCTTTCCAAGGGGTCAGGCTCTGCTAAATACGTTACATGGATTCTTTTATTAAATTACCACAACAACCCTTGGAAGTAGGAACTATCATGACTTCATTTCACAGAGAAGTAACTTTTCCCAAGGCCACATAACTGGTACATAAACAGTGGTACCGGTATTCCAACTCATTGTTTGCCTTCAGAGCCCACGCACTGAGCCATTCCACTCTCCAATCTCAGGTAGCCAACGTGGTGGATGCAGACATTAATAAGAACAGTATTATAAATGCTGGATAGGGTCCTTAGATATCTCCAGAAAAGAAGTAAACTTAATTAACCAGAATTTCAACTGCAGTGAATGAGTTAAAACAATGGTCCTCAAACTTTAGCTTGCATGGGAATCACCTTGGAGGGTTTGTTTAAATGGACTGCTGGACCCCATACCCAGAGTTTTTGAGTCAGCAGGCAAGGATGGGGCCCAAGAATGTGCATTTCTACCAAGTTCCCAGATGATATTGATAGTGTTGGTCCCAGGACCAGATCACACTTTAAGAACCGCTGGTATAAAACATCACTCTGGTGATATTTATAATTGAAACATAAGGGAAGAATTTTTTGAGTACTATTACTGAATAAAAAATCAGGCATAAAATACATACCCTGACTCCTGGTTATGGAGATGAAGTCAATTTTGTCAGAGGATAGGCACGTGAGGGTGTGTGACTCTTTGTAGCCTTTGCTTGGTTGGTATCTGTGGGCCCTTTGGGGATCTACCTCTAACATTAATAGAAAGAACCAGGACTAGGAGCCAGAAAAGCTATGTTCTGGTTCTTACGCTACACAACTGGGTTTAAATATTCTTCAACTCAGTCTCCTCCCCTGGAACACAGGAATAATAATTCCCTTGTTTTTGTTTCTTTTTTTTAAATGCACCAAAGAATAATACACAGAATAAAGCAGCATTACTGAGACTCTAATTAAATTTGATTTAATCTCAAGATGTAGGACTTTTGTTTTCTTTAGAGAAGATTACCTTTTATACCAGTTTATGATTGTTGATCATAATAACAAGTCATGATTAGGGCATATTTTAATTCAAAAATGTCCTAAAGAGAGACAATGAAGGTGGGAAAATTGGAATAGAGTTTTACCCCTTATAAAAGTAACTGACTTCTAAACAATAAAATGAAGAGAGATTGGTTTACAATCCTCTTGAGGAGGAAGAACAGAAACAGAAGAAAAGGTGATGGGTAACAAGTTACCACAAGCACAGGCACAAGAGTTCTGGTGTTACACAATTATCAAGAAAAGGTAATATGTATTTCCTTGACATATCTAACAGCTTATTTTCAACTGACTTGAGTAAACAGCGGTCAGCCTCAGAAGTTTATTCTATGTCTGCACTAATAAAATCTGTTTCTTACTAGCACTGATTTCGTACTGTGTTCAGAAACAACATTTCCTAATATAAAAGGTGGACCTCACTTGTTAAATTTGAATTAGGGGATTTTTCCAGTTTATACAGAAACTTGTTGTTATGATACTTCCAGTTCCTCCTAGTCCTCAAAGACTTATTAAAAAAGAAAACTAAATTCCTCTTTTTCTCTTCCTGTCATTATTTTAGTTGAAGCTGGGTTCATTTGCTTCATCCTTATTTTATGAGGCTTTAAAAATTAAAACAATTTTAGAAAAATAATCTCCCACTGGCGATTGCATTACATCTGAAAACAACTTAATTAATAAGTATAAATACCCAGACAAAGTTTTAGAGCAAGATGGGATACTAGTCTTTCATAATCAGACCAAGATGAGAAATTGTAACTTTCACAATACCCGTGATTTGGTACTGAATCACTAAATAATGTATTAAGACTTTTCTGGATGCTATCAGTTTCTGAAACAATGATCTATGTCAATTAATCTAAAAAAGATTCTTAAAGTGAAAAGATTTTTAAATTAAAAACAAACCTATGCAAATACAAATCCCACAAGTATACAAAAAGGGCTCACCAACCCCTCAACACACACACACACTCTCCCTTAACCCTCACACAACCTGATGGTATAGCCCTTTCCACAGATGCTTCTGTGATCACTTCAGCCATGAAGTCTCTGTCTCCACCTAATAACTGAGTTTTGATAACAGATGATCTCAGTCTCATAGAATGAGTCTGTCTCTGCACCATTAATTTAAAAGAACAGCAAACAGTCAAGGGGTACATAGGAACAAAGCAACTCTGTTCCGGACAAGGAGTCAGCATTCAGTGTGACACTCATCTTGAACCACATTCAAGACCAAAAAAAAAAAAAAAAAAAGAAGAAGCTGAGAGCCTGAAAAATGATGATAATATTGCATATTATAAATATGTAGGCCCAATGAGATCTGCCAATTATCTTTCCAAAAGTCTTGCTCATTTTTAACTCCTGTTTCTTTTTGTATGGGAGTTCTGAAAATTCACAAATCTTGAAGTAATGCAGGGAAAAGGAACCACAACAACTGAGAAGTGCTTATTAATAATAACTTGCTAGGAGGGAATATAGAGGAACAAAAATTACAGTTCTGAGTCTGTCTTGAGGCACACTGCTTTAAATCAGCCTGCCTCATTATTCCAGAAGCAACATGTTTAAAATCAAGTAGAATTCTTTTGAAGACTCACTTTGAAAACCTGAAGCCATTAGTCTGAACTTTCTTCCTCCTATTTTAACGCTTGCACACTACCACCCCACTCATCTAGACTCACACATACTTTGCACACATGGCATATCTAACATTGAGTATTGCTGTTGCTTATTATTCTAAGCCCTGTGTCTATTTCTATGTTGTAATTGTAGTCATTTTGCCAACTTCATAAAATTATTTAGTGTTAATGGAATTTTAGGTGGTTCTTTTTTTTCTACTGTAGATAGTATTAAACGAGCATCTTCACGTGTGAAACCTTTGTTTCTATTAAATTATTCTCTTTGCTAAATCTCCCAGTAATTAATCAAAGATACAACATCATCTTCCTGGATGAATCCAGCATAGACTAGTTTTAAAACTCAAACATCTAAATTTAATTTTAGTATACTAAATCCTTTTGTAAAAATCTGTAAATACTCATTTAAATGAGAAGCATATTATATAAATTGAAAAACGTTGAAAGCACTGATTATCTCATGTTTCTAAATAATGCACACTGAGAATATTTTAATTTGATTTAAAAGAATTGGACACAGACCCAATGAATTTTGAAATATTTGGTCGTAAAAAGTCAAAAATACCAAGTCCAAAATGTACTAATTCCTATATTACAAAAAATAAGCTCCTAGTTGGTTGTTTGGATTTTAGAACTGTTTTTCCCATGGAAATAACATTATAAAATTCAGTTAAAATCCCAGGCCAACTCATAACATAGCTAAGACAAAATTAATAGCAGCCCAGAATCCCAAATCCACTTAATACCCTGGAGCCTCAGCCCAAGATTCTGCTAAGCTAATGAGCCTCCTGGGAAATGTACAGAATATAAAGATCATGGAAGCTCCAGTGCCTCTCCCGCCTCCTATGGAAAGGGGAGGAAAGCGGGTTACAGTAGGGAATGTGCTGGAAGCAGAAACCTACCACGAGGATAGCTCAGTCAAGAAAAGACAGGAAGAGACACACTTCATGATACTGGACTTTTAGACACGTTGTTTTGTTAAGGCAAGAGTTCTTACGTTATCAACTTCTTAGGAAGTTTTTCTTAAGTACTATGTAATTTGGGGTATACACCAACAGAGACAAAATGAATGACATGCAGAATGAGCCACCAGGGTCTGCAGCACTCTGAACAGTTCAAGTAAATCTGCTCCAGTATGATAACTAAAATGCACGTCTTGTGTCCCGGTCTACTTTTTCACGACATAGCTTCCATGCCTTTCACGTCAAACCTGTAGAGTGGATGTGTTACCTTAATCTCAAATGTCTCCCTTTAAATAATATGCTTTAATTCATTCACATTGCAGTACCCACACTCTCTTGGTTTTGTGCAAAAAAAAAAAAAAAAAAAAAAGAAGAAGAAGAAGACATAGCCCCTACATTTTAGGCACTCATAATCAATAAAAAAGAAAACACAAACAGTAATAATCAGAAAACACAATTCGGCAACAAAACATAGAATAAGTACAAATTATTATAGAATTCCAAAGGAGAAATGAAAAAAAAGTGGGGATATAGAAAATATTTCCTGCTCCATTTCTACCTTTAAAGTGTTATCTAACAGGTGGTTACATTGATATATACATACATGAAAATTAAGGGAAAAAACCTACTCGTCTCACCAGCCTCATTTTAAATGCTCCCGGCATGAGGAAGCATTTAATACACATCTTGAGATGGGGAGGCACCTTATTATGTAGCAAAGAAGGAGAAAGGCTTTTTAGGTTGAGGAAATAGTGTAAAGAAAACTTAGAGGCAGGGAAATATATGAAATGTTAGAGAAAAATATGTTTTTCAATTTGTTTGTTTCTTAGATTATGAATAAGGAATCTTAGAAATGGCTTTAAAAATACTAGTTAAGAATATATGGTGAAGGATCTCGAATGTCAATCCGTAAAGGCAGTACTTAATTCAGCAACCAAAAGCTCTTCAAGGTTCCTGAGCAAATTACACTCTAAGAAATGTTTATATGAAAGTAGTTTGTTACTAGCTTGCAGATGAAAACAGGAGACAACGGCATCAGTTTTTCTATCATTACAAAAGTTGAGGCAAGAAACCATAAGGGTCTGCATTAGAATGAAGATCATTCAAAAAACCAAAGAGATACAACAGATGCTCCCAGATTTAGCAATAGATTAGGTCTCAGAGAAGGATTGCTAAGGCAGAGTCAAAGATACCTTTGACATCTTGATTCTGGAGGGAAGAAAAATTATAGTAGTGACACACTGAAACCAGGAAAAAGCAACTTTGAAGAATATCTTAGGCTGCAGCCCAGAAGTCCGAGAGAAACTCTCCTAATCAACCTGCACTTAACTGATGCCTCAGGTTAACCTACTCTCATGACCTTCTTTGTAAAATACACTGAATGACACTCACAGTGAGCTGAATATTCAAAGCTAATAGTCCTCTGAACAGCTGTTCCCAGTAGTTGAGCTGTGCTTATTAGATCATGTTTGTTCCCAACTATTTTTTGCCAGTTATACTTCATATTCTAGCTATGAAATTTACTATATTTTACATAACCCAATAAAGATACAAAAGTAAAAGGATATATGGGTCTATGAAAACTTAGTTGAATCATTAGGAAAGTTTTGAATAGAGGTAAATAAAAATAGCTGTTCAATTAGATATGGGTGAGATGATCTTTAATGACTAAATGGTAAAACTCTTAAAAATGAGGATTCTGTGTTCAGATCACTTCATAAGCAATTTCTCTTCACTCTAAAGGAAACAAAATTAAAAATCACTGTGCTGTATGTAAATTATATCTCAATAAAACTGGAAGAAAAAATCAATGATGACACTTTATGGGCATAATTTATTCAAAAGAGAAAACACTCTCCAATTAACAAATCTATCCTCAAAGAAAAGGACTTTGCTGTATATCCAATGATTGGCAAAAAATGTAAGCTTACATTCAGTTCAAATAAAATAGTAGGGACTCCTGGCTCCAGCCATAATGAAGTAACAAATGTTGGACTCCCCCTCCCAGCAAAAGCAAACATATAAGTGGGCAAAATACACAACACACAGAAAAACTGTTTTTAGACACTGGATAACTGATAGAACGAACCTTTGATCCTTAACAGAAAGAAACACAAGAAGTGTGAGCCCCATATTTCTGTCTGACAGCACTTTCCAAGCCACTGCACAGGTAACTGGAACCCTAATAGAGAGCGGTAGCTTCACATGATAGAAGAGCCATAAAATTTCCCCTACTCTATTATCACATAGGCTTGGTTTCAAGGTACCCTAGTATCTAAATAATATATGAAGATTTTTTTAAAGAAAATAAAGTGTTGTCCTATCCAATGGCTAGAGCCAATGGAATTGTAACTACTAGCACAGGCCCCACTGAGTAAAACCTCAGCTAAATCAGCTTAATTTTAAACTTGTCTGAAACTCAGAAATACGAGCAGACTTTAAGATGTAAAAGTTGAGCTTCACCTTTTTGTAATACTTACTGAAGTTTAAAATGATGCCACTTTTCCCCTTTGGATTTACTGAATTATACACAGTACTTCCTCAAAGTATCCATCCAATAAGGATACATTCTCTCTTTCAGAAGATGTTTTTGTATAATCTGTGCATCATCTGGGATCTTAATATTAACAGTTGATGATTATTAGTCTCATTATTTTGCTTCCATCAATGGCCACATTCTCATTACACCATTCCTAGGCAAATAGTGACCTTTACCCAGGGACACAGCCATAGCAGGTGAATCTTTTGAAATGAGACTGTCTTGACTGATGCTTTCAACCCACTATTTACCCATGAAAACCTCTCAAGTTAGGAACCAGGACAGAACAAATAACCTCTCAGAAACCACTCACCAGGTGCTGAGTCTAGTCTAGGTTGGAATTTTCAAGTGTTTGACTGAAATTCACTTTCTGATTCATGCTTTATATTTGCTGAGCAATCAAATTACAAAAAGATTTGTGGAGTTTTTCACAAATGCCATATGTTTGTGAAATGAGTATAAATCACTTTACAGTAAATGATAAACAGCTCTGTAAAGATAAAATAAAGTGAACAGAAAGAAAAACATGCTTATAACACGACAACTAATGGAGTAATTGTTCCTGAAGCACCCTTTTTTATCTTTCATTTTATGAAGCAAGCCAACGATATCAATAAGTCTCCCTTAAGGCCTTAGTGAAGAAGCAAAATCTAATATATATATGAAAAATATAACTAATAGAAAAAAATTATATCCTGATCATCGCATGCATTTTTATTAAATGGAGGAAAGAAGCTCTCAAGGAAAAGAGCTGCCAGGTAAAGGTACAGTATATAAGTTGAACTTTTGAATGTATGTAGAGGCTAAAGAGGCGTGACATGGAAGCTTACACTTGAGCTAGGTGAAGTTTATATCGTTCACAGAAATGTCTTCACACACACACACACACACACACACGAGTATTCTTAAGTACTGAAAATATGTGAACAAGCCTAACTAATTCATAAATAGTAAAACTAAATATGCCTTTCTTGTTAGCCAAACAAAACAAAAGCCAGCAAATCAACAAAGAAGTTGTATTGTAGAAAGCTATTATTTAATTCTTGATAGAGCTAGTAAAATCGTGATAGTTCTGGAGGCATTAGAATTCTACTTATTGTGTCCTCTTAGAACTCTTTTGAGTATTTTTTCCAGTTAGCTGAGATTTTATTTTTTGGAGGTATAATTGACACACATTAAAACGCATAGATTTTAAGTGTGCTGTTCAATCCGTTTTGATGGACATATTCCCCTATGTAACTACATCCCAACCAAAATTTGGAACATTTCCATCAACCCAGCGTGTCTTGCAGTGTCTCCTTCCAGTCAGTTGCTCCCTGGAACTCAGTCATCCAGTGTAACCGCTTCCAACCACCCTCTGTCTGATTTTGCCAGAAACAGAATCTAAAAAATCAGGCACACAAGTTTCACTACATGTAATAACTTGTCTCCTCCTACCTATAGTCCATGAGGAATAAAGCTCCAGTACACACACTGAGAAGGTATTTCTGACTATAAAAGAACATCTTGGAAAAATTTTATTTCAGAGTCAGCATTTAGCTCATGTTACTGATGGATCAAGTCACTCAGAGCCAACTTAGCAGTGCTATTGATATCGAACCAGCCTTTTCATTCTCGTAATTAGTTTAAATGCATCAAAAAATACATTGACACCATAGTATGTACAGTTCAAGTTTAAATAAAATCCAACATAGGTTTATATTTTTTAAAATATGCTTTTCAAAGGCACATTTTCTCTTAAGCATACAGGATTCACTTGTATTCTTAACCTGAAATAGCCCACAATAGATGTTATTTATGACTAGGATTATTAAAATTTAAAATACTCAGAAGGTACTATGATCTTACTTTTGAAAAAGATTAAAAGTTCTCCTTTAATAACAGGGAAAAACAAAATTATACAAGTTCAATTTGATGATTAGACTTCAAGTCTGATTTTTTTAGCTTCCAGATGAATAACAAAACCGGTTTAGTTTCTATATTCTTCCCTAAGGGCTAAAAGACTTCTAACCTATTTAACAAAGCCTAATGAACTGTTTTTCTAACCAAAACAATGGTAAGTTGTGACTTACAGCACTACATTTTTATATCTATGTATTTCTGCTTCGAACAAATGGGAGTTTTAAATGTAAATTAGCCAAAAATTCCCAACTCAAGGTGTTTTTAAATATAACTATAACAAAGATAAATGTTGTTGTAAAGCAAAGCCAGGCACACATAGCAGACGAAGAAAAACGAGAGTCTCTCAGCTTCACTTGAACCAACCATTTTGAAATAAATATCCTAATAACTGTCATATAGAAAATTTTAAGATATGATGGGAATATCGAAAAATACTCAAAAAGAAAGAAATAGGAATGGGAAACAGAACTAACTGGCAAATCGGGATGTAAATCTGATTTAAACAAGGAAAAAAAAAAAAGAGGTAACATAAGCTTCTAGGAAGTCAGAGGCACCTAAAGGAACATTTAAAGAATATGAAAAACATGCAAAGAGGTATATTCTTAAAGTTGAATATAAGTCATCTCATTTTGTGGCACAATTTCAACCTAAAACAGACTTTCTATGGAGAAAGTGTTTTCTTGTCCTCTTAATAACAAAACGTTACTGCAGTGAATATGGTCCACCTACTTGAAAAGAATTTTTTTTAATAAATAAACCTTTGGGGAAGTTCAGACTAACTTAGGAGATCTTTAGAGAACCATAACATAACTGTTTACATACACACACAAATTGATAACCTGTCAAGGCATCTTCAAAACAGAATAATCTATTTTTAATGGTGAGGAAGTAATAAATCCAAATGTAGACTAGTCTTTCAAGACTTTAGGAAATGAAAGGAATGACAAATGAAAACTGAATAGAACAAAAGTGTGGAGGGGATGTGGGAAAAATTTGTTTGCTTTATAAAGAAAAGACTTAGGCATGTTTGTGGGCTAAGCAGGGAAGGTTTAACCCAAGATAAGAAGCTAAAGTTACAGGTGATGATGGGGATAACTATGGAAAAGATGGACACAGGGGAAGGGGGGAACAGCTGAAAGAATTTTAAGAAAATAATAACTTTTACTATTTTCAACAAAACTGGATTTTTTTAAAGAGTGTACATTTTAATAGTGATGAGATCAGTTTGGCACTAAAAAAATGTATTTCCATGAGAAGCTTAGCCCTTGGAGCAAGTGAAAATAAATACTCTAGTTATTTTTACTCATTTAGAGGCACAATTATTTTATGAAACTTCCTCTCTCAAATAGCTGGTCTTCCACAAAGATGGAAGGGTTGAACCATTAATTTTTAAACCTCAACATAGTACCTAGGCCAAGCACAAATTTTTTCTCTTAAATAACTGAACACCTATGACTAAATCCTCATTTTGCTTAGCAAAAATATATAAATTTTTCAATTTCTGTACTCATTCAATATTTAATTGAGACCCTACTGTCCGGCAGGCACTTGATAGGGCATTACAAAGCTAAGGAGCTGTGACATTACATAAATTAAGGACTGTGGACTGTATCCTGTGGGCAAGGAGAATCTTCAGGGGAACTTAAACAGGGCAGTGGCATGATTCCAACGGTGGTTTCACAGAAACGCTGGACACACCTGGTGGAGATGAGAGCCTCAGAGACAGTCGTTATAAAGATAAAGAAGGCATTTCTAACCTAGACTCAGCAACTCTTGGTCACAGCTAAATATGAGTTTGAGCAAGAAGGAGAAGGCAGCAAGTGTGCCTAAAATTCTACTAGTATCTCCAGCCTTTCGATGTACACATGAATGCTGTTCACCGAGGAGGAAAGTAAGACTGCCTTTTCTGAAGTAAAATGGTACCTCACAGAGAAAAAGCATAAACCACAGACTCAGTAAAGAAAAGACAGGTCTGACACTGAGTTACCTAACTATGATCCTAGGGAGTTCTTACCCTCTGTTCCCTTCGGTGTACATTTTTGGTTGCAGGTGTCTTACTGAGCTGTAGTGGGTAATGACATGCCTATCTCCCCACTGAGCTAGAATTCCTCATTCAGCTCTGACAGCACAGTCCCTCCATTGACATCCTCCACAGTCAGGCCTCCTGCTTAAGTGTCTACGTTCATTCCTTAGTCTCTTCTGCAGAGACCCTTTATTCTAGGCACAGGAAGTATGGATCCTTCCACAAAATCAGTTTCAGTGAATTCCTAGGTTTGCCCTTTACCTTTCTCTGCCTACCTCACCCTTCTCCATTTCCATGCTCACTTTCCATCTTTTTGCTTTTGGTCAAGATCAGAGATGAAACTCAGTGGGGACGGACCACTCCCACAACTGCAATCAGTTTGTTTGTTTGTTTGTTTAACATCTTTATTGGAGTATAATAGCTTTAGAATGGTGTGTTAGTTGCTGCTGTATAACAAAGTGAATCCGCTATACATATACATATATCCCCATATCCCCTCCCTCTTGCGTCTCCCTCCCACCCTCTCTATCCCACCCCTCTAGGTGGTCACAAAGCACCGAGCTGATCTCCCTGTGCTATGTGGCTGCTTCCCACTAGCTATCTGTTTTACATTTGGTAGTGTATATATGTCCATGCCATTCTCTCACTTTGTCCCAGCTTACCCTTCCCCTTCCCCGTGTCCTCAAGTCCATTCTCTACGCCTAAGTCTTTATTCCTGTCCTGCCGCTAGGTTCTTCAGAACCATTTTTTTTTTTTTTTTTTTTTTAGATTCCATATATATGTGTTAGCATACGGTATTTGTTTTTCTCTTTCTGACTTACTTCACTCTGAATGAAGACTCTGGGTCCATCCATCTCACTACAAATTTCATTTCTTTTTATGGCTGAGTAATATTCCATTGTATATATGTGCCAAATATTCTTTATCCATTCATCTGTCGATGGGCACAGGTTGCTTCCACGTCCTGGCTATTGTAAATAGTGCTGCAAGGAACATTGTGGTACATGACTCTTTTTGAATTATGGTTTTCTTAGGGTATATGCCCAGTAGTGGGATTGCTGGGTCATATGGTAGTTCTATTTTTAATTTTTTAAGGAACCTCCATACTGTTCTCCATAGTGGCTGTAACAATTTACATTCCTACCAACAGTGCAAGAGGGTTCCCTTTTCTCCACACCCTCTCCAGCATTTATTGTTTGTAGATTTTTTGGTGATGGCCATTCTGACCGGGGTGAGGTGATACCTCATTGTAGTTTTGGTATGTATTTCTCTAATGATTAGTGATGTTGAGCATCCTTTCATGTGTTTGTTGGTAATCTGTATATCTTCTTTGGAGAAATGTCTATTTAGGTCTTCTGCCCATTTTTGGATTGGGTTGTTTGTCTTTTTGATATTGAGCTGCTTATATATTTTGAAGATTAATCCTTTGTCAGTTGCTTCATTTGCAAATATTTTCTCCCATTCTGAGGGTTGTCTTTTCATCTTGTTTATGGTTTCCTTTGTTGTGCAAAAGCTTTCAAGTTTCAGTAGGTCCCATTTGTTTATTTTTGTTTTTATTTCCATTTCTCAAGGAAGTAGGTCAAAAAGGATCTTGCTGTGATTTATGTCATAGAGTGCTCTGCCTATGTTTTCCTCTAAGAGTTTGATAGTGTCTGGCCTTATATTTAGGTCTTTAATCCATCTTGGGTTTACTTTTGTGTATGGTGTTAGGGAGTGCTCTAATTTCATTCTTTTACATGTAGCTGTCCAGTTTTCCCAGCACCACTTATTGAAGAGGCTGTGTTTTCTCCATTGTATGTTCTTGCCCCCTTTATCAAAAATAAGGTGACCATACGTGCGTGGGTTTAGCTCTGGGCTTTCTATCCTGTTCCATTGATCTATATTTCTGTTTTTGTGCCAGTACCATACTGTCTTGATTACTGTAGCTTTGTAGTATAGTCTGAAGTCAGGGATTCCTCCAGCTCCGTTTTTCTTTCTCAAGATTGCTTTGGTTTGCAATCAGTTTTTACAGCCAGCCATCCAATCTGATTACAGGGAAAGCTCTTCAAATGGTCAATGACAAAGCCATGTGATTTTGTAAGTATTTTTTCATCACCCCTGCTAGAAGATGCAGTTTTAACATTACCTCCTCTGTGCAAACTTTTCTGAGATCTCTTCTGTTATCCCTTGATATCACAGTCACAATTCCATTAGACCACATATCGCAGTGCTTCCTATTTGTCTCATGTCAGTCTCCTTATCAACACTAAAACTTCTTGATTTTAAGGATCATGGTTTAGCTCTGCATAGCCAGGACTTTGAAAAGAGTCTGATACATATCTGATACACACACACATGTGCAACACTCAAATATTATGGTATTATTGTGACATAGCCCTCAGTTTTTAAATGCACTTAAAAGTAGCATGCTAACTATGTTCTCTGTAACTCCATTAAGTACTATAATGCTGTCACAAATGTTTAATTTACTTTAATAATATTGGGGGAGGGAAAAGGTTCTGATTAAGAATACCTAACAGTTAGATCTGCTAGACTCACTTTGCTAAGGAAAATTTAAGTCACAAAAGGGCAGCTTGGAAAGCAATTTGATTCATTCACTACACATTTACTGAAAACCTCTTCTGTGGCAGCACAATCACAGCGTCATGTCTGTAAACCAACAGGACCTTAAATATAAGAAACAGTCGCATAGTATAAAGTTACATGTCAATTACCTCTCAATTCTTTTTAAAAAGTAATTGTTGCAAATTCAGAGAGAACTTTCCTCTGAAACAGTTACTGAAAAAGTCAGACCTCTCTAATGTGTGTGTGTGAGAGACAGGTAAGCAAGTCAGATGATGAGAAGTAATGAGAGGCCTAAACAAACACCAATGAAAGTATCAGGGCTTACTGAACTGGAAGGAAAGTCCTATGTCAAGTTAGCAAAGGCTCTGAGAGACCCACAGACCTTATTGTTTATTGATATATTTGTACTTCATCAGTATTGTTACAGAAATTTTGTGGTCCTGAACTTACTACAAGTAACAGATTTTCAGATTACCATTCTAAAGAGAGATGAGATTAGCAGTCCAAGTAAAAGCCTAATTTTCACCTCTGATGACCCAGCCAGGAGACACCCATTCAGAGAATTCAGGAAGAGGTGGGGACCATATTGCATGATGCCTTAGTGTATATACTTGGGAGTTCATTCTCTCTAAAAAACCCAATATGGAGGCAAAATATCTCTCTAAGTCTAGCTTTCTAGCTTTCCTCACCCCCTGTAGCATCATCAGTACTGAAGACAAGGAAATCACTATGACTAGAAAACCCTCATTTTCTGTCTTAAGATTCTCTTCATTAAAGCCAGTAACCCAGTAAAACTGTTACTTATACTCAATTGAGGCCAGTATTCGCTGTATATAATGCCATATTTCTGTGCATATATTTAAGGCAAAAAAAAAAAAAAGGAAGGAAGAAACTGTGGATGTGTTTAAAAGCAGTGATTAATACTGTATTCCCATTAAGAGTATTTTCTTTTTTCAGATCTGTATTTTACTTTAACAGTACTCTTTAAAGTTTCAACCAGGTAAAGAATCTTCTAAAAATACCATTTTGTTTAGGTATTTGTAAAAATCATAAGCATTAACTCATTCTTATAGCTTTGCATAGTCCAATAATAGTGATTAGTGTAATTTTATAATTAAAGAGATGAAAAAATTTTTGATTTTCAAGGGGGTTGACACAATCCATCAGCTGGCTCTACTGCCAACAGTTTCTCTCTTCCCTTTATCTAAACTAGCAGCACCAAGCTGGGAGCAGAATGTAATAGCAGAAGCATCTTTTTTGACTCATAATAGTTGATTTATCAGAGAAAATTCCATAATTTTTTTAAAAAGTGTATAATTTTTAAACCACAAGTTTAAGATGAGGCTGGTTTAGGAATAACAGTAAACCAAGATATTTTTACATCAAATAATTCAAACTATTTTTCTGACAAAGGAGCTCTCACCTAAAAAGATTAATTGGCTATAAATAGTTTTAATGATTTTTTTTAAAAAAAATCAAGATAATTAGTCTTAACCATAGAAATACAGTAGTAACACAGTTCCCACTGGATTACTTTATTCCTCTCTGAGAGGTTTTTTTTGGTAAATGGTTAAATAGGTTCACCTGAACTGGTGATAGCTACCACCCACGTGCTGGCAAATGACCTCGTTGTTTTTTTTTTCAGGTGTTTAATCATCTTTGTTCAGTGAAGGGGAAAAGATGTCTATAATATTGTGACTTCGTGCTCATTGTCAGATTAATATATTTTGTCATCTAACCTCCTTACTTTCCTACCCTGCTGCCCCACCTTATAAATCATATTTACTCATTAAATCTGCAATAAGTTTTTTTTTCCCTCTCTCTTTGGTTCTTTTCCATTTTGTTCTTTTCCACATTTTTAATTTACTAAATACTATGACACTGAAATCTTAGGAAGAATGGTGCCATAAAGCACATATTCTACTTGCTGAAAATAAAAGGAAAACTCCATAAAGAATTATTAATTTGAAAGTGGCAGAAAATTTTGTACCTGCCAAAGTCTAGAGTTCCCCAGGTTTATCTTGTCTAAGAAAGTTACCTTCCCAATCTGTAATTGAGTAGAGCTTACCTGCTAAAATTGAAAGGAAATACACACAGAAGAAACTTTTGAGGTAACTATTAAAAGAATGTGTACCTCAAAAAAACAGGCTCTCTCTGCAGCAACATGTATGGACCTAGAGATTATCATACTAAGTGAAGTAAATCAGACAAAGACAAATATCATATGATATCACTTATATGTGGGATCTGAAAAACAGTACTAATTAACTTACAAAACAGAGACAGACTTGCAGACATGGAAAACAACCTCACAGTTACCAAAGGAGGGTGTGAGGGATCAAAAAAAACCACAAAAGTTCTATAACACACACACACTCTCTCTATGATTAAACTGTAGGTTGAGGAGGCCTTCACGGTTTTTAGTACAAATTCCTCTTCAGAATTAAGACTCCTTCTTCATACCTTCTTCATCGCCAGTGATGGCGATTTCGAAGGTCAGCTGGCTTTGTCTCTTGGCAACCAGTTACTGAGTCATTTGGTACTTGGAGCATCAGCCCAAAAATACTTAGACTAAGTCTGTTTTCACTTCCAAATGACCACTCTTCAAACATCTAAAGACCACTGTTGCATTCTTACTGATGTCACTATTCCAAAGTAAATGTGCCATTTAAATCAATTTTTTTAATTCAGCGAGATTTTTATCTTTCAAAAGAAACCAAATTGTTACACCAAAGCAACAATGTGATGGCTGACTCAAAGGGCATGAGTCCACAGCTGCAACCCAGCCCCACAAAGGCTTCACATAACAGTGGAGACAGAGGTGCTCTGAAACATTCCTCAGATTGCTCGAGACTCATCACCAGGCTGATGTGCCTGGTCTAGATAGTCTGTTTATGAACTCTCTCTAAAGGATGACAACCATGCCTGGAGACGAGCGTGGGCTGACCAGCAAAGGGGAAGACTGTTTGCTAACACCTCACTCTTCCTAATGCTTAATTCCTACATGGTGTCAGTTTCACTGGAGGCCCCATCACACTGCTTAGTCACTTGAGATAGTCACTGTGGTGACAAGATGAGTCACCCTCATTCCACATTTATGTAATTGACTTTATGACCCCAACATAGGATTTCATATTTACCTACATCAAAATCAGATCATCTCAAAGGTATATGAAGGCAGGCAATTATCTACAGGGAAGACGCATCAAAGAAACTTCTGTATACAACTTTCTAACGTTTGCTTATTCAATCACATTGGCTCTTCTAATCTGAAGTGTAGAATGGGAAAACAGCCTTTTAGCTGAAAGCTTCAGACAGTAATTTTGGGCACTTTGACCCTAACTGGAAAAAACCCCCCACAAATATTTATTGTCATATATTATAGTTTTCTGTTAGTCACTTAAGCATTACTCTGGCTCTTTCTTCACTTAATAAGAATAGTTTGCACAAGTAGAGCCTTATTTTTGACCTTTCAAATATACTTATTTAGTAATTAATGACATATTAATGTTAAAATGGCTAGAAAAAAAACCCCGGCAGATTTATAAAGGGATTATTTTTCTATGCATTCGAAAGCCATTTGATTGCATATAAAAATATGTGTAAAAGATGTCTAACACTCCAATACAAATTGCAATGTAATTGATGATCATGAGTAAAATTAACACACAAACCAAAAAAAGCACAAGATTAGTCCAATCATCTGCCTTCCAGAACCGTGCTGTCCTCTGGGCTAGAAAGCACATAATTCAGGCCAGATTGTACTTTCAGAAACATTTCCCCTTTTAGCTGTTGATGTATCATAACTATCAGAATAACATTGAGCTTTGAAATAATCTGCTGATGTCATCGATTTTCAGGAGAGAAGGGAGGCTCCTCCCTCAGTGCTCGTGACTAAGGCTATCTGTGTGGAAACAGGCTCCTGGTTGCTAAGGAATTCGTTGGCTCTTGGCTGTCTGTTTCCCACTCTATTTGAAGCCACAACCTTCTGTCTGCTTGAGATATCATCATTCATCTTCAGATCATAGTGTGTCACGCTACATAAAAAGAGGTTCTTACTTGAAACACCTTTTAGAGATTCATATCAAGTGAAGGAAGAGCTGGAGTAATGGTTACATGACTAACCATTATAACCATACTTATAAAAGTATAATATTCATACACGTCAACAGTCTCTCTGGCAGTTTTTTTAATGCGGCTTCTGTTTTTAATACCAAAGAATCTTATTAGGATTTTTTGTTTTCCCAAATTACTACAGTAATACATGTTCATTGTAACGAGGCAAATCATTCGGAGTTGTATGAAGTTCCATCGCCTTCCCCCTTCTCACTCCCACCCTGAGATAATCCACTTTACGCCCCTGTGATAACCCATTTTAAAACCTGATGTGTATCATTCCATGTTTTATTAATATGTTTATACAGTCTTACACAAAGTATACATACATAATAATCCCAGTTTTGTAGTACAACTTATTACAAATCTAGGATAATCTTATATTGTTCTGTAATTTGCTTTTTAACTTAACTTTATTATCTTTTCAAGCCAATATGCATAGTTTTGAATGGCTACACAGTATTTCATGGTATGAATATAAAATAATTTATACAACCATTCCCTTGTTGATGAACAATCAGAGTCTCTACCAATTGTTTGCTATAACAATGTTACAGTTAACATATGGGTACATATTTCTCTATATATTTATTATGGTTTTTATCTCTATAGGATAGATGCCTACATGTGGGAGTGATATGTCAAAGAAAATACACACTCTTACTCTTTAAAAAAATGTTGCCCAATTACTCTCCCAAAAGACAGAGCCAACAGTGTTAGTGTGTCTTCTTCACCTAAACTTTAATAATACTGGATGCTATCAACCTTTCTAAATACTGTCAAGCTAGTGGGTAAAAAACAATCATATTTTGTAATTTGTACTTCTGTGGGACCGGTTTAAATATTCAAATGTTATTTTGCTGTAGTTCTTATTAAAAGCTATATTCATCACCTATCAAGAGACAAGGTATTCTGTTTCTATACTACTTTTTAAAATCCTAAAGGGCATAAGCCTTGTATACTATTTGCTTTGTAAATGTCCACGAAACTACAAATGTTAACTTACCTAGAAGATTTAACATTGCAGTTCTATTTTATGAGTTAAATTGTGGATATTATCAGAATTAAACTACAGGATCCTAATTTTTAATCATCTGAACTAAGTGTCAAGCTTAACAATCAAGAGGTTTTGCCAACCCTCTAACCCAGCTACAGCAGTCAAATTAACAAAATATTAACAACCAAGAGAGTAACCAAAATCAATAAATTATCCCTAAAGGGTGAAATGAGAGTGACAAGGGGACTCCTTTGAATTGGGGGATAGGCAGACTTATCTTAGATGGTAATAATTAAGACCTGAGTATCAAAAAAGAACCAGGCACATGTGGATTAGGGAGAAGAGAGTACTAAGAAGGCATGGTTAAGGAATAGAAAGGACATGTGTCTAAAAAATAGTGACTGTAGCAGAGACTAGCAGGATAGTAGGATGCACTGTAATGCATGAGAGTGAAGCATATTTGAGGATCGGAGGTAGGAATCAAGAATCTTGTTCAGGGCTTCCCTGGTGGCACAGTGGTTAAGAATCCGCCTGCCAACGCAGGGGACATGGGTTCAAGCCCTGGTCCGGGAAGATCCCACATGCCACGGAGCAACTAAGCCCGTGAGCCACAACTACTGAGCCTGCGCTCTAGAGCCTGCGAGTCACAACTACTGAAGCCTGTGAGCCTAGAGCCCGTGCTCCGCAACAAAGAGAAGCCACCACGATGAGAAGCCCGCGCACCGCAACGAAGAGTAGCCCCCGCTCACCACAACTAGAGAAATCCCGCATGCAGCAACGAAGACCCAACGCAGCCAAAAATAAATAAATTTTTAAAAAAAAGTTAATATTAAAAAAAAAAAAAGAATCCTGTTCACACATGTGAAGTTTGAGGACTATTATATACCCAAGTGTATGAGAATAAGCAACCCAAGAAATGACTCCGGGTCCAAGAAGGGGCCGGGTACAAAGATAAAGAGTGAGGAGACACTGGCATCAAGATGCCACTGAAAGCCACTGGATTCGATGAGATCACCTAGGGGCCATCCAGAGAAGTGAAAAAAGTCAAAGATTGCCTATACAGAGACATAAGTCACAGTTAAGCACCAGATGTTCTTCAAAAATATAGTGGTATTACACCATGATTGAAAGACAGGACTCTGAAAATTAGATATAGCTAAAGTTTCAATATGCATTTTTTAACAAACCCTATACTGAGTTACTTATAAGGCACAATTTTGATATTAAAATGCCAATAATGTATTTCTGTGAATTCAAATATTCATGTGGGAGGTGGTGGCATTTTAAGTGAGTCAAATTTAAGATATATAGACACAAAACATTCTGGCTTCACGAGAAAACACAGGTAACTAGCTGTCACAAAGCCTTAGGTGATGTACACACCATGTGGGGTAATAAAAGAAATTTTTTAAAAAGATTTCTTGTGTCAGACAGTAACTTAAAAACACATTTAAGTACTTTGATTCCCATGCCCTTGAGAATAAGCGCCTCCTTAAATTTTACATCCCAGGTGCTTCCCTTGCCCCATCCTAGTCTCAGCCCAGTTGACCCCATTTACTTAGTCTAAAAACATGTGTTTCATTTATTCAAATGATTAAAATAATGAAGGTGCATATACCAAATAAAATGTTGACATCTAAAATGAAAAGTCCCAATTTAAGGTTTGAAGAAGGCTTGAAAATTTACAAATGGTATGACCTAACAAAAATGAATTTTAATCTCATAATTTACCTTACATCATGTAATTGGCTCTTGGAGGGTCACTTTTGAAAGTTAAGAAATAGTTCAACACTGTACATGATAAAAATCTAATGTATATATAATTTTCAGATCTCTTTACAAGTGTGCTTCCTCTTTCTGGCAATGAAAGTAACAGAAAGATAGACTTTATAAGGAAATTGAAACAAATACACCAAAAAAACCACTCAAAGATCAATTTTGTTTTGAAGCTAGCAAACAAGTACCAGGGATTTCCCAAGTAAGTAGCTGAAACCACCTGATGGCTTGGAAAAAAGTATTTGTATATTAAACACTAGCTAAATATCTTGATCCATGAATTAGCAATTTTAGCAGGTAATCTATTTCCAGATTTGTTAAATGTATTATTTATAATAACATACAGGTATATTATAAACATGGAATGTATAAAATCTTGAGTAAATCCCAAGTAATCAATACATGAGACTTCATGAGTAATGACTTCATTCTAAAGGAAAATATAATAAACTGAATAAAGACAACAGCAAAAAAAATTAAAAGTGTAAAACAAAATGGACTTAAGAAAAATGCAGTTTGCTCAAGTAACAAAACCAGATAACTTTTAAAGATCATTCACATTCCTCAAGTTCTTATTGGCTCATTCATATAATTAGCTGTTTATAGAAAATTTGGCTTTCAATAACAGCTAAAAAGGTCTTATTTCAGAGTTGAGAAAAAAACTGTACTCTTTTTAAAAATTAAATATTTTCATTCCAAAAGTACTGTAAATAAAATTAACTTTGTCACATTATTTTAAGTCAACTAAATAACCTTCATGATCTAAAAACTTAATTTCAAATTCCTGTCTGATACTTGGCAATAAATAAAAATAGCAAAGCCTATACTTACTTTTCATAAAGAACTGAATGAAAACTTGAAAAGAGAGAATTAAGTACTGTGTATTTATTCAACTGTAGAAGAAACAGCTAGCACATTTTTAATGTCAGATACGTAGCTATCTCATCATTCAATATGGGTGAGATAAATAAAACTAAAAGAAGTGTAGCTAAGATTAAAGAAATACACTCATTAGAAAATAAAACAATGATCAAAGTAATAGAATTCACACATAATTCAAGAAGAATGAGAGGCCATGGACAGAAAAAGCCTGTAAGGACAGAAAACGTCAACAAATACAAGGCACACTTATACTGAAGGCAATGTAATCATTATTAAATTCTGAGTTTGAAAAAGAGTCTTACTTACCTGAGGGAGGAATATACACAATATATAAAGCAAATAAGAACAAAAGAGAACTTGGCTTCCATTTCGAATGACAGCTCCACATTCGGCCTGAGTGAAACATCCTGTCATGGAAAAAAGCAACAGTCAGGACACTTAGATTCAGTAAAGCATTCGGTCAATAAAATCTGTAGGTTTCCAGCAGGTACTGGAAAATAGGAACCTTCAGATTCAGCCTTGCTTCCAAATAAAAAAAAGAAACTTTGAAGATGATAAACTAAGCATCCCCTTTAAGCTAATTAGGCAAAACAAAAAAATCCATGCATTTTATTTGCCACTTGGTGGCACCTTCCTTATCAACGAATATATAATAGACGATTTCTTCATGAAGATGGGGAAGTATTCAGATAATACAAGAAAAAAGTCACTTATAAAAAAAAACCAATTTCAGCATCAACCTTCGGCATCACCAGTCACATGCCCATCTGAGTAGCAAGAGGATGTTTTTATCAACCTCTTCTATAATCTCCCAGAAATTTAGGCTCTAGGGAAATGTTTTCATTTTATAACATCTGCTGCTTCACAAATGGAAATATTTAAAAGAAAATTAAAGTGCCCAAACTTTCTTCCTTCCCCTAAAATTAAGTACAGAAGCACTAACGTTCTAAAAGATTAATTTCTTTATATATAATAATAGCTATCAAAGTTTTTAAATGGCTAGTAAACACCAAGTATTATAAAACTAATAAATGACGTTAGATGGAGGGGTGCTGCTTTGAAAACTCTCAAATAATTCTCCGTACAAGAGTCTCATTTTGTTTTTTTAAACATTTTTAAAACTTTATTTATTTTTGGCTGTGTTGGGTCTTCGTTGCTGCACGCGGGCTTTCTCTAGTTGCGGTGAGGGGGGCTACTCTTCGTTGCGGTGCGTGGACTTCCCATTGCTGTGGCTTCTGTTGTTGCAGAGCACCAGCTCTAGGTGCACAGGCTTCAGTAGTTGTGACACGTGGGCTCAGCAGTTGTGCCTCGCAGGCTCAGTAGTTGTGGTGCACAGGCTTAGTTGCTCAGAGGCATGTGGGATCTTCCCGGACCAGGGATCGAACCCATGGCCCCTGCATTGGCAGGCAGATTCTTAACCACTGCACCACCAGGGAAGTCCAACAGTGTCATCTTTAAACTCAAAATTATCCTTAATGATTTAGATGGGGACATACATATTATATTGGCTTCAGACAGTGGTGTGACAGCTTTCATTGACTCAGCCCTATCAAAAAAGGCAAACCACTGAAGGGGGCAGCAGCTGTAAAAGTCAGTCACAAAAAGGGACCATAAATGAACTGCTGAGCAGAAGAGTCATGAGGCAGGAAGAAGAGGTGAGTAGCAGTAAGAAAACTCCAGATCTTAAAATCCCCAAAGAGAGTTACTTTGATTATAAGTGGTAATCGAGAGTCATTTTATTTCTAAAAAGAGGAGCAACTAATAAGATACTTTAGGGCCACAGTAATACCTTTTTTCCTGCAGGTTGCTTATCTGGAATAAAGTGTATAATACTAAATAGAAAACCAGAAAGTGGTAAGAGAAATACTTGTATAAGCAAAAATAGACATCAAACTGGTTCTTGCACTTGCCTTAAGCCTGCATTTTCAATCTGTCTTTTACTGTTAGAGACTACTTAAATAACAAAGAGAAGAAGATCTAGAGGCAGACAGACCTGGGTTTGCTACTTATGAGCTATGCAACCCCTGGAAAATTGACTTCACCACCTTGTGCCTCCTAGTTTTCACCTGTAAAATAGGAACAACAATAGAATCTAGTCTATGGAGAAGCTGGATGATTAAATCAAATCATGTCATTTAAGAAATGTGCCTAACATTCAGCAAGTGCTCAATAAATGTTAGCTATTTTTATTTTTACTACCATCCCGAGCATTCTAATATAAGTGTGGTTATTCTGTCAACAGCAAAACCAAAAGAAAGGACTTAACGAGGAACAGACAATAGGATCAATGTTATAAGCCAAAACCAATCTATTGACTTTGTGGCTACTTCTGGGATCCACTTAGAACAGAGAAGAAATGGATTATTCATGTATGCCATTATTACAGAAATTTAAAATAGTATCTGATATTCAGGACATGTTTTTATATTCACCAAACTACAAGCTCCAGCATCATGCAGCTCCTAGGGGAAATTCTACATGAGAAAAAGGCTACGTTCTAAAGAGCAATTTTGCACAACATTGTAAATCAACTATACTCCAATAAAAATTTTTTAAAAATAATAATAATAAAAATAGAGGGTTTTTGTATGGAAGGTATATTTTCAAATACATCCATCCAAAATATTTGAAATTAAAATCAGTGTTACTGCTTACAAGAAGCAAGATGTTATAGTGAGTCATTAATAATAACGTAATAATAATGGATGTGAACTCTGGAATAGCACGTAGTTACATCCTGGTGCTTCTATTTACCGTGTGTTTTGGGGGCAGGGTCAAGTACTTAAACTCTGAGCCTATTTTCTCTTCTGTAAATAGAATACTATCCACCAAAAAGAACTAGATGTAACATTGTATGGAACTTAGTGAGCGCTTTAAAAAGGGTAGCCTGTAAACTTTTGTCACATGGCAAGTTCACTTTTTTGGAAGAATGGGTCCATTTCCCATTGATGCTGGATGAATGAGGTGTTTCCCATTCACGCTGGGGATGAATGAGTGTGCTTCTCAAACAAAAGAACAATTATATATTCAAAGACGTTATCATCTGGAAGGACCAAAGATGAAGTCTAACCTCCTCATTTCACCAAGGAGGAAACTGAGGCCCAGAGGAATAAAGGGGCAAACCAGTGAAGCCTGGCTGCCAGCCTTATAGATATTAATAGAAGGAAGTATCAGCCCAGGAGAACTCCTAGCTTCTTAATCTTTGTGGCGCATGACAATCCTCCGTTATCAATATGTGAATAGTGGCCTCCTCTTATGTTCCCGTGCTCTCTAAACAATACTCAGGGAATGATGTTCATTAGTTTAGCAACACTCAATACTATTTCATGTGCTCATGCAACTTTTTTTTGCTATGAAAAGTTCCGACACTTAGGAATTCCATATTCACTCCTGAAGCTATTTTATAAAAGCTGCCTGCAATCCTACCAGACAAGAGCTGCAAAGGACAACCACGGGCTTAATGCATTCCAGTTCTCAGGACTCCATCACTTTGTACAGAAAAGGAACCCAGGACAGGGCAAGAACTTGTAACCAACATAAACCATATGACACGCCACCCTTCATCCACTTTACTGTTTACTGAAGAACAGAAACAAATAAATTAAGAATAGAACAGAGGAAGGAAAGCACTGTATGTCTTCTCAGGGGACCAATTAGCAAAGACACATCCCTGGGATTTAAACAACTTTCTCACAAGAATGGAAAATCCTGAACAGGGTTACTAAGGTTATAAACAGGAACTACAAAAAACACAGTATAATTTTGTGTCACTCAAGTTGTGGCCTCAAAGGTCTATTGAAAAGAACTAGAATATTTTTTAAGTAAAAGAGAGTCATAGACTTCTATAACCTGAAAATAATCTAAAAGTTATGCAATAAAACCTATCATTTCACAGATGAAAAAACTATGATGTTAAACTACTTGCCCAAGATCACATACTCAGTGGTGTCAGAGCCAAAAAGACCCCCTGTGTCACCTGCCTTCCAACTCAACTGTCCTTTTTGAGAACCAAGCTACCTCTATTGCAAACTCACTCTCCTTTTCAATGTATATAGGCTACAAGATACAATATACTTAAATCCTGTGTCAGAAAGCTTTAGAACTCAACCCTTTTATAGGAATTGTTTTAAATGTCAATATGACTCCTTGTAGATGTCATTTAATCCAAATGTATTAAAATCTAAAAAACCTACTGTCTTCCATCTCTTTACTCCTACTGACTCCCCTAAAAGTCACAAAGAGAAATTAGTGAAGAAATTTTGAAATTGGTGGAGAAATTAACATGGTACTAATTCTCTTAATATCAGCAATAGTCAGAAATAACTTCATTCTCCATATACCAACTGTATTTCTATGGCAAATCCTTTCGGAAAGGGACATGAGTAGCACAGAGAATACCTTAATTCTTCCAGAGTAAAAAGAATGGTAATTTGGTTTATTCAAGCCTGCTTACAATTTTGTTTCCTTTTCTGGTTAAAGATCATGTTCCTGAGCCTAAACAATGAATAAAAAGAGAAGTGCTATTCTATTGCTCAGTGTAACTTCTTTTATTAAGTTGGGTTCACCCCCCCACTCACTTCAAAAAGGCAGAAAGATTTATTCTTCAAATCTGCACAAATCTTGACCCTTATTTGAGCTATAATGTACCTAACTGGCTTTACCATAAATGAAATTAAAAGGTAATCGTGAGAAATACACACACACACACACACACACACAAATACATGTAAAACTGGGAAAATCTGAAAAAGAGAGGTGTTTTGTATCAATATCCTGGTTGTGATATTGTACTTTAGTTTTGCAAAATGTCACCATTGGGAGAAACTGGGTAAAGGGTACGTGGGCTGTCTCTGTATTATTTCTTAAAACTGCATGTGAATCAACAAATACCTCAATTAAAATTTCAATTAAAAAAGTAAACCCTGAAGCCCTGATGAATGTAAGTTACTTTCAGATGGTTCAGTAAAAAAATTGTGTGTGTGTGTATATGTGTGTACGTACAGACAGTGGAGGGGAGAAGAGAAGAAGAAAAATGATAAAACGAATGGGGTAAGTATTTACAATAAGTGTTTCTGTGTAAAGAGTATACAGCTGTTTTTGTGTTATTTTTGCAACTTCTCTGTAGGTTTAAAACTATTTCTAAATAAAGTTAAATACACACATACACATTTACACTGAAGGATATCAGTGTTCATCTGATGACACTTTCATCACTACTGAGTATTATTGCTTTAATCATTGCCAGTTTGATAGAAGAAATAATGTCTCATTTGGATTTCCTTTGTTCAGATTGTCATATTCAAGTCATCTGTATAGTTTTCCATTATAAATACTTTTCTTTCTAGTGATTTGTGATTTTTTAACCAATTCAATACTAAATATGTTAAGCATTGGTCATATCTGCTATAAATGTTTTCAATACAGCAATATTAAAGTTTTCCTTAAGGCATTCCAAATAATTTCATCCTGAGTAATGCTCACAAAGGAAAGTAAGATGACACTCAAGCAGCACACTCAAGTTTTATTGGCATTTTTAGTTACGATTGAAATGTCCTTTAAATGTTATCGCCCCAGTCACTCAGTGTGCTTCTTAATGTCATCCAATGTAGGTAATGTAATAATGTCATCCCATTAGAAATGAAGTGGAAAGATGTAGTTTTTGCCCAAGCATGCCACACACACTGAACAAAGTCTTTTCCTATTTAGTCTAAAGTCTAAATAGTTTCAAGAAAGTTTTGATCATCCCATCAGACATGTAAACTCTTGTAAGACATGGGCAGTCAGAAAAATGGTCAGGTTTAAGGAAGTGGTTGTCAGTTTATTTTTAATATATAAACTGATTCTCTTTCAAATCGTTATTTCCAGAAATCAGAGTGACGTGTCTAGTTGGGCAGTAAAGCTACAAGCTTCTAATATTTCCCATAAGCCAAGAGACAATAGCCTCATTCACCATTCACACTGGAAAAGCACAATGTCATGTAATTTATATAAGCCATAAATGGAACAGTAGCTTCATGCAGCTTGAGACCAATTAATGCAAGTCTTGCTAAATCTATTAAATTTCTTAGGGTATGAAAAATATGCAGTCACTACAACTCCAAAGTATGTTTATAAAGTCTGTAATTCCAGAACTTGAGTGTAACAATATATACTCTATCCACAGGAGTAGGCAGAAAATATACTTAAATAATTTGTGTATTTGAATCCATCAAAATTAAAATTTAAAAGATAGATAATATAGTTTATGTTTCCCTTTTTAACGCTTTTCAACAAGATAGTAGGAATATTTACCTTGGAAAGGTTGGTATTACTTCCATATACCCTAACATACTAATATCTAAAAAGAATCAGATAATCTTAAACCATTCCATATGAATTATAAACAGCAAAATGGAAAAAAGAAACAGTTATAATCTGGCAAGAAATGGAAAAACTTTCTGTCAAAATAGCTCAATAAAGAAACTCAAATCAGGGTATTAAACTCCATAATTTTATGTGATTAAATATTCATGCTTTTACTATATAATGACATAAGATTTTTTTAATCATATGGAATTCAAATGGACTATATAACTTAATTTCATAGTCAGAAAATTTTTACATCACTTGTTGATCAGTTCCACACCTTTTATTTTAAAACCTGGTATTCATATTTTCTTCATGTGTAACGTAGTTTTTTCCCCATAAGATTTAAATCACCTAGGAAAGCTGAAAGGAAGCTAGACAAATATCTGCTGTTAAAAACCTTACTATATTTTCAGAAAAAAACTGAAGTTTAAAACAAACTCACATTCATTCAAAATGTGTTGCCTGTATATGAGAACAAGTCTTATATGAGACTGTTGGCTGTATCCCAAAATAAATTCTTTCAGGGTATACCTTGCTAATTCCACTGGGTAAATGAAACTTTAAAACTCACAGGTGTGGAATTACTTCACATGCAGTTTTATAAAAATAAGTGGTTCCTTTCTAATTATACTGCTCACCACCAGGAACAGAGCTGCCAAGTGCTAGGCTTCTGGGCACTAACACTTTTTCCTATTTTGAAAATGTGTGCTGGAGGGAGGGAGGCAGACGGTGCAAGGAATGGACAAAGGCCTGAGGGGCTTGTCTCTTCCCGGGTATTACAATGAAAGAGGAAATTTAAGTGGAAATAAATAAGGCTCCAGAAGTTGGGGGAGGGAGGGCGAATATCAATTTCTAGAAACTCTTGTATATTAGTGGAAGGGAGTAAAATGTCTGTCGGGGTGTCTGCCCAACATTAAACAAAACACCAGAGGGAAAATTATATATTACAAGAAAAGGTAACTTCTGAGTTGGCCACAAAAATTAGCTTGGTCCTTCAGAGAACAACCTTCCTTTTCCCATTCTGGAAGGCTAGGGGGTGCTCGGTGGCCCTTCCGCAGGGTCGCTCTGAGGCACCTCACCACTTGGATGACAATTCCAGAGGCAAAACCCATTAGGTTTCTCTAAGCGTTTCATCGCCCTATACTCCCCACTTCAACTTCTGTACAAGACCCTTCACAGATCCTATCACGTTCAATGGCATCTTCTTTAATTACTTTTTAATCTACAAAGTACACCGTGAACCTTTTCTGCGCGCTTTTTTTTTTAAAAAAAAAAACCATTCAAATAACCCAAAGATCCAAGAATAACTTCTACAGTCAAGGGTGGCAATGTGTAAAGTCAACATTTTCTCGGCATACTAGTACCTTCCAAGCTCCCAGGTGCTTGCTGATCCAGGAGAGCGGCTTCTTGGCAGGGCGAGGCCCCTGGACGGAGCAGCCGCGCCGGTGACTCCTTGTTTAATTTGAATCCAAAACCTTTTCCCCATTCTTGAAGCCCTGCCTTTTTTATTATGCTTTACGCCGCCCAAACGTGAGGTTTACCTCTCGCTGGAAAAAAGCCAGCGGCACACACATGTCACAGCTCCGTCCGGCAGCAGCAGCTCGCCCCTCAGTGCCTCGAGGGGCCAAGTGAAGACAAACCGGTTTATTCCGTCAATGCGGTTGAAGTCCTTACAAAGCCCTTGGGGTGGGGCGGGGGGAGGCACAGGTAAAGGTGTGAAGGAATCCTGAGCTGAAAGGGGGGACTTACATGTCGGCATCACTGCGCTGAGGTCCCCAGGGGCCGCGCGGTCATGCTCCACCACCTTCCCCGGCTCTGCTGCTCCGAGTTCCCCGGTGGCGCCGCCCTGGCGCCTGGGCCGAGCGCGGCTGCCGAAGCCTTCTTCACGCTCTTTCTGGAGAGGTCATCGGGGCTTCCCGACAGCCGCTCCTAGCCGGCGCTCGGGGTGGCGCAAGGTGGACGGCCGGCTCCGCGGAGTTCAAGTGCGGATCTCGGCGGGCGGGGCGGCAGGTTCCTCCTTACAGAGAAGTTGGAGGAAAGTTAGGGCGAGAACGTTGAAGCTTAGCGGCTGGGTCTGCCTTCGAGCTGGTGCTGGGTGCTCGGGGTACCCCGGGCGCTCCCAGGGCGGTGGGCGGGTGGGTGAAGGGGTCCGTTTCCGTAGGTCCTCGGCCCCGCTGGCGCGCGGCGGCACGTGCTCACCCCCTTTGTGGCTCTCGTTTTCCCCCCCTCCCCCCCCGCGGGCTCGGGCTGTTCCCGGGGCCGGTCCACCCGGCCCGCGCTTCCGGCGCCGAGGCTCTGCCCGGGCAGCGGGCTCAGGTGCTGCTGCCCTGGCGGCGCGCGGCGTCTGGCCGGGCCCGGCGCGGCCCTGGGGCGGTCCCAGCCTCGGTGCTCGGCGGCGGGGACCGTCCCGTGGGCGCAGCCGCCCCACCCAGGATCCCGCCCCGGGGCAGGAGGGAGAAGTGTCGCTGCGGGTTGGGAGAGGCGCTCCCCCCGACGGGCAGCGAGGGGCAAGCTGCGGGGGCCGGAGGGAGTGGGAGACTGGCTCCAGGCCCGGCGCGGCTGCCAGCCGGGGGGAGGGGGCGGGGCAGACCCGGAGGTCACGCGAAAGCCGGGCGCCCTGAATCCGGGAGACCCTCCTCGCGAGAAATGAGCAGCTCGGAACGCCCGCGGGGGGGTGGGCACCTCCTCCTTGCTCGCCGGGGTGCCGCGCCGCCAGCCCACCTGGGCCCGCGCGGGACCCCTCCGCCACGTTCCCGGGCCACTGCCTTGCTTTTCTTTTACTTTTCAGTCGCTTTTTTTTTTTTTTTTTTTCTTCTCCTTCCTTTTCTTACATCTCTCTCCCCCCTCTCCCTTCTTTTGTTCTTTTTCTTTCTAATAATCAGAGTGAAGTGAGAACCGTCTGTCTTCACAGCACACCCAGCCCCCCCATACCATCACCACATCTCTTGGTCTCCGCTGGGGTAGAGGAGGTGAGAGTCCCTCAGCCCCCCTTCTCCAACCAAGGACGAAGACCAGCCTTAGGAGGGGGCTGAGCAGGCGGCAGTCGCCATATACCTCTGCTCACCACCGCGCCCGCCGCAGAAATACAATCACTATCTTCTCCCACTGATTTGTTGACACGTGTAGTTCCATCCTTTTGCCTTAGAATTTCGTCTTCTGTTGAAATACATCTAAATACCCCAAGGAGTGGAAACACTTTAAAGCTTTGCCATTGCCCTTGGTTTGGGTTGTTCAAATCGCTTCTGGAAAGAAGCATTTGTGCTGTGGTATGAGGTGGAAACAGCCTGAGAAATCTGAAAGTGGGTGCAGAGGGATTCAGTGAAAGCCAAAACTTGGCAGGACTAGTGACAAACTGCTTGCTTCACAATTTGGCCTGGGACCCTCCTCCTTCAACCCTCTCCTGCTGCTTCACTGGGACTCCGGGATAGAACTAGGTAAGTCATGCTTCCTTTTAAAATCTGCACCACTTTAAAAAAAAAAAAAAAAAATGAAGGGATATTAACGTGGGGCTGAGTAGATATTCCCGTAACATTCAGCAGGATTGATTTGCAAATGCAAATCCATTTACTCAGTAGGGAAAGTCCACTGCCTGGCCTCCAGTGCTCCTATAGAGTAGCTGCCTGGCAAAGGGATCTGGGCACACCTCCTTGGAAATGAGAAGAGAAAAACAAGGACTCAAACTCTCAAAGACATTCCCTTCCCCTTCGGAATTGCCAGTTAATCCATGAAAATGCTGGAGGCAAAACCGAATGCCAGTGCTGTATACACGTCCAGAGCCAGAGCAGCCCGGCTTGAACTGTGAACATGCACACACATGCATCCACACACAGGCCACACACAGAAGTGCCAAAAAATGTACATAGCATTGATTGGCTATTGATAGAGAACAGTTGGGGTGGAAAAAAAGAAGTAGAGCAGGACTTGAACACAGACAGCTACCTGCACAAAGGACGCTGGAACACTGCCACAAAATCCAGAGGCCTGAAAATCCAGGGTGTGTTCTTCTTGTGACTTTTATCAATATTTATCCTGATGACTAAACCATATGATTGATAGAGACATTGAACTGTAGCACTTAAGGGAAACTAAAGTTCTAGTGTCTAGTCCTCTCATACTACAGACAGGGAAATGAGACTCAGAGATGTGAGAGCTGTACAAACTAGCTGGAAGTGACTGGGATCTAGGACCCAGGTCTACAGATTCAAGTGACCAGAGGCTAGGACCCAGGTCTTGCAATTCAAATCAGTCTCTATTATACCAGATCGTCTCAAGGGAAATTAAGTTCCAGTCATAGAATATTATTAAAGCAAAAAACATTTATTATTCCACAGTTCTCAGGTTCAGGAATCTGAGCACAGCTGAGTACGCTGTCTCTCATGAGACTACAATGAAGGCGTTGGCTAAGGCTGTGGTCTTACCTGAAGGCTCAACTGGGGAAGGATCTGCTTCCCAGCTCACACATGTAGTTGTTCCACTCATAGAATTTTAAAGCTAAAAGAAACCAGGAAACACAAGGGCAAAGAAAGAAATATAAATAACTGAATTTATCAGAGTTCTCCAGAGAAACATAAACAACAGGATGTGTATATGTATCTAGAGAGGTTTAAGAAATTGGCTCACATGACTATGAGGTGCCAGTCCAAAGTCTACAGGGTAGGCCAGCAGGCTGGAGGCTCAGGAAAGAGTTTCAGTCACGCCCAAAGGCAGTCTGCTGACAGAATTCCTTCTTGGAGGAGGTCAGTCTTTGTTCTATTCAGGCCTTCAACTGATGGGATGAGGCCCACCCACATTATGGAGAGTAATATGCTTTACTCAAAGTCCAGTGATTTCAATGTTAATCTCATCTGAAAAACACCTTCACAGAGACATTCAGAATAATGTTTGACCAAATATCTGAACACTAAGGCCCAGCCAAGTGGACAGATAAAATTAGCCATCGTAGTAGCGGAAACAAATGTACATATATCTAAAAGATAGGAGTAGTATACTTAATGTGCTATTATATGTTAAATATTCATAAATTTATGTACTAATATTGCTATACAATTACATGAATCATAGCTAAATTATTTCAAGAAGCCAGTGCTTGTGACTGGTCAGTACATTAGTAAAATCTGTGTATTTTGATACTTCTGTCCTTAAACTAAGGATTTGTT
The DNA here is from genome assembly GCF_009873245.2 of Balaenoptera musculus. NCBI lineage: Eukaryota > Metazoa > Chordata > Mammalia > Artiodactyla > Balaenopteridae > Balaenoptera > Balaenoptera musculus. The sequence continues at coordinate 22,894,835 of NC_045796.1, forward strand.
CATTTTCTTCAAAAGGGAAATGGAGTGTGTAGAGGCGAGTACATGGTCTTTTAATGCAACAACCTGGGTTTAAAACTTGGTCCTGTAGTTTACTGGCACTATAAACTCTGGCAGTTTACTATGTAAACTACGTAAGGCTAATCTGTAATGACACTTACAGTGTTTAAATCATGAGACCATCAGGCAGACTCAGTGAACTAATGGTACAGAGCACCCAGCATATTTCCTGGAATTTCATAATACTGGTGGCCTCTGCCTGCCCCACATATCATCCTAAAATGGAAAGTGCCAGGCCACATTCCTCTGCATACAGGAATCCTCTGACAGAATTCCAGACATCATGAATACTGAACATCTGTTTGAATCCTTAGCACTGAAGAACACTCAACTAAGAGAAACTTCCTCTTTCTGTTGATTGAATCAAACATTCATGCCATCAACTTCCATTCAGAACAAGGACATGCTATCTTCCACAAAAAGCCTTTCAAATCTCTGAAGACAGCTATCATCTCTCCCCTCAGCCTTCCCTTATTCACTTTTCACAGCCCTAGTTATTTTAACCATTCAATGCCTGACTTCTCACTACCTGTGTGATTCACCCTTCCCTACTGACACATGAGTCATTATCAGCCCTCTTGACAATGTACTCAAAGTGGATTCCATACCTCCCCCATAATAAGAGTGGGATCCTTACCTTTCCTGAACTGAAGATTACTCTTGTGTAAATAAAGTTAATATTGACCTTTTGAACAGCCATATAAGATATTTATAGTTGGAGTAGGAGTAGCTTTTATTATATTGATCTTCTACTGTGTGCCAAGGAGTGTATAAATTTAATTCTAACAAATCAAAGTTGTTCAAGGCATTACCTTAATCTGTAAATAATTCAACCCAATTTTTGTTTTAATCTCTCCTTCTGCCTTAATCAATCGGATTCCTCCCCTTTCACGAGGCTTGTTATTTTCTTCGGCTGGGGAGGTGGGGCAGGGTGTGGGGTGCAGCATAAAAGCAGTCCTTGACTTATCTGTGTCAGCAGGTACCAAGCTGTCTGCTTATCGGTTCACACAGGTTATCGGTGAGGGTCCTCCAGGTTCATGGCTCTTTCTTGACTCCCTGATGGGCCATAACTGTCCATCAAGGAGCCCTTCTGTCTCTGGGACCTTGACTCCTCTCTGGGTCTCTAACTGGGAGGCAGGGTGCAGGAAACCACTTAACCCCCTGCTCTCAGTACTGCCCCCCACCATCTCTTTTCCTTCCCTCCAACTTGAGAAGGGAGAGATAGTTTCTCTTTCTCTGCTGTGTCTCAACATTTTGTCTGTACCTCAACTCCCCTCCGTTCTCTTGGTGCTTAAGGTTATGAAAAACATGGGAATTCCCGGACGGTCCAGTGGTTAGGACTCTGCACTTTCACTGCCGAGGGCACAAGTTCAATCCCTGATGAGGGAACTGGGATTGAACCTGCATTCAAAAAGTTATGAAAAACAAATGCAGACATCCTGAATGCCTTCTATTTTCTCCTCTGCCCCACCATTTCCAGAAGCTATGAGCATACACCCGCTAGAAGATTGAAAAGGGAGCAGGAGAAGGGGAAATAAGCAGAGGAAGAAAGGAAAACAAAAAGTTAATCTCACAAAAATATCATGCCTCCCCCAATTCAGTTTCTTCACAAATGATTATTATTCCTATTTAAAGACAAAATGTCTTTAAATAGGAATTAAAGTTCAAAATGGTTATGCAAGTGACCCAAGATCATGCAACGAACAAGGGGAGGGAGAGCCCATACCAAGATCTGAGTTACTGCTTTGCCCTCATGGCCTCTCCTGAGTGTTGGCCCAAGTGTTTTCACAGGAGCTGTCACCAAGTCAGAAAGCCCATCCTGCCTAATGCACTAATCTGAATCCATGGTCTGGTTGCTGAGTACATCTTATCCTGTTGAATTCAATCCAGTGTATCAGTTTGAAGAAATTGATTCCTTCATTAATCTTGTTAACAATCTTTTCCAAGTTTTTGCTACATGCAAATTTAATAATTATGTTTCCTATATTTGGAAGATTTACATAGAGGTTCTAGTATACAGTCTGGTCAGAAGAAATGCATGGAAAAAGATATATAGGGAAATGCAAGCATATAGGTGCTTCTGCTTTTGCATTACCCAGTTTTCAGAAGCACTCCAAAGCTCACTTTCACTAGGTGGGTGGGTATTCATTAATGTTTCTGAGAATCCAGTTGTATATATATAATACATTGCTGTTGTAAACTTCACAGTTTCAAAAACTGGGAAACACTCCTGAATTATAAAAGAAAATCAAATATGGGAAGAAATGCCATAATGAGAGCTATATTCATCCAGGTAATTATTAATTGCCCTTTTCATTCATTCATTCATTCATTTGGTAAAAATATTAATCACCTACTATATGGCAAGTATTCTTCTAGACACTGTCATGACAGCCGTGAACAAAAATAAAGTTTCTGCGTTTGTCAAACTCATATTCCACTTGTAGTGGGAGGGGAAGTAGATAGTAAAGTAATAAAAAAATAGAGAGAAAGAGATAAAGTATATAGATAGTGATAAGTTCCATGAAAAAATAAAGCAGGAAGAGATTAAAGAAGATAGGGATGTCAGGTGTTATTTTCTACAGAGTAGTCATGGAAAGCCTCTCTGGTAAAATGTCATTGTAGAAGAGACTTGACTGAAGTGGAGAATAGAATCAGGCAGTTGTAGAAAGGAAGAGTCTCCCAAACAAGAAGAACAAGCAAGTGCAAATGCTCAGTGGCAGTATGGACTTGTCCTGCGTACCAGAGCAAGGAGAACCGAGAGGCTGAACTTGAGGGAAAAAAATGGAATGTGGTCTGAGAGACAGCAAAAGGCCAAATTTTATGCCTAGTGGGCAAGAAAACAAGCTTTGGATTTTATTGTAAGATAAGTAGTCATTGTAGTAATTTTGACTAGAAAAGAGCACAGTCTGGGGCTTCCCTGGTGGTGCAGTGGTTAAGAATCCACCTGCCAATGCAGGGGACACGGGTTTGAGCCCTGGTCCGGGAAGATCCCATGTGCCGCGGAGCAACTAAGCCCATGAGCCACAACTACTGAGCCCACGTGCCACAACTACTGAGCCCCCATACCTAGAGCCCGTGCTCCACAACAAAAGAAAGCCACCGCAATGAGAAGGCTGTGCACCACCGCAACAAGAGAAAGCCCGCATGCAGCAACGAAGACCCAACACAGCCAAAAATAAATAAATTTTAAAAAATAAATTAAGAAAAAAGAAAGAAAAGAACACAGTCTGACGTATGCATAAAATAGACTCTAGGGAGTTCATAAGCATGAGCAGAAGACTATTTAGTAGGCTGCACAATCAAAAAAAAAAAGAGATAATGATGGTTTGAACTGTGGAGGTAGAGATGGAAGTGGTGAGAAGTAATTGGACTTGCGATAGTTTGAAGGAGTTTTGCTGATAAACCGGATACGGAGTATGAGATAAAGCAGAGACAGGGTATACTCTGGGTTTTTCACATATACAGCTGAGTAAATGGAGCTGCTAATAACAGGGTTGGAGAAGAATGAGAGAAAAGCACGTTTGGGGGGGAAAAATCAAGAGTTCAATTTTGGACATGGTTAGTCTGAGATGTCTATTAGACCTTCTAACATGCAACTACCACACTGCCTGGAATATATTAGGTGTTCAATGAAAGTTAATTAATTAATTAAGCAAGCAAGCATTGCATTCTAAGGTTTTACCTGAGATCAATGGCAAGCTTCTTTAGCAATTGTTTGTAGAATAAAATTTCATAGAGGAGTTGGAAGTTTAGTTAAGTCTTGAAGAATGGGTTAGAGTGACAGCAAAAGAGGCAAAGAGTGAGAATTTGAAGCAGGAGAACTATTTTTAACAATGTAGGGAATCCCTGGTGATCCAGTGGTTAGGACTTGGTGCTTTCACCCCTGGGGGCCCAGGTTCAATCCCTGCTCAGGGAACTAAGATCTTGCAAGCCACCTAGTGCAGCCAAAACAACAACAACAACAATGTAGGAAAAGGTGATAAATATCTGAGGGTAAGTGGGCAAACAGTCTGGCTGCATTTGTCAGTTCTAGGAAAATAAAGGCTAATTGCTGATAGACTGTGGAAGGCTTGAAAAGTCAGGCTAAAGAGTTTGTCTCATTTTTAACTGTCTTCTGTTTTTAATGTATCTTGTTGGCAAAGGAGTCACATGATGAAAGCAGCATTTGTGGAGAGCTAATCAGGATGGACTGCAGCAGAGAAGATTTATGCAAGAAGACGGCAGTAACACCAGATGAGAGAATGAATACTGTGCAAACAATGGAAATAGAAACGAAGTAATGGGTTCAAGAGCCTTATGAAGTAATGAAGACTTGATTCTTATCTAGTCCAAACCCACATAAAAGTTATCTAACCTCTTGATGCTTGACATCATGCAGACAAAGTATGGTTGGCTGCATTCTTGTTAATTTATACAATTACACATGATCCTTCGCTATTTGTACATGATACAGGTCTGGGAGTCATTAGGGCTGTTTATCAGTGTGGTGCTTCACCTTCTCTGCACACGGTAGGAGTACTCCATCCTTTCCCTTGGATGTTAGGCATGATAATGTGACTTGCTTTGGAAAATAGGATGTGAGTATACATGACGTGTATCATTTTGGGACAGAAGTTTTTAAAATATAGAGTGCAATTTGTCACTGTCTCTTCCTTTGACACAGCAACTGGCATCAGCCTGGATTCCAGAATGAGGCTGATGTGGAACGGGTTCAACCAACCACAGGGGAAATATAGTGTAAGTGACAAATAAGCTTTTGTTCCTATAAGCCACTAAGATTTGGGGTTATTTGTTACTAAGGTAAAATCTAGCTGATGCTGACTGATATAACAACTATTGTCTAACGAATCGATAAAACAATATACGGTCAAATGTCAAAGATATTTAAATAATGGAAAGGGACCTATTTTATGTGGGGAGTCTTACCTTTCCATTTCAAATGTATTAAACAGCAGATGTATCACTTGAAGTTTGATGATATTCGTAAGTCTGGCCAAAAAGAGATAAGCATAAACAGGAAGTAAAAGTTTTTATTATGCATTTGCTCAACTGTGTTGATTCTATATAAGTTTTCTGTGATCTGTATTTTAAAGATCAGAGTAGTTTTCCAAGGATTTTGCAGAAAATGGAAAGTGTGTGTGTGTGTGCATGTGTGTGTATCTGTGTGTCTGTGTGTGTGCACGCACGTGAGAGAGGAGAAAATCAAATTCCCTATGGAAGAATGACAAACCTGGAGTAGAAGTAAACACTTTGTGAAACCAAAACTAATATCCTTTATTGGTGCAGAAATTTATATCCAAGATACTTTTCTACAATTGGAGAAAAAGTTGATTAATTTTAAAAGCTGATTAATTAAAAAGGATAAACACACTCCTTAACACAAAGAACAGCCTGCTATTTCATTTAGACTTATGCAGCCGATGAATTTATAGAGCAGAACAAACAACCAGTTTTACATTTCAGATGTGTTGGAACTGACAGAGACTCTCCTTGACGAAACTCTAGACAGATTCCTGTGAACCTGACTAGGCCCCATCCTTGGGCATTCCTCAAAAGTCTAGTTTTAGTGAGAATCCCACTAAGTCAGTTTAGCCAGAATCCCCGCCCTCAGTATCTGATCCGATTCCTCATCCTCACACCCTGCCAGGTAGTATCTGATCATCCTGGCTTCTCTTTGGCAAGAATTTTGTCATGTTGGTTTAGGCAGAAATTTCCCTTTACCTCTGTTGTTCCCTCTCAGTAATTTTCCATCTACCCTGCTACTTACTATAAATCCTCACTTTTCCTTGCTGTATTAGGAAATGAATCCAGTTCTATACTGAGGTCTCTTTTCCCTGTTGCAATAATTCCTAATTAAAATCTGCTTTTACCACTTTAACTACTATCCAGCTCTGGTTTTTCTTTGACAGAACACATTTCAATGATTTTCTTAAAAAGAAAATGCAATGGGAACCCATAGAAGTATTATCTAGATATAACTAAGCAGTCACTGCTTTAAAAAAATGTGAAAACCATTCCTGGAACAAGGTGTTTTAATTTGGATTGGTTACCTATAGAAAGCACCTTCAGCTGAGACCTGATTGACAAAATGGAACCAGCTATACAAAAATTTGGGAGAAGGGCATTCACAGCAGAGGGGTGTAGCTACTACAAAAATCTAAGGCAGGAACACATTTAAATGTTTAAAAGTTGTGGCTGGGGACTTCCTTGGTGGTCCAGTGGCTAAGATTTTGCACTCCCAATGCAGGGGGCCCGGGTTTGATCCCTGGTCAGGGAACTAGATCCTACATGCTGCAACTAAGAGTCCGGATGCCACAACTAAAAAAGATCCCGCATGCTGCAACGAAGATCCCACGTGCCGCAACTAAGACTCTGCACAGCCAAATAAATAAATATTAAAAAATAAATAAATAAAGGTTGTGGCTGGAGCATAGTGGGTAAAGGGGAAAAATAGAAAATGAGTGCAGAGATGTAAGCAGGGGTCAGATTTTATAGTCTTACAAATCAGGTTACAGAGTTGGAATTTTCTTTTAAGTACTATGGTATGCTATTAAGGAGTTTAAATAGGGATCTGACAGTGGAAGCGGGGTTGAGAATGGATTAAAAAGAATAATGGGGCTTCCCTGGTGGCGCAGTGGTTGAGAGTCTGCCTGCCGATGCAGGGGACACGGGTTCCAGCCCTGGTCTGGGAAGATCCCACATGCCGCGGAGCAACTAGGCCCGTGAGCCACAATTACTGAGCCTGCGCGTCTGGAGCCTGTGCTCCGCAACAAGAGAGGCCGCGATGGTGAGAGGCCCGCGCACCGCGATGAAGAGTGGCCCCCGCTTGCTGCAGCTGGAAAAAGCCCTCGTACAGAAACGAAGACCCAACACAGCCAAAAATAAATAAATAAATAAATAAATAAAGAATAATGGAGGCATGGTGACCACTTAGGTGAGTATTACAGAGGTCTGGGGTAGGCAGTAGTGGTGGCTTGGATTAGAGTGTTGGTTGTAAAGATGGAGAGTGAAGTAGACAGATTCAGGACAAGTTTTGGAGGTTGAGGTGACATGAATTATAAGGTTTGGATGCAGGATGCTGAGGAATCAAGGAGGGCAACTGGGTTTTGGTCTTGAACAACTGAACGGGTGGAGGTGGGTAAAGGCTGACACTGTGGAAGGGGTAGTTTTGGAGGAAAGGGGACATGTTGAGTGTGAGATGACTACAGAGTCTAAGTAGAGATACTAAATAGACAATTGGTTTATGTATCTGGAGTTTAAGGAGTAGATGTGGGAATCATCAGCATACAAGTGACATTTAATGCTCTTAGAATGAGTCAGAGTGTTATCCAGGGTGACATATAGAGAAGAGAAGGGAGCTGAGACCATGCCCTGGGACAAGCCAACGCATAAAGAGGAAGAAGGGCCAGCAAAGAACACAAAGAAGGAGTGACAAGTGAGGTAGAACAAAAACAGGAAAATGCATTTTCATAGAAACCAAAAGAACATGTTTCAAGATGGAAGAAGAGCTCAGCTATGTTAACATCGCTGATAAAACTCTATGTTGCCACATCCATCTATGTCGGATGTGGCAACATAGAGCTCCCCGGTGACTCACAGGAGCAGTGTCCGTGGAGTGGTGAGACCAGAAACCATAATGAAAGAGCCTGAGGAACAATTGGCAATATTCAAATTTTTCAAGATACATAGCTTTGAAGCAGAGCAGAACAATGGAACACGGTATTCTTGAAAAGGAGTGTGGCACAGATGTTTCTCTCCAAGTGGAGATGCAACAGTATGTTTGTAGGTTGATATAAATGATTCAGGAAAGAAGAAGAAACTGATGACAATAGGAGTGGAGGGTAACTGCAGGGGTGGTGTCCTTGAGAAGCAAGAGGGAACTGGGAACGAAGCCGGAGTGCATATGGAGGACTTGGTCTCCAGTAGTTCCCATCACACTATCCAAGAACGGTGTCTGCAAGATAGTGATTGCATTGATGGATCACTAACATCAAGCAAGAAAGCGAACTCATGGTAGGACTGAGAGGTGGTGAAAACCCTAGATAAGACTGAAGAATTGTTAGAATTCAGATGAAAGAGCAAGTGAGCTTTGTTCAGTTTTTAGGAAGGAAGAAGTTGACTTAGATTTTTAAATCCCTCTTTTCCTAAGCAGAATGATGACTAGTTTAAAATTTTAACTGCTTGAAGAAATAGGTATAACATCATACAAATTTATACAAATTATTTTTCAGTCAAAGATACCTATTCACATGTAAACTTTTGAACATATTTTGTCTACAAGTTTATGCATACTTAATTGGATCACTGATTATTCTTTTGATATTTGCTGTGCCAACTGGTATGAAATATCACCAGAGTTTGGACTTTTTACTTTCTTCAACAGTGCTTTTAATCACACCTTCTCTCTACTGGTCTTGGAGAAGCTACTTTTATTGTTAGTAAGAATTGTCTGACAGAGTCAGAACAATTGGAAACAAAGAAAAGCACAATCCCAGGCCAAGAAATATAACTGAAAATAAGACGTGCTGTTAGAACATACATGAGAAAAAGGATTGAGGAATCAAATTTGTTTAAAATGAGGCACATGGAATTTAACTTTGGAATAGAGGTCTCAGAGAGTAAAAAATCAAGAGGTTAGAGGCCCTGCATCCAGAAGAATAAGCGATAAACTTGAGGTCCAGTAGAAAGCAGAGCACAGTGGGAAAACACACACACTTGGGAACCACAGAAGCAGGAATATAAACCCAATCTATAAACCCGGTCTCTACTGTTCACTCATTAGGTGGGCTTGGCAAGGACTGGCCTCTCTGAGCCCAACTCCATGTCTATGAGGGGAAATAAATGATGCCTATCTTCATTAACTGTTATTATGCTTAGAGGTAGTACTTGTAAAATGTCTGGCAGAACTGGAGCTTAAAGATGATAAGAGCTATTGTTATTAATAATAATTTCAAAGTAGAATCGCATTTTTCAATGGAAAAAAAAAAAAGATCCCCTCAGTGAAGAAGGCAAGATTTACTACCAGAAAAACTAGTTAATTCATACCAGTTTGTATTCTGTGACTCTGTTTAGTATCCGACCGTTCCCACCCTGGTTATCGTTTGTAGCCAGCAGTCCTTGAATTGTGGTGTAATAGATTTTGCTATCTCAAATGTCATTGTCTGGCTGAACTGCTATGGAGTGAAGTACACACATCGTGGACTGTGGAAGTGTGATGTGATCACTGAAGATTGCTTAGTGTTTTTTCATGTTTACAGTGCAAATGTACAAGCCAGGTAAACTGGGTGTTCAGCCCATCTGAACTGAAACCCTTGAAACACAACAATTTTGTGAGCAATACCATCATCAGAAACAACTTTTTCTGAGTTCTCTATAAACCAGCCCTGTTTTTGATTAACAAGAAAATTACAACAAACTCTGGTTCTCATAATTTCTCTAAAGTTCCATTTGTATACTTGCTGTCTGTATTACATACAATTTTTTGTAATTTCTTACTTATTTTATTGAAACATTCCAAAATGCCTTTTCAAATTACAGTTAAAATGGTGTATTGAGCTATATCAAAAATTTTATTGTAATATAAACATTACATAAATTCACCATTTTAATTATTTTTGAGTGTACAGTTCACTGGCTTTAAGTTCATTCACATTGCCTGTCAACCATCACCACTATCCATCTCCAGAATTTTTCATCTTCCCAAACTGAAACTGTATATCCATTAACAGTAACTCCTCAGTCTTCCCACTCTCTAGCCTCTGGTAAACTCTATTCTACTTCTGTATCTGTGAATTTGACTATGCTAGGTACCTCATATATTTTTTCCTTTGTGGCTGCTTTATTCCTGCTGGAATCGCACACAAGTTTAAAAAGTGGCCAGTAAATCCAAGGCTTTTGAAGTGGAGTGAAAGTGGGTGGTCAGAAATTGGACGAATTTGGCAGAGACCATCCTGATTTCCCATAAAGATTGATGACCCTGTGCTACCGTCGTTTCATCTCTGATGACAGGTCAGAGAATTATGAATGTAGATAATAATTTCCCTATTGCAGAACTTAATTTCTATCATTGAAATTTTGCAACATCTCTTTTGGAGAACCAAAAAGAAATTCAACCTGGAGGAAAATAGAACAAATTCAACGCACCTCTCACACCCCTTTTCCATATCTCTTAGCCAGCATTAAATATTTGAACAAAAACAAAAACAAAAAAAATGATTGGAATGCTACCTGGTAAATGAGAGAAGTGTACTTCTGCAGAGTTAACAGCTAGCAAAATCTTACTTCCAATAAAAACTTTTGCTTTGTAGACTATTTTAATATGCCACAGAATGAATAATTATGTTTAAAAAGTAGCAATAAAATTAAAGGAGACAAGAAGGAGGTGCCTGCCATGAAAGCCAGAATTGAAAACTTCGTTTGAAGCTGTAAAATATCATTAATCTTTGAGTGAAGTGAAAACAATCCTCCCTCTCTTCTCACATAGACAGCTGCTAATAGTTAGGTAGTTTCAGGAAAAAAAATATTTTGACATGGAAAATGTTAGTGCATTTAGGCATGGGCAACTATGTCTAGAATCCAACCTAATTCAACCAATAAAATATTTTTTAAAATGAATTTCATTAAAAATATATTTAATCAGTATATTCGACAGTATTACCCATAATGATTTTTTTTCTTAATTGTTTCTGAACCGTATTTATACATTTATAATCAGCTTCTCTTCTCCCTTTTAAAAAATAATGGCTGGTATCAAAGAAATCATCATTTATACCACACGTTGTTTTTGTTTGTTTAGTTTTAGTTTATCAGCATCCCCAAGTATGTTAAATTTAATATAGCTACTGTTTAAATGCAAAATGCCACTTATAATGTATAAAGTTGTACTGTTAACTTATATATTCCTCTTTTTATATGTGGCCATTGATTTAAGTGGAAATCTTTGCCAAAATTTATAAGAGTCATGTCTGTGAGCCCATGATCATTTTTATGGTTTCCCCAAATGAACCTGAATCTCGGATCTTGCTTTCTCTGCACAGCTAGACTCAACAAACTTTTATAATCAAGGCAGAGGTCATTGCTTTGGGTAGGAACAGTCTCCACTGGAACTCAGGAGAACTATTAATCTATTCCTCTTGGACGTTGTTTGGTCTTCAGCCGTTTTCATCACACTCACACGGGGAACTGTACAGTCATATCCTAAAATGGCTAGATTGACTGTTCAAACATAGTTGAAATGGCCACTGCATTTTAAAGGAGACATTACCCTTTCAGTGAATCATTATAAAAGCAGGCAAGATAATATACAATTATTTTCCGTACTCCTTTGTTTTTAACTCTCAGAGCTAGATTAATGAAGAAATCTGGAATTTCTTACATTTAATTATTAGCAAATCAACATTTGCTGAGTTTAAGGTATATAGAACTCAATGAGAATATTTGATATTTCATAGAAAGTGGAGTGATAATTCCAGACTAAAAGACCATTTTTTGGTTTTGTTTTTTTGTTTGTTTTTTGTTTGTTTGTTTGCTTTTATTTTTATTGGGCTGTAGGGGATGGGTTGGGAAATATCTCTGCAAGTGATGCCCTACTAGGGAAATGTCCATTCTGCTTTCCCTGGGGCAGCTTTCGGAGCTTTTTCTTTTTCTTGGAGCTGCTGCTCTCGCTGGCAGCATCCTCGTCAGGTCCGCTGCTGAGTGGCTCCTCCTTGGAAGGGAATTCCCTCTTTTTCTTAAGGACTCTCTTGTTTCCTGACTCTTCAGGGTCACTAACTGGTTCCTCTTTGGGGAAAGATTTCTTCCTCTTGGTAAGACTTCCACTGCCAACTGTAAAAGACCATTTTTTGTGTGTGTGCTATTATTTACAGCCAATTTTCAAATGTGTTAATCCGATTTTGAACAGTGTAATAAAGTTTCCTTTTTAGATCTCACTGAAAGGGATGATAAACATAAAACATTGACTAATTATGCAGCCTGGCACAGAGTAGGTATTCAATAAATTGCGGTAATTATTATTGTTAACAAAAGTATTGCATTCTACTTTGGTAGTATTCTTTTGTCATCAAAACAGTTTCCCATTCCTGTCATTAGAATAAAGAATTGGATACCATGTTTTCATGAATTACTTATTCATTTTTTTTGTGCATCTAAAGTTCTTCCTAAAAAGGTAAGCTTCTTTTTTTCAAATCAAACTTAACCTTAAATTTCTGCCTCACATTATAGGTAATTTACTAATATATTCATGCTATATTTCTTTCCTGTTTGGTCACGTTTCACCTTGTCTATATTGTGAAACTTATAATTACATTATGTATTTTCCTTAATGTTTATGTATCAACTAATGATATGCTAAAATTAGTATTTTGGCTTAAATTGATGAGCTATATATTACATAAATATGAGTTATGAGCTCTGTAATTATATGTAAATATATATGGTTTGAATTTAATCTAAGTTTGAAATACAAGAATATTTTTTCTTGGGTTTTGGATGGAGTTATTGATTAGAATTCTAAAATTCACATTTTTTTATATAATCTCTATTTGTCCTACAATATTATAGCTATGGAAGCATAGTATAAATGAAAGAAACATTGCTTTTGGAGTGAAAATGAATATGAACCCTTACCAAAATTCCAGAGGCGCTCAGCTGAATGGCGTGGAGCATGGTCCACGGGGACGTCAGAGCAGGATTGTCTCGTGCATCCCATGAATACGCATCATAGCTGCTATGTGTCACAACTGCTGTCTAAAAAGTTTGAACACTTAATTTTGGTAAAATTGGAATTATAGCAACACCTATTCCACACATAGTGCAGATCGTGTTAGATAATAGGTGGAGCAATGCCTGAAAAATTGCAAAATCTAGGCAAATGTTTGTTATTATTTGAATCTTTTCCATGTAATTTTAATTGCTTTCAGAATTCTGGTTTTTGGATGTCAGGAGCCAAATCCAAATAACTCCATGTTTGATGATGTTAGGAAGCACTTATGATATTGAACCATAATAAATAAAAAGGATCCTAAGTGGGTAAAATCCTGGCCACTATAAGAGAGAACACAAAGATAAGACCTCAGGCAGAGATGACAGAGGTCAGTCAGAGTTCTTCAAAGCAAGTAGAAACCTCCAAAGTCTAAACCAATGACCTATTGTTTGTTTGGGACAACTAGATCAGGGGAGACTGGATGATCTCTCAAGCACCCCTGAACCCCGCTGGCATCATGTTCTGGAAGAAGAGGCAAGACTGAATGAGAAAATGTAAAAACATAGCACCTTGGCAAGAAACAGTCCGTTGGTATGGCAGTGTGGTGGAGAAACTCCCAGTGCGTTAACAGTCCTACAACTCAATTTTCATCAAGCAAATTTAAGACAAGTCACATGCACACACACACACACTTTTTGTCATATGAATTTTTTTCTCTTGAGCTATGGAATCTTCCAGATGCCAGCTAAAAAACAAAATCAAACAAACAAAAACCACAGCAACTGAAAGCCAAAAAAACTAAGCAGAGACATGTTACCACACACCTCATGGAGACAGTTTTCATAATTTGAGTACAGGCAAGTTCCAGACTACTAGACAAAAACACTGACACTGCTCAGAAGAGCAAAACAGATTCCATGGTTTCTTGAGTGCCTAATTTCCAACTAAAATTTATTAGTTTTGAAAAAAGTTATACAAAACAAAAACAAAAACCAGGGAACAGACCTGTTGATAGTAACTTAAAGTGGGCCCAGAGGTTCAATTTAACAGTTATAAACTTCAAAACAGTACTAAAAGTATATTCAAATAGTGAAAGGAAATTTGTTCAAATAATTTAAAAATATATATATTAATGACTAAACATTTGGGGATACCGATAGAAAAATGGAAATTATTTTAAAAAACTAAAAATTCTAGATCTAAAATGTACAATAGAGACTTCCCTGGTAGTCCAGTGAGTAAGACTCTGCGCTCCCAAAGCAGGGGCCTGGGTTAGATCCCTAAGTGGGGAACTAGATCCCACAGGCATGCCGCAACTAAAGATCCTGTGTGCCGCAACTACGACCCAGCACAGCCAAAATAAATAAGTAAATAAATATTTTTTAAAAATTAAAAGTACAATAACCAAAGTAAAAAACTGTCAATAAGCTCAACTGTAGATTTTAGATGACACAAGAAAAAAATTAGTGTACTTGAAACAGGTCAATAAAAACTAACCTGTCTGGGACTTCCCTGGTGGTGCAGTGGTTAACAATCCACCTGCCAATGCAGGGGACACGGGTTCGAGCCCTGGTCCGAGAAGATCTCACATGTTGCAGAGCAACTAAGCCTGTGTGCCACAACTACTGAGCCTGTGCTCTAGAGCCCGCGAGCTACAACTCCTGAGCCTGCATGCCACAACTCCTGAAACCTGCATGCCTAGAGCCCGTGCTCTGCAACAAGAGAAGACACTGAAATAAGAACCCTGCACACCGCAATGAAGAGTAGCCCCACTCACCGCAACTAGAGAAAGCCTGCACACAGCAACAAAGACCCAATGCAGCCAAAAGTAAATAAATTTAAAAAAATTAATTTATTAAAAAAAAATTTCTGCCTGCCAATGCAGGGGACATGGGTTCGAGCCCTGGTCTGGGAAGATCCCACATGCCGCGGAGCAACTAGGCCCATGAGCCACAACTACTGAGCCTGCGCGTCTGGAGTCCGTGCTCCGCAACAAGAGAGGCCGCGATAGTGAGAGGCCCGCGCACTGCGATGAAGAGTGGCCCCCTCTTGCCGCAACTGGAGAAAGCCCTCGCGCAGAAACGAAGACCCAACGCAGCCATAAATAAATAAATAAATAAAATTTAAAAAGAATCACTGGAGTCAGATGACGGGAAGTCCATAAAAAAAAAAAAAAAATTAGCCTGTCTGACAAGTAGAAAAAAAGGAAAAATTGAAGAAAATGAAAACATTTTTGTGACAATATCAAGTGTTGCAGCACACGTGTAATTAGCGTTCCAGAAGGAAAAGACTGAAGAAATGGGCAGAGAAAAACATTTAAAGAAATAATGGCTTAAATTTTTCTTAATTTGTTGGAAAACATAAACTTATAAATCCTAGAGGCTCTGTGAAACCTAAGTAGAATAAAAACAGAGAAAATCATACTCAGGCACTTCAGATTCAAACTAATGAAAGCCAAAGGTAAATAGAAAGTCTGAAAACAGCAAGAGAAAATGAAATATTACCTAGAGAGAGATAATAGTATAGTTAACGTTTGACCTTTCATCAGTAACAATGGAGGCTAGAAAATATTGGGGTGATGTATTCAATTTTCTGAAAGAAAAATTATTATTATTATTTTTTTTTTTTTTTTTTTAAAGGAGAGTGTATTAGAGAGAGAACCATTACTTTAAACATAATTAATTCTAGGGCTTTCTTTCTTTTTTTTTTTTTTTAATGCTATTCTTGTCTGCTTACATTCTTTTTTTTAATGTATGTATGTATGTATGTATGTATGTATGGCTGTGTTGGGTCTTCGTTTCTGTGCAAGGGCTTTCTCTAGTTGTGGCAAGCGGGGGCCACTCTTCATAGCGATGCGGGGGCCACTCTTCATCGCGGTGCGCGGGCCTCTCATTGCCAAGCACAGGCTCCAGACGCGCAGGCTCAGTAGTTGTGGCTCACGGGCTTAGTTGCTCCGCGGCATGTGGGATCTTCCCAGACCAGGGCTCGAAACCGCATCCCCTGCATTGGCAGGCAGATTCTCAACCACTGCGCCACCAGGGAAGCCCAAGAAAAATTATTATTCAAGATATCTGTACTCAGAGAAATTATCTTTTGAAACTAAAGCTAAATTAAAGACTTTTTAGATTAAAATAATTGAGTGAAGTTAATTCTAGCTACACTATTTAAAATGCAATTGAAAGCCCTTCAGACTGAAGGAAAATTGCACCAGAGGGTAATTCAGATATGCTGAAAGGAATAAAGAGCACTGGGAAAGATAAATATATGATATATGATATATGAGTTAACACAAATATATCTATTTTTTCTTTTTTTATAGGCTTTAAAAATATATATTTGCATATTTAAAGCCAAATTTATACTACTGTATTGTTGGAATTATAATGTATAGAGTTGAAAACAATGCAAAGATAGGAGGGATAAATAGAACTATAATGCCAAAAGTTTCCTATATTCAATTGGAAGTCATTTCAATATTAATTAGGTAGATTTTGATAAAAGTTGCATTTATGATCCCTGGAGTAATTACTAATAAATTAAGACATAAAAATGTCAATATAAGATTTATATTAATATACTGCAAATGTTTGCTTAACACAAAAGAAAACAAGGAAGGAGGGGTAGAGGAACAAAATGAAATGAAACAAAAATAACAGCAAAATGGCAGACTTAAAATCCACAATATAAATAATTTTATTAAATGTGGATATACCAAACACACAAAATAAAAGGCAGAAAATGTAAAACTGGATTTAAAAAGCAGGATTCTACTCTATGCTGCTGAAAAGAGACACACAAATAGGTTGAAAGAAAAGGTTAGAAAACAATGTACACGCAAACAATAAGCATAAGAAAACTGGAGTTGCTATCTGAATATCAGACAAAATAAAATTCTAGCCCCAGAATATTACTACATAAAAGTGGAGTATTTCATGAAGTTAAAAGATTCTATCCAATAGGAGATGCAACAATTGTAAATGAACATGCACCTAATAACAGAGTTCCCCAAACTGGCATAAATGAAAGGAGAAATAGATACATTTAAAACTTTAGTAAATGATTTTGTAGGGGAGCAGAATTTGCCACCCCAAAATATGTCTCTTTGGCATATTAATTATTTTAAGCTGCCTATTTTCTAAGAAACAGCCGTCATGGGAGAAACTCTTAAAACCAAGTAGGAGTTGCCTTTTTGTAAAAAACATTTACATTTACAAGAGAAACTTCCATTTGTAAGGGTGTTTCCCTCAATTACCAGGAAGAAAAGGATGATTAATATTCTAGAAGCCCTTATCAATGGAGAAGACAATGACTTAAATCTGCACAACCTTACCCTTGTTTACTGTGCTTTTCCTGGCAACCCCCCATAACTGACTCTCCCCACCCTCAACAACCTCTTTTAGCTTTAGTTGAAGATGGTATTTAAGGTGAGAACTTCAGCTGTTTTAGCGAGTTACTCAGTTTTCTTTGGTCTCTCCCATGTATACATGTTATTAAACTTCTGTTTGATTTTCTCCTGTTAATCAGTCTCATGTCAATTTAATTCTTAAACAAGTCGGAACCAGAGGGATAGAGGAAAACTTCCTCCACCCCCAACAATTTCAGTACTCCTCTCTCAGTATCTAATAGAAAAAGAAGACAGAAAATTGGGAGGAATATGGAGGACTTCAACAATTATCAACTAACTAATTGACATGCATAGAAGACACCATACAGCAAAAACATGATACACAATTTTTTCAAGCATACTTGTAATATTTACCACAAAAAAGTTTTGTTAGACTTAAAGGATTGAAAGGAAGTGTGTTCTTTATGTTGGGGAGAGAAATATTGCTCCCCAACTTCCCCTCCTAGTTCTTTTGGCCAGTCAAATAATTAAAATGGCATAAGGCAGATTAACAGGAGAAAAATCAAGTTTATCAAGTACATATGGGAAATTCACAAAAGCCTGAAGAAACCCAAAGACAGTAAGTCAAGATGAGGTATATATGTCATTCTGGACTAAGGAGAAGGAAGTAGGGGTCTGGGACTTCACAGGGAAGTAAGGTAATTCACAGGAAGATGAAAAGAGTTAATGTTCATTAAATAAATGTTGGCTGAGCCATCTAGAGACAATGGGACACAGAGAGGACTTTGATCAAAAAGGCCTTGCTAGGTTCCTCCCTGCCTACCATACAAGTTCATAGTTTACTATAGTTATCTATGGTGATATCTTCTTCCTGGAGCAGGCCTTCTATCTTAAATTCTGTTAGGCAGTAAAGGGGAATTCCAAAACTTCTTCTTGAATCTTTTGGGCCTTGGTTGATTTCAGCTTGAAATAATCCACATGCCAGAGTGGCGTATCTTGGGGTGGTCGGCCTTAAACCCTATCATCTAACAAAAAAAACATTGAATTCAAACAGAAACATAGCTGGAAATCCCCTTTAATATTTAGAGATTAAACAATTTGGCAATTAAACAAATACTTGGAAATTAAATTAACCCATTGGCCAAAGAAGAAATCAAAAGGGGAATTAGAAAATATTTTGAGATGAATGATAATGAATGTACAATACTGCAAAATTTGTGGAATGAAATCAAAGCAGTGCTTAAAGGGAAATTTATAGCATTCAATACTTACATTAGAAATGGAAGATCTAAAATCAATGATATAAGCTTTCAATCTAAGAAGCTAAAATTAAATCCTTTCTAAGTAGAATGAATGAAACAAAGAAAGAGCAGAAATCAATGAAATAGAATAGAGGAATAAGGAAAATAAGTGAAATAAGAAGAAATAGGAAATTTTTGAAAATTTTGATAAAATTGATGAAACTCTAGCTAGTCTGGTCAATAAAAAAAGAGGAAACACACAAATTATCAATGTCAGGAATAAAAGAGATGAGAGTGTTGCCGAATGCAAGTTCCTGTGCTTGACACACAGTGAGGCCAAACAAACAGAAACACTGGAGTCTAGAGCAGAGAAAGGCAAGGCCCAAACAAGGAGAATGGGTGGCTCATGCTCAAAAAACCCCAAACTCCCCAATAGTTCTCAGGGAAGAGTTTTTATAAGCAAAACTGGGGGTGAGGACTGCAGGGTGTGACTTTCTTCTGGTTGGTTGGTGGTGAGGTAACAGGGTGGTGTTCCAGGAATCTTATCCTCAGCCTGAAGTTACCATCCTCCACCTGGGTGGGGGCTTTAGTTCCTGTAGAAGAACTCAGAGATATGTACCAGATTGTTCTGTTTATCCCTTGAGGAGGAACCAGGACCCTGTCCCATGCTGCACTCTTGTTTCTTGACTGCTCATTCTTTGTTTTTACATTCCTTCCCTTCCCTGATTAGTAACTGTTTGAATCTGCCCTTTGGAACTCAGGGAAGGTCTAGGAGGCTGAAGCCTTTATCCTACAGACACGAAATGGGGGACATGGAAAGGCTTTCATACCCAGGAGGACCCGACATGGCCCTGCTCAGTTTCAAGAGGATTCTACAGATATCAAAAGATAATATTATGGAAAACCTTATACAAATAAATATAATACTTTGGTTAAATGAAAAAGTTCCTTGAAAAAAAGAAAACTGTCAAAATTTGACTCAAGTAGAAACAGAAAATCCGAATAGCCCTACATCAATTCAAATATTGAATTAATAATTAAAATGCTTTCTATAAAGAAAAGTCTGAGCCTAGATGGCTTGATTGGTAAATCCCATCAAACATTAAAGAAAAAAGTAATATCAATTCTACACAAATTCTGTCAGAAAATAGAAGAAAAGGGAACATTCCCCAATTCATTTTAGGAGCCCATCATTCCTCTGATGCAAAAATCAGAAAGGAAAAAAGAATTCAGGACAAGAAAACTACAGACAAATATTCCTCACCAGCTTAGTTGCAAAAATCCTTCATGGTATTAACAAATTAAATACAACATGACACAAAGAACATAAAAAGGGGAACACAATATTTGTGTCTGAGATAGAACATGTAAGTTGGGAAATTTTCCAAATAAGAGAAGGAAAGGAGAAGAGTGTCAGATAAAAGTGGATTCACATTCTGCTTCCACTTGCTTTATAACTCTGGAAGTTTACTTAATCTCTGCTTACCAACTATAAAATAGGAAGAAGAAAACTCATCTCATGGGGTTGTTGTGAGGGATAAGTGAGATAATGTATACACATTGCTTAAGCAGAACCCAGAGCATGGCATAAGTTCAATAAATTTTAGCTGTAGATATGATGCTGAGAAAAGAGTGAGAAGCAGCACAGAATCAGAAAAGCACAGCCATACTTGGGAAAGACTAAGAGTCTTCTTTTCTTGGATGACTAGATGGAAAGCAAGGGAATCAAGTATTCAGATAGGAAACAAAGAGTTCATATTTTGAAAATCATGTTAAATAGGATGTGGTTTTCATCCAAACTCATCAATGGATAGTTGAATCAGGTAGTGAAGTATTCAAAACTTTAAGAAGACTACTCTGGCAGTGTAGAAAATGGGTTGAATGTTTAATATATTTATGTGTTTATTGCAATAGTCTAGGCATGGAAATTGGCAGTAAGGCTTTTTCAGTGAAAATAAATGTTTTGAACACTGCCAAGATAGAATCAAGGGATCTTGGATTTTGATGTCAAAAGTGGAGATGAAACGGTCCTGAGGCTTGTGCCTGGATAAACAGAAGGATGGTAATTCCAGAATTAGAGAAAAAAGTGTAGACATTCTTTTCCAGAAAAAGATCGGTAAGCCACTTATGGGATTAAAGGGATGCAAATCTCCCTTTCTGCATCTAGTATGCTCTGCATCCACTGGAAATTTCTGGTCTTTAGGCAAGACATTTACCTTCTCTTAGCTTCAGATGACTTATCTCTACTTGAAACAGAAAAAGAGACAGAGACAGAGACACAGAGAGAGAAAAACGGAGACAAGAGAGACACAGAGAGAAATTAACAAATGCCTGACATGATCACAGACTGCTCTATTTCAGTGAGGATAAAGACCTATGCAAACATGAATACTACTGTTTTATTCAAATATGTAAGTATGTAATCTAATCACATAGAGTATTTGTTTAAGGGAGGCTGTGTTCTAGTTTAGAGCATGCTTTTCTTACAGCCAAAGGCAGCCTCTATGTGTCCGCACTGTGGTCTGACGTTGTAGTTCAGGGGAGCATCACTCATTCCGTAAAAGAAGAGAGTCTTTGTTCCCCTTCCTCATGCTGTCACTGAAGAATTAAATACTGTATAAAGTGACTTGCCTCGGGTTTATGCAAACCCGCTATGAATTAGAAGGACAATAGGGGAGACCTTCAAGATGGCAGAGGAGTAAGACGTGGAGATCATCTTCCTCCCCACAAATACATCAGAAATACACCTACATGTGGAACAGCTCCTACAGAACACCTACTGAACGCTGGCAGAAGACCTCAGACTTCCCAAAAGGCAAGAAACTCCCCACATACCTGGGTAGGGCAAAAGAAAAAAGAAATAACAGAGACAAAAGAATAGGGATGGGACCCGCACCTCTGGGAGGGAGCTGTGAAGAAGGAAAGGTTTCCAGACACTAGAAGCCCCTTCACGGGCGGAGACTGCGGGGGGTGGAGGGGGGAAGCTTCGGAGCCACGGAGGAGAGCACAGCCACAGGGGTGCGGAGGGCAAAGCGGAGAGATTCCCGCACAGAGGATCGGTGCCGACCAGCATCACCAGCCCGAGAGGCTTGTCTGCTCCCCCGCCGGGGCGGGCGGGGGCTGGGAGCTGAGGCTCGGGCTTCGGTTGGATCCCAGGGAGAGGACTGGGGTTGGCGGCGTGAACACAGCCTGAAGGGGGCTAATGCACCACAGCTAGCCGGGAGGGAGTCCGGGGAAAAGTCTGCAGCTGCCGAAGAGACAAGAGACTTTTTCTTGCCTCTTTGTTTCCTGGTGTGTGAGGAGAGGAGATTAACAGTGCCGCCTAAATGAGCTCCAGAGACGGGCGTGAGCCGCAGCTATCAGCGTGAACCCCAGAGACGGGCGTGAGACGCTAAGGCTGCTGCTGCCGCCACCAAGAAGCCTGTGTGCGAGCACAGGTCACTCTCCACACCGCCCCTCCCGGGAGCCTGTGCAGCCCGCCACCGCCAGGGTCCCGTGACCCAGGGACAACTTCCCCTGGAGAACGCACGGTGCGCCTCAGGCTGGTGCAACGTCACGACGCCTCTGACGCCGCAGGCTCGCCCCGCCTCCTCCGTACCCCTCCCTCCCCCCCGGCCTGAGTGAGCCAGAGCCCCCGAAGCAGCTGCTCCTTTAACCTGGTCCTGTGTGAGCGAAGAACAGACGCCCTCAGGCGACCGACACGCAGAGGCGGGGCCAAATCAGAAGCTGAACCCAGGAGCTGTGCGAACAAAGAAGAGAAAGGGAAATCTCTCCCAGCAGCCTCAGGAACAGCAGATTATATCTCCACAATCAACTTGATGTACCCTGCATCTGTGGAATACCTGAATAGACAATGAATCATCCCAAAATTGAGGCAGTGGACTTTGGGAGCAATTGTAGATTTGGGGTTTGCTTTCTGCATCTAATTTGTTTCTGGTTTTATGTTTATCTTAGTTTATTATCATTGGTAGATTTGTTCATTGATTTGGTTGCTCTCTTCCTTTTTTTTAAATATAGATATATTTATATTTTTTCCTTTTTCTCTTTTTTGTGAGTGTGTATGTGAATGCTTCTTTGTGTGATTTTGTCTGTGTAGCTTTGCTTTTACCATTTGTCCTAGGGTTCTGTCTGACTTTTTTTTTTCTTTTTCTTAATTAGATTTTAATTTTTCTAAATTTTTAATAATTTTTTTATTTTTTAGATTAATAACTTTATTTTTCTTTCTTTCTTTTTTCCTCCCTTTTCTGAGCCGTGTGGCTGACAGGGTCTTGGTGCTCCAGCCGGGTGTCAGGCCTGTGCCTCTGAGGTAGGAGAGCTGAGTTCAGGACATTGGTCCATCAGAGACCTCCCAGCTCCATGTAATATCAAACTGCAAAAGCTCTCCCAGAGATCTCCATCTCAACGCTAAGATCCAGCTCCACTCAATGACCAGCAAGCTACAGTGCTGGACACCGTATGCCAAACAACTAGCAAACAGGAACACAACCCCACCAATCATCAGAGAGGCTGCCTAAAATCATAATAAGGTCACAGACACCCTACATCACATCACCACCAGAAAGACAAGATCCAGCCTCATCCACCAGAACACAGGCTACAGTCCCCTCCACCAGGACACCTACACAACCCACTGAACCAAACTTAGCCACTGGGGGCAGACACCAAAAACAACAGGAACTATGAACCTGCAGCATGCAAAAAGGAGACCCCAAACACAGTAAGTGAAGCAAAATGAGAAGACAGAGAAACACACAGCAGATGAAGGAGCAAGGCAAAAACCCATCAGACCAAACAAATGAAGGGGAAATATGCAGTCTACCTGAAAAAGAATTCAGAGTAATGATAGTAAAGATGATCCAAAATCTTGGAAATAGAATGCAGAAAATACAAGAAACGTTTAACAAGGACCTAGAAGAACTAAAGAACAAACAAACAACGGTGAACAACACAATAAATGAAATAAAAATTCTCTAGAAGGAATCAATACCAGAATAACTGAGGCAGAAGAATGGATAAGTGACCTAGAAGATAAAATAGTGGAAATAACTACTGCAGAGCAGAATAAAGAAAAATGAATGAAAAAAATTGAGGACAGTTTCTGAGACCTCTGGGACAACATTAAACACACCAACATTTGAATTATAGGGGTCTCAGAAGAAGAAGAGAAAAAGAAAGGGACTGAGAAAATATTTGAAGAGATTATAGTTGAAAACTTCCATAATATGGGAAAGGAAATAGTCAATCAAGTCCAGGAAGCTGTGTTCCATACAGGATAAATCCAAGGAGAAACACGCCAAGACACATGTTAGTCAAACTATCAAAAATAAATACAAGGAAAAAGTATGAAAAGCAACAAGGGAAAAACAACAAATAACATACAAGGGCATCCCCATAAGGTTAACAGCTGATATTTCAGCAGAAACTCTGCAAGCCAGAAGGGAGTGACAGGACATATTTAAAGTGATGAAACAGAAAAACCTACAACCAAGATTACGACAGAGAAATTAAAACCTTTACAAAAAAGCAAAAGTTAAAGATATTTCAGCACCTCCAAACAAGCTTTACAACCAATGCTAAAGGAACTTCTCAAGGCAGGAAACACAAGAGAAGGAAAAGACCTACAATAACAAACCCAAAACAATTAAGAAAATGGTAATAGGAACATACATATTGATAATTACCTTAAATGGAAATGAATTAAATGCTCCAACCAAAAGACATAGATTGGCTGAATGGATACAAATACAAGACCCATATATATGCTGTCTACAAGAGACCCACTTCAGACCTAGGGACACATACAGACTGAAAGTGAGGGGATGGAAAAAGATATTCCATGCAAACGGAAATCAAAAGAAAGCTGGAGTAGCAATTCTCATATCACACAAAATAGATTTTAAAATAAAGACTATTACAAGAGAGGAAGAAGGACACTACATAATAATCAAGGGATCAATCCAAGAAGAAGGTATAACAATTGTAAATATTTACACACCCAACATAGGAGCACCTCAATACATAAGACAAATACTAACAGCCATAAAAGGGGAATTGATGGTAACACAATCATAGTAGAGGACTTTAACACCCCACTTTCCCCAATGGACAGATCATCCAAAATGAAAATAAATACAGAAACACGAGCCTTAAATAATACATTAAACAAGATAGGCATAATTGATATTTATAGGACATTCCATCCAAAAACAACAGAATACACTTTCTTCTTCAAGTGCTCATGGAACATCTCCAGGATCAATCATATCTTGGGTCACAAATCAAGCCTTGGTAAATTTAAGAAAATTGAAATCATATCAAGTATCTTTCTGACCACAACAGTATGAGACTACATATCAATTACAGGAAAAAATCTGTAAAATACAAACAACATGCAGGCTAAACAATACACTACTCAATAACGAAGAGATCACTGAAGAAATCCAAGAGGGAAACAAAAAATACCTAGAAACAAATCACAGAGAAAACACGACCACCCAAAACCTATGGGATGCGGCAAAAGCAGTTCTCAGAGGGAAGTTTATAGCAATGCAATCCTACCTCAATAAACAAGAAACATCTGAAATAAACCATCTAACTTTACATCTAAAGCAATTAGAGAAGGAAGAACAAAAAATCCCCAAAGTTACTAGAAGGAAAGAAATCATAAAGATCAGATCAGAAATAAATGAAAAAGAAATGAAGGAAGCAATAGCAAGGATCAATAAAATAAAAGCTGGTTCTTTGATAAGATAAACCAAATTGATAAACCATTAGCCAGATTCATCAAGAAAAAAAGGGAGAAGACTCAAATCAATAGAATTAGAGGGCTTCCCTGGTGGCGCAGTGGTTGAGAATCTGCCTGCCAATGCAGGGGACACGGGTTCGAGCCCTGGTCTGGGAAGATCCCACATGCCGCGGAGCAACCGGACCCGTGAGCCACAATTGCTGAGCCTGCGCGTCTGGAGCCTGTGCTCCGCAACAAGAGAGGCCGCAGCAGTGAGAGGCCCGCGCACCGCGATGAAGAGTGGCCCCCCGCTCGCCGCAACTAGAGGAAGCCCTCGCACAGAAACGAAGACCACAACACAGCCAAAAATAATAAATAAATAAATAAATAAATTAAACATTTAAAAAAAAAATAGAATTAGAAATGAAAAAAGAGAAGCAACAAACAGACACTGCAGAAGAAACAACGGATTCATGAGAGATTACTAAAGCAACGATTTAGGCCAATAAAATGGACACATTGGAAGAAATGGACAAATTCTTAGAAAAGCACAACCTTCTGAGATGTGAACCAGGAAGAGATAGAAAATATAAACAGACCAATCACAAGCACTGAAATTGAAACTGTGATTTTTTTAAAATCTTCCAACAACAAAAGTCCAGGAACAGGTGGCTTCACAGGTGAATTCTCTCAAACATTAGAGGAATAGCTAACACCTATCCTTCCCAAACTCTTCCAAAATATAGAAGAGGGAGGAGCATTCCCAAACTCATTCTACACAGCCACCGTCACCCTGATACCAAAACGAGACATAAGTGCCACAAAAAAAGAAAACTAAAGGCCAATATCACTGATGAACATAGACGCAAAAATCCTCAACCAAATACTAGCAAACAGAATCCAACAGCACACTAACAGGATCACACACCATGATCAAATGGGGTTTATCCCAGGAATGCAAGGATTCCTCAATATACTCAAATCAATCAATGTGATACAACATATTAACAAACTGAAAGATAAAAACCATATGATCATCTCAATAGATGCAGAAAAAGCTTTTGACAAAATTCAACACCCATTTATGATAAAAACCCTCCAGAAAGTAGGCACAGAGGGAACTTACCTCAACATAATAAAGACCATATATGACAAACCCACAGCAAACATCGTTCTCAATGGTTAAAAACTGAAACCATTTCCTCTAAGATCAGGAACAAGACAAGGTTGTCCGCTCTCACCACTCTTCTTCAACATAGTTTTGGAAGTTTTAGCCACAGCAATCAGAGAAGAAAGAGAAATGAAAGGAATCCAAATCAGAAAAGAAGAAGTAAAGCTGTCACTGTTTGCAGATGACATGATACTATACATAGAGGATGCTAAAGATGCTTCCAGAAAACTACTAGAGCTAATCAATGAATTTGGTAAAGTAGAAGGATACAAAATTATTGCACAGAAATCTCTTGCATTCCTATACACTAATGGTGAAAAATCTGAAAGAGAAATTAAGGAAACACTCCCATGTACCATTGCAACAAAAAGAATAAAATACCTAGGAATAAACGTACCTAAGGAGACAAAATACCTGTATGAAGAAAACTATAAGACACTGATGAAAGAAATTAAAGACGATACAAACAAATCGAGAGATATACCATGTTCTTGGATTGGAAGGATCAACATTGTGAAAATGACTATACTACCCAAGGCAATCTACAGATGCAATGCAATCCATATCAAACTACCAATGGCACTTTTCACAAAACTAGAACAAAAAATTTCGCAGTTTGTATGGAAACACAAAAGACCCTGAATAGCCAAAGCAATCTTGAGAAAGAAAAACGGAGCTGGAGGAATCAGGCTCCTTGACTTCAGACTATACTACAAGGCTACAGTAATCAAGACAGTATGATACTGGCACAAAAACAGAACTATAGATCAATGGAACAACATAGAAAGCCCAGAGATAAACCCACACACATATGGTCACCTTATTTTTGATAAAGGAGGCAAGAATATACAATGGAGAAAACACAGCTTCTTCAATAAGTGGTGCTGGGAAAACTGGACAGCTACACGTAAAAGAATGAAATTAGAACACTCCCTAACACCATATACAAAAATAAACTCAAAATGGATTAAAGACCTAAATGTAAGGCCAGACACTATAAAACTCTTAGAGGAAAACATAGGCAGAACATTCTATGGCATACATCACAGCAAGATCCTTTTTGACCCACCTCCTAGAGAATGGAAATAAAAACAAAAATAAACAAATGGGACCTAATGAAACTTAAAAGCTTTTGCACAACAAAGGAAACCATAAACAAGACGAAAAGACAACCCTCAGAATGGAAGAAATATTTGCAAATGAAGCACCTAACAAAGGATTAATCTCCAAAATTTACGAGCAGCCCATGCATCTCAGTATCAAAAAACAAACAACCCAATCCAAAAATGGGCAGAACACCTAAACAGACATTTCTCCAAAGAAGATATACAGATTGCCAACAAACACATGAAAGGATGCTCCACATCACTAACCATTAGAGAAATGCAAATCAAAACTACAATGAGGTATCACCTCACACCAGTCAGAATGGCCATCATCAAAAAATCTACAACAACAATGCAAATGGAGAGGGTGTGGAGAAAAGGGAACCCTCTTGCACTGTTGGTAGAATGTAAATTGATACAGCCACTATGGAGAACAATGGAGGTTCCTCAAAAAACTAAAAATAGAGCTACCATACAACCCAGCCATCCCACTACTGGGCATATACCCTGAGAAAACCATAATTCAAAAAGAGTCATGTACTGCAATGTTCATTGCAGCACTATTTACAATAGCGAGGACATGGAAGCAACCCAAGTGTCCATTGAGAGATGAATGGATAATGAAGATGTGGCACATACATACAATGGAATATTACTCAGCCATAAAAAGAAACGAAATTGAGTTATTTGTAGTGAGGTGGATGGACTTAGAGTTTGTCATACAGAGTGAAGTAAGTCAGAAAGAGAAAAACAAATACCGTATACTAACACATATATATGGAATCTAAAGAAAAAAAAAATGTTTCTGAAGAACGTAGGGGCAGGAGTGGAATAAAGACACAGGCGTAGATTATAGAGTTTAGGACACGGGGAGGGGGAAGTGTAAGCTGGGACGAAGTGAGAGAGTGGCATGGACATATATACACTATCAAATAAAAAATAGATAGCTAGTGGGAAGCAGCCACATAGCACAGGGAGATCAACTCGGTGCTTTGTGACCACCTAGAGGGGTGGGATAGGGAGGGTGGGAGGGAGACGCAAGACGGAGGTGATATGGGGATATATGTATATGTATAGCTGATTCACTTTGTTTTAAAGCAGAAACTAACACACCATTGTAAAGCAATTATACTCCAATAAAGATGTTAAAAAAAAATAAAAGGACAATAAAAGTAGATCAGAGAAATTTATAAAATATATCTATACACAAAAAAGGAGATTAAACATTTGTAAAAACTACCACAGTGCAAGGTAGTATGTGGGATTATCACGACACTGGTGCTGAGTCCTCCTAGATTTGATAGGAGAGTGGTGTCATCTTGCTTCTGATCACACACATGGGGAGGACTTCAGGGAGAAAGTGACATTAAGTTGGCTCTTAGAAATGTGAATCTTCATGCCTAATGTCCCAATAATGCTCCTCTGCTTGTCTCTTCTTTCCTTTATAGCATCTCCCCCAGCCCCTCAGGGTCAGGCTTCCTCATGGTCTTTCTGTTCTCACTCTATCCCCCAATCAAAATCTGTTGCCAACTGAACAGTTGAGAAGGCTGTAAATAAGAGTCAGAACTAGGAGCATTATGCTACCTTTGTCCCAGGGTATTTGTAGTTTAACATGTAGGGGACAAAATTACTAAATATCAAATGGTAGAATTTAGGGAATTTCCAATATTAGCAAAGGTAATTTTCAGGAGAAGACCTTTGCCAACAGCCAGAAAATCAGCTCTGTCCATCGATCTTAAGTGGCCTGTGATCTGCAGCTACATTCCAATCACACGAATCAGAAAGATATCAGAATGGCAACTGGAATGTGACTTTGGGGGGTGGGGGATCTTCAGAAAGATCAAAGGAAAGCAGCACCTTATTATTGTACAACACACCAAAACCCAAATAATTTGTAAAAAGATGTAAAAAAAAAAAAAAAAACAAACCAACCCAGAAAGGTCTTTCCTTGTATTGTACCTAGAGAAAACACTTGGTCAAAAAAAAAAAAAAAAAAAACCTTTATATACCTCCCAGATGTATAGAAATGCAAATCATGGACACTTGATATTTGAACTGTTGAGAAACCTGAATATTAAATTGGCTTCTGGGCAGCAGTTGTCATTTCCAAGTCATTATTAAATTCCTCCTTAAAATGTCCCATTGGTTGAGCAAGGGGAATATTTTGATAAGTGCCCAGAATTCCACTAGAAATTTGTATACTCTCTCTGTACTTGAGGCTAATAAAAATATGTCCTCTGAAACGTCCCTAAATGTGGTTTCTCCAGGGTATCTTTGAGTTTCATTTTATTTTGTTTACAGGAAACTTTATTCTTTGGCCACCTAGACTTCATTTCAGCACTTGTTTCTTTGCAGGCATTTGAATGCCTATGCTTAATGGTCAATTAATAAATCAAAAGAATATCTAGTTTCCCTCGCTTGAGGTAGGGGTTTCTACCAGAAATGTTGGCTGAAACTTGGTTTTAAAATTTATTATGCATGAAAAACAAGGAACTGGTGGGTGGTCAGTACAATGAAGTGGTCACAATGGAAACCAGAGCAAACTGAAAAGCTCCTTGTGGAAAACACTGTGTGCATGTTTAAAAATTAAAAACATATAAAGACCCTGTTGATCAGTGAACTTCTACAGCAAAAATAAAGTTAATTTGATGTCACCTCGGAGCAGAGATTTTAGTGGTTTAGCTTAAAATGTAAACAACCAAAGGTGGTAGAAGAAAGCATAAAATGTAATTGGGCTAAATTTGTAAATCAGTGAAATGAATAAATTACTGATGAAAGTAGAATAATGTACTTGCTTTTAAAAATAAGAATGATGATCTTGGTATAGATCATCATTCAAGTACAGTACTACCTGGATACAAAGACATGAAACCCATGACCCCCATTAACATTTTTATTTTGCTGTGATTGATTACTTGTGTTCACTGCTGAGTTAAAGGGTTAGAGATCTGACTTCCTCTACCTCGTAAGCTCTTAACTAAAAGAAATGAAAGTATATACTGAAGATACTGCCTCTCATCAGAGATGCTGATGGCGTATTGGGAAGTTATACAAAGAGCTCATGGAGGTCCCCAGGTTTCTGAGCAGGGCATAAAAGACAAGTAACGACCAACTCCATGACCACTGTGATCTCTGTTCCATGAATATTCTGAACTTAAAGAGTTGGATACATATTCAAGCTTGATTTGATTTTAAAAAGAGACAGCCCAGAATACTGAGTTGTCTGACTCCTCAGATAGAGTTACGTCCCCACTTTCTTTCTTTCTGTGAAATTCAATTCTTAGTGCTTGAGTTCCCACGAATGTACTTAGCACTTTGACCAGCTTCTGAGAAAAGTTAAAAA
Source organism: Balaenoptera musculus (assembly GCF_009873245.2). Taxonomy (NCBI): domain Eukaryota; kingdom Metazoa; phylum Chordata; class Mammalia; order Artiodactyla; family Balaenopteridae; genus Balaenoptera; species Balaenoptera musculus. The sequence goes on from NC_045796.1 coordinate 22,925,525, forward strand.
GAAGTGAAAGATGAGATTCACATCTGTGCTTTTTCCTTTGATCTCCCTTCTGACCTAAAAGCCCTTCCTGTTGTCTGGCCCAACTTCCCCCATTATTTCCTGATGAGAAAGGGTATCATCAGGTGCTAACTTCTTCCTAAAGTCTTCTCTTCTTTAAACTGTGCTGACGTCCATCTTCCAATTCCACTATACATTTCCTGAAGGTTGGGGCTATCTTACTATACCCTGAAGTCGGAAGTCTCTAACACTGTGTCTTGTGCAAAGTAGGCACTCCCTGATATTGATGAAATTTTACCGCCTCATCAGGAAAACAAGCCCCAGACTCCTGAAGAAACAGTCACAATAACATTACAAAGTAAAGGATAAGTAGGTAACAAAGTGAGTGATGCAGACACAAGATGACGCAAGAGTTCTGAGGAGAGCATCACAGAGAAAAAGAAAGATAAACTGGGCATCAAAGGAAGGTAGGAAGGGGATAAATGTAAAAAAAGGAGAAGGACACATATATTTATAGGCAGAGGTACCACCATTCAGAAGCTACTGCAGCAGAAATAAGTAAGAATCATGAGATCTACCTGTCTAGCATGGCAAATTCTAAGGAGAAAAGGAAACAATAATACCCAAATTTTATGGAACATTTTAAAACAGGGAGAAGGGATTTGCCCAGCGGTCCAGTGGTTAGTGCTCAGTGCTCTCACTGCCTGGCCTGGGTTCGATCCCTGGCTGGGTAACTAAGATTCCACAAACCACGTGGCACAGCCTAAACAAACAAACAAACAAAACAGGGAGAAGAAATAATCTATCTTGTATGAGAGGTCTTTTGACTTTTTTTCAATGCCTGAGAACAAGGGTCCCCAACCCCCGGACTGTGGCCTGTTAGGAACCGGGCCACACAGCAGGAGGTGAGGCACGGGTGGGTGAGCAAAGCTTCATTTGTATTTATAGCTGCTCCCCATCTCTCGCATTACCACCTGAGCTCTGCCTCCTGTCAGCATTATGGTGAGTTGTATAATTATTTCATTATATATTACAATGTAAAAATAATAGAAATAAACTCCACAATAGATGTAATGCGCTTGAATCATCCTGAAACCATCCCCGCCAGCCCCTCCCCAACCCCCCGGGTCCATGGAAAAGTTATCTTCCATGAAACCGGTCCCTGGTGCCAAAAAGTTTGGGGACAAATGACCTTGAAAGTAAAATATTTAAAATCGATGAATATGTCTGGACACTCCTATCTTACCTTCCTTGGGCCTCTGCTAGAGCAGGCTGCCCACTTTATTGTATAGCCACAGCTCCACGCTGGTTGCACAACAGAACTGGGTAGTTCTCCCAGTAGAACGTGGCCCTTGCCCGCAGGGTCTATGACTTGTTTTTCCCTCAGTCTTTCATACCAGTGGATACAGTGCACAGAGGTTCCTGCCGATAATTTTTTTTCCTTAGATTATATAACCACCATTTAGTATTTTAGAAACATACTCCTGAGAGAGGTAAAGAGTATTTAATCCAGGATTTATTAACAAAAGAAATCGAAAGCTAGAATAAATACAATGATTGACTTAGGTGACCTAGAAAGTTAGAGACAAACTAAGACCAAAAGTCCGGGTCTCTCCAATTTATATCCAAGTGCCCTCCTCCTTCTGTCTCATGGCCACACTTCATCATCTAAGGGTCTACATGCATTGAACTTTATATTAAGTGCTATCAGTTCTCTGTTCTCGAGCAAGGAGCGCTGCAAGCCTGCCCATGGGGAAGTCATTTCAGTTGTACTCAACTGCAATGTAAACCCCTAAAGCAGGATCCATGCCTTCCTGTTCTCTTTTTTTGTGACCCTTAGTAACCTGCTGGGAACACAAGGGCAACCAATAGGAGATCTGTTCAGTGTGTGCATTATGGGCTTCACGCTGCCAACTAAAGGGTTGAGGAAGGACATGCCCATTAAATTCAACATACATGACTCAGAAACTTTTTAAAGGGGATTCCTCTGGCTTTTCAGAGCAAAAGAGTTGAGGGCAGACCTTTGATCTATTTTCCTCCCACATCAGCTGACTCTCTTCACATCTGGCACCACCTTCTCACTTCCCCAAATCTCTGTATATCACATGGAAATACTGGTGTCCGGGTCTCAGTTTCCACCCAAGAGAGGCATCTTTGGGTCTTGAACTTTGCAATAAATCCACTCAGGCTTGCCAAAATACTTAGAAAACAAAGATGTGGCTGGTTAAAAATGTCACCTAACACACTTTCCTGATTAAAAATCAAGTTATTCCCATGCCTTGGCATTTAGGAGGGAGCCATGTTTTTTAGAAAAATATCCTTTTTAGAGATGTCTGACACATATTTAATCAACACATATAGCTAAGAGCTTTTATGTTTTGGTGGCCTGGCTGAAGAAGAAAAGGTAGAGAATACTGTGTAACTGACTGATTATTTTGAGAACGGGTAAATAAAGGAAAAGAATCAAACATGCATCGTGATTTTCCTATAGAACTTCTGTCACTGTGCAACCACGTCATAGGTAAGGAGAGTCGCACTTTGTAGATATACAGCCAGGGTTGAGAATCACAATGCAGAAAACCTCCTTCTCAAAAATAACTAATGGGTTAGATCACAATTTCCCTACACAGTGCTTCAAATGGGTTAAGAAAGTTTAGGATACAGATTGCATCAGTCCTCTGCATTGCTGGAGCCCCTGAGCCTCTGTTTATTTACTGCAAGGTGTTGTCGATATATTAGCATTTTCTGTGTGTGCCCACAGAGAAGGGGAAGCACAAGAGTAAATAAGAGCAGAGCCTTGTTTTCGGAGAGCACTAGGAAATGCCCAGTCGTTACCAGGGCAGGGAGAGAAACACTAAAGGGGCACTTCTAAATTCTTTCCCTGTGGCGGTCATGGTCATAAAGACACACCACTCAGATCCTCTGCAAAGAACACAATTGACTGACAGATGCACCTGCTGCTGCCTCACTTCATGCACCTGCTGTTTCCCTCAAGGCCAATCTTCCCCTTCCAGGCCATCAGTGGCTGAGTGCCCACAGCCATTCCCACCTAACTTGAGTCTCCTGGAATGTAATGTAATGTCAAGGACTCTCCATTGGCCTGGCTGAAATCTCAGAACTGTGTTGTAGTCTGAGAACTCCTCCCCAGTCCTGCCTCCTTTACCCTCTCCTTCACAGATGTAGGAACTGCGTTGCAGACGGAAGGATTCCTCGTCCTCTCCTATTCCCTTCTCTTTAAATTTCATGAGCATTTACCCCCAGAACTCTCTTACCCTCCTAATCCCATCTACTTCTTGAAGGTCTAAAATTAACACACTCCCATTAGCACATGGGTAAGAATGAGTGCATCAGATATAGTAACTGTTTCCTTGGAAGACAGAAAAATCTGGCTTTGAGAAATAAGATAGGAAAACAAGTAAATTTCTGGAGAAACTAAAGGAAGTCATTTTTCAATTGGTTCAGTAAAGAATTCTTCAACTATGGATAGAGAGAACAGAGCTTCAGGAGATATCCAGCTGGGAAATTAAGGAGTGAGTTTAAAAACAAAGAATTAGAGTCACAAGCTCCAGAGAAGAGTATTCTAGGTGAGTTCCTGGCAGGGATGTGGGCTTAAGGTGGGGGACATACATTCAGTCAATAATTAATTCAATAAATAAGTGTCTACTCTATACTAGATCTTTTAAAAATATTGCTGAAAAGGAAAAAAAAATATCAATATTCCTTCCCCGTGGAGGTTCAGTGTCATGGTGTATACTAAAGATGACCTGGCTGCTTTTCAGTCTGGTGTGCGAGAGTCCTAAATTTTACTTCTCTGACTTTGAGCAGTTGGGATCTTTATTCTCCACTGCACTGTTAATGCAAAAGCTTGTTCTTCCTTATCTTACAGTATCTTTCTAACCCAGAGCCAACCTTGAACAATTTGTTTGCATATCTGCTTTTCCAACTAGCCTTTGAACTTCATGAGGTCTCTAGCCTCCACCATAGTACAAGGTCCAGAGCAGAAATGCAATAAACAAATGTGTACTGAATAAAAGGGAAGACAGGACATTGAAAGACATAGGTTTCAGGGGCAGAAGTCCTCAACGTGTTTTCCTGGAACCATTTATTGAGTTAGAGAGCCTGAATAAAATGGAGGATCACACAGTCATGTGTAGTAAACCCCTCTCTTGAAGAATAATTAATCAGATTAACAAAATAAAGGCTCTGAGAAGTCCTGTAATAAAGAAACATTTAAATTTGTTTAATCTGGGGCTTCCCTGGTGGTGCAGTGGTTAAGAATCCGCCTGCCAATGCAGGGGACATGGGTTTGATCCCTGGTCCGGGAAGATCCCACATGCCACTGAGCAACTAAGCCCATGCACCACAACTACTGAGCCTATGTGCCACAACTACTGAAGCCCATGCGCCTAGAGCCCGTGGTTCGCAACAAGAGAAGCCCATGCACTGCCCCCACTCATCACAACTAGAGAAAGCCCGTGAGCAGCAACGAAGACCCAAAGCAGCCAAAAATTAATTAATTAATTAATTAATAATAAAAATAAATAAATTAATTAATTAAATAAATTTGTTTAATCTGTAATTTTGCAAAGTTTACCACTATTACTGTTTAGCTAGAACTATGAGTTTAGTAAGCGGTGATGAAGGTGGTCTTTTTTTAGATATGACCATTTTCTGGTACAAAGTCGCCCTTACATTGATATCTTCAGCTTTTTCATGACAATCCTCTGACTGCTCTGTCACATTTCATTGATCAAAATTTTGTTCTAAATTCAAAATTTTCTTTGTTAGCTATTCTCCTTGACAGATGTACTTCATGGGAGAACAGGGCACTATTTGCAAGATTGAACATTCTTACACATCCTTCTCATACACCCTTATCCATGAAGAATGTCAAGATGGGGCTGGTCTTCTCAGTCAGTTGAACAGAAGAGAATATAGCTCTATCATTTAGAGTCATATGAAGAAATGTTTTTATCTAGCATTTTAGAGTACTTCTTTTTAAAAATTTCATTATACTTTTCAGTAGTCAAGAAGGGAGGTTGACCTGGGAACTTCACACTCACACAAAATAAACTTGAGTACAAAATTTTAACAACAAAATAGTATCTTTGAATATACTCATCTTTCCTGTTTACAGCACAAAATTAGATTGAAGTGAGCCCATGCCTGTATACTTTATCAAGACTATGGGCAAGAACAATCACTATAAATTGACAAAGGAGAACAAAGACAATCACCTACTTTCAAAAACCGTGATGTATCTTTTCAATGATTTTTCTCATTTGATCCTTTTCTACATTAGGAGTAAGGAAAGTAAGAGAGTGTTTCTTAGTGTTTATTAGTAAGAATTAGAAACAAGATAAACCTGGATTCTGTTATCAATTTCACTATTTATTAGTTGCCGCTTAAGTCCTCCAGTTAGTTATGTGAATATTTAGTTGTAAGAATAAAAATTCCTACCTCATATTTTTGCTAAAACTATAGAGATTTTGTCAAATATACATAGAGATAAAAATGTAAGTACAGATATGAACTATTTTGTTAATATATGGTAATAGTTATTTTATTTATTTTTATTCACTGTCCTATATTTTAAAAGAACAAATTTTTGTCCTCAATTTTTTCTATGGCAATTATCAGAGATAATTGTACATAAACTTTTAAGTATGGGCATATTTTGGTAGACTAATGTAATTTGTACTACAATATAGTATAGTATAGAGTAGAAGAGTATTCTGTTTAAAAACAATAAATATGGATTACTTTCCATTACAAAATAATGTTGAATTTTTTCAATTACCTGTAAAAGTGTCTAAAGATATCTGGTATCTTATAATCTGATTTTGGACAGCAAGAATTTTGCCTATCAACTATTTCCAAAAGTCTGCCCCAGACTGATGACAAAGCTTTTATTTCATTAACAATAAATAAATTTTCAATTTTGAAAATTTTATAATTTTAATTTGAAACACAGAGAAGAGCACAGAAAATAATATAATATACATTTACCCAACATTGGCATTAAACATTAGTATTTTGCCATTTTTGTTTCAGATCTGTAAACTAAAATTTCCCTCACCCCCATTCCTTTTCCCAGCATACTTGCCTGAGGTAACCATTATCTTAAAGTTGGGAGTTTTATGTGTGTTTGTTTTTATACATGTAGTGCTTTTGTAAGTCTTCACGAGCAGTATGTATTATTGTTTTTTATATTTCAAAACGTTGGATAAATGGTGGCTTGCCAAACGTACTCTTTTGCAACTTGATCTGTTTCTCAACTTTATATTTTTTAGTTTCTCTATGTTGATCTATATAGACGTTGTTTATTTAATTTAATGCAGTATAAATTATATTAAATGAAGAAACACCATTTATATGTAGCCATTTTCCTACTGCATTTTCCCACATTTTGGACATTACAAACTGTGCTTCAAATGAACATCCTACAACTTCCTCTTTTGCAAATGTGAGAGTCCATTTAAATGAGGAATTACTGTGCCATAGGGAATGGAATCTTCATTTTTACTTGATAGTTAAATTACTTTCCAGATTGCTTCTATCAGTTTTTAAGCTGTCAACCACATGGTTTAAAAATGGTTCCCTACAATCTTGCTAACTTTATATCCTCAGGTCTTTTTATTTTTTTTTAAAAGCCATACTTAGTGTAAAAGTTGATATGTCTCATTGTTTAATTGATAATTTCTTGATGAATGCTGAGGTTAAGTTTCTTTTATTTGTTTCTAGACCTTTCCAGTTTCTTCTGTCACTAGCCAGTTCATAACCTGTGGCAGAGAGCACTGCTAAAGAGTCATGCTCCCCTATGGTTTTGTGGACCTGTTGCTGATAAATGATATCATCCAGAAATATTTCTAGGCACCCCTGTCATCTCAGTTGGACCAGATGACTTGCTCTTACCAGTAGAATAGGAGCAGAAATGATGTGTTACACTTGGATCGAGGTGGATAAGAAGTGAGTACGCCTTCTCTACTCTTTTTTCTCTTTTATCTGTTTGCAGAGGCCTCTGAAGCCCTGGGAGATGGAGAGCTTTCCAAGATGGAAGGAATCTGAATCCCTGAGGACCATGTGGAGGAAAGCTGGCCATTAACCAGGAATACTTTCTTCGAACTGTTATATGAATGGAAAATGAACTTTTGTGTTAATCCAATGAAATTTGGAGGTTTAATTTTAGAGATGCTAGCAGCATTGCCTTAAGTAATGCAAATCCTTTACTTGTTTGTTGGGTTGTCTTTTTGTATTAATATTTAGTAGTTTTCTCATATTTGATGCATATATAAAGTTTCAAATACCTCCTCCCAATCTGTGGCCTGTTTTTCTCCACTCCTAATTACCTCTTGGTGTATAGAAGTGTCAAATTAAAAATAGCCATTTTTGTTAAATTTTTTCCTTTATGGATTGTGCTTTTTTTTTAAAAAGAAGTCTTTCCCCAGATATGGTAACAATTTTCCTATGTTCATGCAAAAATTTTATCTAAAAATTAAAAAAAAATTTTTCTCAAAACTTTCCAGGCATTTTATTAGTATTTGATGTGCACTACAGATCTAATTTCACCTTTTTCTCCCATAGCTAATTATCCCAGAACCATTTATTAAATATCCATTGTTTCCCTACTGATCTTTAATGCCTACTCTAATGCCCTTTTGAGCTGTAATTCATCAAGTTCTCATTTATACTAGAATATAGGACTAGAAGAGTGAGCTGAGAAATTGACCTTTCTTTCCCTCTATGTACATAATATAAATACACATGCAGAAGGATTTTTTAAAAATCACTGTTTTATAAAAATGAGATTATATTAAATATATTTTATGTATCTTGTTTTTTCTGTTCAACATTACTTCTGGGAATACCTCCAAGTAAATTAGTAGAGCAGTAATTTTTTATTGGTTGAATAATACAAGGGCTCATGAATTTGAATAAATGTTCATAAAATGCTGAAAAAGTGTCCTATAATTTCTTCATCTACTCCTCTATTAATGAACGTTAACATTTTGCTTGTTTTCTTGCAGCTAAAACATGGTTGCAACAAATAGCTTTTTATATATGTCCCTACATGTTTGTATTTCACTGGGTTAGATAGAGCCCCAGAAGAGGAATGGCCTATCAAAGGATGTGTTTATTTTTAATTTTAGTGTATCTTGCCAGATTGCCTTCCAAGTGGCTGTAGCACATCATATTTCCACAGAAAATATATGAAAGTAATATTTCCCCTCATTCTGCCAACAATAGGTCTTATAGATCTTGTTAAATTTTACTAGTCTGGTGGGTACAAAGTGATATCTTTCTGGGTTTTTTGAGCTTTTTTTTTTTTTTTCCAAATAACCATTTCTTTCAAGTGTTTCTTGCCCATTTAGATTAACTCTTCTGTGATTTTTTTTTACTCTTAGGCTGTGCTATTGGATACTTTATTTGGTTGTCTGTCATTTTCTTGTAAATTTTTGTATCTTTGTATACCATATATATTAATTCTTTAGCATCTACATTACAAATATTTTCCCATTATATGGTTGTTATCTCCTGATTTTATTTGTAACATTTTTGCGATCTAAAAACTTTTAATTTTGAGATTGTTAAACAATTTGGAATTTTCAATATTAAGAAGATTTTCTCTACCCCTATGTTTTACACGGACTCCTCTGGATTGTCCTACAAAGCTATACTCATTTCACATTTTGCCTCTATGTCTCAATTGTTAATCTGGAAAAAGTACAGTAAGCACACAGTTTTTCTTGTGTTTCCATGGACTTTTTGGACAGTCCATGCAGTATTCAAAATTGAAGTCATTGCTTTAAATCTAGAGGTACCTCACTTGAAAACCTGTCTGAACGATTTTTGTTTTAAAGAATATTGAAGATAATTTTCAAATTATAGCGAACATACTGCTTAACAAGAAGTTTATCCTATGTTTCCCAACTTTTTGGAAACCTTGTAAAATATAACCTGATATTCTCTCTTTTATAAGTCCATTTATTTCTATTTATTCCTTCCATTAAATGTATTACTTAACTTTAGATTCTTAATCTTGTTCTTGCATGTTATTTTTACAGTTTGATCAAATTCTTATTCATTTCACTTTTCACTACCTTGTTGTGGAATTTCTACTGTGTTTTTACATTTTATCAATGATCAGATTTCCTTTCTCTGTTCATGTAATGAGTCACAAACAGCACAAACATATGTCCAGTGAATTTCAGTTTCCCCTTCAAGATACTCTATTTTCCCCCTGCTTCTCTGCCATCTTAATATCAGAAGAATATTAGAAAACTTTCACTATCCCCTTCCATTTAATGTTCCTTCCTACCTCCATGAGAACTCTGGAATGTTTCACTTCTCCCACCCATTTCCCAGTCCACTCCTAATTCCTTGGGGAATTTTGCCGTACTTTTATCCTCTGGAACAGTGTTTTTTTTTGTTTTTCGGATAGATATAATATGTAGCTTGAAGAGTGCACATAATTTGCCAAGTAAAACATTGTGACCTGATGTTTTTCAGGAACTCTTTTTTCTTTTTTACCTTTAAATACAAATTCAAATTTCTCAATTAATATTAATGTTGCATTTTTCCAAGAAATTGTTCATTTTATCTGTGTTCAAATTTACCAAATATCAAGTTATTCATGTAATTTTCTTTGATTAAAAAAACTCTATTACATATAGTCCACCCCTACACATTTTTATATTGTTTCTTGATCACTCTTATCAGAGGTTTGTTGATTTTCGTAGACAATTTTTGGTTTTGTTGATCCTAAATATGTTGTCTTCAATTATATTAAATTTACCCTCGTCAGTATTTGAAATATACTACCAGAGGTCAAGCCGAAGTGCAAGACGTTTTGTTAATGACTCTGTGGTGTGTTGTGAAGGGCAGCCAGATACACTCTTTGCTGTTACAAATGGTCACACCGTCACTTCTATTCAAGTCTTGATGTTACTTTCACCTTTCCCTCCATTTTATTTTTCTTTCTTTTCTTTTTTTTTTTCTTCTGAAACTCTTTCACTCTTCTATCAAAATGTATGCCAAGACTCTCTGGGACCGTTATCAAAATAAAACAGAAAGATATTTACTTGCCTATTTTTAAAATGGTTGACCCATAGTATCATTAAAAATATAAAACTGATTTGAAGATTGATACAAGACTGAAATATCCCTAACTAGTTATTTAACTAGGAATTATTTAACTAGATGAACCCATTTTCAATGCATATTGTCAACTTAAAAGAATACTACTGTTCAGAAACTGATGTGGTCAACCCCCCCACCCCATTCTGGAATAAGGTAAGGACTGGAGGCAAAGAACAGTTCTCAAGAGTTAATAGAGGGGGAGGTGCTCTCCTCCAAAGGCAGTCCCCCACCAACTCCCACGGGGTTACCCATGGGGAGAGATGGCCTTCTTGTACTTCTCCCTGCAGCATGGAGGGTGGTGTGTGGTTCCCCAGGTCCCTCATAACTCCCTGTATATCCACAGGAATGATCAATAATATTTAAATGGTCCTCTTAGGGTCCAAGGGGCTTCCATTAACAGTGGTTTACTTGATCTTACTCTATCAGATATGTTGAATGAAGCCAAGTAGATTGTATTTCCTCGTGTATTACCACTTGTGCTTTATAAATGAAGCAAACAAACAAATAAACAAAAAACAGTGACTCAGAGATACAAGGCAACATTATTTTAGCTTTGAGTGCAGAGCCAAGATGCAAAGTCAGATCTCCTGATTCCAGGTGCTGTACTCTTTCCACTACACTTTGCTGCCTTCCTAATAAGAGATACAAGAATTCTATGAGCTTTATCTATTTGTGTGGACCCTGGACTGTAGAAGAGAAGTAGGACAGATGACAGCCAGAGTCGCCTCCTGAGAAGTTCCTCTTCAACATTATCTGACGGTGACATAGAGAATGACAGGCATTCCAAAGCTACATTTTGGCATGGCCTCACCTCCTACACTTCCCAGGGAATGAGTTTTTACAGTGAGCCCTAACCACATTCTGTCCTGTCTTTCCATCCTCCTTTTCTCGGTATTCCTTACCTTTATCCTCTAACCTTTCACTCATCAGTCATTTACACTAGAACTGCACTGACCTATACTAGAGGAGCCATTGGGCACATGTAGCTATTTACATTTAAATTAGTTAAAATTAAAAACTCAGTTGCTGGGACTTCCCTCGTGGCGCAGTGGTTAAGAATCCGCCTGCCAATATAGGATACACAAGTTTGATCCCTGGTCTGGGAAGATCCCACATGCCACGGAGCAACTAAGCCCGTGCGCCACAACTACTGAGTCTGCGCTCTAGAAACTGCAAGCCACAACTACTGAGCCTGAGTGCCACAACTACTGAAGCCTTTGCGCCCTAGAGCCCGTGTTGCACAACAAGAGAAGCCACCACAATGAGAAGCCTGTGCACCGCAATGAAGAGTAACCCCCCTCACTGCAACTAGAAAAAGCCCGTGTGCAGCAACGAAGACCCAACACAGCCAAAAATAAATAAATAAAATAAAATAAATTCATAAAAACTCAGTTGCTCAGTTTTTCAACCCCCATTTCAAGCGTTCAACAGCCACATGTGGCTACTGGGCTACGAGTCAGACAGCACACTATATATAGAACATTTCCATCATCACAGAAAGTTCCATTTATTGGACAGGACTGCACTAAAGTGTAAGTGACTAATGACAGCTTAAAATATTTTTCTTTTAGGGAGATCTATATTTAACTAAGTTCTTTTACTAAATGAATCCAACTCTGATTTAAATCTGATATTAGTCTTTGCACAGCGGGGCAGAAGCAGGCTGGCACACAGCTCTACTCACTCCCAGCCAGAGCTCCATCCAGTATATGTTGCTGTCTCTTCAAGTAAACATTCATATAAAGCAACATCAGACAACTTGAAATCCATATAACAAAGGCAACGCCTTCATCCAAAAGAGAATGGCTTTAAAAATTAATAGGCTGGAAATGGGGACAAATCCAAGTTTTGTGGGTCCCTAATCTTATACAATGTGTGGGACTCTCTCTAACGAGAAGAATGCATTAGATATTAAAACAAAAAAAAAATTATTATTATTAGTTATTAAATTATTATTTTACAAAAAACAACAAAAACTGACAAAACCAGAAAATACAGAAAAAAAGAATTTTATTAATTAACTGCTGACACACATTATAATGTGTGTATAACACATTATATATATATATAATTTATATAATGTTGGTATATATAACAACTGTTATAATATTACTCTTTTGTGAGAATGAAAATTCAGTGTTTCCACTATTATGAAAGGCTAAAATTGTTAGTCAATAATTATAGTTACTGATATTTTAGAAAACTTTCAGCTTCAAAGCTGAAATGATAATGTCATAAATTTTTAGGGTTCTTGTCAAATCTGGGGTAACTTTATTAGGTTTCCTTTTTCACATACAAGCTGTGGGATTTCTGACATTTAAAGTTTTCTTGTCTAGTGACTTATTTTAAATGCTCACTAAATTGCCAACACTCATTAACAAGTTTGTTATTGATTTCGCTTAGTGGTTTATTAGGAGTTTGTGTTATTTTTGCTAATGTCAGGCTCTGGGTCAGACAAAATCATTGAAGGAAAGGCCGAGGTCTTATTTGACTCCCAATCTCCCGTGTGGCAATGACACATGTACTCTTTATATGTGTAAATTTCTTAAAGGACTAGAATTTATGGCCACCATCTAGCTTCATTTGTAAACTCCGTAGATGATTCTTCAAGACACAAAAACATAAACCTCCCTAGACAGAGTCAGGGTGAGAACTGTTTGCAGTTCTCATTATTTTCCTAAAGAATGAGGCACCCTTCTACATTGTGGGGAAAACAAATAAATCTTCTGATTATATTAAAGCATGGGAACCACTCATAATAAAAAAAATTTTTTTTTTTTTAAATCTTCCTTTTAACTGAAGCCAATGAAAAGAGACAGAGGTCTGCATGCTAAAACTCAGGCCATCCCCACCTCTTCTGTTGGCCTTGTTCTAATAATTGGAATTTCCTTTGGAAATCATTTATTGTAGGTAGTTTCCCTCCTCCAGAATACTATTCTTAGAACACGCTTATTGGTTGTAATTTCTTGCCAGTTTGCAAGTTATTTATAATGTTTTCCACCATCAAGAATTCCTGTTGTGGTTTATTTTTAATGGACTTATTGCCTAATCCCACTGGGAAAATTTTATGATGGAATTTATAGCTACTCAATTACTTTTTTCACATGTTTTATATTTGTAAGCCTCCTGGGGGAATAGTATATAGAAGACACGTAGATTTGGCTTTGTTTCTGATTTTTACCTCTGTTCCACTGCAGGAGTCTTTCAGCCTACACAGTGGCCAACCTCACCCCCTCCCTCTTTCAACTGTGCTGCAGCCTCATCCATCAGGAATTTGAATAAAAGTAAAACTGGAAAGTTCTCCTTTACCATCAACATTATTCTCAGTTCATTTCAATCTTATTCTGATTGCAGGTTTGAAGCACCTAAGCTGCGTGGGAGAAAGCAAACTGAACTGGGAAACTTTTAAGACTTGAGCAGATTAGAAATTTTTTAAAGTGTGGGTTTTCCCTGTCTTAGAAAAAAAACAATCAAAAACACTTTCATCCTTTTGAAAAAATTCTTGCAGATGTTCAAACTGAATGATGTTGACGTAAAACAAATAGACTGCCATTTATTTCTCCAGCAAGAAAAAAAAAAAAGGGGGTTTATTCTGGATCAGCATAGTGTTGCAATTCAGTGTATGCAACCCTGGCAAGCCACATGCAAGTCCTGCAGGACAAGGGAAGAAGAACTCTTTTATAGAGGGGAAAAGGAAGTTGGGAGGACTACCGTAAACAGAGTCCATGGCTTTTCATTGGCTGAATTATTGCCAGGTGGGAAGAAGAGTCATACTTCTTCCTGTTGGGCTCTGCGGTCTTCTCAGGGTCTGAGAGCTCCCCCTTCTGGTCTCCCAACTCTAATTGAAGTTTCTGTTTAATAATTTTTTACAATAATAATAAAAATATGCAACTGCTTTTCAAACTAAGAAAACTTGTGACAACATGGATGGACCTGGAGGGCATTATGCTAAGTAAAATGAGTGAGACAGAGAAAGACAAATATGTACCTCACTTATATATGGAATCTGAAAAAAAAAACCAAAACACCAAAACCAACCAAACAAAAACCCCAAACTCATAGACACAGTCGGCCCTCTATATCTTTGGGCTCCTCATCTGCAGGTTCAAACAACCACAGCTTGAAAATACTTGGAAAAAAATTCCAGAATGCTCTAAAAAGCAAAACTTGAATTTGCTATGTTAGCAACTATTTACACAGCATTTATTATTATTTTATTTATTTATTTATTTATGTTAACATCTTTATTGGATTATAATTGCTTTACAATGGTGTGCTAGTTTCTGCTGTATAATGAAGTGAGTCAGCTATAGGTATACGTATAACCCCATATCCCCTCCCTCTTGCGTCTCCCTCTCACCCTCCCTATCTCACCCCTCTAGGTGGTCACAAAGAACCTAGATGATCTCCCTGTGCTATGCGGCTGCTTCTCAATAGCTATCTATTTTGCATTTGGTAGTGTATATATATCAAAGCCACTCTCTCACTTCGTCCCCATTTACCCTTCCCCCTCCCCATGTCTTCAAGTCCATTCTCTATGTCTGCGTGTTTATACCTGTCCTGCCCCTAGGTTCTTCAGAACTTTTTTTTTAGATTCCATATATATGTGTTAGCATATAGTATTTCTTTTCTCTTTCTGACCTAATTCACTCTGTATGACAGACTCTAGGTCTATCCACCTCACTACAAATAACTCAATTTTGTTTATTTTTATGGCTGAGTAATATTCCATTGTATATATGTGACACATCTTCATTATCCATTCATCTGTCGATGGACACTTAGGTTGCTTCCATGTCCTGGCTATTGTAAATAGAGCTGCAATGAACTTTGTGGTACATGACTCTTGAATTATGGTTTTCTCAGGGTATATACCCAGTAGTGGGATTCCTGGGTAGTATGGTAGTTCTATTTTTAGTTTTTTAAGGAATCTCCATACTCTTCTCCATAGTGCTGTATCAGTTTACATTCCCACCAATGGTGCAAGAGGGTTCCCTTTTCTCCACACCTCTCCAGCATTTATTGTTTGTAGACTTTTTGGTGATGGCCACTCTGACCAGTGCAAGGTGATACCTCATTGTAGTTTTGATTTGCATTTCTCTAATGATTAGTGATGTTGAGCATCCTTTCATGTGTTTGTTGGCAATCTGTATATCGTCTTTGGAGAAATGTCAGTTTAGGTCTTCTGCCCATTTTTAGATTGGGTTGTTTGTTTTTTTGATATTGAGCTGCATGAGCTGCTTGTATATTTTGGAGATTAATCCTTTGTCATTTGCTTCGTTTGCAATTTTTCTCCCATTCTGAGGGTTGTCTTTTCATCTTGTTTATGGTTTCCTTTGCTGTGCAAAAGCTTTTAAGTTTCATTAGGTCCCATTTATTTATTTTTGTTTTTATTTCCATTTCTCTGAGAGGTGGGTCAAAAAGGATATTGCTGTGATGTATGTCATAGAGTGTTCTATGTTCTCCTCTAAGGATTTTACAGTGTCTGGCCTTAAATTTAGGTCTTTAATCCATTTTGAGTTTATTTTTGTGTGTGATGTTAGGAAGTGATCTAATTTCATTCTTTTTCATGTAGCTGTCCAGTTTTCCCAGAACCACTTATTGAAGAAGCTGTGTTTTCTCCATTGTATATGCTTGCCTACTTTATCAAAGATAAGGTGACCAGATGTGCATGGGTTTATCTCAGGGCTTTCTATCCTGTTCCATTGACCTATATTTTTGTTTTTGTGCTAGTACCATATTGTCTTGATTACTGTAGCTTTGTAGTATAGTCTGAAATCAAGGAGCCTGATTCCTCCAACTCCGTCTTTCTTTCTCAAGATTGCTTTAGCTATTCAGGGTCTTTTGTGTTTCCATACAAATTGTGAAATTTTTTGTTCTAATTCTGTGACAAATGCCAGTAGTAGTTAGATAAGGATTTCATTGACTCTGTAGATTGCATTGGGTAGTATAGTCATTTTCACAATGTTGATCCTTCCAATCCAAGAACATGGTATATCTCTCGATCTGTTTGTATCATCTTTAATTTCTTTCATCAGTGTCTTATAGTTTTCTGCATACAGGTCTTTTGTCTCCTTAGGTACGTTTATTCCTAGGTATTTTAATCTTTTTGTTGCAATCATAAATGGGAGTGTTTCATTCATTTCTCTTTCAGATTTTTCAACATTAGTGTATAGGAATGCAAGAGATTTCTGTGTGTTAATTTTGGATCCTGCTATCTTACCAAATTCATTGATTAGCTCTAGTAGTTTTCTGGTAGCATCTTTAGCATTCTCTACATATAGTATCATGTCATCTGCAAACAGTGACAATTTTACTTCTTCTTTTCTGATTTGGATTCCTTTTATTTCTTTTTCTCCTCTGATTGCTGTGGCTAAAACTTCCAAAACTATGTTGAATAAAAGTGGTGAGAGTGGACAACCTTGTCTTGTTCCTGATCTTAGAGGAAATGGTTTCATTTTTTCACCATTGAGAACGATGTTGGCTGTGGGTTTGTCATATATGGTCTTTATTATGTTGAGGTAAGTTCCCTCTATGCCTACTTTCTGGAAGGTTTTTATCATAAATGGGTGTTGAATTTTGTCAAAAGTTTTTTCTGCATGTATTGAGATCATATGGTTTTTATCTTTCAGTTTGTTAATATGGTGTATCACATTGATTGATTTGAGTATATTGAGGAATCCTTGCATTCCTGGGATAAATCCCATTTGATCATGGTGTATGATCCTTTTAATGTGCTGTTGGATTCTGTTTGCTAGTATTTTGTTGAGGATTTTTGCATCTATATTCATCAGTGATATTGGCCTGTAGTTTTCTTTCTTTTTGACATCTTTGTCTGGTTTTGGTATCAGGGTGATGGTGGCCTCACCTCTTAGAATGAGTTTGGGAGTGTTCCTCCCTCTGCTATATTTTGGAAGAGTTTGGGAAGGATATGTGTTAGCTCTTCTCTAAATGTTTGATAGAATTCGCCTGTGAAGCCATCTGGTCCTGAGCTTTTGTTTGTTGGAAGATTTTAAATCACAGTTTCAATTTCAGTGCTTGTGATTGGTCTGTTTATATTTTCTATCTCTCCTGGTTCAGTCTCGGAAGGTTGTGCATTTCTAAGAATTTGTCTATTTCTTCCAGGTTGTCCATTTTATTGGCATGGAGTTGCTTGTAGTAATCTCTCATGATCCTTTGTATTTCTGCAGTGTCAGTTGTTACTTCTCCTTTTTCATTTCTAATTTTATTGATTTGAGTCTTCTCCCTTTTTTTCTTGATGAGTCTGGCTAATGGTTTATCAATTTTGTTTATCCTCTCAAAGAACCAGATTTTATCTTATTGATCCTTGCTATTGCTTCCTTCATTTCTTTTTCATTGATTTCTGATCTGATCTTTATGATTTCTTTCCTTCTGATAACTTTGGGGTTTTTTTTTGTTCTTCCTTCTCTAACTGCTTTAGGTGTAAGGTTAGATGGTTTACTTCAGATGTTTCTTGTTTATTGAGGTAGGATTGTATTGCTATAATCTTCCCTCTGAGAACTGCTTTTGCTGCATCCCATAGGTTTTGGGTGGTCGTGTTTTCTCTGTGATTTGTTTCCAGGTATTTTTTGTTTCCTCTTGGATTTCTTCAGTGATCTCTTGGTTGTTGAGTAGTGTATTGTTTAGCCTGCATGTGTTTGTATTTTTTACAGATTCTTTCCTCTAATTGATATCTAGTCTCATAGCATTGTGGTCGGAAAAGATAGTTGAAAGAATTTCAATATTCTTAAATTTACCAGGGCTTGATTTGTGACCCAAGATATGATCTATCCTGGAGAAGGTTCCATGAGCACTTGAGAAGAAAGTGTAATCTGTTGTTTTTGGATGGAATGTCCTATAAATATCAATTAAGTCCATCTTGTGTAATGTGTCATTTAAAGCCTTTGTTTCCTTATTTATTTTCATTTTGGATGATCTGTCCATTGGTGAAAGTGGGGTGTTAAAGTCCCCTACTGTTATTGTGTTCCTTTTGATTTCCCCTTTTATGGCTGTTAGAATTTGCCTTATGTACTGATGTGCTCCTATGTTGGGTGCATAAATATTTACAATTGTTATATCTTCTTCTTGGATTTATCCCTGGATCATTATGTCATGTTCTGTTTTGTCTCTTGTAATAGTCTTTATTTTATAGTCTATTTTGTGTGATATGAGAATTGCTACTCCAGCTTTCTTTTGATTTCTATTTGCATGGAATATGTTTTTCCATCCCCTCACTTTCAGTCTGTATGTGTCCCTAGGTCTGAAGTGGGTCTCTTGTAGACAGCATATATATGGTTCTTGTTTTTGTATCCACTGAGCCAGTCTATGTCTTTTGCTTGGAGCATTTAATCCATTTAAATTTAAGGTAATTATCAATATGTATGTTCCTATTACCATTTTCTTAATTGTTTTGGGTTTGTTATTGTAAGTCTTTTCCTTCTCTTGTGTTTCCCACCTAGAGAAGTTCCTTTAGCTTTTGTTGTAAAGCTGGTTTGGTGCTGCTGAATTCTCTTAGCTTTTGCTTGTCTGTAAAGGTTTTAATTTCTCCTTAGAATCTCAGTGAGATCCTTGCTAGGTAGAGTGATCTTGGTTGTAGGTTTTTCCCTTTCATCACTTTAAATATGTCCTGCCACTCCCTTCTGGCTTGCAGTTTCTGCTGAAAGATAGGATGTTAACCTTATGGGGTATCCCTTGTATGTCATTTGTTGCTTTTCCCTTGCTGCTTTTAATATTTTTTATTTGTATTTAATTGTTGATAGTTTGATTAATATGTGTCTTGGCATGTTTCCCTTCGGATTTAACCCACAGGGGACTCTCTGCACTTCATGGACTTGATTGACTATTTCTTTTCCCATATTAGGGATGTTTTCAACTATAATGCCTTCAAATATGTTCTCAGTCCCTTTCTTTTTCTCTTCTTCTTCTGGGACCCCTATAATTCAAATGTTGGTGTGTTTAATGTTGTCCCAGAGGTCTCAGAAACTGTCCTCAATTCTTTTCATTCTTTTTTCTTTATTCTGCTCTACAGTAGTTATTTCCACTATTTTATCTTCCAATTCAGTTATCTGTTATTCTGCTTCAGTTATTTTGCTATTGAATCCTTCTAGAGAATTTTTAATTTCATTTATTGTGTTCTCATCATTGTTTTTTTGCTCTTAATTTCTTCTAGGTCCTTGTTAAATGTTTCTTGTATTTTCTCCATTCTATTTCCATGATTTTGGATCATCTTTACTATCATTACTCTGAATTCTTTTTCAGATAGACTGCATATTTCCTCTTCATTTGTTTGGTCTGGTGAGTTTTTACCTTGCTCCTTTATCTGCTGTGTATTTCTCTGTCTTCTCATTTTGCTTAACTTACTGTGTTTGAGGTCTCCTTTCTGCAGGCTGCAGGTTTATAGTTCCCGTTGTTTTTGGTGTCTGCCCCTAGTGGTTAAGGTTGGTTCAGTGGGTTGTGTAGGCTTCCTGGTGGAGGGAACTGGTGCCTGTGTTCTGGTGGATGAGTCTGGATCTTGTCGTTCTGGTGGGAAGGACCGCATCTGGTGGTGTGTTTTGGGGTGTCTGTGAACTTATTATGATTTTAGGCAGCCTCTTTGTTAATGGGTGGGGTTGTTTTCCTGTCTTGCTAGTTGTTTGGCATGGGGTTTCCAGCAGTGGAGCTTGCTGGTTGTTGAGTGGAGTTGGGTCTTAGCATTGAGACTGAGATCTCTGGAAGAGCTTTCACTGATTGATATTACATGAGGCTGTGAGGTCTCTGGTGGACCAATGTCCTGAACTCAGCTCTCCTACCTCAGAGACACAGGCCTGACACCTGGCTGGAGCACCAAGACCCTGTCAGCCACACAGCTCAGAAGAAAAGGAAGAAAAGAAAAAAGGAAAGAAAGAAAGAAAAAAGAAATAAAATAAAGTTATTAAAAAATATTGTTAACATAAAAAATTAAAATGCAATTAAAAAATAAAAGAAACAAGAGAGCAAGCAAAGCAATAAACAAATCCACCAATAATAATAAGTGATAAAATCTATACTAAAAAAAACGGACAGACAGAACCCAGGACAAGTGGTAAAAGCAAACCTATACAGACAAAATCACCGAAAGAAGCATACACATACACACTCACAAAAAGAGAAAAAGAAAAAATATATATATATATAAAAGGAAGAGAGAAACCAAATCAATAAACAAATCTACCAATGATAATAAGCTCTAAATACTAAACTAAGATAAACATAAAACTAGAAACAAATTAGATGCAGAAAGCAAACCCCAAGTCTACAGTTGCTCCCAAAGTCCACCGCCTCAGTTTTGGTATGATTTGTTGTCTATCCAGGTATTCTACAGATGTAGGGTACACCAAGTTGATTGTGGAGATATAATCTGCTGTTCCTAAGGCTGCTGGGAGAAATTTCCCTTTCTCTTCTTTGTTCACACAGCTCCTGGGGTTCAGCTTTGGGTTTGGCCCTTGCTCTGCATGTAGGTTGCCCTCTGGTGTCTGTTCTTCGCCCAGACAGGAGGGTGTTAAAGGAGCAGCTGATTCATGGGCTCTGGCTCACTCAGGCCGGGGGGGTGGGAGGGGTACAGGTTATGGGGCCAGCCAGCAGTGACAGAGGCCAGCGTGATGTTGCACCAGCTTGAGGCGTGCTGTGTGTTCTCCTGGGGAATTTGTCCCTGGATCACGTGACCCTGACAGTGGCGAGCTGCACGGACTCCTGGGAGGGGAGGTGTGGATAGTGACCTGTGCTTGCACACAGGCTTCTTGGTGGCTGTAGCAGCAGCCTTAGTGTTTCATGCCTGTCTCTGGTGTCCGCACTGATAGCCTCAGCTCACGTCCATCTCTGGAGCTTGTTTAGGTGGTGCTCTGAATCCCCTCTCCTCTCACATCCCGAAACAACGGTCTCTTACCTCTTAGGCAGGTCCAGACTTTTTCCTGGGCTCCCTCCCAGCTAGCTGTGATGCACTAGCCCCCTTCAGGCTGTGTTCACGCAGCCAACCCCAGTCCTCTCCCTGGGATCTGACCTCCGAAGCCCGAGCCTCAGCTCCCAGCCCCTGCCCGCCCTGGCGGGTGAGCAGACAAGCCTCTCGGGCTGGTGAGTGCTGGTTGGCACTGATCCTCTGTGCGGGAATCTCTCCCCTTTGCCCTCTGCGCCCCTGTTGCTGCGCTCTCCTTCAGCTCCCCCTGCCCAACCCCCGTCTCCACCAGTGAAGGGGCTTCCTAGTGTGTAGAAACTTTTCCTCCTTCACAGCTCCCTCTCAGAGGTGCAGGTCCCGTCCCTGTTCTTTTGTCTCTGTTTTTCCTTTTTTCTTTTGCCCTACCCAGGTACATGGGGAGTTTCTTGCCTTTTGGGAAGTCTGAGGTCTTCGGCCAGCATTCAGTAGGTGTTCTGTAGGAGTTGTTACACATGTAGATGTCTTTTTGATGTATTTGTGGGGAGGAAGCTGATCTCCATGTATTACTCCTCTGCCATCTTGAAGGTCCTTCTAGGTTCTTTTTTACCATCATCTTTATTAAATAAATGTGGCATTACAGTAATACAAAAGCTCTATTCTATTTCATGACTAAATTGTTGATCAATTCAAAGAAAATAATCAGTTAAACTGGATGTTTGACTTTATGTTAACAAATAGCAAATTGAGTGAACATTTCCCAGCCTTGACAATGTTTCCCTGGGACTAATTTAATAAACCAGTTTATTAGCCTAACTCTCTCTTTTCACAGATGTTTGTTGCTAAAGGAGCGTGAAGAGTGAGCACTGGGGTTTTTTACCTTGTTCTGTTGTTGGGATTCAACTAAGTTTAAATATCTGAAATAAAAAATCTGTTGTAGTGAATATTTTTATAAGCCTCAGTTATAGAAGGCTTTCTAAGCATTTCACAAAACCTAAAAGCAACGAAAGAGAAAGAGAAATCAAATTTGACTCATCTAAAATTTAAATTTTTTCTTACTATATACATATGAAAGCACAGATAAGGATGAAATACAAACTGGAAATATACTTGCAATATACATGAAAAATGAAGAATTGATATCCCTATGCAAAGAACATGTGCAAATTAATGTAATAAAACTAAACCTCCATAGAAAGATTGGCAATGAACATGAAAGACAACAGGTTCCCAAAGAACTGAAAATAGTCAGCTTCACTAATAATAAAAGAAGTGCCAATTAAAAATGAAATGGGGAATTCCCTGGCTGTCCAGTGGTTGGGACTCCAGGCTTCCACTGCCGGGGGCCCGAGATTGATCCCTGGTCGGGGAGCTAACATCCCACAAGATGTAGG
The DNA here is from genome assembly GCF_009873245.2 of Balaenoptera musculus. Classification (NCBI taxonomy): domain Eukaryota; kingdom Metazoa; phylum Chordata; class Mammalia; order Artiodactyla; family Balaenopteridae; genus Balaenoptera; species Balaenoptera musculus. The sequence goes on from NC_045796.1 coordinate 22,947,938, forward strand.
GTGCAGCCAAAAATAAAAAGGAAAAGAAAAGAAGTATACTTTGCTTCTCATATTGCAAAGGTAAAAATATGTATAATACCAAATGCTGCAATGTAGAGGACATTGGGAAAAGGGCTCTATTACATATTTTTGATGGGGCTGTGACTTGACATAACCTTTCTGGGAGCAGATAGAAAATATATTTAAGAATGTAAAATATGCAAATTCTTTGATCCAGCAATCCCACTCACATAAATATCTACCCCCAAAATAAACACCTAAATGCCAAAAGATATATCCACATTTATGTTTGTTGAATAATTGTCAATTATAACAGCAGAAAGGGAAGATATTAATTAAATTATGACAAACACATAAAATTGAGTACTAAGTTGCACTACAATTGATGACATATACTTTTATTGTGGTGATTTGAAAAAATATAATAGATATTGCTAAATAAAAAGAATCTGGATATAGAATTACGTGAGTGGTATTACATGATATAAAGATCTTACAAATATATAATCGTGTAGAAAGGGAACATATTTATCAAAATGTCTACAGTGATTATCTCTGGGGCTTGAGGTGGTTTTTCACTTACTACTTTGTTCTTTCCTACAATGTTGGATTTTTTTTCCCACTGAGAATGAGTTATTTTTCCAAAATAAGAAGCTATACATCTCATATCCGTGAAAATCAACGTACGATGATTTGAATACTAGAGCTTGTTCACAAAGTCTGATTCCTCTTCCTCCTGAGCACACAGCTATACTGCATTTCTCATCCTCCTTTGCAGTTAGGTGTGGTCATGTGACAAATTCTTTCAATAGAATTTGTGTGGAAATGATGTGTACAACTTCTGGGGAAGAATTTTTAAGAAGAGGGTGTATCACCTCCAAGTTCTTTTTCCCATTCCTCCAGCTGGATATTGATGATAAAAAGCCTCTGGGGAATGAGAGAGCCACAAGACAGAAGCAGCCTGGGCCCATCACTCACCACTTGCAATACTATGTTGAAAAAAAGTGGCTAGAGTGGGCATCCTTGTCTTGTTCCTGATCTTAGAAGAACAGATTTCAACTTTTTTACCGTTGATTGTGATGTTGGCTCTGGGCTTGTTATATATGGCCTTCATTATGTGGAGGTACATTGTCTCTATAACTTCTTTGTTGAGAGGTTTTTCATAAATGGATATTGAATTTTGTCAAATGCTTTTTCTGCAACTATGGAGATGATCATATGATTTTTGTCCTTCATTTTGTTAACATTGTGTATCACATTGACTGATTTGTGAATATTGAACCATTCTTGCATCCCTGGAATAAATCCCACTTGATCAAAGTGTATGATATTTATAATTGAATTCAGTTTGCTGATATTTTGTTGAGAATTTTTGCATCCATGTTTATCAGTGATATTGGCCTGTATTTTTTTTTCTTGAGGCTCCTTGTCTGCTTTTTGTAGTACGCTATTTTCTATTATATTAAAATTAATTTAAAAAATCAGAACGGTCAAGCGCTGTTTGCATCTCCAATAGGTATTTCCTCTCTTTTGTCACCACTTACCATACAATGCCCAGCATTTAGGAAGTTTTTAGTTATATGACAATACCAATAAAATGCTGGTCTCAGTTGAGGGTTGCTATTAAAGATGTGAGATATTTTTCAGGTGTGAGAGTATACAATTGCTTTAGTGAAAAAGTAAGTAAGTCCAAACTTTAGGAAGCACAACTTAAATGTTTATTGATTTTTCAGCTGCATTTTAGCATCATTTTACTTTTTCTACATTTTAGAAAACTCCCTACAAGACATTCTGAAAATCTCCCATGTGATACTAGATGTCATTTTACACAACTTTCTGTACCTGAGGCAGAATGTGCATCTCTATTAATGAGAAATATTAGTTTTGAATTCCTGAAAATGCATCAAGGTTCATAAAGTACGGAAAGCAGATGTATCACTTAACTTAGACCTTGCACAGTGGAAAGCTGGCAACATTATAGTTTTGGCATTCCATTTTGTCTAAGGTCCAGATATTATACTTTATTATACACTGTATGTTCTTGACTTCAACAAAACTAGCATGTCTGTCTTTCATTACCCAAAGAAGTGACTCCTGGGAAGTAATGATTAGATTACTATATGTATATTTTCAAAAGCAAATTGATCAGTGATTTACAATTTTATAATGTTTGCATTGATGGTTTTAATTAAAAAAAAATTTTAAATACCCACACGTACACATTTAACAAGACTGCTTGTTACAAGAGCATGTGGAGGTTGTGCTGATAAGTGTTTTGTAAGTTTTAACCAGCAGCAGACAAATCATGCTGCTGTTGACATATAGGTATACTTGTTGCTTTTTTCATGGTGTGGTTTTATGTAAGGGAAGAAACAGGTCTTTCAGAATAAGAATTTCTTTTTTTTCTGATAGACTCCAAAGCAACAGATAAGAATGCACCAGTAAAATTGTATCAGGCATTTCCCTAGAACTTTACAGAACACAAATATCATTATCAATTTTAATTAACAAGATAATTCAAAAGGTGCTTATTTACACTTAACAAGTAGGAAAATGGAAACACTTTTTAAAGTCATTTTGGCATCAACATTTTATACCAGGATTAGAAACGGACCCCCAGAATTCCAACAAAGGAATCATCAGAGACCCTATCACTACTGGGAATGGGAAACACATCTCCTTTGGCACATGTCCTCTTTATTGGATTTTCATTTTTTTACAACAATTCCCTAGCATGATATTTTAGTAGCTGCTGGGTTCATTTGGAAGCTAGTAAAGTAACAATGTCGATTAAAAGGATTAAAATCACTCTTCCCTTGGCTCTCATTCCTGCATGAATGAGTTTCATATGTGAATGTAATCCAGACACGGAAATGGTGGAAGCCAGAAAAAATAAGAACCACTGAGAAAGAAAAGTACTGAGAAAAAGCCAAGTCTGAAGGAGAACTGTACTTGTGATTTTGCTACAAAAATATTTACTGGAACATTTGGATAATTGTCAAGTATATATATATATATATATATATATATATATATATATATATATATATATATATATATATATTTACCTTTGGGGTCCCAGTAGACATTGACTGATGTCAATGTCAGATTACCTAAGGTTTTCCTTTTAACTGTAGCAATAGACACTACTACTAGGCAAGGATTTTAACCTGTAATTGTGCATGGACATCTTTGGTGAAGTTCTCAGAATAATATTTTAAATGAATAATATAAATAATATACTAGATTTCTATTGCTGCCATAACTACTTACCACAAACTTAGTGGCTTAAACAGCACAAATTTATTGTCCAACAGCTCTGAAGATCAGAAGTCTGATAGAAGTCTCACTGGGCTAAAATTAACGTGCTGACAGGGTTGTGTTCCTTTCTGGAGTATCTAGGGGAGAATCTGTTTCGTTGCCTCTTCCAGTTCCTAGAGGCCATCCACATTCCTTGGCTCACGGCTCCCTTTCCTCATCTTCCCTTTCCTCGTCTTTGCATTTGCCTGCAAAGGCAAATCAAGTTCTTTTCATGTCCCCCTTTCTCACTACCACTGGGAAAGGTTCTCTTTTTTTAAAGAATGCATGTGAGTAGATGGAGACCACCTAGATAACCCAGGATCCCCTCCCCACCTCAAGGTCCTTAAGTTTAACCACATCTGCAGAGTCCTTTTTGCCCTGTAAGGTAACATATTCACAGATTCTGGGGATTAGGGCTTGGGGATCTCTGGGGACCATTATTCTACATAATTAGGATTATGGATAAAATAATTATGTGGAAATCAGTAGTAAAAATATATTAAAAAGCCAAACTTGTCCTATAATAATGTGTATTTAATAACAAGATCTAGAACAGGTCTACTAATATCCATAAATTCAAAATAGTGGTGAGTGTAAATGATTTTTCAATGTATCAGTAACAACTGCAATGACTGTGATGAGGTATGAAAATATCTGTAATTTTTACTGGTAACAGAGTCACTGGAATTGCTCATACCACTGTGGTTTGTTGTTTATATTTATAATTACAAAGAATGGTAAATTTCAGCTAGAGGTTAAAACAGTAAATATGTTTTTTTCTCAATCAAGAGACCTTCTTCTCTCCCACTGATTTGGCATTTTATCATACATTGCCTTGAGATGTTATATATCTTTCATGTGTATGTTTCTTACCACTCTGATGAGCTTGGATCTCTATAAATAAAGTAATACACATCTCTGTTCCTCAGTGGAGCTTTGAGAGCTTTTAAGAGTAGTAATGGGTGAATATGTATGAAGTGATTGACCAGTTAATCATTAGATCCACACTGTATTTACATACATATTTAGGTGAAAATGACAAAGTTCAAGAATGTGCTTGGTCTTTTTGATGGAAAGACCATCTTTTCGAGCTAGTCCTCAAAACAAGATCTATTATATGAAAAGATTCTTGCTCTGAAAGTTGGAGTTTCTTCTTTTTTCCTCTTTCGCTAATCAGTTTTGTGATCCTGAGCAAGTAAATGCATCTCTCCTGGGTCTCAATTCCATCCTTAGTAAAAATGGAAGGATTGGATTAGATCACCTCTAGGGGACCTCTACCATCTTTAAGAGTTTGTGAATCAAAGAGTTTATATCACCTTCATCAACATTATTAAAGCTTTTAACACTTCATTAGGACTGAATTCAAGTTTCTAGTATTATACAGCTTCCTCAAGTAGTTTAAGAATTGAAATGCCTAATGCCTGAGACTTTCTTGAGAAGGTGAATTTTATTGAACACATGACTAATAAGATTCATTCCTTCTTGTCAAGAGACTCCTTTGGAGTGATATGCTAGTTCCAATTCTAGTCAAATTCTTTCATACCTAGATGAAAGAAGGATTCATTGGTGAGTTCCTTGGAAACTTTTTCATGAAAGCATTTTTGTGACCTTTTCAACAATTTTCTTATAAAAACTGTAGCATCCCAATGACTCACCTAAGCATTTGTTGATCAGTGATTCTCTGAGCAGAACTTTAGTGACATTTCATGTCAATTGTTGGGACTTACAAGAGTTACACCCTTACTTTTGCCTTTTAAAGCTCTGAGTAGGGGACTTCGCTGGTGGTCCAGTGGGTAGGACTCCGCACTCCCAATGCAGGGGACCCGGGTTTGATTCAACTAAGAGCCTGCATGCCGCAACGAAGAAGTCCACATGTCACAACTAAAGATTCCACATGCTGCAACAAAGATTCCCGCGTGCTGCAACTAAGACCCCATGCCGCCAAAATACACAAATAAAGAAGTAAATAAATAAATAAACAAGATGTCTATTAAAAAAAAAAAAAGCTCTGCATAGAATATTCCATCCCTTTCCCATTTCTTTCCTCCACTTTATTCTCCTCCTAGCCCTGCCTAGCCCTTTCTGCTTTACGTGGTGAACCCTTCTCTCACTTTGATCTTTAGGTGTCTGAGGGATGTAAGGCATAGATAGTGTCTGGGTTAGGGCAGGGTGTTTGAAGAGCATGAAGAGAGCTAGAGCTTATACAATGTTGGGATCTACAAGTAGGTACACATTCAGCTTCAGAAAGGATAAAAATACAAATATTTCAGTTCGAATTACCTATTCCATCTTTAAGAGATTGCTGTCTATCTCACTGGGACCATGTGACTACTATACTCACCCTGTTATGCAGTTTCTCCTTAGGACGAATATGGCTATTTTGCTGTAACTGAAAAAAGTTATCATGTGCTTTCCTATAATTTTTTTTCCTCAGATGCTTCCCTGTTATCTTAATTACCCACCATATTTTCTCTGTTGGAATAAGGTACAACTCAATGTCACCAGCTCAATGAAATGTCTGCTCCAGCTCCCCCAGTTTGGAAAAAAGAATTAAGTTCAATAGCAATTCATGAATGTTTTCTTTCTGGCACTTTAAACTGTGCTTCCAATTATGTTTATTTGTGTACATCTGCATCTCTAAGTAGATTCTGAGCTTCTGGATAGCAGAGACTTCTAAGGAAACTTTGTGCCTCAGGTTACACAGCTCAGGACTTTGTACTTTGCAACTTCTTAAGCAAAGCTTGTTGAACTGAAGTAGATTGAAAACCTACAGTATCTGTTCATCAGCGCAAAGATCATTCATTAGAAATGTTTGGATCATCTCTTGCACTCCATTTTGAGGAGAAATAACTACCCAGTAGGGTAGGAACAAAAATGCACCTCCAGTCTTAGCAGATGAGGAAATTATAATAGAAAATAAATTATTTATGATTTTCTTTGCTTTTTGTTCCACATAATTCTAAAAATAATTTTCAAAAGGATTACTGTCATTCATGAAGCAATTTCATTCTTTTTCCAATATTGTCTTAAGACACTGTTTACAAACATCTCCTGACTTTCTGTTTTCAAAAGTCTGCCAAACAAGCAGCTTGGAAAAAATTTATTCCAAGTCACTATAGTAGAAGCTCTCAGATTAATTATATATACATATGTAATATATGTAATTATATATGTAATTTATATAATATAAATATAATTACATCTTACATATACACAAACACAACACACATTTAACAGGATCTTCTATGTTATTCTACCTGTGACACTGCGAGTTTTCTCATAAATGGTACCAATAAATAAAGAATTAGAGAGCTTTTGTAATAGTGACTTGGAAGAAATATTTTCTATGCTGCTTGGTTGGCAGACATTTGGAAATACATAGAAAATCAGGGGATGTTTATAGACAGTATCTCAAGACAATATTAAAAAAAAGAATAAGTATATATATATATATACACTCTCAGTAAGTATATATACTCATTTGTAAATAACTTAGCACACCCATGCGTTTCCCTTTAAATTCAGCATCAAAAAAAGTAGACATATTGCTTGTAGTCTTCACACATGTAGAAATAAAATCTCCAATTTTGAGAAACAGGGTCAGAAGATTATTCTCATATCATCCTATGTAGGAGTCACAACAAAAGAAGAGCAAACAAACCCACTGCAAAAAGAAAAAAAAGATACATTGGTTTTATTCAGGGTCATAGACCAATTTTAAGGGTCACATTTTCTTATTGTTCCATCAATTAATAAGATGGTTATTAATTGAGATGGCTATTAATAAGATCTTAATAAGATGGCTATTAAAATCCCCAATTATAATTCTGAATTTTTCTGTTTCTCCTTGAAATGATACTAGTTTTTGCTTCATGTATTTTGAAGCTCTGTTGGTAAGTACATAAACCTTTAGGATTGTTATGTCCTCTTGATTAACTGACCACTTTTTCATTATGAAATGACTCTCTTTTTCCCTGGTAATATTCTTTGTCAGATTTTTGCTAACTGGCAATCTTTGCATTGGCAGCAGAAAATTCCCTGCCCAAAGGAACAACAATTATTTTGCCGTCTTGGTCCTTGGTTTCAACTTTGTTCAAAAGTATTTATTTACTGAATCCTTGGCATATTAATATAAGATATTCAGGGGATATTTATTCATTAAATAGGATGGATGTCAGGATTTAAGTTTTGAAAACATGGTATAATGTGTCTAGTTCAAATGAAGACTGATTCAAGGACCACTAACCTAACCTCAAAATTTGCCTACAGAAATCTATGGAGTAGTCAGAGACTTAAGGAATCTTAGATCTTTAAAAGACATTAGATATCTAACCCAAGCTGCTTATGTTATATGTGGGATGACTAATGCTCAGAGGAAGGTCAGGGAGGGTAAATTTTCTCTAGTCAATGGGCAGAAAAGATTACAGCAACGAGGGTACCGGAACCACGGTTTCCTGACTCAGAATAGAACACTCCTTGCATTATATCACCCTGTGCCCGTGGTTTTATAATCTTCACACCTTTTCTTCAGTTGCTTGTCTTCGGAGCAGTGGGTAGAATAAAGTAGTATATACTGAGAAAAAAAATCAAATGAGTTCTGACTTTTCTCAAAATGTTCAGGTCTCAGTAGCAGCTTCTAAAATTTTAAACTTTTATTTGCCCATTCATCTGTAAAAATAATCTTTCAGTTACAATTTCCTCAGACACCACAATTATTTCCCATTTTCACTGTGGCCTGAGTACTTTTTCCCCCCTTTTTTTAAGACAGAGGTTTTCTTGTCAAATAACTCCAATGGGCTTGAACATGTTTATTTCTGCTAGAGTATAGATAGACTGAGAACCTATAAGCTGCTAGCAGGGAACATGTATGTTGTTACAAAGATGTTATTAGTATATATTATAAGAATGTTCTGAGCATATCTAAGTCACTGTTATCCTTCATGTTTTCAACAGATAAAGAACCATGTATTTGAATTAGGAATCAAGACTTACTGGGTGGTATGGATGGATTCTACCAATATTCCAATATTCTGATATTGTGGAATGAGGGTTTCTTAGATAGCAAAGATTAACAAATGATTTCAGAACTTTTGGATGTAATTATCCTTATAAATTTATCTTACACTTCAATATTTGAGAACTGAGGTTTCTGAACACAATTAACATTTATTTTATGAGTTCAGTATAATGTCTTTGTTCTTCCACCCATTCATCTATTAATTTTGCCAGTTAGGATACTTAATATGCAACAGACATCATGTGAAATACTAGGGATTCACAGATGTATAAATAGCTCTTACCATACTTAGCATCTAATGATCTAATGAAGGGAATATATATATGTATATATATATATATATATATATATATATATTTTATATATATATTTAACTTACATGATATATAAGGTGAAGATGTAAACAGTAATTTTGCCAAGTTACGGTTGTTAGAGGGGTGTTATTAGTTTTATATAAAAAAGTAGAGGGGGCTTCCCTGGTGGCACAGTGGTTGAGAATCTGCCTGCCAATGCAGGGGATACGGGTTCAAGCCCTGGTCTGGGAAGATCCCACATGCCACGGAGCAACTAGGCCCGTGAGCCACAACTACTGAGCCTGCGCGTCTGGAGCCTGTGCTCCGCAACAAGAGAGGCCGCGATAGTGAGAGGCCCGCGCACCACGATGAAGAGTGGCCCCCGCTTGCCGCAACTAGAGAAAGCCCTCGCACAGAAACGAAGACCCAACACAGCCAAAAATAAATATAAATAAATAAATTAATTAATTAACTTAAAAAAAAAAAGTATAGGGACTTCCTTGGTGGTGCAGTTGTTAAGAATCCACCTGCCAATTTATGGAACATGGGTTCGATCCCTGGTCCGGGAAGATCCCACATGCCACGGAGCAACTAAGCCCGTGTGCCACAACTACTGAGCGTGTGCTCTAGGGTCTGCGTGCTGCAACTACTGAGCCCGCATGCTGCAACTACTGAAGCCCACGCGTCCTAGAGCCCGTGCTCCGCAACGAGAAGCCACTGCAATGAGAAGCTTGCGCTGCGCACCACAACAAAGAGTAGACCCCGCTGGCTGCAACTAGAGAAAGCCCGCGAGCAGCAACGAAGACCAAACGCAGCCAAAAAAAAAAAAAAAAAAAAAAAGTATAAAAGCACAGCACAATAGACAAATCTAAACATTCTTCTTCCTTCTCAAGGGACTTTGAATGGCTCCTGTATCACAACACAAATAGCACAGCTGAGGGGTCAAAAAGACAAAACCAACTTGATGGCTTACCAATATAAAGCAAGCAACCAATATGTTAGGAGCATATCTGAGGCGATCAAAGCCTTAAACTGTGAGAAATTTAGGTTGGAAGTCCAAGATCAAGGTGCCATCAGGGTGGGGTTCTGGTGAGTTCATTTTTTCTGGCTTGTAGGTGGCGGCCTTCTCATTGTGCCCTCGCGTGACCATGGAGAGAACACTGGCGTCTCTTATCTCCAATAACACCAGCCCTATGGACTTAGGGTCCCACCCTTATGACCTCATTTAACCTTAATTACCTCCCCAAAGGCCCTATATCCAAATATAGTCACATTGGGAGGCAGGGCTTCAACCTGTGAAGTTTCGGGGGGAGACTATTTAGTCCATAACATCTTCCCATGGATGCAATCTCACATTTATAATTCTCGGTCTTGATAAGCCATCTGCCATAGCAACACTAAATTTCTCAAATTCCCTGAATTTCTAACATTTTTTTCTCCATGTTTTTGATCATGTTTTATTTTTGCTAAGTTCTCCCTGCTTCTCTGTCTGGCAAACCTGCAGGTCAATCTCTTTTCCCAGGCCTTTCCTGACTTCCTGCAGGAAGAATGACTTGTGTCTCATACATAACCTCTCATACGGTACAGCACTATCACGTAAAACTTTAATTGACGGTAGACGCTCAATACATATTAATATTTTTCAACAAATGGATGATACTAACATTTTTACAAAATCTCCCAATATTGCTCACTATGAAGATAGTTCTCCAGGAAGTTATATTCATGGATTATTGTTATGCAATCATTTCTTTTCCCCCAAATTTTAAGGGATATCTAAAGTAAGGGATAGGTGTTCTTGTCTCATACTTTTAGGCAAAAATTTAAAGAAATAACTAATTATAAACATTATTGTTATTTTGAAGTCCTGTGACAGTTATGTAATTAGGAAAAATAGTTATGTTGTTTAAAATAAAGAGAAAAAAACCGGTGTGTCTGGGAAACCCAGGACTCCCTTGTGATGTGGGACTCTCTCCAGATGACATATTAATCCATTGCACCAGTCATTCAAATCTGCCTATTTTCTCTCTGGACACAAACTCCATTTGCTATCAGGCCATGGCTCCAGCGTGTGTGATCATGCCCTGTATTCACTGCCTAGCACTCACAGTTAATTGGAACATATTGTCCAGATAACAAAAAAATCTAGCTGCTACACGTCCCACTAATAAAAGGAATTGTCCAGTGACCTTGATAACGTCTCACTTTTCTCATAATAATTTAACTGATCCTTTACCTACATGGATGATAATATTATTGCCTGAAATAGGCAGCCTGAGCTTAGAAAATTTCAATATTAGCTGTGTAGCCTCAGGCAAATTTATTACCCTGTGGTTGTTTCCTCATCTGTAAACAGGGACCAATGGTAGGACCCACCTCTCAGGATCGCTGGCAAGATTAAATGACTACATGTAAAATACTCAGAATAGTGCCCGACATTTAGTAAACACTCAAATGTTAGTTATTATATTTACTATTATTAAAGTATCACTTAGTTGAAATTGGTCCTACTTAAGTATACTCCATTAAATGAGCTTTTAGTCTCAGAATTCCACAGGGACATCAAAGATTACAACCAACCAGGCGAGCATCCTTCCATATGAGGGATGCCTTAAAATTTTGTGATCTCTTTTGAAAATAGAACTTTTCTACTGGTGGAGGTTTATGTACTGTCCAAACTAGATGATCTGATCCAATTGCTTTGGAACACAAAATGAGTAAAGTTTAAAAAAAATGGGGATGGGTAGAGAAAGCTGTGCAGATAACCAAAAACACTCAACCCTGAGTCAGTTATTGTTCTTTTCAAGTTGAAGATAGTTGTAACAATGCTATTAGGATTTAAGTTTCTTTAGAAAGGACAGTATATAACCATTTCTTAACACAGTCACAGTGACGTCACATTTCTAGAAGTACAAGTTATATATAAATAAATTCTATGAATACTAGGATGTTAATTTTCAAGACCTGTAACTGGGGTCTTTTTCATGGATGTAATCTTGAAGCCTGCAAACTTCCTTGACCATAACCTTGGGAACTGTTCTTGGCTTCTAGGTCCAGTTCAGCAGTGATTTGGTGAGATGTCTGTGACAATCACTGTAGACAGAACTTATCTTTTCTTCTTCCTCCTCTGTCTGTATTGACAAAACAATGTTATCAAATAGTTTTACTGGGATGCTCACAAGAACTTGGGAACATTTGTACTTCAGCCTAAATGTCAGCAGAATTCAGCGACTTTCCCCACTGCAATTAATGACTACTTGCTCCTTCCAAGTGTTCAAGTTAAATTTGGGGAGTCAACCTTCACTCCTTCTATGCTCATACCTCAGATCTGGTTTATCAGAAATACTGTGGCTCTACAGAAACCCATTACACTGTATAACCTCCACTTCTACTCCTGATCTAAGCCATCATAACATTGCACCTTGAATTGTTGCAATACTCTTTTTAACTCCTCTCCTAGCTTCCACCCTTGCCCACCTTATGGTCTTGTCTCAACACAGTAGCCAACATGATCCTTTTAAAAGTTGTATCAGGCTACTCTTTTGTTCAAAACCTTTGAGTAGCTCCCTATCTTGCTCAGAGGAAAAGCTAAGTGTTTTACAAAAAGCCCGTGTAATCCTGAGCTTCTCGCTCCTTCACCAGCCTTCCTCACTTATCCCCTCTTCCCTCCTCTGTCGACCTCCCTCTGCCATGAATACTCTTCCTCCCTTTCCCTTTTCACTCAACTGTCACCTCAGTGAGGCTTATCCCATCCTATTTAAACGTGCACAGGCCCACACACACCCAAGCATTTCCTATCCCATACTGCGGTTTTCTCCAGAGCATTTATCACTGTCTAATACAGAAGTTCCTGAAGTGTGATTCCCATCCCACGTGACGCTGATGCTGGGTGTCCAGGCACACTTCAGGCGAATCTTCCTCCCAGACTCTCAATCTTTCCGATGGGAGTAGGGCTAAACCACTCGGACTCAGGGGACCACCAGATTACAAGATGTGTTTTGTAAAGTGTTTCTTAAAACTCAGAAGGCTGGGCCCCACCCTTAGAATTTCTGATTGGGTAGGACTGGGGTAGGGTCTGAGATTTACATTTCTAACAATTACATGTTCAAAACCACTGGTTGAATAGAATATATGATATACTTTTTATTAAGTTTGTGTTTCCTCCCCATTAGAATAAAGCTCTATGAGGCAGAGATTTTTTTTTGTTTTCTGCTGTTCCCTCATGCAAAGGATGAGGATACCAGGCACATAGTAGCTGCTCAATAAATACATGTTGACTGACCAATTGAAAACTATTTACCCTAGTGTTACATCAGAAAATTTCTAACTTTCTCCTGTCAGATTTTATATGCGGAAGTAAAAAGCTAAAAAATCTTTATAGTTCAATCCCTTCATGCAAGAAAGCATTTTAAAGTAATGGGCCACAGAAACAACTGGGATTTCCTGATAGTCAGGAAACAAATGATTAACAATTTACATTATTATTGTAACATTAATAACAATAAACATTTATGGAATGCTACTACTTGCTGAGCACTTCATGTGTAGTACCTAACTTAGTGCTCATAACAAACTCTGAGGTGGCTAGTGGTGTCCCCTCCACTTTACAGGTGAGGGCTGCTACATCACAGCTCACTTCTCAGTGGACTCCATGGTTTCCACGGCATCTTCTCCCCTCCATGTGCTCTCCAAACTGGGAGCAACAGGTAGGGTGTGAAATGAGAGGTGACAGTTTTCTTCCTAGTGGCCAGACATGTTAGGATTTGAATTAAAATTTGCTGAACTGTATTTTACATTTACCTTTTATAACATGAAAGATCACCCTAGTCATTTTTCGATTTCAATAAACTTCTATAGAACTATATCAGAGTCCTGGAATTCCAGATGCAAATGTTGAACCCTGCAAATGTTTTGAGAATTCAGCTGTGAAAGATATGAAAATGTTTTTCAGGAGGCATGTTTTTGGGGGGCTTGTTTTTGCAATAATTTAGAACAGTTTATTCTGTCAATATTCATTCTATCGAACTCTATATAAATAACGTTACACTTATGCAAAGAAAAATAGAAAGACATAAGAGATTATGAGATAATGATTCATTTTCTTTCAAACAGACTGTCAGAACAGGGGTCAGCAAACTTTTCCTTAAAGGGCCAAGTAGTACATATTTTAGACGTGCAGGCCATATAATTCTGCCATCGTGGAAAGCAACCAAACACGAAACATAAATAAATCGATATTATTTGGTTTCAATAAAACTTTATTTACACAAATGGCCAGCCCATGGACCATAGTTTGCTGACCCCTATGTTAAAAGATTCCCAATATTAGTGGAATGAATGAAATGGACCAGATAATTTCAGGTAAATCTGCCAAATTTCTCTCTCTCTCTTTATATCCTTATAACTAAAAATAATGACTTTAGAAAACTGACAATTTTAGCATGCAAAACAGACATTTGGCTCTGTGATAAACTGAATTAGTTAAAAGAATCCTTGTATTTATTTTTTAAACAGCACAAATGCAGGTGACATAGTAAGTCCATAATTCCCACATAACTTATAAACTTAACAACTGAGAGTCTATGTTTTTATAATCTTCTGCATCATTCATAACTATACACTCTATGGAATCCATTCCATAGCAGCAGAGGAGAACCTTAACTCAAAGCACCAAGTTTCCAGGCATTATTACAAATGTCTTGTTTTCATTCTCTAATACATGCAGTCAAACTGCTTAGGAAGCAAATACCAATTCACCTTAAGCGTCAATAAGGGAAAACAGTTGAGCAACCAACATTACTCTTACGTCTAAAACTGATTCTACCTCTTTACCTTATTACATTTCCTTCCATGAACATTTAAACTTTTAATGTAGCTATATTTAACATGAATATAAATTGAAACTTGAACATAATCTCTTTCAGATTCAACTAACAGTTTAGGATGTTCGTATCTGTTTCAGAAGTCCTGAGGAAAACAAAAACATCTCTAGAATATTCTGGCAATCTTTATTAAAAGTTAAATTTAGAATTTTATAGCAAAGTAATGTGGTCTGTTTGTCCAAATTATAGTTTAAAAAATTCCTTAATTTATGTAGATTAAGATACAAAGTTAATTCCCAATACATTTTATAGAAGTGTGTTTTCATTTTTTGAACAAGCAGGGTTCAAATGGGCATTTTTAGGACCTTGCTCACATCAGCCCTATCTACCCAGAGACTACTGAATCCACTAAATGGACAATGAAAACTGGTTGAGGCTGCTGATGAATGCTTCAACAGGAATCTGATACACAGACACAGATTCCATTGTTATAGTCAATGGAACTGAAGTCTTCCTTAAAATATGCTCCTGATAGGCTGAAGATAGAGTTGTGGACTGTTAGTTCTTTAAGCCAAAAATGCATGGATGTTGTACAAAGGCTTCATTCTCTGCCTGTAGTCAGTAACTTGAGTGCCTTCTGTAGATTCTGCACTGCAGTGCTGACATCTTCATACTGCAAAGCACTGCCAGCGTATTTGCAGTATTTCTGAGCTCTAGCAAAGTCCTCTGGTGTTAGTCGGATATCTCCTAAGAGAAAAACAGAGTAATTAAGATATTTACAAAGAATATAGGAAGCGTTCTTTTAGGCTAGGTAAATGCTTATATTCAAGACTATAGAAAATGTTTAAGGTTATATTAAAAAATGGAAGGTTTTTTCCCCCAATCCCCAGTTGTATTTGAATAAAGTTTCTTTATGCTTTAAAATTTTTAAATTACTAATATAAACCATACAGATGTCAATACATAACAACTTATATGAGCAAGATTTTCCTACCAGAAGTCATAAACTGGAAGCCTTTATATTTTGGCAAATCAACTGCAAAAAAATTATATTCTGTATAAAACAAGGAAAATAGCTTTGGTGTGTATGTTAGAATTGCTGAGCCTCTCTTTTCATGGAACAATAAATACACACAGACTAAACCATTCAACCCTCATTTGAACTAGAATATAAATATAACTCAAAAAAAAATTAAATAACAAACTTTATGTTAAAAAGTTACGTAAGTCATCTAACTTTTTTTAAGCATGAAAATAGTTTGCATTTTTGTGCTGTCCATATACAAAACTCTAAGGTTTAACTAAGATATGTCATTAAACTACACAATTAAACATGTAAATGACCCTTACCAATTATTTGTCCAAAATTTATTCCAGCAAGTTTTCTAGTTACACATATGATTAATATGGATAGAGCCCAACTAAATAATTCGGGTAAAAAAAACACACTGAAAACATTTCATTTAATCTAAGATTTGAATATACTTGAATATATATTTCTAAAGGTGAAATTAAAAACTGACTTTGTGTCTTATCTTTGGAAATAAATACCATTTTCTTTAGAAATTTTTATGAGGATTCTAAGGAGAACTGGTCAGAAGGCTGGGGGCATACAACATAACGAAAAGATAATATATTTCGATTCTGTTTCTAAATGAACATATAATACATATCGATCCTGTTTATAAGCTTGTAGTTATAAATACAATTACTTTTTTTAGTTGCTTTTAATTTTGCCAGATAGTACAGCATAAAATGAAAACTCTGACATTCCCTAGGCAAGGACTTCAAAGTATGTAGCAATTCCAGGTACTCTGATACTAAATTCTTATCCAAATTATTATTTTCTAAAAATTTTCAAAAAAGGATACTGAAACAATGTATCCATCCTAAAGCTTCTAGCCCAGTGTAAGTGCTGAATAACTTCAACAAAGGAATATAAAAAAGCTGTCTGTACTTTAAATTCTTTCCCACATTTTAAAAGGAATAAAAGTTCACACAGATTTAACCATTAATTAAATTTCAGATTTTAAGATAATGCACTTATACAACTACATATAGTAACTAGCCCAGTGTGTTACACATACAAAGCCTTCAAATATTTGTTGAATTAATATTATTAAAGCTTATATTAAGAGTTGGCCCTTACTGTTGTGAATCAGAGATTACACATTCCAATTTTAACAGAACTTATTTTAATTTCCCTGAATTCTGGTCTTGCTTAAAAGTAAGAAATACAAATGAATAAACTAGTAAAATGTAATTATATATTTAAAAAACAAAAAACAGTTTCTCCACAGTTCTATTTTTAGTATTTTAGTGACTTGGCATTTGTTACCCATTAAACCTAAAAAACAATTGTTCTGCAGTTCTTTTGACAATTTAGTCAGGCACACTTCTGCTTATTTTTTTTTTGAACGATTCATCAATGTTTTTTCAAAGTATATTGAGAGGCTCTAGTCACCTAGATGTATACTATTATCTAGGTGAGTGAGACATATTATCTAGGTGAGTGAGACTTCTTTGAAAATTAAGTTTACCTTAATACTACTCATTTTATGCTTTAATAGTCTATTCTTCTATCTCCAGGCAATGTTTAAATATGTAAGACATCTATCCAGAATTTACTGGACTTGCTGGAGGAAAGCCCTAATGCTCAGGACTAATTTTATTTTTTACAGCATCAGCTTTAACACTGTTTTGCTGACATACCACTTATTTATTAATAAAATATAAATGTGTACAGTAGTAAGAACTCCATTACTATTTTAGTTTTTATAAACTAAACTTATCTACTAATGATAAAACTATTTTAAAACACAAATATTGCATTTTTTTTTCATGGAATAACAATTTCAATATTTATAAAATGTGAATAAAATATCTTAGCAGAAAACTATAATTACAGATACATAATATATAGCTTACAGCATGTATGACAAATTATGTAACTATCTTATAAAATGTAATAACTAGATGATAACCAACTTACAGATTTAGATGCAAAATGTAATTTACAGATTTATATAGATGTTAAAGTTTATTTTTACCAATTAAATACATAAATATTTATAAGTAAATATATATTTATGTAGAATATATAAAAATATTCTATATAAATATATAATATATATATAAATATATAAAGAACTTAAAAAGCCATGTCAAATAGTTACTTTTGCTATTTTGTAATATTTCAAGCTTTCTTTCCTTTAAAAATATTATCTATAAGTCATTAATAATAAAATGCATGAATTAAAATTTTATATTAAATAAAAATAAAATCTGCTTCCTAGTTAGGATTCTTTTAAATTAGCATTTAAAAACTAAATAGAGAAAGTGAAAAAGACATAACAAAGGAAAACACATTTCAGGAAGAGAACAACTGTTCAATTTCAGTTTATCTGATTTTATATTCAAAATAGTAACTATTACTTAATGCACCTAAATGAAAGCTGGTTTTTTTTCTATCATTAAAATTTACCAGAAGCCATAATCAGAACCAGAGAGAGCACACTGTGGACCTAAAAGGTGTTTAAAGAATTAGAAAAAAAAAAAAAAAAAAAAAGAAAGAAAAATCACATACAGCTAATCCAACTGTAAAAAAAAAAAAAAGAATTAGAGAGGTTGTCTAATTTAATATAATATCTCTTTTTTGAAATCTGTGCTTATAAGTTCCAGATGCCTTCAAGAAGACTGTCTTTATAACAGAGCTGCTTCTCCCCTTCACAGGGCAGGACAAGAACCGGGCAGAGGAGAGGTAGAGCCATCAGTTAAGTTCTCTATTCCGGGGGAAAGAGCCTGGGTCAGCATTGGATCAAAGGTAACATTATTTGGTATAAAGAGAAATCCCTGCATGCTCAGTTGCTAGAAGCATCTATTTCCAAGGTTGATTTATCTAATCTTGACAGAAGATAGAATACTTAATTGTAAATATTTCCAAAATGGGTCTTTAGAGATTTTTCCCTACTTAACTAGAAATTCATGGGAAGGACCTTGGATAATCAGATCCTAGTGTACTCAATTATCCTCTGACTTGAATGGAAGGCATAGGCAAAATCATATGGGAATCATCTGATTCCCTGCAGTAAATCTTGGAGGTAAATATAAAGTACAGTACTGATCCCTTAAATCCAGGCATCGCCAGGACACATCACTTAATAATGGCAACAGCAATAGTAATGATTAGCGGCAGAATATTATTATGTCACGAACCATGCTAAATATTTTTCATATATTCCATTTAATTTTTAAAAAACCTTTAAGAGGTAAGTTGTTATTCACACTCTAATACTATCAGGTATATACAAGTTAAAAAAGTAAATACTGTACTTCAAATACCTACCTTCTTCCCAATTCTATTCTCCTCTTCAGAGTGAGCCACAAATTCATTACAAAAGTATTTAACCTTTTAAAATATGTGCACAGTATTCCATAGGACAGATGGACCATAATTTCTCATTAATAGACACTTAAAATTGTTTTATACTAATACAAGTGATGCTGAAATAAAATATCCTTGTAAATACATTTTGTGCTCATGTCTAAATATTTCTCTAAGATAGATTCCCAAAAGTGGAACAGCTGAGTCAAAAAAACATTTGCAATTCTGACAGTGACAGAATGCTACTGAAGAAGGCTTTACCAATTTATATTCCCACCAACAGCATACAAGAGTTATTCCCTATGTTTATTTCTCTTTTTTTTTTTTTCCTATTAAGTTTTATTTATTTGCAGGAGCTCTTTATATATGCTCTGAACAGTAATTCTTTATTTTTTTAAGTATTGATTTCCTCCTGGTCTATTAGTTGCATTTTAACAATATAATGGGGAGAGGAAATCTTTTGCTGTATGCAATTTATTACTTTTCATTAGTCCAACCTGTTAAGATACAACCAAATGAGATACAGGACTTGGGGGATAGTATCTTATATATATTTTTTCTAACATCAGTTTTGATGTTTTTTTTCTTGCCACACTGATCCAAATGCCACTTTTGTCATTATTTTAATTCCCATACTGTGTGGCCCGATTTCTGGATTCTTTATTCTGTTTCACCGTTCTGTCTAGTCTGCTTCAGATATTTTCACATCATATTTTAGGGAGAGCTTTTACAGGTACATGGGACTATAGAGAGGAATCTGGAAAACAAGTTTAACAGAGGAATATAGTATTTGCTGGGCAGGTTATCTGTCTACTAATAGACATTTTCCACTATGTTCTTGGGTAATTTGCTAGTTTATTATAGTTTCTTTACTCTTCTTACCTTAGCACTATGTTCCCCCATGAAACATACACATACTCGTAAACTAGGCCTTTCAGGACTCAAAGGCCATTGCAGCTCTTGATTTTAGGTTTTATAACTTATCTGCTTTTAATAAAACCAGGAAAAGTAGAATAAACTTAATGTAACTCATACATTTGAATAAGTCATCTACCTTGCCCCTCCCCACTTCACTTTTGAATTATTTCTATTTTTTGTTTTCTCTAGGTTACTTCCCTAACCCCAGTTGATAAGCTTATACCACCATTTCTTGATCTATCAGTTTTTAGGCTTTATCTACTGACACTCTGCTATGAAAGGTAAAGAATTTACCTCACTTTCCTCCTCTCCTACCCTATCTCCTTCTAAATTTCTTAGTGCTTTTAAATTTCTTAGTTGCTTACTTTTGTCTTCTATTTCTCATTCCATCAACTCTAGAAAAAAATCGCAACATTTCACTTTTGGACACTCGTCCTAATAACAGCTTTCTTTTATTCCACCTTTCAACTTCCAGAAATATCTCTCTACCTTCACTTGTCAGTGTTGATTTATATTCTGCCCTGAATAAAGTATTCTGTTTGTGATAAGCCTATGCCATTTCAAGGAGAATGTTCCTTGTGTCCAAGTCAAACAAAATCCCTTTTCTTATATTTCATAATTCCATTATTGCTCAAAATCATGGCATACTTCAGTTTGCTTCTTACTTGAAACTACTTGTACGATTTAAAATGTTTTCTTGGATCTTTTCGTTCTTCTTGGGAAAGGAATTCTACAGCTTCTTATCCATTTCTTTCCCATTCTACAGCTTCTTATTCTATATATTGCATGGAATCCGCTTGATTTTTCTTAAAGGAGGGGAGCTCTGATTTTCTGTTCTAATTTTAGAGCAATTGCTTTTCAAGCCTATGGAAAAGCTGTCAATGGAATTTTTCTTTAGGTGACCTAAGATTAACTTCACCATTTCTTATATCTCATATTTCTTTTCTTGGTTATCATTCTTTTCTTGATGGAGTAACTTCTGATAACTTCCTTAGAAATGGTGTATGGTAGGCAAAACTTCAGAATCCTTACATATTTAATAATATTTATTTTGCCTTCACACCTGACAGTTTGGTTGGGTAAAGAATTCCAGGGTTCTAGTTCTAGATGGTAGACTAAGCATACATAATTGACTATTTTTCCTTCTGAAACTATATTAAAATGATAAGGTAAAACAAAAGGAAATAAATTCTAAAATTGAAGGAAAAGCAGAGAAGAGAAAAGAGTGTAAAAACTGGAAAGGATAATTGACAAGAGATTTAAAGAAACTTCTAGAAAAGTAGAAATTAAGTGAAGGTATGCTGTTAGATAAAACAGTGTCAAAAAAAATCCCAACTCAGAACATGTAATATAGGAGGCAACTGGGGAGCCTATCCAGAGAAACTTGAGAGGGTCTAGCTGTATGAGTGGGACCGGGGGGATCTTTACTGAGTCAGTCTAAAACAATTATCTGCACTAGTTTCACATCCTTCCCCCCTCTATCAACCTCTGCATACCTGCACACCCTCAGCCTTAATGGCTTCCCATCTCTCACATGAGACCTTAGGCAAAAAAGATAGAGAATGTCTCTCTAATATTGTGGAATTAACTTCCTGGACAGAGCTAGGACTGACAAGGTATGTGTGGTACACCCTTTGCCATCCCCCTCCAAGAAAAGATCTCCTCATCCACGGCTGAGATGCAGGAGGAAGCTGAATGGCCTGTTCCCACTCACAGGGGAGAACAGAAAAATCAAGTGGGAAACAGACCTGCAGACATAGTATCGGGGGAAATTCAATAACATCTACTGAAAATAATCAATCAACATCTTCATTCTAAATATAAAAGGACTAATCTCATCAGACACATGAAGAAAACTGTGAATAAGAAAGACCAAATTAAACAAACAGAACAACCAAGTGGGGGAAAAAAAAAGAAGTTGAAAAGATTAAAAAAAAAAAGAGAATGCCTTTGGATTTAGGTATTTTTGATAATAAGAAACAATCTTGGTTTACTGGAGAATCTAGTGTTTATAAAGGCGTTCAAAGAAATGTGTTTCAAATTACCTAGACATTCAAATAGACTGAACTCCTAAGATAAAAGTACAAAACAATGCCCCCAAACAGCAGAAACACTATATCTCAAAAAACAGCTGACTTACCCTGGGAAACTGTATTGAAAAGTGCAGGATCAATGGCCGGAATAGTCTGTGGAGTAGGCTGGATAGTGTTACTTGTTACACCTGCAAATCAGAAAACCATAAATGGGTATAAAAGTGTTACACCTCTCAGTTACATTCTAGGAAAGCGCTCAAAGGATCATGGAGGAATTTCATTACTTCACTTAATTACTTTCTTGAAACCTTAATGAACTGAAATTTGATATACTTATTTGATGGTGGAGGCTGTTACAGGAAATATGCAGAAAAATACATTTTGAGTGTTTACACACATGTATTGGCCACACATTTCTTACCATGTATTTTGCATTTGCTATCATGTCTAATACTTCAAGTTGCTTCTCAAGTAAAGCTTACCTAATATCTGTCGAAGTAACAGACTCCATTCCTACCTTTTAATTTCTTAAATAAATAATTAATTTTGGGGATAAGGTGGGATATAATTATGATTTAGTTTAACTTATGGGATGAGTCCCATTTCATCACTATGAATGAAATTACAAATTATATATTCCAGTTTTCCAGTTTATATGTTTTTAATATTTTTATATATCCAATAAGCAATTAGTTTTGACTTCCTATTAGAACTTGTCATGACTGTCACATTCAGTGGATAACTAGCATTCTTGACTAATGCTAATATACTAGAGTTGAAGATTATTAATCATCTAAAAAATTAACACAAATTGTTGAAACGTCCCAAAAGAGACTTAGGTGATTCAATTAACAAGAAAGCAAATGAACAGGAAAAGTTGATTACTCTTGATTAATGGACTCAAATAGAAAACAGGATTCTTCTGCCCTAAGCTAAGAGGTTAAATCTGAATAGGTAATCTGTAGTAAAGGTAAAGTAGGATAGACACTAGGACAAGAAGAAGGGGACAGAAGAGAGGGAGAAAACAAATTGTGACGTTTTCAGGGTCACGGATACATAGCCAATGACAGTTCTAGAGCTATGGTTTCACAAAGGTTGACTGAAGTTCTGAAATATGTTCTGCAGCTATGAAGTCTTGACTGTGAAGGATCTTCTCAATCCCTATCCAAAGGAAAAAAAATGGTTTAAATATATACTATTTTAGCTCATTTAATTTTGTCTTAGGACAAACTAGTTTCACTTTACAGGCTTGGTGCTATTAAGTCATGAAAATCTTACTTTTTTATTTATTTATTTATTTATTTATTTATTTATTTTATTTTATGGCTGTGTTGGGTCTTCGTTTCTGTGTGAGGGCTTCCTCTAGTTGCGGCAAGTGGGGGCCACTCTTCATCGCGGTGCGCGGGCCTCTCACTGTCGTGGCCTCTCTTGTTGCGGAGCACGGACTCCAGATGCGCAGGCTCAGTAGTTGTGGCTCACGGGCCTAGTTGCTCCGCGGCATGTAGGATCTTCCCAGACCAGGGCTCGAACCCGTATCCCCTGCATTGGCAGGCAGATTCTCAACCACTGCGCCACCAGAGAAGCCCCGAAAATCTTACTTTTTAAATTAAAAATTGAACTAACAAAAATTTTTAAAGTACAAAGGGGTATGGATGAAAAGTCAAGTACAAATTTTAAATAGTAAAAAAAAAAAAAAAGAAAAAGAGAGAGAGGAAAAAAAAGGGTGAAAAGCCTGCCTCTCATTCCTATTCCAGGTCACTTGAGGGCTATCATTAGTTTTAGGATACCCTTCTATGCACATACAAACATGTGTGTGTCCAGGCCAGTGTGAGCGTGTGTGTGTGTGTGCAAGGAAATAAATGTACTTTGCTAAGAAATTTGTGTTCTAGCCTAAATCAAAACCCTCCGGACAAACTCCTCTCTCTATGGAGAACGCATTATTTAGTATGTATGTTTTGCCAATGGTAATATGTCTGCATACTGTACTATTCTGTGCATTTTTCACTTAATATGCCTTAGCAATAATTCCAGATTAAATATATTTAAATCCGCCTTTTTTTTTTTTTTTTTTGATGTGGACCATTTTTTAAATCTTTATTGAATTTGTTAAAATACTGCTTCTGTTTTATGTTTTGGTTTTTTGGCCGTGAGGCATGTGGCATCTTAGCTCCCCGACCAGGGATTGAACCTGCACCCCCTGCATTGCAAGGCAAAGTCTTCAACAATGGACCACCAGGGAAGTCCCTAATCCTCCTTGTTCTTTTTAATGGCTACATAGTGTTCCATTCCATGCATGAACCACAATTTATAATGCTATCCATTACTGACGAACATTTAGGTTCTTTCCAAACTTTTGTTGCTATAGCTAATACTACATGAATATTTTTATACACTGTAAACATGTATATGCATGAATATATTTACAGGAAAAAATTACAGAAGTATAACTGCAAAGTCAGGAGACATACAAATTTAAACCGACCAATTCAATGACTATCTTTTGCTTGATTTTGATAAATGCTTACAAAATATATTAAACTATAAACATATGACATAATTCTCCCCAGAAAACTTGAACTTTCAAAGGCACATAATTTACATAACATGTATTTTTTAAAGTTAGAATGCAAGATTTGAGAGGGCTCTTGAGACTACCTGGTGAAGTCCAGTGATTTGAAGCAGCTGAGCATAAAAACACAGGTAGGTGACTATAGATATTCTTCACACAGATCTTTAGAAAAAAGGATAAGTTGACAACCATCTGACAGACAATCTGGATATCAGTGCCATTCCTTACTAAGTAATTTGTGCTTCTGCCTGAATTAAAATTCTCCTAACAAACCCTTTTCTCTATGGAGAAGGCATACTTTCTTTGGTCAGCCTCCTGCATTAATTTTTAAATGCTTATTTGTACATCTCCAGATGATTAATTAAGTAGGTAATATTACTTAACAAGAACAAAACAGAATTTACAGAGAGATAATTTAGTTATGTAGTAAAATTTTACTTGAGAGATATTAAAAAAAAAACACAGGTAATCTGCATTTTATTAAGAACTCTGGTCACAGTCATTCAACCAAGACTTGAACTGACAGCACAGGCTGCTCAACACGCCTCATGCAGCAGTCAGAAGATGCTGCTTCTCATTTGTTTCCACGCCCAGGGACCAAGGCCTGTGTTCTTGGCAGCCATCATGACATGTTCCCACGGGGGCCTAGCATACAGGTTCAACTAAGTGCATAAATATCTGTTAAATCAGTAAAAATGGTTTTTAGTTTATGTTATTTATTTTTTGAAATGCCCAAATCTAGTTGTTTTTCCTTCTTTCTTGATTTGGAAAGATTTCAATTGTCAATTTGTGAATGGGTTGCAGCCCCCTGGACTACAGTATGTTGGAATGATGTCACCATAAAAACATTCCTGGGGGAAAGCAGAACTGTGTTAGAAATTTCTTTCTTTCTATTACTTAACAAAAAGAAATGTTAACAAGTAACTTCTGGTTAATTTTTTAGCGGATGGTTGTTACACAGGCTATTTGATGAGATTAATATATATTCAAGAATTAAATGCTACATGATTTCTAATTAAGTACTAAATTGTTCTACTGACTATGTGGGTGGGGATTCTGAAAAGGGAGAAATGGGTGTTAGTTAGAAAACTCTAGAAGATGTTGTAAAAAGTATTAAACAGAACCCTGAAGGTCAGTAGCATTTGAAGAGGCAGAGAAAGAGAAAGACATGCTAACTACGAGGAACACTGTAAGCAAATGTAAGAAGATTGGCTTAAATAAACCTCAGAATAATCATGGAAAAATAGCACTGATAGAAGAAATGGTTAGGCCAGAATATAAACCACTTTGAAAGCTGTAGAGCAGAATTCAAATGCAGTACTTCTGTCACTTAAAAGAACAACAATAAAAGAGCTAAGTTTTTCATTTACTTATGAGGTGAGCTGCATTTATAATTAAAAGGCTAGCATTAATTCTAAAATAACTCTTTTAATCTATTTAGATTTATTACTGACATCTTCAATATTTACAGACTGAAAAGCATGTTTCAAGAGAAAGAAAAAACCATAGGCTGTATTGCCTCTATCTGATATTACACAGTGGTAAAAGCACAAAGAGGTAAACACTTGGCTGTTCAAACAATCACTATCCCCGCCCTCCTTGCACCCTCTGCTTTTCTGTGGAAGAACTAAAAACTGTATATTAGTACATACTATTCTTTTCAGCTATCTTAAGGATTTCCCTTTGATAAAAGTGCATCCTGGACCTTTATATGAGAGAAAGTAAATCATTCTTAAAGTGAGTAAAAGGGGAAACATCTGCTATATTTATAAACTAAAACTGTTATTTCACTTTCTATTAGGCAACTATGAACTATTTTTTTTTTTTTTACTGTTTTAAATATAATAGAAAAAAAAATCTGCCAGCAAAGAGGAGATTCCCATATCTCAAGCCAACCTTAAGAGGAAAAATATTATGAGAAATGTAGGTTTTGATTTGATAGAACTTTAGTTCCTTGGAAGGGAAACAGAAGGGAGGTGCCAAAAACATGAAATCCAAAAGACTTGGATTCAAATTCTAGTACTGTCACTTATTAGGTATGTTTCTACGTGTATTTTTTGGGGATAACTGGTTAATTTCTTTAGTTTGTAAATTAGGGATAGCAATATCTAATATAGCTCTGTTAGAATAAGTTTATGAAATAGCTATGATAATTATTTAAATGCTAAGTCTATAAGAATGTACACCTGATGCCCTAAAGCAGTTCCAAGGTTTTTAGTTTTATGTCCCACTCTGAAGAACATAAGAGAGTGAAAAAAAAAAATAAGGCTCATGCCAGATTTAAATGGATCAAAATGAACTGTTCATGCCAGAAAACTTCCTAACAGAAATAGAAGACTACCTCCTGATATCTATCTTTATGTGTGGATATTCTGAGCAGGAGTCTATTAGTTTGAACATACGAAACTACTAATATTTTATCGCTTTTGTTGTACAAAAAGACACTTTGTTTGGTTCAACCTATTACAACCCTCCTACACTACAAGCATATTTTCCCTCTCATATATACACACAGTATACCTACATATAAAATATATGTATATGGGCCTATACCACAACTCTGCCCTAAGATACACTGTCTGAGCAATAAACCTTAGGCAATCTTTTTGTAAGGTCAATGTCCTACCCCAACAGTGACACTTTTCTTGATTCACAAAATGATTTTAAGTGTTCATTAACTTGCTATTAAATACCGTTTCTTTGGCACAGAAATAGGAAGGAACATTAAAAAAAAGGAAGCACAACTAAGGCACGTACCAGGCACCCATGGAGGACCACGGACACCTAAGGGGACGGGAGGAACCCCCAGCGACCGGGTAGGACGTGGGGGCGTGGGGGGGAGTGAAGGGGGAGGAGAAGTGGAGGTGGGCGGGACTGGTGCCCCTGGGGGGGGCTGGGGGAGGGGAAGGGATCCCACTCCCGGAAGGGGAAACTGGGGAACCACTGGGAGGGCAGAGGATCAAAAGGGAGTGTGGCCAGGTTTCCCCTGCCCACTTGGGCCCCCAGGAGCCTGCGGAGATCCCGGGCCTGTCCTCTGCCCACTGAGGCCCCCTCCAGCCCTGCGGGTCCTGAGGGAGTGGGAGGGAGGGAAGGGGGAGCAAAAGTAAAGGCTGGACCTCTGGAACCAGCACCCCGAGGGGTGGCTGGGGGAAGGGAGGAGTTCCTAAACCCAGTGACCCACACATGGTTAGGGGTCCCGTGGGGACGGGGGAGACGCTGGGGGGGACGGCGGGGGGGACCTGGAGGAACGGAAGGGAACAGGGCCAGTGCTTTCCCTGTCCACTTAGCTACCGGGGAGCCTGCTGAGCTCTCAGGCCTAATCCTCTGCCCTCAGAGCCAACCTCCTGCCGTGCAGAGCCCAAGCCCCACTCCCACATCCTCACCCAGGCTCTACCTCCAAACTCCTGAACTCCACACTACAGAGGCCCTCCGTTGGACATGCTGCCTCTCCCCTTCCCTGCAGGTCCTAAGCAGAGGCCCCGTCCCCAGGGCCTTTTCCAGCTGGGTCCTGAGCCTAGGCCCGGCCCCACACTCAAACATCACCCCCCCACCCGCCTAGGCCTCGCCCCACCCTAAACCCCGCCCCTGCCTAAGTTCCACACCCGCCTAAATTCTGCCCCATACAAAGGCTTTTTTTTTTCCTCTTTTAGACTGGGGTTCTGTTTTACCTTGTGGATTCACTGTTGTTGATTCATTTACATTTCTATTTTTCCTAATAAAGATTTTATTTTTCTAAATTTATTTTATTCTTTATAGTTTGTTATTGTTCTCTCCCTTTGGCTTTTTCCCCCCACCCCCCTTTTCTCTTCTGTTGTGGTTTTATTTTACCCTGTTGCGGTTGTTTCAATTATATTTTTATTTTTCCTAATATTTTTATCTTTCTAATTTTATTTTGTTTTCATTATTTGATATCGTACTGCTCTTTTTTTTCTCTCTTTCTTTTTCTTTTTTTTTTGGCTGTGCCATGCAGCTTGCGGGATCTTCGTTCCCAGGCTGGAGGTCAGGCCCTAGCTCCTGTGGTGGGAGCTCCAAGTCCAACACACTGGACTAACAGAGAACCTCAGATCCCAGGGAATAATAATCGGAGTAAGGCCTCCCAGAGGTCCTCCTCTCAGCACCAAGACTCAGCTCTATCCAACTGCCTGCAAACTCCAGTGCTGGATGCCTCAGGCCAAACAACCAGTAAGACAGGAATAAAGCCCCACCCATCAAAAAAAAATTTTTTTTTAATGGAAACGACAAAAAAATATGTTACAGATGAAGAAGCAACGTAAAAACCTACAAGACCAAATAAATGAAGATGAATTAGGCAACCTACCTGAAAAAGAATTCAGAGTAATCATAGTAAACATGACCCAAAATCTGGGAAACAGAATGGAGAAAATACAAGAAACATTTAACAAGGATCTAGAAGAACTAAAGAGCAAACAAACAGTGATGAACACCACAATAACTGAAATTGAAAATACTCTAGAAGGAATGAACAGCAGAATAACTGAGGCAGAAGAACGGATAAGTGAGCTGGAAGATAAAATGGTGGAAATAACTGCCAGGGAGCAGAATAAAGAAAAAAGAATGAAAAGAATTGAGGACAGTCTCAGAGACCTCTGAGACAAAATTAAATGTATCAACATTCGAATTATAGGGGTCCCAGAAGAAGAAGAGAAAAAGAAATGGTCTGAGAAAATATTTGAAGAGATTATACTCAAAAACTTCCCTAACATGGGAAAGGAGATAGTCAATCAAATCCAGGAAGCGCAGAGAGTACCATATATGATAAACCCAAAGAGAAACATGCCAGACACATATTACTCAAACTATCAAAAATTAAATACAAAGAAAAAATATTAAAAGCAGCAAGAGAAAAGCAACAAATAACATACAAGGGAATCCCCATAAAGTTAACAGCTGATCTTTCAGCAGAAACTCTGCAAGCCAGAAGGGTGTGGCAGGACATATTTAGAGTGAAGAAAGGGAAAAACCTACAACCAAGATTACTCTACCCAGCAAGGATCTCATTCAGATTCGATGGAGAAATTAAAACCTTTACAGCAAGGAAAAGCTAAGAGAATTCAGCATCACCAAACCAGCTTTACAACAAATGCTAAAGGAACTTCTCTAGGCAGGAAACACAAGAGAAGGAAAAGACCTACAATAACAACCCCCCCCCAAAATTAAGAAAATGGTAATAGGAACATAGATATCGGTAATTACCTTAAATTTAAATGGATTAAATGCTCCAACCAAAAGACACAGACTGGCTCAATGGATACAAAAACAAGACCTGTATATATGCTGTCTACAAGAGACCCATTTCAGACCTAGCGAACATACAGACTGAAAGTGAGGGGATGGAAAAAGATATTCCATGCAAATGGAAATCAAAAGAAAGCTGGAGCAGCAATTCTCATATCACACAAAATAGACTTTAAAATAAAGACTATTACAAGAGACAAAGAAGGACACTACATAATGATCAAGGGATCAATCCAAGAAGAAGATATAACAATGGTAAATATTTATGTACCCAACATAGGAGCACCTCAATACATAAGGCAAAAGCTAACAGCCATAAAAGGGGAAATCGAAAGGAACACAATCATAGTAGAGGACTTTAACACCCCACTTTCACCAATGGACAGATCATCCAAAATGAAAATAAATAAGGAAACACAAGCTTTAAATGACACATTAAACAAGATGGACTTAACTGATATTTATAGGACATTCCATCCAAAAACAACAGAATACACTTTCTTCTCAAGTGCTCATGGAACATTCTCCAGGATAGACCATATCTTGGGTCACAAATCAAGCCTTGGTAAATATAAGAAAATTGAAATCGTATCAAGTATCTTTTCCGACCACAATGCTATAAGACTAGATATCAATTACAGGAAAAAATCTGTAAAAAATGCAAACACATGGAGGCTAAACAATACACTACTCAACAACCAAGAGATCACTGAAGAAATCCAAGAGGAAATGAAAAAATACCTAGAAACGAATGACAAAGAAAACACAACCACCCAAAACCTATGGGATGTAGCGAAAGCAGTTCTCAGAGGGAAGTCAAGAGAAATACAATCCTACCTCAAAACAAGAAAAATCTCAAATAAACAACCTAACCTTACAACTAAAGCAATTAGAGAAAGAAGAACAATAAACCCCCAAAGCTAGCAGAAGGAAAGAAATCACAAAGATCAGATCAGAAATAAATAAAAAAGAAATGAAGAAAACAATAGCAAAGACCAATAAAACTAAAAGCTGGTTCTTTGAGAAGATACACAAAATTGATCAACCATTAGCCAGACTCATCAAGAAAAAAAGGGAGAAGACTCAAATCAACAGAATTCGAAATGAAAAAGGAGAAGTAACAACTGACACTGCAGAAATACAGAGGATCATGAGAGATTACTACAAGCAATTATATGCCAATAAAATGGACAACCTGGAAGAAATAGACAAATTCTTAGAAAAGCGCAACCTTCCAAGACTGAACCAGGAAGAGATAGAAAATATAAACAGACCAATCACAAGCACTGAAATTGAAACTGTGATTAAAAATCTTCCAACAAACAAAAGCCCAGGACCAGATGGCTTCACAGGTGAATTCTATCAAACATTTAGAGAAGGGCTATCCCCTATGTTTCTCAAACTCTTCCAAAATACAGCAGAGGGAGGAACACTCCCAAACTCATTCTACGAGGCCACCATCACCCTGATACAAAAACCAGACAAAGATGTCACAAAAAAAAGAAAATTACAGACCAATATTACTGATGAACATAGATGCAAAAATGGAAATAAAAACAAAACTAAACAAATGGGACCTAATGAAATTTCAAAGCTTTTGCACAGCAAAGGAAACCATAAACAAGACAAGAAGACAACCCTCAGAATGGGAGAAAATATTTGCAAATGAAGCAAATGACAAAGGATTAATCTCCAAAATACACACACAGCTCATGCAGCTCAATATCAAAAAAACAATCAACCCAATCCAAAAATGGGCAGAAGTCCTAAACAGACATTTCTCCAAAGAAGATATACAGACTGCCAACAAACACATGAAAGGATGCTCAACATCACTATCATTAGAGAAATGCAAATCAAAACTACAATGAGGTATCACCTCACGCCGGTCAGAATGGCCATCATCAAAAAATCTACAAACAATAAATGCTGGAGAGGGTGTGGAGAAAAGGCACTGCTGGTGGGAATGTAAATACAGCCACTATGGAGAACAGTAAGGAGGTTCCTTTAAAAACTAAAAATAGAACAACCATACGACCCAGCAATCCCACTACTGGGCATATACCCTGAGAAAACCATAATTCAGAAAGAGTCATGTACCACATTGTTCATTGCAGCACTATTTACAATAGCCAGGACATGGAAGCAACCTAAGTGTCCATCAACAGATGAATGGATAAAGAAGATGTGGCACATATATACAATGGAATATTACTCAGCCATAAAAAGAAACAAAATTGAGTTATTTGTAGTGAGGTGGATGGACCCTGAGTCTGTCATACAGAGTGAGGTGAGAAAGAGAAAAACAAATACTGTATGTTAATACATATATATGGAATCTAAGAAAAAAAAAATGGTTCTTATGAACCTAGTGGCAGGAAAGGAATAAAGATGCGGACGTAGAGAACAAACTTGAGGACACAGGGAGGGGGAAGGGTAAGCTGGGACGAAGTGAGAGGGTAGCACTGACATATATACACTACCAAATGTAAAGCAGATAGCTAGTGGGAAGCAGCCTCATAGCACAGGGAGATCACCTAGGTGCTTTGTGACCACCTAGAGGGGTGGGATAGGGAGGGTGGGAGGGAAATGCAAGAGGGAGGGGATATGGGTATGTATATATATATACACACACAGCTGATTCACTTTGTTATACAGCAGAAACTAACACAACATTGTAAAGCAATTATACTCCAATAAAGATGTTAAAAAAAAAAAGATAACCAACAAGGACCTACTGTATAGCAAAGGAAACTCTACTCAATATTCTGTAATAAAATATACGGGAAAAGAAAAAAAAAAAGGAAAAGGAAGCTAATTTGCTGAACACTGATTTTGTGTTAGGCATAGTAGTCAATTTTCATACTTCCTCCTCTTTAATAATTAAAACAACTATGAGAAGTATGATTAATTTCATTTTAAAAGAGGGAATAACCTCGGTCGGGAACTGAGTAACAGTTGAGTTTGTGGTTTAGCAAGAAGTAGAAACTAATAACTAATACTATGTGACTCCCAAGTGTATTTTATTCTCACTTCACCATTCTGTAAGGATGCTTGTGTTGGAGGCTCTTGGTCAGTTTTTAAACTTACTACCAATAGTATAACTTGAGCAGTATTTATCAAAGGCAAATACATCTAAATATGTAGCTGGTTTTGCTTACTTCATTCTACCCTGGAAAAACTGAATATTCCCAAAAGATAATAAAATATTTAAAACAGTGTTCCATGAAATTTTACTTACAAAACTAATGGAAATTGGTCTATTAATTCCATCACATAGACCTGAAAGCAATGAAAAGTCAGGCAGGGTAAAATATACAGAATGATGATACTAAAGAGATCAGTGTTAAAATTATCATGTTCATCAATATGCTTAAAGACAAAAATGTTCGCATTATTTGTAGATGATATGAAGTTGAAAGCTTTAAAATAGGAGGAAATAAACTAATCATAATCGCTGCTACAATGGTCAAAACAGAAAACTCTTAAATGTTATTCAACTCATGCAAAATAACCTAAATGGTTTGGGTAAACTGAGGCTGAAAATTTGAAAGTCAATGAAGTAATGGTGAATAACAGCAATAGTAGAAATCAAGGCGCAAAGACAACTTTTATTCTATTAATTAAATATTTTGAAATATATAGGTTACTACCATAGATTACCCTTATGCTGAGATAAAAGTTTAAAAACAATTTTTGGAAAAAAAATTAAAATTAATTAAATTTAAGATTTATTTAAACTATGGTTTTAAATGCCCCTCTATTTGGAAGTATGGGTGATACTCTGTCAACAATACAAGTAAACAAGAGTATCTGCAACTTTCAAAAGTTTATCTTATGACCCTGACTTATTCCTGGAGACTAGTTTTGTCAGATCTTTTTTCTATGGAAACACAGACATATAGTACTAATTTATTCAAAGATAGCAGGCATCACTTCCGTGGTTTATTTTTAGACACGTTTGTAATATTAAAAAAACAAACAAACAAACCCCAAACCCCCTCCTTTCACTTGTCTGTGAATCCACTGCTATTGAGATTCTGTGCCTCAAAGCTTGCTCCTTCATCAATAATACCCATGTTGAGGGTGGAGGCAGGGTCCTAAGGGAATAAGTCAAGAAAAATGAATCTTGCGATCACAGTGGGAACCTGACAGACACATCCTGTAATAAGCCCCACTCACCTCAGTGCTATTCTTCAACAGTGAAGGGGAAAGAAAGGGAGGGGAAGAAAAAGAAAACAGCCACACACACGAAAAGCACAGGAACTTTACTTATTAATAAAACATAAGGTCAATAGTAATCAATTACACATAAATATTTTGTCATTTCTTAAAAAAATAAAATACAACTAATATTAAAACTTCAACGAAAAGGATTTAATTTTTTGGTGGGTTCAAATGGAACTTAAAGATCTTATCATGCTTTAGGACCATCATTATGAGGCACATATATGAGAAGAACTGCAGTTGTTATTTATGAAAGGAGAGGTCAAACTCATGAAGCTTCAATTTCCTACCTGTGCTATGAGGCACTTCTGCTGGGGTATTAGCTGGAGCGTGGGCGCCGGGAGGAATCTGTACTCCAGTATAGCTGCTTGATGGCATGTTGCTTGGGTCATACGTTGAAGATGACGGCTGAGGTGGCTGAGTGGGCAGAGAGGCTGCTCCAGCATCTTCATTTTCCTCAACATCTATTATATAATACACATGCAATGTTAAATGAGGTCCAGACAGTCCCTGAGTCACGGGTTTTTTTTACGATGGTGCAAAAGTGATAGGAATTCAGTAGAAACCATACTTTGAATTTCGATCTTTTCCCAGGCTAGCGATATGCAGTGTAGTACTCTCTGTGATGCTGGGCAGCTGCGGCCACAGCTCCCAGTCAGCCACGCAATCACAAGGGTAAAAAACCGACACACTTACAACCATTTTGTTTTTCACTTTCAGTACACTATTCAGTAAATTACATGAGATATTCAACACTTTATTATAAAATAGGCTTTGTGTTAGATGACTTTGCCCAACTGTGGGCTACTGTAAGTGTTCTGAGCACTTTTAAGGTAGGCTGGGCTAAGCTATGATGTTCAGTAGGGTAGGTGTATTAAATGCATTTTCAAATTATGTTTCCAATTTATAATGGGTTATCAGGATATAACCCCATTGTAAGTCGAGGAAGATCTGTATTTTGAAATAGAAATGCCAAATATTCTTATTTTGCTATACAGACATGACAGACATTTGAATGTAATTCTATTTAATGCAATTGATAAGCAGCTTCTCTTAAAATAATTGTTCTAATTTTTTTCCTTTTCTTAAAACACTTAGTTGTGCCTGGCAGTATGATCAACATTTCTTTAAATTAATACTTTCCAACTCTGTAAAATCTTTGCATATATTATATATATATATTTTTTTTTTTCTGGAGCATCAAGTTTATTAACCAGAATTGGAAGAACCAAGGAGTTCTTGGAACAAGAACTATCCCCCTCCCCCACCAACACGGAAGACAGAAGAGTGGGGGAGGGGAAACGTGCCCCAGGAGTGACAGTCCAGTCTCTGAAGTTTTCACCCAGGTGGGGGTTGAGGGGCAGACCTGCAGCCACGGTGGCCTCGCTTTCGGTCGCCCGGGCTGCTCCGGACCATCCTCTGAGCTGGCCAGGGTCTTGGATACGATGCTTCTGAAGGCCGTGCAGAGAACACACTCCTCTTCCCCTGCACCGGGCCCCAGGGAGCGCGGCGGCCTGACCTTCCTGCCTCGGTCATGCATGGGGTTCACATGGGCTCACTTTATTATGACGCCTCATGCTGGGCAGCTTGCAACAAAGATGTTTCAAAATAAAGTTCCGGATTCTCCCAGCCACCCCTTGCTTTTTCTGGCTGTGGCCAGAGAGAGTGGATGAGGACACACTCTCAGGCTGCCCAGTGTGGGAGGACCCTCCAGTGCTGGACACACACAGGGAGCAGCTGGTTCCCTCTGGGGCTCCAATCCCGCTGCTGCTGGAGGTGGATGTCCCAGTGCCACGCTGGGGGGCTGGGCTGGGGGTGGCAGTCCTCGACTCCAGGCTGGGTGGGGGACAGGGAGACTCACCGGTCTTCTGCCCTGCCTGCTGGTCTTCCTGCAGCTGCACATTTTGTCTCTGGTAGGGCCACCTGGTTTGCAGGGAGGACACCACAGGGCTTGGAGGAGGCTCAAGTTCACTGCCACTGAGGTCCCCGAAAGACAAGGGCTTCACAGTTATGATGGAGACCCCCACGTTGGGTTTCATGGAGCTCACACTGCCTGTTCCAGTGTCCTGGCTCTGGTCGCAAGTCAAGCCCGGAGTCGTCACCATTGTCACCTCCAGGTCCTCTTCACAGGGTGGCTGGAGTGGCTCCTTCTGGCCCATTTTTAACCAAGCATGACTCATGAGGTCAGGTAAGGTGCCTCTGTCACTGGGGCTGAGGGCAATCATTTTTTGTAATAGATCCCTTATCTCCAAAGACAGATAAGGTGGGATGGGGTATTGCCCTTGTAGGATTTGCTTCCGCAGCTGCTGTAAGTCTTTTCCCAGAAAGGGCCGGGACCCAGTTACCATGGTGTAGAGCACTACTCCCAAGCTCCACACGTCCACCGCAGGGCCGCTGTAGCTCTGCCCCAGGAAGAGTTCCGGGGCAGCATAAGGGGCTGTGCCGCAGATCGTGTCCAGTAGGCCAGTGTCATCACACTTGTTGCTGAGGCCAAAGTCTGTAAGTTTGATGTTCATGTTGGAATCAAAGAGGAGGTTCATTGGCTTCAGGTCCCGGTGCACGATGCCCCTCTGGTGGCAGTGTTGCAGGGCAGAGACCAGCTGCTGGAACGGGCCTCGGGCCTGCGCCTCTGTCATACGGCCATGGATCTTCAAATAGCGGGACATTTCCCCCCCACTAAGGTACTCCATCATCAGAAAAATTGTCTCCTCTGTGTCAATCACCCCCAGCAGTTTTACAATATTGGGGTGATTCAGAGCCTTCATACTGCACGCTTCCCGGAAAAGTGCCTGGGCACTTGAGAAGCTCTGACGCCTTTTCTTTATGACCTTCACAGCCACCTGTGTCCCGGTCAGAATGTGCCGGGCCAACTTCACTTTACCGAAGGTGCCTTCACCAATGGTGCGGAGGATCTCGAAGTCATCAATATGAACCTCCTTGTCAGCAGAGTTGGCTGTGAGGCCCTGCATCATGGTGATCTGCTAATTACACTGACTGACAGCACTACCTAGCAACGCTAACTATGCTAACTAACAACGCTAACTGTACTAACAGTGCTAAGTATGCTATCTCTACTAACAACGCTAACTATGCTAACTGTACCAACAGCGCTAACTAGTACTAACTACACTATGTTAATCAAGTATTAACTATACCAACAATACTCACTATGCCAACAGCGCTAACGAGTACTAACTACACTAACTATGCTAATCAAGTATTAACTATACCAACAATACTCACTATGCCAACAGCGCTAACTAGTACTAACTACACTAACTATGCTAATAAACTATTAACTATACCAACTGTGCTAACTATACCAACAATACTGACTATGCTAACTGTAGAAAGAACAATGAGGCAAATAAAAAAGAGTAGAGAAATGAGAAACAAAAATCAACAAAATGGCAGAAACAAGGAAAAAACAAGCTAACTGTAGGTCCAAGGCCGTCAGGTCACCAAAAGCAGCTTCCTGGGCTCTAAGGACCAAAAACCTGGGCCCAGCTTTCTCTTTTATAGGGCTTTGTGAAGTACATCACAGTGGTGCACTCTGAGGTCAGAGCAAGAAATGAACGCATCACAGCTGGGGATAAACCACAGTGGTTTTCTCACTTTTTGAGTTCAAGGCCCCTTTACACTTAGGAAAAAGAATCCCAAAGACATTTTTCTTTACATGTGTTATTAGATATTGGTATTCACTTTGTTATAAATTAAAATCTGTAGGATACTTCAGTGGCCTTTTTATTTCTAGTTTGAAAATGGGTAATAATTTTAAAGAGCTCATAATGTCTACACTTGAAATATTCAATTCCTTTTCCTTAAATTCTGGTCTCAAAATAATGTTACAACTTAACTGACTTCACGATACTACACAAAATGTTCTGTTGCATAAGACACGATAAGGTACATTATGAAAGTCTATGAAGCTGAGAGATTTCCCAGGAAGGTAGGTCATGAGCAGATTTCTCATCAGGAGCCTCGGAGGCCAGATGGCATGGCTCAATGTACTCGAAGTGTTGAAGGAAAGAAACCATCAACCAAGAATCCTATATCTAGCAAAACTTTCCTTCGAAAATGAGGGAGAAATCAAGACATTCCCAGTTAATCAAGAGTTGAGAGAGTTCTTAACCACCAGACCCGCCTGCCACAGGGAGTTCTTCAGGTTGGAGTCAAGGACCCTGCACAGTAACTCAAAGCCTTATGAAGAAATAAAGACCTCTGGTAACAGTAGATAGACGGGCGATGAGAAAAGCTAGTACTATTGTAACTTTGGTTTGTAGCTCCACTTTTTGTTTTCTGTTTAAGAGGCTAATATATAATAAAACACACACACATACAAATCATCACCTTGTTTCTAATACTGCCTTTTTTAATTTGGGGGAAAAGTCTGATTGGTCTCTAAAATGAATGTATGTGTCTGACCTCAAGGATTGCATTTGGAAATCATAGTGTCTCTGTCTCCAGTACAAAGGTTAACCAAGGTCGGGTCCCTTGGAATGCAGCAGCTCAATAACAAGCTACAAGATAGATGGATTTGAGGCAAGAGGGACAAGAGCAGTCTTCAAGAAAAGGAGCAGAGGAACACTAGTAACATGTGCACAGAAGTCTCAGAACCGGTATTCCAAATACCACCTTGAATGCTATTACAATAAAAAATACCTGGGAAAAAAACTTTCTTAAAAATAAATTTTCTTTAAACCCATTCTTTAAATTTATGAAAAATGGAGGACATTTTTGGCAAAACATGTCACATTTATGCTCTCCATAAGAACTCTACTTTCTGACAGCTGCCTTTTACTCAATATTTATTGTTTACTAGTTATTAAATGATTACCTGTGTGTTGTTCAACAAATTAATCAACAAAAACAAAGGAATAAAATTTCACACTGAGCTGTCTATGTAGAAAGGAGTAATAAGAGAGCCACTTTTGGGAATTTTACTAAGTAAAGTTGTAGATGTATGTATACTTTATATACATATCATTTTCTCCCATATTAGAGAACTCTAACACTAATACATCTGGGAAGGAAAAAACAAACAAACAAACAAAAAACCCCCCAACACTTTTTAAAGATAGTGGCAAGTGATCAAAAGCTGGTAGAAATTAAAGTGAAGATGGCCCTTGAGGAAGGAAATCTCACCAGGTAAAGTCTGCTTTCATGTGGTCTTTCACCTGAGGGCACCCAAAAGTCTATGCAAAAGAAAGAGTTGCAGAGAAGTGAGCCTTGAAATGTGTGTACGAACTTCAACTAAATATCTATATGGCCCTGAACTATGCATGCACACTCAGGGAAGATTCTAAGGGGCCTGAAGAAAGCAACAGCCTTAAAGCTGAAAGAAAAGAGGGGCAGTGTTTGAGTTCAGGCAAGTTAACCGTCTGCTAGAACAAGAATCAAGACTTTGCAGAGGAAGATAACTGAATGCAAAGCTACAAGATGTTATCAATAACAAAAATTATTAGAAATATGGGGGCGGGGGGGAGGAAAATGTGACCAGAGTCAGTAGAAAAAGAGAACCTACAGAAAAAGACCCCAGCATGACCCAGATACTGAAATTAGCAGAAAATAACTTTAAAGCAGGTACTATAAATACATTCAAGGCCGCAGAGAAAAATGTAGTCATAATGAATGAAAGAAGAAAAATTCACCAGAGAAAAGAAAACTGTAAGAGGGAATAGAAGCAGATGGGACTAACAGAAAACAAATGGCAAAAACAGTAGGCTTAAATATAGTAATAATTACATGAAATGTAAATGGCTAAACACTATTTTGAAGGCTGATTTTGAAAGATTGAAAAATAAAAGACACACTTATGTGCTTTAAGACTCAGATATGTTTAAAAGGATGAAAATAGATACCATGTAAATATCAAGAGGCAAAAGCTGAAAGTGGCTAATTTCAGTAACAGACAAAACAGAATTCATGTCAAGGAATATTAGCAGAGATATAATTGGATGTTTCATAATGATAAAAAGGTTAGGTCGATTTAAAAAAAAAGCAATTGTAGGGCTTCCCTGGTGGTGCAGTGGTTAAGAATCCACCTGCCAATGCAGGGGACACGGGTTCGAGCCCTGGTCCGGGAAGATCCCACACGCCGCGGCGCAACTAAGCCCGTGCGCCACAGCTACTGAGCCTGCGCTCTAGAGCCCGCGAGCCAAAACTACTGAGCCTGCATGCCACACCTACTGAAGCCCACGCACCTAGAGCCCATGCTCTGCAACAGGAGAAGCCACCACAATAAGAAGCCGGTGCACCGCAATGAGCACCGCAGTGAAAAGTAGCCCCCACCTGCCACAATTAGAGAAAGCCCACGTGCAGCAACGAAGACCTAACACAGCCAAAAATAAATAAATATACATATATTAAAAAAAAGCAATTGTAAAGGTGTATGTGCCTAATAAAATAAAGTTTCTAGTGAAAAAAAGCTGACAGGACTAGTAAAATCCCCATAGTTGGAGAATAAAATATCAATTAAAATATTAATTAAAATATACCCTTATATAATTCATATTCACAGAACAGCACATCTAATAAATGCAGAATACATTCTTTTCAAATGCACATGCAACATTCACAAAGACAGATAATATTTTGGGCCATGAAACAAACCTTAATGAACTTTGAAATACTGAAATCTTACAAAAAAATGTTCTCTGATCAAAACAGAATTAAATTTAGACAGCTAGAAAAGCCCAAATATTTTAAAATTAAACAGTATACTTCTAAATAATCCATTCCCCAAAAAAGAAAACACAAAGAAAATAGAAGCTATTTTGAATTAAATGACATCACAATTTGTGGGATGACATTAAATCAGTGCCTAGAAGAAAACTGATAGTTTTAAATGTTTATATTAGAAAAAAAGAGAGGCTTATTTATTTATTTTTTTGGCTACACTGCGAGGCTTGCAGGATCTTAGTTCCCCAACCAGGGATCAAAGCTGGTTTCAATAGCCAAAAGATAGAAACAACCGAAACACCCATCAATGGATGACTGATAACCAAAATGTGGTATACACATACAATAGAATATTATTCAGGCTTTGAAATGAAATTCCAGCACATCCTACAACATGGATGAACCTGCAGGACATTATGCTAAAAGAAATAAGCCAGTCACAAAAGGACAGATACTGTATGATTCCACTGAGATAAGTTACCTAGAGTAGTCAATTCACGGAGGCAGAAAAGAGAAAGTTGGTTACCAGGGGCTGGGGGTGGTGGGAGTAAAGGGGAGTTATTGTTTAATGGACACAGAATTTCAGTTTGAGAAAATGAAGATCATTCTGGAGATGGACGGTGGTTACAGGCTAAACAGTCTGAGTGTACTTAATGACAGTCAACTGTACATTTAAATGGTTAAAATTGTAAATTTTATAGTATATGTCTATTTTACCACAAAAAATGGGTAGAAGATTTAAACAGATACTTCATAAATAAAGATATATAAAAAGCCAATACACGCAGAGCTCAGTATCACAGTCATTGGGAAAATGCAACTTAAATCACAATGTAGAACCCTTACACATGGGTCAGAATGGCTATATTTAAACATACTACTGATCAAAAATCGTATGATGAAGCCGTAACCCCCAATGTGACAGTATTTGGAGACAGGGTTTTTA
Organism: Balaenoptera musculus; assembly: GCF_009873245.2. NCBI lineage: Eukaryota > Metazoa > Chordata > Mammalia > Artiodactyla > Balaenopteridae > Balaenoptera > Balaenoptera musculus. The sequence goes on from NC_045796.1 coordinate 22,989,384, forward strand.
GAGGTAACTACAGGTTAAATGAGGTCATAAGGGAGGAGCCCTAATCCAACAGGAATGATCTGCGCTTCTCCCCCTCCTTTGCCCCCTCTCCTTGACACTCCACCATATGAGAACAGAGAGAAGGTGGTCCTCTGAAAGCCAGGAAGTAGATCTTCACCAGAAACCAAACTCTGCTGGACCTTGATCTTGAATTTTCCAGCCTCCAGAACTGTGAGAAAATAAATGCCTTTTGTTTAAGCCACCCCGTCTATGGTATTTTGCTATGGCAGCCTTAGCAGACTAAGAGAACAGGAGATAGGAGTAGGAAATAAAACTGGTCAGTGCCAGATCGTGGTGAGTCTTGCTTGGTAGGCTAAGGATCTTGGATCTTTCCTTTTGGACAACTGGAAGTGACTAATGGTTTTGTAAACAGTAGGACTGACATAAAACATGCCTGACTGTGGTCAGTATTAAAGCAGCAAAGGAAGTATGTAAAACATTCCAAAATATTAAATGAAAAAGTGAGAAATAAGGTTGTAGCAATACGCTTGAAAAAATCCAATTTCACCGCCATGATGTAAATAACTCCAAAACTTAACCATGTCTTAGAATAGTTAACTTTAAACACTTAGTAACAACTTAATATTACAGTATTCATGCTATAGTGTTAGTAAAAAGAACAAAGGACTTTGAGTAATAATTCAACTTCTGGTTCTCCTTCTCTGTGGTTCTATGACATTAGGCAGGCCAAAACCCAGAACCTCAATTTCCTCTTCTGTAAAACAGAAATAACATCAACTGTCTCTTGGAGGTTTTTGAGGGCATGATATACATGAAAATGATCTGTAAGCTTTAAGGCATTATATGAATGCAAGGCATTTATTACATGACTGTAAGAAGCATTCTATGTGAAAAAGGCTACCTCAAGATTAAACAAGGATATATCATGAAGTGTCCTTCAGGAATAGATAGCAAAAAATTCACTTGAAATGATGCATAAAAGCTTGCTTCTCTAGGAGAAGAGCTGCAAAAATAGTTTACACATAGTATTTATATGTAGAACTGTAGTGTTGCTTTTTTACTGAGTGGCATTATAAAATTCTAAATAGTCCTCCAAATGAATGAATAAATAAACCAACCAACCAGATGTAGAACAGTGTGTGTATTACCAATTGTGTGAAAAAAGTGAGGGTATATATTCCTATTTACTAGTAATTTATAAAAAATAATCTCTAAAAATACACAAAAAACTAAAAACATTATTTATTTATTTGGGTTTCAGTAGAATCTGGGAAGATAAAGGGTGTGGTGGAAAGGAGACATTCACTTCATATTTCTTATATACTGTATAAATTTTTAACCATGTGAAAGTATTACCTGCCCCCCTCCCCCCAAAAAACCCACCTCAGGTATATACAAAATAAATTCAGTGTTCTTTGGAAACATTTTATAGATTAAAAAAGGATTGCCTGTCCCACGTAGGAAAGAAATCTGATTAGAGGCAGGAGACAGATATTAGAGCAGTTGACACAGACAGATATTAGAACAGTTTGGCCTTAATTTTTCACTTGTCCCTAAGTTTATAATTTTACACCTGATTTTGGACCTGATGAAGGAAACAAAACTGTATCACTCCTTCTAAAAACTCTGAATAATAATATATTGAGCAATTATGATTCTACTAAATCATTTTACTTAGATAAATACATACCATTATCTTCTTCAATCCCAACAGGCCCTGCTTGAGGAGTCTCTCCATTCTTTAAACAATTGTGAATATATGTTGCCTTCCACCTTGCATACTTTCTGTGTTTCACATTCTAAAAGAAATATTTTTATGTCAATGTTAGACTGCAGTAAATAAGTCAAATAAAAATATACATTATGATGACCTACATCATACTTCTGTGATAAAACCTATTTTTGCACGGTACAGCTCTGAAATATTCTGGCAATCTCCCCACCTTATCACGGGATTCTACCAACTGCCTAGGGCTTGACAGACTTCATGAAAAGCCATCTTCCTCAAGACACATTACCAGTTCTCTTTTGTGGTTTCGTGCTTCAGAAAAGGTCTACAAGGGAACTATAGGAGTGTCCTTTCAGCAAAACTTGCAACTTTTATGCATAGGACAGAAATAGGCTAAATTGAATTTAAAATTAAACATAAAATAACAACATACTAAACGATTTTCACTAAAGAGGGAAAAATTAATCTGTACAAATATACGAAAACAAACAAAAAACTAAGATGCTATAGTGGTTACAGCAAACACATGAACATCAGACCGACAGCTACGCAAACTTGACCTTTTAACTTATGTTATTTACCAGCTCTAAATCTCAGTTACCTCGGTTCTAAAAAGGGGAAAATAATACATCACTGGATTGCTGTAAAGAGAAATGGAAAATCAGTGAAGAACCTGCTAGTTGCCTCTTCTATCCTGACTTAAAATTTATGCTACATGCTATAAAATAAGACAAAAATTTGCTTTAAAAATACAAGAGTAGAACCTGTTAGAATTTCGGATGGACTACTGATTTTCAGTTTATATTTTCATTTGACCTTTATTATAATCATGGACCAGTGGCACTGCTAACACCTGGGAGCTTGTTAGAAATGTAGACTCTTCTAGCCCACCCCAGACTTACTGAACCACAATCTGCACTACATCAAGACCCCCCAGGTGATCTGTATGCACATTAAAGTTGGAGAGAACACATGACTTTATTATGTTGAAAACAACTGCAATTTGCCTTTTGTAAAGATCCACTAAGTCATCAATAACTACAAGTACTGCATACAGTCCAGATACTTAGTTGAGTATTCTGTAATGTGAGATTCTGTACATACTACTATAGATAAGTAGTACAATATACAGAAACCTAAAGAAAAAGTAACCCTTCAAATTACTGAATTTGTATATTTAACTTTTCTTCTCTTATAAAACAATCCTCTCATATATTCCATTTTTTTAAAAGTTCCATACGTTGATTCTCATTTTCTTCCAGGTACAATTATATTTTGCTCCACTTCCCCTTACCTGGTCCTTACCACAACCTTGAAATTTAGGCAGGTCATGTTTTACTCACACTAAGGCTCTGAGACATTAAAAGACTGGCTCAATGAAAACACAGATTAACCTGGCATTCAAGGCCTTCTACATTGTGGACATGGCTTCAGTCTCATTTCCTATCATTTCCCTCAATCCAGCTGGGATTCTGCCTCACCTGCAGTCTTTCTCGTGCTATTCTCCCTGTCTCATACGGTTTCCTCTTCTGCCAAAAGTCTCCTCTTCTCTTAGGTTCAGTTCAAATGTTTATTCCCGTATGAGCTACCCTGACTCCCAGCAAGTCAACAGCTATTTATCATTTACTCAAGTCAGGCACTATGCTAAGTGCCAGAGGTAACGGGATGAACAAATTCGGCATGAGCTTTGGAGTCCAATGTGAAAGCCAGGCAATAACTTCCATCACTAAATGTGACACCTGTATTGTCTTAAGTCCATAATACTTTCTTCATCTTTTTCTCTTAGGATTCTATAATCCCAACATTATAGAGATGAGGAAGTGGCATTACAAAAGTAAAATGACTTACCCCATGTCACACTAGTAGTCAACCCAGCCATTCAATTTAGGGCTGTTCTGGTAAGCTACAATTAGCAAACTGCAATTTGCAATTTAGAAGGGAATATATACAATAAGGGAAAGTGTGCTTTTTTTAATTATTATTTTTATTTATTATTATTTATTATTATTATTTTAACACCTTTATTGGAGTATAATTGCTTTACAATGGTGTGTTAGTTTCTGCTGTATAACAAAGGGAATCAGATATACGTATACATATATCCCCATATCCCCTCCCTCTTGCGTCTCCCTCCCACCCTCCATATCCCACCCCTCTAGGTGGTCGCAAAGCACTGAACTGATCTCCCTGTGCTATGCGGCTTCTCCCACTAGCTATCTACCTATTTATTTATTTATATTTATTTTTGGCTGTGTTGGGTCTTCGTTTCTATGCGAGGGCTTTCTCTAGTTGCGGCAAGTGGGGGCCACTCTTCATTGCGGTGCGCGGGCCTCTCACTGTCGCGGCCTCTCTTGTTGCGGAGCACAGGCTCCAGACGCGCAGGCTTAGTAGTTGTGGCTCATGGGGCCAGTTGCTCCGCGGCATGTGGGATCTTCCCAGACCAGGGCTTGAACACATGTCCCCTGCATTGGCAGGCAGATTCTCAACCACTGCGCCACCAGGGAAGCCCTAGCTATCTACTTTACATTTGGTAGTGTATATATGTCCATGCCACTCTCCTACTTCGTCCCAGCTTACTCTTCCCCCTCCCCGTGTCCTCAAGTCCATTCTCTACATCTAAGTCTTTATTCCTGTCCTGCTCCTAGGTTCTTCAGAACCAGAAAATGGGCTTTTAAATGGTACTTTAAATATAAAGAGAGTCATTTTTAAAGTAAATGAATAAATTGCTTAGGAAAGTTTAAGTTACCTTCTTTTGAAGTCTTTTAAAAATGAGACAGATTTTCTTTGGTCTGAAATAATTTAATATTGTCTAAAGACTTAATTGGGTAAGTCGTATTGTAATGACTTTAGAAGGTTCCTTCATTCCTAATTTCATAGTATGAACAGTGTAGAGACATTTAAAACACCTTGGGTTCCTTCATTAGTATGTGAAGTTTAAAAAACATTACTCTAACCTGAAATGGGTTCATTTTAATAAATACATCAAAAAAAATTTCCCCAAAGCAGATAAGTCAACACAACAGTTTGATTTTTATTCCACACTATTTCCAAGACACCCCTAGAAACTGGTGCTTGTATTTTGAGCAGATTTTGGCAGTTGTAACTCAAAACTAATTCACCTTTACATTGTTTTCTTTAAAATAAAGGATGCTAAATATTAATATTTGAAGAGAAGAATTTCAAGATGTCAATATTTTTGAAATCTTTTAACTTCTTTTGGCTGATTAGACATCCTTTCTGGGAAATAGGAATTACAAAAAGAACTTTTACTTTTGTCCCTGGCCTCTATGTTCCTGTTTTGTAACTGGATTGATGAGAGTCACTGACAACTGCAGATTTTAGCCACTAAGTCAGCAGTGGTTAAATAAGAATTTTCATTTAATTTTTAAATCATTTGCACTTGCTACACTGAAGAATGACTGGCCAGCAAACACCAATCATACGTTAAAACAGGGGTTCTCAAACCTGGAGCATGGAAGAATCATATTAGGGTGTAACAAAAAAATAAATTCCTGGGACTTCCTGGTGATCCAGTGGTTAAGACTTCACCTTCCAATGCAGGGGGTGCAGGTTTGATCCCTGGTTGGGAAGCTAAGATCCCACATGCCTCACAGCCAAAAAACCAAAACATAAAACAGAAGCAATATTGTAACAAATTCAATAAAGACTTTAAAAAAATGGTCCACATGAAAAAAAAGAAATTCTTGGCCCAAATTATAGAAAACCTGATATAAATCATTCTCCATTAGCATACCAAAAAGCCACCTTGAAAGAGAATACTTTATTTTTTATTTTTTTTAACATCTTTATTGGAGTATAATTGCTTTATAATGGTGTGTTAGAGAATGCTTTATATTAGCTGTCTCCAATTCTTCCTCTTGAACCCATCCTAGTCAGGTTTTTACCCCTAGCATGCACTGCAACTGCTTTTGTCAAGGTTAAGGATTACTTCTCTTGCTAAATCCAAAGCTTAGATGTCATCTTACTTGTCCCCATTAACATGGAAAGTTGAGTACTCCCTCCTCCTTGCAACCCCCTTTTCACTTGCTTTCCTGGTTATCAAGGTCTTCTGGTTTTGCCTCACTGGGTGTTCCTTTTCAGACCTTCATAGCGATTTTTTCTCATCTCCAGGGTGGGGAGTGCCACAGACTTCAGTTCTTAGACTTCTTCTTGTCTTGTTTTCAACACTATACGTTGATGATCTCTTCCAGTCTAATGGCTTTAAATACTGTGCAGTCAACTCCCAAATTCATATTCTCTGCTCAGACCTCTCTTCTGAACTTCAGGATGTATACATTCAACTCAGCATTTCACTTGTACATCTGATAGCTCAAAACATCCAAAGTTCAAAACCGATTTCAGATCTTCCCGCTACTCAATTCGTTCCTCCACGTCAGTAAATGTCTTGTAGTTGTTCAAGCCCCAACCTCTGAAGTCATTTTTGAGCCCTCTATTTCTCTCATATTCTACCAATGAATCTTAAATTCTGTCAGTTCTACATTCAAAATGTATCCAGTTTCTCACCATGTCTTCGATTGCAATTTCTGGTCTGAGCCACCACTGCCCTCACTTTGATTATTAATAATATACTAACGGTGCCCCTATTTCCACCCTTGTCCATTATAATGCAAGTAATAACACTTTAAAGATAGCAGTCAAATCCTGTCAACTCTATTTGAGCTCCCCATCCCCACCATCACCTGCCAGCACTTTCCTCACTCTAGATTAAGCCACGTTGTATTCCTTGCTATGTCTTGAACTTTAACAGGTAACTGTGCTGTTCACAAATCTTTGCACTTTCTCTTGTCTCTTCCTGGAACATCTGTATGATTCACTCCATTATCTTCTTCAGGGTTTTGCTAAAATGTTGCCTTCTTAGTGAGACATTCCCCAAATACCTTATTTAAATTGACCTTCCTATCCCAACCATGGGATCCCTACCATGATATTTATCATGACATACTATACATTTTATGTGTTTATTTGATTATTGTCTGTCTTCACCAGAGGAATGTGATTACCATGAGGGCAGGGATTTAATCTACTGTTGTATTACTACTGCCTAGAACAGTGTTTGGCATGTAGTAGACATTAACAAATATTTGGTGAATGAATGAATGGACAGTAGATTCTGGAATCCATTTTTTTTTTTTTAAATCGAGTACCACAAACGATTCTGAAGCTGGCTGTTCTAGAACGGCACTAAGAAAAACACTGAACTGGAGTGAAACACTTTTTGCTAACGAATAAATGTGAACATTAAACTTCAGTACACAGTTTCACTTAAGCTTGCAGGGAGGGGTCAGTGGATAGGGTGAAGGGTGTCCTTGAAACCCCCTGAATTATATGAAAAAAAAGCAATACACATATGCATGGGAGAGAAGCCACAGCTTTCATAACATTTCAAAGTAGTTAGCGACACAAAAGAAAATAAGAATCTCTAAGTTGGTGGTAACATCACAGATAACACATTTATACTCTTAGGCCCTCAATTCTCCCAAGTATATTACACAAACAACAAGGGCTCTATATAACTCCCAGGAACACTGGACATAGCACAATGAGAAACACTTTAAAAATACATATTCAACAAACTTACTATCATGATTCAAATATTAAAGTGTTATCACAAATTACATGTATTTCCTGGAGACTTATTCAAAATTTTTATACCTTTGTATTTTTCAAAGCAACTAGAATTTTATAAAACAAATTTTAAAAATGAGAGTAAAACTGTACCATAAAATCTTAACTATAATACACAAATACTTAAATTTACTCTATTTTTATAATATTTGAAAGGTACACTCCAATTAGCTGAAAGATATCCAAAGAAGGTATGAACATTAACTAGAGAATGGACTTGAGGATATGGGGAGGGGGAAGGGTAAGATGGGACAAAGTGAGAGAGTGGCATGGACATATATACACTACCAAACGTAAAATAGACAGCTAGTGGGAAGCAATCGCATAGCACAGGGAGATCAGCTCTGTGCTCTGTGACCACCTAGAGGGGTGGGATAGGGAGGGTGGGAGGGAGGGAGATGCAAGAGGGAAGAGATATGGGAACATATGTATATGTATAACTGATTCACTTTGTTATAAAGCAGAAACTAACACACCATTGTAAAGCAATTATACTCCAATAAAGATGTTAAAAAAAAAAAATCCACCAGGGCAAGAAAAGAAGCCAATGCTATCTTTTGGGGGGGGAAAAAAAAATATATATATATATAGTTTTGTGAAATAACTTTACTTTATATAATTTCATCAAGCTTGGAGAAAAGTTTTAAAACTAGTACAGGATATCTTTCACTCAGATCACCCAATTGTTTACATTTTGTATTATCAATCTACTCAAATATGCATGGACTTACTATGCACATATTAATATGCAAAATGTTTACTGCATTTTTTTCTGTACCAATTAAGAGTAAGTTGGAAGTCACTCTGCCCCCTTACCCTTTCATTAATCATTTTCTAAGATCAAGGACAATCTCACACACAACGGTTATTAAAATCAGGAAATTTAACACTTACACAAGAATACTGTTTGATCCACAGTCCCAATAAATTCTGTCAATTGGCCCAATGATGTCCTTGGTAGTTCCTCCCCTGGGTCTATTTAACTTAAAAAGCATCCATTATTTAGTTGTCATTATCTTTTTAGCCCTTAATCTGGAACAGCCTTTGTTAGCGTTTCTTGACCTTGACATTTCAGTTTGGATTTATCTGATATTTCCTCATGATTAGGTTCAGATTATGCATTTTCCACAGGATTTGCACTGAAGTGATATTTGCCTTTCTCCCTTCATCTTTTTAGGAGCCACATAATATCAGCTGGTCCCAATATTGATTGTGTTAGGTTTGACGACTTGGTTAAAGTGGTGTCAGACAGGTTTTTCCATTACTGGCTTACTATTTTCCCCTTTAAAATTAATAAGCAATCTGAGGGGAGACATTTAGAGACTAATATAAATATCCTGCTCATCACTAAATTTTCTACCCTCTAGTTTTAAATCCCATTAATTATTTCTAACTTTATCGTCATTTCTCTATTTATTAGTTAGAACGCTACTGTAAGGAGCTTTCTCTGTCCTTCCATTATTTATTTATTCATTCATTTATTTATTCCATGTATGTTTCAGTAGGGACCAATGAATTCTTATTTTATTCAATGCATTACCTATTAATATCATTTATATTTCGATAGTCAAATTGTCCCTGATGCCGACAGTGGGAACCCTTTCAAGTTGGCTTCTGGATCCTTCTGACATGTTCCTGTGATTATGTGAACCATTTCTTTACTTTCTGGCACAGTAAGAAGGTCCAGCTTCATTTAGTACTTTCACTTACCCAGCCCTAGATTCAGTCCTTTCTATAAGAGTCCTGGTTCCTTTTATAGATGAAGGGTATTTAGAACACAAAATCAGGCACTAGAGGTGCTCACTGTTATTGATGCATCATTGCTTCTAGGTTCTTTCAGTACAGAGATATAGGAACTATGTTTTATGTGCATGTGTACACACACCTATGTATATATGCTGTATATACAAATACATGCATATATTGTATATGCACACATTTATAGTATACATACATACTGTTTATAGAAATATATCTATTTTGCCTTATTTGTATATTTAAAAGCATGAGTTAATATGGACATCTCCAACTCCAATCCAACACTATAATACAATCTAGTCTTCGCCCATTCCCCACTGTAACTTCTTTCCCCAGAAGTGAGAAATCTGGCTCCCTCAATATATTTACTCATTTGTACAATCCTCGAATATAGAGTCACAAGTTTTAGAATTGCCAACTCAATACCATCAAGAAAAAGCAAATCTACAAACAATAGTTCAATATTTAAATTTTTTTTGCAGTAAAACTGATATACCTTGAGATGTATAAATCTTAAGTGTATAGTTTGAGTTTTGACAAAAAGATCTACCTGTGTAAAACATACTCCTATCAAAATACAACATTTCTAGTTCCCCAGGAAGCTCCTTTATATCCCTTTCCGGATCAATTTCCCCTTGCCATACACCAAAAAACTCCTAATTTTCTTCACTAGAATCAAGTTGTCTATTGTAGTACTTTATATGAAGGGAATCATACAGTTTGTATTCTTTTGGGTCCTTTTTTGCTCAACATAATGTCTACAAAATTGATCCATGTTTTAGGGTATATCAGTAGCCTCTTTTTATACCTTAGTAACAGCACAATTTATTTATCAGTTCCTCTGCTGGTGGACATCTGGGTTGTTTACACAGCTTTGGGATATCATGAATAAAGTTCCTATGAGCACTCCTGAACAAGTCTTTTCTGGACATATGTTTTCATTTCTCTTGGATAAACACCAAGGAATTGCTGGGTAAAAAGGTAGGTGTATGTTTAACTTTATAAAAATCTGCCAAATCTTTTCCCAAAGTGGTTATGACATCTAACATTTTCACCAAGCGATGTACGAAAGCTCTTGTTTTCACACATTCTAGCCAATATTTGATGTGGGCAGTCTTTATTCATTTTAGATAATTTTACTGCTTTTAAACTATTTATCCTACCAATGACTGAGAGGGGGGTGTTAAAATCTCCAACCACAATTATGACTTTTTTTCTATATTTTCTTTTATTTTTATCACATTTTGTTTCATAAAGTTTAAAACTGCTATTAGGTACATAGACATTTATAACTGTGATATCTTCTTAATGAACTGTAATATCTTCTTGATAACAAAATGTCCCATTTTACCTCTGGTAAAACATCACCTTAAAGTTTACTTTATCTAATATTAATATGGCCACCTCAGATTTTGCTAACTTAGTATTTGCACTGAATATTTTTTCATCCTTTCATTTTCAAAATATCTGTGTCTCTGTATTTAAAGGATGTCTCTTATAAATAGTATACAGTTAGGACTTGCTTTCTACTTTTAAATTGGAGTGTTACTCCATTTACATTTATAGTATGTACTGATACAGCTGTATGTAGGCCTAAACTTTGCTATTTGTTTTATATTAGTCCTATCTGCTTCTGTTTCCCTCTGTTCCCTTTCCCTGCCTTTTTGGGGGGGGATTACCAAATATATATGTATAGTTACAATAAGTTTTACTTAAATGGCATATATATTTTTTTCAAGAAACAAATAAAAGAGGAAATATATAGTTTTTAATGTATTTACTTATACACTGTATCAGTGTACTTTATTCCTTCCTATAAATCCAAGTTGTCATCTGGTATCATTTTCTTTCAGCTTGAAAAACCTCCTTTCTGCTGTTCTTTAGTTCTTTAGAACTTTAGTGCAGATCTGCTAGTAATGAACTAATTTATCTAAAAATGTCTTTTATTTTACCTTCATTATTTGAAGGGTAGCTTTGCTCTACATAGAAGTCTGAGCTGTCAGGTTCTTTTGCTTGTTTCCTTTTTCTTTCAGTACTTTAAATATGCCAATTTCATTATCTTCTTGCCACAACTTTTTTAAAAAATGAGAAGCCACCCATCCTTCAAAGCATTGTTACCTTGTGCGTAATGTGTCATCTCCCAAGACAGCTCCTTCAAGATTTCCTCTTCCATCACTGAACTTTACTGGTTGGACTATCACAACCAGTAAATGCTCTCAGGTATGGTTTCTTTGTATTTATTTTACTTGAGGTTCACTAAGCTTCTTGGCTCCATAACTATTTTTTTCACCCAATTCAGAAAATCTATGGTCATTATTTCTTCAACATTTTCTTTCTAGTGTCTTTTTTGGGACTCCAATTGTACATGCTGGGCCTCCAAATATAGTAGTAATAATACATAATATGCCTATTTCTGAATAAATTTATCTTAATATATAAGATTGAGTAGATGAGGATAGTTTCCATTAAAATTTTCATGTATTTTATGTGGATGTCCTCTCTAAATATTAGAACATTATCCATCAACTAATAAAAGCAAAATTAATGATTTTTAAGCGTTTACTATATGCTAGGTACTTTGTTAAAGGCTTTACATATATTTTCTCATTTAAAATCCAAGACACCTTGAAGAAGTAGGTGTAACAATTTTCTTCATCTTACACATGTGGGAACAGGCTTACATAAGTCAAATAACTTACCCAAAGTCACACAGTTATGAAGTGGCATATGGGATTTTGAGGCCAATGCCTGCAGTATTCTGAACCACATTATACTAACATTGCATACAAAAATATTTCATTCATTTACAACTATTTGAAGATCAGGTACAAGACACTGTTCTTGGCAATTATTATACAGAAGTGAATACAAGATACATGAAATTCCTACTCTAATAAGAGAGACAATACTACCCTCATATCTTTCTATTTATTATTACAATTATTAAGAATGAGACCTTCAGTGTACAGTGAGAGCATGAAAACTTAAGGTATGGTGTATGTACAAAACACAGTTTTGTAAGTAGATGCATTTCTCCTGATCTACCATGGTTTTCTAGGCTCGCAAGAAGATGTTGCTTAATTCTGAACCTTACAGTGCAAATGAATACCTTAAACAGACTACCTCCTTTGCAGACAGCTATTCATGTACTACCTCCTTTGAAGACAGCTATTCATGTACATTATTATTCCAGTTATGTTGCAGCCCTGTTTTTCGAGTAGGGAGAGTCTCTGATTGAGACACAAACAGGATTCTCTGGGAGCTCCCATAGAGGGATGTAGATCAGTGCCAATCAAAATATGGTCCCAGAACCAGAGCTGGCCTGCAAACTGTTTACCACTTTTGTGACAAGACAGTACAGAAATTGAGAGCATTTAGGAAACTTATAGCAAATTAGGCTTGTATTTTATATGTCTTTTTAAGGTTTTATTTTTCTAGTTAATTATTACTTATATTTTACAAAACAATCAGTTTGCAACAGAATGGAAATTAAGAAGAAAAAAATGCTGGACCTTTATCACACAGAGTTTGTTAATACTGTTCTGGGCCATAGCATCTGGGGACAAGGAACTTTTATTTTCTGATTCTGTTTTCTCACTGTAATTCAGGGTTGTGAAAGTGAAACAAGATATATCTAAAGTGTCTAAGCACAGTGCCAGGCAAATGGTAGGACTGGATCGTGTCACTGTATTTTGTCATTACTACACCATATATCATCATACTCAGTTATTCTGCTTCCCTTTCCAAGTTGGAACACAAACCTTGTGAGGGCAGGAAAACATGCCATATTCATTTGACTCCCCAAATTAGCAGAAACTCAACAGATAAAGGCAAAATGGTATCTGCTCCTCAAACATTGCTAGAAGTGAAATAAATCTAAAATACGATAAAAGAAAGCCTATCAATACTGGCCGTAAGTAGTTAATACAAGATGTTAAAGTAGAAAAATAACTTATTTATATTTTGAACATCACTTGCTTTAAAATACAAAATTAAAAATTTTAATATATACTTCTGGTAACTCTATACCTAAAACTGGGAAACTGATTCCAAGACAGTTATAGGAATGGTAGAAGTTTACAATGACAACAAATTTAATCAAATTTTGAGATGGAATTGTATATATAAAGCACAGTTAAAAGAGTTAAATAACTAAACAGATAGGAGTGTTCAGAAACAGAATAGCAACAAAGTATTTTTTTTAAGTTGAAGACTAAAGAAAATACAGACTTTTAAAATTTCTGTGAATACTGCAAACTATGAATAATGACATGAAATTAAAAGGAAAAAATGTCAGGAAATAGACCAAGAAAAATGAGATCTATTACATTTTAGATGAGTTATGAAAGAAGTTTCATGTAAACAAGTCTGAACATTATCTTCATCTATAGATTGAAAAATGAAAAGCTAAACTATAGCAACTTTTGAAATATCTATAGCTAAATAGCTACTAAATAGCTACTGTTTTTACTCTGAGATTTTACCCAATGTGCAAATTTACAGCTACTGCCAGAGAAGATGTAAGAGTAGAATGAGAGTCTCCCCTTTGAGGACTTGCAGTGTAATCTACTCCAAAATACGATATACAAAACTTAAGTCAGGGACTTCCCTGGTGGCGCAGTGGTTAAGAATCTGCCTGCCAATGAAGGAGACACAGGTTCAATCCCTGGTCTGGGAAGATCCCACATGGCGTGGAGCAACTAAGCCCGTGTGCCACAACTACTGAGCCTGTGCCCTAGAGCATGCGCGCCGCAACTATTGAGCCCATGCACCGCAACTACTGAAGCCTGTGTGCCTAGAGCCCATGTTCCACAACAAGAGAAGCCACTGCAATGAGAAGCCCACGCACCGCAATGAAGAGTAGCCCCCGCTCACCACAACTAGAGAACGCCCATGTGCAGCAACAAAGACCCAACGCAGCCAAAAAAATAATTGACAAAAAACAAAAAACTTAAGTCAATACATTTATAGTGTAACACTCATAAAGTTAAGATCCTAAATGAGTTGAGAGAATGGAGAAATGCATATAAGGGCTAGAATAATGGAGCTAAGACTCGAAGAGAAGGTAAGACTTAGACAAAGCAGGCTAAAAAACCAAAGTTTACAACGGTGAAAGCTGAGCGGGAGGTAAGCAGAATAGTCTGACAAACATACAACTGGACTGGTAAGAAGTAGCATAAGAAGGCGTCTGGACTTGCAATGCCAGGAAAGGAAAAGTCCCTGTTAGGTTCTTCAATAAAACAATGACAGAGGAGAATAGGTTCCAGGGTAAAAGAGCCTAAAATAGGAAAATTAATTAGGTAAACTGCAGTAATGTAGCTTGTGAACCAACGAACGACCTTAAAAAAAAAAAGGCTGGAATGTTAAATAAAAGGAATTTAATTAGAAGACTCAATATCTTTACGTACAAATGCCATAAGAAGGCCCCAGATGTTCGTCTTGCTCCCTCCCTACACTGACAACCCCTACATTGCCATGTCATGTTTCTTCTCCTTTCTTCCTACTAGAAATTAGTTCTTTGCTGTCATAATTTCTGGTGTCTCTACTTTTTGTTATCGTTTATATAACTTAAATGGGTAATTTTTCATCCCTCCTTTTGTAGCTTCTAATCTAAAACTATTTTTGCTTCTCTCCTTTTCTTTTTTTGTCTGCTTTTTCATCTTTGCTTTTTATTCTCCTTTTCCCATCTCTTCTTGCATGCTTGGAACATATAATCATACACTGGTAGAGCTGCAAAGGACCTCAGAGATCTGCTCAACCAGGCTTCCCATTTTACAGAAGAAAAACCAAGTCCTGAGAGGTAAAATGACCTCTTGGTTTGGAGTTTAGGCTTGGATCTGACAACCACTGTCACTGTTCTTTTAAATAAATTTTCAGAACTGATAGGGAAAAAACACACCATTTTTTAAACTTTAAAAAATATAATTAAAAAAACCCCATTATCTTGATTATAAAGATGATAAAATTAAAAGATAATTTTAAAATACACAAATAAAAACTACAAGATAATTATAATGCCTTTCCCTTCCTCATTTTCTGTTATTATAGACTTTAATGTTTCTCAAACAGCATTCTTTGAGAAGCAAGGGAAACAACTCTTTTTGAAGAAAGTTCCAGCTTTATTAAAAAGCTATGGGATACTATGCAGGTAATAACACCACCACATTTCCTTTATAAATGAACAAATAAGAAATAGCAATTCCTGAAATACACCTACAGGAGCATATATTAAAAAAAAAAAAAATCTGCCTACCTGAAATCCTTAAACTTATTCTTTTCCCACCTTTCTGTTTCCTGTCTTTGTCTCTGCTAGTGTTTTCAAAGTATAGGATGAAACTAAAGTGAAAGTGGAAAGGAGGGAATGAGTTACAATGCTTTGAGTAACCAGTTATACCCAGCTTTTAAAACATGTCATGTTTTTAATAGTTATTGTGAAATAAGAAATGTTCTGCTAGTTTGTGTCTTGTTTTAGGCATAGAGTGCTTAAATCACAAGTAAATAAATACAAGCCTGAGATTTCCTCAGACAACAATGAGGACCTACCAGAGAGGGTTGATGCCGATGGCTACTTTGCTTATCTGTTTTGGTAGGAGCTGTGAAAGTCACAGCTAGAGTGTATTCCTCCCTATTCCACTCAAGTGGAGCATTATTTAAAGTTATGACATTTTAAATCATTATTCTGAAAAACCTGTATCTCAGTGATAATGATGAAGATGCCACTTCTAGAAATGGAAAATGATGGAACAAAAAACCAACATTAAAAGTAAGGGAAAATAGAATTTGAAACTAGGCTGATCAAACTGGCTGGCTGGGGGATTATGTTATTGGTGTATGGACAATCTTGCCAGTATTTCACTTTCCTTGTCGGCTGCCTTTATTTAGTCAACCTTAGTTCATGGCCAAAAACCAGTTCACTAGTCCTATAAGGATAAGATCACTGTATAATAATGGATATGAGAAATGTCAGCATTGTATGCCAAACAAATTATAACTTTTGATATATACAACTTTCACTGGATGTATAAACTTTGCATGTTATAACAAACATGTAAGTTAGTGAAGAGCACCCACATATAATTACACACTAAATGTGTGTACATACATTTTCTAATTTAAAATGCAGGATTTACATAAAGGCCCAAAGAATAAACCTCAGCCCAATCAAATAATTATAGGGACTTCCTTTCCATGCTGGCCTTACAATGCCTAATTTCTTTTTCCCATACCATTTCAGACCCCTCCTGCTCTCTGGATCCTTTAATCACCAACACAGATGCTATTTCCTACTTTAATGCCAATGCAAGGCAGAAAAACTTAGGTTGGGTGATTAGACTGGGAAAGAAAAGAGTGTAAACATTTTGGGAAAATGTCCCTTTCACTCTTGGGCTACGTGCAGTCTTCAGTATCCTCAGTATCTAAACATCTCTTCCCCAGCTCCTTTTGAAGCCCTCTCATTTGTCCCATTAAGAGTCCTTGCCTTAGCTACTATGTTCAAATAACTAAGAAAGCTGTTCTTTGTTAAGGATACCTATATGTAAACTTAGATGTTTTTTCCTTCTGAAATGCAGATGAATTACATGCTAATTATGTGTGGAGGTATTTATGTGTCCCTTAAGTAAAACAAAAACAAAAACAAAAACAAAACAAAACCTACATTACTCACTTAAGACTTCTGGACATTTTGTTCTTTTTCCTGTATCTATTACTTTACCTTTTATCTGGGTTCCCCACTGTTAGCAGTTATAACTTCAAAGAACTGTGTGCTTGCGTCTGAGATACGTGGGCAAAAGGAGCTCCTCTAAGTAAGAAGTAGGAGAGGCAAGAAAAGCCATCTCAGAAGTGTCTGGCAAACTGATCTGCTACTGTGCCTTATCATGACCTTCTCTTCTAATATCTTACATTTCTATCCACTTCTCTAATTGTGTTTCTTTATTCACTTCTTCCTCTAGCCTTTTAAATACAGGTGTTTATCAGGATGTTTACCTGACCATCTTCTCTCTCTTTCAAAACTATCTTCTTACCTGAGGGTTTGTCTAATCTCCTAACTTGAACTTTCATCTCTATTTTGCATATTTCTTGTCTTTTTGTTTCTGAGAGTCTTGTGCTGATTTATTTTTGGATGCTATACCTGCACCTCACACTTTAAAATATAAGTCTAAACATATTATTTTTCCTCAGGTCAACGACAACCCACTTTGTACGAAGTTCCACAGTAATCATTAACTAGTTCTTTTGCCAAATGACTTGTAGTTCTTTCCTACCCCAGTTCATTCTATAGAGTCTTATCATACCAAGCACCCCAAAGTATAATTCTTTATTCAATAAATCCCCTAATTGAAGATGCCAGGCCTTTTATCATCTGTCTGATCTGGCTTATGACTTACTTTTCTAATCTGGTCTCATTATTCTCCTTCAGCCACCTGGTACTCACCAAAACCCTACTACCTATCTACAGCTTTCCATAATGTCATGCTTAAATCACCTCTATGTCCTCTGTATGCCCTATTTAGTATAGAGCCCCATACTAGTAAAACAGGAAAAAAAATCCAGATCAGTAGTAACACGAGACAGGAGTAGAAAGGGAGCTAAACAGTGGATCCACAGGGCCTCTAAAATGCAAAAAAGTGAGACGCATTTGTGGTTTTCACACTCCAGGCCTCAGTTTTCTCTTATATTTCTCTATTTCAAGAAAAGTTAACAGCAGTGGCTCTCAATGGGCATTTCCCTATACCCTAGCGGGTGTTTGGAAATATCTGTTGGTGGTTTCTAGTCATCTGACTGGGGAATGCTGTGTGGGCAAGAGCCAGGATGCTTGATGTTTTGAAAGAAAAGGGACAGTCACACACAATAAAAAAGTGTCCCTCATTCGGCACAATTTTGAAATGTTCTGCACATCTCTGCCAACTCAAAAACTCAGCTTATGATCATCAGGCCTAGAGCTTAACTACATTTTACATATAAACCAAGCATTTATTGTACAGTTTTGATGCACTGTTTTATGAACATGTAAAATATCTCATAGATAGATTGTACTTTGTTTTGTTTGGAACGATACACTGAGCTGCTCACCATTTTGAAAAAATCATTTCATAGAAAGCAATGTTCTTCATAGATTTCAAATCACTAATATGACATGCCTCTATCAGTCTCATTTGTAACTCTCTTTTCTCCTCCGTTCCTCCCTCCCTCATTCCCTCCCTCCCTTCCTTCCTCTCTCTCTCTCTTTTGTTCTCTTTCTAGAGAAATATCTCCCGTCTCAGAAAACAAATTTTCCACGTCAATGGTAAAGCCTGCTACAGTGAAAACAACGCTGAACTCACGGCAACAAGTTTGTCACTTAGCCTCAGTTTGCTCATATATAAAATGAATATGTGCTCTACTTATCTTAGAGTGCTTATGAGAAACAAACTGATAAAATGGATAGGAAGTATCTTGTAAAATGTCAAGTTCTATATGTATTTTACAATAGAGACAAATCTTTAACAATAATATTCCTGGCTAGAAACAAAATAGGAAAAAAACAGCACTAAAAAGTCTCTGCCTCCAGTAATGTTTACCAAATAACAGTACAGAAATTTAACAGCATCCAGGATCCGTAATATTTAAACACTTAATAAAATCAAACTCTGAACCTGGGGTTCAGAGACCAGTACAGTAGCTATGTACTCACTAAAGTATAAAATACATCCTGGATTTAAAGAACTTACTACAAAAAATAACATTTATTGTTAAAAATAATTCCATCTTTTGTTTTCACTTTTTAAAATGTGGCTAGTAGACAATTTAAAATTACACGTTTTGCTTATACTACATTTCTGATGGACATGCTGCTCTAAATAAACAATGTAATAATAAAACTAATAAAAAGCAACCATACTGATCTCCAGCCAATAAGACAATAAAGAATGTACACTCACTTCATCAGTGAGTTCTCCAAACACTGTTATGACATCTATTAAAAGACTCGCAGTATAGAAGGACTTGATCATGTTTCTGGAAGAGAAAAGAAAAGTTCATCTAATTCAAATGAAAGATGTAAGAATTAGTCTTGTAGCTACAAGACAAAAACTTCCAATGTTTATAAAAGCACTCTGAAATTAATGTTTTAAATAAAATCAGATTTCAAGAACACAATGGAGCTCCTTCTGTAATCTGTTATTAGGAGGAAGTTACAACACATACAACAGGTGACCATACTACAAGGTTTCATAGTATGCTTTTGATTTTAGAAAATGTAATGACAGTACTATCTGAATCCATATCAAGCCATGTGTATTTCTTTGTATTTAAGTCTTATCATAATAATGACAAATCACTTGAATCGGTAGGGGTGGGAATTTTTAAAATCAGTATCATTGGACCAGGCTGTTTTTGGTTAAAATCAACACAGATTTTACTAAATGGCTAGTTAGGGTATATTTACTAAGAAAATGAGTCTGCCCTGGGTATTCTTCGTTTAGCCATTTTCTTTAAAAAGCCAGGATTACTCTTGTAACCCAAACTCATTCTGAGATTCAAAAAAAAAAAATCTAAATCATTAATCAGGAAGGCTGAGAGTGATCAAGAGAAAACTGGATAAATTCTGGTTATACAGTAACTAAACTTATAATTTTTATTTTATCTATCTTTACTTACTTGTGAAATCGCCCAGCACGATCTTCATTATCTGCATACAAAAACATTTTCAAAGCATAATTCTCCAAATGGGCAGAACCAACTATTTCTTGAGTAACAGCTTCATTATCACCCAACTGTTTCTTAAGCTAAAATAAAATGAGATACAGAACTTATGATTCTGGGCTCAAAGAAGTGTATACTTAAGTATAAAAATTCCCAATAATCAAATCCAATGTTCACAAAATTTTGAAGACACTCATGATAACGTGAAAGTATAATTTAGCTCTAAATATCAAAATAATCAAGAATAAAAAACATCCAACTATCTATGTAAAGCATCAGACAAATATTTCAAATGTACTAACAAGTATCCTAAAAATGGAATTAAGAAATTCTTTCCTAACCATACATAATTTAAATTTTTAATTTATTCCTATTTCAATTTCTTCTATCAAATATAGAAAAATACAATGAGAAGAATCATTATATCCTAAAAAAGTATCTCTCAGAGCACATTGCATTAGAGATCTAATTCTAAGTAAGGTATAAGAAAACAAACTTAGAATAGGATTATGGAAGTTTTAAAAATTTAGACAAATATATACCTCAAATCAACACAATTTACAACCATGTAAATTTCCAGTCAGTACATCCCTTTCCTACACATACAATAATTTAAAGTATTTTAAAAACAACAAACTAAATTCCTACATTTTACTCAGACTGTCATACTGGAGTAAAATGACCTTCTGGCATATTAGATGTGAGTACCACACTACTGTTTAAAAATTGCTTTTTTCAAAGAACATTGTAAAATAACAAATTAAATTTAGAAAAAGCAAGAGGATTTTTCATAAAATCAGCAAAGTACATATTCTCATAATTAAGGCCCAGAAGAGATTGAATACTGGAATTTAAGGACGTCTGGGCATGCTTATCCTGAACAAAAACAGAAAAAAAGCCCCACATATAACACTGGTTTACTGTATCCACACTGTGAAATGATTTAATTGTAGGCAATTTATTTCTAGAAAAATTTAGTGGGAGCATGTCATTTCATCTCACCTTCAGCATAAAATATCTGGCAGCAAAAACATGATACACTTGAAGTGTTCCAACTATAAATATAAACATTATAGCACAAGCAGATATGTTCTCACCATGGAATGAAATTCCTTGTTATTTAATGTAGATTAAATAATAAATTCCTGGTAAGTCTCTTTATAAATGTGATTTTACATTCTGAGTATTATAAAGAACTGTTTGAGTTTTGTCTTATCCATAAACTATTGTTATTTTAGCTATTATTGTTAAGCTGTAAAATTAATAAAGAGATATATTCTATATAAAATGTCTGTAAGAGACGGTATTGTACAAATGTATTGCTATGTGTCAGACACATTCTTCCTCCCACCTCTTAACCCCACCCTCCAAAAGAAGAGTACTCAAATTCTTCCTGCATCCACAGAAGCAGTGTTAGAAGTAGAAGGCCAGACAGGCTCCAAGGGCAGCTGAGTTGTCATCAGTGGTGCCGCCAGGCTACCTTGGATGGTTAATAGTAGCAGATGACAGGATTCCGGGTCAGAAGGCCAGGCACCCATACAAAGTTAGAGAGAACACTACTGCCCATGGCTGCTTAATACAAGTAGGCTTTGATCTGAATAACTTTCAACATTTAAAAAAAGTTCTGGGCTGACTGGTATAAGTGTATTGATTTTTAATATGTCTGAATTTTGTTTCTCCAAACAAAATAATGCAACTGATCAAATAAATATTTAGGTTTCTAATTCTCTTGAGCAGGTCACATAACTAAATAAGCAAATAAAAAGTAAGCCACAGCTATGAATATAACTGCCTTGGAGGAGATGCATTAATGAGAAGTAAACCTTGACATTGTTAAAAAAGACACCGGGATGGCTGGGCACGGGAGGCACAGGGTGGAGCCCTGATTACTAAGTAAGGTTACTATGGTTTAACACTGCCTTCTTGATGCATTGACACCCAATCAAATCCTTCAATTTTCCCTGGATTCGTGCTTCTACATAACCTGTGAAGTTCCATCATAGTTCAAGATGACTTATTAGTCACCTACCACATTTCTGCTAGCAGAGGAAAATGCCTAGACCATAAGAGTATCTTGTTATGGGACCAAGAGTAGGAGGAAGAAACAATAGGCAACTTCCTTCATGGTCCTTTTCACTAAATAAATTGCCCGTTTCTTTTTTTTTTTTGCCATGCCTCACGGCACGTGGGATCACAGTTCCCCAACCAGGGATCGAACATGCACCCCCTGCAGTGGAAGTGCGAAGTCTTAACCACTGGACCACCACGGAAGTCCCCGATTTCATTATTACAAGAGCCATTTAAGAATTCCCAAATCAATCATCCGTGTGACTGCATGAAGGAAGGTTAGAAAGGGTTTGTCACTTATGAAAGAATGACTCAAAGATCATCTACAATAACCTGGAACAAGATATAATGTATATGTAAAGATATTGAAACCGACTTACACCTACTTACAACTCCCTAAGCAGTATGACGTAAATGAAAAAAAAAAAGTGTCTTATTTTTCCTCAGCTATGACGTTGCTGATTGCTGCCAACAGGAAGAACTAAAATGACAACACACACACAAATGAAATAAAACGGCATTTTAAACATTAATCAGAAAATAAATTTTCAGTGTTCAACTTACAGCTTCTAACTGATCCATTAGCTTTGATAAAAATTTACGACATTCAGGAGTTTTACTATCAATCTTCATTCCCGTTTGCATCGCATACAAACGACCTACAAAGAAAAATACGATTTGAACAATTTCCAGGACTGAATGTTTAAAATATGTTTTGTCTAATTAATAATTCAAAATTTAAGTGAATTTAGAAATAAAATAAAACTTTGATTTACTATGGCTCTTATTCACAAATATAAAGAACACAAAAATATTATCCAAAGAATGCAAGATGAATGATGATGATAACAAATTTTTATGAAGTAAGGCCTTCTCTTTTGGCATTATGTTTAAAAAATAAAAGGACTAGGTCCTAAGCTGTCAAAGGGACCTGCAATTTAATAGGTAAGTGAGGGCATTCAGAAAAACAACCACGTGTACAGGAGCACTTGCCAAGGGCGAGATAAGTAATACTGATAAAATACACAATATGGGCTGGGACAATGGGAAATGCCACTCGAGCTGAGGCTAACAGGGAGAATTGTTTTGGTCATTTTTATATATACAAATAAGTAAGTATACCATCTCTTTAAAAAAACAGAAATATTAGAGATAAGGCTGAAGCTAAAAACCTCTCTGCTACCACAATCCTAAATAGCTTTCCCAGTGATAAGAGCTGTAAAGTTTGGTGGTAATTGTTGTTACCACTGGTATGTACATATACTGCCTATAATGTACCTCTTACATTCAACAATATGCTCAGGAGATCTGTGTAGCACTACAGTGCTCCACACTATGGCCACATCAAACTAAAGCACATTTGGGTAGTTCTCAGATTTTCATCATTACAAAACATGTTGCGCTACCAGACCTTCTTGAGCATACATTCAAGAGTTCCCTGAGGGAGATACCAAGAATGAGAATTGCTGGCTCATAGTATATGTAGTACCTTTCTCACTTTAAGAGCTACTCTTAAAACTGTCTTCCAAAACGAATTACCACTATGCAGTTATATCTATAACACATGCAAGCACCCATTTCTCCTAAACTCACAAAAAATTGATATTAAATTAAAAATTGATATTAGACTTATCAATGTCAGAACTGTGTTATCTCACTTTGATTTTGCATTTTCACTACTCAAAAGGTATTAGAGATTTACTGGATAGCTCTATATCCTCCTTTATGAATTAGGAATAGCTATCAAAATAAAAGGAAAAAATCTGCCAAATTTTCTGTTGGGTTGTTTGCTTTTTAACAGATTGCCGTGTGGCAGTTCCTTTATACAGTAGGAAGGAGGGATATCATGTTTCCCCCACCAAATGGAATCTTGTGAACACTATCCCCCTTCTCTGCTTTATTTTCTCCTCAGCAGGTAATCATCTTCAATTTTTTTATCCTCTGATTCTACTACAACTCCAACTTAAACTCCATGAAAATGGCGATTGTAGTCTACTTGGTTTGATGTATCCCTGGCATCTGGGATAGTGCCTGGCCTTCGATAAACATTTTCTGAATAGATAAATACATGAATGAAAGAATAGCGCATTCTGCCCCACTGATTTAAATGCCACTTTTATCATTCATTATCATATATTAAGCTTTCATAGGATAAAAGGGCCTAATTCTTTATATTGTCTATCTTGCTTTGTTATTTGTTAGTCTACTGGTCTATCATTGCTTTATTTACTGCAGCTTTAGAACATGGCTTGGTATGTTAGCTACTCTCAGGATTTCCAATTCAATTATGTCAACCCAATCATATCTTCTTTAAAGATGCATTAATATACAAATAATACAGTTATGTATTCTGCATGTATTTTTAATTTCAATAGCTGTATCTGAGGGAACTACTTTTGAAGGCTTAGGCTTTTAGAGCTAACACATGTTACAGAGCTTTAAGCTTAATTAATTAATGCATTTATTTCTGTATCAAATTTAAGGGTTTGATCCATCTAGGTATTAATGAGAGGAAAAAAATGGAGTTCTAAAAGTGCTGTATAGATTTACACCGACTTACAGTGTAAAAAGCGTGATGCTTTCATTTTCACTGCACAGTAACCAGCACTGGATATCACTCTGACAAAAAAAAAAATTCTGAGAAGCAAAAAAAGCACTTATTATCCATTGCTTTAATCACAAGTGTGACTAAATTTTGTCTTTTTCTCTTTCTTTTAACCAGTCATATTTAACAACATGTCCAGGTCGTTTACCCATTTGAGTACTAGGTTCTAATCACCTCTCCCCACTCCACGCCTTTTGAAGCATGGCTGAACACCCTGCCCTCTTCGAACCAGTCCTATCTCTTGAGTTGTTCAAGCTCTGCACCTGTTTCAGTCAGCTTTTGTTGTAATTGTGACTGAACTCCCCAACACCTCCTCTCTGTGAGCTGTTCTGGTCTTTTTTTCCAGCATTTTTGTTGCATTTTTTTTTTTTTTAATTAAAAGTGCATCACATGAGCTCTTTGGAAAATAAACATATTGGCTGCAAATATTGTGCCATCTTTCAATTTTTGAATATTGTTTTAAAACACAGAAGCTTAAAATATTTATGTACCCAAAGCGATTTTTTCCCCCGATCAATTCTAAGCTTGGAAAGCTCTTTTATCTCTAAGAAACTGGATATTCAGTTATGATTTTTCCAGTTAAATTCCTTTTTGAATTTAACTTTTAATAACATGCATCCACCTCAGTTACTGGCATCTGTCTCAAATACACTCAGTAAATAATCCTTTCTTTCTCTAATGATCTGTGGTTCCTTAATATGTTTTTGCTTTTTGTATGTCTTGGCTATTTGATTTCACTGAGATCACAGATTAAATGTCATCTCACATGATAATACCTGTAACTGATAATATGCTTTTTCTTCCTCCAAATTTAATCTTACTATGTCTTACGGTATTACAAATTTTTTTCTGAAGAATTTTAAGTGTTCTTGCTCTTATTTTTAAGGCGAAGGCTTTTAGTTGAGTGTAGGGATCAACTCTGTGCTAGGTTGCTCCTATTTCCCCTAAGAGTCCCCACCCTAAGCTATACTGAGGCTGCAGCCTTTGAGACCTATAAGATCCCAGGGATTGGCAGGAGTGTGGGGAGGAAGATATCAGCATTTCTATTGATACGTCTATCTCATTCTTTATAAGTTCCTATTTTTACATATCTTTTATAACACATATAGTATTTTTATAATACATATATAGTATTAGTACATCAATACAGAAAAGTTATTTATAAATAATTACATAATATTGGAGATTTGTGTTTAATTATTTTTAACTCGTGGGTAGGTGAGCAAAAGGTTAAGAATCACTGCTCACTGCATCCTTACTCTTCTCAACTGTAAACTGTACTTTCTCCACACAGCCTTGTTCCTTCTACCATATTCCCTGGAACTACTGTTTCAGAATCAGCAAACCCCCTTACCTCTCCTCAGATTCCTTCTTCCTCTTTGTCTTAATTAAAACCTGAATGCCACTTGAAAAAATCATTTTATTTGCAGTCCTCTCAAGTAATGAGTTTTAATTCTCTTACATTCCTTCCAGTGTGTAAGAGAATTGAAAAAGAGAATTGGCAAGTATGACTGGTTTTCTCTTTGCATCCCACTATTACAGTGTTCTCTCAATGTTTTCTAAATACGCTGGTCTAGGGCTCATCCATAATTCTCCATAATCCATAATTCTCTTCCATTGGATTGTTATGCTTGTAATTGCCCATGGACCTCAGGGTCTTTCCTTGTCTTTCCACCATCTTGAAAATTTCGCTGTTCACATGGATAATCAACACTTCTGGCAAAGACTTCTAGCTGTCTACCTGCATCCTTTCTCCCCGTGTTCTTTACAAACTAGATCCCTACACTTTATTAGGGAGTTGTAACGTAGCTAGCCAAAACAGTGTATTTCCCAGTATTCCTCAAAGCAAGATATGGCCATGTTATTACCTAAGACAAATATCATATAACCAGAAATTGTTGGGAGAGACTTCTGGACCTTAAAAGGGGGAATGACAGCAGGGGAAAGACCTTACTGACTCCTTCCCCTTTCTCCTCCTTGCTGCCAAGAATAGAAATGGGATGACAAACTCTAGCAGACATCTTGGACCACAAGGCGACCTTGGTAATCGTGCTAGTTTGTAGACATGAAATTAGAAAGAGCTTGGGTCCCTGATGACTTCATGGAATTGGCACACTGGCACTGGGTACTGCCAACATCAGACTTTCCTTTAAATGAGGGAATAAATCCTTATTTTACTTAGCAATTGTAATTTTGAATTTTCTGTGATAAAAAAGCAAATCTATTTCTTATGCATACACAGTGCTGTGTTCTCAATTCTTATCAACAATGATCTCCAATAACTGTACGTACTCTCCTTTACATGCCAGTCACCCCATGACTAAATTACCATCTCAAACTGCTGTACTGTCAATATCAGTATATCAAGCACTCACTCTAAGCATAATTCCTTTTCTTCCAATTTTAATCTCTGCTTGTTACAACAGGCTTCCAGTTCACTGGTGTTGCCCTACTTCTTCATTACAACCAGTCTTTTCTCCTTTAACTTCCCTCTGCAACCAGCTTTGATTTTATGATAGATTTTTCTTGAACTTTATTGTCCTATCTCCTATCCCTGAATCTTTTTATTACATTCCTCTGGCAAAAGCACACTCATATATAAGCCCAACTATCCTCTCTCCCTATGCCTACATACTAGCAACAGAGACCACTGGCAGATCAGCATCACTATAAATACCATAATTATCAACCTCAAATGAGCTTAATACCTTTTTTTATAATTGAATATTTCAGTATTATTTATTCGACCAAAGTAAAATACACTTTCCATCACTATAAACTGAGCACAAGCTACAGTTGTTTAAAATTTTTATGATGTGCCGACATTTTGCATCCTATGTGAAACACTTGGTTTGAAAATATTAAAGTTCTCTATTTTGTTTACCATCTTCTCTCCTGTTTTCTCCATTCTCTGAAGACATTTTATATTAATTGTGTAAGATTGATTTCCTTATCTTCCCAATCTCTCAAATGACTTTTTCAAACATCTTTCAAACAAAACCTCACCCAAACACACACACAGAAAATTCAGTAGATGTTAATTAATTACTCGCTATCTATATATACTATTAGTCAACACAATAACACAATAATGTGAGGAAATACAGTACTGACAGTTTGATTTCCCTAGGAGGTCTTTCTCCTTACTTTATCAAAGTAGTGAACAATATATGAATTCTACCATCTATGGAGTGTAGTTAGCTACTTA
Source organism: Balaenoptera musculus (assembly GCF_009873245.2). NCBI lineage: Eukaryota > Metazoa > Chordata > Mammalia > Artiodactyla > Balaenopteridae > Balaenoptera > Balaenoptera musculus. The sequence goes on from NC_045796.1 coordinate 23,017,077, forward strand.
GTGGACCAACTTTGGGCATAAATGGTTATCCAGCATAGGTAACAGCCCATTAAGCAAACATGCAGAAAATTAATCAGCACTTTCTTGCTACCAAGCGAAAGTGATTTATTCCTATGTAGAAAGTACAAATCTGTTTCTGATGTTACTCTTAACTACTTCTACTGTTGCTTACAATAAAAATGAAGATTATCTGTATCTCCTTTGAAGCAAAAATCAAATTATTCCCAATTCACTATCACCACAACCATCATCAATCTCCCTCACAACACAAATATAAACAAATGTCAGCTTCTTGTTCTTTAAAAGTTAACCTTAATACAAATGGCTGATACTCAAAATATAGTGTAATGACAACATAGTTTAATGGTTTCACTTACATGCATTTTTTTCTTGGCTTACATGCATATTCAGTCTTTGCAATTACAAAGACATTATTATAAAGCAACACCTTTAATCGAAGGACTGGAAAGAACCATCTCAGACCCGGAAAGATTTAGGATAAAAGTTGGCCTTTTACATTTTTGAATATCTTACATGGTTTACAATTCTTAAGTTGTATCACAAGATACACTTTCTAATATTAACAAAAATGAAAAGACATTAAATCTACTTATGAAAATTAATAAATACACCAAAAGATCTTTTTTCATAATGGATGGAAAAAAAGCATCACTTTCATATAGAACTCTGTTCAGGACAAGTAATTCATTGTAGCAGCAGCAGTACGACGAAAAATTAATGTCTAACATGGAAAGTTACCTACTGAAACAGAATAAATATGTAGCTAGAATCATGTATAAGAAAATATATTTGATTTATTTCATCAAGGAGATGTGTTTATTTTTATGAATAAATATTATTTGAAGATGAGTAATGAGGCATATTTGCAAAAGGATTAAATACTTTCCAACCTAACTTTAATGTGAAACATTTAGGAGACAAACATTTACTAATCCTGAAGGTATGAACATTAAATCTAAACATTAACATTCTAACACACCCTTGCTTATACATGAGAAATCTAAAAATATGAAATGCATGATATAAACACACAAAAGGTGTATAAAAACAATTGTGAATAGTGATGAGTTAATAGGTTAAATTAATGTAGCACTCAAATAGGAATCATTATGCTATACACTGATGTGTAAAGGCAAATTTTATTCCAATAAATAGAACTGAATATATTACTCTACTCATAAGTCTATTATAAATCCCTGCTATATGGTTAGTATTATCTTTTGTGAATGGACCTCCAAATCAAAGAATAAAAACAAAGTATGAATGAATATATATTAATAAAGGGTATTTACTTCACTCATTCCTTCATTAAACAAATTTTTTTGAGCTTCTGTCATAATACAGTAGCTTTAAGAAAAAGTTCGCTATTTCTGAATTCCTACTAAAAGACCGTGCTGGTACTTAGCAAACACTAAGTGATGATTTGATTACTAAAATGAGAACACAGATTCTAATTCTGACCACATGGAGTAGTGAGATTTGCTATCTCACTGTAAACAACCAAAAAACTAGACAAAATATACAAAACAAGTTTTCAGACAATGGAAACAAACATGGTACGACCAAGACATCTGAAGAAAGGAAACATATGAGGTGACACCAATATCAGCCTAGCATTCTGCCTGGAGGTACATCCCAGTCTAAGGAGTAGGAGGGGAGTCCAAAGCAGAGCACAGTCCTCTAGCTGAGTTGAGAAAACAGACTGGAGTTCACGGAGACTGAGGCAGCTGTAAGTTGAGGGGCAGAGTTCTGAAGAGGATGAAGCTATGAAGAAAAGAAATCCAGAAATCTGTATAGGGGTAAACTTGAGGCTCAGGAGAACCCTATCATGTGCATGTGAAAGAGAAAACTCCACACGGCCAAAGAATGAGCAGAAGCTGTGAGCTGGATTGTCCCCAGAGCACACACAGGGCTGGGATGCATTCAAGTTCCAACCAAAAGGAGTGGAGAGCCCCAGATGCTTACCCAGGATATTCGGTAGAGACCCCCAAAGGGATATGCTTTAGTGATAGGGTTAACCTGTCCCTAAAGCAAAGACTACTTTAGACCTGCTCCCCAAAGCTAAAAACAAACAAAATAAAGCACAAAAGAATCTAACTGAACAGCAATTAACTTAATTGTTGGTCGCATTAAATCCCTTCAAGAACAGACATTCAAGAACTTAATTCACTCTGTCCTGCTACCAATCAAGAATGACTAATGATGGCAAATAGCAGAAGAATGTGAACCTAAGATAAAACAATAAGATAAGATAAAACAATGACAAAATAATGGAAATAGCAGACAATGACATTAAAATACTGGGGAACTCTTATAAAGTATATTTAATGGAAACCATGAATAAAATGAGGAGAGAAATAGAACATACACAAAGGAACACAAATGGACCATCCAGAGATGAAAAATATACTATCTGAAATAAAAAATTTACTGGACAGGATTAATAGTAGTTTAGACACCATAAAAGAAAAAATTAGTGAACTTCAGAACACAGCAATAGGAACTACTTAAAGCAGGGAGAAAAAGGATTGAAAAGAGAAACAAAAACAAACACAAAACCGGAGTTTCAGTGAGGTGTGGGAAAACACCAAGTGCTCTAACATACATGTAATTGGAATCCTCCCCTCCAAAGGTGGGGAGGTGTGGCAAAAAAATTGACAAATTAAAATTTTTTAACCAGCAAAAATATCTTTCAAAAATAAGAATGAAATAAAAGCTTGTTTCACACAAGAGAAGCTGAAAGAATTGGTGGCAATCCTAAGAATGAAATGATAAACTTTTCAACAGGAAAGAAAATACCAGATTTAAAATGATCTACACAAAGGAATGAAGAGTGCTAAAAATGGTAATTATGTGGGAATATATTAAAAATTGTATTTCCTCATTTTATGAATCTTCTTAAAAAGGATGGTTAAAAAATAAAAAATATATTCTAGGGTTTATGGTTTATGTATAAATAAAACGCATAACAACTACAGGCAAAGGACAGGAGAAAAGAAAGTGAAGTTCTTACCTTATATGTGAGGTGTTATATGATAGTAGACTGTGACAAGTTACTGTAAATGCTAGAGCAACCATTAAAAAAATTAAAACAAAGAGGAATATCTAATAAGCCCACAGTGGAGGTACAATGGACTCCAAAGTGTTTCCAAAGAGAAACAATTAACTGGGATTAAAAAACACCTAAAAACCAAAAAACCTGGACAAGCCACAGAAAAATACATGCTGAACTGAATGAAAGTGAGAATTTATCAAGCACTGAAACCTGTGCTGCTCAAGAGGATGTAAGCTTTCACTTTGAACAATCATAATTGTCATTAAAAAAAAGAATCTTATCAAAGATGGTTTAAACTTGCATGGGTGCCAAACATAAGACAATGACAGATAAGGACAAGTTACTTGACTACACTGATCCTGTCCCCTCAACCTCAGAAACAGGTTGAAAGAGTCTAAAACCAAAATGATTTACTTTACTCAAAAAAGGAGTAATTATTAAAAAGACTATTTTATGATACAAAATGCATGTCTGCATATGTGTTTGCAAAAACAAAAAGAATGGAGTACTAATGGATAAGCCAGTAGTCCAGCTTTCTGTGCCTATTTATTAACCTGTCATTGCTACAGTAAAGTATCCCGAGTCAGCTTATAATAAAAAATGATAAGTACTTAGATAAGAGGACTATGGGCTCAAATTAATCGTTACAGGTTCAGAAATAAGCAAAAAAAAAAAAAAAAGCCACTGCTTATCTTTATTGGCTTAGTTAAGCTTATCTGTCATTAAAAAATCCAATTTCTATGTGAGTAACAACAAAAAAATAACAGGCAACTGATTATTAATCCTAATATCCACCATCAATCAAAAAATCCAATATTTTTCAGCCTTTATTTAAACTAAATTAAAAATTTACACTTGTGCATCTTATAACATCTTGTATATGAAATATACCATATGTATTTACAACTTCCTGAAAACTATATTTAATTTTCCTATGATCATATAAACATGACTCTGAAAGAACACTTGTACACGTTCACTGAATGTCTATTAACTGTACAATATCACCCCCTAGAGGAAACTTTAAAAAAACAAACTTGAAACTTTATGTATTTAGTTACTTAAGCAAATTTAAAAGGAAGGAGTCTTTCTACTTTTAGCTTTATCCACAACACCAAACTTCACAGAATCAAAACAGTTATCATATGGTGCCCATGTTTAGTAGAGACAAGTATTTTCTGGCTTCATTAAGGAAAAAAAACAGAGAGAGACATACAGAGCTCAGAGATATGTTAATAACATCAAGCCTGTCCTCCATTTCTTCCACTTATTAGGAATCTTCATTGCTCCCCCTTTCTTTTTCACCAATTTAACTAGTGCCTTTACCTTCACTCTGTAAGTGGTATTCTAATTACTACCTACTATCAACAATTTTACATATAACCATTTCTCATCTAGAATCTGGCATTCAAGTCCTGGCTCCATCACTTACTAATAAAAGGACCAGGATAACTATAAGGTTCAAATCAGATACCCTGAAGAAAAGTATTGTTATTAATGCCAAGAGCTACATAAATGTTAGTCATCTGGCCTCTTTATTCAGTGACAGCTATAAGGCCATAGTTCTCTGTAGGGACCATAGTTGCCTTAAAATTCAGATCAATTTAACATTTTTGGAGCACCTATTCTTTATTGTGTAAATATGTCTAGTGGCCTAGCACTACCTGGTACAATAAATGAATAAAGAGCTCCCAGCAGGGTGCAGCCTTCTTAAGTTTACCATCTAGAAGACACAATAGGCAAATGAAAAGCAATCAGGTAAAGCCATACAAGGCATAATGAGGACACAGAGATGATGCACCTTAAAACTAGGGAGTTTAAGAGAAGGTCTCCCAGAAAAAGTGACATTCAAGTTAGTATCCAAAGGATAAAAATGAAGCGGGGATGGTAGAGAAGGGAAGAGGTACCAGGGGAGAGAGAACAATGTTGGAAGGCTTGGAGACAACAGAAAGTCAGTAAGGTTCTAGAAACGGAATGAAATTCAGTTTGATTGAAACTACAAAAGATGATGCCATGTTCAAATCATAAGTAGCTCCTAAAGGCACTTATATTTTTTCTGATAGTCAGATGGAGCTACCACAAGTACCCTTAAAAAAATTTTTGCTTTTAATAAAGCTTTTGTTTTTTAGTATTTGAGACATGCCCACTTACAGAATAGAAAACATTAAAAATAAAAGACAATCAAAAGAAAACCATACATAAACCTAAAAGCCACAATTTCTTCTCCAAGTATATGTATTTATGTACATATAAGAAAGTTCAAATCGTAGTATATATATAATTTTATATCCTGTATTTTTATATCAATTTTCTCCCATGTTACAAAAGATGCTTTCTAATTTTTAAATGATTACATCACTTTCTATCTGATGGATATACCATAACTTACTTAACCATTTCCACAATGATATATATTTAGGTTGTTTTCAGCTTGCCACAAATGTGTAAATAATCATTCAGAGAATTCTGCATAAAGTTCTTAATATATTAGTGATTATTTCCTAAGCACAAGCTTTTCAAAACTGGAATTACTGAACATCAGATAGTTTTACAATTCCAAACACTCTGACAAAATGCTTTCTAAAACTTTGAACCAACTCACACAGCCACGTCAATGAAAATTTCACCATATCCTCATTTGCACTGAGTCATAACTTTATAGTCCAAAAAAGGTATGCCATTTTAATTTACCTGAATGTTAATAATTAGTATTCGCTCCTTTAGTAGTACATACATATTCTTTGTCCATTTATCTATGGGGATCTTAGTTTTGGTTTTTTTTAAATGGATTTATATGAGTGTTTTATATATCAGGGATATTGGTCCTTTGTCTCTCATCTATTGGAAATATTTTTTCCTAACGCAACGTTTTTATAAATTAATTGTACTGTTTGCGTCACATACAATTCCTAAATGTTTAGTTAACTTTATCATTCTTTTATTCTGTGTTTTTTTCCACTAAGCATTTAAAGCAGAACTTTTTAGTAGCAACAGGGACTACCTGCTTTAAGCAGAAGGTAGGAAGCTATGTCAATAGCTTAGATGTAAGGTGAGGGGATGATATCAGAGAAACTAAGGAGATAAGTAAAATTTTAAACGTTTGATGACTGGCTGATTGTGATAGGTATGAGGAAAGGATGGGAAGGTTAACTTTGTAATTTTTAACTAATAAATTTGAAAATCTGACAGATATGAAAGATATTCTAGAAAACTTTAGTACATCAATATTAGCTCAAGTCGAATTTTTTAAATGTAAGAAATTGACAAATATAAAAAAGAACTTCCCCCCAAAACAAAGTTCTGGCTGTAATTGGGTAACATGAAGGATTCTTCTTAGGAAACTGCTCTCTATCTTCACTACGGTGATGGATACATGAACCTACACCTGACAAAACTATTTAGAACTAAAAACACACGCACACGCAAATGAATACATGGAAAACTAGGGAAGTCTGAATCAGATTAGTGGATTGCGTCAATGTCAATGTTCTGGTTGTGATACTGTACTATAATTTTGCAAGATATTACCATTGGGGCACAATGGGTAAAAGGCACACAGGATCTTCTGTATTATTTCTCACAACTGTATGTGGATCTACAATTATCTCAAAATAAAAAGTTTAATGAAAAAAAAATCTAATGGGACTCTTTCCAGGAATGAGGAGATGTTCCAAATATGAGTAAATTTAATAATTTGTTATTACTTACTATATTAAAAGGTTCAGAGAAGTAAACACTAAGCATATTAGTCAAAAAGTAATTTGATCTATGCTATTTCAACACTCATTCCTGACTTCAAAAGAAAATAAAAGATCAAACAATTTAGAAATGTAGGAATATTAAGGTAACAATTTAAAAAATGATAAAACACTAGAGTATTCCCATTAAGGCCAGATATAAATCATTTTTGGAAATCACAAAATACTGGAAAGGAGGAGGCACAATGGGCACATCCTATGACATATCTATGACTTAATCTAATACCCACAAGTCATAAAATACTGTGTTTTGAAATTCTTTTCATTACGTTTCCTTACTGTAGTAAGAGCATGTGAAAAAACTAAGAATTACCGTATAGTTCATTTATTCAATCAACAGATATTACATGTAAATTACATAATTTACAATTATCCACCATGGCTTAGGTACTGTATTAGGAGTTAAGAGATTCAACTAAGACATACTTCTTGCTCTCACAGAGCTTACATTCTAGTAAGAATGGAATATTCATAATATTTAGAACAATGGCATTCATTAAATATTTATGAATGCCAATTATGTGCCAGGTGAAAAAAAGGTAACAATCCCTGTCCTCCAGGAGAATCCAGGAGACAGAAAGATAACAGTGTTATAACACAATGTGATCAAGATGAGGGACATATGTGAAACCATTTCTAGAGCATTCTATGAGGTCAGGAAAACCAATCTGCAAAAAGTACTGAGTCCGTAAGCATAAGTTAGCTTAAGAGGAAGTCAGAGGGGATTCCAAGCAGAGAGCAACATATATAAAGCCTCAGAAATAAAAGAGAATATGGAACTTTTATAAATCAGCAAGTACTTTAGCAAAATAATCTTGAATTTTTTTCTCACAAAAAATTCTTCCTTGCTCTAGGAATTTAGAATATTTTTGTTTGCTCTAAGTTTATAGAAATGTATCCCTTCACACATTTTTCAGTTGACATCTACCACTTCTCATCAGAAGTTTAAACAGGTAAAAAAATGTAATTTCCGTACTACATCAAATATTGACATCTAAAAATTATATCACTCTTTCAACTGTAAATACCATAGCAATTTGGTATCTATTATAATCTATTTTAAGATACAAAAAGCTCGTTTTTTAAGAGTCAGAAATAATACACTGTTGTATTTTCTTTTAACCCATATTTCTATTTACTTATCCTATAGAATTTTATTATAAAAAATGTATTTGTATGCTCAAAAGTCCTACTTGATTATCCTATCATACTGCTCTGCAACAGAAAGTATATAAAAATTGAAATTTTGACAAAACTTCCTGTGAGAGAAGGTACTATGTGTTAAAATGTTTCTTCTGGAATTGAGTTTTGGCAATTATGATTACGTATAATTGATCAAGACAACATGATTATTTATTTTAATAATCATTAAGTATAAATAGTACAATTTTCTTGGAAATGCATGAAATAATGAGTTAAACTGCCTATCTATGAATTAATATGATTCATCCTCATAATGAACCAGGGTAGAGTATTGGTTTTATTCCTACTTTCATTTTTATGAATTTAACAAGGGAGAAAATTCATTCATATAAAGCAGCAGATGAGAATGGAAGCTCTGTCACAGCAAAATCACTTTATTCTTTAAATTCCTTCTGGGTTATAGGCTAAAAACCACATCATCACTTATCATCAAATAATATTGTTAATAATCTCTTAGCTGACATTTTAATTAGGTCTGCCTCAAAATTTGTTTTAAGACTAGAAAAGAATCTGTCACCCCATCATTAGAGTATTCATTTTCTCAATTCTTGTGAAGTATTCAGAAAAGATCTTATAAAGAAAGACTCATCATTTTCTTTCAAAGGCTTCTTTTTATCCTAAGACAGTGACACAGGATTGGGAAAACTGAAATACTGTTCATTTCAACATCCGCTGGCAGGAAAAAAATTTTTTAATATTTTAATTTTGTCACTTGTTTTAAATGTATTTCTGAAAAAACAAAACACTTCAGAGCTAAAGATTTACCTCATTTAAGGAGAATGTCCACCATTTTACATAAATGGCAAAACCAGTTGTTAAAGCCAAACCAATCAGCCACTGGAGGTTTACTTTTTTCAGAAAAATATGACTTCTCTAATTCGAATAAATATGTTAACATATTTGAGGTGGGTACCTCATTTCTGAATTCTAATTCTAAAATTTTGATAACCTACAGACCTTTACATGAGCTTGTGACTTGGATGAAATAAGGCACTGCCCCACTTCAGCATTTCCCTTTTGTTTCTTACCTCCGGAATGACACTTTAGTAAGGAACAGAGAACAAAAAGGTAAGGTCATATAATGAAAACTCTTACCATTTTGAAACTTCAGAACACCTCAACACAGGGCAATTTTGAACATGAGATGTTACCCTTAACATACATACATACAAGTGTAAGAGACTCTGAAATACAGAGAAATTTCCAATGTGGTACGTTCATGTCCTTGTCCCCACAGCTAACCCTTCCCACACCCCCTTGCACTTGATCTTGGTCGCAAACTGTCCCTCTGCACTCCTCTGGATAAGATCCAAAATGACCAAACAATGGTTGCTAATAGCTAAGAACAATTCCTCCTTCTTCTGAGTTTCATTCTTGACCGCTCCCCTTATAAAAAGTTATATGTTAGAATATTCCTTTGACATCTTTTCTTTCTCATGCCCAGCATTTTAAAATAAAAGCTTATTCTTTGCTCTGACTGGTTTTCTTCCAAATAAGACAGAGAAAGGTAGGAAGCTCTACCTAATACCTTAATTAATGGGGGTTTCACTAATACCAGTAACTTATTTGAATTGTCCCTTTTTTCTGGACACCCTGGAGTATTTTCCACCTTCTCCTCCAGGGCAATACACCATAAAAATGCTAATGAGGCATCAGAGTATGTCCTTCTTCTTTAAAGTAGGAGAAGGGCAACTGAGAACAGGAGATGATTAAAAAAAAAAAAAGAAGAAGCATACTACTCTGCTACCTTGACCAAAGGAACTTTGTCAGGAAAGAAACATACAGAAGTTGAGAATTGTGAAAATGATTCCCGTAGAATTATTTGTATACTGAAGTTTGAAGAGCACTGGTTTAGTACGTCTAGAGCATAAATTACAAGGAAAAAAAGTCATCATGAGCCATCTTCTGTTAGACAGCAGAATCACACCTAAAATATAACATGCACTGGAATTATCAGACAGCAAATATAAACGTTAAATATTTTTTAAAGCATTTAAAGAAGTAAGAGTGTTTTAAAAACACAGTTAACAAAAGATTATCAGAAATGGCTAGGCTGATTTAAAAACAAAATAAGAGAACATCTAGAAATAAAAAATGGAAATAGAAACTCAACAGATGGGTTCTACAATAGGACATGTGGAGGTGAACACAGACCTAAAGAAATTATACAGAATGTAGCACAGAAAGAAAATGGATACAAACTATGAAAGCATTAAGGGACAAAGAAGCTAAAGGAGAAAAATGCAACACATACCTAATTAAAACTGCAGGAGAGAATAGAGATAGCAGACAAGCAGTACTTGAACAGATGATAGTAGAAAATTTTCTAAATTTAATGAAAGACACCAACCTACAAACTCAGGAAGCCAAAGTCCCAAATAAGGTATACAAAAAGAAATCAAGGCCTAGAAAATCAGAACATGAACCGTAAGGAAGAGATTAATAAACTGGCCATATTTTTAAATTAAGAACTTTTGCACATCAAAGGATTTCATAAATCGAGTGAAAAATCAAACTATAAACTTGGAGAAGACAATCACAATGCATATACAAAAGGATCAGCAGCTAGATTATTAAGAAAAGATAATGAAATAGAAAAACGGTCAAAAGCAATAAATAGGTATTTCAAAAGGAAATCACAAATGGTTAATTAACATATGAAAAGATGCTTAACTTTATTAAGGCTCAGTGAATTGCAAATTTCACTCGAATGAGACATCATTTCACACTCGTCAGATCAGCAAACATTTAAGTCTAATAGCAGCAAATATAGTGAGTACATTAGCATTCATTTTACTGTTCCTTATATAGATTATATATGTTCTTTAACATTCATATGTTTCATAACAAAAATATTTTTTAAGTGTCATCTGGATTTAGCAATAAAAATGTTTGTTCATGACCCTGCTGAGAGCAATTACAGTGAAATAATGAGCATGAAAACCAGACCGCAATGGGCTGAAAAAGTTCTATGAGATAAGGATGTAAAGACAACTACAGACAATTATTTCAAGCTTACCTTTGAGGCTGGGCAGACAGGACTGCAACTTTAGGGGAATGTCACAGTGGGAGCTCCTTTTATTTTTTAAATAAAGGAAACTGGGGCAAGTTTAGAAAGAAATAGCAAAAGAGGGAAGATAATGACATGGGAAATAAAGGGTCTCTGGGCAGTCACAAAGGTATATAATACAGAACCCATAAACAGGGATTAGTTTTACACAGAATCAAGGGTTCCTATTTCATTGTTATAAGAGATAACCTCTTTGACTTTATCACATCGTTTTTCTCCTTGCTCTATCACTCCAGTTACAATGGTCACCTTGATCCTCCTTCAAGCAAGACTTCTGTGCTTGTTACCCCCTCTATGGAGAGTACTCTTTCCCCGGTGATGCAAAGCCTGCCTTTCACTCCTTTCAAGTCTTGCTCAGACGTGAACCCAATGAAGCTCTCCCTGACCAGTCTAAAAATGAAATCCCTTCCTCACTTCCTACCACCCTACTCCTGGTACTCCCTATACTTTCCCTGCTTTATTTTTCTTTGTAACCTTCTAATATTCTACATAATATACTCATTTTATTGCTTCACCTCCCCACCCCATAGTATGTACGTTCCATGAATGCAGGAACTGTAGTCACAGTGTCTGGTAATGCTCATATAGGTAGAATCTCAATAAATACAAGCTGAATGAAAGACTAATGGTCCCTACTTGAGGAACCTCAAAAACAAGTATAATGGAAAAATGCTGCTACGATTTGAACAAGCTGAGGTAAAGCCTTGAGAGTAATCAACTTACTGCCCACAGAAGTGGTGACATTTGAGTTAGACCCTGAATCATAAGGAGTCTGCCAAGTGGAGAAGAAAGGAAGACGGTCCAAGACAGTGAAGAACGTGGAGGTCTGAAAGGGCCTTGCAATTTGAGAAATGAAAATGGGGTCACCTGGAATATGGCAGGGATGACAGTGGACCATATTTTAGCTAATCTCATAACGTCCACAATAGAGGACACATTATATTGAGCTTCAAAAGGCTAAAAATCCTTTTCAGAAGCTTTATAGTTGCTTAGCCACGTGTTTTATTTGCAGTAACGTTAGAGTATGGAATATGAAATAAAGTTCACCGGACCTACTCTCTTCACTGCGAAGGAAAAAGTGTCAACAAATTTAATCTGTGTTTTTCATCACCTGTAGATTATAAGCATCACAGTCAACCAAAGTGAGACTATTGCTACCAAATGTCTCAACCCCAGGTATTATTCAAAATCAAGACTATAAATTCTCATTAGTGGAACAGGGTAGTTTGAATGCAGAAGGGGGAAGGGACAAATCCAAGTGCTTGTTTTGTAGCAGCTCCTCTCCATTGATGAATTTTTGAATGGGCTTGCATGTTGCCCTAATTCACCTGCACTTATTACTATAGTTTCAACTAGTCAATCTTCCTTTTGTCCACATCACTACTGTCTTTGGGACACTTACCTTCGTTTTAGCTCCAACTCAATTACTTAACTACCCAGGTTATTATCAGGATTCCCTGGCGGCGATAGGAGGCTCTTGTTGTACATGCAGAATAAAAAAACCTTAGAACAGTGTGTTCCAGAGTTCATGAGCCCAAGTATTCTGTTTAAAAATATTTAAGCACAAGACTGGATAGGTCGTGGACACCACGGTGCTTTTGAAGTTTTGCCTTTCTGGGGCCTTCGAGGGGGCGGAGAGAAGGTGGAGATCCCTGAGGAGGGAGGGGCCCCAAGGGATTCCCAGGGCGGGTCAGAGGTCAAAGCTCAGATCTAAAGCTAGGGGAGCGGGGCCTGCCTTAAGAACCAGGGGGCGGTGTGTGGGCCCCGCAGGGTAAGTAGGGCCGCGGCGACTCGGAAAGACTCACAGTAATAGGCCACCACAGGGTCCCGCTTGTCATGCTCCTGAGCCGTCCTCAGATGATGCTGTATGCTCTTAAACTGTGGGGGCAGCGGGGGCAGCGGGGGCAGCGGAGCAAGCGCCGCCATGTCCACTCCAGGAATAAGCCCTTCTTACTCGCCGGCCACCGACACTTCCGCTTCCGTCTGGGAGGGTGCGCGCACTAACGCGCAAGCAAATCCCGCCCATTTTCCCGTTGCTCAGCGACACCGAGGCAACTACGGGTTCGCAGCAGGGACAACCTCAGTGCGCCTGGCTCGTAGCAGTTATAGAGCCGAGAGGAGGTGGAGCAGCTTGGCGGTGATACCGCCTATGGCACCAGCGCTCCCTGCTGGCCGCTGGCCGGAGGGAGAAGAGATTTTGTTTTATTTCTCTTCTGTTTCCAGCCTCGACCCCCCTTTTGTGGCTGAAGGATGGGTAGAAAGGGAAAAACAAAAAGAAAATAATGTTTGCTGATTGGGAGAAAAGGTAAAGACATGAATTGCCTTTGGCATCCTTCAGGAATTGTCGTTTCCAGTACCTCAGATTATATTAATAGCGTCCACAGAAGCTTTTCTAATTTTAGAAACTTTAAGTTCAATTCTTGCGTAAGATGAGAGATGATGTGTTTCAATTTTAAATTACACTCTTCTGTATGGGCACATTGGATAAAATAACCAGATACTTTTTCAACATAAATACTAACACATTAAGCTTAAAGAAAATTGAGCTTTTGTTCTGAGCTGGAGAGTGAATGCATAATTTGTAGATCGTTTGTTTCTGGAGAGTAATGAGCGATTTGCAGTCATTTGACAGTTACTATCTTGTCAATGCACAGATAAGGCGTTCAGGTAGTAGCTCTTGCTCAATGCTGCCGACTCATACCATTGTAGGTAGGCATCAACTTTTCCTTCTACCATCAGTGACATCATCAGTTCTTTTTCTCTCCTCTCCAGCCCATACTATCAGGACTTTACACTTTATTTACCTCCTCCAGTAACCTTAATCTTTATTTCTTTATTTTATCTCAGTCCCCAGTTTTGAGAGTTCATCTTAAAACTGGTTTCATTGGAACCACACCATCTCCAAGAAACAAGATCTCAAGCTCTGAAATTCCCCTCTGCCTGCTATTTTCTAATCAACACTCCACCCTATCCCCACCCCAACCTCAGCAGAACCTACTCCGTGTCCCTGTATTGTCTCCAGTCCACATTTTTGTCTATCCCTTTTTGCAGAGTACATCACCTCAGTCAGCAGGCTGCCTGTTTTACAAGAAACCTGAGTTCTGTATTCTCCCCAATTTCAGCAACACATTCATTACCAGTTGAGAACGTATGTACTACGGACTGAATATTTGTGTCTCCCCAAAATTCATACGTTGAAACTGAATGCCCAAGGTGATGATATTAGGAGGTGGGGCCCTTGGCATATGATTAGGTCATGCAGGCAGAGCCCTCATGAATGAGATTAATGCCCTTATAAAAGAGACCCCAGAGAGCTAGCTTGCCCTTCCACCATTTGCGGATACAATGAGAAATCAGCAGTCCTCAGCTTGGAAGAGGGCTCCCACCAGAACCTGACCATGCTGGCACCTGAACTTGACCATCCAGCTTTCAGAACTGCGAGAAACAGATTTCTGTTGTTTATAACCTGCCCAGTCTGTGGCATTTTGTTATAGCAGCCTGAACAGACAAAGATAGTATGGTTTCTTTCTCCTGCTCTATTCCCACTATCCAGTCAGAAGTTGCTAGATTGGTAGAGAAATTAATGAAGCAAAGCAGAATCATCTCTCTGTCCTTATGATGTCTCATTTATTCTTTCCTATTAGTTCTTGATTCTCAACTGTGGTTGTCCTTAAAGTTCACCCCAGAAATTTTTTTTTTAATTAATTAATTAATTTTTGGCTGTGTTGGGTCTTCGTTTCTGTACGAGGGCTTTCTCTAGTTGCGGCGAGCAGGGGCCACTCTTCATCGCGGTGCGCGGGCCTCTCACTATCGCGGCCTCTCTTGTTGCGGAGCACAGGCTCCAGATGCGCAGGCTCAGTAGTTGTGGCTCACGGGCCCAGTTGCTCCAAGGCATGTGGGTGGGATCCTCCCAGACCAGGGCTCGAACCCGTGTCCCCTGAATTGGCAGGCAGATTCTCAACCACTGCGCCACCAGGGAAGCCCCACCCCAGAAATTTTTTAAAAGTTCATGTCTAGGTACCCCCGCCCAGGCTTACGGATTTAACTGTTCTGAGTTGGATCCTAAATATCAGTAGTTTTAAAAGGTCTTTAGGGAATATTAATGGCACACTCAAGTTTGAGGGCCAGTGCCCTAGTGAATCATCAGTACATGGCTGATGTTTTAAGCCTTCTCCACTCTCTTCAAGTCAGACCCTCTAGCCTGATTGCCTTGGTCAGAAACTACACTTCCTGCTATTGAAGTTACATTCACCAAATATGAATTGTTTCAACTCTTCCCTGCCACAACAAAGCAATAATAACTAGCTAGCAGTTTGCCAAGCATCTACTGTGTATCGGGCATGTTTCTAGTGACTTTAAATCAACTCATTTAATCTTTACTACAACCCTGCAAAGAAGGTGTTTATCATTTTCATTATTTTACAGGTAAGAAAAATGAGACACATAGAATTTATTTAACTTGCACCAGGTCACAGCTAGTAATTATGAGTGTAAACAAAGTAAATATTAACAACATGAAGTTGATTTTTCCAGTTGATGATTTACAGTTAAGAATTTACTGATATTTTACTCTGAAGAAAGACCTAACTCTCTTCCTTTCAACTCTGATCAGTTGCTGAAGGACCTGATATCACCCTCCAGGTTGGGGCTAGAACCTTGGCAAGTTAGGGGAGGGCAGAGATAGGGGATAGGAGCAACCACAGGAAGAAGAAAAGGGAGAGAGACCAGAACTGACTGGTGTTTTGGTGGGAAAAGTTAAATGTTCTGCACTATTCCCTGGACTGCAGTGTACTCGTGGTCTTCTCACAGCAAAACTTTCTAATTGTGGTCACCAATACTTTGATGGGAAACGACAGGGCTCAACCAATGTAATAAGGGTAGTATATACCTATAGCTCTCTCTTTTGGGTACACCCTCTACGGTAGAAATTTGTCTTCCAGTATATGAGACTCACATTCTGATTGTTTAGCATCCCCTAAAATAGAGTTGTTTTTTTCTCCCTACAGTTGCTAGCAGAAGACTGAAAGAGAAGACCAATGACTTGGCCAGGTCCATTTACACGTCCATGGCTGAGACAGGGGTAGAGGTAAAAAATTGCTGTTTATTTTTTCAACATGGATATCTGGTTGTTCCAGCACCATTGAATTAAATTGGAGAATTAAAAAAAACAGCAACTATATATGTGCTGAACTATTTTTGGTCTCTATTGTTCCTGTAATTAACATGCCTATCTGCATACCAAACCTACTCTGATTTGATTATTGTACCTTTGTAGTAAGTTTTTAGAATACATAATGTAAGTCGTCTACTTTTACTTTTTTGAAATCATGTTGGCTATTCTAGGTCTTTTGTATCCCATATAAAATTTAAAAGCAGCTTATGAATTTCTACAAAAGCTTTCTGGGATTTTGACTGGAATTGTATTGGATCTACACATCAATTTGGAGTGACCAAAGTTATAAAAGATTAAGGCCTCTAAACCATGAACTTGGTTTATTGTTCCACTTATTTAAAATATCTTTAATTTCTTTTTTTAAAAATAAATTTATTTATTTTATTTTATTTATTTTTGGCTGCTTTGGGTCTTCATTGCTGTGTGTGGGTTTTTCTCTATTTGTGGCGAGCGGGGGCTACTCTTCGTTGCGGTGCATGGGCCTCTCATTGCGGTGGCTTCTCTTGTTGCGGAGCATGGGCTCTAGGCGCGCGGGCTTCAGTAGCTGTGGCTCACGGGCTGTAGAGCGCAGGCTCAGTAGTTGTGGCACACAGGCTTAGTTGCTCCGCGGCATGTGGGATCTTCCCGGACCAGGGCTCGAACCCGTGTCCCCTGAATTGGCAGGTGATTCTTAATCACTGCGCCACCAGGGAAGCCCTAACATCTTTAATTACTCTCAATACCATTTTGTAGTTTTCATTGTACAGGTTTAGCACATCTGTTGTAAAATTTATCTCTACCTGTTTCATACTTAATGAATATTATTGTAAATCTTATTTTTAAATTTAAATTTCATTTTTTATTGCTCTACAGAAATTTTAATCTTGATAACTTAATTACAAATTCTAGTAACTTTTAGCACATCCTTTAGAACTTTTTATTTACATGATTATGTCTGTGACTAAAGATGATATTTCTTCATTTCTAATCTGTATATCTTCTATTTTTTGTCTTACTGCATTTATTGAATAAGTATATATTAAATATATACGTAATTTTTGTTTTGTTTAGTATTATTGGCCTTCAGTTCAATGTTAAACAAAAGTGGTAATAGTACACATCCTTACCTTTTTTCCCGATTATACGGGAAATTATTCATTCTTCCACTATTAAATAGGATATTTCCAGATGCTTTTTATCAAGTTTAGCTAGTTCCATTTTACAGTGAGAGATTTGGGTTTTTGTTTGTTTGTTTCATTATAAATGGGTGTTATGTAATCAAATGCTTTTATCCACATCTATTAGGATGACTAGGTGATTTTTTTCCTTTATTCCATTAATCTAGTTGAATTACATTAATT
The DNA here is from genome assembly GCF_009873245.2 of Balaenoptera musculus. Lineage (NCBI taxonomy): Eukaryota > Metazoa > Chordata > Mammalia > Artiodactyla > Balaenopteridae > Balaenoptera > Balaenoptera musculus. The sequence continues at coordinate 23,034,697 of NC_045796.1, forward strand.
GGTTTTTGACTGTTAAAAAAACTTTTCATTCCTGGGATAAACCCCACTTGAACATGATGTATTATCTTTATATATATTGCTGGATTACATATGCTAGACTATTTTTGCTAAGAATTTTTTATATCAAGGTTATGCTGGCTTCGTTAAATGACATGGCAAATAGTCCCTCCTAGTTCCTACAAGAGGTTGTGGAGTATTATTTCTTAAACATTTGAAGGAATTCACCAATGAAGCTATCTGGGCCTGATGTTTTTTTTCTGGGAAAGCTTCTGATTTTAAATTCAATTTCTTTAATAGGTATAGAGATATTCATATTTTCTGTTTATTGTTGAGTCAGTTTTTAGTAATATGTGTCTTTCAAGGAATTTTTCCATTTCATCTAACTATCAAACTTATTGGCGTAATATCGTTCATGGCGTTTCCTTATAATCATTTAAATGTTCTGTTGTGATGTTTCTTTCTTTTTTCATTTATGATATGAGTAATTTTCATCTTCTCTTTTATTATCTCAATCTGTCTAGCTAGAAATTGGTCAGTTTTACTAATCTTTTCAAAGACCAGCTTTTCCTTTCATTGATTTTTCTATTGTCTTTCAGTTTTCTATTTCAATGTTTCGTGCTCTTATTTTTATTTCCCTACTATGTAATTTGTATTTAAACTGTTTTTAAAAATAATTTCTTGAGGTGGAAGCTAAAAATTCTTTTTTTCTAACATAATATATAGAACTTTTAAAATGCTGTCGAGAACTGTTTTAATTGCTTTCCACAAATTTTGATAAATTGTGTTTAAAGTAGTTTAAAATTTTCCATGTAATTTCTTCTTTGATCAATGGGTTAATAAAAATGTATTGTTAGTTTCTCAAATATTTGGGCATATTTCAGATATCTTATTTTTATTAATTTCTAGTTTAATTCTATTGTGAATTAAACAAAGTCATTGAGACTTTATCATGACCCAGAAAATGAACTTTCTTGGTGAATGTTACACTTGCACTTGAAAAAAATGTATATTCTGCTGTTGTCTGGTAAGAGTGTTCTCTAAATATCAATTAGTTCAAGTTGCTTATTGGTAATGTTTAAGTGTTCTGTTTCCTTCCTGATGTTTTACTTTGTCAATTGATTACTGATGAGGAATGTTGAAATCTTTAATTATAATTGGATTTATTTCTCTTTTCAGTTCTAGCAGGCTTTGCTTCTTCTATTTTGGCACTGGTGGCATACACATTTATAACTGTTATGCTTCCTAATGAAATTATACTTTAATCATTATGAAATGTCTCTTTTATCCCTGTCATTATTCCTTGCCCTGAAATCTGCTTGAGTTTTCTCATATTAATACAGCTAATTCAGCTCTCTGATGCTTACTGTTTGCATGATATATCTTTTTCCACTTTTATTATTATTTATTTGTAAAAATATTTAAAATTTTAAATATTAAATATTTAAATATTTAAATATTTAAAGTGGGGTCTCGTTAATAATTTGATCTGGATTTTTTTAAAAAATGCAGTCAGAAATCCCTGTTTTGGTTTGGAGTGCTAAGTTCTTTATATTTATTGTAACTGTTGATATTTTTAAGTTTAGTTCTACTACCTTGTTATTGTTTTCAATTTGTCCCATCTGGTTTTTTCCCTTTTTGTCTTTTTGGTCATCTTTTGGATTAATTGAATGTTTTAATTTCCTTTGTTGGTTTAGTAGCTAAAATTTTGTTGTTTTGTTTTTCTGATTGTCTTGTATTTAATAGTATACATCTTTAAATTATCACAGTGTACTTCAAGTGATAATATATAACTTCATATATATTATAAAATCTTATAAGGATATACTTCCACACTTGATTTGATATGCCACACTTATAGTTTTTTCAAGAACAATTTTGGATTTATCCATAGTATGCTGTTTGTTTTCTAATTTATTACTTTCTCTCTTTATCCTTATTAAATTATTTTTCTTTTCCTTAGTTTTATTTTGAAGTTCTCACATTTGCTGTTTGAATTACATTTATTGTTTATTTTTTAAAAAGAAATGTATTTTCCACTGTCAGTTGGCCATGCACTGCAATTTTGGCAATATCTTATAGGTTTTAATATGTAATATTCTGACTGTTGTTCATTTATAAACAAACTGAAAAATTTCAGTTTGAATTACCTTATTTGACCCAACAACTTTTTATGGAATAAGTTTAATTATATTTTCAAGTGGTTAGTTATTTGTTTAGCTTTGACATTCTTATTAATTTTTGCTACATTTGCAGTTTAGTTAGAAAAATCAGTTTTTATATTTTAAACTATATTACATATATTTAAATATCTTATATTTTATAAATGCTATATTTTTATGTAGCATTTATTATCCAGGAGTATAGAGCTGTGTGCTAACAATCCTGATATAGTTACTAACAAAATGAAATCATAGAATAGTATAGATCATTAAGGAATTGAAAAGACTGTCCAAACCAACTCTCACAGGATCTGTATCTTTACACATAACAATATGGACTGTTTACTTAAAAGAAGCAGAGGTGACCAGAGTTCCTCTAGTGGCTTAGAAATGCTATCCTTCCTCCTTGTGAGTTGAGGAGAGAGAGTCCAGGGCTAAAGAGGCTAGTTTTCATAGGACAGACTACCTTAGAGGGAGAAGCTACAAAGCATGAGAGCTCCAGAGACCTGTAAAGGGTCTTCGACTGAGTCCTGATCAGTGTAACATCTTTAAACATCTTTGCAGAAAAAGAGCTACCTGAAAGGATTAAAAGGAACAATACCCAAGATTTGCACAGAACTGAGAATAGTTACTTTTTCCAACAGCTAAGGTAGAAATCCTCTTAAATAGGAGCATACTTTGACAATGTCCTAGGATGAATCAGAATAAGAATAAATCAAATTGTTTGCCTGTGCGTGGGCAATGATATTAAAGGGAAGTCTGTTGGTTTTTTTAAACAATGATCTTCCCTTAGAAAAATCCTGAGAGGCAAACAAGAAGAATGTCATTTTGCCCCTTCTCCCTTCTTTCCCTGGGCACAGCAAAAACCTGCTTCCTGTAGCTACAGCAATTTTTGTTGTAACCATGATGAGTGCAATGGGCCGAATGTTGTGTCCCCCCAAAATTCATATTTTGGAAATCTTAACCTCCAATGTGATGGTATTAGAAGGTGGGACCTTTGGGAAGTAAGTAGGTCATGGGGAGGGAGCCCTCATGAATGGGATTAGTGTCCTTATAAAAGGAACCCTAGGGAGCTCTCTGGCCTTCTTTCCACCATGTGAGGATACAATGACAAGTCTGTAACACAGAAGACGGCTCTCATCAGAACCTGAACATGCAGCACCTTGATCTCAGACTTCCATCCTCCAGAACTATGAGAAATAAATTTCTTTTGTTTATAAACTATCCAGTCTAGGTATTTTGTAATAGCAGCCCAAATGGGCTAAGACAATGAGTCAATCAGCTTGAGGAAGGAATTCAAGAATTTGAGAATGGTGGAAAGATAACATTTCCAAAGCACCAAAGAGGCATCTCATAGAGCACTCAGAAAGGTTTTGCCTTAGTAACGGGGCAAAATTAGCCTTTCAGTAAGGGCTACACTGGTCCCATCTAACAAAGCTTAAAAGGAAGTACAAAGGATCAACTGTTTCCAAGTAATTTAACTGTGCCCCAGGATAAAATTTAAGAATTATTTATGAGAAGACAAAAATATTCAGCATCCGACAAGGTAAAACACACAATGTCTGGTATCCAATAAAAAACTACATGCCTTCTAAAGATTTAGGAAAATATGACCCATATTGAAGATGTGTGTGTTTGTGGGAGAATTGGTTGGAGCAGTCCACCCTAGGTACAGGCAATAAGGGGTATATTATCTACAGATAATTTAAAAATAAGAATAAAACATACTAGACATTGTTGCTGTTTATTATCACTAAGGGCCAGTGATTCTAAACAAAAACAATGAGCAAATAGTCTTTCCCTTCAGAGGGGGCTATTTCCAACAGCCCCCAGCCTCTTGTCATGCCACTGTGCCCCTCACTAGAATATGATCTTATAAAGGTACTACATCTTGTTTATCTTTGTATTTGAACTTGTAATGTGGTACGTGTTTAATAATCGATACTATGCAGCTATTTGTTGAATGAAGGTAAATTGGATTTTTTCTTGTGCTTTTCTGTGGAGAAAGCCTCAATGATTTAAAAATTAATGTAGAAATTCATGGTATCAACCATAGGTTGAATAATGCTTAAGAAAAAAATTGAAAACCTCAGTTTTTGACTGACTATACTTATTTCCCTAATAAAGCACCAGTATAAGGCAGCCCTACATAAAGTTTTTAAATGATATCGTATGGACGTGATTCTTGGTAAGACAGGCAGATAAAAAGAAATGCACTGAATTAATATAAAATTACCTTTGACAATGTTATGTGGCAGCCTGGATGGGAGGGGAGTCTGGGGGAGAATGGACACATGTATATGTATGGCTGAGTCGCTTTGCTGTGCACCTGAAACTATCACAACATTGTTAATCGGCTATACTCCTTTATAAAATAAAAAGTTTAAAAAATTGCGTTTGAAATCATTTCATAGCTATTTAGGAAGTCTAGCTTAATATAAATATAACTTACTATTTCAATAATCTTGAATATAGAAACTGTAGTTGTAGGATATCTATGAGCACAGAGGGTTTTTTTTTCCAACAAGCAACAAGGAAACCATGCACAGTATTTTCCATAGCATTTTTTATTTATTTGGTGGCCATATTACCATATCATTTAATATTAAAAATTCCAAGAAAACGGTATAAGTATAATATTAAAAATGTAAGTGCTCCATTTCTTCAAGTTAGTCATCAAATTATAGAATAACTCTTAATAATTAATTGACAACTTTTGCACTTAAATAAGTTATATTTTACATGAATACTACAATAATTACATCCTCAAAGTTTATGCTGCATAGTTAATTGGAAAGGAAAATGGCTTTATAGTTAGGAAAGCTGAATCCTAGGATTGCATATATTAATCTCCCTGAGCCTCATTTTTCTACCCTGTGTAAAAGAGTTAATAAAAGTTTCTCTGGCCATAAAATACTGTGATTGATTAAGATGTTGTGTATGAAAGAACTCTGTAAAAGTACTATTTAAAAATGAGTTAACATTAGTTCCATGTATATTTCCTAATGTGTGACAAAATTAAAATGGAACAAAAGTTTTGTTCAAGAATCTCTGCCTTAGAACTGAGTATTGTATTTTATACTAGACATAAATTTTAGACACACTGAGGTTAGTTTGAAAAACAGATATTTATGTTTGAAATTGAGATACTCACTGAATGAGATAAAACTAAATAAAAATGGTTGATAAATAATTTTGGCATGACAGTAGGTAATCAACCTTTTGGTCGTTGCCTAATTAGAACGCATAATCTTCTAAATATTATCTCAAAAATTTCAGCAACACATAAGACTATTGTAATTACAGTAAATGTATACATTGCAATGAGAAAAATGGTCTTCTCAAAGTGTTCTGGCACCATGCATTTTATAGTAGTAAATTTTTTCCCGAGAGACACAGCATCACATAGGTAGAGAGGTTTTACTTGGAAACCAAAGAGGTGAATCTGAAGCCAAAATGCTACCGCTTCTAGACTAATTCTTAATAAAACAGAGAGGATATAAATCACAGTGTAGATGGGCTTTTGAAGAATGCATTCTTGATTGATGCTTTTACATGCAGCATAAAGATGAAAAATAGCTCCAGGAACCAGGACAATCACTAGTTGTAATGCCCAGAACACCTAAAGTATGTCAGAAATATCTTAGTCAAATCAATCAACACGTAATGAAAAAATACACACACACACACAAAAAATTCACTGACCCTCAATAGAGGCTAATTTAAAAATTCTAAGTTTTGTAAGTCTTATGAGGATAAAAATAATATAATGAAGGTGGTAATGCTGGACATAGTCTCATTTAATTACCAAGATGTTTAGAGTTTAAAACTTTAAACACTTAGTAATTGTGAAAAAGTAGTCATATTTTACTGTCATCACCTACCAATTACTAATAATGATGAAATATATTATTTCAGTATCTACTCAATTTCCATTTTCTAATTACAAGCCTGGAGTATAATTCTAACATCAATAGATAATAGAATGCTGGACTTGGAAGAAACTCTTGACCAACTCCAATTAATTTACCTGAAATATACAGCTAATATGTAAAAAAGGTAATTATTCTAGAAATAATACCTGTTAGAATATTCTTCATCTTATTATGACATTATTTTACATTTAAAAGAAAACAATTTTATCTGGTGTAGAGTAAGGTTTACATTTGTGCACACAGAAACACTTACTTGTGGAGTGATTGGCCTGAACTGATTGTAACAGATGAGGTTTATTTCTCTCTTGTCTGGATCACAACTGAAGTGCAAAGCCTCATTCCCATAGACTGCAAAGCCTAACACCCCGAGGAAGAACATTCGGACCGATCCAAAGAAAAGGGTGTGGAATTGACCGATCACGGTGGGAGGCTTCATCTGTTACAGTTTTAGGAGAAAAAAAAAACTTTTGAAAACAAACATTAAAGGGGGATATTTTAAAGGATGTTTTCTTTATCACATTTAAAAAAATTTAAGATTCATGAAGTTTCGAAGAAAGACAGAAACTTAGAGATCATCAAGCCCAATTCAAATCCTGCATTTTGAGATTTCTTACCCTTTTCACTTTGAAAATATGAAGTGCAACAGTCAAATAGGGACTTGTTGCTAATGACATAAATAATTTTGGAAACTTGTAAAAAGCTTTGAATTTAATTAATATCCCTTACCCCTGTAATCCTTTTGCAATAAAATCAAGGTAATCTTAGTATATCTAGTACCTTTTTAAAAAATTGGATAATAAATCCAACATTAAATTCATTAGTATACACACTATCTTAATAAGCAAATAATGTTTATTTAGTTGTCATTACAGCTTCTCTTCTCAATTATCAAATTGAGAGAGCGATCAGCTTTAAAGCACCAACAGCTAAAAGTACGTCCTGAATTATTCTAGTTACAGTTATTTAAATTCAGAATATTTTGAAGTAAATGGTTGATATTTATATTATTCTCCATACATGTAGAGAAACTTATTCATCAGCACTCATGCAGATCAGGTTAAAATAACAGATAGGGCTCATACAATTGTTGTTGCTGCTGCTTGTATAATACTTACACATCCTTCATAGAAGTTTTTGATGTAATTTAGAGACATGTCTCAGGAGATGTTATCCCGGCATCCCTGTGGGTTAATCCTTGACCCACATTGCCAGTTTGTTTCTGCCAGAATCAAACTCTTATTTTCTGTCATAACTTTTACAACAGAAAACACTTATCACTGCACATTTCTCTCCCCTCCTCCTTTTCTGTCTTTTTTTTTTTTCATAGATCTCTGGGGCTCCAGTCAACTTTCCTCTCTCCCTCCCCAAACAAAACAAAAACAAAGAAACAAAAGACTAGGGCATGTGGTCAATCTGATAATCCCTTGATTTACACTGTCAGCATAGCCAGCCAGACAGACAGGAGTGCCAGTAAAGCAGGAGGCCAGGCCGGCAAGGGTTCTGACACTCAGTGCCTCTCAGTTACCTAAGAATTGTCTGCGCGTAAAGCAGTGGACTCTTTAGCTTAGAGTTTTCTCTGAAATGTCAAGTGATCTTTTTTTTTTTTGGTTTCCTTTTAGGTATGTCTGAAAAGATAAGTATATGGGAAATATTCCTGATTCTTTCTTTTTTACTTCCATGGAATAAAACTGATTTCTGGGAAGTTTAAGAAACTGTAAAGCAGGTTATGATAGCTATTACATCACTGAATATTACTGATGTGTTACTATCTTTGTCTTTTTGATGAATACTTACCACAGACATGGAAAAATCTGCAGTTAGATCTCGATTCTAAGGAAAAAGATAGGATACTGCTAACCAAGATAAGACCAGGATCTAGCATAAATCATGTGAATAATCCCACCCTCCCTTTCTTTTGTCCTCAGTAGACACATCATCTGCTAGACATGGTTATGGGTACTGAGAATGAGCAGGGGCCAAGAATGACACGTGGCTGCCTTCTAACTGATAATACGTCTGCTTGCTATCTTCCAGCCACCTATAACACTATTCAGCCAATGGTTGATCAAACTTGATTTCTTCACCTGCTTTTCTCATCTTTGTTTTGTTTGCAATCTGTGAAAGTGATAACTCCAATTGACTTCCTTGCTCTTGTCAGCAAGTGGAGAAGTGATTGCATAACACATGTAGTTATAACCAATGAGCAAGAGGCCGTGGCCTTGTTGAACCAGACTGTTGTACTGGATAGGAAAAAATAAAAATGGGCAATGTAATCACCCCTCAGAACTGCTGAGTAAGAGAAATTGGTATATATTCTCATCTTCTGTGAAACAGAATTCCAGGTTCGCTATGTGTTGATTCCTTCGAAGGGGTATCCAAAAGCCAAAACAATCATTTGCATGAGAGGAATCCTGCTTTGACTTCTACCATTGTACAGTAGTAAATGTTTTTGTTTAGACAAATATATTCAAGTGTCAGACTTGTAAAAATCATCAAAGTTCTTCCTGTGTTTTTCCAGAGATGAATGAAATTGTCTTGAACCTTAATTGCATGTGTAGAAGAGGAAAATGCAGCATCATTTCATTGTTGGGATCTATGAGAGGCAAAATAAATAATACTGGTCTTCCTCTTATGGGTTATGACCCGACTGAATCATAAGACAAAGGAATAAGGCAGATGGGCACCAAAATGTCACCTTTGTTACACTCTTACTACCATAAAGATTTGGTTGGAAAAGGGACATAGCTTAACTCTTTGGGAAAGTGTGACTTTCAGGCAGACACAGGTGCAGGCCAGGTCAATGCTGTATCATGGCTGCCTTTCTGGCATGGAGCGCCCCCCTCCTGTATAAGATTTATGCATGAAAAGAGCAGAATAGAACTATTGATCTCTGTGGGCAACCTGCTCCCAAGGGGAAGATGCTAAGAAATGAATGATGTATGCCAAGTTTTACTTTCCAAATGTAAGGTGAACTCACCAGATAAGATAGTGAGGTTGGCCTCACATGTATGATACTTGGTAGGGCTGTTAATTAGGGTGACAACCTGAGCTTCCTTACATGTTAATAGTTGCAAGTTTCCAAAAGCAGCAAAAGAGGGCAATCCCCAGTGTGCAAGCATTGTTTAGGCCTCTGCTTGCTTCATGTTTGCTGATGTTACATTAGGCAAGATGAATTACAATCCCAACCCAGATTCAAGAAATAGATTCTATGTCTTGATGGACCTTCAAAGTCATGTTGCAGAGCTGTGGGTACAAGGACAGAAAAAAATCTGTGGCCAACTTTATATTCTACCACAGTGTGTCCTATGATCACATATATTCATATCTCTCCTACATGTCTTCACCTTCATCCCAGGATGTCAGAACTCTCATCTAATTATAGCATTAAAGTTTGAGTCCAGGGTTCTGTGATTTGTCTCATGTGCAAATCTGGATGTGGCTCAGAGGTGACTCTTGGTGATCCAGAATCTAATGAAACAAAAGGAAAAGTTATTTTCCTTACAAAGTCAATATACAATGGTGATAAGGGGTAGGATGATTCCAATAGATGCTTCCACTCCAGCAAGAGGCACATCACTGTCACTGGTCCATAACAATTTTGAAATCTTGAAGGGGAAATGTTGCCAGTTCTTCCTATTCTGGAGTGAGAAAATGTCCGTGATTAAGGTATAGTAGTATTCCCCGAAAGCTGCTCCCTAGTTTACTGTACTCTACCGCTTAATGGAAGTGGGTCCTTGGCTGAAAATATCTTCCCTTTTGCATTTAAAAGAATGGCTGTATTCAAAGCTGATTATCTTCCTCAAACTGCTTCTGTTAGAAGAAAGTTGGGGCACCAGAAGTCGTTTCTACAATTTTACCACTATTTTATTTTAATTGAAATTAGTAGTTCTTTTACTCGTACAAGTCTCTTAATCACTTTTTGAGTTTTCTATGTATTAGATTTTTTTTTTTTAAGATTTATTGATTGATTGATTGATTACTATGTTGGGTCTTCGCTTCTGTGCTAAGGCTTCCTGTAGTTGCGGCAAGCGGGGGCTACTCTTCATCGCGGTGCGCGGGCCTCTCACTACCGCGGCCTCTCTTTGCTGTGGAGCACAGGCTCCAGATGCGCAGGCTCAGTAGTTGTGGCTCACGGGCCCAGTTGCTCCGTGGCATGTGGATCTTCCCAGACCAGGGCGCGAACCCGTGTCCCCTGCATTAGCAGGCAGATTCTCAACCACTGCGCCACCAGGGAAGCCCCTGTATTAGATTTAATGCAATTAATTTGGAAAAAAAAGTTACACCCACAATTATTTTACAGATATTTATTTATTTATTTATTTATTTATTTATTTATTTATTTACTGCTATTTTTGGATTAAGCTTCTCTGAGACCATGCTTTTAAGATTTTTAGAAAACTTTTGTCTAATTGATTGAGATGATCATTAGTCATGCCTTAAGTATTTGAGTCTTATCAAGGCTGTTATAGTCACATGAATGATTTGTTTTTTACCCTCAAACCATGTTTTACATGAGAAAGTTTTACTGGCCAACACTAGGGATTAAAAAAAAAAGAAAGAAAGGAATTCCTGTGTAGCAAGTCCTGATCCCTCTATATTTTCCCCAAATTTTCTTTGCAAACTCATCTCTAGGCTCCTTCACTAGGTAATCTCTCTCTTCTTATACCTTATAAAATGTGGCCAGGAGTACCAAACTGTTACCTTTAGTATTCTCTCTGGGATGTTACTTAGTCAAATCCAACATTTAATTAATACATTTTTTACCTTCCAAGTTATTTCAGGTGACTGTTGTGCTAATTGTCTCACTACATATAATAAAGGTTACCATATTTCCAGCCTGTCACAGTAGTTTCCTCACTGCTTTTCCAGCCTTCACTAATAGTTTCTCATTGCTTTCCCTGACATTAGTAATAGTTTCTTTGTTACTTTTCTACCTTCTGCCTCCTGCCTGGTCCCAAAGATGATGTCATGTTTTTTTAAAATATTTGTTATAGTAGCCCCTGATCCTTGGTTACCAATATCTATATCAGTTAAGAATTTTTTTCATAGCAAGCCACTCAATTAATGGTCAAACAGCAAACACTTATTTAGCTTATGGTTTGGGTGATTATTTTTCCTTGTCTGGGCTGGCTCAGTTGACTTCTGCTGGATTCTCACGTGTATGTGTGGTCAGTATGCAGATAAGCTGCCAGAAGGATTATCTAGAATGACTTCACTCATGTCAGGTGGTTGGCAGGCTTTGGGTGGAGTGATAAGGGTGACTATGGCACATGTTTCTTGTCATTTTGGGGACTAGCCCAGGCTTCTTATTATGGTGGTGATTGCAGAGTTCCCAAAGCAGCAAGTAATGGAAAAGCCCAAATGTGCAAGAGCTTTTCAAGTTTCTGCTTGATTTATGATTGCTAACGTTCCATTGGCCAAAGCAAGTCTCACTGCAAACTTGGATTCCAGCTCATAGTGGGAAGATCTGAAGTCACATTCCAGTGGCATGGATGTGGAAAGATGAAGAATTTGCAGTAATTTTACAATCTACCACATGACTGGGGGTGTAAATCGAGTAAATCTAATATTCAAGAATCTTGGCTGTTTCAAAATGCAATTTGAGAATCATGGATATGTACTTTCTTTCGTAGAGAATCCTAGAATCAATTTATGAGAACTAAAGTTTGAGGTCAGGCTTGTGTGCTGTTACATTGAGCCCCCACTTCCTGATGTGAAAGGAACATGAGAAGGACTAGAACAGATGGGAAAAGAACTCTCCTGTAGTTAAAAGCTAATAATAATGCATTGCGCTTATTGAACGGTTTCTATTTGCTACTAAGTGTTTTAAACAAATTCTCTCTCTAAATTCTTACAACTCCGTAAAGTATGTACTCTTATAGATCTATTTTGCAGATGAGGCTTAGAGGGTTTAAGCAATTTATCCAAAGTTACAGTTAGTAAGTGGCAAAACCAGGTAGAGACAGACAGTGAATGAGTTACTTGTTGTTAAATGACAAGCTAAAGGATATTATTGAGGATATTAATAGGTTGATTGCTAGGATCCTGAAACACAGGGAATGAAGGGGAAATAAGCTCAGACATTCTTATTTTCTCCTGAGAAGAGCTCAGAGAGTTATCAGGGCACACAGCAGCTGGATGGTTCTGCAGAGCTTGGCCCTTATCCCATGCTCCTGGCCAGATCTCATTGTGAATATGAAAGGCCATGCAGAGAGCTAACCAAGTATAATACATGCTGGGGGAGTACTTGAGAAACATGAAGGACTCCACAGAAATGAATTCAGCCAATGTTTCTTTCCCATTTGGCCTCAGTGTAAGGCGAAATGACCACATGGTATCTGGGATCAGGGGCTCTGGAGTCAGAAAATCTACACTGGTTTCACCATTTGGCTAGATTTGAGATCTCAATCTCAGCTTCTTTACCTGGGGATGACAATAGTATTTACCTCACAGGGTTGTTGCATGTGGATTATTAAAGCATTTGGAGGACTATTCCTCCTGTCTTTAATGAGAGCTTGAACCATCAATTGTTTTCTATTCATTTTTCCTTGTTGTGGAGACTACAGGATATTAACATATTAATAATCTTTCTTAAACAAGGAAGAACCACTACTTTCTTCAATGTAAAGAAACTTCGTGTTGGCCAGAGTAAGAATGTTTCAGGGAAGGATAAATAACATGCAAATGCCATGTCTATTTTCAGTGTCTCTCTCTTCATCTCTGTTTAATCTATTTGGGAGGCGTGTCTCTTCTGTTAGGGTCTATTACTAAGATGACAAGACATGGACTTTTGCTCAGCAAGGACTAGTGGGATTGAACCCCAGTGGGCTTTGAGTAAATTTAATCATTAAAAGCTACCTCTGCTCTCCAAGCCTCAAAGATTTTAAAAAATGACCAGGACACCTCTATCAATTTCCTGAGTAAATGGCCAAAAATTTGAGGCAACCATACCAGCTTACTTGCTCAAACTTGCTTAAAGCTTTTAACTTCAGATAGAGGGGTGAAGGCAAGCTCAGATTTAGCACTACTACTGCTGCTACTACTACTATACACATACACACAAATTGCTGGCATTTATTGATCGCTGTTATCTTCCAGTACTAATCTAAAGTCACATATAATCTTTGACAGATATTCTTGATGTCCTAAAATTTCTTAGATTAAAAACATTTAAGACCTTTGTGGTCTAACCCGGAAGGGGGATAAACCATTGATTCTGTGCAGAACCCAAGACAGTATTGAATAAATTAAAAGTGTAGAAAAGCACTATTCATGACAGCTTACACGTGAAAATCAATCCATATGTTATTTATTATTACTATTTAATAATCTGCTCTAAGTTAGTACTTTAAAATTGAGTTATATGTATTGCTCTAGATCTATGCTTTTCTATGTGTTTGTGCTTTTTCACCCATTTTTCTCATTCATACAATAAATATTGAGCACCTACAGTATCAACTGCTGTGTAAGGTATTGGTAATATGTAAGAACGTTGTGGCCCCTGCCTTCATGGGGCTTACATAAGAGCATGTGTGCTTGTGTTGTATGTACATATGTACATTTGTATACATGCATGTAGTTGACGTGTATACTGCTGAGAACTTGCTTAAAATGAGGCATGACATATTAAATCCTTCAGAGTAGTGTCGTAAACTATCTTGGCTTATTTTATATCTGGCAAACAAGAAGAAATGATCTCTATATAAGTTTTGTACTGTTATAGTATTTACCCCCCTCCACATGAGCTATCCAATGACTGTTGAATGGGATGGAATAGAGGTCAATTTAGGTGCTCACAAGAGCATGCTTCACAGAAGGACAGCTGAGATAAGGCAGTCTGGATAGCTGCCTCAATTCATAAATCACAATCCTTAACCAATTCACATCTCATTGAAATCTCTGACCTGCCAAAACTGGGTTTGTCCTTCTGCATGAATAATTTGTATTTTCTGGAATGCAATTGGGGATGGCTTAGAATAAAGGGTCAGTAACCAATGATGTTATTTTAGGCAAGTTATTTAACCTTCTGGGGTGTGTTTCCATTTCTCCAAAATGAAAAGACTGGATTCTATGATTTATAAATAATTTCACAATCTATGTTTTTGTTTTTTGTTTTTTGATTCTAAGTCTTATAACCATACTTGGAGCTATTGTACTAGCTCTGAGATTTATTGTCAGTAATTTTTATGATGCCAGTAATTACTTGACCTAATGGTTAAATTGAAGGCCTTGTTTTCCATCTTTATCAATGAGTTTGTATTTTAAATATTCCTAAACTACATGGTTTCTAGTTATATAATATGTATGCTTTACTTCTTTTTTCAGATACTCCATCCATATAGCCAAGCTCTATAGGAGAACACAGCCTGTAAATCCAGAAGACCTGAGTTCATGTCTTTTTCTACCATTACTGGTTGTTATTTAAACATTCTGTCTTAACTGTGAGTTTTAGTTTTTCCATCTGTAAAATGGGGAAAATTATTCTTATCTAATAGAGATACTGTAATTAGATGAGAGAATATAGGCGATAACATGAAGCACAGTGCTTGATGCATATTTGGCTTCTCAATAAATATGATCTTTGCTCTTATTATGGAGACTAGAGTCATTCTGTCAAGTTTGAGAGGAAGCCTACCAAATAAGTAAAAACTTGGGTTCTTTAAACAGCAAACATGAATTTGAATCATAGCTTGTAATGAAAATACATTGGCAAAATTACCTAACAACTCTAAACCTCAGTTTCTTCATTTGCTTGGAATTTGTTGAGCTCTCTGTATCTGTAGATTTGTTTTCAACACATTTGGAAAAAAAAATCAGCCATTATTTCTTCAAATATTTTTTCTTTCTCCTTCACATCTTGTTCTGGGACTAAGAATATGTGTATATATCAAGACTGCTTGATATGTTGCCAAACATATGTGATTCTCTCTATAAATCATTGTTCTCATGGTGTTTCATTGTGAATAGTCACTATGTTAATTTCCCTGATCTTATACAGAATCTTATCTGAAGCTAATCCTATTCAGGGCATTTTTCATTTCTGATATTTTTATCTCTAGGACAGGGGTCAGTGAACTATTTATTGTCCATGGATCAGCCCACTCGTTTTGTAAAATAAGGTTTTATTGCAGTGTAGTCATGCTCATTCATTTATGTGTTGTCTGTGGTTGCTTTCGTGAGAGTTGAATGTTTGCAATAAAGATCATATTGCCCATAAGCCCCAAATATTTACTATCTGACCCTTTAAGAAAAAAATTGCCAATCTTTCCAGAGTCAACCCTGCTCTAGAGGTTTATTTGTTTTTTTAATGTATTTATTTTACTTTATTTTATTTCTTTTTGGCTGTGTTGGGTCTTTGTTGCTGTGCATGGGCTTTCTCTAGTTGTGGTGAGCAGGGGCTACTCTTTGTTGTGGCGCGCGGCCTTCTCATTGCAGTGGCTTCTCTTGTTGCGGAGCACGGGCTTTTGGTGCGCGGGCTTCAGTAGTTGTGGCTCGCGGGCTCTAGAGTGCAGGCTCAGTAGTTGTGGAGCACGGGCTTAGTTGCTCCGTGGCATGTGGGATCTCCCCGGATCAGGGATCGAACCCGTGTCCCCTGCACCGGCAGGCGGATTCTTAATCACTGTGCCACCAGGGAAGCCCTGCTGTAGAGGTTTAATTTGGGTCTTTTTTTAATCTTCCATTTCTCTGAGCATCATGTTCATATTTTTCTCTACCTTTGTAAATGTAGATGGAGTATATATTTATTTCACTTTTTGTCTTAATTGACAAATAACATTGCATTATTTTAGTTTCAGGCATACAGCAGAGTGATTTGATATTTTTGTATATTGTGAAATGATCACCACAGCAAGTCTAGTCAACATCCATCACCACACATAGTTACAAATTTTTTTCTGTTGTGATGAGAACTGTTGAGATTTACTGTCGTAGCCACTTTCAGATATACAATACATTATTATTAACTACAGTCACCATTCTGTACATTAAACCCCCATGACTTGTTTATTTTATAACTGGAAATTTGTACATTTTGACCCCATTCACCCATTTCACTTACCCCCCCATGTCCCACTTCTGGCAACTAGCAATCTGTTTTCTGTATCTATGAATTCAGTTTTTAAAAAAAAATTTAGATTCCAGTTATAAGTGAGATCATATCATATTTGTCTTTCTCAGTGACTTATTTCACTTAGTGTAATGCCCTCAAGGTCCATCCATGTTACAAATTGCAAGATTTCCGTCTTTTTTTATGGCTGAATAATTTTCCATTGCATATATATTCTGCATTTTCTTTATTCATTCATCCACTGATGGACACTTAGGTTGTTTCCATGTTTGGCTATTGTAAACACAGATGCAATGAACATAAGGGTGCATATATCTTTTCAAGTTAGTGTTTTTGTTTCCTTCAGATAAATACCCAGATGTGAAATTGCTGGATCACGTGGTAGTTCTATTTTTAATTTCCTGAAGAACTTCCATACTGTTTTCCATAGAGGCTGCACCAATTTTCCCACCAACAGTGCACAGGCGTTCCCTTTTCTCCACATCCTTGCCAACACTTGTTATTTCTTGTCTTTTTATGATGGGCCTTCTAACAGGTGTGAGGTGACTTCTTATTCTAGTTATGATTTGCATTTCCCTGATGATGAATGATGTTGAGGATGGAGTATATTTTAATAGCTGTTTAATGTCCTTATTTTCTAGTTCCATCATTTCTGTCATTTTTATGTCTCTTTTTAATGATTGATTTTCTCCTCATTATGGGTTATATTTTCCTGGTATTTATATAACTGATAATTTTTAATACTGGATGCCTAACTTGTTGGTTGCTGTATTGTATTGTCATCCTTTCAATAGTGTTAGAATTTGTTCTGGCATGCAGGTAGGTCACCGGAATCAGTTGGATACCCTTGAGGCCTGATCAAAGCATTGCAAAGCTGAGTTTAGATTAACTTGTAGTATATGGCGTATTTAGGCTCACAACTCAAATAATATGTTTCTAAGTATTCTACAGGGTACACATTGCTTTACAAGGTCTTTCCACTCTCCTGTGGAGACACAAATTACTTTCAGCCCAGCTTGTACTTTAAATCTTAGTGGGTGGTTCTTTCTCTAGCCATGGGAAGTTTCTTCTCATGCATAAGCAGATCAGTACTCAGTCAAAGCCTTAAGTGGAACCCCCTGCAGATTTCTGAAGTTCTCTCTGTTTAGCTCCCACCTCGGTAGTACGTTGCCCTGCAAATTCTAGCCATCTCTGCCTCCTCAGATGCTGCCTCTGGTTCCTAAATTCAGGGAGGACTTTGGGCTCTATTAGGGTTTCCACTTCCTGAACAGTGGCCTGAAAACTGCCTCAAGGAAATAAGTTCTTGTGTTCAAGGCTCCCGTGGTTTGCTTCCCTCTTCTCGGTGATTATAGTCCTGTGCTGCTTGTTTTCCAATGGCTGTCTCATATTTTACAATGATGGTTACCTTTTTTGATCCAGTTTTCTAGTTGTTGTTATGAAGAAAGCAGAAAAGAATACCCAATCCTCATTACTCCATTTCTACCAAAACATAAAAACTTTTACACTGGTTTCATGGTTCTTGACAATGTTCCGAAGAGTTAAGATCATATGAGCTTTGAATAAGTATAATGCCAACTTTGCAATCTTTGTAACACAGTAGATCTAACTTTACATTTAAAATTAAGAAGTCAACAGAGTTCTTTTCAAGTGTCAAGTAGTATATGGTTAGTAATAAGTTGTGTAGATAGTTTAGTAAAGTTCTTACAATGATGGAGTGTGAAACCCTAAGTTGCATGACTTATCAGTCATGTGATATTAAATACATTTGTCAGGTTTTTTTTCTAGGTTTCAATTTTCCATCTGTAATATAAAAATAACAGTACACATTTCATAGGGTTGCTATTAAGATTAAGTAAGATAGATTAAATAGAATTATTTAACATGGTACCTAGCACTGTATGTACCAAATTAACATAAAATACTATTTTATTATTGTTGTTGATGTGATTGTTATTGAGAAGTTGTACTGAAGATGAGTCTATAAATATTTAAGTACCCATTTTGCTAGAGTCCTTGCTTTATGTTTTGGGTGAAAGCAGGCCAATTTACTTGGCTTCAACAGACCGAACAAGCTCTTAGGGCACCAGCTGAAACTGGCTATGAGTAGGTATGGTAGAGAAGGCCATGCCTAATGACGTGTTCTTATTTAGTGGAAGTAACCTGATTGAGTCAGAGCTCTCTTCTTGGGGTGGTGAACGCTATGGCGCTTTGCCTTTGCACCACACCCCCGCTGCTGGGAATATTGGCTGGTGGCAATGCATATATTCTTCACTGAACACAGCCCTCCATTGCAGGGAAATGCCTCACCCAAGCTTGTGTCCCCTCCCAGAGGGAAAGGATATGTGGCCAGAAACTGGCTGATGCAGAGCTAAAAGGCCTGCTCCCATCGCATTTCAGAACAACTCTAAAGGGCCATTCCAGCTCTGGAGCAACCCCTGGGATTGATGGAGACTTCAGTTGCAACCAAATGGCAAGTGTTTCTTCATCTGCTCAGTCCTACTTTCCTCATTTCCTTACAGTGTCAACTCCTGAGAGCACTCTTCAATAAACCTTCTGCACACATGTCATCATCTCAAAGTCCATTCTTGTGAAACCCAATCTAAGACACTTGGGGAGCATGAATATGAGACATACCCAAGTGAGAGAATGGTAATTTGGCATACAGATGTTCCATTGCTCTGGCTCTCTCTGAGACCAGACACAGGCCTCTGAATCAGGAGTATGGAGATCAAGAGTTATTGAACATCTGCTAAGATGGTTTCCTATGCCTTCCTTCCCTGTGGTTCTTAAACACAACCTTCAGTCACCCAAGTGAATCTGGAAATGTTTTTTCTTTTTAAATTGGAAACCTTTATAATACATGTGTTCCTGAATACATTTCAATCTTAAAGAGGAAGGAAGGAAGGATATGGAGAAAGTGCAGAAAGAGAGGCAATAATTAGACCAACTTGCACAGTCGCTTTTGGAAAAAAAAAAAAAAAAAGATAGCTCTAGGTAGCTGAGGTGTTTATCTTTCAGATGTGCCGGAAGATGGAATATTTCTTAACTCTCAGATTCACATTAACTTCCCCAAAGCTTCCATGCTTCCTGACACTTTTTGAATAGTCCACATATTCCAAAAGATTTTCAGACATGGCCGTTTCTCCTAAAAGTGATTCCTAGGTAAACCTGAAGGTGTGTTAGTGTAATTCTTCAATTAACAGATTCTCCCAATATGAGACAATCTGCATCAATAGACCTGACTTTGGAGGGCTCTTATCTGAAGTTATTACAAATTGCCATTAGCAAATGAGAAACTTAGGTATTAGGGTTGGCTATGTGCACAGGATTAATATTCTTAGTAATAACTTAGTGATGACTACAAATATGAGTGTATTAGCATATACCTTTAACATGCCCAAGTTTTCATATTATTTCAAATTACTTCAATACCAAAGGAGTTAGTGAGCATTATGGCGCTGTAACGGGACCCTTTAGATTTATTGATTGGAGGCTTTACTCATCTTCCTCAGAAATACTAAATTTTAAAATTCGTTCATGCTCAGTTTTATTAAATAATTTTCTGTGAACCAAGTATCTGCAGGGAACTAAACGTCTGACAGTCAATGGTTTTTGTGAAATTATTTGCTATAGAGTCAAACTCAGAAGCCCAATCTTAATATTACTCATTTGTCAGTGCTTATCCTTGATTTCACCCTGATTTTCATCAGTATAGGTTCTATAAGTGATCAATTTGCTGTAATTTTCCAATGTTGGACACAATGAGAAATTGTAAGTGCTTTTGTTGCATGCTTTAGTGTGGAGAAAAGTAATGATTCTTTTATATTTGGCAAAGCAGTATACTCCAACTGTTTATTAATTTCAGTATATACTGAATCATATTTTGCATTGTTGAAATACATAGCATTCCTTTAATTTATGAAATGCTTGTAGAATCAAACTTTGGTGCATATAATCAGTCTTATGTGCATAAACTCCAGATTACTGAATTAAAACCCTGTGCTAAATTGCTGCGCTATCATTAGAACTTCCATTCTTTATTCGCTTTGTGACATGTTACCAGGGAAAATTCATTGCTTTGAATAATAATGAGCTTGAGACAAATTTAGCTTTTGAAAGCTGATTAATGCCTTTCCCTGCTATGAACACCTAATATATAAACCATATTTTCTCCCTTTTAGAAGAAAATTTTAACGTCCATTTTTCTATGAATTCCTACTTATTAAGTATTAGGATATGCTAATTTACCTTTAAAATGTTAATATAGATCTCAGGATGCAAATGTACTGGAGCTGGTAAAATATGAAACCATATGTGAGATGATTATATAAATATGCTACTGACTATAATTATTCGAGTTTTATGAGTCAGATGAACTAAAACCATCACATAGTCTCTGATAGTTTTAGAAGGAATGATTTATCCAGCTTTATATGTTCAGGGTACATACTTTTCAAGATGTAGTGAAAGGTTTTGTGAATGTCTAGAGACCTTTAGTGACCTTATCATCACAAGATCCTTGTACACTGCAACGAATGGAAACCAGTCCCATCATTTATGTTTTTGAGATACAAACAATTTAAGATGAGTTTATGGGCTGCAAGTTCCTAATAACACTTTTTATCTATAAAATGTATGTAAGGCAACTTACTTTGGGTGAGGTGGCAGGTTTCTAATGATGATTTTATAAGTTAATTTGTTTAAAGCAATTATGTTAACAACAAAGAAAATAATTATGGGGTTATTTGCCTCACTGGATAAAATTTACAATAATAATAATCTGAAAAATGATTTTATGCCAATAGATCTTAAATCTATTGAGATATGTAACAGTTATGAATGGAGATTTGATGGATAAGAAAATAAAAGAATGCCTAAGTCACACCTGGCTGAAAATTGCTTATCAATTGTCAAATGACACAAGGAGATCTTGTGAAAAAGCAAGACCCTGGAGTTGGTAGACAGAGTAATTTGGAATCAAGTGGTATCACAGATATGATATAGAGACCTTCCCCTGATTCCTGCTATGTCACAACTCAAAAGCATCAACAACCTTCTAGAATTTCAAGACTGTTAGTGAAAGTACTGTTTGAGCATGAGTTCTTCATAAAAGTTTCTAAAAATAGAACCCCTTGAAGAACTTTATCTGCATTCAAACAAGGTTTTAATAATGCTACACACTCCCTTTGAGCCAAATATTCTATGTACAGCTTCCTATAGTAATTGTAGGCTGAAGATTTCTTTTTGTGTGGGTGTGGGTGTATGTGTTTGGGTAGGTATATGTTTCTGTGAGATTAAGAGAATACACAGAACAATGGGTGGATCCTTTGCATTTTCCAAAAAATGTCCTGCTTTACCTTCCCACTCTTCATCTTCCTAGTTAAAATTCTATACTTTTTTTCAGGCTAAGTTTAAATTTTATGTGTATGATCCTATTTCTGATCAACTGAGCTAAAAGCAAACTTCTCCCTGAAGTTTTAGAACATTTGCCACCACACGGGGCTGGTACTAGATCCCTGGACATTTTTGTATAAATGAGAAAAACTCACTCAATTTGGGCAGACAGTCCCACAGGCGCATAGCTGGGTGAGCTGACTCTGATTCTAAGTGAATTAGAAAAAAGTACTTCTTAATCCTATCACATGTAGCTCCTTGCCAGGATGCATTTTTCCTAGTGAATGGAGATTCGCTAGACTTCAGTTCTCTCTTCTGTCACTGTCTAGCTGGATGACCTTAGATATGTTAGTTTACCTCTCTAAATTTAGTTTTCTTCCTGGTAAAACAAGCATAATAATATGGAGTTCATAGTGTTGGTAAGAATACGACATGAGATAATGAATGTAAACTGTCTAGCAAGTTATTTGGCATAGAAACCCTAATCAGTAAGTTGTACTGACCTTTGCAAATATTATGTTTTGTGCCACCATCCTTAGTCTCAGGACTAGTCTATTTTCTCCTTGAATTAAAGTTTCTGCTATGGAAATTAAATGTATTTGTAGACACAAGTACATTTTTGTTTTTTTGACTGAAATGTTTTCTGATGATCATTAGCAAGTCAATACCTCTTAAATAAATATTAACAAGACTACATTTCTTGAAGCATGATGTTATTTTCTTCTGCTGTTGACATTAGCTGGACACAGACTGACATACAAACCTAGAGAGAGAAAATAAATATGAGGAAGGTAGAAGTCCTATTCATACCCTGACCTTGATTTAAAGTCATGATGGATTTTGAGAAAGACATTTGTTATCATGATCAATCATTCCCATTCAACTAATGAGGACCCTTTCCATTTTTTGAAAGACAATTTGTGAAAAAATAGCAGATTACTGACCACAAACCACCTAGTTACGTGGAGAAAAAAAAGTGATAGAGATAATTCTCCACACAACACCAAAGAAAAAGGTCTTAGCCTTGACCCAAGGAGATTGCCTTCAAGGCAACGAGGTAATTTATTTTTCCAACCTACGTGCATTCAAATTCTTGTCTTCTCTAGCAATATCACTGCAGGTTATATTCAGTGGACCAAATTCTTATCAGTTTTTTAACCTCTCCAGAGCATTTTGTAACTGCATGTATAAGCTTTGAGTGGAGTTTTGCCTATTTCATAATTGGGCTCTTCATGCTGAGAAACCTCTGGGGCATCACCAGAGGTTTACAGCCAGGAAAATGTGAATGTAGGAAGGAATTGGGCCAAAGGAAGATTTCTGCTAAACATTCATGTATTTGCATTTGGAGACTACTAGTGACTTCAATATTTTGTCTATGTTTATATTTTCAAAACATCAAAGGCTCTACGTGAAAAGGAAATGTTCAGACAAAATTGAAATTTCAGGGAAAAGTGGCAAATATTTAAATGTTTACAGATATTTAGATGCTTTCAAATTTAGTAAGCTGCTTATTATACGATTGGAGACTATGGATGAGAAAACATGTAATGGGAGCATTGTTTGATTCCTCAATCCTGGTGTTCTACCTGCATTATGCATATAGTAGGAAAAAAACATGTAATGAATGTATTTAATCAGATATATGGAATTATTTAATTTTAATTTTATTATTAGTTATTATTTTATTATTTATTGTTATTTTATTACTTCAGACAAGATTTCCAGGAAGGTGGTAAAAGAGGTAAAGTTTGTGAGAAGAACTCTTTCCAAATAGAACCACTCTGTTTTATAAGACTTACCAACAGTTGAATATCAATAAACTTGATACTTAACCACTTTGAGTTCTTCATGTGCTTCCTAACTCTTTCAGTTGTTTCAGCGAAGTCAGAATTTTGAATTACCACTCCATTTTCATCAATTGAGTCTTAATACACCATGTTCAGTGTGTATGATTCAATGCATTTTCAAAACTGAAAAATAAAATATGACTTTAGGCTATAAAAATACCCCCCCCCCTTTATTTTTAGATATGAGAAAATACTAAGAAAGGGGTTTAAACATCCAATATGGAAAATCTCTTTCCAGTGAAATATTTCAGCTTTCCCAAATTTTTTAATTAATCAAAGTTAAAGTAACAGCCTAGCTTAGATCATAAGTTCAGTGGTAGCATTTTAAAGTTTTTTGAAAAAATTAAAACTGAAAATGGCATTCCATTATGGGTTAAATTGTATAGAATGTTTTAAATTTTTTAGTGTTTTGTGGTTTGCAAAGATTTTTCACATGTATTTTTTATATAATTTTTATTATAATTCTGATGAGTAAGGCTGGTATGGCTTAATATTTGCTTTTGTCAAATATTTTAATCAAATTAAGTGTCATACTTATATAAATGAAATTTAAAGATAATTCTTTTTTTTTTGACCTGACGGTCACTGCTCTGGTTACTGCATGTCTATTCAAATAGCGTGGATTAAAAGAAATGCTGAGATACAATCATTCTATTGTCAGCCTTCTGTTACTTTGATTTGGTTCCTTTTGCATTTACTTGTAACTATTTCTGAAATGTGACCAGCACTCAGTAGGTGGAGCTAATGAGACACAAAATATTGAATTGTCAACTCCTATTGCCCATGAAGATACGTTATAGTTTAGTAATAAGAATTTAGGGGATAAAGACATGCTAGTCATCCTGTCTCTTATTTGAGGAGTGCTGATGCCACATCCAATGATTTTCGAGATTTATTCAATTCTTACCTTATATTGAATTTGAAGATAATATTTATTCTTTCATGTTTACTTCATAATATTTGAAAAAAATAAAGCACCTTCTACTGAAAACTAAGTCAAGTTGTTTGCCTGTATGAACTACTTTCCAGTCATATGCTGCAAGAGGGGAAAACGTTGAATCACATTGTGGTGATTCCTTTAAGCACAAAATTCAGAATTCAAATGAAATTCTTGGGAGCTACTAAGTCCCAAGAAACTATAATCCTGCCTATTTTTGAAAGACACCTAGCAGATTATTTACCAGTTTCACATTCAGGCCAAGTTTTCCAATTTGGAATTTTTTTGTTTCGTTTTGTGGCTCTACTGAGCATTGAGAATGAAAACCTAATGTACTGTGATAATTAAATGGGCTTTTTAGAATAAGAAAATATCATTAAGTTAGAAAGAATTGAAGTATTTGCTTACTTTGTCAATTTAATAATTAAGCTGTACAAATCTCATTTCCTCGTGTGTTAGGTAATGCCTTGGTGGTTGGCACCTAGAAATATCCCACCAAGAGAGAAAGAACTTCATCTTAAATGGGGAGTTTCAGTGGAGTTTACTAAGAGCATATTAATGCATATTCTTTGAAGTCATATTTCTACACAGATTAGTTACTGACATTTCTGGTACCCTAAGTTTTTCAATCTTCAAGTTTTTCATTAATATCCAATCTCATCCCAATTCTATGTCCTAATTAGCATAAAATGATCTTTTTCACATTTTTGTGAATCCTGTTTGAAACCAGCAAGTGGATAAAACTATTTCGAAGAAGTTTCTTCTGAATGACTAAGGTGAAGACACTGCTACATAAGTGGCAGTCTAGTTAATTTTTTTACAAGTAACATTAACTGGAAAACTCATAGAAATCACCTTATTATATAACCAAAGCAAAGTTTTCTCATTAGGAAAATTATTTAATTCTTTTGTTTTAATCTACAAATCAGAAATTATAATGGTTGTATTCATTGCTCCTTCCCAACAGAAATGACCTCTTCCCAGGTACCAGGTTTTGCTGCATATGGTGGTGTAAACCAAAAGACATACATGGGTGAGTTCAGGATACAAGTATTTTGTGGCATAACCACAGATCTTTTATCATTTTACAGGACTGAGTTGAAATACTTTCCCAATGGGAAGGGTCTTCTAAAACAGCCAAGCAATTTCTCAATGGGATAATCTGAGAGAAAAGTAAAATATTTCCAGTCCCCACAAGGTCAACAATGGGGTATGACTTATTTTGATCTACCCATGAAACCAAAGCTGTCAAGGAGACTGATGTGAATTATATTCCCCATTTAGAAACTTCCATAATTCAGAGGGTTCATAGATTTTCCCTAAATGGATGAAGCAAGAAACACAATAAGCTAATGAGTCTCCTCCTCCTTCTCTTCCTCCTTTTCTTTCTTCTTCTTAAAATCTTTAGTGATATATAATTCACAGACCATGCCTTTCGCCCACTTAAAGTGTACAATTAAATGGTTTCTGATATATTCACAGTTGTGTAACCATTACCACAATTAATTTAAAAATATTGTATCCCCTCCAGACAAGTCCATAGCTGTTAGCATTTCCCCCCATTTCTTCCCAACTCCCAACAGTCCTAGGCAACTGCTAAAGTACTTTCCATCTCTGTACGTTTGCCCATTCTCAACATTTCATATAAATTTCATAAATTCCATTTTATATAAATGAAATTATGCGTTATGTGGTCTTTGTGATTAGCTTCTTTACCTAGCCTAGTATTGATATTTTCAGGCTTCATCTGCATTGTGGCATGTATCAGTACTTGATTCCTTAATGCAGTATAGGAATACCATTGTATGGATATATTACATTTTATTTATCTATTCATTAGTTGATAGACATTTGAGTTGTTTCTACTTTTTGGCTCTTATGAATAAAGCTAAGATAATTTGTGTATAGGTTTGTGTAACATTTGTTTTCAGTTCTCTTGGGTATATGCTTAGGAGTAGAATTGCTGGGTAATATGGTACTTTATGTAATCTTTTGAGGAACAGCCAGAGTGTTTTCTACAGTGAATGCACCATTTTTCATTTCTCTAAGGGTTTGAATTTCTCCACATCCTTGTCATAACTTGTTTTTGTCTTTATTTATTTATTTATTTATTTATTTATTGGCCACACCACATGGCTTGTAGGATCTTAGCTCCCCGACCGGGGATTGAACCTGGGCCCTTGGCAGTGAGAGCACATAGTCCTAACCACTGGACCACCAGGGAACTCCCCGTCTTTATTTTTTATTATAGTTAACCTAGTGAGTTTGGCGTGGTATTTCATTGTGGTTTTGATTTGCATTTCCCTGATGATTAATGATGTTGAGCATCTTTTCATGTGCTGATTGATCAATTATATATCTTCTTTAGAAAAATATCTATTTGGATCCATTGTACATTTCTAAATTGGGTTATTTATCTTTTTATTATTGAGTTGTAATGGCTCTTTATATTTTCAAGATATAAGTCCTTTTTCAGATATATGATTTATAAATTCCATCCTGTGGATTGTCACTCCACTTTCTTGATTGTGTTCTGTAAAACACCAAAGTGATGTCACTCTTTCATATCTGACTTTGGTAATTTGGGTCTTCTCTCTTTTTTTCTTGGTAGTCTAGCTAAACTTTTTTCAATTTTGTTGATCTCTTCAAAGAACAAAGAACAAACTTTTAAAAAATTGAGGTAGCATTGGTTTATAACATTATGTAAGTTTCATGTGGACAACATTATATTTTGACTTCTGTATACACTACAGCATGCTCACCACTAAAAGCTTAGTTTCCATCTATCACCATACAGTTGACCCCTTTACCCATTTTGCCCTCTCTTCAAACACCCCCCTCCCCTTTCTCCTCTGGTAACTACTACTCTGTTCTCTGTATTTATGAGTTTGTTTTTGTTTGGTTTGGTTTGTTCATCTATTTTATTTTAAAAAATAGACCACATATGAGTGAAATAATACTGTATTCGTCTTTCTCTGTCTGACTTATTTCACTTAGCATGAGATCCTCAAGGTCCATCTGTTTTGTCATAAATGGCAAGATTTCATCTTCTTTATGGCTGAGTAGTATTCCACTGTATATATACCACATTTTCTTTATCCATTTATTCAAATATGGACACTTAGATTGTTTTCATAACTTGGCTATTATAAATAATGTTCATGATGAACATAAGGGTGCCTATATCTTTTTGAATTAGTGTTTTCATATTCTTCAGATAAATAAATGGATCATATGGGAGTTCTATTCTTAATTTTTTGAGGAACCTCCATATTGTTTTCCATGGTGGCTACTTCAATGTACGTTCCCACTTATAATATATGAGGGCTCCCTTTTCTACACATCCTCTCCTTTTGCCTTTTTGGTAATAGCCATTCCAACGGGCATGAGGAGATATCCCATTGTGGTTTTGATTCACATTTCCCTAATAATTAATGATGTTGAACATCTTTTCATGTGCCTGTTGGCCATCTGCATGTCTTCTTTGGAAAAAATGTCTATTTAGGTTCTTGGCCCATTTTTAGATCAGATTTTTTGTTGTTGTTGTTGTTGAGGTGTATGAGTTGTTTATATATATTAACCCCTTATCAGATGTATGATTTACAAATATCTTCTCCCATTTTGTAGATTGTCGTTTTGTTTGGTTGATTGTTTGCTTTGCTGTGAAGAAGCTTTTAGTTTGATGTCCCATTTGTTTATTTCTGCTTTTGTTTCCCTGCCTGAAGAGACGTATCCACAGAGATATTGCTAAGACTGATGTCAGAGAATGTATTGCCCATGTTTTCTTCTAGGAGTTTTATGGTTTCAGTCTTTACATTCAAGTCTTTAATCCATTTTGAATTGATTTTTATGTATTGTGTGAGATAGTGGTCTATTTTCACTCTTTTGCATGTAGCTGTCCAGTTTTCCCCAATTCTATTTTTTTTTTTTTTTTTGGCTGCTTTGGGTCTTTGTTGCTGCAAGCGGGCTTTCTCTAGTTGTGGCAAGTGGGAGTCACTCTTCATTGTGATACACGGGCTTCTCATTGAGGTGGCTTCTCTTGTTGCAGAGCACAAGCTCTAGGCACATGGGCTTCAGTAGTTGCAGCACAGGGGCTCAGTAGTTGTGGCACATGGGCCCTAGAGTGGGCAGGCTTCAGTAGTTGTGGCATGCGGGCTCTAGGGTGCATGGGCTTCAGTAGTTGTGACACTCAGGCTCAGTAGTTGTGGCTCGCGGACTCTAGAGCGCAGGCTCAATAGTTGTGGTGCACAGGCTTAGTTGCTCTGTGGCATGTGGGATCTTCCCAGACCAGGGCTCGAACCCTTGTCCCCTGCATTGGCAAGCAGATTCTTAACCATTGAGCCACCAGGGAAGTCCCCCAACACTACTTGTTAAAGAGATGGTCCTTTCTCCATTGTGTGTTCTTTGCTCCTTTGTCATAAATTAATTGTCCATATATGTGTGGGTTTATTTCTGGGCTCTCAATTCTGTTCCACTTATCAGTGTGTCTGTTTTTCTGCCAATACTATGCTGCTTTGATTACTATAGCTTTGTAATATAGTTTGAAATTAAGGTGTGTGATACCTCCAGCTTTGTTCTTTTTTCTCAAGATTGCTTTGGCTATTTGGGGTCTTTTGTGGTTCCATATAAATTTTAGGATTATTTTTTCCATTTCTGTGAAAAAAATATTGTTGGGTTTTCGATAGGGATTGTATTGAATCTATAGATTGCTTAAGGCAATGTGGAAATTTTAACAACATTAATTCTTTCAATACTTGAGCATAGAATATCTTTCCATTTATTTCTGTCTTCTTCAATTTCTTTCGACAATGTCTTATAGTTTTTAGTGTACAGGTGTTTCACCTCCTTGGTTAGATTTGTTCCTGGGTATTTTATTATTTTTGATGCAATTGTAAATGGGATTGTTTTCTTAATTTCTCTTTCTGCTAGTTCATTGTTAGTGTATAGAAATGCAACATATTTTTTTATATTGATTTTGTACCCTGAAGCTTTACTATATTTGCTTATCATTTTTAACGGTTTTTGGTGGCATCTTTAGGATTTTCTATATATAAAATCAAGACACTAGCAAATAGTGATAGTTTTAGTCCTTCCTTTCCAATTTGGATGCCTTTTATTTCTTTTTCTTGCCTAATTGCTCTGGCTAGGACTTCCAATACTATGTTGAATAAGAGTGTCAAGACTGGGCATTTTTGTCTCATTCTTGATCCTAGAGGAAATACTTTCACCTTCTCACTGTTGAATATGATGTTAGCTGTGGGTTTGTCATATATGGCCCTTATTATGTTGAAGAATGTTTCCTCTATACCTTCTTTTTTGAGAGTTATCATAAATGGATATTGACTTTTGTCAAAAGATTTTTTGCATCTATTGAGATGGTCATATGATTTTTATTCTTCAATTTGCTAATGTGGTGTATTATGTTGATTTATTGGAGATATTAAATAATTCTTGCATCCCTGGGATAAATCCCACTTGATTATGATGTATGATCCTTTTAATATCTTGTTGAGGACTTTTGCATCTATGTTCACCAGAGATATTGGCTTGTAGTTTTCTTTTTGTGTTTCGTCCTTGTCTAGTTTTGGTATCAAGGTAATGTTGGCCTCGTAAAATGAGTTGAGAAATGTTCTCTTCTCTTCAATTTTTTGGAAGTATTTGAGAAGGACAGTTAGTTATTAAATCTTTGAATGCTTGGTAGACTTCACCTGTGAATCCATCTGGTCCTGGAGTTTTGTTTTCTTGGGAGGCTTTGATCACTGTTTCAATCTCCTTACTAGAGGTTGGTCTATTCAGGTTTTCTATTTTTTCATGGTTCAGTCTTGGAAGGTTGTATGGTTCTAAGAATTTTCTATTTCTTCTAGGTTGTCCAATTTATTGGCATATAGCTCTTCATAATATTTTCTTATAATCCTTTGTATTTCTGTGGTATCTGTTGTTATTTCTCTTCTTTCATTTCTGATTTAGTAGGCTATAAATGCTTTCTGATTTATCTGAACCTTCTCTCTTCTTTTCTTAGTGAGTCTACCTAAAGGTTTGTCAACTTTGTTTCTTTCCAAAGAACCAGATCTTAGTTTCATGGATCTTCTCTATCATCTTTTTAGTCTCTATTTCATTTATTTCTGCTTTGATCTTTATTATTTTTTTCCTTCTACTGATTTTGGGCTTCATTTGTGTTTCTTTTTCTAGTTCCTTTTGTGTAAGGTTAGATTGTTTTTATATGAAATTTTTCTTGTTTCTTGAAGTAGGATAAACTTCCCTCTTAGTATCACTTTTACTGAATCTCATAGATTTTGGTAGGTTGTATTTTCATTTTTATTTGTCTTCAGGCATTTTAAAAATTTCTCCTTTGATTTCTTTATTGACCCAATAGTTGTTCAGTAGCATGTTGTTTAGTCTCCACATATTTGTGGTTTCTCTGGCTTTCTTCTTGTAGTTGATTTCTAGTTTCATACCACTGTGATCAGAAAAGATGCTTGCTATGATTTCAGTCTTCTTAAATTTATTTATTTATTTTGCAAATTTTTACTTGGTACATTTGTTTTTGGGTTTTTTTTAAACGTTTTTATTGGAGTATAATTGCTTTACAATGGTGTGTTAGTTTCTGCTTTATAACAAAGTGAATCAGTTATACATATACATATATCCTCATATCTCTTCCCTCTTGCATCTCCCTCCCTCCCACCCTCCCTATCCCCCCCTTCTAGCTGGTCACAAAGCACCGAGCTGATCTCCCTGTGCTATGCGACTGCTTCTCACTATCTATTTTACATTTGGTAGTGTATATATGTCTGTATATACACTACCATTCTCTCACTTTGTCCCACTTACCCTTCCCCCTCCCCATGTCCTCAAGTCCCCCTCCCCATGTCCTCAAGTCCATTCTCTAGTAGGTCTGCATCTTTATTCCCGTCTTGCCCCTAGGTTCTTCATGACCATTTTTTTTTTTTTTAGATTCCATATATATGTGTTAGCATACAGTATTTGTTTTTCTCTTTCTGACTTACTTCACTCTGTAGGACAGACTCTAGGTCCATCCACCTCACTACAAATAACTCAATTTCGTTTCTTTTTATGGCTGAATAATATTCCATTGTATATATGTGCCACATCTTCTTTATCCATTCATCTGTCGATGGACACTTTGGTTGGTTCCATGTCCTGGCTATTGTAAATAGAGCTGCAATGAACATTTTGGTACATGACTCTTTTTGAATTATAGTTTTCTCAGGGTATATGCCCAGTAGTGGGATTGCTGGGTCGTATGGTAGTTCTATTTTTAGTTTTTTAAGGCACTTCCATACTGTTCTCCATAGTGGCTGTATCAATTTACTTTCCCACCAACAGTGTATGAGGGTTCCCTTTTCTCCACACCCTCTCCAACATTTATTGTTTGTAGATTTTTTGATGATGGCCATTCTGACCTGTGTGAGATGATATCTCATTGTAGTTTTGATTTGCATTTCTCTAATGATTAATGATGTTGAGCATTCTTTCATGTGTTTGTTGGCAATCTGTATATCTTCTTTGGAGAAATGTCTATTTAGGTCTTCTGCCTATTTTTGGATTGGGTTGTTTGTTTTTTTGATATTGAGCTGCATGAGCTGCTTGTAAACTTTGGAGATTAATCCTTTGTCAGTTGCTTCATTTGCAAATATTTTCTCCCATTCTGAGGGTTGTCTTTTCATCTTGTTTATGTTTTCCTTTGCTGTGCAAAAGTTTTTAAGTTTCATTAGGTCCCATTTGTTTACTTTTGTTTTTATTTCCATTTCTCTAGGAGGTGGGTTGAAAAGGATCTTGCTGCGATGTATGTCATAGAGTGTTCTGCCTGTGTTTTCCTCCAAGAGTTTAATAGTGTCTGGCCTTACATTTAGGTCTTTAATCCATTTTGAGTTTATTTTTGTGTATGGTGTTAGGGAGTGTTCTAATTTCATTCTTTTACATGTAGCTGTCTAGTTTTCCCAGCACCACTTATTGAAGAGGCTCTCTTTTCTCCCTTGTATATTCGTGCCTCCTTTATCAAAGATAAGGTGACCATATGTGCGTGGGTTTATCTCTGGGCTTTCTATCCTGTTCCATTGATCTATATTTCTGATTTTGTGCCAGTACCATACTGTCTTGATTACTGTAGCTTTGTAGTATAGTCTGAAGTCAAGGAACCTGATTCCTCCAGCTTCGTTTTTCTTTCTCAAGTCAATCTTCTTAAATTTATTAAAACTTGTTTTGTCTCCCAACATTTGGTCTATCCTTGAGACTGTTTCATGTGCATTTGTGGAGAATCTGTATTCTGCTGCATTTGGATGGAATGTTCTGTAGTGTATCAAATCCATTTGGTTAATGTTTTATATAAGACTGCTGTTTCCTTATTGACTTTCTGTCTGGATGATCTATCTATTGATGCAAGTGGGGTGTTAAAGTCCCCTACTATTTTCTCTACTGTTATTGTGTTGCTGTCAATTCCTCTCTTTAGGTTTGTTAATAATTGCTTTCTACATTTTAGTGCCCCTATGTTATGTCCATATATATTAATAACAATAATGTCTTCTTGATGAATTGTCCCCTTTATCATGATATAATGTCCTTCTTTGTCTCTTGTTACCTTTTTTGGCTTGAAGTGTATTTAGTCTGATAAAGTAGGCTATAATTGCTTTCTTATGGCTACAATTTGCTTGGGGTATCATCTACCATCTTTTCACTTTGAGTCTATATTTCTTTTTTAGAGCTGAGATGGGTTTCCTGGATTCAGCATATAGTTGAGTCTTGTCTTTTAATCTATCTAGTCATTTTGTATATTTTGATTAGTGAATTCAATCTATTTACGTATAGGGTGATTATTGATAAATGTGAATTAATACTGCCATTTTATCTTTTTTTCTGGTTATTATCTATTTCTATTATTTCTTTTTCCTTCTATTTCATTCTGCCATTTTAGTTTGGTGGTTTTCTATAATTTTTTTTTCAGCAGTTTCCTCTTTTTTTTTTTTTTTTGGCTGCACTGTGTGGCATGCGGGAATTTAGTTCCCTGACAAGGGATCAAACCTGTGCCCTCTGCATTGGGAGCATGGAGTCTTAACCACTGGACTGCTAGGGAAGTCCCATTTTCTTCTTTTTTTATGTTTTGTGTCTCTGTTCTAGATTTACATTTTGTGGTTACCATGAGGTTTGTGTAAACTGTCTCATAGATAAAATAGTCCTTTTTCTGCTGATGGCATCTTATCTTCATTTGCCTATATGGGTTCCATCCTTTTCCTCTTCCCCATTTTTGATTTTTTTGTCTCAAATTTTCCCTTTTCTTGTTGTGAGTTTGTTACCAAATTGAAGTAGTTATAGTACTTTCACTGCTTTTTTCCCTTTAACCTGTGTTCTACAATTAAGTTTTTAACAACCTATTCCAATACAGAGTTGCATTTTTTCTGTATGTCTATTTATCATCTTACTCAAAGTTTTGTGTGCTTTTCCCTTTTTGTTTCAGATAGAAGAGCTTCTTTCATTATTTCCTGTAAGGCAAGTCTAGTGTTGATGAACTCCCTCAGCTTTTGTTTGTCTAGGAAATCCTTTATTTCTCCTTCATATCTTAAGTATAATTTAGCTGTGTGGAGTATTCCTGGCTGAGAGTGTTTATCTTTCAATACTTTGAGTGTGTCATTCCACTCTCTCCTGGCCTGTAGAGTTTCTGCTGAAAAAATCTGCTGATAGCCTAATGGAGGTTCCTCTGTAGATTACCATTCTTTTTTCCTTGGCTGCTTTTAAAATTCTTTCTTTGTCACTAACTTTTGACAGCTTTAATATTATGTGTCTTGGAGAAGACCTTTTTGCTTTTAGGTAATTCGATGTTCTCTTAGTTCCATGGACTTGTATATTCATTTCCATCCCCAGGTTTGAGAAGTTCTCTGATTTTATTTCTTTACATAAACTCTCTGCTCTCTTCTCCCTCTTTTCTCCTTCTGGGATACCCATTATTCTAGCATTGCCCTTCCTAATGGAGTCAGATAACTGTCATAGAATTTCTTCATTTTTTAACATCTTAATTGTGTCTCCTCTTCTACCTGTCTCATTTCTATATTTCTATCTTCGAGCTCACTAATACTCTCTATCATATGATCTTCTCTATTTCCAATGTTTTCTAATGTGTTCTTCATCTCATTTATTGAGTTCTTCAAATCCAGAATTTCTGTTTGGTTTGTTTTTAGACTTTCAATCTCTTTGATAAAGTATTCCTTCTGTTCATTAATTTTATTCCTGAATAAAATTATTTTATTTTATTATATCTTGAATTCTTTATCAGTTAGATCATAATATTCCATGACTTTAAGTTTGGTTTCTGGAGAATTGTCTTTTTCATGTGTGTGTGATATCATATTACCATGGTTCTTCATGGTGCTTAATGATTGGTTTCTCTGCTGGGGGCAGAAGGAGTCTTGTGTTCATTGTTGCACCCACACAGAGAGGAGTTTTTGTCATGCAGAGCTAACAGTGTGGGGGACAGAAAAAGAGGATCATGTCTCAGATGTCAGACTTTGGATGTTTTCACTTAGATTTAGTAGATAATATTGAATAATATTTCTTCAGTTGCTGTATGTACTTTGGACAATTTCTAGAGACATTAAATGATTATATATGTTTACTTATAATTTTCACCAATTATAGTTGTTTCACTTGGGAGAATGTCTGTGGACTCTTTGCACTGCCATTCTAGACATTGTCCTCCCATCCTGGGCTACTCCTGCTTCTGTTTGTAGTAATATATCTAACAGCTCCTTTTGATTCAGAGTACAAGCTCCTTCCTACCATTTTGTTCATTCACAGTTTCTTAACATTTCTTCCCTTTGGAAGAAATTTAGTTAAAGCTTCTTTACCAGACTAAGAAGCTTACTCTCATTTGCCTTCTCCCTAGAATAAGATATCATGGGGCACCATACTCTTGCAAGAAGGTTTTATCCTCTGAATGACTCTTTGCATTAAAGGTGAATTCTGTTTGTGTTGATTTACCTATGCCTAGTCTCATTTCCCCTAATGATCTCTTTGACCTGGTTGTCCAGTTTTGTTTTATCTACCATATATGTTGTATCCATTGTATTGTAACTGCCTGAGTGAAATTAGGAAACGCATTTGCACAGAAAATTTTTCCATTTCCCAAGACAAACTCATGTGGGAGTGGTTACCCCTAAATATACCTTTACTTGTGTGTGCCTGTGGGTCTCCCATAGGCCACCTTGATTACAAGTAATGTGATCTGCAGTATCTGAGCCCAGTTAGGTTCCCAATGGATTCATCTGCTTTAATAATCTCAGATCTGGTACATATTTTGTCAGATTTATACCTAAGTATTTTATTTTGGTGGGTGCTAGTGTCAATGGTATTGTGTTATTAATTTCAAATTCCACTTGCTTATTGCTGGTATATAAGAAAGCAATCGACTTTTATAAATTAACCTTATATTCTGCAACCTTGCTGTAATTGCTTATTAGTTGCAGGAGCTCTTTTTGTTGTTGTTGTTGATTTTTTTGGATTTTCTACATAGACAATCATGTCATTCCCTAACAAGGAGTGTTTTATTTCTTCCTTCTTAATCAGTATACCTTTCATTTTCTTTTTTTTTCCCTATTGCAGTCCTAGAACTTGTAGTACAGTGTTGGATAAAAGTGGTGAAGGAGGACACCCTTTCCTTCCTCCTGACCTTAGTGGGAATGCTTCTAGTTTTCAATCTTGGTAGAGTTTTCTTCATGTTTCTTCTGCCTGGGATTTGCTTTCTTCAAATTTGAAAAATTTGGGGCCATTTTTTCTTCAAATATTTAAAAACCTTTTCCTTTCTTTCCTTCAGAGACCTAGTTACAGATATAGTGTGCTGATACTCTGTTCATTATTTTCAGTCTTTTTCTCTCTGTATTTCATTTCAGATAGCTCCTCTTACTATATTATCAAATTCTCTACCTTTTCTTCTCCAGTGTTTGATCTGCTGTTAATCCTGTAAAGTTTATTTTTCATCACAGACATTGTTTTTATCTCAATATAAATTCAATATATTTATTTTTATATGCTCCATGTCTCTCCTTACATGCTAATGCTTTCCTCTTCCTCCTCAAAATCATGAAATAAGGTTTTGCTAACATTTTTAATGTCTTTATCTACTTATTATATCATCTGTGCCATTATTGGCTTAGTTTAAATTGACTGATTTTGTCCTTATTTTTGGTTGTGGTTTCCAACTTATTTGCATGAATTTGAAACAGCAAGAAATGTTTATATATAGTTCTGAAAAGCATTTGTTCAGTTTAAGGCAATGAAATGTATAATGTATATTTTATAAACATTGAATGCCTTAGTACTAAAAATATATCCTTCAATTATATAGAAATCACATTTTCCCAGGCACTTTTATTCTCTTGGAACAGTGAGATACAATAGACTTTGAAGTCAAATATAATAAGCTTTAAAATGCAGTTTATCTGATGTCTTTATAAAATTAAGAAAGTTATCTTGTCTCTATGAGTTTTGATTGTCTCATATGTAAAATTAAGATTCAAATACCTACTTCATAGAATATTTAAATTAGACATGATGCTAAGGAATCTAATGTAGTGTATGACACATTGATTTCAAAAAAAAGTTTGTTCCTTCAGTAGATATTTATCTCTGATGTATATTGATTCTATACAAATGTGACAACACGTGTACCTATATGTAACTTGGTGATGTGTCTAAATAACACATACATAGTGACAATAACTTTATAACATATTTTAATAAAATATCAGGAAGGCCATCATTATTAACACATTTATTATACTCTCCACTCCTACGAGCCCAAGCCTTTCAGTAAATGCATATGGATTCACTTGAAATGGAAAACATCAGTAATTCAGATGCCTTATTTCTACAATGCTAGGCAATTGGATATTTATTAATCCAGTTTTAGACTAGACATTTTTCTTATCTAAATCCTTAGCATCATCCAGACACAATCAGAAGAGAATACAGCTATGCATACAGCAATTTAGACTAAAATATGTTTTCATATAAAATAGGTTAAAATGTATAGTTGCAGTTTGAAAGGCTGAGAGATTTCAGAATTTAGAAGATTGCTTTGTAGTTAATTTACTTTGCATAATGAGATTGGATGCTAAAAGTGAAAACTTAAATAACTTTGAAGATAAAATTCCTAGAGACATTTTCAACTTATATGTAATATTAATTGCCTTGATATCTATGATATATAAAGTTCATTAACACATATTCAAATGTACAAGCATTCTATTTAGCCAACCTCAATAACAGACTATTATAAGTAATGAAATCCAAGAAGAGTATAATTAACACTTGTAATTGTGTTAGAATAACATAAAATTGATTACAATGCAAATGTTTACCTTGTCTAATTAAACTATGATAATTAAATGCTGTTCTTGGTCAGCAATATCTGAAAAAATTACTTAAATTTTACAAATGGCTTGGCACTTTTCATCAGCTTATGACTAGATCATTGTAGGTAGTCCTTGACCAATTTTCTTTTTATCATACAATTTTATCCTTTAACCAAGAATTAGCCAGATGTTTTTTCCTAATGTAAATAGTGTTATTTGGCTAACTTCAGAACTGTGCCACTCCTGAGAGGTTTATATTAGACTCAAATGGTGTTAATTTGGAGAGTTATTTTGTTCTTAGGGACATTCTATTTAAAACAATGTATCAGATATATATTGAGTATATACTTAGGGGTGGCATTGCTCGGTCATAGACATGCATATGTTCAGCCTTAATAGGTATTGTCAAGCAAGTTTCCAAAAGAAAAAAGCTTGGAATTCACTTTGAAAAATTGTTAATTTCTGCTCAAGTTTAACATAATCATTGTGACCTAGTAAATCCACGTCTGGAATTCCAATGTGCACCAGAAGACAGGCACATGGATATTTACAGAAACATTATTCAAATTAGCTAAAGCTGTAAAGAATCCAAATGTCAATCAACATTAGAAGGGCTACCCGAACAGTGGTATATTTATATTGGAATAGTATAGAGCAATGAAAAATACTACACACAAAAATGTGAGTGGATCTCACAGATATAATGTTGAGTAAAAGAAGCTGGACACAAGATTAAACATTTTATGATTTCATTTATATGATGCTCAAAAGCAGGCAAACTAACTTTAGATGATAAAAGGCAGAATGAATAGTGGTGACATTAGAGGATAGTGGTTAGCTTGTAGATTCTGAATGGTGGTTAGACTGAACTTACATTTAAGAATTGTGTACCTTATGCATGCTATATTTCAATAAACTGTAAGTTAAAAAATAATATGCCAGCAGTAGGAAAGTTTCTATATTTGGGGTGAGAAAAGTGGATCAAGGAAGAAAAGTAGGGAGGGAATTCCATTCATTTACTTCCTCTTTTGTCACTCCTTTTCTTTCCTAACTTCAGTGCGAGAGCCTCAGGGACTCACCAGCTCAGCCCCCAAATCTTCAGAGGTTCACAGACTTCTGTCTGGGGCGCCTCCTACTCGGAGGCGGGTAAGAATAGATCTGTATAGGGAGGCAGTGTGCGAGAGAGGACTCAGAGCCCCTCCAATCCCACACAATACAGCAGGAACTGCAGAAACAAGAGCAAAGCTGTGGGACCAGCAAAGTGCCAGCCGCCCCACGCTAGTTCCTAGCGTTTCAGCGGCGGTTCGCTGGACAGCGACAAGATGACGTCCTCCCCTCCCCGAGAAAGGTCTGGCAGGTATTTTAATTAATTCCAGAGGGATAAACCTTTGTTCACAGAAAGGCTGTTCTCCGCTATCTATAAGCGAGAACAAACCATTGAGGACTGGAACAAAGACTCAACTTCTTTTTTTTTTTTTTTAAATTCGGAGCCAGCAGGAGCCAATGTGCGTGCCCCTTCTAAAGGTGAAGGGCTGGAGCCTGCGGACAGCCTTCTCACCCGGCCCGGTCCTCTTGGGGACAAGGCGGTGTGTGACGCGATCCCCGCGGGAGGTGAACTTGGCAAGAGGGAAATCCATTGAGCCCAAGAGTGCGTTGCACTTTTCAGGGCACCTGGGTGCATGAAAACTCCAGCGGACTCTCCTGGGAAAGAGACCATGCCCCCCGAGTCTCTTTCCAACCTCTCCTGGACCGCGGGCGTGAATCAGAGCGGTTTCGTTCCAGAGGTCTCCGAAAGGGATTTCCTACCCGCCCCGGACGGGACCACTGCGGAGTTCGTGATCCGCTGCGTGATCCCGTCCCTCTACCTGCTCATCATCACAGTGGGCTTGCTGGGCAACATCATGCTGGTGAGGATCTTCATCACCAACAGCGCCATGAGGAACGTCCCCAACATCTTCATCTCTAACCTGGCCGCTGGGGACGCGCTGCTGCTGCTCACCTGCGTCCCTGTGGATGCTTCCCGCTACTTCTTTGACGAGTGGATGTTCGGGAAGGTGGGCTGTAAACTCATCCCGGTGATCCAGCTCACCTCCGTGGGGGTGTCCGTGTTCACTCTCACTGCTCTCAGCGCCGACAGGTAAGGGCATAGGTAACGGTGGGTGGCCTAGAAAAGCAGTAGAGAGGGGCAGGGAGTGTACCTGGGGAGAGGAGGGAGAAAGGAAGGGCTGGGAGGAGGAAGGGAGAAGAGAGAGACTGTATCTGGGAATTAGAGTAAAAGGAGTTAAAATTGACTGATGTGACGCTTGAAAAATATGTAAGAAAATCATTATTTTAAAAATAATTAAAATTGCATTAGTTTAAAAGTAGTTTTAAAATTGCATAGCCTAGCCTTCCCCTGCGCTCCACACACTCTAGGAATCTTTATTACCCATTTCACAGAAAAGCTATAGAATGAATGTGCAACAATCTTGTAGAAGCTTTTTGTATGTCCCTAAAAGCTTAGAGGTGCACTTTTCCTTATTTGGTAGTTTAATAACCTGATAGGTAAGACTGTCTGTCTTAATATTAGGGAAATGTTTGATTTTGATTTTTTTTTCAAATAAGGAGAAACATCATTTACACTTACTAAATTCTGCTATTTATTTGAAGCAAAAACAACTAGACTAGTACATGTTCTTCAGACATGACTTTATACATTCTTCTTGTTTTAATACCTCAAGTCAAGTGATATATATATATATTTTCCACAAACAGGTAGGTACTAAATTTTAGCATTAAAACAGTGCTGTAAAAATACATCTTTGATATCAAGTCTGCTTTCCACATATTATAAGGGTGGGAAATATCTATTATTCTACCTTGTAGATCAACTAGTTCAAATGTGTTATTTTTCAGGTGAGGATATTGAAGCCCAGGGAATGTAAGTTCCCCTGGCAGAGCTGAGAGGAGAATCCAGTCCTGCTGACTCTTGATCCAGTGCCACTATCCCAGGCTGTCTATAATCATGATTTTGGGCATTTCAGCAGACGAGATGTCTGGATGGGGGTGGGGGGAAATGTATAATTAGGCATCATTGTATGGAGTCCTGGTCTAATTCCTTTAGCGGTGCGGTGTTGGCTTAAGCGATTTAAACAATTTAACTTGGATGATTAAGATGGTGTTCATGGCCCTCCTCTTTAATTTACATATTAAATTATTAATGAAAAATGAGTCCATCTAAATTTCCTGGTATTTGCAATAGTACCCTTACTTCACTTTGGCATTGAGGAGTTAATCTTCATTGAAGGAAAGACAATGGAATGGAGTCGAGAGCAATTGTCTTTTTAAACTGAATACTATTGACTTTTTAGTTCCTGTAATATTCTTTCTAAAACCACAGTCCTACAAAAACGGGTGACTTTGGGTAAGTTATGCACCTCATTTTGTTTCTATGACACAATTTCTATTATCTTTTTAAAAGTTTTTTTGTATTCCATAATTAAAATGTGACTTTTTAGTTTAGTTGCCCTTCTTTATGGGGCCCATTTTAATTAGAAAGTTAAAAAAAAATTCTATTTAATGATTAGAATAAAACTTAATGAAGAGCTATCACTATAATAGTTAAAATTATTCTCATTATGCTTTCATTTTTAAAGGTGATATTTGTAGCAAGACCCAGGGCTTGAGTTTATTTCATACTACTTTTCTCAATCTATTTTCATGGAGATTGGTAAATTGGCTCTTACCAAGGTCAGATAAAATGGTATTTATATATTTACTGACTTTTTCAGTTTATGTATATCACGTACTTCGTAAACACAGCACGGATACTTTAATAACAATGATAAAGAAAGGTGGGTTGTGTCTTCTACTTGGTCCAGAGCCTACTCTTGCCTCTCAGTGTGCATTTTGGAAATTTAAATCAAGGAACTGGAATTACTAGTGATGAAATTACACATTACATTCCAATATTCACTTAAAATTGTTTGGAAATGTTTTGTTATATGTTGTCTACACTTCTATTTTTCTTCTAGAACATAGTAATCAAGTGTTGATTAGTGCTTAATCTCACACTTCATCTCACTAAACGTTTTGATTTCTTGTGGATTTGGAAACAAGTATAAGACTAATTGCACTTAGTACTGTGCTAAGTTCTTTTGTGTGAGTTTTTTATCCTCACAACACTATGAAACAAGCACTATAATTATTACCATTTTAAAGTGAAGAAAACTAAGGCTTGAAATTAAGCAACATTTTCATGATCTCACAGTGATGGAGACATCATCTGAACCCAATTCAAAACCTGGACTCTGTACCATTAAGCCGCATTATTACTTTCCCAGGTATAAGAAATTCCTGATGGCTTTTCTTATTTAATGGCAGACTGAAAAGCTAAGTTTAAAACAAAGCACCCCAGAGTAAAAACAGAAAAATGATTGCAAAAGCTGATTCATTAGATTCAATAGGATGAAAGAATCTTGTAAAATGCAGCTGCAAATAAAAGAAACACCTTGAATTTAAAATAAAGTAGTTGTAGCAATGGAAAAGTAAAAGCAAAGACCCACAAAAACTTCCTATTAGAGTTTTTAAACAACAAATTCAATTGTTTGTTAAACCAAATATCCTATCTTCATGTGATGGCTTAAATATCTTTGCCTAAGAAAATAAAGGTAGAGAGTTTAGAGACAGAATTACAATAATGTAGAGAAAGAAACAGGAAGATAATTAGATTTTGGAAAGCATATCACAATGTGAAGTGGAGACTTAAATGTTACATATGATTGATGACAGCACTACTGGACAGTAGAGACTTGAAACAAACACAATATTTGTGAATCTATCTTGAGGTTTGAATCACCTTGTTTGATATGGCCAAAGGGTGGTACAGGTGACACTTTTTGGTAATTGTGATTATTAATTCTTGCCATTCCATACTTTTTTGAGGAGCTTCAGCTGATACATCCTTAGGAAAGATCATTTGTGTCCCCTGTAGATATGCCTCAGAGGCTTATCATAATGAGAATGGGAGGAGGAGAGACAGTGAATGATATGAAATGGTGATAGTGGTGCTCTAAGTTAATTTTTACTTTTATCTTGGTGAATTTTTTATTACTATTTTGAAAATATACTTCTTTTTCTTGCTAACATTAAATAGCTGCCTAAAAGTATTTGCATATTCTCTGTTGTATCATGTTTCTAACAGTTTTACACACACACACACATACACACACACACTTACACACACACATTCCCACCCCCTACTGTTGGGACATGTGTGCTGTGATACCGTGTAGGAGGGTCCTTATAAGCCCTACTTTTCTTATTGTTGCCATTTTCATATCTCCTTCATTATCTATTATAATAGCTGTATTTCCAAACTTAGAATATTATTTCTTTGATTCTTGAAGACCTTTTGGTGCCTAAAAACCCATAATTAAAATGCAAGGAACTTTTAAGAATTTCTCCTTTTTCCTTTACAGGAAAAAATTTTCACAGATTCCTAGAGCTAAATTATAAACTTTTAATTTTATATATTTACAAAGGTAAAACTAGGTATCAACTTCTTATTTTGCTTTTTATAAAACTGTTAACTAAAATGCATTTCTAAGTTAAATTATAAAAATCTGTAAGACAATGAAAATGAAATTAATATTAATTTAATGTACCAGGTTATATTGTTTTTCTGATACTAAACAGCCAATGTTGGATTAAATGCAAAAATAATAGTGCACCAAATCTAATGTGCTCATGTATTTATAATTTCAAGCTTTTGTTTGCTAGTTAGGATAATCTTATTTAATTCCACAACTGAGCTAGTTCCCTTAACTGTGAACCTTGAATTGTTAACATTATTTGGATATTATACCTATGCAAACAGTTTTCTTTGGTATAATTATTTATTAAAGTATTGAAACATACCAAATGTGGCCCCTAGGTCTAACACTCCCTAGCACTTATGAAGTTTTTTCATCAGTCTTTGTCCAGTGGTGAGAAGGAGTGCCGTTATCTGTTTGCTGGTTTCTCACCAAAACTCCTGACTGAAGCTCAGATCTGATTAACCACCTGGCCGTGATTGGAGATGCTTTCTGCTTTGGTCCATAGCCCTGGACAGTACCCTGAGAAGGCCTTGCCTCTCAGTGGATGCTGAGATCGGTGCTCAGAGTGTGCTTCTAAGCTCTTTTGGGGAGAGTTCTGATTGACCATACATACCCAAGAAAATCACTTGCACTCACCCTACAGATAACCCATGTTAACAGAATGGTGACATTTATTTTCAACTTGTTCCAAAAGAATTTAAGGCAGTTTAAAAATAAAGATACAAACAACATACAATAGGAATAAAAAAAAGGAGGAAAACCAGATATAGGGAAAATAAAAGGTGAAAAATATAAGGTGACCCATACTTTGACAAAATTTGACCCATCCATTTGTCTGAGAGCTTCCTAGCTGCCAATTCGAAAAGGAAAATTTGTTTTGCATAACAAGTGCTCAGTTGTT
The DNA here is from genome assembly GCF_009873245.2 of Balaenoptera musculus. Classification (NCBI taxonomy): domain Eukaryota; kingdom Metazoa; phylum Chordata; class Mammalia; order Artiodactyla; family Balaenopteridae; genus Balaenoptera; species Balaenoptera musculus. Next base: position 23,078,873 of record NC_045796.1, read on the forward strand.
ATTTTTACATAACCATAGAGACAGGATGAATTGTAATCTGCACAATGTACTAGTTTTTAATTTGAAAAATAAACTGAATAAATCTTCAATAAATCAGATTTCTTTTCCTCATTAGTCTCAAGTACTTCTAGATTATTTCCCTTTCCTTTCTCCTTAGAAGGAATCTCACATATTGAGTGGGAGAGATGCTGTATAATTCTCACAATATTCCCACTGTTGCCATAATTTATATATTACTTTACAGTTTCTGAAGATTGTTTATCCAACTCAATCTGAAACCTTTGGGACACACTATAAATAAGGAAGGAACACACCAGGTTGGGGGTTATGGCATCTCGGTGCTAGTCCTGCATCTGTTATGTCCAAATGTTCTAGTTGGAAAAAAATGATAAAACAGCACAAAACTCATGCCCATAAGGCAACATTTTCCCCATTTGCAAAATAAGAATAATGTCTTTAACTGCAGAGGTGAGGGACCTAAGATAGGATCCTATTGTCTCCTTGAATACTGAGCAGAGAGGGACCCAAAGAAGAGAAGGGACACTAGTAACTGGTGGGGCCGCTCAGTGCATCGCGTCACTGCTCTGCCCGTCGCACTGTTCCACGTGATCACATCTCAGACAAGTCTCTCAGTTAACCATTTATGCTGGTTCTATTTGCCTACTTCTCTGTGGAAACAAGGCCCTTCTAAGATATACCTTTCAGTCTTTTGCCTGTAGCGATGCATTTAAATAGTGACATCTGTTCTGGCCGAGCCATGAGGTCAGAGAGTGAAGTTCAACACTTTCCTTATTGTTAGTTGTCACAAGCAGTACAGTTCCTATTTGCATATTTCAAAACCCAAAATAACAGTTTACTCTGGTCCTTCCAATTACTGATTGCTCAGGAGGGTTTGACCAATTTCCAAGGCCTTTAATAATTTTAATTGCATTTTTTATTTGCTCACTCTTAACAAGTTCTTAGTTAAAAGTTTTTAGTTAGTCCTTATTTCTTTATTAATTGCATTTTTGGAGAAATTGATGCTGATATGAAGTGTAGAAGATTTTCTTCTGGAAAGAGTTTATCCAATATTTAGCACAAGATAAATAGTAATATGCTATACTTGTATATTTTCAGTGCATTATTATTTTTACTTTTGAATCAATGTATAGGTTTAAACAATATTTTATGTAACCCTTAGATTATTTTCAGCTCTTTGGAGAACCCCACCTACATCCCAAATGTACTGACAATCTGGCATTTGGAAAATTCATTTATTTTCTACACAAAAGGACACAAGTCTTCATTAAATTTCCCTTTTTTATTGCTTGCTGTTATTTTCTGTTCTTTTGTCCTTATTTATTTCCATTTGACCAAGGTTATTTTCAGTTTCAATCCATGCTCTAAAGTGATGACCTGGCTTAATATTGCTGGCTTCAAACTTAATGAGCTGTTTCTTAACTCATTGTTTTAATTATTGATACAAAATATTAAATGTCATTAGAGCCATAGCCTACTCCTCATGAAAACTACTGATTTATTAAGGTTCTGGGCAGTAGCTTCTATTTTCAGTTATTCATAGGTCTTCATGGGGAGCAAAAATAAACACCAAACTTTTACTTCATCCTAACACTTCCCTTGATTCATCTATTTGTCATTAAGTTTTTATTTTTTCTTATGGAGATTTTCATTAAGAATATTTTTTCAACTTCCAATGTAGACCTTCTTCTCTACTTTATTATTTGTGGAGATTTGGGGGAACTCTTTTGAAAATTAAAACTTTAATGATTGTGATTTAATTCAAATTAATTTTTGGAAAAGGACCACATTTTCAGAGAGAACCAAACATAAAACATCTCATTAGGAATCAGTTTTGGATTATGAAAGCACAACCTAGAGTTGATTATAGACATTTATATAGATTCTGTGAAAATTCAGTTTTTAGAGATAACTTAAAAAAATATGAAATGTTATTTGCTAGCACTGTTGAGGCTTAGTTTCTCCACCGTAAAAACGTCTTTCCTGTTAAAAATACTATTGACTTTAAAAGGACAAGGAGGTCAAATGTCTAAAAATAGATAGATTAGATAAAGCATTTGATTCTTCAGTTGCTTTGATTCTTCATATTCTCTGCAATGTGCTATCATTGAAAAAAATATAGAATCTGTAGTCACAAGATGTAGGTGTGAATCCTGAGTCATCTGCTTACTGGCTCTGTGATCATTTGAACATCATTTAATCCCTTAGTTTTGATGAGTTTTTCTGCAAAATGGGTACACTAATCAGTTGTACTGCACAGAATTATTTTATCAAATGAAACAATTCATATGAAAGCATTTTAAAACTGTGGGTTGCTGTGTAACTACTTCTACTGTATTACCTATGTGTCAGATGACAAATGACTCATTAATTCAAATCAATATTTACTCACACATGCAGTTAATTATCAGGAAACAGGCATTGAAGTGGAAAGCAAAATGACCTTATTGTAAAATTATAAAGATGATCTCTCTGCCTTCTATAGTCTTCCTTCAATTCTTTTAATCGTAGACTGGCTAGTTCCAACATGTTGCCTTCATCAACATGACTTGTCATTGTCATTCTCCTTATTAAACATTCATGTCATTTAAGTCATACATTTTAATGGGTTAAAAACAAAGTGATTTTTTTTGAGGAAAGAACAGATAAACTTTCTGACCCTTCTGTAATTGGATCCAGTATTTTTCAGCTTTTCCAAAGTGACATCCCACATTTTACATTAATTTTAAATGGTTATTTACAGTATTAGACATTTTATTGTATGAAAAAATGTATTTTTAAATTAAAATTTTAATAATTTCATTCAGAATAAGTTTTGCTGTGGATTAATACTCTTAAAACATTTGAACATTATTTAATCCCTTAGTCTCATTGAGTTTTTCTGTAAAATGGATACACTAATCAGTTTTACTGCACAGGATTATTTTATCAAATGAAACAAGTTATGTGAAAACATTTTTAAACTGTGGGTATCAATACTCTTAAAACATGATGTGACATGTACAGCAGAAACTAACACTACATTGTAAAGCAACTATACTCCAATAAAAATTAAAAAACAGAAACATGATGTGACATACTGTAAAGGGTAAGCAACTGAATCTTCAAACAAACACCAAACTTCTGCTGGATTCCAGTTACTCTCCACCCATTGCACTAGAAACCTTCACGTTGTGGAAAGATGCTCACTGCGGAAGTCAGTCTTGAAAGGTGGTTTCTAAACCTGGCTTATGTTCAGAATCCCTTGACAATCTTACAAAATGCAGAATCTCACATTTTACATCCTAGAGACTCTGCACCAGTAAATCTAGGGAGAAACCTAATACTCTCTGTCTTTTGTCAGTTCTCTGGGTGATTCTGAAGATTGATCCAGCTTGGATATCAGACTGTGTCTTCATCTTCCACTTCCATTCTCACCTCGACCTGTTATGCAACTACCTCCATTCTCTTACCAAAACTGCTCATAATGCATGATCTCCTTGTTGCTTAGACCACATTTCCTTATTAGTTCAACAAACATTCATTCAGAACCTACTGTGGGTCAGGCATTGTGTTATATTCTTTAGATACAACAGCGAGCAAGACCCAGGATCTGGTTTCAAGGAGTTTTCTCTTTACTTTTAGAGTATTGGACACAGAGGTCTACACTTCTTTTTTGAAATTTTCTCTCTCTCTTGCTTCCACAATACCCTTTCTGCTTCTGTTGGTCAGATTGTTCACATTTAGACTCCTTGTTGGTCTCTGATAAATAAAAGTCTGAAAAAGAAAAAAATAAAAGGATGGGTAGTGTAACTAGAAAGGTTTGCAGAGATGTGTCAATGGAGATTTTGAGATATTGCAATGAATTTGTATGAGCTAAAAATGATCTAATTTTCTTTATATATTTTGTGATATGGTTCAATTTAATTATCTCTTCACATTAAATTTAGACTGTACACAGATATGATAAGCAAGATTTAAAACAGGAATTAATGAAGAAGCCTATCTATTTATTGATATTTAATATGTGAATCATGATTATGCTCTCTTTATAAGTCTTTTTGTTGGCTATTGTCTAGTTTTCAGTTAGGGATATCTTTCCAATACTATCTGAAAGAAAAGTTCCAGCTTTTTAAACCTACCTATTAACACTACTAAATTCAATGAGATAGTTTTTACACTGAGGGACTGTTTCATCCTTAATTTTTTCACGAATATTTGAAGGAAGCATGACTAAACATGTTCATGTTAATTTGAATTGTACTGTTTTTGCTTCTTATCCTTTTAAAGATGCAAATAAAACATTGATTGGTGTATAACCTATGACAATTTGAAGCTATGTTTTAGTACTAACAATGACACTTCAGTAATCTGTTGTTTTAAACTACGATTTCTGGCCTTATAGAATTTGTAGTCCACCCCTATCAGCCACATGTATGTTATTTAGGGGAAGATCCATGAGGTCCATTTTCCCTTTCTTGCAGGGGGTGGCTAAGAATCATTCCTGTTGAAAGGCCTTCTCTATCCATGTCCTGTGCTCCCACTAGGCTTCTTACTTCTAAACCAAGAATTCTGGATCTGTTGCTAGCTCTACTTTGGCAATCTTATCAGAATGAGAGAGTTATAACTTCCATTCCTATTTGAAGTTTCCCCAACATCCTTTGTAGTTGTAGTGCTTCTGCAATAGCATATGCTTCTACGTGGGGTGAGAGTGAGGGTAGGGAGTGACGTTTTTCTCCTCCTTTTTAAATCCATGAAGGAAAGTTCAGAATATTCTTTGTTGATTCTGACTAACAAGGAAGGCTAGTCAACCAATTTGTGGTGATCAACAGTCCCCCAAATCTCTCTGTTCTTTCCCTTCCTCTTCCACATACAAAAGAATTTATAGTTAGCTTTTTGGTAATTTGTTCTTAAATATGAATTGGAAGGTAGCAAATATCTAACTTTTGAGGCAAGATTCTAGCATAAAGAGACCAAAGAAATAAAAAAATCTTGAAACTATTCTAGAAAGAGAAGGAAATTAAACATCTTTTTGTCTTAGTTCCATAGATACATAACAAGAATATACATCCCTAATGTAAGAATAAGGTCTATGCAAAGGAATGACTTGAAAACTAGAAAGAACTTCTAGGAATTATAAATATGATAGCAGAAATAAAAATTCAGAATGAAGAATGGAAATTAAAGCTAATAAAATACCTCAGAAAGCAAAACCAAAAAAAGGTGACGATGAGCTTGATAAAGTGAAAAACTAAGAAAGAAGTAGTACTGAGATTCAAGCACCAGGGCTCCAATTATTCATGAAGGTGGTAAAAAGAAAATTTAGAGAAAAAATAAATTCAGGTACTTGGAAAATCATGCAAATGAAAAAAATGACCAAGTAGCAACTCTGGGAAAGTCAGACATGTGTATAAGAAAGAAAACATCATCATAATATACTACTTAACTCTGCAGTGAGCAATATTTGTTTAGCCATAGTAATATTGTATTGGCTATTTTGTAAATATTTAATATATCTTACTAAATCAGGAAGTTAGGAATGAAGGGAATAAAGGTAGTATAAGAAAAAAAAGTCTTCAATTACCATAATTGGATGTCAAGAGCTAATGTCTATAATATTTAATTCAAGAGACAATGGCAGAAGTACATTTCTTAGACATAAGGAAGTAATGATTTGAAATTTGTTTTAACTCAGGAGTGAGACCTGAGATGGAATGAGAGACTTCTACTTTTCTTTTTAGAACTCTCAGTGCTCTCTGATTTAAAAAACAAACCAACCTCTTTGAATTTATTCATCTGATAAAAAGTTTAGAAAAGCAGAAAAAATAGCTCATTCTAGTTACTGATTGTAATTCATTCAGCTTCTTAAGTACATGAAATTAAGCAGAATAGGAGAAAGGAACTCACGCCTGTTGAGTTCTGCCATGTGCGAAGTCTGGGTAAAATGCATTATGCTTGCAACATTATTTAATTTGGGGTGGAAGCCGCTTGCTCTTGCTTTGCTTTAATTTCTATATGTTTCTTGGGAAGACCCTGTAGATGAAAATGTGAACTATCTTTCTCCTGTTGAGGGTCTGGGAATGACACTTGGTGCAAGTCAAGAAGGAGAAAAAGAGGCTCCCCTCAGAAAGGTATTGAGGCTGGGGACTGCTCCTCTCCCATGGGCAATGAGACTCATCTTTACAGAACCTCAGAAGGAGACTCTATCTGCTTGTTATGTAGCTTGAAATATTCTGAATTTTTAGAATATCAGACTAATTCAAATGTAAATAAGGAGAAGGTACAGGGTCATGGCATGGTTAACACCTGCTAGGTGCAAGGCATTGTAATAGGTGTTCTATACAGTTTTTCTAATCACAAAACTTTGAGGGTGGTGTTTTTATCTCTACCTTACAGATGAAGAAAAAGATCTTAAGTGATTTTCCAAAGGATATCAGAGATGAGATAACAGTGCAGACTTGTCTGACTAAAATCGCTTTCTGCTGTATCTTGTTAACCTCCTAGGTATACTGTAACCTGAAATACTTTTAAAGACAGATATAAGTAATTTGAGGTTTACATACAATTTTGCTCGGTTTGTATATTTATTACCTTGCTTAATAGTCATGTGTAATTGAATGAGGTGTAGAGGCTTGGATTGTTTAAGCCATTGTGTCCTGGAGTGTGGTTCATTTACCACTATGATGGTGTTAGGTGGGAGGAGAGAAGACTGCATGAGGTCTTGACATTAAAGAAATTTGAACTGTAAAGACAGAATGTTATTCCATTTTCAGTTCTTTTTGTCCTTATGACTGAATTAGGGAGAAAATCCCAGTCTGGATTAGTCTCTAAGATTTCTTAATGTCCTTAGGAAAAAAAAAGTAGGAGACCCAGCCTCAGAAGCTCTAGAAGAGTATCCAGGTAAATTTTAATAATACTATTTTGTGAACATTTTATATTTTATGGTTATGGCATATTATAGCAATTTCAGTAGTAACAGATTTTTTTGGAAATAAAAGTATTTAAATAAAAATATTCAATATACAATGATACTTGTAGTACGTGTAGATTTAGAAAATACTTGTGAAGGAGGTAAGCAAATTACTGCAATTTGGGAAATGACAATTTAAAATATTTGCTTTTCTCTTCATGTCTTCTGTGCTAATGAGCAGTGGAATGACTTGTAGACAGAGAGACACCAAGGATCTTAGTTATTCCACACACTACGTAACGGCCTGGGGATAAAGGGGTGTTGGCACCTCTTTTTTAGTAAGATCTCTCTCTCTCTTTTCCTTTCTCTTTTTAATTTTTCTTTCTTAAGAGAGTAATTTGAAATGTATTATCTGCCCAGGTACAGAGCCATTGTAAACCCCATGGATATCCAGACATCAGGGGCGGTGCTGTGGACCTGTGTAAAGGCCGTGGGTATCTGGGTGGTCTCGGTGCTGTTGGCTGTTCCAGAAGCCGTGTTTTCCCAAGTGGCGCACATCGGTGGCTTGGATAACGGCAGCTTCACGGCGTGTATACCCTACCCCCAGACTGACGAATTACATCCAAAGATTCATTCAGTGCTCATCTTCTTGGTCTACTTCCTTATACCACTTGTTATTATTAGCATTTATTATTATCATATTGCGAGGACCTTAATTAAAAGTGCGCATAATCTTCCGGGAGAATACAATGAACATACCAAAAAACAGGTAAGATCAGTAGGTGTGTGTGTTGGGGGCAAGCTGGTCAGAAGCAGTAAGTGCTATTTTGAGTTCTATTTCATGGGCTTTCAATATCAGGAATGATTAGAACAGTCAGAAGGGCACTGGGACACGCACTAGCCTGAACTAGAAGGGATGTTGGGGGTTCTCTAATATGTGGCCATGTGTTAGCTCTAAAAGCCCACTGAGGTCCAGCTTATCTGACATCTGGGCCTAGGCTTATTTGAAATTAATGTCTCTGGTGGCTTTTCTTTATGTGCAAATGTTTATGCAAAGAAACACATAACAAACCAGAAAAGAATTTCACATTGTAAGTATATATTTATTCAATTATTTTTTCTTCTCCCATTAGCTCACTGAAGATGACAGAAAGTCTGGGGGAAGGATGCATCAGGAAAGGACTGTAGGACACTGCTGGGGTCTGGGGATGAGGTTTGGCTAAGATGCCAAAATGAGAGCCTGGGAACAGAGGGCAGCAGAGCAATAGTGAGAGTGATCAGAGGTGGGCTGGTACTGAAGTAAGACTTGGACTAATTCAACTTTATAGCTTTTCCGATAAATAAATATTATATACTAATTTTAAAACTATGACCTGCACCTTACGTACTTTTTCTTCTCTAAAGAATACATAGTACTAATGTAAGGTAAAACCAGTTGCGTTAATCTACAAAAAGATGGAAATACTGCAGTTATGGGACAGTTTCAAGTTGTACATTTGTGCACTCCTAGTGAGGAACTTCTTCCAAAGGGTTCTGTAGGTACGGGGAGGTCATGGGTGCCTGCTCCCCAGTTTGAATGAAAATTAGTTGAATCACAGATGATTAAAATTTGATGGGCTGTAGATGGAGGCACAGGCTGGGGCTTTGGGCACTAAATCTGGTTAAGGTTTTTCTGTGCAGATGGTGACCTCTATTTATTGATGTCCATAAACATCAGTGATCCACATCTGCTTTAAAGGCTTAAAAAATAACCAGTCATTAAAGTAATTATTAGAAAAAGTAATATATTTATTACCTCAATACCTGGCATCATTGAAGCAAAAATGTCTGGGTCACAGGCTCACTGTACTTTTCCCTTTATATACAATCCTTTTATTCAGAGCTCTGTGATCCAATTTGTATCTCAGTTTGGGTATCTGAGTTTTTGCTTTGGTTTCTAAAGTTGAGTTCCTCTGACCGTCCCCACCTCCACTTTTTTGTTTTTCAGTGGCCTTAGTTCTGACTTTTGTGTGTGTGTGTGTATATGAATTTCCCTATTGGGACTTATAAACTCTGGCTGGGTAACTGGGCTTGACATCTGCCAAGAAGTAATCTTAATGCTAACAGCCTACCTATACATTTGAATCTCCAAGTATAGACTGCTGTGAAATTCTTGCACCTATGCTCCACCTGCTAGGGAGGACTGTGCTTAGTAATGTAAATTTCACATCCACCTCATTTATAAGGCCAAGTTGCCTAATTTATGCCACTGGGATACATCTGGAGCACCACATTCTGCTTCTTGAACTAGATTCCTTTTCACTTGCACCTTTGTTTACTGTCACCATTCACTACTACTTACTCCCCAGTGTCAGATCTGTTTCAATCCTAAACCTTTCCAGACTTTTCTGGTATATTCTAGTTAACCACCAATAGTTTTAGCTCAGAAAATATGTTGTCTACTATAAATATCTTGGTAAATTATGTTTTCACTTTCAGGTTGCCTTATTTAAATATTCAAACAAATTAAACAAATGTGAGCTAAACTTTGGACTCTAGATGTTAGAAAATGATTTTTAGATTTAAAAAGATTAATGTCCCATATTTGAATTTTGTCTGTTTATCACATTCCTGAAGACCTTCTTATAAAACAGTAAACATAGGAGGTGAATTTTATGAAAAGATAGAAAATGTTTTTATTTTTATTTTAAGGTTAGACAGCCTAACATAGTAATGTTTATAGAAATGACAGTTACGTCAGATTCTTTTGATTTATGAGAGTCAGGAGTTTAAATTAAATCTCAAGGTTTTTTTTTTTTTTGTGGATAAGGGTTTTAAGAAAGTCATGCCCTTTTTCAATAAATCAGTATTTCTTATTTAAAATAGTCTGATTTAAAAATTTTCTAAGCTTGAATATATTCTGTGGTTTATTAATTCAATGGATTTAATACAAACAAATGATTTATATTTATAGTGATCACAATAAGACTTTAAGCAAAAGAAAAAGAGTTAAAAATAAGAAAATTTTCAAGATCACAGTTTTAACACGAAGACATACCCATTTATAAACTGTCAAATATTTTAAAGTGAAATTAGTATAGTGACCAAAATAGGCTTCATCAAATTGTTAAAATCATTACTTTGACTAGGAAAATCCTTTTTGTGATTTTGGATGCATTTGCATGCTAAGTTTTACATCTTTTGTACCATGATGTGTTTTAGAATGTGTCTGCCTCCGTTTTCATTTTAATCAGTGGGACTATTTCCTTATATTTGCAGATGGAAACACGGAAACGCCTGGCCAAAATTGTGCTGGTCTTTGTGTGTTGCTTTGTCTTCTGCTGGTTTCCAAATCACATCCTTTACATGTATAGGTCTTTCAACTATAATGAGATTGACCCATCTCTAGGCCACATGATTGTCACCTTAGTGGCCCGGGTTCTGAGCTTTTGCAGTTCTTGTGTCAATCCATTTGCTCTTTACCTGCTCAGTGAAAGCTTCAGGAGGCACTTCAATAGCCAGCTCTGTTGTGGAAGGAAGTCCTATCGAGAGACTACCAAGTTCTATCAAGCACCTACCTACTCAGCTCCTCCGCAGTGCGCGTGACATTCCTGAAAAAAAATTCTAAGAACATGGTGACCAAATCTGTATTACTTAGTGGGCACAATGTGAAGCAGGAAATGGCACTGTGATTTTGGCCATTCAACTCACTACCTGAAAAGAACTTACTCTTGTATCTCTATTGAGTAAAGCAAAACTAAACAACTTTTTTTTCTTACTATATCTCAGCTAATTCATTAAACAGTTTAATGATTGACTCAGAAAAGGCAAGTCAAACAGAGTTACCATTTTTCACTGAACAAGACTTTAAATGACATTAAAAATATATGTATTACTCACATTAAAAGTGATTCAAAAAGCAATATATCTGTATTGATCTATGTGTATAAGTCAATATTGCTTCAATATTGAAGTTGTTCCTAGAGCCAACCTAGCACATTTATCTTAAATTTGTTTTATTCGGGAGCATGAAATAAATTTCTTTATTGACTCTGTGATTCAATGAGTATAATATTCAAACTCCAAATATCTGAAATACAAGTCATATTTTCCTGGTGAATTTTATTCATAACTAGTGCCTGTATATATCTCCTTTGTTTGAATAAACTAATAGAAAATTCAAAAGGTGGAGCAAATCTTTTTATGATTAATCATAATTTATAGAAATAGTTTATATCTGTAACTTCTCAGTATGTGATTAAAATGTATGATGACATTTGTATTATGCATAGTGAAATGGATATCATCTGAATATGATCTGAATGTAAAATAGGTATCATATGTCCTAAACTGTAAAACTATGACTCAGAAATTGGCATGGCCATCTTTGTATACATTGCTAAATCCCTGGATATTTGGGTCATTCTGTGTAGCTGTGATGAGATATACGTAATTCTGCTGAGTTCAACCATTTAATGAGTTCAACCATCCTTTTTTGCAATAGCACCTGACAAGTGTATATAAAATCTACTTGGGAAGTTTACTCTGCATAGTATCACAGTCATCTCTGAATAATTTTGGATTAAAATTTTAAATAAAAGAACATTTAAAATATTTACGATGGTCTTTCAAAAAATACACAAAGTAATATGTCACACTTATACAGTGTAACATTAGTAGCATTTGTCAAACATTAGTAGTAGTCCTAGTTCATCTAATATTACTCACCTAACAATTACATGGAAGGAAAGACTTAAACAAGACATGAATCCCTAATGTTTTCATGTCACCTGTAATTTGATGAATAAGTTAAAATTTATTAATATATTGTCAATATTTAATATTACAGTAATTAGTTCTTATTTGCAATATTGAAAGATTTGGAATCCAAATAATTAACAAAACATTTTCCATTTTAATAAACATCAATTGTTATTAAAATTAAACAAAAAATGAAGAAAGCTAAAGAGGATTCCACAGCCATGTGGGAGAGGTAGGATTTAAAAACCAGACACCATACTATGGTGCATGCACCCACTATTCCATCATCTCTCAATTTCTTTCTTTCTCTATTGACTTTCTCCTATCTCTAATAGTTGTTCTTAACCTTTAGGAAAGTTGGAGAGCCACTCATCAGAGAGGTGTAAAATATCGCACACAAATTTTATATTGACTCTGGGTATTTTATAAATCTTTCAAGTCTCATCCATTAAAATCTAAAGAACCATGGGTTTCTGGGTGAGAATCCTTGGTCAATGCAGAACCATTCTCCTTGTTAATAATGTGATGGTAGAAATAGGTATATATGAAAAACTACAAGATGCATGCATATCAGATTACATAACAATATTATTCTTTCAAGCTCTAAATTATCAGAACCTTATAGTTAAGATGTGCCTATGTCCCTTTAGTTTCAGATATATGGAATACATATTATAGAGTATATATTCACTATATATATAAATATATACTATATTAGACTGTATATATGAATACATATACAATACATTGCATATGTATTTAGTTTCACATATGCTATATATATGAGAAACTAAAAGGACATACATACATCTTAACTATAAGGATACAATAATTGAAAGTTTAAGAGAATAATATTGACATATACTCTGATATCTGATTTATTTTTTAAGAATGAAAAAATATTTATTTATAAAATATCTTAGAAAATTTTTATTTTATTAAGAAACATTAAAAATTTTTGTTAAAAATGTTTTTCTATAATGATACTTATAGAGTAATAATGGCACCACAAATTTCAATTTTCCTTTTTTTTAAAAAAAGAATTTTAACAATAGCCACATATCTGATTATATAATGTTATCAATATTATGAAATTATGACTGCATTTTAGAATTTTCTTTCTGGTTACTATTTATATTAATACTGAAAATCAGATTGTCTGTTAATGTTGAGCCCTGCTCTTTGGAGACATGCTCAATACTCAGAGCTCTCTTCATGAATTAAGCAGTTTGAGGATTATCTGTACAAACATTTTTGTGAATCTGACTGTTGCATTCTACAACTGGGTTATAATTTTAATTCACTCACTAAACTTTTATGATTTCTCATTTTCAAGAAGTTCTGTGAATCACACAATTTTTTCAAATATTTCCTTTCTTTGGAATAGAAACCTGAGAGTTACTATATTAGTCTATATTCTATGATGTATGATCATACTATATATAACATGATGAAGTAAATATTTAATGTTTACTTTTATCATATATTTTCCAAGTCAAACAAAACTTCATGCCTTATACACACATACATATACTCACACATGTGAGATTTGGTTCATATTAAAATTAGAGTTTCAACTTTGGCCTTGATCAGATCTTATGTATACTTAGCTTATTTATAGTTATTGTACGTACATTGTGAAATATTTCTATTTATTTCTGGACATTTAAAATTTTTATTATTATTATTAAGGAATGAAGTTAGAGGATATAAGCTTCAAATTTATCATCTCTGAAATCATACAATGGAAACAAATCAAACTGATTATTAGCCAGAAGTAGAACAAAAATTCCAGATTCCAAATCTGTTAAAAAATGTAGGGTGAAATAGATCTTTAAAAAACACAATCAATGAATTGATTTATATAATTTCATCTAGTAGTATTGTAATTCATGGAAGTATTAAGAAAAAAGCTATGTCTAATGTGGTAATATCTGCCATAATGGAGAGAAATTTCTCACCAAATTATTATTTTTAATGTAGATATAAGCTATGTCTTTTTCTCTGAATCTCCTCTTTAAGCCTAGAGTAGTTCAAAAGAGATAAAAAAAAATATAGTATATTTGAAATGCTTGGGACTAGAGAATGTTCCCTTAATTGCTTTGTCTGTGAAATGGGTTAACAATGTTGTAAGGGTCAAGTTAGATAATGCATGTAAAGTACTCACATGGTGCCTGGCATAACAGTACATGTTCAGGAAATATAGTTTTTATCATCATGTTTTAAAGTCATCTTTCCGCATGTAGTAAAATAATAATAAAATTTATTAAACATTTACTATGTGGCAGATCTTGTAGTATATCCTTTGCAGGAATGCCTCATGTCAGCTCATAAGGAAGGCATTATTCTGGTTCCCATTCTGTGGGTGAAGGAACTGAGGATTAGTAAGCAGATAAGTAAAGGATGGAAGAGCTTGGTGTTGAACTCTCATCTATCTAACTTTAAATTTGTATAATTTATCTATAGTCAATACTGTCAGGAAACAGGAAATCAGATAATTCACCGGAAGAAGAAATAAGCATGCAAGTTTTCCTCCCTGGAATGTAGAGCTTCCCTGACAATAAAGGACAAAAAAGAATAGTTCTCTGAGTTTACCTTTCTCATTCTGGGGTAAGGATAATAGCTTAAATTCTGGTCACCCATGTGAATACTTTTACAGAAATAAATTTCATATATAACAACGTGAGAACATAGTTTCTGCCCCCGAATTTCTTTCTCCGTTTTGTGCATGTTATACAAAAAAGGGAGAAGAGAAATAATAAAAATTAATGGAACACCTTTTGATACCAAAACATATATTTTATTGGACTATTTGCTTGTTAGAACATATCTTAAATGTTTATAATTCTATAGAGGTGTAAAATAGTTAGTGGATTTTGAACAAGTACAATTTTCCACTTACTAATATTTTATTACTGTCTTCATTGCACACTGAGGCACTGTTTCCATTAAGTTTCTGAGAAATGAAATACATGTGCATTTCAACTTCAAATAAATTAGCATGTGTGCATGTTTTCATTAGACTTTTTTGAACAAGGAGCAAGGTGTGAGTAAATAGGTGTGAGCAAGGGGTGCACAGTTTTAGTGCAGAAAGCCATTTTTGTAATGTTACAACAGAATAAAATAAGAGTGCTAAAGAAAGTCTGATTATAACTGCATCTTTAATGGTTATTGGAGGAAACGTTACTTATATACTGTGGTTACAGCATTTTACACCATTTCATTTTCTAAATTATTTTACCAAGTTACTTTAAGAGCTCTATTTTTTTCCATATGTTGTGTCTTACCAAAATTTCAAGCAGGAAATTTTCTTATACACAAAGCCAAGTCTTAATCTGTTGTGGGTAATTTGTACTTGAAGTAGTGTACAGCAGAATTTAACCAAGATTTTATTTCTGGGAACTAATTCTCCTCTTGGGCAATAAACAGATAATAATTATCCATTATTACTCATAGTAGAAGAATAATATAAATGTAACCCGCTTAGGGACCTAAAAAGTATTTTACAAAATATTTAGTGGTACTTAACAGAATTAGTTGAAATGGGAAACCTGTAATCATTTGAAGTATTTTGGCATTGTAGATAATCAAATCTGAAAATCAAGCACTTAAATGTTCAAATTGTTGTTTGCATATGTTGCAAAAATTTAATGGTAAACATGAGTCTATGCTTAAAATTTCTAATTTTCTTATGAATTTTAGAAATTATCTATTTGCTTTGAGTGTGTGGTATTCTGCTGCATTCTTCAAACCAAGAAGTGTAAGCTCTCATCAGTATGATCCATTTTTTCCCCATTTTGCATGTTTCTTTACGTGCATGTATGAAAGAAAGGAGAGTATAAAAAAGCATGGTGTTATGAGAGTGCTGAAGTAGGAGGAAAAAACCCACAAATTATTTTAATATGACTGCTTTCTCCATTAGACGTACTCATCCACCTAAGTTCATGGTTTTCAATGGCTAAAACTTCTCCACCTCAAAGCAGGAAGAATTTGGTCAAACAAATATGTGGTATCTTGCAGATACTTAATAAAATTCAATAGGAAATTGAATTTAGTGTAGACTTCTAACTTATTTTAAAAACATAAATTTACCTAAATAGCCAGTTATCAAGAGCAGTGTTATTTCTGCTTACGTGTTTAACCAAATAAACCTCTTGGAATCAATAAGGGCCATATAAAAGTGCATGCTGAATTTCAGAAGTACTTGATCTGCCTGCATTCGTTTTGTATTTCAGCCTAGGCTATAATAAGCTGTCTAGAGTATTTAAAAATTAGAACTTGTTTCTCCTCTCCAGGCAGTTTGCCAAGAAGCATATTAATGAAATGTATCATGTTTTAAATAGAATGATTTGGCATACCTCACTGCACAGTACAGGAGAATACATTTTCTTTAGGAGAATTTATTATTAATGAATGAAATCAAGACATAGAAAATAAAGATAAATGTTTGAACACTTTTAATGCTTTTTAGTTCATTTTATACTGACCTCAGATTTAAAATACCATATTGACTTCTCTTTAATTAATAAAATATTACTTAATAAACTCAGGGTGCAAAGTTACACATATGAAGACAAAAATCACAAAGTTCTGGAGTTAAGTTCTACAGTCTTCTTAGAACACTGTTTTGGTGTCAAGTAGGGAAATTTCTATTTAAATTATCTAATAACTATATTCTTTCCTTTATTAATATTTCCTTAAATCATTCAAAATCTAAATATCACTATATATACAATTTTCTGTTAAGGTAATTGTATAATTATTCAGTTAAAACTAAAATCCTGCTAAATATTTTTGAGGAATATTTTATTTCCTCTCTGAAATAATTCAAAATATCAAACTAGCAATAAAGTCACAGATGAACCAATTTCACTACCCTCAAGTCCACCTGCCTCTCAGCTTCAAATATAAAGAACATTTTTCTTCTGTTAGCAAAGAATGACGTTTTTGAAGTTTACAAAGTGGTATTTATTCCATTTTAATGACATACCATCCTATCCCAGAATTATTTAGGGAATTAGTGTGATTGTTTCAATCAGAATCTGCTGTTTAGATTTCTAAGGTGCATATTAGGACAATTTGCCTATGATTTTGAGACTTTGGCTCAAAGAAGGAAGCTATTCGTTTCTTCTGTGTTATGTTTTTCATATTGATGGGGTTAGATGAATGCCAACTTGAAGTATTTGTTCGGAAAAATAATACTATAAGTAAAAAACCCATATTGTGATTGTTAGAATTTTAAACACCTGATTTTAACATGTTTGCTGTTACTATTAGTTGATATTCATTCTATTATTTGAAACTTTAAATAATTAGATGTCATGATAAAGGATATTATGGTAATTTTCTTTAAATTTTGAGTTATGATTTGGCAGCATACAGATTGTGGGAATGTGCAGAATTGGGGAATTAATAATTCCATTTAATATATTAGTATGACTGTTCACTGTTATTTTAAAGGGATAATAAATTTAATGCAAGTTAAATTAGAATCAGTTCTAACGCGAGTGTTTTTTTTCTTTTCTATCTCAGAATCAATGACATAATTGAATAAATAATCTTGGATTTATTTTGAACCTTGTGCTTTTCAGTGAGTGAATTTTCACTGAGGGACTGGCCAGAGATTATTGATTGCAATTATTGTATCTCTTTAAGTATGTGTGATTACTTTTTATATTCTTTGATTTAATAAACAAAAGAAGTCAGTGCATCATGAATAAATTTATTTTTTCTTATGATAGCATTTGTTCATAAAACTCAATTATGAGCAGTATTATCCAAGAGAAAACACACAAAAAAGTATAAAATATATAGCTGCTTACAAAGAGGAGGATGTCATATGTCAGAAACTTGAAATCTATAAGGGTTACAGAGAAATGAAATAAAGTTGAAGTTGTTATTTCAGACATAAATACTTTGACTGAAAAAAACTTGGGTTTAATTTCAACTGTGTATTCTAAGAAAAGAGAAAATCTTGCCCTCTCAGTATACTTGTTGAGAGCTTTTGCTTCAAAGTTCAAGATGTGAGAAGTCTCTTTGGCTTTAACAGCTTAATTGGTTGGTGCATCATGATGTCTGGTATTTAAATTACTTGCATGGTTTTCTGCTGCAGTAACTGTGTTCTGTACCAATTGAAACCACCATTAGAGGAAGTGTTTTTGGGCACATATTCTTTAGAACTGTATTATAAGATTTAATGCATATTAGTATCTAAACCCGTCCTAATAGAAAGACTGCAAAAGTGGTGAAAAATGAGAGGGTCTTAACTCAAATTTTCATAAAGTAATGCATTGCAAAGTGAGAGAGGGGTCTGGAATCTTGAAGCAAAAATTGCTGCACTTGATTAATCTTTAAAGGGTATTTTTCATTCCTTTTTGCACATGTATTTTATGGTTGGATAGCATTCTTGTCCACTAGAAACATACAAACCAATGGTATTTCAACAGAGTGCCAAACATCTGGATGGAAAATGAAACTTCCACACAATCACCTTACTGTGTCTTATTATTTGGTGTTTAGATGAAATATCTATATGATTATGTCAATTTTTCATCTTGTTGCAATATTTTAGTGTTGTTACAGCTTAAACTCTCATAGTAGATCTTAGTGGCTAGGTTAACTATAAATATATTATTTCGTTAGTATAAGTTTCTTATGCTTTTCTTAAATTGAGTCAGTTACCTCAAAGTATATGAAATCAATACTTTTCTTAATGTTTCCGCCTACTTTTTAGTCATGATGAAAGAAAAATTATGCTTTCATAGTTTCTTTATCTAAACAAATGAGAATTTTGTCCTGAGCTCTCAGCAACAATAATAACCACTGCAAATATTCAGTGAAAGCCTCTGTTGATTTGCTTATTAGATATAGAAGGTAGGCGACAATAACTAGGTCAGGTGTAGCAAAAGATTTGCCTTCTTATATATAATTTCTTATGAAAAGGCAGATATTGGCTTTTCTTAGCTAAGAATATTCTAGAGTAAGACAAAAATCAGAACTATAATTAATGGGAACTTATTTTACTGGGTATTTATCAGAGAAACAGAGTCAAAATGTTTTATGATAGCTTTTATGTATTTCAGAGAGCATTCTCTGTGTCGATATGGACTATTTAGACATCTTTAACGTATTCTTTTTTTTTTTTTTTTCTTTATTTATTTTTGGCTGTGTTGGGTCTTCGTTTCTGTGCGAGGGCTTTCTCTGGTTGCGGCAAGCGGGGCCACTCTTCATCGTGGTGCGCGGGCCTCTCACTATCGCGGCCTCTCTTGTTGCGGAGCACAGGCTCCAGACGCGCAGGCTCAGTAGTTGTGGTTCACGGGCCTAGTCGCTCCGTGGCATGTGGGATCTTCCCAGACCAGGGCTCGAACCCGTGTCCCCTGCATTGGCAGGCAGATTCTCAACCACTGCGCCACCAGGGAAGCCCTTAACGTATTCTTTTATGAAGGTTCCAGAAAACTTTAAAAACTGCTCTTTAATGTTGCAGTCAATAAATTATTTCATAGGATGCCCCAGAACTTGTGAAACAAATCAAAGGGACATTGTTTATTACTTTGTAGTGAAGACTTTGAAGAGGAACCTAGACTTCAGTTGAATCGGCCCACTGAACTAGAGATGCAGTGGGTAAGGGTTTGATTTGGAAGTGGCTGTCAACAGTTGGTGCATTAAGGGGATTCTGATTAATGAGGACTCACGATCAGTCATTAGTAAGAGAGCAGAGATAGGAATAAATTCTTTTGGTAGAGTGGGTATGTTTAAGATCAAATACAGAATCATTTAAAATCCCAAAGCTATGCTGAAGTGTGTTACAGTGTCCTGGGATAAACAGTTTCACTCTTGGGAGTAAGAAAAGGAAGAGTTCCACAAAGGATGAGAAAATAAAAGAGAAGAAAAGGGGAGGGATTCTTGAATCACTGTAAGGCTCATTTTCAAGTTTTAGCTCAGAGACTGATTTGCTCAAGAGCAAGGGATGTAGGTTCTGGACGGGCCTTAAAGAGGGCAGCAGCTATGGTCCAGACCTGCAAATCACACTGTCTGTATGAATATTTCAAAGTCATCTCAAAATTAATGTGTCTGCAGCTAATTCATCATTCCTAAACTTGATCCCTCCTTCTTCTGCATTTTGGCAAATATCATGACTTCCACACTTTACTGAAGGGAAATAAACCCAGGAGTGTCTTAATTCTTTCTTTGCCCCTCCACATCCACTCCATCAGCAAAACCTGTTGATTCTACTTCCAAAATATATCTTGAGTCTTTCACTCTCTCTCCATTTCAATTGTTACCACATGCTCTAAGCTACCCTCCTCTTTTGCCTAGATTAATGCAGTAAATGCTTAACTAATCTCCCTGTTTCACTCTAGTTCACATTAAAGGCATTCTCCACACTGCAAACAGAAATCATGGTAAACTTAAATTAGGCCATGTCACACCTTTGTTTCCCAATAGACTTAGAATAAAATAAAAACTACTTGCTTAGATCCCATAATCTGGTCTCTGACTACCGTTTCAAATTCACTTCCCACTTAGCTCACTGAACTTCAGCCTCACTGGCCCTCTTTTTTGTTCCTCTAGCACACAGACAGCTTCCCACTTCAATGTCTTTGCACTTGTGCCTTTTGACTAGAAGTCTCTTTTCTCAGATATTCGCATGGCTGACTCTTGCCAGAGAGGTTGTCTGTCACCAAACAATTCATAGAGGCCACTATCAGATCATTTCATTCCATTACCTTGTCCTGATTTATTTTCCTACGGCATTTATCTTGTTTCTTTTTTTACTCACTTGTATGGTCCTTTTCCTTCATCTTAAATAAAAGTCCTATAAGAGCAGGCACTTGTCTGTGTTAATGTGTACCATATCCTCAGGGCTTAAAACAGTTCCTGGAATATAGTTTAATGTAGTTGGTGCTCACCAAGTAACTACAGACGGAATAAATGAAGAGTTGAATGGTGCTGGGCTGGGAGATAAAAAGGGTCCCTGGAAATAAAGAATGGAAGCATTTTGTACAATGCCTCGAGGGATCATCCTGTAGTTCTCTTTCTTACTGAACTAAATGGGAACCTTCTTTCAAACAGGAATTGGAAGACAATTGATTCAACTCTATGAAGTATTGGGTTCATCATAATGTTATACTCTGACTATATCCTCTGCACTACTATGCAGCCATAAACATGGCTTTCCTCACGTCAGGCAAAGCTTGGAGTGTCTGACAAAGTATCATTTGGATGATACCTTTCAGGGGAAATGCCAAGGGCATAAAGCATAATTGAACCCTTTTTTCTGAAAGCTTCATGAGATACTCATGCCTTTAGATTTGCCTTATTTTTAAATGTCCAGTAGTTTGAAATGAGAAGAAAGCTCACCATTGGTCATCAGGAAACAACTCTTAGGGTACCCTGAGAACTCTTGCAGGTTAAAGCAGCCACTTTATGGCTGTGGGACCATGATTCTACTATAGCTGTGTGGTAATCCACTGACTTCCATTGTTATCTGCATGAAAATTTACTTCCATTTTTAGGGATTTATAACTAAAACCTGACTGCATTCTGTTCTTTTTGAAGGTTCCACTAAGTGAAAAAAATGAAAGAAAGAGTCATTATATAATATAATCTTAGATAGTATTCTTAATACTATAAGTAGTACAGATAAATGGTTTTCTAATACAACGTGTAAAATTCATGAAATATCTGTCAAATATTTTCCAATTTAAATGATTATGGTTGGATATAATTGACTGGTTAGGATGAAAGAGCCAGAGACTTTGGGTGAGCTGTGGGCATTTGCTGTTGTGAGTGTCTGCTTTTCTGATCTAGTTCTTGTATTGAAAATTCTGAACTCCTGAATGCTGTAAATTCCATACTTTGTATGATTTACCACCCTCTCGCCCCTCCAGATTTGGTTCTCTTATCCATTGGGATGCCAGTTGCCTAAAAAGGCTGAGGTGTAATGTAGTAAAAGCACTGAGAAAGGCTAGACTTACAATTCTTGTTTTTTTTCTCCAGCTGGGTGCCAGATGTTTTCTTGATTGAGAGAGACTGTTTCATTGACTTATATTTTCATTGAAAATATAGGTGTGGATAAACATGGCTGGTCTTTTTTTTTTTTTTTTCAGTCTATGGTTAGTAACAAAAATGAAAATAAAGTTGCCCAGGATGTACTTTACATTGGTGAAACACTAGTAAGCGGGAAAATAATCAACCTTGGGACAAATGTGAAGTCTAACACATCAGGATGACCAGGTACTATACTTTGCTGGTCCTATGTAGGTTCTGATCCTATTCCTGTCTCTAATTTTTTCATGGTAAAATGGCATTTAAACTGTAACTTTGATGAGCAATTTCAAGTATGGTGGTTTCTTACAGGTTTATTGCATTAACTTCTGAACAACCGTAGATCACTAGAATCATAATCTGTACCAAAGCTTTATCTGCTGTAAGATGACATCAAAACCACTAGTAAGAGAACTGTGATATCTCATCTTTAAAGTCTCCATGAGAAACAACTGCACAGCTTTCTTGGTAATGTATAGAAGTGTACAACTTCAGTGTCAGAATATTTTTCTCAGTAGTTTACCCTTCCTTTTCTTTTGCTATGGTTCAATTAGACATGAAATAACTTTTTTGGCATCCTCAAGTTTAAGTTTCCCAACACAGCATTTTTGCACTTTTTGTGATAACTACTCAGCAGACCCAAATAGTAAAGAAGGTGTGTATAAACCATATATATATATTTTTTTTTAAATATTTATTTATTTATTTATTTGGCTGTGCCGGGCCTTAATTGTGGCATGCGGGATCTTTTTAGTTGCAGCATGTGGAATCTTAGTTGCGGCATGCAGGATTTAGTTCCCGGACCAGGGATCGAACCTGGGGCCCCTGCATTGGGAGCACGGAGTCTTAACCACTGGACCACCAGGGAAGTCCTACCTTCAACTCTATTGATTTGATTACAGTTCTTAGACCTGTTTTTTCTTCATAAAACAGCATAAAATTTTATTTGAACAAATGTTTATGTAACATCACTATGTAATGGGTGCCCTGTTAGGTCCTGGGTATACAGTGTAAATAAAGCAGACATGGTTAGAGAAATCTTAATTGTCAGGAACGGACACTAGCTAACTCGAACAGAAGGAAAATCTTGGGGAAGAATATTAAGAATTTCCCAAATTCATGGAAACTGTAAAGTTAGGCAAGAAACATTGGCAAAAACAAATATTTATGCGGGATGGTCAGATAGCTAAAGTGGGCCTTATGGGTATTGTTGAGTCTTATAGATAAGTGTGGGAAAGATACAAGAACCAAGAAAACAACAAAAAAAATCAATATATGATTATAATATGATGCTGGTGCTGTTAGAGAAATAGAAGGCTGAGACAGAGAACAACAATGTGTGGGTGGGGATGAGAAAGGACCTCTGATGTTTAAGCTGAGAGGAAGGATGGAGAGACACCTCATAGTAGGCTTGTTTTCAAAATTATTTTACTATTAATATTGTTTTATTATATGTACCTGAAAGAGATCTGACTGATACCTAGGAGGTTAAGGGTGGGTTTGTTGGGCAGCGGTGATTAGAGGAGTGTTCCAGGCAAAGGAAATAGATGTAAAGTCTTGATGGCAGAAAGAAACCAGGATATTTTTGATGGGCTTAAAGGAGGCCAGTGTGACTGAAGCAGAGAGGGGGAGGGGGAGGGCAAAATGAGATGAGGTTTGGGAGTTCGGCAGTGGTCCTAACTCCAGACTTTGGAATCTATTTGAGGGGAAATTGGAAGTTTTAAAGAGTTTTAACCAAGCCGATGTATACTTATTTCTACTTACTGAAGATTATTTTGGCTGCTTTGTGGAGAATAGAGAGAAGATGGGAGATGAGTAAGGAGTGTACTGCAGTAGTACACAGGACAAAGACGTGTGGTCACTGATGTCTTGTATCAGCATGGTGGCAATGTATATTGGGGAGAATTGGTCAAAGATAAGATATAAATGGGAGTATACATGCAAAGAGTTGTTGCTGGATTATGTACAAATTTTAATAGAAGGATTTTTGGTTCTTGAATGGAGAATTTTACTTATGTGTGTGATGTTTATATATTATTCTAGATGCTTTTGACTGCAAATGACAGAAATTGAATTAAAATTAGATTAAGAAGAAAAAGAATGTATTGGCTCATATGATTGAGGAATCTAGTGGTGGATTGGGACGTTAGGCAAAACTGTGTCCAAGCCCATGGTTATTCCTGAACTTTGTATGGACCTCTTATCTCTGTTTCTGTGCACAAAAAAAGTGTTTCTCTTCTTTTTTCAAGGCTCAGGGCACATTATCTCAGGCAGCTCTAAATTAAAAACATAAGAGGAATCAGAGAAATTTCTTCTTCCACCAGCCACATATTGAGTCTCTGAGAAGGATTCTGATGAGCTCTTCTTGGGTGTCTCATGCACCAGTGACTAAGCATTTGTCTAAGGCCTGGTGCGCATGCCTATTTCCAAGGGGGCTATTACCCTATGGAAGCGTGGGGGAAAGTTTACTGTGCCTACACAAACAAACAAATAAATGAAGCCATGACAGTCTACTACAACTATATAGAATAATCTGTGAGAAAGACAAAAACAGTCCCTGACATCCAGAAGCTGGTCCTGGCTCAAGCAAGACCTTAGTGTTCTCCTGTTGAACATAAGCAATTTTGCAGAACATAAAATCAGATAAGGCCATGCTGTAACTATGATGGACTGAGAAAAATATGTGCCTTGTCCAAGCCACAGAAATTACCTGACAGCCCCTTATCCTGGCTAAATATGAGTAACTACTGCTTCTTTACCAGTTATGGTGTTAGACTGGGTTTAGCTTATTACAATGCCCAACCATAGAATTATCCTCAATCCCTGAGGCGTCCAATCCACAGCCAGGTCCTGCTTCCTTAAATCCTCCCCACAATCATCTAACACAAGCTCACATCCTATCATAAGTCTTCTCTAGCACCCTGTCACTGAGCTAGCCCGTGGG
The DNA here is from genome assembly GCF_009873245.2 of Balaenoptera musculus. Classification (NCBI taxonomy): domain Eukaryota; kingdom Metazoa; phylum Chordata; class Mammalia; order Artiodactyla; family Balaenopteridae; genus Balaenoptera; species Balaenoptera musculus. Next base: position 23,103,511 of record NC_045796.1, read on the forward strand.
TCCCATGATGTGTCTTCATCCTCACAGCACAAGCAAAAAATCAACTTGTTCAACTATCGGGTCATTCCTGGTGGTCTTTGGCTGGAGGGCATTGACATCATATCATTAATAAAAACAAAATGGACAACAATAACAACAACAACAAAATTCATTCAAGTTTAAGTTGCAATCTGTAAACTTCATTCAACCTTGCCTGGCAGTCTCTCTTTCTCCCTCATATTTTCATTTTGGAGATTAATAAAAAGACTGCAATAGTGAGGAGTTTAGAGACAAGTAATGACCACGACATTGTTATCACAGTGATGCACTTGAACTTTTATGAGATATCATGTCACTCCTCATGTTCTACATGCACTAACTGACTCCACTGTAACACAAAGCCTGTCCTGGTTCTTTGATGAATGAGGAAGCCGTGGTGCTTCACTTTAGCCATCAAGCTAACACAATACCATCAAGCTTCCTTTGGCTTCCTCTGATTTTAATCATTCATGGTTTTCTCCAGATTTTTCTCTAGGACTGTACCAGCCCCAAATTGGCCAAAGTACTGAAAAAAAAATCATCTTTGCTTGTGACTATTTCCTGGCTGTTAAAGCAGGTTGAAGATATAGTGTAAATAAAGAAAAACATTTTTTTTGCTCTTTGGAAATGGGATGAACAACTCCAATATGGTCTCTGCTGAAATTATTGTTTCTTCTGTATTCTTTTAGCAGCCAGCTATGCCTAAACTCTACAAAGATTGAATGATTTTTATGAAAGTCTGTATCTTTCTTGAGGGAGGGAATTTATTATTCAACTGTAAGTTCTCAATAACTATCATTATTTGTGACATAAAGTGGGTACTTAATAAATGTTTGTTGAAAGAATGAAAGGATAAAATTATAAATAAACTTCAGTCTCTTCACATTGCTCCTAAAACAAAATCCAAACTCTATCCATGACCTTCATAGTTGGCATGATCTAACGAACTCTCCAAGTTGATCTCACACCCCGCTATACTCTCCACCTGGACTTTAAAAAAATGTACCAAACCACTAATATCCAGGACTTTGCTCTTGTAGTTTCTTCAGCTGAAATGACCATCCTGAATGCTTCATAAGTCCATTTCTTCTCATTCTTCAAGTCTCAGCCTAATTTTCTTTTCAGTGTAGTCTTCTCTACTACCGTAGGTAAAATTATCTCTCACATTCATATCACCATATTTATTTCCCTTATAGAATTTGTCCCAATATCTAGGCTACTTATTTATTTACTTATTAGCTTGTGTACAGTCTGTTTTCCCATTGGAATGTGAGTTCCTTGTGGCAGAAATCTTTTCAGCATGTGCATAACTCTATCCCCAGTGCTTGTCATGAAGACTGGGATATAGTAGATCTTCAACAAATGTTTATTGATGTTATGAATAAAAGAGTGAATGCAAATTTATTTTATATCTGACTTAAAAGAATTCATCTTTAGTGTGGACCTAAAAATAAGAACAGATAATTATAATATCTTGAGAAATGTATTAGATATTGTAGGAAATGTACAAATGATGAGAGTTCAGAGATTGAGAGTTTCTAGATACTGGTTATCAGAAAAGCCTTGAAGAGCTGGTAGTACTTAAGCAGGGCCTTGAAAGATAGTTAGGATTTAATAAGTGGAGATCTGGGATGAGATAGTATCAGGAGGAAGGAATAGTGTATAATAGGCAAGTCTTAAAAATGGTAGTCGGTCTATTTTGGTTGGAGCATAAACTTGCCGGATGAAATTGTTGAAGCAAGAGTTAGGAAGGTAAATTGATGTCAGACTGTGCATGGTTTGAAAGACATGCCAAAACTGGATTCTGTGTTGCAAGCTAAGGGCAATCACTGACTTTGAGCAAAGAGATGTTTTAACAGAGTTGCTTCTTCAGGTAACTTATATGAAAGTAGCACGGAGGATGGTTTGTGGAGGGGAGAAATTGTTAGAAACAAGTTGGAGATTATTGTCTGGAATAGTGCAGATGAAAAATTGTGAAGACCTGAACTAGAGTGTTGGAAATGGGAATAGAAAGAAGACGGTGGGTATAAAAGACAATTTAAAGGTAAATCGCGCTCGCAGAGTATTCAACAGGGTACATGGAGTTGTACTAGGTATTTATTCTGCACTTTAATAATTGTCCGTACATGAGAATTTTACTGGTACTATTAGCTCTTTTATTGAGGGAACCTGTGAAGTGGAAAATTCCTTGATGTGGAAAGAGAACAAGGCACTCTGACTAAGACTCAAATTTCAGAGAGAAACTTAAAGTCTACACATCACAGAGAAATTCACTAGCATTAGCAATTCCAGAGAAATGTCTGTAGTTGTGCAGGGTGAACTGACCAGTTACAGTTAGAAATGGAGCAAAGTTGGGGCTTACTACTGGGACAGAATGTCACACTGATTATAGAGCCAAAAATCAATGACTAATTATAATATTGCAACTCTTTTCACAGCGGTATGATCTGGGGGTAAGTGCTTTAAACTCCCATTTTGGTCTCTTTAAGTCAGTTTTACTTGAGGCAAGTGGTAGTAATATTGTTCAAATGGAATAAAATTATTTTACTACTATCATTGCATATTATAATATTACCTAGCTATCTCAATTAATCTATTATTGATGGGCAGACTCTAGCTTACATTTGGGACAGTCTCCAGATAATCTTTCAATTTATAAATGAAACGCTTCATGGAGCCATTTTTACTTTGTGACTCAAACTCCACAACTGCACAGGACTTGATCATGGAGAAATATATTCTTTTAAGAGTGGTAGTGTCTATCAATATTAGGATAAGTAAATCATTTATTCAAGTAATTATTTATTGTGCCTAATGTTATAAAGAACTGATATTGCAACAATAAACTATTCTGATAGAATAAATATCTGCCTTTGCATTTAAAGCTTAATTTACTATTACATCAGTAATAATAAAAAGGCGTTGAAATATACACAAATCCTAAATAGATTGCTATTTACTCTCTTTAATCCTTGATTTGGCTTGCACCTTAACATTTTGGACTGATTATTATTTCTTCCTCACGAACTGTATTTAGTTTAAATGACTTTATCAACTATGCATACATTTTAATCATCTCTTGTTCCATGTTGGAGTATAGTTCAATTCTATTAAATAATTCACTTTGCCATTAAATTCACCTCTCAGTGGTGTTGCCTGTTAAATATGGTGTTTTGGAGAAAATCCATATTACTGAACATTCACTGGCGACATGAATTATCTCCTGAAGATGGTGTTGTGATTCAATGTCATAAGTTATTTGGACAGCTCTTACGGTAACTCTGTTTTACTCAGTAACACCTCATAACTCACTGCTGTCAGCTGAAAAGGGTGGGAGGAAGTCCGCACATCCTATATGCTCTCTTCCATTAGTCCTCCTTCCTTTCTCTCCTAGAAGAGAAAAGCTCTGTCATAGTAATCACTGGTAGAATTTCCTTTTGAACCGCATGGTTTATTCTTTGAATTGTTTTGAATTGGAAACAATTAAATAACCTCTTGAAAGAAGGGAGAAGATTCTGATCCTTTCAGTAACAGTGCATTTATTGTCCAACTTTCTGGAACAAATATTTGCATTAAGACATCCTCCTTCTTCATGTTCCCTGTGGGACAGAAGGCTTATTTGCAACTTGATGAGGTCACCCAAGAACCATCTGAATGTGCCACGTCATTGTGCTGGGTTGGCAACAGCAGGAGGAAATATGAGGGGGAAAATCTGACGGTTAAGATGCAGAATTGGTACAACATCTGTCATTTACGACAAATGCCAGAAGATGGCAGTCCTATTTGTTCAGGACTTTATGAATTTTGCAAGACCCATGAGTCCTCTTTGGTTTCAACATGATCATAGCTCATGAAGAAAACCCAGAAATTAAGTTTTGTTACTATAGAAACCCGGTGGAATGACTGAAATTTTTTTAAAGAAACAGTCTCAAAAATCAGAGTACTAGGAAAGAAAATGTGCTAGAGAAAACAAAACACTTATTTTTCCCCCCTTATAGCAGCATTGAGAAACTCTTGAGCCTTTAAAATTCTTTTGCTCCTTTTCTTTTTTTTTTTAAACAGAAATATAGTGAAGTTGGCTTTTGAAATCTATTGCTTTAAAACAAATTAACATAATTTGTATTGTTGTAAGTACAATAAACATACAAGGAGGAAACTGAAAGGATTTATTTCAGTACAAGAAATAGATCAGGATACTTTTCATGCTTTTTTGTTGACTATAAATGATTTCAAAGCAGAAATGGTCTAAAACAGTGCTAGATTTAGAAAACAAAATTGTCTTGCTTTCTCCTCCTCCTCAAGGTGTTACTAATGCAGACACTTTGCAGCTGCTTTTGCCTTGAACTGATTTACTATTTGAGCTACCAGATGCAATGATCATTTTTGACTACTCCAATTAGCACATTTAACATTAGGGCACTCAACCTCTATCTTCACATTTAGGATTTGATGGGGCCTGTTTTACTGCATTTTAATTTTGCATGGAATCTAACTAGTGAGCATAAACAATACATAAAAAACTGCATTTTAAGAAAGCGCCTTTATTCTCTGTCCTGAGAGTAAATAATTATATACCCATGGGCAGTGACCATTCATGAGGAAGAGATGATCTGCAGGATAATGGAGAGGGGCTAGTGCAAATAAGTTGAATACTATTATACACTGTGTGATTCCCATACTCTAAAACCCTCCTTTTGCTTCACCTGGGATGTATAATCCTCTCTTAAATGTCATAGACCTTATGGGCTGGCATGACCCAAGGCCCTGAACCACAGCTGGATTTCTGTCAAGAGCCTGTTAACTGATCATTGACCCCTGCTACACCCATTGTGACTCTGCCTGTCTTTCCACACCTCTCCTCCACATCTCTTGAGACCCATGCCACTATGCCATGGTCACCCATGGGCTCATCTAGACTGTGGTCTGGTGTCACAAATAGATCCTTGCCTCTATTTTGCTTGTCTGATGGAAACCTACAGCTGTCCTTGCAATTTAATATACTGCTAAATTGTGCACACAACTTAGTTCCAGAATTAGGCTTTGTATCTCTATGTTGGAAATGCTACAAAATGAATGTTACTATTCTTCCCTATTCTGTGACTTTACCTTGGTAGCTCGAAATGAGCTACAGTGGGAGTATTTACCCCATGTAAATTGGCAAGCAATATGAACTAGGGCTTCCCCCCAACACATCCCCAGGAGAACAGGTGTCAAGCAATTATCAGAACATCGCTACCCCTCAACGTAGAGATGCAAGAACACAATTTTCCTTTTAAAAAATAATTATATAATGAATGAGAATCCAATTTATGTGGAAATGTAGGCATTGGCAACATAGTAACATAGTTTTGGGATTTGTATTAAGGTATGGCAAGAAAAGGAAAACATTAGCTGAGATTCATACGTTTAAAAATAGAAAAATCACATACTGAAGAATTTGGAGCGGGGGTGGAAGAAATGGGTGAAGGTGGTCTAAAGGTACAACTTCAAGCTATAAATAAGTTCTGGGGATATAACTTACAGAATGATTACTATAGTTAGCAATACTGTACTGTAAAAAAATAGTGTCCTGTAAAAAAAAGAATTTGATATGAAGAAACAAGACATATTATAACAGAGAAGGAAGCACTGTCTCCTTATTATATTGGAAAATTTAATATGTACAAGCCTTTCAAAATCTGATTTTTAAAATCATTGTACATTCTGGTGAATGCTTTTGAATGTCTTATGTCTGTTTTGAAGTACTTGTTTCATTGCCTCAAAATGTACAAATATAATAAATGCTGCTTATTGCTGGAAGATGATTCAATAATTTAAAAAATTCAAATTTTAAAGCAAAAAGTGTTGAATCCCAGCAAACACTTATATAACTGCCAGTTTGGTAGGAAAGGAAAAGAACAATAAGAAGCACTGCTATTTGAAAGGTGAAAATGTCACCAAATGCCCTTGAATGCTCTCAACAGGAGCCTGTCTTTATTCTGTCTTTTTCTCTGACATCTTAAAATGAGATCATTTCAATACTTCCAACCATCTGATAGAATCCAAGAGAAGATTATACCAGCCATCAATGTAAAAAAAAAAAAGTTCTTGATTTGGAGCACACAAAAAATTCAAGAAAAAGTAAAAAGTGAAAGGAAGAAAATTTCTCTTTATACATTATAATCCTCAGTGATTTACAGAAAAGTTGTTTTGATTAATGGTATTGTGATTGAATTAGGCTGACATTTCCTCTTCTTTAGCTGCAAAAGCTTATAGTTCTAGCTGTTGTGCACCTCTTTTAAACAGCCAGCCACCTGGACAATTTCTATGGACTCCTACATCCTGGATTTGGAGTGATTCCCTGTATTATTAAAACAAACTGGACCTGAGGGGATGCAAAGAAGAACAGCTGCACAAAATCAGGCTTCTCATTATTTAGAAATATTTCTAAGACACGAGGGATTCTAGTTTCTTTGCTGCCTATGCTTTTCAGGCACACAAAAATAAATTAACATTTTTTTTTACCTTATTGTTGGGGTTAAATAAATTAATAGTGGTAAAACCCTTAGAATAGTGCCTGGCACATCGCGTTTGTTATTATTTTTATACAAGTCAGGAACATTTATTAAATTGCTTCTCCTGCCACTAAGTGGACTGCACATGAAATAGGTACAGGGCAATGCAGACCCCTGATGTGTAATAGACAGGACGATTACTGGCACTGTGTATGCACTCCATGTATGTACTCCACGTGTGCACTGGAGAGGACACGCCCTCCATTTTGGTGTGGACATGAACTGTTAAGTTTGAGAGTAGAAGTTAAATAAGGGGCTCTGGAATCATCTCAACATTCGGATGTAGGTTCAGCTACAATTCTAAGTGCTTTCTACATGTAAAGCTGAACAAGACCATTTCACGTGCAGGGTGACACTTAATCCTATGAGTTAGGTGTAACTATCACTGCTCCACAGTGAGAAAACTGAGGCTTAGAGGGTGGTGTGGTTTGCTCAGGATTGCATACCTAGAGAACAAAGAACCTGAATTTGAACCTGTGCCTTCTGACCCCATATCTGGGGTGATCCTTACTCAGCTGGAAGTTGACCTTGTCACGAAGTGGTGCTCCTGGGCTAACTGTTTTCTCTTTCAGCTCCAAAGTTGCCCTGAAGTTCTAAGATGGTGGTCTTCTAGTCTCCTGGTATCTGTTGGCATTGAACCAGTCTGTGAGATGCGGATGGGGGTGAGGAAAGCCACAGTTTACTGAGAGTAAAAGATGACTGTATATATGAATGACTAGACTATGGCAAGCTTCAGAGGGAAGTTTCCTCCTTATCAGAACAGTTTTCAGGATATTAAAATGTTAAATTAAGCTCCCTAAATGTTACTCCAGTCATCTTAAATGTTGCCAGTTGTTGCTAATTGTTTACTTGACATGGTGGAAATTATTCTCAGGTATAGTTAATATCATAAAAATGTCTTTAAAATGGCTTAAGAAAAAGAGTCTGTTTCTATTTCATTCTTATTAGGAGCCAATTATTTTCATACCTCAGATTTTCAATGTTCACTGAATCCCACTTTTTCGTTCTTAGATATTGGTTCACTGTCTTTCATGTGATTCTTTTTGCCCGTTCTGTATTTCTTTGAAATTTTGCTCCATAGACTTTATGTCACTACCAGGGCTGTTCCCTAAGTGAAGCAAATTGGTCAGTGAAATGTACAGCTCATTCACTAAAACCACCTGCCTTCAGTGAGTTGAGGATGATGGATGTTATTACCTGACTCTTTTATTGCTGCCCAGATAACTGACTGTATTAAAAACTACCATTCTTAAGCATCATTTAAAGTTGACTATTTCTAACAGAACCCAATGAAAGGTCTGTAAAATTCTAAGCAAATATTACACCACTAAGAGAAGCTCAATAAATGATCATCAATTTTTGGACAAAAAAACCTCAGCATAATTTTCTGTCTAGAAAAGTTTATCATACACTTGAAGCACGTTAGACCGTGAGGATATTAATTTGTTGCAAGTTAAACATGATGAATACTTCTCTGGGAACCCATTTCTCTTCTAGTTCTTACTCAAATTTTGCACTTTTTCTGAACTTTCTGAAACATTAATCTCTAGAGTGGTTCTCAAAATACCATGGATCTCACTGACATGTGGTATTCATTACAATAAAGTGCTGATGGTAAGAGAAGTGATTGGAGAGAGGGAGGTATTAGATGCAAGAGAAGACATCTCTGTTGGCCAACTGGAAAAGTGGGCAGTTTAATTCATGTTACATAACATAGTGATGATACTTATAGAGTTAAAATCTCAATTAGTGTAGAATCATTGAATGTATGAGCCTAGACAGGTATTCGAGGCACTTTTAAAGACATTCTTATGTCACATATGTATGCTTAAGTATGGAAAATTTAATGATTTCTCCTCCTATTTTCTCTTAAACTAACCATACTTAAATGAGGATTCAGCCATGAAATGTGGATACACAGAAACTATATCCCAAATTTTGAAGTCATTAAGGAAAGACAAATATGGAAAGACATGATTCAAACAGGGAATGTTCTGAGACTCTGTATGAACTTTTCCTACTAGGCAACTGTCTCAGATTTTTTTTCTTTTTGTAAGGAAGTGAAAACCAGAGAAGTGGCATTGAGGAAGGGGACCTGGTCCCTGCAGCAGGGATTCTGCATCTCAGGGAAAGAAAAGTGACCTCTAGACCCTAGAGGGGTCACTGCTGGATGATGCAGCTGTTGATTTGAAGCAGCCGTTGTTACAACACCAGCAGAATACCTAAGTGTGTCTATATCTTCTTTCCATTCTTCACTCATTATATTCCACACTGCAATCGGATAACGCCTCTCTTAATCTGAGAAGTTGGTCTTCTTTTTTTCATAAGTAACCAGCCACAATTATAGGCAATGTTAGACTACCAGATACTTCCACTTGTGTGAAGTTTTTCTTTGGGAAATTTTTCTCAAAATGCTCCTTGGAACCATCTGTATTCTGTCATGGGAAGGGGGTTTGGGGAGGGGCTTATGAAATGTGCAAACCTATCAAGTGAGAATCTCTAGAATCTTCAATGTTGTTCTCTTGGTAAACCCATTCTCTCTCTCTCTCTCTCTCTCTCTCTCCCCTGCTTTATGTAGTACACCTGGGCCTGCATCATAAAAGACAAACTAAGATCGTATCATGTACATATAGGCATATATTTATATATAGACATATATATATAGGACAAGCTATAAGCTACAAAGAGTCATTTAAATTCTATCTTCTAGATTGGATAAAATCATAACAAAAAACATATGATAATGCAATGTGTTAATAAAAATGAATTAGGAATGATTTTAAATGTACATATTCACACTAGCATTTATTAATTTTCTTTCCATCCTGTTGATTGGAAAGTCAGGAGAATCAGTAACCTTGAGGTGAGACAATACCATTGAAAATAAATAGAAATGGAAAAATGTCTTTGATTTTTTTCCCTAAACATGAAATTATTCTAACTTGATCAGTTTTCACAAGATCATTAAGACAGAAGGAGAGAATCCCGAGAGACAGGTCCAAGCAAGGATTCAATGATAGAAGGCATGTAAAGCTTAGCAAAGTGCTTGTTGCCAAATAATAATAGGAAGACATTTCTATATAATATTCTATATTATGTTGCTAGGTACTATTCTAAGTGCCTTACATAAATTTAATCATTCACTCTATCATCACAACAGCTCTGAGAGGGAGGTTCTACTATTATACCCATGTTGCAGATGTAAAACTGAGGCATAACTCCCAAGGTTATGGAGCTAGATGTGATGGAGGTGGGGTTTTTAACCTATACAGACCAGATTTGGAGTCAATGTTCCTAGTCACTACAAAACTGCAACAAAAATGGGGACATCATTCTTATCTTAAAGAACAAGCAGATGTGAAATGTCTTGAAACTTTTGCAAACAAAGAATAATATGTAGGGACCAGTCCTACCAGATAATAAAACTTTCTATCAGACTAGAATAATTAAATGTGTAATTTAAATGATTAAACTATAGTAATTAGTGGGTGAAAAATAGACTGGCAGATCAATAGAATAGAACAGCTATCATGGAACCAGTGCCTGTAACGAACGTAACACATGACAAATGAATCCTAATGATTCAGGTGAAAGAGATGGATCATTCAAAAGGCACTCCTTAGAGTATTGATGAACTAGTTTAAAAAATCCATTTTGATTTTATGTTATCCTAGCTCATCAAAATAAATTATAAAAGGATGAAAGAGCTAAACAGAAAATTAAAATAAAAAAACAGGATATATAGGTGAATGTTTATCAAATTTGTGAATGAAGACAAGCTTTATGAATCTGAAGAAAATCAAACACCTACAAACGACCAATGCATCTTACTGTATGTCAATGCCTTCAAGTCAAAAGTAAAAAACAGAAAACAAACAAGCAAAAAACTGAGTTAAATGAAAAAAAATATGAAAATGTATTTGAAATAAAATGTGACAGATTGTTAGCTTTATTAATTTATAAAGACATTAAACCACTTGATAGAGGGGAAAATACCCTAAAGTAAGTTGCAGATAACTGGATGAGACACAGGAACTATTCACAAAATAGTAAGGCAAATGATTAATTAATATTTGAAAGAGATTACTCTTACTAATAACCAGTAGGTAAATCATAAGTATTATGTGTTATTTTCTGCAAATTACAAAACATATGGAACATTAACAATTATCCTACAACTATTAGCACTAGTGGAGGTACAAATTGCAAAACAAATATTTTAGAAACTGTCAAGAGTCTATGTTCACACAGACTTTGACCCAGAAATTCTTTTAAACTTGTGAATATACACCTTAAGAGCAGATAAATTAGCAGGTTGGGATTAACATATACACACTACTATATATAAAATAGATAGTCAACAAGGACCTACTGTATAGCACAGGGAAATCTACTCAGTGCTCTGTAATAACCTATATGAGAAAAAATCTCAAAAAGAATAGATAAATGTATATGTATAACTAAATCAATTCGCTGTACACCTGAAACTAATGCAACATTGTAAATCAACTGTACTCCAATATAAAATAAAAATTAAAAAAGAAGGAAAACATCAAAGCTAAGAAAAAAGGGGAAAAAATAGTGATCACATCATTTTAAGTGCAAATATTATGTGTGATTTCTTGTTTGCTAAACAGTTTGCATAGTAATAGAGAAATGAATCCACACATGATCTTAGCCAAAAGGCCAAGAAGTGATAGAGAAATGAATCCAAAATGTTGAGTGGTAAAAATTTGAGTAATTTTTTCTTTATTTCCTTCTACATTTCTCTTGTATCTCTTTTTCACAATGAAGGCCTATTCCTTTTGCACTCAGAAGAGTTTTTAGGTTTTTTTCGTTTGTTTTTAAAAAGAGAAAAATAAGTTAGAAAATAAAGGGTGGAGTGGTGATAATATGGAGAGATCATCCTTCCTGGAGTATAGTTGATTTACAATGTTGTGTTAGTTTCAGGTGTACAGCAAAGTGATTCAGTTATACATATACATATATTCATTCTTTTTTAGATTCTTTTCTCATATAGCTTATCACAGAATATTGAGTGGAGTTCCCTGTGCTGTACCATAGGTCCTTGGTTACTATATATATACTTGGTTACTATACTATATATATCTTATATATAGTTGTGTGTGTGTGTTCACCCCAAGCTTATGCTTTATCCCTCCCCCCACCCCATGTTTCCACTTTGGTAACCATAAGTTTGTTTTCGATATCTGTAAGTCTGTTTCTGTTTTGTAAATAAGTTCATTTGTTGGGATGATTACTTCTTATTGGAGAAACTGTGTCTAGGAAAAGTGGGCAATCTAGTGTGTATTCCCAAAGATGGCCCACAGTATTTCAGAATTTTCTAACAAAGAAATAAATGTTCTTTTCTTGGCTCAAATTTAGGGGGAATATAACTCAATGTTTTCCTATAAATAATGCAAAAGTGTGTGTCCATCGTTTTAAATATCTCTTATTAAATATCCTACTTGAGACTATTTGGACTCACAAATAGGGGTAGAACACACTTAGAAAGTAAAGAGAAAATATTCTAGAATTGTCTAATGATGGATGGGGGCATGTTTTACTGAGGCCAGAGAGCAGGACTGAGTTATAAAGCCAGAGATCGGGAGCTAGAAGTAACTAACCAGGCCTCAGAAGTGGTTTCCCAAAGGGTGAAGCAGAATGAAAAGCAAGGATTAGCTCTGAAGATAGGACACTAGGAAGAAAATGTGGGTGTGTTTAGAGAAATGATTCAGGATGTTTTTTATTATTGGGTTCCTCTTAGATACATCATCAATTTTTCTTTCTTTCCACCATGTCATTCCCATCTGCTTACAAACATGCTGTAATTTTTTACATAAAAATTCCCTCTCTTGACCCATTTTTTCTGTACAGATGCCATTGTCGTTGGTCAGTTTCCTTTTACAACAAAGTCCAAGAAAGAATTGTCTGTCTTTGCTGACTCCAATCCTATCCTCTGTGCGTTCACTGCACCATGCCATCAAAATTGTTCCTGTCACCAGTGACTTTCACATTGCCACATCCAGTGGTCATTTCTCAGTCCTCATCTTCCTTAAACTATCAGCAGCATTTGACACAGTTAACTACTCTCTTTCCTTCCTGACACACTTTCTTCAATTGTTTTGTGGGGCATCACATTTTTCTGGTTTACCTATAACCTCTCTGGCTTTGCTTCTTAGTTTCTTAAATAATTCTTTCTCTGTCTTCCTCAACTCTTTCTTCTCTTTCCACACATATTTAGAAAGTGACTTCATCCACTTTTGAGGCTTAAGTATCCTTATGTTGTATGGTCCCTCCATTAGAGTAGGGAAGTTTTAGAGTTTTCAACAATACCTGGCAATATAGTAGTCAATAACTACTAAATATTTGTGGAATGAATGAATGGATGTGGATCCTAGCATACCTTTTCAGAATTAAAAACCAAGCCTTAAAGGACCCAATGTAGCTTGAATACAAGAATACTCTTTAAAAACTTATCCCCATCATAATATAATCATTTCATACTTAGACTGTACACTTTTGTGATTTTTGAATTTGAGAGAAAAATATTAAAACTTTTCCTTCTCTCCTCAAAAATTTAGATTGCCATTCTGCTAAGATGTTTTATTTCTGTTTTCTAAAAGACATGGAGCTGTCATTTGTAGAGGTGTGGACAGACCTAGAGACTGTCATACGGAGTGAAGTAAGTCAGGAAGAGAAAAACAAATATCGTATATTAACGCATATATGTGGAACTTAGAAAAATGGTACAAATGAACTGGTTTGCAGGGCAGAAATAGAGACACAGATGTAGAGAACAGATGTATGGACACCAGGGGTGGGGGGGGCGGTGGTGGTGGGATGAACTGTGAGATTGGGATTGACATGTATACACTGATATGTACAAAATGGATAACTAATAAGAACCTGCTGTATAAAAAAATAAATTAAATAAAATTCAAAAATTCAAAAAAAATAAATAAATGACACAAAGCTCTGAAAAAAATAATATAATTTATACACAAAATGTTTTTCATTATGTTCATCTCTCTGTATTAAAATATAAGTGAGTCAAACACATTATAGTTTGTAATTGTCTTCTCAGGAAAAAAAAATCACAGCCCTCATTGACGTTAGTTAATAACTTCAGTAAGAGTCTATCATATCATTAAGTATTATCCCCTGGTGTGAATGAGAAAAGATACTCTTACAATCTTTTTAATTGATTGTTTTACATTATAGCCAGGATAACCATAACTATAGAACTCTAGTCTCAATTTTTCTGTCGTTCACGTAATTTTAGTCAGCTGATTTTTCATATTGAAGAGGTGTTGTTCACTCTGTCAAGCAAATTACCAAAAGCCAGCACTGAAAAAAAAGTACTAATCAAAATTATTAAGTGGAGTTCCATTCTTGTGAGGTTTTAGGCGTTTCTGTGTCAGTCTTTGCATAATTCATGGAGAATTTTGTTTCTTCAGTATTCACGCATGGATAGGGGAATATATCAGAAAGTCATAATCCTCATTTATTCTAGTAAAAATGGTTAGTTTTATAGCTATCCAGAACATGTTTAGGGCGTGCCTGAGACAGAGTTCAGGGCTCTTTTCCTTAGAACTCTTTTTTCACTTTTAACCTGTAGACATGAGCTAGTATTATCTATTATTGATATCAAACTACCACCAAAACTATAATGGTTTAAAACAACGATTTATTATTTTTCTTGATTCTGAAGATTGGATTGAAAAAACTAGACTTTTAAAAAACTGATCACCTCTGTTCATCAAAAGACATCATTAATAAGAGAAATGACTAGGCAAACCACAGCCTCAGTGATAATATTTGCAAAACATATAACTGTGAAGGCACTGGTACCCAGAATATACAATGAATGCCCACAACTCACTAATGAAAAGACAAATAATCCAATGAAAAAAATGGGCAAAATATTTTAACAGACACTTCACAAAAGAAAACATTCAAATGTTCTTTAAGCATATGTAAAACTGCTCAATATCATGTCATCAGGAAATAAAAATTAAAAACATAATAAGACACCACTATACATCTACTTGAGTGGTTAAAATTAAAAAGACACAACATCAAATATTGACAAGGATGTGGAGTTAACTAAAACGTCCATATGTTACTGATAGGAATACATTGTAAAATGCAGCAGCCACTTTGGGAGCGTATTGGTAATTTCTTACAAAACTAAACGTGCACTTATCCCGTGACCCAGCAGTTTCCATCTTTCGTATTTACTCAGAGGTTAGGAAAATAAAAAGACTTTTGCAATTACTATACTCATACCATTCTAGGTTTAATTGCTCCAAGCTGGAAAAATCCTTTGTGTACTTCAATAGGAGAATAGATAAATAGGCTGTGGTATATTATTACAATAGAATATTAACTCAGCAGTAAAAAGAAACAATGTACTAATACATGCAATAAGAATGAATCCCAAAATTATGCTGAGTAAAGAAGCCAAACATGGCTTCACATATATGAAGTCTTGCAACAGGCAGATCTAATTTACAGTGGGGAAAAAGCAAGAAAACAGAACAACAGGTACCTCTAAGCGTGGGCTAGGGATTGACTAGGAAGGGGTATGAGGGAACATTCTGGGGTTAAGAAGAATATTCCATGTCTTGATGGGAGTTAGGGTTATACAGATGTATTCCTTCTTTCAAAACTTGGTAAATATCACTTAAATTTTATATATTGCATTGTATAGAAATGCTACAATTGCACAGGATTAGATAAAGGAAAGGATTTACAGTACTTCACAGAGCATACCCACATAAGGCTTTAACCAAGGCATAGAAAATAGTATAGCATGTTCCAAGTATAGGCAAGCATGGAGGCCAGAGACACTCCTAGAATCAGCTCCCCAGGGGTCTTTTTTTTCTCATGGAGACACTTGATCTGTGGATTATGAACCACTGACATGTGAGTGAGGAATCTGAGTTTCAGGAGACCATGCGGAAAAATCTCCAGTAGAATCTTTTATGCCTCTCTAGTCACATTGCCAAGCCAGGGTGGTTAACCCATTACCCCAAGTGTAAGTGATCTTTAAACAAGCTGGTCTTGGGTGTAAAGCTTAAAGTTTGAGATTTAAAGAACGCACTATAAATCTTTGGTTAGCTCACTTGTTTTTTTCTTGGTACCAGACATCTAGGCATCTCTGGAGATAAGCATGGAGCTGTCCTGGTTTAGCTATCAGATAATGGTATATTACATAATACATTTTACAGTTAAAGGAAAGAGAATATTAAAAAGTTGAACTCTTGTTTATAATATGCATTCTGAAGTGCTTAAGCGGGAGCATAGAGATTCTGCAATTTACATTAAAATGCATCAAAAACTGGGAGAGATTGTTGGATGGATAGATGAGCAGATATGTGGTTGACAAAACATAAGTAAAATGTTAATGGCACAATCTAGGAAGTGAATATACTGGTTTTTATATTAAAATTCTTTCAACTTTGCTGCCTATTTGAAGATTTTTATAATGAGATGTTAGGAAAAATACTTAGTGCACAGGTTTATCAAGTGTGTTAGAGCTTACAGTTTTGAACTTGGAGAAAGGGATTGCCTCAGTAAAAACATGAATTAACTGGTGTCGTTGTCTTCCTTCTTCTACGATTCTTTCTTTGGTCCTCTGTTTCCCATTCTGCCTCCTCCCTGCACCAGGTACCATGAGATTTCTGTTCACCACTAACACTCTCCATTAAGGTTTATTTTAAAATTACTCTTCCTCCAACTCTTGCTTTTCATTTCCTCTCTGCACTAAAACCAGTTAACTGAAAAGGCAATTTACACCAAGGTGCTAAAAACCATAAACAAAGTTTTAATGAGGTCTAATCTCTTTAAATAGTGCTGGCAGCTCTGCGTCTACAAGAATTTAAGAAAATTCCATTTTCCTGAGAAAAAATATGGAAAAATATATGTTCACATATGGAAGTGATTCACAACACAGGGAGGAATTTTCTAAGTGCAAAAATCAGTGGTATGTCCTAGACGAATTTTGTTCTGGCGAATGAGAACATACTTGACTGGAGGGAGGGCTAGAAAAAGTTTCAAACTGAAGATGCATCTTACAGGAAGAGTAAGCTCCCTAACAAGAAGATAGCATTCTGGGCAAAGGGAATGAAATAAGTAAAGGGACTGTGGTCTGTCAATTTGCTGGATTCTTTTCTGAGAATAAGGTAGGGTTTGTATTGGAGAATTGTGACTTGGCAGAAGTTTTTGAATTTTATTTTGGCTGTATTGGAAAGCAGGAGGTTCAATCTATCTCCAAGGTAAGTAGAAATCTTAGACTGTAGCCTTGAGGTCAGGATTAGAAAGGTAAAGGGACCATGTGGCACCGAATATGGTTTTATAAGCCACACAGAACTCTACTTCATTACCTGATTGATGTACACATTACATAGATTTTAGAAGTATTCCTATCCAGCTGATTACTGAATGTGATGTTATCTCTGAGGAAGAACTATGTAGAGAGTGGGGCAGAGGTGCTCAGGAAAGAGAGGTGAAAGGTAATATCGCAAACCTAAAAGGCAGATTCTCTAAGGGCACTCATCCAAGTGGTGCAGCAGATAGATATTTCTGTCATGGCAATGTTTATGGACATCTGCATGTCCATAAATAATCCACTGACTAATAGAAATAGATTTTCGTATAGGAACAAATGAAAGAAAACCTAATTCCAGAATGAAACCAAAGTCAGTGAGTAAAATAAGTCAGAAAATTTTGGAAAAAAATGGGCAAATGTATTCTCTTGCAATGCAAACAAAAATAATGTAGGGATTTTGACTTTTAAGAAATTGAAATGTAATTTAGGTCAACAATTATTCAAGGAGAAAGAGAAGGCCCCTTTGTAATGCCAATATGAAGAGTTTATAATGGAGATAAACATGTATAGCTAGGCCTCAAATAAGAGTAACTATAAAAAGTACAGGGGATAAAGGGAGAAAAATAGCCACTTACAAAAAGTAGATGAATTTAATTTAATATTAATTTAATACCTCTCTTAATCTATGATAGTTCAAATTGGGCAAAATTAAGATTATAGATGACCTAAATAACATAATTTTAAAAGTGCATCTGATTGGTAAATATCAAACTTTGAACCCTGAAAATAGAGAATACCCACTCTTTTCAGGTGTCCTCGCTACATTCATGATATTGATCATATAAGAGGTCACAAAGCAACCTCAATACATTCTAAAAAACGTAAGTAGTAAAGAATATTTTTCTGACTGAAATGTGATAAAAATAGAAAATAATAACAAAACCAGAAAACTAAAGGTACTTCCACTTGGAAATCAAAACAAACATACAAACCAACAAAGCAATGACTTCAAACATCTCTGAAATCAATGTAGAGTGCAAACTGGAATTGCAGAATTTCTAGAAAATAATAATAATAACATTACATATAATAATTTATGAGATTCACTATAGGAAAGCACAGAAGAAAATTCATAGGTATAAATATTTGCATAACCAAAAGAAAAAATTGAAAACAAATAATCAAGCATCTGAATCTAAAGTTTATGAAAAGAACAACAAAATGTGTTAGAAATCAGAAAAAATATAGAATTAATAAATACCAAAGCTGGTTTTTTGGAAAAAGAAATTGATAAATCGCTATCTTACCTATTGAAAGAGAAACAGAAAATTCACCATAAAGAAATCACAAGAGGTTAAAAACTCAGAGGAAAAAAGTAAGTTAAAAAAAAAAAAAACATTAAATACCAATTTACTCAGATCACACCATAGAGATGGTCTTTAATCATTTTTGCAGCTGCACATTACTTCATTGTATGGGTATACATATTTTATTCAACTAGCTTCCTATTGACAATAATTTAGGATTTCCCAATTTTTGTTTATTTTGTTGTTGTTGTTGGTTTTCTTTGTTTTTTGTTTTGCTGTTACAAATAGTGCTTCCATGAATTCTCTCATGCATTTCTAATGAATCTCTGGGACAGACACCTAGAATTAGGATTGCTTGTTCAAAGGGCAAATTTTACTGGATACTACCAACTTCACTTACATACTTTTTGTTCCCACCAGTAGTGTATGAGAGTGGCATCAACATCTTTTTTGAAGGAGAGGGGAATTATACAAACCAACTCTAAATCTCATGTGGGGAAATAAGAATAAACAGGAAAACTTTGAAAAAGAAGAGCAATGAGGGTAGAGAAGACATAAAAGTTTTAAAGTGTATTACAAGGATTTACTAATCAAACCAGTGTGGTACTAGTAGTAAACATTTATACAGATTAATGAAATTAATTAGAAAGTATAGAAATAAGTCTAAATTCATATGGGAATTTAGAATATGGGAAATGTTGTTTTCAAGTCAGTGGGAAAAAAGATGAGCTAATCAATAGAGTTAGACAATTAAGATCTGGAAAAAATAAGGACAGATTTATATTTATATCTCATAATGAATACTAGGATAACATCCAACTCTTTCAAAAGTTTAAGTGTGAAAATTTGAAATCATACGTACTCAAAAAATAAAAGAATTTGCTCAAACTCTTGGAGTGGAAAACTCTTTCTAATTGAAAATGTGGATGGCATAATGGTCTAAGATTAAAAACATTTGGACTCCCCTCCAAAAAATAGCATAAGCAAATGCAGAAGATAAATGACAAGTTTGGAGAAAGTTAGTTTCAAATCTTCTTGTATACTGAAAGCGCCTAGAAAGACACCATCAATCAGGGTTAATCTTCCACTGGAACATGATGCCACAGGCATTCGGGTGTTTACAACATCCTTTCTAATTGGTCTGGTATCCTTTACTTTTGGTGGGTGATTGTGCCAAATTGTTAACATTTTTGAACATCAAACTTCCCAGTAACTTGACAGAGAAAAGAACAAATCGTATAAACAGTTCACAAAAATAAGGTCAAATAGCTCTTTACCATATGACAAGAGCCTCAGTCTTATTCATCATAAAAGCTTGTTGAATGTCTGTTTTCCATTAATCCAAAGAACAAAAATTGAAAAATTTGATATACTCCAGGGTCAGGCTCTGGGGCACAGGCTCTCTCAAATATTTCTAGTAGGAGTATAAATTGGTACAATCTCTATGGATGGCAATTTGCTAATACCTACCAAAATAACAAAGACAAATAGAAATTGACTCATCCATTTGGTTTCTGGGGTTTTATTGCTCTGATATACTTTCACGCCTAAAATATGATTCATAAATAAGGCCATTAATTGGAGAATCACCTGTATTTGGAAAAGATTAGAAACAATCTAAATGTCTACTAGTCAGATCCTAGTTATAAATTATAGTCTTCCAATACAATGCAGTCATGTGCAACTGTAAAATAGATAGATGATAGATAATAGACAGATAGATGGTAGATAGATGATAGATAGATAGATAGATAGAGACACAATATACTTATGTACACATGAGGATTACCAAGTTTTAGGGCATTCTGATACTGAATATTTATATTTAATATTAAAACTTCACAGGATTTCATTTTTATTTGGTTGAATGCCTCAAGGTTGTCCTTAGGCTGTTCAGTTCACTTTTAGCTGCTAGTATGCCTGATAAGCCAGCTTTTACTATATCAAAATGTACACGTAGCAAGGACTGTCCGGTACTTGGGGCTAGATGTTAGCTCTGCATCTGCTTTTAGGGGAGATGGTTACACAGGAGCACTGGCTCATAGAAACGGTTCCTTTTCCATCTCCTCCTAACAGCCCCAGGGAGGAAGTGATGGCAGCAGGGTTTCCTCTCCCAGCCACATGGACCCCACGCTGCGCAAGTTAGGACATTCCCCCCCTACTTTCTTGCTTGTCCTGAAGGAATCCAAGGAGAGAGAAGTTTGAGGAGCTGGGAGGCAAAAGGAAGAAGGAGGATGGGGAATAAAGAGCGAGCATTAAGCTATTTAATAGAGCACTTCATACATGCTAAGTGCTCCATGCCTTGTGTGGTTGTATGGAATCTTCACAGCAGCCCAGTGAAGAGTTCATTCTCATCCCCATTTTACAGATAAAGAAACTGGGGCTCTGA
The DNA here is from genome assembly GCF_009873245.2 of Balaenoptera musculus. NCBI lineage: Eukaryota > Metazoa > Chordata > Mammalia > Artiodactyla > Balaenopteridae > Balaenoptera > Balaenoptera musculus. The sequence goes on from NC_045796.1 coordinate 23,124,115, forward strand.
GAGGTTAAGTTAACTTGCCCAAGGCCACCAAGATCAAGTGGTTGAGCGGGGTTCAAACGTAGACCCTTCTCTTCCTGATCCCCCTGTACTCTTTTTATTAAGGTAAAATTTATATACAGTGACACGCACAGATCTGAAATATGCATTTTAAGTGTGAGCTTTGAAAAAATGGATACAACTGTGTCACCACCATTTTCATGTGCTTTTTGGTCCTTGTATAACTTCTTATTTGAAATGTCTGTTCAAGTTATTTGCTTACTTTTCACTGGACTGCTGGTCTTGAGATTTGGAAGAGTTCTTTATATATGCTGGATACAAGTTTTTGTGGGACACACATATTGCAAATGTTTCCTATCATTCTCTGACTTCCTTTTTCATTTTCTAATTTTTTTCTTGTTTACTTGTCCTATCAATTACTAAGAGGGGTATTAAAACCTCCAACTATTATTGTGGAATTTTTATTTCTCCTTATTTATTTATTTAATTTTTTAACATCTTTATTGGAGTATAATTGCTTTACATTGTTGTGTTAGTTTCTGCTGTATAAGAAAGGGAATCAGCTACACGTATACATATATACCCATCCACTCCCTCATGCGTCTCCCTCTCACACTCCCTATTCCACCCCTCTAGATGGTCACAAAGCACCGAGCTGGTCTCCCTGTGCTATGCAGCTGCTTCCCACTAGCTAGCTATTTTACATTTGGTAGTGTATATATGTCCATGCCACTCTTTCACTTTGTCCCAGCTTACCCTTCCCACTCCCTGTATCCTCAAGTCCATTCTCTAGTAGGTCTGTGTCTTTATTCCCGTCTTGCCCCTAGGTTCTTCATGACCTTTTTTTTTTTTTTTTTAGATTCCCTATATATGTGTTAGCATACGGTATTTGTTTCTCTCTTTCTGACTTACTCCACTCTGTAGGACAGTCTCTAGGTCCATCCACCTCACCTCAAATAACTCAATTTCGTTTCTTTTTATGGCTGAGTAATATTCCATTGTATATATGTGCCACATCTTGTTTATCCATTCATCTGTTGATGGACACTTAGGTTGCTTCCATGTCCCGGCTATTGTATAAAGAGCTGCAGTGAACATTGTGGTACATGACTTTTTGAATTATGGTTTTCTCTGGGTATATGCCCAGTAGTGCTTCTAAGCAGGAGTGTAAGTCTTTCTATTTTGTAAGGTAATTTTAGAGTACTACCACTCCAGGAAGCTTTAAATTAACTGTCACACAGTGATGGTGAGCATGAAAGAGTTGCATACCAAGAGAGATGAGACAAATCAGAACAACCTGGGAATAATATGTTATTTATTTCTTTATGCAGGAGGGACATGGTTCTCAATACTAATAATCCTTAAACTTGAGTGTACTTCAGAGTCATCAGGAGGGTGTGTTGACCACAGATTTCAGGCCCACTCCAGAGCTTTTGATTCAGTAGCTCTGAGGTAGGGCCAGAGGATTTGCATTCCTAACAAGTTCTCAGGGAATACGACTGCTCCTGTTGGTCCAGGCACCCATACTTTGAGAACCATTGCTTTGCCATGCCTCTTCTGTGAATTTTTATTGGGAAATTGACTAACTGCTTCCTCTGCCCTTTTCTGCCTGGCCTCCCTCCTACCATTTCCTTTAGAATCTTGATTCCTGGCATATATATATATATATATATATATATATATAGCAGTCCAGGAGTTTAAAACACTCAGCTCTTAAAGATGTTAAAAAAAAAAAAAAGAATTCAGTAAGTAACATTTCAATAAGCCAAGTGAATCATCTACCCAGATAGAATTATAGTCATTTCTCATTGTTCTCTGAAGTCTGCCAGAATGAGGATTCTTGAAAAGTGTTCCTTAAGAGGGATGAGTGATCCATTCTTGGGGTTTGGCAAAACTATGAGTGTCTACTGAAAGGAAAGGTTGGGGCAAGACAGTTTCCAAATTTCTCTTTTCCTGGTGTAGATTTTCTCTCCACTACTACCTTCTATGAGTTATGGTTTTTACTTTGTATTATAAAACCCATTTTTAAGGGAAAATATAAGTTAGGAATAAGAAGATAAAGGAGAGAGAGGAGGTGGGGAGGTTGGAGGCAAAGTAATACCTACTTATTTGAGATATTATCAAAGAGTGTGACTAGGTCTCAGTATCACAATCTCTAGGTCCAACCATGTTGCTGCAAATAGAATTATTTCGTTCTTTTTTATGCCTGAGTAATATTCCATTGTATATATGCAACACATTTTTATCCACTCCTCTGTCAATGGACATTTAGGTTGTTTCCATGTCTTAGCTATTATAAATAGTGCTGCAATGAATATTGGGATGCATGTACCTTTCTGAATTATGGTTTTCTCAGGATATATGCCCAGTAGTGGGATTGCTGGGTCATACGGTAGTTCTATATTTAGTTTTTTAAGGAACCTCCATACTGTTCTCCACAATGGTTGCACCAATTTACATTCCCACCAACAGTGTAGGAGGGCTCCATTTTCTCCACACTATCTCTAGCATTTATTGTTTGTAGATTTTTTGATGACAGACATTCTGACTGGTGTGAGGTGATACCTCATTGTAATTTTGATTTGCATTTCTCTAATAATTAGTGATGCTTAGCATCTTTAATGTGATTTTTGGCATTCACTTTGCTGTACACCTGAAACTAACACAACATTGTAAATCAACTATAATCCAATAAAAATCTTTTAAAAATTGTCACATCCACCCCAGCCTTCAGAAACCACTACCCTGCTCTGTCAGCAGCCATTAACATTGAGGCAAGTCCCTCCATCAGCAAAGAGATTTCAAATCACTAAAGGTTCAAGCGATGGTTAGCATTTTTAGAAATAAATTTTTTTTTATGTAAAAAAAGGGTGTGACTAGGAAATTGACAAGAAAAATTCAAATAAACATGAAAATATATTCAACCTCACTGATAATAAAATAAGTGCAAATTAAAGAAATAGTATAGTACCAGACTTTACTTAAGGAATTGGCAATACTTTTAACAATGATGATTTGTGGTGTAGTAGAAGGTGCAGCAAAATAGGAGTTTTCAGACATTGCTGATGGAGTGTATGCTATAAGAAGGTACGAATGATTTAAAACAATAAAACTCAGTCTTTATATTATAAAGTGTCATGTTCAAAGTTCATGTATTCAAAAAATCTCCCTTCCATATTACTTTCCTCTTTATCTAGATTTTACTGTCCACAATTTGACCAGAATACTTTCCTTTTTAATAGGTTAGATGAAAGAATATGGTCACAGAAATGTGAACTCAAATCATGGGTTTGACGTTGGGAGGCAAGCATTAGAGTATTTAGTCTAAAAAATGCACGGGGCTAAGACACAATAAGGAGACAGACTTAGATTTTTGGATATATAGAGAGATAGGTTATCATAAGTATGAAATATGTACATGACTACCTATCAGTGGAGAATTATTGATTGGCAAATATCAGAAATATTTCACTAATGTAACACCAGATGAGAGGAAAATCCACTTGAATCAACAAAATAAGAGAAACAGAATATTCTTTTCAACTGCTATTCTACTGCTTTATTGTACAAATTGTAACATTCTAAGCTAATAAACTGGTGTGAAGTTAAAAATGATTTGACTTGGTCCATTAGTTTTTCTGTTATTTTATGTTAATAAAAGTTCTAAGTACTTGAAAACAATTTATTTTAGTAAGTAGGATAAATTCTCCCTCTCAAGTCCTATTTATATTATTCATTGGCTGTAGCAAACCTTTTTCTTAGACTAAATCAAAATAGCCCCAGTCCTTGTTTGAATGATATCATTTCGAATGACTGGAATCTAACTTAATTACTTTTATTACACTGTGTATATGAATAGCTAACTGAACATGAATGATCAACTACCAAATGGTGTGGCTCAACTTTGTTATAGAAAGACCAACAGATGAAGAAATTTTTTATGAAAGCGTTGCATTTGCTGACTGTATCTCAGTTTTCTTTGTTGTGTGACAAATTACTTTAAGATTTAGTGGCTTAAAGTAACATCCTTTATTTTGTCAATGATTCTATGCATCAGCAATTTGGGCTAGGTGTAGCTGGTTAGTCTGGTCTTGGCTGGACTCCTTCATGTGACTGTGGTCAGTGGCTAGGTCAACTGGAGGCTAATTGTCTAAGGTGGCTTCAGTTCATGTCTGCTCCACATGTCTCTTACCCTCCAGCAGGCAAGCCTGGACTTGCTCACATGGTGGTAGCGGACTTCCTAGAGACTGTGGAAGTATGCAAAAGGGACCAGTTTGGCATTCACATGAAACTGTTTCCTCCACATTCTAATGGCCAATGTAAAAGTAACAAGGTCATTCCAGATTCCAGGGGTGGAGGATAGGCTTCACTTTCTGATGGGAGTCACTGCGATGCCATTTTTGCAATCTGCCGCAGACTCATAGGGTTTTTTTCTTTGACACAAAATATTCCATTAGTTGTCAAAATCATTTCAGCTAATCTTTTTCATGACATGGATTATTTGTTGCCATGGTGAATTCTGGTGAAGTTAGTTGTTTGGTTAAAAATATAGAATTTCATTTATCTACAACCACCTTTCTCTAATGGCTTCTCATCAGGTACAGAAAAAAAGCAACCAAATTCCTTGAGAATCTGCCATTCATGATCTTCGCTTTCCCTGCCTCTAGTTTCCTCCCTCACCAGCCCTGGACTCCAGCCATGTTGCATGGTTTGTTGTTTCATGGACACCTCATGGGCTTTTATGTCCCTGTGTGGGTATGTGAGTGTGTGTGTGTGTGTGTGTGTGCGCAGGAATTAATCCACCTTCTGTGAATGCCTTTTACCTCTTTATCTGCCTAATTATTCCTCAATTCCCCAAGCAACAGCTTAACTCTATGAACCTTTCTTGATGAGCTCCCTTGCCCTAAGAAATCTTCAGGAGCAGAGCCTCAATGCCTTATTATCTGTTATGGAATAAAAATTATTTGTGCTCAAGTGTGATTCTACCTTTAAAAGATGAACTTCTTGGATAAACTACAAGGTCCTACTGCATAGCACAGAGAACCATATTCAGTATCCTATGATGAACCATAATGGAAAAGAATATTAAAAACAAAGAATGTATACATATGTATAACTGAATCACTTCGCTGTACAGCAGAAATTAACACGTCATTATAAATCAACTGTACTTCAATTAAAAAAAAACATCTGGGGTAAGGATTGGTACATTTTACAAACTTATTTTTTCTTGTGTGCAATAAACTTTAATAAACTTTTTTTTCCTTTTTTTTTTTTTTAAAAAGATGATCTTCTTGAAGACGAAGAATGTGTCTCAATCACGTTTGTGAAGGCAGGGCTTAAATCTATTTAGCATATAGTAGGTGTTCAACAGTTTTTTTTTTAATTTATGAATGAATGAAAAAGTGCATGAGTGAAGAAATAGTCTGCATTATTCTCCTTTTTATTTTTATTTTTTTGCATATTCTGTCTAGACCTATGTATTCTCCTTTTTAAATATGAGACAAATCCTTTAAACTTTTTGACCTTCTCATGTACTCTCATAGTTTCAATTGTCAGTGGTACATAGATGATTCTTAAATCATTTTGTTTGTTTTTGTATTTTTCTTTCTGTGTTTAGCCATGACTGTTTTCCTGAGTCCCAAGGCTATCTCCAAATGGCCTTTTAGATATTTACACCTGTATATCCTGCTGCTTTCTTAAATATAACATGTTATGATCTGAACTCCCCACCTTCCTCAAAGTTTGCCAGGAATCTGTTTTTCTACCTCTGAATTACTACAGTAGTCAATGACATTACCATCTTCCTATAAAACCCAAGGGGTCTTTTTGAATATTTTCATTTGGGCTTCAAATGAATTGAGTAATAGAGATAACCAAATAAAGTTATCATCACTATTTCACCACCAACAAAATCAAATCTCAAGGAAAGTAACAAGTCTTCCCACAGTCATGTTGATCACACATGTTAGGACTGAGACTCAAACTCAGGTTTGTCTAACTTAAAAGGATTACATTCTTATTTTATCTCTAATTTCAGAGTTGTGGGGATAGACTTGACAAGGTTTGCTAACTCAGTGGTTTTGGATTAGAAAAGAAGGAAAACATTTTCATTCTTCATTCTCTGCACCCAGTTGATTTGCAAATGCTCTTGACTTATCCTAGCAACATTTTCTCATTAGTATCTCTCTTTTCCCTTCAGCTCATCTTTCCTTAGTTCATCCTTATTCTTTTAGTAATTATTGCAAAAGCTTTCTAATTAGTCTCCTTTGCTCCAATATCTCCTGAGTTTTAGGGCAGGGTAATGACTTCTTATCTTAATATTGTCACACAGACTAACTAACCACGCATCTAGTGGGATGCTTGATAGAATTTTTGAGTTAAATTTCACTACTGAACTTAAAATGAAAATATTTTGCAGAAAAACTAAATAACTGTAGAATATGTAATGGGTAGCAACATGGCAGTATTTATCCAGCTAACCTAATTAAAGTATAAAACAAAAATTTTCTTTTCAGAAATTAGTAGCAGGTGTTGCAATTAAAATATAGACAGCATATTATAAAATGTATTGGTAAAATGGACACAATCCCAGTCATTTAGCTGTGTTCTGCTTACCTAAATCCACCTGCTGTTGAAGCCAGATAAGTGTTTATTCGCATTTATGTGGTAACATTTACAGACAGACATTGTTTACAAAATTTTGTATATTATATCCTGAATACATGGTTATTTATTCTTGGCCATTATACACATATTTGTGTATGAAAATATTATAGAAGGAAAGAAATTTGTCTGAGATGGTGAATTAATATTAACTAATGCTTATGGGTGTATATTATATTCTAGGAAATGCATTAAAAACTTAAAGACATTGTCTCATTTAATCCTCATAATAACCTTATGAAATAGTTATTCCAAGCCCCATTTTATAGATGGGGAAATAGAGGCTTAGTTATATGAAATACCTTGTCCAAGATCATTCAGCGACTAAAAGGTAGAATAGGATTCTCTCTTCTCAGTAGAAGATCGGTTATACCTACAGGAGGTAGCAGACATGTCCTTCTACAGTAGGAGGTTGGATTTCAATTATGTGGACTGAGTCTCGGTGGCAGGACTCAGTCTCTAGAAGTCTTGCTAAAGACAGTCTTGCTTTCCTAAACCTTGTCCAGATGTAAATGTTAAAGATCTGCAAGCTAGAGGCCAAGTCCCACCCATGGAGCAGTAGATTAAGCCTTTGGAGGATGTAAAGAATGACTGTCATAAGTCTGTAAAGACAGAACATACTGTATTAAAGGTAGTCAGTTTTCTGTGAATGGAGTTATTGAAATATAAGGTCAAGAACTTGCTGGGATCCATGTAGAATGGATTTAAACATGGTAGTTTTTAAAAATTAGATTACTTCTAAGGTCCCAACTCAGTACTTTAATCCTATTATTTCATGATTTTTTTTTTTTTTGGCAAAACAATTAGTTACGTGATTTTTAGATTCCTAAATGGGTAACTTAAAGCACTCTGATAAGATCTATTCTCTCTTTAGTAATTTTCAGCAGAAAAACAGAAAAAAATATACATCTCTTTTCTGTAAACTGCTTAATAATAAAAAAAATAAAATTATCACTGAAAAGTAAAGGAACAGGTAGATTTTTTAAATTTTAAAAGCTACTTTGAGATTTAAAATGTTGTGTAAATACCGTGCAGATGGCAATTATATGTATATATGTGTATATATATTATATATATATCCCATATCATTTCATGAACATTTTGACCAGCTTTCTTCTTGAAATTTTAATTGGTAAAATTAATTTATTGTACAACAGCAATCTTCCATAAATACATTTGAAGAGGCTTTCTTGGAGTATTTAAGGATACCAACTAAACAAAAGGAAACAGTGAAATATTCAGTACTCTGATCTCAGAGGGAAGGAAATGGAGCAGGACATCCTTGTGTTCAAGCAATTCTAGGGACTTGAGAATATTCTATGAACATTATTCTGCACTTCAGAATAATGAGTTGCTGGAACAGCAACATCACCATCAAGAATTTGCACCTCTGGTGGATAATCATAAGGCTTCATTTTTCTGAAAGTCATAATTCACATCAGTCTGCTGCACTGAGTGAGATAACATTATTTTCTTGTTCATGGAAATAAAATTCTACAGGTAATTTACTGATGTGCTAATTACCATTTCCAGTGATGAGCTAAGGAACACTGTGGTTTCTCAAATTGTTCCTACCCTGAAAAATGTTTTATATTAGCAAAAACCCTGAGGCATAAAATAGTATTAGTCTTGTGGATTGTTGCCAAACACGGTAGGCAATATGCTCATAATTTTTTTTCAGAAATGATCAACTGTGTTTGAGAAAGAAATGCCATAATAGCTGATTTGTGTGTGTGTGTGTGTGTGACCATTTCTTCATAATATCAGTGATGAAAACATTTCATCAACCATGGAGGCTTAGCAGATGGGAAGATCTATATATTTCTTTTTACACAACAGAAGCATTGAACTGCTGAAGACCTGCGAAAGAAATAATGTTTCTATTGATTCAAAATTTCAAAAAGTCTTTATTTTAATTGTCTGCTATTTTAGTCACCTCAACTGCATTACTTGCTGCCATTTGGGCATGGTCCAGCTTTTCCGTAATTTCTAAGATTTTTCTGTTTACTTTCCTGTCTCCTAATCTACACATATGAGAGTCCAATTTATTCTTCAAAGTCTGTTTCACCCCTACATTTAGAATTTATTTATTGAGAAAATAGTTATCTGATTATGGATTTACAGATTCCTAGCAGTAATTCTTTTCCTGAAATGCAGTACATACATTCTCACCTTTGTGTATTAAAAGTTTATTTTTCTTTCACTAACAATTTTCTGCCTGATCTTTTCAGTCAAATTCTACCAATTCTTCAAGACCCAGTTTAAGTTCTATGTGGCGCATGAAGCTTTTTCCAACACATTAGTGCCTGCTCATGTCTGCCTCCTTGGAACTTCTTTAGAATTTTAAAGCTGGAAGGAAACTTAGAGACCACCATCACCTCTCATATGCCACACAGGGTAACTATTTGCCTATATTAAACCTTTGTGAAAACAGTGCTCTTTTTAGCAGATGCAACTAGAACATATGGTTTGGCAGGTACATGAGCTGAATTTCAGCTTCTAGCAGCCTTTTGGCCAACTGTCATTGTACAGGGCACAACTGGTAACATCTATTTTATTCTGATTATATCCGATCTCTAAACATTACTTGACTTTTCCCTGCCCAATGATATGATTCTAAGACAGAAGTATAAGATTATATGTATATGCATAATCTTATATGAAGTATAAGATTAATGTTATTTCTGAGGAGTAGAACAAATAAAAAATTTTAAAAATTAAGGGTATGATTATGCACTTCTTTGTATACTTATAAAATCCATAGTGGGTCATCAGTGAATAAGTAATATTTATATTAAAACTCCTACAGGAAATGAAATCATATTATTATTTTTTAGGGGGGTTACATATATCTTTAATCATATCTTGACAAATGTTTGTTGCCTGTGACAAGGACCAATATAGTTTATAGAATCTACTGCTTTTTATTTCCTCTCTCTCTTTTTTTTAACTTTTATGGGGTATAGTTGATTTACAACATTGTGTTAGTTTCAGGTGTACAGCATAGTGAATCTGTTATATGTATACATATAGCCACTCTTTTTTATATTCTTCTCCCATATAGGCCTTTACAGAGTATTGAGTAGAGTTCCCTGTGCTATGCAGGAGGTCCTTACTAGCTATTTTATATACAGTAGTGTGTATGTGTCAATCCCAATCTTCCAATTTATCCCTCCCCGCTCCAATGAGATCATAATAGAAGAGTCAAATAAATGTTTGAACACTAATATTCAATTAATTTACTTAACTTGAATTAAGTGGAAATGAAAGAGGCTTAAACTCAGGAAGCAAGCGAAATAGGTCATTTATCGACAAAGTATTTATAGAAAGAAAAGAAGACTTTGAAAATGTCACCAGAAAAATTAGGAATAATCAGGCTTAGAGCATATAGTGTAGTTCAAAAATAAAGATAATTCAAATATTTCTTGCTGCTCACTGAAATGAAAGGAAGTAAACATCAGTGGAAGAAACTAGAGTCTGAAATGTCAAATTCATGTGCTGATGAGACTTGACTTAAAATGGGAAGCAAAAAGTAGTGTTCATAAAATTAGTACAAAAACTGAGCATGTGTATACTAATATATGCCTTTTAGAGGGGCTTAGCTGACATTGGTAGTATGCAGAAACAATCTGCAGACTATACCATTCTCCATTAATTTATTGATTAAATAAGTAAATATCAGATCTATAAGAAATGACTCTTTTGTGTTTATACTCTATGAGTTATGATTTTTATAAATTTATGACATCTTGTTAAAGCCATAGTATTGTCATTTGGCTAATTCTTTAAACACTCAATGCTAGACAATCATGTTTGGCAACCTCATCTGTTTAAGATAACTGAGGTTATCAAAAGATGAATTTAGAAAACTTCTCTTACAGTTGAACCTAGCATATGTAAAGCTTTTGAGAACAATATACCATATAGAATGAATTTGTCAGTACAAAAAAGAGAGAGTATCTCAGAAACAAATAGAGTTTTAGATTTCCAAATAGATTATAAAGTGGTGTTAATCTAAAAAAATGCAAACAAGCAAAATGAAAACACACTCATAGATACAGAGAACAAATGGGTGGTTGCCAGAGGGGAGAGCGTGGGGGGTTGGGGAAAGTAGGTGAAGGAGATTAAGAGGTACAAACCTCCAGTTATATAATAAATGTCACAGGGATGAAATATACAGCATAAGGAATCTGGTCAATAATACTGTAATAACTTTGGGGACAGATGATTACTAGACTTATTATGGTGATCATTTCGTAATGTATGCAAATGTCAAATCATTATGTAGTATACCTGAAATGAACATAATATTGTCAACTATATTTCAATTAAAAAAGAGATACACAAGTGCAAATGTAAGAATAATCTATATGGTTGATGTAATTATAGAATTAGTCCCTATTAGCTGGTAACTTGGATTGAGACATACGTTTTATAAAACATTATACAGGGTCTGTAAGACGAAAATTACCAGGTTGTTGAAAGAAACTGAAGACCTAAATGAATGGAGTGACACACTGTGTTCATGAATTAGAACATTCAATGTAGTAAAGATGTCAATTCTCTCAAATTATTTATAGGTTTAATGCAATTCCTATCAAAATTCCCACAAAATCTTTTTGTTCATATAGACAAACTTATTCTGAAATTTATACCAAAATGCTCAGGTCATGGAATAGCTGAAACAATCTTGACAAAGAAGAAAGCTCAGGGAATAATTCTACCCTCTATTAAGTCTCACCAAGTATCTACAGTAATCAAGACATTGTGATATTGGTGAAGAGATAAACACATAGATAAATGGTACAAAATGGAGAACACATAAAAAAAGCCCACATTGATTCAAATGATTTTTGACAAAGGTGCAAAAGCAATTCAGTGGAGGAGAGACAGCCGGTTGAAGAAATAGTACTGGAACAAATATAGGAAAACCATAGGCAAAAAACAAACCTCGACTAAAATCTCACAGCTTATTAAAAAAAAAACAAACTCAAAATGGATCCTAGACTTAAATGTAAAATGTAAAACTATAAAATTTTTAGGAAAACACATTGACCAAAATATCCAGAATCTAGGACTAGGCAGTGTTCTTAGACTTGACAAGAAAAGCAAAACTTACAAAGGAAAAATTTTGTAACTAAAACCTCATTAAAGTGAAATAAAACAGTAAAAAATGTCTCTTGAAATGCTGATCATTTCTATTTTTTGTAAGCAGTATCACCAACATCTACCTATGTGTGACATTATTAAAACTGTTATTTTTCTCAATTAAAAGCTCATCTTAATTTTCTAAAATTTCAAAATAGTGCAACATGCGAAAGATAAAATAATTTGCAACAGCTGTTAATTGGAGGAATTTTTCACAAACTTTATTATCTGTAGACAGATAAGATTGCTGATTTTCATCATTAACAGATGTTCTGGCTAATGTTTTCTACAGTGGTGTGCATAGTCCTTGTATGAAATGTGCTCAAATGGGTATTTAATTATTGTAGTTGATCTTAAAAATCTGATAGAATCTGTGTAACTCATTTACTGCAAAGTCTGCAACCAACTGTATGAAACACTATTTCAAATAAGGAGATGGCATACAATATATATCTCTAATTAATATCACTCAGGCTTTGAAATCATTTAACATTCGATTGAAAGGATGAGAAAACCCATGAGAAACATTCTAATCAATTTGTAACCCCATGTCTTGTTAGGGAGATCTGGTTTTACCTAAACAACCACAAAGTGTAATATGCTGGCACGCCATGATGCTCTTGCTTAGTCCTGAAATGGTGCTGGTATTCTGGTTTAATTTTATAGTCCTGTGAGACGATTGATTAATCTAGAACAGTGGGCAAAACATGGCAGCACAATAGTCTTAAAACAGTAGAAAAATCAGAGTCTAAAATTTATTCTTATATTATGTTCTTTTTAAAAGGGAATGTCCTTAAAAGCTTCCACACTGATAATAAAAGTCTTTATAAAACTGATGCTGTTTCTCACACTCCATTAAACTACCCCTTTTATCTTTGAAATTGATATGAAAGCAAAATATTTATACTACGTTGACTCCACTTTTTAAATTGCTTTTTGACAAGAAAAGCAAAAACTAAAACAAATATGTTTGAGACTCAAGAAGTGCCCAAATACATCTAATTTATTTTGCAAGGGTCATTAAAGCCTTGCATCTCTGTTGTATTATAACTGGCTAGCATTAGGGTGACAATCTAGGACATTGCAGAACATTTTTAATATTTAAAAAATACCATTTTCCCAGATTAAGAAAGAAAAATCTATTTTTCATCAAGGGTGAAATCCATAGAAAATTGACAACAAAATTTCCTTTCCCTTACTCATACAATTTAAGGGCTGATTCTAAGCATGGAAATCATGAATATCCACTCAATAATAATTAATCCCTTCAAACATCTTAGCATGCACACCTAATGGTAGCTTCTAGGAACTGTGGAACACCTCTAATTTTCAATTCTTCTCTATATGAATATTGATAAAATAATAAATTATAAAAGGCCAATAGAAAACAACTTACTAGACTTTAAAGTGTCAAATGTCATCTTCCATCAAAGGAAAACTAAAGGTGTATATTTTTTATACCCAAGACCATAGTATGCAATGCTTACTTATGTTAGCCCAACTATAATACAATATATAATTCAGTCAAGAAAATGAGTCATTTAAAATTTCTCCTTGGGCCTTAATTTTGCTTTCTAGTGTTGATACTGCATCTAGCTTGCAGACCTCCATCAGAAGGTGAAGAGGGACAATGTAAGGAGTTCTCCAAATTCCTGGTCAGAGATGAGGATGAGATGGCCTGCTCCAGAATGAAAAATCAATGCACTGGTCCCTCATTGAGAAAGTGTCGCCCCCTCCCAACAAGCGCAATGCAGCTGAACTAAACAGTGTGTTTGACGACATAGTTGATTTATATCATGGCTCTAGTTCCTTATCTAATATCAATCTTTTAATAGACAGTGTGCAGTCACAGCCAGTTTGGAGTCCATACTTTGATAGCATTGCTACAATGTCTTGTTGCCCACAGATCAACTGGTGGTGAAACATCAAGAAGCAACCAGCTTACAAAAGCTGTCAATGAGCATGCGCCCTCTGCTGGAAGGGTGAAGAAATTTTATTATGACTTGTTTGGTAACGGCACTACGTGAAATCTGATAAGAAGTCCGGGAGACAGGAGAAGATGGCGGAAGAGTAAGACGCGGAGATCACCTTCCTCCCCACAGATACATCAGAAATACATTTACACGTGGAACTGCTCCTACAGAACACCCACTGAATGCTGGCAGAAGACGTCAGACCTCCCAAAAGGCAAGAAACTCCCCACGTACTTGGGTAGGGCAAAAGAAAAAAGAAATAACAGAGACAAAAGAATAGGGACGGGACCTGCACCAGTGGGAGGGAGCTGTGAGGGAGGAAAAGTGTCCACACACTAGAAGCCCCTTCGCGGGCAGAGACTGTGGGTGGTGGAGGGGGGAGCTTCGAAGCCATGGAGGAGAGCGCAGCCACAGGGGTGCGGAGGGCAAAGCGGAAAGATTCCCTCACATAGGAGCGGTGCCGACCAGCACTCACCAGCCCGAGAGGCTTGTCTGCTCAGCCTCCGGGGCGGGCGGGGCTGGGAGCTGAGGCTCGGGCTTCGGTCGGATGGCAGGGAGAGGACTGGGGTTGGCGGCGTGAACACAGCCTGAAGGGGTTAGCACACCACAGCTAGCCAGGAGGGAGTCCGGGAAAAAGTCTGCAGCTGCCGAAGAGGCAAGAGACTTTTTCTTGCCTCTTTGTTTCCTGGTGCGCGAGGAGAGGGGATTCAGAGCGCCGCTTAAAGGAGCCCCAGAGATGGGCGCGAGCCGCGGCTGTCAGCGCGGACCCCAGAGACAGGCAGGAGACGCTAAGGCTGCTGCTGCCGCCACCAAGAAGCCTGTGTGTGAGCACAGGTCACTCTCCACACCTCCCCTCCCGGGAGCCGGTGCAGCTCGCCACTGCCAGGGTCCCGTGATCTGGGGACAACTTACCCGGGAGAATGCACTGCGCGCCTCAGGCTGCTGCAACGTCACGCCGGCCTCTGCCGCTGCAGGCTCGCCCCGCCTCCGTACCCCTCCCTCCCCCCGGCCTGAGTGAGCCAGAGCTCCCGAGTCAGCTGCTCCTTTAACCCCGTCCTGTCAGAGCAAAGAACAGATGCCCTCAGGCGACCTACATGCAGAGGCGAGTCCAAATCCAAAGCTGAGCCCTGGGAGCTGTGCGAACAAAGAAGAGAAAGGGAAATTTCTTCAAGAAGCCTCAGAAGCAGCGGATTAAAGCTCCGCAAACAACTTGATGTGCCTGCATCTGTGGAATACCTGAATAGACAACGAATCATCCCAAATTGAAGAGGTGGACTTTGGGAGCAAGATATATTATTTTTTCCCCTTTGCCTCTTTTTGTGAGTGTGTATGTGTATGTTTCTCTGTGAGATTTTGTCTGTATAGCTTTCCTTTCACCATTTGTCCTAGGGTTCTGTCTGTCCGGTTTTTTTTGTTTTGTTTTGTTTTTTACTTTAAAAAAATTTTTTTCTTTTTTCTTAATAATTATTTTTTATTTTTTTATTTTAATAACTTTATTTTATTTTATCTTACTTTATTTTATTTAATCCTCTTTCTTTTTTTTCTTTCTATTTTTTCTCCCTTTTATTCTGAGCCGTGTGGATGAAAGGCTCTTGGTGCTCCAGCCAGGCATCAGGGCTGTGCCTCTGAGGTGGGGGAGCCAACTTCAGGACACTGGTCCACAAGAGACCTCCCAGCTCCACATAATATCAAACGGCGAAAATCTCCCAGAGATCTCCATCTCAGCACCAAGACCCACCTTCACTCAACGACCAGCAAGCTATAGTGCTGGACACCCTATGCCAAACAACTAGCAAGACAGGAACACAGCCCCATCCATTAGCAGAGAGGCTGCCTAAAATCATAATAAGGCCACAGACACCCCAAAACACACCAGCAGATGTGGACCTGCCCACCAGAAAGACAAGATCCAGCCTTATCCACCAGAACACAGGCACTAGTCCCCTCCACCAGGAAGCCTACACAACCCACTGAACCAACCTTAGCCACTGGGGACAGATACCAAAAACAACAGGAACTACGAACCAGCAGCCTGCAAAAAGGAGACCCCAAACACAGTAAGATAAGCAAAATGAGAAGACAGAAAAACACACAGCAGATGAAGGAGCAAGGTAAAAACACACCAGACCTAACAAATGAAGAGGAAATAGGCAGTCTATCTGAAAAAAGAATTCTGAATAATGATAGTAAAGATGATCCAAAATCTTGGAAACAGAATAGACAAAATGCAAGAAACATTTAAAAAGGACCTAGAAGAATTAAGAGGAACCAAGCAATGATGAAAAACACAATAAATGAAATTAAAAATACTCTAGAAGGGATCAATAGCAGAATAACTGAGGCAGAAGAACGGATAAGTGACCTGGAAGATAAAATCGTGGAAATAACTACTGCAGAGCAGAATAAAGAAAAAAGAATGAAAAGAACTGAGGACAGTCTCAGAGACCTCTGGGACAACATTAAACACACCAACATTCGAATTATAGGGGTCCCAGAAGAAGAAGAGAAAAAGAAAGGGACTGAGAAAATATTTGAAGAGATTATAGTTGAAAACTTCCCTAATATGGGAAAGGAAATAGTTAATCAAGTCCTGGAAGCACAGAGAGTCCCATACAGGATAAATCCAAGGAGGAAACACGCCAAGACACATATTAATCAAACTATCAAAAATTAAATATAAAGAAAACATATTAAAAGCAGCAAGGGAAAAACAACAAATAACACACAAGGGAATCCCCATAAGGTTAACAGCTGATTTTTCAGCAGAAACTCTGAAAACTAGAAGGGAGTGGCAGAACATATTTAAAGTGATGAAGGAAAAAAATCTACAACCAAGATTACTCTACCCAGCAAGGATCTCATTCAGATTTGATGGAGAAATTAAAACCTTTACAGAGAAGCAAGAGCTGAGAGAGTTCAGCACCACCAAACCAGCTTTACAACAAATGCTAAAGGAACTTCTCTAGGCAAGAAACACAAGAGAAGGAAAACACCTACAATAACAAACCAAAAACATTTAAGAAAATGGGAATAGGAACATATATATCGATAATTACCTTAAATGTAAATGGATTAAATGGTCCCACCAAAAGACACAGACTGGCTGAATGGATACAAAAACAAGACCTCTATATACACTGTCTACAAGCGACCCACTTCAGACCTAGGGACACATACAGACTGAAAGTGAGGGGATGGAAAAAGATATTCCATGCAAATGAAAATCAAAAGAAAGCTGGAGTAGCAATTCTCATATCAGACAAAATAGACTTTAAAATAAAGACTATTACAAGAGATAAAGAAGGACACTATATAATGATCAAGGGATTGATTCAAGAAGAAGATACAACAATTGTAAATATTTATGCACCCAACATAGGAGCACCTCAATACATAAGGCAAATACTAACAGCCATAAAAGGGGAAATCAACAGTAACACAATCATAGTAGGGGACTTTAAAACCCCACTTTCACCAATGGACAGATCATCCAAAATGAAAATAAATAAGGAAACACAAGCTTTAAATAATACATTAAACAAGATGGACTTAATTGATATGTATAGGACATTCCATACAAAAACAACAGAATACACTTTCTTCTCAAATGCTCATGGAACATTCTCCACGATAGATCATATCTTGGGTCACAAATCAAGCCTTGGTAAATTTAAGAAAATTGAAATCATATCAGGTATCTTTTCCGACCACAACGCTATGAGACTAGATATCAATTACAGGAAAAGATCTGTTAAAAATACAAACACATGGAGGCTACACAATACACTACTTAATAACGAAGTGATCACTGAAGAAATCAAAGGGGAAATCAAAAAATACCTAGAAACAAATGACAATGGAGACACGACGACCCAAAACCTATGGGAGGCAGCAAAAGCAGTTCTAAGAGGGAAGTTTATAGCAATACAAGCCTACCTCAAGAAACAGGAAACATCTCAAATAAACAACCTAACCTTATAACTAAAGCAATTAGAGAAAGAAGAACAAAAAACCCCAAAGTTAGCAGAAGGAAAGAAATCATAAAGATCAGATCAGAAATAAATGAAAAAGAAATGAAGGAAACAATAGCAAAGATCAATAAAACTAAAAGCTGGTTCTTTGAGAAGATAAACAAAATTGATAAACCATTAGCCAGACTCATCAAGAAAAAAAGGGAGAAGACTCAAATCAATAGAATTAGAAATGAAAAGGGAGAAGTAACAACTGACACTGCAGAAATACAAATGATCATGAGAGATTACTACAAGCAACTCTATGCCAATAAAATGGACAACCTGGAAGAAATGGACAAATTCTCAGATATGCTCAACCTGCCGAGACTGAACCAGGAAGAAATAGAAAATATGAACAGACCAATCCCAAGCACTGAAATTGAAACTGTGATTAAAAATCTTCCAACAAACAAAAGCCCAGAACCAGATGGCTTCACAGGCGAATTCTATCAAACATTTAGAGAAGAGCTAACACCTATCCTTCTCAAACTCTTCCAAAATATTGCAGAGGGAGGAA
The DNA here is from genome assembly GCF_009873245.2 of Balaenoptera musculus. Taxonomy (NCBI): domain Eukaryota; kingdom Metazoa; phylum Chordata; class Mammalia; order Artiodactyla; family Balaenopteridae; genus Balaenoptera; species Balaenoptera musculus. The sequence continues at coordinate 23,142,429 of NC_045796.1, forward strand.
CACTCCCCAACTCATTCTATGAGGCCACCATCACCCTGATACCAAAACCAGACAAAGATGTCACAAAGAAAGAAAACTACAGGCCAATATCACTGATGAACATAGATGCAAAAATCCTCAACAAAATACTGGCAAACAGAATCCAACAGCACATTAAAAGGATCATACACCATGATTAAGTGGGGTTTATTCCAGGAATGCAACGATTCTTCAATATACGCAAATCAAACAACGTGATACACCATATTAAAAAACTGAAGGAGAAAAACCATATGATCATCTCAATAGATGCAGAGAAATCTTTCGACAAAATTCAACACCCATTTATGATAAAAGCCCTGCAGAAAGTAGGCATAGAGGGAACTTTCCTCAACATAATAAAGGGCCATATATGGCAAACCCACAGCCAACATTGTCCTCAATGGTGAAAAACTGAAACCATTTCCACTAAGATCAGGAACAAGACAAGGTTGCCCACTCTCACCACTATTATTCAACATAGTTTTGGCAGTTTTAGCCACAGCAATCAGTGAAGAAAAAGAAATAAAAGGAATCCAAATCGGAAAAGAAGAAGTAAAGCTGTGACTGTTTGCAGATGACATGATACTATACATACAGAATCGTAAAGATGCTACCAGAAAACTACTAGAACTAATCAATGAATTTGGTAAAGCAGCAGGATACAAAATTAATGCACAGAAGTCTCTTGCATTCCTATACACTAATGATGAAAAATCTGAAAGTGAAATTAAGAAAACACTCCCATTTACCATTGCAACAAAAAGAATAAAATATCTAGGAATAAACCTACCTAAGGAGACAAAAGACCTGTATGCAGAAAATTATAAGACGTTGATGAAAGAAATTAAAGATGATACAAATAGATGGAGAGATATACCATGTTCTTGGATTGGAAGAATCAACATTGTGAAAATGACTATACTACCCAAAGCAATCTACAGATTCAATGCAATCCCTATCAAACTACCACTGGCATTTTTCACAGAACTAGAACAAAAAAAATTTCACAATTTGTATGAGAACACAAAAGACCCCGAATAGCCAAAGCAATCTTGAGAACGAAAAATGGAGCTGGAGGAATCAGGCTCCCTGACTTCAGACTATACTGAAAAGCTACAGTAATCAAGACAGTATGGTACTGGCACAAAAACAGAAACATAGATCAATGGAATAGGATAGAAAGCCCAGAGATAAACCCATGCACATATGGTCACCTTATCTTTGATAAAGGAGGCAAGCATATACAGTGGAGAAAAGACAGCCTCTTCAAAAAGTGGTGCTGGGAAAACTGGACAGGTACATGTCAATGTATGAAATTAGAACACTCCTTAACACCATACACAAAAATTAACTCAAAATGGATTAAAGACCTAAATATAAGGCCAGACACTATCAAACTCTTAGAGGAAAACATAGGCAGAACACACTATGACATAAATCACAGCAAGATCCTTTTTGACCCAGCTCCTAAGGAAATGGAAATAAAAACAAAAATGAACAAATGAGACCTAATGAAACTTAAAAGCTTTTGCACAACAAAGGAAACCATAAACAAGACCAAAAGACAACCCTCAGAATGGGAGAAAATATTTGCAAATGAAGCAACTGACAAAGGATTAATCTCCAAGATTTACAAGCAGCTCATGCAGCTCTATAACAAAAAAACAAACAACCCAATCCAAAAATGGACAGAAGACCTAAATAGACATTTCTCCAAAGAAGATATACAGATTGCCAACAAACACATGAAAGAATGCTCAACATCATTAATCATTAGAGAAATGCAAATCAAAACTACAATGAGATATCATCTCACACCGGTCAGAATGGCCATCATCAAAAAATCTAGAAACAATAAATGCTGGAGAGGGTGTGGAGAAAAGGGAACACTCTTGCACTATTGGTGGGAATGTAAATTGATACAGCCACTATGGAGAAGAGTATGGAGGTTCCTTCTAAAAATAGAACTACCATACGACCCAGCAATCCCACTACTGGGCATATACCCTGAGAAAACCATAATTCAAAAAGAGTCATGTAGCAAAATGTTCATTGCAGCTCTATTTACAATAGCCAGGATATGGAAGCAACCTAAGTGTCCATCATCGGATAAATGGATAAAGAAGATGTGGCACATGTATACAATGGAATATTACTCAGCCACAAAAAAGAAACAAAATGGAGTTATTTGTAGTGAGGTGGATGGAGGTAGCGTCTGTCATACAGAGTGAAGTAAGTCAGAAAGAGAAAATCAAATACAGTATGCTAACACATATATATGGAATCTAAGGGAAAAAAAAAAAGGTCATGAAGAACCTAGTGGTAAGACGGGAATAAAGACACAGACCTACTAGAGAATGGACTTGAGGATATGGGGAGGGGGAAGTGTAAGATGTGACAAAGGGAGAGAGTGGCATGGACATATATACACTACCAAACGTAAAATAGATAACTAGTGGGAAGCAACGACATAGCACAGGGAGATCAGCTCTGTGCTTTGTGACCACCTAGAGGGGTGGGATAGGGAGGGTGGGAGCGAGGGAGATGCAAGAGGGAAGAGATATGGGAACATATGTATATGTATAACTGATTCACTTTGTTATAAAGCAGGAACTAACACAACACTGTAAAGCAATTATACTCCAATAAAGATGTTAAAAAAAAAAAAAAAAAAGAAGTCCGCTGTTTGATAGACTTCCCTTCTGGGTCCTGGTGCGAAAACCTATTGGTAGTTTCCAGTGTGGCCCAATGGGGCCAGAAGGTACCTACGTATATGATAATTAATGCAAACACAGGCCACAGAATCATATATCAGAAAGTCATTTTATTTTTCCATTTTCACTTGTGTGTGAATTTTAATATAAATATGTGGACATAAAGAACCAAGGCTAGTCAAACTGTTCCAGTAAATAAATTTCAGAAATTCCACGTTACAACAAGTATAAATAAATTTGTTAAATTTTTCTGCATAATGCCAGCTTTTGGATATTTTAAAACCAAGAAATTTCCTATTGGTGGCAACTAAATGTTTTTTGTAGACTTTTTATTTCATAGCACATTCCATCTGTTGACTACACTTTTCTAGTTGACTTCTTATACGTGCAAATACATATTTGTAATGTCGGTTCTGTGCTATTCCTGTAAGTATTCTATTAAAATAAATTCATTCTTTATAAAAATTATCCTGGGCTCATTGAAGTTAGAAGATGTGAGTTTTGTGCCCTGCCTTGTCAAGTCACAGGATTAAGTGGGTCTCAGGTTCCTCATTTGCAAAACAAGATTAGTCTAGTTGACATCCAAGCCTCTCTATTGAACAAATTATTGTGAGTCTCCCTGCCCCACCGTGCTAGGTACTGAAGATGAAAAGATAAAATTAGGGAAAAAAACCATTATACTCTAGGAATCTTTCTCAGCCTCTAAAATAGTATCAATACAATATCATAATATTTGTTAATGAATCTCCATTAAGCTGCACCACAGTTTCTTTACTAGCCTGTGAAATTAATTAGAGGCGTTGCAAAGGACTCATTACTTTTTCTACCTTAATGAAAGTATTTAATGAAAGGGCTACTGTTTGTGCAAAGCAGAGATGGAGAGAAATGATTTGCTGTAAAAAAAACCCCTATTAACTCATTATCATCTCCGTCTCAATAGATGTGCCTTTGGAATCAGACAGATTTGATTGAAAATCTCTTGATCAATTGTGTAACCGTGGGAAGTTCTTTAATTTTCCAGTGCCTCAGTTTCCTCACCTACCAGTAGGGGATTATAATAGTGCTGGAGGAGAGTCTAGGGCAGATGAAATGACACTATGTTTTGAAAAGCAGTTGGCTTGAAAATGCGTGGTAAGTCCTTGGAAAATATTAGTGTTTGTTGATACTGTAATAGTCAAGGTTCCTTCTTTCCATCTCTATTTGGTTCTGTCTTACTCACTTTCTTCAGCTTCATTTCCCCAGCTCTGCTCTTCTCTGAATCAATCCATTTCCACACTGATCCAAGAGTTAGAGATATGATTATATCACACCCTTTCTTGAAACATTCAATGCTTTTTACAACATGACTCAAGCCTATCTCCCTAAACTTATTTTCTGAAAGTTCCCTTCCAGGTCTTATACTTCAGCTGCCTTTAACCTTTTTTTTTTTTTTTAATTGAAGTATAGTTGATTTACAATGTTTCAGGTGTACAGCAAAGTTATTCAGTTTATATATATATATATATATATATATATATATATATATATATATATATATATATATATATATGCTATATAGTAGGTCCTTGTTGTTTATTTTGTATCTAGTAGTGTGTATCTGTTAATCTCATATTCCTAATTTTACTTTTTACCAGGCTTTTTTGTGAACCTTACGCTTCCGGCACTGCCTCAGTTTTTGTCTGTATGTTCCCATTTCCCTCTTTGCCTGCATCTTGCCTCTTCCCTTCTCCAAAAAAATCATCAACTCTAATAAAGTAAAATACTTATAGTTTAGTATAGTACCTTGTACACTATGAAAGTTGTTGGAATTAATGTGTCTGACTATCCTGTTCGAGTTTATGTTTTTTGAGGACAGATCAAGAAGTACCAAGCTCACTGTTAACACTCAAGGCTTGGTGACTTGGAGAGATTTTGAAAAACAGTTTAATGAGAAAGTACAACATGATTTACATCTCAAAAGCTCTAGAAAAGAATTCTAAATTTCACTCGAGAAACAAGTGTAAATTATTGAATAAGGTGCATAGACTGTGTTGCCATGGTAATTGGATTTCTACAAAACATTTTACTCTTCTGTTTTGGAGGAAAGGAAGTTAGATCTTTGCTTTTCAAGGCCTTTCACATTCATTTATAAGTATGTATTCACTTAGATGTAGTTCAACAACAGATATCTTTTGGTTACAGCTCTAAATTGTTATGAGTCTATAAAATTCTTTGTTTCATCTATATTTCCCCATCCCTCAGAAAAGAAAAAAACTGGAAAACAAGCAAGCTGTTTTTCAATTAGAGTAACCTTTGGAATTGCTTCCTATGTTCCTAATACATTCCAGATGTCACTATGTTTGTGGTTAACACTGTTACAGATATTTTTTCAAATTTTTTTTTTTCAAATTATAAGTCAAAAACCCATCTTGATATTGACTGGGTAGTATTCAATACGTATTTTTCAAATACTCAAAGTGACACTGATGCAGGGAGTGAAGCAAACCTCAGTTGGTTAAAAGCAGCAGAGTTTCTCTGAAAACTGTATGCTGGGAGAACCAAGGGTATAGCCAAGAACTGACTGCACTTGGTTGCAATAATCTGACCAAGTGATAACTTAGGCCTGCAAGCAGAAACCATTAATCATGCATTCCTGAGATTCACAGGAACACTTCTGCTTTTTTGAGCAGTTTGCCAAATTTCAGTGTTGCCATGACAACCTCTGTATTCATCCTCAGGTGTTCAGTGGCATCACATCTTGCCAGTTGATGGGACCATGTGATCCTTCTGGGTAACTACTTAAATTATCACCTTTTTAAAATAGTGACAATTACAAAATTTTCACTTCACAGTGTATTAAGGTATCAGGAAGCTCTGGGCGGAAGCAAAGTGATAATTTTTGTAATTATCCTTCTACAAAGTAACACACAATGCCTTCCAACTAGAAGCTATTAAATTCTTAGTGGTGGGTAATAAAAAATGAACACTGTTCTCTTTTAATTTCCAGAATTTTACTTTAAATTAAGTGTGGCTCATAATTCAGGTGAATAAAGATGTGAGAGGTGGTATGGGATAGCTTCTGTGACTGACCCTTAGGAGACAATAATAAAAAGTTTCCCCAAACTGGAGCCAAGGAATTCAGCTTAAGAGATTAGCTGGAAAGGAAGGGAAAACACTATAGGACATTTTCTTTTTCACTTTTAGATGGTGATCACTCTCATGCTTTAATTATCTTCCCCTCATCTCTGCACAGAAAAATAAGGGATACTAATTTGCAGAGATAAGATGATGCTTTGTTACTTTTTATGATACCAAATATTCCAAAGACCAGAGGGCAAACATCTAATTTGTTATTTTTAAAAGAAAAACCCCTAGATATTGGAGATGATAATAAAATTATATTAAAGTAATCCTCGTGACTATATTTTAAAATATAGATTAGCTTATCCTAGAATTCATATTTACTTCCTTTTAAAATATAGATATTTCATTAAATTAACTGATAAAGTCTTCTATTTTCCCAGAAAAAAATCAGCTTCAAATTATATATGAATATGCACAATAAATACATTAATTATTGACTAAATCATCTCAAACCAGAGACAGTAATGTATGACTGTCCCAAGCAACTGATATGCCTGCACATTTTAACCTATTTTAACAAACCTTATATTAAATATAGGTAACAACACATAGTTAAATCTCTGTCATCCTACAATATTGATGTGAAAGGTACATAGTTTTTGCATAATTAAAGACAATGGTATTTTCAACATTTAGTGCTTCTTATTGGCACAGTGTCTAAAACACAGTGAGAGTTCAGTACATATTTTTTGTAAGAGTGAATGAATTGGCTTCTCATTTTAACATACTAGATGGTCATTAATATAGTTACCACAGACGATTACTGTCTTAAAGTAAAGAATGCGGATGGTGTAGATTTAAACTTTCAAACCGTAAGAAAGAAGGTGGTGAACAGACGCATCTGTAGTCCTTCCTTTTTTCAACATGAGGGAGAAATTATAAAGGATGAAGTCCTAACCATTGAGCTGGAGACCCACTGACTCTTTTAAGTATATGTTTTGCTTTGGCAAACTAATGGTTAGGGGAAAAAACTGATATATTTTAAAACAAAGGGTTTTTGGTTTATTGAGTTGAAATGAACTAAAGATTCCACTCAAGTGGCTTAAAACAATGAAATACATTGCTTTACACTGGAATTCTAATAAAAATTACAGCAGGAATTGATAAAGTGATTTTAAAATCATAAACAAGAAGCAGGTTACTGGTACACTCAGACCTGAAAGAGTAATTCTATTTTGCCACCATCACCTTCTGAAACCATTAGGGGAGGTGTATGAATGGCATCTATACAACTTCATACTCTTTTTTTTCTTCTTTTAGTTCTCCAATTTTCTTTCTTTACCCAGATGGTTCACATCTATATCCCTTTTTTTTTTTTAAACCTTTCCTTTGGTTCAAGACACTTTTCAGTTTAATAGCTGAGATTTCATAATCTTCATCCTGGGAGAGCTGTTTAAGGCTTAAATATAGAAAGATGGAAGAGAGACAGACAGAATAAACTTATTTGTACCAGAGGAGAAAAAGGTCAGCATCAGGAGGCTCCTATAACCTGCTGATGTTCAGGGAGCTTAGAATATTGCTTGGGGGATAGAAATGGGTGCCTCAGATAGCAGTGAAATCGAGGTAGTTCCCCAGTAAAACATGCCCGGGGTGGGCTATCCCTACATGTGTGTCAATCCTTGCTGTGGCTTTAGGAAATTTTCTTTGGCACACAGATTTACTTCCCTTTCTTACTTGATATTATTAAAACATTTAGCTTCATTCATAGCTTTGTTTCCAGTACTGGTGCTATATCAGGAACCTAACCTTCTTCCCCCCTCACCTCCCCACCAAGCTACTGCACCAGGACTGTCCCTGACCATATTCACTCATTTCTCACCCCAGTTCATCCTGTTACCCTCTGTCGGAAAATCCACCAGAGAGACCTTGATTCACCTCTTCCTCTTCTCCAGCCTGCCTCAAAGTTTGGTCCAGGAAATGTTTCTCTCACATTAGCAAAGGAAACTACAGTGCTGTGCTCAAACCCACTGAGAACACAACCACTGGACAATATATTTCCTTAAAAATAAGTATAAACTCTAGTGCTACAGTTCTGCCAGTTAGAAATTTAACCTTAAGGGGAAAGGTGTCCTGAATTCCAATTTCTTATTTTGCAAATCAACATTTAGAATACAAATCTTTGTTTGAGGTGGAGGTTTCTGTACTAGTGGAACAATTATATCCAAAGGTATCAAAAGAAAGTGTAAAATCTTAATATCAAGGAACCAGGGGTTCCCAAGCAAGAGAAATGGCTTAATGCAGCGATAATTTTGAGGAATGTTGGTCGGGCAGTGGTTTACAAATCCAAAGGGAGAGGCCTGAGACAATTCCATCAGGGAATCCAGTTAGGGATGTCTTTTGTATCGAGAAATGAATAAATAAGATGCTAAGACGCTAAAGGCTGAACTGTTAAGAGTAAAGTGTAAAAAAGTTAAACTGAAGAATTGGCTCTAAGGCATTCCTGGCTAATGAGTTTTTTTCTAACTTTTCTTGCTCTTCATCTGTCTCTTCTTCCTTCAAGCCTGCAACCATGTCTGAGCAAACACAGTTGCGTTTACAATAAAAGATACATTTATAATGCATATACAATCATATGTACGGGTCAAAGATATAATCATTTGTCATTAATGAAAAAAGAAAAAGAAAAGTAAAGAAAATCCAGTATCATGAAAGCTAAACTGGAAATAATTTCATATTTCATAGAGAGCTTGGGTAGGATCCAAACTGGAAAAGAATCAATGAGTAGCCATTTGCTATTGATGCTTTAGCACAGAGACATAATTTATTTGAATGATTCACAGACCCTTAATGAGTTTGTCCAACTTGAGACATTTTTGTTTACTAGAAAAAAATTCTGTGTGACAATTGTTTTCTAAATTACAAGAGAATAAAAAGTAGGGGCTATTTCTATAAAATTGTGCTAATTGGTTCCTCTTCCAATATCATTTTCATTGGTAATAAGAGGCAATAACCTTTTTAACCCAACAGTAAGCTTTTGTTTTATTAAAAATAATTAAGAACATATTTTTATAACAAGAAGTACAGAAGCCTCAGGTGAGAGGTGAAAATTTATTAATTAATAATACAACTTGATTTGGGGTTTTTCCCCCCCAAAAAAAAAATCCAGAAAAAGAGTACTTTCATCTTGCCTTTGAAGTATGGCTTCTGTACTTGCCTGAGAGCTAATCACTTTTCCTGATGAAAAATATGATAAAAGAGAGAGAAGAAAGAAAAAGTATGACTCTCTTTGTGCAATCAAACCAGTGATTAGAAATCAGCACAATCAAATGCAGTGCATGCAGTTCAAGACAGGATAGTTAGGGAGGGGGGAAAAAGACCCAACAAAGTAAGATGAGAATAATTTGCTTTGCCAAGTAATAGTAAAACATCAGCCTATCTATTTACCACCATATCACACTTTAAGCACATTTATAACTATTTATTTTCCTAAGCTTCTTTTTCAATGTCATATTGCTTCGTTTTCTTACTGCTTCTTGTGATTTCCCCCAAGCTCTGTCTTTGAAATTTGAGGCCTTCCAATGTTTGCAATTCTAGTAGTGATTCACCTTTTGGATTTTTTTCATTTTATTTCTCTATCAAAATTTACCCATTCAACATTTCACTCTGCCTCCTAAACATTCCCTATGTCCATGATGGCAATACTCTTTGTGTCTACCTGAAATCATCCCTTAGGAAGAATCTCTAAGACTATACACAACAAGGCATGACGCACATTTAGTACCTTCCCATGAAGTCATTTCAGGCTTGACAGTTGACTCCTCTGTAAGGCTGGAAGTTCAGGATGGCCTGAACAAGTAAATTTCAGTTGGATTAGAAAAGAGAGTTGAAACTTGCTAGGAAAATTTATGACAGTCGTGTAAAATGAAGGAACTTGGTAACATGAAACAAACTGCACAAGTTTACTTAATGTTGGCCTTCCATATGATTATAATATTGTTGAGATCACCTTGGCATTGACCAGGTATTTTGCATTGATATTGGCATAAAAGGAAATTTACAAATATAATTTACTTATATAATAAAAATAGGGCTTTCTGTTGAACAGGAAAAGATTCAGTATCTATATTTGAATGTTTTAAAAAAAATAAAACAAATTCTTATATTTTAGGATATAACTATAAATAGTATCACTTGAAATCTCTCTCAGTCTTAGTATTCTATGTGGAGATTTTTAAGATGGTAGTAGAAAAGGGGAAAATATCAAAAAAGCTCTTATCACACTTTTCCTTAAGATCAGGAAAGCATAAGTAGGAAAAGAGGTAAAATTATAATATCTCTAGAAATGTTTAAAATAAACAAATATATTAAAATTAATTCTAATTCCAAGTCCTATGGTAGGGAAGATAATTGAAGTTGTAATTGAAGATTTGGGCTTTTAAGTTAGAGTTGGTATGCCATTTCTGCCACTTACAAACTTTGTGAACTTGAATAAGTTATACAATTCTGGTACAGAGTAATGCTGGTTAAGGAAAACAGTGATATTCAGAGACCCAGAAGTCATCTTTCTCTGAGTATGCGTTTATTTGGAATATGCTTTAAAGAACTACCTTTCTTCCACCGACCAATCAGAGAATCATAATAAAATAAGGCAAGAAAATTGGTGAGTGAACTGCCTTAATCAAACTCTAAAAATGTCTTTCTTTTGCTTAGAGGGAAAATGGGATTCCCCCAAATTTGAGGATTGGAGAAGACTAAAATTGCTGTCAGGAATTTTCATGGTCTGAGTCCAGCTGCCACATCTAAGAAGCCATACTTTTAGGAGGGGATAGTGTAGTAAGATGCATGGTGGTAGAGGGCCTCCTGGGTTAGTAGTTTTCATAGAAATAAAGACTCTAAGGTAATGGGTAGGGAAATATTGGGAAGTGTACAGCCTTGAAGGTATAGTCTTCAACTCAACGTGCCAATTCATTACAGACAACTGGCCACGTGCAGTCTCTTTTCAATCGGTGCATCAGAGGTCCTAGACTCTTAGCTCATCTAAAATAAAACTCTCAAGGGAATTGACTTTGCTACTGTGCTAGGGTTCTCTGATTTCCTTTAGGAATAAGCAGTACTATTTGCCTGGCTCGTGGCTACTGGTTGAGGAGAATTTGGCATAAAGCCCCTCCCTGGTTTTAGTTGTTTCTATGTTGGAGAGTTATCTACATCGACCCTCTTGACTTCTCTCTACATAATATGCCAACCTCAAAGCTCATTTCATATTCTTACTAAATACTTAATCTCCCATTAAAATCTACTGAGTTTTGTTTTTAATTTCTTCTTTCTTTGATTCACACTTGAGTGATTTTCTTTGTAAAAGATCAAGGTGAGCCTTGATTTATTTCCATGAAAGCACAAAGTAACTCCTAATTAATACATTCAAGTGGTGCATGCATAGATCTCTCACTATAAACACAAAAAATAAAGAAAGTCTTTGGGAAAGCGTGTGAAGTGGATGAAGGTTGCCTACAGGGCTTACTGACTTGTGCATGTTCCCTTTCGCTGTGGTAGGAATATATGTGGGGCTTTGCTAGTTTATTTTCAAGAACTAAATTATTTGATTAGTGGAAATTCTTTGAGATTTGACAAAGCATTGATTAATATTGCTGATTTTCAAGGAAGTCAGAACTCTTGCTCTCCTGAAGTACTTTTTCTCCACTTCCTCCATCTTCTTTTTCCTGTTCCTCTCTCTCATCTTCTTCCTTTACCTCTTCTCCTTCCTCTGCTCCTCCTCCTCCTTCTTTGTCTTTTTCCTCTTCTTTCTCTTCTTCTGCCTCTTATCCTTCTGTTCCTTCTGATCCTTCTCCTCAGTGAATCTCTCAAAGGGAACTTGGATGAGAAACTTGTGATCATCTAACCTCTAAATCTCCTTCATAATTTTATTATAATGGGTAGTGAAAAAGAAAATAATCCCTGTTGGCTAAATTTACTTCACTGAAATTAGTTTGAATGTATAAACACGTACAGTATCACTACTGAACTTAATTTAACATTCTAATTAGATGTCACTACTTCCAAACCTAGAATAATTGCCTTGTGATTTCAAGGACTTAAAGCATGTGTGCCTAAGGAGGCTAAGACTAATGCTTCTTATTTTCCCAGAAAAAATATTCATAGCCATGATTCAATAAAGAGATAAAGCTTCTGTAACCTATGTATAAAAGACCTGAAGAGATGTGTCTGTACCCTTTTTGCTCTACTGATCACCATGTTGATTGACAGATCTAGATGGCTAAGTTGACATCCTCTTTCTTAACTGAGTCCCATACTCCCTTCTTCTGTAAAGAAAGACCCTCCTCAATAGAGAAGCCCAGGGTTTTGGTATCCCTAGGAAGGAAAGCTTTGGAGCTATGGTGCTCTGGCTAACATATTTGCTGTCTTTTTCTTACATTTTGCTATGAAAATGCCATTACATTTTCTTACATGAAATAATTTAAAAATATTGTGTGACTGTTGTAACTGACTAGTAACTTTTCATCAGAAGATAAGAAGTTACAAATTCTAATTGATATAATGACAAAATTTTACAAAAGATATTTAATTATATGTGTGTGTATTTTAAAAATCAGATATCGTCCCAATAGTGAATTTATTAACCCATCAATTATTTTCCCTAGAGTTGTTTACTACTAAATACCAAAACTAACAAAGATCAGAAAAATGGATAAAATGGCTCACTATCATACATGTATAAGTATTTAAATAATGATTTATTAAAGTAAAAATTCAAAATTTGAGCCAGCAAACATAACTTTGTCTTTTGCTTTATTTTTTCTGTTTTTTTCCCAACATATATATGTTGTCACCTGGATTTGCCTTACTTTTCTTTTCATAATATTTCTGGCCTAAGCCTCTCACCTGAGTAACATATCTGCATAGCAAACTGTCACTAGATATCTGCAATTCGATTTCTCACTAGTTAAAATTCAGTATGTCAAGGCAAATACTAACAGCCATAAAAGGGGAAATTGACAGTAACACAATCATAGTAGGGGACTTTAACATCCCACTTTCACCAATGGACAGATCATCCAAAATGAAAATAAATAAGGAAACACAAGATTTAAATGATACATTAAACAAGATGGACTTAATTGATATTTATAGGACATTCCATCCGAAAACAACAGAATACATTTTCTTCTCAAGTGCTCATGGAACATTCTCCACGATAGATCATATCTTGGGTCACAAATCAAGCCTTGATAAATTTAAAAAAATTGAAATCATATCAAGTATCTTTTCCGACCACAACACTATGAGACTAGATATCAATTACAGGAAAAAATCTATAAACAATACAAACACATGGAGGCTAAACAATACACTACTTAATAACCAAAAGGTCACTGAAAAAATCAAAGAGGAAATCAAAAAATACCTAGAAACAAATGACAATGAAAACACTACGACACAAAACCTATGGGATGCAGCAAAAGCAGTTCTAAGAGGGAAGTTTATAGCAATACAATCCTACCTTAAGAAACAAGAAACATCTCAAATAAACAACCTAACCTTACACTTAAAGCAGTTAGAGAAAGAAGAACAAAAAAAAACCAAAGTTAGCAGAAGGGAAGAAATCATAAAGATCAGATCAGAAATAAATGAAAAAGAAATGAAGAAAATGATAGCAAAGATCAATAAAACTAAAAGCTGGTTCTTTGAGGAGATAAACAAAATTGATAAACCTAACCCTATGTTAGTAAACTCCCTGAAAGTAAATATTGTTTACTGGGCATCCAGGGGTCTGGAACATAGTAACATAGTAAGTACTTAATAAATATTTATTTATGAAATCAACATCCTTATGTATCACTTCTTTCTGACATTTTTTAAACTTTCTATATTCTCTCTTATTCAACTCTGGTTTATCTCATTTATAAAATATGTAGAAGTTAGAAACTGCAACACAACTATCTCTCAATTCTGGGACTGATTTTATATTTCCCAATCATGATAGCAGCGATTTCTTTTCAAGTGTATTTAATTTTCTTTCCTCTATAGAAGCATATTAATCTACTTTCAGATAATTATTAACAAAAATTTCTGTTTAGCTTCATTTTTATCTTATCTACATACATTGTATGAGAAAGATATTTAAGACAGATAATACAATTTAGGGAGGGGTAAAATTTTTACTAGTTTACTGCGGACAACTAAGTAAAGATATGTTTTCATGACAGAATTATTCTTGGAAAGAACAGTACATTGCCTCCATATACGTTCCATCTACTACTGGAAAAGTATTTGAAACCCTCATCCTACTATCTGTGGGTTAATGACAGCACTCCTTTTTCCAAGTCATAATATATTGATATTTGACTTTGATTGATTATAATTTGTACTTGCCAATTCTGAATAATTTTATCATTGGCTTTCTTTTTAATTTCAGAGATAAAGTTACGTAAATACAATTACCTCAATCAAATTAATACGTAGTTACTGATTTGGTTTGATTTCAAAGTGCTTACTCTACGCTCAGCACTCCACTCCCTACCCCCAGTGAGGGGGATAATTTCTAGCTCATTCTCTCAACATCTAGAATAGCAATTTGTCTTATATTTAATAACTATTAAATATAATAAAAGAATGCTAATAGATTAAAAAAACACCTGTTTAGCTTTAGTATGGTTTCTGATAAAACATTCAAGGAGCTCATCACCTCAGTCTACAGCTCTAGCTCTACTTAGTTTCTAATGAAAAATACATGAAGAAGGTTTACAGAGGTGGTCTAGCTATAAGAATCATGATTCTCCTCGCTTTGAGAGTATTTCTCTCTTAATGTTGAGAAATGTTGACATATACTACCCAGGACAGTACTTATGGGTTAAAGACTCAGACATTTTGACAAATAAAAACGCGTGCTAATTTCTCAAAGCAGACACAGATGACTGATAATTTCATCAAGGATTTGATCTAAAATCATATGTGGTGTCAAGCCAAAATTAATCAGCAATTTAAGTGACTGACATGTTGCTAAAATTCTAAGGTCCTGCCACACATCCTTTATATGCTCAAGCATTAGTCGCCAAGAGCAAAAGGTAGTGGAGAAAGTAACGGTCATTTATTTGAAATATATTTTATTAGTTCAACACAAATACAATATTTGTTATATAAAGCATTTTTAGAAAAAAGTACAATTTGAATGCTGCTATCGATTATTTGAGAACAAATACTAACAATTTTTTCACAAATCATATATTTAAATAATAAAGTACATCAAGAAAAAAGAAAATTAAAAACAAGAGAAATCATTATTTATAGTTAGATGAATATTTTTTCAGCCTATTGTTCTGTTTAGCTATGTAGGTATTTATCTATATTTGGGACATCATTTTCTCAAAACAGAAAATTGGGAACATGTTCTTTATAATAGTCTACAAATTGATTTTTGTATTCCTCATTAGCAATTTATTTTCTATAGCTTTTCCTGGTACTTCATACACCTCTGATTTTTTATATGTTATGGTGTATTTCATTAATTTTGTTTCTAGCTTCCTTTGTTACAGCAGAGGTACAATAAATACTTGTGCACATAATTGAAGTACATACTCATAACCAGTGCACTAGGGACTTAAGGTTGGAAAATTCAAAGATAATTAAATGAAGACATAAGAAATGGCATATAAAGATATTAATTATAAAATGTGAATGCATATGAATGCACAACTTTTTGCCACTCTATATATTGGGCCAATACTAGTTATGTTCCTATGCCATCTTCTTTTGCGTAAGCCATTGTTCTTTTGCATCCAGTTTTACTTTTGTAAAAAGTTCCTTGAGAATTTAAACACATTTTGAAAGTATTTAATTGCAGAATAATTTTAGATTTTTAAAAAATTATCTTTTGCATGCAGTTGGACCAGTGTATTTTAGTGCCTTGATTTTTTTCAGGTCTTCCCAAAACTTTCAGAAAATTTTGGAAGTTTGAATTTTGTTTTTAATAGAAATGACAACCGTCTCTCTTTTCTCTGGTGTGTATAATACTTAATAAAATTACGTAATTACAATTACAAATTCGGTAGTGATGTGGGTTTGGGAACAAACATAATTGGCTTGGTAAGCATTAATTTCATTGGCGAGAGCAGGAGTGTCTGAGTGTTCTAAGAAAGTAGCTGGCTTGTCAGGATGTGAGAAGCCATGCGTACCTGTTCAAGTGGCTTATCAATGAAAAAGAATGTCAGCTAACCTGTTATATTAGCTAAATCAAGGTTGGTTAGGAGAGCTTCTACTGTACATTTACACATGCTTCCTCTGAATGACAAAAGTAGAATAATGGGTTTAAAGTGTTTGACGATTTAAGGTTTTCATGGATCCCCAAATTTTTCTTCAAACTATTTGTGGCTCTACCAAAACTAAATGGGTTTCCATTTCCCACAGACTTATAAATACTGAGTGTTATCAATCTTCTCTGTGTAATGGATAAAAATTATACTTTGTTTAATCTGCATTTCTGTGATTTTTAGTAAGATTGAAAATATTTCTGCATCTTTTTCTTTGAACTACTAGTCTATACATTTTTATTATTAGGTTGTTATATTGAGCTTATTTATTCACAGGAATATTTTATGTATTTTTTCTTGTATATCAGAGGTCAGTTCATCCCTAAATATTCTGAATTAACTGGTCTAGGGTGGGACCTTGGCATTGGTTATTTCTGGTAATTTTTAAAAACTTCCAAGATGATTTTAACATGCGTTAAAAGAAATATCACTGGTTCAGCTTTAATTTTTTAGCTTTATAGATATTATCTTTTACAGTTTAGAAGTTTCTCTTATGTGGCTAAACTTGTTAATGTCTTCCTCTTTTTCACTCAATAAGCAACATTTTTACCCATAATTGAGTGTTTCTGATTTTTTCAAATATATTTATAATGTCTTTCATTCTACAAAATATTCTTATTTTAATGTTGTCAAGTTTATCAATCATTTCCTCTGTGTCATCAAATTTTAAAAGTTAATAGTTATTCTTATTATCCTGAAAGGAGATAGGAGGTTCCTGGGTGAGGGTCAGATTAATTATTGCTTACATATAGTAAAAACTGCAGATTGGGACATCTCCCAACATCCCCTTTCTATAGTGACTTGATGACAGCCAGAGGTAAACCTACCTAAACCAAGGTCTGCACTAAGAATCTATGAGTTTATATAGAAGAGGGACAGCTGTATCTCTCCTTCCCTCCTGAGAGATGAAGAGAAACTTCATCTCCCTAGTGGAAACAAATATTCCTTAGAAGCCAAAAGGGAGAATCCTTGATTCTTACCCTTTGTAATGTAAGTAACCATATCCAGGGAGAAGCTAAGAATAGTGTCTCTGAGTTTACAACCCATAGGATGTCTCCTTGGTGCTGGGTGTCATCCCTTCATTGAAATGTGAGCATTTGCCTCCAGGGAGGTAAATCTCTCTGGAGTTCTCACTGTCTATTCAGTCATAATTTCACTTCCATGCCTTGTGGTTTAATCCAGAAGCTCTAATCACGCAGAAACACAAAAATAATGTCTCTGCAGTCCCACAATATGGTTTATAGCCTATTTAACTAATTCTTTCCCATGACAAGGCATAAAGATAATCTCTGTAAAGCCACAAATAGTTTGAAGAAAAATTTGGGGATCCATGAAAAAAATTGGGGGATCCTTATTGATTTTTCAATTCCATAACTAAAATATACATGGAATTTTCAATTCCATAACTAAAACATAGTATTTCTTAGTCTGTTAGTTTACACCTGCATCAACAGTACACTCTTTTATTTACCAAGCTGGAATGATAAATTTTGATTAGTACAAGCTTTCTTTTCCTTCCCTCCCTATCCTCTCTCTTTTTCCTTCCTCCCTCCTTACCTCCCTCCCTCCTTTCCTTCCTTCCTTCCTCTTCCCTTTCATCTCCTTCATCATTGCTTCTTCCTCCTGCTTTTCTTCCTCTTTTTTCTTTTTTTACCTTCCTCTTTCTCTCCTCCTCCTCCTCCCCTCCCCCTTTTTCTTCTTCTTCTTCTTCTTCTTCTTCCCCTTCTTCTTCTTCTTCTCCTTCTCCTTCTTCTCTTTCTTCTCCTCCTCCTTATTTGGATAGATGAAATTGTGAAGAACTGCCATTTTTATCATATCAAATGTTTTTATCTATGAACCTGTGTTGACTACTATGTTGAAAATGGACCCTATAAGGGTTTGGGGGAGGCAGGAGAGGAGCATAGCAATGATACAATCACATTTACCAGTTAAGAGGTTACTGAAGCAATGTAGATAAGAAAGATACTGGCTCTTCACATCAGAGTGGTGACAGCAGAGGTGATAGAAGTGGTTGTATTTTGGATATTAAAAAAAAAACAATGAACAAGATTTCATGACTGATTGGATGTGATATTTGACAGAAAGAAAAGAATAAAGGATGGCTTCAATATTTTTTGCTGGAACAACAGAAAAGATGGAGTTTACATCAATTAAATGGAGACAGCTGTGGGTAGAGCAAATTTGGGGAAGAATATCAAGAGTTCAGTTTAGAGCATGTTCAGTTTGAGATGTTAAGGAAGAAAGCTGAAGAGAGGTCTGAGCCAGAGATATAAATTTGAGATTCATCACTCTACATAAAGTATTTAAAGGCATGAGAGTGGTTGGGGTCACCAAGAGAGGGGTTTGGATGGAGAATAGAACAGGATCAAAGATTGTTCCTTGTAGAATTTCAACATTGGGAAATTGGGGAAAAGAGGAGGAACCAGCAAACATAGCAGAAAATGTACAATCACCTATTAAGGAGGAAAACCAGTATGTGGAAAGTGCTGGAAGCAACACAAAACTGTATCAAGGAGGAAGCCATAATCCTTTGTATAAATGATGCTGACAGGTCAAGTAAGATGATAACTGTTAAATGAGCATAGGACTTAGCAATATGGAAGTCATGGCATTTTTGACATGAGCAGTTTTGGTGGAGTGTGGGGATGAAAGCCTGAGAGGTATGGGTTTAAGAGAGAATGGGAAGGGACCTCCCTGGAGGTCCAGTGGTTGAGACTCCATGCTTCCAGTGCAGGGGTGTGGGCTCAGTCCCTGGTCGGGGAACTAGGATCCCACATGCTGCGTGGTGTGGCCAAAAAAAAAAAGAGAATGGGAAGAGAGGAAATGGGTAAAGTTAGTTTAAACAATTTCTTTCTAAAAGTTTTGCTGCCAAGGAGCGTAGTGCGATTGGGTGATATCAAGTGGGGAAAATGAGATCAAGAGAAAAAAAATATCATAAGAGAAGTAAGAAAATGCTTATATGTTTAAAGAAATGATCCAGCAATTAAAATATTAAAAGAAATTCCACTTTTTAGAGCTTTTAAAAACAATAAAAATGAAAGTGATAACTTCAGCAATATTTTTTCAAAATGTGCCTCTTCTAGCCCTTGATTCACTTTCTTGCTGCAACAGCTTCTAGAATCTATTTGCTAATCAATCTCCCCAGATGCCTCCTCCAATCCAAACTGTTCCACCCCAACCCCTCCCTAGTCCAGCCTATCCTCTCCCATCTCCTCAAAATTTTGAGAACCCTCACTCTCTCTAACAGCCTAGATCTCTCTCTCTCTCTGTTGTAGAACCTACATCACAAGAGATTCAGAAACCTACCATCAAGAACTTCTCTAGAAAGTGAGTGCTGGGTTCAGGGGTGAGCAGTAGGTAACAATGAGGGGAAATCAGAGAATATCCTCATGTTAATAATTTTTTTCTCTTTCACATATGATTTAATGTGTGTGGTTTTGCTTGTTTGTTTGTTTGTTTTGAACCAGATTGGTTTCAGGCTGCTCTAGACCTGAACAGCCCCAGTGAATATAACAATAATTGGGAAAAAGGTTTTCCCTTGGAAATTGGGTGGATGCTAAACTAGTTGAAAAGACAGAGCCACAAAGAATGTTAAATGCTCTCAGGGTTTTCTTTACTCTCTTACTTGTCAAGAGATGCTAGGAATTAAAGCCTGGTAAATGACATAAATAATTAAGATTTTGTATAATTTCTTTGCATGAATAAAGCAATTTTTTCTGATGCTATCATAATAAAAAACTTTGCCCATTGAAGCAGTATTTTATCTTTTCCATGCATTTATATTTTCTGTCTAGATAATTACTTACTTCATAGCATTAAATACAACTACTAGTTTACTAATGATCATATAACTATGACCGTAATCATCTCTAATATGTGATTCACAATATTTTGAAATTATCATAGCATTAAAATAATACTGAAGGTCAAAAGTCTATCTCTATGTAATTATTTATCTGGATAATTTTAAAGTATAATATTATACATATTTTTATGACAGGGAGTGCTTTCTTACATTTGACTTATCTGTATGAAAGTGAACATAGCAAGTGATTTAGAAGCTCATCTTGACTTGGTTTCTGGTTCAACACATAAAGAGCTCAGGAGTTGTCACTTCCATCTCACAACAGAATAAAATCTGAGTAAACTAAAAATCAATCACTCTTCTAAGATCTATCAGAGAATTGAGGTCACGGGACAAACCATTGCCCCTCAAACTGGAGAGACAGGCAGATAACAGAAAATCATTCTTGTGGGCGGCAGAAGGCACTGCTGGAGCCTGGTAGGAATGCTAAAGGGTAAAGGACTAATTGTTGGAGACTGAGTGTGAACTAACAGAGAGAAAAACTCCTGGGTCTTGGCCTTTTTTATTGCAGGGGTGGTGAGGAGGCCCACGCTTTCATACATTTTCCCTCCAGGAACCCCACCAGGTTCTCAGGGTGAAGATCAGAGAAAAATCTCCTCATGCTTCTGGTGGGAGGAGAGGAAAAGCATCCAGTCTGAGGTAAGCCCAGAGCCCCCTTCTCCCTGAACAAAGGCCTCCCCTCAAGGATAACTATTTTACCAGAAACATAACTGATTTGGCTTTTACCAGACCTTAACCAATCTGAGGAAAGGAAATACCAACGCTGGCCCCTCTAGCCTTCCTGTCACACCTAAGTGGGGGAAACAGAGCTGGGAAGCACGTGTGAAGGTCACATCCCAAGGACATAGGCTCCCTAAGAACTGAGCCTATAGGATCAAGGGCTAACATAGGATTACAGAATGCTCATCACCACACCAATATGCGTTCCTCTAATAAAAAAGGATTACAGCTGAAAGAACTGTAAGACTCAGACCTTATTTAAGAAGGAGTCTGTACAGAGACCCAAAGATAATAGAGGAAACAAAAACAAGGACACTAGAGGAAATTTAGCCTCTAACATCATAGCTACAACAAGCAGTCATCACGGCCTAACTCTTAGCAAGATAAACATAGCGCCTTACATTAAAGGCTTTATTTACCTTGGTTCCTTTTACCAGATACATCATACCTGGCTTTCCACAAAAATTTACAAAGCATACTAAAAGGAAAAAAAAAAACCCCAAAAAACAAAAAAAAAATAGTCAAAAGAAATAAAAGAAACATCAAAACCAGACTCAGACGTGGTAGAGATTTTGAATTTTCAGATTGGGAATTTAAAGTAACTATGATTAATATGCTAAGGGCTTTGATGGGAAAAGTGGACAACATGCAAGAACAGATGGGCAATGTAAAGAGAGAGATGTAGCTCAGAGGAAAAATCCAAACAAAATTCTAGAAATAAAAAACACTAATAGAAATAAGGAATGCCTTCAATGGACTCAGTACACTAGACATGGCCTCATTTGCTGAGAGTTTATACTATGACTGGGTGTGCATTGTTTAACCTGCAGATGTGATAGATAGCATTAGTTGATTTTCGAATGTTGAACCAGCCTTGCATACTTGAAATAAATTTCACTTCCTTGTGGTGCATAATTCTTTTATACATGATTGAATTCAGCTTGTTAATACTATCTTGAGGATTTTTCTATTTATGTTTATTAGAGATCGTGGTCTGCAACATTCCTTTCTTGTGATGTTTTTGTCTGGTTTTTTGTATGAGGATAATACTGGCCTCATAGAGAGAATTGGGGAGTGTTTCCTCTGTTTCTATTTTCTGAAACAGATTGTAGAGAGTTGGTATCTTTTCTACCTTAAATATTTGGTAGAGTTCACAAGTCAACCCATCTGGTCCTGGTGCAAATAAGCATGTAAAAAGATGCTTAACATCATATGTCATTAGACAATTGAAAATATAAGTGAGATACCATTATAATCATCACAGCAGCAAAACTCCAAAACACTGATTGCATCAAATGCTTGTGAGGATCCGGAGTAACAAGAACTCTCATTCATTTTTGATGGGAATACACCATTGTACAGCCACTTTAGAAGACAGTTTGGAAGTTTCCTACAAAACTAACATAATCGTACCATATGACCCAGAAATTGTGTTCCTTGGTATTTACCCGAGTGAGTTGGTAACTTGTGTCCACACAGAGACTTGCACACAAATGTTTATAGTACTTTGTTCGTAATTAGCAAAACTTGTGACCAACCAAGATATCCTTCAATAGATGGATGAATAAACTGTGGTACATCCATATAATGGAATTTTCTTTAACAATAAAAAAATTAGCTGTCAAACATGGAAGAACTTTAAATGTGTATTACTAAGTGAAAGATGCCAGTCTGAAAAGGCTACATACTTAGGATTCCAACTATATGACATTATGGAAAAGGCAAAACTATAGAGAGTAAAAAGATCTGGTTCACAGGGGTTAGGGAAAAGGATGAATAGGTGAAGCAAAGGAGATTTTTAGAGCAGTGAAACTATATAATACTGTAACGATGAATATGTGACATCATGCCTTTGTTAAAATTCATAGAGCTTTAAAACACAGAGTGAAAGCAAACTATGAACTTAGTTAATAATAACGTATAAATATTGGTTCATCAATTATAACAAATGTATCACACTAATACAAGCTGTTAACAATAGGGGAATAATTGGGGAGGGGGACATTGGAGCTCTGTACTTCCTGCATTTGTAGCACTAAAACTGCTCTTAAAATACAGTCAATTAAATTTAAAAAGATCATCTTTAATTCTTGTTGTTATTTTGAATAAGGTTTAGTTTCATGAAAAGAATTAATTATAGAAATAGCACTGTTATTAGGTTGCTTAAAAAAATATCAGATAGTGGTAGAGGAGCAATCATTTTTTTAAGCACATGATTGTTCCTCCAACTGCACATAAATGACAAATAGTTGCTGACGTGGAAGAGAAGGAATTATTTTGCTGTAGGTTGGTAGCCTACTAGAAGGCCTGGTGTTATAGATAGTTGTAGTTTCTTAGAATATTTCATAGTGTATATCAGTCAGATAAGCAATGGAAGCCTCATTTGGATTCCACTTCCATTTTACAGAACTGAAGTGATTACAAAACAGATGTAATGACAGAACAAATGATAATTAGCATTAAAGATAAGGAAGATAGCTTTTTGTTCACGTTAGTTACCTGATAAAAATGAATAAAGGGTGCATAAATTTAGTCAAATTAACCAGAATCTTATTAAATAACTATATCATATAACCATTTCACAGTTTGATTTATTTTAGGTTACCAGCCACTTGATAAACAACAAGAATTTTAAGTGTACTTGGCTAAGATCTGTCATTTACTTGGGAAAATAGAAAAATGAAATCTTGTATTAAATTATATCAGATTTTATGGTAATCATTTGAGCTGTAATAAAATTCTAATTGGTTTACCAGTGAATTTTTTAGGTTTCTTATTTCTAACATTTTTAATGATCAATTTCAATTTGCTTTCATGTATTTCATTTCTCCCTTCATCATCTGTCTTTTAATATTGTGAAACCTGGTAATAATAGATTCATTTGAATTTTATGAATCCAGTAAATGTCTTTTTATGATGCCTTTTTCATTTCTAGAGAAAAAGATATTCCCAGCCTTGGAAGATTGTTTCTTTAAGCGTTTTATAAAAGCTAGTAAAATTGGTTTAACTGTCCTGACCCTTTCAGTTTTAGTCAGTTTTCCATTCCACTGTCTCATATAAAAGTGCATCTCAAGTTTTTAGTAGTATCAGAAGTTGAAGTATCAAAGATAAAAACTGAAAACAAAAAACCCCAACATGATATGAAAACAAATCCTGTACAAGATATTATAGTATCATTGCAATTATATTATCCTTGTTTGGATATAAAAGAGTGAAAAAAGTTTTATTTTGTTACTACCCTGAAGTTCATACTATAACACCCTTATTCACTAAATATCTCCATATATTTTGCACATTTATAATAATAGCTTATATCAGCTGAGCACTTAATATGAGATACTACCAAGATAATTGTATTAGCAGAAGAGGATTCTGCCCAATAAGAGAATAGTAATGGTTTTAACATGGAACAAGTGCTCAGTAAAAATCAGTTATTCTTATTATTTATCTTAGGGCATTGCTTTCTTTCTAAACTGAGATTTCTAACTTTCTTCCTAAATTGAGATTTAATTTATGTATGGTGAAGCACACAAGTACACATTCTGAATGTACAATTCAATGAGTCTTGATAAGTAATTACATCCACATAACCTGCACTCAGTCAAGATATAGAATATTTTGATCTTCCTAGAAAAAGTCTTTCTTGCTCCTTTCCAGCAGATCTGAGGCAACTTCTATTCTGACCTCTACTAGTTTAGATAAATTGTGCTTATTCCCAAACTTCATAGAGTGGAATTCTATAGTTTGTACTCTTGTTTGTGGCTTCTTTCGCTCAAGAGTATTTTTGAGCTCATCTACGTTGTTGTTTATATCAGTAGTTTGTTTCTTTTTGTTTCTGAGTAATATTCCATTTGTATGAATCTGTCTCAATTTGTTTATTCATTCACCTGTTGACGAGCATCAGTTGTTTTCAGTTTTTGGCTACTGTTAATAAAATGAATGCAATTACATTCAATGAAATGCAAGAAGGCACTTACAGCTAGATTTTATAGCACAGGGAAGAAGTGATAAGAAATGATGTTCGTGATGATAATGTGGGGTCAATCAGGAAAGACTTTATTTTGCTAAAGGAGTTTGGTTTTAATTGTCAAAGAGATGGGAGACCATCTGAGGAAATAATGTTTCAGATAATCATTTCAGACTTACTACTTGGGTAACAATGAGTAAAAAACATGGCTTTCTTTTTTTTTTTTTTTTTCCTAAGAAATTCACGTTCTTTTATTTATTTATTTATGACTGTGTTGAGTCTTCGTTTCTGTGCGAGGGCTTTCTCTAGTTGCGGCAAGTGGGGGCCACTCTTCATCGCGGTGCGCGGGCCTCTCACCATTGCGGCCTCTCCTGTTGTGGAGCACAGGCTCCAGACGCGCAGGCTCAGCAATTGTGGCTCACGGGCCCAGCTGCTCCGCGGCATGTGGGATCTTCCCAGACCAGGGCTCGAACCCGTGTCCCCTGCATTGGCAGGCAGACTCTCAACCACTGCGCCACCAGGGAAGCCCAAAACATGGCTTTCTAAAAGCTCTGCCTCAAAGGAGGAAAAAGATATTGCTCAGAATTAAAATATGTCAAACATTTCCTGTTAGTTAAAGCATAGGATACAGGTGTGTGTTTGGGGAAGGGATTTGTTTGGGCCCTGTAGGGTAAGAAATAAGCACCTATGCATACAGAGATCAGTACTCAGCCATAGACTTGAGGGGATTACCCTGCGGAACTCTGGAATGTTCCCTCCTTGCTGCCTCTTCCTCTCCAGTGCACAAATTCTAGCACCTCAACGTCCTCAAATTTGTAACTCCAATCTCGTTCCCCTCACCCTATGGAGACTGCCAACCTCTGTTTTGAGTTTCCTGTCCTTGTGCTGCAGTTTAGAATCTGACTCCAGGCAATAAGTTGGAGTCGCCATGAAGCTCACCTCATTTGTTTCCTTGCTCTCAAGCATTACAGGCCTGCACTGCCAGTTGTCCAACTTATGAAAATATTAAATATAAAAATATTTATATATTATATTAATTATAAATTAATTATTTATATTAATTATATATTTAAATATATAAAAATATTCAGTTTTCTACGTGTTTACAGTAAAAGTACAATTTTCACAGCAGTTTGTCCTTACAGAAGTCACAATTCTATTTTTATTGCTAGTACTGAGCTCACTAATATGTCCATTTCTCACTGCAGAGTAAGTTCCACAAGCGTGAGAATTTATTATTTAAATTTTTTTTTTGCCCCTGCTCAGTAGTACTGAGAATAATAGGGCTCTGGGTGGGCTTGTTCTGCAGTGTCCAGACAAGGCAGTGCTAGACTGAAGAGCCTAGGGGAGCCTGGAACATACCACCAAATTCTTCTTTATTCTAGAAACTGCCCCAAGTCTGGGCATGTTTGTCTTGTAGAAGTCATTCAGTATCCTTGCCCAGTGTGTACCAGAGATGAAGTATGCAAGAAAATAGGAACTGTTTTCTGACTTGGTAATTTATTGAAGTAGAATTATTAGTTTCAGCACCATATATGTATTAGCCTGCAAAGGGCATTGTATATATTACACCATTTGATTCTCACTGGAATCTCACTGGCTTTTCAGAAATCTCACTGGATATCTTTTTCTCAGAGTAAGTAGCTCATTTAGGGTCACAGAACTAGTGACCCAGTGGGTGGCTCAAGTGTAGTAGAAGTGCAGGCCCTTAGAACCTAAGAAGTAAGAAGTTTTCAGGAGCCTTGTCTGATGAGTCATTTATACAGATAAACCAAGTCTCTACATCTTCCAAAAATGAAAAGGAGTGACATAATTGATGCTAAGAAAGTAGTCTAAGATTATACGCACCTGGAACCATGCTAGGATTTGAACCAAAGCTGTTCAAACCCAAAGTATTAGTAAGCGAAGAGCATATTTTATTGTATTTATTATATAAAGCCAATTCATTAATTTTGTATCTGTTTTCTTGCAACATGATTTTTTGATCTCTAATGGTAATTCCTCCTTGTTGAATTTGTATCTGTGATAGTTGACTTAGTTTCAGCTGTGTCTGATTTTAGATTTGGCTGCTCTGTCTCTAAATCCACAAGGAGGAAAAGAATTACTGAATCACAACTTTTCAATCTATAGTGGTTGAATTGTGATTAATTTCATTCGCCAAACATTGATTTATGTCCTCTTAGGTATCTAAAGTCATACAAAATAGCAAATTTTGTAACGAACCAAGCTAATTTTCTAGGACTGCCTTAGAAGCTGATTTCAAGTCATGCCATTTTTTTAAAAATTTGTTTTCATATTTATACTGAACATAGCTTATTTTGAACTTCTAAATGAAGCAAAAATAACGTCTGGAAAGCAATAATAACATCTCTCACACATCCTCCTCGATGTGGTTTCATGTCTACTTTTTATACAGCATTTTCCCATTAGCACATTATTCTTAAAACAAGCTGATGAAGTACATAGAGATGGTATTTTCACTCCTACATACAAATGCTGGAAGTGATATGCAGAGATGGCCAAACATTGGTCCTGATAGGCAGGATATGTATGAGGAGGAGGACTGAGTCAATAACTTAGCTCTCCTGGTGTTCTGCCCACGAATCTTTCCGTTTTTACTGTCAGCTTTGACAGATAGTCTGAACATGACTGAATCCGCAGAAGAACTGCTCATTCCCCCTCCCCCGCCCTCACCATGAACTACAGCAGAAGCGAGCTGGCTCCCTGGCCTTCACACTCTGCAAAGAAAGTGAATGAAACTAATCAAGAAACAAACATGAAGCACTGTGAAAGCATCTTGGAAATTAATATTCAAAGCACTCTAAGACTTTATTATAATGATTCCCAGAGTCATGTTTTATCTTCATAGAAAATGCTGAAGAAACTTCATCTAGATTGAAATGAGAAAATAATATTAAGCTGAAAGAAACAGAATAAAATAATGTTTTCATTTTATCTCTCAAATCAGGATTTATCCAACTAGTAACACTTCAGTGTTCATGTGTATTTAGCAATTTACTGAGTAGTGCACCCTCACTTTAGGGATTCTTATGAATCCTATGAAATAAGTGAGTTTGCTGGTTCGTGCTTAGCAGACAGCGGTCAATCATTTTTACTAGTTAAATCTAACTAAGTGATAATGTGAGAAAAAAATCAGACCTGTGAAAATTGTAATAAGAATTAAAACGGCTAATTTTGTTAGAACATAGCATTTGTGTCTTGTTTTGAAGTGTATACAATTAGAGGGTTTTTAATGAAGAGAAAAATGTGGTTGTATATTGATCTCTTTCCTCTGAATGATCCCTCATTTCCTCCTTTGAAATCTAATAGCACTTTGTGCAATCTTGAGGTACTTGTAACAAATTACATTACAGTAATTTATAGATCTTTCTAAACTCTCGCTGAGTACAAGTACTTTTCTCCAGGTTGGGCACATGCTGGATATTCCTCTTTTTCCTGTAACACCTTGCCCAGTGTCTGGCTAAAAACATTTGAATATTGAACAAATTAATCAAAATCATGGTTAATAAAAGCTTTTTCCAAATTTCTGCCTTCGAAACCTTGTCTTCTTAGGATTCTCTAGGAAGATTCTCTAGGAACAGAGATTCTCTGTTCGCCAGCACAATCAGTATAAATTTTGCCGGATTGCAGGATAGATTCTACGGGCAAGTGTCGCGACCTGACATCCGTCTGCAAGATGGAGGCAGCATGCCAATTAGTTTTCCCTGCTTTTCTGAAATATAGTTTTTACTTTCTGAAGTTTAGATATTGTTAGTCAAGTTTTTATTTTAAATCTTCCTTACAGCTTTTCAAATATGTTTGTGGACCACCATTTGAGTTAACAGGAGCTGTGTGAGGAAGTGCGGGGGTGTAGGGCGGGGTTTCAGGGAGGCGTCCTACTGTCCCGGAGAATTATAGAAACAGAGAGAGTTCTCCGTGAAGAAATGCAAGACTTTGCAAAGAGAAGTACAAAGCCTGCTGTAGCTAGTATTCGATCAGATGTCATTTCTTTGAAATGCTAATATTTTAGCAATAAAGAACTTTTTATCATGCAAAGGACATAGTTTACCTTAAAAATCTTTATCAAAATGTAAATATACTCATTAATCTTTTATCAGCTGATACTCAAAGCTACCTTTAAATTCTAAAGAAATAGGCTTTGAAAGTGAAGCACCAGCAAAGTAAATATTTGTTGAAAGGGAGAATTAGAAAGACCAAGTTCACTTACTTTGAGATTTTACTGTAGGTCTGCCCTGGGTAACGGTGAGCGTTTCATTTGCCATTGGCTTCCCTTTCTTAGCCTTTATTCTCAGTACTTGGGAAGAAACCATATCTTATATTGGCACTAAAGCTGCTTTTCCTCTCCTGGGAGCTGTGTTAACAATAGCGCATTCCTTTAGCAATCAGTGTGAGTGGCAAGGCAAGGACGCCTTCCAGGCTGATGCCATCTGGAAATGTTCTCCCGCATTCTTCCAGCTCCAGGTTAATCTGAAGTGAAGACTCTGTTCACACATTGTGTGGCTATTAATATTATATCTGTTGCATGGATATAAAGAGATAATATCAAGGAATGAATATGTATTCTGAAAATACAGGCAAAAAAAGTAAAGTTGACGTTTTATTACAGTAGAATCTATTGAATCAAATTTACACTTGTCAAAAGATTGTAAATAGTCTTTGAAAAACCATGGCAAAAGAGCTTTCCAACTATAACAGCAGTCATTGGGTGGCTGACAGGTCAGAAATATCAGCCAGAGTCAAAAGAATTGGGAGAATTACATTTTATCTTTTGCTTTTCATGTGAACAGTGATTCACCCATCAGATACTCAGAAGGAAGCTGTATTTTGTATGGCTCTTAGATTAGTTGATATCATCTGTGAGTTGATAACAATTTCCTTGTTTGTTGAAACTGACTGGACAAGGAGAGATCTCTGTTTAATGCTGCAAAATGCTACCTAAGTCTTTTTTATATTTATGAACGTGTAATTTTGGTTGAGTTCATGAATAAAGAAATAGAAAATTGTAATTATATTTGGGTTTTTTTTTTTAAACTTTTGAAGTGAAGGTCTTAGCATTCATAAAATTTTCAAAGGGTTCCTATAGCAATCATTTTCACAGCAGGAAACAGATGGCATAAACAAATTGAGATAATTTGAGGAAATTTAAATAGGGGACTATTTATAAGGAAATCATGCTGAATAACACAATATCCTTGGGCTTGTACCACTCAGGACAGGAACCTCCAAGGCCTGAAGTGGCAAGTAACTAGAAGAAGAGGCACAGAGGCTTGTGTAGACAGGGCTGTCTGACATTAACTCTGATCTTCAGTTGAGAGATGATGCCATCCCATGGTGATCTCGCCTCCTCCCCCATGGGTGAGAGTCAGAGTATAAATACCCTGATCTCATTCTCATTTTACTTTCTGGTTTCCTATTCAGACCCTAACTGGTGAAACCCAGGAATCCAGTGGACAAAGAAACCTGTGATGTAGGCCATGCAGAGCAATCTCTAAGGGCATTGAGAAAAATAGAGAAGGGTAAGAAAGGGATCTAGAGGTTATATATTATATATACTATAAATATATATATATATATATATATATATATATATATATATAGTATATCAGTAATGCACTGTATATATTTAGCCTAGTTCCACCAATAAAGCATGTTTAAGTCTTGTCCTGTTAACTCTTCTTCCTGCAAAGTTGAAATATGTCTACTTGTAATTTTCACACATTTGTTCAAATCCGTATTCTTAATTCTTCAGGGCATGATTTGATATCCCTTAAGTATTTGAATACTTTTATCATTTTCCTTCTAATTCATTTCTAACCCACTTTTAACTCTTCCAGTCTTCTCAAGAAGATTTACCTGGTGGTTTAGATTCTAAAGTTAATAAGATTGGTGGAAATGAGCATAGTTAAAATAAAATTACATTTGAAATCCTTTAAATCATCCAAATAACATGTACACATTGTTAGTGCATGCAATATCACATTGGAGAACCATGGCAGAAGCAACAAAGAAAAAGCTTCATGTAGCTGTCTGGGAAAACAAACCATTTTATCTTATATATAACTAACAAATCCATAGTGGTGAGTGAGGAACAAGTGAAAAATTCTGAAGTGTTCCTAATTGCCTGTAGGTTCATACTCTTCTGTTTTAATATCAAGCTTCTTTAAGCTTAATACATTTATGTTTGTTTCTTCTTGCAACGATTAAATGAATGAGTGAAGTCATGTCTTTGGGAAGGTGAATTAACACATAAGTTAAATATTTATATGTTATATTTCTACCATATATGGTTTCTACTCTCCTCTCAAGTCTTCTTCCTGGAACTCTATTTCATCTTTTACAAGATATTTGTACTTGGACATGATACCTCAGTTGTGAACTCTCTGTATAATATAGTGGGAGTAATATTTCCTTAAACTTAAAACGATAATGCACTTAATACTACTGACAATTACATTATCATCATATTGGTTAAATTATATTGAACTAAAATCTCTAATAAATGTTTTTAAACAGGAGTTTCTATTTAATTAGGAATTGATAAACTGATTGCTTGTGCAACTTATAACCAAAATGCACACCAGTAGATCAGTCCTTAATAAATTTTATTTTTTTGAAGTCATCTAACCTATTGAAATCAAATGGAAAGAAATGAGAAACATAAATAAGTCTTCAAGAACTGGATGAATGAACATCTCAATGGAATATTGTAGAAGGGACTCCTTCATTATATATATGTTTGGAATTAATGACCACAAAGGTCTTTTAATTCAACACCTTCAACAAATATTCATTGAGTAACTATTATGTGTGACAAGTACCAAAAGACAAGGTCATAATTAATAAGTAATGCATGATCCCTAGCCTCAAAGATTGCACAGTTTAGTAGATCAATGACATTTATGCCAGAGTTAGAGGTTGTATTTTGAAAAGATAAAGATGGTGAGGAAGAATAGGTGTAGTTAGTCTTTCCTGGGGATGGAGTTAAGGTGTGTGTATGGTAGAAATTCTTCATAAAAGATATAACACTTAGGAATCTTGAAGAATGCAAGAAAGGAGTGGGGGTCTTGGAGAAGATACTCCAGGTATAAGGAGTAGCATTAATGGAAGTTCAGAAATATGAAACTAATATCCCCAACACGCACACAGAGGTCATAGAAATGTAGACAAGACAGGGATACAACTAGAGAGACAAGTAAGAACAACATCATCATTAAAGACTTACATCTTATATTTCATCCTATAAACTTTGGGAGCCAATAAAACACTTTAAACAAGGCTGCACATGAACAGATTTTTATTTTGGAAAGCATCTCTGTCAATCACATGGAGGTTACAGTAGAAACCAAAGCTTGGACAGTAGTTAGGTAAGTATTGCATCTGTCCTAATGTATTTCAATGAGGTTTTGAATTAAAGCGGTAGTGGTGAGGACAGAAAGATGGGGCAAGTATGAGAAGCATTAATGAGTCAGTAGAATTTAAAGTTTTGATAGGGAAAACGTCAGCATACTTCATATCCAGCTTGTTGAACTAGGTGGATTGAGTTGGATTTACCATAATAAGGATTAAAGAATGAGCAGATTTACACATGAAAGTATCTATGAAATATGTAATTTTCAAAATCAACTAGGCAGTTGGATATATGATTCTGGAAACTATGAAAAATGTATAGACTGAATAAATAGATTAGAGGGTCAAATCCCCCCCAGAATGATTTATGGTTTACTTATTTATGATTTACGGTTTCAGGTATATTTTATACTATGGGGAAAGAAGAGGCCCAAGGTCAAAACCTCTGGGGATATCAAAATTTTTTTAAGTGGAAAGGAGTTACCAAAAAACAGTGTGGAGGAAAAGAGAGTTATCAGTATTATCAGACGTCATAGGATGATAAAGTAAGATGAGGTCATTGAACAACTCACTGAACTTGGTGATTAGGTGTCCTTGGTAAACTTTGCCGGAGAGATGTCATTGGAGAATTGTGGTAGAAGTTCCACAGCACACTGAAAAGTGATTGTGGGCTGGGAAGAGGGGATGTAGTCAGAAGTGTAGGCTGTTGTATAGTCATAATTGTGGACTGTTTTTTTTCAGGAGCTTTGCTTTGAACAGAGGAAAGGATCACAGAGTGGAGGAGTCTGGGCACTGTGCACCAAGAAGAGAGGTGAGGCTCCAGGAAGGGGCAAAAAGTTGCAAACACAGGAAAGGAACTATTTTCACATGAGACAGTGAAAGATCAGATAATGAGCTCAGGAGGAGGAATGAGCCTTCCAAGAGGAGACGATACTTTTGAGAATGGGAGAAATAAGGGAGAGTAGATTCAGGTTTAGGTAAATTTGCAGGTAGGGATATTAGAAAGTTAACTTCTAATAGTCAAATTGTCCTCTGCTAGTTTTTGGAGGTTGAGTATGGTTGGAAAATTATTTTAGGAACGGGAGGAGTTGACCAATAAGTGAGAAAAGGGTTTCTGGGGACCTCTGAGGAGTTGTTATGGGCTGAATTGTGTTCCCTGAAAACATATTGTTGAAGTCTGAACCACAGGTACCAATGTGATTTGATTTGGACATAGGGTCTTTATAGAGGTGATTCAGTTAAAATGAGGTCATTAAAGTGGGTTCTAGTATATCTACTAAATGCTCTGTTGCTTTTTTAGTTGTAGGATTTTCAAAGTGTAACAATGTCTCATTTTCTGTGGATGACATGGCAGCTGAAAAATAGCTGCAGATGTTTTGCTACTGCTTCCATTGAGAGGTTGAATCCAATTTCCTTTCCTCTGAATTTGGGCTGGTCTCAGTTACTTAACTCTATCGATATAATGCGCCAAAACTAACCCTCTGAAGCTTTTGAGGTAGAGTGATACGTCGCCTTGCAGCTTCTGTCCAGGACTCTTGAGGGACTCACTCTCCGAATCTAGTTACCATGTTTTAAGAAACTTGAGGAAGTCCTGAGGAGGGTCCATGTGCAAAGGAGCCAAGGTCCCTCAGCAGTTCCAGCTGAGTTCGCAGTCTATAGCCAGCCTCTACTTGCTACCAAGTGAGTGAGCCTCTGGCCCCAGCTGGTTGGGGCCGCATAGAGCAGAGGTGAGTTGTTCCTGCCGCTTCCTGCTTGAACTGCAGATACATGAACGAAATAAATCATTGCTCGTTTTCTAAGTCACAAAGCGTTGGATTGTTTTATTTTTTTGGAGCAATGGATAATTGGAACAGAGAGACTATCCCATTATGGCCCACAGCACAGGACTGCTAAATACTTCATTAATATGGCAGGTGCCATAAATGTTTTTAGGGTTTATTTCCTACTCTCTTGTTCACATGTGACTTACCGTCATGTCCAGAATACTGGACAGTTTCTGCTGACATCTCTAAATAATATGATGTCATCAGTATAATGGGCCAGTGTGATTCTATAAAGAATGTCACATGGCCCAACTAGGGAAGTATAGTACCTTATGTGAGAAGAAAGAGATCATTAACTAAAAATATGTAGGACCTTGCAAATATTTTCTGGCAGAAAACAGGAGAACATGTCTTGGAACAGATTTGGGGGTATGGAAACAGGGAGGACAGAATATAAAAGTGGATACAGGAACTTTTGTACTATAAAGCCACTCTTTCACACCTCATGATTTAATATTCTGTCACTGATACCTGGAGCTGGTCCTAATACAGTGCTGGGATCATTTATTGAGGCTTGGGTAGAACAATGGCCTGTAACAATGATGTAGAGATGCTGAAATATAAAATCATACATAGTAAAATAAATTATTTACAAATAAGCTAAAATAAGACAAAAATAAATAAATCATCATTAATGGATAATTCTTGAAACTGATGGAGTTGGGTATATGGACATTTAATTTCCTCCTTCTTCTGAATATTACTTTCTATTTCCTTTATCTGCAATATGAGAATAAGATGATTCTTATTCTGCTGCAATTTTTAAAAGAGGTGATCCCTTTGATTTTGCAGAATATTTCACTCAATATCTGTTTCACTCTACAAAGCAGTGAAGAAAACGTGTTAATATTCTGTAGGCTTTAAATTTGTTCATGAGAAAACGATAGGTATTTCAGTGCAGTCACATTTTTGTCTCATTTCCTATCATATCTGGATTTGGATTTAAAAACACTAAAATTATTCTGTATTCAAATTATTCAGTCCATGATGACTAGATTCTCATTTTCATGCATTACTCCTGCATGTTGAAAATATGCATTAAGTTGAAAGAAACAGAACTGGAAATTAGAAGAGGAAAAGGAAAGGAGGAACCAAAAACATAGAAAACATCCAGAAATAAAGTCTTTATTTAGTTAAGCATTGAAAGTATTCATTCATTCATTCTCTCATTCATTCATACAATTATACTTTTCTTCAATAAATTCTTATTGTGTATCTACCAGACTCTGAGGATTGATACATGAACAAGATCTAAATGTTCCCTGCTTTCATAAAGCTATAGTCTAGCAGAAAGAAATATATTAAAAGGTTACAAAATAAATTATTTAATTAAAACTGTGAATAATCTTATAAGAAGTGCAAGAGCCTTCTAAACAGCCTTCCTACTTCTGCAGTTGCCTTCCAACAGCTCCTATAGTCTTCTCACAACATAGCATAAATGAGTGCTCCTTCAAAGACATGTCATTCCTCTGCTCAGAATCTTCCAATGGGTTTCTATCTCACAGAAAAATCCTTTTTTGATTACTTGTTGCAGAGTATCAAACCACCCCAAAACTTAAAGGCTTAAAATAACAATTGATTATCTCTTATGTTTGGGATTAACTGTGTTCAGAAGGATGGTTCTCGAGGTCTTTCCTGTGGTTGCAGTCAAATGCAACAGGGCTAAATTCATATAAGACTTCATGGAACTGGACACCTAGGGTAACTTCTTCACTCACAGGTATTAGTTATGAATGGCTGGAGCAGCTATTGGCTGGTCAGGATCTCTCTGAATGTGCAGCTTCCCCATTGGTTAGCTTTGGCTTCCCTAGAATATGGAAGTCTCAAGGTCGACTCCTTATCATGGTTAGCTTTCCCAAGAGTGAGCATTCCAAGAGACACAAATAGAAGCAAGACTTTTATGATTACATAATGAATGCCACACTATTGCTTACACAGGGCCAGTCTGGGTTTGATACCGAGCAGGACCCTGTGGGGCTCCTGGGCACAAAAGCCTTTCTGTGTCCCCCATTTCTTGATTACAGGAAAGAGGCTTCATTCAGCCTCCATGACCTTCCCTGAGTTCCAACAGCAGGTTCAAACAGTTGCTAATTAGGGAAGGGAGGTGATATGGAGACAAGGGAGGAATAGTCAAAATATACAACAGTGCAGCCTTGGGGAAGGGTCCTGGTCCTCCCTCAAGGGACATACATAACAATACCTTTGAGCTGTTTTGCAGATACTGAAACCCCTACCAGGTGGGAGAAATTAACAGCATGCTGCCCACAAGCATTGTAGACCCCAGACCAGATAAAAACAAAAGGTTAATGATGCTGACTCCCACTTACCTCACCATCAACCAATCAGAAGAATGTCCACAAACTGATCATGCCCTCTTTGAACCATTTCTATAAAACTTCTCATTACCCCCTCCAAGTTGGGACACACAGTTTTGAGGGCATTAGCCCGCTGTGGCTCCCTTTGCCTGGCAAAGCAATAAAGGTATTCTTTTCTACTTCACCCAAAACTGTCTCTGAGATTTAATTTGGTGTTGGGGTACAGAGGCCGGATTTGGCTTTGGGTTCAGTGTGGAAAGGGGCTTTACAAAAGTGTGATTACTGGGAATCCTGGTTCCCTTTGGAGACTAAGTCTCACAAGTTTAAAGCCCTTAAAATATCCTTTTAAAGGCCTTGAAATATCTGGCCTCACTTCCTTATTACTTCTGTAACAGGGAAGAGCAAAATCAGACTCCATTCTGGATCTATCTCTTTTACTTTAACCTTTGCTTTTCGTTGCTTTTGTTATTATAATAATACATAATGGCCTGCCTCAGGGAACCCTGACCCTCTGTCTGAATGTTAAACTAAAGTGCTTTTGTTCAGCTCACAGGGAGACAACCTGACCCTGCCCACCTGTGAGTGGCTGCAGAAAAGAAGAAATTAACACATCCCCTTCTCGATGCTTGCCAAGCCAAGAGATATTTTGCAAAACTAGTGGCCTTTTTACTTTACTTCCTCACCTCCTCCCCTTCCCTGTTCTATAAAAGAAACTGGCATCCAGACCCCCATGAGATGGTTTTTTGGAGACATTAGTCCGCCATCTCCTCGGTCCAGTTTTCCGAATAAAGTCGCTGTTCCTTGCCTCAACACCTCGTCTCCCGATTTACTGGCCTGTCGTGCGGCGAGCAGAGAGAGCTGGGACTCGGTAACACTTCCATGTATGATTCTTCCTCCCTTGGTCATTGCATTCAGCTTTCCTGGCCTATTCAATGTTCATTGAAAATGCTATGTTGACAACCATCACAAGGAATTTTATACTGTGATTTCCTCTTTCTGGAACACACTTTTCCAGATGTTCACATGACTTTTTCCCTCACTTTTATATTTATGCTGAAAAGTCACCTTCTCAGGGAGCTGTTTTCTGACTACCATATTTTAAATAGCTACCAATATTGGCAAACCATGTTCCTCCTATGGCATGTCTATTTTCATCTTTTGCTTCATTTTTTTCCATGTAACATCTGACATACTATATGTTTTTTAAATAATTTTTTTAAGTTAGAACATACATACAGCAGAGTCACAGAACATAAATTTTCAGCCAAATGGATGTCCTGAAGTGAACAAACTCATAAAACCTGTACCCAAAACAAATAACAATATTACTATAACCTAAGAAATTCTTCATTATCCCCTTGTAGTCACTACCACCTCATCCAATGGTAACCTCTATCTTGATTTATAATAGCATGGATTTTTCTTGTCTACTTTTGAACTCTCTGTATGAAATAAGACAAAGTGTATACTTTATATGTTACAAAATGTAACATGTCAACTTTATCGAATAAAAAAAAAGATAATGGAATTAACAACTTTCCTTATGAGAAGTTTGGCTAAGAAGTTGTAGGGTGAGATAAAGCAACTGTTAGGAGATATTCCAAACATTGAAAACAGGTCTTTAAAAATTTGTTTTATATGAAAAAGACACAAGGAAAGATGAGGTAGGAAGCAAGAGATAAAAATGGGAGGAGAGCGCAGGGACAATCAATAGCATATGTTTTCTGACGAGGCTGAAGGGGATGAAATCCAGAGCACAGATGGAGTGCTTGGCTTTAGATCGGAAGATCTGTACTTTGTAACAGTTAAAGGGCAGGAGCAATTGGGTGCAGCTGCAATGAGGTTTTGGGGTGGAAAGATGAAGAATTCCCATCTGATGTTTCCAATTTTCTTTACAAAGGAGAAGGCCTGGGCCTATGCCAAGGATCAAGTGGTCAGTTGTTCAGCGGTGAGAGAAGGGATTAACCAGGGAGATGCACTGGAGTCTATGACAACTGCATCCAGGGGCCTGGTGAGTGTGCACTAAGCATGATCCCTGCTTGATGCCTTGTTAGGTGATTTATTCTTGTAGTGCCCAGCGTGGTGAGTAGAGACAAGAGAATTATAGACGGTTCATTCAGAATGATTGTTGTTTTTGCTTGCTTATTTTTATAGGCCTATATTTTGTTTTGAGACAGGTTAGGAATGAGAAGAACAAAATTAGGAGACTAGAGTAGTGGGTAAATATATCTATTGGACTCATGTAGTTCCTGAGATTTTCTTAAAGTATCTAGGGCATTAAAAATGTCTAGGAAAGAATTTCAGATTGTGTTTCAAAGAGCATAGAAAAAATTAGTTGATTGCACTCTAAAATAGGTCTTATCTGTTATTGCTTTATAGCATCTTGTTCTTTCCTTTCATAGCACTTAGCGTTAATTACAATGTTTATTTAT
The DNA here is from genome assembly GCF_009873245.2 of Balaenoptera musculus. NCBI lineage: Eukaryota > Metazoa > Chordata > Mammalia > Artiodactyla > Balaenopteridae > Balaenoptera > Balaenoptera musculus. Next base: position 23,181,039 of record NC_045796.1, read on the forward strand.
TCGTGTGTTTATTTGTTCAATGTCTGTGTCTTCTAGTATGATAAACTTGTAACTGTAGGTTTTTGACTGTTTAGTTGGGCTCTGCTGGTGCTCAGTAATATTTATCGTGTTGAATGTATAGAGTCCGTGTAATAATTTTCCTCTGAATATTAGCATGAGTTTCTGTTCATGTACAGGGTCTCTTCTTGTCTCCTAAAGTGGTTTCAAATCTGTGATTAACAAAAAGACAGTAGGTTTTGAAGCCTAAGTGATGTCATATAAGTTACACAAGTTCTCAGAGTCTCAGTTTTCTCATATGTAGAGAGTATGCATCAGAGAAGAAAAGGTGGCTACCCAAAATAAAAAAATTGAAGCCACTTCTACGTTTCAGGAAAGCAGGGGAATTTAACCCAGGGGAAAGTGATTGTGAAAGTGATTTAGTGAAATAGATTGAGAAAAGCAAGAATTGAATTATTCCGTATAATAAAGAATTAAGAAACGGTGAGCAACCTAGTAGACCCCAATAGAGTTTTTTTGCAGGAGGTTCAGAAAGGAAATTCGATAAAAGATTTTGGCTGGAAGAAATGGAAATGTATCACTGAGATGATAGTGTCAGGTGAGGGCTATGGAGTCTCATAGCCAGTCATGAATTTTCTATGACAGTGATGAGTAGTGACTTATGGGAGAGAAGTAGTAACTGATACCTGATATTCAATTTTGAATTACTGCTGTTGTTTTTTGTTATTTCTCTTTCATATTCAGAGACCCTAGATACTGTTACTAACAGCTTGTATGCGTTTTGCTGCCCTAGGGAATTCAAGTGAAAAAGCCAGGATTTTCTGTGGAGTAAAGTGATGTCATGAGAAGATGGTAGCCACAGGATTGGTGGAGAAGCAGCCAGAAGTATTGCACAAAATTCTAATTAAGAGATTATCACACCAACTAAATATTAGCATCCAAATACAAATTGGGGAGGCTACTTGAGATCTCACAGTTAGGAGGGATAGGGTTGGCTTATATTATTTTATTTGACTATTTAAAGAATGATCTCCTCAGAATACTTTAGGTTACAAGAAGTTCATAACCATCTACCACTGCAGAATTCGTTGCCAGGAACAAATAAGATAATACCAGCGCAGCTGTTAGCACATACAACACTGTTGTGAAAATTAGAATAAGAAACATACTCTTGGTGAATGAATTAGAAAAAGTGCCAATTTTGGATGGCTGCATCCTTCTTTAGAAGGTACAGTTCCCACCAGGGTGTGCAGGTTCCCTTGCCTCTGTGGCCAGTGCACAAACTGCACCCATTTAGCATAGCAGCTGTTGGGTAATGTAAGTACCTGATATATAGTAGGCACGCAAAATATGGTAGTGATGCAAATTACCCTGGATTACATTAAACCACGATCCTGCTTGTTTCTGGAAATTAGAGCTGATATGCTGAAGATAAAGGATTTTCAATTTTTTCTACAATAGATCTAAATTCAAGTCCGTGTGTGTGTTTGTGTATGTGTGTGTATCCACACATGCATAGGTCCTCTGCTTACGAAGTTAGTTAGTTGTATTTCTTTGAAGTTGCTGATGTCAAATGCATGTATCATAGGAAATTTGACTCATCTCTACTAATTATTTCAAATACAAATGCATTCTAAATTGGTGATTTTAATAGACTTCCTTGTTTTAGAGAGGGTATTTTATTTTACTTTAAATTATCATTCTGGGATAGGTTCTGCTCTCTCGCTACAATCTCAGCTGCAAAGATAGCTCAGGCTCCTGGAGCTGGGCTGACCTGAGGGCAGAATTTGAGCCTCTAATGTTTCATTATACCCCAACCTCCTGCAGATCTCTGTGTGCTACCCCACTGATCCTAGTGAATGGATCTTCGGATGGCGTTTTGACTCTTATGCTTCTGTGACCTTGGGATACACCAGGCAAGGCACAGATATGCACTTTTTTCTACTGAGCGTCTACCCTAAATTCTTGTGTTCTTACTGCTTTATAGTTAACTATCTTAGACACAATGTGGCTACATAACTCCTATGCAGAATTAATGAAGTTTTAATTGTACTATTACATGATTTGACATATATTTTCCAATTCCCTCTTCTAGAAGTAATTTCCAATTCTCTTAATTCCTTGGTAAACTGTAATTTTTCAAGAGTGAGGAATTGAAACAGCTTTTCCAGGCATTATTTATGTTCAAGCTTTGTGTGCAGGACACAGATTTTGAAAACAAGTTTTTAATAGTTAATGGGAAATATGCTTCTGGCTATGTATAAAAGTACATCTAAATACATCTAAATTCTCATCCTGCAAGGTAGTTGAAATGAAATTTGTTGAACTTGAATAGTAAATATTGGGGACCATGGCATTTTAAAACTTTACAAACAAACATGATGACATTATACAGTTTAAACAAGATAAACAAATTCTTTGTATACAGTAATGGGGTGGATATTGCTAGTTGTTTATCCAGTATTGATTTCCTCTTCCTTTTTCATAACAGAATGCTAACTTAGTTTATGTATGTATTTCTCTCCTACACCATCTATACCTCAGGGAAATTTGATCCTAACCTCAATTCCAAGGATGGGTCAGATTGGACAAGAATAAATCCCATCTCTCTTCTCAATGATCAGCTCAAGAATAAGTTTGTGATCCAATGTTGTCCAGCAAAATGTGAGGTTGGGTTTTCTGATATCTTTTAGGGAAATTTTTCCTTGGTCCTAAGTCTTTGCAAACTGGTTCTCTTTCTCCTGAAAAATATGAGCAAGGGAATATTAAGTACTAGTAGTCATTCTACAATCTGAGTTTTTACTGGGTCAAACAATCTTGAAGTCTGACCTGCCTCTGGACATGCTTTTGTATGAGCTAATGCATTCCTTACTGTTAAGCAAGTCCAGTTCAGTGAGACAAACACTGAAGGTAGTAAACACATTGTCACACAAATATATGAATGGTAAAAAAACCTGAGAAAGATTATGAGAAACAAACAAATTAGGTGTGATAGAGAATTTAGTTTAGGGGTCAGAGAAGACCTCTTGGAAGAGATCTTGTTCAAACTGAGACCCAAAGTATAATTTTACTAGGTAAAGAGTCAGGAAAAGGATATTCCTTGGTAAGGTCCAGGGGTAAATTTGTTGGCACTTTTGAGGAACTCAGAGAAACAGCATGACGATCAAGGGTAAAGAGCAAGCAGGGAAATAGGAAATTGGTATGAAATGAGGCTAAGCATATAGGCAATGGCCAGATACTACAGGACATTTAAAATATAGGAGGAATCATGAATTCAATCAAATATCATAAGATTTTGTAAGTTTAATGGTGTCTTTCATTTTTGTATTGTCCCTGACCTCACATTAATAACCACACTAGAGGGAGTGTCTTGTACGCAGGTACATGAGGAAGGAAGGTAAATGCTCCCCCCCACCCCCCAAGGTTCCCACTGCCCTCCTTTTCTATTGGTGGAAACACAATGATCACATGTTGTTTTCTTTCTTTTATGCCAACTTAATAAGTCCAATTTTTAAATAGGAGAACAAAATTTACTGCCCAATTTTTAGTTAACCTAAACCAGAGGTTACATTCAATTCCTGTGGGTTGCTTGAGTAAATATGACAATGATTTTTGTTATCTATGTTCATTGATAAGCTTGGCTATATCTTTTCGATTAGCAACATACTAGAGGTATATACCTATTGAGGAATCCTCAGAAGAACATGTAACTCAGAATAGTGAGCTTGCCTGATGAACCTTCTTTATCACTGTGCTCTTTCTTGTTGAGCCTTATGTTTAATCTACCATGAGGACACCAGACTGTCCACAAAACACTTATGGGAAAGCAGAGGGAAGCAGAACTTATTAAGATTGGACCTAGAAGAATTTGTATGGGTAAATGGCTCTTACCTGAATGAGGTGCCTAGTGGGAGTCTAAATTAGGGGGCCACTGAAGAATAGGACACTGGTCTATTAACAGTAGCTGAAATTAAAAGCACTTTGGTCTATTGACAGTAGCTGAAATATAAAATGTCTGTGTCTGATGAGTGAGATAGAGTAGCCAGATTTCTCAGGGAGGCAACATTTAAAATTAAGTAGGCAAGAACTTTAGTTTTCTCCCAAAGAGAAGATGATGTCAAGTTTAGAAAGATTGATAAGTAGGTTTGAGAATCAGCCAAGGCTCCAAATCCAGTGGGGGAAATAAAAAGGTAGTGAGAAGTTGAGACAGATACCCATTAAATATAATGGGAACAGAAACAAGTTGTAATTTCTTACCAGTTTCTTCATTAATCAATAAATTAAATAAAATCTTTGATACATGTTCAAAAAATGTAGCAATCACAACACAACTACAGCAACAAAAAAGCTGTTATCATCACCATTACTGTTACTAAAGCTGTTAACATCCCCATTTTTAATGCTATGCACATTGCAATCATTATCTCTCTCACAACAGAGCTACGTGGTGGTGAGTGTTTAGTTATCCAATAATCACTGGAAGGAAAAAAAGTCCAAAGTAAATTCTCCTTTAAGGGTGTCCCTTATTACCTTACTGAGATAAAATACACAAACTTTAACTATGTTATATGTATATTTTTTACTTGCAGGACCAAAAAAAAATCATAATTAAAATTTTGAGAATTTACTTGTATCTCTATGTTTCATAAATAATAACTTCTAGAAGTTGTCTTACAAACCCCAGATCCTGAATTAACCTGGAGGAAAGAGCACGGGTGTGGGATAAAGGCGCTGTGTCCTTGGGTCCCAAGTGTTTGATAGAGGTATCATATAGATTGACTAAATTCATTCATTACCAACTGACCAAGGGTCACTAGGCACAAAGAAATTAGGGGACTTCTCAGTATTATAATAAGGGATAATAACAGTGATTATATATTCATAGAGGGGGTTAGAACACAAATGAGAACATTCTAAGTTTTTTTCAACAGTGATGAATATTTCTAGGACTCGTATATGAGCTGTTAAAAAAAGGAATGTCCCCAATTTAAAATTCCTTTAAAATAATCACCTCATTCCTTCATGAAGAGTATGTGAGGGAAATCAAATTATTCACAAAAATGGGGTCAGGCTACCTGAATGCAATGAACTGAATAAATTGCTGGCACCTGAATCATGACCGGGCTGTCTCTCATTTATGGTTTCTATTTTGCTTGGTCTCTCTTCCTGCTCCAGCAAAGTGTGGCTTTGAAATTATAATTTCAAATGAAGCTAATAATAACATGTTTTGCTGAAGCTGTTTCTAGCAAAGTGTAAAATCCCACATTGATTGACCCTGTTTGAGTCAGTGAAAGCCAAAAACAATCAATATGACATTAAAGATAACTACATTTCTCTTTAAATTTGCATATTGCTGGGGGAAGAGAGTCAAAATAATTTTCACATGTTTCCTGGTTGAGCAAATATATTTCAAGACTTTTTGCTTGAATTATATAGTAACAGTAGCAACAATGCATACCTTAATTCTGTTTTGAATAGCGGGCTTAGTGCCCTTTTGGATGTAATGGAATGCTCTAATTGGTTGGAGAGGTTTCAGAAATATATTCAGTAACTGACTTGTGGACAGTTGCAAATAATTTATTACGAAGCATCCAATTATTTTTTAAATTATCCAAGTACCTTAAACATGGATGAGTGGGCTCATAGTAGATATTGAGAATAAATATTTGTCCAAAGAATTTAAACTATACATAAAGTTAGGATTGTTTATTTATTTACTTACATTTATTCCTTTATTTATTTGGTGATGCCAAAAGGGCCAAAAAGACACAAGTGGATTAGTCAGGGCATGAAGATGCTAGTAAATTTTATAACATAAAAATAAAATCCTGTTTAATTTACCACTGTTCATGAAAATTATATAGTTTAACACTGGAATAGATGATTCATTTTCTGCCAAAAGTAGACTAGTTCTAATAACAGAGCTAATATTATGGAAACTCCTTTACCTCATATTCAGTTTAATCCTTTTAATGACATTCAGTTTAATCCTTTTAATGACTAGAGCAGGCACTCCTTAATATAATAATTCAGTTTTACATTTATATAGCACATGAACCTATACATATACCTCCTCCTTTATTTTAATATTACCATGAACAATTGGCTAAGAAAGACCTTTTGCTATTTTTGGTTTTAAAGAAATAACCATTTCCCTGTCATTACTTATTTCTCATTTATAATCCACAGATACAAGCCCACATACAACCCGTGGTCCTTTTCTTGTGCATTTACCCCCTCTCCATTCAATATGTGACTCAGAAGATACATGTGCAACTGTTTAATTAAGAAAGAGTCTCAGTGAATTGATAATTCTTTCCTTTTGATATAACTAGTTATGGTGTCATCGTCTTTTGTAATACCTCTTTAAATGGTGTTACATTCTTAAGTTTTTATAAAGTGTCTCACACTCTGCTAGGTTTACTTAAATTCTGTTTTAAAATTTGCCTGGGAAGGATTGATGCATTTGTTTACAGAATATTTTTTAGGACAGTCTGGAATGATGTCTGAGGTCTAATAAAATGAAGTGTAAAAAAGAGACAAATGGAAATCCTGTGTGAGAGCTTAAAAAATACAAACTCAGAAAAATATAACTTATGGCATATGGGAAAGAAAAATATTTAGGAATGTTTGATTTATTGTATGCTCCATTTGTATTAACAGTGTGATGGTGTTGCCAATAATGTTCATATGATCTTAGGTTACACTTGTAGAAACAATGTTCAGAGAAAGCCAAAGGGGTATTGGTTATCCCATACCACAGTTCTGGAGCCACACAGCACAGACTTTAAGGGACATACTTTGAAGTCACATTACTTAGGTTATGAGTTTTGGCTCTTATATATACTAGTTATGCAAACTTAGATGGGTTAGCTAATAACATCTCTAAGGCCCAGTTTTCTCATCTTTGAAATTGGGATGATTTAATAGTATTTTCTTCAGAGTGATGTTTAACAATTAAATGAGATAATCTATATATTATTAATATGCTTATTTACTCATTAATTTAAAAATATTAATACTTCACCAAGTAAAAAAGTCTCCCAATTCACTTTGTTTGGACTATGGAATCCCATTCCCTGGTAAACAGATACCCTACATCATCAATTTATTTAGAAATTCAAAGGGAGCCAAAAGAACTTGAAAAAGCAAAATAAAATTGAATGATTAATACCACCTCTCCTCCAGTAAGAGCCATGATGTAAGTAAGAAAATATATATATATATTAAATTCACCAGGCCCTTGTTGGGGTTTTGACTTTTCCTCAATCTGCCTCTTATTTACTTTTCAGAGTCCTCAAGTAGTTGTTTTTTGAATTCTCTCTAGAGATTTAAGTTGTAGTGAGTGGGAGAAGTAAAATGTAGTCATTTTACTGCAGCTTGGCTGGTACAAGCAGTCTGTAATAATTTTTTAAAAGAACCTATTTCTGACGTTATTGATCCTCTACTTTGTAGGTTCGTTTCATATTTTATTAATTTCTGTCTTCATGTTTATTATTTTCTTTCTTTGGATTTAATTAATACATGATGTTTGATGTTAATAGAAGTTCTAGATGCCAAAATTCTATGGGAAAAAAAAAAGGCTTTCAGTCCTATAGCATTCAACTTCTGAGCAAAGGCTATCAATTTATTTTTTTGTCATCATTTTTCTAGCCAAAGACATTTTTTTGGTCTTTATTCCTTGAAATCTCCTTCTCCTTTATTTCTTCGTCATTGTGTTAGGTGGTAATTTTCTGCAAAAACTGATGGATAGTACTTATGATTTAGTGATTTGAGGGATTTTGCATGTCAAATACATTATAACGTATGGGATAAGAACAAGGATTTCTGGAGCAAGTAAAACCTGGATTCAAATTCAGATCTATCACATAATCATCTGTATGACCTTGAAAAAATTGTTTAAAGTTTCCTTAAATTCTTTACCTATAAAATTGAAGTAGTAATAGCTACTGGCCATGGTTATAAGGATTAAAGAAGATTTTGCATAACCGGTGTCTAGCACGTGGCTAGTATGTGGTAAGCATTAAGTTAAAGGTAGCTATACATTAATCTTAGGACAGTGAATATTTTATTGTTGACACTTATTCTGGTGTTCGATAACATTTCATTAAGCAATTTTTATTTTGTAAAACTTTATCCTTTAATGGTTTTAATTTTGTGTGATATTTGATTGGAAAAACTAGAGGGAAACACTACTGCTGTGATATAAGCCAAATATGCCTCTCCGTGATTATTTAATGGACTTGATTCACTAGATGCTTCTCTGCATGGTAAGGATTAATTTAGAAAGCTAATAAACATCACATATAGGACATATTTATTTTGAAGCAAAACAGAAGAAACGTTCTGAAGTGAGCTGATTGCAAATGCACTAATTTGAATTAGTTTGCTTCACTTGAACTCTGTTATACTTTTTGGGATCATTAAATGTGAATAATGAACTGTCCTAATTCTCATATTTGGAGGGGCCTGGAATAGATAAATTTAAGTTTGAGCAGTCTTTCCATTTTTGAGTTTTATTCTGGAAATTTTCTATTTTGTAAATAGAAATAAATAAAAATAATATAAAATTTAACATTAAAAATGGTCTAATAAGGGATTCTCTTATTAACCAAAGGCTTAAAGCCCAACCTACTATAGAAATGAAACAAAATATCATTCATTTTAAAGACATAATAACTTTTATAGCATCTATTATAGAGTACTTAGGTCATATATAAGTAGCTTAAGCAAACTAACACAGTAACAAATGATATTAAATTGAATGTCGTAAGATACAATGCCTTACCATGATGTATATTACTTGAATTTTTCTTCTTTACAATTTCAGCCCAAATTTCATAATGAATGCAACAAATTGTGGGAGTTGTATGAAATTTAAAAGAGCTTCTTTGGTGATTTTTCACAGGCATTGTTTTTCTTTTTTACAAGACATCTCATTATACTTTGAGAATTTATTCTGGTTTCCTGCTTTCTCTCGCTATATATATTTCCAAACAGTAATGGAATTAAGGATTAAGCCATTCTTCTGCTTTTAAGTAAGGACTGTTTTCCTCTCTTGAATTGCCCTCTTATTCACATTAATAGTTTCATTTTTTCAAATGATGGCACAGTGCATACCTGTTCTTAAAAATGGATATGGCAACTGTTCTTTGCACACGCTATTCTTTTCCCTATGGCTACATTTCACTATCAAAATCTCAATTTCTCTTGAATAGTAAGTAGGCTGTCTCAGAAGGGGTGCTTGATTTTGCTTTTAGAGCAGGAGTAAGCAAACTACAGCCTGATGGCCAAATCCAACCCACTTTCTCTTTTTGTACAGCTGTGAACTAAGAATTATTTTTATATTTTTAAATGGTTGAAAGAAATTAAAAAGGCTAATACTTTATGAAACATGAAAATAATATGAAATTTAAAAACATAACTATAAATAAAATTTTGAATTTTAAAAATTAAATGTTTGTGGACATTCTTTCTTTGTATATAAGTTCCACATCATATCCTTGATTTTTTCTCTTGGCCAGCAAAGCCTAAATATTTAATAACTGGTCCTTTGCAGAAAAACTTTGCTGACCCTTGCTTTAGAGAAATGGATTGCAATTTTTATGAAATACCACTTTTTATATCAGTTTTTTTAAATGATTTCAGTGACTGAAGAAAATATGCAGTCAAAAAAACAGGAATGAAGTTAATTTTAAAGCAACTATATGGACTCTTTTACATCTAGAAAGGTATTGTGCTTTCAAGTAATCCTCTGGTGAGAGGATGGATATATTCTTTCTATAAGGTTTTACAACATAGAATTATTTTCTAGAAATGGTTTACCAGACATTAAGAAACTGGACTCATGAACTTACGATCATTGGTTTGTTCTCTAATTCTGAAAACAAAGGTTTTTTCTTTTTTTTCCTTTTTTCTTCATTTCCTAATTTCTTCCTTCTCACTCCTGAAGTTTGAGACACATGGTATCTATTCTATTTCCATTGGAATATCCTCTGTAACCTCCATTTAAACTTCTCGTTTAATGTGTCATCCACAGGTACTGGCAGGATTTATCTAAAATGCATATATGATCATTATTCTGCAATGTCTCTTAATCAGTCCAACTGCTGCATCTGAACAAGAGTCTTTATTGAGAGCTGACCATTTTCTACCTTTCCAGCCTAGTTTTTCACTATTCTCCAATATAAGCCAGTTACAGGGGTAAACCTGCGACTCCTAGACAATGTCATGTTTGCTTTTGCCTCACACTTTGAATAAACCATCTTTCCTGACTGGGTAAGAAGATTTCGCTGTGGAGATCTACTCATTCTTTCCAACTTTGCACAAGGACCAGATCTGAGGTATCTTACTCTTCACCTCTGCTTAGGCTGAAAATAGTAATAATATTGGGGTTTTCCTCAGCATTCTGTACTGAATTTACAGGTTTTGTAGCATTCACAATGTTGTAATGGTTGAATTGCTCATCCATCTTTCTTCCCAGTAATGTGAAAATTTCTGGAAGACACGACTGAGATGGTATCTTTCTCTGTAGCCTCACTTGACAAGCACCACACCTTTCCTGCTGTATGTACCAAACGGCAAAGTCTTTCTTTCCCCCTACAATTTTGTTACGTTGAAAGGTTTCCAATCACTCAGATAGAGTGGGTCTATGGAACATGTAGAAGTGGGTACTTTGTAAGAAAATACATCTGCAATGGTCTGAAAGCTTGTGTCCCCTCAAAATTCATATGATCAATCCTAATACCCAATGTGATGGTACTTTTAGGTGGGGCCTTTGGGAGGTGATTAGGTCATGAGGGTAGTGCTCTCATGAATGGGATTAATGTCCCTATAGAAGAGGCTCGGAGAGAGCCCCTTTGCCTTTTCACCATGTGAAGTCCAAGATGAAGGAATTCCCAGCCTCCAGAACTATGAGAAATAAATTTCTATTGTTTCTAAGCTACACAGTTTATACTATTTTATTATAACAACCCAAACAGACTAAGACATCTGAGGAAAAAAAGTGGAAGTTTTATGCATTGCTTGTCAAAAGCAGAATAAAGTAAGTTTATAAATTCATGTTAGTTGTGCTGTGAGTGTGATGAATTGATAAGGTAGTAATAACTGGCCAAGCATTTAAAGTGTCATCCCTGGAAATCAAGGACTGTCTAAATGTGGCATGTTGTATGACAAATGTGTCAAATTGGTGAATTGAGCTTATCTACAGGGTTTTGTACTCATGCTTTTCCACTAAAATATGTATGTGTGTATGATATATGTATATATATATACGTATATGATATGCATACAAAAGAATTGAGGAGTACATTTATTTCTTTTTACTCTTCTTGAAATTTTCTTTGTGCTTGTTAAATTTTTTTTTTTTTGCAGATGATGTAAACAAAACTCTTAAGAGGACTGTGATAATTTCTCAGGATTGCTTTGGCTATATGGGGTCTTTTGTTGTTCCATATACATTTTAGGATGTTTTTGTTCTATTTCTGTGAAAAATGTCGTTGGGATTTTGACAGGGACGGCACTGAATCTGTAGATTGCTTTAGGTAATATGGACATTTTATCAGTGTTAATTCTTTTAATACACGAGCATGGAATATATTTCCATTTCTTTGTGTCTTCTTCAATTTTTTTTTTTCAGCAGTGTCTTATGGTTTTCAGGTACAGGTCTCTCACATTCTTGGTTACATTTATTGCTAGGTATTTTATTTTTTGTTGTGACTGTAAATGGGATTGCTTTCTTAATTTCTCTTTCTGTTAGCTCAAACTGTCACTTTTAGAATGCTGTAAGTTTAGTGAATGGTTATGTTCCTTATTTCTGCCCTTAAGGCTGACTCTGCCCTGGTGGAATACACACACACACACACACACACACACACACACACACACATACATGCTTTTTTCAGGTTTAGTGGAATGCTTTTAGTGTTTGCTTCTTCCCTTCCTTTTCTTCAGAAAATAAATGTTTTTTAGCTTATGTAGAAGTAAGCTTGTTTTCTAGAGTCTTCCCAAACACATTCCACTCATCCAAAGCAGAACCAGCCTCAAGTATATTTGCCAAATGCCTTAATTTCCTGTAAGTTACTTGTTTGTGCCTTTAGCAATAAGTTAGTGGCAGGAGAGAGATTAGAACAGACACTCCTGAGATGCTTCTGTACCTCCTGCTTCAGTTACAGAAAGGAAAATAATGAAGATTTTCTGTTGAATGCTTGTTGGTAATTAGACTTTGTATTATCTAAATACTAATTGGTTTTTTAATTCAGTCTATTCACTTAAGGTGAAATACTAAATAAGTGTTTTCTCTTCATGATTTTTTTTCTGAAGACAACAGGACAGCTAGTGAATGGAAGGGCGTTCAGAGTTTTCAGTGCATACAAATCAATATATATAAGGAGTTTGTCTATTTTATTAGGGTTTTTTCAGATAACAGATTCATCCTGGTTTGCATAGATTTACCATTATTAAAAGTCTCTTGAGTTTCTAAGAGGCCAAATATGCCATAATGGAAGAACAGAATTAAACCCTTATGTATTTGAGTGAGGCTCCCTACATCTCTCTATAACTTCCCTATCTCCTTCATGCTGCTGTTCTCCCTCTTCACTATATTACCGTGCTTGAAAGCCCAGCAAGCATGTCTATTCCTGCTGTGAGTGTGTGTGTGAGCTCAAGTTCCTTCAGGAGGCAAAGTCATACTGATAATAACTTTCTATTAGTGGCCGTTCAGAAAAGCTAAAGACTGCTGCATGCCTATACTAAGTACTATCTATTGTTGTAGATAGTGCTTAAATGTGTTTTTTTGTGAAAGGAAGCTCAAGTTTCTTTAGAAGGAAAAAACGGTTTCTGGTAAACTTGGTTACGTCTTTTTTCCAAGATGAAATGAATAAGTAGTAGAGTATGAAGTTGTTGTTTATATTTTGAAATAGTTTAACTCATAATAATTTGCAATATAAAGCATACCCCTGTAATCAATTCTCCTTCCACTCAGCTTCCTCAATAATAACATCTTAGGTGAATACAGTACATTTTCAAAGCCAGAAAACTGACGTTCATAACAATGCTGTTAACTGAACTACAGACCTTATTCTGATTTTACCAGTTTTTTCATGCACTTGCTTTTGTTTTTTGTTTTTTTTTAAATTTACAAAGACTCTACTGAGTCAGTTATTTATTTATTTATTTATTTATTTATTTATTTATTTATTTATTTATGGCTGTGTTGGGTCTTCGTTTCTGTGCGAGGGCCTTCTCTAGTTGCGGCAAGTGGGGGCCACTCTTCATTGCGGTGCGCGGGCCTCTCACTATCGCGGCCTCCCTTGTTGCGGAGCACAGGCTCCAGACACGCAGGCTCAGTAATTGTGGCTCACGGGCCTAGTTGCTCCGTGGCATGTGGGATCTTCCCAGACCAGGGCTCGAACCCGTGTCCCCTGCATTGGCAGGCAGACTCTCAACCACTGCGCCACCAGGGAAGCCCTTGCTTTTGTTTTGTCTTCTGACATGCAACATGATAAAAGTTTTGTCATACGTACAATTCCATATAACCACCACCAAAATCAAGATGCAGACTATTCCATCAAGGCAGAGAAAATCTCTAATCACTGATTCCCTCACTACAATTTTGTCATTTCGAGAAAGTTATATAAATAAAATCATGTAGTATGTAACATTTTATGGTTTGCTTTTCCCACTCAGCATAATGCCCTTGAGATCCATCCAAGTAGTTGAATATATCACTAGTTATTTTCTTTAATTGCTGACTAGCATTCCATAGCATGAACATTCTTTTTTTTAATTCATGGTTTTTTTGTTTGTTTGTTTGTTTGTTTTTTAAGAAGGACATTTGAATTGTTTCTCAATTTGATTATTACAAATAAAGGGACAATGAACATTCGGGTACAGGTTTTTGTGTGGACATAAATTTTCATTTTTGCTGGAATAAATACCCAGGAGTGAAATTGCTAGGTTGTAAAATAGTATTAAAACACACAAACAGATTCATCTCTGAAGTATGTAAAGATATACGAAAAGGAATGGCTATGACACAATCTACCTTGCAAATGCATTTAAGTTTTAGTAAGCACACTGAATGTTATTTCCAAAAGATATGTCCAGGTAGACTTTCTAAGCACTCTCTGTCCTTTACCACTTTCTGATGTGGCATCAGAAGCAGCCTTACAAAAACTTGATCACAATTTTGGAAGCATAAAAACAAAAGGTCCATCTGCCAAGAAGTTTCTTTTTACATACTTGTGCTTAATGCACATGGAACTGATTTTTGATATCATTTCATATATGGACATATTCCCAACCCTACCATTAATAATTATCACAGTAAAATTATTTAGAATATTCCATCCTTTTCTGATCTGAAATGCCATTTTCATCATGTATTAAAATTCCTTATTCACATTTCTGTGTTTTGTATCTATTCTAATACCATACTTGTTTAATACTTTCACTAAAAACAGTGTCACAAATTTTAGAGTATCTTAAGATATTAAAATTTCCTATATGTCAATATGATATTTAGATACATATTTCTATGTGTGTACTATAATTTGATAAAATTTTGTAATTTGTTCCATAAGCATCATGCTCATCTTTTATTGGAGATATGCCTATGATACCTACACACACATCACACACACATACATGAACACACATATGGAGAGAGAGAAAGTGATTGAGTTGAGAGATTTAGTTGAATTGAGATTAAAAGAGACAAAGAGTTGCTATGGAAAATGCAAACCTTTCAAAATTAGGTTTTCTAACTTTGTTGTTTCAGATAGAAAAACAATGATTTTTGTATATTGATTATATATTTACCAAAGTTGCTAAATTCTCTCATTAATTATAAAGATTTTAGATCCCATTGGGTTTTCTATATAGCCAGTACTTTCTAAACATGACAGTTCTGCTTCTTCATTTATAATCTCTACGACATTATATCTTTCTCTTGATATATATACTGGCTAGACTGCTTCACCTTCTTTACTTCTTTACTAGAAATGATATGCTCTCCTGGTTTCCTCCCTGCTTTTCTGGCATCTTATTCTCTGCTTCTTTATTTTTCCAGCCTGTAAATGCTGGATGCCCCAGTAGTCAGACCTTTGATTTCCTTTCCCTTGTATCTATATTCCTCAGGTAAACTCATTTAGTCTTGCTGCTGTAAGCACATAAGAACTTCAAGACTTTCAAGTTTATAAATATAGGTTAGTACTCTTTCTTGAACATGATGTTCATGTGACACTATTACGTTTCTCCAACTTATATGCATATTAAGGATCTGAAACTTACCATCTTGGAAAACAAAGTCCAAATACTGGTGAGCTGGAGCATGGGCAAGTTGAAGTGTAAGAGCAGGTAAGGAACAGACTGTGAATTTCATCACAGACATTAAGAAATTTTGTCTTTGTTCTAAAAACAATGACAAACTATTGATATAAGAAAGGAATAATAACTTCAAATTTGCCACTAGCCGTGTATGTATGTATGTAGAATAGGTTGACAAGGTACATGAGTATATAAAAAACGCATCTCAGAAATTATCAATAATCTGAATGAGAGATGATAGTAGCTGAGATGAGCGTATTTGGCAGTAGAGATGGAGAGAAAGAACTGTACTTGAGAAATGACTTTTATATACTAAACATACTGAATGCTTACATATAGTTGGCTCTGCTTCTGCTTTGTGTATTCTAATCTGTTGATTAGATTTTATTCTTGCATAAATACCATACTACTTTAGTTAGTGCAGTTTTTGTAAGTGTTTTAGTATTTGGCAATATACTTACTCATTTTTTTGTCTTTTTCCTCAAATCAGAAACAATTTTTACCATTTACTTCCTAGAACAGAAGTTATAAGGCAAAATATTTTTCTAGATATTTTTAACCAAGCCAACGTTTTCAAATAAGGGTATTTTACATAAAAATTGGATTATTTATTTGTCCAGAAATGTCAGAAGATCCAATAATACTATTTCTTATATTTCAACAACTGGCAGGAACTAGGAGACTGCCCTCTTGAGAGAGGATGGTAACATACATGTTCTGGTTTTTCTGGGATAGTCTGGATTATAACTCCTCCCTGGAATAATAATTAATGGTGCCTCTTTTTTACGCTTATGTGTACTGGGTAGGAAAACAAATTATAGATTTACCCTACCTTTGCATATCTGTAAATGCCCCTTCATTTGTCTTAGTTTTGTTATTTAGGTTAACTACTTGGAACCTGTAGGCATTTGAATTAGGGATATTTTTCTAGATGAACATTAGAATAAGTTTGTCAAGTTCCTCAAATCCCATTGCATTTTTCAATGGATATATATTGAATTATAAGTGATTTGGCAAGTGAGATTTTTGTTTTCATTCCCAATATCACTTGTTTTATAATTCTTGAGTTTAGCTGTAGGGTATAATTCAGATTGCAAAGGTAACTATTGGCTTAAGTTAATCAGATCCTGACATTTTCCTCACCATAGTGATTAGTTAAGAGTTGAACACATAACTTAAAGTTTGACCCAGTAGAATGTACTTCAGGATTTTTATTTGAAGTTTGTGAAAGACATAGATCTCCGATCCCCTCACCCCCAATGTGGACAAGAAATCCTATAATCCAGGGAGCTTTGGGCAACTAACTCGCAATCAGGAAAAAAGACAAACCTTAGAATAAAGCTAACACATGCATGGCAGAACATAAAGATCGAAAAATAAACTGAGACTTTGGATGTAAGTCAATAAATTAAGACAACCTTGAATTACAGTTTTCTCCTGGGCTTCCAGTTACATGAGCCAATAAATACCCTCATCCATAAGGCCAGTTTGATTTGATTTTATATTAATTTTCATATTAAGTGTCCTGATTAATACAAGAAGAAGTAATGTGATTTTTGTATTTCATCTTTCCAGTCAGGAAAGGAATATGACCTGCATTTGTTTACATCTTTTCCACAGGCCTCAGTAATTGTTTGTCTGTTTGTTTTTCTAGACATCTCCTATCACTTTATTCATTGTGATTTTCCTGGAAATATTACTATATTGACTAAATTGTCAACATAATCTGAACTTCAGATTTTATATACACTAGCCATACATGCAAAATAGTGAAGAAAAGCATTGTTTAGGAATTCTTTAAAAATTCAAAATATAGTTCATATGTTAAAAACAAAGTAAATGTAGCAAATTTTCACTTCTGAAAGGTATACATAAAAATCTAAGATTGACATATTACTTGAAAAAATTGGAGAAAATACCCTGATCATGATTCATGGCTCACAGAACAGGAAATTATATTGCAAATGATTCAAAATAGACTAGCAAAAATTTAAGTTTCTACAAAGTGATACTTAAATTTAGACTACAGGTGAAAAATAAAAGGCTTTTATGAATATCAAATATATTGACAGGAAGTTTAAATTTACCTACAGCCCTTAGCTTTTGACAAATGGAACATTTCCTAAACTGCTACTGTAAAGACAAATTAAAAACTTTGCAGAAACCTTTAAAAACTATTTAAAATATGAATTCACGTGAAATTTATAAGTTCCTAAAGGAAACATTGCTTTACTAAATTAAGCAAAGATAGTGAAAAATATTTTTGTTGAATTGATCATTTGGTGTTTCATTTTTGAAATGGTGTTTCAAATGTTTGATCCATTTCTGTTCCTAATAATATACTCTTTGTTCTAAAGCTTATTGTAAAAATTCTTAATTTTTATGTCTTTGCTCTATATTGGTATTCAGTAACTCTGTGCTTGATATTTCTAAATCAAACTGCAGTATAAACTATATTTGCTTTTTGAAATGTCTATCAAGCACTCTATGGCTCCTAAGCCATTGCAGTTTGTAAAAGAAATATAAACAATTTTGAAGTTTTGCAGTGGATATCTAATTCTGAGTATAGCCTTTCTTTCCATTTCCTAAGTCCACAGTAAACACAAAGATTTAACTTACTTTTAGAACCTATATCTACAAACTAGATGCATAAATGTTTCAATATAATTAAAATTGCCTTCTGAATTGTAGAAAGAACTAAACTACAGTTTGGCCCAATTCTTAGAAGACTGATTAATTATACACAAGAGGCTAATTATTTTTCCCATTTTGATGTTTTAAATTGTAGTGTGGGTGGGGTAATTAAGCACTTGTTTGTTTTTAAGGATTAACCCAAATGGCTTACATTAGAGGACTATACCCTGGGAAATCATGCTTTGCTTTAAAGGCAACAATGCAGAAATGCTAAAATTTCATTGTCTTTTTTACCTTAAGCATGATATTTACTTTGTTAAATAATTAGGGCTTTCTTAATTATGACCAAGTTTTACTTTAAAAATAAATGTTATAAAAATGTCCAGTTTAAATACCAATGTTAATTAAACGTAAATAAGTCAATTCTACAATTCATTTCAATTAAGGTCATCAGAAATCCTCAAAACACTTTCACATAAAGTAAAGGGCAACCAAACTGAAATTTATCTAATAATGTATGTTTCTGTAATTTATTTCCATGAAAAGGGTACATATTGATAAAATACAATATTTTTTGTTTGATTTGAGCTTTGGAATCTTGCTTGCTTCTTTTAAAATTGCAGATGTGAATTTCTCACTTTGTACTCTTTTGAAAGTTGTATCATCTTGACAAGATGCTAAACCTGTATTTATATTCTAACTATAATAATAATGTAGTGACATTATTCAACAGCTTATCTTCAAAGAGCTCAAAGGCTGTAGATAACATGTTATCACACACATCATAGCATTCTTGTGAATTTTGATGCTTTCTTTTCTTTTCTTTTTGTTTGAATTAAATAATCCCAGAATAGGGTGTTGAAAATGAAAACATTTCATATTGGAAGCATTATGAAGAGCTTAGTTCATTATTTTCTTAAGCTCTAAAATAGGATACT
This sequence comes from Balaenoptera musculus, assembly GCF_009873245.2. Taxonomy (NCBI): domain Eukaryota; kingdom Metazoa; phylum Chordata; class Mammalia; order Artiodactyla; family Balaenopteridae; genus Balaenoptera; species Balaenoptera musculus. The sequence goes on from NC_045796.1 coordinate 23,199,935, forward strand.
TGAATTTGTAAGTTTAATCAAAAGTTACAGAGACATTTAATTAGAAAAAGAATCCAATTAATCTAATTCAACCTCTCTCCTACAGCAAGATTACCTTTTACTTTATTCCATACACAGTGTCGCTCAGTTGTACTTAAATTCCCTTATGTCGGGAGACAATCTCTTCCAGTGTTAAATACTTCTACTTCCCTAAAATACCTTTTTAATATTGAGCTGAAATCTGTCTACATGTACGTTTCACCTTTTGGGTCCCATTCTTTACTATAAAACAACACATCACTCTCTGATCAAAATCTCAGGCCAATACTTAAGCACGATTGAGGCATTGCATTTAACAAGTAAAGGCTTGTTAATGGCAGGGGATGACCTGCAGAGGGCCCAGGTTTACAGTCTCTGGGCTTTCTATAAACCATGGACAGCCAATAATTTTTTTGAGAATGAGAGAGATTTTGAAGAGAGAATGTTGCATTAAGAGAATAAATTGGACAGGGCAGATGCTGAGTATCAAGAAAAGGTTTGCACAATGACCTAGGAAAAAGAGAATGGGGACCTCATCCAATAAGATAATAATAAGGATGAGAAAAGGAAAAGAGTTTGGAATATTTTAGAGTCGACTTGAAGACACGGTGACTCACTAGATATGGGGCAGAATTGCATCAAAGATGACTAATATTTGGAGCCTGATTGACAGTAAGAATTATAGTGATATCAAGAGAGTATCTCTTGTAATCAATAGTTACTAAAAATTCATCATATATATATATCCCTGTTTAAAGCTTTCAAATGGTTGCTCATTGCACATACAATAACAATGAAATTCTCTACCATGTTCTGCAAGATCTACATAATCTATTCTTTCCTACCTTTTTTACATCATCTCATGCCACTCCAGCCCGTATTTACTGTCTTCCATCCTCACTAGTCTTATACATTTTATAAGTTTACTTCCTTGCACATTTTATGGCAAGCTTCTTATTGTACTAGTGTTTAATAAATTTGCTGTAACCCACCCCTGAAATGCTCATTCCTGAAATCTCCATGGTTATTCAGGTCATAGGTAATGTATCATCCTCCTAGAGCAGACTTCCTTGACCAACCATCCGCATTTTTAGCTTACGTTCAATTAAACTGTGGTGTCATGGTTTCTTAGTTTTATTTTTATTTTAAAAATATGCATGTATCATGCATTTATATTTTTCATTCCTTACTCATATCTTTTATTATATTTAATACATTTTGTTATAGGAGGTTACTCTCCTAGGACCTTCCACCTTCATACTTGAATCCCAGTCAAGTTGCTTTATTGACATAGTCCTCTTTCTGGTCTTTTAGTGATTGCTTTATATTCATTCCCCACCACCTCCTTTTTGGTAGCCCATCACTTCCTCTTTCTTCGTTGGATAAATACTTTAAAAAAGAAACCCCAAAATGAATACTGGCTCAAACATATTATAAGTTTATTTCTTGACCACATAATAGCACTGGGAGCATGAAAACCTTGGTGGAAAGGTCTCTTTTGTATTCTCTTTCAGGGACCTAGATTGATGGAAGTGCTGAGTTTTTCAGGTGCAATCTGCAATAGCGTTTGTGCAACAGGAGCTACTTTTCCATCACTGATAGCCAGAATTCTGGGCATAATGTTTTAACTAAAGTGTTCTTCTTCTGTGGTGGTTCTTTATTTTCCCCTCTGCTTTAATCTTTGTCTCTGCATATACACTTACTCAAAATGATCTATTGGCACCATTTCTCTTTACTCAGGACTGATGTGCACTGCCACAGATCCATCTAAAGTGAGTGCCCTCATACATTCTGTTTACATGATTTAGGTTAAAATCAGCATTTTTTCACAAAGGCAGCTGAGTTCACCACTGTCTCTGATGATGGAAGAAATTCTAGAGCTCTATTGGCACAAATTGCCCATGACCGATTGGGGTTTGAACCAAAAGTTTCCTCATTTGTGCAAAAGACTAATGGTCAAAATATGAAAGAGATCTTTGGGGATTATTGTTTGGCTCCTTCCTACTTATCTTCTTGAAATATAAGGTTCAAATATTTCACTGAATCTACATGCCACAGGCTCTGCCCCAAAGAAGAACTTCACCACTTATGTTAAAAAAAAAAACAAACCTAAATGATAAAGGAGATTGTGTATAAGATTATATCTGCAATTCCTTTTGGGACCTTTAAGTGTCACTTAATACAATTAGAAATATTTTTTTCTCTTTCTAGTTTACTTTCCTATTTTCCATATTTGTTTGAGGATAAAATTATATATAGACAAATGCATAGATCTTAAATGTACAATTCACTGAGTTTTGTTGTAGCACGAAGATACAGAAAATTTCAATCTTTCAGAAAGTGTCTTCAGGACTCTTTCCAGTCAATATACATACTTACACTCATATTTTTTTAGGATCAATTTTTGGTTTAAGGCAAAATTGAGAGAAAAATACAGAGATTTCCCATATAACACCTGCTCAGGCACATGTATAGCCTCCCCCATTATCTACATCACTCACCAGAGGGAGACTCTTGTTATGACTGATGAGCTTACACAGATATATCATACTCACTCGAAGTCCATAGTTTACATTGTGGTTCACTCTTGGTGTTGTGCAGTCTGTGGGTTTTGACAAATGTATAATGATATGTAGCCATCCTTAGAATATCATAGGAACTATATTCAATGTCCTGAAAGTCCTCTGTGCTCCACCTGTTCATCTCCAACCCCAACCCTTGACAACCACTGTTTTGTTTTGTTTTTTTTCTGTCTCCATAGTTTTTGGCTATCTTAAAATGTCATATAGTTGAAGTATATAGTATGTAGCCTTTTCAGATTGGTTTCTTTCACATAGTAATGCAAATTTAAGTTTCTTCTATGTCTTTCATGGCTTGGTAACACACCTCTTTTTAGTGCTGAATAACATTCCATTCTCTGGATGTACCATAGTTGGTTGCTTCAAAGTTTTGGAAATTATAATGACACTGCTATAAACATCCATGTGCAGGTTTTTGTGTGGATGGACATAAGTTTTCAACTTCTTTTGGTAAATCCCAAGGAGTGTGATTGTTGGATAGTATGGTAAGAGTATATTTAGTTTTGTAAAAATCACTAGACTGTCTTCCAAAGTGGCTGTATCATTTTGCATTGCCACCAGCAAGGTATCAGTGTTCTTGTTGCTCCACATTCCTGTCAACATTTGGTGCTTTCAGTGTTTTGGATTTCGGCCATTCTATTAGGTGTGTAGTGCTATCTCATTGTTATTTTAATTTACATTTCTCTGATGAGATATGATGTAGAACTTATTTATATGCTTATTTGCCATCTGTATATTTTCTTTGGTGAGATGTCTGTAAAGTTCTTTGATCTATTTTAAAATAAGATTATTTGTTTTCTTATGGTTGAATTTTAAGCGTTCTTTGTATATTTTTGGATAACAGTTCTTTATCATATGTGTTTTTTGCAAATATTTTCTCCCTGTCTGTGGCTTGCCTTCTAATTCTCCTGACATTGTCTTTCACAGAGAAGAAGTTTTTAATTTTTATGAAGTCCAGCTTATCAATTATTTCTTTTATGGAACAAGCCTTTCACGTCATTGAATTCCCCTTTTTATTACTGTTTTGTAGTTTTTTAAAAGATATTCTGGAAACAATTGTTTTGTTATGTCTATATGTATTATGAATGATTTTTTTCTTAATGGTAAGCAGATGCTTTAAATTTTAATGAAGCTCAACTTATCAATTTTTTCTTTCATGGCTAATTTTCATGTGTCCTTTCTGAGAAATCTTTCTTATCCTCAAGCTCGTGAAGACTTTCTCCTACATTTTCTTGTAAAACTTTAGAGTTGTTTTATGTTGAGCGGTAGGGTTCAAGGTTCATATTTTTCATGCATCTATGCAATTATTGTAGCATCATATGTTGAAATAGCATTCTTTTCCTTATCAAGTTGTCTTAGGACTTTTGTTGAAAATCAATTGACTTTTTGTGTGTGAGTCTATTTGTGGACTCTATTCTGTACTATTGATCTATTTGTCTCTTCATATTTTGATACTACACTCTTGATTACTGTTAGTCTATGAGAAGTCAGTTTCAATTGCATTCCTAAAGATTGTTTCAATTGTTTTACGTTTTTGGCATTCCTATGTAACTTTTGTCAATGTGTCAATGAAAAGAAAAAGGAATTGGAATTTTGTTTGAGATTACATTAAGCATATAGATTGGCTTGACATCTTAATAATATTAAGGCTTCTAATCCATCAACATGGCATATTTCTCTATTTATTTAGGTCTTTAACTTCTCTCAGCAATGTTTTCTAGTTTTAAGGTAGAGTTTTCTACATCTTTTGTTAACCCTTTTATTAAGTATTTTATTTCTAATATTACTCTACAGTAATTGTTGACATTTTGTTTCCAATTCTTTGGGGCTAGAAAATAGAGATACATATGGCTTTGTATGTTGATTTTTTATCCTGTGTCCTTGGTAAATTGATTTTCAGATTTAGTCTTTTTCTTGGGTATTTTAAAAAATTTTCTATGTAAATAATTATATCATCTGCAAATAGAATTTTACTTCTGCTTTTGATATCCATGCCTTTTATTTCTTTTAATTGTTTTTAGTGCACTTCAAATGTCAGTATGCTCTTGACAGGGCATGATGAAATGGGACATCCCTACCTTCTTCCTGAATTTAAATGGAAAATATTCAAGTTTTTCCCATTATGTATGATGAAAACTTAACTATAAGGTTTGTGGATTTTCTCAAATGTCTTTTATTAAAAATTTCCTTCGTATTTCTAGTTTGCAGACAGTCTGCAACATAAGTGGGTATTGAATATTTTCAAAAATTTTGAGATAACTTGATCTTTCTCTGTTATTTTAGCAATAATAATAAAATAAAACCAATACATTATACGTAACCCCAATATTTTCATATACACTATATATATGTCCCAAATATATATTTCAAATATATATCCCATGTATATATGTCCCAAATATTTTCAGAAGTTGGATTTCTTAAATGGAGGAGAGAACCACATAATACTACAGGGAACAATGAGTTATGGGCTCAGGAGACTCTCAGACTATTCTCCAGGATAGATTCTTAAATACTCTCCTAATAGAGGCATCAAATTCTGCCAGCTCCAGTTCCTTGCCCATTCTCATCCATTCTAAATCTATTTCAACTCATATTTCAATTCTTAATGGAAAATATTTATTCAGTATTAAGCACAATGTTATTTCGTACAAGTGAATGTGGGTACAAACTTCTTTGAATGGCTGGAGTAGAAGCTCTAAGTTTAACCTCCAATACTGACTCCCAGAAAACACTACAGAATAGCTCAGCAAAGGAGCTGCCACTTCTACCACACTCACAAAATTGGGAAATAAAATAGCTGCTGTCCAACTGCTGCTCACTGCATTGTACCAACTTAACTTTGATTTCTGGATCGGAAGTCTGCCATGCATATTTATTACAGTTCTATGTCAACAGAATGAATGTCGTGTATACAATACCTTCTTTTCCTACCCAAATGATTCAGCTTAAGTTTCCAAGAAGTGCACCTCATTTGTTTAGCTTTCCAGCATCTGTACACCAATGTAGGAACAGATATTGAAAAGGTAATCTATCATACCCATTTTAGAGGGTGCACTCGAAATCTCCAGCTGTCCCAATCAAATGAGAAGAGTTTTGTCTGGTGGAAATGTGTGAAAAGAGCAATAGTATATTTTCGCTTAGTGGATAATTTTTCACCAAGAATCATGCCAAGAATCATAACCTATATGGGAAAAGAATTGGAAAAAGAATAGATATATGTATATGTATAACTGAATCACTTTGCTCTATACCTGAAACTAACACAACATTGTAAATCAACTTTACTCCAGTATAAAAACAAAAAAAAAAAGAATCATGCCTTTGTGCTTTGTTTCTTTTTTTCTGTCAGGAATATGTCCTAAGACCTAAGACAGAACTTTTCTTTTTCTGTAAAGAATATCTCCTGGCTTAATTTCAATTGGGAAAATCAACTATACTTCAATTTAATAAGTAAATAAGTAAATAAATAAATAAATAAAAATAAAATGTTTTCCAAAAATAATTCAATTGGGAACTACTAATTTGAACTACTTTTATCTGGCTAAGGATGTTTTTTAAATACATAATTTAAAAGGTTATAGAATGAACACAGAAAAAAATCAACCCAGGTAATTCAAAGCTGGAACACTGAGTAGATAATAGTGCCTATAGCAGAATAATTGAAGATGTTTGTTATGTTTATCACTTTGCAATGAAACCCATATTTTTTTTCAAAAAGTTCTGTTCAAAATAGGTAAATCTATAAGTTTATTAGACCTTATCCTTTTGTGGATAGAAGAGTTTATTCTTTCATTTTTTAAAACAGAGAAATGGATTAAGGCAGTATGGCTTAAGAACTAATACAATTTTCATTGTGTTTATTACTAAAAAATACACAACATAGTCTCTCTTCAGAGGTTTTATAACAATACCTCAAAGAAAATAAAGTGCTGAAATCATGCGGGATCAGCAAAGGTAATTAACTTCATCCTCTTTGTAGGGATTTGAAATAAAGTGGAAATAAAATTGTTAGATTTTATAAGGTAGGGATGTATTAACTTACCAAATAGACATTTCTATCTTGTGCTTTTCATGACAAAATTGAGATTATGAAGCTCTTGAGTGAGAACACTGGTCACAAATCAATAAAACCAATTACAGTCTGTTTTCAACTTTCTTAGTTTTGGGACTTTTGCATCACATAATTGTGTTGATGAGCTAAAAAAGAATAAGAGTGAGCAGTTTTATTTGATATATTTTATGATATAAATAGCATTTCTTTGCTTCAGTAAAACATTTATTGTTCTAAGGATTTTATAAAATAGATAGACATATTTCCCAAGAGTTCTAGTTTTTACAGCTGGTAAATAGAATAAATGAAGACAGAAATACATGAGCAATGGTTTGGGAAGAAGAATAAAATGTGTAATCTATCTTCGTTGAGTCTTATACATTAGTATTTTCTTTTACTAACAAAGCATGCCCATATAATGCCCCAATATGCCTAAAATATTCTCCAGTAACAATATGATACCCATAAAAACTGGGTTTATTCTAGGTGTATAAAGTGAAATGTTAAATGTGTGATCCTTATTCTACTGTATTGAAAACTTTAGTGGGGTTAACACATACTCCTTTCATAAAATAGATATAAGGTTTTGCTTTGCTTTGTTAGTGGTGGTGTTGCCATTAAAAGCGTTTTGAAAGGGAAGTCTTATCTTTTCCCCAGATGTTTCTTTAAAGACAATTTTGTCACTATTATTGTGCCATTGGATATCAGGAGATTTTGTCAACATCATGGAACTGAAAGGAAATACTGATGTGAGATTCATCTTACTTAAATAGGTGTAAAAGAAGGAAACACTTAGAAATAACTTGCAGACTCCAATAGCAAAATATCTTCTCTAACTTCTCTCAGATTTACCCCATCTGGTCACCAGAATAATCCACAACTGATAATAAACAAAAAAAAGAACAAGCAGAGCTGTCTTCATAGGCAATATAATTTCCTTTTCAACAGTTGTGGTTTACCACCACCAATTAAGTCCTACTTCTGAAATATTCAGTTTCTGATAGGTGTTTCAAAGGCTCTTAATTCTTTCCATCTTATATATCAGAGGGGACAATTAGATTTCTATCAAAAAGCAGGATAAATTGATCTACAGTAAATTTAGACATAACATATGCGTAATGAAGCAAATCTTTCGGAAGGAAGAAAAATAATTAGGTAAATATAAAGCCATTTGTTTTAAACAATTTCTCCCTAAAGGAGGACCTTGATTCAAACAATGTAAAAACTGAGGAAGGGACAGAAAAAAAAGTAATCTCTTCAGTCTCTCAGGGCTATAATATTAACATAATTGACACATTCAACTCCACGGTATCTTCCTGCAGATTTCCTTCTTATTCCCACAACTCATTTAAATGAGTTTAGTAAGAATGGTAATGTTTTGAACAGATAATTAAATGAGATGTAGGAGCTGGTTTGGGTGAGAAACAACAAAGACAGTAGGGATGTAGGGTCAGAAGATCTGCATCTGAAGTGCCTTTACTCATCCTCCCACGGGCATCCTGTTTTCTCACAGAGTAGGAAGGGTGCTGCTCTGTTTGGTTATATTATAGGACACCGTTTGGTCCACATCTGTAATGGGTGGAATCACTATGCATTAAAGGGCAGGGTGCATGGGTGTGGCTTCTCTTCCTTTTCTGCCTTCTACAGGATGGAGTAATAAGGGCCAGGGATTGTCTCTGCACGGAAAGAGGTTGAAAGCTCTCACAATCTCACCCCGTCATCCTACTTGGAGTTAGGTAGTGGTGGTAATATTGGCACCACGTGCCAACTTGTCATCCTTTGCTTTATAGCTCTGGTTCCATACCCCCAATACTGGGTGAATGTTCATCCTTAAAAGATTGAGCCATCTTCATGGGCTTTTTGAGCTTGAAACTATTAGGCCTAAAACATTTTAGGACAAAGTTGCATAGTACAGTGAGGTTCACAAGTATTCTGTGGGTTGAGTTATATGACTCCAGCCTGGGATCCCTTTGCCTCTCATTTGATAGCAGTTGCAACTTCTGAAAAATAATATGTGTTTGTTTGAAGACCAAATGGGGAGGTATGATTGCAGTGTGAAGAACAATATTCAGAAAATTCTGGATTTCCTGGCCCTAATATGTAATAGCCTCACAATCTCACCTTTTGTTTTTGCACTGGGGACCACAGAGTGTTGTTTTAAACCAGTACCTTTTAATTCATACGTAAGTTCTTAATAAACTTGGCCTTCATGTTGGGGAGAATTGGGTAGTATAAGAGAGGTAACAGAAAATTCAGATGAAAGGGGAAATAAAAGCACCATATAAAAAGATTAAAGAAAGAAACCATAGACTTGAAGATCTATTGGAAAATAACTATCCAGGCATTGTGAAATTATGAGTTGTTTTCCAAAATCTAAATATAGATCTGGTTCTGTAATTAATATTGGCAAGTCACTTTTAAGATGTCAAGTTTTTAGTATTTCATTTCAAAATGAACTTTAAAAATAGAGATCTTTATCTTATAAAACAAACTCAAAGATCATTAGGATAAAGTTCAGAAGATGACTTACAAGGATGTCAAAATGAAATGCTTTTCTACTGTTCCAAATACAGAAAAATCATGTGTCTGTTTTGGTGAAGAATTCTAAATAACTTGAAGAATACACCAGTCATCATATTCTGAATCCTTGGCTGTTTCCATTGTGATTTAAGGCCTGGGGACTTTCTCAGCAATTCCAACAGTTATTTAAAACAAATCTCATGCTGCATAGATAGTACAACATTACTTTGGACTGATTATGATGTAATAACTTATATTAGGTTGTCATTAATAAATTATTCTTCTTGCATTTCCCAAATCAAGCTACCCAAATCTGCTTATTCTACTTCTGAACCATCCTCTATTCCTTTCTGATTTCCCATGCTGTTATCTTGTTACATTTTGCCTGAATCACTGCAAAATCCATTGTTACTCTCTAACCCTCTTTCCATCATTCTAAATTCAGAGTTATATTACATTACATGTGGATTGCTGCTATGGCAGGAATTGATGAATGTGGGATTATTATTTGTTTCCCAACTAAATTAATGATACATTGCCCTAAATAATATATCAGTAACCTAAGTAGTTAAAACAACTTCTTCAGGATATTGGACACTGGCAATACCTACTCTGTGTCAGCTGAACTCAGATTGTTTCAAGAGGTGATGAACCCCCTGGACCTCTCATAAAATGATAAAAGCATTATTGCTAAACAACCCAACAGAATATTCCCTTTATTCTCTCATTCTTTCAGTTAAATTTAAAAGGTAGTGGGTCTTTATATAATCATATTGCATCCCTGCCACACTAACGGAAATTGCTTGTACATGGCATTGACAACCATCTGAATCTCTATGAATTAGTGCACAGTCATTCCCTGTGGAACAAATCAATTGTCGTCTGTGTATCTTGAGTTTAAATCAACTTATTTGTTTAAGATTCCTGGTTAAGAAAGAAGAGTTCATTAAGAAAATTATAAAATAAAGGTAGCAGATCCTATTAGGAGAGAAATGCCTACAAGACTCACTCTGTTTTAACGAAAATATTTTCTACTTGACATCTCAGTTCGAGCAGAAAATGATAATCTTATAGACAAAGAAATAAATGTGGGTGTGCATACACATCTGCTTTCTAATAGTTCTCTATAGTACAGTTTTGTTGCTTTATAATAATGGGCTTTGCCATGAAGAAAAACATTTTTTTCTCAGCTTTCCCACTGTGATGAAATACAGTTGCTTTCTGATAAAGTACAAATATAACTTTGGCCAATATTAGTGAATACTAAAAAACCTAAGATTACCATATGTACTCAATTACTCTTCTTTCCACAGAAATCTTTCTGCTTTAATTGATGAGTGGAGCGGGTAGATTACAAATTCTAAAATCATAATATTTGTACAATATGAATGTTGGCTGAAGCACAGGGCTGTAGCCATCAGCTGACTCCTACATAATATTATTCGAAAACACTGGTAAGGATTGAAGTGGAATTCTTCCTGAAAATGTTATGAGGGGAATGTTGACACAGAACTGGCTAGAGTATTTAGCTAAGTTTTAAGTTAGAAAAAGGTCAGCTTTTCAGATAATGTTTACTTTCCAGGGAGCAGGGAATGGGGGAGGGAAATGGAGCAAGTTTCCTTTTGAGTGGTTAGAAGAGCTACAACATTTTATTTTCATAAATTGTCTTATCCACAAAATCCTATTCAGAAATACAAATTACGTATTGCCTATTCTACTTAAGCTGATCAGGAAATCTCATAAAATAGCACTCCTCCTACTGGGTTGTTCAAGCAAGCCTTGGAGACAGTTTCAATTAAGATGGATGCCAGCAACATGATAGCAACGATTATGGAAGTAAATGATGAAACTATGCTAATTCTTGCTTTTTTTTATGTTTCTATCATTGAAGATACATATTTAGTATGTAAATATATCCTCTGGAATTTGGAAGACAAGATATACAAATATAGTAGCAGTATCCAAGAACATTGAGCAGATCAATAATTTTACTTGGATAAATGAGAGAAATTCTAACAGGAAATGTTGAGAATATTTTTATTATGTTATGTTTGTATATGAAAGCTTACCTGGGTGTTTGTGTTTTACCATTATGTTTTTATATTTGAGTCTCTGTTACTGAGAAATGTGACTTGAACTAGTACCCACTAGGGAGGGCTTCCTCACATCTGTTCCTTATCCTATTGTCTACCATTCAGCAATATGGTCAACTTAGAATTAATTTCTAGCATTTATGTATATAAGAATGTGAAATACATAGCAACTAAAAAGAAAAACTGAAGTTTTCCCTTCTCTTACCCTGCTGCTACCCTAACAAAAATGTTTATCTCCTTTTATTCTAATTACTTATTATTTAAATATTAAATGTAATAATTATATCATCTATATAAAATTTCAAATAAAATGGTATAGAGCTGGTGTCCCCAACCCCCGGGCAGTGGACTGGTACCGGTGGGCGGCCTGTTAAGAACAGGGCCGCACAGCAGGAGGTGAGCAGCGAGCAAGCAAAGCTTCATCTGGGGCTCCGCATCGCTCGCATTACCGCCTGAGCCATCCCCCACACCCCACCCCCGCCGCCATAGGAAAATTGTCTTCCAGGAAACCGGTCCCTGGTGCCAAAAAGGTTGGGGACCGCTGGTATAGAGAAAAGTTTGAAAGGCCATTTTGCTCTGTCCAATTGTATTTCTCTTGCCAATGGACAATACTACTTACATTTGGAATATGTCCCTCTGAGACTTTTACTAACATTTGTATAGTTATATGTATAGGTATAGTTATAGGTGTAGGTGTAGGTATAGGTATAGGTAAAGGTATAGGTATAGGTATAGGTATAGGTATAGGTATAGGTATAGGTATGTGTACCCAAATGAGTTCATATGCTCCATAATATTCTAGGTCTTTATTTCCTAGCATCATTATGTCTAATCAATTTGTTCATGCCAGTACAGATAGTTCTATCTCATTCTTTTTAGCAATTGCATACTATTTCATAATAGTTATAATTTATTTAATTTTCTCTCTATTGGTAAACTTCTATGTTGTTAACAAATTTTTGCTATTATAAATTATGTTTTAATATTCAAAGAAGGGAAAACTTCCATGGCTGATAAATATAAGATAAATGCTCAACATGACCAATAATGGAGGTAATAAGTTTGAAAATATATTGTTTCACGTACATCACAATGACAAAAATGAAAAATTTTACCCACATTAAATGTGCATGAAGATGTGGAGCAATGGATACTCATGTGTACTGGTTGTTGATGTGTAAATTAGGATAACTTTTCTGAAGAAATAGTAAGGGTTACCTGGTAAATTGAAGGTGTATATGCCTATGATGTAGCAATTCATTTCTAAATACATAGCAATTCCTGTGTATCCTTAGAAGTTCTCCTAAGGCAGTATCTGAGTAGTTCTCAATGCTAATAAGTGTTTTGGAAATGTATGGGGTATTGATAGTTACCACAACTATTGGAGGATGCTGCTTGTAGGTAGTGGGCAGGTCCACAAAAGCCAAATATTAGGGAATACACAGGACAATCCCATACAACAAAGAATTGTTTTGTCCACAACTATATTTTCTTTCAAATGTCTTCCTGGGCACTTGCCTAAGTGAAATATCTGTTTTAAATAACCTGAGCTTAGCATATAACATCATTTTATATTAAAAAATGAAGCAGTATTTTCAGATGATTTAATGTATACTGAATTTTCTGGGAGTAAGTTTTCTTTTGTCTGGAAATTTACCATGTGTTGTTCACCATTTGGAAACTACCCCCAATAGAACAGCTCATAGTATTTAAGTCACCAATACAATCTTCCTGTATCGAAGTCTATTTATAACATAAGACAATATCTATTTCCAACATCATGTTGCTTTCAGAATGATTCCATATATGGGGGCAAGTAAATCTCCCTACTTCATTATGACTTCAAGTGCAGCTGTCTCTGAGTACTTACCTATTAAAATACATATTGTTTATTTTAACTTACTTTATTTTTTGTTTTATATAGTTATTTATTTTTTAATAGATAATACATAGGTATATTATCTGTGAATACTTTTAAGAGAGAGTAAATGGCATGTGACAAAATAGTTGCTATGAAAAGTGGGGTGTTGAATTTGACTGAATTGAACAACATTGTCATATAGGAATTTTTACAATGTACACAAGGAATAATCATGAATGTTCATTGTAATATGACTAAAATTTGGAAATATCATATATATCTCTTCACAGGAAAATAGAGGATTTTTGGTCTCAATACCAGAAACACTATGCAGCTATTAAAATGAATGATTCTAAGTTACAAGTATCAAATACAGAACTCTCAAAACAATACAGAATAAAAAAATAGCTTATACATTGATATTATGGCATAGAATAACTTATATGAAGTTTAATATTTGCTTAACCTTATGATACACTTGTGATACACTGTAAAAGCATGTAAAAATGATAAACACTAAATAATGGTATTGATTCCTCCTGAGAATATATCAAAGAGGAAGGAACTTGAAAAAGCATGTACCTAGGAGATCTAAATCACATCAGAAATGTTTCTTAATAAATAATGGGTGTAGAAGTGTTATATAATTATTTTAAAATTTTGTTTTGTCTGAATTATAACTTTAAAAATGAAAATATATAAAGACAAGGGACAGTTTTAATATATTTGTATAAATACTCACTTTAGAACAAGGTAGTTTCAATGGATTCATAGAGAATAAAATATAATGTAGTAACTAATCTCATGCCAGAGCTGTTTTAGGTATCAAAATGAATGAATTTTTTCATATATTCCAATACTTTTTTCAAACCATACAATTTTAATGCTTGTATTTTGACCATGCTTTTCTTGCACAATGGTTTTTCTCTGGTGCTTCTAATTATCTTCTCTTTCTTGTTGACAGATGGCAAGTAAAAAAACAAACAAACAAACAATATTTTCCTCATATCATTAATAGCTTTCAGATATTTAGTCAACTTATTTGTTAAATGATTTAGCATATACTGAATTATTTCTAGGCCTGCTTTACAACTGTCATACTACAAATTCTATTATACTCTCAGATTTAGGTCCACTATATCAAGGATCCCATGTGTCACTTTTTTTTTTTTTCTGAATTATTTCCCCAAGTTTTGTTGTTGTGTGCTTCGGCATGGAATTCTGTGTTAAAATAGTTTTCCTAGAAACTTAAAGACTTTACTCATTAATTTCCAACATCTAATATTAGAAAGCTCTTTTCAATCTTATTTTTGCTCTCTAATTATTCTGGTTTTTCTTATCTGTAAGATTTTATGCTCCTCAATTTTTCTTTGAAATTTTATGAAAATGAGTACTTTAAAAAAATCCTACTTGCTACTTTGTGATTTTTATTATCTGAAAACTTGTATCTTTCTCTAGCCTTAGCAAATGTTCTTTATGCCAACATTCCCCACCCTTTTACTTTCTGTGATGCCTTGCTCTGGTGCCCCATTAAGTGATGTTGGCTTTCTGAACTGAACTTCAGCCAGCTTTTTTTCTCATGCATTTTCTCTCTTCATCTTTTGGCTCTACTTTTTGGGTGATTTGCTTGGCCTTTTCTTTCAATCTTTATTTAGATGTTTATGTTGGCAAACTTTCTCTACATAATATTGTAGTAACAAATAACTCTAAAATATTAATGGCTTATTCTAACAGTTGTTTTGGGCCAGTGTTAAGTTTTGGCTGTGGCCCTGCTCCAAGTATCTTCTTCTCTTTGAGACCTAGGACGAAAATACAGTTATCTGGTACCCGCTATTTTCTTGGTGGTATGAGAAGAACAATGGTGGAGTCATGCAATATCTCTTAAAGTTTCTTCTTAGATGTGGTATTTATCAGTCTGCTTGGATTTTATTGCCCAAAGCAAGTCACAAAAGAAGGCCAAGCCTGACATTAGTGGGGTGGAAAACAGACCGGAAAGAGTGCCCAACAGGCTCATTAGAGAATTACAGACCTATTTTGAGCCTGTAATAGGGCTGGCACACATCTTTGCCTTCCTTCTTTTCCTCTGATTGCCTCCATTTCATATTACCCTGATTTCTACTTTGATTGCAGTATTTAAAAATCTTTCTGAGAATTCTACTTAGATTTTTGTTGTTGTTCTTATTTCCTTCTTTTTAGTAAATTTTTAATGTTTATTCCTGGGACAATTTTTCTATTGTTTACATTGATAATTTACACTTTTGCTGTTGGTTTTCCTCCATTGCTTGGTGATGCCAGATCATATTTATGAATGTTAGACTTACTTAATTAATTAAAAATTAAGAATTGATTTTCTATACAATCACCTGCATCATTTTTGAATGAGGAGCTTTCCCTGTGTGTGTCTGCTTATCTTTTGACAGGTTATACTTTACTTGAGCAAACTGCAGGAAATCAGAGAGGATGGGCTTTCAGCCCCAAATGTCAAGTTTGGATGGGACATCAACCCTGACTCTGTGATGCCAGCCCCCCCCCCCCCCCCCCCCCCACTTCTACTCCTGACATGTGGCTTCATTTCTTTAGAAGTTATTTCTCTGACTTCAACCAGAGGGTGAATGCTAATAGTGGAAGTACAGGACTCTGAGTAGTAACTGTGTGTTGAAGGCCAGTGAGGGGTAAATTCCACATTGATTCTATAGCCAGTTCACCAATCAAATTACTTTAGTGGCCAGTCCCCTCATACTCCAGGTAGGGGGTACTGCTGCTTCTTCTGCTTTTCCCTTTGCATGTTCCATGCTCCATCCTCTTAAGCTTTGAGTTAAGGATCAGTTTTGTTCCACTAACACTTTTTTTTTTAAATTAATTTATTTATTTTTGGCTGCATTGGGTTTTCGTTGCTGTGTGCAGGCTTTCTCTAGTTGCGGCGAGCGGGGGCTACTTTCGTTGCAGTGTGCAGGTTTCTCATTGCGGCGGCTTCTCTTGTTGTGGAGCAGAGGCCCTAGGTGCACGGACTTCAGTAGTTGCAGCACACGGGCTCAGTAGTTGTGGCTCGCGGGCTCTAGAGCACAGGCTCTGTAGTTGTGGTGCACGGGCTTAGTTGCTCCGCGGCATGTGGGATCCTCCCGGACCAGGGCTCGAACCCATGTTCCCTACATTGGCAGGTGGTTTCTTAACCACTGCGCCACCAGGGAAGTTCCCACTAATACTTTTAATACATTTTTCCCACCTACAGTTCATATTTGATTTGTTGAAGTATCTTTTATTATTTCAGTGCCTTAGTAAATTTATCCCTTTTTAAGACATTTCCCTCTTTTGATAACAGTGACTTTTTAGCAATAAAGGAAGGGAAGCATAAGGGCTATTCGCCATCGTGAACTAGAACTGGCTGAGTGTATTTTTTAATTGTCGAGGGAAACTGCTAACTTCTCCAAATAATTGTATTAATTTAGTCTCTCAACATTGTGTACAGAATGATGATTTCACCACATACTTGCCATCAGGGAATATTACAGTGTTTTATAATTATTGCCAATGTAACAGGAGTGAGGTGTTATCTCACTGTGGCTTTAATTTACATTTCCTTGTTACTAGTGAGGCCAAATGTGTTCATGCATATTAATTTGGCATTTGTATTTTTCTTCTTTTGATTATTTATTTACTTTGCCAAAGTGTCTCGTATTTAATTTTGTTAGAGATTTTAGAATAATTTTATATTTTTCTTGTTTGTTGTTTATCTTTTAACCCTTTTATTGTGTCTTTTGCTGCAGAGATTTTTTTAGTATGATTAAGTAAACTTTCCTTTGTAATTTTTGGTTTCATATATTTTTAGAACATTTTATCTAACTCCAGATTATTATAGTTTTATCCTGCATTTTCTTCCTTTAATGCCATTTAGTACTTTTACAATTTTGTGTTATACATTTTGATTCTTAACCAACTGAAATGTATTTTTGTGTGTGGTATGAATTAGATATTTAACTCAGTTCTTCTCCATATGTATAGTAATTTTCCCAAGGCCAGTTTCTGAACATTTGTATGTTATTTGAAATACTACACTGATCCTATACTAAACCTCTCTATCTGTATAGGTATGTGTATATTTGTGTGTATGCATGTGCGCAAGCATGTATATATAAAACGTATATCTTAATTCTGCTATGGTTACTTCATTCTTTTAAATTTTTTGGTATCTACTTTTAGCACCAATATCATATGGCTTTATTTAACATTGTTGTTATCATATTTTGATATCTAAGTGAGAGTGTTTTCTTTTTATTTGGTTAGCACTTTGCAGGGTCTTTCCTTTTGAAGACTTGTGCCTTTCATTAGCCTTGAGACTTGGTAAATTAAGAACTTCACTAGTCTTTGAAAAATGTTTCCTTATTCCTCCTTGTACATTTTCTCTTCCAGATACTCTTTTAGAGTCAGAAGTTTACTTCAAAGGCCTTGTTTGAAATATTTGAGAAAAAAATTTAAATGTTAAAAGAAACATTTATTACATTAAATGCTTCAATGCATTAATCTGGCATATATTGCTATTATTCGGCCTTCTAATATGTTCTTCATTATGAATTGTTCCTCACCCTGGGTTTGGACATTTCAAAACAGGTTATTACCAAATCTTTTATAGGCTTGTATTGTGTTTGTAAACATCCTCCTTCCCTTCCGTCCTCTTATTCTTTACATTTTTCTTTCAGTACTGATGAAGAAAAAAACTAATGGGTTATATAAATTGAAATATCTTGTAATATCTAATAATTTTTCAACTAGTATCTTGTGTTCCTCTGTAGACTGTTGTATAAATTACCAACTATAATGATTATTTATTCCTTTCCAATATTTAAAAGTCTTATTTTTTAATCCTGCTTTACTGTACTGGGAAATCCTTACAAAACAACATAGAAATTTAGTAGTAATGGCAAACAAACAGACTCCCACAGAATCGGAGAAAGTATTTGCAAGAGACATATCTCATAAAGGACTATTATCCAAAATATACAAAGAACTCTTGAAACTCAACCATATGAAAATGAACAACTGGATTAAAAAATGGGCCAAAGACCTTAACAGATATCTCACCAAAGATGATATACAGATGGCAAATAAACCTATGAAAAAAGTCCCACCTCATATGTCATCAGGGAAATGTAAATTAAAACAACAATGAGGTACTACTACACAGCTGTTAGAATGGCAAAAATCTGGAACACTGACAACACCAAATGCTGGTGAGGGTGTGGAGTAAAAGGACGTCTCCCTTGTTAACGGGAATGAAAAATGGTACAGACACTTTCAATGACAGTTGGGAATTTCTTATAAAAGTTAACATCGTCTTATCATACAATCCAATGATCACACTCCTTGGTATTTACTTAAAGGAGTTGAAAAGTTATATCAATACAATAACCAGCACCCAGAGGTTTATAGTAGCTTATTCATGATTGACAAAACTTAAAAGTAACCAAGATGTCCTTTAGAAGGTGAATACACAAACTATGATACATTCAGACCCAGGAGTATTATCCAGTGCTAAAAATAAAAATGAGTTATCAACCCATGAAAAGACATGGAGTAAACTTAAAATGTATATTATTAAGTGACAGAAGCCAAACTGAAAAGGCCACATACTATATGATTCTAACTCTATGACATTCTGGAAAAGACAAAACTGTGGAGATAATAAAAAGTTGCCAGGAGTTAAGGGGAAGGAGGAGTGAATAAATGGCGCACAGAGGATTTTTAGAGCCATAAAACTATTCTGCATGACACTATAAATGTGGGTACACGTCATTATACATTTGTCCAAAGACATGGAATGTACAACACCAAAGTGGACCCTAATTTAAACAATGGGCTTTGGGTGATAAGGATTTATCAATATGGGTTTATCAGTTGTAACAAATGTACCTCTATGGTGGGGGGTGTTGATGTGGGGTGAAGCTGTGCCTTTGTGGGACAGGGAGAAAAATGGGAAATCTCTGTACCTTCTCAATTTCCCTGTGAATCTAAAACTGCTCTAAAAAAAGATCTATTTGAAAAATAGAATTTTATTAATGATGTAAAACAAAGAGACTTGTCTTTTTCTAGACTCTATTTGGAATAACCTGTGAAAGAGTGTTGCTCAGGATGTTTATTTTTCATTTCTAGTAGATAGTTAAGCTTCCCCATAGCTTCTGTCGTGATTCTTATCGCTTTTTCAGGTTATGAAGTTTTGAAGAAGCTCAGAAAAAAGGGAAGGTTGGTTTGTTCTATGACTTGGCATTTGTAGATTATTTGAACTTAATATTGAATATTACTAAAATCCTTGTTTTGAAATTTTACTAAGTAACATGTAATATGCATTGTTATATTACACAAAATTTGTTGATTCCAATGAAAGGTGAAAAATTTAAAGGGAAGAAAAATTGCAATCCATTTTGTGGCAACAGCAAAATTAATGATATTTTGTAGTCACAAACCCAAACATCTGTTTTCTGTATCTGTGAGTCTGTTTCTGTTTTGTTATAGTTGTTCATTTGTTTTAACTTTTAGATTCCACATACAAGTGAAAACATACAGTATTTGTCTCTCTCAGGGTAATTTTATAGAATGTAAGACTACATAGAAATGAAAACAGATGTACTACTACTATATACAACTACATGAATGAATATCACAAACGTAATTTAGAGTAAAAGAAGTCAGTCACAATAGAAATAACATAGTTTCTATTGTGTACTCTATGTATTCATAGAGTACTCTATGTACTCATATGTATTCTCTTCACATGATTTTCTGCAGTAGACAAAACCAAATCTGTTGTGATAGAAATTAGGAAAGTGCTTAACTTCATCAATATACAGTAATGAATGAGTGGGGAAATGAGCGTGAACCTTTTGTTTCTACGAATGTTTTGTTTCTTGATGTGGGTGATTTTTACAAGGGTATGTTCACCTTGTGTAAATTCATCAAAGTACACTTAAGATTTTACCTTTCTCCATCTTTTTCATTTTAACTGTTTACCTTAAAAAAGAGAGAAAAATAAAGCACATAGGGTAATTTGACACTGCAAATAATAGAGAAGAGAGCCATTCAGTTTATTCAATCAATGACAAATTTATTTTATAGATGATTTACTGATTATCCATTACAGTTTGACACATGTTATGGTATCGCTAATTAATAAGTTAGTACATTTTTAGTAACATAAAGCTTTAATTTAAAAAAAAATAGACTTCCAATGATTTCTTTGAAACAAAGAATATATTTTCATTTTCTGGCAAAAAATAAACCTGTCGCAATCATAATTAGAAAGTCAGGTAATATTTTAAAACCGTTTGGAATTCTATCACTCCTTTGTGAGCTTATGCTGGAATTTGTCCTTACACCCATGTGCTATAAAAATGTTATTTTACTCAAATATGAAATTGCATTGCTTCTCAACACCATTATCATGCTTCACTTAAAATGTGTCTCAAACTTGTAATGTCTTTTTAAAATTTTTATCTTGCAGCTAGATATAGCATTAATTTAGAATGATGTGTGGCTTGTGAACAGCAATTTTGACATTCAGATAGATCATTTCTCTGCTCAAAGGAGCTTCTAAGTTGTAGGCTTAAAATTGTGTGTGTATTAGTATCATGGAAAGTTTTATGAAACTTTATAAGAAATTAAAACCCAGCAAGTTGTAGTAGAAATGTATGGGAAATTACAACACAAATATATTGGTTATATTTTCTTTGAGAAGAAACAGACACAAACATAGCTATACTTTAGCTTTTTCAACATAAGCTAGCTTGATGCATCACTAATATTTATCAATTTAGCAAATAAAAATACAAAAATAGCTAACAACATATAGAAAATGTAAATTATCTGAAAGAAGAAAACATTATCCAAAAACATATATTCAAAATGTAGGCGGGATAAAAGAAAGATTTAATGCATAGAAATGACTGTATCTAGATAAAGAGTAATGTCCAGTTGAACTGAAATATGGAATTCCATTTGACAGTGTTTTGTCTATTAATTGAAAAGATTAATTTCTAACATTTACTAATTTTAATGAAACTATGTTGTGTCAGCATAAAGATCTTCCAAGAAACATAGATAATTTTTTTTTTTTAAGGAGGCTGTGGTAGACGCTTTTTTTTTGGCGATGTGACTCCCTCAAGCCTGATGGTATTCATGCCCTGATATAGTTTTCTCCCACACTGATTTAGGATTTATCCAATTTTAACATTAGAAGGCATAATGCAAACAGGCACTTGATAAGCATGTATACATTGGGACATGTTCTTTTGATTCACTCTTGAGACCAGACACTATATAAAGAAACAAGGTAGCTACACGAGGATATTAAGAGAGAGAGAGAGAGAGAGCACATGCACAATTGCCTGCAAAGGAGAAGGAAAGGAAGGAGAGGGAGGGAGAGGAGGAGAGAGTGAGGCAGCACAGTCTTTAAGCTCAGAGTCTTCTTATGGTCAAGAACCATTTCTTTTAGTTCATTCTTTGTCACCATTACATAGAGTAGTCTCTGGACGAATGAATACATGCATTATTACATAAATTAAATACACCTCCAGGGGAAAATAGTTTGTTACTGGATTTTTCTATTACATTCATAATGAAATAAAGAATTAGAGAGAATTACCTTAAACCTGTTTATTTAGAATAAAAAAATAGAAAGCTTTGGCTTTATGCCTTAAAGCTTTCGCAGACTCCAGAAGTGTTCTCAATTTCTATTATATGGGTTGGCCAAAAAGTTCGTTCGAGTTTTCCGTAAGATGTTACAGAAAAACCTGAACGAACTTTTTGGCTAACCCAATATTTACCCTTAACAATTTAACTCCAGTGATGACCAAGAGTAGGAAAGTCTAGGTTATGAAGACCAGGAAGTTAGAATAACAACTAGGACTTTTGCCAATTTCATTGTTCAAAACCAAGCTACAGTTATCAGAACCTAGAAAAGAGCTGAGTCACAAGTGAGCATACTATTTCTGAAGGTTTTTCAGATATTTTAAACTGACAGTAGTGAAGAATAGTATCCATGAAATCAAGTAGGTTTATAGTGACAAGTATAGACACAAGAGTTTAAGACAAGAATCATAGCAATAACAAAGCTAACAAGCACACTGCCAGAATAGAGATATTTGCACTCTGGCTTCCTATATGTTCTCTTGTCATCTTAGATCAGTGACTTCATATCCATACCTACACTTTCTCAGCAAATATGAGAGAAAGGAAGAATCAGAGGCCTGACACTAGGCTCCAACATGGACAGAGGCAAATGAGCTAGAATAAGAAGCTGCAGGGCTTAGTGACTACCCTGCTCTCTTACTCAAGCCCATATCAGCTTTAGGCAACAGAGTTAAGACTGGCATACTGTCCTGTAGGGAGGAAGAATGATAGTTTTCAAGGCTTTGTCACATAGGCCCGTGGAGTTAGAGATAGTCAAGAGGAGTTAGAGATAGTCCTCACCATGAAGAGCTCTGTTCAATTACATCCCTTGACCTGTGCTAAAACGAAAACCTCTGTCTATTTCTAAGAGTAAGTGATCAAGAATGACTCACTACCACATCTGTGGTGAAGGGTCTTGGTGTGTAAAACCTGTCCAGTCATTTCTCCACCTCTCTGTTCTTCATAAATTTCAGAGGCACTGGTGAAAGGAAATGAGTGACTTAGAGAAATTCCTCAGAATATCAGTTATACAAAAATTAAAGGAGTAATAAGGGTTTATGAATTTTGAGAATGAATATGTTTTGCAGCAAAACCAGGTAATTATGGTAGATATAGATAAGGAAGGTGGAATATTGCTTCTTTGTCCTTAGTTTTTCCTTGATGCTTCTTGGAAAAATCATTCCTACAATCACCACAATGTGATTCTCAGGAAATGAAGAAGGTATTTAAAAATATTAATAAGGTCAAAAAAGTAGACTCGAGCAAATTACAAAATAATTTATTTCCACATGGAACTAATGTTGAAGTGGAGTTTGAGCCATAAAACATTTTTTCTTGTCTGACCCTACTTTTCATTTCTTCATATTAGCACCTATTTCCCAATTTTCTCTGTTTCATTTCTGGACTTATAGTTTATTTTTATTTAAGGTTCAGCGTTCTTATCTATCTCCAAATTATTTCAAGTGGTTCCTTCAGAATCAAGTAAGGACAGTGAGGACATGTTTTCCTATCAAGTGATGCAGGATGTAACGGCAGAAGAATAATACAGCAACACATACTATAATTACACTTTAGATTATATTATTAAGCGTATTAGTTTATGTGGTTTTTTAAAATGCAGTATAGAAGGTGATATCTTTCCTTGAGCAGAGAGTTGTTTCTTTTGTTTGTGAGCAAGAGCCACTGGGATATCAGAAAAACAGCTAAAAGTTTTGCTTTATATTTGTGTTTTAGCCAATAGAAGTTGAATTCTTTGTCCTCTCCAAACTCTTTGCCCACCAACCACCCTGATTCCAGTTGTTCCTAATTTCCAGGACAAGATTTTCACTTCATTTTAAAAACAGTTTCATCTGTATAATTTCTTCTACATACTTTAGTTTAACTTAAAAATCCAATTCTGTTTAGGGGATACCATTTTCACTCCAGATTAATCTCACCTATAAATTGAATGAAATGGTCTTTCACTCCTCTACTACCTCATAGTAACTTACTGTTTTTGCCAGTTTCCCTTAAATATCTCATGAAATTTAATTAACGTATAAACATATAAAGTAGTTGTTACAAACCAGAGACCTAAATTCAGGCCAGCAGATGAGTTCTGTTTGGTCAGGACAGTGGGATTATCTTTAAAATTATTCATAAGTGCTTTTAGGTGAACAGACACAGTGTGACAACACAGGCTTCACTATTTCCTATTACTTCATACCTAATCTGCTCACACTATTTTACCTTTCTAGTCCCTATAAGAATTTGCAGTTTTGGCATTTTAGTAAATGCCAAGGGACACAATTGCAGGATGGTGTGATAAGAGTATGTTTGGTTTTGTAAGAAGCAGTTGAACTGTCTTCCAAAGTGGCTGAACCCTTTTGCATTCTTACCGGAAATATATGAGAGTTCTTGTTGCTCCATGTCCTTGTCAGAATTTGGTGCTGTCAGTGTTCTGGATTTTAGCCATTATAATAGGTGTGTAGTGGTGTGCCATTTTGTTTTAACTTACATTTCCTTGATTACATATGAGGAACAACATCTTTCTATATGCTTATTTGCCATCTGTATACCTTTGGTGAGGTGTCTATTAAGATCATCGGTCTATGTTTTAATCAGGTTTTAGTTTTCTTTTTGTTGCTATATAACATATAATGTTGAGCATCTTTTCATTGCCATACATTTTTTCCGGGACAAGAAAACTGAAGTTCCAGTGGTTTTGGATAAGCCAGTTCATGTCACAAAAGTGCAGGTAATAACTAGCAATAGTATAAAGAAATAAAGTGACACATAAGAGTGAGTGGAAATGGTCTATGGTCTCATTTGATAAGCTCCATACTATTCCCATTACATTCTTCTGGGGCCCTTGGTAAATGGGAAGTTAAAATATTGGGTGTCTGTCATTATATGATATGGGGTACAAGGTGAGATGTATGCAACAGGCAATAACTTCTGAAAATTGTTATAAACTCATAATCTAGAATTTTCATTAATGGACGTTACCCATGGATGTGTTGGAGAAGTGAAAAGAACTTTTGGAGAAGCAAAAACACTTCAAATCTCTCCTTCTAGGGAAGGTCTGGACCCCCTTTCTAATGCTCACCAAATCAGCTGAGCCCACTCAAGACTGTCTCTCTTTCCATGAACTCAAATCCGCTAATTAGGGATATTAATTACATCTGCAAAATCCCTTTTACATTTGCCATATGACGTAACCTAGTCACAGGAGTAAAATTCTGTTATATTCACAAGTCCCATTGAGAAGAGAGGATTATATAGGGATGTATATCAGGGAGTAGAGATTTTGGGAACCATTGTAGAATTCTGCCTACCAGACCATCTTTAACTAGAAGTCTAGTGAGTTCTATTTGGCCTAAACATCTTTTGCATGTCTTTCAAGCTGATTTCAAATGAGCACATTTACTATTGAATAAAAATGACGGCATAAAAAAAAGTGGTAACATATCTGAAAACTAGACCTTCTATAACCTGGTATCTTAACTAAAGGCATAAGTAGTTATATAAAATCAGTGACTCATTGAAGGTATGAAATTTATACATTCTACAGTATAAAATCTGATGTGTCATTATTGCTTCAGGCATTTTAAGAACACTAATAATAATATCAAATTTATAAGATAAATCTTCAGAGGGGTCAGGTAAATCCTTTCCAGGATTATAGCTTGTATTAGTTTCCTAGGGCTGCTGTTACAAAGTGCCACAAACTATGTGGCTCAGGACAACAGACATATATTATCTCACAGTTCTGGAGGATAGAAGTCCAAAATCAAGATTTCAGCACGGCCACGTTCCCTTTGAAACCTGTAGGGAAAATGTCGTTTCTTGCCTCTTCAAAGCTTCTGGTGGTTTACTGACAATTTTTGGCAGTCCTTGGCTTGTAGATGTAACACACCAGTAACATGGCCATCTTTTCCCCGTGTGTCTTCAAGTCACCTTCCCTCTGTGCATTCTGCCTCTGTGTTCAAATTTCCCCTTTTGTAAGGACACCAGTCATACAGGATTAGTGCCTACCTTAGTGACCTCATTTTAACTTGGTTACCTGGTAAAGACCTTACTTCCAAATAAGGCCACATCCTGAAGCACTGGGGGTTAAGACTTCAACGCATCCTTTATGGGGGGAAACAATTGAACCTATAATATGGGCATCTTTAATTCTTGCTATTTGGGTACTACAGACATATCAGTAAGTTTACATGCTCTGTCCCTTTCCCCTTTTCTAGCATGGTCTTCCATTCCTAGGGTGGAACATAAGCCTTGTCATATCCATTTTGTTCTTTAATATCTCTCAGTTCTAAACACTCCTTTATTCCTACTACCATGTCTTTAAGCCAAACTTCTATCATCTCTTATTTGCACTATTAACTTGCCTACCAATTGGTCTTACATCTACTTTTTCCTCCATACAGTCTCTTCACTGCAATTAGGGACATCTTTCAAACAAAAGTCTCAGTAAGTTACTGACATGTTTAAAATTCTTCTAAGGCTCCCATTGTTCTAAGGATGAAGAATAAAGACAAATAAAGATTAGTAAGATCAAGTGAAGTGGTCCCTGCTTACCACTTCAGGCTCTACTGAATCCAGTCACATTCTTCTCTCTTCAACAGCTACTGAGCCCTTCTCACAATATGTTGGGTGCACTCTTCTGTCTTCTACCACAGGGCCTTTGCACATGTTTTTCTTTTTCAGGAATGCTGTTCTCACCTTCTCTTTCTTCCTTAACTTGGTGAACTCCTATTCATTTTTCTAAACACATTTCTAACTTCACTTCCTCAGAAAAACTTGCCCTGATCTTCCAAATCAATGAATTTCCTTTTTCATGCACTTTCACAGAAATGCAGATTTTTCTCCCAGAACACTCAGTTTCCTTTTGAGTTTTTCTCAGGCAAGTGTGCTTTAATTAATGCGATTATTTGAAAAAAAGACTCTGTTCCACTGAACTGTATTTCATTGCATCAAAGACTGCCTTTTTATCTTCATTAGGCACAGTGTTCATCACCTAGTAAATATAAATATTTCTTGGATGAATCAATGATTTTGCTTCATGACCATATTTGTGGTCACTTTAGTTGAATGCATCAGGTTTAGGGATACTAACCAGAGGAAGACAAAGAGCTGATCTGGATTAATGTTTTCCATCCTAGGTAGTCGGAACCTGTGGTATAGCAGAACTCAGGGCAGCTGGGCAGTTAGCACTAAGCTGAATTTATAAAACACATCGGTTACATGCCTGGATGGCTAAAGTCTATAATGTTCAGACAGAGAATACTAACCTGTAGGAAAAAAAGAAAGGAAAATACAACAGTCCTGCCAAGAGAAGCAGAAACGGAGATCATGCGGTGCTTGAGAAGGAGAGAAGCTTGTTTCTGATTTTTTATTCCCAGCTCTAGTTCCCTTAGCTGTGTTTGCTGCATTTACATTCTGTGAAATTCCCGTTTGTGCATGTCGTGAAATCCCAGTGGAGAATAATTCTGTTTGAGTAACCATACATGCTTTGACTCCAGCAGTTCATATTCCAGTTTTCAAATATAAAAAAAATCATCTAAAAGAAAGCAAAGGAATGAATATAAGCAAATGATTTCTTGACCTGGCAAATAAATATGTCTAGGATAATATTTTCCTAACACAGGACAGAGCTCATTTGAGAATGATTCAGAGAGGAATAGATTTTTTTTAAACTATAAGTTAGTAGAGGAAAATTATACTTTTCAATAAGTTCTTCATTTTAGAATGGTTTACAACTACCCCATACATTTATTTAAAATTCTCTGAGATGCAGTTGACATTTCTTTAAAACTCTATATTTTCAGTGAAATATTATTTTGATTTCGGTGCTAATGATATTCAACTGTTTATCACTCTCCAAATATACCCAAAGATCCCTTCCATGGTGTCTCCCACTGAGCACAAAATATGCTAACATAGTCATTAGTGTTTCTAATTTAAATCCATTAAAAAGAGGAAGATAATATTGAAGATGTTACCAATTTGCAAAATAACCTAAATTATATGCATTTTCTACTTTATTTCTCAACTATAGCTATGTTGGCAGAACATAAAAACAATTTAAAAATATCTCTCAAAATATCCTGAGACCATTTAAAGTAGAAAGACACTTGTGATTGAGCTCTTCTGTAGAGCTAAAAGAGGAAATATTGGCAGATTCCCACAAAGTTAATACATAAATGTATATAAACATATATAGTATAATGCTCTCCTTTCTGCCCTCTCTTAAATCACTATTCAAAATTATTTGGCTCATAAAGCTTTCCATTTGTACGATATTTATTGGCTTTATGTTCATTCCAGAGATTTTGTTATTTAGATTCTACATTTTTCTTTGTCAAAAAAAATTTTGAAAATGTTTAAAGTTGTCAGGTATTAACAAGATTTTAAAGATTTTTCAGTTTTTCATTCATGCGTGTAATAGGTAATGAAAACTGTACAGAAGAATAAAAGTAATATGCTCTGGGAGTGTAGACTTTCGAAAGCAAGAATTCTAAAAAATAAAATGTGGCTATGACAAGCAATGATTTATCTGTGTTACCACCTTATACCAGGGATTTTGGTCCCTGACCCCAAAAGCAATCCATAAGATTTATAGAATCGACAAGTTTGAAAATCTTGTTGCAAATTGAGGTTGCATTTCTGATTCAACCCTTAAAAACATTGTGCTGGATGACCTTGGAAGAAATTGCTTATGTTCTCTAGTCTTACTTATTTTCTAGGAAAACAATATTTGTTATTGAGACTAAATTATTTTTAAAATTGCCTGTATATGTAGATGAATGCACTTGGTATTTCATTTTGTTATTTATTATACTGCCTCAATTTAGGATATGTATAGAATTCTTTCTGTTTTCCAGATAAAGATGTATTATGATGTTTCTGTGATGTTTGAATGAGACACAGGCAGATTTATTCTGTATTTTAGTTTAACAGATGAATTAGCCCCCTTCTAAAATATATGCTCAAACCCACACAGGGGAGAGGGACATAAGCAACTCACCATGACACTGAGAACTGTGCAGCTTTTCTGTTTGTTTGCTTCTGGCATAAAAGTATAATGCACTTGGAAAATGAAATACTTTTTATACTAGCTTAATCCTTTAATTCATATGAGATATTACATAATTGATACCTGTCAATTTAAACAATACTTTATAAACATCAAAAATAGTTTATTGGGGCTTCCCTGGTGGCGCAGTGGTTGAGAATCTGCCTGCCAATGCAGGGGACACGGGTTCGAGCCCTGGTCTGGGAAGATCCCACATGCCGCGGAGCAACTAGGCCCGTGAGCCACAATTGCTGAGCCTGCGCGTCTGGAGCCTGTGCTCCGCAACAAGAGAGGCCGCGACAGTGAGAGGCCCGCGCACCGCGATGAAGAGTGGCCCCCACTTGCCGCAACTAGAGAAAGCCCTCGCACAGAAACGAAGACCCAACACAGCCATAAATAAATAAATTAATTTAAAAAAATAGTTTATTTTTAGCAGCAGAAATACATTGACATATGAAATGCAGAAAAAAAAATTTTATGACATAAAAAAGTTAATTTTTGTGTTACCCTTTCCTACCCTACTTGAGCC
Source organism: Balaenoptera musculus (assembly GCF_009873245.2). Taxonomy (NCBI): domain Eukaryota; kingdom Metazoa; phylum Chordata; class Mammalia; order Artiodactyla; family Balaenopteridae; genus Balaenoptera; species Balaenoptera musculus. The sequence goes on from NC_045796.1 coordinate 23,229,304, forward strand.
ACACTATGTAGCATCTTGGTTCAGGTTGGAAATGACCACATAAGAACTTCTGGAGAGAACAGAAGGAGGTAGCCCTGAGGGAAGGAATGAAAAGAGATGGGGTGAGGAGGGTAGTGTATTTCATTCTTTATGGCCTGATGCTCTCCTCCTACAAAATACCAGTTTTTTTTTTCTTTTATAAACTGTCTAAAGTCTATCTATTCTATAATTTCAACTCAAATCTCATCTTCATAAAATTTCTCTGAATCTCTTGGTGCCATCATCATCATCATAATAGCTAATATTACATGCCAGACATCCTTATAAGCACTTTTCAGATATTAATGTAGTTTTTCCTACACATACCCTAAACTTTAGGTCTTTATTTTACAGATGAGAATTCGGAAGCTCTCAGAAGCCAGATATTTTGCTCCAAGTCTCCTAATTAGAAAATATTACAGTTGGGGTCGGAATTCAAAGAGAGTATCCAGAATCTGTACACTTAATCCTCATGTTTAGATTCCCTCTTTTCCTTTGAAGTCTTAGGGTACCTATTTAATTTACACATTCTGTTTTATTTGGTGCTTATCTTCTCGTACATGTATGTCTTACTTTACAAAGTAGAATGCAAGTTTCTTGAGTATAAGAACCCAGAGAAGGATCATATAACAATACTTAAAGAAGCTGCTGAGATTTTTCGTGAGTAATGTCAGTAAAGGGACATCCCAGAATCTGTTGGGCAGCTGACCTCCCTCCTGTACATCTCCATAATTTAGACCAGGGTTTCTCAGTCTTGGTGCTGTTGCCATTTCGGACTGGGTGATTCTCTGGTGTAGGTGCTGACCTATGCACTGTAGGATGTTTGTCAGCACCTTGAGCATCAGCAAACTAGATACCAGGGACACTCTCCCTCCCCCATTCAGACTTGTGACAAAATGTCTCCAGACTTTACCAAATGTCCCATTTGGCATAAAATCACGCCAGGCTGAGACCATTAATTTAGACAGATATTCTTGCCTATTATATGGACAAATTTTCCTTTTTTTGTAAATTCTGCTTCTGTCATCATTTAGTCAATCAAGTTCAGCCTTCTAGAGAAACATACATCCTGTCTTCTCATTCATTTTAACGGGAACCCATGAACCATTTCAAGATATCTATCAAGAATGCCCTTAGTCTTGCCTCCTTTTAGGGCCAAACATAAATTTATTTTTTTAACTTTTTTAAGGGAACATGTCTCCATAACTTTCAATTTCTTGCTTTCCCTCCTGTTTAGGCTCTTAGACTGTCTGTGATCATTATTAACTATGGAACTGAAAACTGAAGTAATTGTTGGACACCTGTTTTCTGTCACTGGAATATTTTAATTCTATATCTGCAAAAAATGTTACATTAATTTTATTTTTATTGCTAATCTTATGACATTTAATCTAGTATTTTTATCAAAAGTATTTTAGATTTTTGATAATTGTATTTTTGGAGACTTTAAATAACAAGATTAATATATCAATGTAGAAATCAGTGTTGTTTTCTCTATATAAATATTTAAAATTGTCTCTGTAAGTGATAAATTCAATTGTTTATATATTTTAAGTTCATGTATTTTAATGTATACTTTTTTCTGAGTTATCTTTTCATTTCTAATGACTTGTATAGCACTTGGCAAGTGAATTGAAGATTTGAACTCAGGGCAGTGGCTGTCGGCAATTTTGAAATGACTCTGAGTTTAATAATTTGTATGGGACCTAAAATTAAAAATTACATATGGGATATGAGTCTTCATTTAAAAATAAGCTCTGCAGTAGATGGATTAGTTATGTAAACCCTTCCTGAGTTCAGTATGAAAGAATGTGATGGGTCATATATGAGTTGTGTCATTCAGAATAACTCTGTGGAAGCCAGAACCCAGAAGGTGATTTGAGAAAGAATTGATTCACCTAAGAAAATAGCAGTTTGTTCCAGAGTCGTGCTGTAAATGAACTGGATATAATATATCATAAAGAGGAAGGAATGGGTGAAATGGTAAACAAAAATATTTAACTGGTTTCAGGAGATGTAAAAGGCAAAAGGAAACCTTTGGGGTGATAGTGATATTCTATATCTTGATTGAGGCAGTGGTTACATGACTGAATACAGATCTCAAAGTTCATCAAACTCAGAACTTCTATGGGTGAATTTTATTACATGTAGATTATACCTAAATAAAGAGGTGGGAGGCAGGGGGTAATGTTAGTGGTCTCAGTAACAATTGTGTTAGGTAATTGGAAGCAACTGCTTTAGGTACCTCTACCTCACAGTGCATACCCAACTAAGTCTGTCAGTAGAGTGTTGGCTACTGCTAAATCAGCTTTTTCATAGAAAACGCTGACTGACTATTACTATTTTCATGTTTCCTGTACTTGGAAATATGTCCTGTAATGATCCCAGTGGAGCAGGATAAGAGATTGAGACTGATATTTTTGAAATCTTTTAGAAAAGAAATATTTGAAGTTGTTGGGTAAACATCGTTGTGTATATATATATTGTAAATGTATATAAAGTTTTAACTTGCTTAGTATTTCAACAACACACATTTACAAATCATTGTATATATCAGATTTCTATATTCTTCCTCATACTTCAATTATAGTTCTATTAGCAAATGTAAGAAACAGGCAATAGTGCTAATACACAAAATTACATTGCAGATTAACTCATCACCGCAGTAACCAGATGAGATTATAAAACTTCATCAAAATTTGTTTTAAAGAGAATTGTCTCAGAAGTTTTGTACACCAATAATACTGATATTTAGTCTTTGATATCAAAAACATGTGAGGAATTTTATAATTCTTCCACTTTAAGAAAACATAATTTTATTTTAAAAGTTCTTTCAATTTTATATAAGTCCACTTATTTCAATTTAGAAATCAAAAGTAAATATAGTTTTGGATGTTAAAACAGATTTTTATGTGTGTTCTATGAGTTGAATTCTTGGATTATTTTTTTACAAGGTCACAGAAATTTTCCAAATACTACAGATAAACAAATGATGTGTAGAGGGAAACAGCCAAGAGGAAAAGACAAATTGCAGATACATAGAGTGAAGTTGAGGCAAAGTTATCAAAACATTATTTTTTTGTATGTTGATTGACGTTAGCAAGATTTTCTATGTATAACAATCACTGTGTTAGACAACAATTCATTCAGAGATTAATAAATAATATTCCTACTTTTAGAATCTGTAGTCACTTGGAAAAATATGCAAGCAAACATAATTAAAACATAACACTACATGATAATTCTATAATATAAATATGTTCAATACAATTAAGTACTAGTAAGAAGAGTGCTTAATTCTGTTCAGATGAGTTGGGTAAATCTTCCTGGAAGTGGTACAGTTGATTGATTTGGGACTTGAAAAGAAAAGAATGAGGAGTTTGCCAACTGTATTAAGTGAGCAAAATCATTATAGCAAAAGGGAAAACAAGTTGAAAGCTAATAAGGTATAGAGGAATGAAAAGTATGGCATGTTTGGAGAACTGTGTGCCTGGAATATAAGATGCATACGAAAAAATTTGAAATGCTATTAAGGGTGTATTCATCAGCTTGGGCTGCCATAACCAAATACCATAGACTAGTGGCTTAAACAACAAAAATTGACTTTTTCACAGTTCTGGAGGCTGGAAGTCTGAGATCAGGGTGCCAGCATCATCAGTTTCTGGCAAGAGCTCTCTTCCTGGCTTATAGCTAGCCACCATCTCTCTGTGTGCTCACATGACCTTTTCATTGTGCGTGTTCAGAGAGAGAGATCTCTGGTATCTCTTTTTATAAGGGCACTGATCCCATCCTGAAAGCCACACTCTCATGACTTCATCCAAACTTGATTACTTCCCAAAGGCCCCATCTCCAAATACCATCACATTGGATGAATTTTTGGGAACACACATATTCAGACCACAACAAAGGGGAATTAGCATTTTGGAGACAAATATACTGGAAACTATTGTAAGTTAATAAGACAAAATGTTCCTAAGAATATTTTAACAAAAATTATAAATGTATATTTTTAATAGTTTCTAAGTTTAAAACTATGAACTTCTCATCCCTTCCCTCCATTTCTCATCTTGAACTTTTTGCTGCTTTTTTCTACATCACTAAATATCTTGCAAAATTTGTATACATGGCTCTTCAGTTTTCAACATTATCTATTGATATCTCAAAATGAGATACTTGATTATTCCAAAAGTGAATAATTGATATCTAATATACTTCCTCCACAGAACAGTTAGGTAATAAACTTTGGTGAGCTTAATATTCAATTTTGCATTATTATGACCATGCATATTATTCTTATTTGACTTGTGAAAGGTATTATTGATTACATTTACTTTCTGGAACAACATTCATTTTCCCCACATATTGCAAGTTGTCTCTGATTGTGCTTTGTTTTCTATGGTCATAATTATTTCATCCCCAGCATTTATCACAAAAAAATAAATCTCTTCACAACATGATCAAAATATTCAGAATGCTATAAATTTCACCTTTTTATCGGATATTTTTTTCCTGGAATGCTTTGACTTTCTGCTCTAGCCAGAACTGTTTGCTCTCTGAGTCCACTGTATGGATGTTGACCTAGGATTTCCCTTCACCATTATCTGAGTGATTATCTTCATCTTGCTCTTTATTAAACTTCTTGTTTTTGAATCTCCTTCCATTCTTTGTGAGACAGGCTGGATTCTCCAGACTCTGAGGTTGATCTGGGTGTAGAACGTTCATTAAGACATACATTGGAATTAACCAGTGGGAAGAGAGGGGAAGAAGCAAGCTTTGTCAGAGGGGAAGGTTGATTTGCAGTATGGGTTCAATGAAACTTGGCTGATCCTACAAGAAGTCCTAGAGTTAGAATCGCTCTTCAGGAGTTGTCCCAGGGTCAGTCAAAATGTGCAGGTCTTTATAACTACACTTTGGTCATGTCTTTGATATGACCCACCCAGGTAAATGCCATTATCTTGGGTAAGGCAAGTCTCTGCACCTGAGGCAGTTCCTAAAGGGATCAAAAGATGAAGGCTCTCTGCCAACAGTTGAAGAAATATGACCTTAATAAGGAGGAATCTGGACAGCTCCTGAGAGCGTCTACCACATTCTGTTTTGGTTTACTATCTCTTTTTGGTGGAGCACATCCTCCAGTAGTTTCCTGCAAAAGAGTGTATGGGAGATCAAAATTTTGAGAACTTGCCTATCAGAAATGCTTTTATTTTAGCCTCTACTTAATTGAAAATATTGCGGGATATAGAAATGCCAGGTGTAAAATTATTTTCCCTCAGAAATTTGAAGGAAAAACATAATTTTCTTCTAAATTAATGTTGCTCTTGAGAAATCTAATATATCAATTATTTCCTTCATGGATTGTACCTTTGGTGTTGTATCTAAAATGTCATTGCCATGTCCAAAGTCAACTGGATTTTCTCTTTTGTTATCTTCTAGGAATTTTATAGTTTTGTGCTTTACATTTAGGTCTATGATCCATTTTGAGTTAATTTTTTGAAGGGTGTAAGATATGTGTCTAGATTCATTTTTTTGCATGTGAATATCTAGTTGTTCCAACACCATTTCTTAAAAAGACTTTTTTATTTTTATTATAAATGGGTGTTTGCTTTGTCAAATGTTTTTTCTGCATTTATTGATATGATCATGTGATTTTTCTTTTTTAGCATATTGATGTGATAAATTGCATTAAATAATACTTGAATGTTGAACCAGTTTTACATATCTGGGATAAATCCTACTTGGTTGTAGTGTATAATTGTGTATAATTCTTTTTATACATTGTTGGATTTGATTTGCTAATATTTTGTTGAGAATTTTTAAATCTATATTCATGAGAGATATTAGTCTATACTTTCTTGTAAAGTCTTTGCCTGGATTTGGTATTGGGGTAATGCTGGCCTCACAAAATGAGTTAGAAAATATTCCTTCTGCTTTTGTCTTGTGGAAGAGATTGTAGACACTTGGTATACTTTTTTCCTTAAATGTTTGGTATAATTCACCAGTGAACCTATCTGACCAGTTTAGCCATTTTAAAAATCTATTTGTTATTTTTTTTTATAATTCATGAGAGGGCTATATTAAGCTTATTTGTTCAAAATGCATTGTTTAATCAAATCTGACAATTTATGAGTTAATTGATACAAAAAGATTTATTTTTTAGAAAATATACTTTTTTTTTTTGGCAGTGGGAGAAGCTAGAAGCTCAACAAATAGGTGATTCAGAAATAAGATAGGAAGTTTGCCACTTGTCCAGATGACAGATCATAAAAAATCTGGGTTAAGGAAATGAGGGGAAAGTTTTGAGAGAATTAGTTGCAGATTGTGTTTTGTAAGCCAAGGAAGAATAAATATTTAAGAAGTATCATCTGGTCAATTATATAAAGTGCTGCAGAGAGATATTGAAGACTAGGAATAGATGATTAGATTTGATATTCACAGGATCACAAATGATCTTAAAAAAAGGCAGTTTCATTAGTGTGGCAGAAAGAGTAGCCAGATTCCATAAAGTTGATGGGTTATCTGTATAAAAGGTGTAGTGATTGACTTGATAATACTCAATCCTTTGAATTTGATTCCTGAAGTATGTTAGAGGCCCAGTATAGTATGGCATTCTCTGTTTACTCAAACTGTAACTCACTTAATAATTTCAAGTTATACTTGTTTTGGCTGACAATGTCCCAAATAGGTAGAAATGGCAACACTATATCAGCAGGATAATATAGTTAAAAAAATTGAACACTGAGTATGTTCAAAATTGATGGAAAGGAATAAGAATAATTTATGTATAGTCTCAGAGGTAGATATTTATTCCAGTTCCTTGATTCTTTGCATATACTGAATTGGATTCAATTAGACTGGCAGAATTATAAATCTTTGAACCATGTTACAGAACCCTCTACAAGAGAGCTTTCAGTGAAAACTATTGTAATGTTATACATTTGACTTTACAACATTGAGTTATATAACTGACCTTTCTTTTAACTATAAAAGTCTTATTGGGTTTTTGACTCTTATATTGAACATATGCCAAAGGTACAATGGTAAGATTTTGTCAAGTGGCTTTGAGGGAAACTGAGATTGACATAGACTAAGGATCAGAGCAGAAATGGAAAATATGACAGGCATTGAAGGATAACTTTGGCCGACATTCTAGTTCTTAATTACATGTTAGCAACTGCATGGGGACTCTCAGAAATGACAGGGAGTGACTTTGAATGTGACTAGAAGTTCTTATATGAGTAAGTAGGGTTAGGGACCATTTTTTTTCTCTTTGACGGAGTGATGACTACTACCGTGAACCCATTTTTACCTAAAAGGCAAAGAGGCCTGGGAAAAACTTAGTAATATCTATTTTATTAGTCTTATTATATGCATATCTTCTTTCTCATAATCCATTTCAAGTCTTCTTGAAAATAGTCTGATATAAGTATGCTATATAACTTACCATTCATATTAAGCAAATTGAATTATGCAGAGAAATATTTTCAAATTAGAGAAAGATAGAGGCCTTATTTGTTAATGGTGATGATGTAATGATCTTGGGGATATGTTGGATTATAAAAGTGCTAAATTGTGATTTAAAAACATGATTTGGTAATATTTCATATTTTAGACTAAATATAGAGCAGATGAAATAATTGAGAAGAAAAAATTTCTGGAAAAAATTCAGATGTATGAAGAAATTTAAGATACTACATAATAAAAGGAGATGATATATACATATATATGTTTTAAACTACTTGATTTCAAGATTAATATAAATCTACTGTAATCAAGGCAATGTGATATTAGTGAAAGGAGGAACAATTGATATATGGAATAAAAGAGAAGAGGCCAGAAATATAACCACTGACATAAGGTCAATTTTGACGTATTTATCAAGGGAATTAAATGGAGAAAAAAATACTGTTTTCAACAAATGGTGCTGAAACAATGGATATCTGCATGCAAAAAATGTCAACTCATACCTTGCATTATACAGAAAATTAACTTGAAATGAATCATAAACCTAAGTTTAAAACTAAAGCTATAAAACTTCTAGAAAATATGGGAGAAATATTTGTGAACTTTTGTTAGGAAGATGGGCCATAAAAAGCACAATTCATTAAGGAAAACTTTGATAAACTGGAAGTTATAAACATTAAAAATATTTGTTCTTCACAAAACATTATTTCTTCAAAAGAAAATAAAATTACAAGTCACATTCAGAAAGAAAAAATTTGTACAGCATATTGGTGATAAAGTATTGATAACCAAGATATATAAAGAACTCAAATTTCATTAGAAAGGAAACAACCTAATTAAAATGCATAAAAGTTTTGAACAGCACTTTATATGAAGAAGATATACAACTGGCAAATAAGTACATGAATGTCATAAATCATTAAGAAAATGCAAATTTAAACTACATATAGATAATACTACATACTTATTAGCATGGATCAAATAAATAAAAACTGATGTTAACACATTCTTGTAAGGATGAAAGCAACTGGCCTCTCATAATTGCTGGTGGGAACACAAAATGTTACATCCACATTGCAAAATAGTTTGACAGAGTCTTATAATGTTAAACATACATTTACTACACTATCCAGAAATCCCATTCCTAGGTACTTAACCAAGATTAAGGAAGACACATGTTTGCACAGAACTTGTATGCCAATATTTAGGGCTGCTCTACTGAAAATCCCTCAAGCTGTTAACAACACAAATATCCATGAACTGGTGAATTGATTAGCAAACTGTGGAATATTTATGCAATGCATACTACTCAGCAATAAAAAGGAATGAACTAATGTTACATGTTACAACATGAGTAATCTCAAAATAATGATGTCTAGTAGATGAAAGTGGTTGTCCAAACACTGCATACTATATTATTCCATTTACCTGAATTCTGGAAAATTACAAAACTAAAGGGCAAAAATGCAATCAGTAGTTTCTATAGATTGAGGGTGATGGACAGGAACAGACTCTAATCAGGGAACTTGCAGGTGATGACAGTATTTTATATCTCGGTTGTGGTGGTGGTTATTCAATTGCATGAGTTTTTACAAACTCACAGAACAAGGGGACATCTAGAAAGTTTTCACTTTACTGTATGTAAATTATACCTTTATAAGTCTGACAATTTATTTTGAAAACTTAGAACAAAAATAATATAGCTTCTGTGTGATTCCTAGTACTATCATTGTGTATTCTCCGGCATGTATATAATTTTTCACCTCTCCTTATAGAGAAGTATAATCTGTCATGGTCAATGTATCTCTCTTTCATTCCCAATGTTTTTCCAAACTAGGATGCATGCATCCATTGGTTTATCTGTCTTTTCTCAATCAACATAAAGTTCTTAGGTCAATTTTACATTCCAGTATTAAATCAATTCATAATCATACAGTCTTACTTTATTAATATATACCATAAGCTGTTTCTAATTTTTTGCTCCCCAAAAGTCATAATACCAATTTTGTTTTTCACTAAAATAAGCTTATTATGATCTCTGAGAGATCAGAGTTAAAATAGTAAATGTAAAAGCAGCATAGTATGGGGAAGGAGTTCAGGCTGTCATCACAGTGTAACCATATTTAAAATCCTGAATATATTGCTTTAAGAGTTGTGTAGCTTTGACTAAATTACATATTCTTCCTGAGTCTTAATTTTCACTCTATAAAATGGAGATAATTTATGCTCTCAGGTTGTTCTTGATAATTCTTCAGAAGAGTTCTACTTCATATTGTAAAATAGCATTGGATGAAATTCTGACAGACAAATCTTGAAAATCTACACTTAAAATATTGGTTTCTTTTTGTTTTATATTTTTATTTTAGTTATTTATTATAAACCGAGGCATATTTTATATTTAGTGAAATTATATAGTGAAATGTGTATATCTTATGTTTATAGTTTAATGAACTGACAAATGCATACACCTGGGTAATTCACAGCACTATCATGATAGGAACATTTCCATCAGTCCACAAAGTGCCTTTGCATCCCTTCCTCCCAGTCAATCCCCACCCCTACTTCCTGAGTCAACTATTGTTTGAACTCATCACCATAGCTTACTTTCACCTATAGAAGTTCCTGTAAGTGGAATCACATGTAATATACTTGTTTGTCTCTGGTTTCTTACAGTAGCCATAATAATTTTGAGATTCATCTACAAATACTATTATTACTGAGTAGTACTACATAGTATGGGCATACTAGCTTTTTATTCATTTCCTGTTCTTGAGCATTCTGGGGTTTGGCTATAGTGAATTAAGATATTATGAATATTCTTGTACATATAGTATAATGGGTATATTTTCATGTATCTTGTATAAATATATAGAAACAGAATCACTAGATTATAAGGTAGGTGAATTTTTATCCTTAAAAGAAACTGTCAGTTTTCCAAAGTTGCTTCACCATGTTTCTCTCCCGCTAGTAATTAAAAGAGTTCCAGTTGCTCTATATCCATACCAACCTTTGGTGTTATTGATCTTTTAAACTTTCAGCCATTCCAGGAATATATAGTGAAAACTCATTTTGATTTTATGTTTCCCTGACATCTAATAAGGTTGAGCATATTTTATGTGCTTATTAGGTACTTTGTCTAATTTTGTGAAACATTTGTTCAAGAATTTTCCCATTTTTATTGATTTATCTTTTTATTATTGACTTTTAGAATTCTTATCTATCCTCATTACCTGCTGTATTGATTGTGTATATTTTTCCTCAGCCTATGGCTTACTGACTTACTTTCTTAATGGTGTCTTTGGATGAACAAAAGTTTTAATTTTGCTGAAGTTAATTTATCATTTTTTCTTTTATATTTAATCTATTTTTCTATTATATCATAATTTAATATAGGGTAAAATAGTAAGTAAAATAATATGCTGGCAGGCAAAGTATGTTTTTTGATGAGACTCTTTTCATAAGACTAGTAGAAATAGCACAGGTGCTTATTCAAGTACAAAAGCATTGAGATGGCAAATTAAATCCATCTACTATAACAGCATTACAAATGTTGTTACTTACTGTGAAATGTAACTTAGACAACAACCAAAGATCAACTATTAAAGGACAATTGATATTCAGTTTACAGAAAAAGACAGCAAAGATACACAAGGAATGTTAAGTAAGCATGGGTGAGAAATATTCCATTCTACTCAAATGAAAAAAAGAAAGGAATAAATTGACTTGAAAATATTATGTTATCTGAAATAAAATAATTTTCTCAGGGGTTCCTAATCTTAAAGTGATATTCTTTTTTACTCATTCAATAATTTATTCCTGTATTCCCTGAATGAGATTCATTAATTATTCAAGAAATATTTATTGCATAGGTACTATGTACTAGACTCGTTTTGATTTGACCTAAGGATGAGGGAATGATAAAGTAAAACCTCTGAGCTAAGCAAGGTGAGGATGCCGCTTGCTTCACTATGTTCCTTCCTTGTGTTTTAAACAGTGGAGTTCAAAAGTCAATTTTAAAAGCAAAAAATAGATTAAAAGTGAAAGAGAAGGAAGAAGGAAGCAGTCATGGCAGAGCTTATTGTTGTGAGTTTACTAGGGAAGCATTAAAAAACTATTAATAGTTGATAGTTTTGAATCTATTAACTGGGCGACCTGAGCTAAACAGTTTGTTTATTTTTCTGTGTTTGTTTTTTTACCTAGTCTACTTGAGTTATTCTTAACTTTGGGATCTCACTGGCCGTGTTTATTCTGTTATTTTTCTTTTATGTAGATCATTAATAAATGTTTGAGGAAGACAGGCAATTAAAGGACCATGAAAAATAAATGAAAAAGTTATTTAAATTAGTGATCAAGGGAAAATATGAAGTTATACACTTCACATTTTTATAAATACCACTCGGCATCCAGTCATTTCAGTAGTTTGTAAGTACTTATTTCATAGTGGACAGATTAAATTATTTCTGAATTGATATTCTTTATGTCCTTTAGAGAATAAGTAATTGCATTTAGAAAATTCTGCATCCTTCTGGGTGATATTCCTTGATCTTAGTCTATTAATAAGTTTCACTTTAAAGGTAGGCTCTGTGATATGTCATCTTCAGTCATGCAGCATATCCCTAAAATATCTACCAAAACCCACTTAAACATCCATCAGATGTATTTCTGCTTCCAATTATTATGTAGAAGCTATGGCAGCTTCTACATAATAAATCATTTCCACTATTTAAACTAGGGAAAAAGTTATTACAAAAACATATTATTTTAGAAGACATTAGACAGAAAAGAGACCTTTCCAGTTAAGTGGATGTCCACTCCGCACCCCCAACCCCAATTTTTTCTCCAAGGGCATTTGCAGATCTGGGCATGGACTGAGGATCAAGCTTGCCTTAAGCAGAAAGACTCTGCTGGGGTAAAGATAAGCCAGAGGAGCTTGGCTGATTGGCTGCATTGGCTGATGTGACAGTTTGAAATCTGGAGAGCCTAAATGCAGAGCTGCCAATTTTCTCCCAGTGGACTGTAGCTAAGTGCTAGGCAGCTTGGAGTCAGGATGGAAACGTGGAATGAAATTCATACAGTTGAACAGTGCTTAAAAGTCAAAGTCCTGGCAGAGGGACAGGTGTTCAGCAAACACATGACAGGTCATATTCTCAAGACCTTTGAAACCAGAATGAAAATTAGAGTAATGCAAGCTTCAACCGATCCCTGGTCATGCTTAATTCTTGATTGGATCAATGTGATCAGTCCATCATTGGTTACCTAAAATAGATAAATGTATGTTGCCTCAGGGGAAATGCACCTCAAGTTCAGCCTCTTTGTCATTTTAGAAACAATGTCTGACATTTAGTAAACATTGAGAGATATATTTAGAAGCAAGATATGTGATCCAAAGCAAGAAAATGCGGTCCAAGGAAAATAGAGGCAATACAACCATGCATTTATATAATTCATATGTTAAAATTAGCAGAAAAAGTCTTAGTATTACTCCTATAAACATGTTAAGAAAAAATGGAGAAAAGGGTTAAGTCTTTTGGATAAAAAAACTGATAATTTCAACAGAGAAATTATATTTATTTAAAAAGAATCAAATATGCAAACTAAAACTGAAAAAGTAGTAACTGAAATTAAGGATTCATTGGATGTGTTTATATAAGAAGAAAACAGCAGAAGAAAAGATTAGAAGAGGAAATCAATGGAAACTACCAAACCTGAAGCTCAGAGAAAAATAATTTAAAAAGTGACAAAATAAAACACAACAAAACATGAGATACATGAAGGGACACTGTCAGATTCTGACATAAACTTTGTAGTTCCTGAAGGAAAGGAAAGGAGAGAAAGAACATAGCAAGAAATTGTGTTTTAAGAAAAAATTGTGAAAAAATTTCAAAAACTGATGAAAGAGATCAACAATACATTAAAGAATTTCATTAAATTCCAAGAAGCACTTTGAATTAACTGGGGGAGTAGAATTAATTATTTAGGCATATCAGAATCAAATTGCTGAAAATGGAAGATAAAGAGACAATCTAAAAAATAGTTGAGGAGAAAAAAGACAAATTATTGTTGAAAGGGCAACACTAAACTTGATGACAGACTCTCCCACAGAATCATGGAAGCCAGAAATCAATAAAATGATATCTTTGATGTGATAAAAGAAACATTTTTCTCCCTAGAATTCTATAACCAGCAAAAATATCCTTGAGCAACTAAGATGCCATATAGATGTTTTAAATAACAGACATTGAGAGAACGTGTCACCAACAAAACTGCAATACTATAAATATCAATACTAAAGAAGATCTTTGAGCTGAAAAGTAGTGATCTCAGGTGGAAGCAGAAAACTTAAGAAAGAAATAAAGAAAACCCTGAGTGGAAATTACGCAGGTTTATATAAATAATGACAATGATTATTTAAGGAACAATAGTAATATTGTCTCATAGATTTTAATTTTTTTAAAAAAGTTAGACTTAGTAATAGTGATTAATGACACACTATTTTGGTGTGTAGTCCTATGAGTTTTAAAATTTGGATAGATTCATGTAACCATGACCACAAACAGGATACAGAACAATTTCTCTCCTAAACTTCCTTATATATTTTAGAGTTCTTTATATACTCAAGATTCAATCCTCTGTTTAATATGTGATTTTAAAATATTTTCTCTTGGTGGCTTCTCCTCAAATGAAGAGAATATACTTAACAAATTATGTACAACACTTGTACACTGAAAAGCATAAACCATGTTTACAGAAACTAAAGACGTAAATGGAGACATTTATCCTAATCATGAATTGGATGACTCAATATTGCTAAATATATCATTCTCCTCAAATTGGTTCAAAATTCAAAACAATACCAATCAAATTCCTGGCATCTTTTTTTTCTTAGAAATTGATGATTTACATTTGAAGATGTGAAGAAAAATACATACCCAAAAACAATTTTGAAAGAGAAAAACAGTTGGGGGATTTCACTATCTGATTTCATGTCTTACTATAAAGCTATTGCATTCAAGACAGTGTGGTGGTGGCATAAGCAAACACACATAGCTCAATGAACTTCTCCAGAATAGGGGATTTACAAGACCATCTATAACATATATGGTCAATAGAATTTCAAAAATGGTATCAACTTGGAAAGGACAGTATTTTCATCAAATAGTGCTGAAACAATTGGATAGCCATTAAAAAATGAACCTCATCTTTTTCCTCACAACAAATTAAAAAATAAACTTAAATGAAGAAAGTAAATGGTAAAAATTTAGGAGAAAAAACACACACTTGGTATAAGCAAAGATTTATCAGATAGAATACATTAAAAGCACTAACTATAGAAAAAAACATACATTTAACTTCTTCAAAATTAAAATTGTCTTGTCTTCAAAAGATATCATTAAGAAAATATGAAGTCCTGCTAAATACACTGGGATCAAATAAAATTAACACATCTATGTACCAAAGTCTTACATCAAGAATATATAAAAAACCCTGACAACTCAATATGAGAAAACAAAGAACCCAATAAAAATAATCAAATATTCAAACCCACTCTTCACAAAAGAAGATGGACAATTAGGCAACAGTTTAACATCAGTAATTATCATGGATATGTAAATGAAAACTACAATGGGATTCTACTATATAAATTCTCTAATGGATACTATTAACAACACTAGTAATACTAAGTGTTGGAGAAGTTTGGTGTAATCAGAAGTCTCGTACATTCCTGGAGAAGTAGAATTAGAAAATTGTACAACCACTTTAGAAAAATGTTCAGCAGTTTCTGGTCATCCAAATTTATAATGTATAAAACCCAGAAATTAATGTGAATGATAAAAAAACTTAAGCAAAAATTTTCATAGCAGCATTATTCATAATGGCCCCAAACTGGAAAAAACTGAATGTCCATCAACAGATGGATAAACAAACAGTGGTACATAGTGTATGATTCCATTTATTTGAAAGTCCAGAATAGACAAACTTACAAGACAGAAATTAGGTGAATGGTTTCCAGGGGCTAGGGGGAGAGGTTATTGGGATTGACAACTAAAGTGTAGGGGGTTTCTTCTTGGAGTGATGTTCTAAAATTAGACAGTGCTGATAGTTGACCAACTTTGAAAATATACTAAATACCACTGAATTTACTGACTTAAGAGAGTAAATTTCATGGTACCTGAATTTTATTTCAATAAAGCTATTAAAAAATAAACTGTGTTATAATAATAAGATGGATTACAACAATGCAATTAAAGAGAATGAACTACTAGTACCACAAGATGGATCAATCTTAAAAATATTTTACTAATTGAAGGAACCAGAAACAAGAGTACACAGTTTTACTCCATTTTTATTAATTCAAGAAGAGGCAACATACATTGCTGATGACAGAATCATCAGAAAAGTCAGAATATTCAGTTAGAAGTCAGGATAAATGTATGTATTCTGGAAGGTGGTATAGGGGAAAAGGGGCATTTTAGTGTATCTTAGTGAAATATTCTGCATCTCACCTGTTTGTGATAATTTAAGTGTATATATAAGTAAACATCTCTGAGACACACACTAAGGATTAGTGCATTTCATGCAAATGATTGCATGTATTAAATCTTTACAAAGAAAGTAAGCACTGTTTGTTATATTGTGAAACTTTATAGGGAATTATATTAAAAATTCATATTTTGGAAAACTCCAATGGTTATGGTAGCATTACTTTCTTTACTTTATCAATTATCACTTATGAACTTATTAGTAATTGTTAACTGCAAATGGTACAATGTCTTAATTCTTTTTTTTGTCATGACCTTGATGAGACTGTGGCAGATAAAAGGCTTAGTGGACAAACCCTGAAAAACTTCAAGTCTAAAGGATATAATTTCTTGTTCTGCGTAACACTTATACTATGACTCTATTTGTAGCCTTTCCAAAAGAGAAGAAAATGATAACATTGGAGTAATGTGTAATAAACTATGCTTAGAACATTATAAATGAAAAATATTCTATAAAACGTAATTTGTATGAAAAGGCATAGAAATATAAGTCTGCAGTAATACATTAAAAATATATATGGTAATCAGTGATGGGTGGAATTTTTCAGAAGTAATTCAAATGCTAATGAATCTGTTCAAATCTTTCAGCTGGGAAATGAGTGGATCTGTCTTTGTTGTTTGCTCTGCCAGCTTCCAATTTCTCTCGGCTGAGAAAATCCTTTTATGAATTAATAAAAGCTTTCCAGACTGAAAATAGAGGGATATGCAGCATAATGCCTAGAATGTGTTGCCAGGATTTTGTGATGTAGACAGTTTGTTATGACTAGAACAATGATCCAGTGCATTGAACTTTAATGTTGAAATGTCAGCTTCCTTTTGAGCAGTTCAGGAGCCAGGCCTACACCTGCTTGCTTTTAGAAGAGCTGTCATTTGCATCCACGTCTGGCAAATAGAATCTGTGAAGTCAGTATGATGATAATATTAGGCACTTTTCAACTTCCAAACATGATAAAAACATGTATTAATAAAAACCTTTTTAAAAAATCAAATACTCTCCATTTTCAACATTGAAAAAAAAAAAAAAAAAAAGAAGAGAAGGGCCCCAAAAATCTGGAGAGAAAAGGTCATGTTATAAACCATTGTATCTTATCTTGAATTCAAGCTTTTTCAAAATGTGTTTACTTCTCCTTGAAAAATATCATAATTTCTTGTCATTACTTTTCACATTGACCCATGAATAACAGATGCAGTTCAATTTACAGTGACTAAGGGTGACCAAATGTGGCTTGATATTAAAGTCTACAAAAAATAAAATGCTTTGCATGACACCATCTAGGAAATAACCTCTGAAGTTCTCAGTTTAATCTATGAGGCACTAAAACAATTAATTTGACCACTGGATGAATTGTTATTCTCAACGGATTTCTAGTAATTTAGAACAGGATTATGTCTGTTATACTAACTACATAGCTTTTACCAAGTTAATCATCACCTCCTGTGTTGTCTTATCATTTTTATTCAGTTATTTTTAGAAACTATCTAATTTTGTAGGGGAAAAAACCCCACAAACAAACAGGAAACACATCTCTGGAGAAATGGGGACACAGGATACTAGTCATTGAGTACTACTTTGTAAACCAACAGTAACTGAACTCTGGATTCAGACCTAAAAGATAAGTGGAATTGTATACATGTGCATCTTTGACCAATAAACTGATATAAAGCAAAACCTACTTTTAATGAGTCCATCTGGATGTCCTCTGGATATTTCTTAAATAACCATATCCATAATATCCTATATGTCATTTCCAGTGTAATTTTTATTTAGAGTGAAGTGACAAAGAGAGTTGCAAAGCAGTCACTTGTAGAATTGTTCTCTAATTTAAAATATCACCCCCATTTTCTTTACGTTTGTCTTAATTTGAGTGCATTTTTAAACTATATATTCCAATGCTGACAGGTTAGGGCATTATCAAGTCTGAAACATTCAATTTAGATTTCTCCAAACTACTAGCCTTTTTCTATTTATATTTAATCAATTTACATCATATTTAATGAAATAATGTAGTCTCAATAACAACTTGACATAAAGAGATGGAACTAGTCAAAGGAGAAGAACAAGGATTTATGGGAGAGTAGACATCATGATCCCAGAGTTCAGTGTCCCATGGGATACCTAGTTGGTGTTCACTGTAAAATACATAGGGAAAGTTTCTCTGACAAAACCAATAAATGAATGCCACTTAAGAGAGTATCTACTATATAAGTTCAGAGTAAAATAAGCCATATCCTTTCACTATATCCTGATTGAATATGAAATCTTAATCAAGAATTTGGATAAAGTTCTAACATGGGGTTGGCTATTATCCTGTTAAATGGTAACTATTACTTTAGATATGAAATATCTGTGAACTTGGTAGACAGACTGTTAAAAGTGTACTCAAGAGAGAAGAGAAGATAAATGGAGAAACAAATAAAACATGGCTGGTCTTTTCAAGTTGCTAGTATGCTTCAATTGTTGGGTTTCATTGCTATTCACTTTTGCTTCCATTTTTGTTTGTTTTTTTCTTTTTTTAGCTCTAATTATTTATCATAGAACATGCCTGAAGATTTTCCTATATATATGCAAATATAATAATATTTCCTATATAATATGCAAGGAAAAAGTACATAACATTTTGCTATGGTTTTCCCTATAATTTCTAATTACCTCACTATAAGAAAAGTATAAGATACAGGACATTTTTACATCCTACTGATATGCTACTTCAATAATCTTAACTAAAAAGACCAAAAGTAATCAATCTTTTTAGATTTATTATAATATAATTTTATTAATTGTACATAATTACTTATCTGTCCAGGATACTATACACACAACAATGAGGATAGTAACCATTTTGGTGCTTTTTATATGTCAAACTTGTTGTAGGTAGAGATTTTGAAGAACCATGTTCTTGTGTTGGGAGGTGAAAGGAAGATAAAATATGGTAACTACAGAGTATTTTGAAAGACATGTTTTAATATAATATTATAAGTGAAATCAAAATGGTAACACAAAGGCAGTAGGATAACCCAATAGATGTTTTGAATATCAGACTATGCAATCCAAGATTAAGTGACATCCCATCAGGTGGTTTTAGGAAAATCTCATAGTAAACATTAGAATTCCAGAACACAGAAAAGAAAATGGCAAAAGAAAGGTAGTCTAGATCTGAAATGTTAGTATGCCCAGAGGCATATATGAGCAACTCATTAAACACGCATATTTCTTCTTTACGATAGATATTCTTTTTTTAAAAAACATCTTTATTGGAGTATAATTGCTCTACAATGTTGTGTTAGTTTCTGCTGTATAACAAAGTGAATCAGCTATACGTATACATATATCCCCATATCCCCTCCCTTTTGTGTCTCCCTCCCACCCTCCTTATCCCACCCCTCTAGGTGGTCACAAAACACCAAGCTGAACTCCCTGTGCTATGTGGCTGCTTCCCACTAGCTATCTATTTTACATTTGGTAGTGTATATATGTCAATGCTATT
Organism: Balaenoptera musculus; assembly: GCF_009873245.2. NCBI lineage: Eukaryota > Metazoa > Chordata > Mammalia > Artiodactyla > Balaenopteridae > Balaenoptera > Balaenoptera musculus. The sequence continues at coordinate 23,248,805 of NC_045796.1, forward strand.
CTCTCACTTGGTCCCAGCCTTCCCTTCCCCCTCCCCGTATCCTCAAGTCCATTCTCTACGTCTGCGTCATTATTCCTGTCCTGCCCCTAGGTTCATCAGAAACATTTTTTTTTTTTTTTTAGATTCGATATATATGTGTTAGCATACGGTATTTGTTTTTCTCTTTCTGACTTACTTCACTCTGTAGGACACTCTCTAGGTCCACCCACTTCACTGCAAATGACTCAATTTCGTCTCTTTTTATGGATGAGTAATATTCTATTGTATATATGTGCCACATCTTCTTTATCCATTCATCTGTCAGTGGACACTTAGGTTGCTTCCATGCCCTGGCTATTGTAAATAGAGCTGCAATGAACATTGTGGTACATGACTCTTTTCGAATTATGGCTTTCTCAGGGTATATGCCCAGTAGTGCAATTGCTGGGTTGTATGGTAGTTCTATTTTTAGTTTTTTAAGGAACCTCCATACTGTTCTCTATAGTGGCTGTATCAAATTACATTCTCACCAACAGTTCAAGAGGGTTCCCTTTTCTCCACACCCTCTCCAGCATTTATTGTTTGTAGAGTTTTTGATGATGGCCATTCTGACTGGTGTGAGGTGATACCTCATTGTAGATTTGATTTGCATTTCTCTAATAATTAGTGATGTTAAGCATCCTTTTATGTGTTTGTTGGCAAACTGTATATCTTCTTTGGAGAAATGTCTATTTAGGTCTTCGGCCCATTTTTGGATTGGGTTGATTGTTTTTTTGATATTGAGCTGCATGTGCTGCTTGTATATTTTGGAGATTAATCCTTTATCAGTTGCTTTGTTTACAAATATTTTCTGACATTCTGAAGATTGTCTTTTCGTCTTATTTATGGTTTCCTTTGCTGTGCAAAAGCTTTTACGTTTCATTAGGTCCCATTTGTTTATTTTTGTTTTTATTTCCATTTCTCTAGGAGGTGGGTCAAAAAGGATCTTGCTGTGATTTATGTCATAGAGTGTTCTTCCTATGTTTTCCTCTAAGAGTTTGATAGTGTCTGGCCTTACATTTAGGTCTTTAATCCATTTTGAGTTTATTTTTGTGTATGGTGTTAGGAATTGTTCTAATTTCATTCTTTTACATGTAGCTGTCCAGTTTTCCCAGCACCACTTACTGAAGAAGCTGTCTTTTCTCCACTGTATATTCTTGCCTCCTTTATCAAAGATAAGGTGAACATATGTGAGTGGGTATATCTCTGGGCTTTCTATCCTGGTCCATTGATCTATATTTCTGTTTTTGTGCCAGTACCATACTGTCTTGATTACTGTAGCTTTGTAGTATAGTCTGAAGTCCAGGAGCCTGATTCCTCCAGTTCCGTTTTTCTTTTTCAGGATTGCTTTGGCTATTCAGGGTCTTTTGTGTTTCCATACAAATTGTGAAATTTTTTGTTCTAGTTCTGTAAAAAATGCCATTGGTAGTTTCATAGCGTTTGCATTGAATCGGTAGATTGCTTTGGGTAGTATAGTCATTTTCACAACGTTGATTCTTCCAATCCAAGAACATGGTATATCTCCTCATGTGTTTGTATTGTCTTTAATTTCTTTCATCAGTGTCTTATAGTTTTCTGCATACAGGTCTTTTGTCTCCTTAGGTAGGTTTATTGCTAGGTATTTTATTCTTTTTGTTGAAATGGTAAATGGGAGTGTTTCCTTAATTTCTGTTTCAGATTTTTCATCATTAGTGTATAGGAATGCAAGAGATTTCTGTGCATTAATTTTGTATCCTGCAACATTACTGAATTCATTGATTAGCTCTAGTAGTTTTCTGGTAGCATCTTTAGGATTCTCTATGTATAGTATCATGTCATCTGTAAACAGTGACAGTGTTACCCTTTTCTGATTTGGATTCCTTTTATTTCTTTTTTTTTTCTGATTGCTGTGGCTAAAACTTCCAAAACTATGTTGAATAACAGCAGTGAGAGTGGGCAACTTTGTCTTGTTCCTGATCTTAGAGGAAATGGTTTCTGTTTTTCAGCATTGAGAATGATGTTGGCGTGGGTTTGTCATATATGGCACTTATTATGTTGAGGTAGGTTCCCTCTATGCCTACTGTCTGGAGAGTTTTTATCATAAATGGGTGTTGAATTTTGTTGAAAGCTTTTTCTGCATCTATTGAGATTATCATATAGTTTTTATCCTTAAATTTGTTAATATGGTGTATCACATTGATTGATTTGCGTATATTGAAGAATCCTTACATTCCTGGGAAAACCCCATTTGATCGTGGTGTATGATCCTTTTAATGTGCTGTTGGATTCTGTTTGCTAGTATTTTGTTGAGGATTTTTGCATCTATGTTCATTAGTGATATTGTCCTGTAGTTTTCTTTTTTTGTGGCATCTTTGTCTGGTTTTGGTATCAGGGTGATGCTGGCTTCATAGAATGAGTTTGGGAGTGTTCCTCCCTCTGCTGTATTTTGCAAGAGTTTGAGAAGGATAGGTATTAGCTCTTCTCTAGTTGTTTGATAGAATTCGCCTGTGAAGCCACCTGGTCCTGGGCTTTTGTTTTTTGCAAGATTTTTAATCACAGTTTCAATATCATTGTTTCTGATTGCTCTGTTTATATTTTCTATTTCTTTCTGGTTCAGTCGTGGAAGGGTGTGCTTTTCTAAGAATTTGTCCATTTCTTCGAGGTTGTCCATTTTATTGGCCTATAGTTGCTTGTAGTAATCTCTCGTGATCCTTTGTATTTCTGCAGTGTCAGTTGTTGTTTCTCCTTTTTCATTTCTATTTCTGTTGATTTGAGTCTTCTCCCTTTTTTTCTTGATGAGTCTGGCTAATGGTTTATCAATTTTGTTTATCTTCTCAAAGAACCAGTTTTTAGTTTTATTGATCTTTGTTATTGTTTCCTTCATTTCTTTTAACTTTATTTCTGATCTGATATTTATGATTTCTTTCCTTCTGCTGACCTTGGGGTTTTTTGTTCTTTTTTCTCTAATTGCTTTAGGTTTAAGGTTAGGTTGTTTATTTGAGATTTTTCTTGTTTCTTGAGGTAGGATTATATTGCTATAAAGTACCCTCTTAAAATGCTATTGCTGAATCCCATAGGTTTTGGGTTGTTGTGTTTTCATTGTCATTTGTCTGGGTACTTTTTGATTTCCTCTTTGATTTCTTCGGTGATCTCTTGGTTATTTAGTAGCGTATTGTTTAGCCTCCATGTATCTGTTACGATGACAGTTTTTTTCCTGTAATTGATATCTACTCTCATAGCTTGTGGTCAGAAAAGATACTTGATACGTTTTCAGCTTTCTTAAATTTACCGAGGCTTGATTTGTGACCCAAGATATGATTTATCCTGGAGAATGTTCCATGAGCCCTTGAGAAGAAAGTGTATTCTGTTGTTTTGGGATGGAATGTCCTATAAATATCAATTAAGTCCATCTTGTTTAATGTATCATTTAAAGCTGTGTTTCTTTATTTATTTTCATTTTGGATGATCTGTCCATTGGTAAAAGTGGGGTGTTAAAGTCCCCTACTATTATTGTGTTTCTGTCGATTTCCCCTTTTATGGCTGTTAGCATATGCCTTAGGTACTGAGGTGCTTCTACGTTGGGTGCATAAGTATTTACAATTGTTATATCTTCTTCTTGGATTGACCCCTTGAACATTATGTAGTGTCCTTCTTTGTCTCTTGTAAGAGTCTTTATTTTAAAGTCTATTTTGTCTTATATGAGAATTGCTACTCCAACTTTCTTTTGATATCCATTTGCATGGAATATCTTTTTCCATTCCATGACTTTCAGTCTGTATGTGTCCCTAGGTCTGAAGTAGGTCTCTTGTAGACAGCATATATATGGGTCTTGTTTTTGTATCCATTCAGCCAGTCTATTTCTTTTGACTGGAGCATTTAATCCATTTACCTTTAACGTAATTATCGATATGTATGTTCCTATTACCATTTTCTTAATTGTTTTGGTTTGTTTCTGTAGGTCTTTTCCTTCTCTTGTGTTTCCTGCCTAGAGAAGTTCCCTTAGCATTTGTTGTAAAGCTGGTTTGGTGGCGCTGAATTCTCTTAACTTTTGCTTGTCTGTAAAGGTTTTAATTTCTCTGTAGAATGTGAATGAGATCCTTGGTGGTTAGAGTAATCTTGGTTGTAGTTTTTTCTCCTTCATCACTTTAAATATGTCCTGCCACTACCTTCTGGCTTGCAGAGTTTCTGCTGAAAGATCAGCTGTTAACCTTAGGGGATTCCCTTGTGTGTTATTTGTTGCTTTTCCCTTGCTGCTTTTAATATTTTTTCCTTGTATTTAATTTTTGATAGGTTGATTAATATGTGTCTTGGCATGTTTTTCCTTGGGTTTATCCAGTATGAGACTCTCTGCGGTTCCTGGACTTGATTAACTATTTCCTTTCCCATGTTAGGGAAGTTTTCAACTATAATCTCTTCAAATATTTTCTCAGACCCTTACTTGTTCTCTTCTTCTTCTGGGACCCCTATAATTTGTATGTTGGTGCGTTTAATGTAGTCCCAGAGGTCTCTAAGACTGTCCTCAATTCTTTTCATTCTTTTTTCTTTATTCTGCCCTGCAGTAGTTATTTCCACTATTTTATCTTCCAGGTCACTTATCTGTTCTTCTGCCTCAGTTATTCTGGTATTGATTCCTTCTAGAGAATTTTTAATTTCATTAATTGTGTTGTTCATCATTGTTTGTTTCTCTTTAGTTCTTCTAGGTCCTTGTTAAACATTTCTTGCATATTCTCCATTCTATTTCCAAGATTTTGGATCATCTTTACTATCGTTACTCTGGATTCTTTTTCAGGTAGACTGCCTATTTCCTCTTCATTTGTTTGGTCTGGTGGGTTTTTACCTTGCTCCTTCATCTGCTGTGTGTTTCTCTGTCTTCCTATTTTGCTTAACTTACTGTGTTTGGGGTCTCTTTCTTGCAACCTGCAGGTTCGTAGTTCCTGTTGTTTTTGGTGTCTGCCCCCATTGGGTAAGATTGGTTAGGTGGCTTGTGTAGGCTTCCTGGTGGAGGGGACTGGTGCCTGTGTTCCGGTGTGTGGGGCTGGATCTTGTCTTTCTGGTGGGCACAGCCATGTCCAGTGGTGTGTATTGGGGTGTCTGTGAACTTATTATGTTTTTAGGTAGCCTCTCTGATGATGGGTGGGGTTGTGTTCCTGTCTTGCTAGTTGTTTGGCATGGGGCGTCCAGTACCTGACTTGCAGGCCATTGCGTGGAGCTGGGTCTTAGCGCTGAGACAGAGATCTCTGGGATAGCCTTCCCCGACTGGTATTACATGGGGCCAGGAAGTCTCTGGTGGTCCAATGTCCTAAACTCAGCTCTCCCACCTCAGAGGCTCAGGTCTGACACCAGGCCAGAGCACCAAGATCCTGTCAGACACATGGCTCAGAAGAAAAGGGAGAAAAAAAGAGAGAAAAATAAATAAATAAAATAAAATAATTAAAATAAAATAATTATTAAAATAAAAAAATTAAAAAGTAATTAAAAAAAAAGAAGATAGCAACCAAACCAATAAAAAAATACACCAATGATAACAAGTGTTAAACACTAAACTAGGATAAACATAAAAATCAGAAATAAGTCAGTTGCAGACAGCAAATCCCAAGTCTACAGTTGCTCCCAAAGTCCACTGCCTCAATTTTGGGTTGATTCATTGTCTATTCAGGTATTCCACAGATGCAGGGTACGTCAGTTGATTGTTGGGATTTAATCTTCTGCTCCTGAGGCTGTGCGGAGAAATTTCTGTTTCTCTTTTTTTTCGCACAGCTCCTGGTTTTCAGCCTTAATTTTGGCCCCTCCGCTCTGTGTAGGTCGCCCTCAGGCTTTTGTTCCCACCCGGATAGGATGGGGTTAAAGTAGTGGCTGATTAGGGGGCTCTGGCTCACTCAGGCCGGGGGCAGGAAGTGGTACGGTAGTTATAATCGGGATGCGGGATGAATCTGAGGTGGCAGAGGCCGACGTGATGTTGCAACAGCATGAGGCGCGGCATGTGTTCTCCCAGGGAAGTTGTCCCTGGATCACGGGACCCTGGCAGTGGCGGGCTGCACAAGCTCCCAGGAGGGGAGGTGTGGATAGTGACCTGTGCTTGCACACAGGCTTCTTGGTGGCTGCAGCAGCAGCCTTAGCGTCTCATGCCTGTCTCTGGCGTCTGCGCTGATAACCGCAGCTCGTGCCCATCTCTGGAGCTCGTTCAGGTGGTGCTCTGAATCCCCTCTCCTCGCACACCCCGAAACAATGGTCTCTTGCCTCTTAGGCAGTTCCCGACTTTTTCCCGGACTCCCTCCCAGCTAGCTGTGGTGCACTAGCTCCCTTCAGGCTGTGTTCATGCAGCCAACCCCAGTCCTCTCCCTGGGATCTGAACTCCGAAGCCAGAGCCTCAGCTCCCAGCCTGCACCCACCCCGGCGGGTGAGCAGACAAGCCTCTCGGGCTGGTGATGATGGTCAGCACCAATCCTCTCTGCGGGAATCTCTCTGCTTTGCCCTCTGCACCCCTGTTGCTGCGCTCTTCTCCGTGGCTCCGAAGTTTCCCCCCGCCCACCCCCAGTCTCTACCAGTGAAGGGGCTTCCTAGTGTGTGGAAACTTTTCCTCCTTCACAGCTCCCTCCCAGAGGTGCGGGTCCCATCCCTATTCTTTTGCCTCTCTTTTTTCTTTTTTCTTTTGCCCTATCCAGGTATGCGCAGAGTTTGTTGCCTTTTGGGAAGTGTGAGGTATTCTGCCAGCATTCAGTAGGTGTTCTGTAGGAGTTGTTCCACATGTAGATGTGTCTTTGATGTATTTGTGGGGAGGAAGGTGATCTTCACGTCTTCCTCCTCCGCCATCTTCTTCTTTATCAGATTTTCTAATTTATTAGATCCATGGTGGTATCTAGAGATCTACACACTTTTAACACTAGAATGTTAGACCCATAGAATGTAATCTCTTTGAGAACAACAAGAACAAAAAAACGGTGTGCACTTTTTCCTCAGTGTTATATCCTCAAGGCCTAGAACCGTTCCTGGCATACAGTAACTGTTTAATATGTATTTATTGAATAAATGAATAAACACCTAAGATAATGTTAGTACAGATTGACAACAAATTTTGAAAAACACTCTTGTCTTAGGCAGATAATTAAGTATCAAGTTTGGCACTAAAAACTAGCCAGTAATTCAGATAGCAAATGCAGTGCATAGGGTTTTGTCTATTCAGCCTCCTTACCCTGGAGAGACAGGAAGTCTCCCATTCCTTAGTGCGTGTTCTCAGTCAATGTGCTGTTGAAGTGGGTGACGCTCGCTCTTTTTTCCCCTCACTTTGCCAGGAATAGGCATTGACTCTGAGCCCAGGGAGACCAGAACACTCTCATCATGTAGCTTCAGCTATGAGGCATAGAGACTGCATATCCATAAACCAAGAAGAGGACTGCATTTTGTTGAAACATTTCCAATAGCTCCAGATCTGTATTTGCAGTTGGAATATCTTAAATCTCAGTCCTTTCTCAATTAGGGTATCTTGTAAATTGTCTCTCAATGTTTTAGAGGCCACTTAGACTATGAAGTCCATGAGTGGTGTCTCTGAGAGCCTGTTAATAGTAGCAGAGGCTACTATTGAGGCTACTATTATTTAAATGATAGATTTAAATAGAGGCTACTATTATTTAAATGATATTTAATTAGTCAATAAATATAATTTCTTTGGTAAACCATTTATAAAAGACGGAATATAATTCAGAGATCTGGTGATAGCACCTTGTCACAGCTCTGGATTTCAGTGTTACTTTTTATAATTTATATCCCATTAATATCTTATGCAAATAGGCAGCTAAAACTTACTGATATTAGCTAAGAAATGAGCATTATGTGATTGTAATTTTTAGTTTATACAAATTTCAGAGCTATTTTCAAGTAATCTTGTCAAAGAATAAGGCATTAAGTAACATTCAAATAGAAAATGATTTTCTACCGATTTTTATATTTTAATACAGCCAATTAATAATGTTTCTTTAGTGCAATTTTCCAAAGAAATATAGGTATACACATAGACATAGACAAAAATGGAGATGGAGATGGAGACATAGACAAAGATATGAACATAGATGAATATATTAGTTATCTATTGCTGTGTAACGAATAACCCCAAAACTTAGTAGCTTAAAACTTAGTAGCTTAAAACAAGTGTTGTCTCACAGTTTCTATAGGTCAGGAAATTTGAAGCGCTTGGCTGGTGGTTCTAAGTATCTCTCATGAGGTTGTACTCAAGATATTGGCCAGGCCTGCAGTCATCTGAAGTCTTTGACTGGGTGGAGTTTCCACATCCAAGATGGGTTTCTCACATATTTGGTCAAGTTCATGCTGGCTATTGATGAGAGGCCTAATTTCCTCACCACATGGAACTCTAAATCTGACTCTTTGGGTGTCCCTACCATTTGGCAGCTGATTTCTCTCAAAATGAGTGATCCATCCCTAATTTCATTCTGGAATGCAGCTAAACAAAACAAGAAAACACACACACACAAACTCCTACCAAATACCGCTTGGGGTTTGCATCAACCTGTAGGCCTAGAGAGGTGAAAAGAAATAGGCACAGCCTTTCTATCAGGGATGGGCCAAGTTGTCCACCAATTCTATAAATGAATCTGCCATCTACCAATAAAACCACAGGGCCATAACTCCAAAGAAATATTTTAAGATCTGGTTTTCAGTGAGGAAACTGGGGCACAGACTGCCTCCTGGAGACAACCAAAAACAGAAAATAAAATAAACATACACACACACATACACACACACACACTCACACACACACAGAGGAAGCACAAGAAGGTACAAAGTGAGGAGAGAGAAAATATATAATAAAACAAAACAAAGCAAAGGCTTCCTAAAAATGAATCTGCAAATGAAATCCCAGTACATAAATAGCCATTAGCAGATATCCAAAGCTGAGAAAGCCAAGAGAACCAACAACCAGAAGATGAATTTTGTCCAAATGAAATTTTTTTTAGAGCAATTTGACAAAGATTAACATATATTTGGGTCTATATAGAGGATTGAACACTTATGTGTATTTAAGTTCCATCTCAAATCCCCATGTAAGCTAGAGTAAGTGGGGTTTTTAAAGCATAAAATCATATAGATGGTAATAACCACCTAACCAGAATCCAGAAGATCACAAAACTTTGCCTTTAGAATTATCTTCAGTGTCTTCTTTCCATTCCAGATAGGACAAAAAAAAAAAAAAAAAAATAGTTGATGAAACGATCTCCAAGTTTCAAGCAACCACTAACAGTGAAGGAAATGTACTACATAGGACGTCAGTGAAATATACTAGGACAATCTCTGACTGCTGCTCAGCTAAACAGAACAGCGCTCTCTCAAGCAAATGTGGCACAAAGAAAAGTTCTTATAAGAATATAGTTTAGGGCTTCCCTGGTGGCTCATTGGTTGAGAATCTGCCTGCCAATGCAGGGAACACGGGTTCGAGCCCTGGTCTGGGAAGATCCCACATGCCGCGGAGCAACTAGGCCCGTGAACCACAATTACTGAGCCTGTGCGTCTGGAGCCTGCGCTCCGCAACAAGAGAGTCCGCGATAGTGAGAGGCCCACGCAACGCGATGAAGAGTGGCCCCCACTTGCCACAACTAGAGAAAGCCCTCGCACAGAAACAAAGACCCAACACAGCCATAAATAAATAAATAAATAAATAATTCCCATTTAAAAAAAAAAAAGATTAAAAAAAAAAGGAATATAGTTTAGATATATTATTGCTGAAATAAGTCTTCTTGCCTAAAATTAAACCTAAATCATCTTTTTTTATTCTATCTAATATCTGTTTATAGTCTCCCAAGGCTATTGGTAAATTGAAATGCCATAGAGTGAATCAGAATTATAATGGCTAACTGTGAGTGTTTTGCTATGATTTGTCCATTTATTCTTATTTCTTAGTAAAGTGGCCAATTATACTTTTTCACACATTTCCCTCTTTAGACTACAATAAAGTATTATCACTCCTGTGAGAAAAAACAGCTCATATATATAATTACTATTTTCTTCCCTATGTCAAGTGACAGTGTCTTCATCTTTGGTTATTTTTTTCAGAATTATTCTCAGAGGATTGTCACCTTCAAGATCATTTAACAATCGTTTCAAAATAAAAGAGTCATTTTAAAAATCGGAATCGCATTTTTCCAGAAGTTACAGATTGTGCATCATATTTTCTGTTTTTGAAACAGAGCAGCTGGCTCGGTGTAGGTGTGTTTTGCTGCTGAAGAATGGTCTTCCTTTTAACAAAATTAGAAATATGAGATGTTAAGAGCTTTTTTTTAATAAAAGTATATCCTTTAAAAAATTAATTCCATACACATAAAAAATATCAGTGTTAGGGTGAGAGATGCTTCCATAGTAAGCTGACAGAGAAAGAAAGGAGAGTGTGAAAAAAGGGGGGTGTCAAGGGATCAGGCAGACATGAGCCAGTTCTCTAAAACATCAGTTCTTAGAATTTTTAAAGTCTACATTACCCAGATCTTAAGGTATACTCTGGAGATTGTGACCAGCATTGCAAAATGAGATACTGAACAGAAGACAATCATGAAACCCTTAAGGGTAAATATATGTGCCATAGTTATAATAAAATTTATCCTGTAAAGTTCTTCTGAAGGCACAAAATGTACCTTGCACAGGACCTGGAATGTGGTGTGTACTCCTTGAATGAACGTTTATGCCTTCTTGAATGTTTATACCTTCTTCTTAAAGGTTCAAATAAAAATAAAAGGGATGAAATAATGATATCAAATAGACAATATTTAATGATATATGCTCTGTATATGGGTTTTCGATGTCGGATAGAAAATTTTTAGCATTATTCAGATGTGAGACTTTCAAGGCCAGTGTGTAGTCTTTAAATAATCAGCAGGGAAATCTCTCCTACAAAAGGGTCAAGGTAAGTGGAATGACATAGGCCTGAAAACAAATTTGCTATGGTCAGTGTCAGATTCAGGGCAGTTTTAATAGGAGAAAATATTTAAAGAAGAGAGATATCTTTAAAATCAATCTCATTGATGAATTTATATGAATAATGAATATGAATATATTCATATTCATATGAATTTATATGAATAATGTGAAACATATTTGAACACTAATACCTAAATTTTAAAATACAAATTAACTTCTCGATTTGGAAGCTAGGTTATATTGAACAAGTGGGTTTTATGTTTTTGGATTAAAATGTCTATCTATTTAACCAGAATGACTATAAAGTTTTCAGACCCTTTTCCCCTAAAGCTCAAATATACAATCAATCCCTTCCTCTTTGGCATCAACATTATGCGTTGTTGATATTTTAGTGTAACTCCTATCATATTCCAAATTGATTGTTTCCACGTTTTTCTCCCTTAATATGCTGTAAGCTCTGTGAGTCTATTTTGATCATCTTTGTATCCTTACTACATAGGCCCATAATTGGAAAGTCAAAATGTCTTCAAATAAATGACCAAAATCATGTGTCAAAGGAAAATGATATCCCCAATTTTGTTTTCCATAACTGATTCATTAGTTTAAAAATTCCAGTATTTGGCACTCAGCTCTTTCAGGATTAGCTGAATTAAAAAGAACATGTTATACCTATCAATGTGAGATTATATGTCTAAAGTAAAACTATTTTCTCTAAATCAACTAAGAGGTGTAAAATTTCTCCCAAATGAAGCAAGTTTAGAAAAAAGAACCTCAACTTGGATTTAAAGCTGCTTTGAGTGCAAAAATAAATTACATAATTAATTTTTCCTAAATCTTCCTCTGATAATGATGTTTAAAAGAAATCTATTGGACTAGATGTGTATATAAGATTGTTACTATGGTTTAATTACCATATGTATCTCTGTTTTATAAGACAGAGTAAATGTAATACATAGGTTAAGAAGAAGGCAATGAGATATAGCAGACAAATTGCTGTGTTTGAGAACATACAGAGTCTGCTATATGACTTGGGTAAATGTCTTGTTTGATTATATTTCTCTCCTTATCTTGAGAAGTAGAGTAAAACTAAAGAAGGATGCTATGAGGATTGGACCAAAATATGTATTAAAGTTGTTTGGTATGTTGTAGGATTCTGAAATTTTTATTTATTTTTTCCTAACCTACATTAAACTTTAGCTTGAAATTGTACCAAGAGAATTAAACCTATGTGTTACTTTGTAATCATATATAGATATATCCATGTATCAGTATGGTATTTTTATCTGGAGACCTCTTAAATGTTCAACCATAAAAGCCAAGGTAAAAGCAGAGAGCTAGATCAAGGTCAGCTGACGGCAACACACATAAAATGGGAATTGTTAACAGAGATCCTGTTGTCGTCCTAGTGTTCATTTTTTTTCTGTTAAACAATCACTGATATGCTAAAAAGTAATAAAATTACTTCTGTATATGCAACTTTTTCCCTTAGGGCCAAACACTCCATGCCTAGGATAGCCAGAATTATTTTCCAATTTCCAATAAATTACATACCTTACCTGTTCATAGCTTTTTTAGTAAATCAAATTCTTTGAGGTAAAGATTACATACACATATGGACCAATTTTAAGTATACAGTTCCATTTTCTACTTCATTTACTTATGCTGCATCTTTTTACTTCCCTTCTCTACTTACTTTGGGTTTAGTTGTTCTTTTTTTATAGTTTCTTAAGGTGATAGCTTAAGGCTTACTTTTAGATATTTCTTATTTTCTGGCATATACATTTAACATTATAAGTTTTCTTCTACACTTTGCTTTAGCTGCAATCCACAAATTTTTACATAAAGTATTTTTATTGCCATTTGAGGAAAAGATATTCTAATGTCTCTTGTGGTTTCATTTTTGATTGAAAAGCAATTTAGAAGTTTGTATAGCTTATTTTCTAAATATTTGGAGATTTCTCTGGTATCTTTCACTTGCTTAACTGTTGTGAAGATTAAACATATTCCATATCATTTTAGTCATTTTATTCTTATCAAAACTTGTTTCATTGCCCCATATATAGTCTTTCTTAGTGAACATTCCCTTTTATACTTGGAAAAAAATGTGGATTTTTCTATTGTTTGTTGGAGTGTTCTATAAATATCAGTTAGGTCAAGTTAGCTCATATTATTGTTCAATTCTCCCATATTCTTAGATTTTTTGTCTGCTAATTTCATGCAATTCCATCTTTCTATCAGAAAGGAATGTTGACATCACCAGTTATGATTGTGGATTTGTCTTTTTCTCCTTTTAGTTCTGTCACGTTTTGCTTTGAGTAAAATGAAGCTTTGTTATTAAGCGTAAGAACACTTGGAATTTTTATGTCCTTGGTGAATTGTTCCTTTTGTCTTTATTACATATCTCTTGTCGCCCCTAATAATATTCTTCATTTGAAATCTGCTTTGTTGTTAGTATAGACACTCAACGCTTGCTGTCATTAGCAACAGATTGGGATTGTCAAATGAAAGAGCTGGCTTAAATGCTTAACTAAAGAATTTATATCTAATTTGGCTGGCACTTGAGAACTATGAGTAATTTAAATGACGTTCTCAGTACTTTATATTGAATGTATGCATCAAGGTAACACAGAAGGAGAACTGTAATAAATTAAATATTTATCTTTGCCTAATGGGTGAAAACACAATTTATGGAGTGTGACAGATATGATATATTACTTGCTGCACATCTGCGTTGAAAAATATATTTAACCACTTTAAGGTTTAGGGGTTTTTTAGTATTATTTTTTTTATGATGGAATAGTCATATTATAAAAAGTTATCTATAATTTATGTGTATGGTCTAAAAAATTACTACAAATCAAACACGTATTTACTAAATTCTGGTTCAAGAAATAGAACAATCCCAATATCAATATTCTCTTCCCTGAGGTAACTGCAAGCCTAAATTTTGTGCTTATCCTTCCTTTGTATTATTACCACTTATGTATGCTCTTTTTTCTTTTTATAAATTTATTTATTTATTTATTTTTGGCTGTGTTGGGTCTTTGTTGCTGCGCGTGGGCTTTCTTTAGCTGTGGCGAGCAGGGGCTACTCTTGTTGCAGAGCATGGGCTGTAGGCACGCGGGCTTCGGTAGTTGTGGCTTGCGGGCTGTAGAGCGCAGGCTCAGTAGTTGTGGCTCACAGGCTTAGTTGCTCTGCGGCACGTGGGATCTTCCTGGACCAGGGCTCGAACCCGTGTCCCCTGTCTTGGCAGGAGGATTCTTAACCACTGTGCCACCAGGGAAGCCCCTGCATTTTAATATATAGTATAATCATATGATTTAATTATGCATTTTGGACTTCACATGAAAAGAACCATCTTATCTCTATATCTAGCGATCTATAGATCTATACATGCTAATCTTTTGTGATTTACTTTTTTCTATTCTGTTTGTGAAATATATCCAGATTGTTATGTGTAGCTTTAATTCATTAATTTTCACTCTCACGTAGAATATATTTTTTTTTTGCCTGAATCTGCTACAGATTTTTAATTCAATTTCTGTTGAGTGGTAATATTTGTGTTATTTGTAATTTTATATATTATGAACTGCTCATATGTCCATCCTGGGATGAAAGTATTTCTCGATAGTATAGAGCTGGAAATGAAATTTTAGGTTATAGAGTTTTCAAGTATTCAATATTACTGCAAAATATTACTATAAAAGTTGCCCCAATTTACACCATCATTAGCAAAGTTGAGTGTTGAACTTTTCTACCGATTGTTAGTATTGGCAGGCTTTTTCCATTTCTGCAGATCAGAGTGAGGGTGCGAAGGGTATAAATTTTGATCTAATCATGGTTTTAAATTGTATTTTCCTATTAGCTTATTAGTTTTTTTCTTTATTGACTTTTTTATTAACTCTTTTATGCATTCAAGATAATATTTTTCTTCGGATATGTTGGAAATATATAATCTTCACCTGGTTTTTAGCTTGTACAATTTCTTTATGGTATGTTAACAAAGTTACTTTCTTAATTTATCAACATTTTTTTATGTTACATGCTTTTATTTTTTTCCAAGAAATCTTTTCCTATCTCAAGATCTTAAAAGTAATCTTCTGTATTAATATTTTTTAAAAATTGTCATTCATATTTGTATCCTTTATATTTATATCATTCATATTTATATCCTTAACCCAGTGGTTCTCAACTGGGGGTCACTTCGTCCCCCAGGAGACACTTGTAAATGTCTGGGGACAGTTTGGTTATAATAGTTCTACTGGCATCTATTGGATGGAGGCCAGGGGTGTTGCTAAACATTCTAAAATGCACAAAGCAGCCCTCCACAACAAAGAAGTATTTGACCAAAAAGGTCAACAGTGCTGCTATTAAGAAACCTTGCCTTAATCTACTGGAAACTATTTTTTAATGACCTACTGCAGGAATCTTTTGATTTTCAGACTATCTGTACAAATTATATATTGTTCCATTTACTTTCATGGCCTTTAATGTGCTATCAGTGACATTTCTCATTATCTATATACAGGTCTTCACTATATATAATATTTTTGCTTTTATTCCTGGGTACCTTATAATTTGTGATTTTATTTGAATCATCTTTTTCTAAAATTATAATATTTAACTATATGTTCATATATAGAAATGCAGTTGAACTTATATCTGGCAACTGTCTAGTAAATTGATCTTAAATCTTGCAACATTGCTAAATACTTGTTTTTAATAATTTTTCTTTAGATTACTTACAGGTTTTTATGTGGTCAATCATATTATCTATAAACAATGAGAGCTTTATTTCTTATATTTGCAATTTTGTTTTATTCATTTATGATTTTTAAAATATATGTTTACTTAATGTAGCTGCCTAGAACATCTTGCAAAAGCTAAATAGGATTAGTGAGAGCAGTATATTTTTCCTATTTGTAATTTTAAAGGAAATTGCTTTTATGTTTCACTATTAAGATGTTAGCTATAGGCTTTGTTTTGTAGCTAGAGTTTATCTGTTTGAAAAAATTGTTTTCTGTTGTTAGTTTGATTAGAGTTTTTATCTTTCATGGATATTTGATTCTATTAAATGACTTTTTATTTCATCTGTGAAATGAAATATAAAAGTAGCACAAATGTATAGAGGTATTCCCATGATTACGTAAGGTGATCAATGTTAAGTACTTAGGATAATGCCTAGTAATTAATATTAGTTATAAAAAATGTAGTAATTGCAATGGTGGTGAATGATAATTGCTCTTGAGATCATCCATTAATTTGATTTTTTTAAAATTTAGCCTTTGATCATTTGCACAGGATGTTTTCATGGATGAGTATCTCAATCTGAGGAAATAGCCCACCTTTGTCAATTACAAACATCTTTTTTATTTTGAAGGAAAAATGACTTTTAAACCTGTTGTTATTAGAGGTTGTATTATATTATTTCATTGCAAATAATAAAGGATTGTTTGCCATGATTTCCCTCAGCCATCTGTGCTCCATACCCACTCCCTTAGTTGGCAAACTGTTTTCATGCTTCACCAAACTATCCTGGTAGTCATCTCCTCTGTGAACTTATTTGTAACTCTGCTTCAGGCAAAGTTGATGTTCTGTTCTCTGTGCTCCCAAGACTACCTGATTAATCAAATGAGACCACAGAAATCATAGATCTTGCCAGTAACAAAACTGCTAATGATTCAAAGGATATAGGTAAACATTAGTCTCAAATGAAGCATTCTTTCCTTTGAAGAGTGTAAAGTGGTCATACATAGCTGTCTAGAAATATCCTTTCTGTTATGCATTAGGCACATTTTGGTTTTTGAATAACAGACAAGTTGAGAATTTGTGTAATGGAATTATTACTCTGCTGTTTCAGTGTTTTTACTGTCAACTACATAGACAGAAGGTTGTTTATATGACTAACTTCTTTATTCAGACAGCTCTACCCCATTTATTCATATTTCAGACAGATTTACAATAAGTGATCTGGACAAACTTGGTATATCCTGCTCAAACCCTTCTATATATAGGAATTCTCTGTTATCTATAGCATTAGCATGTTTACAACTCCTTTTTTGGCAGAGAGGAATGGGTTCAGGTCATTTATTTATTCATCTAGGCCTCCTTTGGGCTTGTAAGTTATAAACCAACCTGCCACGAATACTCTTCTTCCCAGTTTGCAACATGGGTTAGTGGTTGGGAGCATTGGTTTTGGCGTCAGATAATCTTGCATAAGATACAGAAAATGATGACTTTTTAGCAGCATAAAATTAACCCCTCTTGAGCTTCAGTTTCCTCATTAGTAAAATAGATATAATATTTGTCTACCATAGATTTATTTTGATAATCAAATATGTAGTAAATATCTAATTTATGACTGCATATTAATATAGCACTGGTCACACTCAACTGTAGTTATTTATTTGTATGTGTCTCTACCTTCTCCTTAACTTAGTAGTGAGTTTTACAAAGAAGAGGGACACAGCATCTTTTTATCTTGTTAACCACTGGTACAATGCCTATTACAAAATAAGGTATCTTACTGTCTAAGTGGAAGGAGACTTGTTTTGTCTCAAGCTTTAAACTTTCAACACAAGAAACTTTTGTTATTGTGAAATTGATAGTTTTTTTGCAGTGTATTTTAAATACATTCTTGTTCTGCTACAAAGGTTTAAAATATTACATGAGACAATTGCAGTTCTTTGTTGAATACATATTTCCCAATGCTTTTTAAAAAAAGATAGATTCCTTAGGTTGAAAATATACACGTGAATTTTTATCTTCTGTAAGTGATAATTCGAAATTAATAATCAAGTGTTTTAATGACAAGATAAAATATAAATATATATAAATATATATATTTATATTTTATATATATAAATATTTATTATTATGAAGAATCAGTTGACAGTAAACGAATCTATTTTAATCTCCATCAGATATATTTACTAAAGTGCAGCAATTCCTTGTTACATATTTAAAATTTCCTGAGTTTTAGTTGGCATTTTTCTTGGTTCACTATTATATTTCTCAGGAATATATGGCATTGAAACTTCAGAGTCTTGGATAAAGAAGGACTATGTAGTAACTTTGAATTATCCAGCATTTATCTGGTCCACTTTGTGTCGTCCTGTTCATAAGCAATTTTTTTAAAATCATAATTTCTCTCAAAGAAATGCATTGGAAATCTGTTTCTTTATAGGCAGGGATACAAGAAAAATCTTAAGATTTCCTTGGAAGTCCACAGCTAGTCCCACCCTACCATGGTCATTACTCTCAACAATATTACCAACGATCTATTTAGGAACACATTGAACATTTTTTTTTTTTTTTTAATGAACAATTCATCAGGTTTTTTGTTTTTTGGTTTTTTAAAAAAATAAATTTATTTATTTATTTGTTTTTGGCTGTGTTGGGTCTTCGTTTCTGTGCGAGGGCTTTCTCTAGTTGCGGCGAGTGGGGGCCACTCTTCATCGCGGTGCGTGGGCCTCTTACTATCGCGGCCTCTCTTGTTGCGGAGCACAGGCTCCAGACGCGCAGGCTCAGTAGTTGTGGCGCATGGGCCCAGTTGCTCCGCGGCATGTGGGATCCTCCCGGACCAGGGCTCGAACCCGTGTCCCCTGCATTGGCAGGCAGATTCTCAACCACTGCGCCACCATGGAAGCCCCACACATTGAACATTTGTCCATGTCTCTCTTATTTGACTTTTCCCAAGCATTCGATAGAATTATTCAGTACATATTGGGCATGTGCTTATTTCGTCAGTTAAGTCCTAAGAAATAACTCTTATTGCCTGGCATTTAAGTCACCATTTTATCATAGATTTCTTTCTGTTCCTCTGATTGCTCATTTTCAGGGTTCCAGGATCTTTTTATTCCTTCCATGCTTTAAAGATTTGAGTTTGCCAAAGTTCTATTTTGGCCTACTCCTCTTTCTGACATTCTCGTTTTGCAGTCTCAGCCATATCCATGGGTTCAATGACCACATATGTGCTGACAATTCAAAAACATTTATTTATAGAGACTGCACCAATCTCTGTCTGAGCTCACACACACACACACACACACGCAGACACACACACATACCTACTGGTATTACCTAGTGCACTTTTCCATTTAATGAGTCATAATCATTCAAATTTAACAGATATGAAATCGATCTCATCATCTCCTCTACCAAAAAAGTCGTTCCATCTCAATTTACTATCTTGATAGAAACTTGGGCTATTTACCTAAACTTTTCCCCTCTTCCTGCAAGCTAGCCACAATAAATTACCAAATCCTGTTTATTTCTAGTTTCTGTGTGCTTATCCATCACTGTTTCTAATATCTTCATGTTGGCCCTTGTCATTAACTGTAAGGTATATCAACGTCTCCTATCTGATCTTCCTGTCTCCAGCTTCACTCCTCTTCTCTACAATGCTGCCAGGTGAGTATTTCTAAAGTATATATGTATTTATGCTGTTATGTTTATATACATATTTCAATGTTTCTTTTTCATTTTTAGAATAAAAGCTAATACCATTAGTCATTTAAGTTATCCCTAGTCAATTAAGCAATTCTCCCCAAGCTGACAGTACATATCCTGACTGCCTACTTAGTGAAGACCCTCAGCGTGGCTTAGAATAATTTCTCATTAGGAAACCACACACTCTTTAACTTCATGATGCCATTTAAAGTAGAATTTTAAACAATGAAAACTGAAATGAATTAATTTTTAAAAATCAGAATTTTAATAATCTGAGAAGCAGCACAGAGTAAAGGTACAGATTCTAAGAAATTGAAAACCAGATTTGCCTCTTACTACCTGAGTTACCTTGGGCAAGCTACCAAAACTCTTTAAAATTCAGCTTTCGCTTCTATAGAGTGGGTATAGCACAGCAAGCAAAATGATTCATGAAAGGAATTTGCTAAAAGCCAATTTTTGAAAATACAATCTTCTGAAGAATCAAATTGCTAAAATCAATTTAGGAAAAGTCAATTTGCAAAAACACAATTCAAAGAATAGACAATTTAACAAGTGTAATAGGATTATCTATTTCTCATTAATTTTAAGGGATTGAATGTCACTTTATAATTTTCAAATTTAAAGCATTTAGTATCATTCTCAATTTTTATCAGAAATAAAACATACATTACAATTAAATTTGAATTTTAAAATATCTGGGCTAAATCAGATAATAAAATTTCATGCCTCTAAGAGCAGTTTGGATATGACAACTAGAAGCAGTTTGCAGGTAAAATAGAAACTGCTGAATGTAGGAAAAGGAAGGAATGATAATATGAATGTAATGATCTGTATGTTTCATACTTAAATTTTGATATAATTTAATTATAAGGAAAAAATAAAGAATTTAAAAATGAATTAAATTCCTAAAAATGATAAGATGAAAAATTTTGGCAAGACTAAATGATACAGAGGATTAAAAATCACTATTGACTAAAAATTCCTATAAGAAATAATTATTTATTTTGAAATGATGAAATGTGATATTTATTATAAATAATATTCTTAAATTTAATATTTCAGTATTCAAAAATACCTCAATTGTAATCATATTTCACATTCTTGCTAATGCTATTATATCTCCTGTTACTTCTATTGAAACCATTTTTGGTATACTGATAAATATTTTAATTTGGCAAATTTGGAAAATTGAGAATCTGCAAATTGATCATTAGATAATTGGATCTTCAGTAACTTGGTCACTTGTTGAATCAAATATTGGAGGCTTTTATATTAGCAATAAATGATAACTTAAAACCATAAAAATAATTTCTAATTAATGGGATCATGGTAAGGAAAAATGTGATTATGCATGTAAAATTTTGGCACATTGTATGTAGCTAACGTTAGTAACCATTAATATAGATTTATTATAATTATTTGATTGCCTATTCTTATAATTGTTATTGTTGTTGGTGTTAGCACTGCATAATTTTTATGACACTGCTTCTGCCTAACTTTGTAACTTCATTTGTCACTATTTATTCAATTCTCCAAATTCCATGGAATAAAGTTATATCAGAACAGATCTTCTTGACAGAGAAGGGAACAGCTTTAATGAACCTCGTCATGCAAATGCAAGGCAAATACAACATTCTTGCCTTGCAGAAGTGTTATATTAGGACCTGTTCTGATGTTCAGTGACAACTTTCTGCTGTCATACCCCAAGGGAGGAAGAGGATAGAACATGTTGCATAAGAAGACAAGGGACTTACTGTGAAAGAAATGATCAAAACCAGACACTCAGTGCCTCATGGTGGAAAGTTAAAGGTGGCCCTGGATAAGGTTAATTGGAGTAAAAGGGGGAAAATGAACATCAATGATCCCAACAAGAACACAATCATATGGAAGAAAGGTATGAACAGGTATACTGACCTCAACACAAAAACAAGGATTGGCTTGAACTTGCTGACCTGGGCACACCTTATGTTAAAGCTGGAACTCTAGCGACTCTGACAGAGTGACATGATTTGGAAACAAGGGTCAAGAATGTTGAGAAAGCAAACTGACACATGCCCTGATACCACTTGATTTGTTTATAGGTACTACAATCAGAGAGTTAAAAAAAAAAAAGCTATTTTCATTTCATCCTGAGATATCCAAATCATGATAACCAAACAGATGGAATGTTGAGTCATTTTCTGTATGTTCACTAAAGGAAACAACTTTATTCTTGATTTTTGTAAAACTGTGACAATCATTGCCAGATATAATTTTAGAAGATGACTACTTACCCACTATGGACAGACTATTTGTAACCTTAGTAAACTCATTTATTTAAAGTACATGCTTTTTCTAAAAAAAAAATGTGATTAAAAAGATTCTTCTAAAGTCTGCACTTCTTGCAAAAACATTTAAAAGTATTTTGTTCCTTAATCATTTTTTCTAGTGTTTATTTCACAAATACCATTTTCACTGAGATGCCTCAGTGGATCTAGTCACCAGCCCTGATGATATTGAGCTTCTGTTGAAGGCACCACCCCTGGGCCTCTTGCAGCCAGGTGCACATTCTTTAGCTCACAGGGTGGATTTCATTATTCTTCTAGAGGGCTTTCACTCTATTCCTGATTCAATTCCATTTTCTGAATCAGGTGCTGTGCCACTCATTTACTCTCTTTCTGGATTAGCATCAGTTCTTTCCCAAGACTGTATCTGGTTCCAAATCTGGTTTGACTTTTATTTGGCTACCACTTTTACTCCTACTTTTGGTTTCAGTGGTTCTGATTACCTGGTCCAACCATCTTTACCCTTTTACTGTTTGAGGGTTATTTTGTTTGTTTTTTCTACTTGTTTTGAGAATTCTGATTTCTCCTGGCCTCTGAGACACCTGCTGCTGTTTCATCATGTCCCAAAATGATGGTTTAGTAATGATGAAAGTAAAGTTTCTGTCACTGCCTAAAGTGCTGCCTAGTTGGCTGCCAATTGTCGATAAAATCCTGTGTTATTCATTTTCTTATGTTCCACTGTAAGCTCAAATATGTCAGAACACGAAAAAAAAGAAAAAGCAATTTATGTTCACTAGAATAAAAAGCAGCCACTAGATCAGGAAACATCAGGATAAGTATGCCTTTGAGACTGTCTGTGTCACTCTGACCTTCTGTTCTGGAACTGATGCAACCAACCAGTCAATTTTATGGAGATACAACAATTTGTATTTCAAATTTATTTGACCCATGTCTGAAATTGTAACACTGAGACTACCAATCTGTGTGTGTGTGTGTGTGTGTTTGCTTAAATGGGAAAAAGAAATAAAGATTTTGTTCTTCTCAAAAAAGGAAGGTAATTTGCCTCTTTCAATGATCTGTTTATAGCTCTTTCTGTGTCTTGTAGCTTGCTTATTCCTTTAACTCCTTTTTACCTCTTCCCTTTTTTTAAAACTTATATTTCTTACTTGGTCAAAATTTTTAATATGTTGTCTACCTTCAAGCATGTCTAATTCAAAGACATATCTATTGTTACTTGAAAAGATACACATAAAAAAGGCAGCTTAGAAAATGCAGAGCTTTGACTCTTGCTAAGAACTTTGCCTGGTTAAAATAACAATTTTTATGGCTCAGCCTGAGGGTGTTCTGAAATGGGAATATAAATGATACAGGATTGATTGCTTCTGGCCTGAGGAGAGCTTCATCTCCTCTTGAGACATCTGAAGGGCTCATAATGCACAATATTTCCTCCCTATCATCTCAAAAGAAAATTGAAAATCCCTATAGAAATACATAAATAAGCCAAGTCAATATGTGAGAAAATGCTGTATGTGCTGAAAACAAGATGTTAATAAACTTTAAATCTGAACATTTATCTTAACCTACAACCTTACAGTTACTAAAGAGAACAATATATAATATAGAAACTCAGTCATAATCTCCAGATTTCCACAGGTTTCTCTTGATTTTAAGATTCTTCCCATGTAGGAATATATTTTCTGAATGGATTACTATAACTTTGCCTGTTATTTTGCTTACCTACTGCTACTTAGCAAACCACTCCATAACTTTATGGCTGAAAACATCAATTTATTATTTCTGTTGGATCTGTGTCCACTAGACTTGGTGGGTCGTTCACATTTGAGGCACCTACCTCAGTTAGTGGCTGGATTTGTAGACGACTGAAGGCTCCACTGGATTGTTCATTCTCATGGCTGGCAGCTGATGCTTCCCGTCATCTGGAAGTTCAGCTGGGGTGTTGGCAGGATCAAACACACTTGGCTTATCCACGTGGCTTGGGTTCTTCATGATTTGTCAGTTGAGTTCTGCGAGGGAACGTCCCAAGAGCAAGCGTTCCAAGAGACCCAGACTTGTTATGCCCCAGACTTGGAAGTTACACAGGGTCTCTCCCACAATATTCTGCTGGTCAGAGCAATTCACAGGCCCAGCCCAGATTCAGGATGAGGTGAAAAAGACTCCACCTCCCAATGGGGGTGTTGCAATCAACTGTGGTCATATTTAATCAACCACACTGCCCAAACTATTTATATTCCTCACACATGGAGCAGATACTCATCTCCCCTCAAGGCCCTTAAACACTCCATGCATTTCAGCATCAGGAGCAGGCTTGAACTTCTGGAGGAGCTCATCGTCTCAAACACTGAGGTAGATGCACTGTGCAAGTGGAGTTCCT
Organism: Balaenoptera musculus; assembly: GCF_009873245.2. NCBI lineage: Eukaryota > Metazoa > Chordata > Mammalia > Artiodactyla > Balaenopteridae > Balaenoptera > Balaenoptera musculus. Next base: position 23,272,823 of record NC_045796.1, read on the forward strand.
CAGGTGTAGATCCCTGAGCCAGATTATCCCCGAGTCATCCTTTCTTTTAATGAGAAATGTCTTGTTTTTGTAGTTGAGTAGCTTTTCAGCATGCTTCCTGTTTATAGAAAGTTGAGGGACCAGAAGCTTCTATTCATTTTGAGCTATCTCTGATCTTTTTAGTTTAAGCTGCCAGATAGTGCTCTGCCAATACAAGACTCTTAAAATGGTTTTGAGTTTCCCAGGGATATTACTGGGATTCATTCTCCTAGTTAAAAGCCCTTGCCCTAAATCTCAGACATATTTCTGTCTCGGGAGCTAGGGTGCTATAGAAAAATATCCTTAAGTGTTTTAGAGAAACTCTGTCTACGCAAAAAGTTAAGGAGGCACACAGTTAATATCTTTAGGAAACCTTTCCTGTGGATAAGAGGAGCTGGGGGCACACAATTAAGATGCTTAGAAACCTTTCCACCTTATTTCCATAGTGTAAGAGGCTCTGCCGTAAACCTTTTTTAGGTCTTAAGAAAAGGTGTTAACAGCCGCACCTCGGGTCGGGTCAGGAATTCATACTAAACCACATTTTACTGGTAGCACCTTATGTTTGATCTTTGCCCTGTAAAACTTACACTTCTCACAACCTTGTTGGCTAAGGGTAGTCTCATTTATTACCAGGCCGCGAGGCACGCAGCTGGCCGGGGGCGGGGCTTCGAGGCTGGGGCTTTGATGATTGGCTCCCGCAGCCTCAGGCGCTGGGCCCACTGTGCACGTAATGCCGTTCAGACGCCGAGCGCGCAAAATCTTCTTCCTGACCTCGAGTCCTGAGGTGAGGTGAAGGAGGTGGAAGAGAGCGTGGATGGATTGCCCCCTAGGCTAGAAGGGTTTTTCATCCTGACTGACATGATCAGGAGGGATTCTCTGCAGATATTGGAGGAAAACATCTCACTCCTTAAGGCCAAAGCGATGGAAGTGGCGCGGCGTACATGCTGAAGGGGACCAGATAAAGGCCTTCGTCAGGATGGCTGGGCACCTCGTCCTCTTCCTGGAAGCCCGGTGCTTCAGGCCGAGCCGGGCCCCGGGGCTTTCTCACAGGCCCTGGGGAGGTGGCGCGGCTCCACGAGGCTCCCCTTCCTCAGGAACAAACTGTCAGGCCGGCACCCCCGACGAAGGAGCTGCCCGCGCAGTACAGGCCTCAGGACGCCGAGGAGGCAACGCTCCAAACCCGCAGCTGCCACGGGCGTTTGAGAGCTTCGTGGCCCTCCCATCAGGTATGCGGGAAGGTGAAACTCTATGCGAGAGCCGCTTGGGTGTTTTATTGCCGATTGGATTTCTGAATTTCTTCCTTTGCTTCACCTAACAATGCGGGGCTCGGAGGAGCAGCTGGAACCGGTGTGCCCTGCATTGGCAGGCGGACTCCCAGCCGCTGAGCCACCAGGCGGTGCCTCAGAGATTAGCCAGAGAAGGCCTTTTCCGCCGCCGGCGTTTGACCTGCCTGGTGTCCGAAAGGATGAGGCCTTCAGCTCTGAGCGGTGGCTGGTGGACACGGGGACTTGGAGTTACGTTCTTTCTGAAGGGCTTTGCACGGGAATCAAGGGGGGCTCGCTGCATGCCACCTGGCTGCTTGGCTCCAGTGTTGGTTGGTTGGTCTGCGAACCTCAGTGCCCACTGGCCCCATGAATCATCTCAATAAAGTTGTCGAGGTTAAAAACAAAAGCACCAACACCGCTTCACCCTCCCCACCCAAAAACCCCGAAACCTAACTACGAGAAGTGGCACAAGGAAGGGATGGATATTTAAGAGGTTCAGATGGAAGCTGAAGAACATTCCGTGACTTTTTCTCAGATTTCATGCATCAGTGCTGTCATCGAAACCTTTTGGCCAGTTTCAAGGTAAGAGAAAATTGAGTAACAGGATTCTTGACCATTTTAATCTATCCTTTTACGAAAAAACCTAATAATTAGATAACGAAGTCTTTCAGTGTAAAACAAAAATGTTTCCATTAGCTTATAGAAAATAAAGTGCACGTATAAATTTAAAATAAGAATTCAATAATTTCGAGGAAAGAAAAAAAACCTTTTGCTTTACGTAGTCTGGACTTTTATGAAAGCTTCAGACACTTGCTGAAGTAGTAACTCAAATAACAAAAACCAATTTAGCTGTGAATTAGCTTAATGACCTTGGTCGTTAAGCTATAACATAAAGAGAATGTGAAGTAATATTAGGCTAATAAATGGTAGGTGAAAATGCAAATGATGATTGTCAATCCAATGCAATAATGACAGTTATTTAAGACTTGGTAAACTACATGTGTGTATGTGTATATACATCTCTCTCTCTCTCTCTCTCTCTATATATATGTTTATATATAGATCTTATATATGTGATTCCTTGAAAAAATTTAATGCATTTAATTATTTTCTTTTAAAATCAGTTATGTGTGTTCTGATCGGGTAAAAGTGTGAAAAATATTGTTAGCATAATGGTATAATTTACAAAAGAGTCATTTATTTTCTTATGGAAAATCTAGTTAACATAAATTTTCTAAATTTCCCAAGTTGACTTTTTAGTCAAGTTTTGTTGATGGTAGTGTATGTGTTCACATGTGGTTTAAAGGCAGGGAAATGTAAAAAGTATGTGTGCAATTAAATGACATTAACTGATGTATTCTAAAACAGTATGCTTTTATGGGCTTCAGGTATTGCTGAACATTATGTAAAGTTAGTTTTTCCACTTAAAATACCTAATCAGATTATTTCTGACAAACTCATAACATTAGTAACTTATGGTTTTTTTGGTGATAGGAACCAGATTAAATTAGGTTAAATTTCTAGAAAACTACTTAGGAGAAAATCTAGGTGGTCTTGAGTTTGGCAATGTGTTTTTAAACAAGACACTGAAAGCATGATCCAGAAAGAGAAAAATGATAAAATATGTTTAAATAGACTTTATTAAAATTAAAATTTGTGCTCCGCTAAAGATACTTCTAAGAGGCAAAAGGCTGGAAGAAAATATTTGCAAATCATATCAGATAAAGGACTTGTTTCCAAAACATAAAAATAACTCTTAAAATGCAACAATTAAATTAAAAAGTTGAGAATGGGCAAAGATGAGAACATACACCCCACTAAAGATACACAGATGGCACATAAGCATATGAAAGATGTTCACCATTTGTCATTAGGGAATTGCAGATGAAAAAAATGAGATACTACTTATTACAAACCTTTTAGAATGGCTACTCTTCCCCCCCCCCCCACCATCCCAAATGACAATATGAAATGCTAGCAAGAATGTGGAGGGACAGGACCTCTCATTCACTGCTGATGGGAATACAAGTGGTAGAGCCATTTATAAGGTAATTGAGTTTCAATTTTTCTAATTGAAAAGTCCACACAAAATCCTGCATGTGAATGTTTATAGCAGTCTTATTCATAATCACCAAAAACTGGAAACCATCATGTGTCCTTTAATAGGGATCGTGGTACACCTATACAGTTGAATTTTATTCAGTGATAGAAATAAATGAGTTGCCAAGCCACAGAAAGACATGGAGGCGTCTTAAATGCATATTGCTGAGTTGAAGGCACCAGTCTGAAAAGACTACATCCTCTATGCTTACAATTATATGAAATTATGAAAAGGCAAAACTATTGAGACAATAAAATGGTGGTTACCAGGGTGTTGGGGAGAGTTGGGAAGGATAGATAGGTAGAGAACAGAGGATTTTTTAGGCAGTAAAACTATTTTTTATGATGCTGTAATGGTGGATATATGGCATTACACATTTGTGAAACCTCACAGAGCTTTATAGCACAGAGTGAACCTTAATGTATGTATTTTTTTACATCACTTAGAAAGTCAGGGGATCCCAGGAAGGCCTGCAGACTGTGACAAGAAAGCCTAATTCTATTACAAATGTATAAAACCATCTCACTGAAGTGGGTGGGGAGAAAGATGACGACTTAAGTAACACTGGAAATGAGTGGGATCTGTAAGACTAAAGGGAAAAGCAATTGCACAAAACACTGTAGTTTAGTTGATAAAGTTCTTTTCCATGGGGCTACAGGTTAAGGGTTCTGATATTGCTATACATGTATATTGGACTTGAACAATTAAGCTAATGGATGGCAGATGGTGGGAGCCAGGTTTCTCACTGTTGGAGTGGGAATATACAGATATTCAAAGGGTGGAGGCTGGAGTGATCCATGTGGTAATGGGTTAGAGCTGGATCCATCATTATGAACTCATGTTTAACTTTATATGGGACTGGCCAAAAAGTTCATTCGGGTTTTTCTGTAGGCGCTTATGGGAAACCCGAGTGAACTTTTTGGCCAGCCCAATATATAGATACAGGTGATTATATATAGAAGTATTTATAGGCATGTGCATAAACACAGGTTTGTAAAAACACATGTTTATTTGTGCTCTGTCAGCTGAGAGGGCCTAAAAGAGACAACATCCTGATAGTAATGGGCACACCAAGAGCCCAGATCTTGTTTTCTAATACTATTTCCCAAAGAAAATGAACCAAGCCTCCTTGGAGAAATGGCAGATTCTAAAGATTATTGAGTCTAGTGATACAGGAGTCAACTGAAGAGCTCCCAATGGCCAAAGCTAGAACAATCTGTGCAAAAAAAAATCAAGTAGTATTAAATTATAATCCAAAGTATAAAATACGTATCCATGGGAACTTCCCTGGTGGTGCAGTGGTTGAGAATCCGCCTGCCAATGCAGGGGACATGGGTTTGAGCCCTGGTCCGGGAAGGTCCCACATGCCCCGGAGCAACTAAGCCCGTGCACCACAACTACTGAGCCTGTGTGCCACAACTACTGAAGCCCATGCACCTAGAGCCCGTGCTCCACAACAAGAGAAGCCACGGCAAAGAGAAGCCTGTGCACCACAACGAAGAGCAGCCTCTGCTCACCGCAACTAGAGAAAGCCTGAACGCAGCAACGAAGACCCAATGCAGCCAAAAAGAAAAAAAAAAAAGAAAAAAATACATATCCATGATCACATACTGATATAAATAAATGACAGAGGGGCTTCCCTGGTGGCGCAGTGGTTGAGAATCTGCCTGCCAATGCAGGGGGCACGGGTTCGAGCCTTGGTCTGGGAAGATCCCACATGCCGTGGAACAACTGGGCCCGTGAGCCACAACTACTGAGCCTGCGCGTCTGGAGCCTGTGCTCCGCAGCAAGAGAGGCCGCCATAGTGAGAGGCCCGCGCACCGCGATGAAGAGTGGCCCCTGCTTGCTGCAACTAGAGAAAGCCCTCGCACAGAAACAAAGACCCAACACGGCCAAAAAATAAATAAATAAATAAATTAAAAAATAATAATAATAAATGATAGAATAAATAAATACATAAATGGGGGAAAAGAGACAAGTCTCTCATGCATTCTTTATAATTTATATCAATGCTCTGTCATCAAGGAGGGTGGGCATAGCTCCGTACTCTTTAGGTAGTCTACATACAGTTAACTTTCTTCCAAACAACAGCATGGGAAAGGGGAAAAAAGAGTAACTTTAGATTAGAGAAACCTGACAAACTCTGCCTTAGGTCATTAAGGTCATCATCAATAGACATTGTCATGTTGATAGGATGTACCCTTGATATGATGTGATTAAAATGGTGGTCTTCCTCTTTGCTGTAAGAGAGGAAGTAGTTTTCTTATAAGAAAAAGTCAGACACATCCCAATAGTGAGGCAGCCTGCAAAATAATTGACCAGTGCTCCTGAAAATATCAAAGTCAATCAAAAGCAAGGAAAGTCAGAGAAACTGCCACAGCAAAGAGGAGCCTGAAGAGACAGAATAAGTAAATATAACGCATCCTTGATGAGATCTTGGAACTGAAAAAAGGACATTAGGTAAAAACTAAGGAAATCTGAATAAATTACTGAGTTTAGTTAATAATGTATCACTATTGCTTCATTAATTGCAACACAGGCACCATACCAATGTAACATGTTAATAATAGGGGAAATTGAATGTGGCATGTTTGGGAACCCTATGTACTCTCTTCTCAATTTCTCTCTACACCTAAAAGTGTTATAAAATTAAAGTCTATTTTTTAAAATCTTAAAAAAAAGAACATATATGGCTAGGGAAGGATTGCCTTACTGGAGATACGCTGCTTTGCTAGGGTGCTAGTGGATGATACTTCTCTGTTTACTTCTGCAGTTTTAGTTTTTCAGTGTCTTTACGGGAACAAAAGTTGGTTACTTTGGTTAAAGATATTAGGTATAATCATTTAAAAAATATGAGAGGGTATACAGTTTGTTGTGAAAGCTTGAAGGAAATTTGTTTGCTAGTAACAAGTTTGGAATATATTTTAAAAAAAGAAATGTATTAGGTGTTGACCAAGTTAGGTGGTTGGGTCACGTTTTACAGGTTAATCTATACTATGGAAAAAGGTTTGTTACTCCTTTAATGCAAACTGCTACATGGGTTATATGCAGAGTGAAATAAGAATTGTTTTCTTTCTGTTAAAATGACAGATGTCTTTAATAATATATCTTGTTCATTACATGAAAATGCAGATAAAAAAGATATACCATAGTCAGATAGATGAAGTTCCTTATACCACCAAAATGTTCTCACTGGAAAGCCTATTACTATATGTGCCTTTTTTTCATTCTTGTCAATCACTAACAAAATTTCTTCCCTTTTGTAAAAGCTAGAATTCCTAATAATTATTATCTGTTCTCTTCACTTAAAATATTGTCAATTTAATTCAAAACTGAAACCATATCTTCTTCTAGATACTTAAGAGTATGACCCTGTCTTATATCCTCTAATAAGTCTTTTTGATACTGGCTTTCTTAAGTGCAAATTTAAGAACTCAAATTCAGAATAATAAAACTGTTAGATTTTTTCACACTCATACTGCCTTTGAGATTTTCCAGACAGCTGATTGACACCAAATATTTTTTTCTCTTTATAAAAGAAGAGATAAAAAATTTATGTATGCTTGGTGGTCTCTGTATTTTTAATTCGTTTAAAATATACAGAGAGCTGTGCTACTTATGAAGCCTTCACTCTGTAGACTATTGGTGAATCAAAAGGAGGAACTCAAACAGGGTCCCTAGGATAAGTAGATACCAGTGGTACTTCAAAAATATTTCAGCAGTTATGCCCCTTTCAGGATGGATAAAGGCACAATCATGTTTATGTATAAAGACTGTCAGTAATTGTCATCAAATTGATTTATAAATTTACTTTGTAATCTTGTCAATTCATGACAAGCTCAACAAACACTTTATGAGATGAATTAGAAGTCCCTAGAGATTTGTCAATGTCTCATTGTTCACAATACTTTCTTACTCTCAGGATTATCATTGACTTCATTATTAAAAATGGATTGTTACCTCTATAGAAGATTCCAGTCTTCTCCTTTCTGAAATTTCCATCTATTATAATAAATTAACCAGAAACTTTCAGTCTCATTATTGACAGTTGATTTCTGCTTTTCTCTTACACTTGTCTACAGGGCCCTGAATAATTATTTTGGGAGAAGTTTCAAAAGAATAATAGTCTCAGTAAAGAGCATTACCAGCTATTTTTGACTAGTCATATTTCAGGGAATAGATGCAAGGGCAGGTTTCTCAAGTTTGAGCTGATATTGTCTCTATAAAGGGATCCTTTTCATTCTATGGAACCAAGTCAGGATTTCCAAGACTCAGTCTAGTAGCTGACAACTAACACCCCTTTCTTTTCTTCTTTAGCTATATCTAAACATCAATTTCACAGACTATATTTGTATAAACTGTAATGACATACTGTCTAAATAGTTTCTTGTTCAAATTGACCCTGTACAATTCAGAAAATACAACATATAGAAATACTTAAGTCTGAATTAATGAATCAATAGGAAAACTTAAGAATAGTGACTCTGAAGAGTGGAAATATATAGTTAAATTTGCCTTACCTACAAAATTACTGGGATCTATAGTTAAAAGTGAAACAAAGTACTTTTACTGGTACCCTTATTATTCATGGCCATGTGGTTATTTACTAAATTCATTAAGAATCCATGTTTCAGACAAGAGCTGTACTTTATTTGTGTATTTGGTGCCTAAAGGTCCTTTCAGAAAACTAGCATAGTATATGTTCTATAGCTAATGAAAACCTATACTTGCAGGTCATAATGAATATTTCCTCCTCACAGGTCAAGTACACTCAAAAACGTTGATTTAAAAAGTAAGTAAATAAAAGGATATCCTATCATAGATGGTTAGTTCCTGTAGGCAAACTCAGTATAAATAAATCATCTCATTCTGTCTCTAGCCTTGAAGTAGTTAATACAAGTTTATGAAGACTATAAAAATGATTTCTGGCATATAAATGTGATTGAGATGTGATTCAATCAACATAGCTTTAGGGTATCCCCAGACAGATGTTAACTGTCAAGCCCTAGTATTGTCAAGTGTCATGCTCTTCTACTTTTGTTAACCAAGACACAGGGTTTTTATGTATTAATCATTGTATCTCATGGCATCCTTGGAAAAAAAAAGAGCCAGAAACACAAAGCATAAAATGAATGACATTGAAACAGAAAATTGCTAAATACAGTTAGGTGGTCAAATCATGTTTTAGAGGCAGAACTTAACTTTCAAGGAGGTATACAGCAAATTGACACCATGCCTTGTCACCACAATTACTAAGCATGGCTATAACATCCCCCTGTCAAAAGTAAAAAAAAAAACAAACAACACTTGTACCTTGAGATAAATAATAATAAAAATATCAACTACACAAAAACAGGGTTTTATCATATTTGGACAAACAAGAGATGTACCTTATCTTTAGTATCAATTGGTAAAATGCCTTATGAATGTTTTCTGAAACAGTGTCCTGACGCCCTAAAATTTCCTTCCCCCATTACTTTACCAGGCTCTTCCCTATTCATGTGAAATCTTTTCTTTCCTACAAAGAGGCTAGAGGCTTTTCTTTGATGCTCCCAGTATATCTTGTGCATACCTTTATTAATATGATTAGCATTTTGATGTAAATTCTCAACTTCTCTTTCCCTCATTATATTATAAACTTGATGAGGATTATATCTTGTTGATACATGTCCCCAGTGAGTGAATCCTACTCTCAACAAATGTATGTTTAATTGAATTATCTATTGGTATATTTTTTTGATAATTTATTTTCTTTCTTAATATTTTTTCATTTTAGCTTACTTATTCATATGGGGCATATGACAGCTCATTGTCACGTTCTAAGAGGTCTTTCTGGTCATAGTGTTTTTATGCACACTTATCCCCTACTGTTTTAACTGAACATTGAGAACGTTTTAAAATGAAAGCATTGATAGGATGGACTCTGTGACAAATAATAAATTATTACTTTTGTCTATTTGAAAGCATAACTGCATGATAAAATATAATTCTTTACCAAGCAAGGATTCAAATTTCTATATAAGCCTGTTTATTTATATTTTTTCAAATGAGAAGAACAGTAGGATTTTATTTGACTTAATCTGTGCCATCTTGAATACATTTAATTATACATCTGTGGTTTAATTATCATCAGGAAGTTAAAGAACTTGTGCAACAACAGCATAATTGAGAAATGAATACTAGAATGCCCTAGAAAATCTTCACTGGGCAGATTCGAGGATTTTCACTTAAAAATGGCACAGATTGGATTAAAGAGCAAGAAAAAGCAAGCAAACAACAAAAAATCTTCGGTCGACTGCTGAGAGGTTGTACTCTTCTAAAACCTGCATTACTTAAAGTATGGTAAAATAATTTTCAGTGCACTCTACAACAGTGAATTATTTATACAGTTCCCAAATGAAAAATTTGTGAAACTGAAATTAATGCATATGTCCAGGTTCCTGTAAACTAAATAACATTTGATTGGGTAATTAAATCTACTCATTTACTTGGTAAGTGGAGTATCGAAGTCGGGCAGTATATGAGTATACCAATAGCAAGAGACAGTGAGTGTCCAGTTTCTTTTTCACTATTCTGATAAAATGTTATACTTCACTGAATAATCTATGCACTCTTTGGTATTTGCTTTGCATGTGTCATTTCTTCCACTGAACTGCCTTCTCCTGCAGATTATTGCATATTCTAAGAGATTTATATTCTCTTGCCTCTCATTGCAGGGGTCTGTTTCTTTCTTTCAGCCCAACACTGACCCATATTTGGAACTCAGGTCTCTTTTCTTGATCGACATACACACACACACACACACACACACTTTTATACAGATTGTTAAGACTTCTGTCCTTCAAAAAATCTTTTCATCTCTTATGTAGCAGAGCTTCCGTCTGTTGATTTGTTGCTTGGCACTTTGACTTGCTCCTGCTACTTGCTAGCAATTGCAAAAACATTCCCTCTGTTAATTATGCAGTGCAATTCTAGTGACTAACCCCAAACTCACCTGCAACCTCCCTTCCAACCTTGCTATTAGGTTTGCCAAACCATCGGCTTGCTTCTCCATGTCCCACCTTTTCACATACCCCATGAATATTTGCGAGGTGATGAGATTGATATAAAGTTTGATTCCCCAATAAAACATGATTTCAACTTCCCTCCATGAGCCCCCACGCTTAAAATTTGGCAGTAACTGTGGTAGGTACAGATGTTTAAATGTTTGTTTTCACACTACCAACTGTTTCTACTTTGAAAACTTTTTTGAGGTTCCCCTTGGAAGTCTTAGTTGGATGTTTTTCAAACTGTGAAAAGGTGGAATCTCTTTTCCACATAAAACATTCTGCAAAATTCCACTATGCAAAACAAGAGCAGAGCTGTGTTGATAGCAGTGATTTTGTTGATAGAAACACTAGCATTCTTGTATTTTCGTTACCCAACAAGGAGGAAGTGATTCATTCCTGATGCATTTCCAACACCACTAACAGTGCCTGCCATACATTGGAGATCAAAAACCACTAGTGGAACACACACAAATGAGTTTTTAAATCTCAGGTTTTCATAAAAACCACTTGTGGAAAATAAAAACAGTATGATTCCTTATGATAAACTTTATTGAATACATACAAATTAATATACAAAGCATCAAGTCACTGGTATTTTATTTGCATTTAGTTTTAATCTCTCCACATACAAATTATTCTCTAGAAAAATACTGTAGCATTAGAAATCTAAGAATATTTTTAGGTTCCTCTGTTATTAGTCCCTTTATATACTATTAGGTTGGCCAAAAAGTTCATTTGGGTTTTACTGTAAGATCTTATGGAAAAACCCAAATGAACTTTTTGGTCAACCCAATATTTCAGTGCTTCACTTTATAATACCTAAGCTGACTAAAATCTTACACAGCTGGGGAATACTTTTATATGTTCTGTGAACATCTGTCCAGCTTATATTTACTGAAACACTCCCATGAATGTTTATCTGGGTAGTATTTTTGAAATTGCCAGTGGAAAAAAAGGTGTTTAATGAAGCAATAGAATCTGGATTCTTGAAATTTAAATTTAGAGGAAAAATGTTGAAGAGATTGTAACTGAACCATAATGGTAAAATAGGTTGAACTGAGCTATAAACTCTTCACACATTTAATTTCTTTTTATGAAAATAGACCCAATATTCTAAGAAAAGAATCATAGAATAAAAATAATGAGTAAAATCATTTATTCCCTTTCTCTGCATCACCAGTCCCATCTGTGGCTGTCATATTCTCTACAAGTGTGTCTTTCCTCTGCCAGGCTTGACAGCACAGCTTTTTCAAGGTGAATCATGGTATGTATCTAAAGAAAAAGTATCACATTCTCACATTGTGATGAGTGTAGAAAGCTTCATTTGAATTAAAAGTACATTTAAATAGGCAATATCTATTTTAAAATCTTTTCTCATCTCTGATGCTTCCAGTTGCAAATTCATGGGATAACAGTGCCTCTGACATGGATAAAATACTTGATATTTAACAGTTTTTCAGAAGAATTAGGACCATCCATGTCAAAACTAAAAAGTTGGTAAAACTTGTGGTTGGCCGCCTGATGCCCTTTCTAGACCCTTTTGTCCCTTATAACTCTTATTTTTCTTCTGGTCTACTTTTTTTGTTCCATTTTACACTTTTATAATTTAGTAAAGGGAAAAAACCGGACATTGTGCAAAGATCAACAATTGGAGTCTGACAAAGAAAAACCTGCCTCGAGAGAAGTGACGTCTCATTCCAGGTTTTATTCTGGAAACTGGTAGAGAAAAGAAGGATCTGACAATGGAATACCACCTAATGTAAAATGTTTTCTGGAAAAAAAATCAGCATATTCATCACAGAATAATATATCTTATTATAAAATGGGAATTTTTGAATAAATAGGAAGCAGTTAAGTTAATCTAAATGCCAGCTGGCCTAAAAGCAAATAACCTTAACTGAATAAGACATATACATTTAAAATTCATATTTGTCAGCTATACTTCATTTATACTTCATTGATTTTATTTATCTTTGAAATTTTATATTCTTTTAAATATTATTTTACCAACAAAAGTACTAAAATATGTGGTACTTATATAACTAACCAAGTATATCCCTTCTTGAGTGCTTCTATTTAATTTTTCTTTTTTTATGCCTTTTTGCAAGCTATCTACTCTAAGCCAATTACGATGCATGCATTATTTTACCATTTGAATTATTCTCTTAGAATACATTCTAAAAATTAGATTACTAGAGTAAGTTGTATGGAAAATTTCTATGGTTATGTTTCAAAATTACTATTGTAAAGTTTGCAATATTTTTGTTTACTGAGTAAAAAAAATTCAACAATTTGTTTACTCAGTAAACAAATAAATCTTAAATAATTGCAAGAGAATAATTTCTAAGTTCCCTCACCTCCTTATGTAATTTAAACTTTTTAATCAAGCCTGGAAGCATAGAAGTTTCCATCACAAGGACAGCATATCAATATCACAGACATCTTTGACAGGGTATGCTTTCCAAAAACACAAAATAAGACCCAGTAGATAAAGTCCTGCAGTTCTCAATTCTCTTTGTGCAAAAGTATTTAATTCTCCTTATAACATGGTACTATTTCTCTTTTCCCCTACTTAACCAGCTTTCAGAACACTTTGCAGCAAACAACCCCTCTTATTTCTGTCTTCAAAGATGCTTTTCCCCTCTTACATTGTGAAAGGAAAACCTGCATATTTTAAAATATAGAGTCATTTAATTCTCTTTAATTAAATGTGTTGAAGATATTTGCATATGTTTTGCTCAGTGGGACAAAATACATATACATTCTCTTGCTCTTTCTCTCTCTTTTTACATATTACCTTTATATTCATCTAAAATTTATTTGGCTGAAGTACAAGGTGCAGTTTTAACTAGATTTTTCTCCCTCCTACTCCTCCCATGACCAAATTACTAGCTAATCACCACAAAATCATTGTTAATTGTTGCTTTTCTTTGCTACTCGTTCTTTCCCTCAAAATGAAATTGGCTTCATTTTTGTTTTTCTGTGTATGAAGTTATTATTTATTTGAAAACTTAAATAGGGAAAATCCATATATCCCCCAGATATCATCCCACTGCTTCTCCGGATATCTGAGGGCAGTGGGTAGAATAAATTGCTTCAGTAACTTTTGCATGCAAGAACATGATGTAGGAACATCTAGGTTAACTCCAAGTGTGCTTAGGCAATTTGGTTTAATAGCACTCTGAAGGATGAGCCCAAGTTTGTGTTAACTTTTTAACCATTTCCCTTTTATAGTAATTTAGGTAGTTTCCAAGATTTAGTGATAATAAACAATGACATCTGTTATTTCAGATGTATCTTTAGGGTCAAAGTGGAGTAGAAATGGAATTGTCAGATCACAATTATATGCTATTTTAAATTTTGGTGGATTACTGATGATTTGCACTTTGTAGAGGTTATACAAATTTAATTTTTCACTGACATCTGAGTATGCTTGGCAAACATTATCAAACTTTAAAATTTTGATAGATACAGTGATACCTCTTTCCATTTCTCTCATTTTGGGTATTATTTAGTATCTTTTCTGTATTTTTAGGAGCCACTTGAATTTAATTTGTCTCTTTTTTATAAATTGTATGTTTTTGTCTTGCCCATTTTTTATTTGGCTCTTTATTGGTCTTTTAATGGCGCTTTGTCTTAGCTTTTTATAAATTTAGGGAATTATTCCTTTGTGATATTAATTATAAACTGGTACCATTTATTTTGTGTTTATCTTTGTTTATGGATGTTTTGAAATGTATAATATTTTAATATAACAAAATTTGTGAATCTTTTATATTTCAGAGTTTCATGTCATATTTCACATTCTGAATTTATATGTTAAAAGTTCTCATATTTGTCTAACGTTTATATACAATTAAAAAAATTTAAATTGTTGATCCTCTTGGAATTTATTTTTTGATTAAAGAATGTGGGATCACAAATGAAGCAACTGACAAAGGATTAATCTCCAAATTTTACAAGCAGCTCATGCAGCTCAATATCAAAAAAACAAGCAACCCAATCCAAAAATGGTCAGAAGACCTAAATAGACATTTCTCCAAAGAAGATATACAGATTGCCAACAAACACATGAAAGGATGCTTAACATCACTAATCATAAGAGAAATGCAAATCAAAACTACAATGAGGTATCACCTCACACCAGTCAGAATGGCCATCATCAAAAAATCTAGAAACAATAAATGCTGGAGAGGGTGTGGAGAAAAGGGAACCCTCTTGCACTGTTGGTGGGAATGTAAATTGATACAGCCACTATAGAGAACAGTATGGAGGTTCCTTAAAAAACTAAAAATGGAACTACCATATGATCCAGCAATCCCACTACTGAACATATACCCTGAGAAAACCATCATTCAAAAAGAGTCATGTACCAAAATGTTCATTGCAGCTCTATTTACAATAGCCAGGACATGGAAGCAACCTAAGTGTCCATCGACAGATAATGGATGAAGAAGATGTGGCACATACATACAATGGAATATTACTCAGCCATAAAAAGAAACAAAATTGAGTTATTTGTAATGAGGTGGATGGACCTAGAGTCTGTCATACAGAGTGACGTAAGTTAGAAAGAGAAAAACAAATACCGTATGCTAACACATATATATGGAATCTAAAAAAAAATGGTTCTGAAGAACCTAGGGGTAGGACATGAATAAAGACACAGATGCAGAGAATGGACGTGAGGACACAGGGAGGGGGAAGGGTAAGCTGGGACGAAGTGAGAGAGTGTCATGGACATATATACACTACCAAATGTAAAATAGATAGCTAGTGGGAAGCAGCCACATAACACAGGGAGATCAGCTCGGTGCTTTGTGACCATCTAGAGGGGAGGGATAGGGAGGGTAGGAGGGAGGTGCAAGAAGGAGGAGATACAGTCTATATGTATATGTATAGCTGATTTACTTTGTTATAAAGGAGAAACTAACACACCATTATAAAGCAATTATACTCCAATAAAGATGTTAAAAATAAATAAATAAATAAATAAATTCCAAGCAAGTGAGGCCAAAAAAAAAAAAGACTCTGGGATCTATCCAATTTTTTTCCATATGTCTTTCCACTTCATTGAACACTGTTAATTGAATAATCTGTTTTTATTATTGAAATTTGATATGGTCTTTATAATGAATTACATTCCAGTATATTTGAGATTATTCCCAGTTCTCTATTCTGTCTCATTTCTCTGTCTACATACACTGCTTAAATAATTATAACATTATATTATGTATTGTATTTAAATATAGGGAGGGCTATTTTCCCCTTGTTATTATTTTATCGACTTTGACTATTTCTCTTGATTTTTAATTTTTTAATAGTATTGAGATTTCCCTTTCCCTCTGCTTTCCCTATCCCCTTACCAACTTGTGTCAACTCCAAATATGCTGAGATAATATTTCTTCATTTATGGATTCAGTGTCTTGATCTCTACACCTCTCAAAGTAATGTGTTTATTAATTCAGAATTTAGCAATTTCTCACTTTACTTTTTATATTCTACCATTTGCAAGACACAGTTGAGTTTGCTTTCTATTTGAAGCATTGTCATTAACAGTGTTTGGTTTGTTTGTTTTTTCTGTGGTGATGAATTGATCTCATTATTTTTGCAGAAAGAAGAAACATTACCACTCATATATTGCAGCTTCTTCATTTTATCTACTGAATAAAATGTGTATCATTCCCCTTGAAGGCATTCATCTTGAAACTGTCAGTGACTTTCTGTTTTTATTCAAACCTGTTGAATTTTAGACCAGTTGCCCATTTTTGTAATGGGATTTCTGGGAAATTTAAATGTTCCTCTTTATTAATACCATCCCCGTTTTAAGTATGTTATCATTAACATACTTAAACATATTTCCCTAAATAGTTGTGTTGGAAACTAACTTAAGCCAATTGCTCTTTAGTGATTCTCTCACAATATTATATCAGATTATATTGAAAATAAAATCATTTATTAAAGAAGTACTTACTAACAAGATGGCACAGAACAGTTTGTAAAACCTCTTTGGTAAGTTTGGTATAAGTCTCTGTTCTCTGTTCTTTTAAGTGCAATGCCCACTAACTTGAACTCAAGGGATATCTGACAACACTCCAGAGGCAATATGCTCCTATCCTTATAATTGACATTAGGTAACCAGAAATCCTTCAGAATGAGATTTATTCAGGAATCAAACTTGGGTCACTATTTTTAAGATTAGAGACTACAGGTGGCACAGTCTCTGATGCAACTACCCAAGGCACATATCGTGAATATATTACTTTCATCAATGAGGACCCATTTTTAAATACAATTTCAATTTTTAGAGCAGTTTTAGATTCACAGCAAAGTTAAACAAAAAGTGCAGAGACATTCCACATACCCCTTGTCACCACAAAAGCACAGCCTCTCCCATTATAACATCCTGCGTAGGGTAGTACATTTGTTTAAATAGATTAACCTACATTGACACATCATCATCACCTAAAGTTCATAGTTTATATTAGGATTAAATTCTGGTGTTGTCCTTTCTGTAGGTTTTGACAAGTGTAATATGACACGTATCCACATTTATAGTATCATAAATAATAATTTCACTGCCAGAAATATCTTCCACACTCTGCCTGTTTATCCTTCCCTGTCTCCTAATCCCTGGCAACCACTGATATTTTTACTGTCTCCATAGTTTTGTCTTTTCCAAAATGTCCTATAGTTGGAGTCATACAGCAGCTAGCCTTATCACAATGGCTTCTTTCACTTCGTAATGTGCATTTAAGGTTCCTTCGTGTCTTTTCATGGCTTGGTAGCACATTTCTTTTCAGTGCTGAATAATATTCCATTGTCTGGACATACCACAGTTTATCCATTCACCTAGTGAAGGTCATCTTGGTTGCTCCCAAGTTTTGGCAATTATGAATAAAGCTTCTGTAAACATCTGTTTTTTGTGTAGACATGTGTTTTCAATTCCTTGGGGTAACTACCAAGGAGTACAATTCCTGTATTGTATGGTTAGAGAATATTTAGGTTTGTAAGAAATCTCCAAACTGTCTTCCAAAGTGGTTGTATCAGTTTGCATTCCCACCAGCAATAAATGAGAATTCTTGTTGCTCTACATCTTCATCAGCATTTAGTATTATTAGTGTTCTGGATTTTGGCCAGCATAACAGGTGTGTAGTGATATTTCAGTTCCAGTTTGCAATTCCCTGATGATGTATGATGTGAAGCATCTTTTCATAAGCTTGTTTGCCATCTGAATATCTTCTTTGGTGAGGTGTCTGTTAAAACCTTTGCTCATTTATTATTTGGGTTGCTTGTTTCTTATTGTTGAATTTTAAAAGTTCTTTGTTTATGTTGGATAACAGGTTATCTCTATGATCCATTTTGAGTTAATTTTGTGAAGTGTTGTAAGGCTTGTGTCCAGGTTCATTTTTTTGCATGGGAATGTCCAGTTGCTTCAACATCATTTGTTGAAAAGACTTTTTCTCATTTGCCAAAAATCAATTGTATTTATTTTGGTCTATTTCTGGGCTGTCTATTCATTTCCATTGATATATCTTGTCTTTTGCCAATGCCACACTGTCTTGATTACTGTAGTTTTATAGTCAGTCTTGAAGTCAGGTCGTGTTTGTAGTCTGATTTTGTCCTTCTCCTTCAGTTTTGTTGGCTAGTCTGGGTACTTTGCTTCTACATATAAACTTTAAAATCGGTTTGTCAACATCCAAAAAAAATGACTTTCTAGGATTTTGTTTGGGATTACATTGACTCTATAGATTAAGGAAGAACTGACAGATTGACAATATTTACTCTTTAATGCATAAACATTATTATAATGACTATCTCTTCATTTATTTTGTTGATTTCTTTCATCAGAGTATTTGTAGGTTTTTTATATTGTTCTTATACATTTTTTCTAGATTTATATCTAAGTACTTCATATTTGAGGGTGTTAATGTGAATAGTATTGTGTTTTTAATTTGAAATTTTGCCTGCTCATTGCTGGTATATAGGAAAGTGACTGACTTTTATATATTAACTTTGTACCCTGCAACCTTGCTATTATAATCACTTATAAGTTCAGGAATTTTTTGGCTACTATTTGGAATTTCTACAAAGATTATCATGTCATCTTCAAACACAAAAGGTTTATTTTTTACTTCTCCATACATATACCTTTTCTTTCTTTCTTTTCTGGTCTTACTGCATTAGCTAGAACTTCCAATACAATGTTGAAAAGGAGTGGTGAACAGGGACATCCTTGCTTTGTATCTGATCTTAGTGGAAAAGCTTCAAGTTTCTCAGCCTTAAGTAAAATGTTAGCTGTAGGTTTTTCTTAGATACCCTTTATCAAGTTGAGGACATTTCCCTCTATTCCTAAATTACTGAGAATTGTTATCATGAATGAGTGTTGGATTTCGTCAAATGCTTTTTCTGCATCATTGATATGATCATGTGATTTTTCTTCTTTAGTCTGTTGATATGAATGGTTATATTAACTGATTATTGAATGTTGAGCTAGCCTTGATCAACAGCCTTGTTTCACTTATCCAAAGTGGGATAAATACCAGTTGGTCATGGTGTATGATTCTTTTTATATGTTGTTGGATTTGATTTGCTAATTTTTTGTTGATGGTTTTGTTTCTATATTCATTGAAGATACAGGTCTGTACTTTTCTTGTAATGTCTTTGTCTGGTTTTGGTATTAGCATAATATTGGCCTCAGAGACTGAGTTAGGAAGTATTCCCTCTGCTTTAATCTTCTGTAAGAGAGTGTAGAGAATTGATGTAATTTCTTCCTTAAATGTTTGGTAGAATTCAGTGAACCCATCTGGACCTGGTGCTTTCTGTATTAGAAAATTGTTGATTCAATTTCTTTAACAGATACAGACTTACTCAGATTGTTTCTTCTTATATGAGTTTTGGCACATTGTATCTTTCAGAGAATTTGTCCATTTCATCTGGGTTATCAAATTTGTAGGCATAGAGTTGTTCATAGTATTCTTTATCATTTTTATATCCTTGGGACCTGTAGTGATGTACCCTCTTTCATTTCTGATATTGGTAATTTGTTTCCTCTCTCTTTTTTGTTTCTTCAGTTAGCCTGGCTAGAGGCTTATCATTTTATGGTCTCTTCAAAGCACTGGTTTTTGGTTTTATTGCTTTTCTCTATTTTCTGTTTTCAATATTATCAATTTCTGCTCTAATTTTTATTATTTCTTTTCTTCTGCTTGCTTTGGATTTAATTTGTTCTTTTTTTTCTAGTTTTCTAAGGTGGAAGCTTAGAATATTGTTTTTAGATCTTTATTTTTAATAGATGCATTTAAAGGTATAAATTTACATCTAAACACTGATTTTGCTGTATCCCATAAATGTTGATAAATTGTATTATTATTTTAATTCAATTTAAAATGTTTAAAAATTTATCTTGAGATTTCTTCTTTGATTCATGTGTTATTTAAAAGTGTGTTTTTTAAATCTCTAAGTATTTAAGGATTTCCCAGTTCTTTCTGTTATTGATTTCTAGTTTAGTTCTCTTGTGAAAATTCCTTAACATATTTTATATAAATGAAATACAACTAACTTCACACCAGAAAATCTGTTTCTGACTTTTACTATAATAATTAGAGAATCCTCTAATATTGACTGAGATATGGAGAACTAAAATACTGGAAGTAATCAGACTTGGTTGTGACATTTCTCATTAAATGCCACACAACCAAGCCTGGGGTTGTCAAAGAAAAATTGTACTGGACAGAGTTAAACAGTCAAGGAAGATTTTATTTAAGACTATTGCAGTAGAGGTCAGGACTATTGCCATAGAAGAGAGAAATTGAACTCAACTCCATTGCAACAAAAGGTGGGAGAGTTTTTAATGCCTGTTGTGACCTATCCAGTGGAAAAGTGCTAGAGGAGTTAGTGGGGAGGTTGGTCAATGTGATTAAGCCATCTGTGTTTGCTAATGGGAGCTTTACTGAAGTCAGGCTCCTATCCTCCCCCAAAACTTGGACTTTGGGGCACTATCTTGCCTGATGTTTACATTTCAAAGGGATGGCTCCCAGATCCTTGAGAAAGAATTCCTGGGTTGTAAAACTGACAAGAGGCTGGGCAGAGATTTACATCTCAAACGGGCAGAAAAAGAATTTATAATTGTAAGTTTTGTAAAACAAGTACTCTAAGAAAAGGGACATCAGGGACCTCTAGTGAGGAAGAGACCTGCCTAAAGTTTAGTCAAGTTGAGGGAATGTTAAGGACATCTTGGTTAGGTATAAACTCTTGATAAGTAAAAACTGGCTTCCTAAATTGTATATCTTTTATAGAATATAATATATATATCCCACTGCCTATGCTTGTGTGTTTTAAATTAAGTTACCAATATTTTAACTTAGTGCTTGGCAAATACATTTTCTGAATCTCTCCTTGTTGAAAACTATATAAATTTTTGCCTCACACTAGATTGGTAGTTTGGTTTTATATAGAATTCTAAATTCAAAGTCATTTTTCTTGAAAATATGAAGAATTTGCTCTATTTGCTTTTAACATCCATGATTACTTACAAGAAATCTGATGATTATCTGGTTCTTATTTTTAAGGATCAGGACTTCTATTTATTCATTTTTATTTGCTGTTTAAAATTCATGATGTGGCTGTCTCTTTTAATTATATATATATATGCATATATGTGTGTATATATATTCTGCTCAATACTCAGAGAACATTTTTCAATATGAAGAATTATATTTCTTGAACATTTCTAATGGTTTCCTTTTTTTCCATTTAAAAATATACACTTTGTGGATATTAGACTTCTTTATTTTATGTATTTTTGTTTTTGTTGTTTCTCACATTTTCTTTTGTGACTTTTTAAAGAGCATATTGATAATTTCTATGAATTTATCATTCAGATTAAGTAGCCAATGGAATGCTGTTTGCTTTCTGGTTGCAATATAAATATAAGTCACACCAAATCTGCTAATTATGTGTTTTTTAATCCTCACTAGTTTGTTGAATCATTCTTTTATATCCTGCAGTCAGGTTTCATGTTCCTTTATTTTAGCTTCTTTCATATGGTAATTTTTCTTATCTTTTTCTGATGACCTCATTGCTCATCTATATTAGTAATAAGGAATTGATTTGGATAATTCACATTTCTAAATTTGTTTTTCCTGATCAACATCTCCTAGAAGTAAGAATGATACACGAATGCTGTGCAGCACCATGATGTAAAGAATGCGTGCTATGGGCTAACTTGTGTCCTCTCCAAATTCATATGACAAATTCCTAACTCCTAACTCCTAGTACCTTGGAAAGTGACTGTATTTAGATATACAGTCTTTAAAGAGTTAAGTTAAAATAAAGCAATTACTTTGAGCCCCAATCCAATATGAGTGTTGTCCAACATGAGAAAAGGACATTTGGACATAGACATGTACGGTGGGAAGACAATGTGACACAGAGATGAAGTACCATCTACAAACCAAGGAGACAGGCCTCAGAAGAAACCAGGTGTCCCTGCTGACACCTTGATCTCAGACTTTCATCCACCAGAATTGTGAGAAAATTAATTTGTTGTTTAAGCAAGTAGTCTGTGATATTTTGTTATGACAGTCCTAGCAAACTAATACATATGGCTTTAGGATTTGCAAATGAGCAGTTTCTGCTTATGTATCTTCCCAAAGCCAGGGTAAGGGGATGTAAAGTGGCATTCTTCTGATTGCTCTGAAAATCATTATTAAATTCCACAAATTAGAAATTTTGCAAATAACATTTGCCAATATGAAAATGCAGTACAACTAGAAACAAATGACAAAAAAATACCTGATTGGAAATAAGAATCATTTTTAAAATAATTCTTGAGTCAACAGAAAAATAACAAACCAAAATTACAGAATTTCTAAAATAAAACTTTTATAGAAACTCTTTACATTAGCATCTTTATGAAAGATCTAGAAGAAAGAAAGTAAATGCACTAAATATGCAACTCATAAAATTAAGAAAAGATCAACAAAGAAACCAAAAGACAGTAAAATGAAGGAAATAGTAAAAAAAAAAACAAAAACTGAAAATCAATGAACTAGAAACAGAAAAAAATAGTAAAGCAAATAAATCCAAAGTTGTTTTTAAAAAATGAACAAAATAGACAATCTAATAACTAACAAATGAAGGGAAAGAAAAACTGTGAAAAAATAAATACCTAAAGTAAGACATGGCAAGAAGAAAATAACTCTCAAAACAGTGAAATTTTAAAAAAAATCATGAGGCCACTTTCCAAATTTCATACCAAAAATTTTGAAATGTATAATTTTCTAGGAAAACTATAATTTTCCAAAACTAACCTCCAGGAAGGAGTTTTAAACAACTCAGTTTTTATACAAGAAATATAGAATATTATCAAAGAGCCACCCCCAAATAAGCACTTGACCTACATGATGCTTCAAAGATCAGATAACAGTGTTACTTAAACCTCCCTAGTGAATGAGGGGGTGGGGTGGGGGAGAGGAAATCTTCCAAGTTCCTTTCATGCAGTCAGCTTTCCCAGCTCTTTCTCTGCAGGTTTTCAGCACTGTTTCTGCTCTTCCTGATCTATTCTGTAGTGCAAGGTATGGGGCCTCACAAACCACAGTTCCCAAACGCCCAAGCCAAATGATCTCCAATTATGTTCTACAAATGGGGTGCACCAGTGGAAATTTTATTGGAGTGGGAAGTGGAGAAGTGATTCTATCATCCCTCTTTTTTTTTCATGGTGTTTCTGGCTTCAAGAACAGTAGCAACAACAACAGTGTTCATGATGGTTTGAGTGGCTTATACAGCTGCAAACAGTAACAGGAGCCTGGAAATGCTGGCTCTTTATTTCCTGCTCAGGCTGTATGGTTCCCTGCAAAAGCAGCAGTGGCCTAGACATGCATGCTTATGGATTCCGTATCAGGCAATTTGACTTCAACAAAGCTGTTAGGATTGTGACACAAAGGTCCTGGGCTTACTATTATTTACTGGTTTGCAGCAGTGACTAATGTTTAAAAATGTTAACTTTGCTCCACTAATCCTTCCAAATCGTATATCTAATTATGCATCAAATTCCTTCTGTTTGAAATATATAAAATGGTTTCTGATTTCAAATAGATGATAACAGATGTACTGGTAAAACATTAATACTTAAATACCAATATACTTTCATATAAAGGATAGCTACAGACCATCCTTATTTATGCAAATACTAATGCAGATACTTGAAATAATATTAGCTATTAGAGAAAAAATACATTAAAGTTAATAAATAATGACTAAGATTAATTTTAGTAATCCAATGATGGAACAAAATTATAAAATCCATTACTATAATTAATGTTTTAAGTAAATATAAGGAGAAAAAAATTATATCACTTCTGTGAAAATTTCTACACAAAATTAAATACCTTTTTCTAATAAAAGCACTCAAAGAAGAGTAATTGGTTCAGTGCTCTCCAAATGTGAATAATCCGTAACTTAAATAATGAGAAATGTTGGACTAGTTTCTGTTAAATTCAGAGAAAAGGGAAATGAGGCTCATTATTGCTGCAGTTTTTATTATTGTGTTGAAGATATTAAAAAATAAAATCCGATAAAAGGAAACAATTAGAGGCATAAGAGTTAGAAAAAAAAAGGTAAAACTATCTCTATTTTTAGATGATGTGATAGTTTATCTGGAAAACTACAGAGAATCAAAGTAAAGGAGAGTGGTAGAGAGAGAGAGAGAGAGAGATGAAATTGAGTGAGTACCAATATAAAATTAATATTTTAAAATCAAAGGTCCTTGTGGTGGTTAATTGTATGTGTTAACTTGGATAGGCCATGCTACCCAGATATTTGGTCTAACATCATTCTAGATGTTTTTGTGAAGGTATTTTTTAGATGAGGATAATATTCAAATCAGTAGATTTTGAGTAAGGTAATGTAGATGGGCCTCACCCAATCATTTGAAGGCTCAATAGAAAAAAGTCTGACCTCCCCTGAGGAGGAGGGAATTCTGCCAGCAGACTGCCTTCTCATTCAAGCTGCAACATTAACTCTTCCTGGTGTCTTCAGTCTTCCAGTATAGCTGGCATATTTTGGATTTGTCAGCTTCCATAATCATGGATGTCAATTCCTTAAAATCTCTCTCTCTGTACACATACCCTGTTCGTTCTCTTTCTCTGGAGAACCCTGACTAACATAGTCCTCATATATAAAAATAATACCCAATTAGAAGGTATAATTTATGGAAGGACTCATTACAATCAAAAGGTAATATCCCTAGGTAATAGTGAAACTGCAGAAATGTGTCTTGGGGGGGCTCCGAGGAGCTCCAGTTCTTTATGTCTCAGCATAGAAAGAATTCAGCGAGAGGCAAAGTGATAGATAAGAAGTGACTTATTAGAATAGGACACTTGTGAGGTTTACAAGTGGGCAGGCAAGGGAGTGCTGCACTGCAAGAATTAGTGGGCTACAATTTTATAATCAAAGGAAAGGTGGGGAGGGAAAGAAGACCACCTTCTTCCTCATTCTTGAGTAGACATCAAACTTTCACTATCAGTTCCTCCTCTGTCCGGTGCGTGAGTTTTCCTGTCCCTACATGGTCAAACTGGGACTGTCATGGCACAATGGAAATGAGTAGAAAGGCAGTAACGTATACTAAAATACAGTAAATCATCTCAGGTTTTAGTTTAATTGTCATCTTTTCCTTATATTTTTGTGTTTAGTGTGTGCAGAGGAGCATTTCCTAGGAATCATTAACTTACTGAGCTCACTGGGCAGGATGTGGGTCTCATGACACCATTGTTTTATTGTTTGGGGGCATGTCTCATGCTTCTGTTGCATGGTTTTGTTGCTAAGCAAGCCTGCTTGGTTTTGTGGTTAAGCAAACCTACTTTCCTGAGTGATCATTAATTTGCAGGGGTCTCCCATACTTTTTCTTTACTTAAAATCCTCTAGTGGGATTAACTATTTAATCACCTACTTTGTCCCTTTACTCTGTCCCTATCAGTGCTATGAATATACTTATCAAGAAAGGCACAAAACCTGAATGAGGAAAACTATAAAACACTCCTGAAGGACACAGAAGTAGACTTAAACAAAAAGAAAGGATAAGATGATATAACATCACAGAGATGTTAGTTTGCCTCAGGTCAGTAAGATTTAATGCAATCTCAATAAAAATATCAGCTTTTTTTTGGTATAGAGGTAAGTTGATTCTAAAGTTCATATGGAAAAATGAATAATCACTAGTAATGAAATTTCTTTAGAGAGCAGTGTTGGAAGAGGGGTTAATCAAATCAGCTATTATAATTAATTAAATCAGCATCTATAATTAAAAGAGGATAGTATTAGCATGTGAATGGACAAACCAATAAAATAGAGTAAAAATCCCCCCAAAGACAAAGTAGGTATAAAACTATACTGTATAATAAAGAAATCATCTTAAATCAGTGGGGAAGTGATGGACATTGTCATATCTCATGTTGGGAATCCTTGATAGCCATTTCAAAATCATAACATCGAAGCTGTATTCCTCAACATATAGCAGGATAAGCATCAAATAAATCTGATGTATAACTCTGAAAAAAGAAAGCATATAAATACTAGAAAAAAATGGGTGAATTTCTGTATAACCTTGGGATGGATAAAAACCTTTCTTATTGTGATTCAGAATCTAGAAGTAGTAAAGGAAAATATTGATAGATTTGAAAATATAAAATAAAATATATTTGCATTACAAATTTACCATAAACAAAGGCAAAAACAAAGTAAGAATTAGGTATATATGCATATATATTTGCATATGTATTGGCATATTTATTACAAAAAAATAAACTTTCTTATATATAAAGATAACTTAAAAATGAGTGGAAAAAGATACAAAGCTCAATAAATATTGGCCAATATAAACAGACAGTTCACAGAAACAAAATACAAGTAGCCCTGAAACATGAAAATTTGCTCTAACTTATAATAACAAAATACAAATTAAAACTAAAACTCAAGTATCAGATTGGCAATAATACAGAAGTTGGACAACGGGCTATATGGGTGAAAGCTATGGAGAAGTAAGAATTTCACACAATACTAGTGGGAGTGTACAATATTACCATCCCTATGGATGGAATTAGCAATAAAGCTACCTATACATTTAATTTTTAGCCAGCACCCCAACCTCAGGAACCTACCCTGAAGATACACCTCTATAAATGCAAAACAACATATGTGCAAGAATATTCACCATGCATTATTTGTAACAGCTAAAAATTTGAAAAATACTGTCACCTGAAGGGGATATGTGTGAATAATAATGAAGTCTCACGCATTGTGAAAAAGTAACTATGATTATAGAGGTTTAAAAAATGAGAAAGCTCTCCAGAATATTGTTTTAAGTGGAGAACAGTAGAGAAAACAAAAATATCTAATAAGACTATGCACATGCTTGCCTAATTAAAAAAAAACAAAACACTGGAATGATAAACCAAAGACTAATAAAATTGAGTAACATATAGGGAGTGGAGTAAAACCAGCTGGGAGGATTACTGGTAGAAGCAAGGTTTCTCTGAATGTTTGTTGTAGGTACATTAGACAGACCCTCCCTTCTATAACTGTAGCTAGCTCACTTCTCCCTGATAAGGAAAGCATTTCTCTCTCCTTTGTTCTTGCTGAGGACTCCTGGCAAGGCAACACTGACTTCCTCAGGATCTATCCCCACCAATTCTCATGGCCCTGAGGCCAATAATGAAGTTTAAGTCTCAACATAATCAAGCCAGGGAAGTGCTGCATTGGCTGTGAGAGGAAAGACAATAGAAATACCTTCTAACAGAGCCACCAGTTATACCTCTTTTTCTTTTAATGCAGCTAATAATTTGCTACTAAGTGCGTTTTTAAACTGAAAGCCTAATCCATGGAGGCTTTGTGACTCTCTGGGCTGACATCTCCATTTTTTGAAGTGGGTTAATTTGTGCTCAATGACCCAGTCATCTGGTCTGCCACTGCCTTGAGAGATTACAGACTACCAGACTGAAGATCCCCTTTGGAACTTGTGAACTGTAGAAACACATTCTAACTGCAGTCAAACAGTCTGAGTTACTCATGTCAATGCCCATAGCAAGAGCCTGTTCTCTAAGTCTTACTGGAATAAGCTGGAAATCACACCTACACTGTCCAGAATCACCATTGCCACTTGGATTTATTATTGCAGCAGGCATGGCAACACATCTATCATCATAGACTGGCCATACAGTAAAGGACTATGTACTTCTGATTAAGAAGCTACACCACATATTAGAGTTGTAACATCTGCTAGAAGTTGGCCCCTTTGTCTTGCAGTGAAGAGGGCCGAATTGCATGAGACATTGACTCTGCCTAATCCTGGAAAATTGACTGCATTGGACCTTTGACCCTTGCTGAGACTACCAATGGTGCCTCACTGCTGTTGACACATTGGTAGGTTATGATGTAGTTATTTGTATCTTATGAGCCTTCTCTGGTCACACCATTATGGCTCATCAAACTAAAATGTGCCATGTTTTCAGCTTTCTGGACCACGTATAGTCTGATATTTCTATCCCTTTTGTTGAAAAGGCCACTCTACAATGGGCTGATAGTCAGTGTATTTGAGGGACATTCATATTCTCTATCAGCTGCAGACATGTGGCATTTTTGAGCCCTAGAATTCAAATCACAAGGATTTCTGACTCTCCCTCCCTCCCTCTTTATGGTCCATAGCCTTAATAAGGCAGTTTGATCACTGAATGCAGCCATCCCTAGACAAGGTTCATCTTTTATTATTCATCACCTCCTGGTTAATGATCAAGGTGAAAGGGGTGGGGAATTATGTAGACTTATTTGGAAAATTTTGCCTGGCACCTTGACCATTCCTAGGCATGGTGCATCTCTCTCCTGACAGCAATTCCAGGTCAACTTGGTTTGTATACCCTCTTGGTGGCAGCCCAGTTAAAATGGAGGCTAATGGATACAAACCTAATTCTCGTTTAGCCACCTGTATTCTCTTGTTGGATTGACATAATTCTAGATTATAAAGATAATTACAACTTGGTTCAGTACACTGCTAACCCAGTGCCACATAATGACTCAAGTGGGCCAAGGTAGGTTACATAATGCGTCTCTGTAAATTTTATAAAAATGCTCTTGTGCCTCTTGTACTTGAACACCTGCCTCCCTCCAGATGAGAGGTCTAGGTGTCAGTAGGAGATGATTTGAGAAAATTTGGAGATAAAGCTACTAGGATGAGGCACTTATTATTTCACAGCCATGAAGTGAGAGGAACAATCCCAGTGCCTGAGAAGGAAACACCTTAGATACTGAGGTTCAGGAAGTGGGAAACAATTAATTTTCTTTGTCTTCTAGATCCCAAAACACAGCGTGATAAAGCAATCATTTAACAGCAGTTGTAACTGACCTGCTGCTGGGTTTGTCATCTCCATTCATGTGCTATAAAAACAGAAAAAAGTCATGTAGACATGACCACTCCTGGAATATTCCGATGTATCAGATGCTATCAGTGGTAGTTTCTGAATATGGAGTCCTCACCACCCCTGCCACACTGTACATGTGCAAACACACAGCTGGCATAATTTTCTTTCAGTTCAGTGGATACAAATACATGCTTTTTCTGATACCTGAGTGGCTTTGGGTTGTGCCATGATGGCAAGAAAGGCTGCAGCCATTCAGTGCCATGGCCCATGTAGCTTAACCAAATCAATGTAATTGTGACCCAAGTCAAGTTTAACAATAAACCCTGAACTGGAATGACCTGTGCTCCTTCAGGATATGTTTGTAGGTAGAAGGAATTGAGCTATGGAAATATCTTTTCATTAGAGGTGGGGTTGCTTTTTGGCCCATATATGGTTCCCTATAATTATTGGCAATAACACCAGAGATCAGAATGTTCCTTTTCACTGTGAAGTGAAATAGATAAAGGGCTGGACTTAGGCTACATCTTAGCTGTTTGGGATAAGACCTACTGGTCCCTTCTAGGGCTTATTCACAGTTGGTTGAGTGTGTGACTATAGGAGGTCTACTTTAAGTCACTAGGTGGATTGGCCTCCTCCTGACCCCTGGATTCTGGCAGCCTTAAATTAATATTTGATAAAAATTGAATCAATTTGGTCCTGTCCTTTGCCAGTAAGATTAATCAGAGTGGCTGAGTGTCATACTCATGTGGAAATTTGAGTACAGTCAAGAACGTTTAGGAACAAGGGATGGACTGTTGAGAGATGCAACCCACCAGGGACCCTGAGCATCCCTGCATATTCTTGCCCAGGTGCCAAGAATGCAAAGCCCTGATTGCTTTGTATCTGGGCCATTTCTCAGGGTTGGTGGGAAGCAACCTTGAAAAATGAGGTAATATCTCTCTTGGTACAAAGAGTAGTCTTGCACAGCATTCATCTGGATCATATCATGTTGCTCCTTTGGGAGCAAGGGAAATTGACACAAACATAGTGATACATACTTTTGGATGTGCAGTGTTTGATAAGTCCTCTGTTTCTGACTCAGTAGTGCCAGGTCTTCTGCCAGCACCCACAAAAGAGCAACAGGCTAACTTAACAGCTTATAAGTGGGATAAAATCAAATCTCAGATCTGACAATAATTTTGACCTTTTAGCTGATAAGTTTATTCCTCTTTATCTATTATGATTACTGATATGTTAGGACTTTCCCCTCCCATCTTATTTTGTATATTTCATTTGTTCCAATTTTTAGATAATTTAAAAAAACTTTCCCATTTCTTATGTTTTCATGAAATGTTGTCAACCCTGTCTCTCATTTGTCTGGAAATTTTTTTGTTCTATTTTAATTCTATGGTAATTTTGTATAATTTTTTCATGGTTTCTCAAGGTAATTTTCCATGTAACTTCAAGCCCAGACTCTCATGAGAGTAGTTCTCTGGCTACACATTCTCTGTGGAAAATATTCCTACTATCATTATCTTTTTTCCACCTTCAGCTGACCGAAAAACATCCGCTTCCTTTATGAGTTCCTTTTCTAACTGATTGACTTTTCCCAGCCTACCTTCTCAATAACAATGCAGTCTTCACACAGAGATTTCTGGCTTTATGATAGAGTCACATATTTAGCTTTCCATTTTGCATGGCTCTCACCTTATTCTCTTATTCCCCTATTTTTGATTGTTAACCAGCTAAGCCCTAGGGTCCTATTATTGGCATTTATTCCCAGAACAACTATGGCTTCATGTTCACTTGCCCCTTATATTCAGATAGCTGTTTGTGCTTTGGCCTTCATGGGATTCTCCTACTTTTTATGTGGGCTCAACAATGTATGAAAAGTCATAAATTTTGTAGATCTTGTGTCTTTTTTCAGAAGGAAAGCATTTGAAAATATGGAGATCACCATATTGTTTTTGTTAATATCTCTATTCTAACAGCTATAAACTCAACATTTCCTTCATCTATGAAATTCTTTAATTAATAAGTTCATATACTTTGACAAGTGTTATTTTCCCATTTCACAAAGATTGATTGGCTTGACTCTAATTCAGGCCTAAAGCTAAAAGGGCCAAATCCTGTCCTTAGGGGTCCGTGTGGCCAGTCCACTTAGTAAATGTGGGAGACTTCAGAGAAATATGGTACTAAGGAGCATGTCTGAAGGACAAATTTGCTGGTAGTGACTTCTGTACAAATAGTCTTATCATTTGAGGATGAATCATGGTCCTAACCATCTCCTAAGTTTCAAACTAATTAGTTTTGATAGACTTTAACATCTTGACAATATAGTCATCAGATATCCAAGTCTTGCATTAAATGGGGAAAATTATTTGTTTCCTACATAATTCCTGTAATAGGATTTTTCCCCCCAATAATTATAATATCAAGATATTTCCAGGTAAAAAAGGAGTTCTTTTTGAAGTGTATGCCATATAGGAAGTTAAGTTCATGTATCTTTTTTTCTTTTTTTTTTTTTGGCCACACTGCACGGCTTGTGGGATCTTAGTTCCCCGACCACGGATTGAACCCAGGCCCATGGCAGTAAAAGCGCCAAGTCCTAACCACTGGACCGCCAGGGAATTCCCTCATGTATCTTTTAGCTTATCCAAAGCAAGAGAAAAGTAAAAATAATGTTTACTATATTAAAAATTAATTATATGAAAAGACATGTTTTACAAAATTTATATCTCTGAACCTCAAGATGCCATTTGAAGTAGTTGGAAAAACTGCTGGAGAAAAAGGAGAAAGAGAAGTATTTCCTCTCTATCCTTAGTACATTATCTTCATAGGCCTCAGAAGATTTCTCATTATTTGTTGTCTCAACAAACCTGCATGCTTTTTTCTTTATGGAATTAGACTTTATTTTTGCAGATTTTCAAAATAATGCCATTCCAAGGGAATGAAATACTTCTTTCACTTATTCTTGACAAAACATTAATATTCTTCCTGAAAAGTCATCTCTGAGGAGTTAAAAATAGCATTTAAAAATCACTTTTCCTTTCAGCCTGGACTGTTGAGTTGCATTTAAAATATGATTTCAAAAAAGTACAGGGGGTTATTAAATGGAGGTGGTTTGTTATTTTTGCAATGACTGGTGAGATTTCAAATTTTAATTTTTGCTTTCTGAATTTATTTATTGTTTCGCATGGATTATAAAAATAAATTATCTAGTCCATTACTTTCTACCTGTAAGTCTTCTACATGTAGTAAATAAAATGTTTGAGAAAGACTTTGATTCTATTGTCTAATAATTTTTATAGACAATAAAAGGGTGTCAATAATTTTTATAAAACTAGATATATTTTATTAAATGTTTATTGAAAAGAATTGTGCCAGAGAGGCTTGTTTAATGAGCAAAGGATTTGAACTGAGAAGAATCTATTCTTCACATATTGTAAGACTATTATTTATCACTCAGTACTGAATAGACAATAGAAAAGACATGGTTTTTGCCCAATGAGATGAAAGGTAATATAAGTTTTAATGCCTGTAGCATCTTTCAAACAACCACTGGAGAACAGAAATTGCCTATTCTTCCACATCGAGTTGTATAGTATACAGTGATTTACAGAGACAGTTTCTGAG
The DNA here is from genome assembly GCF_009873245.2 of Balaenoptera musculus. Taxonomy (NCBI): domain Eukaryota; kingdom Metazoa; phylum Chordata; class Mammalia; order Artiodactyla; family Balaenopteridae; genus Balaenoptera; species Balaenoptera musculus. The sequence goes on from NC_045796.1 coordinate 23,305,278, forward strand.
GATTCACTAGTGTAACATTTGACAAAGAAAAACAGCAGCATATTGGCAAGGAATTCAGTGGCACCTGGGATTCTCAAGCTGATTTCTCCTCCCTCTCCTCCTCTTTCTTCTTCTCTTTAAAGTCTATATGTTCCTTCGTATTTTCCCTTTTATCATTTCCATCATTACCATAATCATCATCATCATTATACTTCTTTTAAGGTACCAACCCACATAGGAAAAATGTAAAATAGTGATTAATAATTAATTTATGTAATCTAAATAAAATATAAACTTAAATAGCAATTTTATAGCAGAAATATCAAGGAAGGCAAATGCTCTTATTTTCCACAAATAATAATAATAAAAAAACATGTAGCATTAGGAAAAAAGGGAATTTTGTTTTAGCAGCTCTCCTGACCAGGTCACCTTTTCTCTCGGAATATCTTAACTAAAGCTAGTCTCTCCCTTTGTGAGAGTACTGGACGGATTACAACCCCCTCATCCTGGGGTGTTTTTCTTCTTCTCATGCACTGTGTCCCCTTGGGTCAGTTGGCAGAATGGGGAGGAAGGAAGGATTATACTTTATATTTATGCAGAATCTTACTCTTTTTCCATTAAGACTACCTGTTGTTTTCATTTACCAGCTACCAAATCCCATACATTTATTAATTTTTGCTACTAGCTCACTGTTTTCATCATCCTACCCAAACCTTGGGATACTCTTAAAATGCTATAAATCACTCTTTAATTTATTTAAAAATATGTATTTTGAACCTTATTTAATTTATTGCTCAAATGTTGCCTTTTCACTAGGCGTATCTGACCACCATTTGGAAATTGCTACTTGCCTTCCTCATTTTCTATTCCAAGTCCCCTTTACCCTGATTTTTTAATCATAAAATATACTTCTTTTCAGCATAACATGTAAAGTACATATTTAACACTTATTATGCTTTACTACATGCTGGGTACTGTTTTCAGTTCCTTACAAATATTAGCTCATTTAAGTTTCATATCAAACACATCAAAGTAGGTATTATTGTTACTGTTTTATAAATAAGAAAATAAGTACAGAGAGTTAACTAAATCAGAAATCACAGAGCTAGGTAGTGATTGAACTATGATTTGAATCTATGCAGTGTGCCTCCAGAGGCCATGCTCTAAAAGCCTTATGCTCCTTTTAAAATTTATTGTACTTACTGTTTCTCTCTCCCTGGAGAGCATACATGCTTGTCTGTTTAGTTCACTATTATATCTATGGTGCCAAGAGTGGTGTCTGGAACCCAATAGGTACTCAGTTAATATTTGATCTCCTATCATGTACCAGATAATGTAGTAGATCAGCAAAAAGTTACAGTTTTTCTCAGGTCAGGAGAGGAGATGAAATAGATATTCAATGAATCATCTCAGAAATAAGTGTCTAGGTTTCAAAGCTGACAAAAACTGTGTAGGAAAACACAAAGTACTCTGACAGGGTTTAACATGAGACATACATAATTTTGACTGCACTAGCTAAAAACATCTGATTAAAAAAAAATCCTTGAGGCCTACTCAAGACCTGAAGGACTGGGTAGAACTTATCAAGATAAATTGGGAAGAATGAGTTTACTAGAGATCGGGTAACTAGATTGTTAAGTCTAACCAGTGAGACTGTATCAGAGTCGATGGACTGAAATTCCAATATAACTGGAAACTCTAGGTAGAAGGGAAAAGCTGCGGAAGGGAGTCTATGAAGGCAGCCAGGAATTCTGTTGGAAAGGACCTTGTGGTTCATGTTAAGATGTTTGGATTTTCTTTTAAGACAGTGGGAAGCAGAGTCTTAAACAGTTAACTGACTGATTGGATTTACATTTTGGATATCTGAATGCAGTGCAAAGAATGGATTAAAAGCAAGCAAGAGAGAAGATAAGTAGGCAATATGGAAAGCTACCCAATAGTACAGTGATCCAGATGAGAGGTGATAGTGTTTTAAACCAGAGTAGCTGCAGTGGAAATGAAGGCAGCTGTACAGGTGTTCAGGAGTGGAATCTATTGGATTCAACTTTTTATTGGATGTTGGAGATGAGGAAGGGAGAGGAGTAAAGGAATATTTCCTAGATTCTGGCTTGGGTAACAGATCCTGCTGCCACTAACAACATAGGAAAAATAAAAAATAGGGAATTACTTTTTAGGAGGCAAATCAGAAGTTCAGCTTTGGACAGTGTGGGCATATCTAAGTGAGGCTCTGGGGATATGTCTTTTGGGCACAGAGTATTTGTCATCTCTTAGCACATTGGAACTACTACTACTAGTGAAAACTATTGGAGGATATTAGAATGACTGGTGATAGTCTTCAAAGTGAGAATAGTAGATTAACTAGAAGAATGAATGCCTTCTGATAATAATCAGAATTTTAAATATGGCTAGAGCAAGCGGAATCTGTGAAACACTGAGAATGAATGGCAAAATCTATGAGAATGCTTATCCCTCTATTATTTATGGTAACAGGGAGATAGAATCAATTTAAATGTCCATCATTAGGGAATGGATAAATGTGATGGAAGCATACCATGTATTACTGTGCCTTTTTAGAGTGATAAACTAGAGATACATGCACACAAATGGATTGATTTTCAAACACTGCACTGAATGATAAGAGAATACAAAATGAGTTATATAGGACATTGCAATTATGTAATTAAATATACACACTGAAGTTCACACACTCACACATACACCCATACAAATCATTATATATTTTTAAATGATGTATACATGTCCAATTAAAAATATTAACTACATTACACTGGATATCTATAGAGAAGAGAGAAATGAAAATAATAGGTATTATTTGTAAGTTTGTAAAGAAAAAACATAAAATCAACCAAGAAGGCATGCAAATCATGAGTCTGTATTCATGAAACTGTATTCACCTAACGATAGAGCGTCAGCATGTATAGAGCAAAGGAAGTGACAGATAAAGAGATTAGAAAAAGTCATATGCTTTGTATTTTATTAGATCTCTGTCAGAAACAGATAAATCAAGAAATGGTATGAAATGGAATATTTAAACAACAGAATATGATATAATTGACACGTATAAAATCCTATATTCAAAACAGAGGTGTATTCATTTGTAGCTGAACACGTCCCAGGCCAAAAAAGGAAGTCTCAACAAATTCTAAAGAATTTCTATGTTACAGGTCACATACTCTTCCCCATTAGTTCATAAAATCAGAAATCAATTACAATATAGTAGATGAATTAATCATTTAGAATTGTATAAATGCAGTTCTAAATTCATGATTAAGAGGAAACAATAATGGAAATTTTAAAATAATTGGAATTTATACATGGAAAATCAAAACATAAAAATTTTTGGAAAATGACTAAAGTGATGATTTGTATCATCACTTTTGAGACATGTATATCTTAAATATAGTTTTAAAAGAATGTAAAATTAATGAGCTAGATAGTCAAAAAACTAAGTAAGCACAGAGTAAACTAAAATAAAATATGAGGAAGGAAGTAATAAAAAGAAAATTAAAACTAAAAGATCTAGAAAACAAATTAACAGTAGAGATGGTCAACAGTAACAGAAAAGTTAGTTTTCAAAAGACTAAAATATTTGCAGACCAACTCTGCAAAAATTAATTATTAATGTTCCATTCAGATTAGATATAAATTTATCATTCTTAAGAATAAGTTTAACAATAATATTTAAGACATAATGAAGAAAATAGTAAAATTTCGTTGCAAGACTTAAAGCAATTGCTGAACAATGGAAAGGCTTGTAATATTCTTGAAGAGGAATTCTGGATAAAAAATCAATTTTCCAAGAAATAATATATTCATTTTCTGTAATTCTAATTAAAATTCCAGCACTTTTTGATTTGGAATCAGTTTTCACATGGAAACATAAAAGTCTAAGACTTACCAAATAATTCATACAAAGGGAAAATAGTGATGGAGCCCTTGTCATTTCAGGTATTGAAATATATTATAAAAAAAATTGTATGATATGAAGAGAACTAGCCATATGTCATTGGAGCACACTAGAGATGAATTAAGAGACGCACATGAGGTAATCTGGTCTCCATTTCTCTATTTCTGTGAGAGATTAAGTCCATATATGGACACATAATGACCATTAGCAGCCCATTATTTATATGCCAGCAATTTAGGAATTAGAGTGGATTGATAGCCTCCCCTCCATTACTTTGTTAAAAAACTGTCTGCAGCTGTGACAAGCATGACAGCGTGACTAGATCCATTGATTGGACATGCTTGGTATATACCTACCAGGGTGATGGTGGAGAGCTAAACACACTAAAATGTAGTGGACTAGACGGCTCAGGAAGAGAGGTTCTTGTTCCCAAATGAGAGTAAAACGGATACTCTGGATTGGTTCCCTCAACCTTCACTCTAGCTTCCTATTTGTCGAAGTTAAAAACTAAAATTACATCTCCAAGAGTCCACTACAGTGAGGGTATTGGGTATAAATTAGATTCTCACATGAGATTCACCAAAGTAAGGATTAAATGAGAAGGAAGCCAACTTTCTGCAATTTAGGGATGTTTCTGCTCTCAATGTCATGAAAATGTGTGAGACTTTTTTTTTCCTCTGAAGCATCTTTCCAATATCCACTCTGCAGCTTCCTCAGAAGCAGTTGTCCTGCCATCTTTCTTCTAACATAGATCCAGTGGTGGCCTCGGAGAGAGTATCTGGTTTAGTTCTTGATTCTGTATTTTTCTGTGAGTCACTCTGGGAGGCCCAACCTAGGATCCACTTTAGTAAATTCAGTAACTTGTAAGCATCTAAATTCCTTTCTGATTAAAATGGCTAGAGCAGGTTACTCTCTCTTGCGCCAACATATGTGTGAACAAAGGGTGAAGAGATTCTTGGCAAACTCCAACAGATGTCCTTACTATGCCACCACTTGCCTGAGAAGCATCCATATCCCTTCTTGTTTCCATACATGTAATTTCAAAACTTCTGACTACTATAGATTAAAGAGTTTTAGAGATGAAGACTATAACTATGTACCAGCTGTGAGCAACTAAGACACTTGACCCAAATTACATAGACACAATTGCTGTATTTCCCTTTTATAAGTTATTCCAAATAATAAAATCATATATAAAAGTGGGTTATTTTATGATATATTTTCTGGGAGCAGCTATTTATGTTCTCTTTTTGAAATCCAATGAAATGAAGAATTGCTTGTTATAGGTAATAGTGTAAAAGATGGAATGTATGTGCATGTACCTGTGTAAAATGTAAGTTATGCTTGTATGTATATGATTTTCACTATGAGTATAATTTCCTAGACTCTAAATTTCATTACTCGGCATTTTAAAAATTATAGGACATTGAATATGTTAAGATAAATATTCTGGCTTCTCTCATTTTGAAGGCATTTTCAGATTTAATAACCAAGCCAACTAAATGCATTTTTAACTTTAATATTGCCCTAGAAAATGTGCTAAATAACATTTATTGATGTAAGTACAATAGTTATTAAAATGTCAATCATAGTCTTCAAATTATACCCAAAAGCATCTGGTGAATTCACTCTAACTATGTTATGAAAAACAGCAACTGGGAGTCAGATCAATGGCCTGAGTTTAGAGCCACAAAAAAGGTACCTGAGAAAAGGCTGCTTTGGGGGATTTTCAGATAACTGTTTAAATCAAACTAGTTAAATTGAAGAGTGTTCTAAGGATCAATTTGTAATCACTCTCTGAAAATAACATGCTCCCATTTCCTCCTCCAGGATATATAAAATGAGAATGAATTATACATTATAAACAATAAAAAAACTTGAAAGACAATTGGTATAAGAATCTGTATTTCATAATAGAAATACATCAATAGATGAAATTGATGTCCAACAATTTAAGAAAAAAATCAAAGTCTGTTTATTTCAGTTAAGATTCATCAGTGTTAGAAAAATATATATACTTTTTATTGGTACTACAGTATTGAAGTGTGTTTGGAAAATGAAGAAAAGTGAGGGAAAGTACTCTCTATATCATAATCCACAGTTCTTAATTTTTACCCTTTCTTTTCTCCATAGGAAATATGTTGTGTGCCTTTGAAATCCATGATAAATTCCTCTGATTCCCTATTATTTAAAAATTTATTTTTTTACTCTAGGAGATATTACAGGAAGAGTTCAAAATATAAATATTTGTACTGACAGTTTTATCGAGATATAATTCATATACCATAAAGTTCACCCTTTTACAGTATACAATTCAGTGGTTTTTAGTAGATTCACAAGGTTATGCATCAGTCACCACAATCTAATTTCAGAACATTTCATCATCCACCCCCAAAAGCCCTATACTTATTTGCAGTCACTCCCCATTTCTTCCTCCTCCCAGCCCTAGCAACTATTAATCTACTTTCTGCCTCTATAGATTTGCCTACTATGGACATTTTATATTAAATGGGATCGTACAATATGAGGCCTTTTGTATCTGGATTCTTTCATTCAGCACAATGTTTTCAAAGTTCACTCATGTTGTAGATTGAATCAATACTTCATTTCTTTTTATGGGCAAATAAGATCCCATTTTATGAATAACTGGTAACATTATTGCTCTATCTAGTTTATTTTATACCTTTTCATTCCACCCTTTTTCTGATTCTTGTCCTCAATATTATACTTCCAGGACTTTCTCTAATATCTCACACACTCCATAGATAAATCATGCTAAAGACAATCTCTGGTCAAGATTTGATCCTTTTGTCTTTCTAGACCAATATCACACTGATTTAATTATTATTGTGTAAAATGTGTTTGAATTTGGTAGGAAACTCTTCCTTTTTGGTCTTCCTTCTCAGAATTATCTTATTTATTTATTTTTTAAAATTTATTTATTTATTTATTTTTATTTATTTATTTTTGGCTGCACTGGGTCTTTGTTGCTGTGCACGGGCTTTCTATAGTTGGGGCAAGTGGGGGCTACTCTTCGTTGCGGTGTGCGGGCTTCTCATTGCGGTGTCTTCTCTTGTTGTGGAGCACAGGCTCTAGGCACGCAGGCTTCAGTAGTTGCAGCACGCAGGCTCAGTAGTTGTGGCTCATGGGCTCTAAAGTGCAGGCTCAGTAGTTGTGGTGCACGGGCTTAGTTGCTCCGCAGCATGTGGGATCTTCCCGGACCAGGGCTCAAACCCGTGTCCCCTGCATTGGCAGGTGGATTCTTAACCACTGTGCCACTAGGGAAGCCCAGAATTGTCTTATTTGCTTATATTATTATATTCTTTTGTGTAAATTTTAGACTAATTTTGTGAATTTTTATGCCCCCAATCCTACTGTAATTTTAATCAGAATTTTATTGAATTTATAGGTCAGTTTTGGGAAAATGACATGTTTCCAGTGTAACATTGCTAGCATTTCTAATCCATTAACATCATTTACCTCTCCAAGGTTTTCTTTGCTTATTTTGATTGAGTTTCTAAAAAGGTATTTTGCATTTCCGTTAGGTTATCTACTGATAATTTATAACTGGTAGGCTATTGTGAATGCCACTTATACCTGCCTTCAGTTTTCTAATTAGATATTCCTCACGTTAGAGCAGACACCTCTTTTGCTATGCCTAGATACCTCAGTTTCATTTACCGTTTTGTGTGCCCAGTCCTGGGCTTATGCATGTTTGGCTTCTATGGGCTCACCTCTGAGACTTTTTAGAGGACTGTTCCACTTCCTGGTGGAGAGATCTAGGCATATCATAGCCGATGGCTGTCCAGAGTGAAAGTACATAACCAAAGTGGGACCAACTCTGAAATATAATTTAAACTCTGGACTTCCTTGTGGAGTTGGTTTAAGGCCGTGTGACCTTTCCTGCTTTCAATACCGTGAATGACTCCAGAGAATGGTGAAACAAACCACCTTTTATGGGAGGGAAAGAAAAGAGAAGTTTGTAATTTTTTGTTGGGAAGATGTAGGTGGGATAATTTCTATTACTCTGAAAATTGGATGTGGAAAAGTGAGGAGATGAGTCTGGAAGTTTGAGAAGAATGGAAAAAGTATACTTTTCAGTGCTTGGGACAGCAAATTGATTACCAAAATGTACTAAGATTGTCAGACAGTGTTAATATGGAATCATAGTCAGTGTCATCTACATGCGTGAAAACTCAAGATTATATCAGTAACATAATAGCAGAAGAAAGACTGTAGGAAAAGATCTTGTCAATGGCCTGATTCTACACTCCATTCTTCTTTCTGAATAACCAAATTGACACAGCTGTACCAGTTTTTCTCTCCCTCTGAATTCAGGTCTCCTGGGGCCTCAGAATAACTTTGACTCTAAACTGATGGTTCCTGAGAGCCGTAGCTCACAGAAGCTTCAAATTGCTCACAAACCTGTAAAGCTCCATTTTCTCCTTTGATGATCAAAACTCCCCATCAAAGTAACGCATATTTTTATTGTGTCAACTGTTTATCTTTATTTAGCCCCACATTGTCCATAATAGCTGCTTGATATTTTTGTGCCCAGGGCTGTAACCTGGATTTTCTGTTTTGTATTCCACCTTCTGTAATCATTTAGTATTTGCTAAACTAGTCATAGGAGACATGCTTGCTTTTTTCATATTTCCTTAAACTCTGAACTTCCTGTTTAAACTTACATATCTATTGGATTCTCTATTTAATACATTCCTTTTTCTAAATTTGATTTTATCTTGCTTTAACTATGCTATTTTACTACTTTTCCCTTGGCTGGATCTCATCCGACCTCTACTGGACTGATAAGATAAAAACAAATAAGTGCGATTTGTAAGTACATTCTTTTCCCGCAAAATAGTATGTAATAATTGCCTGAGAGGAAAAAAGCTGAAGAAGGGTTTGGGGCCCTTGTTAATTTACATTTAATTTTAGCCTCAGAGGTTCTTAAAGGCAGTGGTTATGTCTGCATGTGAATAGGGATATTTAATCAGTCCATGCTGTCAGGTCGATAGTAGTGCTTATCAAGAAATTAGAGAAAAATGTGCTACCAAGTCCATCCTCCTGCCACAGAAGGGGCAACAAATCAGATATGGAAAGTCAAACACTGTGATTAAAAAGCTCATCTGCCCTAGGGAGTCCTTCATATATATATTTAACATTCAGCTTGAGTTTACTACTGTGAAGACAGCTTTTTTCTATGTCTTAGAGATTTTAACTGCAGTACCTCCTTAATCTGCAGACTGCAGTTTTTTTTTTTTTCTTTTAAGGAATGCTACTGATTAATAGTATTTTAAAACTTGAAGAGCAGAGAGTCATGTTGGAGGAAGATTTTGGTGATTTTCAAACAAGTATCTTTTACTGGACATGTTGTGAGAGTACCACTTTAAAACATATACATATATAATGTCGATATTTCAGTGCCCTCAACTTAAGGAAGTGTTTGTATCCCTTCTATTTTGTTTTATTTTATTTAGTATTTCTAATAGTCTTAGCTTAGGCACAGAAATAAATATTTCACTCTGCCACCATGTGTGAATGTTCTTTTAAATGCACGTCAATTTTAAAGCTTTAGCCATGAGTAGTAACAATTATGTTTGACAACACCTTACTGGGATGTTTTAGGCTACCTTGGTCTAAAATACTTGAATTCTCTGAATAGCAGAAAAGCAGTTTTTGTTTGTCTTGGCTCAATCCAGCTCCACTTTAGCCTGGCCTTCTTACCAAGGAATCTGGGGAATCCTTGAGTATGTCTCAGAGTCTTCTGACAACCTCTCAGACTATGAACTGTCAATAAAATTTGGCTGTTTCAATTAATTCTGATATATTTGAGTTCTTAGAACAAATATTTCTTTACAAGGAATCCATTGGCTAAGGTCTAGAATGCCCTTGCTGTCTTCAGCCAGACTTTACCTGTTAAGGTCTATATAACTTCTTTTCTCTAAGGCACGACCTGGTTGTTTTCCTCGAATTGGAACCAGGAGGGCAGTCTTTCCTTCGTCTAAGAAGCCTGTTTTCTTTTCACTATGTAATCTGCACTAAACCTTAGAGATATAACTATTTCTCTTTTCTGAAAAAGGAACTAAACTATATTTACTTCTTCTTGTTTTATTCTAGGACTGTATTAGTCAGGGTTCTTCAGAGAAACAGAACCAATTATAGATAGAGCTAGAGATAGAGATAAATATTTCTTTTTAAGGAATTGGCTCGGCTCATGAGATTGTGAGAGTTGGGGTATTTGTAGACCAGGCTAGCAAACTGGAAATTCTATAAAAGTTGACATTTCAGTCTTGACTCTGAATTCCACATGAAAATAAGCTGGAAACTCAGGTAAGATATCTGTGTTACAGTTTTGAGGATAATTCCTTCTTCAGAAAACCTGTCTTTACTCTTAAGCTATTCAACTGATTGGATGAACTCTACCTACACTATAGAGGGTAATCTGCTTTACTTGAAGTGTGCTGATTTAAATGTTGATCACATAAGAAAAATACCTTCATAGCATCATCTACACAGGGGTTTCATCAAACAGCTGGGCACTGTGGCCTAGCCAAGTTAACACATAAAGTTAACCATCATAAGGATGTTTAATTTATAACCTCTACCAACCAAATCTGAAAACACATATAATGTGAGATGTTTGTAAGAAAAGATATAAGAAATAGAGGTGTCCAGGAGAAAAAGCAAAATATTGCTGTCAGCTCATTTTCCTACAACAGGGTGTAGATTTCTAAAATGTCTTTTCAAGATGGTGCCCAGAATGAATGTGTTGAGCCACACGCAATGAAAATTAACTTATAAAAATCAACAAAAGATCTTCATGAAAGAATCAGGCCAAACATCAAATAGGATTTTCTGGGATTACTCCTGCTTTTATCCTTGGAAATCTCATACATTCCTCTGTATGAGATTATTTTTCATTGAACACAGATTATGAACTCCTCTTTTATGTCAGGCCTTGATTAAACTGAACAGTCGTACAATTTGGGCTTTTATTTAGTGTATAAAAGTTTTATTTAGTGCATAAAAGAGGAAATGGTGTTACCTATTCAAAAATATTGAAGCATTTTATCCAGATATTAACAATGTGAATAGATGAATTAAGATGAAAAGGGGATCTAGTGAAAATTCAGAGATTTCACACAGTGCTTTAAATAAAATACCCTTATAATAAAGTTCATTCTGAAAGGATAAAAGGGCTGAAGAAGAAAAAAAAACTAGGACCTATAAAAGCATACTTAAAATAGAGTACAGATAACAGCATGCAAGATGCATATTCTGAAATAAGTGTTGCAATGGTAAAGATAAGTACATTTGAAGTTACCTATTTTATATTTTCAGAAAAAAATGAGAAAATTTTGTTTGTGAAAGAAGTGCAAAATGAGGTAGACAATAATCTGTGATGAGAGAAAAAGAGAGTAAGAAAGAAAAAGCTGATTTTAAGCTGGCAGAAAAAATGAGAATTGAATGAGAGAATTATCAAAAACTAGGAGAGTAGCAATGCTGTATGTCTAGATTTGAAAATGTTAAAATTAGATATTTATGGTTCCAGCAATGTAAGCTTAAGACAGTTTTTGTTTGTTTGTTTGTTTTTTGGAAATCTCTTTTCAAATAACAAGACAATGATGAATTGAGGTCCATGATCCTGCAAAAAAAGAGGAATCCAAGGTTATGACCCAAGCATTTTCTTTTGACTTATCACTTAAAGCATTTACTTAATTTAAAACTGAGTCTGTGAGACTGAGCTTCTGACTATCTCATGGGATTCAGAGATTAAATGGAGTGTGTGGCCTACCAAGTAAGAGGTTCCTATACATACATCCCAAGGTTTCAGTTGGAACACTCATAGGGATAAATGCAAGGAACAATGTTGATTCAAATTAAGCCATCTTCCACAGAGCCTGAAGGCCAGTTTCAAATCAGTTTAATTCCTATTAGATTAGGGTTATCTTTTCCTACCTTAGTTTCTGCTGAAATTGAAAAAAATAAGTCTCTAGAAGAGAGTAAAATCAATAAGAACCTTAAATTATATCTACAGAGTTTTTCTATAGAGCTGTTTATAATCATTAAAAAATTATTGGACATGCAAAGAGACAAATAACATTGACAAACACAAGGAAAATGATGTTAGAAACTGACTCACGTGAAACACGGATGTGATGCAGTAGTTTGTTTTTTTTTTTAACATCTTTTATTGGAGTATAATTGCTTTACAATGGTGTGTTAGTTTCTGCTTTATAACAAAGTGAATCAGTTATACATATACATATGTCCCCATATCTCTTCCATCTTGCATCTCCCTCCCTCCCACCCTCCCTATCCCACCCCTCTAGGTGGTCACAAAGCTCCGAGCTGATCTCCCTGTGCTATGCGGCTGCTTCCCACTAGCTATCTATTTTACGTTTGGTAGTGTATATATGTCCATGACACTCTCTCACTTTGTCCCAGCTTACCCTTCCCCCTCCCCATATCCTCATGCCCATGAGGATAGTAGCTCTGTGTCTTTATTCCCATCTTGCCCCTACGTTCTTCATGACCTTCTTTTTTTTTTTTTAAGAGTCCATATATATGTGTTAGCATACGGTATTTGTTTTTCTCTTTCTGACTTACTTCACTCTGTATGACAGACTCTAACTCCATCCACCTCACTACAGATACCTCCATTTCGTTTCTTTTTATGGCTGAGTAATATTCCATTGTATATATGTGTGTGTGTATATATATATATCTTCTTTAAGCATTCATCTGTCGATGGACACTTCAGTTGCTTCCATGTCCTGGCTATTGTAAATAGAGCTGCAATGAACATTTTGGTACATGACTCTTTTTGAATTATGGTTTTCTCAGGGTATATGCCCAGTAGTGGGATTGCTGGGTCATATGGTAGTTCTACTTTTAGTTTTTTAAGGCACCTCCATACTGTTCTCCATAGTGGCTGTATCAATTTACATTCCCACCAACAGTGCAAGAGGGTTCCCTTTTCTCCACACCCTCTCCAGCATTTATTGTTTGTAGATTTTTTGATGATGGCCATTCTGACTGGTGTGAGATGATACCTCATTGTAGTTTTGATTTGCATTTCTCTAATGATTAATGATGTTGAGCGTTCTTTCATGTGTTTGTTGGCAATCTGTATATCTTCTTTGGAGAAATGTCTGTTTAGGTCTTCTGCCCATTTTTGGATTGGGTTGTTTTTTTTTTTTTTTTGATATTGAGCTGCATGAGCTGCTTGTGAATTTTGGAGATTAATCCTTTGTCAGTTGCTTCATCTGGAAATATTTTCTCCTATTCTGAGGGTTGTCTTTTGGTCTTGTTTATGGTTTCCTTTGCTGTGCAAAAGCTTTTAAGTTTCATTAGGTCCCATTTGTTGATTTTTGTTTTTATTTCCATTTCTCTAGGAGGTGGGCCAAAAAGGGTCTTGCTGTGATTTATGTCATAGAGTGTTCTGCCTATGTTTTCCTCTAAGAGTTTGATAGTGTCTGGCCTTACATTTAGGTCTTTAATCCATTTTGAGTTTTTTTGTGTGTGTGTACGGTGTTAGGGAGTGTTCTAATTTCATTCTTTTACATGTAGCTGTCCAGTTTACCCAGCACCACTTATTGAAGAGGCTGTCTTTTCTCCACTGTATATGCTTGCCTCCTTTATCAAAGATAAGGTGACCATATGTGCGTGGGTTTATCTCTGGGCTTTCTATCTTGTTCCATTGATCTATATTTCTGTTTTTGTGCCAGTACCAAACTGTCTTGATTACTGTAGCTTTGTAATACAGTCTGAAGTCAGGGAGCCTGATTCCTCCAGCTCCATTTTTCGTTCTCAAGATCGCTTTGGCTATTCGGGGTCTTTTGTGTTTCCATACAAATTGTGAAATTTTTTGTTCTAGTTCTGTAAAAAATGCCACTGGTACTTTGATAGGGATTGCATTGAATCTGTAGATTGCTTTGGGTAGTATAGTCATTTTCACAATGTTGATTCTTCCAATCCAAGAACATGGTATATTTCTCCATCTATTTGTTATCATCTTTAATTTCTTTCATCAGTGTCTTATAATGTTCTGCATACAGGTCTTTTGTCTCCTTAGGGAGGTTTATTCCTAGATATTTTATTCTTTTTGTTGCAATGGTAAATGGGAGTGTTTTCTTAATTTGACTTTCAGATTTTTCATCATTAGTGTATAGAAATGCAAGAGATTTCTGTGCATTAATTTTGTATCCTGCTACTTTACCAAATTCATTGATTAGCTCTAGTAGTTTTCTGGTAGCATTTTTAGGGTTCTCTATGTATAGTATCATGTCATCTGCAAACAGTAACAGCTTTACATCTTCTTTTCTGATTTGGATTCCTTTTATTTCTTTTTCTTCTCTGACTGCTGTGGCTAACACTTCCAAAACTATGTTGAATAATAGTAGTGAGAATGGGCAACCTTTTCTTGTTCCTGATCTTAGTGGAAATGGTTTCAGTTTTTCTCCATTGGGGACGATGTTGGCTGTGGGTTTGTTATATATGGCCTTTATTATGTTGAGGAGAGTTCCCTCTGTGCCTACTTTCTGGAGGGTTTTTATCGTAAATGGGTGTTGAATTTTGTCGAAAGCTTTCTCTGCATCTATTGAGATGATCATATGGTTTTTCTCCTTCAATTTGTTAATATGGTGTATCACATTGATTGATTTGTGTATATTGAAGAATCCTTGCATTCCTAGGGTAAACCCCACTTGATCATGGTATATGATCCTTTTAATGTGCTGTTGGTTTCTGTTTGCTAGTATTTTGTTGAGGATTTTTGCATCTATGTTCATCAGTGATATTGGCCTGTAGTTTTCTTTCTTTGTGACATCTTTGTCTGGTTTTGGTATCAGGGTGATGGTGGCCTCGTAGAATGAGTTTGCGAGTGTTCCTCCCTCTGTTATATTTTGGAAGAGTTTGAGAAGGATAGGTGTTAGCTCTTCTCTAAATGTTTGATAGAACTCGCCTGTGAAGCCATCTGGTCCTGGGCTTTGGTTTGTTGGAAGGTTTTTAATCACAGTTTCAATTTCAGTGCTTGGGATTGGTCTGTTCATATTTTCTATTTCTTCCTGGTTCCGTCTCGGAAGTTGTGCATTTCTAAGAATTTGTCCAGTTCTTCCAGGTTGTTCATTTTATTGGCATAGAGTTGCTTGTAGTAATCTCTCATGATCCTTTGTTTCTGCAGTGTGAGTTGTTACTTCTCCTTTTTCATTTCTATTTCTATTGATTTGAGTCTTCTCCCTTTTTTTCTTGATGAGTCTGGCTAACGGTTTATCAATTTTGTTTATCTTCTCAAAGAACCAGATTTTAGTTTTATTGATCTTTGCTATCGTCTCCTTCATTACTTTTTCATTTATTTCTGATGTGATCTTTATGATTTCTTTCCTTCTGCTAACTTTTGTTTTTTTTTGTTCTTCTTTCTCTAATTGCTTTAGGTGTAAGGTTAGGTTGTTTATTGGAGATGTTTCTTGTTTCTTAAAGTAGGATTGTATTGCTATAAACGTCCCTCTTAGAACTGCTTTTGCTGCATCCCATAGGTTTTGGGTCGTCGTGTCTCCATTGTCATTTGTTTCTAGGTATTTTTTGATTTCCGCTTTGATTTTTTCAGTGATCTCTTGGTTAGTAAGTAGTGTATTGTTTATCTTCTATGTGTTTGTATTTTTTACAGATTTTTTCCTGCAGTTGATATCTAGTCTCATAGTGTTGTGGTTGGAAAAGATACTTGATACGATATCAGTTTTCTTAAATTTACCAAGGCTTGATTTGTGACCCAAGGTATGATCTATCCTGGAGAATGTTCCATGAGCACTTGAGAAGAATGTGTATTCTGTTGTTTTTGGATGGAATGTCCTATAAATATCAATTAAGTCCATCTTCTTTAATGTATCATTTAAAGATTGTGTTTCCTTATTTATTTTCATTTTGAATGATCTGTCCATTGGTGAAAGTGGGGTGTTAACATCCCCTACTATGATTGTGTTACTATCGATTTCCCCTTTTATGGCTGTTAGTATTTGCCTTATGTATTGAGGTGCTCCTATGTTGGGTGCATAAATATTTACAATTGTTATATCTTCTTCTTGGATTGATCCCTTGATCATTATGTAGTGTCCTTCTTTGTCTCTTGTAATAGTGTTTGTTTTACAGTCTATTTTGTCTGATATGACAGTTTGTACTCCAGCTTTCTTTAGATTTCCATTTCCATGGAATTTCGTTTTCCATCCCTTCACTTTCAGTCTGTGTGTGTCCCTAGGTCTGAAGTGGGTCTCTTGTAGACAGCATATATATGGGTCTTGTTTTTGTATTCATTCAGCTAGTCTATGTCTTTTGGTTGGAGCATTTAATCCATTTACATTTAAGGTAATTATCGATATGTATGTTCCTATTCCCATTATCTTAAATGTTTTGGGTTTGTTATTGTAGGTTTTTCCTTCTCTTGTGTTTCCTGCCTAGAGAAGTTCCTTTAGTATTTGTTGTACAGCTGGTTTGGTGGTGCTGAAATCTCTTAGCTTTTGCTTGTCTCTAAAGGTTTTAATTTCTCCATCAAATCTGAATGAGATACTTGCTGGGTAGAGTAATCTTGGTTGTAGGTTTTTCTCCTTCATCACTTTAAATATTTCCTGCCACTCCCATCTGGCTTGCAGAGTTTCTGCTGAAAGATCAGCTGTTAACCTTATGGGGATTCCCTTGTGTGTTATTTGTTGTTTTTCCCTTGCTGCTGTCAATATTTTTTCTTTGTATTTAATTTTAATAATTTGATTAATATGTGCCTTAGCATGTTTTTCCTTGGATTTATCCTGTGTGGGACTCTCTGTGCTTCTTGGACTTGATTAACTATTTCCTTTTCCATATTAGGAAAGTTTTCAATTATAATCTCTTCAAATATTTTCTTGGTCCCTTTCTTTTTCTCTTCTTCATCTGGGACCCGTATAATTCGAATGTTGGTGCATTTAATGTTGTCCCAGTGGTCACTGAGACTGTCCTCAATTCTTTTCATTCTTTTTCTTTTTTCTGCTCTGCAGCTGTTATTTCCACTATTTTATCTTCCAGGTCACGTATCCGTTCTTCTGCCTCAGTTATTTTGCTATTGATCCCTTCTAGAGAATTTGTAATTTCATTTATTATGTTGTTCATCACTGTTTGTTTGCTCTTTAGTTCTTCTAGGTCCTTGTTAAACGTTTCTTGTATTTTCTCCATTCTATTTCCAAGATTTTGGATCATCTTTACTATCATTATTCTGAATTCTTTTTCAGGTAGACTGCCTATTTCCTCTTCATTTGTTAGGTCTGGTGGGTTTTTGCCTTGCTCCTTCATCTGCTGTGTGTTTCTCTGTCTTCTCATTTTGCTTAATTTACTGTGTTTGGGGTCTCCTTTTCGCAGGCTGCAGGTTTGTAGTTCCTGTTGTTTTTGGTGTCTGTCCGCAGTGGCTAAGGTTGTTTCATTGGGTTGTGTAGGCTTCCTGGTGGAGGGGACTAGTGCCTGTGTTCTGGTGGATGAAGCTGATGCAGGAGTTTTTAAACATGGCTTTTTAAATAACTGTGATTAAGATGTTCAAGATATTAAATGATATGTAATTTTTTTGAAAAGAACAGTTAAATGACAATTTTATCACTGAACACATAAAAATACAGTAGCTGAAACTGGAATCAATAGCTGGGTTCTGCAGAAGATTCTACAGGTGATGAGAGTATCAGAGAACTAGAAATGAGGTAATAGTATAATAATGTCCATGTTGAAGAACAAATATAAAAGTATAAAAAGATAGAAAAGGTGTAAGAGACATACAGTACACAGAGTTTCAATGTATTTTTAACTAGTTTCAGAAAGAGAGAAGAGAGTGACTGAAATATATATTTGAAGAGATAACAAGTGACAATTTTCCAAAATTGATCAAAGAGGGAAAACCACAGATTGAAGATACTCTAAGAAAGCCCATAAGGTTAAATAAAATGAAAACCATGCCTAAGAACAACATAGTAAAACTATGTAAAACCAGAGATAGGAAAAAATATTTCTTTAAATGAGCAGCTCTAATACTGATACGATGCAATGGAACTGTCAAAAGAAAAATGGAAGCTAGAAAAGTATGGAATTATATCTTTAAATTAATTAAAGAAATAAAATGCTAAGATATATATATTTTTTTGCCAAAAAAAATGTTCAGTAATTAAGGCAGGTTAAGAAGTTTTCAAAGAAAAAACTTTAAGAAGTCTTCAGCAAAGCATATGTGATAAAGGAAATACTAAAAGGGATTCTTCACACAGAAGAGAAATGATCCAGATAGAAAGACAGAGGTGTAGAGGGTGATGAAGAACAATAGAAAGGGTAAATACATTGTAAAAAAGACAATACTTACAATATAAATGAAAAATATTAATACCTCATGGAGTTTAATAGTGAGGATTAAGATTAAACACAATAATTACACCAATGTGGTAAGGTGTAAATGAACCTAAATTATTTCAAAGTCCTTTTATTGTCTAGAATGAGATAAAGGTGTAAATGTTTATGAGAATTTGATCAGTGAATAATGCATATAGTTATGCTTAGAATTATCTATAAAAGAATACTAAAAATTCAAGGGAATTTACAAGGGAAAACAAAATAGTAGAAGTAATTAAAATAAAACAGAGTTCTTCAGTCTTCACTGTATTGACATTTTGAGCCAGATAATTCTTAACTGTTCTGTGCATTGTAAGATGTTTAATAGCATCCCTGACCTCTACCTAATAGTTGCCAGTACCATCTTCCCCCACAAGGTAAGATAAAAAGTCTCTAGATATTGCCATATGTTCCCTGGGGGTCAAAATCACCCCCATTTAAGTACCTTTGAACTAAGAAAAACAGCACAGCTAAGGGAAAAGTATATAGAAATATTGGACAGATAGAAAATAAATAATAATATGGCAGATTTAATCTGGAATAATTTATATTAACTGTAAACAGGTAGGCTTCCACTTCTAAGTAAAATGAAACAGGTGTTGACGGCCATGTTTGGCTGATACAACTGAATAAACCATAGGAATACCAAATATAAGGTCAGTTTTCCCCATAGGCTATTTGGTGAATTCTGGGTTTTAATGGGCAGTGAGTGATACAGAGTTGGTAAGGCAGAGAGGATCTCCTCCATCACTAGGTACTTAGTGGACAAAGTCCTGCTAGAGGGAGAAGACCTGTAAAAAACAGAGGGAAATTTAACCTATGTGAGAGAGAGAGAGGCTGAAGAGCCAATCTCAAAATATCCATGTGATAGAATTTTTAGTGCTGAGGATATAGACTGTCTAAGCTCTCAATAAAAAATCCAAGGAAAGTCATGCTTGAGGAATAAGACAAACTAGTGGAGAGCAAGTTCTTCCCCTGCTCAAAACATGATTTTATTTAGGTATGAGATCTTCCTAACATATGGAAAAGGGGACACTCACTGGTGGAAGTTAGCCACTCATTTCTTTCATACACAATATCTAGGTCACAGTATAAATTTGCTAGACGTAAAAAGGCAGAAAACTGACATTGATAAGGGTGAAAAAAAAAACAGTTATAGCAAACACACAGACAAATCAGTTATTGAAGTTGGGAAATAAGGACCATAAAAATAACTGTGGGGACTTCCCTGGTGGTGCAGTGGTTAAGAATCTGCCTGCCAATGCAGGGGACACGGGTTCGAGCCCTGGTCCAGGAAGATCCACATGCCACAGAGCAACTAAGCCCGTGTGCCACAGCTACTGAAGCCCGCACGCCTAGAGCCCGTGCTCCGCAACAAGAGAAGCCACTGCGATGAGAAGCCTGCGCACCACAAGGAAGAGTAGCCCCTGCTTGCTGCAACTAGAGAAAGCCCGTGTGCAGCAATGAAAACCCAACACAGCCAAATATAAATAAATAAATAAATAAATAAATAAATAAATAGATAAACAAACTGTGATAAATATATAATACATGTAAGAATTCTATACTGACAACTCATTCTTGAGAGAAATTTAAGACTAAATGAGTGGAAAGATACATTTTATTCATGGTTTTAATGATTAAATATCATGGTGGAAATTCTTCCCAAGTTGGTCTTTAGATCTAATGCCATCTATATTAAAATTAAAGCAGCATTTTAAAAATAAAAGTTGACACACTTATTCTAAAATTTATATGGAAAATAGAAGACCTAGAACAGCTATAACGGTTTGCAATAGGAAACGCAAGTTAGAGATCTTACTTTGAGTTCAGGACTTATCACAATGCTAAAAAGTAAATCATGACAATATGTCATTGGCCTAAGGATACACATACTGATTAATGAAACAGAATAAAACATCTAGAAATAGATACACATATATGGTCAAGTGATCCTAGAAAAAAACACCAGTGTAATCCCAGTGATGAAATGGAACTGGAAATGGTTGTCCAGGCAAAGAAAGTGAATCTTAGCCTAGCATCATAACTCATGATTCACACCATACACAAAAATTAATTTGAGATGTATCAATGTTTTGCATGTAAAAAACTGACCATAGTGCTTCTAATAAAAAGTAAATGTAACGCCTGTATATTGTGTTGATTTAGCTAAACTAGAAACACATTTCCAGAATTCTCTTTTCTGCACAGTTCTGAATTAGCATGGGCTACAATTGATATTTCGTGAGACTTGGAAGGCAAAAGTAAAGCAGGTATCGTATTTCTTTTTTACTCAGTAATTTTGTGCAAGACATCAGGTGCTATTGCATCGTACGTGCATTTTCATGTATCTTCTGTCTCCTTGTTGGCCAGGGGCAACAGCTAGGCCCTAGCTCCTCTAGACCCCACAAAGGTTAGTATGACCCCTTAAGTCTTTGGCTGAGTACTATGAACCTTTTTCTCTCTCTCCATCTCAGAAGTTCAGGCACAGCAGATGAAAGGATCATTAAACTTGATTATATAGTAATAGAATCTCTCTAAACTGACACACAAAGAGCAAAATCCTAAGAAAAAATGACAAGAGATCACTTGGAAAGTATCTAGCATGTGTGTGTGTGTGTGTGAAAGACTCAATGTAGCTACCATGATCCCCACTTCCTGCTGTTCATACCTTTGTGTGATCTTATCCCATAAGTGTGAGCAGGACGTATGACTTGCTTCTAACCAGTCGGTTATGGCAAAGGTGATGGGATGTATATGATTATATGTGTGTGATTATGTGATTACATTACATGAGATTGTATTGCCTTTCTTTCTGGAATCCCTCATTTCCTTGCTGGCTTTGAGGAAACAGTCAGCCATGCTAAAGAACCCCACGTGGCCGGGAACTACAAGCAGCTTTTAGGATATTAAGGTGGCCTTCAACTGACAGCCAATAGAAAAATAAATCCTTTAGTCTGAAAGCCATGGTGGAGTGAATTCTTCCAATAACTTGGATGAGCTTGGCAGTGGATCCTTCCCTAGTCAAGCATTTCGATGAGACCCCGCAAGCTGAGTCTGACACCTTAAACTGCAACTTTGCATAGGAGGCACCTAAGCTTTACCAAGATTCCTGACATGCAGAAACTGAGAATATAAATGTGTGTTGTTTCAAGCTGCTAAATTTGTGGTAATATTGTTAAACAGCAATAGACAACTAATATAATGTGGGAAAGATGCTGATCCATTGTCTTATCTGATTGTCTATCTCAAATAAAACTCTCCTTCTCTTTAAGTAAAATTTAAAAATGTGTTATTTTGATCCAAACACGATTAATTAAGAAGTAACAGAAATATCTGGAAAATGTCCAAATATTTCTAAATTAATCAACAAAATTAAGTTAATCAATAGCTTTCATAATTAACCTTAGGTCAAATTTTAAAAATCACAAGAATCATGAGAAATTAATGAAAGTGAACGCAAAGCATAACAAAATATGTGAGATGAATTAAAAATTGGTGTTAGACATTTATAGCATTAAATACGTATTTGAAAAATAAAAGAAATGTCTGAAAATAATGATCAAAGCTTCTATTTAAGAAGTTGCAGGGGCTTCCCTGGTGGCGCAGTGGTTAAGAATCCGCCTGCCAATGCAGGGGACGCGGGTTCGATCCCTGGTCTGGGAAGATCCCATATGCCGCGGAGCAACTAAGCCCGTACGCCACAACTACTGAGCCTGCACTCTAGAGCTCGCGAGCCACAACTACTGAGCCTGTGTGCCACAACTACTGAAGCCTGTGTGCCCTAGAGCCCATGCTCCACAACAAGAGAAGCCACCACAATGAGAAGCCCACGGACCTCAACGATGAGTAGCCTCTGCTTACCGCAACTAAAGAAAGCCAGCGCAGCAGCAAAGACCCAGCGCAGCCAAAAATATATAAATAAATACATTTTTAAAAAATTGGAAAAAAAAAGTTGGAAAGGTTATAGTCATATTTACATCTGTATATCTACCTATATACCTACGTACTTACCTCCTTACCTGTATACCTTTCTATCTTCCGTCTACCATTTCTGAATAAGGATTCAGACTGCTGAAAGAATATTCAAAACAATAGCTATGGTAGTCCATTTCCTCACATTTTCCTTTGTAGTAGGCATGCTTTGTCTTCAAAAGAATGGGCAATATTTGGTTAATTTCAATGCAGCTGAGTTTTGTTCCTGAATTCTAGGGGGGACAAAGTATCAGAGAGTGTTATTTCATGGTTAGTTTTTCTTGTAATCCCTCTGGTAAGCTTTTCTGTGGCAAGTAAATCATGTAAAGATTCCATTGCTGGCAGGCATTCGCCGTAGTTCCTTGTGCTTCTAATTTATTGAACTGTTTCTTCTTCAGCAGTACCTTATGAGAGCTACAGCATTAATCAAAGCTACCCTGTCAGGGCCTTATGCCACCAGCATTTGTTCAGCATTGTTATCAACTCTTGTTTTATGGAAGATTAGATATAATGTTTTTCAGAGCTCTGTGATACTATAATTTAAATGAATATAAAAATTATAACTGTTTCCAGCCTACCACCATTTCTTAACAGTTTTAATCCAAAAAAATATTATGACCTATGTACTAGCATTATTATTGTACAAGAGCTGTTGTCAGGCACAAATGGAAACTTACCAGATATTTTAAAATAATTTAAATATTGAATTATTTGTTACTGTCTACTGTGAGCAAACTTAGGAGCAGTTTAAAATACTAACCTTGTGTACTATTTCTGTAGCTTCTGATATGATCATCAGAAAAGCTGCATATTTATTTGGGTCTATATGTTTAAGACTATAGTTATGCGGAATACAATACTTACAAGTATACTTATTCTGAACTTTATGAGAGTTCTTGATGCCTTCACAAATGTAAGGCATAATTGTTGTCAGAAGTGTAATTGAATTAATTAATCCTAGTGACTGATACTGTGGTATTTTGTTATTAATATCAAAGGGTAAAGTGAAAAGATATTGCTATGAAAAGTTTTAAAAATATGCTTGGGATCTGGACAAAGACAGTAGCTTAGTGAAGGACATGAGTAGATTTAAAAGTTTTGGAAGGAAAAAGGTGGCAGATTTTATAAAACAAAGTAAGTATAAGAGTAAAAAGAACAAAACTGTAAGTTAAAAATGACCTAGAGTTTCTAGTTTTGTGTTTATTAATTTTTTTCTCCATCATTGTTAGTAAGCTTAGGGCAGAAGAAATTTGAAGAGGGAGAAAACATATTAAAACTGTGAGAATCTTATAGACAGAGTGCCAGTGAATGTTCTCTTTAAATACATTCAGCTATGGAAAGTATTTCATAATATTCTGTAAGCAGTATTTCTATGTGGCTTTTAAATATGCCCAGTAATAGTTCATTGATTTGTTTTTTAGGTAAGGAAAGAAAAAGATTAATTATTAGAAAGATACATTTTTTCTTAAACATTTCATTGAATATAGCATACATAAAGGAAATCATAAAATTATAATGTTTAGCTTGATAAATTTTCAATAAGTGAACACATTCATAAAACCAACACACAAAATAATAACAGAACATTACTATGTTCTTTCCCCCAATGATAAACACCATCCTGCATTCTAACACCAAAAGTTACTCTTGCCTAATTATGAGCATTATATAAATGAAATAATAATATACATTCATTTGTGTCTGGTTTCTTTTGCTTAATATTTTTGAGATTTATCTAAGTTGTTGCATGTAATTATAGTTCATTCATTTAAAATTCCTCATTGTAATACACTGTATGCATATAACACAATTTTTATATTCTTTTTGGTGTTGTGTGAAATACTTGGTTGTTCCAGGTTTTGCCTACTACAAATAGTGCTGCTAGTACATGTATTTTGGTGCGAAATGTACTCATTTCTGTTGGTTTTATATATTGGAGGGAAATTCCTGAGTAGTAGATTATGTATTTATTATTTAGCTTTTGTAGATACTGAATTTTCTAAAATGGTTGTACCAATTTAAATTCCTGTAGCCATGTTGGAGAGTATCTGTAGTCATTCTGAAGTGTATAAAAAGGTCCAATGGTGATTTTAATTTGCAGTTACCTGATACTCATTGATTTCAATATTTTTCATGTATTTATTTCATACATTTATTTTAGATTCAATATATTTTTTTTTTAGTGGAGTGCATGTTCATTCTTTCCTTGATTTCTACTAGGTATCTGCCCTTTTCTTTTTGATTTTTGAGAATTTTTGTATACTCAAGATACATATCCTTTGTTACATGTATCTATTGAAAATATCTTCCCCTCCGGCTTCACTTTAACTCTACTAATATTTTCTTATTTTTTTTAGTAAACTTTTTATTTTGGAAAAAAATCAGCTTACAGGAAAGTTGTAAAGATAGTTCTCAGTTTCTCCTAGTTATCATTTCATATTACCCTAGTATATTTGTCAAAGCTAAGAAACCAACATTGACACATTATTATTAACTATACTTCAAGCTTTGTTTGGATTTCACCAGTTTTTCCATTACTGTCCTAGTTCTATTCTAGGATCCAATCCAGGGTACCATATTGGATGCCTCCTTTGTTTCTTCAGGTCTGTGACACTTTCTCAGTCTTGACTTGTTTTTCATATGTTGAGAGTTTTGAATACTGTACTGGCCAAGTATTTTCTAGAATATCTATCAAACTGGGTTTGTCTGATGTTAAATAGTTAGAAAATTTTTCTCTTGTGATAAGAACTTTTAATATTTACTCTGCCACCAGTTTTCAAATATGCAGTACAGTGTTGCTAACTACAGTCTCCACGCTGTAAATTGCATCCCCTGACTTTATTTTATGTAATTGGAAGTTTGTACCTTTTGACTCCCTTTACTATTCAAGGGGATGGATGTTAACCAGACTTATCGTGGTGATCAATTGGCAATGTATACAACTATCAAATCACTATGTCGTACACCTGAAACTAATGTTATATATCAATCATGCCTCAACTAAAAAAGAAAGAAAAAAAAATGAAGATGAAATCATGAAATGTTAAGAGAAGTAATAAATGAGGAAAATTTTTACCAGAAAACCTGCAACTATATTAAATATTAAAAGAATTTCTTCTGGAAGAAGAAAAATGATTCCAGATGGAAACTTGGATAGATAGAGAGAAAAGAGAGAGAGAGAGAGATCTGTAGATATACACATGTAGTGGCATTATAATTTTTCAAATCAGAGTATGATAATTAAAAATGCTTGTTGTAAACCCAGCACTAAGAATAAAATAGATATAGTTCATAAACCTACAGCAAATTTAAAACTGGAATTATAAGAATTATGCAATAAAGAGGTGTGACATTCCCACAACTTAAGATATCTACAATCCTGAGTTTTCTTATCGTTCCCTTGCTTTATTTCTTTAATACATCTTTATTGGAGTATAATTGCTTTACAATGTTGTGTTAGTTTCTGCTGTACAACAAAGTGAATCAGCTATATGCATACATATATCCCCATATCCCCTCCCTCTTGAGCCTCCCTCCCACACTCCGTATCCCACCACTCTAGGCCGTCAAAAAGCACTGATCTGATCTCCCTGTGCCATGCAGCAGCTTCCAACTAGCTATCTATTTTACATTTGCTAGTGTACGTATGTCAGTGCTACTCTCTCACTACATCCCAGCCTCCTCTTCCTCCCCGTGTCCTCAAATCCATTGTCAACATCTGCATCTTTATTCCTGCCCTACCACTAGGTTCATCAGTAACATTTTTCTAGATTCCATATATATGTGTTAACATATAGTATTTGTTTTCCTCTTTCTGACTTACTTCACTCTGTATGGCAGACTCTAGGTCCATCCACCTCACTACAGATAACTCAATTTCATTTCTTTTTATGGCTGAGTAATATTCCATTGTATATATGTGGAACATCTTCTTTATCCATTCATCTGTTGATGGACATTTAGGTTGTTTCCATGTCCTGGCTATTGTAAATAGTGCTGCAATGAACATTGGGGTACATGTGTCATTTTGAATTATGGTTTTCTCAGGGTATATGCCCAGTAGTGGGACTGCTAGGTCATATGGTAGTTCTATTTTTAGTTTTTAAGGAATCTCTATACTGTTCTCCGTAGTGGATATATCAATTTACATTCCCACCAACAGTGCGGGAGGGTTCCCTTTTCTCCACACACTCTCCAGCATTTATTGTTTGTAGATTATTTGATGATGGCCATTCTGACCAATGAGAGGTGATACCTCATTGTGGTTTTGATTTGCATTTCTCTAATGATTAGTGATGTTGAGCATATTTTCATGTGTTCGTTGGCCATCTGTATGTCTTCTTTGGTGAAATGTCTGTTTAGGTCTTCCACCCATTTTTGGATTGGGTTGTTTGTTTTTTTTTGGTGTTGAGCTGCATGAGCTGCTTGTATGTTTTGGAGATTAATCCTTTGTCCGTTGCCTCATTTGCAAATATTTTCTCCCATTCTGAAAGTTGCCATTTTGTCTTGTTTATGGTTTCCTTTGCTGTGCAAAAGCTTTTAAGTTTCATTAGGTCCCATTTGTTTAGTTTTGTTTTTATTTCCATTACTCTAGGAGGTGGGTCAAAAAGGATCTTGCTGTGATTTATGTCGTAGAGTGTTCTGCCTATGTTTTCCTCTAAGAGTTTGATAGTGTCTGGCCTTACATTTAGGTCTTTAATCCATTTTGAGTTTATTTTTGTGTATGGTGTTAGGGAGTGTTCTAATTTCATTCTTTTACATGTAGCTGTCCAGTTTTCCCAGCACCACTTCCTGAAAAGGCTATCTTTTCTCCATTGTATGTTCTTGCCTCCTTTGTCAAAGATAAGGTGACCATATGTGCATGAGTTTATTTCTGGGCTTTCTATTCTGTTCCATTCATCTATATTTCTGTTTTTATGCAAGTACCATACTGTCTTGATTACTGTAGCTTTATAGTATAGTCTGAAGTCAGGGAGCCTGATTCCTCCAGCTTCCTTTTACTTTCTCAAGATTGCTTTTGCTATTAGGGGTCTTTTGTGATTCCATACAAATGTAAAATTTTTTGTTCTATTTCTGTGAAAAATGCCTTTGGTAATTTGATACAGATTGCATTGAATCTGTAGGTTGCTTTGGGTAGTATAGTCATTTTCACAACATTGATTCTTCCAATCCAAGAATATGGTATATCTCTCCATCTGTTAATATTGTCTTTGATTTCTTTCATCAGTGTCTTATAGTTTTTTGCATACAGGTCTTTTGCCTCCTTAGGTAGGTTTATTCCTAGGTATTTTATTCTTTTTGTTGCCTTGGTAAATGAAAGTGTTTCCTTAATTTCCCTTTCTGATTTTTCATTGTTAGTGTATAGGAATTCAAGAGATTTCTGAGCATAATTTTGTATCCTGCAACTTTACCAAATTCATTGATTAGCTCTAGTAGTTTTCTGTAGCATCTTTAGGATTCTCTGTTTATAGAATCATGTCATCTGCAAACAGTGATAGTTTTACTTCTTCTTTTCCGATTTGGATTCTTTTTATTTCTTTTTATTCTCTGATTACCATGGCTAAAACTTCCAAAACTGTTGAATAATAGTGGTGATAGTGGGCAACCTTGTTTTGTTCCTGATCTTAGAGGAAATGCTTTCAGTTTTTCAACATTGAGAATGATGTTGGCTGTGGGTTTGTCATATATGGCCTTTATTATGTTGAGGTAGGTTCCCTCTATGCCCACTTTCTGAAGAGTTTTTATCGTCAATGCCTGTTGAGTTTTGGCAAAAGCTTTTTCTCCATCTATTGAGATTATCATATGTTTTTTATCCTTCAATTTGTTAATATGGTGTATCACATTGATTGATTTGCGTATATTGAAGAATCCTTGCATTCCTGGGATAAAATCTCCCTTTATCATGTTGTATGATCCTTTTAATGTGCTGTTGGATTCTGTTTGCTAGTTATTTTGTTGAGGATTTTTGCATCTATGTTCATCAGTGATAGTGGTCTGTAATTTTCTTTTTTTGTGTGACATCTTTGTCTGGTTTTGGTATCAGGGTGATGGTGACTTCAAAGAATGAGTTTGTGAGTGTTCCTCCCTGTGCTATATTTTGGAAGCGTTTGAGAAGGATAGGTGTTAGCTCTTTTCTAAATGTTTGATAGAATTTGCCTATGAAACCATCTGGCCCTGGGCTTTTGTTTGTTGGAAGATTTTTAATCACAGTTTCAATTTCAGTGCTTGTGATTGGTCTGTTCATATTTTCTATTTCTTCGTAGTTCAGTCTTGGAAGGGTGTGCTTTCTAAGAATTTGTGCATTTCCTCCAGGTTGTCCATTTTCTTGGCATATAGTTGCTTGTAGCAGTCTCTCTTGTTCCTTTGTATTTTTATGGTGTCAGTTGTTACTTCTCCTTTTTCGTTTCTAATTCTGTTGATTTGAGTCTTTTCCATTTCTCTCTTTATGAGTCTGGCTAATGGTTTATCAATTTTGTTTATCTTCTCAAAGAACTAGCTTTTAGTTTTATTGATCTTTGCTATTGTTTCTTTCATTTCTTATTAATTTATTTCTGATCTGATCTTTCTGATTTCTTTCCTACTGCTAACCTTGGTTTTTTTTTGTTTTTCTTTCTCTAATTGCTTTAGGTGTAAGTTTAGGTTGTTTATATGAGATTTTTCTTGTTTCTTGAGGGAGGATTTTATTGCTCTAGACTTCCTTCTTAGAACTGCTCTTGCTGCATCCCATAGGTTTTGGGTCATTGTGTTTTCATTGTCATTTGTTTCTAAGTATTTTTTGTTTTCCTCTTTGATTTCTTCAGTGATCTCTTGGTTATTTAGTAGCATGTTGTTTAGCCTCCATGCGTTTGTATTTTTTACAGTTTTTTCCTTTTATTGATATCTAGTCTCTTAGCGTTGTTGTTTGAAAAGATGCCTGGTACGATTTCAATTTTCTTAAATTTACCTAGGCTTAATTTGTGACCTAAGATGTGTTCTATCCTGGAGAATGTTCCATGTGCATTTGAGAAGAAAGTGTATTCTGTTGTTTTTGGATGGAATGTCCTATAAATATCAATTAAGTCCATCTGGTCTAATGTGTCATTTAAAGCTTGTGTTTCCTTATTTAGTTTCTGCTTGGATGATATGTCCATTTGTGTAAGTGGGGTGTTAAAGTCCCTTAGTAGTATTGTGTTCGTGTCATTTTCCCCTTTTATGGCTGTTAGCATTTGCCTTATGTATTAAGGTGCTCCTATATTGGGTGCATAAATATTACAATTGTTATATCTTATTCTTGGATTGATCCCTTGATCATTACGTAGTCTCCTTCCTTGTCTCTTGTGACAGTCTTTATTTTAAAGTCTATTTTGTCTGATATGAGTATTGCTACTCCAGCTTTCTTTTGATTTCCATTTTCATGGAGTATCTTTTTCCATCCCATCACTTTCAGTTTGTATGTCTACCTAGGTCTGAAATGGGTCTCTTGTAGACAGCATATATATGGGTCTTGTTTTTGTATCTGTTCAGCCAGTCTGCGTCTATTGGTTGAAGCATTTAATCCATTCACATTTAAAGTTATTATCGACATATATGTTCCTATTACCATTTTCTTAATTGTTTTGGTTTGTTTTCTTAGGTCCTTTTCTTCTCTTGTGTTTCCTGCTTAGAGAGGTTCTTTTAGCATTTGTTGTAGAGATGGTTTGGTGGTGCTGAATTCTCTTAGCTTTTGCTTGTCTGTAAAGCTTTTTATTTCTCTGTCGAATCTGAATGAGATCCTTGCTGGGTAGAGTAATCTTGGTTGTAGGTTTTTCCCTTTCATCATTTTAAATATATCGCTGCACTCCCTTCTGGTCTGCAGAGTTTCTGCTGAAAAATCAGCTGATAACCTTATGGGGATTCCCTTTTATATTATTTGTTGCTTTTCCCTTGCTGCTTTTAATATTTTTTCTTTGTATTTAATTTTTGATAGTTTGATTAATATGTGTCTCGGCATGTTTCTCCTTGGGTTCATCCAGTATGGGACTCTCTGCACTTCCTGGACTTGATTGGCTATTTCTTTTCCCATGTTAGGAACGTTTTTGACTATAATCTGTTCACATATTTTCTCAGACCGTTTCTTTTTTCTCTTCTTCTTTTGGGACCCCTATAATTTGTATGTTGGTGCATTTAATGTTGTCCCAGAGGTCTTTGAGACTGTCCTCAATCCTTTTCATTCTTTTTTCTTTATTCTGATCCATGGCAGTTATTTCCACAATTGTATCTTCCAGGTCACTTATCCATTCTTCTGCCTCAGTTATTCTGCTATTGATTCCTTCCAGAGTATTTTTAATTTCAGTTATTGTGTGGTTCATCACTGTTGGTTTGTTCTTTAGTTCTTCTAGGTCCTTGTTAAATGTTTCTTGTATTTTCTCCACTGTATTTCTGAGAATTTGGATCATTTTTACTATCATTACTCTGGATTCTTTTTCTGGTAGACTGCCTATCTCATCTTCATTTGTTTGGTCTTGTGGGTTTTTACCTTGCTCCTTCATCTCCTGCATATTTCTTTGTCTTCTCATTTTGTTTAACTTACTGTGTTTGGGGTCTCCTTTCTGCAGGCTGCAGGGTCATAGTTCCTCTTACTTCTGTTGTCTGTCCCCAGTGGGTGAGGTTGGTCCAGTGACTTGTGTAGGCTTCCTGGTGGAGGGGACTCCTGCCTGTGTTCTGGTAGGTGGACCTGGATCTTGTCCCTCTGATGGGCAGGGCCGTGTCTGGTGGTGTGTTTTGGGGGGTCTGTGAGCTTCATATGACTTCAGGCAGTCTGTCTGCTAATATGTGCAGTTGTGTTCCTGTCTTGCTAATTGTTTGAGGTAAGGCTTCCAGCACAGGAGCTTGCTGGCTGTTGGGTGGAGACAGGTTCTAATGTTGATATGGAGACCTCTGGGAGAGGTCTCACTGATTAATATTCCATGGGGCTGGGAGTTCTCTGGTGGTCCGATGTCCTGGACTTGGCTCTCCCACCTTGGAGGCTCAGGCCCGACCCCAGCCAGAACACCAAGACCCTGCAAGCCACAAGGCATGCAGGAAAAGGAAGAAGAAGAAAAAAAAACACCAAAAAACAAAAACCAAAACGCAACAAAACACCCCAAGTGTTTTGAACAGGCAAATCAACAGACAAAACCCCAAGACAAATGGTAAAAGCAAAACTAAACATACACACATGCACTCACAAACAGAAAAGAAAAAAAAAGAAAAAAAGAGAGAAAACAAAGAAGAAGAGATCAACCAAACCAATAAACAAACCCCAAAACAAAAACAAATACTAAAAAGTAAACTAACAACATAAAACCAGAAATAAATCAAATGCAGAAATCAACTTAAAAAAGGCAATGAAAGCATAAAACAAACACACAAAAATGATCAAAAACAAAATGTAAAGACAAAAGAAAGATGAAAACAAAATTAAAAAATACAAAACAACAAAGTAGTAAAGTAAAAATAGAAAAATAGAAAATATAGTTAAAAATAAAATGAAAACAGAACAAAGCAAAGGAAAAAGCAGACACAAGCACAATATAATAAAAAAGTACAGTAGAAATAGGAAAAAATAAATAAATAAAAATATATTAAAAAGAAAAGGTAAATAAAAACATAAAATTAAAAGAATAATCAAAAAAGAATGGCAGAACCCCCCCCCCAAAAAAAAAGTAGTGATATTTTCCTGTGGCCTTAGCTGTCAAGTGTTCCTGCCCCCTCAGTGAGCCACAGACAATCCCTGCCTACGCAGGAAGTCCTCCAATACTTCTCGGTAGGTCTCTGGATCTGCTGTGGGCATTGTGGGGCCAGCTCAGACTCTGATCTGGTCTTACTCCCATGTGTACTTGCCCCCAGAGTCCATAGTTGTCCCCAAAGTCTGCAGCCTCAATTGTGGGAACACTCATTGTCTCTTCAAGTATTCCACAGATGCAGGGTTTACCTGACCGATTGTGGGGATTTAATCTGCTGCTCCTGCGGCTGCATGGGGATATTTCCCTTTCTCTTCTTTGGTTGCATAACCCCTGGAATTCAGCTTTGGTTTTGGCCCTACCTCTGCATGTGGGCAGGCCTCAGGCGTCTGTTCCTCGCCCAGGCAAGAGGGGGTGAAAGCCGCGGCTGATTAGGGCTCACTTGCTCACTCAGGCCTGGGGGGAGGGAGGGATACAACAGTCAAATTGGGATGTGTGGGGAGTTCCTGCAGAAACAGAGGCGGGCGTGAAGTTGCAAGAGCCTGAGGCACACCATGCATTCTCCTGAGGAAGTTGGCCCCGGTTCATGGGACCCTTGGCAGTGGTGGGCTGCACAGGCTGCCAGGAAGGTGTGGGCAGTGACCTGCCTTGCACACAGGACCCTTGGTGGCAGTGGAGGCAGCCTCTGGGGTCCGAGATAACAGCCGCGGCCCGCATTTGCGCTCGCGTAGTCGTTGCCCTGCTGTCTGTGAGTGCACGGAGCAGGAAGCCCCTATGGTGGGGGCCCCCCCGCCATGCACCCTGCAACAAAGGCCTCCTGTCTCTCCAGCAGGCCCAGGCTTTTTCCTGGACTTACTCCTGGCTAGCTGTGGTGCACTAGGCCCCCCCGCCCCCCAGGCTGTCCTCACGCAGCCAAACTCAGTCCTCTCCCTGGGGTCTGAGCTCCAAAGCCCAAGCCTCAGCACCCAGCCCCCACCAGCCCCGGCGAGTGAGTTGACAAGCATCTCATGCTGGTGAGTGCTGGTCGGCACCTATCCTCCATGCGAGAATCTCTCCGCTCTGCCCTCTGCACCTCTGTTGCCGCCCTCTCCTCTGAGGCTCCGAAGCTCCCCCACCCCATCCCCACCAGTGAGGGGGCTTCTTAGTGTGTGGAAACTTTTTGTCCTTCACAGCTCCCTCCCAGAGAGCAGGTCCTGTCCTGATTCCTTTGTCTCTTTTTTTTTTTTCTTTTTTCTTTTGCTCTACCCAGTTACATGGAGATTTTTTCACCTTTTTGGAAGTCTGAGGTCCCCTACGAGCATTCAGTAGTTGTTCTGTAGGTGTGTTCTACATGTACATGTATTCTTTATGTATTTGTGGGGAGAAAGGTGACCTCCACGTCTTACTCCTCTGCCATCTTGCAGGTCTCCTCCCTTGCTTTTCATATATTTACTTTCACCTGTTTTTGAACTCTTAGAATTACACTGTATACATTCACTGTGAGCATCCATTTTATTCAAATTATGTTAGTTTTTGTAGTTTTACTTCATATTCCTTCATCTGGAGTATACTAAATACTAGATAATTTATCAGTTCTACCGTCAATGAAAATTTAGGTTTTGTTTGTATTGTTTTGTTTTGCTATTTCAAATAAGACTATAGACTCTAATCAACATTTTTTTGCAAGAGCTCGGCACGCCTCGGGCTCTTGCAACTTCACGTTGGCCTCTGCTGCCACAGGCACTCCCCGCACATTTATAAGGAGACATTTGTCTCCTTATAAATGCATTCAAGAGCTTCTCTGTGATTTAAACCCAGAAGTGGAATTTATGTGTCTCAGAGTATGCCCATGCTCATTATTATTAGGAAATCTCAAATTCTTTCTGTAGTCTCATATGCCTTAAGATGGTATGAGTATTATTGTTCCTCCATACCTTCAACAATGCTATGTGTTTTTAAATTCAAAGTTTTGCCAATTCTGTGGGTAAGAAGTGTTGTTATGTTTTTAATTTGCATTTCATGATCACTGTTAAGGTAAAATACATTGATGTGGACATTGATTAATATGTGGTTCCCAAATGGCTATGGTGTTTTTGTCAGTAAATTAAATTTTGTAATTTAATTTTAGACAGTACTTCAGATAGTTACCATTGAAACAATGTTACATAAGATTTGATGATTTTGAATAATTGCAGACTAGGATAAAATGTATAAAGACTTTATAAAGGCTCAGGCATTAATTATCCCATGTCTTATTCTTGAAAATTATCTTTAAAGATATTGGAGGGGCAATTTCCTAGGTCATGTCTATCTATGTTAAAACCCCCAAATGTAAATCTATTTTTCTTCATAGCACTCCTAAAAATTTCATTTACAAATTTGATGCATGCCTGTTTTTACCTTGAAGGAGAGGGAAGAGTGAGTCAACGCTATTGCATTGGTTTTCTGTGGCTATATAGCATGTTACCACAAACGCGGTAGCTTTAAGCAACACAAATCTATTCTCTTCTGGTGTTGGTAGGTCTGAAGCTTGGCACAGGACTGAATTCTCTGCTCACCAGGTTAAATCGGGGTATGCCATCCTCTTCTAAGTTCTTTGTCTCACGTTTTCCACATGGTCCCTTCCATCTTCAAGCTGTCAGTTGCACATTTGTCTTTCTTGTGATTTTACTTCCCTGACTACTAGCTGGAAAATGTTCTTTGCTTTTAAGGGCTAATGTGATTAGATTAGACCCACCTAAATAATCTCTTTTGGTATACAATTTAACATGATCATAGATGTGACAACAGTGTGATTTGCCTAACAAATTATCTAATACCCTTCATTGACTTTAAAACATTAAGCTGAGAAAAATATCTGTGCATATATGAATTACACAGGGGCCTACTGATCTGATATGATTAAACTTATGGTATAGAAAAGGCAACCTGTTTAAAAATTAACCTTCTTTCTTTTCCCAGTTCCTTTCCATCTGACCTGCTATAATCCATGAATTCTGTCTACTTGGTTTTGGGGCATTTATTTATTCATTTGCTTATCAAGCATAAACCACACTACATATCATAAAGTATATAGATAAGAAAATTCATATCATTTAAAATATTGCATTAATACAAAACAAGGGCAACATCAAACATTAACTATCTCACTTGTTCATCTGGATTAATCTGTTTGAAGTGTGACCTAATAGTCGCTATTTCCACCTAGCATGCAA
Organism: Balaenoptera musculus; assembly: GCF_009873245.2. Classification (NCBI taxonomy): domain Eukaryota; kingdom Metazoa; phylum Chordata; class Mammalia; order Artiodactyla; family Balaenopteridae; genus Balaenoptera; species Balaenoptera musculus. Next base: position 23,340,419 of record NC_045796.1, read on the forward strand.
TTTGGGAAGCTCTTATTTTAATGAAGAGTAAGAGACAAAGTTAAATTTTCTGCATTGACAGTGCTGAGAGATTAGTAACCCTTTAAAACAAAAGTAACTCCAAATAGAGATATCTCACTGGATGAAAGTGATGTGTTCCTGAATGTAAAGGAGAATTTGGGACCAGAATGTATTCATTTCACATTTCTCTCATGTGACATCCCTACTTGTAGTAATTTATAAATACAACATATTCTTAATGACTAACAACTGTGAGAAATTATGAGTTACATAAGATTCTTTAGAAATAAGACTTTTGCTACTATATATTTTTTTGTACAAAGGGTTTAATCAAAAGACTTTTAGTTCATATATATTCAGTTTCAGATTACTTATCCTTTTTATGCTTGGAATCAAGCTCAATTAAATGTTAATAGATATTAGTTGAACTAACATGATGAAGAATTCATAGATGAGTGCCCCAAGTAGATCTTAATATATTCCCATGCTATAATATTTTATTTTTCAAGACATATATAGCCTGTAAAAATCATTAAAGAAATTCACATGATTTAAGAATTTTAAATAATTTTATAATGGCAAATATTTTAATTGTTTACATTTTATTTCTTGAAGGACTTAAGTTGAAGCAATGAAGTAACTTTAATGTTGCAAGTGTGACCTCCATGTTACTTCTACCTTGCTAGTTTGATAAAATTTATGTGTGTTTGTATGACAAAGAATTAATAGATTATCAATAAGAACGTGAAACACACAAACCATAGACTGGCAGAAAATATTGATACTTGCAAATTATATGTCTAATAAAGGGCTTACACTTAGAATATATAAAGAACTCCTCTATGTTAACAAGACAAGTCAGTTTAAAATAGACACATATTTAAAGAGGCATTTCTTCAAGAAGATGTACAGGTGGTCAATAAGCATATGAAAAGATTCTCAACATCGTTAGCTGTTAGGGGGATACAAATAAAACCAAAACGAGGTACTAGAATGGCTTCAGACCCACTAGAAGAGCTGTAATCAAAAAGAAAGACGATAATAAGAAGTGTTGGTGATGAAGTGGTGAATTTGGAACCCTCATATGTTGATACTGGTTATGTAAAATGATATAACCACTTTGGAGAATACTTCGGCAGTTTCTTAAAAAATTAAATATAAACTTATCATATGATCTAGCAAACCATTCCCAGGTATCTAACCAAGAAAAATGAAAAATATGTTTACACAAAGACTTGGTTGTAGATTTTCATGGACGCATTATTCATGGAAGCATTATTCTTAATAGCCAGAACCTGGCAACAATCCAAGTGTCCATCAGCACAATATGACTTATCCCTATAGTAGAATGCTGTTCAGTAATGAACAGGAACAAAGTATTGAACCGTGCTACAGCATAGATGATCCTCAAACATATTTTGCTAAGTTACAGAAACCAAACACAAAAGATTCTTATATGTATGATTCAACTTGTGTGAAATTTCCAGAATAAAGCAAATTTATAGAGACAGACAGAAGATCAGTGGTTGCATAGGATTGGAAATGGGCACAGGGATTCACCTTAGATGGGCATGGAGAAATTTTGAGGAGTGACGGAAATATTCTAAAACTTGATGTTGGTGATGTCTGCATAAATCTATTAATGTATTAAAAGTTGAGTTGTTTACTTACAGTGAGTCCCTTTTATTGCATGGAAATTTTACATCAATAAGGTTATTTTTAAAATATCGTATCAGTTTCTCTCATATTCAGCTGGGAAACTGGTGTTTCAGATTTTTTTGTATCTTGGATCTTTAGTTAAATCCTTTTATTTGCAAACCTGTACCTGTAAAACCTAAGGGAAAAACAATTCCTTCAAACACCAGCAATGATATTAATTACACTTTTTAGTAAATATAACTATGTTACTGTTATTTCACAAGGAACACAGCTTTATTGCTTTGCATTTTGGGATGCCAGCTGAGGATTTTCTTTTGAAGAAGTCAAGTCTCAGAGATTTTGTGTACATGTATGTGACATACCCATAAAAGAGTTATTAACCTCATTAGAATCTGACATATGTGACACAGTTTATTTTCTTATGGAGTACATACCAAATGGTACTGTTAAAAAGTCTGTCTTGTAATTTATTTAAAATCATTACAGAATTCTAGAGATGGACAATCTTGGTGAGGCTCATTTTTTTTTTTTTTTAATTTTTGAGAAAATTTCATCCCATGAATGCTTAAACTACATTTCACAAAGGAAAATTTCCATTGCTTTTTCTAGATTCAGAGTTTTATGTTTGTAACTATTTTCATTCAGTTGATATAATACAATTAGAAAACTTAGAGTCCATGTTCTTAAATAATTTATGAAAGTTTAACAAGTAATCTTATTTCCTGTGTACAACAGATCTGTTAGTATCAATAAGACAAATTGTTATTCACATTTACAAATTCAGTTGTCCTTCTGAGAAAACAAAAATAAAAATGAATTTAGCAACTTATATTGGGCAGTATTTTGAGCACTATCTATGTACCAGGCCTACAGTTAAGCATTAGGATTGTAAATATTACTCTTGTCTCAATCCACCTGGACACAAGGACATACAAGCAAATGTATGTAATATGCAGCCTTCAACTTCCAGCTGTATTTTTACCTCCTTAATCATACTTTGTCCTCTCTTGATATTCTAGATAGCTTTACTTGCTTGAAATATAAACAATATATATTTGGGAATGAAAGGTCATTTCATTTAGTTCCTTATAACTGGAGTTATTAATCAACATTTTTATTTGCTGGTTGTGTGTATTTATACTAAAAGGAATTTTATTTTTAATTCAAGAATATCTTACTACCCTTATAATACACAGTATATTTTAATTTTTAATAATTAGGTGAAGTTAATGAAGTTTTAAATTACTTATAATTAACCATAAAGACAGCAGAAAAGTTCAAATTGAGTATGTAAACAATATTGAAAATAATTATTGAAGTGAAACTCTAAAATATGAGCTGGAAATATTTTAAGCTTTTTGAAATCATGAATATATACACTTTCAATGTAGTCATGTTTCCTTCTAAAACAGCTTTGAATTCAAATAAGACTGAACAGAACAAAGGTTTCATAATCTAACATGTAACAGTTATTTTTATATTCCTATAACATCTTGGTTCCATGGAACACTGGGGAAATAGACGAAGTTTACCTTTTCAATCCAGAGAACTAAACACAACAAAAACTTATATACTATTTATTTAATCTGGAAGGAAGATTTAACAACATAACTCTCTCCTCTCCCCTTACTCCGTGCATATTTTCTAATGAAATCATAAAGCGAAGTTTCTTTACTTCATCAAGATAAACTTTGTTCATTTGTTCAGCTTATTTTCATCTCTGCTTTTATTGCTTGGCCTTGGGTCTATTTCTAAAAGTTTTTGAAATTAAAAAAAAAAAATGTATCTTTGCAGTTTTTTGTTTTACTCTAGTTTGCTTCTTTGTTTTGCATTTTAACTGATAACTGTCTGTTATCCCAGACTATAGAATTTTTTTCCCAATTTACTCTGTTGAAAGTTGTGAAGTTCATTGGAGTAGCATTTTTACCTGACACAAATTCCAAAACTTCAGAAAATGTCAGCAAAACTAATTAGACCAATTCTGTGATCCCTTAATAGAAACCACCTTATTTGGTTTAAAACTGTGTGATGTGAAGAATGGATTATAGGCAAAAAAAGATTGTGAAATATGTTGCAGACCCCTTTCTGAGATGCATCCAATAGCCATGTAGTAAAATTGCCATGTGTTTTGTGGTGTCAAGTGATCAGAAGTCAATCACATATTTTTAGACAATATCCGCAAAATCATATTTGTCACAAACATAATATTCTCCATTAATCAACTTCTGCAAGTTTTTCTTGAGAATGATGAATCAGTAAAGGAAGAAATAAAGGAATGTTCCTATTCAAAAACTTTTTTCACCTAACTGGAACAATTTAATTAAATTTATGTTTTGCTTATTGCAAATAGTTAGCAAATAACTGTTGAAGAAAATATATTAAATCAAGCTAGGAGTATGGTTGATGTGAAACTCTGTTTTCTTTTTTTTTTTATTGAAGTATAGTTAATTTACAATGTTGTGTTAATTACTGCTGTATAACAAAGTGATTCAGTTATATATATATATATTATATATATATATATATACATTCTTTTTTTCATATTCTTTTCCATTATGGTTTATCATAGGATATTGAATATAGTTCTCTGTGCTATACAGTAGGACCTTGTTGTTTATCCATTCTATATAGAAAAGCTTACGTCTGCTAACCCCAATCTATCACTCCATCCCCCCCAAGCCACTCCCCCTTGGCAACCACCAGACTGTTCTCTATGTCCATGATTCTGTTTCTGTTTCATAGATAGGTTCATTTGTGTCATATTTTAGATTCCACATATAAGTGATATCATATGGTATTTGTCTTTCTCTTTCTGACTTCCTTCACTTAGTATGATAATCTCTAGTTGCATCCATGTTGATGGAAATGGCATTATTTTGTTCTTTTTTATGGCTGAGTAGTATTCCATTGTATATATGTACCACATCTTCTTTATCCATTTATCTGTCGATGGACATTTAGGTTGTTTTCATGTCTTGGCTATTGTGAATAGTGCTGCTATGAACATAAGGGTGCATGTATTTTTTGAATTATAGTTTTGTCTGGATATATGCCCAAGAGTGGGATTGCTGGATCATATGGTAATTCTATTTTTAGTTTTATGAAAAACTTCCATACTATTTTCCACAGTGACTGCATCAACTTACATTCCCACCAACAGTGTAGGAGGGTTCCCTTTTATCCACACCCTCTCCAGCATTTGTTATTTGTAGACATTTTAAGGATGTCCCGTTTGACCAGTGTGAGGTGGTACCTCATTGTAGTTCTGTCAAGCCCGGTTTTCCATTCCCTCATTTGTTCCCTCTCATGGGGAGAGGAATAATTTATCTGATTGCCAAATTAAGCAGAGGCTAACATTTCTTGAGCCACACAAAGTAGGGAATGCATAACCGTATTAAGTTATATGGGATGCAGACAACATAGTCTATAGTCAACATTCTGTCTCCTTCATTCTCCCTCTCTCTTCATTTCATGCATTATAAGAAGTGATCCAGCGTTGTGCTAAGTTTAGGCTAAGTTTAGCAATACAGCTTTACCGGTACTAAAGATGATAAAATATTTTAATCTGTAGTGACCTTTTCAAGATGAGAAAATTTATTATAAATATTTCTTATTGAATAAAAACAGCAGTACTGTATATTATCAAGGTTTCTAATATGCTATTTCAGTTTGCGGCTTTTGATACAAAGTAACATTTAACTAAAAAATTACTTGTTTTGGTGAATTGGTATTTTGGGTTATTCAGTAGTTTCCTTCTCTTAGACAAGTCATTACTTTACAAAGGGAGGTTCTGTATTTCACTTTTCTAATTGACTGAGACATTTGAGTCAAAGAAATATGGTTATATAAGATCCCATAAGGTCATGTGAGAGAAAGACTTATTACCAGAGACTGGGGCCTCCCAAAAAAGAATTGAGTTGATATATGGATTTTTTAAATACTGGAGTAAACTGAATAATCATGGAAGGCCAAAGAATAGAGCTTAATACCTGTATACAATAGCAATTTATTATGAATCTAGCATCTGTCAACTGTGGTGTTATTTATCTGAGATGTGACTACAATCCTAAAATGGAAATTTGAAAGACAAGTTACAAGATGTCTGAGAAAAAGCAAAAATAAGAGAGAAGAATTTTTTATTTGTTTGTTTTATTGTTGTTAGTTTATTTTTAATCAGAGCCAATTATACTGCTCCTTTTGCCGTAGAGGGGCAATGCCATTTGATTATGTTACAGTGGATCATTTATGGCCAGCTGAATCTTTGACACACCACTTGATTTCTCTGGTTATTTTCTTTAGATGCCCATTGATAGGTTTGAATTAAGCCATTGATTGTTCTTGACATATGTAAATTTCTGATTTTTCTAAGTGTTTTAAAGATCTAAACTTAAGGTGGCATATTTGTGTTCTTTCAAATAAAGTATTTTTCACATAGGTATCACTAATTTTTAACAAGTTGTTATTTTCTAGACTGATATTCCATGGTATAGCTTCATAAGTCCCCTGGTGTTTGTAATTTAGTACTCACACAATAATGTTAGATAAGTATGCTCTATAACAAAGAGATTTAAAATGAAATAAGAATGTATTGAGTATTTTTCACTATATATGTTTATTTTGGTTTCAGGAATAGTAACACTACCAGTAATCTTTTGTGAATTTTTGAGTTGAGACTGATTTACCAGTGTGTGATAATATGCACCTAGTGGATATTATAAATATGTCTAATGCAAGGATATTTAACAGAGCTATATCTTAATCATTATCCTTGTAAACACACATTGACGCATGCACAGAGCCCAGGATGAGCACTATTATTAAATCATTGATTTTTAATGAAGTTAAAATAATTAATTGCATCTTGTTTTCATAGTTCTCCAAGTTATAATAGTACATAAATATTGCCCAGAGTAGACTTTCTTAATAATGATTTCTTCCTTAGAAATTACAAAAAACCTTTTTATGATGCTTGTGAAGTACTTAGCATCATGTCTGGAACAGAGACAGTGCCCAATAAATAGGTCAGTACTAGCATTACTATTTTATTACAAGTCATAATTTAAACATTAGGCTGCAGAAAAATCTTAAATTTTCTCAATTCTCATTCAAGCTTACTTGTATATCCATAGTGCAAAAGTATGGGTAGATGTTAAATACCAAATAAATATAATTGTAATTTAAATCTCACAGTCTAAATTTCACCTTATGTTTTACATGAAGAAATAAATGCCTGTCCTCAACAAATAAAGATACTAGACATCTTCTGTTTTAGCAGGCATAGATATTGATTTTTCTTAAAAAATTAATAGGCTTATTTCTAGAGTAGTTTTAGGTTTATAGAAATATTGAGCAGAAAGTACACAAAATTCGCATATACTCCCTTCAACTTGTTCCTGCCCAGTTTCTCCTGTAATTACCATCTTGCTTTGGTGTGCTACATTGATGAACCAATATCAATGGTTGTTATTATTAACTAAAGTCAATAGTTTACATTAGGCTTCACTTTCTGTTTTATTTTTATTTTTTCATTGAAGTATAGCTGATTTACAGTGTTGTGTTAATTTCTGCTGTACAGCAAGGTGATTTAAAGTGATTCAGTTATACATATATATATGTACATTCTTTTTCATATTTTTTTCCATTATGGTTAATCACAGGATATCGAACATAGTTCCCTGTGCTATATAGTAGGACCTTGTTGTTTATCCGTCCTATACATAATAGTTTACATCTGCTAACCCCAAACTCCCACTCCATCCCTCCCCCACCCCTCCACCCCCTTGGCAGCCACAAGTCTGTTCTCTATGTCTGTAGGCTTCACTCTTTGTGTTTGTGTTTTGACAAATTCATAATATCATGTTTCTACCACTGCAGTATCCTACAGAATGTTTCCTCGTCCTACATATAGTATTTTAATTTTTATTCAGTACTTAGTGCCTTACTTTATACAATCAATTGAGTCTTTCTTAATTTCTTTATGTTTCTTTCTACTAAGAAATCTTTTTTTTTTTTTTTTTCTGAAATTTTCAAATATGTAGGAATTCTATCTACTGGGGCTCCTCCATATTTAACTATGGTTACCTATCAGCAGTATATACCTGTAATTCTTCTGTCTTATACTGAAAAGTGTATAAAGTCATACATAAGTTTAAAAGTTGTGTGAAGGAGATTGTGCTTCTGAATATTAAGAAAGCTCCAATAATAAAAGTTAAACAATTGATTTCATTAATATAATTTCATATTCATAAAATCATTAAAACTCTCAGTATAATAATAGAAATATCTACTATTCATTAAGGAATTAGTATTTTCCAGTTATTGAGGGGTGGGGGGTTTACAAATATTACCTAAGGCTCTCACCATCCTGCAGGTTATGTTTACAAAATTTGCAGATAAGAAAACCAGTGCTTATAAACTTTATGTAATTCATCCAAAGGCACACAAAAAACTAAAATACAAACTGAAATATGCCTGATTCCATGGCCTCTGAAGTTCACATTACACCATAAAAACATTGTTTTTGTATAAAACATAAGATGAAAAGAAAAGGACGTGCGGGGAGAGGAGGAGGAGAAAGAAAATAGCAAAAAGAAAGAGAAGAAGAAGAACAGGACAAAAAACAGGAAAAAGAGGAGGAAGGCAGAAGTACAAGAAGCCTCTTTATCCTCACTGATTTTACCCATCTCATTTCAGAAAGATCTTTAACTTTATCTGTGTTTATAGAAATGGTCTGAATCTATAAAATCACTTAGTGTATTCATTATTTGCATTGGCTTTAAAAATGCTCCCCGAGAACCTAAGGAAAGTCATTTGGATTTCTCTGCAGCAGTGTAGGTAGTCTGCATGATAAACCAGAGCTCGTAGCAGCAGTTCTTCTCAGAAAAGTTCATTTTTTAATTTTTATGTTCCAGAGAGAGAGAGAGAGAGGGAGAGAGGGAGAGAGGGAGAGAGGGAGAGAGTTCTTTAAACTATGAAATGGTATTTTCATAAAATCTTTTAAAAATATTACTGTTTCCTTCCTTTTCCCTCCCTTATTGAGCCCCCTTGTGGTAAGTATCTGTAACTTGTCCTTTGGGACAGCTTTTTGAAGGCCTCACATGGAATACACGGTATTTATTTACTGCATGAATTGTATTGCATTTAAACAATTTAGCAATATCATTTAATAACTTGCTTGAAATGTAATACAATGTGAAAGGAAAAAATGGTTGATAGAACTTTCTTTTAGAAGTATTTTCACCTATTAAATGTATAAATATATATTTAACACTTTAAAGAATATATGATGCTTCTCTTGTTGAAATTCACATACACTCATCTATATACATATATATGTGTAAATATATATACACATGTACATACAACAATTAGAGTTTAGTATTAAATATCTATGAATGAAAAATACTACTTAAAATGTTAAGGCCATAAAAGGTTTGGCTAAAATATAAGTGCAGTTTTGGGGGCTAGACTTGATTGAGTTACAGTAGGAGAACCATTTTCCTCAAGGTTATATTCTGTGAGCAGTTATCAATGGCTTTTTAGGATAACAGACATCAGAAGCATCACAGCCATCTTCATAGTATAATTTGCAGAATGGCCTAGGGAAATCTACAGCAAACATAAAGACTGAGAGAACCACCACACAGAAGGAAAAAAGAACGAATCGCCGAGTGTATTATTTGCTAGTAGATCTTACGTCTTTCAGAGGTTTTGACTTCTTTTCCCAGTTTCCTTTCTAGACCTCTAACTGGGTTCCATTTCCAAAGAGCCTTGCTTACCAATGCCAGTACCTTTACTTTTATCACTCATTGCTTAAACCTTTAAATTATTTTCTCAAAGTATTTCAAAATTCGAAGAAATGATTCCTATGGGCAGAATTTTGATACTCTTCTTGAGAAGCTGAGAAGATTCATGCATTTTTTTTCAGTATATTTAATTAAGTGTGGGTTTGGCACTGACTAAGATGCAGATATATAAAGGTAATCAAGGCCCTCATGGAGCTTAGTATATGAGAATGCAATAGTGATGGAGTTTATTCCATAAGAATGCAGAAAACTATGAAATAGAATATAATAGAAAAATGAAATATCAAATTATATTTCATTTAATAAGCTTAAATATCGTTTTCTGGAATTTTATTTCAGTTTGTATGTAGGTGTGTATGTATGTGTTCTGGGGTACAATAATAAAATAGTCTTATTATGGGTCGTGTTGAAAGCATTTAAATATCACCACAAGTTACCTGATGAAGATTGTTGCTCCAGATTAGAGAAAAAGCAGAAAAAAGTTAATTAAACTCTAATGTTAGGAGTCAAGATTAGAATGGCTCAAAGGCATGCCATAGCAGAAGATAATTCTTATTATACTCATCAAGATTATTGAAAGACTGTGGTTTCCCTTTGAACTTTAAATGCATTATTATTTGATAGTTCATGTCTTTCCTGTTGGTGGCACTGTGCACATAGGAGTCTCGAAAAATTTATGGGGAAAACCACTTTATTTATAGCTATAAACTCACCACTTGAATGATGCCTGGCTGGTTGAAAATTTCAGAGCAGCACTTTATGCCTCGTTGACCATAATATTCTTATCTTTTCGAAAATATGTTCCTATGGTATCTTTTACCTAGTACTGGCAATTTTGAGATTCCTCTGAATTCAGCTGAACTGCTTTTTAAAAAGTAGTGATTCACAATTGCTTAGTTTCTCATCAAGTTTTTGGTGAAAAATAATCACTGTCTGGTATTTTAGGCTTCTACCCATGACATGGTCTATCATAACAATAGGTAACAAAAATGGCAAGAGACAATCCTTAAATCAATAAAGAAACATTAACTTTGTGATCCATTTAGGTGTTTTATTGATTCCCTTATATTGGTTTCAATTCATGATGTATTTTTGTAACAAGGAGGCTATACACTGAAAACAGGGTTGGAAGCAGGGAAGAAAACAATATCAGAAGATGCTTTCTAGAATCTTAGTTAAAGTCTTTGAATGAATAGATAACCCTCCAGTTAGAGCAAATAGGATAAAAGAAATTGACTTGGTCAAGCTAATTCAAATGATGCTGGAACACTGAGATTCCTGCAAAAAGAAGCAAACATTTATACAGTACAAGAGGTGATCTCAATGGACATTATCCCAAAATGAAAGATTTACGTTGTTAACATTACTCATTACAAATGATGTTTGGTTGTGAATGTCTGCTGTTGGACCTTAAATCAATACTGATATCTACACATAGTATCAATATTGTATTAGGTATATTGTAAAACACAAATAAGCATATTGGTCCTGAATTGAGGATCACATTAACAGATTAGAGGGAGCACAAGTTTCTTCCATCTGTATGTGAGCATTGCACTTTAACTCCTCTATAGAAAAATTTTATTTTTACTCTTTCTTTACTTTAATCATTTCAATCTATATACAAACCATTTGTAAATTTTCTTTGGCTTTTAATAAAGTCAGTTGGCTCACATAAACAATATTTTTCAATAACCAAGTTGTTTTAAATGCAAAGAAAAGAAACTCCCACTTAAAACCTGATTATTTCAGAAAGGTAAGTGAGCATCACAGATAAGAAACTAAACCATGTTCCAAAAAAAAAAAAAAAGCATCACAGATAAGAAACTAAACCATGTTCCAAAAAAAAAAAAAAAAAAATCAGATATTATTGTGTCCTACCAAAGCTGTTCTCTGTAATTCTTCAACACAATTATATACCTCTTCATGTTAATATCAAGGTCACCAAATTACAAATCATGAAAACCTAATGGCATACCTGTATTTAATCATACATTATTCTATTTTCTAGAATGTGATATTGAAATATAATTTGACTGTAATTATATCAACTCATTGTTATATCCTAGAAAATGATGTTGATTTGTAAGCTTACAATCATTAATTAGACCAAACAATCAATGGTAAAATAAATACTCATATTTGTTAGGATGGTACTGGCATGACTTTGAATAGACCACCAGTAAAATCCCTAAGAAAAATACAGGTGAGATGATGTTTGGTTTTAATACTCTTCCCAATCTATGTTTAGATGCCAGTTTAATATCTTCTTTGTTCAATTACATTTAATGAAAATTTAATGAATTCTACTATGTTTAATTGCCATCCTGAAGGTAAATTCCTCTAGTTACTTAATCCTCAGATTCACATTTGGTATTCTTTTTACTGCCCCATTTTTTATTAATACACTTTTTTAAAAGACATGTTTTAGCTTCACAGCAAAATTGAGAGGAAAGTGCAGAGAATTCCTATATACCTACTGTCCCCACACACCCACAGCCTACTCCACCATCAACTCATCATACCAGAATGTTCACCTTTGCAATTAATGAAGCTACATTGACACATCATTATTATCCAGGGTCCACAGTTTACATTCTATGGGATCAATAAAAGTATAAGACTTGTATCCACCATTATAACATCATACAGAGTATTTTCACTGTCCTAAAAGCCTGTGTTCTCCCATTTATCCCTACCTGCCAACTTCTGACAAACATTGACCTTTTTACTGTCTCCATAGTGTTGCCTTTTCCAAAATGTCAAATAGTTGGAATCATACAGTAGATAGCCTTCTCGGATTGGCTTCTTTAACTTAGTAATGTGTATGTAATTTTCCACCATGTCTTTTCATGACTTTATAGCACATTTCTTTTTAGTGCTGAATAATATTCCATTGTCTTGATGGATCATACTATTTATCCATTCACCTACTGAAGGACATCTTGGTTGCTTTCAAGTTTTGGCAATTATGAATAAAGATGCTATAAACATCTGTGTGCAGGTTTTTGTGTGGACATAAATTTTCAGCTCCTTTAGATATATACCAAGGAGCATGATCATATAGTAAGAGTATATTTAGTATTGTAAGGAAGTACCAAACTGTCTTCAAAAGAGGCTGTAATGTTTTGCATTCCCACCAGCAATGAATGAGCATTTCTGTTGCTCCACATCCTTGCCAGCATTTAGTGTGGTCAGTGTTCTGGAATTCGGCTATTCTATTAAGTGTGTAGTGGTATTTTATTGTCTTAATCTTCAACTCCTTAATGATGTATGATTTTGAGCACATGTAATTTTATATTTTTAATATGCTTATTTGACATCTGTATACTATCTTTGGTGAGGTGGTCAGATCTTTTGCCCATTTTAAAATCTAGTTACTCTTTTTTTTTATTATTGAATTTTAAGGGTTCTTTGTGCATTTTGGATAACGGTTCTTTATCAGATATGCCTTTTGTAAATATTTTGCCCAGTCTGTGGGTTGACTTCTGGTTCTCTTGACCTCATTTTTTTTTTTCAAGGAAACTATAAATCCTATTGGTTGAGAAAACATTATAAATATTGGGAGAGGGAGGAGAGAGGCGGGTGGGGAGAAGGGATATTATTGAGGACTGACTTGCTCAATTTCAGTTCCATCCTATTTCAGTTCAAGATATTGAAAAGTTAAAAATGGCTTTTTTTAGATTCCATTTCAGCTAAGATTTACTGTGCAAAATTGGTCCATCAGGAAGATGCACTCACATGAGATTTGAAGGTGAAAATGAGTCAGAGACAACTTTTGTCATGGTTGAAGTTAGCAGTGAGAGCTGATTTGTGTTTACATACATTGACAGCAGCTGAGCTCTGCATGTGAGTGTCAGTTCACCTCTTGGTTGGACATGACTAGGTTGTGGGGCAATGGAGGTGGAGGCAACAGCACCCTCCTGACTGCCACATCTCAGCTTCTAAGGGGGTCCCCTCAACTCACTGTTCAAGTGGTAGCCCCTGAGGACCTTCTGATAACTTTATAAGTACCTAATACCTGGTATTACTTCCCTTGATACTCCTCCTATACTTTTATAAGTGTCTCATACCTGGTAATGATTAATTAATTTTTTCTGTTTGAAATAACTTATTTTTGTCTTTTGTACTAAGCACTCTTCAATTATTAAATTATGTATAATATTTAAAATATAGACATCTTAATATGCTTTTGAATCTCTCATATTTTTATAACTTGGAGATTTATTATGTGGGAGAAAAATTTTTGTTTAAAGGAACTTAGAGTCTATTTGGAAAGTTAAGTTGTGATTTAAAAGCATTAAATAACAACAAAATTAAAATAAGATATTAAAATTCCAGAGTGGAAAATTTGTTAAAATTAATTACAGAAATTAGGAGGAATTTCTGTGTTGTTAGATGGCTAGAACATGCCTTCCTGTAAGGGCTAGCACCTTTAATATTCTCTCACTATCTTGACCTTTAGAAAAAGGTGAAAATGCCAAAAGAGAGTCCTGGTGTATAGTTATCAGTACAAGCAAAAACAATCCCAAAATATCAGTCTTGCATACTTACATTTTTCAGTCCCAACTTTGGTTTCCCAATTGCTCTGTTCACATCTGATTATGATATTCTATTTGATATCCTCTACTCTAACTCCTAGTTCACATCTGGGTCTTCATTAAAATTCAGATTTATGATATAGTAATTTTCTCCTTGTCCTAGTTTAAGAATACTCTTTATCTATACTAAGGGTAGTCTAAATTAGGCCATTTACAGTTTTAGTTCTTACTCTGAACAAAACTGAAGATTTTTTGACAGATGGCAACGTAGAGTTTGCAAGATGTCTGCTGACCAGCTTGCTAACATGGCTCTAGAAAATATTGAAGTTATTTTGATACAGAAAAATGTCAGTTAGGAAAGGCAGTTTGCCTTTATTGGTAGCACTGTCTATAATAATATTTTAAAAATTCATTAATCCATCCCACATACATTTATTTAGATATGTTGAGCAATCAATGAAAAACTAGATATGGTAAATGTACTTGTGGACTTTAAACTGTAAAGGGAAATAAAGACTCTATATCAGTAATAACGAATAAGGCATAGATGGAAAATGAAAGAAACAGCTAAGAAGTTTGCAGTAGAAAACTTAATCTTGTGTGATCAGTCAGAGACAGTCTCACTGGAAAAGTGACACTGAGTCTGTGAAGGCATGGAGCCAGGATCTAGTGTGTGTCCCTCTTGGCAAAGTAAAAGATACTCATGTGTTTGTAGCAGTGCAGCTTGTAATGGAGGGTTTAACATGAGATTAAGCTGTATAGAAAATGTGAGAAGAGACCATTGAGGGCTTTATAAGCCAAATGTAGGGATTTACTTGGCAATAGGTATAATTAGAAATCATAGGAAGATATTATTCAAGGAAGTAACGTGATAAAATTTGAGTTAATTTTGACAACACTGCAGAGAAAGGAGACAGAAATGACAATTAAGAAGCTAAGAGATTAGAATGGTTGTGACAAAGGTGGTGGCAACTAAACTATTTAGAGAGCAGACAGGAATAATTTAGGGGTAAATGAAACATATTTGGTGATTGACCAAGTGTGTCCAGAGAGGGAGAGATAAGGACAAAAAAGGGGGTATCAAGGTAGGAATGACTGATTACTAGGATATCCAATTAAATTTGAATTTCAGTAAAACAATGAATACTTTTTTTAGTATAAGTAGGCCTCATGGACTATTTAAGGCATACTTACACAAAATTATTCATCTTTTTTTCTGATATTCAAGGTTAGCTGAGTGTTCTATATTTTACCTGGGAACCCTATATCTGTGAACTAGAAATGTATAAAAGGGTGAATATTTGGTTTAATATGATGAATTTAATATGGGAAAAGTTGTTGAAGATGCCAATAAGATGAAAGTGAGAATTCAGAGTAGGTATTTTGAACATTTAGGTCTGGATGTGAGTGAAAGAATTCTTTTTGTGATACATCTGTTGCAACACCAAATAAGTGCTAAAACAATAGAAATTGATCATCTTTTCTAAGTGTAGTATATAGAATGAGAATAAAAGAGAATCTGAGTCAAGGTAGAGAGGGAAAAAAAACCCCAACATTTAAAGCATAAATACAAGAAACATCATCGAATGCACAAAAACTTAGTGGAGGAAAAGGAAGCAGGACAAGCAGAACTGCTGTCACAAGAGTCAAGGAATATGACTTATTTAAGAAGCAGGGATTGTTAAAAGGGTCAAGACCTTCCCTGTTCTTTTCATTTAGCTATTATGACTCCTGTGGGTCTGTCTTTATCAGTATGTAGTAAATGTTGCTGGTTCCCCTGCCATATCCTTAACATTTCAGTGCAAAATAATTGGATTTCCAAATGTTAGCATCTATATCTTTTTGCCTATGGGCAAAGCATATGTGAACACCCAAAGACCACTTGATGCAAACTCACAAAAGGCCGAAAGTGCTGAGGAAGAAATCCTTCATGAGAGCTGCCCCATCCAAGGACTGATTGGAGTTGGTATGTAAATACAGCAGCATTTGAATTACTGTGGAATTCCATATTCTTCATTGTCTCTCAGAGTTCTCCAGTTCTAATTAGGTTCCAATTATTCTTAATGGTAACTTGCTTGATAGTACATTTATCAATAATTATCTTCTTTCTCTATCTCACTTCCCACTTTCTGGACAGTGTTTCTTGGGATCAGGACTGAAATAATCATTTTCTCAGGGTCTGATTCTGGGAAAACCCAACGTAAGATGCAGAACTTTGACAGAAACCTGTTATTTTTTCCAGTCAAAATCATAGCTATAATTGGAAAATATTAAGACCTATCAGTCTATTAAAGGTTATAAGAAATTCTGAGCATGGAACTTTCTGTGTTTCCCATCTGTGTAGGCTACTAAAATAAACGAGACAATCTATAGAAACCCACTTTACATATAGTGACACATATTGTTTAAAGGTAAATGAATGGAGAAAAATATACGATGCTAACACTAATCCAAAAAAAGCAGAAATGGCTATACTAATTTCAGACAGAGCAGAATTCAATGCAAGGAAAGCTATCAGGATAAACAAGGACATTACATAATGATAAAGGGGTCAGTTCTCCAAGAAGACATAACAATTCATAACATGTATATGCCTAATAACAGAGTGTCAAACTATGTGAGACAAAACTAATAGAATTGCAAAGAGAAATAGATGAAGCCACTCTCATAGTTGGAGACCTCAACACCTCTCTGTCAGAAATGGACAGATCTAACTGGCAGAAAATCACTAATGACATAATTGAAGTAAATAACACCATCAATCAGCTGGATATAATAGACATTTATAGTCAGCTTCATCCAACAACAGCAGAATATATATTCTTTTCAGGTTCACATGGAGCATTTACCAATAGACCACATTTTGGGTCATAAAACATCCTAAAATTTGAAACAATAGAAATCATACAATGTTTGCCCTCAGACCACAGTGGAACTAAACTGGAAATCAATAATGGAAAGATAACCAGAAAAATCACACAGTATGTAGAGATTAAACAACACTCTTCTAAATAACACATGGGTCAAAGAAGAAATCTGAAGATAAATTTAAAACTATTTTAAACCTAATGAATATGGAACCACAACGTTTCAAAATTTGTGGGATGCAGTGAAAGTAGTGCTTAGAGGGCAATTCATAGCCTTGAATGCATATTATAGAAAAGAAGAAAGATGTAAAGTCAGTTATCTAAGTTTCTACCTTAGGAAATTAGGGGGAAAAAAGCACATTAAATATAAAGTAAGCAGAATAAAAGAAATAATAAGAATTAGAACAGAAATTGACAAAATTTAAAACAGGAAATCAGTAGGAGAAAATCAGTGAAACCAAAAGCTAGTTCTTTGAAAAGATCAATAGAATTTATAAACCTCTAGCCAGGCTAGCCAAGAAAAAAAAGGGATAAGACTAGAATTACTAATATCAGAAATGATAAATAACATCATTAATGATTCTACGGGTATTAAAAGGATGATAAAGGAATGCTACAAACAACTCTATGCCCATAAATTTGATAGCCTAGATGAAATGCACCATTTCCTTGAAAGACACAATTTGCCAAAATTCACTCAAGAAATAAACAATTTGAATATGTCTATATCTATTAAAGAAATTGAATCAATAATTGACTTTCCTAAACAGAAAGCATGAGTCCCAGATGGGTTTACTGGTGGATTCTACCAAACATTTATGGAAGAAATTATACCAACTCTCTGTAATCCCTTTCAGAGGCTAGAAGCAGAGGAGTGCTCTTACCTCATTCTATGAGGCCAGAATTACCTTAAAAACTAAGCCAGACAAAGACACTATAAGAAAATTGCAGACCAATATCTCTCATGAACATAGGTGAAAAATCTTCAACAAAATATTAACAAATCAAATCTAACAATGTATAAAAAGATTATATACCACAACCAAGTGAGATTTTGAAAATCAGTCAATGTAATCAATCACAGTAACAGGTTAAAGAATAACCACATGATCATATCAATAGATACGGAAAAAAGCATTTGACAGAATTCAACACCCATTGATGATAAAAGCTCTCAGTAAACTAAGAGTAAAAGGGAGCTTCCTCCGCTTGATAAAAAACATCTACAAAAAACCTACAGCTAATATCATACTTAAGGAAGAGGAAATCCAAGCTTGCCTTCTAACATCAGGTACAAAGCAAGGATGACTCCTGTCACTATTCCTCTTCAACATCATACTGGAAGTTCTAGCTAATGTAATAAGACACGTAAAGAAAATAAAAGATATACAGATTGGGAAGAGACAAATAAAACTGTCTTTGTGCAGAGGTGATGTGGTAGTCTACGTAGAAAATGAGAAAGAATTAACCAAAAAAATCCTCCTTGAACTCAGTGATTATAGCAAGATTGCAGGATACAAAGTTAATATACAAAAGTTGATTGCTGTTCTATATACCATCAATGATTAAGTGGAACTTGAAATTTAAAACACAATGCCATTTGCATTAACACTTAAAAAATGAAATACTTAGGTATAAATTAACAAAATATCTACAAGATCCATAGGAAGAAAACTACAAAACTTTAATGAATGAGATCAAAGAAGAGCTAAAGAAATGGAGAGATATTTCATGTTCATGGATAGGAGGGCTCAACATTGTGAAGTTGTCACTTTTTCCCAACTTGCTCTATAGATTCAATGCAATCCCAATCAAAATTCCAGCAATATATTTTGTGGATATTGACAAACTGGGAAAAAGACCCAGAATAGCCAACATAATACTGAAGGAGAAAAACAAAATTGGAGGTCTGATGCTATCTGACTTCGAGACTTACTATAAAGTTACAGTAATCAAGACAGTGTTATATTAGCAAAAGAACAGATAGATCAGTGGAACAGAGCAGAGAGCTCATAAATTGATTCCAATAAATATACTCAACTGATATTTGACAAAAAATCAGGGGCAATATAATGGAGCAAAGATGGTCTCCTAGAAGGTAACATAGGGCAAAACCTAGATGACCTTGGGTATAGCAATGACTTTTTAGATACAACACCAAAGCATGATCCATGTAAGAAATAATGGATAATTAAAATTAACTTCATTAAAATTAACATCTGCTCTGCAAAAGACAATGTCAAGAAGATGACATACCACGGACTGGGAAAGAGTATTTGCAAAAGATTTTGTGTATATATATATATATATATATATATATAAATAAAATAGTCTTGGTAAAAGAATATTACCCAAAATATGCAAAGAATTCTTAAAACTCTATAGTAGGAAAACCAACAACCTGATTAAAAAATGGGTCAGAGATCTTAAAGTGTACCTCACCAAGGAAGATGTATCAATGGCAAATAAGCATAGGAAAAGATGCTTCATGTCACATGTTTTCAGTGAAATACAAATTAAAACAATGAAATAGCACTACACACCTATTAGAATGGCCAAAATCCAGGACACTCACAACACCAAATGTGGAGCAACAGTAATTCTCATCATTGCTGGTAGGAACACAAAATGGTACAACCACTATGGAAGACAGTTTGGTACATCCTTATAAAACTAAACATACTCTTACCATATAATCCAGCAATCAGGCTCCTTGATATTACCAAAAGGAGCTGAAAACTTATGTCTACACAAAAACCTTCACAGTGATGTTTATAGTAGCTTTATTCATAGTTGCCGAAACTTGGAAGCAACCAAGATGTCACATCTTTAGTAGGTGAATGTGTAAATAAACTGTGATATATCCAGACAATGGAATATTAGAACTAAAAAGAAAAAATGAGCTATCAAGCCATGAAAGGACACGGAAGAACCTTAAATGCACATTACTAAGTGAAAGAAGCCATTGTGAGAAGGAGTCCAACTAAATGACATTTTGAGAAAGACAAGACTATGGAGACAGTAAAAACATAAGAGGTTGCTAGGAGTTGGGAGTTGGGGAGGGACAAAAAGGGGGAACACAGAGGATTTTTAGGATAGTGAAACTACTTTGTCTGATAATATAATGATGGATATATGTCATACATTTGTCCAAAACCATACAATGTACAACCCGAAGAGTGAATCATAATTTATACTGTTGATTCTGGGTGATTATGATATGTCAGTGTAGGTTCATCAATTTTAACAAATCCTACCTTTCTAGTGGGTGATGTTGATAAAAGGAGAGGCTGACGTTTTTATTGACATGTAGTTGATTTACAAAGAGGAGAGACTTACTTTTTACTCAATTTTGCTGTGAACCTAAAACTGCTCTAAAAATTGAAATGTTTAAACAAACAAAACAGAAACATTGAGGATACTCTCCAAGAATCAAGTAACCCATGGTACACCTAAAACTAATATAATATTGCAATAAATTAACTATACTTCAAATAAATAAATAAATAAATAGAATCAAGCAACCCATCTACTGCCAGAGGTCACTGGCTAAGCCAAGGTGGTAAACATTTTTTTAAAGTACAGTCTAGGTACCTGTCAAGCTTTGATTTGATGTTGGTAACCTTTGGGAAAGGCTCTTAGGCATTTTTATGCAAATGAGTTCTGGCTTTTTTCCTAAGACCTGGCAATGAGCAATACTATTTCACTACTAAATGTCATTTTCAAGATTGTTTCGTGAGGCTCCACTAAAATGAGGAGTCATAAATGCCTAAGGGTTTGTGGACTTGGTAGTTTCATTTTCTGAATGGAATATGTTACCTTAAAAGCCAGAAGATCAGAATGTTTCAATAAGGACGGGGTGCTAAATTCTGGCAAATACTTCTGAGAGATTAAATAACAGAATAATAAATGTACTTCAGATTTGGCTAAAGGAAGAATAGCATTTTCAGAGAAAAAGTAAAAGCAAGAACAATGAAATGTTTCCAGGGAAAAATGTGGGTAACCTAAAAAAGATACAAGAGTCCAACTGGAATCCGATTACTCATCAGCAATATTAAATGCTATAATACAGTGGATTCTGCAAAACATCCTTAGGTATTCCGAGGGAAAGTGATTTTTTTAAGCTAAAATTCTGTAAGCAGTCAGGCTTTCAATTAGTTCAGATATCTAGAGATGCAAAATTTTGGACATTAATCTATTTTAGGAAGTTTCTTTAGCAAGTATGAGAAAAGAACAAAGTGGAAAATCTAGAAAAGTTTTCTGGAAAAAAATTTCAAGATGATTCTATGCAAGTGAAATAGAAAACAAGAGGTACAACTTGGAACACAAAATCAGTGTATTTCCAAGATGTATTTAAGAAGATCGCTATGGATTTCAATCCACAAAGAAAATAAGCAAGCACTATAAATTATTGGTGATATAGGGAAGGAGGTATATAATATTTTCTCAAGATTAAAACAGAAGATAGTAGGGAATCTTTGGAGTTTGGTGCGGGGACTTGAAAAAAGCCAAGGTGCATATACAAAACGAATTTTAAAATTTTGAGCAATTGGCAGACTATAAGAAGTTAGAACATTTTCTTTAATAGAATAGATGCTGCATCATTTGAAAATTAGCAAAGGAAATGGGTTAGCTCTGTAATCAAGGATATTTCTGTAGTAATAATAATGTGAATATCATTTATTTTCAACTTTTAGATTGAATCTATCAATAGAGTACAGAAGAACTGCAATGATCACAAAATGTAAATGCTATTAATCTCACATAGTAAGTATAAAGTAATAAATAAAAGAAATTTGGAAGTGAAAATGTGTGGAGAGGTAGAAAGAAAAGTGAAGACATACATTATTATTCCTTTTCCAGAAGTGGACTAGAAAAGTAAAGAGGAAGTGGAAAAAGCGTACGTTGACCACATTTTTGAGAGATTTAATAGTATACCTAGAGGGAGGTATAGGAATGAAGAGGGTGAAATTTTTTCTGATATGTTTTAATTTTTTCTTTTTTCTTTTTTCAAAAACAGAGCATGTCAGTATACTGGTGTGAATGACTGAGTAAGGAAGGGACAATTGAAAATACAGGATAGATCAAGACTACCCAAGAGCAATCCCTTTGAGAAATTATGAAAAATGGAATTTGAAACATTTTTATTTTTACTATTAACATGTATAAAAGTCAAAGAAACAGGGTATTTTAAAAAATTCCACTTTGCTCAAAATCAGTTTGACTGTTTTAGCTGAGAAGAAATGTTTTATCTCAAAGAGTACCATATTATACAAAGTGTGAAGCTGTTCCTTAGTTTTTGTTTGTTTGTTTATTTAATATTTATAGTAACTCTGTTGAAAACCCCAAAATACATGTCTTCACAAGTGTTCTCCTTGGTCTTCATGGTACAGCTTTACCTGTGAGGAAATCTCATTCAAATCTCTGAGAGAGGTGCATCACAGAGTTTTTTAATGATATTTTCCGTTTTTGTATGTTTTCTATTTGTACAAAATAATCATCATCAAGTCATTACTAGAAACAGACTTTCTCTGAGTATAGAGATTTTGTTTTTCTCTGATTATATAGGTATATTATTTAGATTTACTGTGACTAAATTAAATATTTCAATTATTCTAGAGAGCTTATCATTATACTGTGTTTAGATTTAGGGGCAATAAATGGTAAAGATATTGATCAGAAAAGTGTGATTTCAGAATTACTTTACAATAACAACTTTGTAGCAATTTATTTGCCTTTCATCAGTGATCCATTTCCTAATAAGGAAGCTCATATATGATCTTCAGTATACTTAGCATATGTTTCTTTATTGGATAACATATCAAATATATATTACTATTCTTTCTCCTTTGTAGAAACAGCAAAACAAAAGCTTGACCTTAGCTAATTATTTATTTTATATATTTTGTTTACAAAATAAAAACTTTTCATATCTCAACTAAGGAGAACTAATGCAGTGATTGTTTTAAAACAATAAGTAAGCTTTATTGAGGAAAGGTTGAATGTGGTACAGTTTGAGAAAGAATAAATATATATTATATAATTATATAGCAGAAGTAGAAGTTGGTATTAATAGCATTTACATGTATAAATTTTCTGGTTTTTGAAAGGGTGCAGCTAAAGTATTCTTGTATGTTTAGATTTCTATAATCTGTAGGTTTGTATACTACTATGAAACAAAGTAGATCAGTGTTTTTGGATTGTGTTTGAATTCTGAAAGAGATTTCCAGATGACTAGTCTATAATAGCTATGCAGGCTCTGTGCTCACCATACATGGGATCATAGATGTACATTGATATGGAAGGAACTACTCATGATCAGTATAACAAGCAAAAAATTTACAGATGAATGAGCTATGTGGATTTTATTTTTTGAGAGGATAGAAGGGGGAAACTACTTATTCTAGAGAAAGGAAATTGCAAAGCTTACTGATCTCAAATAGTTGTCTTATTGAATGTAAATTATTCCATTACAATATGGTTCAATAAGAGTATTCCCTATCAGTATTTCAAAAATGATTGGATGCATTATGCTTTGAGGAAACCATTTGATATATGTAGACCTAATTTATAAATATAAAGATAAAAAGAAAATTGTATAAATACTGATTCAATTAATATCATTATACTACAACCCACAGTTACTATACCCCTAAGAGTCTTATTATTTCAAATCATTACACTATTTTACAATTAAAATATTTTAGAAATACAGCACACATACAGAAAAGTGCACAACTATGCATACATCTGGGTTAATGGGTTGTAATGTGAAAGAACTTTTGCAACTTCCACATAGGGCACAAAATATTATAAACACTTGAGAAGCTCATTTCATGTTGCCTCCTAATCACTAATCTTCCATGTCCAATCTCCAATTATTCTAACTTCTAACAAAATATTATTGGCCTGTTGTTAAGCTTTATATTAATAGAATCATACAGGGGTATTTTTTTGTGCCTGGATTCATTTCTTTTCTCTCTCTCTTTTTTTTATGGGAATATAGTTGCTTTACATTGTTGTGTTAGTTTCTGCTGTACAGCAAAGTGAATCAGTTATACATATACATATATCCACTCTTTTTTATATTTCCTTCCCATTTAGATCACTGCAGAGCACTGAGTAGAGTCCCCTGTGCTATATAATAGTATGGAGTTTCCTTAAAAAACTAAAAATAGAGCTACCATATGTATTCATTCCTTAATCATTATTTTGTGAGACTCTCCCATGCTGTTGCACACTACAATTGTTCATTTATTTTCATTGTTATATAGTGTTCCATAGTGTAAGTATACCACAGTTCATTTATTTTTTCTATTAGACATCTTGAGTTCCTTCCAGTGTAGAGATATGATGAAAAATGTTGCTATGAATGTGCATGTACATGTCTTTTAATGCACATGTATACACATTTCTGTTGGATATAACTCAGGAGTGGAATGCTAGTTCAAATACTCAAATTTAGTAGAAAATGTCAATTTCTTTTTGAAAGTGATTTAACCAAAACACACTATGACCAGAAAAATACAAGAGTACATTCTAACCACCATTTGCATTGTCAGTCTATTTAATATTAGACGTTTTAATAGGAAGGTACTGGTAGTTTATTACGGTTTTAATTTTACTTTAATGATTTCTAATGAAGTTGAGTACTTTTTCATAATTTATTGGCCATTTGCTTACTATCTTTTATGAACTGCATACTCAAATTTCATATATGATAGATATTTCTTTGGGATGAAATATCTTTTCTTATTTATTTTAAAGAGTTCTTCATATGTGTACTGGATGCAATTTTTAAGTTCTACATATTGCAAGCTGGGTTTTGACGAATAGAATTTCTCAAATTTTATTTAGTAAAACTTATTGATATTTTCTGTATGTTTGTGCTTGTGTGTGTATTTTCAAATTTAGATATACAATTCAATTAGAATTTATTTTTGTGCATTTTGTGAGAGAGAAGTGAATTTTCAATTTTTCTTATAAAAAAGGGCTCAGATAACTTTTCTGAAAAGCATTGTGTGATAACTGTATCACGCTTTTTTTTTTTTTTAACTGCATCACTCTTGATTTGTGGTGTGTACCAAGCAGCAGTGGTAAGCAATGACCTCACCACATATGGTCTCTTTGCAACTACTCAACTCTCCCATTGTACTCTGAAAGGAGTCATATATATAACACATAAATAAACAAAAAAATGTGGCTGAGTTTCAGTCAAACGACAGATACTGAAATTTTAATGTTATATAATTTTAATGTACAATGGAATATGATTATTCCTTTTACATGACTGGTATTATTTCTTTCCTTAAATGTCTGATAAAATTCTCCAATGAAGTCATCCAGGCCTGGAAGACTTTGTTATGGGAGGATTTTCAATTATGAAGTCAGGTTATTTGATAGTAATGGGGCCCTTTGGATTATTTATTTATTGCTGCATTATCTTTTGGGAATTTATTTATTTTAGTAGATTTATACATTTAATAAAACTGTTTTATTAAACTGAATAAAATTATAAATTTATTTTTTATTCATTTCAACAAAGTTGTCAAGCATATTTTCATAAAAGTTTTCAAAATATTCCCTTGTTAATATTTCATTGTCTATATGATCTATAGTTATAACTCTTTTTAAAATCCAGATGTTGTTGATTTATCTTCTCTTTTGTGTGTGATCAATTTTATAGATTTTTTTGAAAGAAAAACTTTGTTTTCTTTGATTTCTCTATTGTTTAGTTTCTTTTTTGTTGATTTATGCTTTTTTTCTTTTATTATTCCTTTCTGTCCTTTTACTTTGGTCTTAATTTTCTATTTTGATTTTCTTATTTTGTGTTGAAGCTTATATCATTAATTTTAGATCATCTCTAATGTAATTTATACCACTCAAAGCTACAAATTCCTTTTGAATAACTCTTTGGCAGCATCTCATCAATTTTGATATGTTGTGTTTTTATTTTTATTCAACTCAAAATATTTTATAATTTGCCTACTGATTTATTTCTTGCCCCAAAGGTTATTTAGAGATGTGTTTATGAATATTCCAGATATCATTCTGTTTTAGATTTCTGAAAGCAGCTCTATTATTTTCAGAACTCATACTTTGTATTATTTCATCCTTTGCAATTTATTGTTTTAGACAGAACATGGGCTAAATTGGTTAGTGTTCACAGGTACTTGAAAATAATCTAGCTGTTGCTGTTGTTGGCTGGAGTATTCTATAAATGTCAGTTAGGTCTAATAATGCAATTGTTGTTTCAGAGTCTTCTTTAACTGATCTTTCTACCCACTTGTTCTATCAGTTGCTTCCATTAAAGTGTTAAAATCTTTTACTGTAATTGGGATTTATGCATTCTTCCTTTCTGTTCTGTTAGTTTTTGCTTCATACATATGAAGTTCTGATAAATGCATATACAGTTAGGATCATTAAGACTTTTTGATGAATGGCCCCTTTCATAGGAAATATTGCTCTTTATCACTAGTGATGTTACTTGTTCTGAAGTCTATTATGTCTGTTGTTAATATAGACACTTCAGAATTCTTAATCTTAGTGCTCATATATCTTTTTCAGTTACTTTAATTTTAACTGATTGCTGTGTTTGTATTTAAGGTGCATTTCTTGTAACCAGTATATAGTTGGGTGTTTTAGGCCAGTCTGACAATCTATCTATTTTGATAGTCTCTATCTTTTAATTGGTTGGATTTAAATACATCATATTGCTTTATATATTCTAGATGTCCACTGTGTTCCTTATTCTTTCTTATTGGTTATGCTATATTTTGTATTAATTGAACGTTTGTTATTGTTCCATTTTTATTTCCACTATTAACTTCTTTGTTTTACTTATCATTGGTTAATCTCAGGTTTATATTATGTGCTGTATCAAAGTTTATCTTCAAATTACTATGTAGCACTTCTCCTATAACATGAGATCACTACAGTAGTATAGTTTCATTTCCTTCCTACTATCCTTCATGATACTGCTGTCATACATTAATCTTCTACATGCTTTTGAACATCAAAATATAATGTTATTTTTGCTTGAAAATAAATTATCTCCTATAGAAATTACAAGTGAGAAAACAAAATTGTGTATATTTACTCACATATTCACGATTTTGACCCTCTTTACTCTTTAGTGTAGATACAAGTTTCCATCTGTTATCTTTTCCTTCTGCTGAATAACTTTTTTTTAAAAAAATTATTTATTTATTTTTGGCCGCGTTGGGTCTTCGTTGCTGCATGCAGGTTTTCTCTAGTTGCGGGGAGTGGGGACTACTCTTCGTTGCGGTACGCAGGCTTCTCATTGTGGTGGCTTCTCTTGTTGCGGAGCACAAGCTCTAGGCGCGCGGGCTTCAGTAGTTGTGGCACGTGGGCTCACTAGTTGTGACTTGCAGGCTCTAGAGCACAGCCTCAGTAGTTGTGGTGCACAGGCTTAGTTGCTCTGCGGCATGTGGGATCTTCCTGGACCAGAGCTCGAACCCATGTTCCATGCATTAGCAGGCAAATTCTTAACCACTGCGCCACCAGGGGAGTCCCTGCTGAAGAACATTTAATAGCTCTTTTAGTGTAAAGATATTGCCAATGAATTTTCACAGTTTTTGTTTGCTGGAAAGGAAATTTTTACTGTATCTTCATTTTTGAATGATATTTTCTTTAAAGATGCCATTCCATTGCGTTTTTTGCTTGCACTGTTTCTAATGGGAAGTGTGAAATAATTTTGATCTGTGTCCCTCTGTATGTAATATTCTTTTCTTCATTTAGCTTTTTTTGAGATTTTTCTTATCACGTTTTCAGCAATTGAATTATGATATGCCTGTGTGTGTGTGTGTGTGTGTCGCAGGGGGGTGGGTCTTATTCCTGTGTGGGTGTTTATCTTGTTTGGAACTTACTCAGTTTCTTGAGTCTTTTCATGTATATTTTCTTCAAATTTGAAAAAAAAATTGCCCACTATTTAAAAAAATATTTCTTCCGTCTTCTTTCTTCCTCTTTTCTTTCTAGGACAATAATTATTCATGTTAGACCACTTCTTTCAGACTTTATTATTCTCTTTTATGTTTTATAGATATCTTCTTCTACAATGATTTAATAATTTCAGATATTGTATTTTTGACATGAAATTCCATTTAGTTATTTTTATTTTTTCTACTTCTCTCTTCAATATATGTATGTTTCTTTTTAAATAAGTATATGCAGTTATAATACCCATTTTAACATTCTTGTCTAATAGTTCCATAATTTCTATTATTCAACTTTTTCTGTTGAATATGTTTTTTTCTTTGATTATGGGTTGAATTTACTGCTTGGTTGTATGACTAGTAATTTTTATTTGATGCTGGAGATAGTAGATATTGCAATAAAAATGTCTGGATTTTTATGTCTTTTAACAACAATTTTGTTTTGAAACACGTATGTGGGTCAGTACAATGCCTTTGAGTCATGTTTTATGCTACATAAGGGCAGATTTTGGCTACTTTTCAGTTTCTACTATGGCCAGATTCCTGTGGGATCTATACTGAATGATCATATCATTACATGTTGCTGGTTTATTTTACATTTATTTTCGTAAGTGAGATTCTTATACTTCTTATACTGGGATGGTACTTTGATTGTCCCATATACAGTCATGTCTATGAAGTATTTCTGTATTTCCATAGTTTGAAAATAGTTGTTTTCATTTTCTCTTCTTTGAGTACTTGGCAACAACTGCCTATGAAATTTACAGTACTAAAATTTGTATAAATGAATTTTCAACTTCTCTTTCAATTTGTTTAATGGTTTCATTATTATTCCTGTTGTATTCCATTTTTATTAATAGACATACAGACAAATCCACAGTTATATTTGGAGACATCACGTACATATGTGTTTCTACTCTTTAGACTCTACTGTTTCATTGTACACCTTCTTGTCAGCGTCATACTCTCTTGATTACTATAGCTGTAATCCATGACTTGAAATCATATAGCATGAGTTTTCTAACTATATATTTTTATGATTGTATTTTGAAAATTCTAAATTTTAGTTTTAATTTTTGTGCTATGTGCAAAGTAAGATACTATTACTGGACAATAAATTGATTAATGAAAACTGTAAATTGAAAATCTTAGGAGAGTCACTACAATTTTTTAAATAGGTATGAATAATAGTCCAGTTATGGAAAAATAAATAAAAAATACACAATGAGTACAAAGGTAGGAATAAAACAAGAAAAAAGGAAGAAAATTATGGAAAATATTAGAAAACAACTAGCAAGATAGTAGATTTTAATCTAGCCATATGAGACTATTTTACATGTACATGGTCTAAAGACACCAATTAAAAGACAAAGAATGCCAAATGTAATATGAAATTCATACTTAGGTGTATGCAGTCAACAGAAAAGCCTCTCAAAATATAAAGATACAGAAATGTTAAAAGCAAAAGGATGGAAAAAGAAATGTATGCAAACACTCACCAATTAAATCCAATGTGGCTATATTCATATCATACCAAGCAGAGTTTAGAACAAGGACTAGAACCAGGGATAAAGAGGGACATTACTTAATGATGCTGGGGTTGATTTTTTGACAAGAGACAGCAATCCTAAATGTCTATATACCTAACAAAATACATGAATCAAAACCTGATGAATCAAAACCACTGTTATAGTTGGAGACTTCAAAACTCTTCCATCAACAATTTGCCAATCTCAGGGTTGTGGACCTCGAGTTCTTCCACTGGGCCTGTCTTTGCCTCTGTTGAAATAAAGAACCCAATCCTCAGGGTTATAGGAAACAAGCAAATGAAGAATCATGGCACCACTATGGCACAGTCAAAGGGTTAATTCAAACCTGACTTAAGTTTGGGGTCTTCAAACACCATAAAGCAACCATTGCCATAGGGGAGGTCCTTTACTCTGAGGATACATATTTGAGGCTGTCTGGAGCAACAAATTTATGAATATTAGAATGATACAACCCTTCCTCACCCAAGTATATTCAGTGAGCAAAAAGAAGAAGAAAAAAGAATGAAAGTAAGAAAGAGAACTGTATTCAAGAAGAGAAAACAAACAATTAAATTGGAAAATACCTCCACAATTTAACCCAATTGGAAAGCCAAAATTTGCTAAAATAATTTATACACAAAGATAAAAAGGTATTGATTGGCTTTTGGACTGCTACAGTATAGGTTCTAAATTAACTTTAACATCTACTGAAATGCAGTAACTGTCTAACCTTCATGGCCTTAATCAAGAGTAGAACGCAAATTACAGTTACATCTGTTGATTTCACTAAATTTAAACAAGGTACCCACAATAATCTTGGGGGGGTTACTGAATATAAAATGGAAGACAAATATATATGCCTTACCTTAACCATCAGAAGTATTACCCTGCCATGGTCATAGAACCCATTGCCTTAATTTTAGGACATTCTCAAAGTGGGCATGGATGCTCTGACACATTAAGTAACAAAGTAAAATTAAGTCTTTTGGCACTTACCAATTGTCTTACAAAATGGGACTCTTTGAAGTGCCTCCCCACCCCTGGCCTGCTGCCCTCTGTTAAAATAGTTGATACCGTCCAATATAAATTAAAATAGGGCCTTCGAGGATTGAAAGATATTATATAAAACCTAATTAGTTGAAGGGGTTAATATCCCCACTACTTCACTGCTTTTCTTAACAGTCCCATATGTCCAGCTCTTAAGCCTGGAAAGAATGAAAATTTTTTCCCAGTAAATTACTGCAGCCTTCATGCTGTGGTCCCACCCATTATGACCCCCATATCCAAAGCATTTGAATTTACTGACTTCATCCAATTAACATTCAGTAAATATTTTCTATTATAGATTCGCCTAATATTCTCTGTTCAACGCCTGTTTCAACAGGCTCTCAGCCTATGTTCGTCTTTACCTTTAGAGGCACAATACACCTTTACCTGGCTACTTGTTGGAGTAACTCAACACTTCTTTCATCATACACAATCTTTTCAGGCAACATCTTAACTGCTTTCAACACTCTCCAGGAGCACAAATATGACATTATATTGATATCTTCATCCAAAGAGTTTCATTTGACATACTTATTAAGGGCATACGGATACTTACAAAAGACCTTATAAAAAAGTGGATGGGCCATTGCTCCACAAACAGTGCAAAATCGACCACCTTGGATAAATTACTGAATATTATTTGGTGAACAAAATTTCCTTCCATCCCTGACATTGTCAAGAAACAGCTGTTGACTTGCTCTCAACTTCTTTTAGGCCTTTTTGGGCTCTGAGATGACATATTCCGTGTTTACAAATTTTACTTAAGCCCATCAATGTTCTTACTTGCAAGTCAGCCCATCTTGAATGGATCATCCTCCACCCAAGACTCTAGAATCTTCCTAAATTGCCTTACAAAAGACACTCCCATTAGTGCTCCTGAGACTCCTTCACTGTAGAGGCTTTACCAATCTCCTCTCACGCTTTCTGAAATCTCTAGACCACCCATGATGGCCATACAGTGTTCTTAGGTTTCTGATGCAAGAAACTGCCCTCCTCAGCCCCACCCTGTATGCCATTAGAGCTGTAATTGTTAAACATGTACTGGGATCTCCTGGAAATAGAAGCTTTCACAGGTTTTCAGTCTGTGGCCTTCTGCATTCAGCTGCCAATTATGCTTTAGGTCACAGAAGCAACACCCCCCAAGCTCAGCACAGCTACTGAGGCTTCCTTGCTATAGGATGGAGTCAAACCTGGATCCTCTGGCATATCTCACCTGCAGAAGGAGGTGACTTCTTCTGTGCTTAGTCCCTTGCCAGATATTGTAGTACTGGAGGAGGTCAACTCTCCACTAGGTTCCCTGGCTACTTGGAGAGCCTCTTGAGATGAACTGAGTAGTAACAAAAGGAGTTTAGTTTGTGGACTTTACCAATGGCATTGACGCCATCATACATGATGGAGCTTAGTAGAATGTTGCTGCTTTCCATCCCTTAACTAGATGTCCTGATAAAGGACAAGATCCAGAGTCAGCACAATTGCTCAAACTTCAGGCAGCAATCTTAACAGTGGATCATTTTGCCAAAAAATGGATTTATCTCCACATTTTAACCAACTATCGGTCATTGCCTAAGATTTGCACATTTGGGCAAAAGAACTCTGTGAATCTTTTTCCTCGAAAATACCCAAAATATAAATCAAGATAACACATGTTTCTACATATACCAAGGGCACAATACAAGGCCTCACCATGACACTTCTCCTACCCTTTGGAGGATTTCCAGACGTTACTGATAGTAACCAAGGAAATCATTTCATTTCTCAGAAAACAAGATGCTGGGATCTTGCAGAAAGCATTCGATGGAAAGTTTGTGTCTCTAGTCTCAAGCAGCTGGTTTAATTGAGAAGCAATTAAATGGGCTCCTCAAAGAACTCTTATTTAAGTTACAAAATAGCGAATTGACCCCCCTGCTGGTGTCACTATTGCCACAGGTATTTATTAATATAATTCATGCCCTCTGGTGACTTGCATTCCCTAACCGAATATCACACAGTTCCCTCAATTGCCTTTATTGTCTATAAAGGACTACATCTCTAAAGTTCATGTTTTTGATGATCGTCTCACCATGTTGCCTCCTTCCTCCTGGTTAAGTGCCTAATTCACTTCCTAAGAAGGCAATTCTGCTCCCTAAAAGTCTCAGTTATTACTAAGATTTAAATTGATGTCAAGACATCACATGTCAGTTTGCTATGAGGCCTGAAATTAAGTTTCAGTATTAAGTGCTGTCTTGTTATCTGATAAAATCAGATGGTCTAACTGCAGGTCACTCTACGTACTTTGCTCCCATGTGTAAGATCTTCCAGCTAAATGTTTCCTTATTATTGGGACTGGGCATAGTGCCTGCTTATCTCTGAGTGGCAGGCTTCAGTTCCTTGCCAGTCCATGGAATTATTCAAACAAGCCAACATGTCTTCCTGTGGTAACCAGGGGTCACCTCATCCTCTTGTTACTACAAAGCCTGCTTCCCATAATTTCTCTTGTTCACTCTGTTCCCAAGTGCAATCCTTATGTGGCCCTACATTGTGTGGTGTGTTCCACCCCTTGGTTGTGAGTATATGTGACTAAAATATTGTTGATCTCATCTGTCTAGGGTTGGGTGTCATGTGCTTGGCCATCCCCATAACTGTAGGATGGGAAAACTTCCCTCACCAATGTGGTAAAGAGTAGGAAATCAAAACAGGGTCTACGAACTGCATTCCCTCCTCTCCCTTTCTTTCTGTGTGAAGAAATGTGTTTTTGGCCAACCTAAAGTGTTCTGGGTAGAATTGTGTCCACCTCCCAAAAAGATATGTTGAAGCCCTAACTCCTACTACATCAGAATGCAATCTTATCTAGAAATAGGGTCGTTGAACATATAATTACTTAAGTTAAGATGAGGTCATGCTGGTATAGGGTGGGCTGCTAACCCAATATGACTGGTATCCTTATAAGAAGATGAACATCTGAAGACCCAGAGATACATAGGGAGAATGCCATGTGACAATGAATGTGGAGATTGGAGTTGTGCAAGTTGCAAGCCAAGGGATGCCAAAGACAGTGGGCAGACCAGCAGAAGCTACGAAGAAGCAAGGAAGCGTTCCTCTCCACTACAGTTTTAGGGGGAGTATGATCCTGCCAACACCTTGATTTTGGACTTCTAGCCTCCAGAACTGTGAGACAATAAATTTCTCTTGTTTTAAGCCACCCAGTGTGTGCTACTTTGTTATGTCATCCC
The DNA here is from genome assembly GCF_009873245.2 of Balaenoptera musculus. Lineage (NCBI taxonomy): Eukaryota > Metazoa > Chordata > Mammalia > Artiodactyla > Balaenopteridae > Balaenoptera > Balaenoptera musculus. The sequence goes on from NC_045796.1 coordinate 23,374,031, forward strand.
TAAAAAATGAATATACTGGGTTTTGCTATTAATCTGGTGCCGTCTGGGCATTTTCTAACAGATCTTCAAAAGTATTTCTTGGATTAATATGGTTAACTGCTTAATATGTCCTAGTTTACTCTATAATATAGGTGTTTTATTCATTTCATGTATACTGTTTTATACTTATTTTGAGCTTGATAGATGTTTGAGGATAGTCAGACTTTTGAGGCATTTTACTTTTTGCCCGAGAGTATTATTTTATTAAATTACATCATCTGCAATGTACAACTTCCTCAATTCTGACTTTTTAAAATGAGTTAATTTTTTGTTTGTGTCATTTGTTTTTAATAATCTCTTTTCAAGGATTCTGACTCTTGCATATCATATATTTTATTGCCTTGTCATAAATAAAAAATAGCATAAATTCTTGAACCTCTGAAACTTCCTCTCAGAGATATGTACCTTTTTTTCTTTTTTTCCTGGCATTTATTATTATGAATAAATCTAAGGTCAACAGATTTGTGTGTAACCATGAATCTTCCCTGAATTGATGCTTATAGACATGCAAGATTAGGAATTTAGTTAATGCAGAAAATGATTACTTATGTTACTATTATTCTCTATGAATTTATTTTATTCATCAGAAATACCAATAATTCATAATTCAAATTCATATTACCTCTCCTACATTTGAATAAGTTTCTTCACGTTTTTGACCTTGTCTTTGTAATCTGAAAGCCTTCCTGATTTTGGCCTTTTACATAATAATGGTATTTTTAAAAATGATGATTATATATTTTTGAATCTAATATGACTTGAAGAATCTCATTGTTTTCTTTATTTTCATTGCTTGAGTCTTGAAACATCCCTATTTTTGCCTACCGCTTCTCATCAGCTCTCTTTTTATCTTTGTTTGAATGGCTTTATTATTGTGTTCTAGTCTTTCACCATTGGTTTTATAGATTTCATGCTTTCTTGAATTCTGTTGTGAATTAGAACAAATACTTCCTAAATATGTCTGTCGTACATTTTCTGAAACCACATTTTTCCTACCATCACCAAGGCCGTGTTCTTATTATTTTAAAAATATTTATTTATCCTTGAATAATAAGATATTTGCTCAGTCCTGATATGTATTTTCATCTCTTCAATGCTACGTATTGTTCTTGATATTTTAGAATACTCCAGGGAACTTGTATTCATGTGGAAAGGAATATTCAACACATTTTTATTGGTGATTTGTTTAATACTCCACTTATGAGGTATCATTAGTTTTTTTTTTTTTTTTTGGCCACACCTTGCAGCTTGCAGGATGTTAGTTCTCCAACCAGGGATTGAAGCCGGGCCCTCAGCAGGGAAAGCACAGAGTCCTAACTACTGGACTGCCAGGGAATTCCCTAGATATCATTCTATCGAAACTTTTTTCTAAAATGTAATACTAATCACAGAGCTGGAACTATAGTAGCTTCAACTTTTTATAAATGAATTATCTCAAATATTGAAACATTGATCAAAAATTCATTTAATATAATTTCCAAAATCTGATAAAACCATAAGTTTTAATGCCAAACCATAATTTTTCATATTCAAATATTTTAAATATTACAAAATATTGTAAAATATGCAAATGAATACATTGATAACAAAATGTTACTTTATTTATACATATTGTTTTTTAAATACAAATATCATATGTTTAATTCATTTTTTGAAATTAGCTTTGTACTGTTTATAATACTCTTTCTGGGATTAAAGAAAGAAAACACTGTTTTAGAATATTAGAATTTGCAGATTTTGTTTCGAGACATAAGACTTGATAATACTATCTATGTGATTCAAACCAGAGACAACAGACGGCATCTTTTCATGTATTATGTTAATATTATACCCTTTACCTTGATTTAATTTCTTAAATCTAGTTTTTTAAGTCTGCTTTGGCCAGAGTAAAACTTAGCGCATCATCATGTTATTATCACATATTGACCTGTCCTGTTAGCATTTTGAAATCCCATGTAATGAGGAGATACATTGATTGACACTAAAGTATTTTTGTTTTACTATCAGGAGAGGGCATGCATAACTACAATCCCAGTCTGCTCAGACTATCACAGTTCTTCCTGCCATTGCTTCATATCCGCATATACAAAGCCCACATCCATCCATTTCAGCCCCTACCTATATTGCATTTCTAAAAATTTTATCTCCAAAATATACAATATCTACCCATGCTCTGACTCCAAAAAATTAGTAAATGCCATTCTCTGTGTTTAATTATGGTATAAAGAAACTGCACAAACCATAATATTAGACCTATAGCCTCAAACCGTGCAAAAGTATGGGATTTATTTATTTATTTATTTTTTGCATTATGGTGGCTTATTTTGAAATCGTATTTAAGAACAAGTACTGATTAAGGCTCTAAGACCCTTAGTTCATAATAAATATGTGAGCTAATTGAAATGAGTAATTTCCACAAAAATATTGTGTTACTATAATGTAAAAATACTTTCCTTATACCTGTTGGGGATATTCATGGAAATACAATGATAATATAAGCTAAGTGCTGCTAATTAACTACATGTTATTCACATCTGGGGTATTGCATATTAATTAAGGTCAAAAATCCAATATTTCATTTCTGAATATTTTCCTGACTAGATGAGTCAGAGACTTCTTCTAGAATTCCCATATTGGAAATCACTTTTCTTGATGAATGCCAAAATACTAAGATACTCCCCTTCTCATTAGTGGACTGCTTTTCTCTCAAAAGAAAGTCTAGAGGGGCACTGTTTACCTTCTCCATACAGGTTCTCCATTCCAACACAAAGTTATGTTTATATTTATTTTAATTTATTTTGTAATATGTACGGTCAGCACGAATCATTTGTCAATTCCACCGACTTTCCATCGTCCTTTCAAAGTAATTTATATATTCTCATTCCTGTATTTGCTAAAGAACATAGCTCAGTAAATTTTAGTTAAACAATATCAGCACTTGTCAGAAAAGTTTTAACATTTTAAAATTAAAATTAGATTAAAATTTATATTTTCTAATGGTTGTCTATTTATATCCCTTAACTCTATGAAATAATAAACAGGGTTGGTTTTGTCAGTAGTTTCATAATAACAATGGATTAAGTTTATGATTGACCAGGGAGAGTAAATAGCGCATTCTACCGTTTTTAATGTGAGTACTCCTAGTGATCACAGAGAGAAATTTTATATTTCTACAAGCTTAAGCTACTTGCCAGGACTGATGATGTGGTGTTAACATGCACGTACACACCCATACACATACTTGCACACACAAACACCACACCTTTATAACATTTGCCTTCAAAATAGCATACAATTCAGTAATACTTTCGTTTAATATTAATTAGCACATAGTCATTCTTTGGTTTTTTAAAAGAAAAAAAATTCTACTTTGTACAAATGAATTTCACTTGCACTGCTATGTCAGTATATATGGAAGAATAAACAAGCAAACAAAATAGGGAAAAAAACACAACTGTCAAAACCAGCTGTTCAGCCAACATATTCTGGCAAATCTGAAGAATATTTATAGTTTCTTTATTAATAGATCCAGGTCAGAAGTAACCTAGATATCTGAGGGATTTCATTTGGTTGTGACTGTGCTCAAACTGCTTAGTACTTTATAGACATTCTGCTAGGAAAATATTTACGTTTTCAGAAGCTTCCTAGGGAAATTTTTACACATTTACTTTTCCTTTTGTTAGCAGATTCTCATCTGTCTATAGTCGGACTTCAGTGAATAAATGATAACATTATTTCATGCCTAATAGAATTCACAAAAGATTTAGGGATTTTTTATAAACCTTACTTTCTTTCAAAACAAGTGTTTCAGTTGAGTAAGTCTTTAGAAAATTGCACTACAAATGTATTTGTTAGTTATATTGTCATCCATTAGTCTATAAATATTAAAAATAAAGTCAACTGCAAAGACTCTTGAATAATAATATATTTGGATAAGGTTGACTTGTTTTAACTGATTTTTTTCCATATGAAAAGGAAAAGCATTTTCAGCAAAACAGCCAGACACAAGATGTTCCTCCAGTGCTGGCTAATCATTCAATCTAGTAGCAGAAATTGCATGGACCATCAGAGGTTCTTTTTATATCTGAGAAAGTGAAATATATAAACTAAGACGAATTTTCAAGATGAACAAACACAAAGGGCACATCACCTATCAGAGAATTTCAAAACTGAATTGGCTGAGAAAATAGCTGCTGCTTATTTGTAGTCCATTTTATTTTTCATCTAGAAACATCTTCACATGGAAGTCAGGTAAAGGGAAGATTCAGGGACTTATTTTTACTTTGCTGTCAGATTTCTTCAATGCCAGATTTTATTTTATTTTTTAAATTAATTTTTATTGAGTATAGTTGATTTACAATGTTGTGTTAGTTTTTGCTGTACAGCAAAGTGAATCAGTTATACATACACATATATCTACTCTTTTTAAGATTCTTTTCCCATATAGGTCATTACAGAGTATTGAGTAGTGTTCCCTGTGCTATACAGTAGGTTCTTATTAGTTACCTATTTTATATATAATAGTGTATATATGTCAATCCCAATCTCCCAATTTATCCCTCCCCTCCATTCCCCCCTTGGTAACTGTAAGTTTGTTATCTACATCTGTGACTCTATTTATGTTTCGTAAATAAGTTCATTTGTACCATTTTTTTAGATTCCACATACAAGTGATATCATGTTATATTTGTCTTTCTCTGTCTGACAAATATTATAGCAAACATAAACAAGGTAAGTAAATTTTCTATCTACTGTGTGTAGTAATAGTGTTGGCTGTTAATGATTTTGTTTTTTTAAGAGACATTTTATTAATTAATTAATTAATTTATTTTTGGTTGTGTTGGGTCTTCGTTTCTGTGCGAGGGCTTTCTCTGGTTGTGGCAAGCGGGGGCCACTCTTCATCGCCGTGCGCGGGCCTCTTACTATCGCGGCCTCTCTTGTTGCGGAGCGCAGGCTCAGTAGTTGTGGCTCACGGGCCCAGTTGCTCCGTGGCATGTGGGATCTTCCCAGACCAGGGCTTGAACCCGTGTCCCCTGCATTAGCAGGCAGATTCTCAACCACTGCGCCACCAGGGAAGCCCCCAATGATTTTTTTTATACAGAAGCCACTCAATTTGTTTTAGAATAAACTGCTTATAATGACATTCAGGATATTAATTTAAAAAATTCTCACAATGTATTTTGAGTACTCTGTTGCTACAAGGGAAAGGAGGCTTTAGAATGCACTTTGCAGAAACTGAAGCAGTTGGATTCCTCTGATATTGAGGAAAGAAGAAAGCAAGATAAATAAAGAAAAAAAATCCAATAACAACATACTGACATGAAGAGTTATTAAAATGTAGAATCTCAACTCAGGCTTTCCATAGTGCTGTTTACTGTTATCCCCTGTGGTCTGACTAAAATATAAAAAGTTGAAAAAAGGAAGAAATGTGACCCAGGCTGTGTATTTTATTTTATTGACTCCATTAAGACATTGACATTACATCATTTTCTAAAAACATAGTTTAATAAATGTTTCTAAAATTTTAGTTTAAATTTAAAAATTCTTAAAATTAAAAATACTATTAAACTATCTATGTCTTTGTATTTAAAGTGAGTTTCTTTTAGAGAACGTATAGTTTGGTCTCACAGTCCTAATCTTTTAAGTGATATCTTTGTATCATTCACATTTCAAGTGATTATTTATATGGTTGGATTAAAATCATATTGCTTGCTGGTTTTTGTTGTTGTTGTTGTTGTTCCATTTGCTCCAATTCTTTTTTTTTTTCCTGGACTTTTCCTATAAGTAGAATCATACAATATATGTTCATTTCTGACTGGTTTCTTTCAACTAATATCAGGTTCATCCATACTGTAGCATGTATAAGTACTTCATTCCTTATTATTGCTGAATATTATTCAATGTTATGGGTATATTTTATTTATCTATTCATCAGTTGATGGATATTTGGCTTGTTTCCACATTTATGGTATTATGCAGAATGCTACTCTGAATATTTACGTATTTTTACACGGGCATATGTTTTCTATTCTCTTGGAATAGCATTGCTGGTTGTATGGTAACTCTATGTTTAACTTTTTGAGGAACTCCCAAGCTGTTTTCCAAAGGAGCTGAACCACTTTATATACTCAGCAGCAATTTATGAGGACTCCAGTTTCTCTACATCTTCACCAACACTTGTTATTGCTCATCTTTACTTTATTATAACCATTCTAGTGAGTGTGAAATGGTATCTCATTGTGGTTTTTGACTTACACTTCTCTAATGTCTAATGATGCTGAGCATCTTGTGCTTATTGGCTGTTTGTATATCTTCTTTCAAGAAATCTCTATCCAAATCTATTGCTCATTTTAAATTAGTTTATTTGTCTGATTATTGTTGAATTGTAAGAGTTCTTTATGCTGGAAGCAAGTCCCTTATATATATCATTGGAAAATATCTTCTTTCAACTATTGGGGTGTTTCTTCACTTTATTGTGTTTATAGAAGTTTTAAAATTTGATGAAGTCCAGTTTATCTCCTTTTTTCCCTTTTGTCACTTGTGGTTTTGGTTTCATATATAATATTAGCCATTGCCTAATCCAAGGCCATTGAGAGTTACTCTTTTGTTTTCTTCTGAGAATTTTCTAGTTTTAGCTCTTACATTTAGGTCTCATTAAGCTAATTTTTGTGTATGGTATGAGGTATAAGACGTGAGGTCTTTGCATGTGGATATTGTGTTGTATGAGCACCATTTGTTGAAAATATTATTTTTCCCCATTGAATTATCTTGGCACCTTTGTCAAAATTTAATTGACCAAGGGGGGAAAACTGCGGTGAGGTTGGGATGGTGGTGTGCTGAATTGGGCGATTGGGATTGACATGTATACACTGATGTGTATAAAATTGATGCCTGATAAAAAAAAAAAAAAAAAAAAAAAAAAAAATTTAATTGACCATGAACGTAAGGGTTTTTTTTATAGACTTTAAAATCTTTTTCATTGATCTATATGTCTACTCTTATGTCAGTACCACACTCCCATAATTACTGTAGCTTTGTAGTAACATGTACTGTTCTTCTTTTCTCCTCCTCCTCCTCCTCTCCCTCCTCCCCTCTCTCTCCTTCGGCTTTCAGTTAAGGTATTTTTCATGGGAAAAATCTGCTTATAGCTCAGACAGTCATCTCTCAACTCAGCCACCTGTTTGATGGCTCTACTTTATGAGTAATAAAATGGCATAAATTATTTTGATTCTTTTTTTTCTTTATTCTTTAGGCATATCAAGTCCAATTTTGTGACCCTCATTCAACAACTTTGCAGGATATTTAGTTATTTAATTTTGCTGTTAAGATTACTCTTAGCTAGTTCTAAGTGTATGGAAATTTTATATTAAAATAATTTAATATTTAAAATTTGTGCATATGTTATACAAGCCTTTGGTTTTTAAAATATACTTTTATCTTATAAACATGATTTAGTAATTAAATTCAAATTAATTTTATGGCTTCATGAATGATACTAACTCTTACTGATATTAATTCAACTAGAGAATGAACAGCATAGAAATGAACACACTATAAGTTACAAAAATGAACATTATCGTCTATTATGCAGCAGGAGAGGAACAACTGCTTATTGATTAGAAGAGATCTTTCTGGAATACACATATCAGTTATGAAAGCTGCTTACCTTGTAACTGTATATCCATCAATCCATTCATTCAAATCAATAAGCAAGCACTGACTGGTCATTGTTCTAGACATGGGATATATATCCAATATTTCTGGCTAGAAAGTACTTATAGTATGATATAGACATAAACAATTAAATAGGAGCTGTTCATGGTGACAAGTACTAAGATATAGACAAACAGAGAGAAGAGGCTCCTATACCAGATTTGAGAGTCATTAAAGGCTAGAAGAAGTAAAGTTTAAGTTAACGCATGAAAGATAAGTAGGGCTAGCATGATGAAACCTGGTGACTATTACTGCTGCCAAGTGAACTTTACATTTTCTGTCTTGCTTCACTAAAAATTTGTTTCTAATTATATTTTAATACTACCCCCAAACACAGAAGTATTTGTGAAACTACAAGTTATGAAAAAAGTAAAGACGTTAAGCTGAAGACATTTTAAATATTAAGCCAATGTTATTAACTGTGGATATGTGTTGAAGAGATCACAGACATCGTAACCTCTCATTGTGAAAATTTCTTAGTCTAACTGCAATCTTACAGTCCGACTTAACTGAACACCTCCCTTCATTGTTTGAGAGCAGAATCTGATACATATTTCTTAGAAGAAAATTATTACTGTAAAAATCTGATATTTTTATTAAAAAATTGACACCCAGAAGAAAACTCATCATTCTTTCCTCCCAATAACAGCATTTTTGTTATACAAAATGAGGTTGCACTGTCATTAGGAGGAAAACAGTATCATAGCACTTGCTACTGTGTTTATTCCACTATAAGCACCACTACTAGAGAAAAATCAACTACTTTTAGGCAAGAAAAATACTATGCTTGAAAATAAATTTGTATACAGATTCTGAGTTAAATATTATGTTTCAGTGAGATTAGCAAGCACCAAATAGCAACAATGAAGAAAAAGCCACTGAAATTCTTAAGAGCAAATAATCTGCCATTCTCTCCTTCTGTATCTGAATCTTATCTGCTCAAGCTATCAGGAAGAAGCTGTCATTCAGCTCTATTGCTGAAATGAAGGAGTAGATGGTACAGTTTAATTTCATTATGGAAATTGATTTGCATCCTTTATATTTCTTGATTGAAATCTTTCCAGGTAATGGCATTGAAGAAGACTCATAAAACTGCCATGACTGGGGTAATGACTATTATTATGATCAAATTTAATAAAAAAAAAACTTCCCTACAATATGGGAACTATGAATAATTCATATAAACTGTTGCTTAAAATGTGATAGAGAGGAAAAGACTAGTAGAAAAAAATCTTAATGTATCCAGACAGGGATGATAACTGGTTTTTGCAAATAATGAATACTTCATGTACAAATGAAGACTAACAAGGCTAGAGGAGAGGACTCCACACAGAGGAAATAATTCCATGTATCTGATTTTTGTGAGATAAGAAGGATGGATGGATTTTTTTAAAAGAACTGTCACAAAAAGCATATTCTAAAAATTAGATTTTGGAACATCACAATGCTTCTTTTAAATAAGCAATAACTTGAGGAATATTTAAGATAAGTCTGTTTTCATATGTTTGTGAATGATCTATGCAAAAATGAACATTGATCCCGGTGCTCAAATTTAGCATTTTCCTGTATATTATTATTTAACGGTCACAGTGGCCTAGAAATCCAAGTTAACCCTAAAGAATTTGCATAAAATCAATATCAAAACAATATTTGTTTCAAAAAAGAAGTTTAAAAATGGTTGTTTGTACTTATTTGATATATAGAATTTTTACATGCATAAGTATATCTCTAGCTATAATCAGTTTTTTTATTTGAGTTTTGTTTCAGTTTACTTTTATTTCTTTTAACTCTGTTAATTTCTCTGCTTCCTGCTTTTATTGGCTACCATCTGGTGGAAAAAATTGTAATAGCAGAGCAAGGTTAAAAGATATGCAATAAGACAAAGGTTTTAATTGTAAATATGATTGCCACGTAATACTGCTGACATAGGTAGCAAGCTTGATAATACAATTTTGTTCTTATCATACTCAGTTCCATTATGATTATGACTATTCAACTCTTAAATAATTTGGAAATTTATATTTTATGGTTTATGTATAAAATAACTATCATATTTTAATGAGTTCCATGAAGGTAGGGACCAATTTGTTGTGATTATTGCAATGTAACCAGGAAGTCCTTGTTGACCTTGACAGACTTATTTTACACATATTATTTCAGCATAATTATTATTAGTGCCCACTTTGACTCTCAAACTATACTGCTTTAGAAAATAAAATACATCATTATTCTGTTTATAATCAGCAATTAACGTGGTACCTGTGGATACACTGTGCATTAAATATTTTTAATTTTTTCAGTATTTAAGGGTTTTTTTCTACTTATGTTAGATAATTTAGGCATGGATTCTCTTATTTTAGAATTTCTTCATGAAGACAACATTAAGAATTTAAACCTTCAATTCTGAATAAAAAATGTAATAGTTGACTTCATGTCTTATTATTTTGGAAGTATATTGCATAGACTATAGCTTATAACACCTACAAGTTTTTCTTAAGCAGATAATAATAAAATGTGGAATACAAACATGTGTTCTTTGTTGATTACCTCATGATGTCTCAATAGTCATCTCCCTGCACTTGTTAGTAAATGTGCTCAGAGAATGATTTGACAGATACAGTGCATTGTGAAATACATCTTACCAGTTGAAGGAAAAAATTGATATAGTTACATTCACATGTATGCAGGTAAGCTGTGTATATCACCTGGCAGAATAATTATATTGTCATTTTATTAACTAATACATTCTCACTATTTTGCACAGAGCATTCCTAAAGATTAATCTCTTAAAGGGTTTATAAATCTCAAAATTTATTTTTATTTATACTCTTTAAGTTATAAATTTTAATCTTTAAAAATTCCAAATATGTTATTATTTCTATGTAATTTTTTTGTTAACATATTTTAATGACCCCAGAAATCACATAGTCAACCTTCTTGATTAAAAGCAGCAGAGGTTATATTCTAATCTGATGCATGCTTATTCCTTTATAAGTTACAGTAATTATCTTCAAAATACTTTAATGTGACAACAGAAATTAACACAGTATTAAAATTTGTTGCAACTAATTGAATTAACTATATACCTAAGTCATAAATTTGTTGCTCAAACTGGGTTAATCATTTTCCATTTCTCTTTAAGTAATTTGTTACCCTGGCTATTAAAAAAGAAATTTTACGAGACAACTGGAGAAATCAGAAAACTCATTGGATAGCTGATGATAATAAGGAACTTTTTATGATAGTTGATGATATTATGATCATGTTTTTGAAAGATTGCTTATTTTTAGAGGTACGTATGAAATATATAAGGAAGAATGAAATAATCTCTTGGTTTTGCTCCTTAAACAATGTGAAATGGGGTTAACTAGTGGGGATAAAGATAAAATAAAATTGGTCATAAATTTTTATTCATTGAAGTTGAATGATGGGTACAGGGTTACACTACTATTCTCTCTCTCTCTCTCTATGTATGTGTGTATATATATACACATATATATGTATGTATATTCATATTTGTATATATACAATTATATATATAATTATATGTCTTTCTTGGATATTTTTAATGTACGCACACTTCTTTTAGCTTTTCTCCTGAGTGATAAATGATTTTCTTTCATGTAAAATATCTTAGGCTTACAGTAGGCTTAGTAATATTCTGTATTGAGATAAGGATGCTTCTTTCTTTGAGTTATAATATTTTTATGTTTCAGTGTTATTTATTCAAACACATGAAAAGAAGGAATTTATAAAGTGCATTCTGTGTAAAATAATGACTTATATAATTTTGTTCCAATGGTTTATGGATGAAACCTTTGAATGACAAAATATTTCCTTCACCGGATCATGTATATTTACACAGAAAACTCTGCTTAGTTGTTTCAAGTATTACCTCTAAAATATATCCTGTATCTATTCATTTCAATACTGTATATACTGTTTTGGTTCAAGTTTAAAAAGAAATGATGAATTAGATAAAATATAGAGTGATAATGAAAGTTGTGGTAAACATGGTTTTGATTAGGCTCACTTTTAAACTTTAGCAGTTTAATCACTTATGCATAAAGTGTGTGTTGCATTAAACATCCTTGCTATAATCAGTTTCTATGACAACCAAGAAGCTGGCAGATTATATTGATTCATGCAGGATGGTTTCCAAGGTTGTAACCAATTTATTAGACGTAATTATTGTATTAGAATGACTGGCAATGATAACTCTAATATAAGTGGTAACATTTCACTATTTAAATTATTCTTACACTTCATGGGATACTTATATGCTTAAAAAATCCTTATGCTAATAATTGGAGAAGGCAAAATTGAAGAGCGACTCTAAAGTACATGTTAAGCTAATGAAACTAGAAAAATATAACAATTATGATTTAAGTTTAAAGAAACAGATTGGTTTTTATTTGATATTAGGAGGGTGGAAATAAATATTTACCCATGAATCTATAATGAAAAATCATCTCAGGACCTTTCAAATGACGATAAATCTTAAAATCAATAAGCCGTGTGTCTTATTTCAGGCTGCTATAACAAAATACCACATACATTATTTCTCACAGTTTTAGAGGCTGGAAGTCTGAGATTAGGGCCCCAGCACAGTTGGCTGAAGACCTTCTTCCAGGTCAGAAGGGGTGAGATAACTCTGTGGTGTCTTTTTTATAAGAGTACTAACCCCATTCACAAGGGCTATTCCTTTATGACCTCAGCAATTCATAAAGGCCCTACCTCCTACTACCATCACATCGTGTACTAAGAGTTCAACATACAAATTTCAAGGGGGACACAAACATTCAGGCCACAGCAACATGTTACCATAATCTTTATCATTTCCTCAAAACAAGTATCCTTTCTGTCCTAAATTGCTTTTCACTTAAAATTTTTTTTTTTGGAAGTTACAAGGAAATGATGGAATGATGGTTCTTTACCCATTGTATACAAGGGCTCTAAAAATATCTAAGTAGTTTCCTTTTTCAGAGGTTATGGTTTGGGTTTGAGGAACTTTTCATTGCCTGTATAAATTGCAAAATAAAATAGTAGTATAGACCTTTGGCTCTCAGAGCAGCACCATTGTCATTGGCAAGAACAAGCATCTTACAAAAAGGCAGCAAAGAAGGAGCCAAGAAGAAAGTAGTTGATCCACTTTCTAAAACATACTGATATGATGTAAAAGCACTAATTACCTATGTTCAATGTGAGTAATGTTGGAAAAACTTTAGTCTCAAGGACTCAAGGAACCAAAATTGCATCTGATGACCTCAAGGGTAGTGTTTTTGAAGTGAACCTTGCTGAGTTTCAGAATGATGAATCTGCACCTAGAAAATTCAGGCTAATTACTGAGGATATTCTGGGCAAAAACTGCCTGACCAACTTCTATAACATGAATCTTACCAGTGACAAAATGTTCTCTATGATCTAAAAATGGCAGACCATGATTGAAGTTTATATTGAGATCAAGAGTACTGATGGTTATTTAATTCATCTTGTCTCTGTCGGTTTTACTAAAAAAAAACATATAACAACTAGATTCAGAAGACGTCTTAAGCTCAGGACCACAGCTCCCCAAAATCCGGAAGAAGATTATGGAAATCATGACCCAAAAGTTGTAGACAAATGACTTGAAAGAAGTCATTTCCTACAAGGAATGCGGTTACTAACAGGCCGCAGACTGGTACCAGTCCGAAGCAGGGGGTGGGGGGGTGTGGGTTGATGACCTCTGCTTTAGTTCATGCTCTTTCCCATACAATTTAGAATCAGCTTGTCAAGAAATTCCTCCCTACCTAGTGAGACCTTCTCCTATATTGACCCCTAAAAATTCTACAGCTTTTCATTTTACATTTTTAAACTATCTCTAATTTTTTATTTATGGTGAGAAAGTAAATTAACTTTGTTTTCTTGCAGTTCAAATGTGTGTGTATGTGTGCCCATGTGCTTTGTGTGTGTGCATACATATTTTGGGGGCTTCTTTATGTTCTCATTGTCAATAAGGCTATGCTATTCTTTAGGTCAGTGGTCCCCAACTGTTTGGCACCAGGGACCAGTTTCGTGGAAGACAGTTTTTCCACGGACAGGGGCGGGGGCAGGCGGTAACACGAGCAATGAGGAGCAATGGGCAGCAGCCTGGGGGTTGGGGACCCCTGCTTTAGGTTGTGCTCTTTCCCGTACAATTTAGAATCAGGTTGTCAATTTCCATAAAATATCTTTTGAAATTTGCATTAGAATTACATTTATTCCATAGCCCTATTTACATCTTTATGATCCATCTCTACATTTATTTAGTTATTTTAAAATCTTTCAGTATAATGCTATAAACATTTTACTGAAAGTTCTGTAACAACTTTTGTTGGATTTATTCCTGATCATTTTATAGTTTAAATCCTATTAATGGTACATAACTGTGAAATTATATTTTATGTTGTTGCTCTTTGTAAAAATGTAATTGATTTTCATAGAGTGTGATGTCTGCAATCTAAATAAACTTACTGAATTTTGTGTTAGCTGTAGTTTCTTTAGAGTTTTCTAGGTTGACATTTATATGCTCCATAAATAACTTAATAGTGGTGATAGTGAGCTACTTTGCTTTGTTCTTGATCTTGAAGGAAATCATTATAACATTTTATCATTGTATAATATCTGATGTAATTTGTTGGTGAATATCTTTTAATGTTTTAAGAAAATGTCCTTCTGTTCATAGTTAGCTAAGAATTTTTTCCACGAGCTTATGTTGTACTTCTTGGAATACTGATTTTTCTGCCTCTATTGAAATGAATATATGATATTTTCCTTCAATAAGGTGAATTATTTTAACTGTTTCTAATATTTAGTCAATCTTGCATTCCTGGGGTAAACTCCCCTTGATGATGGTAAATTATATTTTTTATATATTCCTGGGTTTGGTTAATAAATATTTGTTTAGGATTTTTTATCCTTGTTTATGAGTAAGATGGGGCTAGTAATTTTTTTTTCTGATACTGACCTAGCAGATTTTAGTACTAATGTTATATTGACCTTACAAAATTAGCTGATGACTATTTCCTTTCTTTCATTGTCTGGAAAAAAATTAAAATAATGGAATTATTTGTTCCTTTAGGGTTTAATAAAGTTTGCACATAGAACCATCTAAGATTGCTGTTGATCTGTATCAGAAGATTTTAAAACACATACTTATTTTTGTATGTTGTTATAGGGCTACTCAGGGTTTTTTCATTCTAGATTCGACTTTTAGAAATTCTATTATTTCATAGAATTCATTTAACCTCAGTGTTAAATAATTTGGCCACAGTGTTCATAGCCTCTAATAATTTTTAATAACTATAGTATTAGTAATTATTGTTTTTAAAATTCTAATATTGTTATTGTGCCATCTGTTACATTTTCTTAATTTTTCAGAGTTTTCTCAATATTATCAGTTTTCTTTCCAAGGAACAACTTTTGAGTTTGTTGATCCTACTAATTGTATTTCTGGTTTCTGTTTTATTCATATTTAAAATTTTTCTCGAGTATTTTCTTCCTTTTCTGCAGATTCAGGTCCTTTCTCATTTTTCTATCTGGGTTGCAGAATTTTTGTTGATGATTTGCAGAAGTTCCTTTTATATCCTAAATATTCCCTTTCTGACTTGGACCAAAGAAAAATGTTTTCCCAGTCTTCCATGTATGTTAATTTTGATTTTGGTGTCCTTAATTGAAGAGAAGTTGTTAATTTTGATGTATCACACTAACCATTTTTGTTTTGTTTTATAGTTTGTCTTTGGAAATTTTGTGTGATATTTCTTAGCTATTACCCTTGCTCCCTTTGTCACAAATACAGGCTTCTTCATTTACTTCTATAACTTTTCAAATTTTATTTTGACATGTTTCCTTTAATCTCTTTGGAACTCCTTTGTCTGTAGGTTTAGTTAAAGAACGAGTTTTTACGTTTCCCCATATTGTAAGCCACTTAACATCAATATCTGTGGACAGTATTTCATTTCACCATTCATTTATGCTGCCAGGTTTATCCTTTATTAAATCTCTGCTATATGTGAGTCCCTCTGTAGCATCTCTAACTCCAATAGCCTATTTTTCTCTTATAGGAAAACAGCGATTTTTATTTCCATGAGTGTGCACTCTGCCTTACTGTTTGATAGGTTAATCAGTATTTTTACTTTCCAGCTTTAGGTTTACTTAGTTGTTTGTATATTCTTATGTATAATTTTTAATGTATCAAATTTCTTTAGAAGTCCAAATGTCTTAAAACACATTTTAAAATATTTGATACTTAACTCAAATATATGTAATTTATATATATATAAAATGAATATCTGGATCATTTCTGGGTTTGCTGCTATTGTCTCTTTGTTCTCTTGATTATTAATTATATATAATTACTTTTTGTATATTTATAAATTTAAAGTTTATAAATATTTGTGGTGTATGCTAGGCATTCTGTCAAAAAATAGGATTTCACATATACATATTTTCTCTCACTGTACATATTTTTCTCTTTTTTATACTGTCAGACAACTAAGGTAAGGGAATTATTTATCCTCTCAATCCATTCAGAAATTTATCTTGGTCAGGGCTGGACTGCAGCTTTGGGAAGACTTAGTCGTCTTTTGTTTCACTTTTATTCGCAGGTGTGCTTTCTAAATTTTCTAAATTATTGGATTGTGAGCCTCATAGTGTTCTGTCTCTTCAGCTTTGAACATTTGCAAGAGTTTAGAGATTTCTTGCCCAGCTCTTCAGCAACCTGTCCCTTACAGCGTCATAAACAGGCCTAAGATGCCTAAGGCAGAGACAGTACTACTATGCTTAAGGCTACCTCTTTCTCCACCAGATCTTTGTTTCCTAAACCAGTCAATTCTACAGGAGATTTTCTTCTGTCTTTTAGAAATTTTCAAATTAACTCTTCAGGCTCTCACACTGTCCACAGAATAGCCAGATAGCAGAATAGCCAATAACCCATCAAACAATTATCTCATGGGGAAGCATAGTCAGGTGGTTGCAGACCTTCAGGTTATAACGTGTTACTCCATCTGTGCACAGCTGCTAAAAAATAGTTGGTTTCTCTTTCCCAAGCACTCTTACCCCAGTCTTCAGCTAGCATCCAGGATCTGCAAATGCCCCCAGGAGTGAAATGTTTGGAGATAATTTGACCTAAGTTATGAACACACAAATGGACAATGGCAAGACCATATATGAGAGCAGACATGTGACCCATACACTCTGCAGCAAACAGTCCAGAAAGTCAAATCAAAGTCTCTGCAGCAATCAGAACAGTCAGAACTTGGACAGTGACTATGGGCTTTCCTAATTTCTGCCCTCACTTACAACTCAGAGCCACCTGGAGAAAGCCAAATATGCTCCCCAAAACAATCATGTAAAATGCCCCACTTCTAGTTAAGCTACCTCCAGCTTCCCCATGCTAACAGCCTCCGATGAAAGCAAACCGAAACCTTCTCTTTTTTCCACCATAAACCTTTTCTACTACACTGCCTGCCTTTGAGTCTCTGCCAGCGGCTATGATGGTAGCTGTGACTCGCTTCCTATAGCAAGCTCTGAATAAATAACCTCTGTTCTCATTTGGTTTGCCTTTGTTTATTTCCACATAATTCATCTCAGAAGGGTTCGTCTCTCCCTGGAATTTTAGATTATCTAAATAGTTCATGATATTAATTTATGAGGTTTTGTTTTTAATTTATCTGATTTTTTTTTTCTGGTTTTGGCAGCAGACACAGTGATACGTCATGAACTCCTGCATTTTTGCTAGGAAAAGAGGTCTAGATCAAATGTTCTTTAAAGAATCCTCAAAGTCTGGGACAGTTCAAGTGTTGTAACTGGGCCAGGTGTTTAACTACATGAAGCCCAGCTATCATCGCACGATGAAAAATTCTCTCACAGACACAGAATGCTGTCCATGCTTCACACCTCCAATTCCTTAACCACAAAGTGTCCTGGGAATTATAATTGGATGGTTTAGAGCAGCGGTTGGCAAATAAGGCCCTTAGGGTAAATCTAGTTAGCTACCTGCTTTTGTAAATAGAGTGTTACAGGAACATAACCACACTTCTTTGTTTATACATTGTCTATAGACTTTGCTTAAGTGCTACAATGGCAGAGTTGAATAGTTGTGACTAAGAGTGTATGGCCCATAAAGCCTAAAATACTTACAGTCTGGCGCTTTACAGGAAAAGTTTGATAACTCCTAGTTTAGTGTATGTTTTTCAAATGTTTTTTCAGCTCTACAATTTTTACTGGATTCTTTTTCATAGTTTTAATCTCTCTCCTCATTGAGTTTATGCTTTTCTTTAAACACTTGAACATACAACAGCTCTTTTAAAGTTTTTGACTACTAATTACATCATATCTGTCATTTCTGCTTCTATTTATGTTGACTAAGGTTTCTCCTGGTCATGAATCACATTTTCGTGCCTCTGTAAGTACGGTGATTTTTAACTGGTACCGTGAGAGTTATACTGATGAAAGTCTGGGTTTTGTTGTCTTTCTTTGATGTGTGTAAGTATTTGGGTTAGTGACCAGTTAGTCAAGCTTTGTTAGAGCACATCTAGATTAGTTATAAATGTAGTTTAATTTTAATAAGGGTAGTTTAATTATGAGATTAGTTAGAACACATCTGAATTAACTGTAAGAAGTGGTTTAATGCTAAAGTGTGGGATTTCTGGGGTCTCTACTGAATGCTCCTGATATTTAACTATGTCTCTCTACTATGCCTGTTTAGAATTTTGATATCTAGCAGCCAGCCCTGTTCAGTTCATGGCTAGTGCCTTTTGTAGTTGTTTTCTATCTAGTAGTTACTCTTTGATCAGCTTCATAGAGTCTCATTCTATCCATGTGCAGTTTAGTATTCAAAAAAGATTCAAAGGAATACTGTGCAAATTTATGGAACTCTTCATCTATGTAGCTTCCTCGTATCTTATACTCTACCTCAAATTTAAAGCTATTGCAGCCCTCCTGAAACATGATCAACTCAGTAATAATTGCTGTGCTCTGCTTTAGTTATTGCTTCTTGTACTGCAGTCTGGAAAGTGTCTCCAGGCAGAAAGCCAGGGTGATTGTAGGGCTCACCAAGTTTGTTTTCCTTCTCTCAGTCCTATGCTGAAAATAGTTATTTAATATATTTTGGATAGTAATTTAATTATCTACAATAGAATGGGTAGTTTGTTACCACTAACAACATCATGGCTGGTTGAGTATTGATCTACGAGTCCTATTAGAAAAGCAACACAATTAAATGATAAATTTAACAGGAATGCAAGGTTTTCTGGACTGAATTGTGTCCCCCAAAAGTTCATATGTTGAGTTCCTAAGCCCCAGTATTCAGAACGTGACTATGTTTGGAGACTGGGTCTTTCAAGGGGTAATTAAGTTAAAATGAGGTCATTAGTGTGGGCTTTAATCTGATATGACTGATGTCCTTATAAGAAGAGGAAATTAGGACACAGACACACACAGAAGGAAGCTCATATGAAGATATGGGGAGAAGATGGCCATCTACAAACAAAGGAGCGAGGCCTCAGAAGGAATAAACCCTGCCAACAGCTTAATCTCAGATTACTAGCTTCCAGAATTGTAAATTTCTATTGTTTAAGTCACGCAGTCTGTGGTACTTTGTTATGGCAGCCCTAGAAAACTAGTACACAGGATTTACTTTAACTAACGTTAATAATTGGTAAGCAATAAATGGATCTGTAATCATCTGCATGACAGTAAAGGGGTGATATAAAAATATTTAACTACCAGTAAGGCATAATCAGTACCAGTAAATCAGAATGATGCCAGCTATATCTGCGTTCACTGGTTAAATATAAGTCCTGAATAAAGTGAATGGGATAAAAAATTTGTAAAGCAAATATTCTATATTCAAATGGCAAATAATATATGTTGTTATATGAGCAAGTGTATTCATTGATGGTCTTCAAGTTATCTATAAACTCGTTGAAAGTGTGCGCAAATTTATGGAAATTATTGTTCTTGTTTATTTTTTCTGGAGATGTTTTTATAGCATTCAGTATGTGCTGGTAAACATCTTGAGACCAGTAACTTAAGGAGAATCACTAATCTATGATTAGGTATAGTAATATGCTGTAAGTTATACTAGTATTTAATAACATAAACTTTATAATATGAGCGTATACAACACTTTAAAGATATCCTCATATATTAAACAATGTTATTGCTCTTTAAAAATAATAAAGCATGATATTTGTACTAATAACATGACTTCTAAACCATTTGATTGATTTCT
Organism: Balaenoptera musculus; assembly: GCF_009873245.2. Lineage (NCBI taxonomy): Eukaryota > Metazoa > Chordata > Mammalia > Artiodactyla > Balaenopteridae > Balaenoptera > Balaenoptera musculus. The sequence goes on from NC_045796.1 coordinate 23,394,036, forward strand.
GAAATATGCTTTTAAAATGTCAACCTATCAAAAAACATCTGTTGAAAGCTACTGTGTTCACAGTATTTAGCTATATAAAACAGTTACTCATCAAGGTAATAGTATACTGGGTCTAATAATCTAGTGGGCCTACATACTGAGCACTATTCTTGGCCCAGAGGAGAGGGTTAAACCTAGGAAAAGAAAGTTTTGGGCCATGGTCATAATGTGGTAAGGTAAATGGTATTAAAAGAAATAAATAAACTGAAATGCGTAAGAGAAGAGGCTGACAATTATGAGATCAAGTGTAAACCACAAGCCTTTCTGGAATTGCAAGATGTTAATATGCTAGGGCTGCCTTAACAAAATATCACAAATTGGGTGAAATAAGCAATAGGGATTTATTGCTTCACAGTTCTGGAGGCTAGAAGTCTGAAAGCAGGGTGTCAACAGGGTTAGTTCCTTCTCAGGGTTGTGAGGGAAGGATCTGTTCCAGGCCTTTTTCATTGGCTTATAGATGACTGGTCTCTTCCTTGTGTGTGTGTTTTTTTTTAAACATCTTTATTAGAGTATAATTGCTTTACATTGTTGTGTTGGTTTCTGCTGTATAACAAAGTGAATCAACAGCTATACGTAAACTTATACCACCATATCCCCTCCCTCTTGCATCTCCTGCCCACTTTCCCTATCCCACCCCCCTAGGTGGTTACAAAGCACCGAGCTGATCTCCCTGTGCTATGCAGCTGCTTCCCACTAGCTATCTATTTTACATTTGGTAGTGTATATATGTCCATGGCACTCTCTCACTTTGTCCCAACTTACCCTTCCCACTCCCCGTGTCCTTAAGTCCGTTCTCTACGTCTGCATCTTTATTCCTGTCTTGCCCCTAGGTTCTTCAGAACCATTTTTTTTCTTTTTCTTTTTTGGTTTCTATATATATGTGTTAACATACGGTATTTGTTTTTCTCTTTCTGACTTACTTCACTCTGTATGACAGACTCTAGGTCCATCCACCTCACTACAAATAACTCAGTTTCGTTTCTTTTTATGGCTGAGTAATATTCCCCTGTATATATGTGCCACATCTTCTTTATCCATTCATCTGTCTATGGACACTTAGGTTGCTTCCATGTCCTGGCTATTGTAAGTAGTGCTGCAAAGAACATTGTGGTACATGACTCTTTTTGAGTTATGGTTTTCTCAGGGTATATGCCCAGTAGTGGGATTGCTGGATCATATGGTAGTTCTATTTCTAGTTTTTTAAGGAACCTCCATACTGTGCTCCAATTTACATTCCCAGCAACAGTGTAGGAGGGTTCCCTTTTCTCCACACCCTCTCCAGCATTTACTGTTTGTAGATTTTTTGATGATGGCCTTTCTGACCGGTGTGAGGTGATAACACATTGTAGTTTTGATTTGCATTTCTCTAATGATTAGTGATGTTGAGCATCCTCTCGTGTCTGTTGGCAATCTGTATATCTTCTTTGGAGAAATGTCTATTAAGGTCTTCTGCCCATTTTTGGATTGGGTTGTTTGTTTTTTTGATATTGAGCTGCATGAGCTGCTTGTATATTTTGGTGATTAATCCTTTGTCAGTTGCTTCATTTGCAAATATTTTCTCCTATTCTGAGGGTTCTCTTTATGTCTTGTTTATGGTTTCCTTTGCTGTGCAAAAGCTTTTAAGTTTCATTAGATCCCATTTGTGTATTTTTGTTTTTATTTCCATTTCTCTAGGAGGTGGGTCAAAAAGAATCTTGCTGTGATTTATGTCATAGAGTGTTCTGCCTATGTTTTCCTCTAAGAGGTTGATAGTGTCTGGCCTTACTTTTAGGTCTTTAATCCATTTTGAGTTTATTTTTGTGTATGGTGTTAGGGAGTGTTCTAATTTCATACATTTACATGTACCTGTCCAGTTTTCCCAGCACCACTTATTGAAGAGGCTGTCTTTTCTCCATTGTATATTCTTGCCTCCTTTATCAAAGATAAGGTGACCATATGTGCATGGGTTTATCTCTGGGCTTTCTATTCTGGTCACATTAATCTATATTTCTGTTTTTGTGCCAGTACCATACTGTATTGATTACTGTAATTTTGTAGTATAGTCTGAAGCCAGGGAGCCTGCTTCCTCCAGCTCTGTTTTTCTTTCTCAAGATTGCTTTGGCTATTCAGGGTCTTTTGTGTTTCCATACAAATTGTGAAATTTTTTTTCTAGTTCTGCGAAAAATGCCATTGGTAGTTTGATAGGGATTGCATTGAATCTGTAGTTTGCTTTGGTTAGCATAGTCATTTTCACAATGTTGATTCTTCCAATCCAAGAACATGGTATATCTCTCCATCTGTTTGTATCATCTTTAATTTGTTTCATCATTCCTCATGTTTTTTCATATTCTCTGTATGAATATGAGAGAGAGCTCCAAATTTTCCATTTTTTTGACACCAGTCATATTGGATTAGAGTCTACGCTAATACCTCATTTTAAATTGATTACCTAATTAAAGACTATATCCTCAAATAAGGTTACTGAGGTTCTGAAGGCCAGGACTTCAAAATATGAATTTTGGGGGATTATAACTCAACTCATAACACAAGACAATTGAACAAATGACACAGAGGCCAATAATTCCTCTTTTGCAGTGATCCAGATGTGTATTTGAAGTCCATTCCCAATTTGATTTAGGGCAGGAAGTGAATTAGGTTGATTTGCATATAGCTGAAAACACGAAATAGCAGTGGTTTCAAAAAGCTAGCAGTACAGTTTTCTCCTAAGGGAAGGAAGACCACATTTAGACCAGAGTCTTCACGAATATTAGGGATCCAGCTTCATCCTACTATTGTATGAAACCTTCTGGACATCCATTATCAAGGCCACTTCATATTCTAAGAGATCTGCTAGAGCTCTAAAAATCATCGCTGTATTCTCAGACTGTTTCCCAGATAGTCAGGTCTCATTAAACAACTTTCTTGGAAATCTTAAAAACACTTCTACTTACATCTCAATTACCAGAATTTAAACAAATGGATTGTTGTAGCTGAAAAATGTAGTATTTCAGTTGGTTATGTCACTTTTGTAAATAAAATTTTTAGTTTTTAAGTGAAAATGGGAAAATGGATATCATTTAGCTACTATAAGTCTCTGCATCATTTGTCAAGGATGATGGCAGATATTGCAGAATGGAAAACTAAGGCCCTGCAAACAGACTGAGGGTCAAGTAAGAGAAGTTATTTTATTTAGAAAAACTAGAGAATTTCCCAGGTTCTTTAGAGAATTCCTCTTTGAGAGGTGAGAGTGGTAATCAGTGGTTAGGGGAAGAGTTGCATTACCATTTACCCATTTACCAATGTGAAAAAACACGTTTCTAAGCTTACTTCTTGGAAATCTGGGTGTGATTAGAACAATTCTGTTCCTACACTCTGATAGTCAGCAAGATAAGAATAGCTAGGTCTGCAAAACAATGTACAAATCCATATTAGCTGTGATGTTGCTGTCAGGGCATGAATTAACAATAAGGGCTGTAGGCCATGCTCAATATAATATAGGCTCTGATGTGTTCAATTAGATTTGTATATAGACAGACCAATAAAAATTATGTTATTACAAGCTACCAGTTATTAAGTCTACCAAGCACTGTGCTAATTATCTATTATCTAATTATTACTTTAATTAACTCTTTATGACACAGGTTACATTCCAATTTATGAAGAAGGACATTGAGGCTTAGAGAAATTATTTAATTTTAATGGTAACACAGTTGCTTAGTGGCAGGTTTGGGATTCATAGCCACATCTGTCTTACGTCAAAGCCATTATGATAGGATGAACTCTATATGAAAGAAGGCAGTAAAATACATTCTTTTGAAATCAGACAATTGAGGCTAAATCAGTTTTTTTGAGAAAAACATGTCATGGTTTTCTCTCTCTTCATGACATATTAAAAAAGGCACTCAAGTAAACTAGGAATGTGTATCCTGGAGGAAGTCTTAGGGGAAAATAAACTGTCTTTAATCATTTAATGGCCTATAATATTGACAAGGCAATACTGTTTATTCTGTATGGTCTCAATAATAGAAGTAGGGAAACAGAGCTAATGTACTTAGGCTATAATGAAGTTAGTTTTTTTGTTTGTTTGTTTGTTTGTTTACTGTAATTCTGAGCTGTCCACTGATAAAACGGGTAATTTCATAAAGTGTGGGTTTCTAATGTCAGCAGAAGTATGTAAGCAGCGTTACTTGGGATTTCTCTATGTCGTAATAATGAATGGGTTAGTGGAGACGCTTTTGAGTGTCCCTGTTGTGGGTTGATTTGTGTTCTCCCAAAAGATATGTGGAAGTCCTAACTCCCCTAATATATGAATATGACCTTATTTGTAAACAGGGTCTTTGCAGATATAATCAACTTAAGATGACGTCATACTTGATCAGTGTGGGACTTAAATCCAATGACTGGTGTTCTAATGAGGAGAAAGAGACTTAGAGACACACAGATACACAGGCAGTCATGGGGAAACGGAGGCAGAAGTTGGAGTGAGGCATCTACAAGCTAAGGAATGCCAAAGATTGCCAGTAATTACCAGAAGGTAGGAAGAGTCAAGGAAGATTCTTCCCTAGAACCGTTGGAGGGAGTAAGGTCCTGCTGACACCTTGATTTTGGACTTGTTTCCAGAACAGCAAAGGAATAAATTTCTCTTGTTTTAAGCCAGCTAGTTTGTGGAACTTTTCATGGCAGCAGTAAGAAACAGATATAGTCCCGTTCAAACCTGAAAACCTCCAGTCTGCTCAGAGATTATAGACCTCATGGAAAAGAATCCTGAAAATATTCCAAGGAGGCAGTGATCAGAGGTTGGTTTGTAACTAATGAGAAAAAAAAGTGAAGTCAAATAAGGAGAGGGAGACCATGTGAGCCCACACCCAAAGGTTAGAATAGGATGTAGTATGTGTGTATACAGAAGGAATAGGAGACCAGACTGACTGAGGGAGCTAGTTTGGAATATTGTGAAATAAGCCTGGGATGATTAAGTGTGGCAGACTATGGATGGTATGCAGTCCACTACAAGGGATTCAGTCTTTGATGGGTTAAGGAGACAGAATGAATGATTAAAGCAAGGAGTATATACAGAGAAACGGGTACAGGAATAGTCTGGAATCACCTGGAAGTTTGGCTAAAGAACAGTGATGTAAGGTTAACTCTGTAAAAAATGAAGTTCTGGAAGTGGTGGTTAGAATACAAGAAAAAATAAATGTGGGCAATATTCAAGAGGGTGAAAATGACAGGAATAATTGATAAAAAGAGAGACAGATAACAGACAGTGACAAGGAAACAGAGAAAAAGACCACTTAGAGTGCCCATGGATAGGGGCGGGGAGGAGGGAAAGAAGGGGAACCAAAAATGGTAAACGTGTGTTTTGAATATCTGGGACAACAAAGGAAAATAGTGAAATGTGTGTTTAGATCTCTTGCCTCTATAAAGGGTTAGGAAGCAAATACAGGTTTTTGCAGGCCATAGTCTCTATCACAAGGATTTCACTCTGTTGTTGCATATAAATAGCAAAGATATATAATTTTCCAGCTTTTTTCCCCTTCAGGACCACATGATAATTTGCCATTTCTTAATACAAGTGGATTTTACAGATCTTCATTTGATATCCAGGTACCTTGAAGTAGATAGTATTGATTTTTAGAAACTGTGATGTAATGTTTCTTTTCTATGGCTTCAATTTTTTCAAATATTCCTTATCCTGAAATGAAACTTAGTTTCATTTCACTGTGCTTTTATATCCTTTAGGCAAGTAATAAAATAATATCTTGAGGAGTATCCAGGTATTAATGCAGTTAGAGGGAGAGTATTTCCTTCTGAGTATTTCTTCAAATGGAAACCTAATAGTTTCCATGATAAAAAATGTAAATGTGTACAAGTCAGAGAGCTACATCTATTCTTTCCTTTCAGTAATAGGTTTGCATTTTTAACATGCCTTTCATGAACCAATGTCATCTCATTGCAGGTGATTGCTTATAAGGAAGTACTTCTGATTTTATCTAGATCATTTCTGATGCAGGGTGTTATGAAGGCCTCAATTAGGAACGGAAATGTGCTGTTCTACTCTCACATTTCCTACAAAAATTTAAACCTAAATTCATAACTGCCTGCCAGGTCCTTAATGTAAGAGCATCTTTGTTCATTTAATATTTTTGTCAAATAATGTATCATACCTATCATGGCATGTAATTGCTATGATATGTGTACAGTATTCAGTTCTTGATATTCCTTTTATTTATATAGGGCTCTTAGAAAATTATTTTTCCCAGTTTAATAAATGCTTTTTATTCCTCAATATTATTTAAACAAATAAAAGCTTCACTGACCTTTTGTTTCTTTTTTAATGCTACAAAAAGGGTCATATTCCTTGGTAATTGAAAATCAAGTGAATATTAACAATCTGGTAATCAGAGAGTAATTTTATAAAACACAGCCTATAAATTATTCACCATTTGAAGTAGTGTATTTATATTTAATTTTATAAAACCGTCTTCCAGGCTAGTGACAAGACACTCAGTGGTGCTGTGAGAAAAGGGATGTGTCTAGATCTCTTATATCATTTGATATATGTTTGACAAAACATTTGGAAACTTCATTAATTTATGTAAAATTTGTAGAGTCGCTTTAACTGGATTACTGTACACTTTAACTTGAAGTTGAATTCAAGTGCACCAGGTTGATTCTTTCTCTTGGCAAGAAATTACAATGCTAATGAAGCTGGGAGGGGGATGATCCCACTTCATTCTCTGCTGTGTGATGTGAGGATTAAAAAAGTGAAAAAGGTTTTTGAGAATTAAATGATGAATATTAATTATTTGGGATACTGTAGCATTAGGAAGTAATTAGATAAAAGTCATTATAGGGTTAAAGATTATCTATTTTCCTCAAGTTGAAAAATGGTGTATTTCAAATGTTTTGCATGTTTAACTGAGAATAGAATTTTGACTTAGTATCTTTCTCTGAGAATCTCACAGTTCTTTTTTTCTTTTTATTGGAGTATAATTGTTTAACAATGTTGTATCAGTTTTCGCTGTACAGTGAAGTGAATCAGCTATATGTATACATATATTGCCCCCCCCCCCCTTGGACCTCCCTTCCCCTCATCTAGGTCATCACAGAGCACCGAGCTGAGCTCCCTGTGCTCTACAGCAGGTTCCCACTAGCTATCTATTTTACACACGGTAGTGTATTTATGTCAAACCTAATCTCCCAATTCATCCCACCCTACCTTTCCCCACCTGTGTCCACACATCCGTTCTCTACGTCTGTGTTTCTATTCCTGCCCTGCAAATAGGTTCATCTGTACCATTTTTCGAGATTCCACATATATGCGTTAATATATGATATTTGTTTTTCTCTTTCTGACTTACTTCACTCTGTATGACTCTAGGTCCATCCACATGTCTACAAATGACCTAATTTCATTTCTTTTTATGGCTGAGCAATATTCCATTATATATATGTACCACATCTTCTTTATCCATTCATCCGTCGATGGACATTTAGGTTGTTTCCATGTCCTGGCTATTGTAAATAGTGCTGCAATGAACATTGGGGTACATGTGTCTTTTTGAATTATGGTTTTCTCAGGGTATATGCCCAGTAGTGGGATTGCTGGGTCATATGGTAGCTCTATTTTTAGTTTTTTTTGTTTTGTTTTGTTTTGTTTTGTTTTTTGTTTTATTTTTAGTTTTTTAAGGAACTTCCATACTGTTCTCCACAGTGGCTGTATCAATTTATATTCCCACCAACAGTGCAAGAGGGTTCCCTTTTCTCCACACCCTCTCCAGCATTTATTGTTAGTATTTTTGCTGATGGCCATTCTGACTGGTGTGAGGGGATACCTCACTGTAGGTTTGATTTGCATTTCTCTAATAATTAGTGATGTTGAGCATCTTTCCATGTGCCTCTTGGCCATCTGTGTGTCTTCTTTTGTGAAATGTCTATTTAGGTCTTCCGCCCATTTTTTGATTGGGTTGTTTGTTTTTTTGATATTGAGCTCCATGAGCTGTTTGTATATTTTGGAGATTAATCCTTTGTCCATTGCTTCATTTGCAAATATTTTCTCCCATTCTGTGAGTTGTCTTTTCGTCTTGTTTATGGTTTCCTTTGCTGTGCAAAAGCTTTTAAGTTTAATTAGGTCCCATTTGTTTTTTTTATTTTCATTACTCTAGGAGGTGGGTCATAAAAGATCTTTGCTGTGATTTATGTCAAAGAGTGTTTTTCCTATGTTTTCGTCTGAGAGTTTTATAGTGTCCGGTCTTACATTTAAGTCTTTAATCAATTTTGAGTTTATGTACTAACATTTACATGCTCATTCTACTTCTATCTAGAGGAAGATTCTGGGCTTTCAATAGTAAGACAAACTTAAACAATATATTGTTTTATAAAATATGATAAAGTGATTGGCATACAAGTTCATTATTTCTCTGACTGATATAATTTCCTTGTAAATGCCACATGTGCCATGTATGCAATTGAAGATATGGTACATTCTATTGAATAAAAAGAGAACCTGGGTTTTCTAGATAAGTTTTTCTATGGTCAATCTGAACTATAGAACTTTAATTTCCAAAGCCAGTAATTATTCCAAAAGGCATGATTACTTATAAAAAGTGATGAATCAAAGTGATATTTTAACCTATAGATTCCCATGAGAGATATAGGCAAGTGATCCAGGGCCTTTATGTTTCCTTAATTCAATTATGCATTAATCAAATATGTATGGAGTATTTATTATGTGCTGTAAATTGTCCTGGACATAAAAAAGATGAATAAAAATGTACCCATGATTCCAAGGATTATGCAGTCTAGTTGGGAAGACATATGCAGAATTGGGTAATATAAAACAATGTAGAACATGCAGTAATAGAAAGGTGCAAGGGACATTGGCCCTTGGAAAAATGGTTCAGTAGACAGAGCTTGAATATTTACATGCCACCATTTTATTCATTACTTTTTCAAGAGACAAACAGGCTACCCTGTTTCCCATAATACAACACTCCAAATGCCATATTTCCCATCATTGCTTCCAAGTTTTACTCTCAGCTCCATGGCCCTGATCATCTGATATCTACTGTTAGAGGTAGAGAAACTTGAATGTAAAGAAGCTTCATCTGCAGGGCCCCTGTCTTAGCTTGGACTGCTATAATCAAATGCTATAGACTTGGCAGCTTAAAAAGAGACTTTAATTTCTCACACTTATGGAGGCTAGGAAGTCCAAGATCAATGTGGTGGCAGATTCAGTGTCTGGTGAACACCCTCTTCTTGTTTTCTCATTAAGTCCTCATATGGCCTTTCTTTGATGCTTGCACACACACACACAGACACACACACACACACCCTCACACTCACACATACACACACACTCACACACACACACACCATTCATAAATTTAAAATCCGTTCTATCTATATCTTTCCTCACATGCACTCCCATGATTCCTCTCCAATAAGTCCATCATTAAAACACCAGTAATTAGGGAAATAAGTGATAGGCAATAAAAACACATTCATAAATTTAAACATATTGGAAAGCCACCCATAATCAATTACATTTTAGTGGAACAAGAATCAGCAATCATTTCTAAATAATGTTGTTGTATTAAATTTATCTAATAGTGGCACTCTACCTTAATCCTAAATTGGATCATTAGTTAATGAAAATAAGCACTAATTAAATACTCCTGATTTTCACTTGTATCATGAGATCAAATTTCCTGATGAAATTCAGTGTGAGGATTGGATATAGTTAGATTCCTGTTTTCAAATTTCACTACAATGGAGAGAGCTCATTGTAAAAGGAAAGGTTTTATAAGCTGTTGTCTCTGCAGTTCAGTAGCTGCAGTATTATTTTATGATCACAGATCAGACAACCCAGGAAAATCAGGATAAATCTAAATGGTACCAGTTTATTTTATGATCTGTGATGGTTGTAAATTGAGACTTGTATTCCTTATTCACGAAACACATAATTCTAGAACATAGGATCTGCAAATATCCTTAGAATCACTAAATGGAATGACCACATTTTGCAAGTGAATAGTAGGCCCCTAAATACTGTAGATAAAAGACTTAGCTGTTGAGCTGAGGCAAAAATCGTATTTCCTGACTCCCAACTTGTGCTTTTAGCAGTGCATCACATTCAACACTTTTCACATTAATGCATTTAACTGGCTTAGAAGTTACCCATTCTGTTTTCCACACAGCCAAGCACACCCCTCCTTTGACGTTGGGCTTTAGCAAGGGCTGATGTAGAGGCATAATTGCTTCACTTTCTAAAGAATGCAGTGAAAGGTGGTAATGTCTACAAAACCTCGATATGGTCTTCATTCTATTTGTGCCACTAATCTTTTCTCCTACTAACAACTGTAAGGTTTGGAACTCCCTGAAACAATATATCAATACTTTCCACACATATCTTGGTAAATCATCAGGAGACAGACATCTCGGTTTTCAGACTCCAAAACTTGAGTGAGAGATCATTCAGTGTGGGGAAAAACTAAATACCAAGAGAAGGGAAAGCAGAAGTTGTAGTTGGAAGAAAAAAGAAAACTTACAACTGATTTTAAATGCCTTGGTTAGTAATAGGCTTCATAATATTTTAAAAAATCATTATGATTGCATGTTAAATATCACCTAGTCTTGCATGTGTTCAATTACATAGCTTTTACAATTTCTTTACAGTTTCCTTTGCATGAGATATAGGAATCTTTGAATATGACAGGGAATATACTTAATTTATGTTCTTAGCAAAATATATTAGTTTTAGACAGATGTGATTAATTTCAATAGAATTATAAAGATGACATCTGTGAGGGACAATCCTATTCTGACAAAGAGTGAAAGGGTTAAACAACCCCTTAATTTCTCCATTTTGGCAAACCTCCCAAGGCTTTCACTAAGAGACTGTTTATGTTTTCTGCCAGGTGGATGCAAATTCACTCTACAAAAAGGAATTAATTTACTAAGGTATGATGCATCTTTTCTCTTTTCTATTCTGGTAATTGAATATTCATCACATAACAAGTGCTGCTAATTTGCAGATGATTCCATTTACTGGCAAATAATGAACTTGTTATTCCTATCAAAAAAAAAGCAAGAATTGAAAAAATTTAAATTTTTATTTAGTTACTACTGCTCAAATAACTTTAAAAATCTTCAAAACATACAATGCATTTCACTGTAAGGAATCATTATTTCGTAAATACACATAGGATTTAAGCTTTAAGCTCTTCAAGAAATGAAGGTTTCAGGTTAACATTTAGTCAGTGTAACAGAATCTCTAATCTTAGCAAGGCTGTGTATTTGCCTGAATTTAGTAGTTTGTGAAATTAACAGTGATTGTGGGCATTTCCTCAGTTTTTAAACTTATTTAAGGTGGATAAATCATTTAGGGAGCTGTTTTAAGAGAAGTTTGTTCTAAGAATCTTAATTATATACTTTGGTACTTAACAAGGAGGCTACTTAACTATTCTTCCTAAAGGATAATTGATAAAGTGACTTAATCATTAAATATATTTCTCATTTGCTGTAATTATTTTATCATTACAATAAGTCCTTTTATAACTTCTGTATCTTATGTTAAGTATTTTTTTCTGTTAAAAAATAGTGAAATGATTGACAATGGAGAGGCCATCTCTGATTATCCTCTATATAAAGGAAAACTTGCACTGTACACACCCCCACCTTCACCCCCCATCATGTTGTAGGACTCCTCATTGAAAATATGGGGTTTAAGTGAAATTCTGGATGCTGAACGGTGACAGCATCAGCTTCATTGCTCAGCTGAGTCCAGGCTTTGTGTCTTAGGCAATAAGTTGGAGAATATGAAGGATTCTGTGGAGAAACTGGCTAAAAAGAAAAGTTTTACAAATTTTCTCATTAAGTAGCCAACTCCCCATGGAAGCATTCTTTATGGAGGTCCACCAAGAAACAAGGTTCACCCAAGTTCCTGTCAGCAATTTAGTGTCTGTGTACAGAGAGGGAAGAATCATTAAAAACTGAAGAAATAATCTAAAATGGAATATGAAGACTAAACCAACAGAGAACAAGAAGGGCACAGAGGATACAGAAACAATGACAAAATAGGGATATAATGGATCATAATGAAACAAGTGGAACATGTATATGTTTTGGGTTGGAGGTGGGGAATGTACAGGAGAGGATCCAATTCAGAGAATGTTAAAATCTAACTTTCCACTGTTGGATATAAATAGTAAATGTTTAAATTTTAAAAATCAAGAAAAAACTTTATAAGTATATTCTTCAGAAATATGGATACAAATACAAGATTCCCCTCCCCCACAAAAAAAAAATTAGCTGAGTGTAGTTGCCTCTAGAGGATGGGCGAGGAACTATAGCTTTTCTGTATTATCCATTTTATGTAAGTAATAGTAATGTAGAAAGAAGTGCTTATAATGTAATTAAATGGTTTATAAAAATATGTAATGGAGAAGGGCAATCAGAGTTTTAAAAATGAGTGTTAATTAATGTCGCTATTTTCTGATGGTTTTAAGGTTGTATGTGGGGGAAGTAAGGAGTGCGTAGGAAGTTATATCACAATTCCTTTTGCCTCTAAGGAAGGCAGGAAAGGAGAGAGAAAGATCACAACTAACTTGCTGTGTGTCCCAGAAGATTACAGAGTGGCACTGAGAACAGAAACTCTTTGGATTGGAAAGAGAGAGAAAATAGAGAGAGAATCAGATGTAAAGAAGGATAACTCTTTTATGTGGAGGAAGATAATGTATCCTTCAAATATTTGCTTTTTGAGATATTTATAGAGGTGATTCAGTGAGATTCCTATGACTGGTAACGTTCAGTTCAAAACATGTCAAGGATTCTGGTCCTGTGAATCTACCGAAGAAAGCTGAAGCCGTCTGCATTTAAGCTAAAATGAACTCATCTGTGAATTCCAGGGACTAGCAGCACTCTGAGAATGTGCAGGCGCTCTGAATACTGCCCAAGCCGTATCACCTGCCCAAGCCTAAATCCATCACCAGCAAGGGGGATGGCATCACTGGCACAGGCTTAGGCAAATCGAAATCCATTCCTTATGTCTGGGAGGAAAACCGGTTCTTCAAAGGACATTGGTGTCTTGTGCAAAGAAGAAGGGATGGGCGGCCCTTTTATAGGAGCTATTATCATATCTATAAGTAGTTATAAGCTTGTTTCCTACTTACAAGTACTTATAGTTCTTATTTAGTTTCTCTTATCACAGGGAACTGGGCTAAAAAGTTTAGGACATTGATACAAAATAGTAGAGATATCATAACACTTCGGCTTTTTACTTCAAAACATGAGATGTTTGTTTGAAGTTGATATATTTTTCCATTTAAAACATTTTTTTCTGTGTTTTTCTTAATAAGAGGTCTTATTTTTAAAAATCAGGTGTGAATTTCAGATTTGATTACTTTTTACACCTGTCATATAATTTTGCAAGTTTTTCCACTCTATGTATTATTTGTTTTTGTCCTGTTAGTTTGAAAAGATTATTAATAGATTTATTTCATTGAGACAGCCTAATATGTGTGGGGTAGTTATGTACTAATCATGGTGTATTAGTCTATAAATGTACCTCAGTATTAATTTTACTATTTCATGTTTAGGGTTTATTTTCTCTCAATATACTCTAGTTTGTGGGTTCTTTAATCAAGGTTATCTTATTATCCTAGTTTTTACAAAATGAAAATTGTTCTTTTCCTATGCTCTGTAAAAGTTTAATTCACAAAAGAATTATGAATACCTTCAAAGTTGAAACAACCTGCGACAGTGTGAGCCTGAGAGCTTTTGGAAGTATTTTTTTTTTGAAAATTTCAACAGTTTCTTTCACAATTATTGTTCAGTTTATATTAACTAAATTTTATGTAATTATGCTGTTATATACTATCTTAAAAAATCAGCTATTTTATCTAGATTTTGATGTATTGGTATAAGACTATATAATGTGTTTGATAATTTTTTTCTGTACTTTATGTGCTTGTTCTCATTCCTAAAGTTATTTATTTATACTCTAATTTTAGTTGATTAGAATAGCTAGAAAATGTAGTTTTGTTGATTGTGTACTTCAGCTAGTATATTTGGTTGTTTGCAGTTCTTATTTCTTCTAAAAAGGAGAGAAGTTTATAACAGTATCAAGTAAGTGTAACATTTTCCTCAAATTGTCTTTATAGTTTTTTTTTTTTTTTTTGCATACATTTGAAGGTATGGTAAAGGAAAAGTGAAGAAGCAGTACTATATCATATTTTAAAATATGGCTTCTGGATATAGACTCTCTGGATTCAAACCCAGCTTTGGTACTTACCAACTCTGGAACGTTGAAGAAATTTTGTAATCTCCTTCTGCCTTCCTTTTTTCAACTTGAAAATGAATTTTATAATACCATCTAGCTTTTAGGGTTAGCTTGGAAGTAACTTAATTAATACATGTGAAGAGCTTAAAATGCTACTGCCACAATGTGCAAGTTCAAAGAATATTAAGAGAAAAATCAAGACAGTTTTAGCTTTAATGCAGATTGTACGCTTTATCAATGACAGTGATTATCTTTGCCCTATTTACTGATTTATTTTTTTAACCTTAGATTGCATTTTTCCAATATTTATCTCTCTCTTTCTGTGTTGTTTTTTGTTGACACAATGTAATTCCTTACTCCTCCTTTAGGGTTGGCCCAAAGCAACAGGAACCTGGGCACAGGCCAGGTCCAGGGCTGCTGTTAGAATTCCAGCAGGATTTCATGATGAGTAGAACTAAAGAAACAAGGATGTGTGTTTATATGTTATTGTATACACTTAACTTGAATGGAATAACTGAGAGGAGCCACAGGGCAGCAGAAGCTAGACAGTCCCTGGACAGCACAGGCTCACACTTTTCTGCGTAAGCGATATGCTTCCTCTTTGGGACTTTTCTTCTCTATCTTGACCCAACTCTTCCCCATTCACCATTCCCATTTGTAGCCCCACCACTAATTCATTAGTGTATTAGTCAGGGTTCTTCAGAGAACAGAAACAATTGGAGATTTTTTATATATAATTGATCCTTAAATAATGTGAGGGTTGGAGGCACTGACCTTCCATGCAGTCAAAAATTTGTATATAATTTATAGTTTGTCCTCCATATCCATGGTTTCTCCATATCTTGGATTCAACTAACCAGAGATTGTGTAGTACTGTAGTATTTACTATTGAAAAATATCTACCTGTAACTGGATCTGTGCAGTTCAAACCAGTGTTGTTCAAGGGTCATATAGAGAACGGTTTGTATATATATATATATATATATATATATATATATATATATATGGAGAGAAAGAGAGAGAGAGTAAGAGAGAGAGAGAGAGAGAGACAAGAGAGATTTATTTTAAGGAATTGGCCCACATGATTCTGGGGCTTTGAAAATCCAAAATCTTCAGGGCAGACCAGCTGGTTGAGAATTCCAGCAAGAGTTAACGCTGCAGTTTTGAGTCTGAAGGCAGTCTGGAAAAAGGAATTTCTTTCTTGGAAGACATCACTCTTCGCTTGTACGGCCTTCACCTGATTGGATGAGTCTCACCCACCGATTCTAAATGTTAATCACATCTTAAGAAATACCTTCAGGGCAACATCTAGACTAGTATTTGACCAAACAACTGGGCATCATAGCCTAGCCAAGTAGACAGATAAAATTAACCATCACAGTTGGGATTTTTGTTATTAAAGTGCCATTGCTGTCAGGCATGAAGTTTACTGCTGGGCTGTTTGGACTGGATGTTGTGCAATGTGACAGCAATAGGACCTTTAACTCTACCTGATCAGATTCCTTTGAAGCTTGATTATCTTCATTCTTGTGATTAACTGAGTGCAGCACATTCCACCACTTTGCCTGTTTTCTCCATCCATGATGACTGCCACCTCTTTTTGAGATCTGAGTAAAAACCTGTAGTTTTTCCTCAGAAAATACTAATGAAATAAGATATAAAAATGAAAATAATGCAATAAAGATATTCAGGTATGTTTGGAGCATATAAATACAGATATAAGCTACTCTAAAGAGGAGAGCAATTATATGGGAATTATCAAAATTATATTTTATAATTTTTAACTACTTCATTAATTTGGTAGGTGAAATGACATATTACACTCTTTATTTGATTAATATACAAAAGTTTTTAACAAAGTTTAAGGAAAGCAGGAAACAAATGAAAAGCAAATTGTTGAGGTCATCAGAAACAGGGAAAGGCTGAGAAACTGTTACAATCTAGGAACCTAACGAGACATGACGAATAAATGTAATGTGGTATCATAGATAGGGTCCTGGGGTAGAAAAAGGACATTAGGAAAAACTAATGAAATATTAATAAAGTATGGCCTTTAATTATGTAGTAAGATCTGTTCATTAGTTGTGACAAATGTACTATAATAGTGATAACAGTAGGGGAATCTAAATGTGGGATATGTGCAAGTTCTCTGTAATATTCTTGAAACTCTTTTACGAATCTAAAATTATTCTAAAATATATTTTTAAAAAGTTTGTTGAAAAGGCAAACTGTTGAATTTTGCTCCCAGCTATGATAGAGTAATAAAGACTAGGCATAACCTCAATCACAACAGTGAAAAAAATTAGGAAAAAATATCAATTGTAACAGTGAAAAAAATTAGGAAAACATATATGAAAAACCTTTTTTAGACATTCAAAAATAGGCAGTATAGGACTGTAATCTCTGAGAGAAGGAAAACAGATGAGGTAAGCCTATGAGTCCCCCACTTTTCTGCTGGAGGCAATTTCTGGACCTTAGGTACATGAGGAAGGAAACCAAACAGAATCCTATGTCCTCACTGAAATGAGGAGGTGATGATTGAAGTTTGGGGGAGTTGAGGCAGCAGCATTTGTAGGGCAGAATGAAGAAAGTTATGCAGAAAGTGAGCTCCAGGAAACAGAGTAGTCATCTCCTTGAGTCCTTCTTGAATACGAGTTCTTACATATGGAAAGTCATAGTGTAGAAAGCCAGCAGAAATCCACCAGGGAGTTGCAAGTTCAATATTCTCAGAGATCACAATGTTGAGGAGCTGTTTGAGTTCGAATCAGCCAGAGTTGAGAATCCTCACTGCTGACCTGGAATTTAGAAGGGACTCCAAGTAGGACACACCTTAGCAGAGTAAAATACCTCTGTAGTGGAGGCTACTCCAGACCCTCCCTAGAAATGCCTTAAAAATTAGACCTGAATGCGTTTGAACATAAGAGGTTAGCAACTTAAAATAATCATATATATATGTATATATGTAGCTATGTACAGTGTGTATGCTATGTAATATCTTTGTATGGGGACAACTATAACTTTAGACTTATCTTGGTGATCATTTTGAAATGTATAGAAATATTGAATCACTATGTTGTGTAACAGGAACTAATATAGTGTTGTAGGTCAATTATACTTTAAAAACAAACGAACTCATATAAAAAGAGATCAGGTTTGTGGTTACCAGCGGCAGATGGTGGGGAGGGGGAATTGGATGAAAGCAGTCAAAAGGTACAAACTTACAGTTACAAGATAAATAAGTACTAAGGATGGAATTTACAGCATGATAAATATAATTAACATAGCTGTACATTATATATGGAAGTTGTTAAGAGAGTAAATCCTAAGAATTCTCATCATAAGAAAAACCATTTTTTCTATTTATTTAATTTTGTATCTATATGAGATGATGAATGTTCACTAAATTTATTGTGATAATCATTTCATGACGTATGCAAGTCAAACATTATGCTTATAATACAGTGCTGCATGTCAATTCTGTAACAATAACACTGGGAGAAAAAAAGAAAAAGAAAAAAAAAATATATATATACCTGAAAAGAAGCAAACTAAACTGCCAATAACTGCCTGCCAAAACAGCACTTAATGTTCTTTATAGAAAGACATTTTAAAAAGTGCACTCAATAATGCAGTTTTCACTAAGTTCAGCACCCAATAAAAAATCCTAAACACACCAAGAAGCAGGAAAATGTGACTCAAAACAAGGCATTTTTAAAAAAAATCAATAGAAATAGACCCAAAAATGTCAAAGGTGATGGAATTAGCAAGAATTTTAGACGAGCTGTTATACTTTTGTACAAATATTTAAATGAAAGCGAACATAAAAAAGAGAGAAATGGGATATTTGAGAAAGAACTAACTGGATTCTCTTTTCTATTATTAGGAAAAGGCAAAGATTTTCATTATTATTATTGCCATTCAATATTGAACTGAACATTTTGCTAATGAAATAAATCAAGAAAAAGAAATCTAGGCCTACAGCTTGAAAAGAGAATTAAACTGCCTTTATTTGCTGAAGACATAATTGTATATTTAGAAATTCTAAGGAATCTAATAAAAGCTGCTAGAACTAACAACTGACTTTTATAAGACCATAGAACAGAGTTGATTGAAAAAAATCATTTGCATGTATATATCAGCAATAGACATAATTTAAAAAAATGAACAATAAAATCATCAAAAGCCTCAAAAATGAAGAATTTTTAGATATGTTAAATAAAATGTTTAATAATTTTACAACAGAAACTATAAAACACTATTGAGGGTAATTAAAGAAGACTTAAATACATGGATATTTTTACCAGGTTCCTGTGTTGGATGACTCAATATTTTTAAAAGGGAAATTTGATCCAAGTTGATCTGTAGATTCAACACAATCCAAATCAATATCTCAGCAGATTTTTTCTTTGTAGAAATTGATAAGCTGATTCTAAAATACATGTAACAACGAAAATGTCTTAAAATCTATTATTGAAATCTATTATTTAAAAAAGGCTAGAGTTGTATGATGTAAATTAGCTGGTTTCAAATACTGTTAAAATAATTGACACACATTTGTGCCAATCAATTTTTGACAAAGACAGCAAGACAGTTACAAAAGAGAAAAGATAGTCTTTTCAACAACTGGTACAGACACAACTGGATATCTCTCTACATGTTTTAAAAAGTGAATCTTGACTCTTACCTCATGTGATACATAATAATTTGTCTCAATATGGATCACAGACTTGATTATAAAAGCAAACATTGTAAAATTTGTGAAACAGACAACCACAAAAAGTATTTAGTAGAAAATGATTGTTATGATTGACAGTGATTTTCAGATAGGCAAAGAAATCATGAAGCAAAAAAGAAAAAAAATGATGAACTGGACTTCAAATCAAAAAACATCTGCTCATTGAAAATCACTCTAAAGAAAATGAAAATTCAGGCCACAAATTAGGAGAAAATATTGTAATAAATAAATCTGAAAATACCCTGTATTCAGAATATAAGAAATATATCTGAAAATATTTTTGTAGCCTAAGTATTTAAATCTATTAAAATTCAATCATAAAAGAACAACAGTATAAATATAACAAGACTATAAATGGGTAAAAAATTGAAGAGATGCTTTGTAAAGGAATGTATATGAATGGTCACTATGCACATGGAAAAATGCTCAAGAGCACTAGTCATGAAGGAAATGCAATTTAAAACCATAATGAAATAACATTACACACCCATTATAATGGTAAAAAAATAAAGACTTACCAAAATCAAGTATTAGCAAAGATTTGAAACAATTGGAATATTCATAAATTGCTGGTGAAGTGACAAAACCCCTTTGGAATACACCCTTTTTTGTTCCTTACCAATTTTAGCGTTAACTTTCCAGAGAACCTATTTCACTGCTAGAAACGAAAGTGACCGGTACTGGTCTGTGGCCTGTTAGGAACCAGGCTGCACAGCAGGAGGTGAGCAGCAGGCAAGTGAGTGAAGATTCATCTGCCGCTCCCCATCGCTCCACATCGCTTGCAATACCCCCCCCCACCCCCGCGTCCTGGTCTGTGGAAAAATTGGCTTCCGTGAAACCAGTCCCTGGTGCCAAAAAAGGTTGGGGACCAATGCACTATGGTATTACCAAAATTGAAAAGAAAAATAGTGTATAATTTAAATATATGATACAATGAAAACCTACTTTTGATATATTTTAATAAAAATAAATAAGTAAATAATATAAAAGGGAATTATCTGTTTCAAAATATTGTCTATTAATATTTTTCTTATTATATACAAGAGTAACAAAGTTTTTCAAGAAAAAATTGGCAAAAAAGTGTTAAAAATTACCTATAATAACATGTCTTGGATATTAAGACTTCTGTTTTGTGGGACTTCCTTCCAGTATTTTATATAAATGACACAATATGTGTGTATGTGTATGCTTTTCATATATTTCTCAAAATATGAAAAATATTATGTTGATAGGGATTATTTCTGGGAAATGGGAATCTGAGTGATTTTCATTTAATTTTTTATTCTCTTCCATTTTTGGAAAATAAAATATGCATGTAATAATATAATCAAATAGATAGTAACATAAAAACAAAATATCTTTATTAAAGAATAATATAGAACAATTTTATCTCCAAAATTTTTATATATTACTTGATCTTAATATTATCTGATGTTCTTATTTAAGACTAGTTTTAGTAACCTTTTAACATTCTGTGATGTCTGTACAAAAGTTTCTGTTTTGATATTTCAACTTTGTAACTTAATTGTTTAAAAAAAATTAATGGTGATTTTAATTTCAGTATTTATAGCCAGGTTTTTTTATAATACGAATTTCTGATTCTTGTTTTCTCTATTTTGAAATCACTTTGGTTTAGCTGGATTATGCATTCTAGTACTTATTTGCAAGAGAGATTTCTTGATGCTAAATTTTAAGTGTGACATCTTTAAATTAATTACTACAAACCTCACATAGATGCATCTAGGTCTGAGTTGTTTTTATTTTTTTGTTTCTGTTTTTTTATAAAACATAAAAATGAACAATTTTGTCTAATTTATTTAAAAGCTGTGTTGTTAAGTGTGTATACGTTTAGAATTTTTATGTCTCCTTGGGCAATTTACCCCTTTTCTTTATGTAACGTCCTGCCTTAATACTGACAATATCCCTTGCTCTGAAGTCTATTTATTTAATGTTATTTTAGATTTATAGCTTTCTTTAAATCAGTGTTTGCATGGTAAAACTTATTTCTCTTAGCATGGACAAAGACTTGTTTGTTTTATTGATCTTCTCAAAGAACCAGCTTTTGGTTTCATTGATATTCTTCATTGATTTCCTGTTTTTCATTGCAGTGATTTCTGCTCTAATTCTTATTATTTCTTTTCTTCTGCTTACTTTGGATTTAATTTACTTTTCTTTTTCTAATTTCCTAAGGTGGAAAATTATTTTATTGATTTTAGACTTATTTTTTCTTTTCTAATACGTGCGTTCAACACTTTAGATTTCCCTCTCAGCACTGCTTTTACTGATCCCACAAATGTTGATAAATTGTGTTTTAATTTATTTCAAAATATTTTAAATTTGCTTTTGAGATTCTTCCTTTGACCCATGAAGTTTGTTTAATCTCCACATATTGTGGGATTTTCCAGTTATCTTTCTGTTATTGATTTCTAGTTTAATTCCATTGTGGTCTGAGAGCAGTCATTGTACACTATTGGCCTTTTCATATCATTGGATGGGATTAACCTTGCATTACCTGAGGAAATGGTAATTGCCTCCACTGAGGCAGATGCCATGCAAGACAACATTAGTTTTTCCCAGGACCCACCACCACCAATCCTTCTTTGCTTCTAGACCTATCACTAGACTCAAGTGCTAGCAGGCCCCTAAGTGTGACACAAGAGGAAGTGTACTACACTCCAAAATAGCTTTCTGAATTTCTAATTTATACAAGCAGAATTCTGGGAAGCATGTGTGAGAATGGATACTATGGGTGTGGGATAATGGTGTAAGGGACATAAAGTTGGATCAGGCCAAATTCATTGATATGGGCCACTAAATGGAGATTCCGCATTTAATTTTGCAGCTTGAGTAGTTTGTTTGATTGTTGAAAGTTAAACCAAAAGGTGGCCCACCATGAGTGAAATGGAAATGCCAGTTCTCCCTTGGTTTTGTGGACTTAAAAATTATTCACAACCTAAAAGTTGAGAGTTATGTTTTATTCGGCAGGAATTTTTAGGACTTTAAGCCCGGGAGGCAGCATCTCAAGTAACCCTGAGAGAACTGCTCTGAGGAGGTGAGCGGGGGAGGCAAGTTATATAGAAGTTTTGCAACAAAGGACAGGTAGTTCAGAACATCAAAAGATTATTGTTAATTAAAGAAAACCAGATATCCCAAGTTAAGGAATTTAGCACTTTTCTATGTATGGGAAGATGCAAGAGTCTCGGCTCACTGAAATCATTCCTTTGATATGCACCTCAGCTATCTGGGGCCAGTATCCTGTGTTTTCACATCCTGAGTTTCCTCAGGGCTCACCATGGGGAGTGGCTGCAGTCTGATGGCTGCTAGATGGCAGGTATTCTTTCCTTCCTGAGTTCTCTCAAGGCTCACCAGCTCACCATCCATGGTGGCTGCAATTGCTGATGACTGTGACATCCTTTGTTTACTGATAGGGCAGGAAGTATTCCATTTCTCAGTTTAATATAGAGGAAGGGATTCAGAGGCTTAGGGGCATTGAAATAGTAGAGTGGATTTGTCATTTAAGGCCTACTCACCCATACTAGGAGGATCCAGAAGACATACCTTTCATCAATACTCGAGAAATAAATTTGTGAGGAAGTCCTGCCATCCTTGAAGAGCTTCATTCCTCTTTTCTGAAGGCCAGACCTTACAGTGGGAACCACAGCCACTCAACTGGGAAACCTTAATTATTTCTCTTATTTTAAATTTGTTAAAGTGTGTATTATATCTCAGAATGTGATCTATCTTGGTGGATACTTCATGTAAGTTTGAGAAAAATATTTATTCTGCTATTGTTGCATGAAGTAGTGTGTAGGTGTCAGTTGTATCCATGAGAGTAATTTAGTGTTCAACTATGTCCTTACTAATTTTCTGCCCACTAGATCTGTCCATTTCTGATAAAGGGGTATCAAAATTTCCAACTATGATAGTGGATTCACCTGTTTCTCCTTGGAGTTCTATCAGTTTCTGCCTCACATAGTTTGACATTCTGTTATTAAGTATAGAAGTATTAAGGATTTTTATGTCTTGGAGAATTGACCCCTTTGTCATTATGTAATACCCTTCTTTATCCTGATAACTTTCCTTGCTTTGAAGTCTGCTCTGTCTGACATTGACATAGCTACTCCTGCTTTTTTGTGGGGGGGGATTAGTGTTAGTATGGTACATTTTTCTCCATCCATTTACTTTTAATCTGTATGTGTCTTTATATTTAAAATGGGGTTTTGTAGACAACATATAGTTGGGTTGTGTTTTTTGATCCACTCTTATAATCTCTTTAAATTGGTGTATATAAGCCATTGATGTTCAAAGTGCTTATTGGTATAGTTGGATTAATATCCTCCATATTTATTACTATTTTCTATTTGTTGCCCTTGTTCTTTTTTCTATTTTTGTCTTCACTCCTTTTCTGCTATTCATGGTTTTAATTGAATATTTTATATGGTTCCGTTTACTCTCCTTTCTTAACATATTGGTTATACATTTTTTACCTTTTTAAGTGGTTGTCCTAGAGTTTGTAATGTATATTTACAGCTAATCCAAGTCCACAATTAAAGTTATTTTAAATTGCCTTTCTAATTGTTCTACTGTGTGTGTCATATCAGAGTCTGCTTCTGGTGAAGACTTTGTGGCTTCAGAGTATGCTTTACCTTATAGATTTTACGCCTCATAACTTTTAATAAAAGCTAGAGATATTGTGTAAGAAAGTAGATGATGATATAAATTTTTTTTATGCTCAGAGTTGAGTGTTCCATTTCTTTTGTCAGACCTTTAGTAGCTGGGCTTAATTGAGGTGTGTTGTTGCTATGAATATCCTCAGTGCACCACAGGCTTCAAATTCCTCTCCTGATACCTTAAGGTTAGGGAAGGACCTGGTTTTCCAGAGGTCATTTTCTTAATGTCTGCTTCCTGCCTGGGTTTGAGTCTTTCCTTTGTGCTAGTATCTAGAGACAATATGTCTTTCATCTCTCCTAGCTGTATTGTTATTATTTTTACCCAGTTCTTGCTAGCTTGATAATGGGGGTTGGGGAAGGGCATGCACTTCTGTTCTAACTAAGCCTCAGTCTTAGTCAGGCACTGTGTCTCTGTATCAGGGCATGTTCAACACATGCCCCTCCTCCAGCTGTAGTGCTGGGCAGAGTAAATATTCCTGCCCCTCCCCTGGTTAGTGATTTTTTTTTCACTTTCTTTCCCCCACGGCAATTGGTTTCTACCAGTGTCCTAAAATGGCCTTTTTTGTTTTCTTCCCCTGCAGATGAAGGCATGTGATCCACGGGCAAAATAGGGGAGACAGTTTTGTTTTTGGTATTGTTACTGATTGCCTTTCCGTTCTGCTCTCTCGACTAGTACCACAAGAAAAGCTCTCTAAAGCTTTTCTCTCTAAAGCTCTCTCATATTCCCTGTGAGTACCAGTTGGGGTTCATGGGGAAAAGACCTCAACAATGCAGGCTTTCTTCTATCTGTGACCTCCAAGGTCTTTACAGTCTGTGCTTAATTCAGAAGATTCAGCTGTATCTTCTTATTGGCTTGTATGAAGCCCAGTGATGTCTGCCTCATTTAAGAAAATGTTCAGGACCCGTTTCTCCCTTAGGCAGCTCTCTTTCTTTAAATTTATGATTATTCGATTGTCCTGAGACCTCAGTTCTTTGGTGAGTTTGAAAATATAATTAATTTTCAGTTTCTCCAAGTTTTTCTTGTTAAGTGTGGGGGTCACTCTCTTTACAGCTGTTTGCATCTCTGAGCTTCATTATTATTACTTTTTTATTTATTTTTGGCTGTGTTGGGTCTTCGTTGCTGTGCGTGGGCATTCCTAGTTGCGGTGAGCAGGGGCTACTCTTCATTGTGGTGTGCTGGCTTCTCTTGTTGCGGAGCACGGGCTCTAGGCGCGCGGGCTTCAGTAGTTGTGGCTTGTGGGCTCTAGAGCGCAGGCTCAGTGGTTGTGGCGAATGGGCTTAGTTGCTCCGCGGCATGTGGGATCTTCCCGGACCAGGGCTCGAACCCGTGTCCCCTGCATTGGCAGGTGGATTCTTAACCACTGAGCCACGAGGGAAACCCTTCATTATTTTTTTTACTGTGTTCATGAATTGTCTTTTAAAAACATTACAGTACTAGGCTGCTTTAATACATTAATAGCATTAATATTATTTAGAGGACAAATAAACAAGAAAAAAGCAGTAAAAAGAAGAGAAAGTGGGGTGCCCTATAGAGCCTGGGAAGAGAAATGAAGATTAAAATATAACTTCTAATATTGTCTATAATTTTGAATGAATATAATTTCCACCAGTGACTATAAAATACTTTGTTCCAATCCCTGTTATTCTGAATTATAATAACTTATTACACTGTGGCTACTTATTAATGATAACCTTGTATTGCCAGTAAAGGTTAACTGATGTTGTTTCCTTTGAAATTGCAAAAGGAACTGAATGAGTCATGAGCATGAGAATAAATTCCTCATCCACATAGTTCATTAAGCATCATTCTTCTCTCATAGGATTTATATTTAGAAACAGAGATCCTGTTCACCTTGAGAGACAATGTTGGATGCTTTCATTATTGTCATAAGGCATTTTTTATTTTTACACTTTGACCCAATATTCGTCTGACTTTAAACTGGCACATCAGCCCTCTGACTATCTTGCTCAGCATCCAAATTTCCCTTTCTTGTGTATCAAAGGGCAGTTATAAAATTAATCAACCACCGCCTACACATTAGCATTGCACAAAGTAATAAAATACAGGGATAATGATCACTTTTCAATTATAGTCCAGTTTAATTTTCAGCAATAGGAAATTGCCCAACAAATCAGGATATGACATACTATGTCTCCACCTTCTTGTGTACTGCTTTTTAATAAAATATAGAAGCAGATGCACCCAGAGTTTCTTGACATCCAGGGAGTAAAATCTCAGTATAAGAAGCCATGTTTCAGATTTTCAGCTTTCAAAGTGGCAATTAGAGGGCTTGAGTAATGCACTGGAGAGTACCTCGTATCCAGCTTTTTTTCTTCTTTCTCTTTCTGTCTGAAATCCTAAGACCTAAATTTCATTATGGTGAAGTTCATCTCTGTAATGTACCTGATACAACGTAATTCATTTTAGGTCAAATGAATCTAGCAAGTTTATCGAATATATGGTTGTTGGTCAAGACTTTACCTCTAATATCATTTCCTCCTGGGGTGTGTGTGGTGTGTGTGTGTGTGTGTGTGTGTGCGTGTGTGGTGTGTGTGTGTGTGAGAGAGACAGAGACAGAGACAGAGACAGAGACAGAGACATAGATGTGTTTTAGTTTTCTTTCAGTCTATGATCAAATAGAAAGTTCTTTTAAGGGGGATAAACATTAGGAGACTAAAAACCAAACCTTAAAACATCAGCATTAGTGAGTCTGTACATTTGTTTAGACAAGTTTTGCATTTGTTTAGACAGCCTCCTCAATCAGGTTGTGGTTGTGAACTGCCTTTGCTGTAAATTTATACCTGAGCATCTTAAGATGTTTGATATTTTGACCTTTACATTTTCATGATCATATGAAAATTATTATAAGAATTGGGATTAGGTTTTCTCATCCTTAAATATTTCATTTGTAGTTTTGTTATTGGACTAGTCATTTATTTCTATACTATAAATTCTGTTTTAGTGGAGTTCAAATCCTGTCTCATGCATACATACACCTTTAAATTCTTACCATTTTTAAAGCAGTGAATTCTTTGATAATTTAACAAGTGCCAAGCTAATTAAAAGTCTTAGACTCTTATAGGTACATAAAAACTTAATTTAATTTAGTATATTTACTATCATGTCTAACCTCTTATCAAATTGATATTTTAAAATGTATTGAAAGCTAACCAAATATAAAAGTTAATTCCTATGGTATACATGATAATAAGGTAATGAAATGAATGCAAGTTTAGTATCAGAAAGCTTGGGTTTAAGAATTAGTTCTACTTCTATACCTATGTGAATTTGATGACTTCATTAAATTTTCAAGAGCTTTTTTTTTTTTGCTCTTTTTAAGAACATCAATTTTCTCACCTGCAAAATAATTGGTAAGAACAATGCCCTGTTGCTTCACAGAATTTTGTTATAATTATCATAAGTAAGGTATGTGAAAAAATTTAACTGCATATTAACCTTACATGTTTTAATTATTCAAATTATATAGACAGAATTACTAGGTAGATACATAGATGGATAAACAGATATGATGGATAACACAAAGTGAAGTTTTACTTAGTGGCCCTTTCTGAAAAAGGGTGAAGACAACAGGAGATACTCTTATTCATAGTAGGATGGAGTTTCATTCTACTAGTGATAATAACTTAATAAGCAAGACATATCAAAATTTATAAGTGATTTGAAGAAAATAAAGAAGGGTAAATTGAAAGTGAAGGAATAGGGTAGGAATAGGAATAGACAGAAAGTCAACAAAGAAACAGCAGCCTTAAATAAAAGATTAGACCAGATGGATTTGATACACTGATATAGAACATCCATCCAAATGCAGCAGAGTACACATTCTTCTCAGGGGCACATGGAACATTCTCAAGGATAGGCCATATGTTGGGACACAAAACAAGTCTCAAATATCACACCCTTTGCAAGAGCTCTCCTGCTACTCAATCTAAAGTAGCTTCCAGTCACTTCCAATAAAGTGACTGAGGTTAAAAAGACAACAGTATCTAGTGTTGCAGGTGATTTGGAGCAACTGGAATACATACGTTGCTTGTGGGAATGCAAAATCATGCATTCTCCTTAGAAAACACTATAGTATTTTCTCATAAAATTAAACATCCAGTTACAGTATGACAAAGAAACTTCACTCCTAGATACTTATTAAAGTGAAATGGCAATAAATATATGTACATAAATGTTCATAGCTGCATTATTTGAAATTGTCAAAATCTGGAGGCAAACCAAATGTGCATTCACCTGTGAATGGGTAAACATATTGTGTATATCCATACCATAGAAAACTATTCAGGCATAGCACAACATGAATCAATCTCCTAAGCATCATGCTAAATTAAAAGAGTCAAGCCAAACACATGCATGATTCCACTTACAAGAAATTCTAGAAAAGGCATAATTTTGTGAAAGAAAACAGATCAGTTGTTGCCTGGGGCTGTGGTTGTGGGGAGAGAATTGAATGCAAAGGGACACCAGAAAATGTTTTAGGGTAAGGGAACTGTTCTATATTTTGATCTTTGTGATAGTTTCATTATTACATACAATTACCAAAATTTCTCAACCTGTACATTTGAACTTGGTAAAATTGGCTGTATATAAATAATACATTAATAAACAAAAAAGAAAAAATCCCTATAAAAATGTCATCTCCCCACAGAGGTCTCTGCCAACCACTCTATTGAAATATTTCCCTTTATAACTCAGAAAGTTAAATGCTGTGGATGTCCATCTTTGAAGTTAATCCCTGCTCTGCTATAGAGGCTTATGGTCCATATCCCTGAGCATTTCTCTGTATTTTTGTTTTACAGTGACAGAAAAATGCAAATGAAAAATAAACAGACAAATCTAGATATTCTAGAATTGTGGGGGTTTATGGAGCAACCAATATAGAAACTCTCATTTTAAAGAATAATTCTTTAATAGAGCAAATGATGTTTTCTCAGCTCAGTATTTTTTTGGTTTAAATGAGGCTTGGTGTTTTCTTTGCTTATTCGGAGAACAGAAGTACCTTCTGAAGTTTTTTTTTTTTTTTTTTTTTTATCTAGGAAGGCTAATCAGAACATCTAGCTAACATGCATCTGGAAAGCAGAAGATATTTTAAAAATATTTTTCTTCATAGGAAAATTATATTTCATCTTCTTATAAAGCAATAGATGTTGGCTTATTTGTTACTATGATACATGCCTGAAAGCAAAGATAGCCTGGCTATATAACATAACATTATCTATTCACCTACAACTACAATGTAAAACTACAAAAACAAGCAAAATTCTAATTTAAGAGGATGTATCTGAGTTGACTTCTGTTTAAGATTGTAGAAGTTGCAAATGATAATTGCTCTCTAACAATGAGAATAATTGAGGTAAGTTATAAATCTTTGCTTTTTAAAACCTATCAGAGAGCTGAGGACAAGTGCACTAGATAAGTAAATATATGTGTACATGTGAGTGTATATGTGTGTGTACGTGTGACACAGATGAAAATAAGACCATGGAACAAGTAGGCTAGGCAAAGTGAGCATAAAAAATAAGATGAAGGTGTATAAATATCACATAAAGTAAAATTTAAATCAGAGTATTATCGAAGATAAATGCAAATATTTCATAGTGATATATTAAAATGTTAGACAATTTATTAAGAAAATATAACAATTCACATGATGTCATCACCTTTTTACAGATATTCAAAACATGTGAGTTAAACGTTGGCAAAAAAAGAAGGGAAATCCAGAATCATATCTGGATATTTTATTATCTGATATTTTATAAAACAAGTAGACACAAACACAGTAATAACGTAGAACACTTGAACAACGCTATCCACCAGCTTAGTCTAATGACATGTATAAAGTGCTATCCCCAAATGGAGAATACATATTCTTTCTAATTACTCTTAGAAATATTTACCAAAATCATCAAAAGACTTGACTATGACAAAAGGCTTAATCTATGTCAAAGAACTGAAAACATAAAACATACGTTCTGTAGTGATGATGGTATTAAATTAGAAGTGATTTACAATGAAGTATTGATAAAATCCATAAATATGTGAAAATTTAAAGACACATTTGTAAGAAACCATGACAAAAAACTATGAGGGGATTCAGAAAATATTTTAAACTGAATGATAAGGGAAACAGAACATTTTTTTTTTTGGTGGTTGAAGTTAAGCAGTGATTAATGGAAATTTATAATATTAATAACAAACTTCTCATACAAATGTCTTATATTAAAAAAGAAATAATTAATTACAAAAGCTTCCAAAATAAGAAGCTAGGAACATAAAAGCGAATTAAACCTAAAGAGAGGCCATGATAAAAATAGGGGTGAAAATCAGAGACATAAAAATGAAGAAAGAATTTTTTAAAATCAAGATAAACACGGATATTTTTGAGATTAGTAAAATTAATAAGCCCTTGGTAAGACAGTTGATGATGGCAAGAGTAAAAAGTACGAATATCACTATCAAAAGATCCTGTAGACATTAAAAAGAAGATAAAGGAATATTATAAGCATTAGGCCTATTACTGATACAACCACAACATACTATAAATCTCAAATACAGTTTCTTGGGTGAAAGAAGCCAGACACAAAATATACTTGCCATGTGATTGCATTTATATGAATGCTAAGAGTCGGGAAAGCTAATCTATGGTGATACTAATCAGAAGTGGTCACCTTTGAGAGAAGAATTTACTGGAAATTGGCACAAAATAATTTTCTGAGATGATGGCAATGTGCTTTATCATCTTTTGGGTGGAAGATGTATATGTTTAATCAAGTATTAAAACTCAGTTTCCAGAACCCTAAGATCTTTACATTTTATTTTACATAAGTTATACCTTAAATAAAAGAAAGATGTTTTTGATCAATTTCACATGACTTTCTATCATTATATGCCATGATTTATTAGTCTCGTATTATTAATTTTCTTATGCTTTATTTTTCCATTAATATTTCTCAGTGTGTTTTTAAGAGTGTGTGTGTGTGTCTGTGTGTGTGTGTGTCTTCAATAGAGTTAACGTTGAGGTAAGAATATTTCTAATAGAAGAGATCCAAAATTGTGGTTGATTCTTGCTATATTCTGAATGTTTGTGTCCTCCCAAAATTCATATGTTGAAATCCTGACCTTCAAAGATGACGGTATTAGGAAGTTGGACCTTTAGGGAGTGTTTGAATCAGGAGGGTAGAACCCTCATGAATGAGGTTAGTGCCTTATAAAAGAGACTCCAGAGAGATCACTGGCCCCTTCTGCGATGTAAAGACACAGTGAGAAGTCGGCAGTCTGCAACGTGGAAGAGGGCCTTCACCAGAACCCTACAATGCTGGCACCCTGATCTCAGACCTACCACTCTGAGCTCAGACTTCCAGCTCCCAGACAGTGAGAAATATATTTCTGTTGTCTGTAAGCCATCCAGTCTGTGGTATTTCATTACAGCAGCCCAAATGGACTAAGGAAACTCCCTTTGCTTTACTCAATTTGCCTTGACATGGTATTTATTAGACAGCTGATATGAATTTCCTAGATAAAATTGATGTATGTTAAGAAAGGAATTTCTGTAAGGTATCTAGATATAAGAACTCATGCCTGCTTGAGTTTTTTTTTTTTTTTTTCTCTTTATTTCTTAAAATTACCTTCACTGCTACAATAATATTAGGTGGTTTCTATTAAATAAATTAGATTTAATTAATTGCATATGCACATAGACATCTAAGTCTCCAATTGGTTCATGGCTCTTATTCAATAAGTACAGAGAAAAAGGAGAAGAAACATATCCAAGCTCTGTTTTTAACAGTTGCAAAGGTCCTGTTTTCCTAGATGAATGATAATGATCCCGCTGAACTGACTATTGTTCTCATTCTCCTCACAGCTGGCAGATGATATAGTAGAGACTCCTAATTACCTGATGGTCTATGAATAAACAAGGGAAAGATCAGTAGTTTGGTGATTTAATCACTGAATAAAATTAGTGTAGGACTCATTAATTTCCTTTTATATACAAACCACCATAAAAAGGCTCTTTGAACTGATTTCAGTATTATTGCAACTAATTAGAAATTTTAAGTAATATTATCTCATACAGTTTTCCTCCAATAACAATACTGTTGAATACTTTCGCTGCTGGAACTGTTATTGAGAAGCTGTTTAAATTACTGAGGCACTAAAAAATCAACTTAATTGAAGTATAAGGCACCACTTTTAAGTGTACATTCTGATGAGTTTTGCAAAATTTATACACCCATGTAAGAACAACACAATCAAGAAATAGAACATTTCCATTACCCGTGTGTCCATCTCAATCAATTCAACCCTCCCCACCCCTATGCCCAGCCCAGGAACCCACTGATTTTGTGCTTTTTATTCCTATAGATTCTGTCCCTATAGATTATTTTCATGTTTTTTAATCCTATTTTCTCTCACCTAGTTAGACCCTTTTCCAATGAAAGAGAAATAAACCAATTATATCCGAGATCCAAATAAACTAAACTACTTTTTTCTTTTTATTAGAAATTACTGAATACTTACATTTTTCTACTGATCACTTAGCAGTGTCATGTGGTCCTGTTATAACATTGTGAATGAATTAATAATTATTACTAAGTAATAATTCATTTATAAATTGGTTTCACTATATAGCCCACACAAGAGTCATTTGACAATTACGTATTGAGTGTGTGCTATGTTTTACGCACTCTGCCAGATGCTGATGTACAAAGTTAGGAAAGATATACCAGCTAAAGGATGTAAAGCACAGCTGACAATTATAATTTTGGGTGATGAGTGAGTACAGGGCCTTTGGAAATGCATGTAGGAATAGACAGTACAGTCTCCCACCCTTTTTTCTTGGGCTCATAGAAAAAAGTTTGAAGGAAGTGACATCTCACCTGAGACCTGAAGAAAGTACAAGAATTTGCAGGTGAAGATGCTGGGAAAATAAACTCAGTTATAATAAAGAGCTTGAGCAACAGTCAAGAGCCAACATTCAGCTGAAGCCCAAAGATAAGGTAAAGAGCAAAGTTCTCGAAATTTGCCTTATAGGATTTGTATCAAAGGCGATAGGAAGCCACAGGAAGCATTTAAGGGGTGATGGCATCATCATATTTTGGCAAGGTTATTCTGGCTTATGAGGAAAATTGACGATAGTGTGCAAAATTTCAAAGTTGATGCTATAGGTTTGGAGAGAAGCAGATATATTTAAATATATTCAAGAGAGAAAATCAGTAGTAATTGGGGATTGATTAAATATGTGTGTGGAAAGAGAAAGCAGTGTTTCTGAATTTGATGAGTGAAAGATTAAATCATTCATTGAGATATAGAAAGCCTAAAAATATGTCCACTTAGAGATGCCTATGCAATATTTCTAATGGATGAAAAGAACATTTATATATTCTTTACCTAAATCCACCAATTGTTAACAATTTGTCATTTTCCTTCTCTCTTTCTACACACACACATACACACACTCACACACACTCATGCACACTCATGTTTATAGTAAGTTATAAATATCATGGCGCTAAATACTTCAGCATACATCCTCTAAAAACATTTTACTACAGAACCATAACTATCACATTATTCAAGAAATGTAACATTGGTACTTTACTCTTATCTAATATGCTACAGTCCATATCGAAATTACCCAGTTCTTCCAAATATGTCTTTTATACATAGTCATTAAATTGCTCCCCTTCACTCACACACACACTTCTTATCTAAGTATAGCAAATATATATAGTAAAATGTTCACCTGTATGTAGTAACACTTATACTTTTCAAATTCTTATGAGTCCAAGATTTTTTTCAGAAAACAGATTTACTTCACTTTTAGAGGATAAGGATGAGGGTAACAGTATAATCTGGCGATGATAAAAATAGAATGAAAGGGACCCTAAGAATCCTCACAAAATGTTAAAAAAGTATAGTAAGTATACAGTGTTTCACAATTTTTACTTTACTTAGATGATTTTTCCACATATAAGCAACATATCTTCATATCTGACATTTGGCATGGCTATAACTCTTCAAGAATTTCTGCCTCCAGCAAAATTCTTACAGCTTTAGGAAGAATTATGATTCACAAACTAGAGTTTTTCAATCTTATTTTTGTTTTTGGTTTGTTTAAGCATCAAAGCTATGTAGTATTTCATAGGATTATCATACACACACTCACACATGCACACACATTAGGATTTAGGAGTTGGAAGGAAATTCCCTGAATCAAAACACACAATTTGAAAAAAAAATTTGTGTGAGAATTGCAGTTTTTGAATGATATCATGCTTACTATTTTTCTTATCAATTGCTTACTATGCATACATGAACATTAGCAGTAAATTGAATCTAACTTTCAATAAACTTACTCAAATTGAAAGTTTCCTGTGGGGTAGGTTGGGATGTGATTACTCCTAAGAACTTTGGGTTTTCTAAATTAGATTTAAGGAGCCACAAACTGAAAAGGACACTGGCGTAGAAAGAGATCTGTTCTTACACCAGAACTTGACTGGGTTGTTCATGTTTCAGGGATTTCTTCACTTATTAAATTATGATGTTGGAATAAATAAGTTTATAAGGCTCCTTCCTATAATAATTGTATTGTAGAGAAATGCAAATCAAAACTACAATGAGATATCATCCCACACCGGTCAGAATGGCCATCATCAAAAAATCTAGAAACAATAAATGCTGGAGAGGGTGTGGAGAAAAGGGAACACTCTTGCACTATTGGTGGGAATGTAAATTGATACAGCCACTATGGAGAACATTATGGAGGTTCCTTAAAAAACTAAAAATAGAACTACCATACGACCCAGCAATCCCACTACTGGGCATATACCCTGAGAAAAACCATAGTTCAAAAAGAGTCATGTACCAAAATGTTCATTGCAGCTCTATTTACAATAGCCAGGACATGGAAGCAACCTAAGTGTCCATCATCGGATGAATGGATAAAGAAGATGTGGCACATATGTACAATGGAATATTACTCAGCCATAAAAAGAAATGAAATGGAGGTATTTGTAGTGAGGTGGATGGAGTTAGAGTCTGTCATACAGAGTGAAGTAAGTCAGAAAGAGAAAAACAAATACAGTATGCTAACACATATATATGGAATTTAAGGAAAAAAAAAAAAGAAAGGTCATGAAGAACCTAGTGGCAAGACGGAAATAAAGACACAGACCTACTAGAGAATGGACTTGAGGACATGGGGAGGGGGAGGGGTAAGATGTGACAGGGTGAGAGAGTGTCATGGACATATATACACTACCAAATGTAAAATAGATAGCTAGTGGGAAGCAGCCGCATAGCACAGGGAGATCAGCTCGGTGCTTTGTGACCACCTAGAGGGGTGGGATAGGGAGGGTGGGAGGGAGGAAGATGCAAGAGGGAAGAGATATGGGAACATATGTATATGTATAACTGATTCACTTTGTTATAAAGCAGAAACTAACACACCATTGTAAAGCAATTATACTCCAATAAAGATGTTTAAAAAAAAAAAAAAACTTGAAGGCAAGATACATTTGTGTTGCTGTGTCCTAATTTGTTTCTTCCCTATGGGTTCAAGAAAGTCAAGTGAGTTCTTAGAGTTATGATGTTGCAAAGCTGGAAAAGTCTTTGTGGTGCTCAAGTCCATTTCCTGACAGATTTGAACATATGTTTTCATATTCCGTTTTGCAAAAGCTTTGAAATCTCTTACTGTGGAAATTCCACTGCCTCTGATGTTGCTTATGTAGCTTTTTCTCATAAAAGTAATTGCCAAAGTGAGAAATAAATGGAAATGGCTTCCAGTAACATGGATGACTGACCTGATCAAAAATTTCTTGCATGAAATATACTGAAATGCTGGGTAAAATAGAATCACCATTTTAAAATCAGAGTTGAGCTCAAGAGAAAAGAAGGAAACATGCTGGATTGAAGAGTGAACTCAAAGTAGGAATGGAAAACTCATGATTTATCAATAACTAGGAAATGATGGATAATGGAATAAAATTGGAATTAACCTACTAGCAAGGACTTTGTTTTATTTTATTTATTATTTTGACTGCTCTGGGTCTTTGTTGCTGTGCATGGGCATTCTCTAGTTGCAGCGAGCGGGGGACTACTCTTCGTTGTGGTGCGTGGGCTTCTCTTTGCAGTGGCTTCTCTTGTTGTGGAGCACGGGCTCTAGGCGTGTGGGCTTCAGTAGTTGTGGCACATGTGCTTCAGTAGTTGTGGCTCGTGGGCTCTAGAGTGCAGACTCCGTAGTTGTGGCCCATGGGCTTAGTTACCCCACGGCCTGTGGGATTTTCCTGGACCAGGGATCGAACCTGTGTCCCCTGCATTGGCAGGCGGATTCTTAACCACTGGACCACCAGGGACGTCCCGGGACTATATTTTAAATAAGGAAATATGTATGCAGTTTTATCCCTTCAGAGATGGAACTAAAACCCCTACATAAAAGAATATCCCTCACTAAAAGTAAATGACTAAGAAAACTTCACTCAACACACTGAAGGAGTTCAGAAGTAGATAGTTTTCCCAAGACTCTGAGAAGAGAGGTTTGGAAATCAGGCATTGGGATAAGGATCCAATAAGATAATTAAACTTTAACCTAAAGCCACATGAAGTGGGGGATAAGAATACAAATGTCCAGATTTATATTTTGTCATCCAGGATGTGCAGTAATCCATAACCATAGGTTAATATTAAAATAAAAACAGTATCAGTGTAAGCTCTGGACACCAGTAGAAGTAAACTTAAACTGCTCGGTAGAAACCTGTCCACAAAGCAGGTTGCATACAAGTTAGCAAAACAATCCCAAACTAAGCATTGGCTAAAGAAGAGCTCACATTTAAAACTTTGAAATTTAGAATTTGAAAAAGAATAGATACATGTATATGTATAACTGAATCACTTTGCTGTACACCTGAAAGTAACACAACATTATTGTTAATCAACTGTACCCCAATATAAAATAAAAAGTTTTAAAAAATAAATAAAACTTTGCAATCAAAGAGTTAATAATTCACGTTAAGGAGGAGTCAGTAGAAACAACACAGAAGAATTAGCACCCCCAAAATCAATATAATTAAACAACTTTTAAGAAATTATAAGTGTGTATGAAATAAGGGAATGAAAATGGCATAGAATTACAATGGAAGTTATAGTATAATAAAAACAAAGCTATTATAGTGAAATGAATGGAAATATAGGAACAAAAAGAGCAAAATTAATAAGAACTACATAAAACTTCTAGAAAAAAATATCTACATCTATATATCTGTATCTCTATTTACATCCATATTTCCATATCTATATCATCGATATTAAATAATGAGTGGACAGGTGAACAGTCAAAGCATAAGATTAAACACAGCTAAAAAGAAACAGTTAAAAGTTTAATGTGAATCTGAGGAAAGTATGTAAAATAGATAAAGGGAAGGAAAATGTGAAACAGCAGTTAATGACCAAATTATCTCTAATAGGAATGCAGAACATAAGATTAGAGAGAAAGGGGAAGAGGTAATGATATTCACAAAGATAAGAGAGGCAAAATTTTCAGAATTAAAAAGACAATAGAAATATTTAGACTTAAGAAGCATAATAAATGTTTATGAAGATTAGTAAACATGATTTCACTCCTACAAATACCAGAGTGAATACCAAAAATAAATAAATTTCAAAATCAACTGGAGAGAAAAGGAAGATTATCTACAAAGGAACAAATTCTTAACAGCAGACTTCTTACTCAGAAAAATATATAAGACAGGAGATATAATACGTGTTGAACGCTGAAGGAAAAGTCATTATCAACCTAGAATATGTTGGTCATTATTGGTCAAGATGAGAATAAAATAAAGACGGTGTAATGCGTAGAAAAAAAAAAATCAATACTTAGAGATCTTTATTGGAGAACTAGTTTTAGGTATATTTATTAAAAAGAAAACTGAACACAGAAAAAAAGGAATGGATGATGCAAATACTATTTTTATCAACAAATATCTTGATAAAACTAAAAAGTAAGTAATAATGTGGGATTTTAAAACATTAGAATTAAAATGTTATATTGCAATAATATGGAAAATGGATGTAATCCGAACTAAAACTTTAAGTTCCTTGTAATTTTCTGGAGTAGACGAGAGGAACAGCTGTAGATGGGCAACAGTTACTTAAGAAACATGCTCTGATTCTCAGATACAATAGCAAAAAAGCCGTAGTAATATTGTTTAAAAGTATTCATACTTAATATATGACATTTTGTTTAAAAAAAGAAAAAGAATGTACTATTTCCAATCTATTAATTGGGAAAAATTTTAAAAAGAGTGTATGTGGAGTGTATTTTTCTCTCTTAAAAGAGAGAAAAAGAAACAAAGAGGTAAGTAAGGTAAATAGAAAATGAACAAGATGGTGGACATTAATTCAAACATATTAACAATCAATATATTTATACAGTTTAAAGTCATATGTTAAAAATTATTTTAAAATTATTTATAGATTTGAGAAAGAGAGAGAAAGGGGAGACCTAAAACCTGTCACAGACAAGCTGAAAGCAAAAGCAGGTAACAGATATTCTGAGATAATGATAATAACAGCAAACATAACAGCAACAACAACCAAATAAAGTTGTCGTAGTAATATTAGTAGCAGATGAACTGATGGTAATTGGTATTAGGATCGTTACTTGATTCTAAAATAAATAATATATGAGAAATATAAAATGATCCTTGATCTTTATGCACCTAATAAAAGAGACTCAAAATATTTCAAATAAAAGCTTATCCAATACAAGGGATAATACAGAAACCCTTTGGGAGATTATAACAGAGTAACTCAGAATGTGATACAATGGTTGCAGACATTAGTGCGGATATAAAAATTTTTGAGTAACAAGAAAATAGCTTGTTCTAATTGGATGGAGCCTGCAACATATTTCAAGTACACATTATTTTGAAGCACATCCTTGAAAATCCTTTTCAAGGATTATTTTAAAAAATTGATCACTTATCCATATGAACCAGCAATCCTCTCCTGGGTGTATATCTGGAAATAATGAAAATACTAATTCAAAATATACATGCACCCCATTGTTCATAGCAGCACTATTTACAATAGCCAGGATAAGGAAGCAACACAAGTATCCATCAAGAGATGAATGGATAAGATGTGGTACATATATACAATAGAATATTACTCAACCACACAAAAGAATGAAATTCCGCCTTTTGGAGCAACGTGGATGGACCTAGAGGATAGTATGCTTAGTGAAAGAAGTCAGACAGAGAAAGACAAATACTGTATGATATCACTTATATGTAGAATCTAAAAAATAATACAAATATATATATATATATGGCAAAACAGAAACAGACTCACAGATACAGAAAACAAACTAGTGGTTAGAGGAGGGAGGGGCAAATTAAGACTATGGAATTAGGAGATACAAACTATTATGTATGAAATAAATTAGCAACAAGGATATATTGTATAACACAGGGCCATTATAGCCTTTATATTGTAATAGCTTTTAATGGAGTATAATCTGTAAAAATATTGAATCACTATGCTGTATACCTGAAGCTAATGTTGTAAATCAACTATACTTGAATAAAAAATGAAAATGATCATTTATTAGGTTAAAACGATCCTAAAAATGTTGATCTTATATTGCAGAAAACTAGCATAGTACTTACACATTTGGAAGTAGTAATAATAATAATAACTGCACTTAAAATTCATGGAGCTCAAAATAAGTGAACTAGATTTATTGGTATCTGTAAATCGCGATAACAAATTGGTAAATGATGCATAAAATAATGTCTTTTATGTATCTTTAAAACTATACAAAATGACATACATTTATGCAGTAAATGGATAAGAAAGATATATGTTATTCTTAAAGTAGTGCTTACCTCTGTGTAAGATAGTCCTGGGTGGCTTATGAGTGTCTATAACATTGCTAAAGAAAAAAAGAAAAGCTTAAACAGATCTGTCAAGTTGTTAACATTTGCTAAGTCTACGTAATAGTATATGGGTATGTGCTACATTATTATAATTTTGGAAAATTTTATACTACAAATTTCATTAAATATGAATACTCAAAAGAGTATTCACAAAAAAGTATTATAATCATCATCATCATCTCTATTTTATGGTTAAAGGGATGGAACAGTGCAGAATAGTTAAGTAATTTTATGTATGGTCACATAGGAAGCAAATAACATCACTGTTAAGTAACACAGCTAGGATTCACATACAAAATGATGGGTTTTAAATTTCAAGCTATTTTCACTATACCTAATATTCACTAATCCTGTTACAATATTTTAATTTTCTTTAATTAATAAGGAATATTTTAGTATTAAGGGTATAGCGATG
Source organism: Balaenoptera musculus (assembly GCF_009873245.2). Classification (NCBI taxonomy): domain Eukaryota; kingdom Metazoa; phylum Chordata; class Mammalia; order Artiodactyla; family Balaenopteridae; genus Balaenoptera; species Balaenoptera musculus. Next base: position 23,434,112 of record NC_045796.1, read on the forward strand.
CTATCTCATAATAAGGATAACTTTTAAATGATTCATTATAGGTCAGGAACTGTACTCCACAATTTATTGCTTTTTCTCCTTTAATTCTTTCATTTAATCTTCACAACAACCATATAAAATAGGCGTTATTGTTATCATCTCTTACTTTATAAGTGAGGAAGCTTATTACCTGATCTCTTACATACTGGGATTAAATCCTTATAGGAATTAACTTTTTATATCTAAGCTTCTCACTATGCTGTGGCCATTGCTTTATTAACCCATAATCATTCATTACTAAAGAGATAAAGCATAACTGATTTAACAAAATATAACTGTAAATTTCATAGTTAATTTTAGTGGAATTTTAAAGAAATACAGAACTTTAAAAGGCAAAGAATTTTTTTGAATTTAAGAGTATAATGTTTTCTTTTTCAAGAACAAGAAAAAATTGGGCAATTATTTTATGCACATTTAGAAGGAAATCTGAGAAAAATATTTCACATTATTGTACTCATCATCTTATTTTCATCTTATAATTATTTTTCCTGTATGGTTTATAAATTCTGTAAGTTAAATGATATAAATACTTCTACGAACTAAAAGTCCAAATTAAAACTGAATGGAAATTGTGGACAGTAACAAGGTTTCTCTCTCTCTTTTGTATGTGTATATTTTTATACCAACTCAGATAATACATAAATAAATGGATCAATAGATAGATATGTAAATACATAGAGAAATCTCTCCCTGATAGAATAGTAATTATAAATATACAGTAAAGAATGGAGTTAGAAAATCAACACTTTGCAACTATCATATTAATTAATTTAGCCAAAACAGACAAATGAAAAACTGATGCTAAAATCAGTTTATGAAAGTTTGATGAGGAACAATATTTTACAGGGTTTCAAAGTTTCCTCCTACAAAATATTTGTTGACAACAAATGGAAAAATAATATATTTCTTTATAGTGGATAAACCTAGTAGACCTTAACAAAGTTATCTTATGCTATGAATAATTGCATATTACTTTGTGTGAGTTGCACATCAATTAAGTTTATTAAAAAATCAGTAAAATGTCTAAACCATCAGGAGGGGATCTGGGGGAGGAATGGGAATATTTCCATATCTTGAATGTAAGGGTGGTTACATGGTGTATCTCTGTCAAAATTCATCTAACTACACTTAAAATGAGTGCATTTTATTTAACGTAAATTGTAACTCAGTAAAGTTGGTTATAAACATTCTACCCAAGTTTACTACCCATTAGATTTACCTTCATATTTTAGTGAAGGTTCTCTCACTATTTTTGCTATATCAGGATTTCTGTCTGTCTTTAACTCAATCATCTTTACCTCTTTCTTCATCTCTATCTTGATTTCAATTTCTATATCTACTTCTTACTCTATATCTAAGTGCAAATATGCAGCTATACCATTTCTCTCATTTGAGTTTTTCATGACACAGTATTTCAAAAACATTTGAAAAAATATTTCAAAAACATTTATCAACTATATATTAACATGACAGCTATATATATCCTGAAATTGCTATTTAAATATTGTTAATTATTAAAAATATCCTTCATTATTTGTTATTCATATTGTTTTTTGAATTATGTTATTTAAATAACAGCAATTAATATTTTAATTGATTTATTTTTTCACATATTGCTAATAATTTTCTTTAATATGTTTATTTAAGATGTTAAGGTGTTTGAACTATTCAGTTTTGTGATGCCATAGTACACTCAAAAAAGTACTGTGACCGAGTGGCAGAACACCAGGTACTCATTTTTTGACACCAGTAGATGCTCTAATTTTATTTATGAAACATTCATTTATTAAGGACAAGAGGTTTAAAATATGTCAGTAATTTTAATTTGCATCTTACTTAAATTTATGAGGTTGAATATGTTTTTATATTTTTCATTGAAATTTCTTTTACAAATTTATTTTTTCATTGGTTTATAGTATACATTTTTAAATTAAGACATTTACTTCCCTTTTCTTGATTTTTAAAAGCTCCTCACATATTAAATAATCTGATATTTTTGACATGTATTCTACAAATATTTTAATATCCCATGTATTTCTTTCACCTAGTTTTTTTGTTTGTTTTTAATAGAGAGTGCTTTACATTTGACTCTTTATTTCATATGCTATTTCTGTTGATACATGAGGGTATACAGCATTAATTTCCAGTTAACCACTCATCCCAAAATTGTTTACTTATAAGCCATTCCTACTCATTTAATTCTAGCCAAGAGTATTCAAAATAAATTCCTGGTTCTAGCTTTTACTAACTGTAAAATGATACTGTTGTGACGATTAAATCAGTCAATGCATAGCTATATCCCAAACTCATTCATTTCTTTTCTCTCCTTCACAGCACTTACCACTGCCTGAATTTATTTTTCAAGCCTTCATCATCTGCTTCTTTCTAGTTATCTGTTGCTTTATCATAAAGCACCCCCAAATTAGTAGCTTAAACCACAGTTTATTACTATCACTCACATTTCTGTGGTTGACTGGGCTCAGAGGTGTGGTGCTTGCTTGGGAGACTCCACTGTGGTGTGTGTCCAAGATGGCTCACTCACAGGCTGGAGAAGCTGGCTGTCAGCTGAGAGCTCAGCCACATTCTTTTCATTGTCATGCCACCATTTCTTTCCATTGACCATACAAGTCATGGGGACCAAATTCAAAGGAAGTGGAATTATTTTCAGTCTCAATAACAAGAGTAGCAAAAGATGTGTGACTATATTTAATTTACCAGTCTTCCCTGTCTCCTTGATGGTGGAGCATGTATCTTTTTTAACTGCTAATTCTCAACAACTAGAACAGTCCTTCAGATTCTCTAAGGTATGTCTTATTATTGTTCCTGTTATATTCCATTTATCTACTCATTTTTGCCCAGTACCACACATTTAAATCAACTCAGTCCCACTTCTGGGTATATATACAGAAAATTGAAATCAAGATCTTAAAAAGATATCTACAGTGTTGTCAATAGCCAAGATATGGGAACAACTGAAAAATCCATTGACAAACAAATGGATAAAAATGTGGTATATACACATAACTGAATACTATTCAGCCTTAAAAAAGAAAGAAATCCTACCATTTGTGATAACAAGGGTGGACCTGGATGACATTATGCTAAGTAAAATAAGTCAGTGACAGACGGACACATACTGTATGATTTCCTGTATATGAGATATCTAAAATAGTCAAACTTACAGAAGCAGAACATAGATTGGTGGTTTCCAGAGGATGGGGAGAGAGGGAAGTGGGAAGTTGTTCAGTTTATAACTATAAAGTTATAGTTATACAAGATAAATAGGTTCTAGATATCTGCTGTACAACATAGTACCTATAGTTAACAATATGATATCGTACAGTCAAAATTTTGTTAAGAGGGTAGTTCTCAAAAACAAAAAAATGGAAAAGGACACAAGGAAAACTTTTTAAGTGATGGACATATTTATCACCTTGATTGTGGAGATGGTGTTATGGGTGTATGCCATCTGTCCAAACTCATCAAATTGTGTGCATTAAATATGTGCAGTTTTTGTATATCAATTATACCTCAATAAAGTTGTAAAAAATACTCTAGTTTTATAATACATTTTAGTACCTGACAGGGCTGTGTATATATGTTTTATTGACTTACATGAACAAACTAAAGAAAGGCTCTTTACTTCCAGTCTGTATCTTATTTTGAGAATAATTTGTTGGTTGGAGGTACTAGAGATGAGAAAAAGTTGTATTTTTCAATCTGGCAAGTTCTGGGTTGTATATGCCGTCAAAATTCTGCTTGCTAACTTATTTTTGAGCCCATCTTTTACTTTTAGTTTTTATTTTTTGCAGCTAAAAGAGCAAAGGCCCAGGTTGTCAACATTCTATTTTCCCTAGAGTTCTTCTTGTGCAGTTACAAAAATTCATTAGGTACATTTTTAATCTTCTAAGTCACCTTACGTGAGAGCTTTACCAAATATTTCATCACTACAAAACACACGTCCCCAATTTCTCATCCTCCTAAAACAGTTCCGTTGACATTTTCCTAGTCTCTTCTCTTTCCTCGGGGCCTGCTGCTTGTTGCAAAGGCAATGCCAGTAATTTTGGTTTTTAGAATGGCAGTACCACTCTTCCGGTACCAGTTTCTGAATCAGTCAGCTCTCACTACAGACCACAAAAACTGAGAATCATTACTTAGCTCGTGAGTTTGCAGATAAGCTGGGGGGTAGGCTGATCTCAGTTGGATCTGTTTCCTGAACCAGCAAACTAGCGAAACCACGTTCTTCTCATGGTGAAAACAGAGATGTTGTATACATGCTTTTCTGGCTTTTGATCAAGTTACTCTCATCAATATCCCACTGGCCAAAGCACATCATAGGGCTAAACACAAAGCCAAGGGGCAGGGGAAATATATTCTTCCTCTTTAGTGGGAGGGGCTGCATGGTAAAAAGGATGTGAATATTTAAATTAATAAAATCTAAGAGTACTTGCAAGCTCCCTGCTTCGCTGATGCAGGTTTATTTCATTTCACACTTATGTCGAAGTATAGGCCTTTGGCATTCTGTCTGTGGACACAGCCTCTCTGGAAAGAGCATAAAATGTACCAGGAAATAAATGAATACAATGGTTTCAGAGTGTTATGCATTCTAAGATATTATCAGTAAGGATTAACAAATAGACAACATTGACTGGTTGTTGAGCTCATGTACTAAGACACAAACTGCTTTGGTTCAAATCTCATTTTTCTCTGATTACTAAGTTGACTACTTTTTAGCTGGTATTACAGATTTCTTATACTTTCTTTGTTTTCATTTTCTTTAAGAAAAGTATAATTATGATAGTACCTAGTTCATGGGACTTTCATCAGGATTGAGTTAATATATGTAAAAAAATATATGTAAAAGCACATAAAACAGTGCTTTGCATATAAGTACTAAGATTAGGAAAGGTCACTCTGAGGAGATGATATTTCAGTTGATAGTTGAATGATAAAGCAAAATCAGCTAAGGAGATATGTGCAAGAACATTCTAGGCAGAAGATACAGCAATAGAAAGGCCCAAAGGAAAAAAAAAAGATCTGGAAATCATTGAGGAGCAGGAAGAAAGTCAGTATATTGTTCATTCATTGACTTGAGTTTCTTCAATGAGGATAAAGATCATTACCACACTTACCATTTTAAAGTATTTTTTATTTTTTAATTTGGGCTTTTTACTTAATTCCTACAAGACTTGTTTATTCTGTTATCTTCACTCTCTTCACAACATAGAATTTTGAAACTTCGAATTATCATATTTTCCTCAGTGAGTCACATTTTTCCTCCTTAATGAAAATGAAGACATCATTCTCCAGATCCCCCAGACAAATGATTGTTGGAGTTTGCTTTGATTTCTCAGCACTCTTATCTCATTTATCCATTTACAGTCCAGGTTTTATGGATTTCTCTTATGAGTTATCTAAAATACTGTTTTGTCCTCCTGGTAGCTTCATTTACCATACTAATCCAGCTCATAATCACTTCATTTATGATCTGTCTCTTAGTTCATTTTGGTCAATGTCTAAGCAGATATTAGAATACTAGTTACAACTGTCTTATCTTTCTATAGCAATTGTCACTCCCCAAAATGCTACCCCTACTCTTACTTAAACAGTATTTCCACTGATGAGAAGAATGTTATAATGAAGAGTCCTCAGCTTGACAACAGGATCTTCAGTGTTTTCAGTAATAATTCTTTAAGTAATTTACTTAACATTTCTAAGGCTAAATGTCTTCAACTTTAAAATAGGAAGTGATATTTCATTCATTCATTCATTTTTCTAACCACTTAGCCGTTCAAACATACATATATTCAATAAATATTTATTGTTTACTAAGTTCCATGGACTCAACTATAAGCAAGGAATAAAGAATGAAAAAAAATGCTTCACTTACAAGGAATGTGAGTCTCACCTTTTATATTTTTGTGTTTATATTTCAAAGAAAATCAAACAGAAGACAAATGAATGCAAATATAGTAGTTCAAGAAAAGTTTATCAACATCTGAAATCTAAGTATAATTGTGGAAAATCACGTTTCCTTAGATATCCATTTAAAACTTTATCCTTTGTCCATCTAAAAACTGTTTTTCTGATATGGTAATTAAAATGTTTTCTATTTATTAGATAAAAACAATAAAAGTACTAGTTATGGTTTCTCCAAACTTACTTCCATGGAGTAGTTTTGTAGGAAACATTAAAAAAAGGGTCATATGGGGTGCTTAATTTTCAGGTTTGGCAATGACTCAGAAAATCTTTGTTTTAAGCAATTAAGTCATTTTCATCCTTGCCAATGCACACTTTAATTAAATTGATATCAATGAAGGTAATACAGCCTAAAAACAACATTACAGTGGATTTAATGTTCACTGCCTTCTATACTGTTTAGATTGGGATAATTAAACCTGGCATATTTATTAAAGGAAAAAAAACACATCAATTTAAGATTACTCTTCAATGAATTTATTTGGTAGTAAAATCTTTAGCATTAAATATTTAAAACAGCTTATGAATATATTTTATTCCCTCAAATATACTAATGAATTTTTAATGCTAAACAAATGTTCTATTTTATTTCTTTTTTCTGTGTATGTGTGTGTCTGTTTTATTTCATCTAGCCAAGACTATGTGTTAATGTTTAAAATTGATTTCAGCAGGCTCTATTTATAACTCATAAGAAACCTTAAGATGGATATTTTTATTTTTCTGTATAGGTGAAATAGTAAATCCTGACTTCACAGACTTTAAGACTAAATGAAAGGAGGATTTAAAAGAGGATCTATTATATTTATAGGCCAAAGACTGGGAAAGTCATGTCCTCAAATGCTCTGCCTTCTTCAGTGGAAAGCTTTCTTGCTTTTAAGGATTAAGATATTCATGTGAAATCTTCATTTCCCTTTGCTAGACTCAAATTCATGCTCTCAAACTGAACTATTTTAAGTAAGAGTCTGTAAAGTATCTCGCCAAAATCTAAATGATATTTCACAATAAGATCAGGAATTAATCTTGTTTGAACTACATAGAGGCCCTTTCATAACACCACGCTTTGGGGGACAGTTTCAGCTATCATGGACCTGCTTTACATTAAGGTGGCCCTCTGTGATTTTATTCATGATTTGTCTTTTCTCTTTTGGCCTCGATATTTTATCTTAGTTCTTTTTTAATTTTAATTTTATTGGCGTATATTTGGTTTACAGTATTGTGTTAGCTTCAGGTGTACAGCAAAGTGATTCAGTTATACATATACATATATTCATTCTTTTTTAGATTCTTTTCTCTTAGAGGTTACCTCAGAATATTGAGTAGAGTTCCCTGTGCTATACAGTATGTCCTTGTTGGTTATCTCTCTTATATATAGTAGTGTGTGTATGTTCATCTCAAGCTCCTGATTTATTTCTTCCCCCCACGTTTCCCCTTTGGTAACCATAAATTTGTTTTCGATATCTGTAAGACTGCTTCTGTTTTGTAAATAAGTTCATTTGTATCATTTTTTTAAAAAATAAAATTCCACATATGAGTGATATCATATGATATTTGTCTTTCTCTGTCTGACTTACTTCATTTAGTATGATAATCTCTAGGTCCATCCATGTTGTTGCAAATGGCATTATTTCCTTTGTTTTTTATGGCTGAGTAATATTCCATTGTATATATGTACCACATCTTCTTTATCCATTCCTCTGTTGATGAACATTTAGCTTGATTCCATGTCTTAGCTATTGTAAATAGTGCTGCAATGAATATTGGGGTGCATGTATCTTTTCAGATTATGATTTTCTATGGATATATGCCCACGAGTGGGATTGCTGGATCATATGGTAGTTCTACTTTTAGTTTGTTTTTGTTTTTGTTTGCATGTTTGTTTGTTTTGGCTATGCGGCTTGTGGGATTTTAGTTCCACGACAAGGGATTGAACCTGGGCCCTCGACAGTGAGAACACAGAGTCTTAACCATTGGATTGCCAGGGAATTCCTTACTTTCAGTTTTTTAAGAAACCTTCATACTGTTCTCCATAGTGGGTGTACCAATTTACATTCCCACCAACAGTATAGGAGGGTTCCCTTTTCTCTACACCCTCTCCAGCATTTATTGTTTGTGGACTACACTGTACCTCACTGTAGTTTTGATTTGCATTTCTCTGATAATTAGTGATGTTGAGCATCTTTTCATGTGTTTTTTGGCCAACTGTATGTCTTCTTTGGAGAAATGTCTATTTAGATCTTCTACCCATTTTTTGATTGGGTTGGTTTGTTTTTTTGATGTAGAGCTGCATGAGCTGTTTATTTTAGAGATTAATCCTTTGTCAGTCACTTCTCTTTTAAATATTTTCTCCCATTCTGTGGGTTGTCTTTTATTTTGTTTATGGTCTCCTTTGCTGTGCAGAAGCTTTTAAGTTTAGGTTCCATTCATTTATTTTTGTTTTTATTTTCATTAGGAGGTGGATCAAAAAAGATATTGCTGTGATTTATGTCAAAGATGGTTCTGTCAATGTTTTCCTCTAAGAGTTTTATAGTGCCCGGCCTTACATTTAGGTCTTTGATCCATTTTGAGTTTATTTTTGTGTATGGTGTTAGAGAATGTTCTAATTTTATTCTTTTAGATGTAGCTGTCCAGTTTTCCCAGCACCACTTATTGAAGAGACTTTTCTCTATTGTATATTCTTGCCTCCTTTATTGTAGATTAATTGACCATAGGTGTGTGGGTTTATTTCTGGGTTTTCTATCCTGTTCCATTGATCTATAGTGCTGTTTTTGTGCCAGTACCATACTGTTTTGATGACTGTAGCTTTGTAGTATAGTTTGAAGTCAGGGAGCCTGATTCCTCCAGCTTCATTTTTCTTTCTCAAGATTGTTTCAGCTACTTGGGGGGTTTTGTGTATCAGTATTTTAGACCCAGCAGAGTTTAATACATGATTTGTACTTTTATTATTTATGTTTATATTTTATGAATTGCTTCTAAAATTGAATATTCATTTTTCCTGCATATTCTTTTCTTCTTAGTTAGGAATATAACACAGCTGTTTTACTCTCAAGTATAGATAGATACTGAAGACAGGAAACTTTCTAAGGATAGTCATCCCAGGTAAATGATAAATCAAGGTCTAAATTTCTTTGTTTTGATTAGTGTTGTTCTTTAACACAGTAAATTTTATTAAATCTCTATTAATTTATCAAATAAATTAAAATTTAATCATTTGTGTTATTTTTGGAACTCATTGTTTTCTTTAAAAGGAATATATATATTGTGTATTTTTCTCACTTTAGTCATACTTACCTTGCATGTTACAAGACACTTTTGTATATATGGTCCATTCACTGGTGATTCCTGTACAAAAGGTCACCTGTGAAAATCTGTAATTAAACTACTAATATATCTAATTTTGCATTTGGAGGAATATAAGGAAAACAAAGAATATAAAGAACACTAATAATAATAATAAAAACAACAGCAACAATAAAGTAGTTTTTAGGTTTTTTTTGCATTACTTCAATTTCTGTTATTTCATTATCTGCTTAATTCTAGAGGCTTAAGAATTAATTATGTTTTGTCTTGAGGTACATAGTCATCATGACTGATTTGTTAAATTCTTGCAACAATATGAACACAAATAATACTGAAAGCTTTATACTGGTATATTTGTTTATATTGTATATTTACTTTCTTCATGTTCTCTCTTCCACCTGTTCTCTCTTGAATCTGCTCCAATCATGCTATCTTTCTCACAGTGTACTAGCACTGCTCTTGTCAAGGTTATTCGTGGTCTCCATGCTGATAAATCCAATGGTCAGTTCTCAGTGTTCATCTTACTTGATTTATAAGCTGCACTGATAAGCGATTGCTCCTTCACTTGAAAGAACTTTTCACTGGACTTCCAGAACAAAATTCTCTTGGTCTTTGCTTATTTAGTGGCTACACCTTTAATCTCCTTTGTAGGTTTCCCCTTTTCTTCTTGATTTATTAATGGTGGAATACTCCAAAGTTGAGAATGTCTTTAAAAATCTGTTCTTTGCTATCTGTGTTCTCTCTTGGTGAACTCATACAGTCTCAGGGTTTGAAATACCATTTGTATTCTGAAAATTCCAAATATGTCTTCAGATCTCTCATCCTAAATTACAGACAGATATACAACAGCCTCCTCATCTCCATTTGCATTTCAAATAGATATCTCAAACTTAATATGTCCTAATCTCTTCCCCAAACCTGGCTTTTCCCTCTCTCTTCCCCTTTGGTGTTAATGGCAACTCCCTTTTTCCAGTTTTAAATATCAGAAACCTTGGGGTCACCCCTTTACTTCTGTCTTCCTCCTACATCCCAAATATGTTTCTTCAGAAAATACTGATGGATCATCATATATATTTAGAAGCCAACTACTTATGCTACTACTGCAGTCCAAGCCATTATTATACCCTACCTGTATTTCCCCAATAGCTTCCAAATATTTGTCCACAGAAAGTCATTTCTGAACACAGTAGCCTTAGGGATCTTGTTTTATCAGGATAATGTCACCCCTCTGCTCTAAATCTTCCGAAGGCACTATTGTCTAAGATTACAAGCCAGTGTTTTTATAAAAGCCAATAAGACCTTACATGATATGAATGCTTTTGCTTCAAATGGTACTACTTTCCCTCTTTTTCACTCTCTTCTGGCCTTGTTAGCTTCCCAACCCCTATGGACCACTCCAATTTCAGAGTCCCTGTGCTAACAGTTCCTGATGTCTGGAATGCTCTTCTTCAGATATGTGCAAGTCTCACTCCCTTAATTCAAATTGTGAAGAAACTATTTGTCGTAGTCTGTTCAGGCTGCTATAAAAATACCATATATCAAGTTGTTTGTAAACCACAGGAATTTATTTCTCTCAGTTCTAGATGCTGGAAGTCCAAAATTATGGTGTCAGCATGGTCAGGTTCTGGTGCAGGCCCTCATCTGGATTATAGACTACCCACATTGCGTTGTGCCCTCATTTATCAGAATGAGGGTGAGAGAGTTCTCGAGGGTCTCTTTCATAGGACCCTAATCCCATCCATGAGGCCTCTACACTCATGATCTAATCACCTCCCAAATTCCCACCTCCCAATCCCATCACATGGTGGGGTGAGGATTTCAACACATGAATTTTGGGAGAACACAGAGATTGAACATAGTGACCTGTTCGGAAGCCACTGACATAATCGAGGCTAAAAATAAAGAAGGTTGACTTAAGCAAGGGCAGTGGAATTGGAAAGAGAGGGTTGATTTTTAGATACTGTGCAATACATCATACATCATTTCTTATTTTAGTGTGCATGGTACAGAGAGTAGAGGAAACAATCAAATTAACCTTCATGAGAGCCTGACCATGTTGGTTTTTGCTTGTAATATGTAAACCTTGTGTCTGTTAAAGGGACTGGCCCATAGTTCACTCTCCAATAAACATTTGATAAATAAGTTATCATATCAATTTTAACACACTAACTTTTCATAAAATAAAATAGGTCTGGTCAAGCCCTAAATCATATAAATAGACTCTTGTATCACCACGACTCTAAACAAGATCTCAAAACAGTAGGTACTTACTTAACAGTCCTTATAAATAATGATGAAAATTCTTTACTGATTTTCTCTCTAGATTTAGTATGATAAGCAATCTGGAGTCACTATGTTGAAGAGCATCTTAATCTACTCTGACGCTGAAAATTATCATACCCCTTTTGAGTGCTTTGTTGAAAGGACTGTACATGTGACCCTGACCATTATTTACCCTAATGATTCTAGCATTGATTACCCACTCGGTACACAGCAGATTCCTTCATTTTCTATCCACAGGAACTTTTGCACCGGGGTGTTTCCCTGCTCTGTGATACAGGCAGGGAAGCTAAGCTAAGCTCATGGTTGCTGCCTTGATGCTTTGGTGGTGGAGGAGATTGGCTCCCCTGATATTAGGGTATTTTTAGCACCTTCCATTTTCCTTCCTTTCCCTGGTTTTAATTAGCATTGGTGATTTAAGGCTGACTACATTTTTCATCCAAGTTTTTCTTTCAAGTCACTGATCAATAACTCATTAATGAAGCCAGAAAAAAGAGAACAGAGCATTCTGAAATGTCCACTACCACTCCCAAAAGCAAACAAATAAACACGCCAGTTGCTGCACTGAGGAAATCATTCAGCTAGCTAAATCATGCAGCTGCTCCGAGAAAGGATAACTGATTTAGTGAGAAGGGTGCTAACATCCCTAAATATTCAATTCGATTCATAATATTTAAAAGATAGCTTTAATGGCTATTAGTATTTGCATTATCATTTTCAATTTAACTTTCATGAAATGTTATACAGTCTTAATAATACAGTTTTCAAGTTATAGTTCATCTTAAGAGCCATTAATTCACCCTTCTCTAAATAGAGTTCTTTAGAAGACCATTACGTTTTGAATCTCCAAAGGAACAGAGCAGTGTGTGATGCATATCCTCAGTATTCATGCAGAGACTAGAGAAGGTCATTTACACTTGTGTGCCAGACATTTCAAAAATAAAGCGAAAACGTGGAGGTCTCAGTGCACAATACAGGGCATTGACCACTAGGTGGCAGAAGTGCTCCTTCAGCTCTTCTGCTTCTCCTGGTGTGGGCTGTAATTAGGTCAGTGTAAGTTAAAGTAGGGCTGAGAGATGAATAAAGTAGATTTTCTCCTCTGGAACACACTGCAGTTTAATTTCACTTCTTTCTACATTGTGCGATGAAGGTGGATTTAACTTTTAAAGGCAAAGAGACAAACCTCTGCCAGGATAAATGAAAAGACTCAGGGAGGGCAACTGGCACAAATCATAAAAGGAAGGAAATGCTTTCTGGCTGTTTTCCTAATTTTGATATTCGTGTCATCGTCAGAAATCATTTTCAGAGGTAAAGTGCTATATGTATTATATAAGGAGGGGGGTGACTTCTGAATCCTAGAGGGGCATGCTTGTGGGTGTAGATGTTAAAAATTTCTCCTACTGGTAGCATTAAATAAAATAAAACTATTTTATCCTTGAAGCTGTTTTTCTAATTTTGCCAGCAGCCAGAAGCATTTTAATCTGAAGGGAAAACTCCACACCCCAACACAGATTTCCCTTTCCTGCTTGAATGAGTCACTAAGGAGGGAAGTGGTCCTGAAGGTGAAAGTTGAAACTGGGTGTTCTATTGAATGTTGTGTGTCAGGGGCTCTGGGGAGGACAGGAGCCCCTCAAAAATGGGATAAGGCACTGTGTGTTGAGCAGCCCCAGTAGTTATCAGGCCACAATTGGGTAGCTTCATTATCAAAGAGCATCAGGGGTCGCTTAGGTAGAAATGGTGAGGAAAGGAGAAGAACAATCACAGGAAGATTTCTCCTTTCCCAAACTGCTGGTCATGGCCTTGAATAAGCAAAAGTCAGATTTTTTTAAAAAGAAAATAAAGGCAAATAAGATATAAGAACAGGCGTAAATAGTCATGTTTCCTGATTTTAAATTCTCTAGAGGTTGAGAGCATTCAGCTAATTTAGACTGTATTTTTTTTTTCCTTTGAATTACTGGTCATCTCACAGCAATGAGAGGAGGAGAGATTGGCAGCCTTTAAGCTGCTCCAGAGGTAATCGAGGAAATAAGCTCAGATATGCTAAGATTCTTCAAGTAATTCTTGGATTTTATAGAAAATGTTTAGGGTTGGACTTGAGAGTGCTTTCTCCTGACACCTCTTCAACATTGCCCTGTTGCTAATGTCTTTGTGTTTGTTACCCAAAGATTTGTTCAAACATATTGAAACTGGAAATCCACCTGGTTAGCAATACCTACTGTTTGTGCAGGCTGTTTTCCATCTGTAGCCACAGATGATATGACTACAGACTTTGTGTGCAATTCAGGGTTATTATGTTTGCCTACGGAATCATAGACAATCACATTAAAGCTATGTGCAAACATGGTACATGACTAAATTCTCCATTCTTGAAATGATGTTCTGTGTATGTCTCAATATTGTAAGAAAGGAATAGGAATGGAAGAGAGCAGAGAAGAAGGCAAAAAAATAAAGAACCTGAAAAAGAGACTCTTGAAATCTTGTTTCAAGGGCACAGTCACTGTATTGTAGCTTCTTGTTCCACTTACACTGTTTCATTTGCTGACAGACACTAGTCAGATATGGGAAAACTAAATATTGATAGAATGGAAACAGAAAAGACAGGTGATGAATCGTAATTATACGATTATAAAGACAGTGGACTGATCTCTTATGTATATCTCAGAAATCAGATAGATATTTTATCAAGGTCTGGAATTTGGAGACAAATGTTTGAAAAAGATTCTGTTAGTTAATCAAAATTTGTTGAAAGGATACAGTGTAACTAAGAAAGTAAACACACTCTCCTACATAGGTACACACACACACACACACAGATTGGGTTTTAACTGAAACCTGTTAGAAATCTTCATTTACAGTCACATCATATCAATGTCAGATTCCTTGTTTTTGTTTTACACTGTAATCATGTAAGATGTGACCATTTGGGGAAATTGGGTTAACGGTACATGAGACCTTTGTACTGCCCCTGCAACTTTCTGCAAATCTCTATTTTAAAATAAAAAGTTTAAAAAATAAAAAAAAAATTGTTTTAGAATACAATTATAAAACGAACTTTGGGAAGCACATATTTGGTTCATTTGTCAACCTCATGAGAATAGTCTAACTATTCAGTCTTTTTGAAGCATAAACTGTAATCTCACCAAGTTTATAAATCAGGAATATTTGGAAGCAGCATGAACAGTCATTGGATGTGGTATAGACAGGATCAAATTCTTCTCTAAGAATATTTCCAGTGACCTGTTGTTTAGATGCACAGCATGAATCAGAATCCAAGGCACTGATCTAGGAGTAAAGAGTCACAACTGGGCTTTGGCTATCACCCTATTGTTATCCTCCCATGTCTGTTCTCGTGGATGTTTCTGCAGACCCTTCACTGTTATCCATTTCATTTAATTACTCATTTCCATGTCCTGAGTCTGTGGAAAAGCAAATGAATAGTAATTCTATTTATTTTAAATTCTCAGACTGAGAAATGCCTAGCATGTAGTGGATATTTGATCAATATTGGTTGAACTAATGAATAAATAGCTAGTTATGACATGCAAAGCTATCAAAGTTCTATATACAGAACTAGAACTAAATCCCAAGTTTCTAATTTCTCTGTCCCATAGATGGTCATTGTTTGTTTTGATGTTGTTGTTTTGGTTTTGTATTTATCAGAAAACATTGCCTAGTGTTTTTGTTTTGTTTTGCACAGACTTTTTTTTTTAACATGTTAAATTTCTTTTTTTTTTTAAATTTATTTATTTATGGCTGTGTTGGGTCTTCGTTTCTGTGCGAGGGCTTTCTCTAGTTGTGGCAAGCGGGGGCCACTCTTCATCGCGGTGCGCAGGCCTATCACTATCGTGGCCTCTCCTGTTGTGGAGCACAGGCTCCAGACGCGCAGGCTCAGTAGTTGTGGCTCACAGGCTCAGTTGCTCCACGGCATGTGGGATCTTCCCAGACCAGGGCTCGAACCCGTGTCCCCTGCATTGGCAGGCAGATTCTCAACCACTGCACCACCAAGGAAGCCCTGCACAGACATTTTTAATATATGTATTCTTTATCCCTCTTTGGAGAAGTATAGTCGGTTGTCCATAGTGTGAAATATTCTCAAACTCAAACTTCTTTTTATTAACTAGGTTAATCCCCCAAAACTTTTACAGTGTCAATTCTGCCACTAGTTACATAAAGGTAATCTTTAATTTGTATTCATTCTGCAGAAGTATGTTACTCAGTTTGAGATATGATGTATTTCTTATTTCTTTTATTCAAGCAAAATTTTGGAAAAAGATAACTTATGATCTCTATATAACCATCATTATAACAATACAATTAGATGTGTATGTCAATTGATTACAATGGGAAACTTCTGTTATTTACTGGTAGAAGAAATTATGATATTCTTTATTGATCCAAATTACAGAATGTTGTCTTCTGTAGAAACACAGTTATTGAATAACCTAGGTCTTTATTAGGCTATAGGGTATAAATATAAATACATATATTTTAGCAAATTTTTAATAACTGTGTTTATATTATTTTAGAGTAGTACATATATACTTAATTACAATGAGGCTCATTTAAATTTCTCTTTTTATGCAAAGCTTTTGCAAATATATTATATATACACTAAAGACAAATATACAGTTTGATGAATTGTCATACACTGAGCACATCTGGGGGATCAGAATCCAGTCAGGAAAAAAAATCACCCCTTAAGCTTCATCATGCTCCTTTTCAGGTATTATTCACCAACCTAGAGGTAATCACTACCCTGACTTCTGACTTCATAGATTAGCTTTGTCTCATTTTAAATTTTATATAATTGGAATCATACAGTATGTATTGATACTTCTAGGACTCTAGTTTCTTTCACTCGACATTTATTTTTGTGGTTCATCTGGGTTGTTGTGTAGTTGTAGTAGTTGTAAATTATTCATTCTCAGTGCTGTGTAGTGTTTCATTGCATAAATATAATACAAATTATTTGTTCATTTTATGTCAATATTTTCCAGCTTGGGAATATTAAATATAGTGCTGTATAAACATACTTATACATGTCCTTTGTGAAGATTATACAGGCTTATATTTGGAAAGTTTATATGCAGAAATGTTGGATAAAATATGTACATTTCCATCTTTTGACATACTAAAAAGAACTTAAAATAGATGCATAAACATAATTTTATTAGTGGTACATAAATATTAAAATTTATCTATGTCTTTGCCAACACTTGTTATTCTCTGTCCTTTCCATTGTAATGATTCTGTTTTTACCTCTCTTTCCATAGAAATAGTGATCAAACCAGGAGATGTTTACAACCATATAGACAGTAGAAGCAGTTAGTTGACTCAAAATCATTTATTTGTTTTATTTCAGTTAGTTGGCCAATTTTTTTAACCTATGTATTAACCTGGCATATTCTTTAGGGTATCACTGTAACTGCAAAAAGAAGAGTATAATTATGAATATTCTTTATTTCAGAAATCAGAAAAGACCTTAAATAAGGAAGGCAGTATTTGACCTTATAACCTTCAATATGTGAACATCAAATTAAAGAGCAAATGAACAATTCCCTTGTTATTAAAATAATCATGATTAAAAAAAAGGTTGTAACACAAAGTCCAAAAAAATGTTCATTATGCTTTTACCACTTCTGTTAAATTAGGCCCCAAGAGTGAAATCTGTATGAGGCATACTAAAGCATTTGCCAATCATGAAACAGAAAAATATTTGCCAGAAGATTCTGGGAAAACTAGATATCAACCTGAAAATTATATATCCTGCAGAATGTGTCAAATACAAATATCTTATTTATATTAAATTAATGAAAACATTTTTTTCTTATATAAAATTTATCTTATGATTTCTTTCATAAAATCACTAAATACCTCCCAAATTCTGTAATTATAATTGAAGCTACTCCTTTTACTTTTTAGTGTGATCAATAAATTTTATTTGATATGTTTTCAATAGATTGTTACATGGCCAAAAATGTGATATTTATAAAGCTATTCAGCATGCCAACACAGTTCTCTTCAGTCAAAATTGGCAAAAGATATTATAACAGTCATGAGTGATCTAAATTACAGATATTGTTTCTTATATAAGCACAGGCACTTGATTAATAAAAGGTTTTGATTATTAGAGTATCAGGGCAAAATCTTTAATATGTATGTTGAGAGAGCTTTTGGCGAGTTTTTATGGAAATAATTCCAAATGACTTCCTTCCAGTAGATTCATTGTATATTATGGAAATATAAAGTCCCATATTTAAGTAATTAAATTTCAAACGTCTCATGTTCCATAATTTAATTAATATTTAGTCAGAATTTATTACATTCAAGTAACTGTGCAAAGTGTTATCTGTGCAAGGGATAATCTTTCCTGAGAAAATAATATTAATTTTAAAAAGGATTGGTACCATACCTAAAACAATTGTCCTTTTATTTATTTAATGTCAGTTTCTACTGCTTTGTTAAGAATTGTAAATCATTCCATGACTTTATCTTTTTATATTTTTAAGCACTTAAAATATTTGGATCTGTCATTAATTTTTAGACACAATTATTTTATATATTTAGAAAATTGGGAATTACAGTGAGGATTTATGGAAACACAATGAATACTTAGAACACTGTCCTACAAAGCTATGAGGAAAGGTTTTGTGGTTTTTGGGGGGTTTTGGGCAAAGTTTTTAGGGAAGTTGTAAATAACAGGCAATATTTATTATCCTTTGCAGATTCAAGTAAGGGACAAAGTTAAGTGCTCAGTGTGGGAAGCAGTGATCTTGGTTGGTCCTTTCAGCTGAATCTAAACCCACTATCTAAAATCACTGTCAGTATCAATGCCTTCCAAAAAGCAGATTTATAATATAAAATATTTTTGAAGAAAAACTGCTGATTCATTTCATAGCTTCAGAACAAATTCGGAGAATTTCAGTAAATCTCTCATCTTTCTTCCCCTGTGTTTTCTCTGATAACATGTCCAATATCAGGAGACTGAACTTCTTATTGCTTACTAAGTTAGCACTTTAATGGAAATTATGTGTAATTAAAATAACATATACTTTTTTTAGTGGGGAGAAAATTATCTCTTTCTCTACAAATTCTTATAGTACAAATGATTATCAGCATGAGCATGTGTGGGTGCGCACGCATGCGCACATGTGTGTGTGTGTGTGTGTGTGTGTGTGTGTAAAAGGAAGGTGAAACAGCAGGGGGCAAAGGGCCTAAAGAAAACGATCTGTTCTCAGTGAAAAATGTCAAAGGGTTGGACATTATCAACCATTTTATCCAAAGAGCAAAAGTACATTTATGCGTTTACTATCTATCACCTTTCATGTCTCTTCTTTACCATTTTTATAAATAAGATATTACAGCTTTAAATTACTGGTTGAAGGAACACTTTTTTGACCATTGAAATTTCAGGAATTTGGTTCTCCTATTTCAATGAAGTGTGGTCACTCTAACAAATGTCTCCTATGTAGGTTTCAGTGTTCCTTTGAGATTAGAAAAAGCTTTGGCAGACAAACATCAAATGAAATATGATATCCAGGCAGTCAATCTTGTCTGACCTTCATTCCCACATGGTCATGATAATTATTAAACAATTAGACCTTTGTTTTACAACAAAGCATTTTCTTAAAAATACAGGTTTACTGCATCTCTATATTGGTCAAATTTTAAACTATTTATCAATGACATTTTGACTTTCATATTTTTGAGCAATTTTGGTCATAATCTGGTCTACCACAATTCTCTTTCTCTGGCTCTGTCTCTCTCCCTCTCCCTCTCTCTCTCTAATGGTACACTGCAATTCTCAAAGTTCTTCTAGATTGACTAAAATCACAAGCTCAAGAGGTCAGTTCAGATAATTCAGTCAGTGCTTTACTCTTTTATATGTATTTTTATAAACTCTGAAGCAAGTATTTTCACTGAATTTTATGTTCTGGGTTATTAGAAACTAGAAACCATAGAATACAAATGACAGAGTATTATGGAAAACCATTTATATTAGAAAAATAGAGAAATTAATGTAAATTTAGATTGCAACAACTATTAATATGGTATGAAATAAGAATTAAATTTGCTATACTGCTTAGTTGGAGTGGCCCACTTCTAACTAAAATTTCATAATTCTGATAATATGTTCACTCTACTTCATAGATTAGGGAAATTCAAATATAAGATGTGAGAACCACTAACTTAGATAAACACTTTGATTTGATATTGCAATACTAAGGATTAAAGAAATGCAGATCCAAGAGACAATTTCTGGTATATTATTTCATGCACATGTACTTGCATTAGTATTTCAGTTTCATCTTTCAACCTTTTTTTCTGCTTTTGATATTAATTTAAAAAAATGCTGATAAGCATTGCTTTAGAAGGACATATGTAAGGAATGTTCTCATCATAAGGACATTTTTTTTTCTTTTATTTTGTATCTATACGAAATGATGGATGTTCACTAAACTTACGGTGGTAATCATTTCATGATATATAAGTCAAACCATTATGCTCTATAACAAACTTATACAGTGCTGTATGTCAATTATATCTCAATAAAACTGTAAAAAATAACCCAGTTACTCTCTATAATCCACAAAAATCTTAGGAGTTGTCAGTATTAGATATCAATGGAATTGAAAGTAAAGGTGAACCTAAACACTGAATAATTGAAAGTCTGTCTAAAAAGCAACTCAGTTGTTAGGTATATATACCACTCTGTGCAATACCTAGGCAGCAGATTAGAGTTCTTTTGCAGGAGAGCATAAAACAGCCAGTCAATAGGCAAATTACAGTCCAGGGTACTGTGGTGATAACAAAGTGGTTAAGGGACGCTTACATATTGAATCACGAGATCCTCAGATGTTTTAATCCACAGAGTTCCCAGAACTTTGTCAGTTTAGCTTAACATGTTACCACATCTAATATGGGCTAAGTCTTCTTTGGGAAACCTAAACACACCAAGAGCTAAAATCTATAGACGCTGAAGTCAGGGAATCCCTGGTGAAATGGCTTATCCAGATCTTACTACCATGAAATTCACATTTGGCAATCCTTATTTATGCATGTAGAGCTTCTGATAACTTTTGTTTAGACCTTTTCTGGATATTGTTATATAAAACATATATAGACATATATAGGCAGGGAATATCATATTTAATGGAAAAACAGGTAAACAGTAATTGTTCTTTTAGAAAACACATTTAAACATCATTTGCTTATATTTATTTTATTAATATCCTAGTATTAGTATGCTTAAAGAAGATGAAGGAGGAAGGAAGAGGAGAAGAAAGAGAAGAGAACAGGGAAAATAAAATAACAGCAACCCTTTTCGGACAATGTGATAGGAATATTTTATCTTATTATTTGCTCACGTCAAGAGTAGATGTTAAAATCATATCAAGTTTTGCTTGGGCCAGTATCTTTAAAAAGCCACACACCTGATAAAATGGGACATCTCATAGTAAGGGTTATACAGAGTGGAAGTTTTTTCAAAGTAGTAATTTATAACTTTTGGACAAACTTTTTTTTTTTTCAAATACAGATTTAGGTGTATTTTCAAATACATGCAGTACTCTGGTGGAAATAAAAGCTTCACTAATAAAGAAGTAAACACATTTGATAGCTATCTCTATTACCATTAAATTTGTGATATAAAACACTTTGATCTAATTAGTTAAAAAGTTTAACGCAAGCAAAATTTCTGTAATTTAGCAAGACATGAATTAATTTTTTAATGGTTATGATTTTTATTTTAACAATAACCTATTTTTGTTTGTTTTCTTTTAAATATATTTATGAGAACTAAGAGGTGGCTTTTAAGGTATCGTACTTATGAACACAGTATCTATACTATTTATACTAGAAAATTCTTGAAATAGGTTTTATTATGTCTGAACAACCTTCTGGGCACATTAGGATATATTAATCAGAAAAGAACATAATGATTATGGATGACTTACCTTTCATCTGAACTTGTTCTTACTATGGCCATGTAACTTTCTAATTTTGATGGACTATATGTTAAGTTTGAGTGAACAATTTCAATTTCAGTATACTGAGAAATAGCATGGATTGCTACATAAATATGACCCTGGGTAAATAACTTATTGATTATTACTTCCCAATTTCTCTGATATGAAACTTAATATACTACTGCAAAGGACAAGCTAAATTGATCAAGTTTTTGTTGTTGTTATTGTTGTTTTATGTTTTCTGGGGTTTTTTTTGTTTGTTTTTTTAGTAGTAAGAAATATACACTGAATACTTACTATACCTTTGGGTTATGAAATAGAAACTGCCATTTATTTAATACTTAACACTTTATAAAACTCCTCTTACACATATCTTTTAATTGTTAGGTACATTATGAAAAGACTGTTTCCCTTTAGTGATTCTACTCTCTTGAGAAGAAAATGTTGGTATTATTGATATTATTTAGAGAAGAGGGGCACTTTGGGTGTTTAGATATCAGAGTTAAGTCCCAAAGAATCTTGTATGGTGATTTCATGAGAATAAAATTGGCCATGTAACATATATACAATAAATTATAGCAGAGATATAGAAACAAAGAGAAATAAAATACTTTTTAAAAATCTTCATTAATTTCCATACAAGAAGTGATTTAAAGGGAACACTAAACTACAAGAATAATGTATACATTTCAGTTAAGGGAAAGAAAGATAGCTGTTCATGGCATAGAATCAACACCGATTCTTGGTATATAGATGACATGTTCTTTACTGGCTCCTTTTTTGCCATGTTACTTTCTATGGATTCTATACACAGCTATGATGTATGGAACTGGAGAGCAGAAGGTGAGCCTTATTGTGTGAATAAAACTGTGTCTTTTGGTTACAAGTACAGGAAAGAGTAAGATGTCAGTTCCCTCTGAGATGAGGAAGAATGCCAGTTGAATAATTTCATGGACTCTTTTTGTGTCCAAAAGGTTTCATATCATGCCTTTCTGTGTCACTTCAGGGAAACTAAGAGACATTAAACTTTGTTGAATTCTCTTTTTTTGAATAGCTATGTTAACTGTACATTTGAAACTCCAGATTGTACCATGATCTACATAGATAACTCTAGACTTTTTAAGGCAAGAAAAATTCCTTCACTTATTTCAAAAGATCCCATTATAACCCCTATAAAAACAGTTCAAGCCCTGAAGCATGAAATTTGATTGCCAACTCATCTACTTACATTGCTCCCTACACAGTATCATGATAATGTATCCTTGAATTTTAGTGAGAGATTTATTTCCACTACAGATTAAAAACCAGCTATTCCCTTCAGAAACACATTTGCCACTATCTTTTTAGATTAGAGAGAACTTTGTTACTAGCATTTAATGTTCCTGCATCTGGATACAAGTTTGTTTATGCATTTGGAAACCAGGAATACCACAATTATACTTTCTGGAATTTGTAAAACTCCACAGAACACAGAGCTATTTGTAGAACACAGCTTCCCCAAGAAAGATATGAATATCATATTTGTGCAGCAAAAATGGATCTTTTGTATTGTGTCCACATTGATAAGTCTACTCTGGTCCTAGTCATGAAAATCTAAGCCTGCAGATGCAAATTCAGATATATATGGTTTAAACTGGGACTAGTTTGCCTACCTTCTTCACTAGAGGAAAAAAAAAACCTTTTTTTTTTTTTTTCAAGTGTAAGAATAGAAGCCATTGTTAATGGTGCACACACCCAGAATAATCAGCCACCTTGAATTTGTAGCAGAAGAGATTTGTATTTGCCCACAGGAAGGGATTGGAAGTTTTCAAGACTCTGTGTTTCTCCATTACTGATAATTGGTGAATAATTTGGTAGAAAGTTAAAAGACAAACACATATCACTGACACTAAATCTTGAATTATTAGAATGACTTTATATTGACTCGGTCACATATCAAAGTGTTTATAAAAGTAAATTATGATAGTAAATTGATATAGCAAATTGATAGCATGTCTGCAGATAAGAAAAATAGAATTAAACAAATGAAATGTTGAATTTGGTACTCTGACTGTACACCTTTACAAGATACAAAACTGCAGGGCTTCCCTGGTGGCGCAGTGGTTGAGAATCTGCCTGCTAATGCAGGGGACACGGGTTCGAGCCCTGGTCTGGGAAGATCCCACATGCCGCAGAGCAGCTGGGCCCGTGAGCCACAATTACTGAGCCTGCGTGTCTGGAGCCTGTGCTCCGCAACAAGAAAGGCCGTGATAGTGAGAGGCCCGCGCACAGCGATGAAGAGTGGCCCCCACTTGCCGCAACTAGAGAAAGCCCTCGCACAGAAACGAAGACCCAACACAGCCATAAATTAAAAATAAATAAATAAATAAATAAATAAATAAATAAAAATTAAAAAAAAAAAAAAAGGAAAACTATTGGATAATACTAAAAAAAAAAAAAAAAAAGATACAAAACTGCAAAGAAAATGTGACCTTTACTCAGTAAGTTTGCTATTGATTGTATTACACATGAAATAGTTCCAAAATTTTTTTTTGTATTTATCGTAAGATTAAGGAAATGAGTAAATATACTGATGCTCTTGAGAAACAGCACTTTCACTATGGGAGAAAGACAAATACATATGTCGAATGTGGGGGCAGGGGGAGGGCACTGTACTTTTAGATTAGAATTTGAACTACCTGTTCCAATTCCATATTACAAAATTCAACACCTATTCATGATAAAAACTCTCAGAAGACCAGGCATAGAAGGGAATGTCCTTAACTTGAAAAATGGTATCTAGGAAACACAGCAAATTTATTCTTAATTGTTAAAGGTTGAATGTTTCCCAGGAATATCAGGAACAAGGCAGGGTTTTTCCTAGAGTTCCTAGTTACTGGAATAAAAACAAACAAGAAACCTAAATAAAACCCTGAAAATTAAAGAGGAAAATTTATAAGCAACATGATATTGCCAGTAGAATATTTTGAATTTGTAAAAAGATACCAGAATTAAAAAATTATTTTAGCAAGGTTATAGGATGCAAAGTAAAAACATAAAAATCAGTTATATCTCTGAACTCTAGACATGAATAATTAGAAAATAAAATAAAATTAAAACAATTTCATTTACAATAGCATCAAGAAGTATGAAATACTTAGGAATAAATTTGACAAAATATGTGAAAGACCTGTACCCTGAAAATTACAAAACACAGCTGAGGCAAATCAAAACTAAATAAATGCAGAGTTATACCATATAAATGGATTGGAAGGCTCAATATTATTATAATATAAATTCTTCTCAAATTTATCTATAGATTCAGTGCTATCTAATTACAAAATCACAGTGGATTTTTCAATAGAAATTGAGAAGTTAATTCTAACTATATTTGCAAATACAAAAGACCTACAAGTCAAAGTATATTTAGAAAATAACTGAGTTGAAGGACTTATACTTCAGAATTTATAATTTACTATAAAACAACAGTAATAAATGCAGTATGATATTTACATAAAGATAAATGAATAGATCAATGGAACAGAATTAGACTGATACATATATACCAATTGATTTTTGACAAAGATGCCAAGGTATTCAGTGGGGAAAGGATAATCTTTCAACTAGAAATGCTGGAATGGTATTTGGTCACAGTGCCACATAGTTACCACTGGACAGATCTGAGAGAAAGAAAATATGAATTATAAAATAAGGTAAGATCTATGATAAAGACAAAAACTATACTCCTGAACCCTGCTTATAGAAACAGAATAAAATATTGCTGGTAACAAAGTGAAAGAACGTTGAATCAAAGATTTTAAAAAGTGAGATGTGAAACTCTTCTTCATACTTCTTTGGTATTTAGAAAGGAGTATTACAAAAAGGAGTTAAACATAGATTAAGAGAAATAGAAGCAAATCTGGACTTTAAAAGTAGACAGAATAATAAATAATTTTGCAGTCAATTGCTAGTTCATTAAATACAAAGTCAACTTATAGCATATATTATGCAGTATCTTACAGCTTCTTCCACAGTTATTTTAAGTCTGTATTTCAGTAGAAGCTCAGAGCCTATTGCTAAATTCTTGAGCGCCTAAGGGCATATTTTGTGCACCATGTCTGTTGTTTTTCATAGTTTTGATAGGGATTTTAAAAGTATATATAGGCTTTTTCGTAGTTTTGATAGAGCTCTTCATTAACTCTAGGAGAGAAAGGCGTCTTTTTTTTTTCTGAGTTAAATTCATAGCGTACTCAGAGACTGAATACATTGATACTGCATGCAATGTCTTAGAACAGGGGAAGGGAGGCATTAATTACAAGAAAGTGTAATTCTAAATAAAATAATTTCTTTGTCACTATTTTAAAATGACTACTGAAGAGTAGTTCCTAACACAACTTCTCCAGAAGTTATGCTAAAATCCCTGTGAAGATAGACAAAAAATAAAATAAAACTGAACAGTGAAGAGACTTTAATTTCTGGGAAGATGGAGTAGATATCTTTTCCCTTTTATTCCCACTATATAGATAAAATGCCTGAACATTGTGTATAAAACAAACAAGATTTTGAAAGGCAGGGAGAAGAAAATAACCAGCTAGGACTTCAGAATCTGAGGAACAACCTGGGGGAATTTCCCTGGATTTTCCTTTTTTCTCATATAGCCCATAGCAATTCCTGGAGAAGCCGACGACCTGGAAATGCTAACAGTTACAGACAAAAGAAAAAAAGCTCCTAGGAAACCCTGCTGTCTTTAGGCACACAAATCTTTAAAAAAAAAAAACTGCTCCACTCCAGATAAACAATATAAAATAACTGTGGCACACCACCTGCACCAGAAGACAGAGAATCCAGACTTCCACCGTCACTAGGTTGTAGCTTCCATTCCAGAGTGGTGTCAGGGAAGGAAGAGTGGAAATCAAGAACATTCATCACCAAGCAAGGGTTCTCCCTCTGCAGCATCAGGGGAGACTATCTGGAGAGCCTGGAAGTCCCCACCTGGAGGTAGTGAGGTACTTCACACCATCCTCCCTGAGGCGGTATCAGAGGTGGCCTAGTACAGAGTCAGGATTTTCATCAACTTTCAGCTGCAGTGAGTGCATTCTTCACTTCTGAAGCGTCAATGGAGCCATGTGGGAAGCAGCAACGAGACACTCATTGCACAAACAGCCAAGGTAGTATTAGTGAAGGCCTTGTGAAGAGCCTGAACCTGACTCCAGGTCTAGTTGTAGCAAAGGGCCCCTTTTCCTCAGAGGCAACACGGAGAACCTGGACTTTTTCCCCCACCTGGCAGTAACAAGGTGGCAGCACCCTTCCCCAGCTGGAGCAATACCAGAAATAGGTGGCTAAGACACAAGAGTCTCGCAGCAGATTACTTAAATTGTTCAAATTTCAGTCAAGGTCACTTATTATTTTTAAGAACCAGGGAGATCTCAAATAAATGAGAAAAAATAACAGATGCTGACACTAAGAAAAAAATGGAAATTAGAATTATCTCAAGGACTGTAATATCAGCTATCAATAAAATGCTTCAGTGAAAATTACGAACATATTTTAAATAAATAAAATATACAAAGCTTCAGAAAAGAAATATAAGATATAGAGAAGAATAAAATGGGAATTGTAGAACTGAAAAAATACAATAACTTAAATTTTAAAAATTCAGTGAGTAGGCTTAACAGCAGAACTGAAAGAAAAGAGGAGAGAATCATTGAACTTGATGATTTAACAATATAAAGCACACAATCTGAATGACATGGTAAGCAAAAATACGAGTAATCACAGTGTTTCCCTTTTCTTCTTAGAGAGTTTTTGAAATTTTGTTTGACAGTTGAAGGAAAAATCATCATAATGTCTGACGTGGTTCTAAATGTGTGTAGAAAGAAATTTTAAAAATAATTCTGTTATAAATGGGGGAGGGTAAAGCCATGTAAAGAGATACCATGTTTTTATAGGTCACATGAACTGGTAAAATGGCTACAATATTAGACTGTGATAAGTCATGCATGTATAATGTAATTCTAACAAATTCTAAAATATGTTTATTCAGCCCATAGAAAAATAAAGAAAAAAGCAGTGAAATGAAAAACAAAGAGAATAATGAGAAAACATATCAATACAGATGATATTTGGGTCCATAAAACAATATTCAACACATTTAAAAGAATTGAAATCATGCAGAATTTTTCTCTTAACCACAGTGGAATCAAACTGTAAATCAATAAGTGAAGGATTAACAGAAAATCCCCAAACACCTGAAAAGACTCTTCTAAATAATCCACAAGCTAAGAGAATAAAAGGGGAATAAAAACAATACATTGAACTGAATGAAGGTGAAAATATAACATCAAAATTTGGGGGGGCAGAGCTGAACTAGTGCTGAGATGGAAATTTATAGCATTAAATTTTTTTTTTTTAATATTTATTTATTTATTTATTTATTTTTGGCTGTGTTGGGTCTTCGTTTGTGCGCGAGGGCTTTCTGTAGTTGCGGTGAGCGGGGGCCACTCTTCATCGCGGTGCGTGGGCCTCTCACTATCGCGGCCTCTCTTGTTGCAGAGCACAGGCTCCAGACGCGCAGGCTCAGCAGTTGTGGCTCACGGGCCCAGTTGCTCCGCGGCATGTGGGATCTTCCCAGACCAGGGCTCGAACCCGTGTGCCCTGCATTGGCAGGCAGACTCTCAACCACTGCACCACCAGGGAAGCCCCAGCATTAAATTCTTACTTTAGAAAAGGGGGAAAGTCTCAAAACAATGTTCTAAGTTTCTCCCTCAAGAAAGTAGGTGAGAGAGCAAAATAAACCCAAAGCAAGCAGAAGAAATGAAATAGTAAAGTAAGAACTGGTATCTATGAAACTGAAGCAGATGAAAATAGAGAAAAATCTTTAGCTCAAAATAATCTTTACACTAAAGTGTATTTTGAGGTGGAATATTCTGCTACCCTCCATTAGACATATATGTCAATTAAACAAGAGAATGCTTGTAAATATCCCCAAACAAGTATGGCCAAGTGCTATTTGCAAAGACGTGAAGCAATTCAATGGTAGAAGGGTAGTTTTTTGAAAAAAATGGTGCTGGAGCAGTTGTATATCCATAAGCAAAAAAATGAACCTAGACTTAAACTCACACCTCATACAATGATAACTTAAAGTGGATTATATATTTACATGTAAAATGTAAATTATAAAACTTTTAGAAGATGAAAGAGGGAAAAAAATCTTTGGGACCTAGGTCTTGAAAAAGAGTTCCTAGGCTTGACACCATGTACACCATTTGTAAGTAGAAATTTGGCGGAATTAAATTTCATGACAATTAAAAACTTTTGCTCTGGAAAGATCCTGTTAAAAGATGAAAAGGCAAGCTACAGCTAGGCGAAAATATTTGCCAACTTATCTGACAAGGGACCAGTATCCAGAAAATATAAAGAATTTTCAAAACTCAATAGTAAGAACAGTAGAATAGTAGAACTCCACCATATTTTCTCTGAATTCTCTGAAAATCTAGTTAAAAATGCCTACAGTGAAACTTGATTTTAATGATTAACAATAATATATGTGCAATGCTGCAAAAATAGGTTGTTATCCAGTTCAGTTGTTTTTCTGTTTTTTCAAATAACAATAATGCTCTGTGTTACCTTTGAACAAATACTAAAATACATAAAAAGTCATTAGGAACCATTAACATAATACTTTATTTTTAATATCTGGTAGAACTGAAATATCTTTCTTGTAGCCATCCAATATAAACCCCAGAAGTAACCATAATTAAAAATTGTGTGCATTTTTGTTTCACATATGTTGTTATACATTTTGCAGGAATGTATAACGTCAAATAAAAGGGTTTCCAGACTTCTATTTTAAAATATACACTGAATGGTTTGTCATAAATATAGATTCTTCAAAAGTTATGCTAAAACTTCCATGAAGACTCACTAAAAATTACAATTTAAAGAGTAAGTATTTCAACTATAGTCAGCCTTCCGTTTTCAGGTGTTCCACACACAGGCGAATACAGAGGGCATTTTGGTATCCGTGGGCATCCTAGAACCAATCCACCATGGATATCAAGGGGCAACTGTAATTGATTAATCATACATATGTATAGTTACATATTTTAAATAAATTAAACATCTTTATTTATCTTATATTTATATATGTATGTCTGTATGATATTTTTATTCAATTAATATACAATTTACCACTTCCCTGGTTAGTGCATATGGATCTACTTACTTCTTTTTACTGGCTACATGATTTTCTAATAAATGGATGTATCCTATTTTATTTATCCATCCCCTTAGCTTCTTTGCAGTGTATACAAATGGTGTTATAATAAACATTCTAATATATTACCTCTACAAATACACTGAGGCTGAATTTTCATAAGTGATTTTGAATTTTATACCTAGTCAAGTAGATTTATTTTTTTATTTTTTATTTTTTGGCAGTGTTGGGTCTTCGTTTCTGTGCGAGGGCTTTAGTTGCGTCAAGCGGGGGCCACTCTTCATCGCGGTGCGCGGGCCTCTCACTATCGCAGCCTGTCTTGTTGCGGAGCACAGGCTCCAGACGCGCAGGCTCAACAACTGTGGCTCACGGGCCTAGTTGCTCCACGTCATGTGGGATCTTCCCAGACCAGGGCTCGAACCCATGTCCCCTGCATTGGCAGGCAGAGTCTCAACCACTGTGCCACCAGGGAAGCCCCAAGTATATTTTTAAGCATGAAAATCATAGAAATATATTTTTACATATGCTGGGTCTCACAAAACCTGCCATCCGTGTGCCATGTTTAAAAATAATTTTAAAATAGTTAAAAGTAGAAAGGAGAAAGACATACCTTATTATAGATTTTTAAGACTACCTATAATTGTAATTCTTTTTAGGGAATTAAGGAATTACATTATTTAATGTTAAATTAACAACAACAATATTAGAAACAAAATTAATTTAGCAGCTTCTTGGTAAACAATTAATGGAAGAATACATTCTTAATATTTTAAAAAAATTGTCTCAAACCAAAAACCTGTATTGTATTGACTAGTAAACCGTAGAGTCATTCCCGTTAAATTCAATACAAGAATGGTATTTTTACCTTTTATCATTGGAAGTTGATACAAATTCAATAAGGAAATCAAGATATAAACATTAGAAATAGGCAAATCAATATATTGTCGATTTCAGATGGTATTTGTACAGCATGACAAACTATATCAGTTGTATCAGTTGAAAAACTGTTAAGAATTCTATCAAGTTTTTGGTTACAGAAGACAAGAATGCAATGGTTTATAATATAATGGCAATAATAACTTAGAAAATATAATGAAAAATAACTATTTACAAGAACTATTGGAGTTTAAGTGGGTCCAGTATGTAATGCCATTCTTTTCTCCACCTGACTTTTTAATATATAAGACATAAAACAAAGACATTGAATGGTTAGAGTATGAACATCAGCCTTATCACTAAGATGATGTTTAAAAAATGAGATGAGTCTGAAGGAAATTGGTCTTCTTAAAATAGTGAACCCAAGAATTAAAGAGCCTTACAACCTAAAATAGTGCTGGATCTCTGCACGCCTCCCAACATGTTGGCTTGCCCCTGTAAAACATAGTCTGGAGGATTACAGCAGAACATGCTGGCTCTATGGACAGTTCATTCCCAAGAGGCAATGGAGAAGAATTCTTGGATGATTGCACCAAGTTTCCCCTTGCAAAATCATCAGTCAGATTAAGTCACTCCTCTTCAAGTTAAGCTTAAGGGACAGAAAGGAAAAAGAAGTGAAATGCTAGTGGAGCTTCTTCCATTTGGAAGGAAACAATAGAATGTGAGGGAGAAGCAATCCAAACTAACAATAAGCAAGCATAGGAATATACTGTATAGGATAGATATATTTTGTGTAGTAGAGATATGAAGACATCTATAACAGTTGAGAGGAAAAAAATAATTTGATTAAATGTTGAGAATTATCTAGTGTTTCTCGAGGGAAAACATTTATTATAATGCTGTTACATCCTCAGTAGGATGTCCAATAGGACATTGCTTTCAGTTAACTCTGTGGTATGTCTGGTTTAGCATTTAGTCTGCCATCTCTGAAGGATGACCTTTCTGCCACTTACATGTACTGGCTGCAAAGCAGTTTGAATCGGGCCCTAGGTCAGCACCCAACATGTGAAGTAGAATCATGAGACATTTTTGTAAATTGATCTCCAATTTTGAGTTATTTCACACTTCTGATTTAGAGATTGCATTAAGTAGTATATTTTAATAGAAACCATCATTTAAAAATAGTGTATATGCTTTTATTTTCCTCTGCCTTCCTGCAGTGCTATATGATAAAAAATTACAGGGCTTAATTATATATTTAAACTGAATGATCAGAAGGTCTTGCTTGAGCAAAGAAAAACAATTAGGGTTATATTAATCAATGGAAATATCAGTATGCTTTAAAAATTACAATTCTTGGTGGAAAGTTCAAGATAACTCTAACTTCAGCTAGTTGGAACACTTAAAAATATTGAGAAATAAATGCATCTGATTGAACTGGAGTCGTACTTCATTGACTGAGTGTGGAAGAGAAAGCAATCAATGCTTAGATGCTTACCACAGTTGTGGGAGTTGTTGAGTATTCTGTCTCTGACTTGGGAAATATTTCTAATTAAGGGAAGTTTGCCTTAACGATTTGCCTTAGGATCACAATTAGTGGAGACCTCTAGGGACTGCGGTTTCTACTTAGGGTCTTCCAATTTGACTACATTGCTCTCCAATATAGGAAATTAATGAAAGCTTCATGAAAAAGATACATTGTCTGCTCTACTGAATCAGTTCCTTCTAAGACTATGTTTCCCTTCTTAAATATTTAAGTGCCTTTCTACATCTGAAAAGGAAAAGTTTCACAAATACTTCTATTTATATATAAAGTATGGCTTTTTCATTTTAAGTTATGACAGATGGCAGCTGTCTTTAATGGCCAATGTGAAGATTAATGATTGCCTAGAGGTTCATTTTTTATTCAAAAAAATTTCTGACAGCCAACTAGGCAAACTGATTTTTCATAGAAGAAGGGCAACATGGTGTTCATCTAACTCATGTTTTCAATGGTAATGTGTGTTATATAATAGTACTTTATATAATATACATTGAAAAAATTGTGATAGGCAGCTTATAAAATGGCTCCTAGTGATCCCCATGTCTTGGCATTCACAACTTTCATTATCTGCTCTCCATGAGAGTAGACTGGGTCTACTGATACACTTTTTTTTTTTTTAACATCGTTATTGGAGTATAATTGCTTTACAATGGTGTGTTGGTTTCTGCTTTATAACAAGGTGAATCAGTTATACATATACATATGTCCCCATATCTCTTCCCTCTTGCATCTCCCTCCCTCCCACCCTTCCTATGCCACCCCTCTAGGTGGTCACGAAGCACCAAGCTGATCTCTCTGTGCTATGTGGCTGCTTCCCACTAGGTATCTATTTTATGTTTGGTAGTGTATATATGTCCATGCCACTCTCTCACTTTGTCCCAGCTTACCCTTCCCCCTCCTCATATCCTCAAGTCCATTCTCTAGTACGTCTGTGTCTTTATTCCCGTCTTGCCCCTAGGTTCTTCATGACCATTTTTTTTTTTTTTTTTTTAGATTCCATATATATGTTAGTGTACGGTATTTGTTTTTCTCTTTCTGACTTACTTCACTCTGTATGACAGACTCTAGGTCCATCCACCTCACTACAAATAACTCAATTTCGTTTCCTTTTATGGCTGAGTAATATTCCATTGTATATATGTGCCACATCTTCTTTATCCATTCATCTGTTGATGGACACTAAGGTTGTTTCCATGTCCTGGCTACTGTAAATAGAGCTGCAATGAACATTTTGGTACATGACTCTTTTTGAATTATGGTTTTCTCAGGGTATATGCCCAGTACTGGGATTGCTGGGTCGTATGGTAGTTCTATTTTTAATTTTTTAAGGAACCTCCATAATGCTCTCCATAGTGGCTGTATCAGTTTACATTCCACCACAGTGCAAGAGTGTTCCCTTTTCTCCACACCCTCTCCAGCATTTATTGTTTGGTAGATTTTAGATGATGGCCATTCTGACCGGTATGAGATGATACCTCATTGTAGTTTTGATTTGCATTTCTCTAATGATTAATGACGTTGAGCATTCTTTCATGTGTTTGTTGGCAATCTGTATATCTTCTTTGGAGAAAAGTCTATTTAGGACTTCTGCCCATTTTTGGATTGGAATGTTTGTTTTTTTTTTGATATTGAGTTGCATGAGCTGCTTATAAATTTTGGAGATTAATCCTTTGTCAGTTGCTTCAATTGCAAATGTTTTCTCCCATTCTGAGGGTTGTCTTTTCATCTTGTTTATGGTTTCTTTTGCTGTGCAAAAGCTTTTAAGTTTCATTAGGTCCCATTTGTTTATTTTTGTTTTTATTTCCATTTCTCTAGGAGGTGGGTCAAAAAGGATCTTGCTGTGATTTATGTCATAGAGTGCTCTGCCTATGTTTTCCTCTAAGAGTTTGGTAGTGTCTGGCCTTACATTTAGGTCTTTAATCCATTTTGAGTTTATTTTTGTGTATGGTGTTAGGGAGTGTGCTAATTTCATTTTTTTACATGTAGCTGTCCAGTTTTCCCAGCACCACTTATTGAAGAGGCTGTCTTTTCTCCACAGTATATTCTTGCCTCCTTTATCAAAGATAAGGTGACCATATGTGCATGGGTTTAACTCTGGGCTTTCTATCCTGTTCCATTGACCTATATTTCTGTTTTTGTGCCAGTACCATACTGTCTGGATTACGGTAGCTTTGTAATATACTCTGAAGTCAGGGAGCCTGAATCCTCCAGCTCTGTTTTTCTTTCTCAAGATTGCTTTGACTATTTGGGGTCTTTTGTGATGAACAAATTGTGAAATTTTTTGTTCTACTTCTGTAAAAAATGCCAGTGGTATTTTGATAGGGATTGCATAGAATTTGTAGATTGCTTTGGGTAGTATAGTCATTTTCGCAATGGTGATTCTTCCAATCCAAGAACATGGCATATCTCTCAATCTATTTGTATCATCTTTAATTTCTTTCATCAGTGTCTTATAATTTTCTGCATACAGGTCTTTTGTCTCCTTAGGTAGGTTTGTTCCTAGATCTTTTATTCTTTTTGTTGCAGTGGTAAATGGGAGTGTTTTCTTAACTTCACTTTCAGATTTTTCATCATTAGTGTATAGGAATGCAAGAGATTTCTGTGCATTAATTTTGTATCCTGCTACTTTACCAAATTCATTGATTAGCTCTAGTAGTTTTCTGGTATCATCTTAGGATTCTCTATGTATAGTATCAATGTCACCTGCAAACAGTGACAGCTTTACTTCTTCTTTTCTGATTTGGATTCCTTTTATTTTCTTTTTCTTCTCTGATTGCTGTGGCTAAAACTTCCAAAACTATGTTGAATAGTAGTGGTGAGAGTGGGCAACCTTGTCTTGTTCCTGATCTTAGTGGAAATGATTTCAGTTTTTTCACCACTGAGGATGATGTTGGCTGTGGGTTTGTCATATATAGCCTTTATTATGTTGAGGTAAGTTCCCTCTATGGCCTACTTTCTGGAGGGTTTTTATCATAATGGGTGTTGAATTTTGTCTAAAAGCTTTCTCTGCATCTATTGAGATGATCATATGGTTTTTCTCCTTCAGTTTGTTAATATGGTGTATCACATTGATTGATTTGTGTATATTGAAGAATCCTTGCATTACTGGGATAAACTCCACTTGATCATGGTGCATGATCCTTTTAATGTGCTGTTGGATTCTGTTTGCTAGTATTTTGTTGAGGATTTTTGCATCTATGTTCATCAGTGATATTGGCCTGTAGTTTTCTTTCTTTGTGACATCTTTGTCTGGTTTTGGTATCAGGGTGATGGTGGCCTCGTAGAATGAGTTTGGGAGTGTTCCTCCCTCTGCTATATTTTGGAAGAGTTTGAGAAGGATAGGTGTTAGCTCTTCTCTAAATGTTTGATAGAATTCGCCTGTGAAGCCATCTGGTCCTGGACTTTGGTTTGTTGGAAGATTTTTAATCACAGTTTCAATTTCAGTGCTTGTGATTGGTCTGTTCATATTTTCTATTTCTTCCTGGTTCAGTCTCGGAAGTTGTGCATTTCTAAGAATTTGTCCATTTCTCCCAGGTTGTTCATTTTATTGGCATATAGTTGCTTGTAGTAATCTCTCATGATCCTTTGTATTTCTGCAGTGTCAGTGGTTACTTATCCTTTTTCATTCTAATTCTATTGATTTGAGTCTTCTCCCTTTTTTTCTTGATGAGTCTGGCTAACGGTTTATCAATTTTGTTTATCTTCTCAAAGAACCAGATTTTAGTTTTTTTGATCTTTGCTATTGTTTCCTTCATTTCTTTTTCATTTATTTCTGATCTGATCTTTATGATTTCTTTCCTTCTGCTAACATTGGGGTTTTTTTGTTCTTCTTTCTCTAATTTCTTCTTCTTTTTTTTTTAAATTGTTTCCACCCTTAGATTTTTTTTAATAATGTTTTTTTTTATCTTTAGCATTTAATGTTTATTTATTTATTTATTTATTTTTGGCTGTGTTGGGTCTTCGTTTCTCTGTGAGGGCTTTCTCTAGTTATGGCAAGCGGGGGCCACTCCTCATCGTGGTGC
This sequence comes from Balaenoptera musculus, assembly GCF_009873245.2. Taxonomy (NCBI): domain Eukaryota; kingdom Metazoa; phylum Chordata; class Mammalia; order Artiodactyla; family Balaenopteridae; genus Balaenoptera; species Balaenoptera musculus. Next base: position 23,470,310 of record NC_045796.1, read on the forward strand.
GCAGACCTCTCACTATCGTGGCCTCTCTTGTTGCAGAGCACAGGCTCCAGACGCACAGGCTCAGTAACTGTGGCTCATGGGCTTTGTTGCTCCGCGGCATGTGGGATCTTCCCAGACCAGGGCTCGAACCCGTGTCCCCTGCATTAGCAGGCAGATTCTCAACCACTGCGCCACCAGGGAAGCCCCCTTTCTCTAATTTCTTTAGGTGTAGGGTTAGGTTGTTTATTTGAGATGTTTCTTGTTTCTTAAGGTAGGATTTTATTGCCATAAACTTCCTCTTAGCACTGCTTTTGCTGCATCCCATAGGTTTTGGGTCATCGTGTTTTCATTGTCATTTGTTTCTAGGTATTTTTTGATCTCCTCTTTGATTTCTTCAGTGATCTCTTGGTTATTAAGTAGTGTATTGTTCAGCTTCCATGTGTTTCTATTTTTTACAGATTTTTTCCTGTAATTGATATCTAGTCTTATAGCATTGTGGTTGGAAAAGATACTTGATATGATTTCGATTTTCTTAAATTTACCAAGGCTTGATTTGTGACCCAGGATATGATCTATCCTGGAGAGTGTTCCAAGAGCACTTGAGAAGAATGTGTATTCTGTTGTTTTTGGATAGAATGTCCTATAAATATCAATTATGTCCATCTTGTTTAATGTATCATTTAAAGCTTGTGTTTCCTTATTTATTTTCATTTTGGATGATCTGTCCATTGGTGAAAGTGGGGTGTTAAAGTCCCTCACTATGATTGTGTTACTGTTGATTTCCCCTTTTATGGCTGTTAGTATTTGCCTTATGTATTGATGTGCTCCTATGTTGGGTGCATAAATATTTACAATTATTATATCTTCTTTTTGGATTGATCCCTTGATCTTTATGTAGTGTCCTTCCTTGTCTCTTGTAATAGTCTTTATGTTAAAATCTATTGTGTCTGATATGACAATTTCTACTCCAGCTTTTTTTTTTGATTTCCATTTGCATGGAATATCTTTTTCCATCCCCTCACTTTCAGTCTGTATGTGTCCCTAGGTCTGAAGTGGGTCTCTTGTGGACATCATATATACAGGTCTTGTTTTTGTATCCATTCAGCCAGTCTATGTCTTTTGGTTAGAACATTTAATCCATTTACATTTAAGGTAATTATCAATATGTATGTTCCTATTACCATTTTCCTAATTGTTTTGGGTTTGTTATGATAGGTCTTTCCCTTCTCTTGTGTTTCCTACCTAGAGAAGTTCCTTTAGCATTTGTTGTAAAGCTAGTTTGGTGATGCTGAATTCTCTTAGCTTTTGCTTGTCTCTAAAGGTTTTAATTTCTCCATCAAATCTCAGTGAGATCCTTCTAGGTAGAGTAATCTTGGTTGTAGGTTTTTCTCCTTCATCACTTTAAATATTTCCTGCCACTCCCATCTGGCTTGCAGAGTTTCTGCTGAAAGATCAGCTGTTAACCTTAGGGGGATTCCCTTGTGTGTTATTTGTTGTTTTTCCCTTGCTGCTTTTAATATATTTTCTTTGTATTTAATTTTTGATAGTTTGATTAATATGTGTCTTGGCGTGTTTCTCCTTGGATTTATCCTATATGGGACTCTCTGTGCTTCCTGGACTTGATTAACTATTTCCTTTCCCATATTAGGAAAGTTTTCAATTATAATCTCTTCAAATATTTTCTCAGTCCCTTTCTTTTTCTCTTCTTCTTCTGGGACCCCTATAATTCGAATATTGGTGCATTTAATGTTGTCACAGAGGTCTCTGAGATGGTCCTCAATTCTTTTCATTCTTTTTTCTTTATTCTGCTCTGCAGTAGTTATTTCCACTGTTTTATCTTACTGGTCACTTATCTGTTCTTCTGCCTCAGTTATTCTGCTATTGATCCCTTCCAGAGAATTTTAAATTTCATTTATTGTGTTGTTCCTCACTGTTTGTTTGCTCTTTAGTTCTTCTAGGTCCTTGTTAAAAGTTTCTTGTATTTTCTCCATTCTATTTCCAAGATTTTGGATCATCTTTACTATCATTATTCTGAATTCTTTTTCAGGTAGACTGCCTATTTCCTCTTCATTTGTTAGGTCTGGTGGGTTTTTGCCTTGCTCCTTCATCTGCTGTGTGTTTCTCTGTCTTCTCATTTTGCTTAACCTACTGTGTTTGGAGTCTCCTTTTCGCAGGCTGCAGGTTTGCAGTTCCTGTTGTTTTTGGTGTCTGTCCCCAGTGGCTAAGGTTTGTTCAGTAGTTTGTGTAGGCTTCCTGGTGGAGGGGACTAGTGTCTGTGTTCTGGTGGATGAGGCTGGATCTTGACTTTCTGGTGGTCAGGACTGCATCCGACGGTGTGTTTTGGGGTGTCTGTGACCTTATGATTTTAGGCAGCCTTTCTGCTAATGGGTCGGGTTGTGTTCCTGTCTTGCTAGTTGTTTGGCATAGGGTGTCCAGCACTGTAGCTTGCTGGTCATTGAGTGGAGCTGGGTCTTGACGTTAAGCCGGAGATCTCTGCGAGCTTTTTGCCATTTGATATTACATGGAGCTGGGAAGTCTCTTGTGGACCACTGTCCTGAGCTTGGCTCTCCCACCTCAGAGACACAGCCCTGACGCCTGGCTGGAGCACCAAGAACCTGTTATCCACAGTGCTCAGAATAAAAGGGAGAAAAAAAAAAAGAAAGAAAGAAAGAAGAAGATAAAATAAAATGAAATAAAATAAAGTAAAATAAAGTTATTAAAATAAAAAATAATTATTAAAAAAAATTTTTTAAGCAATAAAAAAAAAAGAAAGAAGAAAGTAACCAAACCAAAAAACAAATCCACCAATGATAATAAGTGCTAAGAACTATACTACAAAAACCCAAAAACAACAGCAAAAAAAAAAAACAACGCATAGACAGACCGTAGGACAAATGGTAAAAGCACAGCTATACAGACAAAATCACACACAGAAGCATACATGTACACACTCACAAAAAAGGAAAAAATAAATATATATCATTGCTCCCCAAGTCCACCTCCTCAATTTGGGATGATTCATTGTCTATTCAGGTATTCCACAGATGCACGGTACATCAAGTTGATTCTGGAGATTTAATCTGCTGCTCCTGAGGCTGCTGGGAGAGATTTCCCTTTCTCTTCTTTGTTCGCACAGCTCCTGGGTTCAGATTTGGATTTGGCCCCACCTCTGCATGTAGGTCGCCTGAGGGCATCTGTTCTTCACTCAGACAGGACGGGGTTAAAGGAGCAGCTGATTCAGGGGCTCTGGCTCACTCAGGACGGGGGGAGGGAATGGTACGGATGTGGGGTGAGCCTGTGGCGGCAGAGGCCGGCGTGACGTTGCACCAGCGTGAGGCGCGCCGTGTGTTCTGCCGGGGAAGTTGTCCCTGGATCACGGGACCCTGGCAGTGGCAGTCCACACAGGCTCCCAGTAGGGGTGGTGTGGAGAGTGACCTGTGCTCACACACAGGCTTCTTGGTGGCGGCAGCAGCAGCCTTAGCATCTCATGCCCGTCTCTGGGGTCCGCGCTGATAGCCAGGACTTGTGCCCATCTCTGGAGCTCCTTTAAGCAGTGCTCTTAATCCCCTCTCCTTGAGCACCAGGGAACAAAGAGGCAAGAAAAAGTCGGGGAGATTAACCAAGATGGCGGAGTAGAAGGACGTGCTCTCACTCCCTCTTGCGAGAGCACCAGAATCACCACTGGCTGCTGGACAATCATTGACAGGAAGACCCTGGACTTCACCAAGGAGGATACCCCGCGTCCAAGGACAGAGGAGAAGCCACAGTGAGACGGTAGGAGGGGCGCAATCAGAGTAAAATCAAATCCCATAACTGCTGGGTGGGTGACTCACAGACTGGCGAACACTTATACCACAGAATTCCACCCACTGGAGTGAAGGTTCTGAGCCCCACGTCAGGCTTCCCAACCTGGGGGTCCGGCAATGGGAGGAGGAATTCCTAGAGAATCAGACTTTGAAGCCTAGAGGGAATTGATTGCAGGACTTTGACAGGACTGGGGGAAACAGAGACCCCACTCTTGGAGGGCACACACAAAGTAATGTGTGCATCGGGACCCAGGGGAAGGAGCAGTGACCCTGGGGGAGACTGAACCGGACCTACCTGCTGGTGTTGGGGGGTCTCCTGCAGAGGCGAGTGGTGGCTCTGTTTCACCGTGGGGATAAGGACACTGGCAGCAGAGGCTCTGGGAAGTTCTCCTTGGCGTGAGCCCTCCCAGAGTCTGCCATTGACCCCACCAAAGAGCACCGGTAGGCTCCAGTGTTGGGTTGCCTCAGGCAAAACAACCAACAGGGAGGGAACCCAGCCCCACCCATCAACAGTCAAGTGGATTAAGGTTTTACTGAGCTCTGACCGCCACAGCAACAGGGAGGGAACCCAGCCCCACCCATCAACAGTCAAGTGGATTAAGGTTTTACTGAGCTCTGACCGCCACAGCAACAGTCAGCTCTACCCACCACCAGAGCCTCCCATCAAGCCTCTTAGATAGCCTCAACCACCAGAGGGCAGACAACAGAAGCAAGAAAAACTACAATCCTGGAGCCTGTGGACCAAAAACCACAGTTACAGAAAGATAGAGAAGATGAAAAGGCAGAGGGCTATGCACCAGATGAAGGAACAAGAAAAAACCCCAGAAAAACAACTAAATGAAGTGGAGATAGGCAACCTTCCAGAAAAAGAATTCAGAATAATGATAGTGAAGATGATCCAGGACCTCGGAATAAGAATGGAGGCAAAGATTGAGAAGATGCAAGAAATGATTAACAAAGACCTAGAAGAATTAAAGAACAAACAAACAGAGATCACCAATACAATAACTGAAATGAAAACTACACTAGAAGGAATCAATAGCAGAATAACTGAGGCAGAAGAACGGATAAGTGACCTGGAAGACAGAATGGTGGAATTCACTGCTGCAGAACAGACTAAAGAAAAAAGAATGAAAAGAAATGAAGACAGCCTAAGAGACCTCTGGGACAACATTAAACGCAACAACATTCGCATTATAGGGGTCCCAGAAGGAGAAGAGAGAGAGAAAGGACCAGAGAAAATATTTGAAGAGATTATAATCGAAAACTTCCCTAACATGGGAAAGGAAATAGCCACCCAAGTCCAGGAAGCGCAGAGAGTCCCATACAGAATAAACCCAAGGAGAAACACGCCGAGACACATAGTAATCAAAGTGGCAAAAATTAAAGACAAAGAAAAATTATTGAAAGCAGCAAGGGAAAAACGACAAATAACATACAAGGGAACTCCCATAAGGTTAACAGCTGATTTCTCAGCAGAAACTCTGCAAGCCAGAAGGGAGTGGCATGATATACTTAAAGTGATGAAAGGGAAGAACCTACAACCAAGATTACTCTACCCGGCAAGGATCTCATTTAGATTTGATGGAGAAATCAAAAGCTTTGCAGACAAGCAAAAGCTAAGAGAATTCAGCACCACCAAACCAGCTCTACAACAAATGCTAAAGGAACTTCTCTAAGTGGGAAACACAAGAGAAGAAAAGGACCTACAAAGACAAACCCAAAACAATTAAGAAAATGGTCATAGGAACATACATATCGATAATTACCTTAAACGTGAATGGATTAAATGCCCCAACCAAAAGACATAGACTGGCTGAATGGATACAAAAACAAGACCCATATATATGCTGTCTACAAGAGACCCACTTTAGACCTAGGGACACATACAGACTGAAAGTGAGGGGATGGAAAAAGATATTCCATGCAAATGGAAATCAAAAGAAAGCTGGAGTAGCTATACTCATATCAGATAAAATAGACTTTAAAATAAAGAATGTTATAAGAGACAAGGAAGGACACTACATAATGATCCAGGGATCAATCCAAGAAGAAGATATAACAATTATAAATATATATGCACCCAACATAGGAGCACCTCAATACATAAGGCAACTGCTAACAGCTATAAAAGAGGAAATCGACAGTAACACAATAATAGTGGGGGACTTTAACACCTCACTTACACCAATGGACAGATCATCCAAAATGAAAATAAATAAGGAAACAGAAGCTTTAAATGACACAATAGACCAGATAGATTTAATTGATATATATAGGACATTCCATCCAAAAACAGCAGATTACACGTTCTTCTCAAGTGCGCACGGAACATTCTCCAGGATAGATCACATCTTGGGTCACAAATCAAGCCTCAGTAAATTTAAGAAAATTGAAATCATATCAAGCATCTTTTCTGACCACAACGCTATGAGATTAGAAATGAATTACAGGGAAAAAAACGTAAAAAGGACAAACACATGGAGGCTAAACAATACGTTACTAAATAACCAAGAGATCACTGAAGAAATCAAAGAGGAAATCAAAAAATACCTAGAGACAAATGACAATGAAAACACGACGACCCAAAACCTATGGGATGCAGCAAAAGCGGTTCTAAGAGGGAAGTTTATAGCTATACAAGCCTACCTAAAGAAACAAGAAAAATCTCAAGTAAACAATCTAACCTTACACCTAAAGAAACTAGAGAAAGAAGAACAAACAAAACCCAAAGTTAGCAGAAGGAAAGAAATCATAAAGATCAGAGCAGAAATAAATGAAATAGAAACAAAGAAAACAATAGCAAAGATCAATAAAACTAAAAGTTGGTTCTTTGAGAAGATAAACAAAATTGATAAGCCATTAGCCAGACTCATCAAGAAAAAGAGGGAGAGGACTCAAATCAATAAAATCAGAAATGAAAAAGGAGAAGTTACAACAGACACCACAGAAATACAAAGCATCCTAAGAGACTACTACAAGCAACTTTATGCCAATAAAATGGACAACCTGGAAGAAATGGACAAATTCTTAGAAAGGTATAACCTTCCCAGACTGAATCAGGAAGAAACAGAAAATATGAACAGACCAATCACAAGTAATGAAATTGAAACTGTGATTAAAAATCTTCCAACAAACAAAAGTCCAGGACCAGATGGCTTCACAGGTGAATTCTATCAAACATTTAGAGAAGAGCTAACACCCATCCTTCTCAAACTCTTCCAAAAAATTGCAGAGGAAGGAACACTCCCAAACTCATTCTATGAGGCCACCATCACCCTGATACCAAAACCAGACAAAGACACTACAAAAAAAGAAAATTACAGACCAATATCACTGATGAATATAGATGCAAAAATCCTCAACGAAATACTAGCAAACAGAATCCAGCAACACATTAAAAGGATCATACACCACGATCAAGTGGGATTTATCCCAGGGATGCAAGGATTCTTCAATATACGCAAGTCAATCAATGTGGTACACCATATTAACAAATTGAAGAATAGAAACCATATGATCATCTCAATAGATGCAGAAAAAGCTTTTGACAAAATTCAACACCCATTTCTGATAAAAACTCTCCAGAAAGTGGGCATAGAGGGAACCTACCTCAACATAATAAAGGCCATATATGACAAACCCACAGCAAACATCATTCTCAATGGTGAAAAACTGAAAGCATTTCCTCTAAGATCAGGAACGAGACAAGGATGTCCACTCTCACCACTATTATTCAACATAGTTCTGGAAGTCCTAGCCACGGCAATCAGAGAAGAAAAAGAAATAAAAGGAATACAAATTGGAAAAGAAGAAGTAAAACTGTCACTGTTTGCAGATGACATGATACTATACATAGAGAATCCTAAAACTGCCACCAGAAAACTGCTAGAGCTGATTAATGAATATGGTAAAGTTGCAGGATACAAAATTAATGCACAGAAATCTCTTGCATTCCTATACACTAATGATGAAAAATCTGAAAGAGAAATTATGGAAACACTCCCATTTACCATTGCAACAAAAAGAATAAAATACCTAGGAATAAACCTACCTAGGGAGACGAAAGACCTGTATGCAGAAAACTATAAGACACTGATGAAAGAAATTAAAGATGATACCAACAGATGGAGAGATATACCATGTTCTTGGATTGGAAGAATCAACATTGTGAAAATGAGTATACTACCCAAAGCAATCTACAGATTCAATGCAATCCCTATCAAATTACCAATGGCATTTTTTACGGAGCTAGAACAAATCGTCTTAAAATTTGTATGGAGACACAAAAGACCCCGAATAGCCAAAGCAGTCTTGAGGGAAAAAAATGGAGCTGGAGGAATCAGACTCCCTGACTTCAGACTATACTACAAAGCTACAGTAATCAAGACAGTATGGTACTGGCACAAAAACAGAAACATAGATCAATGGAACAAGATAGAAAGCCCAGAGATTAACCCACGCACCTATGGTCAACTAATCTATGACAAAGGAGGCAAAGATATACAATGGAGAAAAGACAGTCTCTTCAATAAGTGGTGCTGGGAAAACTGGACAGCTACATGTAAAAGAATGAAACTAGAATACTCCCTAACACCATACACAAAAATAAACTCAAAATGGATTAGAGACCTAAATATAAGACTGGACACTATAAAACTCTTAGAGGAAAACATAGGAAGAACACTCTTTGACATAAATCACAGCAAGATCTTTTTTGATCCACCTCCTAGAGTAATGGAAATAAAAACAAAAATAAACAAATGGGACCTAATGAAACTTCAAAGCTTTTGCACAGCAAAGGAAACCATAAACAAGACGAAAAGACAACCCTCAGAATGGGAGAAAATATTTGCAAATGAATCAACGGACAAAGGATTAATCTCCAAAATATATAAACAGCTCATTCAGCTCAATATCAAAGAAACAAACACCCCAATCCAAAAATGGGCAGAAGACCTAAATAGACATTTCTCCAAAGAAGACATACAGATGGCCACGAAGCACATGAAAAGATGCTCAACATCACTAATTATTAGAGAAATGCAAATCAAAACTACAATGAGGTATCACCTCACTCCTGTTAGAATGGGCATCATCAGAAAATCTACAAACAACAAATGCTGGAGAGGGTGTGGAGAAAAGGGAACCCTCTTGCACTGTTGGTGGGAATGTAAATTGATACAGCCACTATGGAGAACAGTATGGAGGTTCCTTAAAAAACTAAAAATAGAATTACCATATGACCCAGCAATCCCACTACTGGGCATATACCCAGAGAAAACCGTAATTCAAAAAGACACATGCACCCGAATGTTCATTGCAGCACTATTTACAATAGCCAGGTCATGGAAGCAACCTAAATGCCCATCAACAGACGAATGGATAAAGAAGTCGTGGTACATATATACAATGGAATATTACTCAGCCATAAAAAGGAACGAAATTGAGTCATTTGTTGAGACATGGATGGATCTAGAGACTGTCATACAGAGTGAAGTAAGTCAGAAAGAGAAAAACAAATATCGTATATTAATGCATGTATGCGGAACCTAGAAAAATGGTACAGATGAGCCAGTTTGCAGGGCAGAAGTTGAGACACAAATGTAGAGAATGGTCATATGGACACCAAGGGGGGAAAACTGCGGTGAGGTGGGGATGGTGGTGTGCTGGATTGGGCAATTGGGATTGACATGTATACACTGATGTGTATGAAACTGATGCCTAATAAGAACCTGCAGTATAAAAAAACAAACAAAACAACTAATACTAAACTTTCATTGGGTTATTTGTATGGAAATATGTTAATATAAATGTTTCAGACATTACATGAAATTTCTAAAAATCTTATATTTGTATTTGTATGGAAATATGTATGGAAATATGTTAATATAAATGTTTCAGACATTACATGAAATTTCTAAAAATCTTATATTTGTATTTGTATGGAAATATGTATGGAAATATGTTAATATAAATGTTTCAGACATTACATGAAATTTCTAAAAATCTTATATGTTCTGGTATAATGTTATAAGTAATCATCCTAGTTATTACTTTAAAATGTATATCTCAGAAATAACTAATTTTCTTGTCAACTGCATTATTATGAACTTTCATCAAATCTTTAACCGTGGTCATTTTTAAGTCTTTTGTCATTTACAGACAGTTCTGGGTGTACTCTGATGATTTTGCAAATATGTTCCTATAAAAGGGTTTCATCTTCAAGAAATTCATGGAAAAGACTCTGACAAGTACAGGTTTCTGGTAACTGACTGTACTGCTGAACTGAATGAATAAGCATTTTCAGAACTCTAATGAAAAACTGATGAACTCATAAAAGTGCTAACAAAAGATCAAGATGAAAAAAAAATTAATTACATGGGACTGAGTGAACTGATGAGGATGAGTATAATTTTTGTGACTTTCTGTCTGAATTTAAAAAAAAAAAAAAAAATCCCACAAGGACTCAGAGGCAAAGAATATACAAATCAATTTTCACTGCAAAGTAAAGGAGCTGTTACAGTGGAGGATTACTGGACTGAATGTCAATATTATGACATAGTATGAGTGTGTTTCATGTTTGGTAATTGCAATCATTGTTGCTTTTGTTGTGGTCATCCATGTACAATGCTTGGTGTCAGTCTATTTATGTCTTGTAAAAATAAAATACAGTGTGTGTGTGTGTGAAAAAAAGAAAAAGTCTCTTGCCTCTTCGGCAGCTCCAGACATTTTCCCAGACTCCCTTCCGGCTAGCTCTGGTGCTCTAGCCCCCTTCAGGCTGTGTTCATGCTGCCAACCCCAGTCCTCTCCCTGGGATCTTACCTCTGAAGCCTGAGCCTCCGCTCCCGACCCCCGCCTGCCCTGGCGGGTGAGCAGACAAGCCTCTCTGGCTGGTGAGTGCAGGTCGGCACTGATCCTCTGTGCGGGAATCTCTCCGCTTTGCCCTCTGCACCCCTGTTGCTGCGCTCTCCTCCGTGGCTCCGAAGCTCTCCCCCTCCACCACCTGCAGTCTCCACCTGCGAAGGGGCTTCCTAGTGTGTGGAAACCTTTCCTCCTTCACAGCTCCTTCCCACTGGTGCAGGTCCCGTCCCTATTCTTCTGTCTCTGTTTTTTCTTTATTCTTTTGCCCTACCCAGATACATGTGGGAGTTTCTTGCCTTTTGGGAGGTCTGAGGTCTTCTGCCAGCGTTCAGTAGGTGTTCTGTAGGAGTTGTTCCACACGTAGATGTATTTCTCATGTATTTGTGGGGAGGAAGATGATCTCCACCTCTTACTCTTCCTCCATCTTGAAGCTCCTCTACTGATACACTTTTAGAAACAGAATATGGCAAAGGTGAGGGAATGTCAATTCCAAGATTATTCTATTAAAGACAGTGAGTCCCATCTTGCCTGCCATCTCTCTCTAGATCAGTGCTTGCTCACTATAGTGAAGTGAGCTGATATATCATGAATGGCCCTGTGATTTTATGGAGTAGCCCACATGTCAGGGGACTGAGGGTATCTTTCAGCTAATGACCAATGAGGCACTGAAGTCCTCTAACAGTCCACAAGGTGCTGATTCTTGCCAACAACCACGTGAATGAGCTTTGAAATCAGATCATTCCCCAGAGGTTTGAGATGTCTCCAACCCTTTTTGACAACTTGATTGCAGCCTCAGAAAAGAGTCTGAGAAAGAGGAAAAAAAAAAAAAATTGAGCCTGGATTTCTGACCCAAAGAAATTGCAAGAAATAAATGTTGGTTTAAACCATTTGGTTTTAGAGTAATTTGTTATGCAGCAATAGATAACTCATGCAAACATACATGCCTATAATGTTTAAAATAGATGACATTATCCCAGAGAATAAGCAACAATGAAGGGAAAATGGTATTACTGGTATCACCAAAACTTCCTCATAATCATTTGAGTTCAGCAGCTATACTGAATATTGCTGTTCTTAGAGTGTATGCAACTATGATGTATACACTAGTGGATGCAAGTATCATTCTATAAATATAGAAGCTTAGTAAAATTCAAACAGCTGGCTTCCCTAAAATAATATTGAGTTAGAAAATAATGAAATCAGCCTCCAGATACTTTTTGAATTAATGAGACTCTGTAAATATACAAACATTCTGGTATTCAATAAAAGAGCAATTTATAACTATTTAAAAATAAATTAAATCAGATTCTTTAGATTAATGATATAAGCCTGTTGTCTGCAGTTTATGCTGGAAGTTTTTGCCCCAGTTTTTTATTCAGATAGTCTATTTTTTAAAGCAATTTTAGGTTCACAGCAAAATTGAGTGGAAAGTCCAGAGATTTCCTGTATCTCCCCTGCCTCCACACCTGCACAACCTCTCCCATTATCAACATCCTCCACCAGAGTTGTACCTTTGTTACAACTGATGAACCTGCATTGACACATCATTGTTGCCCAAAGTCCATAGTTGACATTAGGGTTCAACAACTTTTGGTGTTGTACATTCTATGGGGATGAAGAAATGAATAATAACATGTATCCACTATTATGGTATCATAAGTTAGTTTCACTTCCCTAAAAATCCTCTGTGTTCCACCTATTTATCTCTTCCCTTCCGTAACCCCTGGCAACCAGTGATCTTTTTACTGTCTCCATAGTTTTTGTCTTTTCCAGAATGTCAGATAGTCAGAATCTTATAGTATGTAGCCTTTTCAGACTAGCTTCTTTTCACTTAGAAATATATGAAATTTCCTCCTTGTCTTTCCATGGCTTGGTACTGCAGCTCTTTTTTAGTTTCAATAATACCCCATCATCTGGATATATCACTGTTTATTTATCCATTCAGCTACTGAAGGACTTCTGTCTAAAATTAATATAGCTATTCTTGTTCTCTTTTGATTAGTGTTAATGTGGTATTTCTTTCTCCATTTATTTGCTTTTAGTCTATATGTGTGTTTATATTTAAAGTGAATTTCTCATTGACAACATATATGTTGGGTCTTGTTTCTTGAATCACTCTGACAATCTTTGTCTTTTAATTGGTACATTTAGACCATTAACATTCAAAGCAATTATTGATATAGATGGACTGATATCTACCATATACACTACTGCTTTCTATTCGCTCACATTTGTTCTTTTTTTTCTATTTTTATCTTCCATTCCTTTTCTGCTTTTTGTGGTTTTAATTGAGTGTTTTATATGTCTATTTCTTTCCTTTCTTAGTATAGAAGTTTTCCTTGTCTCTTTTTTTTAGTTTTTATAGTGGTTGCCTTAAAGTTTTCAATATACTTATACACTTTTACAACTAATCCAAGTCTACTTTCAAATAATACTATACTGCCTTACAGGTAGTCTAAGTACCTTGTATAATCAAATAATCCTAATTTCTCTCACTTGTATCATTGCTATCATTCATTCTGCTGATACAAAAGCATATATAAGCATACACACTCAACCACATAAGCATACATAACTAAATACATTGTTACTATTATTTTGAACAAACTGTTGTCTGTTAGATCTAGTAAGAATAAGAAATATAAAAGTTTATTTTACCTTTACTTATTCCTTCTCAGATATTCTACTTTCTTCCTTTGTTTGTTTTTTTTAATTATTTTGTTTTGTGTTGTTTAAAGAATAGTAAGTGAGGAGAGCGATGAAGCCAGAGTGAATCTATTATTAGTGATAAGCTTGATTGAACAAATTGGGTGAAGCTAGATTTTGCTGAGCTTTGCTTTGAAGGGTAATAGTTTTTATTTTATCCTGAGGTCAATACATTCATCTAAGATATTTAATAAGGAAATAATATATTGAAATTAATGTTTACTTTTCCTTTCTTTATGAAGACCCAAGTTTCTGACTTTTGTTATTCTCCTTTTCTTGAAAGAGCTTCTTTTTTTTTTTTTTTTTTTTTTTAATTATTTATTTATTTATTTATGGCTGTGTTGGGTCTTCGTTTCTGTGCAAGGGCTTTCTCTAGTTGCGGCAAGTGGGGGCCACTCTTCATCGCGATGCGCGGGCCTCTCACTGTCGCGGCCTCTTTTGTTGCGGAGCACAGGCTCCAGACACGCAGGCTCAGTAATTGTGGCTCATGGGCCTAATTGCTCCGCGGCATGTGGGATCTTCCCAGACCAGGGCTCGAACCCATGTCCCCTGCATTGGCAGGCGGATTCTCAACCACTGCGCCACCAGGGAAGCCCGAAAGAGCTTCTTTTAACATTATATGCAGGGCAAGTCTACGGCAACAAATTCTCTTAGTTTTGTTTGAGAGAGTCTTTATTTCTCCTCCACTTTTGCAGAATATTTTGCAGGACACAGAATTACAGGCTGATGGGTTTTTTCCTCAGCGCTTCAAATATTTCACTCTATTTTCTCTGTTTTTGATGACCTTGAAAGGTTTGAGGAGTTCCAGTCCAGTATTCTATGGGATGTCCCTCACTTAGTATTTGTCTGATTTTTTTCTCATGATTAGATAAGGATACTGTGTTTTAGGGAGGAAGACCATAGAGATAAAGTGCTATTTCATAACATTACGTTATATTAACCATGATCACAAGGCTGAGGTAGCCTTTGTTCACTTCCTCTACTCCAAATTACTCTTTTTCATTCCACTTTCATGCTGTATTTTTTGGATGGATGTCACTATACGTGGTTAACTAGTTATGTTCAATGCCCTTAAGGGCAGAATATTTACATAAATTATTTGGAATTCATTTGCACATGAGATATTTTAATTATGTATTTATTTACTCAATTATTTATTTATATCAATATGGGCTTATGGATATTTATTGTATACTGAGGGTTATAAACTAATATTTCTTTGATTCAATTGCTCAGTGTGTTCTAACTTGGCCTTTAAGAGCTCCTTCATCGGTTCCTGTGTTCCATTTACATAACCCATTCATTGTGAGTTTTATTTGATTTATGTTTTCAGCAGATATTTATTGTCACTAAAAGAGGCTCCAGGCTCATCTTGTATATTTCCTGCCCCAGTTCTAGAATCAACCATTTCTATCTGGGGCCCTATTTCCTTTTATTGAAGAATGGCATTAGAAACCAAGCTCTGGACATGAGATATGGTCTTTGTTACTGGGGCATCCTTATTTCCATGTCCTTTCAGCTTACAGGTAAAGGAATCGACATATGTGTGTGGATTAGCTCATGCATATACACATAGATATTTCTCTATGTAAACCATCTGTGTCTATATTTAGTTAAAGGGTTCATACTAACGTCTCCAACTCTAATTCATTACCCCATGGATCTCTCTAGTATTGTCTCCTTGCTTACATATTACCTCCCACTCCAAGAGTGAGATGCCTGGCTCCATCATTAGCCATTCATTTCTTATTTATTTTTGTTGATTTCCATATACATATATAATATGTATAAAAATTAATATGTAACCCTTGGGAAAACTATCAACTAGAGTACAGTGCTTATGTACACTTCCTTTGCCTTTAACCTTACAGAATTC
The DNA here is from genome assembly GCF_009873245.2 of Balaenoptera musculus. Lineage (NCBI taxonomy): Eukaryota > Metazoa > Chordata > Mammalia > Artiodactyla > Balaenopteridae > Balaenoptera > Balaenoptera musculus. Next base: position 23,485,541 of record NC_045796.1, read on the forward strand.
TCTCATTTCCAAAGTTACTTAGGTCAGCACCTTCACCCCCACTCCTTTCAGCAAGGTACTTTCATACATTTGTAATACAGTTAATATACTCTTGCCAATTCTACATCCCCTCCTGGAATTTCCTGACTTTGAAATGATTTTCCTTTAAATTTGAATCTATTAAGAGTAAGCTTTTGTGCTGTAAAGTTCTATGGCTTTGGATCTATGCATAGGGTCATGTATCCACCATTGCAGTATCATACAGAAACTCTGCCCAAAAACTTCCCTTGTGCTCATCTATTCAACCCTTGCCCCTCTTCCTAAAACCAAGGCTAACATTGATTTGTTGCTTTCTTTATAGTTTTGCCTTTTACGAAATGTCATATACTGTCAATTCTTGTTATTCATGGTAGTGGTGTTCTAAAAAGTCATTGCAAACACTTGATTAGTGAATACCAAACCGAACCACTGCTTCTAGGGGAAATACAAGGCTAGGTTCTTATGAGCCTTTGGTCAAAACATTTTTGTCAACCAATCTACATACAACCTTATTTTATGTGTGTTTCAGTTTATAAAGATACGTTATTTAATATATATTATTGCTTCATTAACATTGAGCTCACAGCTAACAGCTGTAACATGTCTGAGTGAACTTTATCTAACATATTTTCTCTGTAAGACACATCACAGCCTTCTTGAACATAGGAACATGAACCAGCACTTCAGTGTTACATTTGGGGGCCATTTTACATAGAGAAATCATGAATGAAGAGCACAAACATGCAAAAAAAAGTGGCACTAAATAGACCGCAGATGGGATACTTGTATACGTTTTGAGAGCAAAAATAAGAAAGCAAAATGTGGCCTTGTCCAGCATCAGCTGGGAATATGCATGTAAAGGGACTACGCACCTATGTTCAAATAATCACCAAATCACTGCAAGTATTGATTTCGGAGTTACAAATGAATTTTAGCAAGTAGGCAAATTAATAAATAAGGAATCTTTGAATAACAAAGATCAACTGTAATTGTAATCATATAGTATGTAGCTTTTTCAGACTACCTTCTTTCACTTAGTGATATGCATTTAAGATTCATTAATTCATTCTTTTTTTTTAATGGCTTGAGAGCTCATTTTTAAAAAATCACTGAATAATATTCCATTGTATGGATGTACCACAGTTTGTTTATCCATTTAACTTTCAGGAGACATTTTTGTTGTTTCTAATTTTGACAGTTATATGTAAGTGACTGTAAATATTCCTGCACAGGTTTTTGTGTGCACATAAGTTTTCACATCAGGTGGGTAAATTTCTAGGAGCATGATTGCTGGCTCATATGGTAAAACTGTTCAGCTTTGGAAGTGTGATGGTTAAAACTTGTCAACTTGGCTAGGCTACAGTGCCCAGTAGCTTGGTCAAACACTGTTTTTGATGTTGTTGTGAAGATTAACATCTACAATCAGTTGACTTTTAGTAAAGGAAAGGAACTTGATACTGTGGGTGGGCCTCATCCAATCAGGTGAAGGCCTGAAGAGCAAAAACTAAGGTTCCCTAGAGAAAAAGGAATTCTTCCTCAAGATTGTGACTGAAAAATCCTTCCTGAGTTCTCAGCCTACTGGCCTGCCTACAGATTTTAGACTCACCACCCCCCACAATAGTATGAACCAACACTTTGAAGTAAATCTCACAATTTGTACACACACACAAACACACACACACATATATATCATATTGGTTCTGCTCTCTGGAGAATCCTGACTGATACAGTAAGAAACTGTCAAACTGTCTTCCAAAATGGCTGTACCATTTTGCATTCTTATTAGCAGTGACTGAGAGTTCTGTTGTTCCTTATTACAACAACAGTTGGTATTGCCAGTTTTTTGAATGTTAGCAATTCTATTAGGTGTGTAGTGGTACATCATTGTTTTAAAAATTCTCTAATGAAAAATTAATATTAGCATTTCTATGATTTTTTATCATCTGTACATCTCTTTTGATGAGGTATCTCCAGATCATTTGTCCATTTTTTAATTGGGTAACCACTGCTCTTATTGTTGAGTTTTAAAAGGTCTTTGTTCATTTTGGGTATAACTTCTTTATCAGACATGAGTTTTGAAAACATTTTTACCCAGTCTGTGGTTTTTCTTTTAATTCACTTAGCAGTTTCTTCCACAGAGCAGACTCCTAAAATTTTAATAAGGTCTAACTTAACTTTTTTTCTTTCATTCATATTGTTTTGATGTTATATCTTAAAACTCATCACTAAACCAAAGATCATCTAGCTTTTCTTCTACATTTTCTCCCAGATATCTTATGGTATTGTGTTTTATGTTTTAGTCTATGAGATCATTTTTTTAAATTCTGTAAAATCTGTATCTAGATTTTTTTTTTTGCGTGACATTTTGTTTTTCCAGCACTGTTTGTTCAAAGAACTACCCTTTCTTCATTTTATTGCCTTTTCTTCTTTGTCAGGGATCAATTGATTATACTTATGAGTCTTCTTCAGAGCATTCTATTTTGTTTCATTGATCTTTGTGACTATTCATTTGTTGGTACCACTCTGTCTTGATAACTGTAGCTTTGCAGTAATTCTTGACACTGAGTTTTTTAAGTCCTTCAGCTTTGTTGTTCTATATTGTTTTGGCTCTTCTAGGTCTTTTACCCTTACTTAAAAACTTTAAATTATTTTGTGAATATCTCCAAAATGTAATCCTGACATTTCTATTGAGATTTTGTTCATTCTCTAGATCAAGGTAGTAAAAATTGATATCTTAACGATATTGAGTCTTCCAATACATGAACACTGAATATCTCTCCATTCACTAGGTGTGCTTTGAGTTCCTCCATCAGAGTTTTGTATTTTTCTGCTTAATGAACTTGTACATATTTTGCTAGACTTATAACTAAGTGATTCTTGGGTAGTATTATAAATGGTATTTTGTTTTTAATTTAAAATTCTAATTGTTAATTGCTAATATAAAAATTTGACTTTGGTATATTAATCTTGTACTCTGAAATCTTACTATACTTGCTTAAGATCCAGAGGGCTTTTTTACACCCTAGTCTTTGGTCAATAATCATTTAATCTGTTCATAAAGACAGTTTTAGTTCTTCTACCTCACCTGTCTAACTTTTATTTCCTTTTCTTTATTTTTTCACTAGTTTGGACTTCTGGTATGATGTTAAACAGGAGTGGTGAGAGAAGACATTCTTGTCTTGTTGTAAATCTTAGGTGGAAAACATGTAGTTTCTCACCATTAAGTATGATGATAGCTCTAAGCTTTTTGTATCTCTTCTTTATCAAGTTGAGTAACTGCCCCTGTATTCTAATTTGCTTAGAGTTTTTAAAATCATGAATGGGTGTTGGATTTTGTCCTATGTACTTTCTGTGTGAATTGGAATAAATATGATTTTCCTTCTTGAATTTGTGAATTTGATGGATACATCAATTGAATTTTGAGTGTTGAACCAGCCCACATACATGGAATAAACCCCACATGGTAGTGGTCTATAATTATTTTTATACATGGTTGAGTTCAATTTGTGAATACTTTGTTCATGGTTTTTGCATCTATGTTCATGAGAGATATTGGTCTGTGTTTCATTTCTTGCATTTTTCAAATCTGGTTTTATTTGTAGTATAATGCTGGCCTCAAAGAATAAGTTATGAAGGATTTCCTCTCCCTTTATATTCTGGAATAGATTATGGAGAAGTGGTCATTTTTTCCTTTAATGTTAGTTAGTATTCACTACTGTAACCCAATGGACTGGTGGATGTTTGCCTCTTCCCTCCCTCTCTCCCTTCCTTCCTTCCTTCCTTTTCTCTTTCTTTCTTCCTTCCTTCCTTCCTTCCTTCCTTCCTTCCTTTCTTCCTTCTTTCTTTCTTTCTTTCTCTTTCTCTTTCTTTCTCTCTCCCTTCCTTCCTTCCTTCCTTCCTTCCTTCCTTCCTTTCTTGCTTTCTCTCTCTCTCTCCCCCTCTTTCTCTCTTTTCTTCTGGTTGGTGCTTTCTTTTGAAGGCTATTAATTTAATTAATTATTCAATTTCTTTGATATATATGCCTATTCAGAGTATCTATTTCTCCTTGTATGAATTTTGGGAGTTTGTGTCTTTCAAAGAATTTGCCTATTTCATCTATCTTATCAGTTTTGTGGACATCAAGTTATTCAATTTATTTCTTTAGTAGTTCTTAGTATCAATGCAATTAGTAGTGATGAACTATTTCATTTATTGTATATATATATATATATATATATATATATATATATATGTATAATTTGCATCTTCCTTCCCATATTAGTCTACTAAAATTCCATAACAAAATACCACAGTGGCTTAATCAATAGAAGTCCTGGAGTCTAGAATTCCAAGATCAGTGTTACAGCAAGGTTGATTTCCATGAGACCTCTCTTTCTGGCTCGCAGATGGCTGTCCTCTCAGTGTGCTCATGTTGTCTTTCCTCTGTCTTTACATGTGGCGAGAGATCTCTGGTGTTTTTTCCTCCTGTAAGGATACAAATCCCACTAGATTAGGGCCCTACTCTTATGACATCATTTGACTTTCATTATCTCCTTGGTAATAAGGAGGTAAGAGACATAAGGCCCTTGTCTGCAAAAATAGTCACATTGGGGGTTAGGACTTTAACATATGAATTTGGGGGGGGGTCAAAATTTAGTCCCTATTTTTCTTGGTTAACCTGGCTAGAAATTTATCAATTTTATTAATCTTTCCAAAGAAATCAGCTTTTAGTTTTGTTGATTTTCTCTGTTAATTTTTTTATTTTCAGTTATAGATTTATGTTCTAGTTTTTGTTTTCTTGTACTTGCTTTAAATTAAAATTAAGTTAAATTAAATTAATTGCACTTCTTACTCTAGTTTTCTAATGGTGACGGTTAGATTGATTTTAGATCTTCTTTTTTAATACCTACATTCAATGCTGCAAATTTCTCTCTTTGCGCTGCCTTCAGTGCATTCTGTGCTTTTAAAAATACTGTATTTTCATTTTCATTTAGTGTAAAATTTTTTTAAATGTTCATAAGACTTGTTTATTCACATGTTTTTTATAAATATTTTGCTTCATTTCTAAATATTTCCGGATTTTCTAGCTATCTTTCTGTTCCTGATTTCTAGCTTAATTCTATTGTGATCTGAGAATATATTTTGTATGACTTCTCTTCTTTTATGTTTGTTCGTTGGTTTTATGGCCCAGAATGTGATATATCTTGATGTGTGCTACAAGCGATCTTGAAAATAATACATATTCTGCTGTTGTTGGAGGAATTATTCTATAAATGCCAATTAGATCACATTGGTTGATGGTGCTGTCCAAGTCAACTCTATTCTTATTTTTTGTCTGCTTGAACTATCAATTACAGAAATTATGAACTATAATAGTGGATTTATCTATTTTGTCTTGAAGTTCTATTAGTTTTTGCCTCATGTTTTTTGATGCTGTCTTGTTTGGTGCATACACAGTTTATGTTATGTCCTTTTTGGAGAACTGACTCCCTTTTCATCGTAATGTTACTTTTTATCCCTGAAAATCCTCTTTATCTGAAATTAATAGACCTATTTCTAGTGTTGTCTGATCAGTGTTAGCATGGTTATCTTCTCCATCTCCCAGAGGGAGAGCATGTGAAGACACAGCAAAAAGGTGGCCACCTACAAGCCAGGGAGAAAAGCCTTGGAAGAATCCAACTCTGCTGACACCTTGATCTTGGAATTCTTAGTCTCCATAATTGTGGAAAGATAAATATCTGTTGTTTAAGCCACCAAGCCTATGGTTTTCATTTTGTTAGTCCTGGAAAACTAATATATTGATACATGATATTATTATTTCAAATATTATAGATCTCTGTAGGATGTGAATTCAAATTAATAACAAAATTTTAAATTATTAGTAATTTTTATCTCTATTTTACTGTCTTGCTTGCAACCTGTTATAATATTGTTTTGTCCAACTTTAGAATTTTTTACATGCTTTTATTTGTAATTTATTACAGCAATTTATCATAACCCAAGTAATTTTTTAAGTAAGATATGGAATGTGTGATTCTTCTGTACTGTTTTTCTAAATAGATCTTTCTGTTGACTTCTTAAACAAATTACATCTTGTGTCTGAAATCATTTGGAATTTATGCTGAAGCTACCCTGATTTTATAGTTAGTTTGTTGTTTGCTCTGTTTTCGCTGTAAGAATGATCATAAGCTTTTCTTCTCATGTCTTGTAAGACTATGTTATAATTTATTCACAAATGGTAATTTTTTCTTATCAATCTACATATTATGGATTCTCTTCACTGCAGAAAAAATGTTAGATCTAAAATCTAGATCATCTAGATTTTAGATCTAGGTGATCTAACACTAAAATCATAGATCATAGCATCTGTTCCACATACAATGGTCTTTTCTCAAGAACAGTAATTGCCTCTGTGTTTACATATTCATCTCTATCTATGTCTTCCCTGTACTTCACTTTCTCTCACATTGTGTTTTTTCCCTTATCCTTGCCATGTGTGATTTTATCAAATTGGTTCACATAACTGATTTAGGTCCTTCGTGCCCTTCATGAATCTAATATTTACTTAATCCTGTTTTTGTGATAATTTTTAAAACTTTAATCATCTTCTTTTAATCCCTTCTTGTTGCCTTTTTTATCCCCTTTTGTTGAAACACAATCTGAATGCTACATATTACTAATTTTTAAAATGTATCATTAGATTTTTATGAAAATTATGGCATTTATTTTGGTCTTCTAAGCCCTAGTCTCATTTTTGTTTTGTTATATTTTACAAAGGTCCCTATGACTATTCTCTGTTTTTATAGATATTTGATTAAATGTGGTAAGATTCTATTTTGAGCCCACTAGACAGGAAATATTTTAAATTAGAAGATTCCTTAAAAAGCGGAGTAAAGAGGATTGACAACCCAGAATCTCCGAAGCAAGATCATTACATTTTGTCAAATGAGGAGTAGTTACAAATATGACAGTTGTTTAGTTGGAGAATAAAGGAGATGTTGAAAAGATGTAGCTGTCTAAATATTGGCAGGGCTGTGGTTAGGAAAACTAAGATATTTTTCTGGATGCAGCTAACTGCAGATTTCATCTCAAAGTACAAGAAATCTGTGTTACAAAAAGATCTAATGCACACCGATTTAAATTGCTCAGGAAATTAGTTCCCTATCATAGGTGTTCATATATAGCCAAAATGACCTATTGCCAAAGGGCTTTTTGAAACAGATGCTTTATTTTGGAGGATATTTGACTGGATGGTTTTTCCTACTATGACATTGTGTGTAAAAGGCATAAAGAAACATTAAGCAAAACTTGATTTTATCATTCATATGGCCTTAATGTTTGAAAAGGGGCATTTAAAAATTTATTTTCCTTTATTTGAAAACCCACACTTCCAAAACGCTAGAGTGTGATTCTAATGATATAGTTGATGAATGCAAATTGGATTCTAAAGTAATTATGCTTTCCAGTCCAATAAACATAAATGGCTTTAACAACTTTTCTTTTGCTCTAGATCAAAGTAAACTATATTTAACTCAGTTATTTAGAAGTAAAAGGCATGCATAAGGGATGTATGTAAAAGAAAATAATGTCTTAAAAATTGAAACTTTATTTGTTAGGCAGAGGCAGATCATTTCACATGAGCAAAACATGTAGCTGTCAGATTATTTATAAAAGTATTAACTGTTTTCCTTGTTTTCCAAATATCTCTTTCTGGTATACAGTTTTTAAGTTGCTACCTGAATTTCTAATCAAACCTAATATGTTTCCCCCCTCTTTATAATATTACTACCAATTTTCCAGGGTAAGACTTCTAATGTTCATTTTATAGTGACTAATTTAAAGTAAATAAAAATTATACATATCAATGAACTAATTGTTAGCAAAGTAGTTAAATTATCTGTGCTGTACTTCCTTCCAACTTAGAAAGCATTCCCATAAGGTATCATTTGAGGTTATCCTATGAGGTATTACTTCTAGGTACTCAGAATAATTTTCCTTTTATGTCAGTACCACAAGTGGCATTTTAGCTATTTTTTTTTAACATCTTTACTGGAGTATAATTGCTTTACATTGTTGTGTTAGTCTCTGCTGTATAACAAAGTGAATCAGCTATACGTATACATATATACCCATTTTTCCTCCCTCTTGCATCTCTCTCCCACCCTCCCTATCCCAGCCCTCTAGGTGGCCACAAAGCACTGAGCTGATCTCCCTGTGCTATGCGGCTGCTTCCCACTAGCTATCTGTTTTACATTTGGTAGTGTATAGGTCCATGCCATTCTCTCACTTCGTCCCAGCTTACCCTTCCCCCTCCCCTTGTCCTCAAGTCCATTCTCTATGTCTGCGTCTTTATTCCTGTCCTGCCCCTAGGTTCTTCAGAACCATTTTTTTTTTTTTTTTTAGATTCCATGTGTATGTGTTAGCATACAGTATGTGTTTTTCTCTTTCTGACTTACTTCACTCTGTATGACAGTCTCTAGGTCCATCCACGTCACTGCAAATAAGTCAATTTCGTTTCTTTTTATGGCTGAGTAATATTCCATTGTATATATGTGCCACATCTTCTTTATCCATTCATCTGTTGATGGACACTTAGGTTGCTTCCATGTCCTGGCTATTGTAAATAGAGCTGCAGTGAACATTGTGGTACATGACTCTTTTTTGAATTATGGTTTTCTCAGGGTATATGCCCAGTAGTGGGATTGTTGGGTCGTATGGTAGTTCTATTTTTAGTGTTTTAAGGACCCTCCATACTTTTCTCCATAGTGGCTGTATCAATTTACATTCCCACCAACAGTGCAAGAGGGTTCCCTTTTCTCCACACCCTCTCCAGCATTTATTGTTTGTAGATTTTTTGACGATGGCCATTCTGACTGGTGTGAGGTGATACCTCATTGTAGTTTTGATTTGCATTTCTCTAATGATTAGTGATGTTGAGCATCCTTTCATGTGTTTGTTGGCAATCTGTATATCTTCTTTGGAGAGATGTCTTTTTAGGTCTTCTGCCCATTTTTGGATTGAGTTGTTTGTTTTTTTTGATATTGAGCTGCATGAGTTGCTTGTAACTTTTGGAGATTATCCTTTGTCAGTTGCTTCATTTGCAAATATTTTCTCCCATTCTGAGGGTTGTCTTTTGGTCTTGTTTATGTTTTCCTTTGCTGTGAAAAAGCTTTTAAGTTTCATTAGGTCCCATTTGTTCATTTTTGTTTTTATTTCCATTTCTCTATGAGGTGGGTTGGAAAGGATCTTGCTGTCATCCAAAATAAAAGTAAATATGGAAACACAAGCTTTAAATGATACATTAAACAAGATGGACTTAATTGATATTTATAAGACATTCCATCCCAAAACAACAGAATACACTTTCTTCACAAGTGCTCACAGAACATTCTCCAGGATGGATCATATCTTGTCTTACATACAAATCAGGCCTTGGTAAATTTAAGAAAATTGAAATCGTATCAAGTATCTTTTCCGACCACAATGCTATGACACTAGGTATCAATTAGCAGGAAAAAATCCGTTTTAAGCTATGTTTAATGAATAAAAAGAAGCTTCTCTCTTTGCTTTAATTTCTACCTGTATATGGTTTCAAAATGACTTAGTAGATGGCTCTCATTACCCTAACTATGCCTGCATGCAAAAGAAAACTTACCACACAATTCTCCAGTGAAAATTATAAAACATTGATTATATTGAAGCTGGATCTGTATTATTCCATTTTGTGGATAATTAAAGTTATATTTGAACATATGTATGGTGTTTTCACTTAGCTCTAAACATATGTATATTTGTTTGCATTTTAATTTCCTCTTATTTCTTAGTGAGTTAAGTTTATAGTGCTACTCAGTATAATTCAAATGCAAAATGTTGTTCTATTTGATTAGATGTGGTTTTATATATCTTCAACATAAAACTATTAAATTGTTTTGTTAGTTATTAAAGGTTTTGACACAAAGCATTCAGAAGGAGGACATGGTAGATTTGATTATGCATTTATCCCATGTCCACATAACCATTAATCTCAAAGCTGTACTAGAGAAAATGCCGGCATCTGGAGCATAGTAGGGACTTAGTATTTCTGTGAATAAACCGAAATGAACGAAATAAACTCCCTGATCAGCAAATTGAATGTCAGAAATTCATATACTATATTCTGCACTTTTTAAATACGAAAAGGCCCTCAAGTCCTCAATTACAGCTTACGTACTATTAGTGGAAAATTAATTTAACAAATTTAAATAAGTTGTTAGGGTCCCTCTGGAGTTTAGGAGGAGCATAAATTTTAAAGAGGCTATGAGGTGAAGGTTTCAAAAAGGGGAGGTTGTCTAAATGTAGACACATAGCACCCCTGGGGAACAGAAGCTGATATGGTTGAAAGAGATAGAAAGCCTCAAATTATTGTCCTGATAATCATAAAACTTGGCATCATTGGATGGGAGGAAGGGGGGCAATGGTAAAGAGTCATATATCGTTAGAGTTCCAAATTATTTCACTAGATAAATGCTTAAAATTTAACAAATATGTTTTATCAAGCTATATTAAATTTCATCATACTATGTTTGTGAATGTAAGAACAAGTCTAGCAAATTAAAATATATCCTTAAAAATACTATAAAATATTTGCAAATGATGGATATAGTTTCCTTGCCTTTGAAACTTTCATTTGACAAATACCTCATTTTTCAACAATGCTAAGCATAGCAGATATATATATTTTATCACCTGTAAAGTATGCTTTAGCCTTTCTTCTTTTCCCAGGGTTAAAGAAAAGCAATGTCTGTCATAAATACATATTAGTAATGCAAGTAGTTAAAGACAAAGTATGTAATTTGCATTTTTTATTCTCCTTTAGTTCTCAGGATACAAATTTATTTTGGCTTTGGGGAGTTCCACTAATGTTCATGATTTCATACTCATTAGATAAGCCAGAAGATATCATTTAAAAAATATTTATTCTTTTTTAAAGTCTGGCACTTGAGATATCTGTCTCCTAAACAAATTTAGTTTTTGCTTCTATACCACTGCACATAATATCTGTGTACACATACTTCCAATAAATATTAATTTTCACAATGTTTTTTACTAAACACTTATAAATGCTTCTTTCTTTTTGGACACCTTTATTGAGTATAATTTACATGCTATAAACCACCCATGTTAATTGTAAACATCAGTGATTTTAGTAAATGTATACAGTTATACACTCTTTGCAAAAACCAGCTTTAGGACGTATCTATCACCCCCAACTTCCCTCCATGCTGGTTGCAGTCAATCACTGCTCCCATCGCCTATCTCCAAGCAGTTTCTAATCTGTTTTGTGTGTGTGTGCTCATGTGCATGCTACATTTTCCATTTTCTAGGCATTTACATAAATGAAATTATGTCCCATATTGTCTTTTGTGACTAGCTTCTTTTTTCTTAACATTATGTTTTTTGAGATTCACTCAATGTTTTGTGTGTATTTACACTTAGTTCAAATTTACTTGTAAGTACACATATACATCATATGTTCACCCATTCACCAGTTGAAACATATTTTGCTTGTCACAGTTTTGGAAGTATTATGAATATGTTGCTATGAGCATTTGCATACAGGTATTTCTGAGGACATGTTTTAATTTCTCTTGGATATATTCATTAGAGGAATTGCCAGGTCCTACAGTAAGTGTATGTTTTTCTTAAAACACACACACACACACACACACACACACACCAACCGCCAAACTATTTTCTCAAGTTTCTGGACCATTTTTCATCCCCAGTAGCAATGTTTGAGAGGACTGGTTTTTCTGTTTCTCCCTGACACATGGCAAAAATCAATTCTCTTTAATTTTATCTATTTCATTGGGCACACAGTGGTATCACATTGTTGTTTTTAATTTCTATTTCCCAATAACTAGGATTTTGAGCATATTTTTATGTGTTTAAAAACATCTCCTTTGGTTATGTTTTATTTAAATCATTTGCATATTTACTTATTGGGTTGTTTATCTTATTGTTGAGTTGTTAAGAATTCTTTATATATTTTTGATACAAGTATTTACTTTCTGAGATTTATATTTTGAAAACATTTTCTCCCAGTCTGTGTCTTGCATTTTAATTTTTCTAACAGTGTCTTTTTAAGGTCAAACCTTGAGAAAGACAGAGAAATACAAATATCATATGATATCACTTATATGTGATCTAAGAAAATGATACAAATGAACTTATTTGCAAACAGAACAGACTCACAGATATAGAACACATATTTCTCGCTACCAAAAGGGAAAGGTGGAGGGGAGGGATAAATTAGGAGTTTATATATAAAATAGATAATCTACTATATATAAAATAGATAATGTACAAGAACCTACTGTATAGCACAGGGAACTCTACTCAGTATTCTGTAATAACCTATATGGGAAAAGAATCTGAAAAAGAATGAGTATATGTATAACTGAATCACTTTGCTGTACACCTGAAACTAACACAACACTGTAAATCAACTATACTCCAATATAAAATAAAAATTAAATTAAAAATTAAAAAAATAAACAGCCATGTCTATGAGATATTTTTAGTAGTTGTCATTTGTCCAGAAGAGACATGAATGTTTTAGTTGGCTTTGCAACATTTTATTTATTTATTTATTTATTTTTGGCTGTGTTGGGTCTTCGTTTCTGTGCCAGAGCTTTCTCTAGTTGCGGCAAGCGGGGGCCACTCTTCATCGCGGTGCACGGGCCTGTCACTATCGCGGCCTCTCTTGTTGCGGAGCACGCGCTCCAGACGCGCAGGCTCAGTAGTTCTGGCTCACGGGCCCAGTTACTCCGCGGCATGTGGGATCTTCCCAGACCAGGGCTCGAACCCGTGTCCCCTGCATTGGCAGGCAGATTCTCAACCACTGCGCCACCAGGGAAGCCCTGCAACATTTTAACTTACATTCAAAACTTCTTGGCAAAGACACATATATATTGCCTTTATGATGAAGTTTATATACTTAATTATGTTTTTCTTATTTTCTCTGGTATAATATGGAGTATTATTAGTAGTGCATACACATGCTGCTTGTGGACTTGGATGTGAATATTCTTTTTCAGTGTTGAGGCAGCATGCTTGTTTTGCATTTTATAAGGCTGTTCTTAAAACAAAACAAAAATTTAAAGGATTGCATCTTTTCCCTACATTAGAAGCAATAAATTAACTTCTGTGTACGCTTTTCACCACCATAAGCATAGGCTTTCGTGATTAATAAAGTTGGATAGATTTTGTGTGATAAAAAAAATTGTTAATTTGACAAAGTACAATTTTTCAAGATTTCCTTTTTTATGGTTCCAGCTTTTGTTTCTGTCTAAGAAAGTTTGCCTAACCCCAAAACACAAAACAAATTTATCCTATGTTTCATGCCAGAAGTTTTATGACTTTTAGTTATTACATTTATGGCTATGATTTATCAATACTATGATGTAATTATTGTGAATAGACTGTAGTGAGAGTTTTTTTTTGTCATTGTGTATCCAGCTGTTTTACCACTGCTTATTGAATATGTTATACTTTACCTATTGAATTTCCTTGGCACCTTTGTGGGAAATCAATTGACCATATGTCTTTGGGTCAATATCTGACTCTCTACTATGTTCCATTTATCTATAAGTCTAGTCTTGAACTAATAACACACTGTCTTGACTACTATGGAACCCCAAAGTACATTTTGAAATCATGTAATATAAGTCTTCCAACTTTGTACTACTTTTTCAAAATCGTTTTGGCTACTGTAGGTACTTTGGATTTCCATATAAATAAAAAAATCAGCTTGTCACTTTCTGAATAAGATCCAGGATTTTCACAGGGAATATTTTTAATCAACATATCAGTTAGAGAAAATTGCCTTCTTAACATGACCGAGTATTCCAGTAGATGAAAAGGGTATGATTGACACCTTATGTAGATTTTCTTTATTTTTTCTTAGCATTGTTTTACAGTTTTTAGCATACATGCATTGCACATCTTCCATTAATTTTTTATAATTTATTTTTTCTTGTTTTGTTAATAGGACTTTTGTAAAATTGTGTCTTTAGATTGTTTGGTAATTGTGTATAGAAATATAATTGAGTTTTGCATATTGATTTTTATCCTGTGACTTTGCTAAATTCACTCATTAATCATACCACCTGTGAATAGACAGCTTTGCTTCCTCTTTTCCAATTGTGTGACTTTTGTATTTTTGTTCTTTTTACTTACTTATTGACTAGAACCTCCTTTCCAATGTTGGAAAGCAGTGTGACAGCAGATTTCCTTGTCTTGTTCCTGCTCTTAGCTTTCTAGTGGTTGCCATAAACTTTACACTGTATATTTTTAACTTACATAACCTATTTATGTTATTATTGACTTACACTGGTTAAAAAACAACTTTTCCCTAGAATATCTTTGTTTGCTTAGTTTCCTCTTTCTGCTGATGTGTGGTGTGTGTGTGTGTGTGTGTGTGTGTGTGTGTACACTTTGCTTTAAACAGTCACATGGATTTTAAGAAATCAAGAGAAAAATAAAATTGTGTATATCAATATTTTATAACTGCTCTTATATGTACCATTTCCAGTGTTCTTCCTTGTTTCTTTTCCAGCAGTTATAAATCTAACATCATTTCCTCTCAATCTGAAGGGCTTTATTTACTATTTCTTGTAGAGCAGTTCTTCTAAACATAATTCTCTCAGTTTATTATTTCTTAAGTCAAGAACTGGTTTTATTTTACATTCATTTTTGAAAGATAATTTTGCTGAATGTAGAATTTCTGATTGGTAGTTTGTGCTTGTGTGTGTATCAGTTTCAATTTATCATCCCTCTCCCTTCTGTTCGCTATTGTTTCTGATGAGAAATTATCCATTAACAGATTGTTGTTTCCATGTGTGATGCCATTTTTCTCTTTCAGCTTTTAAGATTTTCATTTTAATCTTGGCTTTCAGCAGTTTGATTAGGTTGTGTCTATCCCTAATTCTCTTTTTTTTTTTTGATCCTTCATGGATTTTATTGAGCTTATTGGATTTATGAATTAAAGTTTTATCTAATTTTGGAAGTTTTCAGCTATTATTTTTTTCCAGTATATACTTTTAATTCTTTCTCTCTCTCCTTTCTGGGAGAGTTACTTATATGTTGGTTTGCATAATATTTTCCCACACCTCTCTGTCTCCATTCATTTTTCTTTCAACTTCTATTTCTCTCCGATTTTGTATTAATTACTACTATATATCTTCCAATTTAATTCAGTGATTCTTCTTCCATCTCCAAAATGCTGCTTAACACATCTAGTGAAGTTTTTGTTTTAATGATAATACATTTTGCCGCTAGAATATTGTTGCATCATTCTTAGTATATTTCCATTGGTGTTGAAAATATTTTTCCTTTAATTATTTAAAAATATTTAAAATGGTTGTTTTAAAGTATTTGTGTGCTTCAATTCAACATGTGCCCACACTGAGTCAGTTTCTGTTGACTATTTTTTTCTTCCTGAGTATGAGTAATGCTCTAATTTTTTTTTTTGCTCTTCTAGTAATTTTTGGTTGAAAACTGTATATTGTAGATTATACTTTGTAGAGACTCTTCTTTGTTTTATTTTTTAAGATTATTGGTTTTTCGTTTGCCTGGACTCAAATAGCAGAATGTCTGCCTTACCTTGTGTGAGTCACTAATGTCACCATACATTATTGTTTTAAGCCTGGCTCCCTAAAGGTCTTCCCTGTGCCTCTTTCTCTGCAAAGTAGTCAGCCACCCTGAGTCCTAAAGCTCTGCCGATGGGGCTATATTTGCGTTGAGAAACGTTTCAATATTGGGCAGGTTCTGTAGTTTCTCTTGAATTTTGCTTCAAAGGGCTCTCTCAGGCCTGTCATGTGGCAGCAAGGCTACAGTTCCTACAACAGCTTAGCCAGAGTAAACACTTCTAAATTTGTTGTTTACTTTTTTTTTTTTTTTTCAGTGCTTGAAAAGTCCCTTTTGGACAGTTTAGTCCAGTTTTATATTGTTTTCTTCAGAGGAGACTCGCCCAACTATCTTTGTGCTACAATTACAAGAAATAGCTCCCTGCATAAAGTTTTTAATCAATACAGTACAAATATTTTGAAGAGAATGGAAACATATTTTCATTTACAGATCTTCTGGGCTAAAGAAAGTATGGTGCTCGCAGATATTAAATAATTTTGAGTTAATAAATTACTGTAATTTCCGTTCCTTAGTCTTTTTTCATGCACAATTTTATACCAAAAAGAACCTTTATAATACTAATAAAATTTCAGTTTATTCTCTAAATAGAATTTCAAAATCACTGCATTCACACTATGTAAATCTTTGCATCAATAGTGCTCTCCTCAAATTACCATAAATATTTATTTTTTCTTCAAACTTGTTTTTATCATATTGTAGTATGATGGGATATCTTTACTTTCCCATAATATTGTACAAAAATATCCCCCAAATTCTCCCATTGTTTCGATGTAAGAAAGTGTCTTTTAATCTGCAGTTTATCTAGAGAGATTCCTTGATTTGTTGCTCCTATGGTGCATAGTATATAAAGATAAAAGCTTTCCTACTCTGTGTTTATTGCCAGGAACATATAAGTGATATGTAAGTTAATCTATATCTTAAGTATTCTGAAGAAGTTTTCACAATTAACTGCAATATTTCACTGATTGGCAACTTGATAGTGTCAGAAAAATTTCCATTAGATCTTCAATAAATCTCTTAAATGTTAGGTTTACTTACTTTTGCCATAATATCAGTACCTATGTTTAGTTGGTTTCCATCTTTGAATTAAATTTAATGTATTGCAAATTAATTTTGCTTTATTCTGATAAGGAGTTATTTGCCTAAAATGTATTTTGGATACTAAATGATCAAAATCTCAAATTAAATACCTTTTTATCAGTGCATTTTTAAAAAGTTATGAATTGCTAGGAATATTTGAAAGTATGTTTCATGAAGAAGGACACAGTACTAGTATTAAAATTAAAACTAACCTTGGTTCTCCCATGAAAGGATCTTTCCAGTGAAATAATAACTTGTATGTATTGAGCCAATATTAGTCTATGAGAAATGGTTTCTCAGATGCCATGTTTCAGCTGTGATTAGATCACATCCCCAAGGAATTTGACTATAATTTTCTTTTACCAGTGTAGAGAGTAGAATAGTTATAATCTCAGTAGAAATCTATGAGACATTAAGAACTTAATCTTAGAGAACTAAAAGCAATCTGGGACCCCAGGGTTATCTAAAGATACAATCTTGGGGAAAATATTATGCTTTCACTATTAAAAGACTTAGTTATTCAGATAACTTTATATTTTAGTATATTAAGCTTATTTGGAGATTTACTTAAACAACTTATAATTCATGTCAAACTTATAAATTAATTGAAAATAAGATCTGTCTCTCAAATCCATTTAAACAAGCAAGCCATATTTCCTGTTCTGACTTGGTGTTCCCCAAAGGCTAGTGACTGATCAATTTTAAACAGTGGTATCCACCTATCAACTGATCTTCAAACCTAGATGTAAATTGGTTTACTAGAGATCTCTGTCTCAGTGTCCTGTAGGAATCTCAAGCGCATGGTATAAAATACCTCCTTCCTGAACTATTAATGCCCAAGCTTGCAAACCAGTGATGCATTCTCCAATTCCCACTTCCGATTTATTTTCTTCATTGACTTCAGAATTATCTACCTAAAGCACAAATCTGAGCAGTAACATCAGAGTGGTCACCATTCCTTGCACATTGGGTGCTTTTTGTGTCTCCATTCTTTTATGTTATTACTTCTATCTCTACATCCCTTCTTGGTCCTCTGTATACCAGAAGACATCTCCTGTTATTCAAGACCCAGTTTAAATGTCACTTCATCTGAGATTCTGTATTATTCATGCTCTTTAAGTTTTCAAGGAAAAGACATTCTCATATTACTACCAACATTGTTAGTTTATGGTAAGCTTACCTGGAGGGTTTAGGGGCATTATTTATTTATCTGTATAGTCACCCTAAATGTTACTGTTTCCACATAGAAGGTGTATGGTTAATGAATGGAATTATCAACCTTTTTATAATCGTAAAACATTTTGGTATATTTTCTTATGTCAATTTCTATAAATCCTACCTTAGATAAACCAAGGGTAGTTTATATGATCAAATAAAATTAAAGTATAGTACTTCATTCTTAATTAATATATACTTCAAGATGCTTGAGGGATGGTACGTTCATATTTCATTAATTCTCCAACACATGTATGTCCTCATCCAGTAACTCTTCAATTTCTGCTTAAAGTTGGAGAAAGATGTTCAAGGAGGGAAATATGAAAATGACATGTGCAAAGACTATAAAAACACAGTAACTGAGCCCCAAACTTATGTAGAATAAGTGTCCTAAACCTGATTTAACTGACTTGACTGATGTATTAGTTAGGGTTTGACCAGGGAAGTATACCAGGATGAGTAATATGACAATATGGGGTTTACTATAGGGATGGAATTACATGATTGTGGAAACCATTGAAGGATTCTAATGAGGACTTGCACCACTGTCTGCTGTGAGCCTAAAATTGCTGTAGGTCGAAACAGCTGACAGGCAGGATAAAGCTTGCCCTGAAGAAAAAGGAAAGCAAAAGCAAATTGGAACCTATAGGGACAAACTGAAGCATGTGTGTGTCTTTAACTGCCTTCAACCTCAAAAATGCTAGTTTCTTCCAGAAGTTGCTGGCATCAGTTACAGTGGGGCTGCACATGTGCCATGACTTGGAGCAACTGAAGTAGGAGAATTGGGATCTAGGGTAGTGGCCCACACGACAGGGTGAGTCAATATTGGCAACTTGAATAAGCTCAAGTGAAGCTTGGAGCATCATTAAGGACATTTCAGCTTCAAATTTGCAAACAGTTCTGTTGTGCCCCAACTCTAACCTAGAATCACAGAGGGAAGAGAACTGAGGGGAAGTTAGTTTGGGCATAGCTAATTTCTTACCTGTTGGGAGCCTTATAAGATCTAGATTTATTGAGCAGTTTAACTTTATAAAAATTAGTACCAGATCAAAATTACACGATGGGTTCAAATACATCCAGAGTGTAATCAGAGTTTCGTGCCACTTTATTGTGGCCTAAATTCCATACTTATGTTTTCTAATGCCAAATAAGCAAAAGCACAATTTGTATTTATGTGACCAAATAAGGAGAATTACATTTGTTTTTAATAAAGATGCTATATTATTTAAGAGTAGAACAAACTGAGTATAATCTGATAATGACTTTTTTCTACAAATTGCTGATCTAAAATGTAATTTTGTATGAAAAAAATATCCAGCTGTGCTGTCTTTTGTTCCCATTCTGAGAATCCTTTATTTTGTTATTATTTTAAGTGAATTACTAAGCTTAACTGTTTAAGATTGACTTTGTTTTAAAATCATCATGAACTGAAATTAAATATCTCTCAATATTATACATTTACTAACAGTTCTTTATAATCAGAGAGATCAGTTAATTGGAATATTTATTTCTACTTTGGTATAATAATAAAGGTAATTTTCATTTATTGAAACAAGACATTTTGTGGGAGTGTGTAATGTACCAGTTATCTCAAAAAATAAAATCAAATTTTAATTCCTACTGTAGCCTGAAGAAACAGCAACAACAAAAACTCCATGTCTGTGTGTTGAATAATATGTCTTTCCCTAAGCTTGTTTGGTACAGTAAGCTCAAAGTGGACACAAAACAAAGACACTCAGACTGCCTCTTAATTTAAAAAGTACTAAAAATTCAGATAAGTTCTTTATATAAATGAGGATAAAAATCTTAATTTCATAATCATTGATTGTTCAGGCATGTGTATGTATATTGTATATACATTTATGCTTGCAGGCATCACATATAACATACTTTTTTTTCTCCTAAAAAGTTTGAATAGTAAAATAGTAAATATTTAAATATTTAAAAATATTTAAAAATAAAATAGTAAAAATGCAGATTGCATTTTAATTTTTTTCAGTTTTATTGAGCTATAATTGATGAATAGCCCTGTATACATTTAATGTGTACAGCAAAATGACCTGACTTATATATAGGGCAAAAAGATTACCACTCTTTTTAGTTAATATTCATCACTTCATACATAGTTAACGAAAAAAAAATTTTTTTCCTTGTTACGAAAACTTTTAGGATCTATTCTCTTAGCAGTTTTCAGGTATAGCATATAGCAATATTAACCATACTCATCATGTAGATTCCTTTTTTCAAAGATAGCTAAAACAGTATTTCCCATTATACATTCTCTTTTAATAATACAATTTTGACAGTAGTCTCATTGTGAAGTGGTGTCTGCTTTTTCCTCTTGGATTTGGATAAGTTTGTGAACATGACAAAAATAATGCTCTGTGACTTTTAAAGCTGGGTTGTCAAAGACAAAATAGTTTGCATTTGATTCTATTGAGACACCTTTTCTTGGAACTGAGTCATTGTGCTGTGTGGAAGTCCAAGTAGACTATGGAAACGTTCACATGGAGAGAAAATAAGACACCCCCCCCTTCCCCAGACATGTGCACACAATGGCCCTGCTTGAGCTTCCAGTCTGCACCCAGTATCAATTTACCAAGTATGTAACTGAGTTTTCTTGAAAGTGGATAACCTGGTCCTCTGTTAAGTTGCTCCAGTTGAAGACAGAAAGAGATGAACCAGCCTCACTCGTCCCTGCACATACTCAGATATTTCAACAAAATAATTGTTTTTGTTTTATGTCATGATATTAGATCATAAAAGGCAATTGAGTTTCCACCCGGTTTACTTGGAACACTTGCCTTTAAAGTCCTGGGTGCCTCATGAGAAATCCAAGGCTACCATGCTGTCACGATGCTCAAGTCACATATAAGACTGTT
Organism: Balaenoptera musculus; assembly: GCF_009873245.2. Taxonomy (NCBI): domain Eukaryota; kingdom Metazoa; phylum Chordata; class Mammalia; order Artiodactyla; family Balaenopteridae; genus Balaenoptera; species Balaenoptera musculus. The sequence continues at coordinate 23,506,405 of NC_045796.1, forward strand.
TGTAGATGTAGACAAATTATCATCTGCTTGACAGTCCCAGATGACATCTCCAGTGGCAATCACCATAAACTATCAGACATGTAAATAAAGAAAACTCTAGATGAGTCTTGCCTCCCTCTGGCCAGTAATTGCTAACCTATGACTTCTTCCCATTGAGTCCTTACATAAAAAGTTGAAGAGAGAAACCACCTTACTGTGCCCATTTTCAATTGGTGTCGCACAAAGTATGTGAGCATAATAAAATGATTGTTTTAAGCCATTAGCTTTTTGGGTAATTTTTATAATAGGTAAATAGATAGCCATAATAGACTGTGGTACCGGTAATGGAAAGCTACCTTTACAAATCTAAGATATGATGCAGTGCTGTTGGTATGGGTCGGTAGGAAGAAGCTGAAAGGGCACTGAGGAAACCATTAGTGAAATCCTAAAGGGCATCAAAGACAGTGTTAGTAAAAGTATAAAGCACTGTGAGGAGGCTGTAAGTGAGGGTTTAAAGAAAAGAGGAAAATGTTACTGGAAGCTGGAGGAAAAGAGACCCTTTTATGAAGAGGCAGAAAGTATAAAACTGACAACTATAGTAATGTAGAAAATAGAGGATATACTAAGAACTTGATGATCTAAGGTAAAGGGATTAGATTTCCAAGCAAAGCTGTCTATCATTTTCTAGCTGCCAAATATAAAATGAGAGAGGAGAAAATTTAGTATAAATATAAATGATCCTAGACTTGCTGAGTTTGTAAATGAAACTGTTTCTCATTCCTAACCTCCCCTAGAAGAAGAGTCATAAAGTAAGAAATAGCCATAGTTCATAGATCAACTCTCGGGCACTGTCAGATAAATGTCTCATGGTAAAGATGAAACTAAGGGTGCAACTTTAAAAGTGTTTGTTAAGACCTCAAAAGTGCCTCATAGACCCTTTAACACACACAAAAGGCCTTCCAAGTATCTTAATGGCATGTTCTGTGGCCATCGCTGTTTAAAAAAAAAAGGCTTTCTAAGAATCTTGAAAAGCTTATCACGTGGTAAATTCAAAGGGAGCCCCTGGTGAAAGGTTTTTGTGGATGTGGCCTTTGTCTAATGGAGTATATTATAAATGGATACCACAAAACAGAGATTCTTTTTAAAGAAATGATATCATATTGAGTCGAAGGCAAGAGAGACTATATAAAATAAAGGAAGGTTTTCACACTCCTTTAAGGAATACAGGCAGGAAGCAGGCTGAGAAAACCACTCATCTGCAACCACAGGCCATTTCTTATGGAAAAAGAAAAATGCCTCAGAGGGCAAAACCAAGATCTCAGATCACAGAGCCTAGGGCCACCAAGAAATCCCAGGCATGAAGATTTAGCCCTAAATAGTTAACTGACCACATGTGCCTGGCTGGATTCAGATAATTTTACAGACCAGTAGCTGTTGTGTATCTCCTGTTTTTGAATGGGAGTGTCTATATCAGCTATTCTATGCCTGTCCCATCATTGTGTGCTGCCTATGTGGGGAACGTATAATATGTCTTTAGTTCACAGTTTATCAGTTTGAGAGAAATTGTATTCAAAGAGCTCTGCACAAGGTACAGGACCTGAAGAGCCTCAGCTGTAGCTGAACCAGATTTACCTGAGGAGATCTTAAACCTTGATGGACTGATGTTGTTATAGGAGAAGGCTTAGGGGCTTTAGGGGCAGGCATTGCTATATTTTGTATGTGAGAGGGAAATGGGGAAATGGATTGTTTTAGTTAGAAGGCAGACTGACAGATTGTATTTTCCAGAGATGGTTACAATAATATCTCCTCTGCCATATGCTCATCTTATGATGTGATTTTGACATCTTTCCCTCCCACTGAGAATTGAGGTCTATATTCTCTTCCTTTTAATCCCAGGCTTGTTAGTATGGTAGCAATAGTAAGACTATGGTACATCCAAGAATGGGTCATAAAAGGTAATATGGCTTCCATCTGATTATCTTGGAACACTCGCTTTTATAGACCTGAGCAACCATGAAACATATGTTGTGAAGAAATCAAGGCCACATGGAAAGGCTGTATGTAGGTGAAGCACTCACCTTTTGCATCATTAAATTTAATTGATTTATATTTTTTATAATCATGAGTATATTTAGATTTATGTCTCATTTTATATTCAATGCATTTATTTTTTTCTCATTTTAAGAAGAGATAAAATTTTCTTCCTTTGATTTGAAAATATTACGTATTTTTTAAATCTGGTGGTTGTTTATAATTTATTAAAACTCTGGATTCCCTTGCAATTTTCAGTAATTGATTTCTTTATCTTTCTCTTGAGCCACAGTAGACATTAAGATTCTCTTTTGTCTCATGCATCTCTTCATCTCACAATATTAATATCCTCTGTAGTTTTAGTCTACAATAGTAGGGATAAAATTTGTATTTCTTTTCCATTTTTATTCTTGCTGTTTTTAGATGACAATAATTTTTATTAAATTGTTCACTCACCCTTATCTTACATATTTAATTAAGCATTTTCTTTGATTTGTTAATATCCATTCAATAGGATATCCTCCAATAAATATTTTTGTATCATAAAATTCCTGAGGTATCTTAAATTACATATTTATTTAATATATTAGTTTAGTTTGCCATAAAAATAATAGTATAATACAGTCCTTTATCTTGTACACTTTAAAAATATTTTTCCATTGTGCTCTTGTCCTTGGTGTGGTTTATAAATCCAATAATGAGTTGATTAGAATTTTTTCCACTGTTCTAGAAAATCTTAGTTTCACTGTTATGTGTCTGGTTGTGGCTTTTTAAAAGATCTTGTCTTTATTCTATGAGACTTTTTAATATGAGATGTTTCATCTTTCTCTAATATTTGGATCTGTTCAATCCTTACTGCTTCAATATTTCCTCTGCTCTGTATATATTTTAACTCCTTCTAAGATTCTTATTTTAGGGAGTTTCATGTCTTTCTGTCTTATAGATACCTCAGGTTCTTATTCCTTCCATGTTTTTTATTATTTTCTGATGATTTCTAGAAGGCTTTTTAAACTTAATATTCCACTTCAATAAGATAGCACTTTTGGCTGTATTATTCAGTTATAAAATCCTTCTACTGAATTCTTTATTTCTAACACAGGTATTATATTTTTATGAAAATAATTTTCATTTGGTTTTACTTTATAATTTTCTCATCTTCATTTACCAATAATTTGTATAGTAGTTTTGCTTTCCTTTTTCAAATATTTGATTTTTCTGTATATGATACCTTTTATTCTTTAGGGGATTCACAACATCTAGATCAGAAAATAGAATACAGAAATAGAGGCTGAAGCCCCAAACTTTTGAATTTAATAACTAGGTTGAAAGTAGTCAAAGACAGACAAGCAGATGCACTGAGATTTTCTACCTCTAGATTTTCCACCCCACCCCCCAAAAAGTGAACTGCTTATCAGTTCTCTTTATCTACCTCTTCATTCAATTATGAAGTGAATGTCTCCCCTGTTAGTTAATCCTCTAGCCCTTGAGAAATGGAGGGAAGCGGGAGACAGCAGGGGCTAAAATATCAGGAGGCCCATTTTGATTTGGCTATATATATGGGGGAGGGGAGAGAGGGGCGGGCGAGGATTGACATAACATTATATTACTTTCAGGTGTACAACATAATGGTTTGATATTTGTATATATTGCAAAATGATCACCACATTCTCTACCATCTTCTCTACATTAGGGTCAATTTATATTAAGCAATACTAAGCACCAGTAAAATATATTTTCTATTCACCTCACCCAGACTATTATTTAAGTAGAAAACTGCATTTTTAAAAACAGCGTATTTCAGCCATTGCCATTATACTCTCTATTGGATTATTTTTCTCTTTAGATTTAAAGAGCAGTATGCAGAAAAAGGAGAAACTAAGAGAAAACTAAGCCCTGGTACCTCATGTTTGTTTCATTGTGGACTAATTCATTCTTTAATTATCCCAGGTAATCACTCTTCTTTTAACTCTGTCCACAAATTTTTTGATACTCCTCCCTTCAAGAGGTGTAGCCTAATCCCACATCCCTTTTTTGTGGGCTTGATTTAAGGACATGCTTCTAACAAATAGAATTAACTGGAAGCAACAATGTATGCCTTTAGGGACTAGACCATAAAAGGCACTGTAGCTTTCTCCTTGCACTCCTGCTTTCTCTCTGTCTGTGTCTCTCTGTCTCTCTCTCTCTTAGATTGCTCTCTGAGAGGGTGAGTTGCCAGGTATGAGGATAGTCAAGCATCTTATGAAGAGATCCGCATTGTGATGAAATGAAGACTTTTTCTACTAGCCATATGGGTAAACCATTTTAGAAATAAAACTTTCAGCCCTAGCCAAGGCTACAAATGACTGTAGCCCTGGGTGAAGCCATGCCTGCTACTTCTGGAGAGGCCCTGAGCCAGAACCACCCAGAGAAGTTGTTCCTGAATTCCTGAACAACAGAAACTTTGGGATAATAAACGTTTTCTGTTTTAAGCCACTAAAATTTTGGGTAATTTGATAGGCAGCAATAAATACCTAATACAGCTTCTTGAAACTTAATAGGCCAGTACAATTGGGTTTAATTTCTCTATTTTTATAATATTTGTTTTTCTCACTGTTTTTTTGAATTAAGGTGAATAGTAAGAGTATGCTTAGTTCTATAAGAAACCTCCAAACTCTCCTCCAAAGTGGCTGTACCATGTGTGATTACACCAGCAATTAATAAAGAGTTCTTGTAGCTCCACACCTCACCAGGATTTGGTGCTGTCAATGTTTTGGATTTTGACCATTCTAATAGGTGGTTAGTAGTATCTCATTAATTTTCATTTCTCTAATGGCATAGAATGTTGAACCTTTTCATATGCTGTTTGCCATCCGTATATCTTCTTTAGTGAGTTGTCTAAGATTTTTTGCCTATTTACTCATTTTCTTATTGTTGAACTCTAAGAGTTCTTTGTATATTTTCTACACCAATCCTTTATCAGATAGGTCTTTGGAGATATTTTATTCCAGTCTTTGGCTTATCTTTTCATTTTCTTTGACAGATCAGATGCTTATAATGAAGTCCAGCTTATCAATTGTTTATTTCATGGATCATGCCTTACTTGTTGTATCTAAAAAGTCATCTCTGTATCTAAGTTTGTCTAGATTTTCTTCTATGTAATCTTCTTGAATTTTACATTTAGGTATTTATTCCATTTTGAGTTAATTTTTATGAAGAGTGAAATGTCTTTTTCAGGATTCATTATTTTGCATGTGGATGCCCAGTTATTCCAGTACCATTTTTGAAAAGACTAACTTTCCTCCATTTACTGACTTTTTGTAGCAGGCCTTTTAAAAATCAGTTTTATTTAGGTATAATTTTTATGGCATGAATTTAATCAGTTTTAAGTGTAAGATTAGATGCCCTTTGACTAATCATTGCAGTGTGGAGCTACCACCGTAATCATAATAGAGATTATCTTCATCACTTGAAACAGTTACCTGAGACCTTTTTGTAGTTAATTTCATACCCCAGTCCCAGTCTATGGCAAGTAGTGATTTTATTTCTGTCACTATAGATTTGTCTTTTTGCAAATTCCATATAAAAGGAATTATACATTATCCTCCTTGTATGTCTTTTCACTTAGAATAATTCTTGGAGATTCATCTGAGTTGAGTGAATTGATTATAGTTTGGGGCTTTTATGTATATATCTATGGGTTGACCAAAAAGTTCATTCGGGTTTTGTCATACAATGTCATGAAAAACCCAAATGAAGTTTTTGGCCAACCCAATACTCTAAATATTTGAAGACAGAACTTTCTGTGAACATACACTCATTTTCTTCAACATACACCTACAGTGGAATTTCTGCATCACATGATAAGTAAATATAAAACTGTAAGAAATGGTAATTATCTTTTTGCATTCTTACCAACAGTGTATGAGAGTTCCTCCTCTTTCTCACTCAGCCTTACTATCTTCAGACTCTTTACTTTTAGCTATTCTGCTAGGTATGTAGAAGTATCTTACTGTGACTTTAATTTGTATGTACCTAATGACTAATGGTGCTACCTACCGTTTTAACGTACTTTAAGTATTTTCTTCAGTAAAATGTCCAATAGAATATTTTACCTATTTTTACTGTTTGTTCAGTTAATAAAAGCTATTGTTTTTGTTATTGAATAATTCTTTATATATTTTGAATAGAAACCCTTTATTGGATATATGATTTGCAAAATTGTATTCCAGTCTCAGGAGTGATTTTGTATTTTCTTAACCATTTATTTTGAAGAGAAGTTAATATTTTATGAAATCCAAATTTTATACACTATAATCATTTCATAGACCAAGGACTTTATTCTTCTCTCTTCTAGAAACTTTATAATTTGACCTCTTACATTCATTTCCATCATTCATTTTGAGTTAATTTTTGTCTGTAGTGTGAGTTATGGTATGAAGTTCATTCTTTTAGATATAGATATCTAATATTTTCAGAACTTTTTCTTTTCTTTTTTTTTTGTAAAGGTTACACTTTCCTCTTTTCTCATTTTTTTTGTAAAGACTACACTTTACTTGTGGAAAATAAATTGACCATATATATCTCATTTGGACTCTATAATCTGTTCCCACTTATCCATATGAGTCCTCTATACTCCAAAACCACACTGCAGGTTACTTTAAAAATATGAATTATTTCTTAGCTCTTACTACTGTATTGAATATTCTTTCTTTGTAAAGCAAAAGAAAACTCAAAAAAGAAAATACTGAACTCACATATACATACATAAAGATCTGCAATGCATATTTGGAAGTGTTTAGGGAAACTACGAACTTTTTCCCCATAAATGAAGAGGGAGATGAAAAATCATTTACCAGATTTTAATGATTGAAAATATATAATCATGTAAGAACAAATATTTGGCTCATTTGTATTTCCACCAAGAGAGTTACAAAATATAAAAATCTAAGTATGATGACTGTAGTGGTTCACTGTGAATATTTATATTAGATATAAAGATCATTTTGATTTTACAAGCTCTTCAAAATTTTAGTCATACTTCTCAAAAATAATTTGTTATAAAAGTCATTAAAATATATGATGGCTTTTTTTTTCACACCAAGGAAATATAATGTCACAACATCACTAACATTGAAATTTAGTACTCTCAGATATTCCACTAAAATCCTACATGTTTCTTAAAAGTCACATCTCTGTTTAATATAAGTACAAAATTAAAGACTTGATTCAATGATTTCCATATATATTTGTCTTACAAAACCCCATAATTAACAGAAAGAGTAAAAGGAAAATGAGATACAATCCCATTTGGTATGTATTATATTATATTGGGATTCAGAAATCTTGGATTCTGGCCTTGTTTTCCCAATAACTAGCCAAGTTTTTTTTGTATATAAACTCTAGAGCCTTAGTTTTCTCACTGGTAAATGATAAAAATTGGACCCCATATAATATCTTAGTAATTTTTTTTTTCAAATAATGATCAGTACTCTAGTTTCAGCTCAGACATGTAGAGGGATAAAAAGAGGATAACTCCCACACTTACAAGAGAGTGAAAGAACAAATTGAAAATTAATTACTTTCCTTGAAACTATAAGAGACTGAGATCACAGGATAAACAACGCATCTGAAATCTAAAGACAGATCTGCAGGGAGACACAGAACCTGAGTATTTGCCTACTTGGCAAAGACACCACCTATGACACTATAACCATCTAATCCAGTGAGAAGATACAGCTAGAAATTTGTAATACATTGCTAAAAGCCAGATGGGAACCCACAGACAGAGAAGAATGTACATCATTTTGCAAGCTTTTCCTTCAGGAATACCACAAAAAGCTCAAAAGAGTATTTGAGAAAACCATGAGAAAGATTCCTTCATGGTGCTAGCTAGGGAATGGGAATAGCAGCCACTATCAAATATGGCCTGGAATCCATCTCCCTAACTTCCCTATGGAAGAAAATATTTAATCTTCAGAGTGGAAGACAACAAAATTGTAGACAGAGGGCACTGGTGGGAACCCACTGCAGCTGGTGGTTGGGGAACAGAGGTATAAAACAAACAAACAAACAAAAACTCTAACTCTGGAGGAAGGAATGGCAACCTACTAGAGCCAACATATATTTGGAGGAGAGGCAGGAATGTTTCCAAAGGCCATATCCCTGAGACCCATGTTCAGAACGTCAGAGAACTCTCATCTCTTCTCCCTCTACCCTGAAAGGGACAACTACCACCACAAGTGTTGAGTACACATAGTATTGGAATACAGCTGGGATAGTGGTAAGAGAGTCTCTTGAGGAGCAACACAGAGAGGAGAAGCAAAGTCAGACAACGATACTCAAATTCTAGCAAATTTCCAACCATGGCTAAATTTTATCTAGGTGAAAGCACACTACACAAGAAAAACTTAAAGGCCTGAAAGAGAGGCTCTCGTTGCCTCCCCCCACCCCATATATATATATACCTCATTTTTGACTGACCTATCCTATGCGGCATTTTCAGATGCCAACTAAATGTATGTGACAGACAAACAGACAATAAAACTCACAATCTAAAGAGGCAAAATGATTATCAGAACCATAGTTAGATGTGATACAGATTTTTAAATTATTAGAAAGGCATTTAAAATAACTATGATTAGTATGTTAAAGACTCTAATGGAAAAGGTAGGCAACATGAAAAATTAGATTGGTGATTTTAGCAGAGAAATGGGAAATGTAAGAAATAATTAAATTGAAATTATAGAAAAAATTTTTTTAAAACCACACATAAAGAAAGAAAGTTAAGTATGTGTTAGATGGGCTCATCGGTAGACTTTGACTAGATTAGGAAAACAGCCTAGGAAAGATCCAGGCAGTTTGAAGATAGGTCAGTGGAATTTCCAAAGAGAGGCAGAAAACTAAATTAAAAGGAAAAAAAAGTACAAAAAAAAAAGATAAACCAAAGGATCCATGGCCTGAGGAACAATATTAATATCATGCACTCTAACATATATCTAGTTGGAACCCCAGGAATATAAGAAAGAGAGAACTGGGATGAAAATATACTTCAAGGAGTAATGGTCAAGAACATTCTAAATTAGTGACAGATACCAAGCAAAATACCCAATTTTCTCAGAGAACTAGTGTTTAGCAAGCAACACTAAGCAAACAACAAAAACCTATGTATATCACATTCAAACTGCAAATAAGAAAGATAAAAGAGAAAAATTTAAAGGCAAGTAGAAAAAAGAGACACATTGCTCAGAGATAAAGTAAGAATATATCAGACCTCTCAACTGAAAGCATGCAAACAAAAATATAATGGACTGATATTTTTAATGTGTTGAAATAAAAACTAACTTACTTTTGATGGGAATGCAAAAATGATGAAACCACATTTTCAGTTAGTCTGACAGGTTCCTTTTCTGTCTTTACTTTCTTTTTTAAAAATGTTTTATTTTGAAATAATTATATTTTAACAAGAAGTTGCAAAGATAAAGGATAGTACAGAGAGGTTCTGTGTATCTTTCATCCAGTTACCCTAAATGGTTATATCTTACCTGCTTATAGTACTGAACTAGGAAATTGACATTAGTACAATATGTGTATATAGATCTATGTCACTTTATAATGTGTAGAGTCATGTAACCATCACCAAAATCAGGATAGAAAACTATTTCGTCCACAAAGATCTCACATCCTCCTCTCCAATATCCCTAACCCTTGAAAACCACTAGTTTGTTCTCCATCTCTATATTTGTGTCATTCAAGGATGTTATATAAATATAATAGCATGCTATGTAATATTTTGATGCAAGGTTTTTTCACTCAGCATAATGCTCTTGACATCTCTCCAAATTGTTGCTTGTATCAATAGTTTTTTCTTTTAATCACTGTTTACTATTCCATAGTATGGATTTACCAGTTTGTTAAGCCATACACACATTGTAGGGCATTTGGGTTATTTCTGTTTGACTATTACAAATAAAGCCACTATGAAAAATCACATACAGTTTTTTGTGTGCATATAAGTTTTTATATCTTTAGAATAAATGCCCAGAAGTGTGATTGCTGAGTAATTTGGTAAAGTATGTGCAATTTTTTTCTTCCAGAGTGGCTGTACATTTTACATTCCTACCAGCCATAAATAAAGACAAAAAAATGGAAAGACACTGGAAATTTAAGGTATATAAATCACTAACAAATTGATGAGAAAAAAGAAAAACAACTCCTGCAAAATGGAAAAAACAAATGGCAAATCAGAAAAGAAAAAAAATACAAATGGCAGTTAAACATGTGAAAATATGGTCGGCTCACTAGTAATAAGGGAGTTAGTTACAAGCCAACATATAGTAAGACATTAATTCACAATAACAAATTGGCAAGAAATTTAATATTCTCACAATGGCAAATATTGGTGAAAAGAACAAGCCATTGGAACTTCTCATATTTTTTTGCAGAATTATCTTTGGGCATCACCACTTTGAGGAGTAATTTGGCACTATCTGGTACAGTCAAAGATGAAGCTATAACACAATTCAGTGGAAGCATCACTAGGTATGTACCCTAGAGAAACTCGTACGTGAATGCATAAGGATTTAGCAGATGCTGTTGATGCCTGGCCCATGTCCCTTTGGCCTCGCTGAGTTCACCTACTGCTTCTGTAAACAGCTATTGACCTGCTACCAGACCCTAACCTTGTGTGTCTGGGTCTTCCTTCTCTATTTGAGCCCTTTCTCTGAAAACAAATGGGACCTAAATGGTGGACATGGGAGCAATCAGGAAGTGCCTGTGTGAACACTGCTGAGGGCAGCTCTCAACATAGGGAATGGGGAGCAGAAGCTAAATGCTCCAGCTTCCTTGTACTCTGGTAGAGTAATCCTGAGACATGTATCCACACAATCCCCAGTGGAATCACACCCTGGTTGCTCACGGTGGTATTTATCTTGTTAAAACATACTTTATTGCCCCTTTTCTCTTTCCTGTTTTTCTTTTCCTGATTCTCATTTGTGGTGCCTGGGATACCCTGTGAAATAAATTGTCTGTCTCCAAATTCTTGGCTCAGTTGGATTTGGGAGAGGGGTACTCAAACTGAAACAGTATAAGAATGTTCATTGAAGTATGGTTTGTAATAATGAAAAATTAGAAAAAAATGAGTTTGTTTCCTCTTGTTGTTTCATACTATGGTAGCAAAAGAAATCAAGAATTTATTTTTCCATCTAGAAGAATAAAGAGTTTGTATCAACTTAATACTCTCTGAATTGGGAACATTAATTCCTAAATTTATAAGATCACCTTATATGGGGTCAATAAAAGGAATGTCATAATTTGGTATAACTGTAGAGCACACATTCAAGTGAAATACCAAGTAATGGGATTAAATGCATGCTTGGAAATAAATACAGTTATCAAGTTCTGAGTGAGTGACCATGGGAATGTCCGTTCCCAGACAATTCCAACAAGCCAAATAGATAGTAATTATTGTATTTTCTTTGGTGAATCGACAATTCAATTTTATTATACCTTGTACTAGTCTGCTTAGGCTGCCATAACAAAATATCACAGACTAGGTAGCTTAAACGACAGAAGTTTATTTTATCACGGTTCTGGTGATTGGAAGTCCAAGATCAAGGTGCCAGCAGGGTTATCATTTGGTGAGAGCTCTCTCCTGGGGTTGCAGACAGCTGCCTTTTTGCTTTATGTTTACCTGACCTCTTCTTTGTGCATGCTCTGAGAGGGAGAGAGAGCAAGGGGTAGAAATAGAGCTCTCTGCTGACTCTTCAATAAGGATACTAATCCCATCAGATAAGAACTCCACCCTTATGATCTCATTTAACTTTAATTACCTCCTTAGAGGTTCCATCCCTGGTCACAATAGAGGTTAGAGCTTCAACATATGAATTTTAGGGGACACAAACATTTAGTTCATAACATACTTTCTATTCTCAAGATTTCTTAAAATAAGTTACAAGGAACCCATCTCCCACCAATTACTAAGAGGCTTTTGAAATTATATACAAATAAATTATTTTTCAATCTTGATTTTGCTTCTAAGAACTTACTACAAACTGTAATCATATAGAATATAAGATTTGGATTAAAACTTTGAGATTATCCACGGTAAATACCCAACATAAATTGCTATGTGTTCTTGGCAAGGTGCCAAAATCATACTCTTATATCTAGATACAGGAAACAGTGAATTATATTTATGTGAATATTGGAAAAAACTTCTTAATATTGTCCCATAGTATATATTCTTAAAATATTCACACATTAGACCTAGATATTCCATCTGGAAAATGCTAAACATACATGTTCTCTGCTTTCACATGTAATTCATCTTCATGGTAACCTAGCCCCAGAACAACTCAGGTGCCCAAACTGAACACTGTGATATGTATATCGGCTGTCAATTAATAGGTATTTTTTATATGATTTTCTCATAAAGAGAGTTAATACAGTATAGACACTTTTTCTCATTTTATGTCATGTCAGACATACTGCTTTTTCAAAATTGAAGTTGTGTGGTGGTCGTTGTTGTTTTGGTAAAAGAAAGAAGAGGAGGAAGAGCAGAATCAATTATATGATTTTATTATCCACTTCTCTCCTTTGGTCTGTATTGCAGCTGCTATTTTTGAATAGTTGATATAGAGTTAAGTCTGGAGAAAAGAAATTGATATAGTATGGTAAGGAAAAATTCAATGATTATCACATTGAACATCTGTACATGAGATATCATTATTGTGGCTATTACTTTATTACTTTCAGGGACTGGATTCCTGTTGTATTCAAATGTAGTTCTTCTAGATATTGTTGTTATATGATCATCTCTGACTTTCTAAGATATTTCCTATTCCTCAGGGGCATAAAGACTGGAAACTACATATCCTGACCTTTGGGGTTCAGTTATATGAAGCTGGTGAGAGGCAATCTCATGAGATTGTGTAGGAGTAGAAGCCATTGTTCTCAGGTGGTAGTGGAAGGTAAATGGGTGGGCTTTGGCAGATGGTAGATATGTTTTTTTTTTTTCAATAGATTTTGGGTTATCCTGTTGATAACTGTCTTCTGAGGTATGGTAGGCAACTGAAATCATGAATGACTTCCTGAGATTCCTTCACTTAAGAATTTCTTGAAAGCAGACTTTTTGACCTTCATTCCCCCACCTCCCAGCAATTGTATTGGCCTCTAATTCTGTTTATTAAACCCTTTCAGATGTGAAATATTTACAGTGTCTTCAATTTTAATAACCAAATACTGACTATTTGGTAGTGTATATTTGGCATTCTCTGATGCTGATAGCAAATGCTTTTTGTTTTATTAATGGTTTTATGGTTATGTAAGGAAAATCCCAGAATTTTAAAAAATTGGTTTTATTAAATTAGCTATGTACCTCCATCATACCCAAAGCTATCTTTGTTTTTCCTCATTGTTTCAAAAGTTCTTCTTTAGATATTAAAAAACTCGATGCTAATGGTTTTCATCTTTTGTAATGTCAAAAATTGAGAAATGGCGATAAAATAAAATTAATATAATGTCAGTACATTATGACAAAGACTCTCACCTTGACCAAACTCTTGACTGGCTCCTTGGAGCCTGACTAGGTCCAACATTGGTCGTGTCCTCAAGAGTCCAGTTTAAGCAAGAATCCTGTTAAGTGAGAATTCACCACCCTGGATATCTGATCAAATTCTTCATCTCCTACTATCCCCAAGGGATAGCTGATCACCCTGCCCTGCCTTTAGTAAGAATTGTGTTGAATCTATTAAGCCAGAATCACCACTCACCCGTGAGGTTTCCAACCATTGATGCCCTTAAACTGTCCCTTGGATATAAATCCCCACTTGTCCATGTTGTATTTGGAAATGACCCCAGTCTATACTGAGGTCTCTTTTCCTCTATTGTAATAGTTCCTGAGTAAAATCTGTTTGTTTCTGCTTTATCTGTGGTCTGGCTCTGGGTTTTCCTTAACAATTTCTTTTATATTGTTTTATTTCTTTTTAAGCTTTATTTATATTATAAAAGTCACAAATGAAATTTGTCCAAACTTGGAATAAAAAACATTGAAAAAAAATGAGATAAAAATATCACCCTAGTCTTCTTAATCTTGTCAAAAGATACTAAGATAGGTTAGACCATGGAAGACTCTTTGAGATTTCCAAATAAAATAGCAAATGTCAAGTTACACTGCATCATTCCAGGAACTACAGAGGTTAGTAGACCTCATTCAAGACTAGAAAATATCACAATCTAGTGAACAGGTTTGTGGTTAAGATTACCTCAAAGTTAGAGGGCAAATATTTAATAAATGACAGCAAAGAAACCAGATCTTGGTACAATAACATTAAAAAGTTAAATGATTTTTTTTTTAAATTACATCATTGAGAAAAACTTTATTTTGATATTTCATTTTATTCTCGTAGAATTGTTAACATTGCTGATTTTACCTAAATTATGGCAAGAATTAATTAGAGACCTGAAGTTCTGAAGGAAGTAGCTTAACTCTTTCCAGAATTTCCTACCTGCAAGTCCTAGAAAACTCCCAAGGGCAAGTTTCACATGTCTGGCCTCGTTTAAGACTGAAATCATTTTTAGGAGAAACTCTGAAGGGCTTAGAGGAAGCATCCAAAATTTCAATTGCTTCTCTGAAACCTTGGAATCCTGCCTGTTAATAATCTCCATACTCTTTGCTTAGAATTTACCCACAGAATCAACTGACAGGAAACTGCCTGTCACCCTCCACCCTCCCAGCAAGACTGTGCCAAAACACTCGTCAGAAACCACAATGACAAAAATAGATCCATTGACGACTATGCATTGATTAAGAAATAGATGTACAGATTCAAGCTATCTTTATTCTTTTTTCCTTGTTTTGATGATGGTGGTAAAAAGAAAGAGAAAGCTACGTAATAGCATCTGGGCAGACAGCTTGTACACTAAGTCCAGCCCTATGTAAATTAAAATATTTGAGTTCTTATAATATCCCTAAAAAGCATGGCATTCAATACAAACACCACAGACATTCAGTACAGAACATCTCACTGCAGTCATGCTGCTGGGTAGAGCTTGCAGCAACAGCAGCAGTAAGAAAAGAAAATTCTCTTGTACAGCTGAATGGCTGCACTAGAATTTTCAGTGTTCAGATGTAATTAGAAAACAGCTGTGAAGGAAAATCAATTGTTCCTGGTAGTCAATGGCTAATTTTCCACTATCAAAATAAAGAATGCAATATGACATATTTGTAATGAACAAGTAATTGTTTCTCTTTTGTTTATTGTTTTAACATTTTTCCCTTTATTTGTGAGAGCTGTCACGTGCTTGCTTCAGGACAACTTCTCCCAGTCTCTGCTTCTCCCATCCATATTTAAAAACTTGCAACTGCCAAGCAGGCTGCATAGTCCAGCTCAGTTTATTCAAGATTACCTTACTTATGATGATGATTTGTGGACTAGCAAGGAAATGTTGTCCTTGCTTTTATGAATTCACAATAAAGCTTCCATAAATGTAATGATTATTAAACACTAGCATTTATTCATGGGATTTAACTTTGATTCATTCCGCAAAGGTCTCATGTGTCAAAATGATGTAGTTCCCAGAATTCATTGACCTGCTGCTCCAAGTGCCTCTGCATTGCAAAACAACAAAAAACTAAAACAACCACAGGGCCCTTTTTTATATCCTTCTTCTATCATTAGCATAGACAGGAAGGGATTGCTGCAGCAGATGGATAGAAAAGTAAACCTCTATGGTGCACAATTGGAATGTAGATGGATGGGAAATGAACTTAAATGTTACAATAGACCAATGAGAGTAAAATTGTTTTATCATGCAAAAGAGTCTGGTTGAGAAATACCAGGAGGAATAACACTCCTATGCTGCTTTCAGCATAAAAAAAAAAGAGAAAAATACTTACATTAATTGGTGAAATTAACCTCTCTTATTACTTATTTTCTATACTTACATTTTTTCTAGAACATTATTTGATAGCTACTGTAGTGACAGTGGAAGAGAGTGAAATGAATAATAAATAGGGGTTGACTCAGTTGTTGTGTAATCTTGGGACCATGCCTTAATTTTAGTTTCCCTTCTATTTCTTTATAAGAGAAATATGATAATAAATAAGTGAATATGGGCTCTTTCTTTTCCTAATAATTATGACACAAAGTACACTAGTACATTAATTAATAATTGCAATTAAAGTTCTGGAGGAAAGGCATTCCTCAACTTTTCAAAAGTGCACATTTAGCAACCAATAGCCAATAGTGATAATTAGTTTCATAAAGTCTGTTTATGCCTATGGTTGACACATAAGGTTGAAAGTATAGTTGAATTTTTCCTCAGCTTTTATCTTCAGAGAGCCTGCTCCAGAATCTGTGTGGTGTTTGTTACATACCATTTACTGGGCCCAAAAAAGACATTATGAGCCAAAGTAACAGGTTATAAAAAAAGGAACTCTATATTCTTATGAAGCAGTCTAAATTATTGACTGGGAACTCAAGTTTGAAAACCACTGGTACAATTCAAATTTTGTGGCTAATAAATATTATAAATTTTAAACTGAAATACATTTTTCAAATGGCTAAGGTACCATGTGATTTTTAAATGAAATTTTAGAAGGCACTATCCTACGTGATTATCTATCCACCTTTATACTTCACAATTTGGGGTAGAATACTTGTAATTTAATATTCAGAATCATCTTAATGAACCTTATATTTTCACTTCTTTACCTATGCTTTTCTTTACCCTCAGCACAGAATGCTCTCTTTTCCCACTTCCCATTTTTTTTGGAGAAGCAGCACAGGCAATGTCAAGAGATGTCTGATTGATTTTAAATGTATTTGTTTTAAGAGTAGAATTTCATATGTACAGTTTTAGACTTTGTGCAAGAAAACCAGTGGAAATTGTATAGAAAAATGAAATAATAGAAGAGAGCTGACACTTGTCATCCCAGGACTATAGGAAGAGGCAATGTAATTGAAAGCTA
Organism: Balaenoptera musculus; assembly: GCF_009873245.2. NCBI lineage: Eukaryota > Metazoa > Chordata > Mammalia > Artiodactyla > Balaenopteridae > Balaenoptera > Balaenoptera musculus. The sequence continues at coordinate 23,523,362 of NC_045796.1, forward strand.
TTTAGGTGTAATTATATATACATTATAGGACCAGACAACCAATTTAAGTGAAGGAGAAAGAAAATAAACAAAAGTATGATGAATTATCTACATTTCCAGGATGATAGCTATTAAATTATCATATATTATATATATATGTGTATATATATAAATATATATATATATACCACATACTTTCTCCATGTAGCCAGAAACCTGTCACCTACCACCCTGACCATATATCTGGTAAAAATATTTTCTCATCTGGTCACAAATACAATCATATGACAGATGCTGTGTCAATTATAGTTTATCTTTTAGAAATTTTGAAATTGTAGAACAACATACAGAGAGTGAAGGCTGTAAGTTGGAGTTACCTTGTGACAACCTTAAAGGTTTCATAACATCAAACTCCTGCTGCTGAAATTCCCAGATCTTCCCTTTTCCTTGCTCTTCTCGGGAATTGTTTCGTCAGCTTTTTCTTTGATTTTATGATTAACCCAAGAACTTTTCTAAGAAGTTTTTATCACTCAGCTATCCCTTTTATTTATTCAGTTGGTTTGTGGTACATGACACTCAAATACATTAAAGCAATAAATAAATAAAAATAACACCAAAGTTAGTACCTGAGAATGGGTCACAGGCAACTGATCTTGAATGAAAAGGTGTGGTTTTGGAATTCTTCAGACCAAGAGGGGGCAATAAGGAATGAAACACCCCATGCATGGTAATGTAATAGCCGTAACTGGCACTGGTAAAATACCTAATCAAATTTTGATTTCTAAATCCTCTGAGACTGTCTTCCCACAGACAGAATCTCTGTGGAAAAGGTAGCTGCTTCCATAGATAAATTTTATAGGGTATAAGCAATGGCAAAACCGACGAGAGAGCTAGTTGCTTCAGATACAATGGAATATTTAACATAAAGTGTAACAAGCCCAAATTCTTCCATTAAATAATGGAATGAAAATTAAGTTGGACTCTAAGCATGGCAAAAAACCCCGAAACCAAACCAAAACAAAAAACTGACTGTTCTGACAATAGGAATAACAGGGATAAAATCCATATTCAGAGGTTGACTCTAAATGTTCCTGAAATTTTGCAGAGGTTGGAGTAGTACACAATTCAACCAGATTTGTTATGTAAAAACCAGGGTGTTGGTTAGAATACACTATGAGTCAACTACATTGGGGATATCTTGGAATATACAGACAATTTGGAGTGACCCCCTAACCTCCAGAATATCTTTCTTCTCCATCTGAAGAAGTTTCTATTTTATATTCTTTGCTAACAGAAGATGTGATTTTATGCTGGGAGGAGATAATTATTCTCTGAAATTCCACATTCAGGGCCACATCTGTCATTGAAGCTTTCCTTGCTGGATTAATAAATTCACTTTCAACAAGGTCATAAAAATAGCTTATGTAACTGACTTGGAAAGAAGAGTTACATATATAAGTAATTACAGGAATTTGGTACAGAATGTCATCAAAAACCTTATGGGAATTTTCTCAGTGAGTGTGAATATAATTTTCAAACAGGTTGGATTTTTTTCTGCATATGCACTCAGCAGATAATTATCTATTATTTGCTTGGGAAACCATGTGGCTAAAACAAACTTGAAAAAAATAATGATCTACTCTACATTCCAATTTTTAAATTTAAAACTCTCCATGTAATACAGAGAATGCAAGGTAATGACAATGGGAAATAAAAATGTTGAATTAATTCTATCTTCTACATAACTCAGCTGGTCTATATTCAATTCCTTCATCCATAGTTGCATATTCTGACTTCTCTTCTGTTACATAAGTTGAAATGTTTCTGATCCTACTTAACGCTAAATCCTCTGCAAGTACTCTGGATTCCCTTTAATCTACTCCTGCAATTCACCTTTCTCATTCCATCATCAAGCTCTCCTGTCTACTAAATCATTTTTGTAATCTATAAACTTTTACAGTCTTGAAAAGTTAAAAGTAAACCTCATCATGTACCCCTTCTCCCCATTCAACCCTGATTCTTAGCCTTTATTTATGGCAAATGATTAAAAAGGTTGTTTTACTCATTTTTCAACTTCCTCTTCTCCCACTTTTTCTAGCACTCTCTCCAATTCGGACTTTATTTTCACCACTCAACATGAACAACTCTTGTTAAAATCACCAGTGATATCTGTATTGCCAAATTCGAAATTCAACTCTCAATACCCATACTAGTAACTTAAAAGTTACTCCCTGAAACAGGAGATTGCACACCCCTTCCTGAAACGCTTTATTCATGTGATGTCTGACGTCACTCTTTCTTGGTTCATCATTCCTTCTAAACCTTTGCTGGTTTTTCTTTATTGCATTGAATCTAAACTTAGGAATGCACCAAGCTCAATTCTTGGCCATTTTCTCTCTCTACATTTATCCTCTAGCTTTTTGTCCAGTTGTGTGATTTTACTACTGTGTAAAAAGTGATGACTTCCAAATTTACATCTCAATTACCAATTTTTCTCCTGAAATTCAGCTTCTTACAGTCAAATAATGTTTCCTTGGATGCCTAGTAGGTTTATTATTGTTACCATGTACAAAATCAAATCATCTATTTCTTTTCCTATGTCTCTAAATATTTTCTGAAGAGTTCAATGTTCTCATTGTTATACAGTATTCCAATGTATAATTATACCACAGTTGTATACCCACCTATTATTTGGCTTTGTTCCAGGTTGGGGATCTTATAAATAGTGCTAGTATGAACACTTTTTGCACATATTTGGAAACTATATGTGCTTTTATTCTAGGTATATATCTAAAAGTGAAATTGAAGGGAATGTATGAGATCAACTTTAGTAGATAAAAGCCAAAAGATTTCTGAAGTGGTGTGCAAATATACACAGCCATCAGCAGTGTATATGAGGTCTTCACCTAAGGCATGTTATGACCAATACTTGGTACTTTGTCTTTTTTATTTTGCTCTTATGTTTGGTGATTAGTAGTACTTCGTTGTCATTTTATGTACATTTCTTTCATCACTACTGAATTTGGGCATCTTTATATGTGTCCATTCGCAATTTGGTACCCTTTATTTTAAGTGCCTGTATCAGACTTTTTCCAAGTTCCGTAGGATTGACAGGTTTTTTTGTATAGGTTATTTAAATATTCTGGATACAAGTTCTTTATTAGAATTGTGTATTGCAAACATTTTCTCTCAGTCTATGGCTTGTCCTTAAAGTCATAAATATGATCAAAATTATGTTTTTTCTTTATTGTTATTGATATTTATGTCCTTTTTATCAAATATTTCATACTATAAAGTCAAAATATGATTCACCTATACTTTTGTGTAATAGCTTTACTGTTTTAACTTTTATATTTAGATTTCCAATCCATTTAGAACTAATTTTTTGTGTATAGTTTGAGAATGGGGTTAATACTAATTTCTTTTGATTAGGATTATACTGACTATATATATCAATTTAAGAAGAGTGGAAATATTAACAAACTATATTGTCTTCAAATCCATGAACATTTACCCCTCCTTTTGAGTCTTTTGTAATTTCTGTATTTATATCAGTTCATCTTTCATTAAATTTATTACTAGATATTTAATGACTGACAAGCCCATTATAAATTGGTTCATTTTCAAATTTTAGTTTCTTTTTGTTTATTGCTGGTATAGATAATTCATGTAAATTGGCCTTCTATCTAACAACTTGCTAAGTACACTTATTTATACTGATAATTTGTAAATTTTTAGTAATGTCTATATTTACTACCATATCCTTTGTGAAAAATTAATTTTATTTCTTTCTTCCCAAATTTTATACATTTTATTTATTTTTATTGCCTTATTGTACTAACAAGGATTGTACAATGGTACCAGAAAATGGTGATAGGGAGTATTCTGTTGCATTTCTGAGCTCAGAGTAATGCTTAAAATTTTCATTATTAAGTATAATATTTGAAATGTTTTCTGTTCTTATGTTTAAACAGAATTTTTAAAAATCCTTCTATTGCCTGATTTCTAAGAGTTTTAAAATGAATTCATGTTGAATTTTATGAAACCCTTTTTTGTGTAGCTATTCAGATGATAAAATGACTTAAATTTATATTTTAATTAAAAAGAGTTGCATTGATTGAATTTCAATTTTTATGCAACTCTTGTATTCTTGGAATACAAGCAAATGGTATTTTCTTTTTATAGGTAACTGGATTTGATTTGCTAATATTTGTTTAAGATTCTTGCATTTATAGGGATATTTGCCTTTGAGTTCCTCTTTTTAACATTTTTAATGATATTTGAGCAACAAATATATCCAGTTTCAAACAATGACTTGGGAAGTGCTTTCTTCTTTCCTAATCTCAGAAGTTTATTTAAGATTGCTGTTACTTCAACCTTTAAATATGGAAGCATTCTCCCATAAAACTAAGTGGTTTTGTGGATTACATTCTGGGACATTTAAAAGATTCAATTTCTTTGATAAATAATGCCTCTTCAGATTGTGTCTTTTTGTTAACCATATAGAATCATGTTTTTCTAGGAATCTGCTCATCTCATGTAAATTTTACAATTTAACATACGTACGTTCATCCCTCCTTATCATCTTTTTATGTTGTTTGAATATGTAATGATATGCTCTTTTTCATGTCAGTTATTTGATTTTTTTAAAATTTGTTTTTCTTGATATGGTCTATAGTTTTTAAAAAGCTTTCTTTAAATAAAATATGATGTTTTTAAATTTCATCAGTGTATTTTATCATCCATTGTTATAGACTGAATATTTGTGTCCCCACCCAAATTCATATGTTGCAACCTAATACCCAAAGTGATGGTATTTGGAAGGGGAGTGTTTGGGAGGTGATTAGGTCATGAGGGTGGAGCCCTTATGAATGGGATTCGTGCCCTTATAAAAGTGACCTCAGGGAGCTCCCACATCCGTTCTGCCATGTGGGGACACAGTGAGAAGATAGATGTCTGTGAACCAGGTAGCAGGTCCTCACTAGACACTGAATCTGCCAGTGACTTGATCTTAGACTTCTCAATGTGCAGAACTGTGAGAAATAAATTTATGTAGTTTATAAGCCACCCAATCTATGATCTTTTTGATAGTAGCCCAAACAGCCTAAGATACTCATTGAGAGGTATGTAACAAAGTTTACCAATATGATAATAGATTTGTATATTTAACTATTGTGACACTATGTTCTCAGGTGCATATAAATTAAGAATTGTTTAATATTCCTGGTGAATTAACTATTACTATTACAAAGTGTCCTTCTATATTACTTCTTCACTTAAAGTTACTGTGTTTGCTATTAATATAGATTTTGCTAGATTAGTATTTGTAATGTCTTTTACCTTCAGACTTTTTGAGCTCAAGTGAAAAATCTGCAGAGTTCAGTGCTTAAGCTTACTTCTCTTTGACTCCTCATTCCTGAGAACTTAACTTATTTCTATGTCCTATCTTTATTGGCAGCTCTTACCTACAATTTTTCCTGTTTAGTCATCTGAAATGTCCAAAAATTATTCTGGCTCTGTGACTCTTAGCATTGGCCTTTTGCAGCAGATTTGCTGAAGAATCAGTAAATTTACTTAGAGAAGAAACAGATGTAAAATGTCAGCTCACCTGTCTATGATTCCTTTATCTCTGGAATCTTGATTCCTCAAGTTCTGTGAAACTCATCAGTTCTTTTATGTCTCCATTTTTTTCCATTTTATCCTGCTTTTCTTATAGCTCTTGCTTAGAATATTGGTCTGGTGCTAGCAATTCCATTATGGTCAGAAGAAGTGTTACAGTAATCATTAAAAAATATGTATATTGCATCAGTGCTGTGCTCAAAACATTCACATCACACTTAAATCAAAGCCAAAGTCATTACCAAGGCACAGAGTCCCTATATGATCTTAACTGCTCAGATCCAATATTCTAGAGTTCATCTCCTATTTCACTCTTCATTGCGCTTCAACCATTTTGATTGACCCTTTATTACTATTTTTTTGTATTCCAAGATTAGCACATATTACTTGTACTTCCTGGAATATTCTTCCCCAAATATTTGCATTACTCATTCCTTCTCTGTATTTAGTTCTCCTCTCTAAGGCCATTTTATACAAGGCCTGCTACATCAGTCCATGTCCTGCTGATGCTATTTTTCTTTTGTCTTAATAGCCATTATCTCCCTCATTATAGTATTTATTTGTATTTATTAAGGGTTTGTCTCTTTTTCTCTACAGTAGATTATATATTCCATGAAAACAGGGACCTTGTCTGCTTTGGTCACTACTCAATATCCAGCATTTGCAAAATTTCCTGGAAGTATATACAAGGTATTTAATAAATATTTGTGTACTATGTCAGCCCACACTTACACCTTGATTTGCATTGATGTGCCCAGATAATTTTTCTTTCTCTCTAGACACGAAGAATAGATTGATGCGGAAATCCTGAAATCTTTATTAAAAATAAGAAAAGGAAACAAATACAAAACACACAAGAACAAAAACAAAAACCCCAAAACTAACAAATAAACAAACAACTTTTAATTTAGAATATAATAGAAATTCTGGTATATAGATACTTCAATTAAATTTTGAGTTCCTGAACAGGACATGTGATAGATACTACCAATCACATATATGATAGTTTGAATTTCTTAGAAAAAAAAAAAGACATTTAAGTGAAATCATACAGTATTTGTCTACTTAGCATGATACCCTCTAGGCACTTGCATGTTATCACAAATGACAAGACTTCATTCTCTTCAATGGCTGAATAATAATAATATTCAGCCATTGAAGAGAATATATATATATATCCATATATATATATATATACAGATATATATATATCACATCTTCTTTATCCATTCATCTATTGATGGGCATTTAAGTTGCTTCCATATCTTGGCTATTGTAAATAATGTTGCAATGGACATAGGAGTGCATATATTTTTTTAAATCTAAAAATCAAATGAACAAACATAACTAAAAAGAAAGTGAGTCATAGATACAGAGAACAAACAGATGGTTGCTAGAGGGGAAGGAGGTGGCAAGAAGAGAAAGTAGGTGAGGGAAATGAGAGGTACAAACTTCCAGTTACAAAATAAATGAGTCACAGGTATGAAATATACAGTGTGGGGAATACAGTCAATAATTATGTAATGTCTTTGTATGGTGACAGATGACAACTGGACTTATCTTGGTGATCATTTTGAAATGTATAACAATATTGATCACTGTGTTGTGTACCAGGAACTAACATAGTGTTGTAAGCCAGTTATACTTCAAAAACAAACAAATAAATACATGAGAAAAGAAATCAGATTTCTGGAGAGGGTTAGGAGGAGGGGGAACTGGATGAAGGTAGTTAAAAGGTACACACTTCCAGCTGTAAAATAAATAAGTACTAGGGATGTAATATACAACATGATAAATATTATTAACATTGCTGTGCATTATATATGAAAGTTATTAAGAGAGTAAATCCTAAGAGTTTTCATCATAAAAAAACCTTTTTTTCTATTTATTTAATGTTGTTTCTTTAGGAGATGATGGATGTTCACTAAATTTATTGCGGTAATCATTTTGAGATGTATGTAACTCAAATCATTATGCTGTACACCTTAAACTTATACAGTGTTGTATGTCAGTTATATCTCAATAAAACTGTAAGAGAAAGACATTTAAAAGTGACACAATATTTGAGGCATGAAGGGGAACTCTACAGAAAATAGATACTATTGTATATAGTTATAAGAAAAACAGTCACCAGAATTATTTGTAAAAATGAAGACATAATTAGATAATGTTTAGAATGAATTTTCTCAGCATAGAAGGTAAAAGCCAGTGAGTTAAGAGTTAAATAGAAGGTGCAGATGCACAAAGATTGAATTCAGAGTACTCTCTTAACACGCTCAGGAAAAAGAGTGGTGAAATCATTTTGCTGGAGGAGGGGTAGAGGGAAGTTTCATGGAAAATTTTTATTAGGATGATGGACAGGCATGTGTTATAGACTGAATCGTGTCCCTCCAAAATTCATATGATGAATCCTTAACCCACAATATGTGACTCAGTATGTGACTGTATTTGGAGATACAGTTTTTAAAGTGATAATTAAAGTTAAAGGAGGTCATTAGAGAGGGCCCTAAACCAATATGACTGGTAACCTTTTAAGAAGAGGAGATTAGGATATAATACATGAATAGATGGAAGATCATGTGAAACATAGGAAGAAGATGGCCATGTACAAGCCAAGGGAAGAGGCCCTCAGGAGAAATCAACCCTGCTGATACCTCGATCTTGAACTTTCAACCTCTAGACTGAGAGGAAATAAATTTCTGCTGTTTAAGTCACCCAGCCTGGGGTACTTTTTTTTCAGCCTTAGCAAACTAATATAGCATGTTTTCAAGCTAAGAGAAAAATGTGGAAGAAGCAAGATGAATAAAGCAGTGAAGAAATGGAGGTAATTGTTGTAGCAAAGACAAAAAAGGAGGTAGAGGGGTGTGTCAAGAAGTAGCTTAGTGAGGTAATACCAGAGAACTTTATTAAACCTTATCATAACAATTTTTTAGCAAGGGTAGTTAAACAGCTGTATCAAAACACAGACTAAACTTCAGCTGAATGTCTCAGGTTAATTTCCAACACTTCAGAATCTACTCAAGGAGTTTGGACTCTAGACTCTCTAACATGTATATGGATGCACCCACAGGGGAATTTCTTTTGTCACTGAGGACCTCTTGGTTACTTTCACATATATCCAACCCAAATCCATTATCATTACATACATAGCTTTGAGTAGGAAATATGATCAATAATAGTGAACTGACATTTTTAACAGTTACATATATTTGCAGGAGAAAATTTACAAATTTTTAAAGATAACAATAGGAGTGAGAAGTGCTAAAGAAACCAGAAGGACAAACAAACAGTGGATAATTTAAATAAATTCAGTGAGCTTTAACAATTTGTACACCAACACCACCATTACAACAACAAACAGATTTCTAGGTATTTAGCAGAATTTAGAAGAGGGCCAGAAAATAATAGCCAAATAGAGCAAAGAATATGAAAAAATTTAGAAAGAAAATACTATAGCCTTGTGTTTTGTTAGAAGAGGGTAAAAAGAAAATCTGAGGATCTGAGTATTTGAGTCAGTATGGACCATTTCACTGCATGGGCCAGAACTGTGTGGACCGGAACCCTCAATCTCAGCAATGGGTTAAACGCCAGCTGCATCGACTAATTTGGGAGCCGGACGTAGTTACACACACACATGCAGGTTCATCAAATCTCTAGTTTTAAATCATATTATGATATTCCTTTTTGTCATATGGATTATTCAGGAATATTTGGTTATGACTTAAGAGTTCTTAAAATCCCTATCTTACTATAAATTTTACATGCAAAACTAAGACGTTTTCTCCCTTTATTATTTACTTTCCACACTGCTGGTTTACGTTTACTAATCTGTTAAATAAAGAGATGTGCCATTGGTTTCTGAGTAATTACTTTTGGAGAAAAAAAACCTTATTGTTTACAGAAATGTTTGAAAAATATTATGTCTTTTTAATTAATAGCAATTTGCCTCAGCCAGAAATTCCAAGTTCAAAGTTCCCTAACTCCTTCACTTCTGTTTTTCTTCTGTTTCTTATAGAATTTTGACCTCTCTGTCTTTTGCAGGTGATGATATTTAGATTTCAGAATGCACAAGAGGGTATTGTAATTCTCTGCAGGCAGTAAATCTCTAGCCATTGATATGTGTGTCATTTCACAAGACTCTCAGGAACAGCAATGCTATAGTCTGGCAATAGATTACAGACCTAAAACAACTTCCCATTCTGATTAAAACAAAGTTAATACTTTAAATCTGCTTATTTTGTGTTAGAGGTAGCCTGTAGTTGAACATATATATTAAATTTTGAAAATGAACAAAAACATTTAGCTTATTCCAGTAGCATTTGGAATGGTGGATTCATATACAGAATATTGAATTAAAGAAAAGACCCCAATCATCTGAGTATGAACATTGAAAATGGTGCAAAATGAGGAAAGTAGGGGCGGGGGTGCATAAAACAGACACTTGAGAAATTTTTGAAGCATGATTCTTTGTCTTCTTGAACTCGGATTTAAAGGTTGCTTAGCAACAGTGGCAGCAACAGCTGGGATACCCTTGATCTTGTTGTGTAAACTATTAAAAATAGGTGATGGAAAGTGGCACCATGGAAACAATGACTATACTGAAGCAGGTGTCTGTAATGTTGCTTTTCAGTTTAATGTTGGAGTGTAAATTACAAAAAGAAAAAAATAAAATAACTATGCCTTTCATTCTCTTGGATTTAGGTAACAGATATATTTCTTGCTTTTTTATTTTTCTTGCAATTTCTCAAACATGTTGGTTCAGTAAATTGTTGATATTTTAACTGATTATTTGATATTTTATTTATATTTCTATATTTCTAAAACCATTTCAGAATGTGATGAATTCATTTCTAAAGTCTTTTAGAAAAGAGTCCATTTTTTAAAATAACCAAGTTCTCATGGAATCTAGATTCTAAGTATCTATTCAACATGAATCAATACAGAGTGCTATATAATTGTCGTTGTGCATGCATCTTTCAGGTCTCTCATTTATTAACATTAATTTTCAAAGGCTGATCATCTTGTACTTGTTTATTTTAGATTGATAGGAATCACCCTTGAATAATTCCTGGATCTTGTTTTATAATTAGTAAATGTTTCTAATAATAACAATATAAAAATATACTCCTGTTATCTATCTCTCATGGACTTACTCTCTTATATTGATAAAGATAGCAGTAAACAACACCTCAGTTCTTCCTTTCAGATAGCTTTGTAAGATAACCACACTTGATGACTTAAACTGTCAGTGTAAACCTCAGTGTTGGTCAGAGTGGAGGGGGCACTTTTCCAACAATGTCACTTAAATCAAGCTTTTCCTGTCCTTCAAGTCAACTTGTTTTTCCAGATATTCAATTGATGCACCATTTAAAAAGGAATAAATATTAAGAGATTATATTTTTAGAGCATTTAAGTAAAATATATAATGATTAGAAGAACCTTTTTACTCTTATTTCACAGATAGGAAACTGAAGACCTGAAAGGTATTAATCTTAACAAAGGACAGAGACTGTAATTTGTAAGGTAATATATCTAATTAGTGATAAAACTGAGATTTGAACCAGAGCTCTTTCCGCTGTATTAGGATGCTAAATTTAGTCTCTTATACTACAGATTTTAGAACCTTGGGAAGATTTGATTATTATTGAATAATATTTAAGTCATAATACATTTCATGGGAATTTTTACTCATTTTAGTTTTGTGAACTCATGCATTAAATCTTTATCTTCATAAAACTCATGAAAACAAATATAAGATGTATAAATAAAGAATATTAGAGAAATCATATCCCATTCAAACACAAGAGAATCCATTGGCACTAAATTGAAAAGAAACACAAAGCAGTGAGTGGTGCTCCTCTCTAGCCTTCTGTACCCCAAGTTTGGAAGCAGGCAGATGTGTCAGGAAGTTTGAATTCTGCAGAACAACGGCAAACATAATCCTTCCATATGAGATGGGTTTTTGGAGCCATGCTCAGTGTTTGAAATCGAAGCATACAGTGGGACTCTTCTCATAAGAATGCAGAACTCACTGCCTATGAGTGTGGCTTATATTATCCCTATAAAAATCCACTAAAAAAAGAATAGAAATGATCATTTCAGCAAAGTTTCTAGATGAAATATTACTATTTAAAATTCATACAATTAAAAATTAGAAACTGAAATATACTATATGAAAATTATATACTTTTAAACAATAAAGCACAAGGAATAAAGAGATAAATATAATATAAATATAATTCAAACCCTGTATAAAGAAAATGATCAAACATTACTGAGGACCATTAAAAAAGTCATAAATAAAAGGTGAGAAAATATGATTATATATATTGTAAGATTCAGTACTATAAAGTTACCAGTTCTAAAAAATTAGCTATAAATTAAATGGAATTCCAGTTAGCCTCTCAATAGCATTTTCCCTGGAACTAGACAAGCTGGCATTACTAAATCATATAGAAAAGTAAATGATCACTAACTGCCAAGAAAATTTTGCAAAAGGACATGATGTGTGTAATGGCCCTGCCTTACCCTATATCAAGGGAATTCTGGTTTTTATCAAAAGAAGTGCAAACTATCAGAAAAGTTATTTGATGAATATAGTTCTCAAATTAATTGAAAAATAGTCACTGAACCCATAATTATATTTTAAACTATTCATTGAAGTTGTCAGTGGAGTTAAATTTAAATACTGAGAGAGACTGGCTTGGCAAAATTTAAGTTAGCTGTCTATTCTACTGCTGCTTATTCCTATCACATTGTAAAGGAAAATTTCAGTAATCTTTACAGAGTGAAGTAAGTCAGAAAGAGAAAAACAAATGCCGTATGCTAACACATATACATGGACTAATTTTAAACTTATTTTGAGGAAAAAAATAATGTAACAATACATTCCTTTTGAACTGTTTTGAAAAGTGTTGGAGTATTATCCTGCCCTAATTGTGAAGGTGTTTCAGAAGAATCATTTTTGTTCTGTGTTACTATTTTCAAATGTAGCAATCTTGTTAGCTTGTGTAAATTTAAAGGGCATTTGCAACTTCTGCTTCTCTACTTCTCACATAGGCAGAATCTCTAAGTCACCTAAGGAAATCAGGCTCAAGTTCTTTCTTTTTTTGTTTTTTTTTCATTGAAGTATTGTTGATTTACAATATTGCATTAGTTTCAGGTGCACAGAAAAGTGATTCAGTTTATATATATATATATATATATATATATATATATATATATATATATATATATATATATTCTTTTTCAGTTTCTTTTCCATTATAGGTTATTACAAGATATTGACTATAGTTTCCTGTGCTATACAGTAAATCCTGGTTGTTTATCTATTTTATATATAGTGATGTGTATCCATTAATCTCATACTCTTAATTTATCCCCCGTTTCCCCGTTGGTACCCATAAGTTTGTTTTCTATGCCTGTAAGTCTGTTTCTGTTTTGTAAATAAGTTCATGTCTATTATTTTTTAGATTCCACATATAACTGATATCATATAATGTTTGTCTTTTTTAGTCTGGCTTACTTCACTCAGTATGATAATCTCTAGGTCTATCCATGTTGCTGCAAATGGCAATATTTCATTCTTTTATTATGACCAAGTAATATTCTATTGTATATACATACCACATCTTTATCCATTCATCTATTAATGGACACTTTGGTTGCTTCCATGTCTGTGCTATCGTAAATAGTGCTGCTATGAACATAAGGATACATGTGTCTTTTCAAATTAGACTCCACACAAAAACTATCAGAGCTAATAAATGAATTCAGCAAGGTAGCAGGATACAAGATTAATATAAAGAAATCTGTTGCATTTCTTTACACTAGCAATGAAATATCAGAAAGAGAAAATATTTTAAAAATCCTGTTTAAAATCGCATAAAAAATAAAATACCAAGGAATAAACCTAGCCAAGGAGTGAAAGACCTATATGCTGAAAACTATAAAACATTGATAAAGGAAACTGAAGATGATTCAAAGAAATGGAAAGATATCCCATGCTCTTAGTTGGAAGAATTAATATTGTTAAAATGGCCATACTACCCAAAGCAATATACAGTTGTAATGCAATCCCTATCAAATTACCCATGAAAGTTTTCACAGAACTAGAACAAATAATCCTAAAATTTATATGGAACCACAAATGACTCAGAATTGCCAAAGCAATCCTGAGGAAAAATAACAAAGCTGGAGGCATAATCCTCCCAGACTTCAGAAAATACTACAAAGCTACAGTAATCAAAACAGCTAGGTATTGTTACAAAACAGACACAGATCAATGGAACAGAATAGAGACCCCCAAAATAAATCTGCACACCTAAGGTCATTTAATCTCTGACAAAGCTGGAAAGAATATACAATGAAGAAAAGGCAGTCTCTTCAGCAAGTGGTGTTGGGAAAACTGGACAGCCTCATGTAAATGAAGTTAGAACATTCCCTCACACTATACACAAAAATGAAGTCTAAATGACACCATAAAACTTCTAGAAGAGAACGTAGGCAAAAAATTCTCTGACATAAATCATAACAATGTTTTCTTAGGTTAGTCTCTCAAGGCAAAAATAAATAAATAAATAAAAGCAAAAATAAACAAATGGGATCTAATCAAATTTAAAAGCTTTTGCACAACAAAGGAAACCGTAAACAAAAGTAAAAACCAACAAAATATACAAACAGTTCATACAACTCTATATCAAAAAAAAAAAAAAAAAAACCCAATCAAAATATGGACAGAAGAGCTAAATAGACATTTCTCCAAAGAAGACATACAGATGGCCAGCAGGAACATGAAAAGATACTCAACATCGCTAATTATTAGAGAAATGCAAATCAAAACCACAATAAAGTATCACTTCGCACCAGTCAGAATGGCTATCATCAAAAAGTCTACAAATAATAAATGCTGGAGAGGATGTGGAAAAAAGGGAACCCTCGTACACTGTTGGTGAGCAAGTAAACTGGTGCAACCACTATGGAAACAGTATAGAGGTTCCTTAAAAAACTAAAAATAGAGCAGCTAATATATGATCCAGCAATCTCACTCCCGGGCATATATCTTGAAAAGACGAAAACACTAATTCAAGTCCTTTCTGATTAACCCTTTATGAATCTATGGTCCATTTGATATTTTTAATATATTAATGGGATGTTCATTACTGAACTAATTTTTTAATTCATCTGAGCTAAATTTATTTATCTTCTAAAACAGGGGTCCCCAACCCCTGGACAGTGGACCACTACTGGTCTGCAGCCTGTTAGTAACTGGGCTGCACAGCAGGAGGTGAGCAGCGAGGGAGCAAAGCTTCATCTGCCACTCCCCATTTCTCCCCATCTCTCTCATTACCACCTGAACCATCCCCCGCTCCCCACGGCCCTCCCCACAGGTCTGTGGAAAAATTGTCTTCCATGAAACCCGTCCCTGGTGCCATAAAGTTTGGGGACCACTGTTCTAAAAGAGTCATCTCCATGGGACCATGTTCCAATATGCAAAATATGTAATGATAAATAACAAGTAAAGGAAAGAAATCGTGTCTTTCAATGTTACAAATGTGTTTTTAAAATATCAGTGGCTCCTGTGATTGTCCATACATCTGAGCTGAAGTTTTTATTAGGTTTTAGCTGCTATCAAATTGCTTAATTAGGCAAATGCTTGAGCAAAAATTAAAAATTTTCTAGGGAATATTTTAGTTGTTCCTGAAAAATAAGTGACTTTGTTCACAGTTGATGTAGAAATCTACTTTTGTGTGTGAGTCATTGTTAACTGGATTTGAGAACCATATTAGCTTGCTTCACATCCTGGATCTACCACTTATTAGCTATGTGAAATTGGGCACATTTTTATTCTTCAATTTTCTCATTGATAACTGCTTCACATGGTTCTTATGAGGGTCAAATGAGTTAGTACATGTAAACCTCCTAGAAGGAGTGTCTGACACAGCCAGCACTAGCTGGGTGTCAGCTGTGATGATCTGGTTGACTGAGTTGACAATCCCAGTCAAGCTCCAGGCGTTCCCTTCAGAAGCACTTGAGATTTTTAGGATAAACATATGAAGCCTAATGAAACAAAATCAGAACCTCCCTGTGGTCCAAATTCCAAATATTTATTTTATTGAAAGGGAGGGCTAATCTATGTCCAAAATACATGAATAAATTTTAATCATGCCAAAGAAACCATTTTTAATTTAGCTTTTACCCTTTTAATTTGCCTGAAAGTCTATTGTTAATTTATATCAATTCTTTTTTTTTGACAGTAACTGAGTTTAATAGATTAATGAATCTACTATATCTGTAATTATATTTACAATAAACAACAGAATCTTTAATTAATAATAGCAATGAAGTGAGATCGGATTAAAGGATCATCTGGTAGAGAAATAAACTCTATGTTACATGTTTATAAAGACAAAATCATAAGTAAATTGCTCAGTTTTGCTCATTCCTTAAAATACAGAATATGATAATACACATTATTTTTTTAAATGTTTGACCATATTAGCAATGCATGAACATATGCTCAATCAAAATCCTTCAAAATCTCACTCAAAATGGACTATTAACATCCCAGTCTTCTTTTCAAAGACCAATAATCCATCAATAGTCTGCATATCTTTACCAAAATACACACAGGGTTATATGAACCTGAAGAAAAAATATTTAACGTGAATTGTAACATAATGGACATTTTCCCCACTAATTTGTATCTTAGTAATCTACTAATTTATCTAGGTAGCTTATCCTTTTTATATACTACTCCAAAGTATGGCTATAACCATCATTTTCATTGTTAATCTCTAGTCTCTGGACATTTAGGGTGTTTGCACTTTCTTGATAATGTGAATGGTGTTAAGTGAATGTCAGTATATACACTTCTCTATTTTATAATTGTACCTACCCAGGGTATATTCCAAATGATGGAATCCATATATTTATTTTAATTTATACTAAAAGATTGTCCTCTAAAGTAGATGTTCCAATATAAAACATGTACTAAGAGGCAAAACCACATTTTAAGGGTATTGTCTTAAAATAATACACTAATGCTTATATAAGCTACTGAATCCAAGTAAGAAACAGGTAGTAATATTGATAATAGTAAAATAGTAATTTTGGTTCACCATAAACTTCAGTTCAAAAAAACCACAATATTTTGTAATATACTTGTGCTTCTAGTTTAATATTGTATTGTGTATTTTGTCCTGTATCCTTTTCACAATGATTGCAATGATTTTTTGATAACTTTCCATATGGATATGTTAATTTTACTTTAAAATCTCCACGGACATATAATGATATATTAAACCAGGGAATAACATTTCTCCATCTTAAAATTATTATAAAGACATTATGATGCCCTTCTCCCTTATTAGAAACATCCTGAAGAATAACATAGTGGCTTGGAAAACCTAAAAATCCTTGAAATGTCTACTGCTTTAAAACAAGGCCCTGAAACGAATTCATCAACTTTACTTTGATGGTGTGATTAGTTGCTTTCTAAAGCAATAAAGGATGTTGTTCACTACTTCTTGTTCAGAAAACTGTCACCACTTAGCTTCCAGTTATCACTTTCTCTTGGCTTTCGCTGGCCACTCTATATATCTTACTGATTGGTCCTACTTCATTCCCCTAATATCTTAATATTGAAATTTCCAAGAGTTGAATCCATGGAATTCTTCTCTTTTCTTTCTATTCACTCTCTCTTTTTTTTTTAACATCTTTATTGCAGTATAATCGGTTTACAGTGGTATGTTAGTTTCTGCTGTGTAACAAAGTGAAACAGCTATATGTATACATATATCCCCATATCTCCTCCCTCTTGCATCTCCCTCCAACCTTCCCTATCCCACCCCTCTAGGTGGACACAAAACACCGAGCTGATCTCACTGTGCTATGCAGCTGCTTCCCACTAGCTATCTATTTTACATTTGGTAAAATGTGGGTGCACAGCCTCACCCACACTTAACCAGTAAGGGTCAGGGTATGATGGATATAAAATTCCCATCTTCCATGTTTCAGGAAGAAACTTCTCAAGTGTATTCTATCTGATTGCTTCATTCTATTCTATTATTCTATTCTATTCTATTCTATTCTATTCTATTCTATTCTATTCTATTCTATTCTATTCTATTCCTTTCTATTCTATTCTTTCTATTCTAGTGTATTCTATGTAGTGTCTATAGAAGGATGAAGCCTTTGTGGATCAGAGTGGTAACTAGTTCAAAAAATACTCTTGGATTAACTTTTCTTCCTTGTGTACCTCACTGTTTCCAGTTCTCTGACTCCAGTTCCCTTGTTACAGACCTTTTTTTTTTCTTTTTCCCCCGGGGGGGGGGAGGTGGTAACCCAAGCTTAGACACAATAAAATAGAATAATTATTAAATTGCATGTGAGTTCATCAGACATTATGAGTAATATCCTGGGTCAGGACTCATGTTATTTTTTCCTAACATTTACTGCATCTTTTTTTGTAGGCATAGGAGGATAGATTGGAAGAAAGAAAAAATTATCTGATTCTTATTAAATTTATTCCCTTAAAGACCTATTTAGGGAAACTGGAAAGATTAGAAATTTGACCATTGAAGTTAATTAAGCACAGTGAAGTCTC
Source organism: Balaenoptera musculus (assembly GCF_009873245.2). Taxonomy (NCBI): domain Eukaryota; kingdom Metazoa; phylum Chordata; class Mammalia; order Artiodactyla; family Balaenopteridae; genus Balaenoptera; species Balaenoptera musculus. The sequence continues at coordinate 23,541,567 of NC_045796.1, forward strand.
TTGAACCCATAAAATTAGATAAAGTAAAATTGGAAGAAGCAAAATCTCAGTAGACATATTTGTCTAAATTTTGGGCACTAAAATTAATTCATAAGGACAGGAAAACTGTAGATTAGGAAGATAAAAATTGGTTTTCAATCTCTATTGTGTTTTTGTATTTGCACCATGAGACTGTTGGAGGAAATAGAGTTGTAACAGATTATTCTATTAAACACAGCATCTTTGTCTTTTGCAATTGGAAGAACTAAGCAATTGCACAAATAAGGATAAATATTGGAACTTAGGTAGGTGATAAATAATTCTGAGGTATTTCCTATGCAAAAGAAAGTAACAAATGAAGGGTAGGGCTTTTACCACTATCATGACACCCAATGCTCGTTTATTTATGGAAGACATCTTTTATACCCTGTATAAGGAACTGTGATAGACCCTGGATAAATAAGTGTGGACAAAACACACATGGTCATTGAGATCATGAGCATACAATTGGTAGGGAAAGTGTATATTGAACAATTGAAAACTCAAATAAATGATACTTACAAAATGTCATACATGGATGAGGGAAAACATTAGTGTACTATAAAAGAGAAAAATCTATGTGGATTCTTAAGAGTTAAGATTTAAGCCGATACTTGAAGGATAGTTGACTTTTTCAGTGAAAAACAAGACAAGGACTTCTAAAAATGAATAAAGGAAAATTTGAGAATTAAAGAGAATTTGTAAAATATCTTTTTGTAATGAGGAGTTACTAGAAATACTGTATAATTGCTGGAAAGTTTTGCATTTATTAGAGATTACTGAGGTCTTGGGTGTTTTGTTCAATTGATAATAAATTTTGATCTTTTTTTTTTAACATCTTTATTGGAGTATAATTGCTTTACAATGGTGTGTTAGTTTCTGCTTTATAACAAAGTGAACCAGCTATACATATACATATATTCCCATATCTCCTCCCTCTTGCGTCTCCCTCCCACACTCCCTTTTGGTGGTCACAAAGCACCGAGCTGATCTCCCTGTGCTATGCGGCTGCTTCCCACTAGCTATCTATTTTACATTTGGTAGTGTATATATGTCCATGCCACTCTCTCACTTCGTCCCAGCTTACCCTTCCCCCTCCCCATGTCCTCAAGTCCATTCTCTACGTCTGCATCTTTATTCCTGTCCTGCCCCTAGGTTCTTTAGAACTTTTTTTTTTTTTTTTAGATTCCATATACATGTGTTAGCATATGGTATTTGTTTTTCTCTTTCTGACTTACTTCCCTCTGTATGACAGACTCTAGGTCCATCCACCTCACTACAAATAACTCAATTTCGTTTCTTTTTATGGCTGAGTAATATTCCATTGTATATATGTGCCACATCTTCTTTATCCATTCATCTGTTGATGGACACTTAGGTTGCTTCCATGTCCTGGCTATTGTAAATAGAGCTGCAATGAACATTTTGGTACATGACTCTTTTTGAATTATGGTTTTCTCAGGGTATATGCCCAGTAGTGGGATTGCTGAGTCATATGGTAGTTCTATTTTTAGTTTTTTAAGGAACCTCCATACTGTTCTCCATAGTGGCTGTATCAATTTACATTCCCACCAACAGCGCAAGAGGGTTCCCTTTTCTCCACACCCTCTCCAGCATTTATTGTTTGTATGTTTTCTGATGATGGCCATTCTGACTGGTGTGAGGTGGTACCTCATTGTAGTTTTGATTTGCATTTCTTTTAATAGAATGAGGTGATATATTTGCAGTGAAGAAAAAAAATAGGAAGTACTAGAAGTGCAAATGTGTCTCTTAAATCCAATGAGTGAAAAAAATGAGTTTGCACAAAAGATATTGGAGTTGTTTTGCTTAAGGAAAAGCAAACTTTTAAATAGGATTTATAATATCAATTAGCTTTGCTTCTGTAGAAGCTGTACTACAGTTACCTATAAATATGATAAATATTCAGCAAAAATTGTGTAAAATATAGGAATTTGTTAAAATGCACAGTTTTTCTTCACTGTGTGGCTTTCAGAAATTGAAGCACTTTAGCAAAGTATTTATCCCATGATTTATATTTCTATTAAGAATATTTATGTATTCTTCTATAAAGGCACACTTCCCATTGATATATTTGAAAGAGGTGTTTTATTTTTACCCACATCAGAGTTATCCATTTGATAATTGCTTCTGTAAGTTTCATATTCAATTTTTAAGTTAAATAATATTTATATACAATTTTGCTAATTTGTTACCTACTCTAAAAAGTAAGCTCCCAAATTGTGCCCTTCTCTATTTTGTTCATTGCATCTGTCTAGTGTCTTTAATAGGGATTTATAAATATTTGTTGAAGAAATAAATTAAAACATTACTTTTTAAGATTTAGAATTGATTTAACAATAGATATTCACAAAATAGAAGCAAATATATGTGCACGTGTTAACTTAAAAAATTTAATTTCAGAATGATGTGGGGAAAGACTGTGTACCTATGACTTGAAAAAAGGTGGTTCAATTCCTGTTACACAGTTAAAGAAATTAAAATTTTAAGACAAATGACCCACTTAAGGTCATTCAGCTTTAAGTGGTAAGGTTAGGAGCAGACGGAGAGTATTCTGTCATAGAGTAGGGCTTTCTATTATATGATTGATCTTCATTCTGTGAATTGAGTTTATGTGGATTCCTATGCAAACTGATATAAGAAAACTACTGATTGTTTTCATCAAGTAGATTCAAGACTAGTTATATACTTTTTCTTTTTACGCTGCCTTTCCTAAATCATGAGGTTGCTGCATATTTGAGTTATAATTATTATAATTATTCTTCTTTCCTGAACTATCTTTACTGTTCCCTTGATGACTGTTGCTTGATCTACATGATGAGGCTTGTCTAATAAACTCTGCCTCTTGACATTATATCAATAGTTAGGTTCTCAGTGGAGTATATTACAGGAGTTAAAATTGTAGTCTCTGGCACTAGACTTCATGGATCTTACTCCTGGCTCTATCATGCACCAGTTGTGTAACTTTCAGCAAGTTATTTAATCTTTCTGAGCCTTAGGTCTTCACAGGTAAAAGGAAGATATTAAAAGTATATAGCTCAATTACTTTAAGTCAGAAAAATTTGTGGTAGGGCAAGATGTTTTTGTTTGTGTGTGTTTAAGCCTCCCTCCCTCCCTTTGAGGCCACATATAATTCATTTGTGAACCATTCATCTTCAGGACAATGACAGCATTTAAAATTGTATATTAAAAAAATTAAACAAAAAAATATATAGCTCATATAGTTGTTGTAAGGGCAACATAAGATAATTCATCCTAAGAACTAGACGAATTTCTGATATATATTAAACATTACATATATTGTTAGAAATTAATAATTTAATTCCTCAGGAATACTCCTCTGTTCTTCCAACAAGATTAAATAAACTGTACTACAAGCTCTCAAAGCATAATATTGCTCTCTTTTACAACACACATAACACTTGTACATTTCACATTTATTTGGAGAATTTTTGTTAAGTGTTGGACATTTCTAATATATAATTTCCATGAGAGCACTATGTCTTTTTGTCTTTTTTTCTGGCTTCTCATTACGTACATGATAGCGATTACAATGACCACCACCTAGTACATACTCATTATGTAAATGTTGAATTATGAAATGGATGAAAGGAGATGAATGAATGAATGAATTACATATTTGGTAACATACTGTAATTGTACTGTCTCACCTATTCCATCTTACTAAGACCAGCTTGTGCTGTACAGAGTGCCAATTACTTCCTTTCCCCTTCCTGGTGTCATGCTGCTTCTATTGTTCTGACTTGGAATTGTATTCAACTTCAATTGAGTAAAAGGATGAATATTTTTAATATTTTGATGTAGTTCTGAATTACAAATATGCACAAATAATTTGCATTCTCTCTCAAATCCAGGTATAAGGGATATTTGATAAAATTGTATCCAATGAAGGCAATAAAAACTATTCTTTTTTTCTGTCATTATAAGAACAATGAACTTTGGTGCTACAGAATCTATTCCTCAGAAATAATTTTTAGGAAGTTAAAAGAAGATGTTCTCAGAGGACATTAATTTAATTGTAGACCAAAGCTTAATTTTCAGACTTGAAAAGAAACAAATATCCATTTCCTTTCTTTGGTTTATTTATGGTTGAATGGAATTCCTTAGGTTAAGTCACATTTCAATCAATTCTTAACAGAGTTTTCAAAATAATTCTGTGTTCCTTGGTAGGTAGAAGTCCTTATGGACATGCTCTATCTTGAAAAATCTAAAAATAAAAAACAGTGTAACATAATTAGGCAGGTGTTAATTGCTTTTTCTAATTGAACAATAGTAAATATATATTTCCTTTTAACTGAGGAAATGCACGATCTATATTTAAACCTAACTGCCCTTGTGATATTAAATAGAATTAAGTAAGAGAAAAAACATATAATTTCCTTAAGATATTTAAAAAATTAACATTTAAAACCCTCAAAGAATTTTTTTTTTTCCAAAGAGAAGTCATATATCAAAAACTTTAGTATGTTTTGGAATGGGAACGAAGAAAGCATTTTGACACCAAAATTGTACCCAAATATTTCTGATTCTTATTATAAAAGAAAATATCTTTTAGATTTATTCAATTAAAAATTAAAATAATAAATTTTAGAAGTCAAACAGTAAAATAAATCAACCTGATAGTTTATTGCCAATTTTTGTTGAGATCCAGAATGCTGTGAAATAGAGGCTCAATAACTCTATCCTAACCAACCGATCATGAAGAGAATAAGGCATTAGAGGGGTTTTACTTAGCAAAACTTTTAAATGTTATCATTTTTTTTCTCCAAATAAAAATTTTCAAAGCACTATGGTTTTAAGCAAAGTTCTTTCAAATTCTAAGGGGACATGTACTACCAATTTTATTTAAATTGAGAATTACGCTTATTCCAGATTATGGTAAAATGATATAAGTTTGCCTATTCATTTTATGTAGCCAAAATAGCTGTTAACAACAACAAAAAAGACAGATTGTGTAATAAAAAAATCTTAAAAATTTATAGACCAATTTTATTTTATTAACACAAATGAGAAAAGCCTAAATAAAATTTGAAAACTAAATTCAATTGTTTAGTAAAAGAACTAGTAATTTCTTTTAGATTTTAAAAGTAAAGATCTTTTTTTGTGTCCAGGGCATTTCTCCAATAATATATATGACCCTACCTTAATTATTTTTGCTCATTCTTAATAACATATGATACATTATAGATTTTTCAGAACTTCTTTAACTATTCTATTGAATGACATCCATGTAGTTTTAGAATAGAAGGATATTTCTTTCATATATTTATCAGCTGGCTTGCTTTCATATGCAAGTAAGAGAAAAACCAGCACAAATTATGGAACTTTATTGTCTTATATAACTGAAAGCTCAGATACGCAGATTAATTGCATAATTAAATTAATATGCAAGCTTCATTTCTCTGAGTTTTTCATGACCTGCACTCCTTGTTGGTAGGCTGTCTTTCATCATGGTACCATGATTCCTGACAGCTGCTGGAAGAAGATGCATCGTTATTTATGTCCAGTAGGGCATCACCTTCTAGAGTTTCCAACTGTAGTCTAAAATAGCTTCTCTTCTGTTTGGATAGAGTTGGTGTCCCCTAATTCACATCACTTACATAGAAGAAAATTAGATATTTGAACAAATATGTGATTATCTTAGGGAAGATGATTGTGATTGAAGTCTAGAAGGGCAACCCACCTAGGTCAGAATAGCCACAGCAGCAGCAGCAACAATAATGATGACAACAACCACATCATTATCATTATCTTGATGAAACTGCTTACTTTCGTAGAAAATATAGGCTCAATACTGTAATATTATCATTATTCTTTTAGAAATTAGAGTGTACAGTACTGAAACTAGCATTTACCATTGTTCTAGAAGTGCAAAGTAATATAATAAAATGTAAAATAAAATTTAGTTAAACTATTTAAAAGAGAAGACAAGTGCAGTCATCAAATGGAAGTTAAAATGACCCATGGAATTTTGAATATTCTGGGTAATGATCTTTCTCAAGTTTTCACACTTTCATTGGTGAGTCCACATGTCTACCTGCTCCCAGATCCTTCCTCTGTTCTCTAAGCTGACATTGAGGAACTGCAAGTGGACTTTCAGTGCACTCAGGACTCCTGTTAACATCACCCTTCCCAATACTTCAAATATCCATTGGTTGAATTGGAAATAGTCCGCTGAATTCAATGGCTTCCTATATTTTAAAATCTGACATCTCATACTGAGAAATAAGAAACGACCCTTCACATCAGCAGTACTGCTTATGAAGAACCCACATCTCACAAACCCACACTCGTGCATAGATGTTTATGGAAGAACCGTGGGCAATTTCTGGAGCTGGGAACTGTCACAGTGTGTCCTGTAACTCTAAACATTCTTCCTCTTGAACAACATGGATCAGGCTCCAGGGAAAGTCTTCTTCATATTTCTTGCCCTATGTCGTGGAAACAAATTGCAACTTCATCTAAATGCTATGAAGTTTTGTGGATGGTGCCTCCGGGAATCTTGAATATGGATGCTGACATGAAGTGCAGGGAGAATTTTGAACAGCAGAAATGCTTATGTAAGAAAAAAGATTAATTAACTTTCGAATCCTCTACTCAGCAAGATTGCAGTAGATTCTTGTATAAGGAAGTATCGTTTCCAAGTAGTGCTGAACATCCATTTTCCTATTCTATTCTTGTTTCAGTTATGGTTATAGAGGTAGTCACAAATTAATAAGTTATTTGCAAATTAGTAAATAAGTTATTTGCAAATTAGTAAATGATTTCCAATAATTAATAGATAAGAATTCTTTCACAATATTAAGTATTTCATATTATATATAAGATTTATATACAGGAACCTAGATGAATCATCCTGTAAAGCATGATTCTGATTCTTTCTTTTGGCAACTAGATGAGTATTACCTGCTAGAAATGTTATATTTTACAAATAGATTTGACACATTTGGAATAAAATATTTTTAAATTAAAAAACTTTTTATGAAATGATTTTGATTTATAATCTTGATTCCTTATTTGTTTTTTGTTCAGTCTTAATGGGTAATTTTTAATAGTTTAAAAAATAGTTTTTTTGAAGACACATGAAATGTATTTTCAAAGTTTTACATTGTGATAGTTTACATTTTTGTAAAAGTATATTGCCTTAGTCTGCTTGGACAGCTATAACAAAATGCCATAGAATGGGTGGTGTAAACAACAGAACTTTATTTTCTCATAGTTCAGAAGGTTGGAGATTCAATATCAGGGTGCCAGTGTGGTCGGGTTCTGGTGAGATCTCTCTTCCTGGTTTGCAGACAAGCCGCCTTCTAGCTGTTTCCTCAAATGTTCTTTGCTCAGTGAATGCTCAGGGAGGGAGGGAGGGAGGTCTCTTCATATAAGACCACCAATTATATCAGACTAGGACACCTTTTTTTAGACCTCATTTAACCTTAATAACCTCCTAAAAGATTCATCTTCAAATACAGTCGTTGGAGGTTAGGGCTTCAACATATGAATTTTAAGGAGGACACAATTCACTCAGTAGAATATATTATTTCAATCACTTTTGTTAACAGCCACAGAACTTATATGAAAATTTGATTAGAACAGCATAAGTAATAATTTGCTTGAATGAGGAAAATAAATTTAATGAAATAAATGTACAATAATATAAGAAAGACAGATATCTTTATTTCATTACTCATGCAAATATGTCCCATCAACTGAACACATTCACAGAGAATAATTATATTTTATCATCTTTGATATTTTATCAACTTTTAGTCATTTTAACACATTTTACACATTTTGTCATAATGAAAATATATTTGTAAAGATAAGAGCTTAGAATATAATTTATTTATAGTTTGTGAGCTTGATTTAAGCATTAAAAATATTTAGATATATGATATGAAGGCTTCCAGCTGCAGTATTTTCCTGCTAATTATAAAGTTAAGGGTAGGCTTGCTTTCACCTCATGGCTTTAACTGAAACCTGACTAACCCATGAGGACACTCCTTTAACTACAGTACTTTCAAGCTATTTTCCTCCCATACTTCCAGTACCATGGCTTCTGAAACAGGATAATTGTGCTCCCTGCTCTTTTCATTGCTACTTTAAGTCACCCCTTTCTCTTCTTCCACGCTTCTCCAAAAGAAACAAACAAACAAAATCCACCACCAACAAAAACCAAACACTTCATAACCTCATGATACTCAACTATACTGTTTATTACTTGTTCTTTTGGAATTTTAAAAACCAAACACCCAGTTCACAATCTCTCACACCTTAAAGATTCTAGAAACTATTTTATTTCTCTCCATCACTATTTGTCACAATTCTTAGGGATTTAATACTGATGTAAAAGATCCTATTTATAGTTTGATTTCCCTACCTCAAATGATCCCATTTTCCATCCCTTTTTAGTCACTATTCTGAGGGTCATATTGTAGACCTGCAATCGTGCTACAATCTTAAATTCAGTGCCTGACCACAACATCTTAAAATTCCGACCTGTTTACTCCAGTTATCCAACTCAATATTTTCCCCACACATCTAAGACTTCTGATTGTTTGACTTAATAACATTTTATTTCTAGTCTCATCCACTAATAGCCTTACTTCCTACCTATATTCTATTGCCTTATATTATAGTTTAGCAAATCACACCTTACATATACCATCAATTGCTTATACCCCCTTCTCTTTGTCACATATGCCCAATAAAATAGACCTTATTTAAATTGAACTCTGCATACACCACACCAGCAGCCCAGATGTTGAACATGGCTAGAGAAAATTACAACTCATGGTGATTTGTTTCATGTTCAATTATGACCACAAGTATTAAGCAGATCCATGGTGCTGACAAACACACTGTGGTTCCCTTGTTAACCAACTAGCCACTCCCATTGATGACTGTCATTTATTCTCTTTTTCCTCAAACCTCCAGCTCCATGTCTATTCTTATGAGCATCAACTGATAATCTTTCTTCTCATTTCACTAAGAAATTCTTCTATATTCCTCTACCTTCTACATTCTTCTCCCACCCACTCCCACACTTCATTATATCGAAAAATGTCCATCTGTATCCATACACACTTCTTATCCTCTTTTCTTTAAGTAAGTTAAGGTGAACTCCTCCATTTGTACACATGATTCTATCCTTTCCTGATTACTCACTTCTGAAGTTATTCCTTCTCTCCCACAAACCAACATTTTTTGCTTTCTACTGAATTATTTCCATCACCATAGAAACCAAGTATAATATCTCCCATCCTAAAATAAATATGCCCTTGTGTTCACACTTCCCTCCAGTGACCATTCTGTTCCTCTGTTCCATATTAGAGCAAAAAACTCTTTGAAAGTATTTTCCATATTTTCGGCCTCCACTTCTGATTTTTGGAGCATCCTTTGACCATAATTCTTTAAGGCTTTTATCTCAAGACTTAATTGACATTGCTCTTTTCAAATCCTACTCCACATCTTACTGGTCTTACTCACAATACTACAAAATTGACCCCTCACTCCTCCTTGAGGTACATCCTTCACTTGACCTTCACACCAGCATTCTTCTTTGAATACCATTCAATAGCTCCATTTAACCTAGAAAAATAAAATCCAAAGTTTTTATAAATATTTACTAGTATTTAAGAGATTTAACCATCCTACTAATTCCCTGACCTTACATCTGTTTCTGTTCTCAGTTCACAGGCTCCAATATGACCTTGCCTCCTTTCTCTTTTCTGGAATATACCTACAAGCTAGCTACAATTTTAGAGTCACTCACTTATTGTTCACTCTGCATAGAAACCGTCTCTAGGAGAAATCTGTATAACCCACACCATTACTTACTTACACCCCTATTAAATTTTTACCTTATTAGAATGGTTTTCCCTAATAAGCCTATCAAAAAGCATTGCTGACAGGTCGCTCTTTCTACATACGCTGCTATATTTTTATTTTCTTCCTAAAATTAACACTCCCTTGTCATCTCATTTTTGTTTTTTTTTTTATTTTTTACATTTATATCCTAAGTCTTCCTGCTAGAATTTATGTTCTAGCATGTCAATAAAGTTTTGAATAAATGTATGAGTGAATGCATGTTTGAAATTAGCATACTCTTAGACAATCCACAATCATTAACTTAACATTTAGAAAGTTAAAATATAATTGAAAAAAAGTCAACCAGGATGTAGGGGGATACCGGGATGGTATACAGAGGACAACAAATGAATCTAACTGTACTATAGATGTTTTATACGACCATACTGAAGGAAAGAAACAAACAAAAGAACCCAAAAAGGATTTTACCTATGTACCTTTGGAAAACAGTGTTTGACAGGAAACTGTGAAGCTAAAGATAAAAGGATTCATACGTAAACACTGTACCCTACTTCGTAAATTTGTATTTTATGGAGGTATGGGTTAACAATCTGAAACCATGTACATGTATATTGAGGTTGAACAAATAAGTAAATGGATAATGTATGTTGGGAAACAGGTTTCTCACTTTCAGAAAGGGAAGTTACAAATAGGCATGAAAGGAAGACTAGAGTAAACCTCAAGGTACTTCATTAGAGTTAGAGACCTCTAATGAATTTATGTTTAGCTTAGTATGCATATAGAGATAATTATATACTAAAACAATTATAGATGTCTGTGTATATGTAGATTATTACACATGTATATTCTCTGACCACAGAGAGGTCCTAGAAGCCGGGCCTCCCAGTAGCCACAAGGACACCAGTGCCCAGATCTTGGTTTCCAAATTACACTCTCCAATAAAAGGAACTAGCACAACTTGGAAAAAATTGCACATTCTAGGACTGGGACAGGGAAAATACAAGATGAGCCTTGAGCATCATATTGCCCCAGAAAGTAACAAAGTGCTCAAACAACAAAAACAACAGCAACCACGTGTGATTAGAAAGGAGACAGAGGAGGTAACATAAAAGTGTTCCCAGTGGCCAAAGATGAACAAAAAATATGAGCAAAAAAAAAAAATAATGTGTATTGGATTATAATCCAATGTATAAAATAAATATACGTGACTCTATACTGATATAAATATATGATTGAATAAATAAATGTGGGAGAAGACACAAATCTTCCTTAGAACACAAATCTTCCTTAGATAATTTTTCCAGTAATATATCTAGATAGTCCCCCTCCAAGAGGTAGAGCTTAATCAACTCCCAAGGTGTGTGTACTTGAGGGGAATAAACTTAGTTACTCACTTCAAAAGAATGTAGAAAGGTAAAAGCAGTAGCTTCATTCAGAAATCTGTAAATATTTACTACCTTAACCATGTGATTAAGTTTAATATCACCTGTGACACCATGTGGATGTCATGTATCCTCTGAAATAATGTAATGAGAAGCACACATCATCTCTGTGCTTTTCCTTCCAAAAACTCACAACCCCAGTCTAATCAAGAGAAAAACATCACACAAACTCAAACTGAGGGACAATCTGCAAAAAACATGACTAGTTTCTTTAAAACTGTCAAGGTTATGAAAAACTAGGGAAAACTGAGATACCATCACAGACCAGAAGAGAGTAAGGAGTCATCACAGCTAAATGCAACGTGATAAGCTGTATTGGATCATGGAACACAAAGACAAAATTACTGGACAACTAGTTCTATACAAATAAACCAAGTTTAATTAACAGTACTATATGAACATTGGTTTCATAATTTCATAACTTCCACAAGTGTACCATGAACATATAAGATATTAACAACAGGAGAAATTTAGTGAAGGGTATCTGGCAACTCTCTGCACTAACTTTGCAACTTTCATGTATATAGAAAATTATTTCAAAATATAAAGATTAATAAAAGTAATAATTTAGTGAAAGTAAGATTAAATAAAATTATTCAAATCAATGATCAAATTTAGAAATTAGGGAAAAAATCAGCAAATTAAATAAAAATAATCAGAAGTAAATATTATAAAGCTGAGAAAAATAAATGATATAGAAAATAGGAAAAGTAAGTTATATCAATGAAATCAAAAGCCAGGTCTGAAAAAATAATTAGTAAAATCTATAAGCCTCTAGGTAGACTTACCAAGGCACAATGGGACTTAGAAGATTCAAGAAATAGAATGACACAGTCAACTGATCTTGGCAAAGGTACACAAGTAATTCAATGGAGAAGAAATAGTCTTTTCAAAATAAGGTAGTGAAAAATTGTGCATCCGTATGACAAATAAAACTCAACTCTGACCACAGAGCATACCCCAGAATTTACTTGAAATTGATCATAGACAAAACATAAAAAGTAAACCTATAAATCTTCTAGAAGAAAACCACTTTTGGAAACAGTTTGGCAGTTTCTCATTATGGTAAATATTTAATTATTATTTGACCCAGCATTTCCAACCCTAAATGTTTATCCAAGATAAATGAAGCCATGTCTCTGCACAAAGACTTGTACATAAATGTTCAAAGAAACTTTACACATAATTGTTGAAAATGGAAACACCCCATTGTCCATCAAGTGGAGAAAAGATGAACAAATCATGATATATCCACAAAATAAAATACTAATCATCAATCAATACGAATGAGTTATTGATACTTGCAAAACCTAGATACCTGTCACAAAGTTTATACTGAGTTAAATAAACAAGGCGGAAAAGTACATACTGTATGATTAAATGTATATGAAATATTTGACATTACATTACATTACATGAAAATCTAGAGATAACTAATTTAATCTTTATTTGCAGAAAGCAGATCAGTGTTTGTTAGCATCAGTAAATGAGTTTCTTTATTGTGAAGTTATGGGAGGAGTACTTACACTGTAGAGATCTAATCTATTTAATCTATTAACTGATTAAACCTAATTTATTAAATCTAATTATAGAGATTTTCATGTCCAATTTTAAATTTGTTTGTATTAGTTAATTACTACAATAAATTGTGCTACACATGCAAAGAACTTATGTGAGGTTTGTTTGTGAAGGTCATTGATTTTTGAGGATATCGAGAAGACAAATTTACACATTTGTGACCTCATCGTGCTAAACAAGGATGGGTTGTGTGGGTTAGAGACATCATCCATAAATTGAACTAATTCAAGCAGAAGTGGGAGCTCAGAATTGCAGGTCATTAGGCAAAACTTCTCCCTTCCTGAATGTCATGGGTGATAGCGTGGCCTTCAGGGAGCTCACTATGCGTATGATAGAGAATAAGTCAGTTTTATTTAGGCTCAATTGCATTTGAGAAAAAGAAATCCAATGGCAGTAGTACTCTCTATACACAAATTAAACAGGAAGAAGACACAATCCTCCCAGTTTCATTACCTAATTAGTAAACCTTTTATCTATTTTTTAAAAAAATATTTAGCTTTTGATGAGGGGTGCTAACTTGACACAACATTGTGTATTGGTATTATGTGTCACTTACATTATTCAATTTGCACTTATCTATGTTTTCTATATACTCAACAATATTCATGTATTTTTTGTAAGAGAACTAACATTTTGTTATTTATTATTGAAAATATTTCAAGAAAATTACATTCATCACCATTTTTGCTTGAAATGCAGGGCATACATTGTGGAGTGCATCAAATCAATTGAATATAAAATGTGTAAATGAGATATTTTCTATAATTAACAACAAATGAGTAGGCATGGTTTTGTAAGTGAAAAGATTCTAGACTAGATTAATATCTGATCAGTTCCAAGATCTACCATTCCAGATGAGAACACGCTGATTCGTTAAACATTTTTCGAATGACTGCTACGTTCCAGGCTCTGTAGATATGGAGAAAACCGCTCTTAATATATTTCTTTACAACGAAGGTAAATCTCTGATTTACCCAAAGGATAAAATGCTACATTTTACATTCTTAATCTGGTGCCAAATTTATATTAGAATAATTCTTAAGTGAATTTATGCAAACTAGGAGACAAATTCCTTAAACAGTTGATTCTCATTTATCTCCTTGTTTGTTCTAGTAATGTTCAAATTAATTAAAAATTTAAACTATTCTGTTTTAAAGCACACACATTTTTAAAATGCCAAAATGTCACTTAAGGTTTTGCAAATAAGGAAAAAGATCTGGTCTCTGATACTTACAATAAATTCCTTCAAATCTTCCTCCCCAAAGTAAAAAACCTGAAGCAGTATACTTCATAGTTTCATGTTATTTTTTTCAATAACCTACTATTTCAATATCATTTACAACATATGAAACTGTATTTGATCCCTACCATTTATTTAAAATTATTTATACTTGTTTACTTTGATTCATGAATATTCATTAAGCATGTAAATTAACTTTCAGCAGATTATCTGGTTTACAAACTATTCTCTAACTCCCAGAACTGAGTTTTTTGACAAGACAAAAGTATTTTCTCGTTATACCTTACAATTCTAGTATACCATATTGTATTGGTTTTTATTTATGCCATGACAAATTACCATAAACTAAGTGGTTTAGTACAATAACATTTTATTATTTATTACCTTAGAGTTCTGGAGTCAGAATTCCAAAATGGGTCTCTCTAAACTAAAGTTAAGTGTCAGCAAGGCTGCCATATAAGGTAACATATTACTGGTTCCAGGGAATAAGGGATGAACATCTTTGAGAGTCCATTATTCTGCCTATCATACACACAACTGAAAATCATTCTAAAAAGCAATCCACACTGGGAGAAAATACTTGAAAAACACACATCTGATAAAGGATTGGTATCCAAATTTTGCAAAGAACTCTTAAAACTAAATTATAAGAAAACAAACAACCCAAATAAAATATGGGCCAAAGACCTTAACAGACACCTCACCAAAGAAGACATACAGACGGCAAATAAGCACATGAAAAGATGCTCAACAGCCTATTTCATTAGGGAATAGCAACTTTAAACAATGACATATCACTACATACATATTAGAATGTCCAAAATCCAAAACACTGACAACATCAAATGCTGATGAGGATGTGAAGTGAAGGAAATCTCATTCATTGCTCGTGGGAATTCCAAATGGTACAGCTACTTTGGAAGACAGTTTAGCAGTTTTTTAACAAAGCTAAACATACTCTTATGGTCCAGCAATCACACTCCTTCATATTTACCCAAATGAGTTGAAAACTTAGCTTAAAAAAACCAGCAACGAGTGTTTATAGCCGCTTTGTACATAATTGCCAAAACTTGGAAGCAACCAAGATATCTTTCAATTGGTGAATGAATAAACAAATTATGGTACAACCGTGTAATGGAATATTATTCAGCAATAAAAAAAGATATGAGTTACCAAGCCACAAAAAGATATAGAGGAACCTTAAATGCACACTGTCAAGTGGAAAAAAGCCAGTCTTAAATGGCTACAAACTGTATTATTCCAACTACATGACATTCAAGAAAGGGCAGAACTATGGGGACAGTATAAAGATCAGTAGTTTCCAGGGGTTTCCAGAGGGGAAAGGGAGAGATGAGTAGGTGGAGCACAGGGAAATTTTACGGCACTGAAACAATGCTGTATGATAGCCTAATGGTGTAAACATGTCATTATATATTTGTCAAATCCATAGAAGGTGCAACAGAAAAACTGAACCCTATTGTAATCTATGGATTTAGTTGATTATTTATCAATATTGGCTTATCAGTTGTAACAAATTACTTCACTAATGCAAGATGTTAATAAAAGGGCATAAGGGGTATATGGGAACTCTGTAGTTTCTGCTCAATTTTTCTGTAAACCTAAAACTGCTTAAAATATAAAGTCTAATAATAAAAACTAAAATTGCAAAAATCATTCTAAAAATAAAAATAAGTTAAATCACAAGGTAAAAATTGCAGAATCTTTTTCAGAAGACTAAGTATTTTTATGCACATTATGTGGCAGAGAAATATTTCTCAGAGTTATCTGATCATGAATATCACCTGGTATATTTGATAAAGATAATGTATTGGTTGTCCATCTCAGGTCTGCCAAATCAGAATCTATTTTGCAGAGGACTAGAGGTCGATAATTTTATAACGTGCCTACACATGATTATTGTGATTGAACACATTTTGAAATTGGTGGGAGAAAATTTTCCAATACTGTAAATCAGTAGCTACTATGCTCTTCCTAACATTTTTTTTGTAAAGATCAAAAAGTCAAAAGAACTTAAATATGTATACATAAATGTGAAAAATCACTGGAGAAAGACAATAGAGAGCATTAAAATTTTTAGCTGGGGTACTATTCTCCAAAATTTCTGTTTTTTCAAATCTATGCATGTGATAGGATGATACATTCTTAACCTTTTAAACTTACGTTAAAAATGTGACTGATGTTGGCCAAAGGGTTTTTTTATTTGTTTGTTTTTAGATTTATTTTATTATTTATTTATTTATTTTGTTTATTTTTGGCTGCATCGGGTCTTTAGTCGTGACACGCAGGATCTTCACTGAGGCATGCGGGATCTTTCATTGCAGCGCGCGGGCTCTTCATGACGGTGCACAGGCTTCTCTCTAGTTGCAGTGTGCGGGTTTTTCTCTTCTCTAGTTGTGGCGTGTGGGTTCCAGAGCGCGTGAGCTCTGTAGTTGAGGTGCACGAGCTCAGTAGTTGTGGTGTGCAGGCTTAGTTAACCCGCAGCATGTGCTATCTTTGTTCCCTGACCAGGGATCGAACTTGCGTCCCCTGCATTGTAAGGCAGATTCTTTACCACTGGACCACCAGGGAAGTCCCTGGCCAGAGGGTTTTAATTGAAAGGGATGTGTGCCAGGGCCATGTCAGAGCTTTGAAAGCCAATGGGAGATTTGCCATTTAATTTTTTTACCATCTTAGAAATTGTATCAGTTGTGTACAAGGTTGAACTGAGTAGGTATAATAAGCAGACAACCCTCTGAATGCAGCAGGAATGAAAAATAAACTGTATTTTGTGAAGCCACTATGATTTGGAGTTGTTAATTAGTGCAACATAACTTTGGCTAATATAATTAATTTAGAATTTGGTACCAAGAGTGAGCTGCTTTCATAACAACCACAGAAAACAGATAAGAAAAACAGAAACAAACCCTGAAATATGTAGTGGCATTGGCTTATGCAGTGAGTGAAGCATCTGTTATTTAAGTCTGAATAAATAGTGATCAATATTCTGCAATGGGCAAAACATTTGGTAAAACTGTAGCTTAAGATCACTTGGAAGGCTCTTCTTGTACATTATGAACTTGAATTCCTTAATTAAAAGGTTGGAAAATAAAATTATTAGCAAGAATTTGTTGGTATTTGATACACGAAGCAAGGTATTACATATGAGAGAAATTCAAGAAAGAACTGGACAGTTGCTAGCAGTTATACAGAGCAGTGGAGAGAGACGCAATTTGAAGAAATTTTAGGATTAGATAAGGCAACTGCTTTTCAATCCTAAACAGAGAAAGTTAAAATTTTAAGATATTTTCAGTGTCAAAGACACATTAAAACTACTGAACGGGTTAAGCTGGTTCCAGTCATGTATTATTGTTGTGGCTTTTTAAAATATATGTCTTTATTGTAGTATAATTGCTTTACAATGTTGTTAGTTCCTGCTGTACAACAAAGTGAATCAGCTATATGTACACATATATCCCCATATCCCCTCCCTCTTGAGCCTCCCTCCCACCCTCCTTTACCCACCCCTCTAGGTCATCACAAAGCATCAAGCTGATCTCCCTGTGCTATGCAGCAGCTTCCCACTAGACATCCATTTTACATTTGGTAGTGTATATATGTCAGTGCTACCTTCTCACTTCATCCCAGCTTCCCCTTCCCCCCCTGTGTCCTCAAGTCCGTTCTCTACATCTGCATCTTTATTTCCTGCCCTGCCACTAGGTTCATCAGTACCATTTTTTTTTAGATTCGTATATGTGTGTTAGCATCCGGTATCTGTTTTTCTCTTTCTGACTTACTTCATTCCGTATGACAGACTGTAGGTCCATCCACCTCATTACAAATAACTCAATTTCATTTCTTTTTGTGGCTGAGTAATATTCCATTGTATATATGTGCCACATCTTCTTTATCCATTCATCTGTCGTTGGACATTTAGGTTGCTTCCATGTCCTGGCTATTGTAAATAGTGCTGCAATGAACATTGTGGTACATGTATCTTTTTGAATTATGGTTTTCTCAGGGTATATGCCCAGTAGTGGGATTGCTGGGTCATATGGTAGTTCTACTTTTAGTTTTTTTGTCCTATGACCTGACTGGAATCCGATGGATAAGAATCTCAGTAGGTTTTTAAGAAGGTTGTCCTGTCAAATAAAATATATTCCTGAAGTAGAAAAGCCTTTAACTCTTTGATACAAATATCCCTGGGATCCCAATCTTATAAGTAAAAATAGGGGGCTTCCCTGGTGCCACAGTGGTTAAGAATCCACCTGCCAATGCAGGGGACACGGTTTCAAGCCCTGGTTTGGGAAGATCCCATATGCCACGGAGCAACTAAGCCCGTGTGCCACAACTACTGAGCCTGCACTCTAGAGCCCATGAGCCACAACTACTGAGCCCACATGCCACAACTACTGAAGCCCTCCCGCCTAGAGCCCATGCTCTGCAACAAGAGAAGCCACCGCACTGAGAAGCCCGCGCACCACAAGAGTAGCCCCTGCTCGCCGCAACTAGAGAAAGCTCGCACACAGCAACGAAGACCCAAAGCAGCCAAAAATAAATAAAATAAATTAATTTTTAAAAACTTATTTAAAATAATAGCAGAAATAGGCTTAAAAAGTTGCTTACTCCCGAGTAAAAGTTTATTCTCTAGTGCCTGGCTTACATATGTTCAATGTAAAAAAATAATGGATAAAAGAATCTTTCAGAGAATAAAACAATATCCTTAGGAAAAATTCAAATAGGGAATCCCTCCCAAGGAGGAAATTTGGATCATTGTCAAGGAATAGTCTCCGTACTTAGGGTAGAGGAATTTTAAACATTTTCCCAATAGGTTTCAGAATTGTTACATATCAGCATCTGCTGTGTCTATTCCCTTTTAAGATGGAAGACTTTTGTGAGAATTCAGGGGCAGTTAACTTTACTTACGTACTTACTACTTAATTAATTAATTAATTTTAGGTGATCAAGAGAATGCTAAATTTGTTTTAGTTCATCAAGAGAATGCTTATTTATTTCACTTTTTTGATGTCATTAATTCAGAGGAGTCATTACAACTTGAGATTTGTATAGCATGGGAAGATGTGAAAATGCACTGAATACTTGGTTGCAGAAATGCAGACCCTGTTCATTATGGCTGTTTCTAGCTCTCCCACTTTCAAGCATATGGTGGGATTACACTTCCCTGTCTGCTCGAAACTCTTTGTGATCGCATATCTTACTTTGATCAATGTAAGGTGAGCAGAAGTGATTTATTTCACTTCTGGTTGGAAACTTTAAAGCTGGTATGCAATTCAGCATATTCCCTTTATCTTGACCAAAGTCACACTAGATGCATGTGCTAAGGTGGAGGCTCGGCTCTATCAGCATCCCTTCCATAGTGACTGGAGTAAGCAGAATTCCTTTTTAACCCACATTGAACATGTGGAGCAAACACGCAATTTTTTTCTAAGCCATTGAGATTTGGGGGCTCTTTCTTACTGCAGTATAACTTAGCCCATCCTGATCAAGTATTACCAAATTAATTGTTCAAGACAGAATACTCACTGATATGTCTTTTCAATATTTATTCTCTTAGTTCATCTAATTTTTCGTAGGCAGATTGCTTTTTATCATGAAGAAAGGATGAGGGTTGAGGGGGAAATATGTGACAAGCAAGTGAATATTTTAAAAAACACATCACTGACACTTAAATATCAATCAGAAATTAAGATTCAGCCTTAATGTTAATGCAATTAAATTTTAATGCAATGGTCCTAGAAAACATAACTGAGTTTAGGTAGCTGATTTTTAAGTATATACATACTTAAGTAAATATATATATATATATAGTAATCAAATCAGTGTGTATTATTTTCCCAGTAGAGTGCCAAAGACAAATACAAAATTAATTGTATAACATGGTTCCCAACAAAAAGAAAATAATAACTTTGTAAGGCGATGGAATACCATGTGAATAAAGCAGACTTTTTAAAAAATTCAAAGATACATGTGATATATTCTGAAGGCTCTTTTACAAGTATAGTTATCCTCTACTCCTAGTTTCCAACAATTTCTTATGAATGGTTACTAAATTGTATCAAATTATTTTTCTGAATATTTTGAAGAATTATATCGTTTTATTATTATTATTATATTAACATACTGAACTGCATTGATAGATTTTCAAATAGCAAGCCATTCTGGAATTCCTAAAATTCTGCTTCCTTGGTTCTTGATGTAAACACCTCTTTAAATCATGGAGTTTTATTGGCTGATATTTGCTTAGGATTATTGCTTCTAAGGTCGTGAATAAGATTGGTTTGGACTTTTATTATCATGAACTGGTCAAGTTTTAATATCAAGGTGCAGTTGATTTCATAAAGAGTTGAGAAATATTTTTTCTCTTCTCTTCTTATTCACGATTAGAGCTTAGGTAAAGAGAGATGCTATATTTTTTTATGGACTGCATATTTGCTACTTTTCTCTGAGTGTAGTAGATATATACTATTTTTCTATCTTACATGATCCTGGTGATATGTGAGAAAATGCATTCCTCCAACTTTTTTCTTAATTAATACTATTCAAAAAGACGTTCTGTGAAGAAACCAACTTAAAAAGAAATTAAGTATGTGATATATTTTTATGATGTATATATTTACTTTTCTTCCCTATCTTATGATGAAGAAGTATTTTGTTTATAAATCTAGAAAGATTTGGTCCATTTAAAAGCCACATTCAATATAATAATAAAATATGAAAATACTTGTTAGTTCTACCTTTAAACTTTATAAAATCATGGAGTGCCCTGAGTGATCCAGATATTACGATGATCAATACATAGTGCTGCACATTCCTATGTAATATTGTCATATCTATAAGACATGTCTACCAGCCATCAGCTAATATGCTATGCTTCACAAGAAAAACCATTTAGAAATATTTTTTTATATATCATTTCCCAACATTGATGGATGAAATAGCTGGGCATAATTAATGTAGTACTTTAAGAATATTTGTATGTATTAGTTCTGTCATCTTGCATTTTGTTAAAATAAATTTGGAAGAATTATATTAGAACAAAAGAAGGAAAGATAAAGTCTGGCATAAGAAATTGAACAGGTGTTACCTTTGAAGTCCTTTAAAAAATAGTGGCAGAAGGTTTGTTAACACCTAGAGGAAAATACTATTAATCATGGTCACAAGTCTCTTAAGTTTTAGTCTCAACTTATGAATGTTAAAAATTAAAAGAATAAAACTAAAATTATGATGGATGAAAAGAGGCCAATTACTGTGCTTATTCATTAGGCCAAATTAAAACATGGAGGTGCCTTAAAATATGTTCTTGGGGAAACATATGTTTCAGGCTGAATTTATATATATAAATTCATAGCTATTTCATATATATGAGAAATAAATATATATATATAAAATATATGTATATAATGTTTACCCCCTTTCCTAGTGTTTGGCCTTTTGTATTACTAAACAAAAAGCTTATGTGATGGAAAGGGAGATAAACTGTAGTTGTGAAAGCACCAATTTGTAGGAGGGAGTAAAGAAAAGACCAATGCTGTTAAAATTCGGAAGCTTAAGTATATGTTACTCAGCCTGCAAGTGCTCTCCTTTAAAAGTTGTTTTCCCTAAGATGTTTGAAATCTTTTGTTGGATTTTATTTAAGTATCTCTGCAGATATCAACTCCATTCACTCTTTAAAAAAAAAATCTCACCAGTTTGTAAAATGAATTGCATACTTGGCTCCTTGCTAGAAACAGAGCAGGTGCAGTTTAAAGGCAAATGAAATTCAGAGTTAGTAAAGAATATCATAATTTAGTGTATTGTAAATATGACTTTTCAAATCAAGGATGAAGAGAAATTTTACTCGACAAGTGGTTTTCTAAGAACTGGATAGTCAACTAGGAAAAAAAATGACTTTCTTCTCTGTTTTACTTTTAAAAGTAAGTTCTAGGCAGAACAAGTTCAATGTAAAAACAATGAAATCACTAAATTACTAGAATTCCAGTATGGGATATCTATTTTCTATGTTTAAAATAGGGATAGTCTTTCAGGTAAGGCACAGGTAAAACCCAAAACCCTTTTGAAAAATCTAACACACACACAAGTTTCACTATGTACATATTGAGATAGGGATATGGCAGCATTGACCTAAAAAGGAAATAATTAAAAACATCCCATGCCCATGAATAAGAAAATGGTAAACAAAAGATAAATACACATTTACAAGGTTTTAATATATATACCATATATGTGTATATATGTGTATGTGTATATATGTACATATATACATATACATATATATATAGTGATATATTGAATTTTCCAACATATGTTAAGTGAAAAATGTAGTGTTTTATTTTTTATAAACTTTTTTAGAGTAGTTTTAAATTATAGAAGTTACAAAGACAGAACAGAGAATTCACATATATTTCACACCCAGTTCCCCTGCTGTTAACATCTTATATTACCTTTGTACATTTCTCACAGGCAGCAAACCAATATATTATTGTCTAAGTCCATCCTTTCCTCAGACTTCCTAAGTTTCTTCTTAATGTAGTTTTTCTGATCTCATCTAGCATGCTATATTATATTGTCATTATGCTTCTTTATGCTTCTCTGTTGTGACAACTTCTTAGACTTTTGTTGTTTTTATAACAACAGTTTTGAAGAATACTAATCAAGTATTTTGCAGAATGTCCCTCAATTTGATTTTTTTCTGATGTTTTTCTAATTTCTAGACTGGGCTTATGGATTTAGGGGAAGAAGATGCCACTTTCACCACAAATCAGTGATACTTGCTACCAATATGATTTACCAATTATGATGTTAAGCCCATCTGGCTAAGGTAGTATTTGTCAGTTTTCTCCATTGTAAAGTTACTCTTTATCCACTGTTGCATTCTGTATTCTTTGGAAGAAAGTCACTATGCACAGCCAATACATAAAGAAGGGAAAGTCGGTTCCACCTTGTTTAGGTAGGAGGATCTATGTAAATTATTTAGAATTCTTCTGTACAGGGGATTTTTCTATTCTTCCCAGTAATATCTTTATTCCATCATTGAGTTCCATATGAACTCAAGGTTATTTATTTTATACTTTGGGATATAATCAATACTATTTTATTTATTGTGTTGCTCAAATTGCTACAGCTTTGGCCATTGGGAGCTGTTTAGTTGATTCCTGTGTGCCTTTGACAAACTCCCATCCCTACTCTGTGTGTGTGTTTGTGTTTCACATTCCCTTACTTTCTGGAACTGTGTGATGCACCAGGCTCATCTTGGATATTCCCTGCCAAGCTTCAGAATCATCCAATTCTCCAAAGAGCCCACAACCTTTTGTCACAATCTTGGTGTTAGAAACAAAGATCTAGGTGGTAGATGTGCTTGTTACTACTGTTGTTTCTTTTAGGACATCTAAACTGACAGAACAAGGAAATATATGTGCGTATACTAATTCATGTATATATATTATCTATGTATGAAGTTAAGCGGGAGTTCATACTCATGACTCCAACTCAAATACATTACCACATGGATCATTCTAGCCTTCTGCCCTTGCTTCTCTATAACCTTCTCCTCCAACATTGATAAACCTGGCTCTCACCGTCCACTGTCCATTAATTCATTGCTTGATTCCATTATACACAAATAGTGGTTTAAGAATTGTTAACCTGGGCATCCATGTGACACAACTTTATCAACAATAATACAGTGCTTATGTACTGTTCCTTTTGCCTTTAGATTTAATAGTCTCCACTCATTTCCAAAGTTGTTTTGGTCAGTGTATTTTCCTCTGCCCTCTTCAGTGTATTTTCCCCTGCCCTCTTCAGTGAGGTTATTTCATGCATTTTTGTGTGATTTTTTAAAAATTGAAGTTTAGTTGATTTACAATATTATATTAGTTTCAGATGTACAACAATGATTCAATATTTTTATAGATTATACTCCATTTAAAGGTATTAGAGAATATTAGTAGTTTGTACCTCTTAATCCCCTTCCCCTATTCCCTTATCTTGTACCTACCTCCACCCCTCTCCCTGCTGGTAACCACTAGTTTGTTCTCTGTATTTGTGAGACTGTTTTGTTTGTTGTATTCATTCGTTTTATTTTTTAGATTCCACATATAATTGAAAACATACAGTATTTGTTTTTCACTGTCTGACTTACCTCACTAAGCATAATACCTTCAAAGAACATCCATGTTGCTGCAAATGGCAAAATTTCACTATTTTTTATGGATGAATAATATTAATTGTGTGTGTGTGTGTGTGTGTATGCCACATCATTGTCCATCCATCCTTTGA
Source organism: Balaenoptera musculus (assembly GCF_009873245.2). NCBI lineage: Eukaryota > Metazoa > Chordata > Mammalia > Artiodactyla > Balaenopteridae > Balaenoptera > Balaenoptera musculus. The sequence continues at coordinate 23,566,002 of NC_045796.1, forward strand.
TGGACACTTAGGTGGCTTCCATGTCTTGGCAATTGTAAATAATGCTGCTATGAACATTGGGGTGCACAGATTTTTTTGATTTAGTATTTTCACTTTGTTTGGATATATACCTAGGAGTGGAATTGCTGGATCATGTGGTAGTTCTATTTTTAGTTTTTTGAGGAACATCCATACTGTTTTCCATAGTGGCTGTACCAATTTACATTCTCACAAACAGTGTACTCGGGTTTCCTTTCTTGCATATCCTTGTCAACATGTATTATTTGTTGTCTTTTTGACAATAGCCATTCTGACAGGTGTGAGGTGACATCTCATGCTGGTTTTGGTTTGCATATTACCGATGATAATTAGTGATATTGAACATCTTTTCATGTGCCTGTTGGCCATGTGTTTGTCTTCTTGGGAAAAATGTCTATTCAGGTTTTCTGCCCATTTTTAATTAGGTTGTTTATATTTTTGATACTGAGTTGTGTGAGCTCTATATATTTTAGATATTAACCCCTTATCAGACATACCATTTGCAAATATTTTAGGCCATTCAGCAGGTTGTCTTTTCGTTTTTGTTATTCATTCCCTTTGCTGTGCAAAACCTTTTAAGTTTAATTAGGTACCATTTCTTTGTCTTTGCTTTTGTTTCCCATGCCTGAGGAAACAGATCCAAAAAAATATTGCTAATACTTATGTTAAAGTGTCCTTGTATTGTTTTGGTATCAGAATAATGGTGACCTCATTGAATGAATTTGGGAGTGTTCTCTCCCCTTCAGTTTTCTGGACTTTTGTTTTTTGGCAGCTTTTTTGATTACTTATTCAATTTCAATTACTAGTAATTTGGTCTGTTCAGATTATCTATTTCTTCCTGGTTTAGTTTTTGAAGGTTGCTTATTTCTAGAAATTCATCTATTTCTTCTATGTTGTAAAATTTCTTGGCATATAAATGTTCATATTATTCTCTTATAATTTTTTGTGTCTCTGTTATATGGGTTGTAATTTCTCCTCTTTCATTTCTTGTTTTGTTTATTTGGGTCTCCTCTCTTTTTTTCTTAATGAGTCTGGGTAAAAGTTTATCAATTTTGTTTGTCTTTATGAAAAATCCTCCCTTGGTTTCATTGATCTTTTCTATTGTTTTGGGGCCTCTATTTTATTTATTTTGGCTCTGATCTTTATTGTTTCTTCCCTCTGCTGACTTTGGGCTTTATTTGTTCTTCTTTTTCTAATGCCTTTAGGCGGTAGGTTAGGTGGTTACTTGAGATTTTTTTTGGTTTCTTGAGGTAGGCCTGTATCAGTATAAACTTTCCTCAGAACTGCTTTTGCAGTGTCCCATAGATTTTTGAAAGTTGTGTATTTATTTTCATTTATCTCTAGGTATTTTCAGATTTTCTTTGATTTCTTCCTTGACCCATTGTTTTTTTAGTAGCATGTTGTTTAGTGTCCACATTTCTGTGCTTTTCCTATTTTTATTCCTATAATAGATTTCTGGTTTCATACTATTGTGGTCAAAAAAGTGCTTGATATAATTTCTATCCTCTTAAACTTGTTGAGACTTTTTTGTGGCCTAGCATGTGATCTATCCTTGAGAATGTTCCATGTGCACTTGAAAAGAGTGTGTATTCTACACTTTCTGGTAGGAGGGTCTTGTAGGTGTTTATTAAGTTCAACTGGTTTAATGTGTCATTTAAAGCCACTGTTTCCTTATTGATTTCTGTCTGGATGATCTGTCTATTGATGTAAGTGAGGTTAGAGAGGGTGTTAAAGTTCCCTGTTAGTATTATATTATTGTCAATTTCTCCCTTTATGTCTGTTAATATTTGCTTTATGTATTTAGATGTTCCAATATTAGGACCATATATGTTTATGAATGTTATATCCTCTTCTTATATTGATCTCTTTATCATTATACAATACCCTTTATTCTCTTTTGTTATAGACTTTGTTTTAAAGTCTACTTTGTCTGATATGACTATTGCTACCTGCAACTTTCTTTTTGTTTCCATTTGAATTGAATATCTTTTACCATCTCCTCACTTTCTGTGTGTATCTTTAGTTCTGAAGTGAGCCCTTTGTAGGCAGCAGAAAGATAGGTCTTGTTTTTTTTATTTTCTTTATCCAATCAGCTACACTATGTCTTTGATTGGAGCATTTAGTCCATTGACATTTAAAGTGATTATTTATAGGTATATACTTATTACGATTTTGTTACTGGTTTTCTGGTTGTTTTTTAGATTTTTCACTGTTTTCTTCTTTTAGTCTGTTCCTTGTGGTTTGATGATTCTCTTCAGTGTTATGTTTGTGTTCCTTTCTCTTTAGTTTTTGTGTATCTATTGTAGGTTTTTGGCATGTTATTTTCATGGAGTTCATATATATTGAGCTATAATTATATCTACTTGTTTTAAAGTGATAGTCATTTAAGTTAAAACACATTCCAAAAGATGTACACCCCCAGATTTTCTGTTTTTGATGTCATATTTTGTAGTTATAGTTGATTTTACAATTTCTGTCTTTTAACCTTTGTATTCGCTTATTTAAGTGGTTGATCTGCAGTGTTTACTATATATTTCCTTTACATGTGGGATTTTTCCTTTCCTATAATTTTTTATTTTTTGTTCTAGCCTTTTCTTTTTCACTTAAAAGAGACCCTTTAACACTTCTTGTAAGGTCAGTTTAATATTGATGAACTCTTTCTTTTCTTCTTTTTTTTTTTTTCCCTGTCTGAGAAGATCTTTATCTCTGCTTCAGTTCTAAATGACAACTTTGCTGGGTAGAGTATCCTAGGTTGTAGATTTTTCCCTATCAGCACTTTAAATATATCATGTCACTCACTTCTGGTCTGCAAAGGTTTCTGCAGAAAAATCAGCAGATAGCCATATGGGGGTTCACTCATATATGAATTTTGCTTTTTTCTTGCTGCCTTCAAAATTATCTTTTTATCTTTAACTTTTGTCTTTTTTTTTTAATTTATTTATTTATTTTTATTTATTTATGGCTGTGTTGGGTCTTCGTTTCTGTGCGAGGGCTTTCTCTAGTTGTGGCAAGTGGGGGCCACTCTTCATCGCGGTGCGCGGGCCTCTCACTATCGCAGCCTCTCTTGTTGCGGAGCACAGGCTCCAGACGCGCAGGCTCAGTAATTGTGGCTCATGGGCCCAGCTGCTCTGCGGCATGTGGGATCTTCCCAGACCAGGGCTCGAACCCATGTCCCCTGCATTAGCAGGCAGATTCTCAACCACTGCGCCACTGCGGAAGCCCAACTTTTGTCATTTTAATTAGTATGTCTTGTTGTATTTCTCTTTGGGTAAATCTTATTTGGGACTCTCTGTGATTCCTGTACCTGGATAGCTGTTTCCTTCTTTAGGTTCAGGAATTTTTTAGCCATAGTTACATCAAATACATTTTCTATAACTTCTCTCTTCTTTTTCTGGGGTCCCCTATAATACAAATGTCAGTATGCTTGATGTTGTATCAGAAGTCCCTTAAACTATCCTTATTTTTATTTTTAATTTGTTTTTCTTTTTGTTGTTCTGACAAGGTGATTTCCATTATTGTATCTTCCAGATTGCTTATGTGTTCTTCTGTATCACCTAATCTGGTGTTAATTCATTCTAGTATATCTTTCATTTCAGTCATTGTATTCTTCAGCTTGGATGGGTTCTTTTCTGTATTTTCCAGTTTTTTGATAAAATTATCAATGTGTTCATATATTCTTTTCCCATGTTCTGTTAGCATTCTTATTGCTATTGCTTTGAACACTTTGTCAGGTAAACTATTCATCTCTGTTTCATTAGGGTTTTTCATGTTCTTTCATTTGAAATACATTTGAAATACAAGTGAACATTATTTATATGACAAGTTGGGAAACCTCAGATGTCACAGAGAAATGTTTTCAACAGATAAGTTGAAAATAAAATAGTTGAAAAAGGTATACAGGAGTTATTATGGGAGACAGAGATACCTCATAAAGATAAAAGGTTAAGCAATTATAAATTTATATGTTCTTTATAACTTGGCTTGAATTACTGCCAACTAATTCAATGCTGGCAATAATATTGAAAAAGTTGACTAAAATAAAAAGTAAAGATAGACAAATCCATGGTAATAGTTTGGAATTTTAACATACCTCAATCAAATTACAGAACCAACTGTCATATTACTAATTGAAAGAAGGCTATACACTGTATGATTCCAACTGTATGATTTTCTGGAAAAGACAAAATTATGCAGACAGTAGAAAGATCAGTAGTTACCAGGACTTGGAGGGGTGGCAGGGGAGGAAAGGATAAATAAGCAGAGCACAGAGGATTTTTAGGGCAGTGAAAATAGTTTGCATGATAGTATAATGATGGATATATGTCATTATTCATTTGTCCAAACCCAAAAGAATGTACAACACCAAGAGTTAACCCTATCCTTTTTGACCCAACTCCTAGAGAAGTGGAAATAAAAACAAAAATAAACAAATGGGACCTAATGAAACTTAAAAGCTTTTGCACAGCAAAGGAAACCATAAACAAGACCAAAAGACAACCCTCAGAATGGGAGAAAATATTTGCAAATTAAGCAACTGACAAAGGATTAATCTCCAAAATTTACAAGCAGCTCATGCAGCTCAATAACAAAACAACAAAGAACCCAATCCAAAAATGGGCAGAAGACCTAAATAGACATTTCTCCAAAGAAGATATACAGATTGCCACAAACACATGAAAGGATGCTCAACATCACTAATGATTAGAGAAATGCAAATCAAAACTACAATGAGATATCATCTCACACCAGTCAGAATGGCCATCATCAAAAAATCTAGAAACAATAAATGCTGGAGAGGGTGTGGAGAAGAGGGAACACTCTTGCACTGTTGGTGGGAATGTAAATTGATGCAGCCACTATGGAGAACGGTATGGAGGTTCCTTAAAAAACTGAAAATAGAACTACCATACAACCCAGCAATCCCACTACTGGGCATATACCCTGAGAAAACCATAATTAAAAAAGAGTCATGTACCAAAATGTTCATTGCAGCTCTATTTACAATAGCCAGGACATGGAAGCAACCTAAGTGTCCATCATTGGATGAATGGATAAAGAAGATGTGGCACATATATACAATGGAATATTACTCAGCCATAAAAAGAAATGAAATTGAGTTATTTGTAGTGAGGTGGATGGAGTTAGAGTCTGTCATACAGAGTGAAGTAAGTCAGAAAGAGAAAAATAAATACAGTATGCTAACACATATATATGGAATCTAAGGGGAAAAAAAAAGTCATGAAGAACCTAGTGGTAAGATGGGAATAAAGACATAGACCTACTAGAGAATGGACTTGAGGATATGGGGAGGGGGAAGGGTAAGCTGTGACAAAGTGAGAGAGTGGCATGGACATATATACACTACTAAACGTAAAATAGATAGCTAGTGGGAAGCAGCCGCATAGCACAGAGAGATCAGCTCGGTGCTTTGTGACCACCTAGAGGGGTGGGATAGGGAGGGTGAGAGGGAGGGAGATGCAAGAGGGAAGAGATATGGGAACATATGTATATGTATAACTGATTCACTTTGTTATAAAGCAGAAACTAACACACCATTGTAAAGCAATTATACTCCAATAAAGATGTTAAAAAATAAAATAAAATAAAATAAAATAAATAAAAAATAAAAAAGAGTTAACCCTAATGTAAAATATGGAGACTGAGTGATTATGATGTATTAATGCAGGTTCATCAGTTGTAAAAAATGTACAACTCTGGTGGGGGATGTTGATGGTGGGGGAGACTATGCATGTGCGGGGCAGTGGGTATATAAGAAATCTCTGTAACTTCCCATCAATTTTACTGTGAACCTAAATCTGCTCAAAAGTAAAAAATAAAGTCTTCTAAAAATCATTAGGGAAATATGAGAGCTGAACAAGAAAAATTAAGAATGAGTTTGATCTGGTGGTGGCACATATAGAACACTGCATCCATTACCTATAAATTGCATATAGGATATCAAAATAGACTATATCCTGGTTAAAATATGTTTGCAAAATAGCAAAAGGTTAAAATCAGTATAGTTCATGTTATCTGATAACTGTGGATTATATTTTGGTTCTAATACTGAAAGAAGACAAAAATATGCAACCATTTGGAATATTTCCATGACACACAAAGTATCTCATGAGTCTGACAAGATCTTACAATGGAAATTAATAAATTTTTAAGTGATTATCAATAACAATATGACCTATCAGAGACTGTGAAATGCAACTACAACAGTATTTAAAGAAAAATTTTAGCTTAAATGTACACATTAAAAATAGTAAAAGTTGAAAATTAATTATTTATACTTCCACCTTAAAAGCTAAAAAAAGAGGAACGATTTAAGGTCCAAGAAAGTTTTTACTTTCTTTTTCTACTTTTTTTTCAGAAATAAAAATATATGCTAAAAAGAGAGTAATAGGAAACATATACATAATGAAGATACTCGACAAAGCCAAAAGTTGGTTCTTGGAAAACAGTAGTATAGTTGTTAAATTTTAGCAATAGTGACCAAGAGATAGAGACACAGGGAGAGAAAGGGAGTCAGAGAGAAGGAGAGATAGGACACAAGACTAAAAGACCAATATCCAGAAAAAAAGGAGAAAATCTATACGGATATTATTCCTACTAAACTTGACAACTTCTTTAAAATGAAAAAATGATGAAATATATAAATTGCACAAGATATAATAGAAAAACTTAATAGTCCTTTATATAGTACTAATGTAAACTACTAGTAAAAAAAATCCTGACATGAAGAAATCCCCAAGTATAGATGGTATCACAGAAGAATTTTTATAAATATTAAAGGAAGAAATTACATTTTATATATTTTTTAGAAATTGAGTAGGAAGCTTCTCAATTCATTTTATCAGCAATTACTATATTAATGCATAAATCTAAAATGATATTGCAAGAAAAAAAACAATTGTAAGCCAATGTTTCTTATAAAGAAAGATCCAAAATCATAACTTTTTTAGCAAATGGAATGTAGTGAGGGACTTCCCTGGTGGTGCAGTGGTTAAGAATCCCCCTGCCAATGCAGGGGACATGGGTTTGATCCCTGGTTTGGGAAGATCCCACATGCCGCGGAGCAACTAAGCCCTCGCCACAACTACTGAGTCTGCGCTCTAGAGTCCACAAGCCACAACTACTGAGCCCACATGCTGCAACTTCTGAAGCCTATGCACCTAGAGCCCCCACAACAAGAGAAGCCACCACAATGAGAAGCCTGCACACTGCAACACAGAGTAGCCCCCACTCTCCTCAACTAGAGAAAGCCTGCGCACAGCAAAGAAGACCCAATGCAGCCAAAAATAAATAAATAAATAAATATTAATTTAAAAAAAAGAATGTAGTGATGTATAGAAAGGATAATACACCATGATCAAAGTGGAGTATATTTTAGGAATGCTAGTTTGTTTAACATGGATTGAAAACCATTCACCATAATTCACCATATTAACAAAATAAAGGATGCTGTAATATTTGGAAAACACCATAACTGTTACTGAGAAAAAAGTTTTAAGACACTAAAACCAAATGGAATAATTCTAGATCTTGTAAAGAATATCTACAAAAACTTATATCATTGTTAATTGTCAAATATTCAGTCCCACCCAATGTTGATATCAGAATTAGGATATTCACTATCTCCACTTCTATTTATTTTTATACTGGAGGTTAAAAATAGCGTAATAAGACAAAAAAAAAAAAACATGAAGTTTAGGAAGGAAGAAATAAAACTTGCACCATTTACAAATGATATTTGTAGAATATTTAAAATATGTGAGAAATTGAAGTAGTTAGTTCATTTAGGAAAAAAATTGGAGGATACAAGATCAATATACATAAATTACTTTTACTTGTACATTCTGGGAGAAAAATCAAGAAACAAAAAAAAAATAGAAAATAAATTTCAGCATAAAAAATCACTTATAATAGCAACAAAATGCATTACATTCCGAGGAACAGATATGGCAAAAGTCATACAAAGAAGACTGCTCTGAAAATTATATAGACATTAATGAAGGATTCTAATGAACAAAAGTTGATGAATATGCCATGTTCACTGACTGCAAGACACAGTAATGCAGAGGTGTAATTTCTCCTCAAATAAATGTATATATTCAACACAATCCAAACAAAATCCTACCACTGTGTGAATGTGTGTGTGTGTGTGTGTGGAAATTTACCACGTAAATCAAAATTTATATGAAAATATAAAATCATGAATAATCAAATCAATCATGAAGAATAAAAGTAGAATTGGACAACTTACACTTCAAGATATCAACATGTTTTATAAAGCTATAATCAGGATAGCTATAATTAGGATAGTACAGACAAAATTAACTATAAAATGCCATAGAGAATCCAGAAACAGACCCAAACATATACAACCTCATATTTTATAATAACAGTGACAATGCAGTGTATCTTGCTTACATCTTACATGAAAATTAATTCCAGAGAGATTATAGATGGAAATGTAAAATGTAAAAAAAAATTAACACTTTTAGAAGAAAATATAGGAGATTATCTTTCTGAACTTCAGGTAGGTCAGTGTTTCTTCAATAGCATATACAAGTGTGGACCAAGAAGAAAAATAAATTGATAAAATGAACTATATTATACTTGCAACCTTCTGTTCTTCAAAAGACACTGTTTTGAAAGTTAAAGAGCCACCCGTACAGTGAGAGGTCATATTCACAATACAAACCTCTTATAAAGAACTCTTCATTGAAATATATAAATATCTCCTTCAAGTTAATAAGAAAAATTAACATAACTCATCATTAGTCATTGAAGAACCGCAAATTAAAGGCACCATGCCACACTTAAACGTACCCACAGAATGGCTAAAATGAAATAGACAATGCCAAGTTTGATAAGAAAATACAAATGTCAGAGGCTGCAGGTGAAAAAGTCTATAGAAATATTTGTACAATTGATAAAACCTTTAAGCAGTATTTATTAAAGCTGAACACATGCCACACGTGCCTCAGAACATATGTATTAAAATGTTTGTTATAGAACTATTCATTATAGTTTAAAATGTGTATCCACAGTAGGCTGGATAAATAAATGTTCACTCAATAGAGTAGAATACAGAAATAAGAATGAATATTTTACATGTATACAGAACAACATTAATCAATCTCACAAATAAAATATTGAGCAAAGGCAGCAGACACAAAGGATTGAATTCTATATGATTATATGTAACTATACATAACGTATTCAAACTAGAAAGAAAAATTTATCTCTTCAAAATCAGGATAGTGTTTAACTTTGGGAGAGAGGTGAGCAGTGAATAGAACAGTATAAAATCTTTCGGGAATTTGCTAGCATCCTGTTTCTTGTTTTGTTTGAACCTAGCCAAGTATGCTGAGTTATTATACATTTATAACGTATGCACTTTCAATTTTCTGGCTTAGCAAATGAAGTTATTTCTGTCCTGATACAGTATGTTTTCATTATTGGTTTTCCTCCAATACTAAATATATATATATACATTAAATAATTTATATTAATATTTCTATTATAGATATTACGTGCACAAAGCCTTCTCATACTGTCATATATATAGATGGTTGTTGCAGCCTTTGAGAAGAAATTCAGTAATTGGTTCTGGAAATCTCAGGGGGGATGGCATTTAGTCCAGAACTATAGCTCATATATTTTAAAGAGATAGGAACATCAAATAGAGACAAGCCATCCTCTGATTATAATAAGAAGCTTCAATAAGCATATGTTAACACGGGTGACAAAGGAAAGAGCACTATTTAATTCTACAACTATCATCTTTAATATCAATTTAACCTTCTCTACTTGCTCTGTCTTAGGTCAGAGCTAATCAGGTTTCCTATCTCCTGTCTCATTATTTCAGTTCATCTTCCCAAAGGATCTTTCAAAACAAGTGTGTGATAAATTCATCCCCAATACTTAAAACTCTTCACATATTCTACTACTGCATAGGGGACAAAGTTCAAATTCCATAGTCAGTCCTAGAAGTGTCTCCATATTTGGCCTTCACTTAACAATAAAGCCTATCTCTGGCCTTAAGTTTCTCTTATGTTCAAGTTCCATGATTCTGGTATAAGTATTGCTAACATTTAAAGGAATCATATGTTCAATATTTTTTCAGTTTATTGAGAAGTAATTGGTAGTAAGTTTATGCCTTCTAACATGTTTGTCTGGAATGATCACCTGTCCACCTTGGAATAACCATTTGAGACATATCAGCTCAAGGGTCATCTCCCAGACCTTGTTTTGTAGTACTACACATTATAGGTAATATTGCTACACTTATAACTATTTACTGCACTAATTTTAATGTTTAAAATTTTAATATTTCTCGAATTCCAGACTATTAGTTTCTTGAACACAATAGGCCATTTCATGTACTTTGTATCCTGAGTTTCCAGCTCCATGTCTGATCCATGGGAGGTGAAATGAGGCTCAGATTTAATAGGATAAGTTTGGCTGGAGAAAGGTAGGACTAAAAATTATAGCATAACAGGATAGACATTTATTTCTTACATAAAAAAATCTAAGGATAGGTAATGGGGTTGTATGATAGTTATGTAGTACTATGTTCCTTGAATCCTTCTGTCCTACTTCTCTGCTGCATGTGGCTCCTGTTCACAGAGTCGCCCCAGGATTCAGGAAAAGGGGAGAAGAGCCTGAAACTTCATTTAAAGGAAACTACCAAAGTGTCAGAGAGCTTTTCCATGAATACTACATTGGCCACAGTTTAGTCACATGGCCTAACCCACTTGCAATGGAGGCTCTGAATACAGTGCTTCTCCTGTCCCCACCCTGTTCTTCCTCAACAGCCCCTTCTTCCACATCCTCTCCTCCTCCTCTTACTGTTTAACTTCCTTCCTTTCCTTTCCCCAGTCCCTCCAACTGCCTTTCCTCCTGCCCTTCTAATTTCTCTCCACCACACTCATACAGTCTTCAGAGTTCCATTGTTCTGTAAATCCTCCTTGAGTAGGAGGCATAAGTGATGCAGACCAACAAGAACATACATCTGAGCATATTGCATTTAAGAAGATGAATATTTGAATTAAACACAATCCACATAAACACATGTTATACTGGTAGATATATTATGATTTATGTTTTATACATGCATATATATTACTATATAGAGTCAGTTACTGCTCAAAATTCAATTCTGTAATCTTTGTTCTGTCAGAACCCTGTAAATGCATATATGCATAGAAATCTCTATGTTGATTCCCTTAATCCATATATATTTTTTACCATACAGTAATTTAGTGAAATTATAAAATGGTTTATATTTAATGTTTAGTTCTCTATGCATATAATCCTTGATCAGGTGATTTATTTTTGATTCACCATAGCTAGGTATATATCTTAACTAAATATATGGTCAAGATGCAGTATTATTCCTCTTGTAACATTAATATTGCTGATGGCAATTTGAAGATATTGAATTTGACAGACTTGGACAGATTTGCCCATAGTCAAAAAGATTCAGCCAAAGTATCTGTTGCCATGGTATTTCACTGTAGGGTACCCCGGTATGCTGTCTATTTTATTATTCTTGTGGAAGCAAGGTTACTTTTTAAGAAATGAAAAAACATTTTGAAGCATTTGTCTTTGAAAGAAAATAAAAAATAAGCAGCAGCGGGAAAAAAACTTCTTCAATACTGTATTGAAAAGACCCCCTTGATAATGTGTTACAAACACACACACACACACACACACACACACACACACACCCCTAGGAAATAAAAATGACATCTGTTTAGGTGATTTTATTGCACTTTAAATAGCACTCTGTCCTTTTAAGAAATTGAAGTTGCCTTAATTCCAAACTACACATATACATGAAATCTTGGAATTAAACATCCCATTAAATATTACAGGCTGGTGATTTAATGAAAAATTTAAGTAAACTTTGTACTGAATACACACACACACACACACACACACACACACACTCATAAGTCCATACCATAACCTTACAATTTTGTTTTCATTTTTTTTTATTGGAGTACAGTTGCTTTACAGTGCTGTGTCAGTTTCTGCTGTACAGCAAATTGAATCAGCCATACATATACATATATCCCCTCTTTTTTGGATTTCCTTCCCATATAAGTCATTACACAGTACTGAGTAAATTTCCCTGTGCTATACAGTAGGTTCTCATTTGTTATCTATTTTATACATAGTAGTGTATATATGTCAATCCTAATCTCCCAGTTCATCCCACTCTCCCTCCCCCTTGGTATCCATACATTTGTTCTCTACATCTGTGTCTGTATTTCCACTTTGCAAATAAGATCATTTATACAATTTTTCTAGATTCCACATATATGCATTAATATACAATATTTATTTTTCTCTTTCTGACTTACTTCACTCTGTATGACAGTCTCTAGGTCCATCCATGTCTCTGCAAATGACATTATTTTGTTCTTTTTTATGTCTGAGTAATATTCCATTTTATATATGTACCACATCTTCTTTATCCATTCCTCTGTTGATGGACATTTAGGTTGTTTCCATGTCCTGGCTATTGTAAATAGTGCTGCAATGAACATTGGGGTGCATGTGTCTTTTTGAATTACGATTTTCTCTGGATATATGCCCAGTAGTGAGATTGCTGGGTCATATGGTAGTTCTATTTTTAGTTTTTTAAGGAACCTCCATACTGTTCTCCAAAGTGGCTGTATCAATTTACATTCCCACCAACAGTGTAAGAGGGTTCCCTTTTCTCCACACTCTCTCCAGTATTTCTTGTTTGCAGATTTTTTATGATGGCCATTCTGACTGGTGTGAGGTGATAGTTCATTGTAGTTTTGACTTGCATTTCTCTAATAATTCGTGATGTTGAGCATCTTTTCATGTGTTTGTTGGCCATTCGTATATCTTCTTTGGAGAATTGTCTATTTAGATCTTCTGCCCATTTTTTGATTGGGTTGTTTTTTTGATATTGAGCTGCATGAGCTGTTTGTATATTTTGGAGATTAATCCTTTGTCTGTTGCTTCATTTGCCAATATTTTCTCCCATTCTGTGGGTTGTCTTTTCTTCTTGTTTATGCATAACCTTACAATTTTTAAGTAGTGAATACACCCATGGAATAAATACTCAGATAAAGAAATAAAATAATACCTGTACCCTCTCAGCTACCACTCCCCCACAAAGGGAACCATCATCTTGCCTTCTGTCGACATTGATTGGTTTTCCTGCTTTTTTAAATTTACATAAGTGGGATTATGAAATATGTATTCTCTGGTTTATTTTTCTCAATCTTATGTTTGTGGGATAAATCGGTGGTTTACATATAGCGTTAATTTGTTGATTCTCAGGAAAATATAATATTTATTGTAAAAATCATGATTTCTCAACCTAGGCACTACTGATATTTTTGACCAGATAATTATTTGTTGTGAGGGTTGTCCCATGCATTCTGTGACATTTAATGACATCACTGACCTCTATCCCCTGCATGCCTGTTAACACCAACCCCGTCTCCTCTAGGTTATGACAATTAAAAATATCTCACAACATCACTGAATGTTCCCAGGGAGCCAAATTGCCCCCAATTGAGAATCAATGGGATAGAACAACCAAAGTATTTATTCAATCATCTGTTGATAGGCTTATAGTTTCTAGTTGGGTTCTTTTTATAAATAGTGATGCTATGAAATTCTATATTTTTTTGTTGGCCATATATACATGCTTTTGTTGAGTTTATATCTAGGATTGAAACTGTTGGGTCATAAGATATTGATATGTTCCAGGTAATTTTTTAGAGTGATTATACCAGTTTACAACATCACAAAGAGTCCCAACTGCTCTAAATCCTCACCAAAAATTGTTTTAAAATTTTTCCTGAAGTAGGTATTTAATGAAATCTTGCTATGATTTTATGTTACATTTCCCCGATGACTAATAAACATTAGCAGCTCTTTCAATGTTTATTAACTACTTGAATATTTTCTTTGTTTGTTTTAAAATATTGAATTAAGTTCCTTGCATGTTTTCTCTGTTGGGTTACCTATCTTGTTCTTTGGGGAGTGTGTACATATTTTGAATACAAAATTCTTTATATTCATGTTATAAAGGATACATGTATAGCAAATATCTTCTCCCCATCTGTGATTTGCCTTTTCATGCTCTTCATGGTATCTTTCGACTTGGCTTTTTCTGCCTCTGGTTTATGCCCACTTCAACAATGTGTCCTTCCAGGTTCCAAACTGAGGGCCTGTGGTGGTTAACCAGGTGAGTTGTGAACTAATTTTGTGACACTTGTAACTCTCAAATATTGCAATCAAATTTTCAGCCGCTTTCTAATGTTCACACTGCATGGCTTAGGCAAATGCCTCATGCCAAAAACTAAGGCAGAGCATTAGTCTCACTTCACTGGGCTTCTCTTATCTCTGGAATCTTAGCCCCTAAATTTGTGTTTACCTGGCATCTCCAAACTCCCATTGTTCTCTCCCCAGCTAGCTTTTCTCCATCTTAGCTGCTTTCTGCTAAACTCAGCTTCCTACGCGGAGCAACTTCAATATTACCAAATGGCTCAAGGGCAAAAGTGTAGCACAGAAGTTAACTCACTTTAATGAGTTTCCCTTTTTATGGGTCCCTGTCTCCTCGAATCCTGGCTGCTTCAGCTTTCTAACACCATTAAGCACCTTAAAAACAATTATCCAGATTTCTAGTTGTTCTTATAGGAAATGTTGTTTTTCTACATTGAAGTGGAATTCTATCAATGAGCAGTTTTACAACAGAGAAAGTGTAGATGTGAGACAGTACTTAATGAATTTCATAAAAATTCAACCACGTTGTTTCTATATTGGCAACCATTTTAATGTCAGAGAAATGAGTGATTGTTAACAGTCCTCTACTTAATGCTCCCAAACGGATATTTTGGATTTGAATTTTTACAATCTTTTAAATTGTTTCTTTTTAGCATCATATGAGTTTTTTGTTGCTGTTTTATTTTGTTTTGTTTTGCTATTTTGGCAATGGCTTATTTGATATTTCCAACCTTGGATTTCTTGCAAACTATCTTTTCTAATATAAGAATATGACACTATTAAAAGTGACAAATTATACTGTGACAATTATAAGGAAAATATTCCTCTTTTATTAGGATTCAGCAAAGAACTATTTGTTGTCTTTTTGATATTTGATGCTTTTTGTTAGAACAAGTCAACCCTCTGCCATGAATTATGATTAAGTACAAAAATAAATAGCAAGAGAAAGGAACGTGAATGAATTTCCAGTCCTCCAAATTAGCAGCAGAGCTACAAAGCTATGTGAAATAGATCATTGTATGACTAATTACATTTATGCCTTGAGAAAGGAGTCCAGTGTAGCGAAATTGTATATATTTCCCCTTTTCCTTATCTTTTAGTTTTTAATCATCATTCTTTTTTTTTAAGTAAATGGGAAGTTATTCCATGCTCATGGATTGGAAGAATTAATATTTTTAAAATGTCCATATCACCTAAAGCAATCTACAGATTTAATGCAATCCCTATCAAAATTCCAATGACATTTTTCACAAAAATAGAACAAACAATCCTAAAATTTGTATGGAACCATAAAAGATCCTGAGTAGCCAAAGCAATCTTGAGAAAGAAGAACAAATCTTTTTAAAAATTTTTATCAGGGAAACAACCTTCACTGAGCTTAAGGTGTTCATATCCAATTGTATTAGGTGTACATTTGAGATTTCTTATAATCATTATTGTCACATTACAATTAAAATGAAATATGTTAATATGTTATAATTTTAACCAATGTACATTAATATCTATTACCTAATAGGAATCTCATAATAATATGAAATATGGGCAAGCACAATTTATTATAGATTACCATTTTATGGTAAGTGTTATCTCAGTTTTAAGCAAGATCGGAAGTTAATACATGCAAAAGTAGCACTTGAAGCAAAAGCCTCTGAGTTATAAAAAGGGAAAAAAGTACCCAGGAAAAATATTACATGGCTCAGCATGTGATCAGAATACTTATGCATGCATTTTTCTTATATGGTGAAATAAATCATAGATATTTTAAAGTATTTTTCTAAGTCATGTTAGCACATCCAATGCCCTGCTTTACTCTGTACGTTGGGACACCTAATATGTTAGGCTAAGCTACACTTTCACAAATGAGGCAAACCCTTTCTGTTTGTTACTTTACTTGCTGGGAGAGAAAAAAGTACTAATAGAATGCATCTAATAGAAATCTGAGTTTATAAAAACATTTTTATTGTATATTGTTGAAAATATGATGAATTAAAAATAAAAACCATGTAATGATAAACTCTGATATAAATACTGTTAATGCTTTTGTATAAGCTTTCCTACCACATCCAACTTACTCATTTATTTTAATCTGCTCCAACCACCTCCCACTCCAAAGGAAAGCATTACATAATTCTTGATTCCTCCTCCTGCCCATGGTTAATTAGATTAAATGTTGGCTCAACTTATGACAGATTCCATGCTAAAATTTTTTTGACTAAGCTGCACAAAATTGTAAAAGGAGGGCTGTGATCACTTGAAATAAAGATCTTATAGCCTTGCTGTTGGAGTGGGCATATCTGTTATCTCCGTGTTGTGCACAAATCAGGATGATGTGGATACCAAACATATAACGACAAAAAATAAGCAAGGGCATCTTGGACTATTAAAATCCATTGAAGGCCATATTTATTTAAAACACTCTGCAATGTTCTTTTATGGCTAAGAACCACAGAAAATTCCTTCATATCCAGGTTTACTTGCTCAACTTATTAATATTTCGTAGTGTGACATAGTTAATTTTCGAAAAGGAAAGTTACCTGGTGATGGTGGTTTTAGTTATTGCATAATCTTCATCAGTCTTTCTGATAACACAGAGTTAAGGGTTTTATTGCAACAGTATAGAGTGAGTAGGTCTAAGTTTCTCTGAGAAATTAAGAATAACAGGTGTACTAAATTCTGTTTGTTTGTTTGTTTTTCACAAATAGCTTTGATTCACATACACATGTAAAATCAGGACCTACTTTAATATTTTAAAATCGTAAGTGAAGCAAATGTCATGACACTAAAATAAAAGATGCATAAATGAATGAGAAAATAAAACCTAAATTTGATTCCAGAAAACTAAGCAAGCATGACCTTAATTATAGCTGGCATCCTGCATTAATAACCCAGAAAAGAGGAAAGATATTTGATTCTTTTGTGACTGAAATAAGATGGCATATAAATTCTGTCTCTTAGCTAAAATCTTTTCTGTGGAACATAAAGTACAACATATATGTGCATACTTTTTTTTCTAGCATTAAGTGTCCCTAATAGCATTTTCTTATAAGCTCTAAATTCTAGTGTTCTACCTTCTTCAGTTATGTGTTACCTTTATTTTATGTACTCGTATCTACAAAGTATTTTATTGAAATAATAAATATGTCAAAAGATTCATTTGTCTAATTTACTTATCAAGTTATTGAAAGAAAAAATTTGACCATTCCCCAATTCTTCCCTCCAAAATGAGAAAACACAACTTGATTTTGTTTAGGCTTAAATAAGTAAGCAAAAACAGAAATCGTGTTAAGGCAATAAATGGAATTACTCAACACTTGAATGGCCCACAAGTGACAGTGTAAACATCTAAGAATGATCTTTCATATAGCATATTAGTTATAGGTGATCCAAGTGAAACAGAGTTCCTAGTTCTATAAAGAATTAATTCCACAAGAATAAATACCATTCAATTTAAAACATCTAACTTCATGGAATTATTTAATCAAATAATGACAAACTATTGATGATAAATATAAAATCACAAGTATACTGGAATAAGCAATAGGATTTTTTTGTTCTTTGATATTCCTGCCTCATTCATCTTTATTTTAGTCGATAAAGCATATTGGCATGTAGAATATAATGTTATTTCTCTTTTCCAAATATGCATGTGCATATTTAATACATAAGTAAATGATAAATGTATAGATAGGTGGGTGGATGGGTGTGTAGATGAGTGGAGGTTAGATAGACATAAAGAACTATTTGTTTTATCTGAATCAAAAAAAAAAAAAAACCAAAATTATGATTAAACATTAATATACCATTTTTTAACACTTAGGATTTAGTTTTTGGAATATAGTTTTGTAGCATATAAATTTCACCCTAAGTTAGTTCTCACTTCAACAATGAATAGATAACAAAGATGCTGCACTTATGGTCAATGGCTGATGTAACTTCTATAGTTCAAAATAGTAATATTATGGTGATTAAGAAAAATATTGTGTATTATTTATTTATAAAGATAAATACACAACTTTTTATATAGAGAAAGAATAACAATAAAATACATCATTCTAAAAGCATACATATTTTATATTTATTGCATGACTGAGCTTTAATACACATTTCTAAAACTAGAAATATTTTTCAAATAAGAAAAGTAACTACCCTTAAAGTGTTTTAAATAATAACTTGGAATACTATTATGCAACTCTACACATTGATTATACAGATTATGTAAAAATATGGAAAATGTTAATGATATTATGTTAAGTGAAATAAAAATGTATACATTGTGTTTGCACACACCATGCTAATTCTAGCATCCATTTTTTGCTTTTAATTTCATTACACCTGGAATCCTGCAATTGACACTTCGTTCAGCCTAGATTATTCCCACTCACACTTTTAGACTTTTCAGGAATCAATCACTCTTCCTGAAATATTTACACATTTTATGCTACTATAATACCTGGTAAAGAATTTACTATTATACTTGTCACATTGCATGGTAATCATCTATGTAAAATCTCTCTTGCCTCTAGAATATTACTTTTCCAAAGGCTATAATTGCCTTTTTTCAGATTCGTAGCCCCAGTACATAACACAGTATTTGACATGGTCCTGAGCATTGTGAAGATTAATCCATTAGGTAAAACAGAGTTGCCCTCTGCAATAAAGCACCAAGCTTCTGGCAAGTAAGGCTACCACTGTTACTGCACTTACGAGTGATGTTAGAACACCTAGAGAAGACAAAAGTGATCACCCTCTACCCCTACCATCGTCTCTCAGTGCATTCCTAGAACAATTCTTTTGAAAACCATATAGTTAACTAACCTCACAGTGTATGACACCACTACAATTTTTCCTTATGTCCCAGAATGTAAGACAAGAATAGAACCAATGAATAGAATAGATTACTTGAAAAGATTAATGAATTGACAAACATGTATTCATACAAAAAATTTTTAAAGGAATGTTCATAGAAGACTTATTTATAAAAGTCAAAAAATAGAAACAGCCCAAATGATCATTAATAAAATAATGGATAAACAAGTTGTGTTACATTCCCAAAATGGCCTCCTACCGACCAATAAAAGGAATGGATCACAGATACACAAAACAATATGGATAAATGTCCAAAACTGTACACAAAACAATATGGATAAATGTCCAAAACTGATGTATGAACTGAGAAAAATAAATTGACAAAAGGGTACATCCAGTATGAATATATTTATGTAAAAATTAGACAAAAATAAAACCATCTATGGTGACATAAATCAAGATATTGATAGCATCTTGGGTTTGAAACAGGAATTGCCTGGGAAAGGGACTAGTGAACTTCCTGAGGTAATAGAAGTATTCTGTATTTTGAGAGACTTGTGGGTTACATAAGCATGTGAATTTGTCATGCCACCAGTTCTCTGTGACTTTAATATCTGTGCAATTCACTGTATGTAAATTACACCTCAATTCAATAATTGAAAGTGAAATGCAAATGTGCTTAATACGCAGAACTTGAGAAGCTTATTCTAAAGTGTATCCAGAAACATAAAAGATATAAATAGCCAAAACAATCTTAAAAAATAAATTTGTAGAACTCACACATGCGATTTTTAAGAAATGCTGTAAAGATACAGTGATCAAGACAGTATAGTATTGGGGTAAGGACGGACAGATAGATCAATGGACTATAATAGATAATAGAGAAAAAAGTCCACACAAACAGGATGAATAGATATTTGAATAAATTCCAATGGGAATTTAAAGGGGAAAAGAACATGTTGTATTTCCTTTAAATCCCAAGGAATCACCTGCATATTTTTGTAAGAAATAAATATGAACCTCAAGTCTTACATCACTATATACACAAAATATAATTCAAATTTGAACCTAAGAACAAGACACCGAAACATTTTAGAACATAATTTATGCAAATATCCTTAATACTTAGAGTAGACAAGGGTTTCTCATACAATACAAAACAAAATATTAGACATAAAAGGAAAAATGCTAAATTGAGGTTTATTAACATTAAAATTTCTTATTTCTAAAGGATACCAGAAGAAAAATGAAAAGGGCATTACAGATTGGGAGAAAATATTTATATTGTGCATATCCGACAAAGTATTTACACACAGAGTATATGGAGGCTTCCTATAACTCAAGGATTGAAATAAAACAACCCAATAACAAAGGGGCTAAAGACATGAACAAGCACTTCACAAAAGAAGGTGTAAGAATGAAAAGGTGCTCAACATTAGTAATCAAAAGGGAAATTTCAATAAGATATCATTTCATATCTAGAATGGCCAAACTAAAAAAAACTAACAATGTATAAAGCATATAAAGCAACTGAAAATTTCACAAATTACTATAAAATTTGTGAGTGTAGAGAACTTTTGGAAGTTCATTAAAAAGTTAAACATATACCTACCATATGACTTAGCAATTCCACAGCTACTTACTTAACTAAGAAATAAAAGCTGGCGTCTGCAAAAAGACCCCTACAAGAATAGTTATAGATGCCTTAATCATAATAGACAAAAAGAGAAAAAAAATAAGCACCAGAGAAAAAAGTCAAATGTCCATCAGCATGAAAATGAAGAAATAAATTGTGACTAAAATGAACACTTTTCTGTTGTAAAATGGGACAGTATATTGATGTTTGCCTTATATGGAAGCATTTCAAAAATATGATGGAAAACAGAAGCAGGCACAGAAGAATTTGATTGTCTATATAATGTCATCAAGAACAGGCAAAACTAATCAATGATAGTAGATATCAAAATTATAGTCTCTCCTGATAATGGTGGAAATTTACAGGGAAGGATAGTAGGACAAATCTTGTGACCAAGGAAAAGTTCTATATCTTGATCTGTATGGTGGTTATTTAGGTATACACACTTATGAAAACTTAATAGACAATATGCAATTATCTGTACATTTTATCATCTGTAAATTATATCTCCATAAAAATTAATATACTGACTACACGTGTTTTTTTTTTCTTTTATTTCTGCAGAATATGTTGAGTCCCTATTTTTTTCAATTACTTAAAAAAATAGGTACAGTCATGCTGAGCATTACTTTCAATTAAAAGGATAAGTGAAGTTTCCTTGTTTCCCATCATTATCCATCTTGTTCCTGTTAAAGGTCACTTTTATTTTTTTTTTAAGATAATGGTTTTAGTTGATATATATTAATGCTGCTATTTTAGAAATCTAGCTAGAATAACCATAGTCAATCCAGGGTTAGTTTTTCTCTGTGCTTTTTTTGGTGATTTTTTTTCTTTGGTTAAGTATTATTTTTGTCATTTAAGAGCCATAGTGTCTGCAATCTCCAAACAGAGTAAACTTTTATTTATTCCTTTCTCTGCTTCTATAATGGATTTGCTTTTGGAGAAACTAATATTTCACATAACTAATCAGAACCAAGATGACATGAAATTTGGGGTGAGTTAGTTATATGAGGCCTCTCTACAAAAGAGTTAAACGGTGCAGAAAGGAAGTGTGGAGGAACTAAACTATTCATAAACCTAGAGACAACTCTGGCATGAAGCAAATTTTGGAAACTGAAAGTTTTTACTTAATGAGGCTTGAATGATTAACAAGTAGTATAAGGTTATGGAATGAATACATGTTGTCTGTGCAGTATAAAAGACTAAGATTTAACCTTAGTTTTGTCATTTATTAATTGTGTAACCTCTCTACCTTTCAGATATATTGACTATACATTAAGGCTAATAATATTCCTATTTGACACCTGTGGATGTTAAATGCAATACTAAATGTAAATGAATTGGCACATAGTAGAATCTATATAAATATTAATTCCCTTTTCCTTTACCTGGATGAGGTAGTCAAGAGTCAGTGGGAAGACAACTTGTAGAGGCACAGGGTGTGGATCTGATGTTTAAGCTGAATATAGATTGGTCCACATAATTTAGCCTGAAGTACAAATTGACAGTAATATAATCAGATGGGATGTGCAGGAGATAAGTGTACCAAGTCTTTGGCTTAAGGTTTTCCCTTCATCTCTGGTTTCTGACTTTTAAAATAACACTGAAGTTTTTATTTTAGTATAAACTTAGACTAAGGAAAATACAAACTATAAAATATTCAATAGATTAGTTGAAGTGCTTGAAATACATGCCAAAGTTTCTGAAGTAAATTATGGCTTTCAAAATAAGCTTAGGTTTAAAAATAAAGATATTTTGCACCAGAACTTCCAAGCAAGTCTCAAAAAGCCATAAACCTTTTCACTGCAGAATTACTTCTGGCCACATTTGCCAACACCGTTTTCTCTTCTTTCTGGCCATGCCAATCTCTTCCTTGTGATTCTTAGATAGCTTTCCACATTAGAGAAATATTCTAATTTGCTTCGTAAAAATGAGTTCCCAGAAAAATGGAAATCATAGAACACAGAAAAAGTAAGTTTACTACAGTAATTTGAGTTGGTGCAGACATCAGTCATTCTTGGTCCTTAAACAGTGAGAAAGGGAAGCAACCAAGGGATTGGACGAGCTCCAGTTTCCATGGAAGGGCAAAAGTTGAAAGTGATCTGGTTATAGAGATGCCAAGGAATGGGGACTACTTAAGCACCATGTCTGTAGCAGTGCATTACCACGTCTGTAGCAGTGCATATTTTTTCCCAATCCATGATGGACTGAAGCATTTGTAAAACTGAACAGAAATTAATTATTAAAAAAGCATCATGCATTTAAATGTATTAATGGCAATGTCCAAATACTCTAAACTTTTCCAAATATTTATATTCAATTGCTCTACTTAATCTGAGGTAGGAAACAGATCAATGACCGACATTAGTCCATGAACCACAACTTGAGTAATACTGGTCTATAAAACATATTAGTCTGAATCAATGGTGAGTGAGTAAAAAACCTCTTTTAAAAAAGTAAACAAAAAGCAAAACAAAAATTTGATTTGTAGTGTTTGCCAATTTTTATAATAACAACATTCCTCCGTGGTTGATATCTAGCTACCAATATGATGTCACTGAATGCACAGTTGAGAAGAGAAGAGCAGAATGCACTCTAGAGCCTCTTGAAGACTTCACTGGTTTAATACTAATTCAAGTAATGGTCAGCAGAAGTTTTATAGCCCATCTGTTACATCCGTGAGGAATGTGGCAGTTGAATTTTGGGGAGTAAGATATCAAGGCACACATACTTTTGCTGGGGAATGTGTTTGTTCTTACGAGATTCCATGACTAAGCAAGTTACTCTGTGCTGTATGCCTGGGGAGAGACAGAAGAAAGATTACCAACCTCATTTGGAAGTGGGTAGAGTCAGGGAGTTCAGGGAAACATAGTACTATTAGAAGGGGATTAGAGGTATTCATTAGGGAAGTTGGTTAGAACCAGAGGATTTTATGTGTCAGATGTATTCTACTCTCCTAACATACAGAATCGTGTTTACTTTTACCTTAAAACATGAGTTGGATATTGTTGTCCTCATTCAGCAGAATTACCCAAAACTAAGAGGATATAAATTTGTTCATGATCTCAAAACCAAAAATGATGAAGCTGAGACTTGAGAAGTCTGACTCCAAAGCCCCAAATCTTGACCTGTAACTTAACGCTTACTTCTTAGGATGTAGCCAAAAAGGAGGGAGATTTTGAAAGGAGGGTTTTTGCTTTAAGTGTCTTTAGTTCTCACGGTTCAGTGAAGATTCTTTAAGGGCCTTATGGAAACCCAACAAATAATAGCCTATTGCAATTCACCAAACCCAGGTTAAGTCAGTTGCTGATTGATGTGGTTATTGCAAACATCTCTATGCCTTATTCTTCCAACAGTAAACTGGGAATGATAAATAGTAACTATATTAAAGGGTTGTTTGGATTTAAATGAGATAGTAATTGTACACATCCCTTGATGATTGTCAGTAAGTTAATAAATATTATCTTTTTAATCATTATGCTGATTATCAGCTTAGAAATTAGGCCGTCTTGAAAGGTAGGGAAATGAGTGCTGCTATAGCTTTGCCTTTCATGTCTTTAAAATGGAGTGTTAGATGTATTCTTCCAGTGTTCTTTGTGCCTAGACCATCTAAATCATGTTCAGATCAATACGTACAATAGCCGTAGGAAGAAAGTAGCTGTAATTTTACAGGTCATTCAGGTTTGCTTCTTATTGTAAATTGTTGCTCATAAACAGAATTTTTAAAACTAAAAATCAAGACATATGGAATTATATATCATACTGGTTTATTTAAATTTTGATTGTAAACACATGACATAACGAAAGCATTCATATCCAATATTAGTGAACAATTCAGATTAAGTTAAAATAATATATGAAACACCAGGATCTTAGAGCTACAAAAATATAAATATTCTCAAAAAATTACTAGTTTTATGTTGTTTTAAGCCATTGATGAGTTCGTGGTAATGTTAAGGAGAAACCGAAAACAATTACAGTATAGAAATTCCAGTCTATCTGCTAAGCTCTTTACTAATATACTAGCTAAAATCAACCCTACGCCTTATATTAAAACAAAATAACATTGCTTAATTTTAAGCTTCTTCTTTTTCACTTTAAAAAAAATGCTCTTTTTCAGGTGCCACGTGCTTTCCTGACAAAATATATCATTGAGGGAAGTTTTCTTTTGGAAAATGATTTTCAAAGAGCTTTTGTTTCATATAACTAGCAAATATTAGGTTATGTCTTTCTTGGTGTAGTTAGATAACATTAATTTTTGATCCCTCTGTCAGTCCATAAAAGAGCCAAAATCTACAAAGCCCTCCATAACCATCATTTGCTTTTTTTGTGGCTTACTTCAAAAATATCATCAGCATCATAAACAAAGCTGACTCCTTTTTAGATGTGTATATTGGGGTAAGAAAAAAATGGTATGATAACTGCAGGTACCGTATATTTTTCTAGAAAGAATTATTTTGGTTGAAAAAAAAATCTTAGTAAACTTTTTAGTATGCAAGTCAGGCCTCAAAAGGCAAGGCTGGGAGAATGGATATGACCACCCACAGGGGCAGTTTTCTTATGTAGAGGGATGTAATAAACATATGGAAACCTAATAAGGTGAGAGTTCAGCAGAACAAATACTCTGATTTCTCACTTTTCCACCTTTTGATTTCCTGCTGGTGTCTTCCACTGGTTGAAGCCAGCTTGATGTTGGAGTACAAAGAAGCCCTTGCAGGCAGCCCATACATATCAGACTCCTGGGACACAGAGCAGGGTGAAAAAGATGAAGAGTGGGTCAAGAAGAAGAAATGGAAACTACTGCACAGATTGAGGGTTAAAAACTCCGCATGAGAAATTAATAGGAATACACAGATTGGGGCAAGTAGTCCAGAAAATAGAAAAAAGAAACTACAAAATGGAAGGTGGTTCTGAGCAACATACTCAAAGGCTTTGGGGGGGCTGCTGAAAACTTTGGCCAGTAAGAAATGTCTAATGGTAAAATGACCAAAGGTCTTTTAATAATTGGGATGCATGAGATTAATTTTTGCATTATCAACCTAGTTATGTAACCTACCCTCCATATGTATGATGATACTGCTACCACCGTATCACCATATATACCTTCAGTTAAATTCTGCCACATAGACTTTTATTTTAAATAGCTCCCAATATGAAGCAACTTGAGAAGGAGAAACGATGGCAGTGGATGGTGAGAGGATACAAAATATTTTAAAAAAATTAGTGAATGTAGGATCCCAGAGTTCTTCCACATTTGTAAAACAAATTTCTTCAAGAATTCTCTGAGAAATTGAGAGAAATACTGAGTAATCCTTTTCATGTGGAAGGGAGGTTGAGCTACAGTTTCATTTGAATGTCAGGGGACAGAGAACCCAGTTGACTTCTAAGGTGAACATGGATCGTGAAAATACACATCGGTATTTTCAGGTCGTCTCCATATCCAGATGGTTAAAGCACTATCATTTTTTAATACAGAAGAGACACTATAAGTAAAAGTTTCTAAAATAAAATGCAATCATACTGTTTTTTTTAAATATTTTTTTTTATCATGAAAATTCTGTTAAACTCTAAAGATAAATAAAACATTATAAATATCTGGCCTGAGAAAGGAAAATTCACCTTTGGATTTCCCTTTTGTTTCCAAACGCAGGGAAATATAGCTCCAGGTAAAACAAATTTTATCCACACAAGTAAGTTTTCCAGAGCTTGTAATATTGATAACTTTATTTGAAAAAATATATTTATAGAGTTGGTGACTGTGATTTTTTTCAAGATCATACAAATATGCATTTAATATTGTTATACAGTTGATGATAAATGACATGATCATAATATTATTGTATTTTTATTAGCTCTTAGAGAATAAGAACGTTTCTAACATAAGATACATAAAATACCCACAGATACTTCTTAACAATTAGTTTACATACCTGTTGGTAGATGTAATAGAAATTTTTGTCCTGTGTTCCTTATTATGAGCCTGATGTTTTAAGTAGATTTAACGTAAATAACTGAAGATAATATCAATATAAGGCCAGCAGACTCTGTAATTCACTCAGAAAACATACTGCTTTAATGATCATTTCACACAGGTGCAGAGTAATCAAATATAGAGATACACTCAATAGGTTGGCAAGTTGTGGCTGTTTCTAAAATTGTAGAATTTATCTGATGAAATAGTATCTCTTCTCTTGAGAATTTATTAGCATAAAGTGATATTCAGGAGGTTTTATATCTAAATCATCACACCAGTGATACATAGTCCAAGTAAATTTTCAAAGGAAAAAAAATTGTTTTCAAAATCAGTGTTTACCAGAGGAGTTTATGGAAGTTTAGATAAGTAGTAGCATTTAATGTCTTATTTTATTAAGTAGTGAAAAATTTTTCAAATGCTAAAAATGTCTTCCTTTTTGGTTATTCTAGGAATATAGACTTTTAATCTGGTTTTTTTTTAAAAAGCCATCCCGGCATCAGTTACTGAATGTAAATGTTATAAAGATGGTGACAGCTTTATTTAGAAAATATAATTTACACTCAAGGATGCTAGAGAGGAAATTTTGAAAATGGTGGTAATCATAATTTTTCTTCAGCTAACAAAGAATTCCATACTTACATAAATCTGTGTGGGAAACATTGGGAAGACAGCCATAGGTGAGAAGGCAAAATAACTCCTATAAAATTCTTAAAGAATTGAATGACAAAGTAGACCCACTTGTAAGTTCTAATGGTGATGACAGATAATCAGAGGGACTTGTACACTGGTTGTGAGTTGTCAAAAAGCTTATAGAAATAAATAATTTCTACTCTTTTAATGATATCTAAAATTTTATTAGGAAAATTTCTTCTGTAGTTTCTGTTAGACCATAGAAAGTGGTTATTTATCATTTTTGTTTGAGTGGTAAAACTCTTCAAGAAAAGGTAATATTTGATGTGAATAAAATATTATCATTTATATAATTTAGGTTTCTAGAGATAAAGACTATAAGATAGAGACTTTATTTTCCTCTGTTCTCTAAAGAAATGTTCTTTTAGAATAATATGGAATTTCTCCCTCTACTGAATCATGTTTTTAAATTCATGCAATTTGGCTTCTATCCCACTTCTAATAAAAAGCATCAGTGACCTCTTGTTTATAAAATCAATCACCCTAATAGTAATAATAGTTGTTTCTTTTTCTGTTTGGGATTCTGTGCAAAATGCCTTACACACATTATGTAATTGTGAATGATTTGCATTATTTAAATATTAGATAGAATTCTCCAGTAAAGCTGTATATACCTAGAGTTTTCTTTGAGGGACTATTTTAAATTGCTATTGAATTTCATTTTTCTTGTCATAGGTCTACTTAAATTTCCTATTTCTTCTTCAGTCAGTTATGGTAATGTTTTCTAGAAAATTTTCCAGTTAATCTAAGTTGTCTATTTTGTTGGCCTCATAAAGTTGTTCAGATTACTTTGTTATAATCCTTTCATTTTTTATAACATCAATAGTGATGTCCCCTCTTTAATGCCTGATTTTTTTTTTAATTATTAGCACCTTTAATTATTATTTATTTATTTATTTATTTATTGGGCTGCGTTGGGTCTTCGTTTCTGTGCGAGGGCTTCCTCTAGCTGCAGCAAGCGGGGGCCACTCTTCATCGCGGTGCGCGGGCCTCTCACTATCGTGGCCTCTCTTGTTGCAGAGCACAGGCTCCAGACGCGCAGGCTCAGCAGTTGTGGCTCACGGGCCTAATTGCTCCGCGGCATGTGGGATCTTCCCAGACCAGGGCTCGAACCTGTGTCCCCTGCATTAGCAGGCGGATTCTCAACCACTGCGCCACCAGGGAAGCCCTGCCTGATTTTTTAATTACTGTGTTTTTTATCTTTTTTTCCTTAGTCGATCTAGTTAAAAGTTTCTAAATTTTATTGCTTTTTTCAAAAAACACATGTTTGGTTTCATTGATTTTCTCTCTTGGTATATTTCTTTAATTTCTGTTCTAATTATATTATCTCTTGCCTTCTGCTAGTTTTTGCATTAGTTTGCTCTTTTTTTTTCTAGTTTCTCGTGGTGGAAGCTTAAGATATTTATTGAGATCTTTCCTCATTTTTTTTTTTAACTGAGGTATTTAAAGCTATAAATTTTCCTCTAAGCATAATTTAGCAGCATCCCATACATTTTGATATGTTGTGCTTTTGTTTTCTGTCATCTCACAGTATTTTCTAATTTCATTTTAAATTTCTTCTTTGAACCATGAGTTATTTTTAAAAGTGTTTAATTGCTAAATATATGTAGATTCACAAATTTCTTTTTGTTGTTGATTTCTAATTTGATTCTACTCTAGTTGCATAATATTTTGCATGGTTTTAATCCTTTGAAATATAATATATTGGGTCTAAGAAGAAAAAGGAGAAGAAGAAGGAGAAGGAAGGAATTATGGGGAGGAGGGGGAAAAGAAAATGTAGGAGAAAAATAATAATAAAAACAACCTTAATGGAATAATAGAACAGCTATATAAAAAGATGGAAAGATAACTTTTTATGAAGGATGTTCTTAATGCCACAAAACAGGTGAGATTTAGTGTTTTACATAACTGAAAGAGTTAAATGCATTAACTGTGTTTTAATACACTATAAATATGACATTTTGGTGATGTCAAAGGCCATACTAAGTGAACATGTGGAGTTTAACCCAATTACAATGAATTTATTAATGTCAAGGTATATTTTAATTTATATAATTTGAAAATATTTTCACTTTATTATAGGATAAAGATTCAACCTCACTAATTAAAAAATGAATAACATTTTAATAATATTCCAAAGAATAGTAATTATATGGAATGATTATTCTTCTTAGGAAAGAATAACAGTTTATTCAAGTGTCTGTATTCACTTTCCAGTGGGGTAGATTTGTTTTCACTGTCTCCAGTAAATATAAAAAACACAATATCCTAAGGATTGTAAATGTAATGCTTAGTAAGAAAATAATTTACCTTCCAAATAAAATGATTTAAAGAGCACTGCTACTTTAAAAGAATGGGAATGTAGATATAATTGTCTAAAGAAAACCCCAGGGAGATTTTTATATGACCTTCCTTAAAATAAAATATATGTAAGTTTATGATGGCATAATGATTTTTCTAATTTTTTTATTCAGTATTATTTAATGACTAAACCTTCCTGACTATACAAAATTGTAATTAGGCAAACTATATCACTATACAATTTAGCTTCCACCATGATCCCTTTTTCTTTTTGGAACTTACTGCTTTTATTCCATTTCTTTTGAAGCTTATCTAGCAAATCAGATGCTGAGCATTTGTAATGGAGTAGCAACAGCAAGTTTATCAAGTTAGGGCAAAGGAACCATTCAGAATTTATTTACAAGGGCTCCACTGATGTTCCCGAAACTATGAAACCTCTTATGTAGGTGAGAAAATAGTTCTATCTTCTGTGGCCTCTGTCAACAATAGGACTAATTAATGCCAATGATGAAGGCTATCTTTGCTTGAGGCACTTGTTTACTCTGCCACTAGAATAGAGGCTACCACAATTATTTCGGTAATTGGTTTTATTCAGTCAAGTTTAAAAGGGAAATGTTATACACATATAGAAATATTTCACCAACTTTATGAGTGGAATAATAAAAAAGCCATGCTGAATTAGACCAAAAAGCTATAGTTGATAAATAATTTAGAATAAGATCAACATTTCCCCCTATATAAAATAATAGTTCTAAAATTTAAAAAAATCCCAGTTTATGTTAATGGATATTTGAGCAGCTTCCACTCTTCATCCCAATTTGTGGGAATTTTTTCAAATTTGAGAGGTCTCTAGGCAACCTGAGACCGATATAGGTCAATGTCGTTCTAACATGTAAGTCATCTTCTTAGCGTATTTCCACCCAACTTCTTTAATCAAGGAAACACTCATACCTGGGTCAGACATATAATTGACCTTGAACAATAGTGGCTGCCCTAAACATCCCTGTGAAAGTGTAAGGTTATCATTACTCAGGTTGACAAAAATCCCCACATATATTCATTAACACTTCATGGTTTTCTAATAATTTTATTTTAAAAAATGAATACCTGAATGCATACTCTTTAGAGCATTTTCAGTGTCTGTTAGAAAGTTTCAGCTATGCTATTATAAACATAATATAAAAAGGAAACCATCAATAAGTTCTATTAAGACATAAATCTTTTGCATTCCAAAAGTGTCGACCCTCAGCTAACTTAAATTTCTTGATTTGGCTTGGAAAGCAGTTAGGTTGAACTATTCTTTACTAACTTAAATTTGTATGTTAAATTTCATTATGATCTGTCTTATGATGTCAAGACATATTCATGAGGGAAGCAGTACTTCCATAGGGATAATACAAACTTTTGGACATGTTAATGTAGAAAATAAATATCACGGTGAAACAGAAATTTTAAGTTTTTAAAGCTTAAATTTTCTGGGAAAGCCCAAACCTTAAGTGTAGAAAAATGTGTTGAAGTCTAAGACTCAGCAAAAAGGACAATACTTCCTCTTTGGGGGACAATATTGTTCTTTATTTCAAATTCCCCTTAAAATGTAAGTTTTTCCGTGATGATGCAATAATCAGAACTTAACAACAAGGGACTACAATATTTAACATTCATATTCTTAGCAACAATTTAGGTATGTAACATTCTACTAATATAATAATAATAATACTATAATTCTACTAATTATAAAATTAATTTTGAAAGCAAATACTCACAAATAGGCCTGTCACACACACATAATGCCTTTATATCATAGGTATTTGGTAGTTAAAATCAATTAAATAAACTGTTAAATTATATTTGAACTCCATTTTTCAGCAAAAGCCCTTGTAGAGATCTAAAGGATGAAGCTTTAATTTAGGTTTCTCACACTCCTTTGAATTCCATTTCAGATAATGGTAATGTGTGCAGAGCTGACCTCCAGTTCCTGTCCTGCTCCCTTTCTTTTCCCATTTCAGGCTCCATGACAAATCATGTGGTCTTTTGTACACATATTTAGAACCCCAGCCCACAGGTAAAGGCCCAATCCACATACTGCATAGACGCCCCTTGACAACTCTTTGGACGTTGGGTTGTTCAGAGGGGATTTCTGGCTCTCTTATGGGTACTAAGTACAAATAAAGGTGCTGCACATTATATCTAAAACAAATATAAGAAGACTCTGAAAGATAGAGAAAAGAATGCAGACCCACTACAGATATTAGGACCCAAGAACCAACATAGTAGTCAGTTGCCTGGGTTTTCTGTCTCATACACTCCAGACTTGGAGCTGAAGAAGCAGGCAAACTGGAAATGTCAGCTGATATAGAACAAAAATGTCCTCATAGAGTCCTGCTTTCTATGACCAAGAAACCCAGAAAGGGGTGTCCTCGAAAAGCAGAAAACTTTTAGATAATAACAACTCTAGACAAAAATTATTGGGGAGGGGGAGACCTCTGTGTGTGTGTGCACCTTTGTGCACACACACCTGCATGTGCACGTGTGCACACATGCACACTCTTGGTCGGGAAGGGGGAGAATGGGGAGCGTTCTAAGAAGAAACAGAGTGCGACCCTTCTAAAGCATGGAATTTGGAAGAGGAGTTCCTCCTACCATTGTTTAATGGCAGAATTAATTAATTAATAATAAGCAGCCTCCAGTATTTGTTTGGCAAATAAGCAATGTCTTTCTTGGTCAACATCAATGTGTTCCTCTTGACCTTCCATGCATGGCTGCAAGATGGCTATGGCAGTCCTACACAGGGAAAAATATTGCAGTAGTGAAAGAGTATCTCTGCATCTGCACATTATTGTTATTAGGGTAAAAAGGTTGTTCTGAAGCATACAAGTCCAGGTGCTGGAATTATTTCCCCAGAAAGTACAAAGTTTGTGATGAATATAGGGAAACCTCTTTAGCTAGGTAGAAGAACTTGAGAGGATTGGGATAGGTTGCAAATAGCATTGGTTTAACTACACCACAATGTCTATAGCAAGCTGTATGTATATAGCTTCCTTTGTTAACCATTACATATGTCTTCTAATCCATTGTGGTTCACTGTTAATTCTATAAATTGATGAGTGTGTTCTGAAATAGCAGATTCCACCTCCAATCAAGAAGGCAGGAGTCCCAGTGGAAGCAGATCAGTCAATCAAAAATGTTTTCCTGTATCTGTGCTAGCCTCATGGGACTTTGATATCACAGTGGCATTTGATCTCTATTCACCAGGATCTAGAGGATACATGCTTTTATCCCTAATCTTCCAAAAGTCAAAGACCCACTGGAACATATATATTAACATACTTAGTGGCATCTTAGTACTTTATTACTCAGGTGAAAATTGCCAGCTTCCTTCACTCACAACTTTTCCCACCGTGCCTCGTGGAGTCCTCAAACTGATGCAAATCCATTATGCTTACTTCAAAGTATACATAAAATACTACCTTTTCACTCTTGCCTTACATTAAACCTGCCCTACCACCTCCCTGAGAACACCACTATTTCTGCTCTTACTTCTTCAATACCCAAAGCATGAATTGGCTTGTACACAATGGTGGCATTTTCCTAAATAATCACTGCAAAATCTAGATAATTTAATTTTCATTCTTCTAAAGCACGTTTTTCTTCTTTAAAGTTTATGTCAATTGATTTTGCAATCTAGCCTACTTCATTGTAAATAATAACTACCTTGCCAAACATATTTCATTAAGATTTTAGCATCTGAAAATCATTGAAATTTCCACAGTTCAAATCAACACTGGCTATTCTTTTTTATCTATTTAAAAATAAGTAATGCATACACATGGAAATAAAAACCATAGCAGTACAGAAAAAATTCTAACCTGCTTAGTCTAGTCTAATTCTTTGTAGATATATATAGATTAACTCTTCTCTTTATATTTCCTTCACTGATTACCTTAACGATCTTAGAAAATAGCTTTACACACTTCTTTCCTGAATAATCAACTTTAAGTTAACTTGACATGTCATTAGCTAATGTTAATTGCTACTTTTACTTCACAGACAACTCAGGCACTTAGCATATTACACTCTATGGACACCACTCGAATTTACATACAATTCTGATCTTAGGTTTTATATCTATTTTATTTTAAACTTATCAAGAAATTATAGGTATTGCTTTTTAGAGATATTCTCATTTTTTTTTTCAATTTGTCTTTATTTTTTTCCTGCATCTCTGAATTTTCACTTCAGAATATTTCCGTTCTACTCATAATGTACTCTTTTTTTTTTTTTTATAATGTACTCTTTATTATTATTTTTAAAAATGTTTATTGGAGTATAGTTGCTTTATAAAGTTGTGTTAGTTTCTACTGTACAGCAAAGTGAATCAGCTCTACATATACATATATACTGTCTTTTTTGGGTTTCCTTCCCATTTAGGTCACCACGGAGAATTGACTGGAGTTCCCTGTGCTATACTGTAGATTCTCATTAGTTATCTATTTTATACATAGTATCAATAGTATATATATATCAACCCCAGTCTCCCATTCACCCCACCCCCTCCCTTTCCCCCTTGGTATCCATACGTTTGTTCTCTGCATCTGTGTCTCTGTTTCTGCTTTGCAAATAACATCGTCTATACCAATTTTTTTTCAGATTCCACATATATGTGTTAATATAAGATATTTGTTTTTTCTCTTTCTGACTTACTTCACTCTGTATGACAGTCTCTAGGTCCATCCATGTCTCTGCAAATGACCCAACTTCTCCTTTTTCATTTCTAATTTTATTGATTTGAGTCCTCTCCCTCTTTTTCTTGATGAGTCTGGCTAATTGTTTATCAATTTTGTTTATCTTCTCAAAGAACCAGCTTTTAGTTTTATTGATCTTTGCTATTGTTTCCTTCATTTCTTTTTCATTTATTTCTGATCTGATCTTTATGATTTCTTTACTTCTGCTACCTTTGTTTTCTTTGTTGTTGTTGTTCTTCTTTCTCTAATTGCTTTAGGTATAAGGTTAGGTGGTTTATTTGAGATTTTTCTTGTTTCTTGAGGTAGGTTGTATTGCTATAAACTTCCCTTTTCGAACTTCTTTTGCTGCATCCCATAGGTTTTGTGTCGTAGTGTTTTCATTGTCATTTGTTTCTAGGTATTTTTTTATTTCCTCTTTGTTGTTTTTGGATGTAATGTCCTATAAATATCAATTAAGTCTATCTGGTCTAATGTGTCATTTAAGGCTTGTGTTTCCTTATTAATTTTCTATCTGGATGATCTATCCATTGGTGTAAGTGGAATGTTAAAATTCCCCACTATTATTGTGTTACTGTCGATTTTCCCTTTTATGGCTGTTAGCATTTGTCTTCCGTATTGAGGTGCTCCTCTGTTGGGTGCATAAATATTTGCAATTGTTATATCTTCTTCTTGGATTGATCCCTTGATCATTATGTAGTGTCCTTCCTTGTCTCTTATGACAGTCTTTATTTTAATGTCTATTTTTTCTGATATGAGTATTGCTACTCCATCTCTCTTTTGATTTTCATTTGCATGGAATATCTTTTTCCATCCCTTACTTTCAGTCTGTATGTGTCTCTAGGTTTGAAGTGGGTCTCTTGTAGACAACATATATATGGATCTTGCTTTTGTGTCCTTTCATCCAGTCTGTGTCTTTTGATTGGAGCATGTAGTCCATTTACATTTAGGGTAATTATCAATATGTATGTTCCTATTACCATTTTCTTAATTGTTTTGGGTTTGTTTTTGAAGGTCTTTTTCTTCTCTTGTGTTTCCTGCTTAGAGAAGTTCCTTTAGCATTTGTTGCAAACCTGGTCTGGTGGTACTGAATACTCTTAGTTTTTGCTTGTCTGTAACGCTTTTGATTTTTCCATCAAATTTGAATGAGAGCCTTGCTGGGTATAATAATCTTGGTTGTAGGTTTTTCCCTTTCATCGCTTTCAGTATATCCTGCCACTCCCTTCTGACCTGTAGAGTTCCTGCTGAAAGATTAGCTGATAACCTTACAGGAATTCTCTTGTATATTATTTGCTGCTTTTCCCTTGCTGCTTTTAATATTTTTTCTTTGTATTTAATTTTTGTAATTTGATTAATATGTGTCTCAGTGTGTTTCTCCTTGGGTTTATCTTTTCTGGGACTCTTTGTGCTTCCTGGACTTGACTGACTATTTCCTTTCCTGTGTTAGGAAAGTTTTCGGCTATAATCTCTTCAAATATTTTCTCAGACCCTTTCTCTTTCCTTCTTCTTTTGGAACCCCCTATAATTTGAATGCTGGTGGGTTTAATATTGTCCCAGAGGTCTCTGAGACTGTCCACAATTCTTTTCATTCTTTTTTCTTTATTCTCCTCCACAGCTGTTATTTCCACCATTCTATCTTCCAGCTCACTTATCTGTTCTTCTGCCTCAGTTATTCTGCTATTGATTCTTTCTAGTGTATTTTTAATTTCAGTTATTGTGTTGTTCATCACTGTTTGTTTGTTCTTTAGTTCTTCTAGGTCCTTGTTAAACGTTTCTTGTATTTTCTCCATTCTATTTTCAAGATTTTGGATCATCTTTACTATCATTACTCTGAATTCGTTTTCAGGTAGATTGCTTATTTTGTCTTCATTTATTTGATCTTGTGGGTTTTTACCTTGCTCCTTCATCTGCAACATATTTCCCTGTCCGCTCATTTTGTCTAATTTACTGTGTTTGAGGTCTCCTTTCTGCAGGCTGCAGGGTCATAGTTCCTCTTGCTTCTGGTGTCTGCACCCAGTGGGTGAGGTTGGTACAGTGACTTGTGTAAGCTTCCTGGTGGGAGGGACTGGTGTCTGCATTCTGGTGGGTGGAGCTGGATCTCTTCCCTCTGATAGACAGGGCCACATCAGTTGGTGTGTTTTGGGGTGTCTGTGGGCTTAGTATGACTTTAGGCAGCCTGTATGCTGATGGGTGGGTTTGTGTTCCTGTCTTGCTTGTTGTTTGGCATGGGGCATTCAGCCCTAGAGTCTGCAGTCAGTTGGATAGTGCTGGGTTGTGGAGTTGAAATGGAGACCTCCAGGAGAGCTCTTGCTGATTAATATTCTCTGGGGCCAGGAATTCTCTGGAGTTCCAGCATCCTGGATTTGGCCCTCCCACATCAGAGACTCAGGCCTGACCCCCGGCCTGGTAACAAAGACCCTGCAAGCCACACGGCCTGGCAAAAATGGGGAAAAAAAAAAAGAAGAAAAAAGGGCAGGAGGAAAACAAGTGAAAACAAACAGATATAAAAAACCCAAGACAAATAGCAAAGACAAAAACAAGCAGACAGCAACAGCAACAATTAAAAACAAACAAATGAACAGATAGACAAAACCCCAAATGGTAAAAACAAAACTAAACAAACAAAAACAAAGAAACAAACACACACACATACAAAATAAGAAACAAAAACAAAAACAGAAAACAACAACAAAATAAGAGAACAACCAGACAAAAAAATCCCCAAACGAAATCAAACAATTAAAAACAAAACTAACAAAAATAAAAAACAAAACAAAAGCAGAATGCAAACTGAAGGAAAAAGCAAAGAAAACAAAACAAACCCAAAAACTATAAAAAAAGATAAGAACAAATAGAACAAAGGAAAAAAGATTAAAAAATAGAACATAGGAAAGAAAAAAAGGAAAAAACACAGAACAACAAAAAAATAATGTAGAAATAGAAATATAAAAAAATTTTAAATATATTAAAAAAATTTAAAAACTAAATAAAAATTAAAACAAATAATAATAAAAAACCAATAACAGAACAACACATAAAAAAATAGTAATAATTATATTTTCCTGGTGTCTCAGCTGTCAGTGTCCTTGCCCCCACCGTGAGTCACAGACCACCTCCACCTCCTCAGGAGGCCCTCCAAAACCTCTAGGTAGGTCTCTATTCCCTATGTGGGCACTGTGGGGGCAGCTCAGACTCTGACCTGGCCCAACTCCCGCATATACTAGTCCCCAAAGTCCACAGCTGCTGGAGCTAGACTGGTTTTAGTTTGGGGAACACTCGTTCATTCAGGTATTCCATAGATGCAGGGTTTACCAAACTGATCACGAGGATTTAATCTGCAGTTTGTGCAGCTGCATGGAAAGATTTTTGTTCCTCTTCGTTAGTCACCCTGCCCCTGGGGCTCAGCTGTGGTTTTAGCCCCACCTCTGCATGTGGGCCACCCACAGGAGTCTGCTCCTGAGGCTGCCCTGGATCACTGGGGTCTGTCTCAGTGAGGACAGGGCATGGAGGTGGCACGACTGCCTGGACACGGGGGCCCCAGTGGTGACAGGTGCACGGGAAAGCCAGCAGTCATGGGCTTGAGAGATCCAGCCCTAGAGGGAGTCTTTCCTAGTGCCTGGCAGCCGGCACAAGAAGGCCAGCCCTGGTGGGGGCTTTTCCTAGTGCCTGGCAGGGCAAAGGGCCAGCACATGGGGAGAGAGAGGCTACAATGGTGGCTCCACTCCCTGTGTGTCACTCAGTAGTGGCGTCTTACTTCTATGGCATTCTGGGTTTCCTCCATAAGCATTCCCAGTTACGGATTTCCTCCCTACCATCCCCTCAGGCTGTCTCCTCACAGCCAACAGCAGTCCCCCCACCACAGGTTTGCTTTCCAGTCCCCACCTTCCAGCTCTCAGCCCCTGTGTGCACCAGCAGACACATGTCCCAGTCGCGGGTGTGCAGGGCTGTGGCATGGACCATCTGTGTAAGTCTCATTCTGTCCTGTCTGCCACAGAACAGCCATTTCACCTTCCTCCAACAGCCTTAGTTGCTCCCCTTCTGTTCCAACTGATTTCCATGTCAGTGACGGGGCTTCCCTGGATGCAAGAACCTCACCTCTGCTTCAGCTTCCCCCCAGGGGCACAGATCCCATCCCTCTTCCTCACCTCTTCTTTTTCCCTTCTTTCTTTCATCCTACCCAGTTATGAGGGGATCTTTCTCGTACTTTCCAGTGTCCAAGGTCTTCTGCTAATATTCAGCCAGTGTTCTGTGAGAACTGTTCCATCTATAGATGTATTCCTAATGCATCTGTGGAGAGAGATGAACTCCCCGTCCTCCTACTCCTCTGCCATCTTGGTTTCTCTGTCTCTTTATTATTTTTTAATAAATTCTTTTGATGATAAACTATCTGTGTTTTTGTCTAAAAACTTATTTATTTCATTTATATTTTGAAGTTATCTTTACTGTATATATACATAATTATAAATTAGCAGTTATTTTCTCTTCCATTGTCTTCTGCTCTCTATTGTTTCTTTTGAGAAATCATCTGAAATCTAATTGTAGTTTCCTTGAAAATAAATTGTCTTTTTCAGGGGTAGGGGTATTGGAATGCTTTTAGATATTTGATTATATCTTTCATTTTTAGGAGTATCATCAGGACCTTATATTATGATAAGGCCAGGTAAGGTAAGTATTTATTTATCTTGTTTAAGGTTTGTAGAGTTTCTTGAATGTGTGGTTTGATTTCTTTTACAATTTTTGAGAAAGAAATCCCATTCATTATCTCTTCAAATATTGCTTAGGCCTTATTCTATTTATTCTCTTCTTCAGAGCTCCATTTAGAATTTAATTAGACCCATAAATCTCATATATTTTCTTCTATTTTGTCAATCATTTTATTTATTTATTTATTTATTTATTTATTTATTCACTTCAACTCGTATTTAATTCCAATAGTACACAAAGCCTGGTGGTAGATCCTAGTAATAAGAGTAATTAATCAAGAAACAGAACAGAATCACAGTAACCCACATAAAGCACTCTTTTCGATGAAGTTCACACTGAACTCTTTCTCTGTCAGTTGCATATTCTTCCCCTCTCTGATGTCCCAGAAATCCTTTATTTCAGAACTGTAGAATGTTCAGTTGCAGAAAAATGGGATACTAAGAATAGTAGGTGTCAAATAATTTTATATTCTTCTTTCTTATTCTGGATAGTTTTTCAAACCTGTCTTTCATTCACTATTTCTCAATTCATCTTCCTCAAATATGCTGTTAAATGCATACATTGATTTTTTAATTTCACATAGGATGTTTTCAATAGTAGAAACTATCATTGTTGATGTTGAGTTTGTTTTTAAAAATAGTTTTTAGTATTCTACTAAAGATTTCCTGACCTTTGAGAGTATTAGGCATGGTTATTTTAAGTTATATATCTGTTTTTCTCTTAGCTTTTATTAACATTTCATATCCCCTCCTGTGCCTAAGTTTTTAAGTTTATGCAGGATATTAAAGAGAAATTGTGCAAATAACTTGAGGATTGAACAAATTTTGTCTTTCTTCAGAAAGGATTTATCTATATCTGTATATATATATCTATCTACTTAATTTTTTTAAACTGTGTCAGAGGACTAGCAGCTTTAGCTACCTAAGTTCCCTCGAACACAGTTATAGGTATTGAGACAATTTGAATGTGAGCCTAGTCCATGAAGGGAATAGATTATGTCTGGTTTACCCTTATTCCTAGGTATATTCTTTTGGATACCCCCCCACCCCCACCCCCCCCACACACACACAAAACATAGGTTTTTTACCAGGTATCACTGTCCTTGGCTGACATTAATCTATAATTTAGTTCCCCTAACTCCATGAGTTTGTCCAAATCTTTGCACTGTTTCTTAGCCTTTAATTTTTCTCTCCTTTTATTTCAGAAGCCCCTGTCTATAGTACTATCCAACAGAAACTTCTTTCACAGTAGAAATGTTCTCTATCTACACTGTACAATGTGGTAACCACTGACCTCATGTGATTTTTGAGCAATTGACATGATACTAGTACGTTCCAAGGAGCTAAACTGTTGTTCTCATTAAATTTAATTAATTAAAATTTAAATACCCAATATGAAGGTAGTGGCTGCTCTATTGGGTAGCAGTTTTAGGGGAAAAGTGTTCCAAAATGCTAGAGTTTTATTTCTGAGTTTTCTTCTACTTGGAAATCTCATCTTCATAAATTTTCACAGCCTTATTAGCTGTGAATTCCCTTCAAGTAGTTTTAAGACCATATTTTGCCTAGATTTTCTAGCTTTTTGTTTGTTTTGAGCAGAAGGGTTGATACATGTTATCAAATCTGCCATTTACAGAAGCAGAAGCTTTCCTTACTCATTACCTTCATACATTTAACAATAAAATCAAACTTTTGTTTGGTTATTTATTTTATACTATATCTCTTGACTGCTGGCAGTGTAATGTTATCTGCCTTGCTTCTACCATTTCTCTTGACTCTTAG
Organism: Balaenoptera musculus; assembly: GCF_009873245.2. Lineage (NCBI taxonomy): Eukaryota > Metazoa > Chordata > Mammalia > Artiodactyla > Balaenopteridae > Balaenoptera > Balaenoptera musculus. The sequence continues at coordinate 23,606,940 of NC_045796.1, forward strand.
ACATTCTAATGACTGTAAATAATGTAAATTGCTTTTACAATGCAGACATTTATAACATTAGAATTCTGTTTTATGGTTATAATCAAACTTCTAATTTTCTCTTTTATATTTTTGAAAATTATAAAAAATAGCATATAGTTTTACCACACTATAACTGAATATGTATGATTCCATGGATAACAGATAATGTGATTTTGTTGATAGGGTAGGGGGAGATATAATCACATCTCATTCATGGGAGAATGTTCCAAATATTTCTCCCTCTCCCTCTCTCTCACATACACACAAATTTCCCACAATTGGTCAGTTGCTCACATCAGACCCTATTTCATTTTTTTTTTCCACAGTTGCACCACTGCTTTCCTATATGTGTGTGTGTGTATATAAATTTATATATATATATATATGTATATATTCTGGCATTTCTGGTATTTCTAATGGTTTTTATGTTAGATATATTATTTTTCAATAATATTTGAATTTTATTTTGTTATAACTATAAGCATTATTTTCAGTGTTCATTTTCAGATTTTTCATGCCATGGTTTTTCCATTCTTCACAACTAATTTCTGATTTATTCACTGAGAAGCAGACTACTATATTCTTTTAAGTAATTTTTTTCAGTCTTTTTTATGCCTTTACACATCATACACACATTTTCTGGCTTTAAATTGGGATATTGAGATTGCCATATACACACTACTATATATAAAATAGATAACAAATAAGAACCTACTGTATAGCACAGGGAACTCTACTTAATACTCTGTAATGACCTATATGGGAATAGAATCTAAAAAAGAGTGGATATATGTATATGTATAACTGATTCACTTTGCTGTACAGGAGAAACTAACACAACACTGTCAAGCAACTGTACGCTAATAAAAATTAATTAAAAATAAATAAGATCTTAGGGATGCATCAGTTCTCTCAGGTTCTGTAGCTATAGTTTTATTATCTTCTGACTTTTAAGGAGGGCAAACTTAGAAATTAAGCAGCTGGATTTTTCTTGTCTTTTTGGCTGGTTAACCAGTTTTGATTTTTTTGTGTGTGTGTTTTTTTCCTAAATATTTAACCTATCTTTAAAAACAAATACCTCAATTCCGCTTGAGATAGCATGCATGTTTCAAGTTGAATACTCAGATTTATTTTTGCACTTTGGAAATTTTCAGCTATTATTTATCATACTGATAAATAATATTATTTATTATACAGTGGGCTATTATACATATTATATACATATATAAGATGCTCACAATGTATATCTGAACTTTTAACATAATAGAGTCGGGATGAATATATTTTTAATTTACTTAATAGTCGTGAGGTGTTCACTTAAGCTGCCAAATATGTAGTGGATATTTTCTTACCTCTGTGCTTCATATTTAATACAATGGTTAATAGATACCAAATATGTCTGTCTCTCTATTCTACTGGAGGGAGTGATTAACTTCTTCAAATATGTTGCAAATTTCCTTTAATTTTAATTCATATAGTAGAGCTGCTATATTAGAGTAGGGGAGAGCAAGCTATGACTTTAAAGTTCTCTTGTAAAATCTAAATATGTAGGTATTTGCTGCACATGGCAAATAACTCTGACTGTAAATGTATACTTCTGATGTTTTAAAAATTATTTTACAAGATCTGTTTAAGAATTTATGCTATAATATAATGCATAGACAAAAACATAAATTTAGGGATGTGTACACGTGTATATCACGTGAATTACTTAGTGAAAGTTGAATAGACAAAATAAAGCACATTTTTTTGACAAGTATGAGTTATTCTAAAACTTACTGGAATATTTCCCTATGTATACTACCAGCTGAGAGATAAAGCCAAACCCTAAAAATTGCAGTTTATCATTTTGAAAATAACCTATTCTTAATTTTACATCTCTTTTAGTAGTGCATAGCTCAGAAAATAAACTTATACTATTTTAGAGAATTCAGTTAATGAAAACTATTTTATTAATATAAAATTAATCTTATTCATATGATCCTGGAGAAATTACTCTCTGAACCTCAGTCTTCTTATCTGAAAAATAATAGGTTTGAATTACTTGAATTCCTCAGCTTTAACATTAACTTGCATCTAAAATGTATCCTTTTTACCACTGTTGGCCCACACCCCTCAAATTCCATCATCTATCTACCTATCATCTATCTATCATCTACATATCTATACAATTATCTACCCATATGTATTGCATACACACATACCACATTTATATATGTATTATATATATTTATATATAATTTCAGCTTAAATTATCTAAACTTCCCCTTAAATGTAAACATTATATACTAGTTTTTATGCTGTGAGTATAATATAATAGGATATAGGATTATTCATAAAATTTTGACTTTATCTAAAATAAATACATAGTAGGGATTAGAAAATTTTATCACTATTTAAACAGCTTTACATGCTCTTCAATGTGTTTTATATAAACTAGAAATATTAAATCTATAGATCATGATATTTAGCTACTTTGACATAGACTGTATAGAATGCAAATACAAAATAACAATCAGCTAAAGAAAATAATTATAAAAATCACAATGTTCCTTATTCAATAATTTTGTTTTAAAATCATTTGTATGTACTTTAATAAAAGATTCTGTAAATTGCATTAGCCATTTGAGGTGCAAAACACGTGCTTTCTGTTTAATTTTCTTTTGTTATTTCCTGCCTAGTTTCTTTTAAATTTGAAAGTCTAATCGTAATTAGGTGTTATACACTGTTAAATAGATTGAGGTTTTCTGATACAGATGGGTAATGCATCTAATTTTGAAGCTTCATTACTACTTTAGGCCAAATAATTATTTTTCTTTTATAATATGGAAATAAGCTCATGTTATTGAAATTAAATGTAACAATATAAGTGTTCTAATCTCCCACCACATATAAATCATTATTCAGTGGTAAAAAGTAGAAAAAAAAAGTTTTTTCTCATGCATTTATATTTAGTATATTTATTGTCAATAGTAACTTCTGTGGCAAACTCCTGGAAATTATCAATTCCTGCCTCCTCTTTTAAGTTGACATGTTATAAAAAATTTCTAAATCTTGACTGTGATAGGAGCTCTTTTGCTTTTTCTAGTAAATATACTCTAATGCTTTCTACAGATGTCATGTATAGTATATTCATGAAACATTTAAAAACTAAATATGGATATATTTCCCAGGATCTATTTTGCTTTGTGTGGCTTTATTTTTACATAAGCTAAACGTCATGAGTCATTCTATTACTCTGTACTGTATTCCGGGAGACTTGGCTCCTTGGTCAATATAGGACTCTCATTTTCACTTGCTACTCTTCCTTTTTCTGATTGAATGAAGCATTGCTATAGCAGTATTGGCCATTAGAGTTCACTAATCATATTAATCACAATTTCTCTTTTCATTTTGAGTGTAAATTTGCATCTTTTTCTGCCTTTATGTTAAACTATTAGAAACCTGTTATCTGCACTAAAGCAAAGAAGCCTATACTACGAGTCTAGAGAAATGTATTTTCCAAGTCCCTGATTTTACAACATTCAATTGAAATATTATTATGACTCTCATCTCTTCATCTGTAAAAGAAAGTAATGAAAAAACAAACAAAACTAACATTTTACTTTTTGTCATCATGTACCAGAAATTATGATTAGACCTTAATTTGACTTTTTACTTTATCCCCTAAATCTCATTTGCATTGTATTTAACTTGATACCACAATGATTGTGTAAGATAGAAACCATTTATACCCATTTTAATGATGAGAAAAGGAAGGCAAGGGAAGAAAACAAACAAGTGTGTACTTTCTATGATTTAATTCAGTATTTAATAATGGATGAGAATGAAATCGAAGATAAAGTTTGTTTGCCTTGTTATAAATGGTACGGTGAAGTTTTGTCTTGTTTGCTTTGTTTTTTGTCTTTATTGCCCCTCCATTCATCCTGGTGTTGACATTTATAGTTCCCTCTTATTCTTTACCTCTTTCTTTACTGGATTCCTAAAATCCATGGTTAAAAATTTAGTGAAGTGTTCTGCTTATATAATTTGTGTTGAATCATTTATTTTCAAATGAAAAGGACAAGTAAATATTAGTTATTATTATTATTAGGTTGAAAATATTAATTCATATTTATACAACATGTTACTTATTCTGTAAAACAAATATATATAATACAATTTTTTTTCTATCTACTACATAGACTCTTCAAGAAATTTAGAATATGATTATGAATACAGAAAAACATAGTTTTAAATTGAGGGAAATAATCGTGATATTTAAGTGTAGAAGTGACAAGTTTGTTGATATAAATACACTTTTCTATTTCGCAGATAAGAAACATTATTATATAAAAGATCTTTTTATTACAAAATAGTTCTTTACCTTTAGTCCCACAGCAAAGCCCGGGGGATAGAGAAATCTTTCAAATATACTTAAGAATGCATTATTTGGGCATTTTTTAGACCCCAAGGAATAAAGGTATAATCAATTGATTCTAGTTTATTCAAATGGAAAATACAGATCAATTTATATTTTATTACAAGTCAGGCAGGCATTTTAGAAATATAATACACAGATAATGTCATCTGGAAGAAAACTGCACAGACACACAGGTACCCACACAGAGGAGCTCATGCATACATATACATACTTGTATCAATGCACATGCACATTATATACACAGAGAACTGCATATATGTTTAGTAGCAACACTAATGTAGCTGTTAAAAATCATTCACTCTGAAGCCAGGGACTCCTGAAATTAAATACCACATACTTTCTTCACTTGTAAAATTGGATCACAATAATTTTTACCTCTAAGCCTTATGTAAGTATCAAATGAGTTACTCCTTATAAAATTTTTAGAACAATGCTTGGCAAATCAGTAAGTATTAGTTAATTTTCAACATGTTACTCAGTAAGTATTAGGTAATAGATATATTTACTTTTAAAAACCAAACAGATATGGACAATAGTGCCCAAGATATGATTCTAGAGATGAATTTGCACAGGTAGGTAGGTAAAAAACATTAAAAATGACTTTGACACACATAATTTTACATGTTCAGTAATTTTACCAAAGCATATAATGCTTTAATTGGAAAGCAGTCAATATAATTTTTCTGTTATTACATTACACATATGTGATATAACGTTATTTAGAAGATAAACTCAACAAACATCAATTAAGACGCATAGATAATGGTAATACAAGGGATGTTTTTTGGTAAATAAAGTAAAAGATCACTATAAGAAATGATATATGAATAAAGTTTACAGAGACGTTCATCGCTTATAGATAAATGTAATAATTTTCCCTTATAGATCAATTTAAGAATAATTTCACATAACAGTCAGTTGGCTTATCCTATAAATAAATTCAGCTGAGTGCTGAATTTATTAAACAACCCCATTGGGTATAAATTAGGATCAGTCACCATTTACATTTGCAAAAGTTGTGTTCAAATTCATGACACCTTGACTCAGGAAAAACTATTATTAAATTTAAATTGTTTTATTTTGTTGTCTTAGTCTAAATTTGCCTAGAGAATAATATTTTCAGTTGATTCCCTCCTAACTCCCTGGAACTGTATAGTAATCAGAATTGTTTCAAAGATCAGAATAGTGGCAATCCAATATTTTCCATTGAGAAAAACAGATCATTAAATATATGTATATGTATGCCTTATATATATATGTATAATACATATATATAAGGCATACATATATATATATAATGTAAGTAATGCTTATTTACATGAGCCATAGTATATATATTTAATTCAGAACAGGAAAAAGAAGCATCACAAAATATACCCTTTCTTGTTCTCTCTTTTCTGAAAAATAAAAATGTTACATCTTTTCACATTTAACAGCTCTGTGACAAAAATAAAATCAGTATAAATTTAAAAATATGACTTACTATGAATTCTTGTGAAGTATTCATTTAAAAACTGCCTACTTGAACAACATGACAATCATTAACTTAATCGTAAAAATCAAAAGAATCCTGTTACCCCATTTAAATCAAAACAAGAATGAAGATATTTTCATTTTGTTTTTGTTTTTGCTTTTTTTAATTATTAAGAAGAGTAAATATACTTCTTCTAACATATACCTAATGAGAAAGGAAGTTATATTTACTGAGCTCTTCGTTATATGTTAAGCACTGGCTAAATATTTATTCAAGAATGACCTATTTATATCATCACAATGTAAATCAGGAGTAAGTCTTACCTCCTCAATTTGTGGATTAGGAAACTGGTAACTCAAATGCTTAGAAAAATGAATAAAATTAAACTTGCAATGCTTTGTGTTAAATTGAAAATGCATTATATTTTACATAATAAATAAATAGCAAATAAATAAAGAGAGTGCTATAATTTCAGTGAATAATGGGTTTTCCCTGGCCTAGTGGTGGTAGTGGTAAGGGAAAGCCTCTCGAAAAGGGGCCTTTTAAATATCTGCCTGATGAGATGAGAATGAGTCCACTGTGAAGAGCCGTAGGGATAATTCTCTAGGTAGATGGAAAAAGCAAGAGGGGCAAAGAAGCTTGGGCTCTTTCAAGAACAGAGAGAAGGCCACTATGACTACAGCAGAGACAATGAGGAGACAGACGGCATGAGATGCAGTTAGAAAATGCTAAACAATACATGGTTTTACAAGCTACTGTCTAATATTTGAGTTTTCTTCTAAATGAAATAAGAGGCACTGAAATGATTTTAAGCAAAATAGGTATTGCTATTATTCATGTTTCATAACATTCATTCTCCTGCTGAGTGAAGAATACATCAGCATTTTGCAAAGGTTGAATCTAGTAGAGCAGTTAAGGGGCCTTTGAACTACTCTAAAACAGAAATGTTACGGATTTGAATACAGCTGTGGAAGAGGAGATGTAAAGAAGTAGAGAGATAAAGATATAATTTTGAGAAGTTATATTTTGAGCCAACAGAACCTGCTGAGTTCTGAATATGAGATGTGAGAAAGAAAGGATGCCTAAATGAAGAATAACAGATTATTGGCCTAACTAAATGGTGAATATTGGTGTTATATATTGAGATAAGGAAGACTTGGGGAGTGAAAAATGTAAGGAAAATGAAAGAATAAACTCATAAATCCAGCAAATGCCCTTGCAATCAATAAGATCAGGGAAAGAATTTAATGTTTTATTTAAAAAACCAGTAAGTTAATGAATCATAAAATATTATTGCATAGCAAGATAATACATGGATTATATTAGGTGGGAACTGGCTAAAGTTCTAAAACTAAATAAAATCAAAGCTAAGCACCTTTATGTTATAATGACATTACAGAAGAGTTGCTAACCACTACGTTCAGAGTTTAGCAATGGTTTACCAAGGTAGTCCTTTGACTTACCTCTTTACTTCATCACAATAAGCATCAGTTGCAAGAGGTAATTAATTTCTGCTATAAATTGTTAACTTATCACAGTGAATTGTGGTGTTTCTTCTCCCCCAGTACTGGTCCACCAATTAAGGGAAAGAAGATGCTAAGTAAATATTATCTGTAGAGCATGATGGTGTGTGAACATATGGTAGATTAGCATTTCAGTCTCCAGATGGCTACTTAGTGAACTGTAGAATCACAAACATCCACCCTGATGGAATAGAGCAGAGTGTAGTAGGAGAGATCCTCAGATATTTTGGCATGTGTCACCTGCAATTTGAAGAATCATAGTGAATGGTGTTGTCTTCTTGCCTGGGGAGAATTCAAATATGGGGGGATAAACAGTGCAATACAAACAATAACAGCTGAATGAACAGTATACAATCATGCAGTATGCACAAGAGAAAAAAACTCTAAAGCATAAGGATACAGTATGATTAAGAATCAAATGATGCAACTATCTAGTATAAAGTACAGCATGAATATACTAACCAAAGCAAATTGTTGTAGCTATGTTAACATCAGATTCTGTAGATAGTTAGGCCAGTAGAGATATAATGAAATATTACATAATTTAGAAAGCTTGATTTCATCATTAAGATATAATTATGAATTTACAATCCTGATATACTTAAAACTGTCTAGAGAGAGGTTATAGTTTTTAAATATATGTTAGTAAAGAAAATAGCTGAAAATCAATGAGCTAAACATCAATTCCAATAAATTATATAAGAAAGGTAAAACAGATTAAATTCAAAGACTATAGTCAACAATAATCTATTATACACTTAAATTTTGTTCAGAGCATAGCTCTATGTTGAGTGTTTTAACCACAATAAATTACAATTTAATAAAATCACAACTGAAAACCTGTCCTTAAAAAGAAATCTCCAATCAAAATTTTTATTACTATATTCTACCAAAATGTATTTCAAGACGTCAATTTTACACAAATTCTCCCATGGAATAGAAAAGAGGAAACACTGAACAATTCATTTTAAAAGCCATCATAATGTTGATAACACAACCTGATCAAAACATTAAGAGAAAGGAAAAAGACAGACTAATCTCACTTATTGAAATAAGCTAATAACTTAAAAAATTGTAATCGAAGTTTGTTACAGTTGAATTCATACTTTCTTTAAGATGTATGACTATTGCATGACAATGTTGAATTTATTCTGGGAATGCAAGATTGACTTAATACTTTAAATAAAAACAGTATGATTTGCCACATTAACACAATAAAAAAGAAAGAAATCAACCTCCTTAGTAGCAGCAAAATTATAATGGAATTCAAAATTCATTAAGAAAATTTCCTAACAGGTTAAATATAGAGAGATATTTACGATTGACTATCAAGAAAATCTCTACAGAATATCACACTAAATGGTGAAATGTTGAAATCATCTCCTTTGGAGTCAGGTAAAAGACAAAAGGCTACTGTAAGCACTTCTATTATCATTGTGCAAATGCAATAAAACAAGAAAAAGAAATAGAAGAAGATTGAAAATGAATCAAAGACAGTGTCTCATTATCTGAAGAGAATATACCCGGATAAGTAGAAAATCCAAAATAATCTACAAATATGTCATTAGAATTAATAAAATATTTCAGCAATGTTGCTGCATTTGAGCTCAATGTTTTTAAAATTGCATTTTATAACCAGCAATAGAATAGTAGATAATGAATTTCTATGATACCATTTATAATAACATACAAACTATCAATATCTATGAACAAGTCTATTGAAAGTTACGCAAAACATCTTTAAAGAAAACTATAACATATTGTTGACAGAAATTAAAGAAATAATTGAGTTACACCATGTTTATGCATTGAGAGAAGTAAAGGTGCAAAATTTTCAAACTGATCTTACAGTTTCAGTGCTTTCCACAGCAAAATCCCAATCTGTTTTTTATTGTTGCTTCCATTGGTTGCTCAAGATAATTGTAAAATATACCAAATCAAGAAAAGCTAAGACACTTTAAAGTAGGCCACTGAGAATGGAGGATTTGCTCTACCAAATTTCAAAATTTATTTTAAATCTACAATAAATAAGATAATGTGGAGTTGTCACATATATAGAACAGTGACAAAATACAGTAGAAAGCCCAGATATACTGGGCTTTCTCAATAACTCACAGATATATTGACTTGAGATTTAATAAAAAGTGACAGTACAGAAGAAGGAGACATGATGGGCTTTTCAATGGTGCTGAGATGTTTAGATCTCTATACAAAAAGAAGTGAAGCTTGACGTCTACTTCAAACATATGCAAAAATGTATTTCAGTTGAATTACAGAACTTAATATGAGAGGGTAAGATGCAAAGTCAAAGGAAATAATATGGCAGATATATTTATGATCTCAGAATGGAAAAGATTTCTGAAATAGGAAACAAATAGTATAAAACAAAGAAAGAGATATATAATATTAACTGAAGTGAAATTGAGTTTCTCTTCACTAGAAAAAAAGGAACAGGAAAACAGAGATAAAATAGATTTCCAATGTATATTAAAAAGAGTTTTTTTAATATAAAAAAGGCAAAGGACTATGTGGAAACAAAGGATTTGTCTCCAGAATATTTCTTTTGAATTCCTTCAAATCAATAAACAAAGACAAACAATCCAAGAAAAGAATAGGAAAGTTATTTGAATAATCATTACATAAAAGAGAACATCGAAATAGCCAAAATACATATGAAAAATTGCTAAACCTCTCTAATTATCAGGGAAGCAAATTAAAATCACAAAAACATACATTAGATATCTGTTACTAAAATTTAAGAATGGCTGAGAATTCAAATATGGCAAGGATATGAAGGAGTAAAGCCTCAGAATCATAAATTGATAATATAACTTTGACAAATATCTTGAAAATATTAACTGAATCTGAACATAAGCCTACACTGTGACACAGCAATTGCCATCCATAGGTAGATAACCTGAGCAAAATGAAAATTTGTATGTACCAAATAATGCATACAAGAATATTCCCAACAATGCAATTTTTAAGAACTCCAAACTAGAAACACCCAATTGTCAATGACAGTGGAAAAATCAATCATTTATAATGTATTTATGCAATAGAATACTATGGAGCAGAAGTTACCAAACAGTTTTTGTAAAGGAACAGACAGTAAATATTTTAGGCTTTGTGAGACAATGTGTCTAACTTAGTTACTCAGCTGTGCTCTTGTAGCATGGTATCAGTTATAGACAACACATAAATAAATGGTTGTGTCTATCTTCTACTAAAACTTTATTTCCAGAAACAGGAAGGCTAGAATTGGCCTAAAGTCAGTAGTTTGCCAATTTTTACTATAGAGAAACAGCAATGACAATAACAAAACTGCAGCTAAATACAACATTGATGAGTCACACATATATAATATTGAACAGAAGAAGTGTGGCATAAAAAAAAAAATCATAATGTGAATAAAAGAAACCATAGCTCCTTAGAGAAATGACATATTCTAGAACTGGAGAAGGGAATTACAAGATAAGCCTGAGCATCTTATAGCTGCAGAAAGTACAAAAGTGCTCATAAAACAAAGCAAAGATGGAGCAGTACATAAAGGTACACAAATGCCAACTGAACGAGCTTTCCATGAGCAAAACTGGAAATATTTAAGCTACAAAATAAAAAACAGACTATTGGATTATAACCCAAATTATGAAATAAATATCCATGAGTCCATACTGATACAAATAAATTCTTGAATAAATAAAAAAGTGGAGGATAAGAGCCAAATCATGCAGAAGAGTTCCAAATAATTCATGTATTCTGCCACTAAGGAGATGCGGCATAACTCCCTACTCTTTAAATGCAGGCTGCACATAATAACTTTCCTCCAAAGAGTACGTTATAAAAAATGGGGTAAAAAAAAAGGGAAAGTTTACAGTGGAGAAACCTGACAAACACTACTTCAGCATGTGACTAAGCCTAACATCATCAGTGATAAGTCAGACAAAGATGAGTTTTAGACACAACTCTGCTAGTGCTGTAATAGCATAAATACTGGACTCAGGAACTTTTCTTAAAAGAAAATTGAGAGAATTTAAGTCTCAGATGTAATTGGAATCTTCACTTCGGAATGGAGTTGAAAATGCTATAGCCCAGTTATCTGTCTACTGCTTTTTATTAGCAGTTGCTCACATGTCTTGGGGTGGAGGGAGAGGAGGAATTGGCATCTTAAAAATTGGGTCAAAAAGCTGGGTGAGGGAATGTGTTCATCTTGGAAATGTTCTATTTAACATCTGGGGTGTGTACATCTGGTGTGGGAACTAAGGGATGCACTCCTGACATGATGTGATGTGAATAACACTTCACCTCCGTGGTCTTCCTTTTCAAGACCCATAACCCCAGTCCAATAACAAGAAAAACATCAGACAAACCCAAACTGAGGAACATTCTACAAAGTACCTGACCAGTACTCCTCAAATCTGTCAAGGTCATCTAAAACAAGGAAGGTCTGAGAAATGATCTCAGTCTAGATGAGCCTAAGGAGACACGATTACTAAATGTAATGTGGTATCTTGGATGGGATCCTGTTACAGAAAAAAACAAAAAAAAGGACATTAGGTTAAAAAAGAAATATAAGTATGAAATTTAGTTAATTATGTGTTAAAATTGCCTCACTAGCTGTGATAAATATATCATACAGTGTAAAATCTAAAGGACATGAGAAACTGGGTACAGGGTATGCAGGAACTATCTCAGCTTTTCTTAAATCTAATATTATTGTATAATAAAAGTTTACTAAAATATGTATTTCATGATTCCATTTATATAAATTCAAAAAAAAAGCAGTCAAAACTAAACTGTAGTGCTTAGATATACATGACTGAATGGTAAAATATAAAGGAAAGCAATAAAGTGATTTTTCTTGTAGTCAGGTTAATAATTACCTTGTGGAAAAGAAGCAGACAGCAATTGGGAAATATTAATAGAATAAAATGTGCTTTTTAGATTCCTGCAGTGTTCTATCTTTTGACCTGGGTAATGAAAGCAATACATTTGCTTGTAGTAAATCACTGAGTTGAATATTTTTGCATACTTTCTATATTTGTGCTCTATCTACCTACCTATCAGGAGAAATATCTGGATGAAATAAGGGGATTCCATCAAGGAGTTGCTGGGGGGAATACCATGATACCATGAGAGAAATTAGTTTAGTCAGATATTGCATCATCAACATCAGGGAACTCTGCAGGAAAGAGTCCTTGCGGAGACCTTCCAAAGTAATTCTGTCATATGATTCATGAGAACTAAAATGTGAGGGCCTATCAAACAGAGGGAATTGAACAAGATTAGAAGAATATCATTTATGTAGACTCCTTTTACTCCCGTCTCTTCCTCCCCTCAGTCCTGATCGTGGAGGTGCATGAATCCATAGAAGAGAAAATAATATAGGTAAAGCAGACTGAAAGAACAGACCATGTCCCCTTTCCCAATGGGGATTCCAATTATGGATCAGCCTTTTGCTGGGGAAAGGGATAATATTTAAATTGAATGTAAGATTGGTGTTTTAAAATTAGGCCACAGCAGACTTTTTAGGACCCAAGTTCCACGAGATCTGTACCTGTTATTGGCGAGATTTTGAGAAGAGAAATTTCCAAAGCATGTTTAATAGATAAAATTCAAGCCTTTTCTGTTTGTAAATTCACCCCATTACAAATTTCATTGCAGTAGACACCTTAAACATGTAGTTTGTCTTAAAACACAGAAACATGCACACATATGTCCATTTTTAAAGGTAGAACCTGATGATGAAATTTTTGTTTTCTTTCTTGCGTAAACCACACCCATAATAAATTTTCTATTATATTTTCTCTATATCTGGTTTCTTTGAAATCTGAACAAAATTTCAAAAAAATTAAGAATCTTAGCAATTACATCTCAGTACTAAATCCTTGTAGATGTTTCTCACATTTTTTTCCTCCTAAGCACTTTCAGCTTTACAATTCATATGCCACTATATGTTATTTTCACCAACTCACATTTATTAAATCTTTCTAAAGCTTTAAAGTCAGTTTTCATTAATGATAACTTTCTTGTATTAATCTTTCTTATGTTTTTATAATGTGTACTTAAATCTCAAACTTATTTGAGAACAAATATCAGGGACACTTGACCAGCTTTTAATTAACTAATGTGGAAGAAGTGTTCTGGGCATCTGTTAGCATGTATTATGGAGTTAATGGACACTAAACAAATTTAGCATATAGCTTAAATGGAAATCACTTAGCAGTTTTCTACTACTGGAAGTTTGAGTTACCTAGAGGCTTTCCAGGGGTGATATCATGGATACAGTTTGATATAGATCTTTGGCCATCTGAAAGGAGGTCTCAGACTGTTTATAAAGTTGATTGATGCTGACACATAGATATATTAAGCTACAAGAATGGATGAGATTACCCAGGAAGAGAAAAGAAAGAAAGAAGAAAGTCCTGAGCAAAGCTCTGAGGAACTGCAAACACCAGAGTTAGCAAAGAGGATGCGGAATCAGGAAAGTAGAAAGCGAGCAGGGACTGAGGTAAGAATAAATCCAGGATAATCTGTATCAGCCAAAGGCAGAGAGATTATGTTGGAAAGGAGGGAGATGAATGTCAACTGGGAAGCATGCTCCTGAGAGTCTGAATATGGTATAAATTGAAAAGTGACCATTGAATTTAGCAATTTGAGGTCCTTTGATGATTGAGATCAGAGCATGTTCAATGCCCTTGTGAAGATGTGAGTCAGATGATAAAAGTATGGAAAGTTAATGAGACAGAAGGAAGTTGAGATGATAGCAGTATAATCTACATTTCCAAGCTATTTTGATGTGAAGAGAATGAAAGAGTGGCTAGAAGATAAGGAGACAATGAGAAATATTTGATTATATACATAATTTTAGAGTACTGATACATGGAAAGAGCCAAGTTGAAAATGTCTAAAAGAATATGGATAGTCAAAGAGAAAATGCCTATATAGAGCGTAAGTGAGAGGACTAGCCTTTAGAGACACATTTAGTTCCTAATAACAACAGGTAAATGTGAGGATGAGCACACATCCAAATAGGACAGAAAATTTTGTGGAGAGACGTTCTAGGAATCCTTAATCAGTGATTTCTGTTTTCTCCATAAAATTTAATATAATGTCATCAGGTAAAAGTGGTTGTATTGGTCTTGATAGTGGTGACCAGAGGTATATGAGACGTTTGACCACAGATGAGAAGAAATGAATAAAACTGCTTTTTCAGAGACTGAACATAAGCTTCCAGGGAGATATTTTAGGGCTTGTAATTTTTACTATCTATTTGGGTTTTGATGTCATGTATTTCAAGTGAAGCAGTCACCTATTTTATATAAGTTTGTCCTGTAAAGTTCAACCATTCAGGTGCAAGCAAAGAGAAAACAAATATTTGGTTCCATACAGAGTATGGCTTTTGCCAAGATGGAAATTAGTAGATATTTGTAAGGGGGAGATTCTGGTGATGGACCATAAACTCTGATCTGTACAATAAAAGAAGCAGAATGTATTGATGGATTGTGGGTTTATGGCAGAGTTACTGGATTGAAATTTATATTAAATGTTTAACAATGAAATACTTTTAGACAATCTTACTATTCCATACATGGGGATATAGGCTCACCAAATTTACTTTTTAGGACATCAGGGACAAAACTATTTATTATTCAAATGTCTTCCTTCCCTTCTATTTAGATGGGCACCAAAATACAACTTTGATCAAAATACTTAAACAGGTATTAAATATCTCCATTGCAGATTTTTATCCATTGAAATGAGACTGTAGATTCATGAAAGATGTCCAATACTACCTAGTGTGAATGAGTGTGTCATGAATGAGTGTGGAGGTGCTTAAAATTGAAACCAGAAATTGTTTGGGGCTTTTGTTGAAGAGAATGTCAGTCAGCTGAGGTAAAGAGAAAGATGCCACAGAATACTTGGAAACTTAAATGTTGCTATCACAGGTTTAGTTTTAAAGATTAGCTTTTTGGTCATAGATTAATACTGAAAAGTAATAATATTGCTAAAATAATGTTTGGTTTGGAACAGCCCTACTTAACTTGCCCTTATTCTCTCTCCTTGGATCATTGCTCATGGTCTAATTGCAGCTCCTTTTGCTTCTGACTGTGTGTTCCCATCCATTTTTTCTACAGGCAGATTTCAGCTAAATGCACAATTCTATCTAATTTCATGAGTCTCTAAGATGAGTCTCTTAAATTCAGATTGTGATGACTGAATGAAATCCTTTGTTTCTTGCTTGCTTAGTCTCCCCTCCACACCAAAATTTCTACAAATAATTAGTTTTTTTTTTTAACTATTATGCTAATATATTCAAGCTCAATGAGTTGTAAGGCCCAACTGAAATATTATTTTGGATCTAGGAAAGCATTTATAGCAGGATCTGCTTTCATGTAGGAAAACAGATCATCCTAGTATTGCTAATACTATTAATTAAAATGCTATCAGATATGTAATATTTGAAGGAGACTAATGGAAGGACATTTTTAAATAGTCCCCTAGATTAAGCCTGTTGGGCTCAGTCTTCATAAAGCCAGTCACATGACACATATTTAGAGAAAGAAGATCCAGGAGTGTGGATTTGGTACATATGTCATCCTATAAAATTACTGTCAAAAGGCAAGATGAGAATTACAAGAAAAATGCACCAAAATAATTTCAGAAAACAGTTATCTCTCCCAAGATCCTAGGCAGTAACTATAGAGCTTCCTGGCAGCATAAAGCAGCGGGAGCCAGCTAATGAGGCAAGTCATCCGTTATCATTGCTGTGCTTAGCCTGATTTAGTTATCTGAATCAAAATGACAGATTCAGGAGGAAGGCTCCTGGGAACTTGACTGAAAATGTTATGTTGATGTAACCATGCATTGATCAGTCTAGCAGCTGGCTTCTTAGTCTCCATGCCAACAATAAAAAGAAACAAAAAATAGCAGGTTAAAGGGCATGCTTTAGGAAAACGGATAGTGGGCAAGATATTTTCTTTATAAACAGGCTGAGTTAAACATTGAAATAAGCTTCATGCCCTGACCAACCTAGGGCTTCTCAACACATAAGAGGTTTTATAAAGTAATTTCAGCTTGTCAGGAACAATTTTCCTCTTTCCCTTTAGGATTACTTATAACTTTAGCTTTTGCAACTATAACCCATGTTATTGGCAGCCTATTAACTTTATTCCAGTGTGAAAACTGCAAGAATTAACTCTTTCTGTCCTTTCCTAATCCTGTGCTATTCTCCAAAGCCAGTAGTAGACAGATGTTTTTAAAGTACATTTGACATGCTAGGCATGGATTTAAGAAGCTTGATAAAAGAGGTACTAAAAATAAGAAAAAGAAAGGATCCAAATTACCTGAGGGGAACACATGCTGTTGACAAATAGCTCTGTCTGCTAACCCTCAGTTTGAGAAAGATTTTTGATATTTTTGATCAGTGGGCTAGACAGATTTTTCTTGTCGTGGGCAAACTATCAACATTCCGAAAATAGCATAAAGGGTGCATTAAAAGCCACATATGATGAAGAAAAGATTGCTCTTCTAAAGATAGAATAGCTCATTGCCCAAACCTCATTCAGTCAGTCAAAGATATCAGAATTGAAAGTGGCTTATAAAAGAGAGGTTTGGTTTTTTGTTTTTTTTTTTTTTTTTTGGACATATGCACATGTTATCATTATAGGACATGAACAGAACCAAGAATAGAGAAACCCACACCCACATTCTTCCATTTGATGTGCCTGGTTTATTTTATGCTAAAGAGTGCAAATATATAAAACATCTTTAACTACTCCCATCGAGTCATTTAAGTTGATTTGGGCATCACATTAGGATTTAACAATTTTCTAAACTAATCCAATTTAATGCTTTTTTAAAGACATAGCTTTCTTGGTCTTTCAAGCAGCCTTTCTACACCTCTAAAACAAAGTGCCCAGCTGTATAAATGAATGAAATAAGGACCTGCTGGAAGCCAAAATCCTAATTTTAACCACATGCTGGAAAAAAGGAGAATTTATCTGTGTTTTTCAAGTTTTTTCTTCTCTCTTAAATGAGAACTCTCCCTTTGTTGGCGACTTTTCTCTGGACTGCTGATTCAGTATTTAGTCTAGGCTGAGCTTAGTTATAAGCATTAGCAGGCAGTACTTCATCTATTACCACATCTTTCCAGGATACTTGTAGATCCTGACTTCCCAACATCAGTCATAGGTCAGCAATCTTCCAGCTGTCCTCTGAAAACCCCTAAAATTATTCAGACTTTTGGGAAAATACCAGGGCAACAACAGTGGTCTGATCAAAGCCTGAGGTGGTACAAGTAGGACCTGGGGAGGTTATATTCTGCATTCTGCTCCGAGCACAGATTTATTCTGATGGTCTGTGTTGACTGCTGAAGCCCAGCTCCTCAGGTGCCAGTTCCATCCACATGCTGTAAGAAAGATCCATGCATCCCTTATTATGCAGATCAGGAGGAAGTGAGAAATCTCATCCTGCTACTGTACATTGGTTAGACTTTTAAAGGCCTGCTCATCTCCTATCAAGCTCATGATGTTTTCCTTGTTCTTCTTTATTTTCTTTTTTTTCTCAGTATTTTTAACTTGCTGTTTACCTTCCTGAAACTCTTCTACTCAGATTTTAAAATAAAATTCCCCTACTTTTCCCTTGGAATTCACTGTGACCTAAGGCCTTTCTCAAGCATACTTTATAACATCTATACAGTTTTAAAAATATTTATTAAGCATATACTCAGGGAGGGAACTGAGGAGTATTGTTTGGTTCCTTGCCCATGAAGAACAATCCATCAAATGAGCTAAGAACCATATACGATAAATTATGATAAGGAAAATATACAATAATGGGAAGAATAAGATAAAAGATATCACAGCTGAGTTCCCCTTGGAGGTTATCGAAACCAGGAAACATCAGTGCAAGGTTCAAAGTAAAGTAAATAAGCTGTGGGGGTAGCTGATTCTCCTTGGAGCATATCACACAATGCAATGAACTTGAGCTCCTGCTAGGAAGCATTCAGTTTCAGGTCCAGGAGCGTCTGCCCCAGCTGTAGTTGGCCAGCTAGCAATGAGGGAAGGCATAAGTACAATGTTGCATACCCAAAGCTCCATGGTAGGCTTCATAGGAATTCTTAATTTTTGACAGATCATCAAATAGTAAAATTTTAAATTTAGATCTCTTCTTGTCTTTGATTTTTATAGGAGAAAGAGGTCTCTGAACCTCAACAATTCCTTTCTTTAGCCTTCCATCCTATGATTTCTAAGGGAACACTTCATTTTCTATTTCTTAACACCATCTTCACTTCCCCCATTCTGTTGTCTTCCCTAATTCCTTTCTACACAATCTGTAAAAACAATAACAAAAACAAGCTTTGTCTTTTCTTTCTATGAAAGATTAATAGATTTATTCCTCTTGGAGTTGCCAGTCAATGATAAATTAAAGATCAAGCTGAAAAATTGTTGGAATATACACATTTTGAATTCTAGCTGAAATCTCCACAAATATCAGCAAGTCCAAAACAATACAAGCCTTCAATAGTTATGATTTCATACAGGGAGATTTTATAGAGCCACCTGGTCTCTGCTAGACCAAGATAGCTATGAAGGCTTCATTGTCTTAGGTTCCCAGTAGCTTCATGTTCTTTGTGATAGTTTTTAAAACCATCCTGTATTATCATCACTGCATTTCATCTGCTTTTCTAACCTTGACACTAATGATCTAAACACTATACAGAAAGCACACCACCCAAAACACAAAATAGACTAATCGATACTGGTCAAGTGAAATTTGAATTCCTGTTTAGTTTTTAGATTTATTCTACAGAGAAACAAAGCTATCAAAAGCTCAATGAAAAACACTTGGATTTTCAAACATGAACAGGTTAGTTAAAGGACTTCTTATTTATAAAACAAGACAAAAAACAAAACAGGCAAAATAAATGAGGAGCCAGTTTGATTTATAAAGGGTAAGGATACAAGTACATTTCCTGCCAGATAGGAAACCTCCAGCAGGATATATGCAAACTGTTAAGGCAGAATATTCCAGATCTGGAGAATAGCTGCCCAGAGTTTCTTTGCCCCTTCCCCCACCTTCCTTCCTTCCTTCCTTCCTTCCTTCCTTCCTTCCTTCCTTCCTTCCTTCCTTCCTTCCTTCCTTCCTTCCTTCCTTCCTTTCTGTCCTTTCCTTTTTCCTTTTTCTCCCTCTCTCTTTCCCTCCCTCCCTCCCTCCTTTCCTTCCTTCCTCCTTTCTTCTCCCTCCCCTCCACCTCTCTCTCTCTCCTTCTCATTCTCGCTCTCTCTTTTTTGTTTCATGCTTTATTAAGAACAATCAGCTGAATCTCTTCTGCTATCACATTATAGCCAGCCTAGATGAGGACAAAAATATTCCAATGAACACTTGATATACTCAAGCTCAGTTTTAGAGATTCTGGGTTTTCAAATATGATAGTAACTGAAAGAAGTGTACGTTCCATCTGAGTTTTTCAGGCTAGAGGTTTTGAGAGAAATCAGAGTAGCCTCTATCCATGTTCCCAGTGCCAAAATTTACAATGATTCAAAACAACTTCCCAGGTGTCACAGTGCTAGACTGAAGTCCAGATGGATTTAGACATATTTTCTACAGATAAGGCATTGGTCAAAGAGAAAAGGGACAGTAATATATGGCACGGGATGGGAAAATTCTGAGAGGGAGAATACTATGGGCACATGTGTTGCTTTAAAGGAGAAAAAAAAAAAAACCTCTTTGACATCCTCAGATCACATATTTTAATCTGAAACAAGTGCCAACAAAGTCATTAAGACTTTTCCAGAGACTTAGAGTGGCTACTATTTTTTAAGTTTTGGTAGTATTCCTGAGAAGAAAGAGCTAGCTTCTTCTATTCAACATTCCTTCTCCACAGAAGAAAAACCTGAAGGCCTCAATGAAGCAACAGATGATTATAATCTAGGTTTATAGATGCACAGATGTGCTTTAAGCCAATTAGCTATTTTATATTGTCGTAATCTCAAAGGATATCAAATTATCCTACTATACATTTGATTTTTGCACTTAGTAATCTTTACACTTTTTTCTTTCTTTTATAGAACTCTTGTATAGAATACTAACTAAAGAGTTCTTGTAGAACTCTTACCTTAGAGCATCAATAAACCCTAATGTAACAGAGAAGGGCTTATTGAATTAAACAGGAACATAGCTGTTCATTCCCTCTTTTCTATGATTTTACATGGGGATACTTGAAGTTAAGTCTGAATTTATTCCCTGTCACCTTCTCCAAATGCTAAAAATGGCAATATTCTTTCTGCAAGAATATATTCAGTTGCAACTTGAATCAACATCTAATTTTGTGTATGATTGCTTAAATATACTGCTGCCTTGAACTTTCTTTCTGTATGCTAGCCACTCCTTGTAAAAAAGTAACATTTGTTTTTCTTAAATTGCTCCCGTGCTTGTTAACTCCTCAGATTCAATCTAAGAATTCATGTTTTATATTCAGTATTTTAAGAGGGGAAAGGAAAAACGTCTTGACAGATTATCTTTCCTTGGAGGATTTTGGTTTAAGTCTTTATGCAAAAAGAATACTAGATTAATGATAACTGAAAAGTAAGGAACATTCTTTCTGTCTCTGAGCAGTGAAAATGACATGATAGCATGTTGTGTTATGTAGACTCCTCAAATCCCAGCAGAATTTCAAAGACTTGAAGCCAGTGGTATATTGCTTTTCCTACTGCATGAATGTCATTTTAAGTATTCAAACTTGATGATTCTCTACTGAGAAACACCGTTTTAAAGCTTTCTTTCATCCTCATGGGTGAAAGAACTAAAATACAGCAAAGAGAAAAAAAAAATTGAGGGAAAAATCTAGAGCCCAAATTGTACTGCAATATTATATATTATATATATATAT
This sequence comes from Balaenoptera musculus, assembly GCF_009873245.2. Taxonomy (NCBI): domain Eukaryota; kingdom Metazoa; phylum Chordata; class Mammalia; order Artiodactyla; family Balaenopteridae; genus Balaenoptera; species Balaenoptera musculus. Next base: position 23,628,275 of record NC_045796.1, read on the forward strand.
ACTATATTATGTTTTAAAATAAATATTTTACACATTTTTATATTTATATAATTACAAATAAATTTATATATTCAGTCAGAGCCCCAAGTATTTTGAAATATTATCTAGCTATTTAAGATAAGTCAACCTCACACAGCAAGCTTAGCTGTTGGTTTTCATCTTATGCAATGAATGTGACCAGTTGATAGTGGCTAGTGGAACACTGAGTTGAGAAGTCATTTAGGGCTTCTCTGTGTTCTGAAAGAAATGGTTTCAAACACCAGTTATCTTTCACTTTCTAGCTACCTGTTAAAATTACCTTCTGATTATGTTTGTTTTGTTTGCCATCAGGCTTAGACCTTGTGATGGTTAACTTATGTGTAAAATTGGCTAGCTATAGTGCCCAGTTGTTTGATCAAATTCTTGTCTAGATGTTGCTCTAAAGATGCTTTTCAGATGTGATTAACAGTTACAATCAGTTGACTTTGAGTAAAGCACATATTCTCCATAATGTTGGTGGGCCTCATCCAATCAGCTGAAGACGTTAAGAGCAAAGACAGGTTTCTGGAGGAAGAATCAATTCTTCCTCAAGACTGAAGCATAGATACACTGCCTAAGTTTCTCACCTGCTCACCTGCCCTGCAGATAGAGTTCAGACCAAAGACTACAACATCAACTCTTACCTGAATTTCTAGTCTGCCAAACCTCCCTACAAATTTCGGAGTTACCAACCCCCACAGTCACATGAGCCAGTTCCTTAAACTCTCTCTCTCACTACATATGTGTATATACATATATATAATATGCATTTAAGTATATTTATATTTATTTTAAATAATAATGTAAATATTTCATGTATAATATAAACACATAACATAAATGTATATATAATACACATATGTATATGTGCATATATATTATATATATAAAATGTGTTTTTATATATAAACTCTCCTATTGATTCTGTTTTTCCACAGAGCTCTGAATACTACAGCCCACTCCCATGAGGTTTGCCATATCAGTTAATCCTAAACCCTTCAGAGATACTCCTCCTTATTTAAAATCACATTCCTTAGAATTACCTGAAAGTCTTATTTTCATCTGATTGCTACCTACCTTTTGATATTTAGCTTCTCATAATCCCAACCTTCATCTTATTCTCTAACATTACTGACCTATTTATGTCTCCCTAAGTAAATCAGGTCACTTTATTCATTCCGTCAACCAGGAACTGATTGATATTTATTGGATACTATTTACTTGGCACTTTGTCTGACCCCAGGAGAACAAGGAAAATCAGAAACAATCTTGATTCCCAGAGAGCTTTAAGACTATTAAGAGTATTCTTTTTCTGGAAATGTTATGGACTAGAGAGCCAGAAAACCTCCTATTACAAAATAACTAAAATGCTACATAAAATGCAACTTAAAGAAAAAACAAAAAACTACATAGCTGAGCTGATGGAGTAAGGAAAATCTCTAAGGCTGCAAAGAGAGAGAAAAACTAAAAATTAGAACTGTTAGTAAATGCTAAGATTTTTGCCTGCCTTGGGGAAACTTGCCAGTCACTGTAACTAAGGGACTTGGGAATTAAGGGTTCCACATTCAGGAAAAAAGCCTTGGGCAAATTTGAGGATGTAATCATAATTGAGACCTTCACATGCACCCAGGATATGTGAATAGCGACGTGTTTAGTTAAGGGCTGAACTAAAAAAAAATCTACTCATTAGGAATGGGAGGTGGGAAGGAAGACTTTTTTTCTTGGCCTTGATCTGAACACTAAGGGGAAAAGAAAAAACATATTTGCCAGTCATCTGCAAATATTCTTACTAGGTTTTAGGTTCTCAGTGATAGTGGAACTCATTAAATGAGATAATAACTTAAGAATCTGTTTCTCTTGCAAATGTCCCAGGATACCTAATGGAAACAAATGTAAAAATATTTCTGGAAGGATGGAATCTAGAGCTCACTGTATTTCCAAAGAAAAAACCCTGAGGAACATAAAGTCTCAGCATATAAAACATTAACCAGAGTGAGCAAGAGGTTGAAACAAAATTATTCACACCAAAATGTCATATACATGTATATTAGATAAAGACTATGTAAAACATATTTAATATGATAAAAATAAAAATAAGATGGTATTGAAATTTTGGGGTAAAAAGCCTATCAAATAGCCAGGAAGATGTAAAAATAACTTTAAACTCTTTAAGAAATGACAAAAACAGAGCAGTCACTGACATTAAAACTTCAATAAATGGTTTAAACAGAAAAATAGACATAGTAAGAGAGAGAATGAGTAAATAAGAAGTTAAAACTGAAAAACTCCTAAAATTGCAAACATCAAAGAAAAGTAAATGTAAAAAGAGAGGGGGGTAAGAGACATTGGAAAATGAATACGATAATACTCTCTATATAATAGGACTTCTGGACTGAAAGAATGTAGATAAGAGAGAATAGCTGGGAATTTATTAGAACTAATGCAAGATATGTACATTCAAATGTCAGAATCTTGCAAAACTATCAGACATGTTGTAGTACAACAACAAAAGAAACATAGCACTTACAAAAATAGAAAAAAGTTGCTTACCAGGAAGCAATTAGATCGACAGCCAATTTCTCAATGCCAACAAAAGGAGGTAAAGGAATAATACATTCAAAGAACTGACAACCAAATTACCATTTGATGATAAGGGCAAAATAAATGCACCTATAGACAAATAGAAATTTGTAAAATCATTTTGGAAAACTGTTTGGCAATATCTAATAAATCCAAACATAAGCCAACTCTATGACACAACAGTTCCACTCCTAAACATATACTTGACAGAATGTGTTTCTTAAATGTAGTCCCCAAAAGATATATTAAATAATGTTCCTAGCAGCTTTAGATTTAGAGCCAACATTAATTGAACACTGCTTCAAAACTTATAAATTATGGATTGTTATTGTGTTGTAATATTTTATAGAGGGAATTTACTTTTCTATAATCCACTCCAAGAATTAATCTCAAAAAGATTAACATATGAAAGAGGTCAGACACAAAAAATATATAGTATATGAATTTGAAAGCATGCAAAATTACTGTTGGTTATTTTTGAGAAGAAAGGAAGTTATTACTGGGAAGAAGCGAGAACATGTTACTTGCAGAGAGATGGAAATATGTGATTTCTTGATCTGCGTGGTGATTACACAATTCAAACTTTATGAGAAATCATCAATTTGCTCACTTTGCATCTATGCACATTTCTGTAAAATATAATTAATTTCAAAAGTTTTACTATAAAAAATGGGGAAAAGATATAAAAAAGCATTTCAGCAACAGCAAAAAACATTGACAAGATGCTCAGCCTCTCTGGTGAGAAAAAATATATATTTTATTCAGTGCCAAACAATGTTATGTGTCATTAAAGATTAATGGAAAAGAGAAGACAAGAGGACTTGAGAGACCAAGTATTTTGTCTGGAGAAGTAGGAAAGCAAAGAGTGGTGAAAATTCATTCTTTTAACAAATGCTTTTTAAGCACTCAGACAACAAGTACTCTTCAATGTGCAGAGGAGGCAACAGCAAATGTTCTAAGGCCAGATAGTCCCATTTCCCTGTATGCATCACTGACTCAAGATGATTTACTGAGCCCATATGCCATCTATGTTCTTTATGGTAGATAGTTATCCAAGTGCTCTTCGTGTTAACTTTGTTATCTACACAGAGCTTTAAAGTAGGTAATACTATAATTGTTTTACAGATGAGGACACTGAGATTCAAACGGATATTCCCCAAATAGGATATTCTCCAAATTAGCTAGTTATCAGTAGCAAGGACTGAATTTGAATCTATGTCTTATTGGTTGATTTAGTTGCCTTACAGATAATAGATTACTGAATGCTTCTTCTGTGTTACTTATACACTAAGTGTTCTACCTGCCGGTATATTTTATTTTCCTATTCATGTTTTCATCTATACACCTATATGTAATAAAGCTATACATATAGATGTATAATTTTAAAATGAAGAAAGGGATGATAAATAGAATATTTAGAAAAATTATTACTCAGGTACAGGAGAATATCGTTAGGGATGAGAACATAAAAGGTTTCAATGGCCTTGATGCTGTGCTGTTTCTTATGATGTATAACATATAACCAACTTAAAATCTTTTAAAATATGTATATATAAAATAATATATAATATTATATAGTTTAATATTAGTTTAGATATTTACATATTTATATATTAACATAATATAGGCTATAAATATTATAAAATATGAAATAAGATTAATTTAGTGATATTTAAAATGAAAACTAGGTTTCAATGATTTATTAGATATGGAGGATGAGAAAAAAATGTGATGTTTAGCATTATATAATAACACAGTAGTTTGAGGAAATGTCAAATACTGTTGCTTTATATTAGACTAGTGGCTCTCAAACTTCAGTGGGCATCAGAATCACCTGAAGTGCTTGCTAAACTACAGCTTGATGGACCCCACCTTAGACTTTATGATCATTTTCTCTAGAGTGGGGCCCCAAATTTTGTATTTCTAACAAGTTTACAGACACTGCTAATGCTGCTGGTCCAGACACCTCACTTTGACAAATATATCTTTGTACAGTGGTGAACAGATTTGATGATTTGTTATATAATGTACAGCCTTTGTCTTTATCTAGAAAACCCACACATTTCTTTCTATTATCCACCCAAGTAATCTCTACTCAGATCAAAAGAACCTTCCCTGAGAAGCAGGTCAAGAAGAACCTCTCAGTCTTATATATATATATGTCTTCTATCCTCCCTTTGAATAATTCCTGTCTTGTTGAAAAATCTTTCTTCCCTTTTCTTTGCTGATATAATGCTCTCTTAATTTAGTTCTTGCCAGACCTTTTAAATCTCTTTTGGCTCTGCAGTCCCATGAATCCTTGCTTCTTTCATAGAGATTGTTTTTACTCTACAAAAGTTTTTAGGAGCTCTAATCCATTCCCATGGCTGCAATTAGATTTATACTGTATACAGATGAATTCAAAATCTGTATTTACATCCCAATCCCTATCCTGAGCTTCAGACTAGTGAAGTGAATTGCTTTCCAGAGATCAGTATTTAGATACCCACAAATACTTTAACCTCAACATTTTCAAAATAGATTTCTCATTTCCTACATCCCCCCACCACACACCACCATACACAGTCTCTAGCCAACATTCCATGCTCTCAGCATTTCATTTCCCCCCTTAGTAAGTATCATCACAGCTACTCATGCCAGGAACCTGGGCATCATCTGTGACTCTTAATTTCTCTCACTTTACAGCCAATCTATTTCATTTTGATTAATTTACCATTTAAAGAGATCTTAAATCCATCTATTTACTTCATCCTTACCAACAGTTTGCTAGTCCCTGCTCCATCATCTCTTCAAAGAGCCTTCTTACTTTCCTCCTGTCTGATTTTCTTTTAATCCATTATTCGTAATGAGGTTGTCAGACAGAGTGTTCCTGATGTATAAGGGCCTTTAGGAACAACCTGGTATTCAGAGATCACACCTACTTAAGACTCACGACCAGTTACCTCTTCTTCATATACTTCATTCTCTTACTAAATGCCAGACAGAACATACTCATCTCCACATCCTGGGGTTTTATTGAGATGTACTGAGACATCTTATCTCCAGTTTCAAGTTTCCAAAGGAAAAATGCCAGAAACTCTTCCTAATGCATCTGTCTAAATATAGTTTCTTCTATTTCTCTATCTTCCAGAATCTAGTTATTTGTCTTCATAGAATTCATCACAATATTTAAAATTTACTGTGAAATTTAAACATAAACATTTAAATTACATCTAAAAAATAAAAGTCAAATAATGTAAACTAATCATATACACATAGAAGTATAATTACTTTCTTAAAATCTTCCTCCACTTCTAGATTATAAATTTCTTGTACCTAGGAACAATGATTTTTTTCTTTTTGGCTCATCAAAAATCACAAGAATGGGACTTCCCTGGTGGTACAGTGGTTAAGAATCCGCCTGCCAATGCACGGGACATGGGTTCGAGCCCTGGTCCGGGAAGATCCCACGTGCCGTGGAGCAACTAAGCCCGTGTGCCACAACCACTGAGCCTGCGCTCTAGAGCCCGCGAGCCACAACTACTGAGCCCACATGCCACAACTACTGAAGCCAATGCATCTAAAGTCTGTGCTCTGCAACAAGAGAAGCCACCACAATGAGAAGCCCACTCACCGCAACAAAGAGTAGCCCCTGTTTGTCGCAACTAGAGAAAGTCCGTATGCAGCAACAAAGACCCAACACAGCCAAAAATAAATAAATTAAATAAATAAATAAATAAAATTGCATCCAAAAAAATCCTTTAAAAAAAAAATCACAAGAATGGTGAGCAAGAGATACACATCTAGGCACTTCAAACTTAAAGTGGAAAACACTAAAAATAAAGAAAATATTTTAAAATATAAAAAAGAGTAAGAAAAAAATATTTCCACTATTTCCACAAAGGAACCAGAAACTGACAATAGAACTATCGATGGCAAGTACAGAAGACAATGGAAGAAGATATACAAAATGCTAAGAAAAAGAACTGTCATCCAAGAAGTGTAATCTCAGCTAAAATATCACTTACTAAGGGGAGCATAATACAGTCATTTTTCAGGCAAACAAAAAACTTACCATCATTAAAGGCAGCTCTAAAAATGTACATTGGAATGAAGAAATATGATCAGGGTAGCTGGGTCTGAGATACAAAAGGGAATACTGATTTTCTAACAGTAAATTTGTGGTTATATATAAATAATATGACTGTGTAATATTATGGGAATAATGTTTGAATTGTGGAGGTGTTATTTTAATGAAGAACACACTAAATTTGGCACTCTGATTCAAATAGTTCAAATGTATTTGGTTGAGGAGAAGGGAAGTTGAGCTACAGTATTGCTCTATACATTTTTATCTTAAATATGAATAAGATAATTTATAAAGTAACCATTCGGTTAATAAAAATTGATCTTATAACAAGTAGAGGGGTAGAAGCTTAACAAGACAGTCCTAAAGAAAGAAAGAACTGAAAGAAACCAATAGTAAGAAAGAAATAGGGGGCATGGGGAGGATAAGTGGGAGAAATGTGTGAGAGAGAAAATGTAAAAATAGGATGAAACAAATCCAGATATATTCACCAGCATGCCTTTAATAAAATGTCTTCAATAGAGACTGAAGAAGGAGCATAATTTGAGAAATTTGCATATTGGGGTTTGATATAATTTCTCTTAGTCAAATATCAAGCAGACCAAGTGTCAATACATCAGATTTGATATGCATAGTGTCTCTCTCCCTCTCTCTCTCTCTCTCTCTCACACACACACACACACACACACACACACACACACACACACACAGGGCAATACACATTACTTTTGGTACCCTAGTACATTTAAGAAAATTGATCACATACTAGAACACAAAGCAAGAAACAATACATTCTAAGGAACTGGTAGCAGACATACTGTATTTACTGACCACAACACTGTTAAATATAATAAATAGGAAAAAGAGAAAAGCAGCTTGTACATTTTATATTTTCATAAAATAAAATACACATCTAAATAATTTATGGCTCAAGTTACAATAGAAATAAAAAATACTTTTAATTGATAGATTAAAAACACTACACACCAAAATGTATGCTTTGCAGTTATAGAGATATTTATAAATAAGAGTATAGCCTTCATTAGGAAGGAAGAACAATTAGAAGTGAATGAGCTAGTATCCAACTTAGAATTCCCCAAATAAGGTAATAAGTAAAGAAAGAGATAACTCACATATCATATGGAAGAAAGGAAATAAGAACAGAAATTAGTGAAGCAAAAATGATATATTAAAGAAAATCAACAACATAAAAATTTGGTTCTCTGGAAAGAAAATTAACATTGAGAAAATTCTCATATAAATAATCACTTTAAAAGATACAAGGCAGAAGATAAATATTGGAAAAATTGTAAAAAGCTTAAAGCACACTTCTATCAAAGAAAAATGAAAGAAATATTGTGAATAGTTTTGTGTCAATACATTACAAAATTAGGTGAAATGAGACAGCTTTGAGAAAATGTAAATCATCAAAATATACTCAAAAATGTATAATATCAAAATTGTCCTATTACTCTCAAAGAGACAGACTCTGTAGCCTGGATGAGCTTAAATGCAAATTCTTTCAAATTTTCAAGAAGCAAGTATTTTCAGTCTTACATAAAACAAAATACTCTCCAACTTATATTCTGTTACTAACATAACCTTGGTACCTAAATCAGACAAGGACACTCATAAATATAGATGAAAATACTTAATCAAATATTAACTTGAATAATATAACTCATATGTATATAACAGTGCATAATGATCAGCTGTTTTATTTCAGATAAGCAAGGTTTAACATTAGAAAATTTGTTCATGACAATGAAATTGAGAGACATATGTTACAAATTTAAAAATAGAATTAAAAACCAAATGCTAAGCCAGGAGAAGATATTATAAAAATTTACTGAAAAAGATTTATATTCTTTATGTATTCTCATCTATGAAAAAATAGAAAGACAAGCCAATAGAAAATGTCTCAAAATGCATAAAAATAACTTTCACCAAAAAGAAACAAAAATGTTCCATAAACGTGTATACAGATGTTTAAATATATTATTATTTAAGAAAATTCAAAATAAGGTGAAATACCATTTCATATTCACCACACTGGCAATATTAAAATAAGTGCCTTTTAGGGGAATGTGGATGAGGAGAAAAACCAATTCTCTGTATTATCTTTGAAATTTTTCCCTAAATCTAAAATTATTCCAATATAAAAATTTATTTAAAAAATTAGTATCTAAAACAATTCCTGGTACACAGAAGCATTTGATAAAAGATAACCTGAGGCACATTAATATTTTTCAAGAGTTTATTTGAGCATACATCGAATGGAATCAGGCAGAATCAGACCAAAGCTGGTTAGGAGCCCTCCACCAACAGGAGCTGGGGAAGCGGTTTTTATAGAGAAGACCAGAAGCAAAGTAAGGAAATTATTTGGTTGACAATAGCTTAAGCAGTTGCCTTATTTGGGAAAGCCTATGTGTCTCTTGTGATTGGCTGCTCTTAAGTTTCCTTTTCTCAGATTCACATGCATTGAATCTGGGTTAGGATTTGGTTGGTTTAGGTACACTATGGAGGCATTAGGGCCACCTTAGCCTCCTTGTTTAATTACTTTAACACATTCAATAAATATTGTTTCAGCAAGAAATGTGCTACTGAAGAGGTGGCATAACATTCACTAACACAAGTCTACATGTAGTATAAATTGGTTCAATCACTCTTAAAAAAATATTATCTAATACTGGCAGACCTTGTTTTATTGCTCTTTGCTTTATTGCAGTTCACAGGTACTGCATTCTTTTTTACAAATTGAAGGTTTGTGGCACCCCTGTGACGAGCAAGTCTATCGGCACCATTTTTCCAACAGCATCTGCTCACTTCATGTCTCTGTGTCACATTTTGCCATTTCTTGAAACCCTTAAAACTTTTTCATTATTATTTTATTTGTTATGGTGATCTGGGATTAGCGATCTTTGATGTTACTGCTAAGATTTGCTGAAGGCTCAGATGATGGTAAGCATTTTTTAGCAATAAAGTATTTTTAAGGCATGTACACTGTTATTTTAGACGTAATGTTATTACACACTTAATAGACTATAGCTTATACATAACTTTTATGTGCACTGGAAAACTAGAAATTCATGTGACTTGCTTTATTGGGATATTAGCTTTATCACAGTGGTCTGGAACAGAACCTGCAATATCTCCACGGTATACCTATAAATTTAAACATGTACATACCTTCAGGAGATTACAGTTTCAACTTGTGTGTTTCTTGAAAGTGTGTGTATATGCATACCTCGTATTTTATATTTATTCATGTACCTTGAATATATAATATACATGGAATATTATATATTAAATACATCAGAATTCTTAAGAATATATTATAAATCATATATTGTCTTATAAGTGGTAGAATCTACTAATAATTTTTGGTACATTCAAATCAACTATTATATTACATTGAATAATGAACTCCAGGTGCATGCTTTTGCATGCACAAATACCCCAACATTACTCTTGTGAAAAATAAATAAAGGATATAGCCAGTATGAAGCCATTATGATAATATTTTTGAAACAGGCAAAGTGAACAATGCGTTACATAGGGATACATAAAAAGTTGGTAAGCTTATATGAGAAAAACATGGGCATAAATATTTCAGGATATTGGTTATCTAGAGGTGGAGGGTTGGGGTTATACAATCAGCAGAGGCACAGAGTGAAATTTAAAATATCTGGTAATGTCCTATTTCTTAAGCTGTGTGATGGGCACAGAGCACAAGTATTTATTTTGATATAATACATGTATACATTCATAAGTATGTATGATATTTTGCACAATAAAGTCATCATATTTAGCAATGAGTAATTTTTTTGGTCCCATGCCATATTTGGGATATACTTATATAAAAGATATATTCATAAGTTATCTGAAATTTGAATTTAACTGAGCATCCTGTATTATATATGGTAACCCTATTCACAATGACTATTAGGTAAAAATCAACTAGCTGTGATATATTGCTCTTATATCTGGCAACCTGATAAAGTTTTGCATTATTTCTGTTTATTCCTAAGTTGATTCATTTGACTCCCTTTTGTTTTCCATGTAGATTTATAGCGTGAATATCCACCTATTCTTTTCCAAAATTTATGTTTCTAATTTTATTCTTTTTAATACATTGATTATTTCAACAAGTACAAAATTAGTAGTAATGCTCATTTGGATCATATTGTCTTTGTTCTTCACTTGAATAGAATTATTTAATTAGTTAATGTTTCACCAACAAGGTAATGTTTCCTTGATGTATAGTGATTAAAGGAAAAGAAGCTGGAAGTAAATGACTTAGGTCAAAATCCTACATCATCCCATATTGTGATGACATAAGCACAGAAGTGGACAGCATTTTGGAAATATCCTGGAGGTTATACTGATTAACCTTTTAGAGGTACTGGTTTGAAACTTAGTAGACTTCAAAAGAGGAAACAGAATATGAAAAACAAAGGAAGGAATAAAAAAGGAAACAAATCTGTGGGTTTGATAACTATAAATTCAAACCAACAGTTTAAAAAAATTGTGGTTCAGTTGACCTGTTGTTTTTCCCAGTGGCCCTGTAACAAGTGTAAATAAATGGCTCTAACTTCAGAGATCCCTGTTTGTTTTTTCTCTATTTATGTATATTGTAAAGACTGGCACACATACTTTGAAAGATGAGGGAATCTCTTCTCTTAACAGCTTGTTACTTGACTTGGGATTGTTGTGATTCCAACAGCCATGGACAACTGAACCATTCTCCCTGTTACTTTTGGCCACTAAGGAGTAATGTGCAACAGTCCTGGTCATGTGTAGGAATGTGCAGTATTTGTATATAATACATTATTCTTTTAATAGGCAGCTGGCTTTAATTTACTTTATTTAGAATTTTATTTGCATTGAGGCTTATAAATGAGATTGATTTAGAGTTTCCTTTTCCTTTTCTCTTCTTGTTTAATTTAGTATCAGGGTTTTGGAAAAATATTTTTTAAATTATATTATTTTCCCAGAAGGTACTATGCTATGCATAGTGTAAAAGTTGGAAATATTCTCTTCTTTTGGGGGATGGTTGGGGGGAAGTTCATGTTATGTGTTCGTCCAATATTACAGAGTTCCAAACTATTCAATACTGTTGGGTATTTCTTATTTCAGTTATTTAAAATTGAATGAACCTACAGAAAATAGACATATACACCTACCAAACTTTTTTTTCAATTATTATCTGCAAATGTCATTTTAAATTTGGCATTCTGCTACACTAGGGATATGATAGTAATTCAGAAGCTCCATGAAAATAAATTCTGTAACTACCCTAAGAACAAACGTATTTGAAGTTAGCTGTTACTTCTTAATGTTATCTTCTCTATGTGTTATACAAATCTCAGTGGACCACTAAACATTTGAGAAGTCGGGTTTTTCTATTTATTCTCTCTTACTGAAACTGAAAGAAAAAAAAAGTGACTTTGTGGACTACATTGGGAACTGAAGTTTTAGAAACAAATCTTTAAAAGATTTTATTTAAACTGAATGAATTTTTCTTTTTCTCCTCCCTCCTATCTTTTTCTCTCCAAGCCCATTCCCCAGAATTCTAAAGGACTCATTTATAAAGTTGTAATAGAATATCCCTGGGGTAGTGAACACTTTTGAAAGCTTCTAAATAAAGAAACAAACCTTTTGGACTGAAAAAGAGAGAATGTTTAAATTCTTTCTCTCACTTACATGACCCCTTGAAAGGTTCCCTTTGGAAAAAACAGCAGGATTTGCAAGCTGCAAGAAACAACATTGTGCCCTAAGGGTCAGTAACTTTATTCCATGGATAGAATGTTTCAATTTAATGGGGATTCATTGGCTAGGGGCCTTGCCCATTGATAGCCAGCTTGGTGTTCAGTGGCAGATCCTTGGAGTACAAAAAAAACACTCTAAAGAATCATAAACATATGGAATCATTACATCAGGGTTCACTTAAATGTATTTATTTTTCAAGTTGGCAGTGTCCGGTTACCATTGTTACAAATATCAACATTAAATAAAACATTTTTTGTTTTATTTTAATTTTTATCATGGCTTATTCCTTATTTGTATTCTTCCATTTACTTTTATTTTCCATCTACATTATGAACTGTTTCCACTTTTTAAGCCAGTTTTTTACTTTGCTTCTTTATTTTGGCTAAAATATTATTTCTTTAAGGTTTTCTGTAATTTCCTTCCTTCCCCTTCTTATGTCTTGCCATGTAAGTTTTATTTGCTCATTTTCTACAACTTAGGTATATGTTTGGAAGACTTTAATTGGCTGATTTAAATTTCATTGCAAAGCTGTATCTTCTAAACTATCAAATTTTACTTTCTAGTTCAAATTATACAAGATAGTGATATACGACATAATTTTAGTAAGGACCAATCTGTTTCATGATTGGCCTAAAACCGCACTTGCTTTTAATTAAAACATTGCAGAAGCTGTTGGAGAATTTATTTTAAAAAATGTTTCTTAAACACATTATTTTCACAGAATTAAAATTTATATTATTCCAGTTTCTGTAACATTCAGGACTCCAGTTTCAAAAACAGTAAAAGAATTCACTGGCTTATTTTTTCCCAGCATTTCTTCACAGGAAAAAAAAAGAAAACACATTATTTTTACAGAATTAAAATTTATATTATTCCAGTTTCTGTATCATTCAGGACTCCAGTTACAAAAATGGTAAAAAAAATTTATTGGCTTATTTTTTCCCAGCATTTCTTCACAGGAAAAAAGAAAAAGAAAAAAAAAAAGAAAACTAAAAACTCACATTCCCCTTGATATTTAATTTCCCTTCATATGGATTACCAATAAAAATAGTTCATAAAGACTTATATAAAGAATTATCAACTCATGTAACCAGCATGTTTTAGGTAACCTAGACATTTTAGCATTTTTAAATCTTAAAAGAATGATACAGGTGGGTGCTTTACAATGTGTATGCAATTATTTGAAATTTAGGCCTCAAAGGATGCCGTTACAATAAGACAGAACGCAATGATTTCCAGTCATGATGTGTTTCTAAAATCTTTCCAATTTGATTTAATAAACAGTGGTTGGAATGTTTGTAAAAAGATGTTAGTTTTAAAAATCAATTATAAAAATGGCCACTTAAAAATTAATCTAGAAGGTGGTAGAATAGGAGGCCCCAGATCCTCCTTTCCCCAAAGGAGACACCAACTCAACAACAATACATGGACCAATTCCTTTTGTGAGAAATTCAGAAGCCAGGTAAGAGGCTCCTGTAGCCAAGGCAAGCATGAAACTAGTATTGCCGAAGCCAGTAGGAAAATGTGTGGCACTCATTTGCCATAGCTCCTCCTCCCAGCACAGCAAAATCTAGAGGAAACATCCAGCTCCTGGCTTCTTCCTGGGAGGGAAAGACAAGACTGAAACATATGCTCAATATTCAGACTTTTCAGGGGACAGCCTGAGGGACTGATTTCTGTCTTGCCTGAATCTAAACAATGATAAGAAAGGGTGGTAGGTTAGGGGCCACTGAGAACAAAGGCAACTTTGGACTAGCACATACTCACTCACCAAAGTTCCTCCCCCCAGCTTAGCATATAATAAGTGTTAGAAAGTCCCCAACTCCAAGTTTCTCCCTGGAGTGGGAAAGTTGAAGCACATGTTCAAGATGCTGACCAAGAGACTGGTTTCTGCTTCACTGGTTTAGAGCAATGATGTGACCCAGCATACTATGGAAGCCTGGGGCCACTGAGAACAAAGAAAGCTGGGCAACTTGTTGCAACTCCAGAGAACCTGTGGTACCACAGACACTAGAGGGAACAACAGATTATGAGCTCCTAGAAAAAAATAAACCAGTAAATCTCTAATTGGGAATTTGCACACACAAGTGCAGAGAAGCTACTCCATTCAAAGAAAAGCTTTGAGAGGCCCCCCCCCCCAAGGATCTCTAGCTGTGCTGATTGATGAAAGCCTTTCTTTGTATAAAGCTAGTTTGTGAAGACTGGGAGAGGTGGCTTTTTTTCAAATGCACAGATCTCAACGCAAAGTTACAAGGCACATGAAGAAACAGGGAAATATGACCCAATCAAAGGAACAAAATAAATCTCCAGAAATTGACTCCAAAGAAAGGAAGGTACTGAATTACCTGACAAAGAATTAAAAATAGCTATCATCATAAAGATGCTCACTGAGCTCAGGAAATCTATGCATGATCAAAATGATAGTCACAACCAAAATACAGAAAATGTAAAAAGAACAAAATAGAAATTTTGGAGCTAAAGAATTGAAAAATCCACTAGAGGGTTTCTAGAGCAGATTTGATCAAGCAGACAAAGGAATCAGTGAAATTGAAGACAGGTCATTTGAAATTATCCTGTGGAGGAACAACAACGACAAGAAAGAATGAAGAAAGCCTAAAGAACTTATGGGACACTCCTTAACCGACAAATTATGGGAGTCCCAGAGGGAGAAGAGAGAGAGTAAAGGGCTAAAAGCTTATGTGAAGAAATAATGTCAGAAAACTTTCCAAATCTAGGGGAGGAATGGACATTTGGATATAAGAAGCCCAATGGAATCCAACTAAGAAGAACCCAAAGAAATCCACACCAAGGCACATTATAATTAAACTGTCAAATATTAAGACAAAGAACGAATTTTGAAGGAAGCAAGAGAAAAATGACTCATCACATACAATGGAATTCCCATAAGACTATGAGCGGGTTTCTCAGGAGAAAACTTGCAGGTCAAAAGGGAGTGGGATGATATATTCAAAGTGCTGAAAGATAAAAATTACCAACCAAGATACTATATCTGTCAAAATTGTTCTTCAAATATGATGAAGAAATGAAGACTTTCCTAGCAAAACGAAAGCTGAGGAAATTCATCACCAGTAGACCCACCCTATAAGAAATGCTGAAGAGAGTCCTCCAAGTTGAAACAAAAGGTGCTAGACAACAACATGAAAGCACATGAAAGTGTAAATCTTGCTGATAAGATAAATACATAGAAAAATACAGAACACTGTGATACTGTAATGGTAGTGTGTTAACCACTTCTAATTCTGATATAGAAGCTAAAAGACAAAAGTATAACTATAACTCTAAAACAAATTAATGGATACACAATGTAAAAAGATGAAATAAGTGACTAATAATATAGAGCACATGTGGGTTGGGGAAAAAGTAAACCAGTATACTTTTGTATGAAGTTGAAGTTAAATTGTTATCAGGTTAAAACAGATTGTTATAACTATGAGATGTTTTATGTAAGCCACATGGTAATATGTTGAAGAAAATACCTATAGATGATATTTTTAAAAATAAGGAAGGAATCAAAGCATACTACTACAAAAAAATCAACAAAACACAACGAATGAGAGCAAGTAGGAGAATAGGGACAAAGAGCCATAGGACAGATAGAAGACAATTAACAAAATGGAAATAATAAGCTTGTCCCTCTCAGTAACAATTTTAGTGTAAATGGATTGAACTCCTCAGTCATAAGACATAGAGCCACTGACTAGATGGAAAAAAAAAAAAAACAAGATCCAACTAATGCTATATACAAAAGACTCGCTTTAAATTTAAGAACATACAGAGGCTGAAATTGAACAGAAAAATATCCAAACTCAAAGTGGCAGCAGAACCATGCTCCCTTTGAAATCAGTAGGGGGAGAATCCTTCCTTACCTCTTTTTAAAATCTGATGGTTTGTCAGCAGTTTTTGGCATCCTCTGGCTTTTAGATGCATCACTCCAGTCAAATGGCCATCTTCTCCCTCTTTGTATTCGCATTGTCTTCCCTCTGTGCCTGTCTATCTCTATGTCCAAAATTCCTTCTTTATAAGGACACTAGTCATACTTAATTAGGGCCCATAATAATGACCTCATTTTTACTTTGTAAGCAATGTTTTTTAATATGAATCTGTCCCCACTGCTACAAAGACAATAATATCAATAAAGAATTGTCAGGTTCCCTTACCAATCAGCCAAAACCCAATCAGTCATTAATATCTGAATTTCTCATAAGTATCTATATTTTTATTCTCTAATATTTCTTTAGAAAAAGTATTCTCTAGAAGTATTGCTTATGAACTTAATAAGAACAAATTACGTTTTACTAATTTTGTTTTTCCTAACATTGCCTCCCTCAATGATTATGCCCTAGGGTTATGATTCTAAAATTTATTAATCAGGCCCCTCCATATTCAATTATCCATCATTCCTGAATTTGTTTGTCATATCTTTCCTCAGCCTTCATCTTCTATACTGAGGTTCTAATATATACTTTTTCAATTTTGATTTTAAAAAGTTTAAGATTTAAAATGTGAAACCAGAGGATAACCTCCATACTGAAAATAATTATAAAAGACATTGTTTTCCACTCTTTTCATAGACATGCTATTGCATTTCAGAGTCTTCATCAATGACTAGATTTTGCTTTAAGAATATCCTTTCACAGAATGTGAAATGTACAAAATCAGGCACATGTTACTTTTATCTAAATATTAATTTTTATCCTACTATTTAATTGATAGACTTTCTTGCCTACTCTCTCATTGTACAGTATAAAAATATTCTTTATCAGTTTCCAGTAAAATGTTTTAATAATGACTAATTACTGCATCACTGAAATGTACATTTTGAAATATTTCTATCCTGTTGTATGTTTAGTTTTGTTTCAGGTCAAAATATCTATGATTTAGAGATGGAAAGATGATTAATTAATTTTCCATTTGTTTGGGGACAGGCCACCATTTATAAAGCAAACAGACAAATCACTTCAAACAGAGAGGACACTCAAAAGCAAAGTGGTGTACTTCTTCAATTGATACCCCATGACCTTTCAAGATGAAAGGATAATAATAGTCATTCACTCAGAGAAGAAGGAGAAAAGTTCTGTGTGCTATTTACAGGGTTTAGAGGTCACTTGGTTATGCAGAAAACAAAATACAATGGAAACTGCAGAAAGCACTAGAGAGAGGATTCATGGCTACATATTTTTCTAAGCTTCCTATTCACCACCAGTTTTCATCTTTTAATAAGCCCCTCTGTTCCCCAAACTAAGGCCACATTCTGTTTATTGTGTGGCTGGGGCCCCCCTTACGTTCAGCTGTCTATCTGTGCCCTCTTTAGAGCGCAAGTAATTGGCCTAAATCAAGAGCCAAATGGTATGTCTAACTCATTCAGCGTTCTGGTGATCATATGACAGAGCTTAGAGAATTTGAGGGAGGTCTCAAACAACAAAGCAGGATATTATTTTCAGTGAAATCTTGTGGCTATGTGTACCTCTCTTGCAAGAACAATTATAGTCTTTGTTTCTCCTATGATCCTAAGAGTCAGCTTGACTGTCTCATTGAAAAAACTCAAAGGCTCTGCCATAGCCTTTCCAAAGCATCATGGATTATATAGAGACCATTCTGTATTCAACCCTTCAAAACATATGTTTAGGAAAAATGAGAGATTTCTCCACTCTACTAGTCAGAATTTATTATATTCCCAAATGAAGTATAACTATGATGGCAAAATCCTGGTTTAAAAGGCATGAAATAGCTAAAATTTAATAAATGTAAGTTTTATCTTAAATCATTCAAAATGCAAATTTTGGAATTGTGAGTTCAGATTTTAACTCATGATTTTATTTGTTCTTAATATGTCCATTATACTTTTTCTATACTAGTTTACCTGCCCATATTTTGAAAATAAATCTGATTTGTATTCAAAGACTTTTTGAAACTACTCAGAACATACTGTTGGGTTTTTCTCAGAGCTAGTGGAACCATATTGTAAAATGTAACAGTAAAACTTTAAAACTACAGTTAGTTGTGGCATATATAAAGGTATTGATTTCTTTTTAAAAAAGGTAAAATTTAACATATAGTATTTAGTAAGTATCAGGGTTAGAAAGAACCTGTGATTGTCAGCAAGTACCGCTAACTTATGTTACAGATAAATTTTGACAACTTGTTCAAAGTCAAAACTGAGGGATCTAGAATCCAATACTTCTGATTTTTAGCTCAGTATTTTCCCTCATACTTATCCTTTCTCTTGAGCTGGAGAGACATGGTGCTAATTCAGAGTAGAAATTCTTATATTTTCCAAGATTTTATGAAGAAGTTACACATTTCTACCTCCAAGTTAGCTAATCTACCACCATATTCTTGAACCATGGGGAAAAATCACTTCAATTTGCACAAAACCATGAATCAGCAGAGATGGCAAAAGTCAAAGCTTCAGAGTCTCCAGGGCACAGCCTACAGGACCAGTTCAAATCAAAACTATTCAGCACAGGCTTGACGATGGCACTGTAAATTCATGAGACCATTTTTTGTATCATGTCTTCCATTTTGAAACTATAACCACTTCACTTCCTCAGAAACATCTATCAAAAATTGACTACCTTAATAAAATATCCCACAGTTAGATTTTGAAACTTCATTAGTGCATACATTTAATAAACTTGGGAACAAACACTGTGTTTTATCCTAATGTTCATGACACCAGATCTCCAGGACAAAGAGTAGAAAAAGGAAAGCAGACTTTTTTTTTTTTTTTTAACTGTAGATACACACTAACTCAGGGCTGTTCATGTATATATTAATAAAGCTTAGAAGTAATATATTGTAATTGGCCAGAGTTGTAAGAACTTTATGATTGCACATGGAAATCTCTTTTTCTTTCTTTCTTTCTTTTTTTTTTCAGTTTATAAGGAAACAAAAATAACAGTCACTGGATCCTGAAATCTTGCATAAATGATAACCTAATGAAATGTATATTAAATGTAAAATCTAGAAAAATATAGAATAATCTTTTCAAATGCCTTGAATAAGTATCTTAACAATACCTTCCCTGGGCTGAGTTCACTTTTTGTATAAAATGAAAGGACTAGATTAAATCATCTCTGAGTATTAATCCATCCACCTGATCAAACATTATTATTCTATTGAAAATTTGTAAAGTCTATACAATTACCACCAGTTGTGAAAACTGCTTTGGTTTGTTGTCAAAATATTTATTATAAATGTTAGAAAGTGTTACTGGTTTTTCAGCAGGGTCTGATAAAAGTTTTGAATTCTCTACATCCCAGACTCAGACTTTTCTCTGTAAACACATTTTGTGCAATAAGTATTCAAAAATTAAAGACTATACATTTCAAAATCATATGTTTAGAGTCCATATATTTATTAGCATGAGACTTTAAAGAAATAATACTTTTTTAAGAGAACTAAAAATATCTAATATTTGAGGTAACAGAATCAAATATTTATTCCGTATATCAGGAGTCAGCAAACCGCAGCCTGCAGGCCAAATCAAGCCTGCCATGTGTTTCTTGAAATAAAACTTTATTGGAACACAATAACACTTATGTGTTCACATATTGTCTATGGTTACTTTTAAGCTGTAATATCAGAGTTAAATATTTGCAACAGACACTGTATAGCCGGCAAAATTTGAAATATTTACTATCTGAAATATTTACTCTCTGGCCCTTTACAGAAAAAGATTGCTGAACTTTACCAGATATTATAAACAAAGGGGAAAAAAGACCATGCAATTCAGGTTAGTACTGGAAAATAATGTGAAAAATTATCTATGTTTTAACATCCACTGGAAAAACCAGAACTTGTACATAAAAGAATTAATAGTAGTAATTTAGCTGGAAATTAGTTTTAAGGGACTTGTTTTCAAGTTGTACTTAAACAGCCAGAACAGCCCCTTGGAATTAATGCTCGGTTTTAGGTTTACAGAATTATTGTAAAGATAGTACAGAGAGTTCCTGTATACCTCATACCCAGTTTTCTCTATTATTAACATTAATATGGTACACTTGTCATTTAATGTAATACATTAGCGAACCAGTATTTATATACACTTAATATCTAAATTCCCTACTTTATTTAGATTTCTTTAGTTTTTACTCAATGTCCCTTTTCTGTTCTAGGATCCCATTTAGGAAACACATTTAAGAGCCAGATCTCCCCCCTACCCCCTTGGTTATAACTGTTTCTTCCCTTAGGTTTAGACTCCCTTTAGTTGTGACTGTTTCTCAAAGTTTCCTTGCTTTTGATCATCTTGACACTTTTGAGGATTAGTGTCCAGGTCTTTTGTAGAATGTCTTTATATTGGGATTTGTCTTATGTTTTTCCTATGATGAAATTAGTCAAATGTGTTTTGGGGAGGAAGATCACTAAGGTAAAAGTATCATATCAAGGATGCCTACTATCAGCAGGACATTGTTATTAATGTTAACCTTGATCACCTGGCTTGAAATAGTTTTTCAGGTTTCTCTACTGTAAAGTTACTCTTTTTCTCTCTTTTCTTACTGAACTTAGTGGAAGAAATAATTATGCAGTGCCCATATTTAAGAAGTATGAGATTATGCTTCAGCTCTTTGGTATTAGAATATCTATATAAATTATTAGGTATTCTTCTGCATGGGATATTTGACTATTCTCCCTCATTTGTTTACTTATTCAATAATTGACTTATGTGAGTGTAGACACATGGTCATTTATTTTGTACTTTGATTTATAAATCAATACTACTTTCTGGACACACTGACTATTTTGACATACTTTGGCACACTTGCGTTATTGTATGTATGTTTGTGTGTGTGTGTGTTGAGCACTTTCTAACTCTCTGATACTACAAGATGTTCCAGATTTATCTTGTATATTTCCTTCCCCTGTCCTATCAAGCGTATCTCTGAATAGCTCTGGTTCCTTTTACTGGAGAGTGGTATTAGAAACAAGATATGTATGTTAAGTATCCTTCTTACAACTGAAGAGTCATTGCTTCTAGGCCCTCTAAGCTGACAGAGCACGGTTGATATGTGTACACTAATCTGTGTGTATATACCTATTTATAAGTACTTCTATATGTAACCATCAGTATCTTCAGTAAGCTAAATGTGAGTTCATACTGATACTCTCATCCATTACCACAAGGATCCTTCTCGCCTATACTCCTTACTTCTCTGTAAATTCCCTCTGCAGAAGTGAGAAACCTGAGTCCCTCTATTCACCATCTATTTATTAAATTGTTCAATTTGGTACACATGTATATTGGTTTCAAAAACGTAAGTCTCCATCCGCATTGGAAGAAACTTTACCAACTAGAGTACAGGGCTTAAGAACATTTTCTTTTGCATTTAGCCTTACAGATTCCACTCATATCCACAGTTATTTAAGACAGCACCTCAATCACCAACCACCCTTGGTAAGACTATTTCATACATTTATAATGTATGTGGAGTCTTTTGTCACATTCTGCATTCTATCCTGGGATCCCCAGACTTCATCAATTATTTTTTTAAATTGCATACATTAAGGTTTATTTTGTATGCTATTAAGTTCTGTTGTTTAAAAAAGACTTGTGACTTGTATTCACCATTATATTATCATACAAAATAGTATCAGCACCCTAAAAATTTCCCCTGTGCTTGACCTATTCAATCCTCCCCTCTTTCATTCTGTTTTAATGAATAATGCAATGTGATCCAGTAGGTTTATTTTTTGTTCTCTTTCAAATGCAAGATCTTTCATCAATAGACAAATATATCATTGTAATAAAGTTTGATACATAAAGGAAGAAAAGAAAAACAGAATTGCATTATCATTGATGCCCTAAAAACACTGACAAACTATGCCAGCCATTCCTGTTACAGCACTAAGAAGGATAGGCATAGAGGGAAAACTTCCGGATAGCATAAAGATTAATCATCAGTAACTAAATCTTTATGGAAAAGCAAATATATACAGGTATCAAAAATCATGAGAATCTTGAATAGACAAAATGGACTACTGAGTATTGTTTTTCACTAATCTACAGGAACAGAGGTGGATTTGTAGGTTTTCATCTGGTGAAGAAGCAAGCAATTTCCATTTGGTAGAAGAGATAGACCAGTGGTTGCTGTTTATAGCCCTGCTAGCCATCATAGTTATACTTCATTTGGTATGCAACCATTTTTGTATCTTACCCAGCAATAATTATAATCCTAATATTTCTTTGTTAACTGTTCTTTGAACAAATTGTAATGTCTTACTGGTTCCTTCATTAATTAATGAGTAAGACAATTCTTTTATGAGTTTATTTTATATTTGTTTGAGAGTCTTGATTTTATCTTTTTTGAAAATTGTCCTTTAACGGGGTTAAACTGACTATAAATAAGTAAAATATATCATATTTTTGAAATAAATAGAATTAATAATATGAAAAAGAATGCTTTTTTAAAAAACCTGGAAAATTATTTTTAAAAATAGCACAGAGCCTTCCTCTCAATTTTGCTGTGAACCTAAAAATATTCTTAAAAATTAAACTCTTTAAAAAATGGTACAAATAATATGCATTTTGAAAATTCCCTTTAATCCAATAGTATAACAACAGCTTAACAAACATAAGGAGAAAACCAAAAATCAAACCAAAACAAAAGTAAGCTAACTAATAAGTAAAGACATAGTCAGCAGAATGTGTCTGTGGGTGAGAAATGAGACAGAAACACAAAACACTAACGAGGACCGAAGCTACAGACTTCCTGAGCACTGGGAGAAGGAGGATCGGCTCCTGCATGGTGAAGGGAGATTGGAGGGGGAGCCAGGTTAAAACACTGAGGCTGAGGGTTTGAGTGGCGCTACTCTGCTGGTGAAAGGGGGCCAAACAAAAGATGTGCAACCTACTGCCAGGTACTGTGCCATTATCAGAAACTCTGGGCCTAGCTTATTTCTACCATAGCCCTACTAACCCAGGTGACAATAACTCCTAATCAATCTTAAATTCCTGTTTCTACTTAGAAACCCAAAACAAGTAGAGAGGGAAGAGATATACCCGAGGAAGCATGTAGCAGAGCAAGAACAAGAGAAAAAAGCAAGGAAACAGGAAAAGGGAGACGTATCATAAAATCTTTCCATCTTTTCACCTCCAAATCAAAATTGCAAAATGCGCAAAGAAATATAAGGCTGAGAAAGAGAGTCAACAAAATAAAAATAATACATATTGTCACATCTAAGTTAAATTTCTTTTACAGAAAAAAATTGACAAAGAGTTAGTAAAAATATAATGAGGCCTTAGATTTATTTTAAAAATAAATAAGTATGAAACAAAAACATCAGAAATGAAACACAATGGAATTTTTAAAAAAACATTTAGAAATCTCAAAATGAAAAATGTAGTCATTGAAATGAAACATAGAATAGATGATATTGTACACAAAGGTAAATTAGTGATCTCAGAAGATTGAACTAATAGTGGTTGAGACATGAATTAGAAAAATAATTAAAAGTACAAAGAATGTAGGTTAATAAAAAAATGCATTCGTTTAAGAGGTGTTCTAGAAGGAGACATCAGAGAGAATTGGCTAGAAGTGATATTTGATTAAATAGTTGTTGAAAATTCTGCAAAGGCAAGAGATAGATCAATGCGTAGATAGAGCACTTTGAATGATTATTGTGACAAATAAAAGTAAATCCACATTTAGAATGATTATAATGAAGCTATATAACATCAACAATAAAAAGATTTTCTTAAAAGATAGCACTAAAAAAATCCCACCTCCCCTTCAAAGAAGGAAAATTACCCATATCACTAGTAATATTTTCAAAATGCTGAAGGAAAATAACTCTGTTGGCAATCAGCAACCAAATATTTATTCCCAGTAAAACTTTCATTCAAGAGTGAGGACAAGGTGAGTGAGGATGTTTTCAGACCAAAGCTAAGAAAGTTTATCACCCAAAGACCATCATTAAAATCACCAGAAAAGCCTGTGCACCAGTAGCAAGATACAGTGATAGAAGGTATGGATTATAGGCAAAATACTGGCAATAATACTTGATAAAATGTTTTCAGAAATTAATGATAAACTGTAAATATATTTAATAATTACACATATGTATAGTCTATGAAAGCTAAAGTTAAAATATAAGCAACAACAGTATGATGGAGAAAGTTGTTAAGCATGCAAAATTCCCTCTAAATAATTATATTAGACTTAAATATATAATTAAGGAAATATACAAATAAATAGAAATAAAATCTTGTTCACAAAGCAGTCAAGGAAAATAAAGGGTTATAGTGTATTTAATCAATCCTGTGGAACATGGGGAAAGAAAAAGAGAAGCACAAAAACAGGATAATAAATATTAAATACAAAATAATAAGGTAGAAATATGTAAAAAATGTCAATAAAAATATTTTAAATGCATCCGTTAAAACTTTAATCATATTGGCTTTAGAAAATCAGTTCTATGCTACTTCTAAGAGTCATATATAAAGTAAAAGTGAAAATGCGTATTAAAAATAATAGGTACCAAATAATAGATATCACATGGAGTAAGGTATCTGTTTCTCATAGAAATAGGTTAGTCAAGGAGACAAGCATATTTTGCTCCCAATAGACAATATACGTTCTTTTGAGTGTGTATTAAACTAAGTACTAGGTCACAAAAATTTCAACAAATTTCAAAAAATCAATGTCATACAAAATATGTTTTATGACAACAACACAATTAAATAGGGAATGCAATACAAACATAGCCCCCCCCCCCACCCAATCACATGTGTCTGGAAATTTTAAAATATACACTTAAATAACTCAGTGGATAGACATGAAATCAACATGAAAAGTTTGAAGCTTTCTTTAAGCAATTACTTTAAGATAATTGAATGTGTACTCAAAAATTTCAAAATTTCTTGCCTCAAATACATACACAAATACAAATATTCAGGCCTATTTTTCTTAAAAATTCCAACAGATATTCTAGATTTTTTTCTATCTGATTCTGGGAAATAAACAAAGCTATCTGATCCATTTTACAAGGCTAACCTTATAACTAAAACCAAAGACAGTACAGAAAAATAAAATCACAAATCAAACTAACTTACAACTCTCAGATGAAAAATCTGAGATTAAGCAGAAGTAGGTTGAATAACACATCAGGACCAATTACAGTTCATCCAGGAATGTTTGGATGTTCAACATTTAAAAAATCTATTAAAATAATATATCATATTGATAAAATAAAGAACATTTTAATGATCATCTTAAAAGATACAATTTCACTTTTGATCGAAACTATTCTTTAAATTTTACAAAAAATAAAAAGAATTTCCTTAATCTAATAAAGGGCATCTTTTAAATTCTACAGCAAATGAAATACGAATTATGAGAGTAGAAACATTCTCACTAAAACCTGGGATAAGAGAATTATGTATATTATGCATACAACGATTCATCATTCCTGCACAAGTGAAGAAAATATATAAAGAAACACTAAAAATGAAAAGAAGAATAAAGTCAGGTTTTTTTTCACGTCATAATGGTCCACTTAGAAAATGCAAGAGAATGTAAATATATACTATTAGAACTAATGAAAGAGTTTAGTGATGTGCAAGAATTTTTGAAGAAAATTTAAAAAGGGTACTGAAGGATAAATAAAGATCTAAATAGAGAGTTGTACTAAATTCGGATTGGAAGAATTGTTAGTGTGACACATTCTCTCTAAGGTAAACTAGAAACCCAATCCCATTTCAAAACTCATTGCAACAAACTAAGTGCCAGTTGTGATCAAGACAGTTTTGAAGAACAAGGATGAGATGGGGCAATTGCCTGACTTACGGAAAACTATAATAATTACAGTGTTGGTACAGGTGTGGACAAAGTCACTAACAGTGTTGCGTAGAGCACCTAGCATATACTAATGTGCCTTTATAAATCAGCAAAGACAGTATGTGACTATTCAGTACATGGACAATTGGCTAATCATAGGAAAAACAAATAAATTTAGATGCTTACCATACATATTTCTTCTATACTTTCTACAGTGAAATTAAAGACATAACTGTCTTTGGAATAAAATAGGAGAATTTATACATGAACCTGGAGTATGAAAATATTTCATATTTATGACAGTTTCAACTGCTGTAGATAAATATTAATAAAAGCTACTAATTAGCAGTTGTTAATGAAAAAAATTCAGGAGGATAAAAACTGATGTGTGAAGGTGAGACATGACAATGCGAAGTATTGTCATTTATAGATTATTTGATATGATTTAAAACTGGAAATCTTTGGAAGATACTTGATTTAATATCAAGAAGAGTGTTTATGTCAGATTTATACCTGCTCACTATACGGTAACATTTCTATACACAATTATCATAAAAATGACTCATAATTTGACCATAAAAAGTACTACATGCAACATATTAATAAAGTGTTGAAGCTATCCCCTTTGCAACATTAATCTTGATGCTATGTATACTATTACTTCTCAAGGAGCAGAATGTAATTCATCCCTATCATTTTAAATCATATATGAAGTCTTTGATAGAAAGCCTCTTAAAGTCCATGTTAGTTTTATTTCTGCATACTTCATAGTGTGGTATTCTTTTGTCAATTTTTGTCCTTAAAAAATGTAAAAGCAGCACTGTACTCAACTACAAAAAATAAATACTGCTGGTCAACAAAACACTATAAATAAATTTTATAGACAAATTACAATTGGTGGAAGATAATGTAACTGTCAAATTATGTTTATTATGAAACATTTATGAAGAATTCCTACAGATCTATAAGAGCTGCTACAACTCAATAATATTGCCAAAAAATCAAAAGGAGAAACAACCTAATTGAAGAAAGGGGAAATATATGAAAATGAGTTTTCATAAAATTGGGAAGTGAAAAAATTATAAAGAAAATGTTTGATATCACTAATACTCAAGAATATGCAAATTAGAAAATTGAGATTTTATTTCACATATATCAAATTGGTAAAATTTTAAATCTTTATAATATCAAGGGTTAACATAGATAGAGAGTAACAAGAACTGTTGTGTCCTTAGGAGTATAAATGGACAAAAACATTTTGGGCAAATAATTTCCAAAAAGGATAAAGCTGATGCATTCCTGTTAAGTAAAGATGGTTCAAAATAGAAACAAAAAAGCTAAAGCAGACTAAATTCTCATCTACAAGAAATGGACAAGTAAATTATGCTGTAGATATCATGATAGAAAATACTATGAAGAAGTTACAGAATCTGGAGCTACACATATAAAAAAAGGATACATTTCAAAAATATTTTAAAAAGCAAGTTGCTGAATGATATGTGCAGGCATTTTTAAAGTTTAAAAACTTGCAAAATTACCATATTTTGTTTGTGAATACATACATTTATAGCAGCCCATAAAATTATACAAATACATCCAAATGATCCAAATCCTATTCATAAAAGTGGTTGCTTATGAGGAGGGATGTATAAGACAATTAAACAAGAAATATACTTTAAAAATTTAAGTACAATTCGAAAAGAAACATAGCAAAACGTTATTATTTTGATGAGGACAAGGAATGTGGATGTGGATGCTTATTTTTAATAACTTTCTGATTATTTGAAATAAGAAATATTAAAATAAATCCCATTGAAGAATACCCTTAAGTATTTATTTAACATTTATGGCAAATAATAAATGGATAATAATGCAGAAAACAATTTTGAAAATTAAAATAATGATTTGACAGTTGCCTAGAAGATGTTAATATTTAACATAAACCTACTGTAATGGAAATGATATAAATTATCTTGACCAAGGAACATACAAATAATTTAAAGGAAGGGGGGAAAAAATCAGAAAGAAATATAACAATATGTGGTAGTTAAGAAATGATCAAGAGGGCATTTCATAACAATGGGTGAAAGAATAGATTATTGATTATTCTTTATATGTTTTTTAAACACTTAACCAGCTAATGGAAAGAAGAAGTAATAGAGCTATTTTGTATCATATTTAATATGCATTATGTATCTTATGCATTAAATGTATATGTGTTTTATTGTATATTGCCAAGAAAATATTCATAGAAAATCCTCAGATCATATTTTAAATCTATTTAACTGTCTATAACTTTAATAATAGTTATCTTAATTTTATTTGAAAACACCTAAAATACTAGAAGGAATATCTCAATCTGGAGATGGTAACACAAAGTTGTACATCTATGTGGGGCTTGTGTTTGAGATCTGTGTACATTACACACCACATTATGCATTTTATACTGGAAAAACATGGTTACCTCTAAGTAGAGGGTGGCAATCAGGTAGATAAATTACATAGAATGGTTAGATTTTTGAATATACCTTGTTCTTGGTATTTGATTTTGAAAACACATGAGTATTTTATATATGTAAATTAAAGATTAAAAAAATTAAAAACAAGATTTTAAGAAATAAAATGAAATAAATGAACTAAAAGGATTGGCCAATGAAATGTATGTGAGCTTAGCCTTTATTTACTGAAAAAAGTAAAAAACTGAAACAAAATAAAGGAGAATGCATGAATGATTTGGTACTGTGCTTCATCAGTTCAAGAATAAGAGAAAACCAGAACCTGTAAGTGAAAATATCAAAATACTTATGTAAATATTTAAAATATATATAGGATAAGAGATATAAAGTCAAAGGAAAAAGAATCAAAATAGGAGAAAATATTAAACATTCTGTCACATATAAAAGCCTAAAAGCTCCAGTAAATATTGATAAAGTAGAGATGATTCCCATGATAAGAAATATAAATGATCAATACACATATCAGAAGATCTCAAATTTAAAGGAGATACTATTGTTAACACATCAGATTGATATAAGGGGGGGAGAATATATATATATATACACATATATCTCCAGTGTTGCTAAATGTTTCCAGAAAGTGGACATTTTACAAATTTTCATTATTATTTAGTTAAAAAAATATTTGAGGCAACCTGGAAGTTTCTATAAATGTTTTTAAAATGACTTTTTTTTTTTAAACATCTTTATTGAAGTATAATTGCTTTACAATGGTGTGTTAGTTTCTTAAAATGACTTTTGACCTCCAAATATTATACTGGGTACTTATCATGTAGAAATATACATATTTATAGTCAACTATATTCAACATATCCTGTGTCTAATATCAAATATTTAGAAATAACTAAATGTTTAGCATAATAAGTGTGGCAATATATAAAATAAACTGAAGCAATTTTTTAAATTGGGGTAAAACTGTAATGTCTATTAGGAGATTATAGTTGAAATGTTACACCTTGCTGCCATACACATAGGTGAAAACAATGTTGCAGAGCAGTCTGAAGGGCATTGCTTAGCAAGAGTACTAGGAGTCTGTAATTGCAAGAGACTAAAAATAACTTTGATGAGTTATTCTAAACAGAGACATATTCAAAGTATTATTCCAGCCCAAAGAAATGAAAAACGAATTGCAAATTCAAGTCTCACAAAAGGCAAAGACTCCTGGTAACAGTTACTGTGGGGCCATCATGAATCTTATTTTTATCTGGTCCCTGCTTCTCTCCAAGTATTGGGGTCATTGTCTCAAAGGTTTCGCCATGTCCACCAAGAACTCCAGGGTTGTATGCTTTATACTTTGAAATTAAAGAGGATAATATTATTCTTCTACCAAATCCAGCTCAAACTTTTGGGAAAAAAGCAAACAAAACAAAACAAACAAAACCCAAAAAAACTGTTTGGCCAAGTTGCTTCTAATCAATATAATCAGAGAA
Organism: Balaenoptera musculus; assembly: GCF_009873245.2. Classification (NCBI taxonomy): domain Eukaryota; kingdom Metazoa; phylum Chordata; class Mammalia; order Artiodactyla; family Balaenopteridae; genus Balaenoptera; species Balaenoptera musculus. Next base: position 23,658,453 of record NC_045796.1, read on the forward strand.
CTGGAGTGTGCAGTGCTTGATCTCTCTTGGTTTAACTAATCTCAGTGGTGAAAGAGACACAACAAAAATGTAGAGGATTCTGACTCTGTGGCTAGAGTGCAGGGTTTTCTGTTTGTATAATAAGTAGTGAGATACTAAAAAGGTAACCCTAGTAACTTACTATTTAGTCAAGGGAAATAATTGGCTCACACTGGAGAGCAGTCTTGATTTAGGATGGGATTCACTGTTAATCTGATTCACTAGCTCAACAGCATTATTAAAGACCCATCTCATACCATTTCTTCCTTCTGCTGTGTCAGTTTTGCCCTAAGCTGGTTGCAGGATGACTGTCAATATTTTTGAACCTACATTCATTCTCATCCTCATCTAGAGAGAAAGACATCTTCTGGAAGCTCTGGCCAGAGAATGAGAAAGCCTCTTTCCCAGACACCCCCATTTTGTTCCCTTTACATCTCAGGGACAAGTTTGATCACGTAACTTTGCTTGAACCAATGACTGTGACTGAGAAATGGGATTGTGTACAATGTTTAGGGCCAGGGATGGTGCCATCTTCCCCTGAAAGCTTTTGTGTTACATATGGAGGGAGAGAAACCAGGTAAAAATGGCTAGAGAGAGAGAGAGAGAAGAGAGAATGGGTTCTTAGAAAAGAAGCCCAACAACAAATTGTTTGAACCTAATTTGACTTCAGAAAATATAAAGGGCTTTTAAATGGATAGAACTCAGTGACTCTAATGAGGAGACTTTATTTTCTTTTTAATGCCCTTAAACACATTCTGTTGGATTTCCTTTCCCCAAGTCTGGAAGATATGTGAGGCAGTTTTTAAAGTTTTTCCAGTCACTCTGTGTTTTGGAATAATATTTCAGGTATTTAAAAGCCAAATAGAAGCAAACCCAAAATCAATCTCTCGTTACATACAAAATTGTTCCCTTTCTTTTCCCTAATCTCCCATTCTCATCCCTGTTTCTACCACCATGATTCTAGTTTATGGCATGTAAGTTTCTTACTCTTCTTGATATATCTTCTCTCCTTTTTGCTTCTAGATGGGGGAAAGCATTCAAGGGCAAGAAGAAAGATCTTTTTATTTACCAGATTTTGCTTTTTGGGTTTGTTGATTTTCGTTGTTTGTTTGTTTTTAGCTCCCAAATTCATTGTTGTGATATATCTGTCATCCCTGGCTCTTTATCTCCTGAGGCATTTTGTTGAATTTTTGGAAAATAACCCTGCCAACATGAAGAAGGTCCCTATGCTCCTCTCCGAATAACTCTCATCATGAGCTGCTTTGGTCCAAGGAGGACGCCAGTAAAAATTTTATATATCAGTTAATATCCATCCGTAGTGAGATGCTTACTGTCAGTTACGTATCTCAACTCTCCATACTATAATACTGTTTTTGTTGTAAGCTCCCCTCTCTTGGATTTTTTGGGAGAAAAAAGAACACACAATTCTTATCCTTTTAGTACTTTCTTCCCCTACAATTGCTTTGAATTGTGTTAATTTTAGCATAATTCTAGTCTCACCAGCATAAATGTTGTTGGCTAAAGTTTGTCGATGAGGTTTACAGTCATTACATAAGTTAGACCTGCATGTACTTTTCTAGACTCACTCTTTAGACTGTTTGGGCTTTTTATCACTAATATCCTCAACTTTGACTCCTGTCTCCAACTCCCATGCAAAATCAGGATTCTATTTTTTGTTTAAAAATCTATGTAGCAGCTTGAATTAGAAGAATAGAAGAGAGGGATTCCATGTTTTTATTAGAAATTTTAAAATAATTGAAAAGCTGTTTACTTATAAATATGTTTAAAATAATCTTTTTAAAAGTTCCATGATGAAAATGTGTTATCAAACAGAAGAAATGTAGAATGTGTGTTTTGAAATTATTCTATCTTAAATAACTATTTGTTCTCTAGGGTTTCACAGGAGAATTCACAAAGAGCATTTTTAAAGTTGCCTTTGTGCTCTGAATGATATCTATAGCCCATCAGCATGCTTTTGTGGAATATATAGATAAGGAACTGACAATACATTTCAACAAGCTTAATTTTGAATTGAGAGTTCCAAAGAAAGTGTATATTTAGGCTATTCTGTTTATTTCTGAGAAAACTCAAATTATATCTTTCTTCTGAAAAAAAATTAATTTCTAAATAAAAAGTTAAAAAGAAATAATTAAAGTTTAAACAAGTCCTTAAATACCCCAAGCAGACCATCTAAACAGAGCTTTTGTTTAAGGAAATAGAGATATTATAATTGCTGATTTATACCTGTGCCAAAATGATAATTATATCTGATATTGGTATTGATAGAGTTAAGAATGAACAGCCTGTACTTGTTAAATAATAGTATTTCTACACTTCAGCTGATTCTAGTTCTGAATATAACCTTGAACCTATTTATTTGTCTAATCAAAAAACTCACTTTCTTTAACATGTAAGAATACAGAGATATTCCTATAGAAGGCATTCTTTGTATAATTTATAGAACCTAAAATATCCAATGAAATCAAAAAATAAAACTTCATATTTGCACTTGAGTGATTAGAAATTGGAGACTGTTTTAATTGCTGTTGGACAGGCTTCAGTCTCAGGAGCTCACCTAGACTCCTCTCATGTTTTGTTTTTCTTTTTCTTTTCCTTGTGCTACTGAAAAATTCTGGATATAGTGAACATGAAATAGCTCTCTTTGCTCTTAAGCTTCACTCTATTTTCAGAAAATATTAGGGTTTCTCATAAACTCAGACTTAATTCTGTGATTATCAAAAGTCAAAACATGTATACATATGGACATATGAATTTATCTACACACATGTATCTGTAGAGAAGCACCTTTCCTTTCAAGAAATTATTTAAAGTTTATTCTAATGATAAATCTCTATAAATCTGTATATGCTTCTTATTATCTTGATTCTAATGACACATATGTGAGAGATATATAAGTACTAATTTTAACGTATGGTGATAATTTACTATGATTTCAGTAGTTCATGTAAATATGGACACTTTCTGTGACTAGCTTCTACTCTCTGTAATGAATGCAACAATCTAAGAAATACATGTAAAATTTCATAGCTTCTATATGATTTATTGGATACAAATGTATATATTTAATTGGTTTATGTTGATATACAATAATTTAAAATAAAGAAAATAAAAGAATAAAGAGAGAAAGAGGCAGACACAGAGTGAGACAGGGAGGAAGGAAAAGAGAAAAAGTAAGTTTCAGGTTCCCTAAAGCCATACAATTGTGTGTTAATGCTATATCAAATTCTAATTACTGAATTACGTATCCAGAAATTAGAAGCAATACAGTTTTTATCTGAATTAATAAGGGAGATTCCATGTAAACCTCTTTCACTTTTTCCTCTCATATATTATTATTATGGAAAAATAAAATAAATGGTAATTTGTCCTGTATCTGTATACACGAGTGGGTGTATGTGTACATATAGTCATTGTGCAATATAGTAATTTTCACAATGTTTTGTCTAAAACCAAGAATCATAAGAGTAGCATTTATTAAGAACACATGAAGGGTTATTTTGGTCATCATGACTTGTTTGCTTTCTGCTGGTAATCAGATAAGTGCTGTCACATGACAGGAAACATTAAACAAATGGTCTGGGTAAGGTTACATACATTTGTGCAGTAACCTTCTGTCTAAGTGAATAGTTAATTGGACACCTATGTGAAACCCTATTGAAAAGTGGCAGTTCCATTAAGCCCTAAGTCAATAAAAACAAGAGCCTAATTTGTTTTTATTACTACACAAAAGAAAATTATAGAAACATTTAACATCTGCAGGAATTCATTGTGGGATATAAATATGCTTACTTGTCTCTCCTTTTTGTTTCTCGGGCTGTAGTCTATGCTCTTCAGAGAGGCTTTTTAATATTCAGGATTGGTGTTTTTGCAAGGTGAGAGTTAAGGCAAAATATTTGGAAAGCTGAATTCCCACTCTAGTGACTGCTGGGACCAAAGAAACTGTTCTTTTCATAATTTCAGTCATAAATCTTTCACTCACTGAATATTGCTGAGGGCATAGGACCCAGTAGAAGAACCCAGGGCAAAAGGAGTTCAAGAACCTCTAGTTTTCTGTTGCCCTTTCTCTCCTAACCTCTGCCCGCTCCATTTCCATATTTGGAATCTTTGAAAATGGAGCTAAATTGAAGCTTACTTAAAATGCTAGAATATAAATAGGATGCTGCTATTTATTCCAATTTGGACGTTCTATAGCAATAGGCAAAATAATTTGATCATTTTAAGAGAAGACATGTTATGCAGAAGATCATAGCCTATTAAACTGGACACATGGATTCAAACTTGCCACCAGAGAGCTGGCTTTTTCATCTACAAAATGGAGATAATAATAATATCTACCTCATGAAGTTGTCCTGAAGATTAAATGAATTCATTTATGTAAAGTGCTTAAAAGAGTACCTGACCATTATAAACTCTAATAGTTTGCTATTTATTATTACTTGAATTGATTAGATAAACTCTCTGACTATAAGTTCAACCATTTATCAGTATACACAGATGTTTTTTCTAATATGAACATTTTAGTCAGGCTAAGATAAAGAACTGTAAAATTAGCTATTTAGATCAACAATATTCCTCTCAGTAGAAAGATTTTAAAATTATTTTAACTTATCAGGCTATTCCAAATAAAGTAACAACTTTGTGGTTAGAGATACTGCCTAATATATAAGTATTCTAAAATTCATGTATGAAAATAGAAAAATATCCAAGAATGCTAAACAGTCCCATCATGTCTTCTTGTCTTATTGCAGCTAAAGCCAGTAAATACTGAGTATGTGTAGGAAAATTGATTAGAAATTGTGGGGGATTAAAACATGGTCAGACATGGTCCTTGTCTTCATAGGTTCACAAAAGGATGGAGGGAGAGACTAGAGAACAAAAGAATGCAAATCTAGTTCAGAAAAGTGAGAAATGGTTTACTAGTGGCTAAAGGTTTTAATGGATGAATAGAGGAAAGAGAAATGAATTCTGACTTACTATCTAGAGCAGCGATTTCACATTTATTGAGTATTTGGCCCTCTGCCTATTAGGACCATGATCCGTGATTCGTGGCTGCTGCATCGCGTGGTACTTTAAAATATCTAGAACAGCTCAACACTGTATATTTGTAAGATTCAGTAAGTTAATGCATTTAGTAAGCATTTGTAGGTTAATCATAACCTATAGCCCTTCTACACAGCACAGAGAAAACTGAAAATGAATACAAAGCAAATATACAGTTTAGATGTATAATATGTATTATTTAGCACAGTTCAGACAAATAGCACATACATAAACACATGCACACTAAGAAATTATTCTCCATTTTGTTTTAAAATCTTATTTCCTGGTCAAGAACTGTTGTAAGTGGAAAAAAAAGTAGACCAGCAATAGCTAGGTAAGTAAAGTGAAAAGATGTCGAGGTCATTGCTAATAAACTACTACATAACATACATAAATTAAAACGTTTATTGCTGTGGTTTTAGATTTAATTCAACCATTAAGGGAACCTGCATTCAGTATCTGATAGAAGGTATGTGTCTTCCTCTCCTTGAAAACAGGAAGAGATTTATTTTTGGCTAGGGAAAGAATTATCAATTGTTTTATGTACATCAGCAGCATTATGGTGATTTAAATGTCCTTGTCTTTCTGCTTTTCCACAAGATAAGAGATATATTAGCAAGTAGGAGTAAATGGGAGGGGAATTCTTATAGGAAAATAGCTGCTTGAAAGTGCTAAGAAAGCAATTAAACACCTGCCTGATTGAGTGGGAAGCAAATGGGTCGCTCCCACTAGGATTACAGAGGAGTGAGGAGATGCAGGAGAGACTTGGAATAAAAGTGATTATGCAGAAGACTGGAAGACACAAAAAGGGAAATTCTGAAGTCCCGGGAAGTGGCATGGAAGAGAAGAATCCTCTAAGTAACGTAAGGGTAGGAAGGCAGTGTTCAAACACAGGGAAACCAGCTGAGCATGAATGCCAGGGTGTAAGCAGGTGAATCCAGAACTTTGAAGGACTGAGTTAATTTGAGTGACACTAATGAAGAGAAGACACCAGTGTCAGTTTTTCTACCAGGGCAGAGTCTATTTTTGCCCTTGATTTTATACTTGGTGATATCTGCAAATAGGTAAAGCTTGAAAGTATGCGTTTACTTGCCGGAAAAAATAAAAGAATATCCAGAAAACACAGCATATGCTTCCAAATTTCCTGGCAAAGGGCCACATTTTTCATCTGTTTTAAGTTAGAAAGAAGATTAACAGATAAGATTTTTTTTAAAAAAAATAGGTATAATTTAACAAGCAGCTCCAGAGTAAATTGATGGAAATCTTGAAATAACAAGGGTGACTTAGGAAGATCTCCTTCACTGAAGCCTGAGCAGAAAAACTGCATGCCCTATTACTTTAAACAGTGAATAATAATAGTAATTCAAAGGAATTGGATAAAGTCATAAGCCATTGTCTTTCAGCCCAAATCTATCATCTGGATTCTACTGTGAGATGTTGGAGAAGGGACTTTGCAAACTAGATTTCTCCTTTACCGCTTGCCTACCTGCCAATAAGAGACCAGAAGGCAAGATGAGGGGGGCAACTTTACTCTTTTCCTGTTTTGAGCTCCTGTAGGCATTGCCCTAACACAAGCACTTCCTCCTGTCAGCAGCATTCAGATCTAACATTTAGTGCTAGAAAACTTTCAGAACCTTTCTCACCATAGACCCTCTGAAGTTCCAGGACCAGAGAGGCAGCCTCTATTCTCAGCGATCTGGACCTCAACCCTGAAGGAACCTGCATTCATGTTCTAGGTTCCTGAAAGAGCAACATTTTCCTTTATATTCCACTCTTAGAGGTTCAACTGCTTCCTGCAGCTATAATCTGTGTTACCTCAGGACCCTCTTCTTGATTTTTTGGTCTTCTTACATTTGTTTAACCAGTTCTTTATATTAAATTCCTTCTGTTAAATTAACTAGTGGAGGTATTTCTGCTTACTTGTGGGAAAAATTGATAAATAACATTAAATTTTTTTTGAAAACTTCAGAGTCAAGAATCTGATATAAGAAAAGTAGAAAATACCTATGAAAAGGTCAGTAAAGTGCCATATTTTCAAACAATAAAGATTTTAGATCTAGAGTATTAGAAAAAGCTATGTAATTTTTTCATATTCCTTGTTTGTGCTTAATCAGTGGAATGGCATTTCTACACTGAGGAAAGCCAAATTTCCAAAAGCCTGTTAAAGGCTTTCAAGATTCATTTATTTTAGTTATTACACTTCCAAGCTGCAAGCTCATTTCTCAAATAAGAAGACTCAATAGATGTCATTGTTGAGGGGATTTAAAATTCATCCCAAAATTTATGACTCTCACTTCAAGGATGAAAGATGACTTCTAAAGCCAAAGTGACAGAAAAAAAATACTTGTTTAGGAAAGAATCAAATCAGATTGAAAAGAAAGCTTACATTCTTCGTAACACTTACCTCCACAGAATACAGTATATTTATATATCACTAGGATTTTTCTAATTTGCGTTCACTGTTCTATTTGAACACTGCACATAATTTTTCTACTTCTAATGGCACCTGTATTTTCATACTATCCTTCATTAAGTCTAATAAATATCATTATTAGCTTTTTTAAAATAAATTTTCTGATAACTAAAATGTTCAAATATGTATTAATTGTATCTAAAGAATACAAAGTCGTTACCATACATCCATCTTTTTTTGTTTTTTAATACGATTTCTCTGAATCATTTAAAGAGTACAATGATTAGGGAATGTAATCAAGGTCATTCATTCTTTTTTTAAATTAATTTTTATTAGAATATAGTTGTTTTACAATGTTGTGTTAGTTTCTACTGTACAGCAAAGTGAATCAGCTATACATATACATATATCCCCTCTTTTTTGGATTTCTATCCCATTTAGGTCACCACAGAGCACTGAGTAGAGTTCCCTGAGCTATACATTAGTTTCTCATTAGTTATCTGTTTTATACATAGTATCAATAGTGTATATGTGTCAATCCCAATCTCTCAATTCATCCCAAGGAAACCATAAACAAGATGAAAAGACAACCCTCAGAATGAGAGAAAATATTTGCAAACGAAGCAACTGACAAAGGATTAATCTCCAAAATATACAAACAGCTCAGGCAGCTCAATATCAAAATAAACAAACAACCCAATCCAAAAATGGGCAGAAGACCTAAATAGACATTTCTCCAAAGAAGATATACAGATTGCCAACAAACACATGAGAGGATGCTCAACATCACTAATCATTAGAGAAATGCAAATCAAAACTACAATGAGGTATCACCCCACACCTTTCAGAATGGCCATCATCAAAAAATCTACAAACAATAAATGCTGGAGAGGGTGTGGAGAAAAGAGAACCCTCCTGCACTGTTGGTAGGAATGTAAATTGATACAGCCACTATGGAGAACAGTATGGAGGTTCCTTAAAAACTAAAAATAGAACTACCATATGACCCAGCAATCCCACTCCTACGCATATACCCAGAGAAAACCATAATTCAAAAAGACACATGCACCCCAATGTTCATTAGAGCACTATTTACAATAAATGTCCATCAACAGACAAATGGATAAAGAAGATGTGGTACATATATACAATGGACTATTACTCAGCCATAAAAAGGAATGCAATTGGGTTACTTGTAGAGACATGGATGGACCTAGAGACTGTCATACAGAGTGAAGTAAGTCAGAAAGAGAAAAACAAATATCATATATTAACACATATATGTGGGATCTAGAAAAATGGTATAGATGATCTTATTTGCAAAACAGAAATAGAGACACAGAAGTAGAGAACAAACATATGGACACCAAGGGGGAAAGGAGGTGTGGGATTGTGAAAATGACTATACTACCCATAGCAATCTACAGATTCAATGCAATCCCTGTCAAATTACCAATGGCATTTTTCACAGAACTAGAACAGAACATTTTTACAATTTGTATGGAAACACAAAAGACCCTGAATAGCCAAAGCAATCTTGAGAAAGAAAAATGGAGCTGGAGGGATCAAGCTCCCTGACTTCAGACTATACTACAAAGCTACAGTAATCAGTTCAGTATGATACTGGCACAAAAACAGAAATATAGACCAGTGGAGTATGATAGAAAGCCCAGAGATAAACCCACGCACATATGGTCATCCAATCTATGACAAAGGAGGCAAGAATATACAATGGAGAAAAGACAGCCTCTTCAATAAGAGGTGTGAGGAAAACTGGACAGCTACATGTAAAAGAATGAAGTTAGAACACTCCCTAACACCATACACAAAAATAAACTCAAAATGGATTAAAGACCTGAATATAAGGCCAGACAGTATAAAACTCTTAGAGGAAAACATAGGCAGAACACACTTTGACATAAATCGCAGAAGGATCTTTTTTGAACCACCTCCTAGAGTAATGGAAATAAAAACAAAACTTAACAAATGGGACCTAATTAAACTTAAAAGGTCATTCACTCTTAAGACAATCATAATATTGGAATCAGAATGACTGCTTTCATTTGAGGAAGTCAATATCAGCATTATCTATAGCATAATTAATAGTCATAGGCTTAGTTCAGATGAATCTATATCCCTAACTATTTAACTATTTCTCAAGCATACCTTTTAGAAACTTATTTTTTTGCTACTGACAGTACAACATTTTGAAACAAATGTCATCATTTTACCCACAGAGCACCAACACTTCTATGATGCATGGCTCTATGAACTTGAATCTACTCTTCTTGGCAGCTGAGTGGAAATAATTTTATTATATATTACAAAGTTATTCCTCAGAGCTCATAAGACAAAGGACAGAAGATTTTTCTACCAATCTTTTCTTTTATATCTTTCAATTTTCTACATTTCTACTATGATTATGATGATCAAATCTTCCATAAAGAATAAAATGATTCTTAAACCTTCTAAATGAAATCTGAAAAATTAACAATGCCTTAAAAACTCTCACTTCTTGCACATTATTTGTTTTTCCCAATTCTTCTTACATGCTTTTTATTGCAGCCTACTTCTGAAACATATTTTCAGTAAAATATATTTTTTGTACTACGAAATTGATTTTAAAAACTGTGCATTTAAAAGAAGACTAATTAAACACACCAAAATGTTAATGATGACTCTTCTTTCTTGTTGATATTTTTGGCCTTTTCTCATTCTTTTGTTTTCTAAGTTCTCTATATTAAATATGTATTACAGTTATTATCATGAAAATTCAATTAGTTAAAATGAATCTATCTCATCACTATAATGCTCATCTTGAATAATTGAATTATCTTGAATAATTTTCTATTCCCTACTATTTTAAACATTTTTTTCCTTAAAAGGTTATATTCTACTTATCTCTTTTACTTGTCTTCTGATACAGACACTAAGAGTGGATTATTTCATACTGTAGTAAGAATTCTGCAAGGGGCATTATCATGGTCACCACATAGTTAACATATTAATGGTTTCTTTCCTTAAATCTAAGATCAATTTCATTAATTCAAATTTGGTTGACCCTTCTTATGGTTTTTATTATAGTTTTTGTTTCCGTTGATATAAATAACCTACATTCTCTGTCTTATTCGAATTCAACTTATCCTTATAGGCCAGTTTCAAGGTCCTAGAAGGCTTGCATTCACATCTGATGTAAGAGTTTATATTGCAACACGTGTAATGCAACACAATATTGTGTTGTTTTGTGCTATTATTAACAACAATTAAATTGGTAATAAAAATAATACTTTTACACTGTTTTGTAGTTTATTACTATTTCACGTCAAAACAAAAGCCCTAAGAAACTTGAACCAAAAAGGAAACAGCTTGAATTGACCCTATGAAGGAAGTTTGAGCTCAGATAGGTTAAGTTATTTTACAAAGTCCACCAGTTACATAACATCATAATTATGTATGGTTTATTATTATAGAACTCCAGCTCAAGTGCAATTATATTGACTCTTCCTGACTGAAGGAAGGTTTGCCTTCATTATGGAATGAAAAGGCAACAAATATCCATAATGTTGGGACAGTATCTGAAATTATTTCCCATCATTTCTGTGAACTTTCAGAGAGAAAAAGTAATACCAGCAAAAAGCTGTCATTGTTAATATTGACCTTTCACCACATACACATTACTTTTCCAAGTTCCAAACTTAAGTTAGGCCCAGAATTATAATTTCTATTTTATGTGTTTCTACTGTATGAGGTAAGATAGTATTATTCTATTCCATAATATGGTATAGGAAAATCTAGAATGATGCCTGGAATACAGTATGTACTTAAAAGTATTTGGTAAACCAATAAATCTATGGAATGAATATGTGGACTAAAGTACAGTTTCTATAGTTTTCCATAATGTTTGATAAGTTGATTTATAGATAGCCCATTACTGCACAATTTCTTGTGATTGAATAGATTTATAAAATATTTTTAAATATGAAAGATACAGAAGGATTAGGTTTAATATTTTATCATTAAATCTTACTTGTAATTGATTTGTGGTCAGAAATTTTAGGTGACATACGTGGTATTTCTTTTTGCAAATTACACCTTCTTTGACATTAAATGATATTTTTCTTTAGTTTATGCAGGCAAGTGTACATTCCACATAGATTATTATTTTAATGTTTCCTGATCTATAAAATTTCCATTTCAGAAACTATTTTGGTATATTTATTTAGTTTTTTAGACACTGTTTCACATTTAACTTAATCTTGAAAGTAAATAGCATCAGTGTTAACCGCAAGCTACTTTATATTATTCCGAAATACAGAATTTCAGCTTGTTAAAATGTACATTTTCAAGTATAATTCATTTTTGATATTACTGTTTTCAAAAATGGGTAAGTCTAAGCCTTTGCATGCCTGTTGTTGTCATAGAGGAATGACAACTTGGTGAAATATACAATTCTAGAATCACAATTTCCCTTTCAATACTTCTTAAATAATTCTTCATTTTAAGCTTTGAGATAGCAGGTTTAAGACCAGACTGCTTTTTATCCTCTACTGGTAACTTTCCTTCTATCTCTTGTGATTATAACTTGTTTCTTAATATTAGAATTCAAAATTTTACCTTTGGTAAATAAAATGGGCGTCTTTCATTAGTTTTGCCTAAAATGTGGTACTTCAAAAAAATTGACCCGTCCTGACTGAAAGAAGACTTGCCTTCCTTTTGGAACAAAATGTAACAAGTCTGGTAACAAGTCTCTATAATATTGTGACAGTATCTGAAAATCTAAAAAATAATTAGAGGTGTCTCTTCTAAAGCCTAGAATATTTTGTTTAATGTTTCTTTGTTTTCTTTTATGGTCTAGACTGTTTTATTTTCCTTCTTAGTAATAGCAAAATACTTTCTTTAAGTATCAGTTCTCTCCCCTTGATATCTGTTATTTTTACTTTCATTGTTTTCACCTTATTATCCTTTTTCTCTGCATTTTGAGTGACATTTGGTTTGATTTTCTAATATACCACTCTGCCTTTTCCAACATTATTGTCTATGAGGATGATTTTAATTATGTCTCATATTTTAGTGTTTTTGCTGCTTATTTTTCCACTATTTCACTTTTCATGGTAGACTCTTCTTTCTATTTTTTTTTTAAATTCATAATGGGACAGTATTTATTCTAAGATTGTTTGCTGTGTTTGCTTTGTTTTTCCCCTATTTACTCATTGTTGAAAAGGGAAAAGCTTTATGTGAACTTCAGATTTTCCAAACAAATATTAACTTACATTGATCCTAATCATTTGTCTTCATTGTTACTGATATATCTCTTTCCTATCAACAACAATAATAACAACAACAACAAAACCCAGAATATTATAGTGAGGAGGCTACAGCCCATTTTAGATCTAATAGCAGCATTAAATCTCTTCATCTGTATTGTTCTGTGTTTTGGTTTTCCTATAGCTTCATTTTTACTTAACTTACTAATTTAAGGGTATGTGGAATCTGGAATCAGTATCAGATATTTCACCATTCTCCCAGTCTATTTCCTATGGCTAGTTATTTTTGAAACTTTCCCTCTTTGAATGGGAGTAGAAAGAATGAATGGATACTTACCTTTCACCACATGTGTATAGGTGAAAAGCAGGAATGAATGGCCAGGGTTTGGTTATTAAAGACTGAAAGTCTTTCAGCCAAAGGAAAAAACAAGGTAGAATGGATTGAATGCCTTTTGTCTTCTTTCTGTATGACAGGTCTATTTTGTTTCACATGAAAATCCATGAGTAGGTCACAGTTTGTACCGTAAATTTAATCTCATGGAATTTAAACCCCCCAGGACAATCCTACTCCATTCTGGTGATGGGCTGTGGCAGTCTTTGTTTGAGGTAAATATGTGGGAACCCAGCTCTCTTTTTGTTTTTATAAGCATTTTGGTTAGAACTTAAGAGAAGTTTTATCAGACTGTCTGCTAGATATCAATTTAAACTGAGCTCTGAATATTGCTTTTTAAATCTGAAGCCTAATAAAAATAGAAGTTCCATTTTCAATATTAAGGATAACTATTTTAAATGTTAATACAAAAACATTTAGTAGAATTTTCCTCACAAATCACAGGAGTATAATATAGTGAATCCATTGTATTATTTGATCTAGATATCTCTTTTACTTAGATCAGCTTTTCAGAGGTAATGAATAAGCTTATCATTGTGTCTCATCTTCCCCATAATCTTCTATGGGACTGAGTAAGAGGCTTGAGAGAAATATGCTACGGTTGAAGGAATAAATTGACTTTTTGTTGCAATAGTGTTATTAATTAATTCTACATGAAATCCTCTTTGCTTTGCTTTTTAGAATACTTAAATAATAGTACATAGCACATCCAATAGTTTTTCTTTTGTTCAACAAAATTTATAAATAATATTACAGTCTATTTGATTAAGTCCTATATTTAAGTGTTGTTGTGCTTAGAACTGCCAACAGCAAATGAAACTGACTTCATGCCTATCGGAGGGCTCCCTCCCCCCCTTTCTAAGGCAATGACAATTACAAGCCGCTGGTCTGAGACCCTGCAAAAACAACCTTTTATAAATCCTTTAAGATACATAAATGATTATATGATTTAACAATAATTTTTCAGGTTTTTGGAAAACATAATAAAAACCAAGTCAAACAAAGAAATACAAAACGAAACAAAAAATACAGTTCCTAGGAAATAAAGAGCCACAACCAAGATTTATTTATATCTAACCAACAAGTTTTTATTGCACTCTTACTATTTTATGAAAGATTAGAATTTTAAATACAGCATAGTGTTACTTGTCCACATAAAGAGATGTGGAACACCTGACTAAATTATTAAGAAGAATATTTAATACAGTTCTGAATCTAGAGAATATAACATTATTAAAATATTTAATCTACATCTTTAGATGAAATGATAATGGCAGAACTTTATGCATGCACAAAATGCAAAATAGTGACTTTTCTTCAAACCCCTGGTTAACAGAAATGGCGGTGTACAAAATGAATAGGACTGAAACAGTGATAATCTTCATTTTTGTTCTTTTGTTCTTTTAAAACTGTTTGGTAACCAGGCTGGGGAGTGGGTACTTCTCAAGTGAAGAATGAAGTAGGTGACTTATGTTTAGTGTTGCTGTTTTAATTGCCTTTTCCAATTAACTAACCCCTTTTTCACTTACATCTTGCTGTCAGGATGATTGTGTCCCATTCATTGTCATTGACTAGCTCATTACCACCTAACCACTATTTTTGTCTATGAAGTCTTAGGATCCCTTTCTTACTGAAAATTTGTTTTTATAAAAACAGGGAGATTTTGGAATGACCACAAAGGAATGATGGTAGCCACCAGAGACTGTAAGAAGCAAGGAACTGATTCTCCCCTAGAGCCTCTGGTAGAAGAGCATTTTTGCCATTCCCTTGATTTTAGCTCAGTGACACTGATTTGCACTAATGTCACCCATGTCTCTGAAAGTAATTATTCCAAATATGTTGAAGTAGGGCTTAGTGTAGAAAAGGGAGATGTGTGACCAGTGAGTGGCCTAGTTGTCATTCATACAATATAAAGGAATCATTTAAAAATCCCACTTATCTTATAAGAAACATTATAATGATATTAACAGAAAGAGCAATGTCTTTCGAGATTAGATTTTAAATTATTTCTCAGTGAAGTAAATATAATTTTTATGCTTCTAAGATTCATTTTGGTTTTGTAACTCACTGCAGTATAAACACAATGAGGACAAGCACGTGCTCTGTTTGGTATACTGATGTGTCTACATCAACACCCAACAAAGCTTGTCACATAGAAGCAAATTTGTAAATACTTGTTAAAGAAACAAATAAGTCATATCTACAAAATTTAATTTTATGTGTTTATGACACTTTAAAATACTTAAAACATAAAATGTTCTCTCTATATTCTAAGTAAGAGAAATCCCTCTTAGCTTTTCCTTTAGATTTTACAACACAAATAAAATTACTTATTGATGTATATACTTATAAAGCATAATTTAACTTTCTGCTAATTTGTGAAATATCAATTCATGAACTATTACCACCTATTTTAGTCCATGAGTGCTTATGTAATTTGCTTTTAAAACAAACTAGGCTATTTAAGTTTGAGTGATAACCATGGTTTTAATATGTATTAACTTTTTGTTAACTCATCACTTTTAATATATGCATACTTCATAGTTAACTGTAAATGAAGAGGGCTGATGTTTTTCCTTCTTAGTCTTAAAATTCTTTAATAAAGGGGAGACCTTCAAGATGGCGGAGGAGTAAGACGTAGAGATCACCTTCCTCCCCACAGATACATCAAAAATACATCTACATGTGGAACAACTCCTACAGAACACCTACTGAATGCTGGCAGAAGATCACAGACTTCCAAAAAGGCAAGAAACTCCCCACGTACTTGGGTAGGGCAAAAGAAAAAAGAAAAAACAGAGACAAAAGAATAGGGATGGGACCTGCACCTCTGGGAGGGAACTGTGAAGGAGGAAAACTTTCCACACACTAGGAAGCCCCTTCACTGGCGGAGGCGGGGGGGTGGCGGGGGGAAGCTTTGGAGCAAGAGGAAAGGGCAGCAACTGGGGTGCGGAGGGCAAAGCAGAGAGATTCCCGCACAGAGGATCGGTGCTGACCAGCACTCACCAGCCCGAGAGGCTTGTCTGCTCACCCGCCGGGACGGGTAGGGGCTGGGAGCTGAGGCTCAGGCTTCGGAGGTCAGAGACCAGGGAGAGCACTGGGGTTGCTGCGTGAACACAGCCTGAAAGGGGTTAGTGCACCACAGCTAGCCGGGAGGGAGTCCCAGAAAACGTCTGGACCTGCCGGAGAGGCAAGAGACCATTGTCTTGTGGTATGTGAGGAGAGGGGATTCCTGCTGTGTGCCACAGATGACAGAGCACTGCCTAAGTGAGCTCCAGAGACAGGCGCGAGCCACGGCTATCATCTCGGACCCCATAGGCGGGCACGGACTGCTACCACTGCCGCTGCTGCCACCAGGGATCTTGTGTGCAAGCGCAGGTCACTGCCCACACCCTCCCTGGAGCCTGTGCAGCACGCCACTGCCAGGGTCCTGTGATCCAGGGCCAACTTCCCCAGGAGAACACACGGCACACCTCAGGCTGTTGCAATGTCATGCCAGCCTCTGCTGCTGCAGGCATGCCCCACATTCCAACTGTGACTACCTTATACTTCCCTCTCCGTGGCCTGAGTGAGCAAGAAAGCCCTAATCAGCCGCTGCTTTAACCCCCTCCTGTCTGGGCAGGGAACAGATGCCTGATGGCAGCCTACATGCAGAGGCGGGGCCAAAACCAAAACTGAACCCCAGCAGCTGTGCGGACAAAGAAGAGAAAGTGAAATTCCTCTGTGCAGCCTCAGGAGCAGAGGACTAAATCCCCGCAATCAGCTTGATAAACCCTGCATGTGTGGAATACCTGAACAGACAAGGAGTGTTGCCAAAATTGACGTGGTGGACTTTGGGGGCAACTGTGGACTTAGGGTTTGCTTTCTGCATTTGATTTTTTTTTTGTTTTGGTTTTATGTTTATCTTAGTTTAGATTTTATCAATTGTTATTATTTGTGGATTTGTTTATTGGTTTGGTTGCTCTCTTTTTCTTTTTTCTCTTTTTGTGAGTGTGTGTCTATGTTTCTTTGTGTGATTTTGTCTGTTTAGTTTTGCTTTTACCAATTGTTTTGGGACTCTGTCCGTTGGCTTTTTTTCTTCTTCTTCTTCCTTTTATTCCAAGCCATGCTGCTGGCAGGGTCTTGGTGTTCCGGCAGTAAGTCAGGCCTGAGCCTCCAAGGTGAGAGAGCCGAGTCCAGGACATTGGACTACCAGAGACTTCCTGGCCCCATGTAATATTAATCAGTGAGAACTCTCCCAGAGATCTCCATCTCAACGCTAAGACCCAGCTCCACCCAACGGCCACCAAGCTCCAGTGCTGGACACCCCATACCAAACAACTAGCAACACAAGAACACAACCCCACCCATTAGCAGAGAGGCTGCCTAAAATCATAAGTTCACAGACACCTCAAAACAAATCCCTGGACGCAGCCCTGCCCACCAGAGGGACAACATCACTATATATGCTGTCTACAAGAGACCCACTTCAGAACTAGGGACACATACAGACTGAAAGTGAGGGGTTGGAAAAAAATATTCCATGCAAATAGAAATCAAAAGAAAGCTGGAGTAGCAATTCTTATATCAGACAAAATATACTTTAAAATAAAGACAGTTGCAAGAGACAAAGAAGGACACTACACAATGATCAAAGAATCAATCCAAGAAGAAGATATAACAATTGTAAATATTTATACATCCAACATAGGAGCACCTCAACACATAAGGCAAATGCTAACACCCATAAAAGGGGAAATCAACAGTAACAAAATAATAGTAGGGGACTTTAACACCCCACTTTAACCAATGGACAAATCACCCAAAATGAGAATAAATAAGGAAACACAAGCTTTAAATGACACATTAGACCAGATGAACTTAATTGATATTCATAGGACATTCCATCCAAAAACAACAGAATAAACTTTCTTCTCAAGTGCTCATGGAACATTTTCCAGGGTAGACCATATCTTGGGTCACAAATCAAGCCTCGGTAAATTTCAGAAAATTGAAATTGTGTCAAGTATCTTTTCTGACCACAATGCTATGAGACTACATATCAATTACAGGGAAAAAGCTGTAAAAAATACAAACACATGGAGGCTAAACAATACACTACTAAATAACCCAGAGATTGCTGAAGAAATCAAAGAGAAAATCAAAAAATACCTAGAAACAAATGACAATGAAAACACGGTGACACAAAACCTATGGGTTGCAGCAAAAGCAATTCTAAGAGGAAAGTTTATAGGAATACAATCCTACCTCAAGAAACAAGAAACATCTCAAATAAACAACCTAACCTTACATCTAAAGCAGTTAGAGAAAGGGGAACAAAAAACCCCCAAAGTTAGCAGAAGGAAAGAGATCATAAAGATCAGATCAGAAATAAATGAAAAAGAAATGAAGGGAATAATAGCAAAGATCAATAAAACTGAAAGCTGGTTCTTTGAGAAGATAAACAAAATTAATAAAACATTAGCCAGACTCATCAAGAAAAAAAGGGAGAAGACTCAAATCAACATAATTAGAAATGAAAAAGAAGTAACTGACACTGCAGAAATACAAAGGATCATGCGTGACTACTTCAAGCAACTATATGCCAATAAAATGGACAACCTGGAAGAAATGGACAAATTCTTAGAAAAGTAAAGCCTTCCAACACTGAACCAGGAAGAAATAGAAAATATGAACAGACCAATCACAAGCACCGAAATTGAAGCTGTGATTAAAACTCTTCCAACAAACAAAACCCCAGGACAAGATGGTTTCACAGGTGAATTCTATCAAACATTTGGAGAAGAGTTAACACTTATCCTTCTCAAACTCTTCCAAAATATAGCAGAGGGAGGAACACTCACAAACTCATTCTGCGAGGCCACCATCACCCTGATACCAGAAGCAGACAAAGATGTCACAAGAAAAGAAAACTACAGGCCAATACCACTGATGAATATAGATGCAAAAATTCTCAACAACTACTAGCAAACAGACTCTAACAACACATTAAAAGGATCATACACCATAATCAAGTGGGGTTTATCCTAGGAATGCAAGGATTCTTCAATACAGGCAAATCAATCACTGTGATATACCATATTAACACACTGAAGAATAAAAACCATATGATAATCTCAATAGAGGCAGAAAAAGCTTTTGACAAAATTCAACACCCATTTATGATAAAAATTCTCCAGAAAGTGAGCATAGAGGGAACCTACCTCAACATAATAAAGGCCATATATGACAAAACCACAAACAACATCATTCTTAATGGTGAAAAACTGAAAACATTTACTCTAAGATCAGGAACAAGACAAGGGTTCCCACTCTCACCACTATTATTCAACATAGTTTTGGAAGTTTTAGCCTTGGCAATCAGAGAATAAAAAGAAATAAAAGGAATCCAAATCAAAAAAGAAGAGGTAAAACTCTCACTGTTTGCAGATGACATAATACTATACATAGAGAATCCTAAAGATGCTACCTGTAAACTACTAGAGCTAATCAATGAATTTGGAAAAGTAGCAGGATACAAAATTAATGCACAGAATTCTCTTGCATTCCTATACACTAACAGTGAAAAATCTGAAAGAGTAATTAAGGAGACACTCCCATTTACCACTGCAACAAAAAGAATAAAATACCTAGGAATAAACATACCTAAGGAGACAAAAGACCTGTATGCAGAAAACTATAAGACACTAATGAAAGAAATCAAAGATGATACAAACAGATGGAGAGATATACCATGTTTCTGGATTGGAAGAATCAACATTGTGAAAATGACTATAGTACCCAAAGCAATCTGCAGATTCAGTGCAATCCCTATCAAACTACCAAGGGCATTTTTCATAGAACCAAAAAAAAAAAATGTACAATTTGTATGGAGACACAAAATACCCCAAATAGCCAAAGCAATCTTGAGAAAGAAAAACGGAGCTGGAGGAATCAGCCTCCCTGACTTCAGACTATGCTACTAAGCTACAGTAATGAAGACAATATGGTACTGGGACAACAACAGAAACATAGATTAATGGAACAGGATAGAAAGCCCAAAGATAAACCCTCACACATATGGTCACCTTATCTATGACAAAGGGGGCAAGAATATACAATGGAGAAAAGACAGCCTCTTCAATAAGTGGTGCTGGGAAAACTGGACAGCTACATGTAAAAGAATGAAATTAGAACACTCCCTAACACCATACACAAAAATAAACTCAAAATGGATTAAAGACCTAAATGTAAGGCCAGACACTGTAAAACTCTTAGAGGAAAACATTGGCAGAACACTATGACATAAATCACAGCAAGATCCTTTTTGACCCACCTCCTAGAGAAATGGAAATAAAAACAAAAGTAAACAAATGGGACCTAATGAAACTTAAAAGCTTTTGCACAGCAAAGGAAACCATAAACAAGACGAAAAGACAACCCTCAGAATGGGAGAAAATATTTGCAAATAAAGCAACTGACAAAGGATTAATCTCCAAAATATGCAAGCAACTCATGCAGCTCTATATCAAAAAACAAACAACCCAATCCAAAAATGGGCAGAAGACCTAAATAGACATTTCTCCAAAGAAGATATACAGATTACCAACAAACACATGAAAGAATGCTCAGCATCACTAATCATTAGAGAAATGCAAATAAAAACCACAGTGAGGTATCACCTCACACTGGTCAGAATGGCCATCATCAAAAAAATCTACAAACAATAAATGCTGTAGAGGGTGTGGAGAAAAGCAGACCCTCTTGCACTGTTGGTGAGAATGTAAACTGATACAGCCACTATGGAGACCAGTATGTGGAGATTCCTTAGAAACTGAAAATAGAACTACCATATGACCCAGCAATCCCACTACTGGGCATATACCCTGAGAAAACCACAATTCAAAAAGAGTCATGCACCACAATGTTCATTGCAGCTCTATTTACAATAGCCAGGACATGGAAGCAACCTAAGTGTCCATCGACAGATGAATGGATAAAGAAGATGTGGTGCATATATACAATGGAATATTACTCAGCTATAAAAAGAAACAAAATTGAATTATTTGTAGTGAGGTAGATGGCCCTAGAATCTGTCATACAGAGTGAAGTAAGTCAGAAAGAGAAAAACAAATAACATATACTAACACATATATATGGAATCTAAAAAAAAAATGATTCTGATGAAACTTGGAGCAGGGCAGGAATAAAGATGCAGACATACAGAATGGACTTGAGGACATGGGGGGCAGGGGAGGGTAAGGTGGGACAAAATGAGAGAGTGGCATTGGCATATATACACTACCAAATATAAAATAGATCGCTAGTGGGAAGCAGCCTCATAGCACAGGGAGATCAGCACAGTGCTTTGTGACCACCTAGAGGGGTGGGATAGGGAGGGTGGGAGGGAGGGGATATGGGGATATATGTATACATATAACTGATTCACTTTGTTATACAGCAGGAACTAACACAACAATGTAAAGCAATTATACTCCAATAAAGATGTAAAAAAAATTCATTAATACAAAATTAATTAGATTATATCAAGAAATAACATAATTATTGGGTTTCACATTTTTAAAAAATCATTTGAAATTAGAATTCCATGAATGGAAAAAAAGTATTGATGCTTTTCAATATTTTTTCTAAATTGTTACATAGAAAAATCAATGAAAACCACTTAAATTATATATTTTTACTTTAATAAATTTGTTTCTCTGTCATTAACATCCTCTTGAGTAATGTGAATTTTAATTTGCATGATTTATCACACTTTAACATTTATTTGAATAATTAATTAATGTTCTGCTGTGATAATCATACTGATTTCTGAAAAATGTGTTGAATTTATCATGTTATATGGGCATAGAAAGGATGAGAAAGTCAGTGTATTAGTTTCCTCTGGCTGCTGCAGCAAATTTTGGTAGATTAAATGAATGAATTATTAGTAAGTTATAACTTTAGAGAAGTGAAAGTATTGTTTTAGCAGAGTAGGAAGTCTGAGTCAATGCATTGTAAAGAACAGATCTTACATAAGAAGTTATTTTTTACATTCTACCAAAGAATAATTCAAAATTGAAAAAGGAAAAAGAACTGTTTACAATATCACCAAGCATAAAGTATTTAGGGATAAACTTAACTAAAAATGCACAAGTTCTGTACACTGAAAATACAAAATATTCCTGAGAGAAGATAAAGATGATCTAAATAATGGAGAAATATACTGTGTTCATGGGTTGGAATATTCAGCATTGTTGAATTTTCCACAAATTCATCTATAGGTCCAGTTAAAAGCCCAATATACCTTTTCGTGTACACTATCAAACTGTTCATAAATGTATGTGGCAATTCAATGAGCTTATAATAGACAAAAATTTTGAAAAATAACAATAAAGTTGGAGAGCATAGACTATTTGATTTCAGGATTTACTAGAGAGCTCCATTAATCAAGATAGCATGGTACCAGCATAAGGATAGAAACACAGATCAATTGAAGAGAAATGAGAATCTAGAAATAGACCCAAATAGATGTGGTCAATTGATTTGGGGCTAGCATGCAAAGGTAGTTCAATAGGGAAAAGACAGTCTTTTCAACAAATTGTGCTGGAGCAATGGGATTATCATATACAAAAATGTGAACAACAAACCTTACCTCATATATACTCAAAAGTCAACTCAAAATATATCATAGACCTAAATATAACACAAAAATATAAATGAAAACATGCATTCACACAAAGCCTTGGATTTTAAAATTCCTAGAATTTTTTTTCAAAATGGAAATAAAAAACTGGAAACAACCCAAATACTTATCAACAGGTGAATGGATTTTAAAAAAATCTGTGGTATATGTATAAAGCTGAATAATATCCAGCATAAAAAATAAAAAACCTATTGAAGCCTGCAACAACATGGGTGAATCTCGAAAATATTAGGTGCATTCAGTCATACACAAAAGACTATAGAGCTTATATAGTCTTTATATTTATATATATATCTCCAAAATCTGCAAAGTAGACTGGGAGGTTGAAGATATCCAGGAAGGAGTTACTGCTGCAGCTTGAGTTTGAAGGCAGTCTGCTGATAGAATTCTCTCTTTCTAGGGGGAAGCCGATCTTTATCTTAAGAGGACAAGACAAATTTCCAACCTAAAGACTAAAAAAGAGATAACACTTTGAGTCTAGAGACTGAAAAAAAAAAAAAAAAGGGATATTATGAACGAGCTTTTGTAAATAAATTTGGCAACTTAGATGAAATGGAAAAATTCTTGGAAAAAAATTACTTACCAAAACTGACACGAAATTTTTCAAGTTAAAAAACCTACATGATAAATATCCTTTAACCTAGATCCCGTGATTGCTAATATTTTCCATATTTTTTTATCATATTTATATATCCATCACCAATACACAAGATAATATTTTTGCTAAGTGAATATATGAGTGTGTGTGTATGTGTGTGTTTGTAAAATGATGTACCAGAATAGTAACAGAGGCTACCTTTGAGTGGTAGGAATACAGGTGATTATAATTTTTTTCTTTATGATTCTTTAGGATCTTATTAAATTTTTTAAATGACCATATTTACATCATCATAAAAAAATTAAAGTTATTTCTATTTTGGAAAAAAATGAGACGGAGATGATTCTCTAAAGCACTCAGCCCATTGTCTGGTAACACCTTCATAAACTGAGTCAGACCAGTATTTATGCTCCTGGAGAATAATGTGCTTTCCTATATTGTTTACCACTGAAATGCCAGTATATGAAACAGTGGCTGACACTTTTTAAGTGCTCAATAACTATTTGTGGAATGAATGAGTTGTAATTATAGTTCCTATCAAGAAAAAAATGTATCTTTTGGCAGAGACTATAAGCTTCTTGTGTCCCGAGAGGAAGGAGGCTTAAGTCTTCTTTAATGAATGGTGTGACTGCCATTGGTACCCTGTGTTGGAGTGAACACCCTTGGAAGGTTTCCTGCCATGTGGGTGGGTGGGCTGCAGTTCTCCTAGAACCGAAGGCAAATTTGCCAATTGTTTCTTGTGTTCCTCACCTTTCTGGTGTTCTTCAGGATTTTTTCCCACTTAAGGTTGTTTATTGAGGTATAATTTCAATACAATAAATTCACTCTTTTTAGGTATGCAGTTCTATGATTTTTGACTAATGTCATACATCTTATAACCGTCACCAAAATCAAGATGTGAGATATTTTCCATCACCACCCAGATTCCTCCTATTCCTAGTTTAGTCAGTGTCCTTCCCACATTCTCAGTTCTTGACAACCACTGATTTCTGCCTCTGTAGATTTGTCTTTGACTGAATGTTATATAAATAGAATAACAGTTTTAATGTTTGGCTTTTTTTGCTTAACATAATGCTTCTGAGATTCATCCATATTGTGGTATATATCAGTAGTTCACCCTTTTTATGGCTGAGTAGAATTCTATTACATGGATTAGACTGCAATTTGCTTATCCCATTCATCTGTTGATGGCCATTTATGGTGTTTCCAGTTTGAGGCTATTATGAATAGAGCAACTATAAACATTCACATACAGGTCTTTTTATGGTCACATATTTTCCTTATCCTTGGACATATACATGAGAATGAAATTGCTTTCTTAAATATTATGTATGTGTTTAGCTATATGCAACTGCCAAATTGTTTTCCAAGCAATTCTGGGAAACGTGTAGGCTGTGATGTCCAAGGCACACATAGGAGACTCCTGGACTGATTGAAATATTCTATTTATCCTATTGACCAGTGAAGATATCACATAGGCATGTTCTTTATATTTTTATTAAACAGTGCATTTATGTTTTCTTTACCTTTTCACATGTATTTCTTAATTCAAAAAGTGAAAAAGAAAAGATGGTGGGGAGAACTTAAATCAATCATGTATATCCTCAATGAAGTTATGCAGTTAAATACTAAAAGAAAAATTTTGAGTTTATCTATGTTTCGTCTGTTAAATGATTGACATTTTACAGTGAAAGTTTAGTGAATTAATTAGATCTAAGATCCTACTCATATGGCAAACAAAATTTATTGGATGTTTATAACTCTCCCACTCAGCTTTGAATAATAAAAAGATAATAGAGTAAATAATGTTGCTTGTTTTGATGTCTATTTTGAGTGATTACAAAGTGTGCCAAAATATATTAAACACTATATTTTGATAAATTTTTGACAGTTGCCCAAGTCTTAAATGATTGCTAACGAGTCAGACTTTCTTTTCTTTGCATCATTAACTTGTCCCCTATGTGACTTTTGCATCTTTTCAATGAACCATAAGTATATGTTAGCCAACAGATGTTTGGACATTTACAAAAGCCCCAAGGTTGCAATAATATTTTCTGGTTACAAATCCTCAAAATTTATGCCAAGGATTTTTAATCCCTTCCCCCACTTTATCAGGTAATGACTTTAGCAGAATCATACTTGAGCTATATAGACTTTTTAGATGGCTTTTCTACATTGCTTTAATCAGTCCTTTAACATTTTACTAATTTGTTATAAAGTTCCATTAATTCCTATATTTACTGAGGTAAATATATTTACCTACCAGGTGCAGAGCTCTGTGTTAGCCACTGTGAGATCATAAAGTTGTGTAGGAGTCTACAGAAAAATGCAAAGTTGTCGGAAAGATCAAATGTTTTATCCTAGTAAGGTTTATGTCTGCTTGAATTTAGACAAGTATTTTTTTATATTCCTTTGACTAAGTCTCATCAAATATAAATGTTGATAAAACTTTGTCAGTTGATGGGTCTGCATATTCAACTGATAGATAAAAGATTCAACAAGATGAAAACAAAAGCAAATAAAATTAACTATCTTGAAGAAAAATGCCAAAAGACATTATTAACTGAAGCTAATTCATATCAAAAAGGTGAGATTTTTTTTTTCTTTTCTTTGGTGTTAAGGAGCTCTAATTTCATTTGGAGTCAAATTTATTTGAGATTTTTAATGAAGTGTTTTGAAATAATAACTCAAACAACAAAGTAATGAAAGCTTGATAAAAATAAATTAAATGCATTGCTTACCATCTAAATCTCTCTGTGCTCTGACACCAGCCTCCTTTCCGGCTGTACCATGATTTGCTCATTCCTTTTATACATTACTTTAACTGAATTGATTTAATGCTAACTATTTAACAACTTAATAAAAGAACCATTTGTCAAACGTCAGATTCAGGTCTAATAAAAAGAATATTAAAATTTATTGTGGGGCTTCCCTGGTGGTGCAGTGGTTGAGAATCTGCCTGCCGATGCAGGGGACACGGGTTCGAGCCCTGGTCTGGGAAGATCCCACATGCCACGGAGCAACTGGGCCCGTGAGCCACAAATACTGAGCCTGCGCGTCTGGAGCCTGTGCTCTGCAACAAGAGAGGCCGCGATAGTGAGAGGCCTGCGCACCGCGATGAAGAGTGGCCCCCGCTTGCCACAGCTAGAGAAAGCCCTTGCACAGAAAAAAAAAAAAAAACACCCAACACAGCCAAAGATAAATATAAAAATAAATTAAAAAAAAAATTTATTGTGTTTAAAATATTAATTTGTTTCATATTTGTAATATGTTTAATATTTTAACACTGTAAAATATTGTTATTCTCACTAAATATTGCAATTTCCATCCCCACAGCATCCCTAGCTCCCTAATACCTGCAGATCCTATCAACACGGCTTAGCATAATGTTTAAGTCCCTCAAGTATTTGATTGCTTATCTTATATGTCTCTTATGCTTCTATTAACAAAGACAATGGTGACTATTCCCTATTTTTATCAACTTTTACCTTAAATCAATATTAAATACACTAATCAAATTTTATAGTTGAAATAATTCTGCTCCTAGTTTTCTCCTAAGTTTCTTAATCCAGTTGTCATATGTTCCTTTTTTTTTTTTTTAATTAGGTTGCTACATATTCTTTGGAATACTTATTCTTCTAGGAGAAACAACAGTTCAAATTATGTGGGTTCCAAACATGCCATGATTTTAAAAAATATATTGATGCTATAGAAATATTAATGGCAAACATAATAAAGTAACATATAGTCAAAAATTATAGGATGAAATTCTGACTTCATAACAGGAATAATGTAACACCTATAAATAATTTTAATCTGATTCTGAAAATATGAATATTTCTACTTAGGAAACTTCTCCCTTCTTACTCTGTTTCAGAAAAATAATGTCTTTTGAGTCTTTTTGCCCCTCTTGGGTTGATTCCTCAGTATCTAACTGTCAGGAAAAGAATTAAATAGGAAACTAATTTTCAATATTGAAAGGAGATGAAATCTTCTTTTTTTGATTGGCTTGTGGCGTCTAAGACATAGCTTTCTACACATTATAATTATGTAATGTCACGCCCTACTTTTGGTCCCTTATTATTCTTTTAAAAAGAATATCCTGATTAAAAGAGAACACATTGATCTGACAGAAGACAAAGAGTAAAGTCAATTATATGCATACCACAGAAAAAGAGACTTTTATTGTAAATGGTTTACATTAGAAATCTATAAATATTCTGAGTCTATGCTACCACCCTGAAACATAAAATAGAATAGCAATATATTCAAAGCAAATAATTTTAGAATAAATTAAACACCAAAACAATGTGATAAATAGTTTCCTTGGAAAAATAAATATGCTCTGGGAGCCTGAGTTGTTGTGCATGCATATATTTTAGAGTTGTGAAAAAAAATGAAAAATAACTACCCAGGAATGACTATCCTCCTTGTGTGTAACCTAGTATATATAGCATGTATATTTTCAACCATCCTATTAACAGATTCAATGCATTGTTTCAAGTCTCCAGTCACTGTACTTAGTGCCCTGCCTTTCACATGTCAGTTACAGTAGGCAAAATTTTACTCACTCTAACAGAAACAATCAGATCATTTCTCATTGGGACATAAAACCCACATAAATCAGGTTTCTCCAGTTAACACAGGGTACAAACATTATAAATAGTCATCTTTCAGCTTGAGTCACTAATTGGAAAATCTCTGATTCTCCTGGGAAACTTTTTGAATCCCGATGTGAAATAAAAACATGTGTCTATGTGGAATGCCCGGAAAAGGGTGAGGGCGGTGCCTCACGAAGAGAGGCTGGATCTGGGAGGGGCTGACACTGCTTCTCTACTCTAGGTCCTTCTTTCTCTCTCAGAAGCTTTTTCACTATGGGTTGGGTTAAGATGGTGGACGGAGTGGCAGGCGCCGCTTTGCTCTACATTCCTAACCTTTATTACTCTGCTGACTACTATGAACTAAAGGAACAGGTTCAAAATCTGAAGGTTCCTTTACAATCTACATAACTTCTAACATTCTACTTAATTTCTAAATAAGAAAAAGAAGTGTATATGCTTGCCTTAAGTATAAGAATCTTTCTCCAGTGGAAAGAGAAGTACTTCATCCTAGTAAAGACTACAAGGAATTTATTATGGTCTTCACTGAAGATTCCTTCTGGGCACATACCTTGCAAATACTAATTAGAAGGTTTATACTACATATATGGATTCACACAAGTGGGAAGCTGAAATGAGGGAGTGAGGTAGAGAAAAAAATAAATTGCCCTTTTTTGACCATATTACCATTTCTTCTCAGGTCCATGTCTGTGTTTAGTAACAGATTTACTGACACATAGCACAAAATTCATCTATTTAAAGTATATAATTCAATCGTTTTATATATATATATATATATATATATATATATATATATATATATTCACTGATGTGTGCACTGGAAACTGTGCTGTCATGCTTCGGTTCCTGGAGGGGACTGCCCTTTTAGCTGCTGGCAGGTTGATTTCAGAGGGCAGCTTCCTCTATCTGTGGATAATACCTGCTTTGCCAGCCATTACATGTATGGATACTGTTATGGGCCTACTGCTGGCTACGTCCACCAGGAACACCTCTTCGAAGCAGGTAACCCTCTTTCTTTTCTGAGTGTATCTTGCCCCCATTTGGCCTTCCTGACATCATTGACTCAGATCAAGGATCCCATTTTACTGCCCACATAAGACAGCACTGGGCTCTCCAACAGGGTATCCAATGGGACTCCCATTTTCCCTGTGGTCCTCTGGCATTATTGAACAGAACAATGGTCTTTTAAAATCCTTGCTCTTTAAGTTACAGGGCAGTAAATGGACTCCTAAATGGCTTTTCTTGCTGCCAGGGGCATTTACCACTTTAAACTCTCAGCCATATGGCCACCGCTCTTCTCACACCAACTGGGCTCACCTGGCCATGCTGCCTATGATTGTTATCGAGGGGAATTTGATGCCTTAATCTTATGGGATAATATTATTTACATGTTTCCCAATAATTTGAGTCCCCTTACATTTTAAAAATTTGAATACTTTTAAAATGTTTCATAATAAAAATATGTTGGGACAAACCTAAGGGCAAAGCTGGATCAGTTTTGCCATTCAATTAGAAAAAAAAATTCGTTATCTAACTTGATTTACATTTTTAATATTATTTAAAATTGTGTGTTGGACATAGTTGGAAGAGAATTGAGACTTTTTGGCCTAAGAAACAAAATATTTGTTATTAAATACCTAACAGAATGTGTGTCTTATCTTGATTCTAGCAACTCTCCTGCAGAGAAAAGGCTAGAACTATTCATATCCAGGGACATGATTGGTCCCTTACTTTAAATATATGGTGTGATGCAACACATAGCAGAAATGAAGGTCAACTCTAGAATATGAATTAAGAATATAGGAAAGGATTTCTTGAGCATACAGTAATGGGAATGAGGTTGTTTGAAGAACAGTAGTAGCTACTGAAATAAAGAGGAACTATGAATATTTTATGTAGAAATAGTCTCAGAATGTTTATTTTCTTTATTTTTGAAAATATTTAATTAAATTATGCCATTTCCATGATAAATCTATGTAATTGGCTAGAAATACACTTGAAAATGATGGCCTGTATTTTTCTGGTGCTAATAAAAAATTATCAAGAGATGAAGACGGCCATGCCTAAATGTCTTAGGGTTATTTCTGGATCTCAGTAATGGTGTTTGCTCCTTAAGCAAGAGTATTACATTGCTAACTTTATTCTAGACAAAGCACAGATGATTGACACATAACCAGCACATTAAAAATATTTGATTTTTTGATTCCTCATTTTTTGCCATTCTTGATGCCTGTATTATGCTATTTTTCCTTAATTAACTCAATTTCATAATACCACACCAGGTCATATATTTTACTGCTTATCTTCATAATCACTAAACTAGTCAAAAGAAAAAAGGAAAAATAATGTTTCTCATCTTGTTTTCCAATATTCATTGATGACCCCATCAGGTGGTTAGCTATGATCCCCAGGTCATAGACTTCCCTGACCCTGCTGGACCACACCTACCCACTTGATATGCAAGTTCCAGCTGAAATTCCAATGTATAGTGGCTTTAGTGAATGGCTTATTTCTCCTAACCATAAACCTCCCCATAGGAAGTGGAAATAATCCCAGGCACTGGTCATTACACTGCCCCAATTGCAGCCCTAACTGGCTGATAGCCTTATGTAGTTCAGACCCATCTCTGGTAATATAAGGCCAAACATTTGACTGTTGAAAGCATGTGACTAAATTCTCCTTCACCAAGACTACACATATGCCTCCAACCTTTACTACTGTAGATTGAGAAAACTACCCAATCATTTTCATGGTGTACTTCCAGGACCCTCAGAATTTATTGAGAATTTGTGGTAGCAGTAGATGTTCTCAACTGTGCAAGCAAACCTTAATCAGGGCATCGTAAATCTACACAACCCTATTAGACCCGTTGGCCCCTCAGTTCCCCCTGGTGGCTCCCTGGAAGAGCCATTATGTTGGAAGCCTCTGGCATGGCTCCCTCCACCTGTGAAAATACTGGAGATGACAACTTTTCAATTCCTGAATTTCCATTTGGTTCTTTTATACATTGCCAATCTCTTTATTGGTAGTCTTTATTTGATGAGACATTGTTATCATATCGACCTTTACTTCTTTTATCATGGTTACCTTTAGTGCTTTGAACGTATTTATAATGGTTACTTAAATTTTTGCCTGTTAATTCTGACATGTAGGCACTCTTTGTGTTGTCTGCTTGTTTTTGTTGTTGTTGTTTTTTGTTTTCCCTAATGTATGGGGCATCCTTTCCTAGTTCTTTGCTTGTCTCATAATTTTGTGTTGGAAACTATACATTTTTGATAATATATAATAGCACCCCAAGCTTGTTATTATTATTTTCTCCTTTACTTGTTTAGTGACTGGTTGGATTGTTTTAGGGGAGTTGATATCTTTCCTTCCACAGTGGTAAGTCTCTGATATTGCTTCTCAGGGGATGCAGCTTTGGAAAAGTCCACTGTTACCTTGGGATGTCTGTGGTTTTGGCAAGGCAATCTCTGAGTGTCTCTTTCCCTGACTACACCCAGATATTAACATCCATTGATTACAGGAGGGTTGCTCTATTATTTTCAACAGTGCCCTGAGACATGTATTGAATTCACAGACTAGTCCAATCAAATTCTGGTTCCTTTGAAGGGAAAGTCCCTGAGGCCACTGTTTGATAATTGGCTGTGACTCCAGGAGGGTTCTCCTCAGTTATTTCTTTCCCCTTTTACTTCTGGGAACCTGGTGAGTCTATAGTTTATCCAATTATTCCAGTGAATCTTTCAATCAAGTCCCAATTGCTTTTCCCTACACCTCTATTCTTTTGAAGAGTGCCCTTATGCTGTTACCAATGAAGAACAGTTCCTTTGGGGGAGGATTTGGAGCTCTCTGTTTTTTGGCTTCTCCCCCTCACCACCACCACCCCTTGGAAGAATTTTTGAGTCATGACCATGGAGCTGAGATTAGGGACAATGGAGTGCTTTTCTCTGTGTGGCTTTAGGAGCTGAGGGCTTAGTGGAAGGGGTGGGCAGCAGTTCCATGTCTCCTTGACTTACTCTCTTCTTGTGGAAACCCCACCCCATAAGCCAGGGCAGGCATTGCTGCACCCAAGAGCCTCCATACCATAAACTGGACCTAAGTGGAAGAAGGGATCACCCACTCCTTGCCACACCCACCTGGGACTTCACTTTATTAACAGATAGCTGGGAGCAGGATGAAAAATGCTAATATTCTCCCTTCCCAGGAGGACAGACCTCTGACTGGGAGCTGTGTGGAGATGGAACCCTGTGTTCTTAATTGAAACAGTGTGGAGTAGAATTTCCATCTCTTTATCTGTGGGGAAGGAAGGTAGGGGTTTGGTTCAAATATCACAGAACGTCTCAGTTCTTACCAAATTTTGTAGGTTTATTTAAATAAATCTATATTTACTGTATAGTTTTAGGGCCATTTTCAGAGACTTTAAGTCGTTGTCATTTTTACAGTTTTCACCAGTTTCACTGAGGAATGGGTCTGTGGGGCTCATCATGTTGTTGTGTCAGAAGTGGCTTCCCCATGTCTATTTATTTTTTCCCATTTCCTTGCATTTTTTAATTGAGGTATTGACATATGACATTATTTTAGTCTCAGGTATACAGCATAATGATTCAATATGTATCAAATATAATCTTATATGAAAAATTTAGAATGAAAGAATACATGAATTTTGTAAAACAGATATAAGAAAGTGTGACATACATGTACATCTTTCTCTGAGTGGTTGAATTAAACAAAAATTTCTTATACATTCATAGGACATTCAAATTTTGTATAGTGAGCCCATGTTTCCCTTGTACTCAGAAAAAAGCAAGGTGTTATTTGAAAAATAAACTGTGATCACATAGCATTACAAAGACTCTCTATATTTACTCTGAACATTATATTTAGGCAAATATTTTATGTAAATGTAATAAGTATCATATACCCATCATCATGCATCTTTAATAATTTCTCGAATGGAAAAAATATCCTTAGAGACGCCAGGTTCCATACTACTGTACTTTGTAGAAAAATAACATTTATTTTATGCAACCTAAGAAATGTAACTAAATCTCTCATAAAGCCTTTGCATTTGTTGTAAATATATTAATCATTTTCCAAATTTGTCAGTTATTGATATTTTATTGATGATTGCTCAATTAGAAGTGAAAAATGATCTTTTCTGCCTCAAGCCAAAAAATAATTTTATAATATAATTTTTAATATAATGTAATACAATATAATATAATATAATATGTATTTTTTAGGTTATTATTACAAAATTCCTTCCATTGGAGCAATAAGAGTCAAACTCAGGTATGGATATTATCCTTTCTTATCTCTAATGCTATTTGTGTTAGAGCTCTTTTCTTCTTGGCCTGACTTAAAGAGGTCTGTTTTTATTTTTAAAAAATAACAAGCTCTTCATTTTACTTATCCATTAAGTAATTTTCCCCTTTATTTTATTTTATTTTTTTATCATTTTTATTAGAATATGATTGCTTTACAGTGTTGTGTTAGTTTCCGCTGTAAAACAAAGTGAATCAGCTATATGCATATGTATATTCCCATATGCCCTCCCTATTGCGTCTCCCTCCCACCCTCCCTATCCCACCCCTCTGGATGGTCACAAAACACCAAGCTGATCACCCTGTGCCATGCAGCTGCTTCCCACTAGCTCTCTATTTTACATCTGGTAGTGTATATATGTCAATGCTACTCTCTAACTTTGTCCCAGCTTACCCTTCCCCCTCCCTGTGTCCTCAAGTCCATTCTCTATATCTGCATCTTTATTCCAGTCCTGCCCCTAGGTTCATCAGGAGCATTTATTTTTTTTTAGATTCCATACATATGACTTACATCACTCTGTATGACAGATTCTAGGTCCATCCACCTCACTACAAATAACTCAATTTCGTTTCTTTTTATGGCTGAGTAATATTCCATTGTATATATGTGCCACATCTTCTTTATCCATTCATCTGTCGATGGACACTTAGGTTGCTTCCATGTCCTGGCTATTGTAAATAGAGCTGCAATGAACATTGTGGTGCATGACTCTTTTTGAATTGTGGTTTTCTCAGTGTATACGCCCAGTAGTGGGATTGCTGGGTCATATGGTAGTTCTATTTTTAGTTTCTAAGGAATCTCCACATACTGGTCTCCATAGTGGCTGTATCAATTTACGTTCCCACCAACAGTGCAAGAGGGTTCCCTTTTCTCCACACCTTCTCCATCATTTATTGTTTGTAGATTTTTTTGATGATGGCCATTCTGACCGGTGTGAGGTGATACCTCACTGTGGTTTTTATTTGCATTTCTCTAATGATTAGTGATGTTGAGCATTCTTTCATGTGTTTGTTGGCAATCTGTATATCTTCTTTGGAGAAATGTCTATTTAGGACTTCTGCCCATTTTTGGATTGGGTTGTTTGTTTTTTTGATATTGAGCTGCATGAGCTGATTGTAAATTTTGGAGATTATTCCTTTGTCAGTTGCTTCATTTGCAAATATTTACTCCCATTTTGAGGGTTGTCTTTTTGTCTTGTTTAAGTTCTCCTTTGCTGTGCAAAAGCTTTTAAGTTTCATTAGGTCCCATTTGTTTATTTTCATTTTTATTTCCATTTCTGTAGGAGGTGGGTCAAAAAGGATCTTGCTGTGATTTATGTCATAGAGTGTTTGATGTTTTCCTCTATGAGTTTTATAGTGCCTGGCCTTAAATTTAGGTCTTGAAACCATTTTGAGTTTACTTTTGTGTATGGTGTTAGGGAGTGTTCTAATTTCATTCTTTTACATGTAACTGTGCAGTTTTCCCAGCATGACTTATTGAAGAGGCTGTCTTTTCCTCAATGTATTTTCTTACCTCCTTTGTCATAGATTCGTTGACCATAGGTGCTTGGGTTTATCTCTGTGCTTTCTATGCTGTTCCATTGATCTATATTTCTGTTTTAGTGCCAGTACCATACTGTCTTGATTACTGTAGCTTTGTAGTATAGTCTGAAGTCAGGGAGCTTGATTCCTCCAACTTCATTTTTCTTTCTCAAGATTGTTTTGGCTATTTGAGGCCTTTTGTGTTTCCATACAAATTGTTCAATTTTTTGTTCTGCTTCTGTGAAACATGCCATTAGTAGTTTGTTAGGGATTGTACTGAATCTGTAGATTGCTTTGGGTAGTATAGTCATTTTCACAATATTGATTGTTCCAATCCAAGAACATGGTATATCTCTCCATCTGTTTGTATCATCTTTCATTTCTTTCATCAGTGTCTTACAGTTTTCTGCATACAGGTCTTTTGTCTCCTTAGGTAGGTTTATTCCTAGGTGTTTTATTCTTTTTGTTGCAATGGTAAGTGGGAGTGTTTGCTTAATTTCTCTTGCAGATTTTTCATCATTAGTGTATAGGAATGCAAGAGATTTCTGTGCATTAATTTTGTATCCTGCTACTCTACCAAGTTCATTGATGAGCTCTAGTAGTTTTCTGGTAGCATCTTTAGGATTCTCTATGTATAGTATCATGTCATCTGCAAACAGTGAAAGTTTTACTTCTTTTCTGATTTGGATTCCTTTTATTTCTTTTTCTTTTCTGATTGCTGTGGCTAAAATTTCTAAAACTATGTTGAATAATAGTGGTGAGATTGGGAACCCTTGTCTTTTTCCTGATCTTAGTGGAAATGGTTTCAGTTTTTCACCATTGAGAATGATGTTGGCTGTGGGTTTATCATATGCCCTGTATTATGTTGAGGTAGTTTCCATCTATGCCTACTTTCTGGAGAGTTTTTATCATAAATGGGTGTTGAATTTTGTCAAAAGCTTTTTCTGCATCTATTGAGATGATCATATGGTTTTTTTTTTAATTAATTAATTAATTTATTTATTTATTTTATTTATGGCTGTGTTGGGTCTTCGTTTCTGTGCGAGGGCTTTCTCTAGTTGTGGCAAGCAGGGGCCACTCTTCATCGTGGTGTGCGGCCCTCTCACTATCGCGGCCTCTCTTGTTGCGGAGCACAGGCTCCGGATGCACAGGTTCAGTAATTGTGGCTCACGGGCCCAGCTGCTCCGCAGCATGTGAGATCTTCCCAGACCAGGGCTCGAACCCGTGTCCCCTGCATTTACAGGCAGATTCTCAACCACTGCACCACCAGGGAAGCCCAATCATATGGTTTTTCTCCTTCAATTTGTTAATATGGTTTAGCACATTGATTAATTTGCATATATTGAAGAATCCTTGCATTCCTGGAATAAACCCCACTTGATCATGGTGTATGATCCTTTTAATGTGTTGTTGGATTCTGTTTGCTAGTATTTTGTTTAAGATTTTTGCATCTATATTTGTCAGTGATATTGGCCTGTAGTTTTGTTTTTTCTGACATCTTTGTCTGGTTTTGGTATCAGGGTGATGGTGGCCTCATAGAATGAGTTTGCGAGTGTCCCTCCCTCTGCTATATTTTGAAAGAGTTTGAGAAGGATAGGTGTTAGCTATTCTCTAAATGTTTGTTAGAATTCACCTGTGAAGCCATCTGGTCCTGGGCTTTTGTTTGTTGGAAGATTTTCAATCACAGTTTCAATTTCAGTGCTTGTGATGGTCTGCTTATATTTTCTATTTCTTCCTGGTTCAGTCTCAGAAGGTTGTGCTGTTCTAAGAATTTGTCCATTTCTTCCAGGTTGTCCATTTTATTGACATATAGTTGCTTGAAGTAGTCTCTCATGATCCCTTGTATTTCTGCAGTGTCAGTTGTTACTTCTTTTTCATTTCTAATTATGTGGATATGAGTCTTCTCCCTCTATTTTATCATGAGTCTGGCTAATGTTTTATTAACTTTGTTTACCTTCTCAGAGAACCAGCTTTAAGTTTTATTGATCTTTACTATCATTTCCTTCATTTCTTTTTCATTTATTTCTGATCTGATCTTTATGATCTCTTTCCTTCTGCTAGCTTTGGGTTTTTGGGTTTTTTTTTCTCCTTTCTCTAATTGCTTTAGATATATGGTTAGGTTGTTTGTTTGAGATTTTTCTTGTTTCTTGAAGTAGGATTGTACTGCTATAAACTTCCCTCTTAGAATTGCTTTTGCTGCATCCCATAGGTTTTGTTTTGTCGTGTTTTCATTGTCATTTTTTTCTAGGTATTTTTTGATTTCCTCTTTGGTTTCTTCAGCAATCTCTGGGTTATTCAGTAGCATATTGTTTAGCCTCCATGTGTTTGTATATTTTACAGTTTTTTCCTTGTAATTGATATCTAGTCTCATAGCATTGTGCTCAGAAAAGATACTTGATACAGTTTCAATTTTCTTAAATTTACCAAGGCTTGATTTGTGTCCCAAGATATGATCTACCCGGCAGAATGTTCCATGAGCACTTGAGAAGAAAGTGTATTCTGTTATTTTTGGATGGAATGTCCTATAAATATCAATTAAGTTCATCTGGTCTAATATGTCATTTAAAGCTTGTGTTTCCTTATTTATTCTCATTTTGGGTGATTTGTCCATTGGTTAAGGTGGGGTGTTAAAGTCCCCTACTATTATTGTGTTACTATCGATTTCCCCTTTTATGGCTGTTAGCATTTGCCTTACGTATCGAGGTGCTCCTATGTTGGGTACCTAAATATTTACAATTGTTATATCTT
Organism: Balaenoptera musculus; assembly: GCF_009873245.2. NCBI lineage: Eukaryota > Metazoa > Chordata > Mammalia > Artiodactyla > Balaenopteridae > Balaenoptera > Balaenoptera musculus. The sequence continues at coordinate 23,696,092 of NC_045796.1, forward strand.
CTTCTTGGATTGATCCCTTGATCATTCTGTAGTTTCCTTCGTTTTCTCTTGTAATAGTCTTTATTTTAAAGTCTATTTTGTCTGATATAAGAATTGCTACTCCAGCTTTTTTTGATTTCCGTTTACATGGAATATCTTTTCCAACCCCTCACTTTCAGTCTGTATGTGTCCCTAGGTCTGAGTGGCTCTCTTGTAGACAGCATATATACAGGTCTTGTTTTTGTATCCATTCAGCCCGTCTAAATCTTTTGGTTGAGCATTTAATCCATTTACGTTTAAGGTATTTATCAATATGTATGTTTGTATTGCCATTTTCTTAATCGTTTTGGGTTTGTGATTTTAGGTCTTTTCCTTCTCTTGTGTTTCCTGCCTAGAGAAGTTCCTTTAGCATTTGTTTTAAAGCCAGTTTGGTGGTGCTGAATTCTCTTAACTTGTGCTTATCTGTAAAGGTTTTAATTTCTCCATGGAATCTGAATGAGATCCTTGCTGGGTAGAGTAATCTTGGTTGTAGATTTTTCCCTTTCATCACTTCAAATATGTCCTGCCCCTCCCTTCTGGCTTGCAGTGTTTCTGCTGAAAATTCAGCTGTTAACCTTATGGGGATTCCCTTGTATGTTATTTGTTGCTTTTCCCTTGCTGCTTTCAAAGTTTTTTCTTTCTATTTAATTTTTGATAGTTTGATTAATATGTGTCTCAGCGTGTTTCTCTTTGGGTTTATCCTGTATGGTACTGTCTGTACTTCCTGGACTTGACTGGCTATTTCCTTTCCCATGTTACAGAAGTTTTCTACTATAATCTCTTCAAGTATTTTCTCAGACCCTTTCTTTTTCTCTTCTTCTGGGACCCCTATAATTCCAATGTTGGTACGTTTATGTTGTCCCAGAGGTCTCTGAGACTGTCCTCAATTCTTTTCATTCTTTTTTCTTTATTCTGCTCTGTGGTGGTTAGTTCTGCTATTTTATCTTCCAGGTCACTTAGCCGTTCTTCTGCCTCAGTTATTCAGTTATCAATTCCTTCTAGAGTATTTTTAGTTTCAGTAATTGTGTTGTTCACCACTGTTTATTTGCTCTTTAGTTCTTCTAGATCCTTGTTAAATGTTTCTTGTATTTTCTCCATTATGTTTCTGAGATTTTGGATCATCTTTACCATCATTACTCTGAATTCTTTGTCAGGTAGGTTCCCTATTTCATCTTCATTTATTTGGTCTTGTAGCTTTTTACCTTGCTCCTTCATCTGTAATAAATTTTTTTGTCGTTTCTTTTTTTTCTTTTTTTGATGGGTGGTGCTGTATTCCTCTCTTACTGGTTGTTTGGCCTGAGACATCCAGCACTGGAGTTTGCAGGCAGTTGGATAGAGCTGGTTCTTGGTGCTGAGATGAGGACCTCCAGGAGACCTCACTCCGATTGATATTCCCTGGATTCTGAGGTTCTCTGTTAGTCCAGCGGTTTGGACTCGGAGCTCCCACCACAGGAGCTTGGCCCCGACCTCCAGCCTGGGAACAAAGATCCTGCAAGCCAGTTGCTAGGGGTTCCTACCATCCCATTAGGTGTCCATGGCCCCCCACCAGTGCTGTTAGGTGCCCTAGTTGTGAGGAGACGTGAATTCCACGTCCTCCTAGTATGCCATCTTGACTCTGCCCCCCATGTCTATTTTTAAGTCTCCTCCCATAAGTCTATTTTTCTCAAGCTGTGATAACCATAACCTGTGGGTACTCAGTTGTATTCCAGAGAGTTTGGCAGGGCCATAGGATAAACTTGGAGCATCTGCCTACTTCCTGATTTAATCCACAGTATACATAGGGGAAAATGTTTATGTTAAAGCAAAGACATTATGTTAATAACATATATGATTCAGATGGATTTTAAACATAAGCCCTGATAGTTTGAAGAAGAACTCTTCAGTAGTGAGCCACCTGGGGTAGTACCTCCGAACTCTTAACACAAGCTTGCCTTTTCTTGGGAGAAATCTGTAAGAGATTCTGTTTGGGCCTTTGGCAAGTGACCTTTATGTTGGTAGGCAAAGAATGAATTTTGGTACTGAGTTAGGCAAACAACATATGAAAAATAAAATTACCTGTGACCTATATTGATATCTACCTAAAAATCCCTAAGATTTTCTGGCTCAATATTATATATTAAAAATATACATAGCATAATGCATAATTAAACTAAAGGGTGCAGTTTCTTCTTCAAGGGTTCTATAATTTAATCGAGAGCATGAACAAAGCAGTATATACTTTTTTCAATTTGAATTAAAATGGAAAAAATATTAGTGTAATACAAATACACACAATTAACAACAACAAAGAAGATCCTTTAATGATTCAGTTCACTTAAAAACAATAAATTCTATTAGATCTAAGGCCTGAACTTTGCCTTCTACTTCTATTGAGATGTCCTTCTTAATCGCTCATAATCTTTCTATATTTTTTCTTCTTTCCCCTTAAGATTTGACTATGCAGCTTTTTATCCTCACATAGTTTTTTTTTAAATTTAATTTAATTAATTTATTTTTTATACAGCAGGTTCGTATTAGTTATCTATTTTATACATATTAGTGTATATATGTCAATCACAATCTCCCAATTCATCCCACCACCACCGCCACCCCCCGCCTTCACCCCTTGGTGTCCATACATTTGTTCTCTATATCTGTGTCACTATTTCTGCCCCGCAAACTGGTTCATCTGTACCAGTTTTCTAGGTTCCACATATATGCGTTAATATACGATATTTGTTTTTCTCTTTCTGACTTACTTCACTCTGTATGACAGTCTCTAGGTCCATCCATGTCTCAACAAATGACCCAGTTTATTTCCATTTTATGGCTAATACTCCATTGTATATATGTACCATATCTTTTTTGTCCATTCGTCTTTCGATGGACATTTAGGCTGCTTTCATGACCCAGCTATTGTAAATACTGCTGCAGTGAACATTGGGGTGCCTGTGTCTTTTTGAATTATGGTTTTCTCTGGGTATATGCCTTGTAATGGGATTGCTGGTCACATGGTAATTCTATTTTTAGTTTTTTAAGGAACCTCCATACTGTTCTCCATAGTGGCTGTATCAATTTACATTTCCACGAACAGTGCAAGAGGGTTCCCTTTTCTCCACACCCTCTCCAGCACTTAATGTTTGTAGATTTTTGATGATGGCCATTCTGACCAGCGTGAGGTGATACTTCATTGTAGTTTTGATTTGCATTTCTCTAATAATTAGAGATGCTGAGCAGCTTTTCATGTGCCTCTTGGTCATCTGTATATCTTCTTTGAAGAGATGTCTATTTAGGTCTTCTGCTCATTTTTGGATTGGGTTGTTTGCTTTTTTAATATTGAGCTGCATGAGCTGTTTATATATTTTGGAGATTAATCCTCTGTCAGTTGCTTCATTTGCAAATATTTTCTCCCATCCTGAGGGTTGTCTTTTTGTCTTGTTTATGGTTTCCTTTGCTGTGCAAAAGCTTTTAAGTTTCATTAGGTCCCATTTGTTTATTTCTGTTTTTATTTCCATTACTCTAGGAGATGGGTCAAAAAAGATCTTGCTGTGATTTATGTCATAGAGTATTCTTCCTATGGTTTCCTCTAAGAGTTTTATAGTGTCCAGTCTTACATTTAGGTCTCTAACCCATTTTGAGTTTATTTTTGTGTATTGTGTTAGGGAGTGTTCTAATTTCATTCTTCTACATGTAACTGTCCAGTTTTCCCAGCACGACTTATTGAAGAGACTGTCGTTTCTCCATTGTATATTCTTGCCTCCTTAGTCATAGATTAGTTGACCATAGGTGCGTGGGTTTACCTCTGGGCTTTCTATTCTGTTCCATTGATCTATATTTCTGTTTTTGTGCCAGTACCACATTGTCTTAATTACTGTAGCTTTGTAGTATAGTCTGAAGTCAGGGATTCTGATTCCTCGAGCTCTGTTTCTTTCCCTCAAGATTGCTTTGGCTATTCGGGGTCTTTTGTGTCTCCATACAAATTTTAAGATTTTTTTTGTTCTAGTTTTTGAAAAAAATGCCATTGGTAATTTCATAAAGATTGCATTGAATCTATAGATTGCTTTGGGTGGTATAGTCATTTTCACAATATTGTTTCTTCCAATCCAAGAAACATTCTTAATTTTAAAGTCTATTTTATCTGATATGAGTATTGCTACTCCAGCTTTCTTTTGATTTCCATTTGCATGGAATATCTTTTTCCATCCCCTCACTTTCAGTCTGTATGTGTCCCTAGGTCTGAAGTGAGTCTCTTGTAAGGTATATATATGGGTCTTTTTTTGGTATACACTCAGCAAGCTGATGTCTTTTGATTGGAGCATTTAATCCATTTATATTTAAGATAATTATCTATATATATGTTTCTATTACCATTTTCTTAATTGTTTTGGGTTTATTATTGTAGGTCTTTTCCTTTTTTTTTGTTTCCAGGCTAGAGAAGTTCCTTTAGCATTTGTGGTAAAGCTGGTGTGGTGGTCTGAATTCTCTTAGCTTTTGCTTGTCTATAAAGCTTTAGATTTCTCTGTCAAATCCAAATGAGATCCTTGCTGGGTAGAGTAATATTTGTTGTAGGTTCTTCCCTTTCATCATTTTAAATATATCATGCCACTCCCTTCTGGCTTGTAGAGTTTCTGCTGAGAAATCAGCTGTTAACCTTCTGGGAGTTCCCTTGTATGTTATTTGTCATTTTTCCCTTGTTACTTTTAATAAATTTTCTTTGTCTTTACTTTTTGTCAATTTGATTATTATGTGTCTCAGTGTGTTTCTCCTTGGGTCTATCCTGCCTGGGACTCTCTTCACTTCCTGGACTTGGGTAGCTATTTCCTTTCCCATGTTAGGGAAATTTTCTACTATGATCTCTTCAAATATTTTCTGAGGTCCTTTCTCTTCTCTCTCTTCTCCTTCTCGGACCTCTATAACGGGAATATTGGTCCTTTTAATGTTGTCCCAGAGGTCTCTTAGGCTGTCTTCATTTCTTTTCATTCTTTTTTCTTTATTCTGTTCCATGGCAGTGATTTCCACCATTCTGTCTTCCAGGTCACTTATCCGTCCTTCTGCCTCAGTTATTCTGCTATTGATTCCTCCTAGTGTATTTTTCATTTCAGTTATTGTATTGTTCCTCTCTGTTTGTTCTTTAATTCTTCTATGTGTTTGTTCTTAAATTCTTCTAGGTCTTTGTTAAACATTTCTTGCATCTTCTCGATCTTTGCCTCCATTCTTTTTCCGAGGTCCTGGATCATCTTCACTATCATTATTCTGAATTCTTTTTCTGGAAGATTTCCTATCTCCCCTTCATTTAGTTGTTTTTCTGGGGTTTTATGTTGTTCCTTCATCTGGTATATAGTCCTCTGCCTTTTCATTTTGTCTGTCTTTGTATGAATGTGGTTTTCATTCCGCAGGCTGCAGAATTGTCATTCTTCTTGCTTCTGCTGTTTGCCCTCTGATGGATGAGGCTATCTAAGAGGTTTGTGCAAGCTTCCTGATGGGAGGGACTGGTGGCGGGTAGAGCTGGGTGTTGCTCTGGTAGCCAGAGCTCAGTCATACTTTAATCCACTTGTCTGCTGATCAGTGGGACAGAGTTCCCTCCCTCTTGGTTGTTTGGCCTGAGGCGACCAGCAATGGAGCCTACCAGTGCTCTTGGGTGGGGCTAATGGTGGACTTTGGGAGGGCTCACGCCAAGGAGCACTTCCCTGAACTTCTGCCGCCAGTGTCCTTGTCCCCACCATAAGCCACAGCCACCTCCTGCCTCTGCAGGAGACCCTCCAACACTAGCAGATAGGTCTGCTTCAGTCTCCCACGTGGTCACCGCTCCCTCCCCTGTGTCCTGATGCTCACACTACTTTGTGTATGCCCTCCAAGAGTGGAGTCTCCACTTCCCCAAGTCCTGTCAAAGCTCTGCAATCAAATCCCGCCATCCTTCAAAGTTTGATTCTCTAGGGATTCCTCCTGCCACTGCCAGACCCCCAGGTGGGAAGCCTGACGTGGGGCTCAGAACCTTCACTCCAGTGGGTGGACCTCTGTGGTATAAGTGTTTTCCAGTTTGTAAGTCATCAACCCAGCAGCCTTGGGATTTGATTTTATTGTGACTGAGCCCCCGTGTCATTGCGGCTTCTCCCCTGTCCTTGGATGTGCAACATCTTTTTTGGTGAGTTCCAGTGTCCTCCTGTCGATGATCGTTCAGCAGTTAGTTGTGATTCCAGTGCTCTCACAAGAGGGAGTGAGCGTGTGTCCTTTTATTCCGCCATCTTCCAGGCTGCATCTTGCTCACATAGTTTTAACTGCATTCTCAAGGATAATTATTCCCCCCCCCAAAATATCTAATCTTGTCCTTTCTATCTCCCTTCATTCCACCAATCTAATTACATAGAGTGTTGTGTTCCAGAAAAATACTGACAGATCATTTTCCCAGTCAAGTTCCCCAACTATTAAAATGAATCTTACCCCTCACTTTTATTTCCTCCAAAGATTCACTCAAATTTGTGCTGAATTTAGCATGGCCTCTAAAATGGAAGTGTGCTAATGTTTCCAGGGAGCTATAAAACATGAAAATTGCAAATATTTTAGTACACTGCCAAGAGAACATAATGCAGTTCTCAGTGTATTGCCACTTGACAAATAGTTTTAGACTTTTAGGGTTTCTGATGAAGCTAAGATTAGTAGTTTGGAGTGCTGTAATAGAATATCATGTACCTTCCTAATTGATTTTTGAGATACACAAATCATCAGGAAGAAATCTGTTTCTAAGATGCTGATTGTGAAGTATGTTCCTGGTGTGTTTTGAGAGAGTAGAATATTTTTCTGCTTGCCAGTTATCTTATTTGTTTTCTTATCTTTGATATTATATTATTTTTTGCACAAAAAGTGTTTCTCCTGAGTATTGACCATCATATTATTTCTTGTTACAAATATCCAAACAGGCACAAATTCCACTAGATGATTTCTGCCTTTTTTCCTTTAATTGATATTTTGGTAGAAATCTTTTTGGACTGAAGTGCTGTATCCATTTTCAAAGGTTCCAGCTTATCTGTGGAACCCTGTGGAACCCCAGATAAAAATTTTTGCAACTTATGCATTAGATAAGAAGGGTTCCACAGCAATGTGATTACCCATAATATCTAACAAATACGTCTTTAATACAAAAATTAAATATTTTATAACTGTGCAATCTATCTGTTTGATTTAAAATGACATCCACAAAGATGAAGAGGTGCTGGAGTCATACTCAGAGGTTTGAGTATCAGTCCCACATTTGCTGGCTATATGGATTTGAAAACAAATTCCTATAGTCAAGCATTATATTCTTCATTAAAATAGATATAATAAAAGCATGACATTCATAAGGTTACTTTAAAAATTAAATGTGATAATGTCTCTAAAGTGAACACTTGGTATATATTGAGTTTTAGCTGCCAAGAATGGAAATGTCAGGTTCTTTACCACGTGATGGTTATCAATTTAAAAGTTTAAGTTGATTATTTCATGTTACTTTCACAATTTAAAAAGGATCAGTGAAGTTAAATAATACAGTTGTGTTATGGTCATTCGGGTAGTAATATGTGAGCCGAGATAGGATCAGACTGAGTGAGAAAACTCAACCATTATAATCTACTGAATATAATCAAGAGCCCATAATATTTGAAAATAAAATTTACTGAGTGCCTAAAAAGTGCTGGAGAAGGGTATGATTTAAACACTTGCACTTAAGTACTCCTTAGGAGTTCAGCTGCTATTCTTCCCCTTTTCCAGAAAACAAAAATTCTTTTCTTCCTTTTCCCTAATGGGTTAAGTTTCCTACTGAGCCGTTTTTTTCTAGTAGGCTCTGTAAGTAGCCTTCTGCCCTATAGCCTTTTCAAGAGCCTAGAAGAACGTTTGAGATCTGTGAGGAAAAATAAATTTACTGACCCTAAAATACTAGAAGAAATAGGGCTTCCCTGGTGGCGCAGTGGTTGAGAATCTGCCTGCTAATGCAGGGGACACGGGTTCGAGCCCTGGTCTGGGAAGATCCCACATGCCACGGAGCAGCTAGGCCCGTGAGCCACAACTACTGAGCCTGCGCGTCTGGAGCCTGTGCCCCGCAACGGGAGGGGCCGCGATAGTGAAAGGCCCGCGCACCGCGATGAAGAGCGGTCCCCGCACCGCGATGAAGAGTGGCCCCCACTTGCCTCAACTAGAGAAAGCCCTCGCATGAACCGAAGACCCAACACAGCCAAAAATAAAATAAAATAAATAAATAAATACTAGAAGAAATATACCAACTCAGTACTAATAGGTGTTGAATAGCCACAAATGAAAAATAATCAAATAATCTCTTTATCTTTCTCTCATATTATGTAAGGATACAGCTATATTTAATGTGAGTTTCAGGTAGACTGAGATAATGTGTTGTGTACCCTGCTAAAGGAAGATTTATTGGAGTCTGAAAAGTTATTCAAACCATCCACTCTGCCATCAAGGACTGCTTAAGGAACTAGCATGTTAATAATAGTCCTTAAATACAGCCAGTCTATTTGTATCCAAGTTCTTTGCCTTCCAGTGTTCTTCTCTGTCAGATCTCTAAATGTTAGCATGCTGCTTTCTCTTCAGTACTCTCTTCTGATTTAAAAAACAAACAAAAACCCCAAAACCCAAAACCTTCATTTAGATATAATTGGCAAGTATTACATGGCATATATTTAAAATGTAAAGTTTGGTAGGTTTTGAAATGTAAATACACCTGTGACTTCCCCTCCCTGTCATCTGTTTGCTTTTGCTCTGAGTTTCCTTCTTAGAGTTTTTTTTTTTCCTAACTCCTTTAGATTCATAATCAACATTCTTTTATGATCTATACCACCCTGTCTTAGGGTTTTAAGTGGGCCTCAAAGACATCACCACACTCCAATTGATCCAGTCATCACCAACACAACTAACTAAAGCAGAGAGTTTTTAAATTATTACAGTAGCTTGCTCCTTTATCATGTGGATAAACATCTGTTAAAATTATAGAGCAAGTATGTTTTGTGGGTGTGTTCTGTGTATCCTTCAGAAAAACTATCTTTTACTGCACTTTGTTTCTTCTGGAGACATAGATGCAGAGAATTTTCAAGTCCCCAGTGGAGCCTGGGTGAGAAGTGATTCTTGCTGGGGACATTCAGAGCCAAGGGATGCTGTTGTGAGATGGAGAAAGGATTGAAAAGGAAATGAAATGAGATACTCTTCTGCCAGGCTCGTGGGTACGTGTTTAGTTTCCAGTAAAGGGCTGTTACACTGAAAGGTAAAATTCTTGCAGTGATTGGTTTGGGAAGAATTGGAGGTTCAGTAACTTCCCCAAGAGACATTATCATTACCCAGGTTCAGCACTGAAGTTGATGGGGAAACATATGAACAAACTAGGAGCACTCTACAATGGCTGTATTCCCTAGTTCTAGAGTGTTATTTTGCATATCATATAAGATGTTTCCTACTGATTTTGGAAGAAAAATTATAAACTGGTATTAAAATCAATTTCCAGGGATATATGAGAGAGCCCTTCTTCCAGGTAATACTCTGAAGACTGCCTTTTTCTAACAGTAATCTCACAAGAATTGAGTTCCAATGCTAGTTTATTTCATCTCCTAACTATACTGAATAATAGTCTTCCCCAACAGGGACTGTGCTTCCAGTAGAGAAATCAGTGCTAGTCCAACATTGTCAGAGGCCCTTAGGTCTAGACCACGAATATTGTACATCCAATGCAGTTCTTTTTCAAGATTAGGTTTGTGTATTATACCATATATGGTAAGCCACATTCAGCCATCACACAGATCCAAGGAGGCTAGCTCACGTTTTAAAAGTTTGATTTTTTTGTTTTTGTTTTTTCTGTATTTTTCTTTCAGTCCTTCAGAAAACCATGGCCCCAGTGTATAGGCCTTGGATTATGGGGTATGTCCAGCAATAAACACTGAATAAGTTGTTGAGTTTTGGAGGCTGTAGTACATGGAAATTAGTAAAGAGAATCTAAATGAAAATCTTGGAATGTTAAGATAAAAAAACCTGGCCTATTAGTTTCCTGTTGCTATTATAACAAATTATCAAACATTTAGCACTTTAAAGCTACACAAATGTATTCTCTTACAGTTCTAGAGGTCAGAGTCTAAAATTGGTAAGCAGGGCTGCATTCCTTTTGGGGGTTCTGGGAAGAATGTTTCTATGCCTTTTCTAATTTCTAGGGATCCCCTGCATTCCTTGGCTCGTGGCCCCATTCTCTATCTTAAAGTCAGTAGTGTGGCATCTTCCAGTCTCTCTCTTTCTTGGCTTTTTGCTTCATATTACCTTTTTCGACTCTAATCCTCCCATCTCCTTATTATAAGGACCTTTAGGATTACATTGGGACCACACAGTCCAGGTAATCTCACCATCAGATCTTTAGTTTAATCACATACACAAGGTCGCTTTTGCCATATAAGGTGACATATTTACAGGTTGCCAGGGACTAGGATATGAACATCTTTCAGGGCCCATTATTCTTCTTACCACATCTGTATAACATATCCCAAGTATTATCAATCTAAAATCCAATAAGAGAGCACATTTCCCACAGCCAAAGGGAAATAAATCGGAAAATCTATATGAAAATGAGAAAGTAGAAGAAAAGCAGTACAAGACAATGTGTAGACCATGCGCCAGCTACCTGTTTTTGTAAATAATGTCTTATTGGAAAATAGCAATATTCATTCATTTATATGTTGCCTATGGTTGCTTTTGTGCCATAATGACAGAGTTGTATAATTGTGACAGAAATCATATGGCCTACAGAATCAAAAATATTTCCTTTTTAACCCTTTATAGAAAAAAAATGTCTGATTCTTTGCTAGAGAATTATCTGAGTGGAAAACTATAACATTTATTTATATAATGTTTTCTTATCTGGAATGGACATTGTATTAAATTCCTGGAGCTGCTTAACAAATTGCTGCAAACTATATAAACTTATTCTCTCACAGTTTTAGAGGGTTGAAGTCCAAAATCAACAAGTCCATACATTATCTGAAGTTTCTAGGGCAAGAATATTTCTTTTAGCTTTTGCTGGTTTCAGTAATCCATGGCATTCCTTGGTTTATAGATGAATTTTCCTGCCTCCATCTCCAAATGGTTTTCTTCTCTGTATGTTGCTGTCCAAATTTCTCTCTTGTTAAAAATATACCAGTCATTGTTTAGGGTCTACTATTATCCAGTATGATCTCACCTTAACTTGATTATATCTGCAAAGACCTTATTTCCAAATACGGTCACATTCAGAGATTCCCATGGATGAACTTCAACACGTCTTTTTGGGAGGACACAATTCAATTCATAACAGGTATCAAAAAATATTTAAAATGTTTTCCTAACATGGAAAACAGCAATCATCTGAACTCACATTTTGCTTGACATCAATCAGTAGTAGGCTTTCATACCACCTTATACAAATACTAGATCCCTCTGCAAAAGGAATGTGATTAAGTCCTTTCAGTGGTAGTATAATAAATTTACGTTTGAAATAGGAATGCTAAAGATGTAGTAGAGTGTACCCAAAGTCATGGTGACTTCAATGAGTGAACACTTTTGGTTCCCATGTAATCATGTAGCCTCATTTGAAGAGCTGGAAGTGTACTCTATTTTGGTTTTTGGTTTTATTTCGAATTCTCTTTAGTAGACTTACACATGCCCGTAACCTTACATGTCCCAGAACTTAGAATATACGTCATTGAGTAAAGTACACACACAAAATATACAAAATATAATTATTTCTCCACAGCCAGCGTAAAATTTTGAAATGCTAGTATCTTTCTTTATATTCTCAAGATTTGGAACAAATTTTATCTGGACCTGTTTTTCATTTGTATTTCATGTGGCTAAGTATGTTTTGCTTTTCTGCTGCCTATTAAATTGGAGCTGCAGTCTCAGAGATTGTCTTACTACTTTAGTAAATATGCCCAAAGATTATTGAACAATAAGCCTTTCTAATAAATATAATTTATGAATATAAAAATGCTCATAAATGATGTTTAATTCTTAAGGGGAGCCACAGAAGCTCTGAATCAATGGGATGTTATATCCTTTTTAGACTCTGTACTGCTTCTCTGGTAATAGCATTAAGGTTGAAAGGAATGAACACTGACTTTTAGAACTGTAGTGCAGGTCATAAATTAGGAGGAACTGTCATATCGTAAGGTTGTTTTGGAAAAAAATTACATCCTTACTTGTGATCATTATTTGCTATTGCTGAGTTTGTGTTGTTAGATATTTTTTCCTCCCATATTACAGTATGTTTCTAACATTTACATGAGAAAGAAATGTTATTGTAGTTTTAGTTAATATTTTTACAGAAGAAACCTCATATTTAAATATGATCAACCCACAGGCTACTTATAATGAAGCAGACTTATTCATTCATTTGTTTATGCTTTCATATTACTTTCTATAAAATTTCATAATTATCATTTATCATATTTTATTAGAGTCATTCATTTATATGACTGTCACACCTTCTAAACTGTTAAGACCTTCAAGGTAGGACAATGCTTCATTTATCTCTGTAACCACTACCTGCATACTAACATATGGTAGTCATTTAATAAATGTTTTGGGTTTAAAAAAAAATTAAATTCAGAATAAACTGGCATAGTTCCTAGTAATTAAGCAGTATGTACACATCCAATAAAAGCTAAATATGTAAATAAGTCATAATGAATTTTATTTAAGAAACATTAAATATATATAAATTGAAATTTTACATTGAAAGCATGCCATATGCTTTGGTGGTGTTCTGCTTTGTTCCCTTTAATAGAAAAATGACAAGTAAACTTCGTATGTTCCAAGAGATTGGGAATCCACGAATTTCCTGTAGGATGTTTAGAAGAAAAACATGATTATATAGGCCTTTTTTAAACTCAGTATACACCTTAATTTTATGTAGGGTATATATGTGTATATATGTTACATATAACTTTTCAGTTTATATTTAACAGTTATGTTTCAGAATAGACTCAACATATACTGAATTCTGATTTGATTCAAATATTTTAACTCTATTTTTATACATGTAATTATTATCACATTAAAAAAATACTTTGTCCCTATTTTATAAATAAGAGGCTTAGATGTATTTCTAAGATTAAATAGCTGGTAAGATTTGGAACTAGAGACTAATTATGTCTGATTCTATATCCCACAGTCTTTCTACTTCCAAAGATTTGCTAGCGTGGTGGTAAATATTTCACAGCTAGTTGTGGGTGGTAGGGTCTGATTTATTGCCTATACTGATTTTCATGGCACAAATACTCTTGCATTGACTGATTTCAAGCTACCAGCACCATTTCAATGAAGATGGAGTTTAAAAGAAAATTTAAGTCTTGGGTGTAGTAACAACCACCTCCAGCACACCACTGGGGAAAAAAAATGATTCTATTATGGACAGTTATAATATCAGGACAAAGTCATAGAGAAGAGCTCTATTGTTCAAGCCATTAATTCTGAGTCAAGACAGAAAGAGATAGCATTAGGAGTTTAAAAAATCAAGAAACGGTGGGCAGACAAGGTGAAATCAAGAATTTCCAGTGGTTGGTTAGATACCAGGAAGATAGCAAGAGATTACAAATGAGATTTACAAATTCTGTGTATCTTCAGCACATGTTTTTCCATGTCTCATTATGAAATCTTCAAATATTATATGAATTATATCCTTCAAATACTATCATTTTTAATTACAAAAAATTGGAAACAGCTCAAATGCCTATCAATAGTGGGATTATAAATAAATGGTAAAATAGTCATATAATGGAATACTGTGCAGCAGTGAAAAAGAATGAACTGCGTCCCAAGTTAGCATGGATGAACCTCAATAATATTAATATGGGCTGATAACAAAATGGTCACAAAAAATACAAACAGAAAGATTCCATTTAAATATATTTAAAAAGACAGGCAAAACTAATCAATATATTATTTAGGAATGCTGTTACAAAAAGTCAAAGAAATGATTAACAATAAATTCTGAGTAGTGACTTTCTGTAAAGACAGAGAAGGGGGATGTGTGTTGGTTGTGGTAACACGCAGGTCTGTGTATACATTGTTGAATTCTATTTGTTCTTAAATCTTGCTTATGTATTCACACATGTTATAGGAATGCAAAAGTTTGCAGGAGTATTTTGAAAATTTAATAACAATTTTAGTCATAACTCATAGAAAGTACACAAAATAAATTTAAATGATTACCTCTGCTTGTGGGGCATGCATGGTGTTTTGATATGCAAACAGGAATGAAATGGAGTGCTATATAAGACTCAGGAGGACTTTACTTTGCGTGCTTCTCTATTCTTAGTGAGTAGTCAAAGCACATGGAAAGCACTTAATAATTGTCATGTCTGATCACCTACATACTTGACTATTTGATCAACATAGTTGGTATAAAAATATATTGTTGCAACATTAAAATAAGAACAATCGAGTCTAACAAATAAATCAAATTCAAAACAGAAAAACAGAAATTCAAGAAACAGAATGATCTGAGACACTTTAAAAAGGAACAATGTAAACATTCTTGAGAAAATGAAAATATTTGGGAGATTTAGGAATTCATTTATATGAAAAACTTGTAATATAGTAGAGCTAGAAGAATATTGGAGTATATGCTGAGCTATGTTAAATTTAACAAAATGTCAGTGTACTAAAAATGAAATTTCATACCTCTAAGATAGTAGCATTATAAAAATCATATATAATTATATATAAATCTAAAGTAGTGCTAAGATAAATCAAGCGGAGAAAAAACTTAACATCAACGTGCATAATTACAACCACATAAGATTTTTTAATTAACAGCTAAATTGACTATATAGCAGTCATAATATAACAGATAATTTGAAATAACAAAAGTGGATATAAAATATGCATTATCGCTTCATTGGCTAATATAGTTAATAAGCATTATGAAATTGGTATTGTTATACATCAGATATTGGCCTTACGCAATGTAGAGAGCGCTGACATTTAAGAGCTGATTTTTTTTACATGAAAAAGGAATTTTAATACCAAAATCCAACTAGCTATTTTGACTGAATAGTATTAAGTAAGGTTGAGGATTTGCAGGAAAGATAATATTGTTTTGTTTACTACATATATATATATATAGTATTTTTCTCATGGAAATTTAAGATAAAGTTTTTGAAATTGTAAAGAATATATATCATCCAGCATATTACCAGGTATCTCCGTTAAAATATGCATTTTTCAATTTGTTTTCTGAAAACAATTTTAAATGTTGTTTTCATCATGGGATAATATATTTTGGATATATTATACTTACTTACTTCACCTAACATTATAAATAATACATTTTCCTAAGAATATCTTTGGGCAAATCATATTTCTTTTAAAGATTGTCTCCTTTGGATAAGTTTTCATGTGTATAATTATTATTTCCAAGTATCTACATATCATTAGAGCCTGTTACATATTGCTTATTTAAAAGACTTTTACCAATTCTTCATGACACTGGAAATATGAGTGTGTCATTTTAAACCTTATTAAATAGAATTGTTTAACTATCTGAAGAATATTTATTTATTTGATATGGCACTGCACTGCAGATTGATTTGCAAGCTTATTTCCAGAGACGTTAAAAATATTTTCAAAAGTGTGTTGACTGATTATACTTCCACTTTTAGGCATTATGTTTATATCCTTTTCTAATTTATTTGTGTTTTACTTACACTTTTTTTTAACATTTTTATTGGAATATAATTGCTTTACAGTGGTGTGTTAGTTTCTGCTTAATAACAAAGTGAATCAGTTATACATATACATATATCCCCATATCTCTTCTCTCTTGCATCTCCCTCCCTCCCACCCTCCCTATCCCACCCTTCTACCTGGTCACAAAGCACCGAGCTGATCTCCCTGTGCTATGTGACTGCTTCCCACTAGCTAGCTATTTTACATTTGGTAGTGTATATATGTCCATATACACACTGCCACTCTCTCACTTTGTCCCAGCTTACCCTTCCCCCTCCCCGTGTCCTCAAGTCCATTTTCTCGTAGGTCTGCATCTTTATTTCCGTCTTGCCCCTAGGTTCTTCATGACCATTTTTTTCTTATTAGATTCCATATATATGTGTTAGCATACAGTATTTGTTTTTCTCTTTCTGACTTACTTCACTCTGTATGACAGACTCTAGGTCCATCCACCTCACTACAAATAACTCAATTTCTTTCCTTTTTATGGCTGAGTAATATTCCATTGTATATATGTGCCACATTTTATTTATCCATTCATCTGTCGATGGACACTTAGGTTGCTTCCATGTCCTGGCTATTGTAAATAGAGCTGCAATGAATATTGTGGTACATGACTCTTTTTTTTTTGAATTATAGTTTTCTCAGGGTATATGCCCAGCAGTGGGATTGCTGGGTCATCTGATAGTTCTATTTTTAGTTTTTTAAGGAACCTCCATACTGTTCTCCATAGTGGCTGTATCAATTTACATTCCCACCAACAGTGCATGAGGGCTCCCTTTTCTCCACACCCTCTCCAGCATTTATTGTTTGTAGATATACTTTTTTTAAACTCTGCACAATAAAGAAGCTGACTGGTTTACCTAACATGTTTGCAGAGAGAAATAGGAAGAGTAAGATTGACCATTTTAACAAACGGACCAAGTATATTGGTTTCTAAATTATTATTCAATTAACCCAGTCCCATGTAATAAATAATCCATTCATGTCCATTGATTTAGGATAATAGGAAAATGCCATTAAAAGTAATGCTATGAGAATAATATAAAAATTAGGATATTAGGCCACTGTTGTATTTTTCAGATGACGAAAGATGATACTCAGTAAAGGTAGTGAAGTGGAAATGAAGATGAAGGGAGTAACTCCTTTAAAATTTACCAAAAGGTCCTATCAGGTTCTTCTAAACACCAAGGATAGGGTATGAATAGAAAAAAAAAAGTCACTTGTGACCGTAAAATAAAGATCATTCCTAACGTATGCTTCCCAATGCAATGTTACTGTCTTCAGTTTATAACCATGTACTCTCAAAGGAGAAGGAAAGTGACTTTTCAAAGAAAGGGTAATGTCAAGTAAAACCAAATTGTGCCTGATTGGCAAGTCAGAATTTTACAGTAATCTGATCTATAAAAATTTTGTCTTTTCTAAATCGTGAAATACTTTTAAAATTATATTATGTTATGTTGTATTATATCAAAAATAGACTTGAGATGTTGCTGTGCGCCTTTTCTTTTGCACCCTATTTAAGATGAATCTCTATTAGAAAATCATAGACTGGAAAACCTCAAAAATTTCTCCTACAGCTTCAAGAGGATGTGAATGAAAACCAATGCTAATTCTTATCCTTATTTGCCTACTTTTTATAAATTACCAGAAAAGAATATATAATTATAGTAAAGATCTCTGATTTTTCTTATACAGAAAAAAAAAATTAATGGAAATTTTACAGCCTTGTAATTTTCACTGACAAAAAAAGTGAACAAACTCTGCATCCACAGATATGCTCATAATGTTGTAATTTTGAATAAGATGTACCATAATTAGTAGAATATGATATTTTTCTCATGGATCATAAAGCAAGATATAGATAAGCAAACGTTTTGATAGGAAATAAGCCAGCACATCTGGTTGTTGACTGCATTGCCCCAGTATGGAAGTCAGTTTTCTCTATATTTTTCAGCACTTGTATCAAAATCTTTGTCTTTTTTCATAATGAAGATAGATTACATGAATGGCTTTCACTGAGTTTATATATCAAAATATCTAATGTCAAAGCAATATATTGAAAATTTAAAAATCTAACTAACTACCCAGATGTTTCGTTTACACAGTGCCAGCATTTTTTCTAATCAATTATTTGCTGATCCTAATGTAGAAGTTTTTAAATATAGAGGAAACATAAATACAAAAATAAAAAGAATCTATCATCCTACTACTGAGAGTCAGTCATTAGTAATGTATTGACATACTTCCTTTGAAACTTTACATGTGTGATTTTACACATATTAAAAAAAAGCTTTATCTATCTAATCTGTATATTTAAGTCTAAAAGTTAAATAGCCTGATATGATATACTTCCTACAAATCAGTATACACACAATACTGTTTAATATTCTTTTATAGTGTTAGTGGTATATAATTAAGGTCAAGGAGATATCTACATAGTCCACACTTTCAGTGAGTGCATGAAAATTTCCTTCTTATAGCAGTTTTCTTTATTAAAGTGGTAAACACATATTTGGATAGTGTTCATTTGTTTATACAGTTCTTAAATTAGGATTGATTTTTGCTAATTCTCCAAGTGTGGGCTCTTTATCACTTCAGCTATAAGTCTAACTCTTTTTAATATTATACCACCATTTAACTTGCTAGGATTTTTGGAATCTTTTTTCCAAAATTAGGTCATGAAAATTTGTGTTCAGGTGAATAAAAAACCTAAATTATGCATTATTACCTTAAGCATCCACTGGGAATTAAATATTTTAACTCTAGATCCACAATTGGCATCTGCACTATACTTCCATGACATGATGGATTAATATTCAAAACAATGAGCAATAACTCATATTTTCTTGCATAGTGAAAATCACATGAGTGTCTTAAACTGAAATTACAGGGGAATTTGAAATGTGAATTATCTCAATTTCAATCTGTGTGTGTGTCTTCAAACAGTTGCCTTTGAGTCTTTAAAAAAAAAATTTAGTACAGTATCGTTGATTTACAATGTTGTGTTAGTTTCTGCTGTACAGCAAAGTGAATAAGTTATACATATACATATATCCACTCTTTTTAATATTCTTTTCCCATATAGGTCATTACAGAGTACTGAGTAGAGTTCCCTGTGCCATATAGTAGGTTATCATTAGTTATCTATTTTATATATAGTAGTGTGTATGTGTCAATCCCAATCTCCCAATTTATCTCTCCCCCCCCTTTTCCCCCTGGTAACCATAAGTTTGTTTTTTACAATGGTGACTCTATTTCTGTTTTGTAAGCAAGTTCATTTGTACCATTTTTTAAGATTCCACATATAAGTGATAACATATATTTGTCTTTCTCTGTCTGACATACTTCACTCAGTATGACAGTCTCCAAGTCCATCCATGTTGCTACAAATGGCATTATTCCATTCTTTTTTATGACTGAGTAATATTCCATTGTATATACATGTTTATCTATTCACTGTTGATGGGCATGTACATTTGAGTCTTTGTGAATTATTAGATGAACCAGGGAAATTATTTTGTGGTGACCTATTAAACAGTACCCTCCTTTTTGGTATACTTTGTGAAAAAAAAGAGAAAAAATAAAGAAAAATAATACTATCAATAAGGATTAAGTTACCTGGTATGACAGCCAAATTCATCTGCTAACTGAATCCCACAATTAAACAGAATTACCCACCTGTTCACTGGCAACTTTGAAACAGAGCTCCCCAACCTGCTTATATTGATCATCTGATATAAGAATGAACTCCTGCTCCAGGCAAAAACCTTGGTCCCAAAAAATAAAATTTCACAACTGAGGTGATTATAAACAATCGATTCCTTTCAAATAAACTGATATTAAAATTCTCCATGTACCTTGAGGAGAGAATGATTAAAATGATAGACATAGGTCAGGAGTGCTTCACCAATGAAACATTGTCCACTTGGAAAGAAACAATGTATGGGAGTAATTATCCCCTGACAAAATATAAATACATGCATAAACACCATTTAACATGAACATATTTCATTATATTAAATTTTTAAAAATATCATTGTAAAAGCAATGTTCCATCAAAAGAATGATTCATAATTTACTTAACCAATTCCCCCATAATGTTGATGATTTTGGAAGATAACCAGTTTTCAAATGCATTTATTTCTCTCCTTTAGAAGATATTTTCTAGTTATGTAGGAATTCTTGGCAGAGCCATTTACCTAATGAGCCTTATAGTCACTTTCTTCCCTGTCTAGGTAGATACTCTAGTGAAAAAATTTAATTTTTTTCCTAAAAATAATGAAGCAGTTTGGAATTATGCACTCTTCAATTTCATAATCCTTTAAATCTAAGGCTATTATATTTTATCTTTTTTTTAAGATACTAGTTATGTATTCCTTTGAGAAAGCATCTTGATTCACACTTCAGTTATTTATGATTTAAATTTGCATATTGTCTTTCTTCTGAAAAGCTTATGGTATTGAATAAAAACACTTTCAACTTTCATTAAACATCTGTCACAATCCAATGCTAAAAAAGCAGCAGGGAAGCTTTACAACAATAACTGAAAAAATATGATGAGGAAAAAGAAAATAATAAATAGTAATAACAAGAAATTTTTATACTCAGAGCCCTCTGACCCCACTGCAAAAACATTTTTAATTTTATTTTAAATGTATAAATTATACATAATCCATTTTCTAGACAAATAGTTGACTTTTGAAGATAATATGCAACCTCTTACCTCAGCTAATTTGTTGAATCCTACGTTTAAAATGCTTATCAGTTTGCATTCTAAGATTCTTTGGTTTAGAATTTACAATTCATCTTTCAGTATTGAGATAAAAAATTCAGTTAGCTAAGCAGGTCAGTAGAGATATAGTGTTTGAATCTCTGTGAACACCTCCACTAATAGAGATTGAGCAATTTGGCTGACAAGGTGAGATACCTAAGAACAAGAAACAAAAAAAACTGAATGAAAAGTATTCATAAAAATATAGAAGACCTGTGTGGCAACAGTAACTATTTGTGAGGAACAGGAGAAAAGGCCAAGGGTTTTCTACATTTGTGACAGCAAAAATCTCTAAAATGTAAGTTGTCGCTACCAAACTAAGGAGTCACAACTTGAACGGAAATCTCAATGGAATAATCTGGGAACACAGCCAAAACTAAGGAACAGTTTATCAATCTCCCATTCACAGGCAAATACAAAAGGACTGTGGAAAGGTCAAAAGATGCCAGAATGTTTTGTAATGAAGAAACTCTCAAATTAATCAAATAAAGCCCCTTTCCAGAATAAAAACCAGCACTGAGAAGAAATTGTTTGGAGAAGCTTTATTGAAAAGTCCAGGGACAGTTGTCAAAGGAAAGAGAAGAGACATTTATTATAAGATACAGAGAATAATGAGCAGGATAATAGACAACAAATGCTTAACAGAAACACATATATAGAAAGCATCTATAAAATTTAAGCTAATAATTACAAACAAGATCATGTAATTTAGGAATGTAATGTATAGATAGAACAATCTAAATTATAATTTGAGAAATTCAGAACTTATGTATATATATAAAGAAAAACTTAAAAAGACAGCTGATACTATGCAGGAAAGGATTAAAATTACAAAAATATTTATTGTGATATTGAAGATTAACCTAGAAAACACAAAAGGTAAATGAATATCACAAATAGCATCATAAAATAAGTGAAACATAGAAAGGAGAAAATAATAAAAAAGAGGATATAGAGGAAAGAACTTTGATGTGTGAAAAGGTGATTGTTAAAGAAGATAGGCAATAAAGATCTAACATACAGATAACTGGAGTCTCTACAGGAGAAAATCAAAGCACTGGACCAGAGCAAGCACTAAAATTTTGTAATTAATGTATACATTCTGAAATAAAGCATGACTTGAACCTATATATGAGGATGTCACAGCACATAACTAGAAAACATACCTTAGATCAGCCAAGACGTATTCTAGTAATACTGTTAAACTTTGAAATAAAACTTCAGAAATCAAAAAAGACATACTCATTTCTAAGAGGAAGAAAATCAAATTAGCGTCAGATTTTTCTACAGCAACAATTTATGCCAAGAGATAATAGAGTAATACTTTAGCCTGCACAAAGAAAGCCAGTTTAGTCATGGTTTTATATCCTGGCAAATTGGATTTCAAGTAGAATGAATGGCTGTAGACAAACTGCCACACGGTGCAAGATCCTCAGGATGTTGTTCTCATGAACGCTTTTCATAAATCAAATGGGTGAGCTTTAGACAAGTAAAATGAATCGGTAATCATTAGCATAAGGCTTGTGTTGAACAATGAATATAAATTTATTGTGTAGCTCAGCCTAATTGATGAACCTAAGGAAGATATTATAGTATGTTACGGTGATATATTTGGACAGTATAGACATAGAATAACATAAATTGTTAGAGAGTGACAAGAGAATATAAAAGTAAAATAATCTTGATGATTTCCTGTGTTTACTGAAGAAAAAATATGTTAGTTCAAATTAGATGCTGTGGGTAAAGGAAGAAACAGATATAAAAATGCTCATAATGTTTGAAGTAGGGAATCATTAGATACGCCATAAGAAGAAGAAGAAGGAGATGATGAAGGGGAAGAGGAAGAGAGAGGAAGATTGGGGGGAGAAGGAAGAAGAAGAAGAGGATGAGAATGGAAATATTTTATCCATGTGCTGTACAATAATAACTTTTTAGACAAAAAGACAAGAATCCTTGCATATCAATGTATATACGAGAGAGAGAAAGAAAGCGAAGGAGATCGGATCACTTTGTAAAATTCTCTCTCCCTCTCTCTCTGCTTCTCTTTTGTCCTCTCTTTCTCTGATAGAATTTCAGCTGAATATATTTATCTGGTCAAATTAACTCTTATAAAGGAAAAATCACTCTGTCTAACAAAAAATCCAACACTATGCTGTGAGCCAGAGAACCTCCTTAAAGATATTCCAGAAAGATTAAGAATAGAAAGAACAAATAGGCAAATCTAAATTTAAAAATTCAAGGGCCAATATCATGATATTTGACAGACTAGAACTCAAACCAAAAAAGGGTGAAGACAAGACCCCACGTTATAATGCTAATATTTATAATTGTAAAATAAAATATGGTATATATTATATACATGCATTAATATTTAGGCATATAGTAACACAGCAAAATATTCATGAAGCACAAATTACAGAAGCTCCAAAGAGAAATTGAAATATATATTTCAATTCAATATTCAATATATTGATACTAGGAGATTTTAAAATCTCCTTAAATTTAATACAGATCACGTGGATAAAAAATAAGTGTATGGAATATCTAGCTTTTTAAAGTCAGAGCTTATACCTTTGATTTTAAAATATTCTTCTACTCTAATATAAGCATAGAAAGATATAACATTCTCTAGAAATACTGCTTGTGTTGTGTTTCACATATTTTGATAATATGTCTTTTTATTATTATACAGTTTAAATATGACTTTATTTCACTGTTGAGCCATGTATTTGTCACTATTTTTATAAAGTTTTAAATATTTGGACACTTTAGACATATTTTACCAATTTCTAATTTAATTCCATGTGATAAGAGAACATATTTTGTATGAGTTCAGATTTTTAAATTGATACTTTTTTGTGTGTCCTGAGATGTGATCTAGCAGACCCTCTGTGTCATATTGTATAAAATATTTTTGATAAAAATATATACGTATATAATTGGATCTTTTTTTTAATACAGTCTTATAATCTCAACCTTTATTTAGAGTGTTTACTCCATTTACATTTAATGTAATTATATACTATGATTGCATTTACCTTTTAAGTCCTCCGGCTTGTATTTTTGTTCCATCTGTTCTTTGCTCTGTTGTTACTATTTTATTGCCTTCTTTTTTGTATTGATTGAGAATTGTTTTAACATTTCATTTTATCTCCTCCACTACCTATGTACTTCTCCCTCTTTATATTATCACTTCAGTTCTTTCTCTAAGAGGTAAAACAGTGATGAATGTACTATCCTATTCTACCTTGAATTAATATTATATTTATTTATAGACATTCTAAGAACCTTAAACAGTATAATTCCATTAAATTCTATCCCATCCATTGGGCTATTGTTTTGATATATTTTATCTCTATCAATATATTTATCTATTACAAACATGAAAATATATTTTATTTTTATTTTAATCGGTTAAACATAAATAATATTTTATAATTACTTACATATTTTTCTCTTTCCCAGTGCTTTCCGTCACTTCTTTTGGATCAAGTTTCCACCTGGTATCAATTCTCTTTAGCCTTTAGGCTGAAGGCTGAATTTTCCTAGTTCTTCAGAACTTACTTTATCATTTTCAAAGCTCTTGTTTGCTAATTCCAGAATGCCAGTCTGCTTTTTTTTTTGTAAGCCGTGTTTTCTCATGATCACTGGTTCACATTATCTTGCTTCTGTATCTGTACATGACTTGCCTCACGAATTTTTATATGCTCAGTCATTATTTATTAAAAGACAGCTATTAACTATAATATATTGTTAAGGTCTGGATAACAAGTACATTGATTGCAATAGGCTGTTAGAGTAGTGACCCCTCACTCTAATGTAGTTAGGGAATGAAATTGACATTGGGATCAGGATCTCTTTTCTAAGGCTCATTCTATTCCTCCTTCATTCCCAATCCTTGGGTCTCATTCCAGCATGGTCCCAACTGAAAGCCTGAGCTGTTTCCTGTAGTCCTCCCTCCATAGCTGATCCTGAATTTCTTTCTTTCTTTTTTTCTTTTTAACATCATGATAGTTCCAGAAACTTTGCTCTGTCTCATTGTCTTTTTATTGGGTTCTTCGCTTCTTGTCACATCTAGCTTAACAATAATTAAAATATGTCAAAGGAACAACCACTGTGCCATCTGGGTCCCTCAAATGCTGGCTGCCATGGTAACTCTCAATTCCAAATTTTATCTCCCTATGTTCATAAAATTTCTGAAATCTGTCCTGTCTTTCCTTCTGCATTTATTGTGGTCCCCAGTGCTAAAGAGAATCAAATGCCTTGAGAGGAAATACTTCATACAGAATATCAGTTTGAATGGATAAAACTTGTCCAAGAATACATAAGGTTAAAAAATGAGGATTACAAAGCAGTTGTCCAGGGTAAAGATTTCCTAGATTGGTGTAAAGTGGTAATGGTGGAAATGAAGAATAAATGTTGGTCAAAGTTAGAGCTGAAACTTGTTAGGAGATTTGACCACTGGTGAGGGTGGTAATGAAGAGAGAAGTATAAAAGATGACTTTTATATTTTTAGCTTGCACACCTAGAAAGATGCTTTTGACCTCACTGGTAAAAGGAATACCACGGGAGAGTAAGGTTTGAAAGGAAGACAATAAATTTAACTTTAAATGTAAAACTTGAGGGCTTCCCTGGTGGCGCAGTGGTTGAGAATCTGCCTGCTAATGCAGGGGACACGGGTTCGAGCCCTGGTCTGGGAAGATCCCACATGCCGCGGAGCAACTAGGCCCGTGAGCCACAACTACTGAGCCTGCGCGTCTGGAGCCTGTGCTCCTCAACAAGAGAGGCCGCGATAGTGAGAGGCCCACGCACCGCAATGAAGAGTGGCCCCCGCTTGCCACAACTAGAGAAAGCCCTTGCACAGAAACGAAAACCCAACACAGCCAAAAATAAATAAATAATAAAAATTAGTACATTAAAAAAAAAAAAAATGTAAAACTTGAGATGCCCAAGAAACACTTAAAAGAAATATTAAACTCTACATACAGGTTTTGAGTTAACTTAATATTAACTTAATATTAATAAATATTAAGAATATTAAGAAATATTAAGTTAACTCAAAATATGTATGTAGAACTCCAAGGAGAATTTTGAACTGGAGGAATATAGGTGATGAAATGGACTAGAGAGATATAATGATGGGAGCAAAGCAAAAAGACCTTGGGACTGGCTTGAGGAATTTAAATATTAAATGACCTGTTAGATATAATGAATCCACAAAGGAGACTGAAAGCAAAGAGGCTCTAGAAAAAATGTGCTGTGCCATGGAAGTTGAGGCCAGCAAATATAACATTTCAAGATAAGGGTCATGAGAGCTGATATTAAATGCTGCTGAGGAATCAAGTTTATTTTTTCTTAATTGTGTATAACAGATACTCTCCCACCTACGGCATAGAGTTATTGGGAGAACCTGTGAGATAAGATATGTAAAATGGATTTCTAATCCATCATATGTTGTACAATAAATGTTTATTATTAATTAAAGGATTAGGTAAGGGAAGCTACATTAGATCCCTTTCATTCTAGTGTTTCATATGAAAAATGATTCAAGAATAAACTAGATCAAGTATGGATTGAGATTGGAAAGAGTTATGAAGAGATTGGTTTGAACTGGAGGACAAAGAAATGGGGTGGAGAGATCTAGGTCAATCATCAGGTTTCTGTTTAAGGAAGTATAATACAGAATGAAAGGTTGGTAACAGTACAGAGATGGAAAAAGAGAAAAGATTCTTACTGTATGAGGCACTGTCCATAATTCAAAAACAAAGAGGTAAACTGGTAAAGGAAATTACAGGCAATTGACCTATGAATTTCTAAACAACTAAGCCCTAACCCTGTACTCCAGAATGGTGGGCAAATGTACAAATATCTGGATGTCAAGTACAATCTAGGGGAAAGGACATCTATTAGTAGAGATTCTGTTTTATTTAGTTTCACTAATCATGATATATGGAAAGCTTTATGATAGTGGAAGGAATAGCAAAATGCGTGTATATAACAAGTCACTTTCCTATGTCATGTATACTTTTATGCATTACAATGCCACTCCTCACCAGTTACAAATTTTGTCTATATAGCACAGAAAAAAGAAATGAATAACATTGAATTCTATTTCTAAGCAAAAGCATTTAGAAAACATGAGCTTCAAAATAACTGTGATAGATCTTGAATGTAGTTTTTTTCCCTTGCAATTTGCCTATCTTGAATGAAATGTCTTTCCTATGTTTATATTAGCACACTTATGCCTCATGGCAAAAAAAGTGCTAATAAAACAATACCACATATATTATTTACACTTATTTGAAAATACTTTTTCTGGAGGCTGTGTTGACATACTGAAATTCATTTTATTTAAAAGCCAGCATTGTGCTTTAAAAATAAATTCAAAGTTTAGATTACTATACCAAATTATCTTTTATGTATATAGGTAATATACTTTTAATTACTTTTTCTGTTTTGTCTTCTGTTGCTGACCAAGGCAGAAATGTAATTTTTATGTTTACAAAAATATATAAGGTAGAAAATATGACTGATACTTAATCAAATATTATTGTATGGGACATAGTTACTTATTGAACCCAGGGAGAAGATGCATTTTGATTTCTCCTGCATATAGGTCACTTTCACCTAGTTATTGCCTTTTTTCCTCATGGATTCATTTTTATGCATTTCTATTTTCTATCATTGACTTTTCATCCTTGAGGCCTTGTGCTGGTCGACACATACATGCTCAGACAAACACAAACACTCGTGCAATAGAGAATGATGTCAAACCTTTAATAAATGAATAAAAGTATTTTCAACAGAAACTATGTGAGGTTCATTTTTATTGATATTTCTCTTAAAGAAAAAAAAAAAGTAATACACTTATCAGAAAGTAGCCAAATAACTAAGCCTAGAAAAACAGAAGGCAAATTTCTTTCTTTTTGCCATTAACAACACATATTTTTAAGAAATCTAAATTCTGAACATATGTGTGCCCCAAATTCCTGTTTTTAGAAATAAATGTGGTTAAGAATGTATGGAAAACTCAACAGCCACATTACATTGGTAGTATTTCAAAGTGTCTGTGGTAATTAACAACTGATAGGTTGATAAGAATCCTAAACACATGTTTCAATGATAAAACATATTTTCCTTGTGTTTTATGACTGCAAATAGCCCATAACACTTAATAATAATAAAATCTTTGAAAGGGGTCCAGCATTTCTATTAAATTCCTTCACTGTTTTTCTTTGTCAGTATTTATATTGATTTAAAGTAGTTGTTTATTTCCCAGAATTACTTTAAAAATATATCTAGTATTGATTACTTCTATGTTTGCGAGGCTCTGGTGGCTCTAAATTATAGTAAAAACAATTTTTTATAAATTCTTCATAAGATTAGTCATTATGTCAAACATTATTTGTACCCATTGGCTTAACCCTGTATTATGAAATGTATCTTTTATAAACTAATTTCATACACTGTGATCTAACCCAGAAAATTAAAGAATCCTCGACTTCCATTAGTAATTTGTCTGCAAGCATTTTTAAAGAGTTATCAATATGCTGTTAATGAAAAGGGGCTGTAGGAGTTTATTAAGATAATCATAAATTGTACAGTTCGCCCTTTAGGCACATAAGAGGAGTGCACATCCCCTTGGAGTTGGCACAATGGCTTGAATTGGCCAACAAAATACAAATGGAAGTGTCATTTGTCACTTGCAAGTGGAGGCATTTAATTGTCATTGTAAAAAATGACATTGTAAACAATCTTAGTGATTACCTTCCCAGTACAGGTAATCATGGAACCCTGTTCTCTAAATAATCATAAAGAACAGAGACCCTTAATAATCTTCAATGGGCACATAATGAAATAAAACATTGAAGTTAAATCACTGAGATTGGATGGTATTAATTACCGCAGCAAAACAGAGCTATCCTGAATGACACAAAAACCTAAAAGGAAATAGTAGTATGCTAACTATGCCCTATCTGGTGAAACAGTTTCTGAGACTTCATGCCAATTTTAAAAATCACAAAGATTGTTACCTGTAATCAAGTGATAGAATCTTATTTCAGTTGGTTCAACTTAAACATGTTTTATTATATATATATTAAAAGTACATATTAGTAGAATATGAGGAAGGCATGTTTAGAAAACTATCTATGAAATTTCAGATGCAACATATACATATAATCCAACACATAATCTACCAAAACTAGCTATATTTCTAAAAAGCCTTGGCTAATATACTGCACCATATGTTTTATAAAACTTTCCCTATGAAAAAACATAGTTTTCCCTATTGATAGGTTTGTAATTTGCTTAACCAAGGGTACCAATAAACATACCACTTCTGAATGCTAAAGTGTTAATACTTCAAAGAGAAATTTGTTGTAGAATTTTTCTTAAATGTAAGATGACCATTTAATATAAATAGTGCATTGCCAGTTTATGCATGTTACATAGGTGTAATTGTTTTTTGTTTGTTTGTTTGTTCATTTTCTGGCTGCGCCTCGCAGCTTGCAGGATCTTAGTTCCCTGACCAGTGATCGAACCCGGGGCCCCGGCAGTGAGAGCGCCTAGTTCTAACCACTGGACCGCCAGGGAATTCCTCCTTGAGTGTTTTGGTTTTGCTTTGCTTTGTAATTGTTAATAACATCGTTTTCAGTCTCAAAAGCACCCCAGTTCCACACAAATTCGTGTGCTTGTACAAAATTTTTTATAGCAAGTGAAATGAATGCTGAGATTTGCAAATATTCATAAAATTAGATATCAGACCATATCCATACGCCTACCATACTATAATCTCTGTGAGAACAAGGCATTAACACCCTATCATTAGCAGCTATTAAGGTATAAGGTATCTAATAATTAATGAGTGCTCAAAAAATCTGTATTGAGTGGAATCATGATGATAATACTGGGTGAGATAGCTAATATATTAATGGCAGATTTAGGGTTCAAAAATGTTATAATATGTGGAATCAGTCGACTGAGACCAAAAGCATATATGAATAGAAATCATGAAATTTAAAAAAATTGTCCTTCAAAAACATGACAGATTTTTTTATGTAAAATGTATGGAAAACTTTAGTATTTTAAAAAATATATTGATTAACTTATTAACTTCTTGCTTCCAAAAAGTAATGGTATTGAGACAGTGAAAGTAAATAGGATGATTTATTTTATAGTTTGCATAATATTAAGTTGTATTAATCAGGATGAAAAAATCTTACTCTATTTTGTACTAAATGCACGTCTGCTTTATTGTTTAGCTTGGGGGTTTAATGATTAGAAGAAGAGAGCCTTTGATATCATAGGGGATACTTTTAAACCAGCTCAGCATTTGCTAAGGGAATTGGGACTATTTGGTATGGAGAAGAGACCACTTAACAGGTTATAATAATTTTTTGCAAATATTTGGAATACTGTAATATATAGAAAAATGTTCATATTTTGTTGAACTCCAGAAGACAGAAATAAGACCAAACCAATATGTGAAAGTTTTGAGGAGGCAATTTTAGCTCTGTGTTAGAAGAATTTGCCAGAAATTAGAAGTGCTTAACAGGTAATAAGATACTTCAGAAAGTATGCAATGCTATATGTTAGCAATGTCCATCTTTCAGGAATAGAAACTATTTCTCCCTTGGTAGGATAGGTTAGACATTTACGGTCCTTTACAACCTTCAAATTCCATGTATTTATTATGTCATTATATCATACTGAGAAGTATTGGTTGAACGAATTACGAATGTACTGATATGATTAAAACAAGAATTAGAATTCCTAGGCCGTTCAAACCCAAGAGTACATTTAATGCATTAAAGGAATAACTATGATTGTGACAGAATTGTCTATCCTCTAATCTCCATTAGAATAGTTGGGATGCCAGAACCTCACTATTTACCTTTCCCTTGCAGAACCATGAGGAGTGGTTCACAACTTTTCTTTGAGGGACATTGAGCCCCCTATCTTTGCTCATCTGTCACAATGATGTCATAATAATACTGTCACTTTTTCCAAATTAGTAGAGATCTGGGCTCTCCTTTCCATTTTTTGCCTTGTCCAATTATGTTTTTTAGGCAGAAAATTTCCCACTACTTTATGAAAACTTTCACACCATCATTGAGTCACCCTTACAGAAATCAAAGTTTAATGGTGACACCATTATATTTGCATGTTACACTTACTTTGAGGGGGAAGGACATTCTTCCACATTTTCTCTTTTGTTTTTCTTAAATCGACTTAACAATATCCTTGACTTTGTTAAGTTTCTTTTTAAAAG
Organism: Balaenoptera musculus; assembly: GCF_009873245.2. NCBI lineage: Eukaryota > Metazoa > Chordata > Mammalia > Artiodactyla > Balaenopteridae > Balaenoptera > Balaenoptera musculus. The sequence goes on from NC_045796.1 coordinate 23,726,862, forward strand.
ATTCATGTGATTTTGTATTCTAGTTTTTAAGTTAACTTGTGCTTTCAGTTTAAAACATTCTTTTCTAATTCAGAAATTAACATGTTTCCCTCAGGAATGGCTTGCAAGACAATGAGGGTAGAACTACATTAGGGAAAAGCATAAAAACTCCCATTTCCATTGATATTTCTCCATTTGCACACTATTCAAGAAGAAGGGAGAAAATATGTCTTACTATTTGCTTCAACTTTTTATTCTAACTGTTCCAGTTCATCCTATCTTTTTCATAAAGTATTTTTTATTTGTTTAGTGAAGATTGCAGAAGATACCTATTGTCTTCTCCATGTAGCACCCCTCCATTCTCTTCACAAGAACTGCTCACACCTACTTCCACTCCCACCAAGTCATAATGGAGGTGCAGACGAGGGGGCTAGTGGAGGGCAGAATTGTAACCATGATTGTTTCAAGATGAATCAGTCTTTCCTTGGAGACAAGTTTGTAATGAGAGAAAAGAGAATAAAGAAATGGAACAGGAGAGGCAAGAGTATGGAGGGGGTTCAAGTTCTAGTTTTAGCTGTTTCTGAGGTCCAAAGACATTCCTGCTACACAGAATCCCTAATTCAGGAGTTCTAACCTGTCTTAAATCCCATGAGCCAATAAATTTTCTTTTATTACTGCTAGTGTGAGTAGGATCTCTGGTTGTTGAAAACCTACAGATTAGTGATTAATATTAAAATAAATGTACCTAGTTAGGCTAGTTTCTATGATCTCTTCAAGTATTGCTTAGCCTTGAGTTATAGATTTGACATAATTCTTTACTTGTATTTTGTTACATTTTGTTTTAATTTTCCTTTCCTGAAGCACATTTTTGAGCCAAATTGATGATCTCTACTTTCCTTCTAGCAGACAGATTTAAGAACACTAGACAGGTTAAGAGGAACCCTGGAACTGAGGCTGAGTCTCAGTGCCTCCCTCAGAAACTTTTACTGCTCCTAACTTTATTGACCATTTTTTTTAAGCCTTAGAGCAGGTGGGATGTTGGAAAAGGGAAGTCAAAGGACCAACATGGTCTCCATTGACTCTTGGTATTTTGATATTTGCAAAGCAAAGAAATCCATATTGGTGACACAATTTATTAAGTTTGGAATATTTTATAAGGTTCTTCTCATGTAATTCAAAAGAGGAAGCAGGCATGTAAACCACTGCATCTTGTGAGGCTCTTATTCATTGTTTTTAGTCTGTGAGCACAGTAAGCTATGAGTGTCTGGGAATGTATGTTCCCACAGGTGAAGTCCTTAACCAAAAAATGCCAAATACAGAAACATAAATACTCTCACCCTTCGGTCTGATCAGGAGGGCTCTAAGGTGTGTCCTTCCTGGTCTCCAGAGCTCTTCTGTGGGTTGGAACCAGAGTTGTCCTCTGAGACTGCCTCATATCAAGAGCCTTGCATGACTTCCCCTGGTATCCCACTTTATTCCTTGATGGTTTTCATGGGAACATGTTCTAATAAATCACTTTCACATAACTCTTATTTGAAGAAATACTTCTGGGGATCCTAAACTAACATATGTACTAATGACTTAGGAACCCAATATTTGTCCACAAAGAAGGAAACTTCATACAAAGAAGGAACCTTTGTATGACAGACACCCACATTCTCTGTAATCTTACCATTATGTTTTATTCTGATTTGATATCACACATAATTTTCTCCCGGGCTCTTGGTGAGTAGCCAGATACAGTTCACATTATTATCTGACACATTATGTATCATGTGGCTCTTTGGGAACATTCACGTACATTCACAACTTTCTATTTTCTATTGTATATTAACTATATGTAATAATAAACAAAATTATCCGGTGTTTCTCAACCAGAAATGGGGTAATGATCACATTTTTTTATAGTAGAAAACACAGAGATCCTCTTATGAGTGAGAATATTCACTTAAACCCAGACTTTCACAAAAATCATCAATTTACATACATGATACAAAACTACAAAGCTCTGAGGTCAGGGTTCAGGTTCCTCTAAAACTGTCCTTATTGCTGTTGATAGATCGAAGTAAATATTATCTCATTTATGTAAAGGACAGCAGTAGAGTTGATCTTTTAAATGTTTTTGTTATTTTTGTTCCATTTTGGAAATCTTTTTGGAAAAGATTCTTCTATTAAACTAAGAATCAGTGGATCATGAAAATAAAATAATTGCTTGAGTTTTATGACTTTATTAACCGTCATTATCAGAAACTAAATAGTATGTTGTACGGAAGCTGTTGGTACCCTGTTCTGTTCCCCTTGATGGCCAGCTCAGGATCCCTCACCTGCTGTAAGTGTCATAGCAGCTAACGCCTTAACAGCTGCTCCCTTCTCAAACTGCCCTTCACCAAACAGGAACCTCCTGGCCCAGACAGGGTTGCCAGATTTAGCAAATAAAAATGCAAGACACACAATTATATTTGAGCTTCAGATAACCAACATATACTTTTCCAGTGTAAGTATGTCTCATGCAATATTTGGGACATACTTGTATTATAAAATTATTTGTTTATCTGAAATTCAAATGTAACTGGTGTCCTGTACTTTATTTGGCAATCCTATGCCTAAAGTTGTATCCCACTACCCATTTATTCTCTTCCTCTTTTCCCAGTTCGCTCCTCCAACTAGACTGATGTACACCAGGGAATAAAAAGCCAGCCGATTGATATTAAGGTGGGATCATGTTAGGAGAACCATGCGACTATGCAGAAAAGTTTCTAATTGAGACCTGCTTTTTCTTAGTTTTATTTCCCTGCCCTATCCTTTACCCTCAGTTTCTTTCCCTCAATTCTGTTATCACTTTAAATGCCTTCCAGTGCATAGAAAAATATGTTGGCATAGCAGGTTTCAGCCAGTGGTTTCAAAGTTTCTTCCAGGGGCTTCTCGGGACCCCAAGTCCTATTAAAAGATCTGAGAGGTCAAACTATTTCATAATAATATTAATAATAAATCATTTGCATTTTTTTACATTCATTCTCCAATGAGTGTACAATGGAGTTCTTCAGAAGTTATAGGATGACTGATAAAGCCATTGCTCTGATGGCTAATGAAATGTATGAGGCAGTGATGAGTATCTCACTCTTGTTAAGCCAGACATTAAAGTTATTTGAAAATAAGTAAAACAATGCTACTTTTCTCACCAAAGATTTTTACTTTGGAAAATATAATAATTTTCATGAAAATATTTTAATGTTAATTTGTATTATATTTCTATTTCTAAAATGAATTAATAGTATACATAAATTTAATTTCAAAGTCTTAATTTCAATCAACTAAAGCTTTTCTGGATCATCAGTAATTTTGAGGAATGTAGAATGGGCCCTGAAACCAAAAAGTTAAGAGATGCTGGTTTAGATCACTTGCCCAATTTTAAACATGTGTTAATGGTGGAAGAGAGAATAGATATTCTAATTCCTGGTACAATAATATTTTCTTACCTAAAACTCTATCCCATAATATGTATAAATATATATGTATATATATAAAATACTTAAATCTTGAAATGTCTCAGTAGTTTTCATTTTAACACTTGAAACTAAAACCATGATGTGAAATTTTATGATTATATATTAGATATACCATCATATAGGTAGAGATATAAAATATTTTGATAAAATAAGTTATTTACATATTAAAGTTACATTTTAAATTTTAAAGAAATAACCTTGCATTTTATTTTGAAATACTTATGTGACATTTGAAAAATAACAGGATTAGAAATTGCTGTCCATTGTAGCTTCCAAAGAAAAAAATTATATTGCATTTGAAATTCACTGATGGTTTCTTTTCAATACAGTATATGAGGACACAAATTTAAGGGTCACTGTAGACTTTTAAAGCACATACAATATCTGTAACTTAGTTTCTTAAATAATTTTAAAACAAAATCAAAACAATTTACACAGAAATATTTTAAACACTCAAAATCATAGCTCCAATGTTGCTCATAATGTCAGTGTGAATGACTTGCTCTGTATTTTAAATGAAAATATTGATATAAGCCTATGAAGAAGTAACAAGCAACAGCTAATGGCTAATTTTACTTTAAATTTGTAGTCTTCTTAATATTAACGAGGACAAAAATAATGTCCTGAATAATAGCAGTGAAAACAAATCAATACAAAACTTCTCTCCCTTTCTGTTATTTGGGTTGGTGTCGTTTTTAAGGGAAATTCTTTTCTTGAAACATAGCAACTGACAACATGGTAAATGAACTAATTTTGTAAAAGTATTCTTACTGACATTGTCATTTAAACTGGGAGTAAACCATTGCACAATACCTATCAGATTTTTAAAAATTAGTTTTAAAACACTTAAAGGTGAACTTTAGAAAGCGTGGTTAAAATGACATGGTAATAAGAGCTACCTGTGAATGAGTTTAATGATGGTAATTGACTTAATGAGGCAGTAATGCCTGAATCCTGCCCAAAATAAGCAAGTCTGCCACCAAAACTCATGAGGGAGATTCATGCAACCAAAATAATACTTTATTATTTTATTGGGCTTAGTCCAAAATTCTGTTTAGACCTTGAACGAATTGCGATGGATCCCACTTAAACGACTTTAATGTCAATTCCACGGTGTCTTCAAGAACTCCTTGAATAATGAGAGTTTTAAAATTTGCCTTAACTATTTTTGTACAACTACCAAAACCATTGTGTACCTTCGTTCTCACCAGTCTGATGAGAGGAATGATGGGCACTAGCCTGGGGTCTGGGTGGTGGCAAAGCAAGATGGAAGAGGAATGTAGGAGAGAGACTGAAAGAGGTAATGTGGCCCAATACTTACGGTCAGTTGGTTACCTTGGGCCAGTGCAGAAGCCTAGACCCAGCTGCTCACTAGACAAGGGTGGAGGCCCCAAACAATACTGTACTTCTCTAGATTTTTAGGGGGAAGAGGTTTAGAAAGATTTCCCCAGTTAATCTTATAAATGACTGCCTAACATCAGATCTTAGCACCTTTTACATGGTTTCCTGGATCTTCAGACCCTTTTGAAAACTACCCTTGATATAAATAGGCACAGTCAGGGTTCTGTAATATGACCTATCTAGATCAACACCTGCTGTCTTTGAATGGTACAGTGGGAAGGGAAAAAGATGGTAGAGAATTTTTTTTTACCTAGTCTCAGAGCTTCTTAGTGCCTTTCAACCCCGCATAGTTATTGGAATGGTTTAATGAGTCAGAGCTGTAAATGCCCATTTTAGGGGGAAAATGCAGGCAGTCAGAAAAGCACCACCAAATTATGATGGCGCTTCCTGGATCCTTGTTGCTGTACCTCTATGACCTCCTCATGGTAGTTCTGACATACATGGATTTGAAACCTTTTGATTATCCCTCCATGGTATGTCTAAGCTTCTCAATTGATTCAAAACAACACAGTTTGAACACAAGGCCACATTACACACTGTACTGCCAAGCAGCCTACATTCTACTTCCCTGCTTGAGTTCAGCTCAGCTGAGTTGCCAGGGCAAACTCACCAATCTCCTAACCCTGCCTTTGACAGGGAGAAGAGAAGGTTTTAAGATTAAATCATTCCATTCTTCTAATCACATCAATTTAAATTCAAATTCCAAAATTTCCCCTCACTCACTCTCATCATACTCTGGCCCAAATCAGAGGGGTTCTGTGTAAGAACAGATGCAAGGTCCACAGCTGGTGTTGTCACTGAAACAGTATACCAGCTCAGAACCACTCCCCCATCCCAAACTCTCATAGGTCCTACTTTTCCAAAAGTTTTCAAAAATACACATGTGGATATTATAAAACCAGCCTTTGATCCACAATTATAGAACACATACACACGTTCCCAAAATGCTACCTCTTTAAAGTTTATAATTCAAGTGTAGTCCCTTAATACACTCCTGCCAGTGCAAGAAGAAACATATTAAATATTATGTTATGTTGTTTTTATTAGCCATAAGCTATAAAAAAAAACAGTGCCATCTGTAAGAAAGAGGTGGAAAGAGAAAATGAGTAACCATAATTCTTGGTTCACAAAGGCCCATTTTCATTGGTCCATGTATATCCATGTTATGTTCTATGAATTTTGTTATGGATTGAATTATAGGCCCCCAAATTCATATGTTGAAGTCCTAACCACAATATGATGTTCTTTGAAAATGGAGTCATTGCAGATGTTATTACCTAAGATGAGGTCATACTGGAGTGAGGTCAGCCCAAGTCCAATATACTGATGTCCTTATAAAAGGGGCAAATTTGGAGACAGACATGCATGCAAGGAGAATGCCATCTGAAGATAAAGGCACCGATTGGGGTGATGCTTCCATATGCCAAGGAATGCCAAAGATTTGCCAGTGACACATAATACTTTACAAAATAAAACAACAAAAATGGCTACTAAACACATAAAAGATGCTGAAAATCATTAACAGGGAAATTTAAGTTAAAACAAAATGAGTTACCTTTACACAACCAGGCTAAACTTTGTTTTTTCAAGTGACGAAAACCCAAGTGTTAGCAAGGATGTAGATAAATTGGAGCTCTCATTTATAACTGATAGCAGTATCTTAAAAAGTAATATATATATTTACCATACTTCCTAACAATTCTAAATATTTACACCCCCTGTGAAAATGTACGTACACACACACATACACAGGGACACACACACTTGCACTCAAATTGTCATGGCATCTTTTTTGATAGTGGCCAACAACACTAAATAACCTAAATAAACATAAGCTGGTAAATGGATAACATTGTGGCATATGAGTATAATGGAATATGTCTCACTAATATAAAGAAATAAATCATTGATGCATATAACAATAGAGATGAATCTCAAAAAGATTATGATGAGCTAAAGTAGTCAAACACAAAAGACTATATTTTGTGTGAATCAATTCATAAGAAGTTCTAGTACATACAAAACAAATCTAAAGTGATGTAAATCAGATCAATAGTTGCCTGAGGAGATGGATATATTCTATATCTTGGTTGTATGGTGGTTATATGGCTATACATTTGTCATCATTGAGAAGTATGAGTTCAAGTGAATGCCTTTTATTGTATGCAAAATATACTTCAGTAAAGTTGATTTGAAAATGCCTTTTGTCCCTAATCACCCCATATGACCCACTAATAACCAACAAGGAATATTTATGATCCCCATCATTAATGGCAGTTATGTCTATGTGTATTTCACTTTCCCCTTAATATATATCTATTCTGACCTCTAGAATTCAGTCAGTCTTTTAAATAGCAATTTCCCTTCCTTTTCAGTTTAATTTAAACCTTATGAAGGAGTAATACAAGGAAACTTGTGGTGATGGAACATGTCTGTACTTTGACTATAATGGTATACCCATAAACATACACATGTGATAATATTGTACAGGGCTACGTACACACACACACAGAGACACACAAATAAGTAAAACTGAAGAAATCTAATAAGATCAATAGATTGTGTTAATATCGTGGTTCTGAAAATATACGATAATTTTTCAAGATGTTACCATTGGGGGGATATGGGTAAAAGGTATATGGGATCTCTCTGTTTTATTCATTACAACTGCATGTATATCTATAATTATTTCAAAATAAAACCCTAAATCTGTTCTGAAAAAAACAGTTTTTATTCACTAAAAATATCCTACATTCTCTGCTCCTGCTGACTACATTTCTTACACTATACTTGTGGCAATCTGATTTAAAAGGCCAGGAACTTCTAAAGGCAAATTTTCTTTACAAAAATTTGACTTTGGAGTTTTATAAATCTCATTTAGTTGTCTTTACTATTGTTCCAAGAATCTGTATTTATTCTGATTTCCCACTGTATTCTTTTCTTCTTATGGCAACATGCTAAAAGTTCATACTCTATGCCCCTAGAATCCATAGCAATAATCTGTACTAAGCCAGTATGTAAACAAGAACCATTTAGGGAGCATGTGTAATACAGGGCCAAGACAGTCTCCAGGTATGCTCCCCCTGTTATGTTTCTGTCCTCTACCATATATGTGGTTCACAACAAGATAAAGAATTGAAATGTTGGCTCCCGGGAGACCAAGGATCCTCTCCATGCCATGATCTCATTATGTCACACTCAAGATAGAAGACCCCCTGTTGGGCCTAATGTTCTTAGCAGAATCACTGTTCAGGCAGACATCATAGTTATTAGGTGTAAGTCTTTCTTTCTCATTCATCCATTTTGCAAGAGTGGTAAGGATACAAAGAAATACAAAGAATGGTTTCAGATAGCTGCAATCTTTGCCTTCTTTTTAGATATGTTTTGCTCTCTCAAATATAAGCTTAATACTGGTTTATCCAATAAGAGAGGGATATTAAACAACTGCTGTTTAGCTTTTTAATTTATGCTGGATTTTTTTTTCTTTCTAAAATGAAGTTTCAGGGGGAAAATCTGCTGGGAAATTCTGAACTCTTGACACTAAAGAAAAGTTAATAAACTTCCCAAGCCTCCAGGATAAGATTCAGGTCTTCATTTTCTTAAGGAGATTAATCACTTTTGAGTAGAATGACAGATTGAAGGAGAGGTTTTTCTTTTGCTTTGTTGTTAACTGGAAATTGGAAGCAGTCACTGGTACAACCCCTAAGAGAGCCCAGTCCAGTAACTATCAAGGTGACTGTGGCTAAAAGCTCTCTCAATTGTTACCAGAGATAGTTGCCTTTCAGCTCTTTAATATCTTTTCCCACTAACTGCTAGCCATTCATTATATTCTGTCCTCTTTGCTACTGTCTGTTATTTTTATAAAGCAAACCAAGGCTTTGTGGTGTTAATGATTTCTTCCAAGAGTTGAGTGGACCTGTTATAGGTCTTTGATCACTTAGTGTTGTATTGCATCTAGCAAATTCACTTTTAAACAAATGGAACCCACCTTCATTTATATTTCTTATGCAAATAAATTAAATTGTTATAAACCACTTAGAATGACTTTTCCTTTTTTCCTTAACCCTAAATGTATCATTTTTGTGAAACACCCAGTAAGTTAGCCCTGCTTCCACCTCAATCAATATCTATAGACATAAAGTGCTTTATCCCTCAAAAGCCTATTCAGTCTCACCCTGTTAACTTAATTTGTATGATTTTCCTATGCTCTTTAAATAGTAAGTTTCTAAGTTCGAACAGTGATTCTAGCAGAGGTAATACTGCCTTAGGAGCCAACCACCTGGGAATCAAGGACTCTGATTTTTAATTTCCTTTCTATGACTAACTTGCCAAAATTTTGGGATAATCACAAATTCCAGCTACATCAAATTCTGCCTTAAGTAGGTTTAATAATGTAGTAAGGATATGGTGAGGTGGAACTAATGGATTTTAATACTTTTAAATGGTAAAATATCACATGGAGATATTTGGAAATAGGCTTATCATTCTACTGAACTAACTGTCTGAACAAGTAAGTTCTTTATTGAAACCTGAATCCAATCTTTGTAACTGTATTTACTCTTTCTGAATCCTGCAGCTTTCAAATATTTTATTTTTTATGAATAGGTTAAGAACAAGTGAAATTAAAGCAACTTTGCTTTGATTTATTGCTTTTATGTTTTTTCATATTGAAAACACCTCTGAAGACAAAATAGTAAATGAGGCCTAAAATGAACAGTCGGCTTAAGCCCAGCAGGGGAGTTCCTCAGAGGGGGACAGATTTGGAAATGAACACTTTTCCATTTACTGTATCTCTACAGAGGTATAAATTTCTAGGGAGTCACGGGGACTGCTTAAATGGGAAAACCTGCAGAGCAAAGAAAATTCTATTCTCCTGGTCATCTCAAACTCCTGTCCTTCCCATGCACCAGAACCTCTTATTTCTTATCAGTGTGCTATACCTGTCAAGATTACATATCTCGTTACGGTACTAATTACAGATTCTAAATAGACCACTGCTCCATCAGCTTTTTATAAGAAAACTGATGATTTCTCATATCAGCTACGTTTAGAAAAGTGCTAGCTACTGGAGGTGTGAGCATCTGTGGACTGAAGGGAGCAATGTTGATTCCAACAGAACATCGAACAATGCGCAGCAAAAGCCTGCACTCTGATTTTTTTCCCCTCAGTTCAAAGCATATACAAGTCTCCTGGCAATTAACTACTAACCATTTTTTTCTGTTAGAATTCAGCCAGTATTGTTAATGATAATAATCACAACAATGACAGTAACACTTGCAATTTATTCAACATATACTACATGCTAGACACATGACTCTATGCTTTTTACATGTAATAGTTGATTTTCATTTTCACAAGTACCATGTGGGATATTTTTATTCTCATCTTATACATGAAAATGTTGAAATGTAGGGAATTGGGGTACCTGTTTAAGGTAACAGAATGAATAAGTGCTGGATCTACATAAAAGCTCAACTTTCTCTGAATCCAAAGTCCATCATGCCACCCACCCTCCCTTGTCATTACTGTCACTCTTCATTAAAAGACGCTGCTGTAATGCATTAGTCATGCTTAAATGTGATATGATATTTTGAGAGGTAGGATAACTCCAATTTTCTTGGCATAGGGTCTAAAATTTCATAATTGAGAATTATATAAATTGCATCATTAGGAATTTCTTTGAAAATTCAAATATTAGTTATTCCCAGGTGAGTAAAAATAAATATCAGCTCCTTTTTCTCCAATAACTGTGTATACTGGTGGGTATGAAATGAGCATTTTAATAGGGAGGGTTACATACCAAGGAGAGAGGAGACAAGTAGGTAAGCTTCTATCCAAAGTCCATGCTTTCCTATTTCTCTGCTCTTCTTTCAGGCCCCTAATTATGGTCCCAAAGTTTCTTTCCTTGACTCCTGCATCTACCCCTCACTCTCTATAATTCCTTCCTTCCTCCTCCCCACTCCTTTCTTTCTTTAGCTCCGCCTTCCCACCTCTGAGTCATAAATATTGTTGTCAAAGTCAACAGTCTATACAGTGTACATGTTTATGTTTGCATATTTAAGTTTATTTAATTTTGAGTAGAAATGTGAAGACTTAATATCTTTGTTGACCCCTCAGGGATAGAATTAAGACATCAAGACTGGCCAGAGGATGTGTTTGTTTGTTTGGTTGGTTTGTTGGTTTCAGTAGCCTTCTCCGAAGCCCTTAAATCACACTTCTTTCTCTGTAAAATCATACTGGAGAACAACAAATAAAAATACTTTTGAGATTTTAAGTGATTAGGAAGATTTGCTAAGGGTGGATAAAGGGCAAGTTGGCACTGTGGGAAGCATGGGTGCTGATCCTAGACCTCACCATTGAGAACACTGGATTTCTAATTTTTAAATATTTGCCAATATGATAAATGGCAAATCTTGACCAGGCTCCACAGATTTTTTTTTTTTTTTTTTTTCTGTAAAGGCTAGAGAGTAAATCTTTCCAGCTTTGAGAGTCATAAGTTATCCATCGTGACTTCTCAGCTCTGCCATTGTAACAAGAAAGTACCCAAAGGCAATGCATAAATAAATGATCACGGCTCTGTTGCCATAAAATTTTATTTACAGAATGGGTGGAAAGCCAGATTTGGCCCACAGGGTGTAGTCTTCTGACTTCTGTTCTAGATTCTCTTTTATCTTTCACTGCCTATATCTAACAATCACCGTATTTTAAATAATCTACCTCTAACAGATATAATCCATCATCTTCCTCCTTTCCTAGGCACTAATGTGACATTTATTGAGTTAATCAATGTCTATGAACTATCTTATAGTTAATCAATGTCTATGAACTATCTTATTTAGACTTCCTACCATCCTTATTAGGGGCTTAGAAAGGTTAAGCAACCCTTCGTACCACAGCCATGCAACTGTTAAGTAGTTGGAACATGTCTGACTGGGGAACCTGCGGTTTTAATGGTCTCTTCTCTAATCTCCTATCTGATCTCTTTGCCTAGGTTCTCAGCCCTCCTTCTCATCCTGCACATGGCTGCTGGAGTGATTAACCAAGTCCCAAACATAAACAAGCTTGATTAAAAGTCCTCAAGAAACTGGCCTTGTTCACTTGTACCTTTCCAGCATTTCTCGAGCAAGAGCCCACTCATCCTCAGCCATTCTCCCCTATCCTGTGCGTGCACACACGCACACACATATTCACACTTAGATCTCAGCCTTAGCAAACTGCTTTAAGTCCTATAAACACATAAAACAGTTTCCATGTCACGGTGGTTTTGCTTATGATGCTGTTGATACCTTCTCTTCCCACTCATGAGTGAGTCTCCTTCACTCATCCCTTAATTATTCTTTGCCTTTCAGTGTGTTTCCAATGTTCCTACAAAAACTTTCTTGACACAGTTCAATTGAACATTTATCTCCTCATTCTGAATGTTTTTCTCCCATGATGCATGGAATATATCACTGTATGATATATTTGTTTTACTGTGCACTATTTTTGTTGTCTTTTTATTGTGTCTGTCTGTCTTTCTATCATATAGGGTGCTATCTGAGAAGGAAGTTGACCAATCATTATGCAACTAGAAAATTTCACACAATTTTCAAGAGAGTAGAAAGTAATGCAGTTTTTAGAAGATACAAGAAAAGGTGCAAAGTGTAAGCTGTGGCTATTCAAAAATATATACTAGGTCTTTTTAAATGTGAAAGTATACCTTGATGATAAAGGGCATGGATAGATACAGTTTTACAGTCTTGGTTTTTTGTTTTGGTGTTTGGTTTTGGGGGGAGTAGGGGAGATAGAGTGTGAGAGACGTGTGTTATGATCTAAGTGATGTGACCTTTATAGGGTCAGGTCTATGATATATGGATTGCTCCAGAATAAAAATTTGATCTAGAGAAGATAAGAATAGTCATATTCTTAATATTATAGGATAATTTCTTCATATCAAAGGAGAATATTATATTGAGTAAAATGTTCAAAGTACTGCATTCTAGGACCATCCAAAAACTCTAGTGATGATTATGACCATGATTTAGAAAATCAACTGTTTGTTAGAATTATTTTCAAGTAAAGATTTAAGAATAAAATCTAGGCAATAGGTTTATAATAACAAATGAAACATCCTTTGAAATCTTTGTGATGTTTATAAAAAACTATACTGAAAAATAAGTGCAAAAAAAAGCAAAGAGATTTTATATTATTTAGGGCAAGTGTATTCATAGTTTATTAAAAAAACAAAACAAAAACTCAAAAATAAAACTCTGATACTACAAAGTAACCTTGAGCCTCGTATATTAGGATAACATGGATATTCTCCCACTAGACTGTAACCTTGGCTGAAGGGGCCACATGGAGGCAAATAATTATCTTCTATAAAATTGGCAAAAAGCAGTAATAGTCCTGCCACTTACAAGGCTTCGGAATAGTCCATAGGGATGAGTGAGTTAGGAAAAGGAAGCTTCTGTGTGAATTTACGTAAGAATAGTGTTTACTAATGAACTATTCCAGACACATGAGTGGCTCGAGAGGGAGTCTTCTTCATGTCTCAGAAGTATAGTATTTGATAGCTAACACACTTCACTCATGACAGTTGTAAAATGATCCCAGCCCACAGTCTTGTCTCCTAACAAGGATAAAGGGAATTCCCCAGAGATAATCCAGAGATACACTTGTGCATTACAGTTTCTAATTTCAGAGAAGCAAACAGGACAGAAATAAAGCCACAGGACCTGTAGGTCCTGATTTATTAAAATAAGTTGAGAGTATGGTGTGACAGCCTTCGAATTAGTAAATAATTTTATCTTTAATTTGGATAGTAATGAGAACTCAGTTTCATATCTCATGTATGAGAGCATACCTCAGTTCACTGTATGGCATTCTGTGGCTGAATCCATTTCTGTTTATCAGTGACCAATAGGTAATAAAATAGGAGAAAATGATTATATATGGATTTAATACACGACTTAATCTAAGGAAAACATGGAAAATGATCTACTACGTTTGGTGGAAAATCAAGATCCATTAAAACTTCAGCTGACAGTGTGTACTCCTTGTTTTCATATTAAGAATTTCTAAAGCACATCATAGGGACAGTTGATACTGATCCAGGTCAATACATTAAGCAAAACCTAACCTCTAAACCCATGGTTCTTAACCTGTGCAAAGAAACTCAGGGGAATGTCACATGATATTTTAAATGTTCAAGGGAAACACAGATATATCATAAATGCTAGAACATTAGATTTTGCTATATTCATTTTGATGATGTCATATCTTTACAAAGATGGATTTAGATGGTTTGCTGTTATAGAAGGCAGGTAATGCAGGAAATGAGAATGGTGCTGTCCAAAGTTTGAGAAGTTAGCAGTACCCAATTTGTGCACACATCCCACTAACAAATAATTGCCTTTTTGAATTGTGCCCCTGGCATCAATGTTTGTTATGCTTGAGAACAATACAAGATGCTAATTTTGTTCTCTGTTTAATTGAAGTGAATATCACTTTACTAATAAAGTGACTCAAACAGGCAACAATAGAAACAACATTCAGATAGGATTAGTCAAAACAAATGCAATCTGTTGCAGGCAATAATGGCTTTATTATCTGGTTTATAAATTTATTTGGGACAAAGAATAACAGGAAGAATGGTCTTGGTTGAATAATCCTGGAAAGAAGAAAAACTAAGAAACAACATGAGTTTCTTCTAAACACACTCTGCCTAGCAGAAATTTCCCTACAGTTTCAGGAAGTATTGAACGTTTTTCTTCCCTAGGCTAGAAAAACCCCAGAATGTACTGCCTCCTGTTGAGACATTTTTGAATAAAGCAGCAGGGGACTGCCAACAGTCTCAGAGCTGGTAATAGATTTTAGGGGACAGAGATGTCCCTGTGAGAGGCACAAGAACAGCTGGCTCCAAATCATCTCTTAGAATCTAAATCCTTTTAACAATAGGAGGGGAAAAGAGGGTGTTGAGGGTTGATTAAGTGGAGTAGACTAGGGGAGAAGAAACAAAGTGAGAGGAACTAGGAGAGACTATATTACTTATATGTATGGTAATTTGCATTGTGTGAAGTCACACCTCCCTGTTGTGTAATGAAATGCTGACAGCGGTAACTGAGAGGAGCTTCTTTAACATACCAGCACAACACAATGCCGGAAGCCCTTTAACAGTACTCTCCCTGCTTATCCATTGGGCTCAAAGTCAAAAGAAAAAAAAAACCATGACTTGAGAGGCAGCAATAATTTGATAAGCCAGCACCAGCTCTACCTGAGTGGAATGCTGTGGTCATCAGGTCTACTCTGCTGCCAGCAATTAAAAATTAACCTTGGCATTTTCAAAAAAGAAGGTACCAATTCATATGCAGCTTCTTTCCTTCTTGACAATATGTCTAAAGAGCAGCTGCTTTCTCAAGTCAAGACAGTTACACACAATGAACCTCTTTTGTGTGCAATGTGCAAAGCTAGGTCATTAACACACCTGCCAGAATAAGAGGGAGGAAGAAAAAAAAAATCTTTTCTCTTGGTAAACTCATTCATTTAAGACATTCAGGTTCACAGTGCTGTCCTTTGAACACCCCAATTACCTCCTCTTGCCCTTACAAACAAGTGGTGTGAATTTTAATCAGCTGGAATGCAATCAAGGGCTGAAATAAATAGTGTTGTTAAATCATTTTTACGGAGAAAAGCAACTCACAGACCTACGCTATATGTATCTCTGTTTTTCATAAGGGTGGAATGCCCTTGCTATGGACCGAAACAAACAATGTTTTATTTTTGTTTCAACCTCTGTTGACTTTCCTCTGCATTCCTTTCCCCTCCTATTACAGAGCCTCAGTTCTGAGAATAATTAGCAACACCCACTGGTGATAACAGGGCCACAGCAACCTAACAGCGATATCTTGCCGGCGCCAGCTGTGCTTCAGTATTTATTTATTAAGATCGCAATATTTACACAGTATGAACTTGTTGAGATGGTGGGGGATCGAGCAATGTTCCTGCAGCAAAATTTCATCTGTAATTTTTAATGAAGAGGAAAAATCTTCTAGGGTGTGTACTGTTTATTTCTCTGGGTAGAAAATGCAAGCTTCTAATTCCAATCCAGTCCTGTTTGCCAGCAGTTTGGTGTATAGACCCTGGAGAGGCTTTGCAGGCATGCACTGCAGTGGCTGCTGCTATGATACCTGCTTGTCTAACACAGAGGGGAAGCTTAGAGCTGCCACAGATGCATGGAACGACACAGCAAAGACATCAGGCAGCTGGTTTTCGGGGCTGATAATTCCACTGGGCCCAGATCTGTGACTGAACAATTTAGACAGTTGCTCAAAATCCCTCTTGACTTGGATTATTATATCTTTTCATTTGCTCTTCTGCAAGGATTTGTTAACATGGTAGTAAGCAACATGTGTTGCACTATTCATCCGCTGAGTGAGTTGCTACATAAAGCCCTAACTCAGAGAGAGGTTTTGGTGCACAGGGAAAATTGTAGGGCTCCAGTTTGGAAAAACATGTGAAAGGTATATTTTAGGCAAGAAAGAAATTAATATCAGGCACAAAGAATACATGCGTTTTTTTCAGCATGTAGAACTTCCTGATACTTATGGCTTGAACTCCTCAAGGAAAAGTTGGTTCTACTTTTAAAATGCTGATATTGTTGATCAGTGAACAGAAATCCTGATAGGATGGGAGGCATTTGGGTTGTTCTTTTATCATAGGGAGCTCAAACAAATCACCTAACTTTTATTTTATGCATTTTCATTTTCTCACACCCTCAACCTAAAGAGAGATTTGCCACCAAGAGAGAGATTTGCTTGGTGGCACTTGGTTTGCCACCAAGTCGATTCAGTATCTTTAAAATCATTGGCTTAATATTTTTAAGTATTTTTTGAGTATGAGGGCTTAAAGTAGCTACATAAATAGACTTCAAAAGTAATCAATGTCACATTAAATCTTAATACAAGAGATATTCTGTCAATATTGAAGAAAATAGAATCTTCAAAATTTAGCTTTGTAGGCAAGTAATAATAATGGTAGATTACCCTAATTATTTACAATAGTTTATATAATTATTATGTATCTAATTATAACTATATTAAACATTATAAAAATGTATTATATATCTAATTATTTACAATAATGTACATATGACTATGTAATAATTGTATGTAACAAACATTACTGTCTGATAAATCTTCCTTAACAGAGTTGCAAACGTAATTCTTTTAAGGGAGATTTATCAAACAGTAGTGTTGCACAAGATCATAAATTATAAAGTTATTCTCAAGCACTGGTTATTTTCATGCCAGCCTTAGCCTTTTTAAAAATTAAAAAGAGGATAATGCAACAGTTCAGTTGACATTTAATATTGTGTTGTCCATATCACTTTACCGTTCATCAGTCTTATTGCTTTTATATTATTAAAATATCCCAGAATGATCTAATGTGAATAAGAAATCTAACTTTCTGTACTATTTTAACCTTTGTTTTAGAAAATAGTTGCAAAACAGCATGGCTACTTTTTGGGTAAACTTAGTGAAGTGAAATATGCACACCAGAAAGTGAACAGAACATAATAGCACAGATTGATGAATGTTTTCAACCTGAGTACATCTGTGTTTCCAGACACAGATCAAGAAATGCATCAGTATCTGCACACAGAAACCCCTTGGATCTCTCAAATGCACTGCTCAGCCCTCTGAGATAGGCACTATTCTCATTTCTAAAGGCATAGATTGTTTCGGAGGATAAGTGAATCATTCAGAAAATAAATAGATCACAACATTAACTTCTGGTTTAACATTGGTGATATTCCAAATATTAATGCATAAAAATGGTTAAAGATAGCAAGAAAAATTGCTTTGGATCTTAAGGGGAAGCTCATACATTCATCCAAATAGCAACTGCTGACAGGGATAACTGCTGTGTTTATATCTGGAACACAAAACAATCCTGTTCTCTCTTCACTTGGCTACTTGGAACTTTACTGCTGCCTCTAACAGTGATGGTACATTTTATGTTGCACTCAAGTTATTTACTTCAGATGTTACCATGCAAGAAGAGTTCTTGAATTCTAGAGAGAACAAATAGATAAGATGGGAATCTAAACACTAGCTAAAGCCAACACTATGTCAGTTTTCTTCAGTTTCAAATGGCTATTTCAAGTATATATTCAAAGATACTTAGGATTTTTTATTCTCAAATATAGACAGATTTCTTCAATTTTAATTAATGTTGAGTGATTAAATTCTCAAAAATAAATCATGAAACATATTTTTAAATAGTGTTCATATGATGCTGCTTTAAGAAAGATGCTAATATGTACTTGTGACTGTCTTACAAATAACTGAGTATATGGAGCCATTTTCTACATAGAAAGTACCATTCACCTATATTGACATAGAAAAGATAGCTTAATGACTTCATGTAATCTCACACGATTAGGGAGTGGACTTGTGGATATAAGTACATATTTGGCTATAACCATTACTACATCCATTATTGAATGCCTTTTTGCACTTGATATCCTTGAATCTCCTCACTTATGAGACAACACCCCAATACACTTCATGGTGAAATCCTGGGCACATTGAATTATGTAAAAATCAATTTATAAGCATGAGGTGTCCAAACTGAAAGTCAAACAAGCAATCTTCCTTTTATATATTCAAAGTTCTAGATTGAAATTCTCAAAATGTATCCACTCTTTGGCAGGATATAATTCAGTGGTCCTAAGGACCATTGAAGCTGAGAGCCTTGAGGACAATTGCTAATGACTTCAATGTTTCAAATACTCATTATTTCAATAATAATTTACCTTCATTCATCAACTAGAATATTACCTAAAATGGGAAGGATATAATTATAACAGCAAGCAAAAGATAAAATTCACTAATCATTATAAATTCTTTGAAAGTGTCTTTTTTTCCTACTCCAACTAAATGCAGCTCTTCCTTATCTTCATTCCTTGTATTTCATTAACTATTCATCAAAGACAAGTGATTATTCACAACCTCTGACAAAATTTTAATGCATGTGGTCAGAACAGTGGAAGTTTGAAAATAATATCCAACAGGCTAAATAGGACAAAGTAAGAGCAATGCTTTAACTGTAAAATGTCATTTATGTGATATACTTGGTCTACATTATTTCCAATTTGTGATAATTCAAAATATTAAATGTTTTTCCAAAAAATTTATATTATATGGTATATATTGAATATTTTTGTTGTATTGCCATGTAATCCAGGTCTACTAAAGTTTTCATATATTTTCTTATTTTCTTAACTGATTTATATCTTGACATTTTATTTATATATATATATATGTAACTAAAATTAATAACTATGTAATGTATTCAAAGTATTGAAAGCGGCATTTTTCTCAAAATCAGGAAGGCTTATCTTCTGGCTGCCATTCTACCTCAAATTTACTGTATTGCATATTGCAAGAGTTACAGTTAGTTATAGTTTTAATAAAAATGTATCTGGATTTATAAAAGAAAAAAATTGAAAAACATCCTTTGGAGACAGACTATATAATACAGTTAGTTTAATCTAATCATATTCTGTCACTTTCTTTATAAAGTGGATAATTTACTTCCCCAAGAATGATGAATCAGATGGTCTTGTCTCTCTTCCTAATCTGGAATTTATCAATATAATAAAAATTCTAGCTGTTTCTCTTGGGCCTAGCCTCACTGACTGGTGATGTTTAATCTTGGGCCAAATTATGTCAGCATGTATGATCTCAAATGAAGTGAAATGGTCTCTTTAGAACTTCTATTTAGTCTGTTGTTGCAGTTGTTAAAAAATACTGAATCTGAGAATTTGGGGTCAAGTTCATTTTCTATCAGATTATTGTTTTGTGTCCTTAAACAAGTTTCATCTCCCTGATCCTCTCTTTCTTTTTTGATAACATGATCATAAGAAGTTATTTCAGAGCAGTACTGAACTAGACACTTTCCATTTTTTCTGTTCCATATCCTATTTTTTTAGGAGCCCTACATTCCATACAATCCTTCTTCTGATGCCACAGGTGTGAATGTCTGATTCTAGATGAAAAAACCAGATTTGTTCACTCTTTTGGTGAAAGTAAATTGAGATAAAAGCTGAATTAATCAAATAATGGTGGGCTTGGAGCCTCCTATGTGCACAAACAGTGAACAAAACAAATAAAACCTCTCTCCTAGTGGAACTTTTATTCTACTGGTAGACAACAAACAATTAATCAGTAGAACCTAAAGCATGTTAGAAGTGTTATGGAGAAAAATAAGCAGCAAAGAGGGATAATAAATGTTCATACTATGTATTTGCAATTCAAAAATCTTTATGGTTAAAGAAAGGTAAAATGATACCCGTACAACATTGTTGGAGCTTATTTCAATTAATGCCCTTGGTATACACTTCTCCCTGTCCTAGAGATGGTCCATGCTATCAGATTCAAACAACCAAAAACCTTCAGAATCAGCTAATATTTGCTTCTTATATACCATATAGGCATCGTGTTAAATTATGGTATTATGTACTAAGCATATATAACCATTTCTTAAAGGGTTGCCAGAGTCACCAAGTGCATGAGGCCAAAATTAGTCTTCACCCCAACAACTAATGTTAGGTTTATAACTGTTACTTGCTTGCCAACTAGGATAAAATATAAGCAGCTTTGTTTAGAAATGATTTTCACTATGTGAGGGACTGTTAGTTAAAGAGAGAGCAGGGTATCCAAAGTTAGAGGTCACTGTGACTCAAATGTAATTAATGTTCGGTTTACTTTTAGTTCTTTAGATTCCATGCAATTTATTTGCTCTGAACTTTTATATCTACGTACAGTCATGTATGTATATCATGAGCTGTGAAATCATGTTAGAAGGCAGGACTAAAGGTTAAAGAGTGGGAAAATATGATAGAGGAAACACATTAGGCACATAGGAATTCTCAGGTCTGGAGTATTGGAAAGAATAAAGAAAGTTAGATAGAGAAATGAAAATCCCTCCTTCTGAGAATCCCTCATTACAGTGGTGTATTACTCAAAGCCTTAGATTTGTCTGCATTACAATTATTATGTACGTTCTTGCTTTATTATTTTACTACTCAAAGGTAAATTACCTAAAGGCAAATGCTATAATATTATTTTATTCTCCATATTTGGAGTATAATGATTTGAATGTTAACCATTGTTTCATACAAATTTATTGGATGAATAATGTCTGTGATATTCTCTTTAAGGAAAACATCTCTTTTATTACTATTTTTTAAAAAATCATCTACCATAAAATATATCAGAAAGAAATAAAAGAACTACAGGCTTGTTTTTTAAACTGGGTTATATACTTGCTTTAGAATATCCGAAGAAAAAATATAAGATTAATCTCTAGTTACTCATGCCCCTAGGGTACCTGATAATAAACCAACATAAATCTGGAAAGCCACTCTCTCATTCTCATCCAGACAGGATTCCCATGGCTAAATCCTTAAGAAATATGAAATCACATTTCAAAATTATAAAAACACATGAAGAAATGATCCATCACAAGCAAGACTAGCAGTAACCATAAACATTAGAACAAGACACCAAAGAATCTCAGTTAATAAAATCATAGGTAGAAACCATAAATAAATAAGCTTAAAATGATCATAGACGTAAAAGTGCATCAAAACACAATTTAACAAGGTAATGTAAAAAGCATCAATAAATTTATTTTAGAAATAAAGAGTGGCATGAAAAGTTAAGAAATTAAGATATATATAATAGAAGTTTAAAAAATGAAGGATAGAATTAGAATGTACAAAATATATCCACCAAATTTTCCAGAAATACTAATGAAAGACACTGGGAGAAAGGCAATATTCAAAATAAGGCTGGGAAATCTCCAAAATTAAGTCATGAATCCTCAGATATGGATATCATAATGGTTCTCAAACAGAAATAATGGAAAATATTTCGAGCATAGACATCACTATAAACTACATGTTTGTGGGATTGGTACCTTTATAAAAGGGATCTGAAGGGCTCCGTCACCCCCTTTTGCCATGTGACACATGTAAAAAGACATATCAATGAACCGGGAAGGGGAACCTCACCAGACACCAAATCTGCAGGTACCCTGACCTTGATATTCCCAGCCTCCAGAACTGTGAGAAATAAATTTCTGTTTGTTTATAAGCCACCCCATTGATGGTATTTTTTTTATAGCAGCCTGAGTGACCAAAGACAAACATTTCTTAGTACAATTTAGAATAACAATGATAAATGTAAGAGCTAAATTTACCCTTAGCTAAGAAACAAATCGTTCACAAAGAAACAATTAGATTGACACCAGCTTCTGCAATAGGAAAGATAGTTTTCTGTGAATGTGTTTTCAATAAAATATCTTCCAAATGATAAATTGCAGGAACTAGAAAATTGAACAGGAATATTCCTGTGAATATGTGAAAAAAAACACAAAAACTGGTGTTAAACTGTGGATAATAGAGTTTGCTTCCATTTAGATACGGAAAGCCAAGTGAACACTGTTCCCACTCTAACAAGGAGAAAAGACTGGATAATCTGCAGAACCCTAACTTTTCTTGAATCTATCAGAGAGCTAAGGTCACAGGATAGCCAGCTAAATTCCAAAGACAGGGCAAATAGTTTCACTGTTGGGAGAGTATTAGAGGAAGAGGTGAATGTCCACCACAAGTTGGGAGGGAGGAAACAATTAAATTTGAACAAATTCCAAAAAGCTGAATGTGGTACACTGTAAAGGTTTAGAACTTCTGTGAACCCCAGACAGAAGAGTACACACTCACTCACCAGTTATTTTGCATGATTCTCTACCACAAGTTCATGAGAAAGATCGAGGTCCAGTCAGAAAAGTTTAGAGGGCTCCCCTCAATGACACAAATGCAAGAAATCCTACCCACCACCTACAGCAGTTTTAGATGTTAATCAAGAGCTGGAAGCTGTTGGGTGAGGAGTAAAATCCCTCCTGCTCCAAAGCCCAGGTACTGCATTTGAGGATGAGGGATGGGTAAAAGAAGAGCTTTTTGCCTATGGCAGAGGGAAAGAATACCTGCCAGGGGACAGAATATTCCAACAGCAGTAGGAAGATATCTGCTACTGCTGGGGTGAGGCACACAATTCCCTCCTGCTCAAGACCTCCCAAAATACAAGGCAGAGTTCAGACACTATACAGGGTGGGCAATAATGCTGACAAAGAGCCATCTCAAAAACCAAGCATACAGCAATAGTATAAAGTAGGCTGGTGAAGAAGAACTGAGAAACTCTGTGATAAGTGGGGACTGTGCCTGCCCCCACCCCAAAAGATATTTTTAAGTCCTAAACGCTTCCCTTTGGTACTTTATTTGTGGGAATGTTACCTTATTTAAAAATAGGGTCTTGGGACTTCCCTGGTGGCACAGTGGTTAAGAATCCACCTGCTAATGTAGGGGACACAGGTTCGAGCCCTGGTCCGGGAAGATCCCACATGCCGTGGAGCAACTAAGCCCGTCTGCCACAACTACTAAGCCCGTGTGCCACAACTACTGAGCCTGTGCTCTAGAGCCCGTGAGCCACAGCTACTGAGCCCACATGCCACAACTACTGAAGCCCGTGTGCCTAGAGCCCGTGCTCTGCAACAAGAGAAGCCACCTCAGTGAGAAGCCCGTGCACCGCAACGAAGAGTAACCCCCACTCACTGCAACTAGAGAAAGTCTGAGTGCAGCAATGAAGACACAACGCAGCCAATAAATAACTAAATAAATAAATAAATTTAAAGGGGAAAAAAAATAAAAATAGGGTCTTTGTGGATGTGATCAAGTTAAGGGAGATCATTAGGGTAGACCATGACTCCATATTACTGGTGTCTTTGTAAGAAGAGGAGATGAACAGAGACACACAGAGAGGATGCCATGAGATAATGGAGGCAGAGGTTAGAGTGATGCAGCTACAAGCTGAGGGATGCCAAGAATTGCTGACAACAGTGGAAGCTTAGCGAAAAGCATGGAACAGATTCTTCCAGAGAGACTTAGAGAAAACATGGCTCTGCTAACACTTTGATTTCAGACTCTGAGCCTCCACTACTGTGAAAGAATATATATCTTTTGTTGTAAGCCACCCAGTTTGTGGTACTTTGTTACAGCAGTCCTAGGAACTAAATGCATCTTCCCTGCATCCCCTACAAGACTCACTGAGTAATAATCAAGAACAGTCTGGTGGAGGATGGAGCACAGACACCGAAAAAAGTCCTTAGCACTCTAGATCCCACACTAACCACGTGGTAGCAATTGCACACAGTTTGAAAAATTTGAAGCAAGTGTGTGCAGAAAATAATTATAGCAACATTAACAGTCAAACCAGCTCAACTCCTTACTAGACAAACTCAATCTCCCACAATAACAGTGTGACAGAAGATGAGGTGTGTCCATTCTGGGTGTAAATATTATTTACTTCAGTCTCAAATGTTTTTTTCACACAGTGTCTATCATTGAATCAAAAATAATGAGACACACAGAAAAACAAATGAGGAAAACACTCATTAACAAAAGGTAAAGCAGACAAGAGAACAGCCACAGAGATTATATAGTTGTTGGAAATACCTGACAGGGACAGTGAAATGGCTCTGGTAAATATTTAAATGGCTCTAGTGGAAAAGATGGACAGAATGTATAAACAGATAGGGATTCCATCATAGAGATAGAAAAGAATATATTTTAATAGGTAAAATGTACATGGTAGAAATAAAAAGACATTATTAAAGATGAAGAATTCTTTTGACAGACTAACAGATTTGATATGGCAGGGAAAAGAATAATTGAGGATAAGACACTAGAAATCATCCAAAATGAAATGTAAAGGAAAAGAAAGAAAAAACCCAAAAAACAAAACACTAAAAACAAACAAGAACAACAGAGCATGTGATAGCTGTTGAGTAATGTCAAATGGTCTAGCATATGGGTAATTTAAATCCTGGAAGTGAAAAAGAAAGAGAAAAGGACATAAAAAATATTTGAAGAAATGCCTGAAAACTTCCCAAAATTAATAAAAGACAGGAAACTATAAATCCAAGAAGTTGAGAGTACCCAAAAAAGTGTATATACAAATAAAAACACAACTGGGCATATTATAAAATGCTGAAACTGAAGATGGGGACAAATCTTGAAGACAGAGACCAGGTAAAAGTTCTGAATTATAGCTTTCTCATCAAATACTATGCAAGCCAGAAGAAAATAGAGTGACATCTTAAAAGTATAGAAAGAAGAAGAAAAAAAAATGTTATCCTATAATCTATACCCAGTAGAATTATCTTACAGATTGTGGGTAAATGTAAGCAATTACTTACTAATAAAAATATAATAATGACTAATATGGAATGCATCAAATATGCAGATTTTTATTTTAATATAACAATTAAAAGAATAAAAATGCAGAATGTTTAACTTATTTATTAGCTAAACTAATACTGGAGCATGATGAAGGGAAACAGAAAAATATGTTGAAGCAAATACCAATATGTCAGTGTCTCAGTAATTTTAAACAGGCCATCTCACAATATAAAAGACAAATTGAGAGAATAATTTTTTTAAAATGTTCAACTATGTTGTTTACAAAAGGCACATGGCAAGGCACTATCTGACAAATAAAAGTTAAAGTAGGTAATTTACAATCCAAGATGTAAAATAAATATACGTAGTCCATAATGATATAAATAAATTATTGAAAAAATAAATAAATGAGGGAGAAGAGACAAATCTTCTTCAGGGAAGAATTCCAAATAATATATATAACTACTCTCCTCTCTCGTTGGAACTTAATTCCTCCCCCTTGAGTTTGGGCTGGACTTAACTTGCTCCAAAGAATAGAGTACAGAAAGGGTGAAAAGATAGTATCATTACCCTTGCAATGTAGAAATCTGGCAAACACCTCATTCACCAAGTGACCAAGGTGATATCGTCATTGATAAATTATGTTCACATCAGGCACTCCCTGATGGGATATGATGAGAATAGCACTTAACCTCTGTGGTCTTCCTCCCCAAAACCTATACCATTTCAAGTCTAGTCATGAGAAAAACATTAGACAAACACAAATTGAGGGACATTCTGCAAATATCTGAAAAATACCTTTCAGCACTCACATCATTATGAACAATAAGAAAAGCCTGAGCAACAGTCACAGACCAGAGGAGATGAATGAGACCTGACGACTATACATGTGTTATCCTGGAAAGGACACTAGTGGGAAACTGGCAAAGTCAAAATAACATCTGGAGTTTAGTTTATATAGCAATGTACCAATGTTGTTTTGTGTTTTTTTGTTTTTTTTGTTTTTGGTTTAGTTTTGACAAATGTACCATGGTTATGTAAGATGCTAACATTAGAAGAAAGCAGGTGAGGGATAAGGGAACAAACACTCTCTACTATCTTTGCAACTTTTCTGTAAATCTAATTTTAATTTTAAAAACTTTATTAAAAATAAGAAAATCAATAGAAATTTAATATCGGACAAAATGGATAGGAAGAAAAAATATTTTAGGTAAAGACTCAATATCTAACAATAAAAGTAACAGTTCACTAGAAATATGTTATTATTCCAAAATATGTATACCTGATAAGATTTCAAAGTATTTAAAGGAAATATAGACATTATAAATGACATTTCCAATGAAACGATTAAATATCAACATAGCTTTCAACAAATAACTCAAGTAGATAAAAAGAAATGCAAGAAGGTAAAAGACTTCAACTTTAACACTTGTCCTTATGGGTATTAATGGAACACAGTATACAATAATTAGAGAATGTATCTTTTCTAGTACACACAGGGAGCATTTACAGTAGTTGACTAGCTTATGTTCAACTCACAAAGCAAGTAAAAAAAAAGAGTCAAAATGAAAATTAAAGTTTGCTGAGAACTGAGAGATAAAGAAAATATTATATCTAATTTCTAGGATAGAGCTAAAGTCTGGCTTGGATATATTACTAGTATATGCGAAAAACCAAACTACTAGTTGCATTGTGCAACACTGTTTTCAATATTTCCATGTTACAGGTGGCATAATGGATATGCATTTATTAAAAGCTCTGAATATATCTTTTAAAATAGAATTAATCCAGCATTTCTCAAACATTTTCCAAACAAAGGAAACCTCTCTTTCATAAGGCATCTAACAGTCTCCCACAGAGGGAGTGTTCTATGGCTCACCTGGGGAAAATCTGTCTTCAAGTATATTATTTTCTCAGTTTATAGCAGCAAATAACTAACATTGTACACTTAATAAGTGTACTCTATTATACATATATATGTATGATAAATATAAATCTTGTAAAGACACTCAAGCTATCTGCACCCTCAGGTATGTTCCAAATGGCAGGCTGAGGTACAATTCTGGCTCAATAAGTATAATAAAGCCTGAGTTAGTCATGTCAGCTGGCCATAGTGAATTAGAACAAGTACTATATAATATGTCTGGGAAGTATAAAAGTGTACTTACAGTGTTCTCATTTGTACCACTGCAAAAGACCAGAATTTGCCTTTCAATAAATATTTGTACAAATGGAGCTCTTTCCATGTGGACCATTATATGCTATGCTCTACTAAAAATATTCAGAGTATTTTATATAAATAACATATAATTGGAGTAAATAATTAGCATATAGAAGGCTATGACATATATTTTTCATTCTAATAACCTTAAAATTGAAATGTTGGACTGATTAGAAAATGAGTGCGTTTCAGATGAACACAAATAGAAAAGTTTTCATCAATCTACTATGGAAAGAATAGACGTTGTTTCTGTATGTTTGAATATTAACCTAAGTAATTTAGTAATTTTTCATTGTGCTTCACTGTTACAATAAAACATTCTATATGATGGAATCTAAAATAGTTGGCTTTGACCCCAAGAAAATTATCTATTTGAATTGAATTGTGGTTGGCTCATATGTTAAAAACATCTAGTTCCAGATATAAGTGGTAAAACACTAATGTAATGTTTAAGACTGAGAATTCGCTCCTCCCTTTAAATACTAGATCCTTTGATTAAAACTAGATGGTACGATGTTTAGATTGAATGAGTCAAGCATGTTAACGATCAAGTCAAACTACTTGGCCAATGAAATATGAATATAGACTAAGAATTTCTGAATAAATTTTACCCATTTAAATTTAATTTGCATAATATAAATTTAACCTATTAGTAAGAGAATTAAGGAGGAAGTTTTGCCAATGCCTCACATTAATGCTCAGAATATATAATACGTTAATATGCACATTAACCTAAATAACTATTCCTCCTCTTTAAAAACTTACATTGAAATTCTGACTAGACATTGCATTCTGTAAAATATCAAACAGAAAAGATTACTAATGAGACATTTTTACAGAAAGCTGGAAATTTACATGCAATATTAGTATTCATGTAAAAATTTTAGTAAACATATTAGAACGTCTGTTCAAACAGAAAGCCATTTTAGAGTTACAGATGAGTTGAAATCTTACAGTTCCAAGACTGTTTTCTAGTATATCTCCATAATGTAATGGATGTTCTTAACTATAATTATTTAATCGACTCTTCATAATCATAGTTTAGAAAGCCGTTCAATTATTAAAAGTTTTATATTTGAAATATTTTATTCAAGACGTTATAAAATCTGTTTGGCTTCTGTTCTAATGGGCATTATATCTGCATCCAGTGTTTTCATTTATTAAATCCTGACACCTTCTCTCATTTGAATGATGTTATTAGCTATTTTAAATGAAGTAAATGTTCTTCAAAGCATTATAAATTACTCTTTAAGTATCTGATAATGTGTTTAAATGGGCAGCACACCAACAAAGTCTTGGGGAATCAATAATGAAGCTTAATTCAATCTACTACAGCTCTGTTAGCTAGTATAGCATTTAAAATTTTAAGAGTATTTAAACTACTGAGAAATTTTCTGGCATTTTAATAGACCATTTTATAATAATCTTTTATCCCCATGTACCAAGCAATCATGACCATTGCTAATGGAATTGATTCAAAACTCATTAGCTTTTTCTTTTCTTCCCTCCCTCCCTCCCTCCCTTTCTTCCTTTGTCTTGGTTTTGTTTTATTTTTTTTTTCTTCTGTGGTAGGACATCTACCTTATCCCATCATTTATTACTGACAGTCCTGGCAGAATAGAATCAGTTTCACTCATCCACATTTTAGATAGAATAAATGTAGAACTTATAGGGTATTTAGGATCAGTCACGTGGAGGAAGGGAAAACACTGTGTTCCAGAGCTGTAAATAAATAGCTGTAAATAGCACTGAATCAAGTTGGTAGAATATCAAAGAGTTACATTTATCAGTCAATGTTCTACACACTAACTGACAAACAAAATTAAATGATTGCTGATTCAGTTTTAGCTAAATTTTTCTTCACTTTTGTCACTACATTAAATAAAGATTTAAAATAATGAATTAGAAACTTAAAGTTCTATCAATTTGCTTTCATGCCAGAGAGTTAACCATAGATTAAACAAATGATAGTATATCAGCTTTTCAAATTATAAATAATAATAAAGTGCTATGAAGTACTGTGGAGGTACTAATATTTGCAAGTATTCATACTTGTTTAAAACAAAATTTAACAATGATTTGGGGGAAAGGGTCATGTTCATGTATGTTTACCTATCTATTGATCTCTCTATCTATTGATATCTCTTGTCTATCATCATCATCATCTATCGTTCATCTATCTTTTTATCTATCTACTCATTTAGTAAGCTTAAATTGTTCATTAGTTATTGATAATTACTGAGAAGCTAAAGTCTCCTTAGTAGTGTCTGGATATAATTTCTTGTCTCAACTTATTTTCAGAAATTTCAACTATATGTAGGACATTTTACAGCAGTAGACTCTTTTTGTGACTTCCACAAATAGTAGAAGGAATTAACAGTTCTCCCTATACAAGGATGTCTGCCAAAAAATTAATTCTGTTGTTTTTCTTGTGTACATATGCAAAAATAGGAAATGGTTACAAAATGAATTAAAAGAAAAATACAAGTTTTCATATTGTTTAATTTAGAGTATATTTTATATGGCAAATTAAAAAAAAAAACCTCAGTAATTCAATTTGTTACGCTATTATATTTTGGATTCTCTTTTAGTTCTTTCTCCATCATTTAACTGCATGTGCCCACACACATTTTTAGCATTGCCTACCCAAATATTGCAAACTACAAAAATAAAAATAGTTTTATAGGTCAAAGATGAAGACCATTACTCTATTAACAGTACTCTGATGGCATTTTGGAGAGAGCTATAATTTTTAAAAAAATTTAAAAGTGGGAGAGCAATGCTTTGCTAGGAAATCTTATCATTTGGCTTATACTAACAAAGGACCACCGGAAAGGATTATCAAGTAGGAGGCCAGTCGATTTACTTATTTATTTTTTTAATTAGAAGAGTCTACTATTTTTGAAGTTTGAAAATTTCCTTTTGTAGGCTAAAGTGGTGCTACTAGTAAATGAACAACAGTGAATATAGGTCTTAAAGGAGCCTTTTCAAATAATTATTTCAAGAGCGGTGGCTCTCCCTATAAATTCATAAGTTGTACAACTCTAAAAAATATTTATTTTTCTACTCTCAAATGATTGAACATATTTCTTCACAACAGTGCCGATATACTCATTTAAGTTATTTCAGGCTTTCAGTTAAATTCAGCAAATACATGTTAGGTGCCTATCACTTCCAAAGATCGATGGTAACTGCTTTAGGGGACAAAATAATGAGTGAAAGACAGTATCTGGTCTCAAGGCATTTATATTGGGTTGGCCAAGAAGTTCGTTTGGGTTTATAATTTTTATACTATATTTATTAAATATATTAAGAAGTCTATAAACGTTATTAGCAAGGAAAATTGAACATGAAAACAAATTTTATTGTAGTCTATGTGCCAGAAACCAGCTGGGACACTCTAGATATGGTATTTAATTGATCCCCATTCTACTGTCAGGAAACTGAGATCGGGTGAAATTAAGTGGAATGCTTTATGCCTCTAATTATTAAATAACAGAACTAAACTTCATACCCAAAACTAACTCCAAAGACATTGTTTCAAAATTGCATTAAAAAGTTAAAAATGAACAAATGCAACTTTGGCTAAACAAGATTGCTTGAAGGATATTCTGTTCTTCCATTGAGGGAAACAAGTAAATCTGGAGAATAAAAAATTAAATAAGAAGAAATATTAATAAAAGCAATTTAAAATAAGAATTAGAAAAATCTTAAAAATAAAAAATGACAAGAAAATGTAATTTGCTAATAGACTTGAAATATGAAACCTTCCATGACTTTAGTCAAGGAAGTGAAAAATTTAAAACTATGACTTTTTTCATTTTAGTAACAATTACTACACAAATCTGTGTCTGTCACAAAAAATTACACATATATGGGTTTAAAAGTGAAATTTCCTCTTTATCTATCTCTGTATTTTCCTTCCTCACCCTAAATACATATAATCAATGTGTGTAATTCCAGATTCTTTCCTAGTATTATGAATGTTTCACTAGATAAATAGATAAACAGATATATACATACTTATATGCATAGATACATAGGTAATACATAGGAGAAATAGAAAGACATGTTGAGATGGACCAAATATATACAGTAATAGGCTTTGTTTTACATAAATGGGATTACACTCTATAGTTATTTTTTCTATTCTATTTTTTTTTTTGATTTTCATCTTAACAATATATTTTGGTGATTTTTCCATATCATTATACCTACCATATTCTTTTTAAGACATGCATAGAATGCCATGATAAGAATGGACTATAGTTTATTATAATATTTCTGAATATTTATTGAACATGTTTTCATTTGACCTCCAGAAAGGTGTTACAAATTTACAATACCACAAGAATTATATAAAAGGGCATTAGTCCTCACAGTTTTCACAACAAATATATTCATCTTTTTAAAGTTAGGATATTTTGTTATTTTATTTGTATATTCTATATCATTTATTTATGTATTCAACATATTTTTTGATTGAAAATCTACTATGTTTCAAAATAACACTATTCTAAGAACTGTGGACAAAGTGATAAACATTGCAAGTCAGGTTCCCGCTCTGATTTGGCATTTCCATTCTAATGAGCTGAAACAGTCAATACATATGCCAGCAAATTATGAACGAGACAAACTTTTAGTAAACACTTGATAACCTTTTACTGTGAATTGTCTATTTGTATAGTATGCTCACTTAATAAGGTCTTTTTCTTAATTACTCTTCTTTCTAAATACATGTATTTTTCCAAATTTGATTTCTTTTTTGAACCAAAGATTTAAAGTTTATAAAATCTTTTCCTTTATATTTGTATATCCTTTCCTTTATAGATTTCTTCATACTAATATTTAAGAGAAATAAAATAATTTACTTTTAGTACTTATATTGTTTTGATTTTACATTTAGATAATTAATTAACTACTTTTTCCAAATGAATGGCCAACTGTTATGGTGAAATGTTATGGTCAATTGTTCCAACAATATTTATTGTATAGTTTATACTTTCTCCACTAAATGTGGTTGACAACTTAAAATCACTGGCCACTCTTTTTTCCATTATCTGTTTTTCCCTATTTCTATACAATTCCCACAGTGTTTAATTGTTTTAGCTATATAAAATATTTTGATATCTTGAAGAACATGCCTCATCGTTGCTCATCTTTTCAAAACATTTTCATATATTGTTACTTATTTTTTTCTTTTATGGTTGCAGTCCCATTTAAAACATTTGGCAGGTGGCAAGGTGGGGAGAAGACGAGCTCAAAGGAGTTACTTTGAATTTGTAGTTGAAATGGGGAAAATGGACATTTTATAATATGACGTTTTCTCATCCAGGAACAGGTGTTTCATTTTATGTAGTCAAACCTCCTTTTTGTGTGCATTAAAAAAAATTATTGCACTACACATTTAGTTTTATTCATTTTTGGTATTACTCTTTCTTTCCCTTTGTTTTCTAATTTTTACTGCTTTTATTCTGGAAACTTATGTTGACTTTATATGTTAATCATTTATGTGGACCACTTCCTAAATTAGCTCATCATGTAAACAATGTTCCAGGAAAATGTCTTGAATTTACTAGAAGAAAGAACTATGCAATACAAATATTAAAAGTTTAAACTCTTTTCTACCTAACTTTTAAGATTTATTTTTAAATTCTCTTATTTCACCATGTAGGGTCTCTAGATCAATGTTGAAGAATGAATTCAGTGACATAAAATATCCTTCCTTTTTCCCAAATGAAATTTTATCTTGAATTCTATTCCTTCTAAAATTAATATTCTTTACAATTCATTTTCTTGTACACGTTTGTTCATTATTTTGTTCAATTTATTTGTGTTACTTTGCTTTTTGGTGTGATATATTTCAGGTGGAAAGAGCTCAAGATTTTATAGACTTTTTCTTCTTGCTTTTAAACTCAAAATATTTGTTTCTATTGTTACTTTACTAAATTCACATTTATTATTTTAAAAAGTTAAAAAGTATATTTTATTTATGTAAAGTACAGTTAAGAAGATGGAAATCCTGAACTTCTGATATATCTTGCAGCAGTCCAGTGTTCCTTACAATAACAACCAGAAAAAAGGAAAAAAAAAAAGATTAAATGCCAAAAATATATTTTTAAAGACATTAGAAAACTGCTGAAGTAAACAAGACACTAGGGGTCAAGATCTCCAAAAGAGGGAAATCTGTAGCTGATTCTATCTTGGGGCATTTGCCAATTTTTGGCACAAATCCTAGCCAACACCAAGAATGTTGTCCTCTGCTAATAAGAAAGAAGCCAGCACAGTTTTTGGCAATATCATAGGGTTGGAGACACAAATGGAGTTTAGGGATGCCAAAGCAGCCAAGAATGGGAGGGAGCCAAAATCCTGATGAGATTGGAAATACAGGGAATTGATCCAGAAACTCTGCCAATTTTCTCTTGAGATGCATATTGGGTATTTGAATTGCAAAGGGTAGGACAATAAAAAACTAGACAGAAAGCTGCTGGAGGGCAGAGCCAACTGTTCCACAGCCTTGCAGAGCAAAAAAGAAAAAAATGTAGTTCAGAAATTGTCAAAGAGGTGAGGCTTTTATAATCACCCCAGGATTTCAACTGAGATCTTTTAAGGAATATACCAAATGCATGGTGAACCAAAGGTAGACTGGACATTATAAAGGCATCAGTCAAAAGCAGGTCAGCCCAGGGCCTGATTGGATTAAGGTTATCTACCTCCAGTCTATGCATCTTCTAGAAGAGACGGTGAATTCTTTAGATGATAACAATATCATCCATGGATTCTAAAGTAGATTTTATTAACATGGCCAAGAAAGCAGACTACAAGATGCTGAATTTCACCAGAAAACAAAATCTGTTAAATAAAAGAGAGATTTTAAAGATGAAAAACGCAATATCTCTCTTAAAACAACGAATCCCAGCCTAATCATGAGAAATCCAACAGGAAAATATGGGATTGGCCAAAAGTTTCTTTGGTTGTTTTCCGTAGTATGGCTCTAGTAGAACTTAGCTGTCTTTAATTTCATTCAAAACAATTTTGTTAGATTGTATGTGATAGCTGTCATATCAGCGTGCATTTGTAAAAAGGCTTATCAAAATTGGTGAATTTTTGTGTAGCCATTTTAATATTGAAGCTGGAAGTAGAAAGACATTTTCCGCATATTATGCTTTATTATTTCAAGAAAGGTAAAAACAGAACTAAAACGCAAAAAAAAAAAGATTTGTGCAGTGTACAGAGAAAGTGCTGTGACTGATCGAACATGTCAGAAATGGTTTGTGAAGTTTCATGCTGGAGATTTCTCACTGGACGATGCTCCACGGTCGGGTAGACCAGTTGAAGTTGATAGCAATCAAAGTGAGACATTAATTAAGAACAATCAGTGTTATACCACGCAAGAGATAGCCGACATACTCAAAATATCCAAATCAAGTGTTGAAAATCATTTGCACCAGCTTGGTTATGTGAATCGCTTTGGTATTTGGGTTCCACATAAACTAAGCAAAAAAAGCCTTCTTGACCCTATTTCTGCATGTGATTCTCTACTGAAACATAATGAAAACGTTCCGTTTTTAAAACAAATTGTGACGGATGATGAAAAGTGGTTACTGTACAATAATGTGGAATGGAAGAGATCGTGGAGCAAGTGAAATGCGCCACCACCAACCACACCAAAGGCTGGTCTTCATCCAAAGAAGGTGATGTTGTGTATATGGTGAGGTTGGGCGTCCTCTATTATGAGCTCCTTCCAGAAAAAACAAATGATTAATTCCAGTAAGTACTGCTCCCAATTAGACCAACTGAAAGCAGCACTCGACAAAAAGCATCCCAAATTAGTCAACAGAAAATGCATAACTTCCATCAGGATAACGCAAGACCGCATGTTTCTTTGATGACCAGGCAAAAACTGTTACAGCTTGGCTGGGAAGTTCTGATTCATCTGCCATATTCACCAGACATTGTACCTTTGGATTTCCACTTATTTTGGTCTTTACAAAATTCTCTTAATGGAAAAAATTTCAATTCCCTGGAAGACTGTAAAAGGCACCTGGAACTGTTCTTTGCTCAAAAAGATAAAAAGTTTTGGGAAGATGGAATTATGAAGCTGCATGAAAAATGGCAGAAGGTAGTGGAACAAAAGTGTGAATATGTTGTTCAGTAAAGTTCTTGTTGAAAATGAACAATGTGTCTTTTATTTTTACTTAAAAACCGAAGGAACATTTTGGCTATCCCAAAACCAACTGAGGGATATTGCACAAAACACCTGACCAGGACTAGTCAAATCTGTCAAGGTCATCAAAAACAAGGAAAGTCTGAGAAACTGCCACAGTCAAGAGAAGCCTAAGGAGATAGGGTAACTAAATGTAATGGATTAGATTGTGAAACAGAAAAAGGACATTAGATAAATATGAAGGAAACTTCAATAAAATATGAGCATTAGTTAATAATAATGTACCAATATTTGTTCATTATTTGTAAGAAATATGACATACTACAATAAGATGTTAATAGAAGTGGAAAATGGGTGTGGAGTATAGAATAGCTTTCATGTATGTATTTCATGGAAATGATTACTAAGAATTCCCTATTATAGAAAACTCTTTTTTTCCCCAGTTCACTCTTGAAGAATAAGATGTTTCAATCAATCCAATGTTCTATTGATAGACAGTGATGCTGAATCCATTATCAAGGTTCATGGAAGAAAATGCAAGGTGTTTTCTTGGATCAGTCTGGAATGCTGACTGAGAAAAGCTTATAGAGAATACTCTAAGCAATCAGAAAGTCAACTTGGCACATTGATTGTGAACATTTCTTTCATGAACCTAGCCATCCTTGTTCAGAAGACAGAGAAACTTCCATCCGCTTTATGTAAGCAATCTTGAAGCGAATGAGGGGCACTACATGGAGTGGCAGGAATAATGTCAGAGAAATAATCTGGAGAGTGCAAAGCAAAGGTTAGGAAGCAAGAATCCATATATAAGGCAAGGTCAGAGGCAAAGGAAGAGTCCGATAATTACCCAGATTCAGTGGAGGCTGACATGCAGGGGTGAAACTAGAATTATCATACTCAGTAACAGAAAATTTGCAGCTACCTTGAGGATAAATGAGAGCAGCAGAAATATGGAAGAAGTGATAGACCTCTATTGATATTGCTTATAAAAAACTCAGTCAATTTAGAATTTAAGTAGAGTTCCGGTAAGTTTTGTTATAAGAAATCTTCATAAAAATCTACATGAATATACTACCACCACTATAAAATTTACTTTTGCAATGAGAGTTTATGTTTATGGAGGGATTACCGATTTCAGAAGCTAGGGTCTCACAAGTAAAAAATAATAAATATCTGAAATGATAAAGGTAATAAATGGGTTTAATAACAGGTAGGACTCAGCAGAAAACAGTGTTAATAAACTGAAACAGAGGTCATTATAATATATATAGATGGAAGTGTGGAGAGCAAAAAGGTAAAAAAAAGAGAAAGAAAGAATGTATTAAACGTGGAATAGATGAAAGAGGCATAAAAACTTGTCACTAGAGTTTCAGAGAGGGAGGAGAGACAGAATGTGGGAAAATATTTGAAGAGATAATATGATATCAGTGAAATCTTCAATTCTCTATCCCCCCTCCAAAAATATAGCTTTCACAAGCAATGGCAAAATAAATACACTTCCATACCAACAAACACAAGAGAATTCATCTCTGGTAGACCAGAGACTGAACGAAGTACAGATGAGGTCTTTAGGCAGAAAGAAAATTATACTAGATGAAAACACGGAAATGCAGAAGGAATGAAGAACAATGGAATGTGGTTAGGCCTGGGAACTCATAGAGGGAAGATGGAAAAGA
This sequence comes from Balaenoptera musculus, assembly GCF_009873245.2. Lineage (NCBI taxonomy): Eukaryota > Metazoa > Chordata > Mammalia > Artiodactyla > Balaenopteridae > Balaenoptera > Balaenoptera musculus. The sequence goes on from NC_045796.1 coordinate 23,764,096, forward strand.
GGAGGCAGACTTAAGGAGACACAGGTACCAAGGTGGAAGATGACTGGAGAATAATTCCAGGTAAAAGTACATGATTTATTGCATTGAAGAGCAATGACATTTATTTGTTTATTAGCAGCATGTGCCTATTATGTGAAGATCACTAAATTTAGGTAGGGATCCACAGTGAACAAGATATAGCTCTGGATTGAGAATCTTAAATCTCTTGTATAATTCTCATATAGCTCCTCTTTGCCACTGTCACTGAAGTGATATCTGATATGTTTATGTTTTTTTCTTTTTCTTTTTCTGCATGCAATTCTTCTAGTTTACAGGCTAGGTAAATTTACCAGGTCTATAGTAAAGTTTGTCAAACACTTCAGAACATCTACCACTACTTCCTTGGAGAATGAAGATAGAAGTTTTTATCCATGTTTTGGGACAAAGCGACCAGAGGAATTATCAACAGAAATGAATTACAACTATAAATTGGTTATGGATTATCAAAGAAAAAGCATTTAGTGATAATTAGGAGCAAGAAGTGACATGAAATTTTCCTGTATTAGGAAAATATAAATAATTTTGAAGCTTCTTAGATATACTGGAAAGGCATCATCTTTCTTGCAATCCCAAGAATAAGGATTTTAATTATATTTTCTTGAATATTGACAAGAAAAGTGAACTCAGAAAGCTGAAGGACTTGGGACATTTAGGGGACAAAGTTAATACTCACCAACATCTACTCTGCCCACATTTTCTTCCTCTTGGATTTTCCTTACTTCAGATTTTCAGTAGACTGATGTCAACCGTTGATTGTCCTAAACTCTCATTGCATTGTCCCAGTCAGGTCTAACTTTCTCTATGTAATGGCTCTTTCCCCATTTTTGGTTTTATAAGCCATAGTCCTAGTCACTTGTAATCAGCTGTCATGTAAGAAAATAATTCAATAAACTAATTACCAAAATGATGCTAAATGACTGAATATGGCTATTCTGGGAATTCTGAAGACTGAAAGCTTTAAAGCCAAATAAATTAATCTTTAATGTTGCCATTTGAGGACCCATAGTCAGCATCCGAAAAATCTTTGAAGATACGGAAATTACAGGCTCTCATTTTTTACATCGCTTTGATAGTCATCTGCATGACTATGGGAGTTCATTATTGCTCTCCTGCCTCTCAGTTTTTCCATGCCATTACTAGGCACGGTGGAGGGGGTGTTAAAAGCAGTGATGGTAAACTCTTAACAACTAGCAGTCTCATATTAGACTCAGAAATAACACTGGTTTGAGAATCGTTACAAAGTAGGGGATAGTGTTGCAAATTTCTACCGGGAGAGTGATATTTCTATAACTTGCAGAGTTGACTATGGAAGGGTGAGCTATCCAATTTTCTATTTCTGCACTAGTTTTGCTCCATTCTCATTTGGTTTCTTTTTGTTGTTGTTGTTGTTATTCTCATTGGCTCTTATTCAATCCAGTGTTATAATAATAACTCAATAGTAATACCCTTGCTTTCAATATTTTATGAGACACTAAATACTTTTCATAAGTAATTGAGTGATAATTCAAAATGTTTCCACTCATCTTAAAAACAAACTGGAATCACATATGACAAGATATAGATTATGACTAACATTGAATGTGGAAATTCTGGATGTTTAGTAGATAAAAAATCTATATACTGACATATTTTTAAATAAAATTTTCTCCTTATTTACATTTACATATTTTCAAAAAATTGTACAATGACTATGCATTATAATTTTTTAACCTGAAGAAACCTGTAGGTTAAATTTTTTAACCTACACTGAGCATGTAGGCACTGTAAAAAGTAATTATAGTCATTATTTTCAGGTTAAACTGTTTAATAAGATAAACCTTATTAACTATATGATTTTTATTCTGTTATGCATAATTTAATATTGATTAATTAACCTATTTGTTGCTTCATTTGTTTCAATAATTTAATTGTTTATTGAGATTTTTGTAATGCATCAGGTGTCAAGCATGATTTCAGTACTTGATCTGTGAACAACTTAAAGAGATAGGTTCAAGTTTCCTGCTACTTTTGTTTTCTTTTTAAATGCTCCTTATTTTTTAATTTGTAATGCTTTGTATATTGTGCTGATACCTAATTTGACCCTTGATACATAGGTTTGTGATGGCTGTACTTTGATGTGATATAGAAAGATAAACCATGATATTTTTGTGCGTGTTTTGAGTAAAATATTTTAATTATTATTTGTCTTGTAGACTATAAATCTTGTAAAACCATCTCTATTTTTGAATGTACATAATATTTTAATATTCTTTTATTTTCATTATTTCTGTGGCATTTTCAAGTGTAACACATATAAATAGCATATGGTTGGCTTTCACACTTTTTTTAATCTTTGAAAAAATATCTTTCACTTTCAAAAATTACCCTGTATCTTTACCTCGATCATTCAGATCATATTATATTTAATCAGGTTTGGTGCTAAAAATAATCGACTATCATTCCATTAATTAGACCATTTTGATTCATCTTTCAAAGCTAGATATTATCTTTAAGATTTTTTGTTCAAGAGTTTACATCAGTGATACATTTTATGATCTACAATTTGATATGTGGAAGACTTGGGTTATTTTCCTCAAAACGTAGTAATATGTCCATTGTTTTTGGCATATGATACTGCAGAGAAGATGACTTGTGCTAATCAACACTTTAAAAAATACTTAGCTTTTGTCAGAGTAGTTTCAGGTTCACAGCAAAATTGAGAGGAAGGTACAGGTATTTCTTATTTAACTCTTGTCCCCGCAAATGCATAGCCTTCCTATTATCAACATCACTCCTCAGAGTTGTGATTCTGTTCATTACATTTGTTGCAATTAATGACCTTACATTGATAAATCATAATCACCCAAAGTTCATAGTTTACATTAAGGTTCATTCATGGTGTTTTATATTCTGTGGGCTTAGACAAACATATAATAACATGTATCCGTTATTGTAATATATTTATGATGATTTTCACTGCCTTAAAATTGCTCTGTGCTCTGCTTCTTCATCCACCCACCCCCAGAAACCACCTGATGTTGTTACTCCATAAACTGATCCTCATACTTTTGCCTTTTCCAGATTGTTATATATTTGGAATCATATAACATGCAGCCCTTTCAGATTGGCTTCTTTCCCTTACTAATATGCATTTAAGGTTCCTCCATACCTTTTCATGGCTTGATAGCTCATTTCGTTTTAGTGCTGAATAATATTTCTATAAATTGTCTAAATACACATCAGTTTATTTATCCATTCCATTACTAAAAGGACATCTTGGTCACTTCCAAGTTTTGGTGATTATAAATAAAGCTGTTATAGACAAACATGTGCAGGATTTTTTGCAGACATGTTTTCAATCTTGGGGGTAAATACTAGGGAATACATTTGCTGGATTGTATGGTAAATGTATGTTTAGTTTTATGAGAAACCACCAAACTGTCTTCCAAAATGACGGTATCGTTTTGAATTCCCACCAGCAAAGGATGAGAGTTTCAATTGCTATACATCTTTGCCAGCATTTACTGTTGCTAGAATTCCAGATTTAGGCCATTCTAATAGATGTGTTGCAGTATCTTGTTTAATTTTAATTTCCCTGATAACAAGTGGTATGGAGCATCTTTTCATATGTTATTTTTCCACCTGTACATTTTTTTTGGTGAGAGATGTGTTATTGACGGATGACGCTGAGTTCAACTATGACCTTACTGATGTTCTGTCTGCTGGTTGTGTCCATTTCTGAGTGAGGGATGTTGAAGTCTCCAACTACAATAGTGGATGCTTCTTTTCCTCCTTGCAGTTCTCTTAGATTTTGTCTCACATTGTTTGGGTCTCTGTTGTTAGGTGCATAGATATGAAGGATTATTATATCTTCTTGTAGAATTTACCCTTTTATTATTATGTAATGCTCTTCCTTATCACTGATAAACTTTTCTTACTTTGAGGGCTGCTCTTCCTGAAATTAATGTAGTTATCACTGGTTACTTTTGACTAGTGCTAGCATGGTAATTTTTTTTCCCATCAATTTACTTTTAATCTGTGTCTTTATATTTAAAGTGGGTTTCTTGTAGAAAGCATATAGTTGGGGGCTGTTTCTTGATCCACTCTGTCAGTCTCTGTTGTTTAATTAGAGCACTTAGACCATTGACATTCAAAGTGATTATTAATACAGTTAGGTTAATATCTGTCATATTTGTTGCTCTTATTCTTTGTTCCTCTTTTTGTCTTCCCCCTTTTCCTGCCTTTTATGGTTTTAATTGAGCATTTTATGATTCCATGTTTTCTCATTACTTAACATATAAGTTATATTTTTTTACTTTTTTTAGTGATTTTTCTAGAGTTTGCAATATACATCTGCAACTAATCAAATTTCACTTTCAAATAACACTATAACACTGCACAGGTTGTTTAGTACCTTATAATAACAAAGTAATCCTAATTCCTCCCTCCCATCTCTTTTATCATCACTATTATTCATTTCACTTACATATAAGCATACATAAGCATACATAGCATATATATGATATATACCTAAGCACATATAATTGAATACATTGTTACTATTATTATTTTGAACACACTATTCCCTGTTAGATCAGTTAAGAGTAAGAAAAAGCAAAAATAAACAGTTGGGAATACATTAAACTAAAATGCTTCTGTACAGCAAAGGAAATCATCAACAGAATGAAAAGGCAACTTCCAGAATGGGAGAAAATATTTGCAATTATATATCTGACAAAGAACTAATATCCAAAATATATAACGATTTCATACAATTCAATAGCAAAAAAAAATCTGATTACAAAAATGGGCAGAGGATCTGAACAGGCCTTTTTTTCCAAAGAATACATACAGATAGCCAAAAGGTAAATGAAAAGATGTTCAACATCACTAATCATCAGAGAAGTGCAAATCAAAACCACAATGAGATATCACGTCAGACCTGTCAGAATGACTATTATCAAAAAGACAAGGTAACAAGTGTTGGCAAGGATGTGGAATAAAGGGAACTTTATTAACAGTGCTTATGCACTGTTGGTGGTAATGTAAATTGGTGCAGCTGCTATGGAAAACATTATGGAGATTCCTTAAAAAAGTAAAAATAGAACTACCATATAATGTAGCAATTCAATTTCTGGGTATTTTTCCAAAGGGGGGAAAAAAAACTTTTATGAAAATTCGAAAAGCATATGTGCCCCATACTCATTGCAGCATTATTAGTGGAGACAAGTGTCCACTGACAGGTGAATGGATAAAGAAAATGTGCTGTGTATGTATACAGACACACACACGCACACTCAGCCATTAAAAAGAAATATTACCATATTTGACAACATGGATGGCCCTTCAGAACATTACGTTAGGTGAAATAAGTCAGTCAGAGAAAGACAAATAGCATATGATCTCACTTATATGTGGAATCTAGAACAAAACAAAACAAAGCAAACAAAAACAAGTGAGCTCATAGATACAGAGAACAGACTGGCGACTACCAAAGGTAGAGGGAGGGGGTGTGGGTAAAATGGGTGAAGGGTGTCAAAAGGTACAAAATTTCAGTTATAAAATAAGTCATGGGGATGCAATGTACAGCATGGTGACTCTAGTTAGTAATACTGCATTGCATATTTGTAAGTTGCCAGGAGAGTAGATCTTAAAAGTTCTCATCACAAGAAAAAAATAATTTTTAACTATGTGTGGTGATGGCTACTGACTAGACTTATGGTGGTGATCATTTCACAATATCACAAATGTTGAATCATTACACTGTACACCTGAAACTAATATAATGTCATATGTTAACTATACCTCAAGAAAAGAAATAATAAGAAAAATAAAAGTTTTAATTTTATCTTCACTTAATCCTTCTGGTAGCATCTTTGATGCTCTTCCTTTCTTTATGTAGATCTTTCTGACATATATTTTTTTCCTTTTCTCTAAAGAATTTCTTTTAATGTGTCTTGCAAGGCAGGTCTACTAGCAACAAATTCTCTCAATTTTTGTTTGTTTCAGAAAGTCTTTATTTCTCCTTCACTTTTGCAGGAGAATTTTTCAGTGTACAAAATTATAGGTTGATGAATTTTTATTCTCTCAGCACTTTAAAATTGTCACTCCACTCTCTTCCTGCTTGCATGGTTACTGAAGAGAAGTCAGATGTAATTGCTCCCCTATAGGTAAGATGTTTTTTCCCTTTTCCTCTTTCAGGATTTTTTATGTTTGGTTTTCTGTAATTTGAAAATGATATGCCTAGGTGTAGGTTTTTGGTATTTATCCTGCTTGGTGTTTTCTAAAATTTCGGTATCTGTGGTGCGATGTCTGACATTGATTTGGGGAAATCTCAGTCATTGTTTTAAAAGGTCTCCTGTTCCTTTTCTTTTTATTCTCCTTTTGGTATTCCAATTGTACATATGTTACACATTTGTAGTTGTTCCACAGTTCTTGGATATCTTGTTCCGTTTTTTTCAAACTCTGTTCCTTTGCTTTTCAGTTTTAGAGGGTTCTATTGAGATAGTCTCAAGCCAAGAGATTATTTCCTCAGCTGTGTCTAATCTAGTACTGAGCCCATAAAAGGCACTCTGCATTTCTGTTACAGTGTTTTTTATCTCTAGCATTTCTTTTTGGTTCTGTCTTAGGATTTCCATCTCTCTACTGACATTGCCCATCAGTTCTTACATGTTATCTATTTTGTCAGTTAGAGCCCTTAGCATGTTAATTTTAACCATTTTTAATTCCCAGTCTGATCATTCCAACATCCCTGCAATGTCTGGTTCTGATGTTTACTCTGTCTCTTCTAATTGTTTTTCGTCTTTTGGTATGCTTCGTAATTTTTCCTTGACATGATATACTGGGTAAAAGGAACTGCCCTAAAAGGCTTTGTTACGTGACGATGAGGTTTGGGGGAGGGGTTGTTCCATAGTCCTGTAATTAGGTCTCTGTGTTTAGTAGGCCTATGCCTCTGGACTGTTAACTTCATCGCTGGTTTTGTCTGTGTGTTTGTTTTCCCCTCCATTAAGTGAAAGAGGGAGGCTAGGGCTATATTTGAGTATTTCCCTTCATCCAGGTAGAAGACTAGAGCTGGCTGGAGTTGGGTATTTCCTTCCCCCAGGTGAGTTAAATTCCGCTACTACGCCAGCAGATTAGGCTCTGCTTAATTAGTTTCTCCTGAAGGCAAGGCTTCTTAAGAAGGACAGAACGCCAGGGTGCGTTTCAAAATGGTTCCTCTTCCCCAGCTCCTGTGGGAAGCGGGAGAGGATTTTTCTCTGATATTCACTGCAAGGACCTGGTTGAGCTCCTGAATGTAAGTCTCACAAAACTGTGGGTCCTGCCCTATGACTGGGTCCCCCTGGAATTTTATAACTCTCAGATTTATCTATGCCTAGCCTCAGCAATTTATCAGTTACAGTTCTTGTTTTCCTACCCGGCAGTGGTTCTCATGGAGGTTTCATGCTCCTGAATCTCTGTTAAGTTTTTATTCTTTGTATTTGGCTGTTGGTCTCTCCATTCTTGGGAACCTCTGTTAGCCCTGTGACCTAACCTCTCTTAAGGTTCTCTTAAGAGTTGTTGCTTTTTTTCATCTTCTCTAGCCTTTTACTTGTTAGTAGGACTGAGTGGTGGCTTCTAAGCTTCTTACAGGCAGAACCAGAAGTGTCAGCAGTTTTTACTCTTGATCAGCAATGGAATTTCAAATAGCATTCCAGAAAATTATGACAAAATTCACAGTGTTGGGAAAATGTAGTTGTGAGCCATGTTATAAAAAGCCTAATAAACCAAGTTCTGCTGAATTTGGTAGGTAAATTGGGAGAAAAAACATAAAATAGTATTAACACTTTGGGTTTTCTTTTTTTCCTCCTTGTTCACTGTTCTCAACCTAAAGTTTGTTCATTCTTAATGCCTCAACCCTGTCCTCCACCCCTATACTCCAAACTCAGACAGAAGCAGAAACAAGGACTCAAAGCTATCACCAACTTGTATGCAAGAGGCAGATTTATATAATACATGATTCCCTGAGTTCTTACTATACCATCTATTTCAAGCAAAACAATCCTGAAAATCTATATTTAGTATACATGTTATAGAGATGATAAATGTTCAACTAATAAAAAATGCATTATTTCAGATAATTTTCAGGAAATGTGTGTGATGGGATATTATTATCCTGAAAAGATAAATGAAGAAACCCATACCATTTCAAGAAAGAAAAAAAAAGTATAGAATAGTCCAGAGATTATTTTAGTTTCAGGCTTGGATGGAAACAGGGATTTAGATAATTATATCATAACAAATTTTTTTCTTTTTTCCAAATCTTGGCTCAGCTATTTTCTCTATTTTATGAGTGGGCTCCATTCTCAGAATACTTTTCACTTTTGCGGCAAGGTAGCTTGGAGCCAATCAGTCTTGAATGCCCTGAGGTTAATAGGAAAGAAAGAGCATACTTCTTCCCAGTCACGGAAGCAATATTCAGATCGGTTTTTGTTGGCTTGAATCACATGTCCATCCCTACACTCTCACTGAGGCTGAGGAATGAAGTGCTCAAACGAGCTACAGGGAGCTGTAGCCATAGGCTCTACCTCTGGAGCAGGTGGAGACAATTTTACCTAAATTACACCGGCTTAATGAGGGAGAAGTATTTCTCTAAGTAAAATTCACAGGCTGAAACTAAGAAAAGTGTTAAGATTCTTTTGGGGGGGAGGGCAGTTACTGTAAGATTATTAAACTTAAGGAAACAAATGTTTTTCCGTATGGGAGTTAGCACAAATATCATGATAATGATATATTGCCATTAGAAGAATCACTAAGATTATATATCCAAAGCTCAAATTTTAGGAAGAGCTTCATTCTATCCTTTGCTCTTCACAAACTAATTTCTTCACTTGGAGCTTGAGTTTTTTTCTTGGAAAAATAAAGTTCTGGCTGCAAGTAAATTGTGGATCATAGTTAGTTGGGAACATAGTTAAAAGTGATATTTTCCAAAGTATTCTTAGGTGGTATGATTGAGGTAAATGAAAAAGAAAGATGTATACAAATTCAAATCTATAAGTTTCATGTTTTGGATTTTACTGAAATATTTATGTCAGCTGTTGACATAAATGGTTATGACAATTTGTTCATGATCTTTGTCCAAACCACTGTTATAAGAAATTGTTGAATAACAAATATGTATTGAAAACAATAGTTTGGTTAAGGACACTCAACCAACGAAATAAAAATAAAAACAAACAAAACTAGAAAGGTGATCTAGAAAACAGGTTAAAAATAAAGTAGCTTCACAGGTTAGGTTATCTGGGAAGCAGCTTGTGAGATATTTACATGGAGGAGATGTGCATGCAGGAAGTTAATTTGGGAGTGTTCTAGCTGTCAACTGTCTGCAAGTGAGTTGGGAAGGGAAATGTGGGCTACCAGAGTCACTGCAAAACAGCAGCAAAACTCAGTGTCACACAGGGAGTCCTGGAGCTAAGATGGCCCTGCACAATTGGCCTGAATTGAGGTAAATAGTCTGCTCATTCAATATCACGCATATTGATCAGTCATTGGATGTGTACGGCATCGGGAAGGTGACATAACCTTGGGTGAACCAACTTCCTTCAGCTGAGGACATTCTTTATGAAGGGGGCCGAGATGTAAGGTGTTATCTGACAATCTGCCCAACAGCTGGGGAAATGAGTTTCAGTTCGGCAATTAAGTTGGTGGTAGAAGAAACGGAGGATCTTAGCATTGCTCTCAATACCCTCTGGCACTCGAGTATTAAAGAGATAACAGCACAAAATTATTGCTGTAAAAAAAAAATCATTTGTTCAGCAGGGACAATGAAGAAACTGAAAAGATTACCTGTTTTAAATTGAGAATAAACATGTTTCAAGCATGATACTTTTGGAATCATAAATACAACAGTTTATGCCACACAGCACTCATTTGAAATGACTGAGGAAAAAATAAATGCAATTCATTTGTTATGCAGAAAGAGATCCAACTGAAAAAGTTTCGAGTTCCTTCTGACCCTGTTTCTCTAATTCACATAATTTAAACAGTCCTCTCTTTTTAATTTTCTGGTGTGTGCTTTTCAGGACCATGCTTTCTCAATGTATTCTGTGTCCTAATGGGCACAACATAGAGGAAATGAGGACCTATGAAAATGTATAATACAAGTACACACTTTAGCTAAAAGTACTCAAGACTTCCAATAATCCAAAACAAATAGTACAGAACTACACTGGGGATCACTTAAAGGTCAATTTTCAATATCATGTGCTTTTAGGCCAAGCAAAGTAAATATAATGTTCTTGCACTTATTAAGCTAGAACAGTTTAAAAATGAGGCATGAACCAATTAGATCGGCCTGTAGTACATTATCATTAAAAACAGTAATTATCTTTACTGCGGAGTGAATTGGTAAATTGCTCCTGACCCTCTTTCCCATCTATTCATAAGACAGGCCAGATTGCTATTGTTTTCCTAAGGATTATATCCAGTATGTTGGCCTCAGTGCAATAAACCTGAACTCTGAATGAAATTATCCCAATAATTTATAAAGGCTCTGTCTTTATGGAGGCATGTCGTTGAGTAGAGAATTTCTAACCTTGAAAAATGTCTGTTACTGCACTGTTTATTTCACTATAAATCAAAAATTGTTTCTCAGCATTTTGCTTCAAAGATTATCAAACTCTTAATCACAGAAAAGATCTGAAACTTGCACTCCATTCTTAACAAAAACCAGAATACTTTCATCAGAAAATTCATTCCAATAAAATTTATGTTATTTAATGCAGTTTATCATGGGCAATTCACTGCATCTATTGTTTGCATTTTGCAAATGTAGCAATGAGTTTATATTTTTAATTGAAAAATTAACCTGATAACAATGCTTTTGATATGTTATAGAGGTATGATTTCCCTTGAAATCAAGTGATGGCATCAAATCAATACCCATTATTTTAATGTTGTGAACATATGTCTACTTCAAGGATATACAGAAACCATAATATGAGTACATTTCCACGAAAAACACCTTTTATGAATACAGTTTTAGAAATGGCTTGAGAAAAGATTCATCCCAAGTCCCAAGAGACACATCTTTGGTTAGACCTCCAGTTAGGCCTTCTCCTTCAAGAGGAGAAGGCAGATCTTGGCAAGAAGCCAGAGCACAGACATCTTGGGTCTCTGGAATGCAGTGTGAAAAGACTTCCCCCCAAAAAGTAAAGGAACCTGTATTGGCAGGTATTGAAGATTGATTGGTTCCATGGAAGTTTCAGCAGACTTTTTTTGTATTTAGTTGAAGGAAGAGGTAACTTGTTTCTTTGAAGTCCTTCGGAAGACCCTTAAGTGCCCAGTAACCTAAGAGACAGACATCCAAATTTTATTTTAAATGGGAACCCTTTCTTGACAAAAAACAAATTGCTACCATGACCTCAAATTCTTTCAAATTCACTATTAAATTCACAGAAAAGGGTTTTTTTGTTTGTTTAAATGAAACTTCTTTGTGAATATTTTCATGGTTGAAAGAAAAAGATAAAGGGATTAACAGTCAAAAGTGGTGTAGATTAGTTCAGTTATTTCTTTTCAGTATCAAGAAGGATGTGAGATTTGCTAGTATGCTTGAGAAGTGAAAAGCATTCCTGGTAGAGGAATGATGTATAATATAAAGGCTGTGAAAACAAATCACTTGGAGTATTTAAGGACTGAAAAAGATCAGTGGGGTTGGAGTTGAGTACTTGAGGAGTGGATGTGGTTGGAGAGGTATACGGGAGTCCCATCATGAAGGCATTTATCTGCTCTGATTAGTTCACACTTTATTTGATAGGATGTATATTGTGATAGTGTTTCAACTTATTAATATTTGTTTGGGGATTTTTGCTATATCCACACTGATTTACTGTACACATGGTTCTTTTCTCAGCCCAGTAAGATAGGATATTTCATGATCATTGGCACAAAGAGTGACGTACAAAACTCAGAATTAAAGAAATTGGTTTTGGCCTTTGAATTTCAAAAAGAAAATAAAACCTAAAAATGGGGAGAATGCATGCTAATTCAAAGGAGATATATTGAGTGTTTTGGAATGGGACAGACTCCCTTATATAGGGTCTGGTATAGTGGGAAGAGGAATATCAGGGATAAAATATAGATGTAACAGAGAGAGCAGGTGAACCTAAAGAAGCTCTGGCAGCAGTCATGGTGAGGAGAACGTAGCAGTGGCCTGTGTCTTGTGTTACAGTCTGAAGGCTGGATGAGAAGATGGATGTCTTGCCTAATGTCCACTTTGATAGAAAATGCCCTTAACTACATTGGCAGTTGACACAACTGTTACTCCCCCCACTTTGCCCTGTGTTAGTGGGACATAGCCATATAAGCTACCTGAACTGAGATGAACCCTGAAGAAGGCCCAACTTGGGATTAATTTCTCTCACTTAATAAAATTGGTCCTGTTATTTCCTACAGAACTTGGAAGGACACATTGCTCACATCCCACTGGGCTTTCAAAAGAGAACTAAGCCAAGAAATAGAACTACTTTATACCCTTATTGATAAGGGAGAAGTATCAGGACATAGTGCCTGGAAATCACTTCTGTGTTCTATTTAATCACAGATATCTAAATATTTTTTTCTAATCTGTACTATGATCTGTTTCCTTCAGAAATCAGAATTGAAGAGGCATGTAATGTCTCATCCCTGTAGGTTCTAAATCTGGCATGTTGAAATTATTGGCAATAGCACATATTTTCATTATAAAATGTATCTATAGACAAGACAGGGATGAAACAAACTGTTATATAAAATAGTAGCAGAACATACAGTATTTGCAGATAATACTTAAAGAATGTTACTTTCTAAAATATGTGACAGAGCTATTTCCATCATACATTTTTAAATGTTAAAATAACCTTTCAAAAACTTTCCTAGAAAGAGCAAAGATTTCTCAGAACTTGCACATGAGTATATTTTAACGTGTCTATTATTGGCAGAACGAAAATTGGCAATCTATTTTAATCCCACTGCCTTTAAAATGTTATCTGTCCATATGACTAGAATTTGAAACCACTGTATGACTATACTAGAGAGTTAAGCTCCTTTTCTTCCTGCCCCCCATTACACACAGTGAAATACGACCTTAAGTCCAAAATTCAGTGAATGTTGATATGCATGCAATGTCATGGAACCCCACACTCCATTCATGCTAGAATATTCACATCACCCCAGACACTTTGCTTACATTTTCCCTTTACTATTATTCCCAACATTGCATTGGCAACCACTATCCTGATTGGTTTTTTATCCATGGTGGATTAGTTCTCTCTGTTAACTTCATATAAATGAAATAGCATCTTATGTACACATAACTTGGGCTTGTGTCACTCAACATACGTTCTCTTTAATTTCCATGCATGTCATTGCATATATAAGTAGTTTTTTCCCTTTTGTTGCTTCCTAATAGTGTACAGTAGGAATGCACTATGTTTATTCACTTTCCTGTTGCTGGACCACAGTTTTTGTTTTTATTTATCATAAATAAAGCATTTCGTTATTATAAATATCTTTCTCTGAGTGTATGTTTCTAGTTCTCTTGATAGCTAAAAGCAGAATTGCCTCATAATGAAGTATACATTTAACTTTAATAAAAATTAAAAAGCCAAATTGTTTGCCCAGGTGGTTGCACAATTTTACATTCTCATCAGAGATTAATGAGAATTCAGGATGCTCCACATTCTTGCCAACACCAACATTTAGGGTTAATGTTTCTGTCTCTCTCATTTTCACCTTGCTAGTGTGTAATAGCAGGTAAATATATAATATTTATATTATAAATATAATGTCATTATAGAAAGTGTCATTTCTTATATTTTTTGTAGAATTCAGCGGTGTAACAATGTGGTTTGAAGTTATCTTTGTGGGAAAGTTCTGCTTTTTTATTGAAATATAGTTGATTTATAATTTGCTAGTTTCAGGTGTACAGGAAAGTGATTCAGTTTTATATATATATATATATTTCAGATTGCTTTCCATTATAGGTTATTACAGGATATTGAGTATAGTTCCATATGCTATACAGTAAAGCCTTATTGCTTACCTAGTTTATGTATAGTAGTTTGTATCTGTTAATTCTATATTCCTAATTTATCCCTTCCTCCCTTCCTCCCTTTCCCCTTTGGTAACCATAAGTTTGTCTTCTATGTCTAGGAATCAGTTTCTGTCTTTTTTTTAACAAAAAATCACCACCTAGACCTATGTGAAGGAGCTTACTCTCTATGTTTTCTTCTAGGAGTTTTTTTTTTTTTTTTTTTTTTTTAAAGTACTTGACCACTTTTTTCTTTCTTTTTTTTTTTTTAAATTATTTATTTATTTATTTATTTATGACTGTGTTGGGTCTTCGTTTCTGTACGAGGGCTTTCTCTAGTTGCAGCAAGCGGGGGCCACTCTTCATCGCGGTGCGCGGGCCTCTCACTATCGCGGCCTCTCTTGTTGCAGAGCACAGGCTCCAGACGCGCAGGCTCAGCAATTGTGGCTCACGGCACTAGTCACTCCACAGCATGTGGGATCTTCCCAGACCAGGGCTCGAACCCGTGTCCCCTGCATTGGCAGGCAGATTCTCAACCACTGCGCCACCAGGGAAGCCCTCTTCTAGGAGTTTTGTGGTTTCAGGTCTTATGTTCAAGTCTTTAATCCATTTGGATCTTTTTTTTTTTTTTTCTGTATGGTGTAAGATAGTGATCCAGTTTCATTCTTTTCCATGTGGCTAACCAGTATTCTCAACACCATTTATTGGAGAGTGTTTTTATCCCATTGAATATTCTTGGCTGCTTTGTCATAAATTGACCATATATGCATGTGTTTGGTTCTCTGTTACATTGATCTATGTTAGCTTTTTTGTGTCAAAGACATACAGGGAGTGTGATGCTTCTAGCTTTGCTCTTAAGATTGCTTTGGCTATTTAGGGTCTTTTGTGTTTACATACAAATTTTAGGAATGTTTTTTCTATTTATCTGAAAAATGCTATGGGAATTTTCATAGGGATTGCATCAAATCTACAGATTGCTTTGGGTAGTATGGGCATTGTAACAATATTTGTCCAATTCATGAGCATGGAATATCTTTCCATTTATTTGTGTCTTCAGTTTTTTTCATCAATGTCTTACAGTTTTCAGTATATAGGTCTTTTAATTCCTTGGTTAAATTTTTTCCTAGGTATTTTATTCTTTTTGATGTGATTGTAAATGGAATTGTTAATTTCTCTTTCTTATAGTTCAGTATTAGTGTATAGAAATGCAACAGAGTTTTGTTTGTTGATGTTGTATCCTTCAACTTTACTGAATTTATTAGTTCTAACTTTGTTTTTAAGACATCTTTAAGGATTTTAGTGTTTCTGTATATATATCATGTCATCTGCAAATAGTGACAGTTTTACTTCCTTTCCAATTTGGGTGCCTTTTTATTTTTCTTGCCTAATTACTTAGATAGGACTTTCAATACTATGTTGAATACAATTGAGAATGGCCATCCTTATTTTATTCCTGATATTAGAAGAAAAGCTTTCAGCTTCTGAGTATGAAGTTAGCTGTGAGCTTGTCATATACAGCCTTTATTATGTTGAGGTACGTTCCCTTTTTACCCACTTTGTTGAGTTTTTAATCACAAAAAGATGTTGAAATTTGTAATTTTTTCTACATCTATTGAGATGATCATATGATTTTTTACCTTCATTTTGTTAATGTGGTGTATCACATTGACTGACTTGTGGATGTTGGTCCATCCTTGCATTCCTGAAATAAATTCCCCTTGATCATTGTCTGTGATCCTTTTTATGAATTGAATTCAGTTTGTTAGTATTTTGCTGGATTTTTGAATTTATATTCATCAGGGATATTGGCCTGTAATTTTCTTTTCTTGTGACCCGTGTCTGATTTTGATATCGGGATAATGCTGGATTCATAAAATGGATTTAGAAGAGTTCCCTCATCTTCTAATTTTTTGGAAGAGTTTGAGAAGGATTGGTATTCTTTGGATGCTTGGTCGAATTCACCAGTGAAGCTGTCTGGTACTAGACTTTTGTTCAAATCTGTAATCAAAAACTTCCCAAAATTGTTTTATTAGATATCAGTCTAGATTACTAGATTTTCTATTTCATCATGAGTCAGTCTTCGTAGGTCATGTGTTTTTAGGAATTTATTCATCTACGTTGTCCAATTTGTTAATACATAATATAGTTTACAGAGAATTATATTTTTTTCTCCCAGAAGATAGTCTTTCTATTTTCTAATTATCAAACGTTACTGGTAATGATTTTATTATAAATGATTGGACATTATAATTCCATTTTTTGAGTATCAATTCCCACCTAGTCACTTACTTAGGCACTTGATATCTTGTGCAAGTTTTTTAAACTTTATATCTAAATTATTTACCTATAAAACAGGGCTAAAAACAATCTCTACTTAGTAGGGTTGTGAGGATTTAACAGCAAAATTCATGCAAGGTCATTGGATAGTGCTTGACCCAAAAGTATACCCGAATTACATTATTTAATATTTATTTATTTATTTATTTATTTATGGTTGTGTTGGGTCTTCGTTTTTGTGCGAGGGCTTTCTCTAGTTGCGGCAAGCAGGGGCCACTCTTCATTGTGGTGCGTGGGCCTCTCACTATTGTGGCCTCTCTTGTTGCGGAGCACAGGCTCCAGACGCGCAGGCTCAGTAATTGTGGCTCACGGGCCTAGTTGCTCCGTGGCATGTGGGATCTTCCCAGACCAGGGCTTGAACCCGTGTCCCCGGCATTGGCAAGCAGATTCTCAACCACTGTGCCACCAGGGAAGCCCTATACATTATTTAAAAGTGTTAATCTTAATTAACACTTAACATCCTTAATACATCTTAATACGCTTGTGAATAACTTCCTTTTTATCTCCACCATCCCCTCCTCCATAAATACCTGACTCAAACTATTTACCATATATTTCCTAGCAAATGTCTGTACATTTTATTTTATTTTATTTATTTATTTATTTTTATAAATTGATTTATTTTATTTGTTTATTTTTGGCTGTATTGGGTCTCCGTTGCTGCACGCGGGCTTTCTCTAGTTGCAGCGAGAGGGGGCTACTCTTCGTTGCGGTGCGCGGGCTTCTCATTGCAGTGGCTTCTCTCGTTGTGGAGCATGGGCTCTAGGCACACGAGCTTCAGTAGTTGTGGCTCACAGGCTCTAGAGCGCAGTCTCAGTAGTTGTGGCGCACGGGCTTAGTTGCTCCACGGCATGTGGGATCTTCCCGGACCAGGGCTTGAACCCATGTCCCCTGCATTGGCAGGCGGATTCTTAACCACTGCGCCACCAGGGAAGCCCTGTCTGTACATTTTAAACTGTCTTTTCTAAAGTAAAACCGTACTCTACTCTCCATCGTAAAATAATACTTCTACCACTGCTTGATTTGTATGTATTAATGCTGTTTTTATATGACTTGTGTCAAGAGGATTGCTCTTCTTTCCCCCATATCTTCTCATCCTTCATGCCAGTTAGACCCATATTTTACATCAACTATTATTTTTCCTGGTAGCATTCTTGTTAGCCCTGAGTATCCTGTTGCTGGGAAAGTACAATAACCTTCTGTTTTGATAACTTTCTGTCTCTCCAGATATGGGAGTCTCCCAAAACTCCAAATGTATGTTTAAAAAATATTATTCAGTGTATCCGCATTGACTGAAGGATAGTGCCTGCACTCCCTATCCTAGCATTCAACAGCCAAAAAACCCAAACTACTTTTGAGGAGTCATCTGGTAATTATTTAATATAACAATTAACATTTGTGAGCAATTATTATGTATTTATCACAGAAATTCAGGGAAACTCAGGCTATTAATATCTGCATTTCATGTTGAAGGAAATAGAAGCCTAGACAGACAGTGTACATAGTGTTTAATGACATACATTTTGGTGGCTTAATTTCCTTATGCCCCAGTTTCTTTATTTGTAATAGAGCAGATGATAATTACACCTATTTAATAAGGTTTTTGTCAGAGCTAAGTAAATTAGTATATGCAGTATGCCTTGAATTGTGCCTGGTATGCAGTAACTTTTCAATAAGTGGTAGCTCTTAATGTTTTAAGAGATGTACTAACTGACGTAAATGACAGGACTGAGATATGGAACCCAGAAGCCTGGTACCAGAGCCCCAAAACCACCATTATGCTCTAGTCTCTCCCTCAGAAGGACTGCCAGACAACATTCCAGGGGTTTTTCACACATTACATTACCTCCTACACTTTCCTTAAGTAAACCATTCAACTTAAGCACATTTATTTTTTGAGCCCACAGTAAACTTTTCTACCTCCTTTCACTTGGGTGCTATTTACTAACATCCTTTTTAAACTTCAAGATTCTGCTCATGATTCTTCCATGGAGGCTTCCTAAAATGCATTCTCTCCATCTTGCTGTGTAATTTACCTCATCTTCAGTTTTGAATAATCATCTCAAAGAGCATGCAGTCAATATATATGAGTTCCATTTCCCATTTTATAGTTCATAATATGTCCATTTATTTTTAAATCTATGACATTTACTGTTTCAGTTGCTTTATGGATATACCACATTTAAACTTTAACAAGTTGTGTGCTTACATGTGTTTATAATCCAATCTAACTTATTTATAAACATGTTGAAGGCAATGACTTTCTCCTACTTTTATCATCTATTGTACTTTGTACAGTGATGCCAACATTGGGGGTTGTTAGTAAATATCTATTTATAATTAATAGTATTCAAGTATACTTAGCTAAATTAACAACCAATATATTGATTTATATTTGGTTATACATTAATTCTTAGAGGAATTTCACATTGTATCATTTAACCAATAATTTTCTTTAAAATATTTAGAATCATATACTTTATTACATTTTTTCTAATCTAATTTGTGAAGCAATGAAAGCAAACAGCATATTATGTAGTTGTATTATAAAATAAAATATTTAAAAACCTAATCAGAAACCAAATCAAGTTTCTGCAGATAATGTTAGCATTTCCTGAGTTACACTCAAGAGAGAGATCTTACTAGTGATTTTATGAAACATACAAATATTACTATTCCATCGCAGCTGATTTACATTCAATCCCTGAATTATGTAACATTGCCAAATCATAATTTCTACTGGAGACATAACTGAATTTCTCATTAGTGGGATATTTAATTTAACAATAATATTATTGTTATTAAGTCCTAAAACATAAAGTGAAAATGAACAAACTTATCTCTCCCTAATCAAAAAACAAAGAGCACTAGCTCTCTTGACTGCCCTACTTGGATATATCTCTTATATTTCAAATCCTTGGCAGCTGTTCTAAAATGGAGCTGGAGAAATCAGGCTCCCCAACTTCAAACTACACTACAAAGCTACAGTAATCAAGACAGTATGGTTCTGGCACAAAAACAGAAATATAGATCAATGGAACAGGATAGAAAGCCCAGAGATAACGCCAGGTACATATGGTCACCTTATCTTTGATAAAGGAGGCAAGAATATACAATGGAGAAAAGACAGCCTCTTCAATAAGTGATGCTGGGAGAACTGGACAGCTACATGTAAAAGAATGAAATTAGAACACTCCCTAACACCGTACACAAAAAAAAATCTCAAAATGGATTAAAGACTTAAATGTAAGGCCAGGCACTATCAAACTCTTAGAGGAAAACATAGGCAGAACACTCTGTGACATAAATCACAGCAAGATCCTTTTTGACCTACCTCCTTGAGAAATGGAAATAAAAACAAAAATAAACAAATGGGACCTAATGAAACTTAAAAGCTTTTGCACAGCAAGGAAACCATAAACAAGACGAAAAGACGACCCTCAGAATGGGAGAAAATATTTGCAAACGAAGCAACTGACAAAGGATTAATCTCCAAAATATACAAACAGCTCATGGAGCTCAATATCAAAAAAACAAACAACCCAATTAAAAAATGGGCAGAAGACCTAAATAGACATTTCACCAAAGAAGACATACAGATGGCCAAGAGGCACATGAAAAGCTACTCAACATAACTAATTATTGGAGAAATGCAAATCAAAACTACAGTGGGGTATCATCTCACACTGGTCAGAATGACCATTATCAAAAAATCTAGAAACAAATGCTGGAGAGGGTGTGGTGAAAAGGGAACACTCCTGCACTGTTAGTGGGAATGTAAATTGATACAGCTTCTATGGAGAACAGTATGGAGGTTTCTTAAAAATCTAAAAATAGAACTACCATATGACCCAGCAATCCCACTACTGGGCATATACCCTGAGAAAACCATAATTCAAAAAGAGACATGTACCCCAATGTTCACTGAAGCACTGTTTACAATAGCCAGGACATGGAAGCAACCTAAGTGTCCATTGACAGATGAATGGATAAAGAAGATGTGGCACATATATACAATGGAATATTACTCAGCCATAAAAAGAAACGAAACTGAGTTATTTGTAGTGAGGTGTATGGGCCTAGAGTCTGTTATACAGAGTGAAGTAAGTCAGAAAGAAAAAAACAAATACCGTATGCTAACGCATTTATATGGAATGTAAAAAAAAAAAAAAGGTACTGATGAACCTAGTAGCAGGGCAGGAATAAATACGTAGACATAGAGAATGGACTTGAGGACACGCTGGTTGGGGGTGGGGAAGCGTGGATGAAGTGAGAGTAGCATCGACATATATACACTACCAAATGTGAAATCGCTAGCCAGTGGGAAGCAGCAGCATAGCACAGGGAGATCAACTCGCTGCTTTACGACAACCTAAAGCGGCAAGATAGGGAGGGTGGGAGGGAGGCTCAAGAGGGAGGGAATATGGGGATATATGTATGCATATGGATGATTCACTTTGTTGTACAACAAAAACTAACACAGCATTGTGAAGCAATTATACCCCAATAAAGATGCATAAAAAAAAAAATTCATTCCTAGAGCTTGCTCATGCTGCCAAAAAAAACTTTCTCATCTTTGAAAAATAGAATTATATTAAATAATGTGATTTCTAAATATTCGATAAAAAAGAGAAGTATATAGCATGGATCCAAATTAGTATTTTATAAAAGTCAACCCATTTAGAAAAGAACAGTGAAAACCTGCCAAATATGGAATAAATCCTGTGTTGCAGGATAGTTTACACCTGGGTGAAAGTCCTACTTTTTCTCCTAAGCCTAATCTTTTAAAATACTCTGTCTTTCTGAAACTTATGTCTGGTAAAAATAATAATAATAATAACAATAATAACCCTAAAACTTTTAGTAAAAAAGTAAAATATCAAAACAAAAAGTATTGAAACAATGAGAGATAATGACCCAGACATAAAGTGTATTAAGGAAATGGTGAAAACATGAGAACTTTAAGGTTTTTGTGCTAGAGAGATGTGTATTGGTACTTGCGTAAATAAAAACAGCAGGTCAACAAATAGAAAAAAGTAAATAACATTTTATCTCATTTTTTAAAAATTTGTTTCTTTACCTAGAATATTTTATTATAGAAATCAAAACAAATATATATTCATGCATCTAATAGTTATCTGACAGCCTTTTTTCTAAATATGTACACTAATTATATTTAATATTTAAAATTATTTTAGACACAATTTACAATTAGTGATTTTAACAAGTCATTTTTATTGGGGATGTTTTCCTAAGTGATTTCTACAGTGTGTTAGGTCCTGTAGGTCTTCAAGTTACAGAAACAAAATGCAAATAAAAGATCTTTACTGCTGAAAATTAGTAAAACCACAAATAGGTTCATGTTGGATTAAATTTCCTTGCTCATAAAATCATCTGTCCCATTATTATATTTGTGAGTCTCACGTGGAATCAGTACTGAAGAAATATCTAGAGAGGAGATGGCAAATTAATTATTAATTTTACAAGTATCTCTTTCCCACTCCATCAATCAAGCAGTTTCCTTGCCATCATTCAAAACATTTGCAAATCAATAAGAATGTACATATACCTCTAGTGATATTGCAGCAAAACAGTGAAACTTATTTTAACAACCGATATTTTTCAAAATATTGAGAAAATAAACAGGTTAATAAGAAAAATAATAAAAATATTGAGAGAAACAAAATTAGATGAAGACTAAAATATCAATACATACATTAGGCAAAATATTAGTTAAAACTGGTCCTCCAGGCTGCCCATCATTCCTGACTCACCCCCATCCCCAGGTGTACCGTTCCTGCCCTCTCCTCTTAGCTGCAGTTGAAGGCTTTAACTTTGCACACTTTGGAGTCACAGTTGCATCATTGTATGTTAAATCTGAATAAATCAAGAGGTTTCAATGCAAAAAAAAAAAAAAATGGTCCTCCAAAAAATAAAAAATGAGACAAGAGTTTACTAAACATATCACTTTATCAAGGAAAAAGAACAAAAGCATAATATTGTCCACAAAATTAAATTTGGGAAAGTATCACAAGTAAGATATCAAAGTCACGAGAACAACTTGTTTATGCAAAATAACTTTTAATTAAAATGTTTGTTAGGAAAATACAAATTACTAAAATGACCCCTAAAAACAAGAGATTCTTGAAACAATAATTTCCTTGAAAGAAATTGCAAATATTGTTAATTTTAAAAAGTACTGGCCTAAATGTTTACAGAGAGTAGTTCTCTCACAAATGGAGATACCAGTGATTTGATCATTTTTCAACTGACCATGGGTAATAGAGGGTTTGGTATGGAAGGGAGATTAACTTACTGTAGGCCCTTAAGTACAATTTGAAATATTTAATTTTTCATAAAAATGAAGTATAAACATTTTAAAATTATCAAATAACAAATAGCCACTGTTATATTCCAGTTTTAGAACCTGTAGTAGCAAACTTAGTAAGCTTAAAATAGTTATTCCTGATAGTATAATTTTTAGGATCTTCCAAATGCGTTCTGTAAAAATAAAGTGAGTTAACAATGTATCTATCAAGACCTATAAACTATATGCTTTAGCACAGTATTTCCACTTGAAATTAGATAGTCTAACAAAATATTACATTCAAGTATTTTTATAACAGCATTTAAAAATTACTATTCAAAATGAGCAAAAACCTTAAATGCCCAACAATGGTAGAATGGCTATAAGTGTTTTATTTAGGCAGTGACATAACCTTCAAAGTTTGTTTGCAGTGCATTTTTAATGACATGGTAAAAGTCTTGCTAGACAATTACATGTAGAGAAGAGCAGAGTTAATATGTCCAAACTGTGCTGAATATACATACATCTGAATAGCAAAAATATGGAAAGGAAAAGAGAATTTGTATATCTGTGATCACATTTAGATGTGGAAGATAATTATATTGCTTGCTTTTGTACTTCCCAAATTGTGTAAGTTATGTTACTCTTACAGTCAGTTTTTATTTTTAGGATTTATATTTCTGTTTAAACTAACATTATATATTAGGATAAGTTACATGAAATGATGAACTACTTAGTATGGTTTATGAATGTTTATATGCAATGTTATATGTACCTGCATTTAGCGGGTCGACACTTTTACTAAAAATGTATATATATATTAAAACAGTTGGCTTAGTTAACTATTTGGTCTTGGTGCTAATTTTCTAATGAATATTCATAAAGTTAAGTAACACCAAGCATATGTCAATTCATGGCTCTATCATAATGTGCTATCGCTATCTTAGCTTCTCTATGAGGTAAGGAAGTACTGTTATGAGAATAAAAATAGCATTGAAGAAAATTTCCAGTTATCCAAAGTTGTATTCAATTTATCATATTTAAACCCACTAGCTTTAAATTTACAAATATTCCTTTGAAATATTTTTATAAATCTTAAACTTTAATGGAAATTTCTTTAGTTGACTATTAGGAGTTAAATGAAAATTTATTAGAAAAGTAAAAAATTTCCTGAGACAACATTGTGGGAAAATGTAAATTTTTTTAATTTAAGTAATATAGGTATAGAAAAGTACATACATCATAAATGTACAACAAAAACATTATCACAAAGTGAATCCACCCATATATTTACTACCTGAGTCAAGAAAAATAATTTTACTAGCATACCAGAAATGCTTATGACCCACAGAACTATTCCTACCTACTCCTCCCTAGAGGTAATCCTTATTACTAGCACCATAGATTAACTTTAGCAAGTTTTAAATCTTTATGTAAGTGCTATTATATTGTATATATTCTTCTGTATCTAACATCTTTCCCTCAACATTGCTTATGAGTTATACATAGTATTAAAAATACCTGTATATCATTATTTTAGTTGTTAGAGTATTCTGTATTATCAATATACTGAAATTTGTTTATCAATTTGCAATTATTCCAATGTTGATAGATTTTTACCTTGTTTTATGTTTTATGTAGAAGAAGATTCTTCGCAAAATACACATATCTCTTGCTGCACATGTACATGCATAATATATATGAAATTTCTGGGTCATGAAGTATGCATTCATTCAAATTTAGTAGAAAATGCCAAACAGCTTTCCAAAGTGACAGTATCAATTTATACTCTAACAGTCTATGAGAGTACCAGATTTTCCATATCAGGTTTTTCATATCCTTAGCAACATTTGGTATTCAGACTTGAGTTGTAGCCATGTTTGTTGACTGTATTGGTATATATCTTTGGTGTTAATTTATATTATTTTGAGACTAAGGAGGTTGAACAACTTTTGCCATTTTTGAAGTGTCTTGTTAAGTCGGTGGCCCTTTTAAATTTGATTATGTTCTATTAATTGATTTGTAGGACTCCGTGATGTACTCTGGATACAGGTTGACTTTTAGAGTTGTGATTATCTTCAATTTCTTGAGATTTTTCACTTTTTTTTTTTTTTTGACAAATAGGCATTCCTTAATTCTAATTTAACTGCCTTAATATCTCTTTGATGCCTTTATGCAGAATTTAATATTTTGTGTAGCTTTTCTAGTTCTTCTTACTGGGAGAGTTGCTCAATTACCCTGTTGACTACTACCACTGAGTGTTTTTTTAAAGTATAATTCCTGAGGTCCACATAACTATTGTATCATCCTAATATTTCTTTTGGTATATAGGTTTCATGACATATTCTGATCTTTACTATTTACCTGATAATGGAAAATGTCCTCTTTGAACAGAAACAAGGGAAAGTGGGCAAATAAAAAGAAAGTCAAATGCATGTCAAAAAGCATATGATACCATTTTAGCTTGCTTGTTTAAAGTCCTGTAGCACTATTTATAAATACCAGAATTTTTTTTTTAATTAAGTTCCTATATGTTAACATTGGTATAAAACCCATTCTAAGATATTTAATATTCAAAAGAAAGTATTATGATTACATAAGCTGAGTAAATCCATCATTTTTTTTTTACTTCATGCCGGTTCTTGTCCCTAATGATATTTAATTTTAATGAGCTGGATCTCCTTCAGTGGCTGTCTTTAGTCTCACTCCATTTCTTCACATACATTTAGATCCGGGGTGCTAGTGGAGGGGCTGTGATTAATTTCTTCAATAATAATAACGCATGGGTAACATTTCAAAGAAATCTCAATATTGATTAAAACAATTTGAAGGCTCACGATTACAGAGCACAAGACAAAAGCCAACAGGAAGTTATTGAAGTTTTGCTATGTGTTTGCTGATTATTGGGAGAGGTTAATAGAGGGGAAGCAGAGAGCTGGAGAAAGAAAGTCTGACTGCAGTCCCAAGATAAAACCTAAAATCATTTCAAGAGTCAAACTTCGGTGTATCTTAGAGACTAAATAATGCCACTACGGGTTTCTGAAAAATAAATCTTACTAAGAATTTGACAAACTTCTGAAGGGATATTAAAATAAATTGAGGACAGAGCTTTAGGGGGCATTCAGAAGTTACTCAAGGGCATTCATGTGTGTGTGTGTGTGTGTGTGTGTGTGTGCGTGCGTGCATACACACAAACGATCAAAGTCATTTTTTAAATTGTTATGAAAATGACATTTACATGAAAACTGACAATATTCATAGATGAGATACTCCTAACCAAATAATGCTAAGCAATCATAATTACAGTATAGTGCATTTATAAAGTGTGATACTATTCAGTACCTTTTCACATAATTTGAGCTCACTACCAGCTTTTTATCTTTGGTCTGTTTTATAAAAGAAATGCAAACTTGGACATACCAGCACTTACCTCTCAAAACACACACTCACATTGTATCTATATCATTTAACTCATATCTTAAAAATATCCTACACTGAATAACTCAAAACGTAAACAGTTCCTTGTAGGATGTTAGAAATAAGTCTACAAAACAAATAAATTCATGGTAAGTTGTAAAGTATGAAAAGTAAAAAAAAAATGAGGTGAAATCTATCTCCATTATCTTCAATTTTCTTGGAAGATGAATTCTATTCAGGAAACAGTAACATTTTAATTAGCTTCTCCAATATTGGTCAAATATTTTCAGAGATTAAAAATCTTTCTGGACATTTTTTTAACACAATGTTTATCAAACATACAATGTTCACTTAGAGAACAAGCCAACAAATTTGATTCAAAATCTCTTAAAACTGAGGAAACTAATTGTTTAGCAAGCAATTATGTCAGCCCTCCATATCTGTGGGTTTCCCATAGGCAACCATGGATCAAAAATATTTGAAAAATTCCAGAAAGTTCCAAAAAGCAAAAGTTGAATTTGACATGCATTAGCAACTATTTACACAGTATTTACATTGTATCTACAACTATTTACATAGCATTTACTTTGTACTAAGTATTATAAGTAATCTAGAGATGATTTAAAGCTTATGGGAGGATGTACCTAGGTTATATGCAAGTACATTTTATGGAAGGGCCTTGAGCATCTGTGGATTTGGTATTCCTTGGGGTCCTGGAATCAAGCACCTGCAGATACCAAGGGACAAATGTATTGATTTCACTTCAGCAATTTCTATTCCTTTCCACTAGTGACAATTAACAAAACATTTGAAGCATTTTAAAATGGCATTATTAAAATTGGGCATTGGGGGCAAAAATGGTAGATCTAAAGACAATTGACAAAATTCGGCTCCTCCAAAACCTAATGAATGTATTTTTAAAAAATCCATTAAAATAAAAATTGAAAAAAAAAAAAAAAAGCCATAGCAGAAAAAGGGGGAAGAGGAGAAAAACAACAGCCTTAGGACTTTTTTAAAATGGGGATTTGAAATGATAGACTTTGATTCAGGAACAATATGGGAAAATGGAAGTTTGATGGGTATACTGAGAAGTGTTAACAGCCGCACATTTTAAGAAAGAAATGAGCCAGTGAAAAGTGTTATGGGTTGATTTGGACACCCCACAAATTCATGTTGAAGACCTAACCCCCATTACCTCAGAATGTGGCTCTGTTTAAAAAAAAAAAAAAAAAAAAAAAAGGTCTTTGCAGATAGAATTAAGATGACGTCATCCTGGAGTAAGGTAGTCCTTAATTCAATGGGCCTGTGCCTTATAAAAAGAAAAATTTTGGCCTGAAGCCTCAGGTCTTTATGTCGTATTTTTCTTTTTTTTTTTTTCCCCCCACTGACTAAATAGAATGTATTACTAGGGAGGAATATATGAAGTAATAGAAATGAAATGTCTTTATTAGAACCAAAATTTCCTAGGACTTCCAATAATTACAGGAATGATTGACTCCTGAAAGAAGTAAGGAAAAGAGTGATAGATATTTATAAATGGACGAAGTTATAAAACATCAGATTTTAGACCAACGTAGGAAAAACTTAATGATGGAATTAGCTGCATTCAGAAAATGATTTGAAACTAGCAATAGATGAGTAAAGTATAACCAAGTATCATATATGCTTTAAAAAGACATCATCATGTAGGATTCTAGTGACATGCGTTTTAAGATGCTTTCCAATTTTCTTAATTTCATTATTTACAGAGACTAATTCAGCTTTATATGTGGCCTTAGAAGAAATCTAGAGACATAGCAAAGCAATAGAGAAATTGACAAAGGGGTTTGTAGCATTTGGATCAATTTTATTAAGTTCCAACAAGACAGGAAAATAAAAGGAAGGAACAAGAGGAATGGTATCCCTTATGAGAATGTTTTGCTTTTGTTGGCCTGAAAAAGTTTGAATTCTAAAATTCATAATAAAAGAATGATTAAAATAGCCATTTAAAATGAACCCTACCACTTAGATGTGGTGAAAAAGCAATATACTTGACAAAATTGTTGTCCCTCACAACAAAATACTAAGGATTATTATTTCATTTTGTTTTCACTTGAAGATATTTCTTTCTTTCAGTAATAACCACATAGTAATCTGATACGGGAGTATTTGGAGCACTATTCTAATGAGGATTGGAATTTCCCAGATCAGCCTTATCAAGTTTCCTGTCTTTTCATACTTCTGTTTTCTATGGTTGTTGTTGTCTTTATTTTTATTGGCAATAAACTTGCTATTTCAAAGATATAAAATACCAATTGTTACATTTATTTGAAGGAAAATGAATACTCCATAGCCTTGAAATTTAAAGATCAACTAGTAAATAAATAGAAAAAATGAAATAACTGGAAAATTAATCACTTTTGGAGAAAATATTCATCCATTTTCTTATCCTACAAATAAAATTGTTAGAAAATCAACTTAATTAAATATTTACTATAAAAATACTTTCGCTGTGGGATATAATCTTGTATCTAAACAGCTTGTCCTGCATTTTTCTCGGAAGTTTCTATTATTACTTAGATTGTAAAAAATAGTATCTATTCCTTAGTTTACTACAACATGACCCCTTAGTCCACTGCATTTTTACTATATAAGCGTAGCATCATTGTTTCTTGCTATAGAAATGACTCCATTGTTGAACTATAGACACACACACGGTGGGCAGATTGCCCCAGTGATTTATTCTACAGAGAAATATCTATTGTTTATACACAGGCATTCAATATATTTCATCAAATAGATTTACAAGTGAAGGTTCATTTTAGAAAAATAACATTCATATTCATTCATATTCTCCACATAGCTCTGCAAATGTCAATGGACTTAGAGTTGTGAGAGATCTTCAAGAGGCAGAGGAAATTCTCGTGACCAAGTTGCACAGCCAGACACTCTGGGTACGCTGCAGACTGCCTTTTGCATACATGCATGGCAGCAATGTTTAGACATGAGTGGGCTGAGTCAGTTTTTTTCTTCCTTCTGGAAAATACACACATTACTTGGCATAAAAGGTCAATTGTTCTATAACTTCAGGGAGACAATTTTTTCCTGTAAATGAAGGTGACACAAAGCATAATTCTATGAATAATTCCTAGATTAGCAATGTATGAAAATGTCCTAAATAAATACTTCAAAACAAAAGCAAATATCTTACCTACTGTAGGTTCTAACATCAATATAAAAATAAATGAGGTAATCATTTTGCAATATCTATGTATACCAAATCTTCACATTGTATACTTTAAGCTCATGTTTTATATATATCAAATATAAAAGATGGAAAATTATCTTTAAAAATGAGAAACATAATATGTTTTTTCTATTTTTTTTTCACCTTTTAAAAATCATTCACAGTAGGGTTTTTTTTTAATGCTAGGTAGAAAACAAATTTTTAAATATTTTGATTTGAGGGGAAAAATGGGATAAAAAATATTACGGTTCAGCTTTATCACCCATGATGAATGTTGCAAACTTAGGCTTTTAGTATCTCTCCTTTGGTTAAAAATATTAAGAAAGTGAGAAATAAAGACCAGGATAAAAAAAGTTAGGAAATACTGTTGAACTTTCTACTTTACCATTTTCTTTAATCAGGCAAAATTTCAGACTACTAAAACACCAACTCCCTTTATTTATGCTACATTTATCTGTTGTCTATGACCTACATATTTTCTCAGGCAGATTCAGGTTCCTGGATTTACTTCTCCAGTGACCCCATTGTGCTATTCCTCCCAGGTTTATAACTCTGCCAGAGAAACATCTGCTTATTGATGGGCTTACTTCTGGATCTTTCATTTTCTTATGGTTTACTGTGGTTTTGTCTGACTCCTTTCCTTTATAACTTCAGAAATGGAGGAAAATGTCTTACTGTATATTGGGGTTGATTTTGCTATGAATTTTGCTGTATCCAAGATGCCAAAATGAAGGGAAATATATAGGGATGTTTGAGCCAGACTCCTTGCAGATAATTAAAATTTAAACAGCTTTATGACTGTCACTTTTAGATGACCATATAACCTAGAGTGTATGATATATTCAGCTTATAACATAAGGCATTGGGTAAATGTTTTGAATATTTTCTGATTGTATCTTTAAGAATTTCTGAATTGGAGTTTAGAAGTTACACGTTATTACCTAATACTCAAAGTTTATATTGAAAAGATGAAAGCTTTTGTTTTGGTAAACAGAATTTTATCTTAAGTAGATAGTTTTTATAGTTAAAAGAATTCAAAATTGTCTGCAAGAATAGGGTTTTTATAGCCATTTGTTTAAAAAGATTAGGTTCTTGCATTTCAAAGAGTGATTTTTAATATGACAATGTGTAAAACTTATTCTATATGCAAACATTTAAATATGATCAGTTAATTACTCAAAATATCATTTCTTATATAGGAAAAGTAATACCTTTATTAATAAAAATATATTTGTTTTATATTAAAGTGATAAATCCAAAATTAAATCTTTGGGAAGTATAAGAATAGTTGTTTAAAGATATGTTTTTATCTCAGTGATTTGTCAATTGAAAACTGTTTAAAAGGCATGGCTTGCAGCATCATACTTTTAAATCTCTTGAACTGTAAGTTTGTCATTCAAAAGAGGCATTTGAAAAGATTTAACAAAAACACTATTATATAAAACACCAAGAGAAAAACAATCACCAGAAATAACCTAGGCTGTCCATTGAAAATGAAAGTCTAGAAGTGACATATCTTCACTGCCAGCTCTTCTATGCTGCCAGTCTCCGTAGTCTAGAAACAGAAGTGATACAATATGTGTTTTTTAATCTAGCTAAGATATAACTCTTAGCTAATATACTACTGATTACAAGATTACAAGCTCTTGCATTTGGTAGAATCACATTAGAATATTGAGTATTCTAAGGAAAAGCTAAATAAACTTTCAAATATTTTCTTTGTGCTAAAACTGCTTAATTGGTCTTTTTTAGAGTTCTGAGCACAAAATATGTAAATATTAATCAAATCAAGTGCATGAGCACAAATAGCTATAAAAGAACATACATAGCACAGAGCTTTCCTGGGGGATACAAAAAAGCAAGCAGGGTGCTTGCTTTTAAGTAAATAGTGTAGAAAAATACACATTAAAGATAAGTCTGGTAATCTAAATATATGTCCATTAATTCTGTGTTATTCCAATCAATATAAGGAGTGTAATTCTTAAGGGTAGGTTGGACTTAGTGAGTCATTTCTAACTAATAAGGCAGAAGTGACAGTACATGAGATAGAACATGAGAGACCTTGTGGATGCCTCCTTCTTCCTCCTCTTCCTCTTGGGTCACTTGCTATCAAGGACCCTGTCATGAGGACATGTCATGTCATGAGATTTTAGCATCCTTATGTGGAATCTTACATGGCAAGGAACTGTGGCCTCCTCACAACATGTGAGTGCATAATTTGGAAGTGAATCTTTCAGCCTCATTCACGACTTCAGATGATGATAGCCCAAGATGCCATCTTGATTACAACCTCATGACAAAACTGAGCCAGGGGCTTCCCTGGTGGCGCAGTGGTTAAGAATCTGCCTGCCAATGCAGGGGACACGGGTTCGAGCCCTGGTCTGGGAAGATCCCACATGCCACGGAGCGACTAGGCCTGTGAGCCACAATTACTGAGCCTGCGCGCCTGGAGCCTGTGCTCCGCAACAAGAGAGGCTGCGATAGTGAGAGGCCCGCGCACCGCGATGAAGAGTGGCCCCCGCTTGCCACAACTAGAGAAAGCCCTTGCACAGAAATGAAGACCCAACACAGCCATAAAAATAAATAAATAAAAATAATAAATAAAAAAAAAAAAAAAAAACTGAGCCAGAACGAGGCAACTAAACACTCCTGAATTCCTGCCCCACAGAAACCATGAGATGATAAATATTATTGCTTTAAGCCACTGGTTTTGGGCATAAATTGTTTTACAGTAATTAATAAAAACAACAGTATAATGCTAAACATTCCTAGTGTTAGAATATAAATGAAAATATGTTGGAGGGAAGTAATTTTCAGTTTAGGAAGCTGGAAAAACCCCTTTCTACTGATGGTATAATATGAGCTGGATCTCAAGAGCTAAAAGATTGGTACCACCTGGAAATTCCCACACATAGGGTAAGACATTCCTGACTTTGAGAATAGCACAAGAAAAAAAATCATATGAAGAAAGACCTATTTGGAAGAAATAGGATTCTAGTTTGGGTAAATATAATATGTATGAAAGGTATGATTGAATTCTTGATTAAGTGAGTTCTATTTTGAGAGAAATTTAGAACTCTTTGTTAATTTTTTAGTGGAAGTAGGCTAAATAAAGAAATAAAGATTAGAGCTATGGTTTGGTTTATGAATTTTGAAGCGATATGAAGGAAGAGACTGGAAAATCAGTTGGGGGCCATTTCAATATTCTGGGAGCAAGGTGACTAATAGATAAACAAAATGGTGCATTTAGAAATGCAGTAAAACTTGTGGAGCCTGAATATGCACAACTTGATATAGGTATATGAAATTGGTCCACTGATAATAGCATGGCAATAATGAGGATGCTGAAATTATTGAAAGGAAGGGAGGGGAAGGAGGCAGAGAGGATAGTTAAGAAACAGATTTTGAAGAGATGTAGATGAATAATGGCTTGAAATAGAAAAGTGGGGTCTGGAGCACAAAAAGTAAATTTGGAATTGAGGCTTAAATGATTGTCAGTGATATTTTCAAAGTAACAGAGAAAATGAAAAGGATGTTCAAAGAAAGAATTGGGAAACATTTATTTTGGGGGATGTGTGGAAGAAACTTCAGTTGAAGGAGATTATTTAGAAATACATGATTTTACGTAGGACCATAGCCAAGTATGAAAGAGTACCAAAGAGAAAAAAATTTAATTATATCCATAAAGGAGAATCCTTATGCATTAAGATTATAATTTATCTCTTCCCCTCTCTCAAACACTTGGTTAAATGAAATCTTAGAGTAAAATTATTACTAATCTGTGTTCTGGCCTAGGACAATTTGCAATATAATAACAAATGCTTTGCTAGCTACTTTGTCATTTATATTTGTACATATTATGACGAATATTCCACGTTTGCAGCCTATTTGCCAAATTTCTAAGTTTGAATATTCTCACTTGTAAATCTAGTTTAATAGAAGTCAAACAAATTCCATTGGTCATTGTAGATGAAAAACTATGCCACATTATTCTGGTCAAATGGATTTCTTCACAGAAAAATCAGTGAAATTGCAGATAATACCAACAAAACTTTATAAGTCATCCTATGTTCTGGGCCTAATAATAAATAACACTAATGTGTCAGACTCAATTTTTTTAAGATCATCTGGAAATTTGGGCCAGAAGGATTTAATTAAAAATAGAAAATAGACATATAATACGGGTGAACTCTCATTTTGTCCCTCTTGATTCAAAAAGTAAATGATATTTTTACAGTCAGCGTCCACATTAATGGGCTGATTTGAATGTAAAATTTATATATAGGGGCTTATATTTGAGAAAGAAGCAGTATAATAGAGTGTTGCACGCTTACACTCTAGCTCTGTGTCTACCAAATTCTATGACCTTTAAAAGGTTTGTAAACTTCCCTTTATTTCCATTTTCTCATTTGTTACATTGTAATAAGTTATACCCCTACTTTATTAGCTTACCATGATAAATCGAATATACTATGTCTACCATAGTGCCTGGCCCATAGTAAGCACTCAATTTTAACAGCTGTTATTTTAAAATGAGAATTTGGAGTAACTGTAACAATGATTTTTACTGAAATGGACCCAAGACAAATCTTGGATGAATGCTTTTACTTCATACCGGTCTACCTTCTGTTGATTAGTTAGATAGTTCTGTATTTTTTCCCTTTTGTGGCCTAAAAATAGAAAACTTATTTAAGCAAATAACTGCATTTTTCCCTAGTGTCTTTCCTCAAAAACTAACCTAATCCAAATGTCTCTATTTTGTTTTTAATATCATATTATCCCAATGACAGTACTGTAAACCATAAAGTTAGCTTTAACTCTTTCATCTCCACATTCTATCACTTCATCCATACCTACATCATCTTAAAATGGGATAATTTCACTAGAGACCCACACACATCTGATCTCCTAGAATCCACGTATTTCTCTATACTCCTGAAATTCTACTTACTGAAGTCATGTTCTTATTGAGAAACTATTTTTTACTGTAATGGCCTTGTTTTGAAGTTCTCTTAGTGGCCTTGTCTATGTATATGACTACATATATTCATACTGTCATCTTCACTTGATGTTTTATAGTGTACCAGGAACCTGACTTTAGTCACCTCTCATAGCTCAGAAAAGTCCTACGCTATCCTAAAGTTTTTCTGACTTCTCCAGTCCATGTTTATCTGCATATTCTCTGCGGCAGAGAGTGTCATATCTATATACTGTTGTGATATGGTACTGTGTTGCTTGCTTATATTTTCATTTCGTCTCTCCAAATATATTGTAAAGTTAATTATTTCTTTTCTTCAACTCCCTCAGTAACTATCATAGATTTTACTTCAGATCAACTGTGTAAGACAGGGAAAAACTCACTTCAGTTGTATATGAAATAAAATTTATTTTAAGGATAGTCCTGTGTTTTCAACCACGTTGTGTATAGGAACTAGATGATCATTATCATCTACTATTTGTGCTTAAAGAAATGAGGGAGACAAAGAATGAAATTAGAGAGGCATTTTTGAACTAGAATTATTGGATATGGCTAAGAAAAGGCAGGAGTTCTGAACTGTGTTTCTAAGGTTTGTGGTTTGGGTGACAATTGAATTATAGAAAAGCAGAGGAAAAAATTGAAGCAAACTCTAGCCAGGATAGAGCTATTTTATAAATGGAATCCTGGGATTTGTATGTTTTGGTGGAGCGGTGACCAGCAAAGACATTCAAAGACTGTCCTTGGCTGGTGAAGCATTGTACATGGACTTTGAGGAGCAGCCCCCAGCAGGAGGCACGGTTTTTCTAACACATAATTACACTCTGAGTAGGGAGAGCAGCTGATGTCAGAGCTTTATTCCACTAATATTTCAGGCCTGTAGCCAAGGTAGCATTCTTATGCAGATTGAGGCCTGGAATTGTGCAGTGAACCTGAAAGCCTTACAAGAAGAGTGAGTGGGCCTCCTTTCAGAACAAGCCATACCAATTCAGCTGCTGGGAGAAATTAACTCTGGACTTTGATCATTTTTCTTAGTGAGGAAATACTGATGAAAAAAAAAACCGGTACTGAGGTATAAATACATATACACACATGTGTGTGCACACAAGGTACTATTCTCATCTATGGCAAAATCAAAATTTCTTCTGGGTGACTTGTATTTTTAAAGCTGAAGCACTTGATAAGCAGAATGACTGATGATTTAGGAAAGTTCATTTAGTAATTGAGGCTTAATTTATCTAGTTGTTAGCCATGTAAAAACCAATTCTTTATCATTTCTTGAAAAGCTCATGTCTTTGAAAATTATGAGATTTTGCAATGTGGTGATTAATTTGCTCTTAGTAAAAGCACATCCAAGGAAGATTAATGCAGTGGGTTGGATTCATGACTTACAAAATATGTAAGGAACATGATCATAAAATGTGTGTTTATACATGCCAACAAAATGAAGCAAAACTTTATGGTTACCTCTAGATGGAATTCATGTGTTTTTAAAACTTTTTCTCTCATTTTCTCCTTATTAAATTACTTTCTATAAGTGTATTTTATAACCATATAGTTATATATTTTAAAAATGCATGATGAAAGAAGGAAGACAGAATGCATATCTGTTTCACAAAAATGTGCAAGATCGATTGAATTTCAATAACCTCACCTCCCCAGGCAAATAGTCCAGATACATGGTTATACTTTTTCAAATGTGTAAGAATAGGATAAATTATTTAATATCTTCAAATGTGTCAGATACAATTCAGTTGTTTGCTTTGCCAGCTCCTTCTATTAAGATTTCTCAAGTTTTCCTTCTTATAAAAAGTAGCAGGCCATGATTCATCTGGATGGTTTTTGATAGTGTATACTAAAGCCAGTCAATATTAAATCTTATTTGAGCCCCAGGGATGAATGGCTTTATTAATCCACAAGTACCACTTCAGAGTGGTTTGGATGCTAAATGAGTGATTCATTTCTACTCCCTAAACTTTCATGAGTCAGTGAATGCCCCATTAACTCCTGGGACATTATTACTCATTCTTTATAGAATCAAAACTGAAATAGCCCATAGCTGCTTTTTCATTTACAGTGTGGTGTCCATTCAATTATGACTGTTACGTTGTCTACTGTAATTGTTGGAAAAATCTCATTTTCCTTTATCAATACTATCTTTGTGCATACACTCAAGTCATATTATTTGCTCCATTTTCTGTGCCTTTGTCACGGTTGGTCTCTCACCTTGTGGCATTGACTAATATGATTGGTATTGACTACATAAGCCACAAGGAATGAGGCAGTCTTCAAACTTATGGTCTTGCAATACTTGCGTGATTGCCATATTTGACACATAAATTTCTATATGTAAAACTTTTAAGT
This sequence comes from Balaenoptera musculus, assembly GCF_009873245.2. Taxonomy (NCBI): domain Eukaryota; kingdom Metazoa; phylum Chordata; class Mammalia; order Artiodactyla; family Balaenopteridae; genus Balaenoptera; species Balaenoptera musculus. The sequence goes on from NC_045796.1 coordinate 23,800,784, forward strand.
AATTTTTGCAGTAGAAAAAATATCTTGGAAATGATTTATGGACAGATAAATAGTAATCCTACTTTAAAGTATAGGATTTAAATGATAACTTTTCTATATCAGCTAAACAAAATTGAAGTGGGAGATAGTTAAAAATTTTAATTAGAAAGAAATTCATTCTTTAAAACATTGTTTACACATCAAACTTTGTAAAAGAAACCAATAATATGCTCCATGTATTTTCTGGAAACTGTTACTTTATATATTTTCTGGAAACTGTTACTTTATGAAATTTTAATCTAATTTATATTTAATTATAAACCACTGATGTAAGGTTTATGTAAACCAGTAAGGTTTATGAAAACCAGTATTCAAGGAGAACTTAGAGTTGAGAAATTTAAAACTGAGGAAAATTTATCATTGATACAATGAAACTTTTTTCTAATGAACTTATATTTGCTATAGTAAAAGTATATGGAATATTAAGCACAATGGTGGATTTCTATGATATTAATGTAATGTAATGAAAATTATACTTAGTTTGAAAACACAAATGTTATGACTTATAAGTAAATATTTTCTTTTTTAACTGGGCATGAAACAATAGCAAACTTTATCACATACAAAATAGTAACTTTATCACATACAAAGAAAACTAATATATTAAAAACAAAATCTATATTGGCTATATACACTGGCCTCTGTGAAATAAAATATATGCAAATATTTTATTGCGTATATTCCTAAATCATTAATGAATAAAAAAGAAGGGTTTTTAAGGAAATAAAGGCTATTATACAACTTTTTATGAAAATTAATGGGATAGATTTGAAAGTTTCTCAGGTAGCATTCAAATTTCAAATTAATCTATTCATTTACTTTTTTGAACTAAATATTCGTATCAAGAAACTAAACACTGTATGGTGGGTGTTGGTGGTGGTGGGATGAATTGGGAGATTGGGATTGACATATATACATTAATATGTATAAAATAGATAACTAATAAGAACCTGCTGTATAAAAATAAATTAAAATTTAAAAACCTAAACACTGTAACTAAATTATTCTAAGGAAGTAGAAAGAATTAATAAAGATAAAATTACTTTGAAAAGGCTAATACCCTGATAAACCATGCATTATTTATTATGAACAAAAAAGAAAAGAAAATGTATTAGTGATGTATAGGAGAATTTAACTAAGATCAAATAGAGATAAATATTACATTAAAGAATGCATGAATCAGTTTTGATTGAAAATGACAGGAAATTCAACACAAACTGGCTTAAGAAAAGTATCATTCAGCACACATTATTGAAAAATACTGAAACTGAGTTGATTTTAGTCATTTTAGGTTCATAGGATTAATATGTCTTTAGTGCCTGTTGTTTCTCAGTCTCTCAGCTGCACACATCTTCTGTGAATTTCGTTCCTAGAGAGGTTCTCTCCTTGCAGTGCCAAAGTGACTGTAGCAATGTAAGGCTTTCATCATCCCATGTTTAAATCCTATTAAATTTGCCAAGAAATTTGTCCAGGAAAGTCTCACCATCCCTCACTGGATGAGACTGGGTCAAATACCTATCACTGAATTAATCACTGAGCCCATTGTAATGACAAGTTTTCTTTTTTTTTTTTATTTTTAAATTTTATTTATTTATTTATTTTTGGCTGTGTTGGGTCTTCGTTGCTGCGCGCGGGCTTTCTCTAGTTGCGGCGAGCAGGGGCTACTCTTCATTGTGGTGCGGGCGTCTAATTGCGGAGGCTTCTCTTGTTGCGGAACATGGGCTCTAGGCCCGCGGGCTTCAGTAGTTCTGGCTTGTGAGCTCAGTAGTTGTGGCTCGCAGGCTCTAGATCACAGGCTCAGTAGTTGTGGCACACGGGCTTAGTTGCTCTGTGGCATGTGGGATCTTCCTGGACCAGGGATCGAACCTGTGTCCCCTGAATTAGCAGACAGATTCTTAATCACTGCACCACCAGGGAAGCCCTGTAATGACAAGTTTTCATTATCACTCAGGAACTGGGTTTGGAAGCAATCCTAAGCCCATTGACTGAGATTGAAGAATGGGTGATTTCCTCAATGCAAAATCAGCATGGCATTGTTGGTCATAGTAGAAAGGAAAATGAGTGCAAAGTGGCCAAAATACCAAATGTACGTTGTACCATGTATTAATTCAAAAATATTGGTTAGGCAGTTATTATATACCAGGTACTTTATTAGGTTCTAATGACAGCAAAAAATCATAAAATATATACCTTTCAGAGTTTATATTACATTGGATTTAGTGTTACTTTAATAATTTTTAATATTTCAATATGATTTAATTGTATGAAAACCTAAATTACCTAAATTGTCTCAGCAAGACTTTCTAATACCTTGCATAATTAAAAATGAACATAGCCTTTGACAGCAATTGCACTTCTCAAAATGTATCATAGATTTACTCATTAGAATTAAAAATGATAAATGTCCAAGCTTATTACACCTTTGTATGCAATTACAAATTATTAGAAATAACCCAAACATCCATCAAGAAAGACTTGACAAATGATTTATATGATGGGATATGTCACCATAAAAAGTAGGAGGAAAAATTTGTAGAACTGCGAGAAATAAACATATTTCTCAGTTATTGACCAACCTGGGAGATAAAACACCAGCAAAATTATAAAAGGCTTGACAACAAACTTTTCAAGCTTTGCTTAAGGGCCATGCATAGATGTCTACATCCAACATTATTCCCATTCATTTAAGAAATATTCACAAAAATCAATAGCATGCCAAATTACATAGTTATACAAATATCAAATAATAGATATCACATAGAACAAATTATCTGACAACAATCTGAGTTTTCTTAAACAAATTATAAAATGCCATATTTTTGGAAATTAAAAAATCTAAATGCTCATGGGTCAAGGAAGAAATCATAATAGGAATGTAAAAATATTAGAACAGAATGATAAATCATACATATCAAAAATTGGCAACACAGTAAAAGCAAAAGTTTCAAGTGCAATCTAAATCTATAAACTATTAAAAATAGAAATTAACAGCTTGATGAACATTTTAAGGAGTTAGAAAAAGAAACACTGCAAAATAACAATAAAATGAAATAAACAAAATGAAGGTAGAAAGAAGAATATAATAAAAATTACAGCAGGTATTAATGACAGAGAAAACAAAACTAGAATGGAAATAAAGCCAAATACAAGTTTGAAAAAACTTACAAAACAAACTCTGCAAGATTGGCCAAAAAACACAAGAGAAAAGAACAAATACAAGTGAAAATTTGACTGCAACTACAAACTTTAAAGAAATATTTTGTCATTGAGTTAAATACTTGGACACAGAGGACTAATCCTAGTAGAAAAAATGTTGAAACTGACTCAAGAAGAAATGTAAATCCTAAATGATTGAATATCTATTTAAGAATTCAAAGTAGCAGTTAAAATCTTAGTATAAAGAAGACATCAGCCCTGGATGGCTTTTTGGGAGAATTACCAACAAGCTTTCAAAGGATAACTCATTACCGTCTTGTACAAAATCTTCTGGAGAATAGAGAATATTTCTCATATTTTATATAAGACCACTATAACCTTGAAACAAAACTATATATGCATATAAATATAAATTATATTCAAAATTTATAGATATTTCCATATATGCATTTATCATCTATATCTATCCAATTAAACAGTTCTTATCAAGAAAGTAGATTTCATTTCTGTATTGTTTATTTTTATTAATCAAATTTATCAATCTTTTCATTGCAACTCAGCACTCTTGCCTTACTTAAAAAATCTTAAGAATCATATCATGTTCCTTGAGAGGAAACCTAGTATTATAAAAATAACAATTGTTACCAAGTTAAGTTATGCAGTCTTAGTAAAAATTGTAAAATATTTTAACAAAACTTGACACACTGTTTCTAAAGTTCTTATGGAACAGGTCATTAGTAGCCAAGAAAAATTTTTTAATGAAAAAACAGGAGAAACATATTCTTTTTTTCTAAGTGTTCCAAAGCTTGTTTAATGACAATTTATATCCTCAAGTTCTTTATCTTTCTCTTTTTTTCCCCAGTTATTTCTTATATACATACATATAACAATAGGTAATTTATATCAACACACTCAATTTGTTTCAACAATAAACCATAGATTTAAAACTTACATTTAATCCATTTCAATTTAGTTTTTTTGAGTGGTGTAAGATAAGGGTCCAGTTTCATTCTTTTGCATGTGAGTATTCAGTTTTCCCAGAACCATTTATTGAATAAACTACCTGTTCTCCATTGAGTATTCTTGGCTCCCTTGTCAAATATTAGTTGACCTTGACTGTATATGCATGAGTTAATTTCTGGGCACTTGATTCTGTTCCATTTGTGTATGTGTCTGTTTTGATAATCTTTTTCAAAGAGATAAAAGATTTTAGTACACTTTCAAGGAACCAGTACATTAAGCTCACAACTTTTGAAAAATGATCATACAGAACTTTCTCTTTCTTCTATCACTTCTTCAAAATGTATCAGTGGAGGCTACCTCTCCATTTGCTAGATGACAGTTGTAGCCCATCTGAAACTCTTCTGCTCTCTTAGGAGAAATAACAGCCAGAAGTAACCATATTTTATGCTATAGTAAATTTCCAAAAGAAATTGTACGTACAGAAAAAGATAAATGTAATTTGAGTATGTAATTTATGAGACAGGTTTACATTTCATGCCTATAGAGGGAAGGATAAATTATTTATAAATGGGTTGCATAAAATTAAATATGTATTAAAAGTGATGTAGAAATTCCTTCACAACAAAACTTCAAGAGGCTAAAACTGTGAATGTAAAAAAATAAACTATGAAGGTTGTAGAAAACTATATAGCAAACCACTAAATAAAGCTGTGAGATAGACAGGGCCTGTCTAATTTAGGCTATTCTTAGTAGCAGTAAAGAAAGGATTTCTGCAATTCAGCTTTAGGAGGGAAAAATACTTTTATACTACAAAATACACATTTAAGAAAATTTAAATACAAAAATGAATTGATGGGCAGTATTTGCCTTATATTTAACAGGTAAGGTTTAATAAGAAAAATACAAAAATAGTTCCCATAAGTTTAAATATGTTTTTAAAGTATATAAAATATCAAACTCTAGACAGCGATTTCCTGTGAGGAAAGAAGAAAGATTAAAAGGTAGGTGTGAAGAGATCCTTGTGTTTCTACTGTACTGACTGGACCTTGTGTAGGGAAGATCCTCTTGTATCAGATGAAGTTTGAAGGCCTTTTGAAGATTAGCTCTCAGACATCTGTATCAAAGTGTGAAAGAGCCATGAGAGTTTGATGTGCTAATGCTAGTTCTATAGAGCTAAAGTTAACAGTTATTAAGGGCAGAGGTGTGGGGACCAGGTTAAAGCCAGCTAGTGAAGGTATTTATATTAAACTCTCTGTAGATACATGGGAAATCACTGAGTGTATTTGAAGCAGAAGGATGAGATAATTAGATTTGTGTTTTGGAAAGCTCATTTCGACAGGGAATATTTAATCTATAAAGGTAAATTATACATGATCTGGTCTCAGGTAACTTGTCTCTGGCCCCAGTGCTGGAAGAGCTCACTGTCAAGTAACACAGACAAATTACAACACAAAGTAGAAGTATTAAAATACTTAGAAGCAAAGGATGGACTGGCAAACTTGGCCTAGGAAGAGCGTCGCAGACAAAATGATTTTATCTGGAACATGTACATTTAGTTGATGAGCTACCATTTTACTTGTGTATGAATCAAACAGATATCTTGTATCAAGTTACCATAGATGAGGAACATGAAGATATGACTATTCCATGATGATGTGATTTAATGTTTTGGTGTGTACATAATCATTTTATTTTTTTGGTATGTGTTTATATATCCTACTTCCTAAATATGTTTTAAGTGTATTTGAAATAGTTGAGCAATAAAAATATAACTACTGGACTCAAGTATTGCATATTTGATAATAAAAAGTGAAATTTACACTATTTAGGAGTAACAAAGAATGATTGGAAAAAGCAAGACTGTTTCCTCACTGTTTTTTCTTTTAATAACAGTGTTTATTTCAAATTATGTAAGACTTAAAAATGGATCTATGAGATGGTAGTGTCTATTGTTGGGGCACCAAATGTATACAAAATTGATTTTTACCTACTCTCTGCTTTGCTTATCTGATTCTACATTATTTACCATGAATTTCAATATGTGATGGTAGAAATGCTATACATTGAGGCTAAATTAAAATTTTCTTTACATGTTTTCAAGGCAGTATTCTATCTTTTTATGAAAATTTACCCCAATAAAACTCAATATAGGAAACTTTAAGATCTAAATCAATAAAAAGTGAATATTAAGATTCCAGTGATATAGACTAATGTATGCAATTTGTCTAGTTGTGATATGTATGTATTACATAATTTTAAAATGTGGGTAATTTAGAATGTTATTGTTGAATATCAATTGGAGACCTCAATTTAAAGGTCATTTGAGATACATCATCACTGCATTGTTTTCACATTTATAGAATAAGAAAAAGATGATATATAAGACATAATGAAGGATATAAGGAATTTAAAACAATTATTTCACAAAGTAAAGTTATAGTGATTAATGGAACTCCTTAAGATTATTTCCTTTTGGAGTGAGAGATGCTTAGTGGAAAAAGGATCAGATATTAAAATGGAAAAAAAAGATATTTATGTTTTCTGCAATATTAAAATACTATGTGGAATTCTTAAATCTGAATTTTGTTTCTGTTATGATCCCATATTGCTCTTTACTTTGTATGTTCAAAATGATCTAGTACATTTTATTCTGTTTCCAGGTGAAAGTATTTTATATCATAGTTGGATCTCCTATAGTTATGCAGCAAAAATATGAAATCTTGTTTTCTGTTAAAGATTATATAATGGGTTTTTAAAATAAGTGTATGCACACATTTTTTAATGTGTAGAAAATTTGCATTCATTTGCACTTTGAGATAGTCATCTACTTACATTTTCTCTACTTTTGTTACTTTTGAACTAATTTGCATAAAGCATGAAAGTTACCCAGCTGTTCAGTGGAATACATTATTTTCTGCTTTCAAAGAAAGTACAAGTTACATTTTCTCTTTCTATTTTAGTGTCTATTTTATTAAATTTCAAATTAAAGAAACATAAATACCACATAAACCACTGAATACTTAGAATTAGGGAAGATGAGAAATCAAACTCAAGGTGTGGAACTCAAGGACTTTATGAAATGTAATTGCATGGTAAATGCACTGCTGTAATGCTAACATATTGTCCTAAATATGACAAAAGTCATTAACTATGGTAAAAAATATTTGCAAATAAAAATCATCATGGTAAAATAGATGCACATTTCAAAAAATTTTAATGATTTTTTCACAAGTTTTAGGACTAGAAAGTCTTCTTACTAAACAAAAAAGTAGCAAGCATATAAACTAAATATAACTAAACAAATGAGACTAGACTGTAAACCAATTTCATTTTCAGTTAACTGTGTTAGGCATCTGTCTTGTAACTCTTGACTAGTAACAAGCTTTTGATGATTTCTGACACAACATATTTATTAGAATTTCAGCATTTAGAAGGAAAAAAAATGCCACAGGTAAATATATTTAACTTCATCTTACTAACTTGAACAGTTAGATTTCCAAAGGGAAAAAACACTTTTCAGGTCTCTCTGTGTTGAATTTATATTGTAAACTAATTTTCATTTTATAATATTCTGTTGGAAAATCTCAACCATTCTGAATTGAAAGCAGCAGCCAACAATTCATGCCAATTTTGTTATAGGCAGTTTTGTATGTGGAAAGTTATTCCCTAGAATCATAAATGAATATAAAAGATAAAATTATAATTAAGATAAATGTTCACTTAGAATTTTGCTATGTGAAACAGATAGGAATAATGGCAGGGTTTTTTGTTTTTGTTTTATTTGGTCCAGTAATTTGGAAGGACATAAAATTTTTTCCTGAAACCATTTGAGATATTTGTACCCTTAGCTAAGCTGTTCAAGTTCTTTAAAAAGATTAAAATTTGTGTCCCATAACTTATTTTGCTAGAAATTTCAAAATGAAAATTCATAGTTCATAAGATTTATAATACTTTACAATCTACTCCCTATTGCAAGAATTATTAGGCAATTCTATGGGTTGATTTTGTAAAATTATGCCAAGTAAGTATTTAAGAAAATTATAAATGTGTATGTGTAAAATTTATGAAATGGTGTCATATCTAAGGATCTAAAAATAATACATGATATTATTTCAGGGCCAACATATCAGAAAAAAATATGAATCTAATGATGAAAGAGTTTTAAATAATTAGGTATTGTGAATGCTTATTATACTTAAAGTAGATTTTACATATAAAATATATATGTTTATAAAGTATAAAATGTATGTATATGCATATATATTTTTATATGTAGAGAGAACAAAATAGAGACAGAAATAGAGATACAAAGACAACATGAGATGGATCCTCAAAAAAGTACACAAGAGTAGACAAATCAGAATTTGCCTCTGTACCAAAGTATAGCAGTTGTATTTATTGTAAAATAAAGTCCATGAGTCCATTCTAATATAAACAAAGTTTTTTTATTTACAGTAGAATGCCAATTAATAAATAATGAGAGAAATCAGAGTTAGAAAATCATCATTGGTGTGTAAAGAGTGATTGAAAATTTGAGAAAAATGTCTAAAAATAGCTCCTCACAAATTGCTCACAAACTACAGAGGTTAAAGTAATATGCTCAGGGCTTCCCTGGTGGCACAGTGGTTAAGAATCCGCCTGCCAATGCAGGAGACACGGGGTTCGAGCCCTGGTCCGGGAAGATCCCACATGCCCCGGAGCAACTAAGCCCGTGCTTCACAACTACTGAGCCTGCGCTCTAGAGCCCGCGAGCCACAACTACTGAAACCCGCGTGCCAGAACTACTGAAGCCCACGCGCCTAGAGTCTGTACTCTGCCACAAGAGAAGCCACCACAATGAGAAGCGTGCGCACCGCAAGGAAAGGTAGCCCCCGCTCGCCACAATTAGAGAAAGCCCGCGCAGCAACAAAGACCCAATGCAGCCAAAAATAAATAAATAAATTTTTTTAAAAAAATAAAAATAAAGTAATATGCTCTTCTGCCAAAAGTTTAAGGTAAAGAATTAGAATTGCACCACTTCTATTTAAATTTTTACTGATGATTCTAGCCATTGCATTAAGGCAATAAAAAAGTAAAAGTCATAAGGATTGGAAAGAGGTAAAATTAGCTTTCTTCCAAGATGGCATGAATGTTTAAGAAAACCATAAGGAATCTATAAAACAACTACTGATCCAGATATTTTCAGTGTCCATTCAGGTTCTTTGGCCATGTGTTATTTGGGTTTGTTTACTCCCCTACATTTTTGTTTTGAATATTCATTATATATTCTGGATATGAGTCTACCATAAGCATATATATGATTGACAAATATTTTAATCCAATTTGTGGGTATTTTTTTTCTCTCTCCTAACAGTGTCTTTAGAAAACAATTCTCATTTTTTTATGAATTCCAATTTAGAGGTTCATTATTTTTGTATTATGTTTTGCTGTTATATCCAAGAAGTATCTGCTTAGCCACACTCAAGAAGAAATAGATTTGTATTTACTAGTGAATTCTGAGTGGTTGATATATTGTCTATAATACTATTAGAGGAGACACAGTTTAGTGGGAATAGTAGTGATTTCGTTTTTGACATGCAATGTTTGAGGTACATTTCTTACTTTTGGGCTAACAGTCAAAAAGCAGTTGAATATTGGGATTTTGAAATTGATAAACGCTAACGGTATACGTTTTGGAAGCCATGGGGTTTAGAAAATGACTCAGGAAGACACTTTTTGAGAGAAAATAGGATAAATCATTGAAGTTACAGTACTTAAGGTACAGATGGTGAGAGGGATATAAAGAAGAAATGATAAGGGTAAGAAAAAGGCTAGGATCAAGTCATGACACAAAAATCCAAAGAAGAGTTGAAAATATAAGAACATGTAAAATGCTATAAAGAGGTCAATAAAATAATGAAATAGAAGAATTATTAGAACAATGATAAATTCTCTGATGTGATCACGAACACCTTTTGAGTAGAAGGAACAGAGGCAGATAAGACCAGGTTAAGAAGTAATAAGAAGAATAGATATGGAGGCAGTGTCCACAGATTAAATTTCAAGACACTTGGATTTAAAAGAAGTAAGTAGAATTATAGCTAGAAGATCAAGGGAGCTTTTTGTTCATGAAAGAAGAAAAGGCTTAATGGGAAGGAAGAAGATGACAGTGTGAAGATTTAAGGATAAAGGTATCTTGGAGGAGGCCGAATAGCACAGATTCTAGGACATTGACAGAGAGAGTTATTGTGCTAAGGGATGTGAAAGTGATTTGGAAAGAAGAAAAACATTAGAGATAGATTCAAATCAGTTTTAAGACACAGGACTGGGAAAGTAGTGGGTAAGCCCCTGTGTGAAGGGGTATTAGAGAATAGAAAGTCGTGCTGGGCATGGCCTTGGAAGGAAGGTTATGGAAATTGCAGAGTTGGTACTGTAGATACAGCATAGGGATTTGACTCTAAATGTAAAAAAAAAAAAAAAAAAATTGCTGCTGAATAGTGAGTATGACCCATCTGACACTGGTGATTTTATATATGGTGGCTCCAGGACACCCAGTTTTTTGGTTTTCTTTTCTAGCATTCAGGAATTTAAAGTTCTACATGGGGAGGAAAGATGAGGACCTTGACTCATTTTGGAAGCAGAGGTGGAATTAACAAAAGGGTGAGGTTTGAGGAAGTGTGCCCTTAAACTCTTCCTTAAAGTTTTCTAGTTGCCCCATTTTAGTGCAAAACCTAAGTTTAGCATCATGGTGGTATAGTGAGAGAAATATCACTCCATTGATCCTGGGGGAAAAAAAAATAGTAAGAATAATGGAAATTAGGAAGAGAAAGTTAAAACAATCTAATAAAAAATATTGTTCCATTTTTCTTTCACAAGGTCTGTAAAATAGGCTAATGTGGTGGTAGTAGTCAAAAATGTGAATAATTGAATAAAAATAACAATAGATAACTTTTAATAAGAGCTTGTTATATCCATCTACACTATGCCCTTGACAGTTTTTGGCTTGCAGTGGGCAAGTCACCCAGTTTACACAGTAGGCTTTTACTTTAAGCCTAGGATTTTAAAGGTCCCCTCCCATTCTCTGGCACACCAGGCTCCATGGAACAATGAGTAGGGTGTCTGGGCAAAGGCATGTGAGAATCTGGAGTCTTCGCCCTTTCTAGACCATGCACCTGGTACTGTGGAGTTTAGAATTCCCTTTCTACATGATTTTATCATGCTGTTTCACCTTATGTGGGCCTTTTGCTGATCCACATTCTAGAAGGTGGGCTATGCTTCCAGTGTGTACACCCATAGACCTGGATGGTGGCTGAGGATAGCTAAAGGCTGGCTGATTTAGGAGATGGGGCTGAGGAAATAGAGCTTGGATACCTGGGCTGGGGTGTCCACACCCATGCCCTTTGGGCCTCTCCTGCTTTGAGGGTAGAGCAAGGTGTGGAAAGAACTGTAGGGCAAGTCATGGGTCAGAGGCCTAAATTTATACTTGTGCCAAATACCAAAAAATAAAGGCGATTCCAATTTGGTAAGTTAGAATTTATCCCAGAGGATTGGAAACCAGAGGTCCTGTTCTTATCTAGTATGCCACATTATTTTTTGATATATTCACAATGAGCTAGAACTCACTTTGTGTTTATTTTGGAGGCATCAATCACATCCTAACAGTGATATCAAACAAACAAAATAATAAAGCATAATGTCCAGAAAATTTTAGTAGAATTGTAAGGGACATACGAAATAACAAGCATATTTAGACAGTAAAAGACAGAATATTCTGTAGCATATCTAACCTTGGTTGTACTTAATGATAATTCAGATTTGTCTAGTTGAACCTGATTTGATATTAGGATTGGTTGATTTATACTCAGCAATTTGTATTACGTGGTATGCATGTGTCTCAGATGATGAGGAAGAAAGAAGTATGATTGCCTGAGGAGAAGGATTGAAATAATGTGTGTAATGAACCAGATGTGATAGCATGGTGAATCCTAGCCAGCCCTAAGAACAATAGAAAAATATTTGTTGCTCCTAGGAAGAGAATTGTAATAATTGTACCTTTTACCGATAGAATATATAGGGGATTGTTGAAATTTTGGCAAAATAATCCCAAATGACATCCCATATCAATGAGAAGCATTATTTGAAAGGCCAGAAACGATTTGAAAGAATGCAAATTTACTACTACTGCAACTACTGCTACTGAAACTACTGCTACTACTACTGCTATTATTTTGAAATATTGCTGGTTCGGAACGCAAAAGGAAGTCGTTCTTCCAGAGAAGTAACACTGATGGACATGGCAAACTACAATTGGAAGATGAAAACATCTAGGAGAAGAGGATGGTGGACCATATAAGATGGAGATCAGGGGCATCCACGCATAAGACTTGTACAAGAAAACATATGGCATATATTCTAAAGACTCTCTAAGACAACTGGAGTGAGAACTTTTAGTGCGTGAGATCCTTTGCTTTATAAATAGAAGCTCAAAAGTTTCCTTATTGTCGCTGATGTGACTTCATTATTACTCACATAAGAAGAGATATGTTTGTTTCACAGATGAGGGGCTGGATCTATTCCGTATGGCTCTAAAAGACAAGGCTGGCACTGAATAATGGATATTATTAAAGGGCCTTGGTAAAAGTGATATTTTGTTTTCTAATTATTAGAGCTGTTTCAAAAAGATCATTAATAGGAAGTAAATCACGCAAACACAAGAAAACCACTTGGCATGGACTTTATAAAGACCATCCAGATGAAAACACAGAATAAATACTGATGCTTTTAATAAAATGCTTTGATTTTAGCAGGAAGTTTTAAATTCTGTGTTCTTAACACATTCAAAGACAATGAAAAGAAGGTAGACATAGGACAGATTCTGAGGATTTAAGCAAATATGAGTAGAAATCAACAATTCAATTTGATAGGACTTTGTTAAAGTGTTTATTTAAAAATTATTTTATAAAATGTTAGCTCCTTCAGGAACATCAAGAACTGCAGTATATCTAGCTCATTTTGTTTCTTATTTGGAAGTTCGCCAATGTCTCTATCCATATATCTTTTTTCATAAATCCCAATAATAGTTGTTCAAGAGAGTACAAAGACAGTGTATTATTCTGATAGCAAACACACAATCCCCTGATGCATGTGTACACACACCAAGTGGGAAATAGTTGAAATTTCATTAGAAAAGAATGTGTTTTCTAAATAAGGTGATGGGTAAATGATGGTAAATGAATGTGTGCACATTATATATACTTGAGGACTAATATTTGAAGAGGTGACAGGTCACCTAGCCAGGGATTTCATTAGTCATAGCATGTTCATCTAATAGCAAGGTTGGCATTTAACCTACACTTTAAATTAGGAGTCATTATCTTCCCTAGTTGCTCTTCTGGTCTGGTCTCTTATGAGTCTGTGCATGTACATTTACCTGTGTGTATATGGTCAACATAGGCATGAATACGTGTGTCTATACAGTATTGGGGGAATGACATTGGGGTGAAGTGAGGAGAAGAATGTTTCTACTTTCTGTGATTAGGATTCTTTCTGGTGTCTGGAGAATCTGTCAAATTTGATATATCTCTTCTTTCCTAGAATAAATAATAAAACTGCTAGGAATGAAATATTTTTATTTGATGAAAATGAGAGCTTACTTCTCTATATAGATGTAGTTTATAAATCAACTTCTTTCTATCTGATATTCTCCTTAATCCATTGCCTTTACCTTTACTATAAAAGAGGGGAAAATTAAAATGCATGATTGCTTCCAAAACCAAATTTTTGTTCTAGTATCAAAGTCTTACCATTCAAAGAAGTATGTGGCAATTACTCTGTCCTTTTCATAATTATCTAAATGGCATTAGAAAAAAATAAGACTTTTTCTTCCTAAGTAAAATTATGGTCTATTTTACTCCAAGCTTTCACAGAAAGCTTTGCATGTGTGAGTCAGCTCCTCAGAGCAAATCTCATTTACAATTCATGATATCTTTTCATCCCAATTATTTAGTTTCATTTCCTTTGCATTTTATTTCTTTTAACTTTTAGACTTACATTCATTTAGCCCAAATTGCTACAGTCTTGTTCTCCCTTTGCCAAAAATCTTCCATGTACCTGAGAAGACTTTCTTTATTTTTTCTTTTGTGAGTTTGTTAAACTTAGATATGGATCTGAAGTATGAGTCTACCAAGGAGGGAGAAGCAAAACTTTCATAAAGCTAACATATTTGCATTATATCATAGGTATTCAGGTTAATTCTTACAACTGTTCCTTTTGAATTGCTATGTCAACAATTTGACAATTTTTAACATTTACAGTCCTATTTTACTTCATATAAACATGTATGGGAAGTGATTCTAATTTTTTCATTCTTTTGATGTTAGGCATTATTTATCCTTCTTATATTGTGCCATTTATTTTGAATGACTACATGCATTCTTGTCTTCAATTGTGAGTAGCAAGGTAAGTTGTAATACCGTTAGATTTTTAACTTTGTTTTTACAAGCCTATATTTTAAAAAGAGTTTGAGCCATATGTATGCTTAAGAAACTAAAATGCCTTTTTGTCTCTTGGATCATAAATAAACTCTGCTGATTCTACTTACCCAACTTTCCCTCCCACCATTCTAAGAGGTTCTTATCCTTTTCAATCAAAACAGCACTTCACATTCCTATGCACATAGCAGATCTCTCCTTTCCTGGAGAATTTCCTGATTCCCTCTTGTTTGTTTCCAAAATTACTAATTCAAGTATATGAATCTCTTACCACAATTTCCTATTCTTCCAATCCCCTTGTTCAACCACTGCACCAGGGCTGTTCTTCAATTTAGAAAAACTATCCTCTCTAATGACACATCTGTTTTGTTGTTACCCTTCACATGTATTCACTCGCTTCTTTATACAGCTGGTATTTGATTATTCAAGATATCAATAACACTCTTATTAATACTTTATTTTCCCTTTATGCACCCACTGGCAAGAACCCTACTATCTGTTTCCTGGGCTCTTGCCTTTGAACTGCCAAACATGGCTGGAGAAACCTTGCTAAGTGGCAGATCTAGATGACTATAAATTCATGATCTCCAACTTCTAAGTCTCAAATCTGTTGATCTTTTTGTTTCTTCATGAACTTTATTTCTCACTCTGTGGAAGAGTGTAAGCTTCAAAATACTTCAGCGCTTTTCTCCCCTCCAATTCCCCCTTCATCCTGTGTTTTACACACCAAAGGCAAATTCTTTTCTTCTCAATGAAATTAGAAAGTACAACTCTGGAGCTTTCTCATCTTTAATTACCAGATCTCAGGACTTGCCTGCATTCCTTATGTAAATGAACTATCTTGTTGACATCCCCATGTGGGTGCTTTACAGACATCTCACAGTTATCGTGTTCAAGATCAACCTCTTAAACACCCCTCCCTTCACTCATTGCTTTTAGTATTCCCCATCTCAGATGAAAACAATAGCATCTTTCTAGTTGCCCAAGTCTGAAACTTGAGAATCAGCTCTGACTTCTTCCTCTTCCTTGACCCAGTTTTCAATTTATAACCAAGTCTTGTAGACTTAAGTATTTAAAATATCTTTTAACACTGTCTTCTATGTTACAAGTTTTACAAATGCATAAAATACAGGAATACCTTTCATTTTACATTACAAAACAATCATTGTCCTTATGTGTTCATTAACTGTATCTTATTTTTCTCCAAGTGAGCTATCTTTCTAATAGCTTATTTTTCTAAATTACTTTTTTTACATTTCTCCTGCATCATCTAAAATCTATATTTATATAGTCAGTATTTAACAAATTCTTGGCTTGGCCTAAAAGATATAATTAATGAGATGTTAACATGCCTTCCAATCATAATTATGATTTTTAATTGGACATGGTGCTTCTCCATTGATATTTGTGACACAACAGAAAAAGTATATGTATAACCTTAAATATAAATAACCATATCAAATTAAAATTGATCTTCATTTATATTGCTAAGACATACCAGTGATAATATTTAAGACTTTAATGTGGCCACTTAATGGAGACTTTGTCATTTACTTCAGCACTCTATTTTTGTAGCCTCTTGATATTTATAGTACAAGTCTATTATCTCAAATATCAGCTGCTAAAATCACATTGTAAATTAAGTAGCCTTTTCTTTCAAAACAATAATTAGCTCATAGTAAATCTTGACCTTAAAGAAATATTTGGATTTAGTTCAAAGTAATAAGATTTTAGAAACTGTCTTCCATTCTAATTCCATATGAAACATTAGCAAAGCAGATGGGGTGCCACATTTATTATTGAGTTTATTATGGATGTAAGTATGTAAGGAATTGTCTACTTTAAATATCAAAATGAATATTTTGGAGAAATTTAAGTATGTGAATGCCACCAAAACTACTTATAACTAATACATGTCTGTCCAGATAGATGGTGGTGGTGTGCACTGCAAATTTAGTTCACCAGTGGGTCCAAGCA
Organism: Balaenoptera musculus; assembly: GCF_009873245.2. Classification (NCBI taxonomy): domain Eukaryota; kingdom Metazoa; phylum Chordata; class Mammalia; order Artiodactyla; family Balaenopteridae; genus Balaenoptera; species Balaenoptera musculus. The sequence goes on from NC_045796.1 coordinate 23,817,388, forward strand.
AGTTATTTATTTTCAGTTTCTTCAGCTTTTTCTTGTCACAGGGATAAGAGTGATGACTACCAAGTTCTTTACAGTTGGAGTTGAAACCCTCTATATTTTTGATTGAGGGAAAGATTTGTCATTGCTCTTATTTACAATTATTAAACGAACCACCATCTAAAAATGGACTGAAATAGAGAGAAGCAGCAAACCAAGAAAACAAAAAAGATGACAGAGAAAACCTAGACAGGGACTATTCAAGACTGATTACAGTGGAAAGGAAAAGGGATAGATTAGAAAGGGAGTAGAGTGTATGATACATCTATTTCAAGACAGTAAAAACTAAGAACATATTTTTAAAAATATGTTAGAGGTATTTGACAATAAAATGTATTGTCCTAAGATTGATTCTCTACCTTCTTCCATCTGATTCTGTGCACCGAGGAGCTGATTTCTTTGGGATGCTTCAAGTCCCTTTGCATTTTTGTTCCTGGTTGAGTTCAACCAACAGGAGGTACTGTAAGAGATAAGAATTGAAGTGGATGTGAGGAAAGTAAAGCTGAGGTATTTCTTCCTTTGAGTTTCCTCCTGCAGAACCTTTTATAAAAGGTGACATTCCTGTTTTATAACCCCTCTCTCACAATTACATTACACATTCTCCTTTCCAGCTTCTGAGAACACCCTTTTCCCTTAACCCCTCAGGTCTTGGGGTGATAAGAGCCAGCTGCATATTCCTATGTCCAGGATGCTCCTTGTTGATTCTTTAACCCTGCTATGTCCCTCTGTTGTATTCATTTTAATTACTCTTTTTGAGTGTACCCTGTGTTTCTTGCTGGGACCATGACTAATCGAATAGCACCTAGCTAAGTTTCTACCACAAAAAAAGCAATCAATAAATGTTATATTTGTTTTATTTGTTATATGAGGGAGAGAAGGACTGAGAAGAGTAACAAAGGGTTGGGCCTGGGTTACTTTAGAATTCTGGTGCCATGATAAGTTCAATACCTAGCTTGTCAGAAATATAAGAAAGTTTGGATAATGAGTTCAGTGTGGGACATGATGACAAATTTAATAGACAAGAAGTTGATGTAACATATAGCTGAAAAGGTCTGATAAGCTGTTGGAAATACAGGCTGGAGAAGTGATTTGTTGAAATTTATATTTTGGATTAACTCAAAGTAATAATAGATGAGAGACTGTGCATAGTAAAAGGAAACCAAGAAGAACTTAGAAAATAATGCCATGTTTGGAGTGGTTAGAGGGAAATAAAGGGCCCAATGTGCAGACAGGGTGGGAAGGTAGGGAAGTGAAGGTAGGTGGTTCCATGTCAGAAGACAAAAAAGGAAAGTTTTGTTTATTTTTAAAATATATCGGTCTATGGTTTGAATGCTGCTAAAATTTTGAGAATATCAAAGACCAAGAGGATTTTGAATGTAACAGTTAGCAATGAATTTTCAAAGAATAGTATTTCTCTGAAATACTATTTTCAAAGAATAGTATTTCTCAATATTCCCACCAAAATACCCCAATAACAAAGGAAAACAAAGCTATTTGGGCATGGAGGTAGGGGTAAAAAAGTGGTGATATTATGATATACTCCATCTTATTCTATTATTAATTTTGTAAAAATATTTCACATTTTTTTCATTTGGAAATATATATTTTGTTTTATATGAAAATAATATTTTTTACCTACTGTATTTGTTTCCTAGGATATCCATAACAAATTACCACAAACTGGGTGACTTAACAGAAATATATTCTCTCACATTTCTGGTGGTAAGCAGTTGGAAATCAAGGTGTTGGCAGGATTGGTTCCTTCTGAAGGCTCTGGGAGAGAAACCATCCCATGCCTTTCTCCCAGCTTCTGGTGGTTGCTGGCAGTCCTTGGCTTACAGATGTGTCACTCCAATCTGTTTCCATCTTCACATTGCCTTCTTTTCTGTGTCTCCCTGGTTATTAGGTCTTTGTATATTTAGGTCTTTGTATATTTACAATCTACCCTAATCTAGTCGTGTCTCATCTTAACCTAATTATATCTAAAAAGACATAAATCCCAAATAAGGTAGACATGGATTTTGGGGGATCATTTATTAAACCCACTACAACTGCTTAATTAAAATAACCTTTCTCCAGAAAAACACCTTTACATAAATTTAATGCTCTAACACAATTTACCATTTTTATTTAATCAATGACTTGACATAACCCCAAGAGAAATGTTTATGAATACTTCAGTAGGATAATCCCAGCTATCATTTATATGAAGGGAGATGAACTAGGACAGTTTATATGAGCCAGATTTCAAAGTGTTGAGGGATAAGTATAACAAAGTATTGAGTTAGAGGAGACAAGTCTAGTGCTCTTGGTCAGTGGCTTTGACAGAGGAAGGATGAGAGTAGGATGAATAGATCAATGGCTTTGTAAAGATAAAGGAAGGGTACTTTTTGGAGGTGAGACCTAAGAATATTTTTAGGAAGAATGGAGGTATTCAGTAGAGAGAAGTGTTTTCAAACTAAAATGAGATTGATAATGTCTCAAAAAAAAAAAAAAAAAAACCAGAAAGAGGCACATCAAAATAAGAACTTTTGTTCTTATAAAGAGGCCTTGAGCCCTTGGCAGAGGAGCTTCTCTTCAGAGACGAAAGGAGGAAGCATATAGAGTCACTGTGGGAGAGAGAAGGGATGTGAGGGGAGATCCATTCAATATTATTTTGTGGAAGCTTGGATGCCAACTTTTTGAAAAATTATAAACAGTTGTCTTTAAAAAAATCATCTGCTGTAATCATTTATGACTTACTGCTGAGTGAAAGCAAACAAAAGCAAAAAACATGGCATTTTGAATTAAGTAGTGGATTTTGTTGACTTGTTTGAAGAAAAATGGTCAAGTATCTGTACCATGTTTTCTTTAATGTTTAAAATTTTGAGACATTTACTAATTTGAAGGAAAAAAATAGTTCCTCTGAATCTTTATGGGAATGTAGTCATTATAGGCTCCCAGCTGCAAACTTTCTCTTTGATTAACGGCAAATAGGGTTCTTGTTTAGGGCCTGTAAAGCAATTCTAATGATCTGAATAAGCCCGGAGGCCCTTCAAAGGCTTTATGAGGAAAATTAATTGAAGATTCACTGTCCTTGGAATTTACTGCTATTGGCACTTAATAGCTCAGACAAATTCTCCCTCATATGTTAATAAATTACTTGGGCATTTTAGCACTTTTCTCTCCAGTTATTGTTCTTATGTCACCACAATTATATCCCTATTTATATAATTCCCCACACCACCCATGTCTACCTATTTGCTATTTAATCCATAGGAATTCTGAAGGATTATACATTTAACTTTACCATTTTGCTGTCTGTATTATCACACAATATTCATTGTTAACTGGCAGTTGTTCTTTTCTGATTTAATTATATGGTTCCAAGCTGGCGTTCTCTTAAGGAGAATTAGCTTGGCATTACAAAGAGAAATGATGATACTTGAACACATGGGGGATACACACAATATCATTTAGAAAGACCTAAAATATGTTCTGTCCTCCTGGTAATGTCGTTATGTGCTTTCTCGCTGTTGCCTTCTTGTCTCAGGTTATTGAAATTTAAAGACTAGAATGAGATAAAGAACTGCTGCTCCTCACAAATTAATTTACTATGAACATTTTGTAGATCTGTTTTCATTAACTGAAGCCCCTACATAAATTTTGCTTTTTATTGAGCACTCTGTAGCCATGAAAAGATCCACTTCATTCAAACCACACTTTGCACCAGAATTTAAGGCAGCCATGTTAACCCAAAGACTACAAAACAGTCATGTATTAAAATAATTACCACACCCTAAACAAAATGATCAGTACTGCTCTATTTATGCATTTGTCCAGATGCGTGCATTTTTCTATTGTGAGGTATATTGAGGTGACAAAGGCATTGAAATGATAATGGGGCAGGTCATAGGCTCAAACCTGTAGTGTATATATTACAACTCAGTTTCTTGGTAAAAGGGAATGCATTTGAGTAGGCAAAAGACTAACAGGCACAGTACAGCTGAAGACATCTTGAAGGAGTGCTGGGCTCAGATCTGCATAAATTCATTGGCTGAAGAGAAGCAGAGAGGGGAACTTGGATAGTTGATCTCCTATGTGCCCAGTTCAAAGGCTGAAAAGGGTGTCTGTTTGAAGGTATACTGTTAGCCTTTGGCGATCAGGAGCTCTACGACCAGGGCCATTCAGGAGATGAACAGAATTTTTTAAAATACCATTTAGTAGTTTGTCAGATTTAGATTCAACACAATTTAAATCTACACATCTATTTGGAAACCACTTTACACATTTCCCAGTGTGGCCTACACTTCCAGTTTCTGACTCAAGACTTTCAAGCAGAATGTGTTTTGCATGACCTTTCTCATTTCGATAAAGACCATTTAAGAATCAGGCTGATTTCTGCCTAATCAGCAGGGATGTTGAGAACTCACTCCTGCAGTTTCTGCTGACACTTATTTACAGGATTTGCTGATGGTAGTTTAGGAGACATGAGGATGTGAAAACCCACGGGTGGGAGTTAGAAGAGTGGATAACAAGTCAGATACACTATCTAGTTAATTTCAGTGAGAACCCAAACTTTAAAGTGAAAGGAAACATTGAACTAGGGTTGTAGAAGATAGAAGATGTGAAGGCTCATGCAGTTTCAAAACTAAGTCTCTGGTCCACATTAGAGGATTTTACATTTAACCATGCAGATTCTTTGCCTGTAGAAGACACACTGTAAGAAAATACACATTTTTAAAGCAAATATATCTGTGTGTTTCTCCATTTATCTGTGAGTTTGATGTTCATGTCATTGATTCCTATTGTTAACAGATTTTTACTCTCCTGTAAATGTTAGGGAAGATATGCCTATTACATATTTAAAGTTTTTTATTTATAAATTAATTTTTTTCTTTATGTATTGGTCTTTCAAATCAACAAAAGCTTTATTTTGCTTTATTTGAGAAAGTGTTAGATATATACACGAGAAACAGGAAAGTTTACTGAAGGCCCATATGCCATTCTCACAGATTTAGCAGTTCTTCACCTTCTTCAAACTTTATCTGTCAGATGCACCCTTTTTGTTGGAAGTATGTCAAAACAAGTCAAGTCATATCACTCATAATCCTTCATATATATCTCCTAATGATAATGACTATTTCTAGACAAAAACTAACCATTATCATACCAAAATAAATAGATAGTAATTATCAAATATCTAGTCCATATTAAAAATGTCCTGTCTCAAATATGAATTTTACAGTTGCTTACATAGCACACATCATACAAATTCTACATTGCTATACTGCATTTGTTATTATTTCAAAGTCTGTCTCTTTTGTATTCTAGAGAAGGCTGTGTGTATGTTTGTATACTGACATGTACACATAATTTTAGAAACCATGTCATTTATACTGTAGAATATCCCACATTCTGTATATGCCTGGTTGCTTTGGCATGGTGTATTAAACTTATTCCTCCAACCCTGTGTTTGCTATAAACTAGATGCTTGATTTGATTCAGGATCTTGTTTAACTTTGGGAGTCAATGATGTTTTATAGGTGATGCTGTGTATTCCTTATCAGGTCTCTATCAAATCACATGAATCATAAAATTTGTCCTACTTTTAATAAGATGTTAAACAGATATCATCATCATAAATTTCTCCATCGACGTTTTGTGTAATGGTTTTAGCATTCATTTGTACTTTTTCCCTATATCCTTTGTTTTCATTATTTTATTAGGTACTGCCAAATGGCATATTTCTATTTTGATTATCCCTTCTCCATTTATTAGCTAGACTACTTATGTTAAAAATAAAACTTCCTTATCTATTTGACTTTTTTGCAATCAAATTTGATTAGAAAAGTCAAGATAAATTCTTTACTTTTTTCCTATATTTTCAGAGTAATGAGTTCCATCACTATCAAATTCCAATAGGGACTGATAATTTCTTGTAATATCATAATGAGCATAAACTTAAGGCTATATCATGTATATATATACCATCTGTGCTTTTCAAAATTCTCCACTGCACATGTCAGTCTTACTCAGGAACTGGAGGTCTGCCTTGTTAGTCTTCCATTGGGCCTTACTGGGAACTCCACAAAGCATGTTTTGTTCCTAGCTATATATCTAATAGCATTAGGCTTGCCAGATCATATGGTCCAAGCATCAGAGCTACTCAGTAGCATAGCCTGAACTGGCTGTTATGTCCTTTTTTATCTTTCTGCACAGTCGATACTGACAGCCATTGATGTCACCTGGTATATGCATCAGAGCAATATTCATAAGTGTGAAATATCATGTCTGAAGAATCTTATTAGATGTTGTGTTTTCCATTTATGGTTGGAGGTACAAGATTAAATAATTTCTTCATTACAATGGAGAGAATATCCGAGTGTGACACAGGTGATTGGACACCTTAATACTTATTGAATACTTATAGGTTCCTGTATGTTTTGGGGGTTTATTTCCCACACTCTGGAGTGCATATGTACTACCAATGCCTCCAATGTATCTTCCACTTCTTGCCCAAGCAGTCCTTTGCGTACGTATTTGTTGATAGAGTGCAGTACAGTTATATTCTGCAGGATGTCCAGACCTCTGAGGACTATATTATGACAGGGGGTGGAAAAGTTAACATGTCTCTGGCGAAGGACTCTAATGTATACTCGTGTCTGTTTCAAGTGAAGACCAGCTCATTTTGATCCCAATTCATTTGGAAGATCAGTAACTGCATATCATCTACTCAAGACTTTTAATTTGGTCTGAACGTGTGTATTCCCCCCAAATTCATATGTTGAAATCCTAACCCCAAAGGTGATGGCATTAGTAGGTGGGGCCTTTGGGAGGTGATTAGGTCATGAGGTTGTGGAGCCTTCATGAATGGGACTAGTGCCCTTATAAAAGTGATTCCACAGAGCTCCTCACACCATCTACTGTGTGGAATACATGTGAGGATACAATGAGACATCTGTAACTTGGAAGAGGACCCTCACCTAACCATGCTTGCACCCTGGTCTCAGCCTCTCAGCCTCCAAAACTGTGAGAAATATAGCAATTTTTTGTACCTAATGAATAAAGGCCCTCTTCTACCTCTCCCCAACCCTGTCTTATTTTAGGATCCTGTCATATTTACTGGTATCAAAGAGTCCAGTTCTGTAATTGCCTTGTATCAGTCCTTAACCTATAGAAGAGGAGTGTTGCTGAAATTCTCCATCATGCTGGTGCCCTTCTCATCAGTGTATTCATTATTAATTTTAAAAAGAGTGTATACCAGGGGTTACCTATGAAACAAATTCATCCGTTGTGTTTTCTGGATTTACATAACATATCCACAGTATCATGACCATTTCCCTCAGCCTTTTGATCTCTCCTTCTACTCTCTGCCACAACATTTCTGACATTTCTAAGTTCACATAGAATGTGCTCTAGCTTTCTTTTTTTTTCTAAGAACTGTCCTAGAAGAATGTTGGCTGTGTCTCCCAACATCTTTGTCAGGTTGTTAATTGGTATAACCTGGGCAATTTCTCCCATGTCAATAAATGTTTCCTCCTCTAGCTTTATATTTGGTTTCCCTTGATTCAGCACTCCTAGAATCTAGCTCCATATTTAATTTCCCATCTTCTGCTGGTCCCACTATGACTAGTTTCTATAGTTTCTTCAATGAATAGTGTCTTTATTTCCTTAAAAAACTCAGAATTTCTCTGGCCAGGTTACATTTTGACTTTGTTTTAGTTATTGGCATCATGACCATGGAGGAAGGTGGGGTAGATCCTGGGAGGGTGGGCATGCATTGTCTTGTAGGTGAGAAGTAATGAGCACTGTTCTTTAAGAGGGTGGAGTGGACCACTTCTGTAGGCTCAGAGAATTCAGATTTGAATTATTCAAGATTTTTGAGTGAGTCAAGCCTTTATACTTGGGTCTTCAGCCCACATCTTAGGGTTCCATTCTTTCCCTTTCAGGGTCCTGACTTGGCAGAACTGATCTGCCTAACTTGAGAATTTATCCTCTGTAGCATATATACTTTTAAGAGTAAGTCTTGGCCTTTGTTTCCAGCTTTTTTCTGTCATGTAAAGGAGATAAGGGCCTTTTTTATATGGTGTGGAGCTAAAAAACCCTACAATAGTTGGATGCCCTTCCTATTGAAGGTGGGGACTATGTCCCTCTCTTTGAATCTGGGTGGGCTTGTGATTACTTTATCCAACAGAGTCAGCAGAATTGATGCTGTGTGACTTCTGTCTTATCTTCTGGAATACTCATTTTGGAACACTGGGTCATCATTTAAGAAGTCTGCCTTCTCTGAGTCCACCATGCTGTCAGAAGGCCAGGCCACATGGAGTGGCTATATATAAGAACTCCCATTTTCAGTCCCACCTGAGACAAATTTTTGAGTCATCCCTACATAGGAACTAGACATGTACATGAAGATGCCTCCAGATGATTATAGTGTCTAGCCCTTGAATCACTCATCCAAATCTTCAGACAACTGTAGCATCAACAAGATGTCCCTTCTCTATCTGAGACAATTCCTGGCCAACAGACTCTATGAGCCAGTGTATTAAATAGTGGTTTTGGGACTTCTCTGGTGGTCCAGTGGTTAAGACTCCATGATTCCAATGCAGGGGGCACAGGTTTGATCCCTGGTCTGGGAACTAAGATCCCACATGCTGCTCAGCATGGCCTAAATAATTAAGTAGGTAAATAAATAAATAGATTTTTTAAAATAGTGGTTTATGCAACTAAGTTTTGGTATAATTATTCAGGAATAGTTAATAGAATTTGGTACCTAAAATATATGGCATTATTTTGGGGACTAAATAAGCACGGGAGATGGACACATCAAGAGGTGATCGATAGTTAAAGCCTGGAAGAAAGTGTTAATAAGGGCTTAAAATGAAGAAAATGCTATTAAAAGCTGGAGGAAAGGAGGCTTCTGTCATGGCAGAAAGTTTAGCAAAACTCTTGTATTCATGTGGAAAATAGAAAATGTAGTAATAAACAATGAAGTAATGAATTTGGTTAAGGAGATTTCCAGACAAAATGTTGACAGTGCTAATGGATTCCTTTAGTTTCAAATGATAAGATGCAGGTAGAATAACATAAGCTTAAAAAGAACTATTCAGTTTTTAAACAACATTAAGAAGGAATATAAATTCCCAGCCCCTCCAGTCAGCAAAAGAATGTCAAATTAAGAAATAGATTTGAGTAAAATATAAAATATAGGATGAAACTGTAAGAGCCACAGAAAAATCCAAGTATCTCAAACTTTATGCTAGTTAGAAAAAAGGACCACAGACAATATAAATGGCATGCCTATTTAGCACCCATTGAAAAAAAAGAGCTCCTGAGAATATTAAGAACGTTGCCACTCAGCATCTTTAGTGAGTCCAAAACAGACAAGAGCTCATCTTAAAGAAATTAGTTCATGTGGCTTCTGTCTAATAGAATGGACTATAAATTATTAGAAACCCAGAAAGATTTTAAAGGAACTCTACCTGTTTGGGCTAAAAGGGATAGAGACCATGCAAAATTAATATAGGCCTTTAAATCCCCAAATTCCATGGAACTATAGGCAACTATATAGAAATGGAAGGATGACTAAAATGGGATAACCAAGAGGTGGAAGAGCCGAACAAAGAGCCCTGAGGAATCAGTCCTAGCGAACAGGAATGATCCCTAACTAAGGAACTGACCACAAGTGCCCTGTCTAATTTCAAAATTGCTATGGAGTAGTGACTGCTGTGTGCTTCCCTTCCTTCCCCCATTTGAATAGGTTACTCACCTGCAGTCATCCTTTTCCTGTCCTGCCATAGTATACTGGGGTGTAGGGGACAGACAACTTGTCTTTTCTGTGCATAAATTTTTAGATAAAGATTTGCACCCTAAACTGCACTGTATGAGCCTCATCTGCACATAGACCTGATGAACTGACAATATTCAGGACCTTCAGCCTGAGCCTGAAGCCATAATAAGATGAAAATTTGGGGGAATTTTAAAAAAGGGTGAGTGAATTTTACATTTGGAAGGAATCAAAATACAGTTGACCCTTGAACAACACAGGTTTTTGAACTGCACAGGTTCACTTAAATATGGATTTTTTTTCAACTGTAAATACTACAGTACCACACAATGCAAGGAGTGTTGAATCTGCAGATCTGGAACTAGATACCGAGGACCTGTGGGTACCGAAGCACCACATATAAATGATATGTGTATTTTTGACTGCATGGAGAGTCAGTACTCCTAACCCCCCGTTGTTCAAGAGTCAAGTGTAATTTGTTGCAAAGGGGTTGATTGTGGAAGTTTATAAAAGTGACTAAAAATTCTTTGACAGTCCTCCACTAAGAGGTGAGATCTACTTTACATTCCCTTGAGTCTGATAGGGCTTGTGTCTGCTTTAGTCAAAATAGTGCAACAGAAGTGACTCTCTCTTCTGAGTCTAGGCTATACAATGAATTGCAGCTTCTGCCTCATACTGGGATGCTAACTTTTGGCACTCTAAGCCACACTTTAAGAAGTATGAATAACCTAAGGCCAACGTGCTGTGAGGAAACCTAGGCCACAGGGATAAGCCATGTCCACATGGATAGTCAATTTCTAAGCTGAGCCAAACTTTTATGTCAACCCAGCTCAGGTGCTAGACATATTAGTAAAGATACCTGCAGATAATTCCAGAACTCAGTCATTGCATTACTTCCAGCTGTTCCATCTTTCTAAATATTGTGGAGGAGAAAAAAAGTCATCTTTGATATGCCCTTTCTGAAGTTCAGACCACAGAATCTGTGAGCATAATAAAATGGTTGATCCAGACTATTAAGGTTTTTGGGAGATCTGTTCTGCTACAACAGTAACTAGAACATATGTTTCCAAGGAGGCCCTCTGGCTTTCACACTTAGCATTTAATTGATGATTAATGGCCCTGTGGAGTTTTTCATTATCTTTCTCCAGTGCAGGGTTCAGCAAACTAAGGCCCCAGCAACAAATCTGGCTTGGGTTTGTTTTTGTAAGGCCTGAAAGTCAACAATGGTTTTATATTTTTTAAGTAGTACAAAGAAACAAAAACCAACAGGCAAACAAAAAGTAAAATGGAGTGATAGAAAATTGCTACAGAGACTCTATGTGACCCTCAAAGGCTAAAATATTTACTATCTGGCCCTTTACAGAAAATGCAGACTTCTGCTCTACAGCATCATTTACCCAAGCTATAGTCAGCCAATTCCATTGACAATATAATTGAAATTATTTGTATTTTACTCAATTACTTACATTACACAAGCTTTTGAATTACTTCCTCTAGTTTCACATTGCAGTTCACCACCGTTGAACACTTTCAGCAGCCATTCATAATAAAAACTCTCAGCAAACTAGAAATAGGAAACTTTATCAGGCTGAAGATGTTATTTGCAAAAACAAAACAAAACAAAAAAATCCTCCCAATAGCCTCACACTTTAATGTGGATGATTGTCAACACAGTATTGATATTCAATCTAATCATTTTAGTTCAATTTTGAGTCCCAGCCAGTGCAATAAGAAAATTATTTAAAGGCATACAGATTGAAAAGTAAAACTTTCAGTATCTGTAGATTGTGTTCATAGAAAATCCTAAAAATTTATTTTAAAAATCTACTAAAATTAAGTGAATTTCACATGATTACCGAATATACAAGGTCAGTTCCTCAGTTACATTTCTACATACACGCAACAACAACAGAATTATACTAGTATCAGCAAACATGACATAGAGATATAATAAAGTTTGTGTAAGACTTGTACACTGAACTGTAAAATATTGTATAAATTTTAAAAATCTGAAGTAGAGATAAAGTGTTCATGGATTGGAAAATTCAATGATTTACAGTCTATGGATTCAACAATAAATCCCATTCAAAATTTTGTCAGGCTTCTTATAGAAACTGGCAAGCTGATTCTAAAATTATTTGCAAAAAGAAATGACCTACAACTGATAATACAGTTTTGATAAGGAAGAAAGTTAAGTACTTTAACATAATTAAATCCTTAATTTCCTAGCTGACTCTTAAAATGTAATATTAACAGTGATATTTCAATAAGAATAAACATAGAATAAAGGAAAACAATAGAGTTTACAAATAGACCTACACATATATAGTCCATTGTTTTGAAAATTGGTGCCCAGATAATTCATGGATGAAAGAATAAGTTTTTCAATATGTTTCTGCAAAAAATGTGTTATGTATATAAAACACAGAAAATATGAATTTTTACCCTTATATCACACCATACCAAAAATGAATTTGAGTTTTAAAAATATGTTAATGTTTATAAAGATTCTAGAAGAAAACATAGAAGATGATGTCCATGATTTTGAGGCAGGCAAACAATTCTTAACACAAAAATATTAACTACAAAAGAAAAATAGTGATAAGTTGAATTTCATTGTTAAAAACAAAACAAGCAAACAACTTTTGTTTTTTAGAAAGAAATCATAAAAAAAAAAAGCTACATGTACTAAGAGTATTTTCAATAAATCTCACAAGACTTGTGTCCAGATAATATAGCTATTACAACAATAACAAAAAGACAAATCTCAAAAATATACAAGTGGTCAGAGCAGTTACTTTGTAAGAGTACATATGCAAATGGTAGATAAATGATTATTGACGACTGTATTCATCAGGAAAATGGAAATGATTGCCAAAATTAGACACTACTACCCCACCCCTGCGATGGTCAAAATTAAAGAGATCTACATTACCAAATGCTGACAAGTGTATGGAGCAACTGGGACTTTCATACTTTGGGGCTGCAATATAATGTGGTACCTATACCAGTGCCTGCTTCCTGGGCATGCGATCTATGCAGTTGCATAAGACAGAGCTCTATCTCAGAAGGGTCTTGTGCTTGACTCAGAACTCTGTTGTCATCATCTTGAAATTGTTAATTTTTGAACAGGAGTTTCCCAAATCCATTTTGTACTGGTCTCCATGAATTACATAGTTGGTCCTGAAAATCATTTTGGTACACAGATTGGGAGTTTCTTATAAAGTTAAACATAGACTTACCATATGATGCAGCTTTTCTACTCCTAGTTACTTACCAAAGAGAAATGAAAATAATATTCATAAAGTAAATGGTTTATAAATGTTTATAGTAGCTTTATTCATAATATCCCCAAACTCAAACAAGAAAATTATGATATACCTCTGTAATGGAATACTAAGTAGCAATAAAAACGAGCTATTGATCCGTTCAACATGAATAAACCTGAAAAACGTGAGAAAACAGCCAGTTCCACCAGAGTGTACGTACTGAATGAATTTATGTAAAATTTTAGAACAAGGAAAACTCATCTATAAAGACAGAAAGCAAATCAGATAAAACCTGGTGCCAATTATTAACAGGTACACAGACTAACAAGGGAAGAGGAGAGAACTTTTGGTTGTACATAAATATTATATTCCTGATTATATTGATGATTACGTAAGAGTATGCATTTGTCAAAACTCATCAAACTGTAGCCTTAAAATGTTTCATTTTGTTGGTAGTAAAATGTATACCATGACACATTTGATTTTTAAAACTTTAAAAATAGGAAGAAAAATTATTAAAGCAAAATGAAATGTACAACATGATAACTATAGTTAATGCTGCTGTATGACATATAGGAAAGTTGTTAAAAGAGTAGAGCCTAAGAGTTCTCATCACAGGAGAAAATTGTCTTTTTTTTGTATCTATATGACATGATGGTAAATAAACCTATTGCGGTAATCATTTCACAATATATGTAAATTAAACCAGTATATGTACATCAAATTTATACAGTGATGTACGTCAATTATTTCTCAATGAAACTGAAAGATATATCAAGTTGATTGTATAATATCTAAGAAGGAAAAAAGCACAAGAAAGTTTTGAACAATTTGATTATAAACATAAAGAGAACAAAAAAAATACACAAAGTGATCTTTAACTTTACCTACTAAATTTATTTTTTGGCAGAGGCTTTGATGCTGTAATTGTAAATCTATTTTCTGCATCCTGTAAGTTTAAATGACTAAGTATATTGAGATTTTTGGAAACCACAAATTTCACTCTGGTAGAAGGAAGATAAAAATACGGAACTGTGGAAAGAGAGAAGCCAACTTATTGTATTGAAATTTGAGGTATCAAAATGAAATCATTAAAAAAAAGTCAGTAACTGTGCCCTAAGAATGGGACTGAAGAGTACAAGTGCCCATTAATGACTCAAAGGAATGTGGGCTCCTTGGAGAAATAGCTGAATCCATGACTAGGACAGAAAAGTCCAGAATATTTTTATTCCAGGAAGAAAAGAATTGCTTACACACTTAATGTGAATTTGTTAAAACATCATAGGATCTGGTTGAAAGATCTTTCACAGGGGTACTTTGAGCAACACAATGAATACATTACAACAATATAAAAATGTCAATCCAAACTGACAATAAAAAGCATAAAAATAAAACGTGTAAGTAGAGTGGTAGTGAAAACTCTTATTTACAGGCAAATACCAGTAGTAAATGTATAATAAATAAGATAATTATAAAGTCCCACTTGCTGCCACTCTAATTATAACTCATTAAGGCAAGAATCATCAATAGATGCTAAAATAGTTAATGAAAATTTATTTAGGAATGGATATTCACAGAGCTTCACATTATCAAACTACAAACCAGTTACTAATACTCTGGAGGACAGGTCCTTTATAATGGATAAATCTGGTGACACTACCTTAACCAAATGGTCAAACAATTATTACCATAATTGACATCAGTGCAACCCGTGAAAAGATGTAATAAACATGTAGATTAACAATTGTATGAGTCGCTCCAAAACTTTAATCTGAATCCAATCATGAGAATACAACATACTGTCCTAGAAAACCTGTCTGGACCTTCCCTGGCTGCTGCTTATTCTGCAACTACATTTGGAAGTCGATACTCCAAGTTTTTCCCCTTTGTTCTGAATGGAGTGAGACAGTGAGATGTTACCATGGCAAAAGGAAAATAAAAGTCAGTGCCTTGGCAATGGATCTTTGCCAGAAGCATTATATAGTGTGGTAAACCATTATGTTGTTTCAAGATATTACTGTATTAACCCAGGGAGTTTAGAAAATCTGAAAATAGAACCATACAATGTGATATTCAATGTGCTAAGCATGGGATTTAACTATTGCAATGGCAGGCTTTTCTCTCTCGGTCTCTCCCCCCCCCCCCTTTTTTTTTTTTTGGCAGTACTATTCTTTCTTTTTAACTGAACTTTGATTGTTTTCAGAATGGTCATTATTGTATATTCATGTAGAAATAAAATATGTTTTTCTTCCAAGAACAATGTTCTGACCTCCCAAGAAAAAAAAACAGTATCCTCTAAATGCTGTGATGACTTTGTTTTGCTTTTGTTTTGATCTCTGGTATCTCTGTTAATATCTGTGACCTTGTACACTACTTTGTTTCGTTTACTTCTTTTCTCTTTTATCATTGTTCTAACAGCAATTGTAGACATCACTGATTGTGAAATGTAATGTCCTGATATTTATCAAGTGGTTTTATAACTGATTCCTGTAGTAGAGAATTCAGGAAAAAAAAAAACAAAAAAAACTGAGAAATAATTCAAGATTTTTTAATCTCATACTGATGTAAGTAAGGCTGAAATAGCTTACCCTTGTTGCTTCCATGTACCCATTTGAAGCATACATTAGTCTGTGGTTGACTGACTGACAATATGACTGCTTATAGCATTCCTTTAACTGATAGTGCTTTGCTTTTAGGATCTGCTTTTTGACATACCTTATATTTCTCCTTTATCGTTATGGCAATGTATTGAAATTTATTCCATTTGGGTATGAATGGCTCATACTTCATCATGAGAGACATGAAAGTTTCCACCATTAAAGAAGGGACAAGATGAAAGAAATAATGCCCTAAAAGAAAATTATGCATAGCTCTGAGAAATTCATCTTTTAGAAAAAAATACATTTGTTTTCAATTAAACTCATCTACAAGTAACACAGTTAAATAGAACTTAAATTGTGTTTAATATATTAAAATTTAAGTTGTATATAATTTCATGACAAAGACATATTTAATGAGAACTATAAGGTTAATTGAACATTTTTTCTAATTATTAAATTGAGTTAGGTGAGTGCCTGGCCACATGTATGATTAATTTTTTTTTTTTAACATCTTTATTGGAGTATAAATGCTTTACATTGTTGTGTTAGTTTCTGCTGTAAAACAAAGTGAATCAGCTATACGTATACATATATCCCCATAATCCCTCCCTCTTGCATCACCCACCCACCCTTCCTATCCTGCCCCTCTAGGTGGTCACAAAGCACCGAGCTGATCTCCCTGTGCTATGTGGCTGCTTCCCATTAGCTATCTATTTTACATTTGGTAGTGTGTATATGTCCATGCCACTCTCTCACTTCTTCCCAGTTTACTCTTTGCCCTCCCCATGTCCTCAAGTCCTATCTCTACGTCTGCATCTTTATTCCTGTCCTGCCCCTAGGTTCCTCAGAGCCTTTTTTTTTTTTTTTTTTTTAGATTCCATATATATGCGTTAGCATATAGTATTGGTTTTTCTCTTTCTGATTTACTTCACTCTGTATGACACACTCTAGGTCCATGCACCTCACTGCAAATAATTCAATTTTGTTTCTTTTTATGGCTGAGTAATATTCCATTGTATATATGTGCCATGTCTTCTTTATCCATTCATCTGTCAATGGACACTTAGGTTGCTTCCATGTCCTGGCTATTGTAAATAGAGCTGCAGTGAACATTGTGGTACATGATGCTTTTTGAATTATTGTTTTCTCAAGGTATATGCCCAGTAGTGGGATTGCTTGGTCATATGGTAGTTCTGTTTTTAGTTTTCTATGGAACCTGCATACTCTTCTCCATAGTGGATGTATCAATTTACATTCCCACCAACAGTGCAAGAGGGTTCCCTTTTCTCCACACCCTCTCCAGCATTTATTGTTTGTAGATTTTTTGATGATGGCCATTCTGACCGGTGTGAGATGATATCTCATTGTAGTTTTGATTTGCATTTCTCTAATGATTAGTGATGTTGAGCATGCTTTCATGTCTTTGTTGGCAATCTGGAGAAATGTCTATTTAGGTCTTCTGCCCATTTTTGGATTGAGATGTTTGTTTTTTTGATATTGAGCTGCATGAGCTGCTTGTAAATTTTGGAGATTAATCCTTTGTCAGTGGCTTCATTTGCAAATATTTTCTCCCATTCTGAGGGTTGTCTTTTCGTCTTGTTTATGGTTTCCTTTGCTGTGCAAAAGATTTTAAGTTTCATTAGGTCCCATGTGTTTATTTTCATTTTTATTTCCATTTCTCTAAGAGGTGGGTCAAAAAGAATCTTGCTGTGATTTATGTCATAGAGTGTTCTATGTTTTACTCTATGAGTTTTATAGTGCCTGGCCTTACATTTAGGCCTTTAATCCATTTTGAGTTTATTTTTGTGTATGGTGTTAGGGAGTATTCTAATTTCATTCTTTTACATGTAGCTGTCCAGTTTTCCCAGCACCACTTATTGAAGAGGCTGTCTTTTCTCCATTGTATATTCTTGCCTCTTTAATCAAAGATAAGGTGACCATATGTGCATGGGTTTATCTCTGGGCTTTCTATCCTGTTCCATTGATCTATATTTCTGTTTTTGTGCCAGTACCATATCGTCTTAATTACTGTAACTTTGTAGGATAGTCTGAAGTCAGGGAGCATGATTCCTCCAGCTCCGTTTTTCTTTCTCAAGATTGCTTTGGCTATTCAGGGTCTTTTGTGTTTCCATACAAATTGTGAAATTTTTAGTTTTGTTTCTCTGGAAAATGCCATTGGTAGTTTAATAGGGATTACATTGAATCTGTGGATTGCTTTGGGTAGTATAGTCATTTTCACAATGTTGATTCTTCCAATCCAAGAACATGGTATACCTCTCAATCTGTTTGTATCGTCTTTAATTTCTTTCATCAGTGTCTTATACTTTTCTGCATACAGGTCTTTTACCTCCTTAGGTAGGTTTATTCCCAGGCATTTTATTCTTTTTGTTGCAGTGGTAAGTGGGAGTGTTTCCTTAATTTCTCTTTCAGATTTTTCATCATTAGTGTATAGGAATGCAAGAGATTTCTGTGCATTAATTTTGTATCGTGCTATTTTACCAAATTGATTGATTAGCTCTAGTAGTTTTCTGGTAGCAACTTTAGGATTCTCTATGTATAGTATCTTGTCATCAGCAAACACTGAGAGTTTTACTTCTTCTGTTCCATTTTGGATTCTTTTATTTCTTTTTCTTCTCTGACTGCTGTGGCTAAAACTTCCAAAATGATGTTGAATCATAGAGGTGAGAGTGGGCAACCTTATCTCATTCCTGATCTTAGTGGAAATGATTTCAGTTTTTCACCATTGAGGATGCTGTTGGCTGTGGGTTTTGTCATATATGGCCTTTATTATGTTGAGGTAAGTTCCCTCTATGCCTACTTTCTGGAGAGTTTTTAGCATAAACGGGTGTTAAATATTGTCAAAAGCTTTTTCTGCATCTATTGAGATTATCATATGGTTTTTATCCTTCCGTTTGTTAACGTGGTATATCACATTGATTGATTTGCATATACTGAAGAATCCTTGCATTCCTGGGATAAACCCCACTTGATCATGGTGTATGATCCTTTTAATGTGTTGTTGGATTCGGTTTGCTCATATTTTGTTGAGGATTTTTGCGTCTGTGTTCATCATGATATTGGCCTGTCATTTTCTTTTTATGTGATATATTTGTCTGGTTTTGGTATCAGGATAATGGTGGCCTTGTAGAATGAGTTTGGGAGTGTTCCTCCCTCTGCAGTTTTTTGGAAGAGTTTGAGAAGGATAGATGTTAGCTCTTCTCTAAATGTTTGATAGAATTCATCTGTGAAGCCATCTGGTCCTGGGCTTTTGTTTGTTGGAAGATTTTTAATCACAGTCTCAATTCAGTGCTTGTGATTTTTCTGTTTATATTTTCTATTTCTTCCTGGTTCAGTCTCGGAAGGTTGTGCTTTTCTAAGAATTTGTCCATTTCTTCCAGGTTGTCCATTTTATTGGCATATACTTGCTTGTAGTAATCTCTCATGATCCTTTGTATTTCTGTAGTGTCAGTTGTTACTTCTCCTTTTTCATTTCTAATTCTATTGATTTGAGTCTTCTCCCTCGTTTTCTTGATGAGTCTGGCTAATGGTTTTTCAATTTTGTTTATCTTCTCAAAGAACCAGCTTTTAGTTTTATTGATCTTTTCTGTCGTTGCTTTCATTTCTTTTTCATTTATTTCTGATCTGATCTTTATGATTTCTATCCTTCTGCTAACTTTGCGGTTTTTCTCGTATTCTTTCTCTAATTGCTTTAGGTGTAAAGTTAGGTTGTTTATTTGAGATTTTTCTTGTTTCTTGAGGTAGGATTGTATTGCAGTAGACTTCCCTCTTAGAACTGCTTTTGCTGCATCCCATAAGTTTTGGGTCGTCGTGTTTTCATTGTCCTTTTTTTCTAGGTATTTTTTGATTTCCTCTTTGATTTTTTTCAGTGATCTCTTGGTTATTCAGTAGTGTATTGTTTAGCCTCCATGTGTTTGTGTTTTTTACAGATTTTTTCCTGTAATTGATATCTAGTCTCATAGCATTCTGGTCAGAAAAGATACTTGATAAGATTTCCATTTTCTTAAATTTACCAAGGCTTGATTTGTGACCCAAGATATGATCTATCCTGGAGAATGTTCCATGAGCACTTGAGAAGAAAGTGTATTCTGTTGTTTTTGGATGCAATGTGCTAAAAATATCAGTTAAGTCCATCTTGTTTTAAAGCTTGTGTTTCCATATTTATTTTCATTTTGGATGATCGGTCCTTTGGTGAAAGTGGGTTGTTAAAGTCCCCTATACTATTATTGTGTTTCTGTCAATTTCTCCTTTTATGGCTGTTAGCATTTGCCTTATATGTTGAGGTATTCCTATGTTGGGTGCATAAATATTTACAGTTGTTATATCGTCTTCTTGGATTGATCCCTTGATCATTATGTAGTGTCCTTCTTTGTCTCTTGTAATAGTCTTTATTTTAAAGTCTATTTTGTGTGATATAAGAATTGCTACTGCAGCTTTCTTTTGATTTCCATTTGCATAGGATATCTTTTTCCATCCCCTACCTTCCATCTGTATGTGTCCTTAGGTCTGAAGTGGGTCTCTTGTAGACAGCATATATACAGGTCTTGTTTTTGTATCCATTCAGCCAGCCCATGTCTTTTGGTGGGAACATTTAATCCATTTACATTTAACGTAACTATCGATATGTATGTTCCTATTACCATTTTCTTAATTGTTTTGGGTTTGTTATTGTAGGTCTTTTCCTTCTCTTGTGTTTACTGGCTAGAGAAGTTCCTTTAGCATATTGTAAAGCTGGTTTGGTGGTGCTGAATTCTCTTACCTTTTGTTTGTCTGTAAAAGTTTTAATTTCTCCTTCGAATCTGAATGAGATCCTTGCTGGGTAGTGTAATCTTAATTGTAGGTTTTTCCCTTTCATCACTTTAAATATGTCCTTCCACTCCTCTCTGGCTTGCAGAGTTTCTGCTGAATATCAGCTGTTAACCTTATGGGGATTCCCTTGTGTGTTATTTGTTGCTTTTCCCTTGCTGCTGTTAATATTTTTCTTTGTATTTAATTTTTGGTAGTTTGATTAATATGTGTCTTGGCGTGTTTCTCCTTGGATTTATCCTGTGTGGGACTCTCTGTGCTTCCTGGATTTGATTGACTATGTCCTTTCCCATGGTAGGGAATTTTTCAACTATAATCTCTTCCAATATTTTCTCAGTCCCTTTCTTTTTTCTTCTTCTGGGACCCTATAATTCAAATGTTGGTGCATTTAATGTTGTCCCAGAGGTCTCTGATACTTTCCTCAGTTCTTTTCATCCTTTTTTCTTTATTCAGCTCTGCGGTAGTTATTTCCACTATTTTATCTTCCAGGTCACTTATCTGTTATTCTGCCTCAGTTGTTTTGCTACTGAATCCTGCTAGAGAATTTTTAATTTCATTTATTGGGTTGTTCATCATTGTTTGTTTGCTCTTTAGTCCTTCTAGGTCCGTGTTAAAAGTTTCTTGTGTTTTTTCCATTCTATTCCCAGGATTTGGGTCATCTTACTATCATTACTCTGAATTATTTTTCAGGTAGACTGCCTATTTCCTCTTCAAATTTTTGGTCTGGTGGGTTTTTACCTTGCTGCTTCAACTGCTGCATATTTGTCTGTCTTCTCATTTTGCTTAACTTACTGTGTTTGGGGTGTCCTTTTCACAGGCTGCAGGTTCGTAGTTCCCATTGTTTTTGGTGTCTGCCCCCAGTGACTAACGTTGGTTCAGTGAGTTGTGTAGGCTTCCTGGTGGAGGGAACTGGTGCCTGTGTTCTGGTGGATGAGGCTGGATCTTGTCTTTCTGGTGGGCAGGACCAAGTCTGATGGTGTGTTTTGGGGTGTCTGTGAACTTATTATGATTTTAAGCAGCCTCTCTGCTAATGTGTGGGGCTGTGTTCCCATCATGCTAGTTGTTTGACATGGTGTGTCCAGCACTGGAGCTTGCTGGTTGTGGAGTGCAGCTGGGTCTTAGCATTGAGACAGAGATCTCTGGGAGAGCTTTCGCTGATTGATATTGCATGGGGCTGGGAGCTCTCTGGTGGTCCAGTGTCCTGAACTTGGCTCTCCCACCTCCGATGCTCAGGCTTGAAACCCAGCTGGAGCACCAAGACCCTGTCAGTCGCACGGCTCAGAAGAAAAGCGAGAAAAAAAAAAAAGAAAAGAAAAGTAAATAAATAAAAAAGAAAATAAAGTTATTAAAATAAAAAGTAAAAAATTATTACTAAGATAAAAATAAAAAAATAAAAAGAAGAGAGCAACCAAACCAATAAACACATCCACCAATGATAACAAGTGCTAAAAACTAAACTAAGATAAACATAAAAATCAGAAACTAATCAGTCACATACAGTGAACCCCAAGTCTACAGTTGCTCCATGGGCACTGCCTCAATTTTGGGATGATTCATTGTCTATTCAGGTATTCCACAGTTGCAGGGTACATCAAGTTGATTGTGGAGATTTAATCCACTGCTCTTGAGGCTGCACAGAAAAATTTTCCTTTCTCTTCTTTGTTTGCGCAGCTCCTGGGGTTCAGCTTTGGATTTGGCCCTGCCTCTGCATGTAGGTTGCCCTCTGGCTTCTGTTCTTTGCCCACACATGAGAGAGTTAAAGGAGCGGCTGATTAGGGGGCTCTGGCTCTCTCAGGTCGGGGTGAGGGAGGGGTAAGGTAGTTATAATTGAAATGCGGGGCAAGCATGAGGCAGCCAAGGCCAGCGTGACGTCAGAACAGCCTGAGGCACACCGTGTGTTCTCCTGGGTAACTTGTCCCTGGATCATGGGACCCTGGCAGTGGTGGTCTACACAGGCTCCCAGAAGGGGAGGTGTGGATAGTGACCTGTGCTTACACACAGGATTCTTGGTGGCTGAAGCAGCAGCATTAGCATTTCATGCCTGTCTCTGGTGTCTGCACTGATAGCCCCAGCTCATGCCCATTTCTGAAGTTCATTTAGGTGGTGATCTGAATCTCCTCTCCTCATGCACCTCAAAACAATGGTCTCTTGCCTCTTTGGCAGGTCAAGAGTTTTTCCTGGACTCCCTCTCGGTTAGCTGTGGTGCACTAGTCCCCTCAGGCTGTGTTCACGCAGCCAACCCCAGTCCTCTCCCTGGGGTCTGACCTCCAAAGCCCGAGCCTCAGCTCCCAGCCCCCGCCCACCCCGGAGGGTGAGCATACAAGCCTCTCGGGCTGGTGAGTGCTGATCGGCACTGATCCTCTGTGCGGGAATCTCTCTGCTTTGCCTTCTGCACCCCTGTTGCTGTGCTCTTCTCTGTGGCTCCGAAGCCTTCCCCCACCACTCCTGTCTTGCCAGTGAAGGGGCTTCCTAGTGTGTGGAAACTTTTCCTCCTTCACAGCTCCCTCCCAGAGGTGCAGGTCCTGTCCCTTTCTTTTGTCTTTGTTTTTTCTTGTTTCTTTTGCCCTACCCAGGTACTTGGGGAGTTTCTTGCCTTGTGGGAAGTCTGAGGTCTTCTGCCAGCATTCAGTAGGTGTTCTGTGGGAGTTGTTCCACATGTAGTTGTGTTTTTGATGTATTTGTGGGGAGGAAGGTGATCTCCATGTTTTACTCCTCCACCATCTTGAAGGTCCTCCCCCCTAAATTTTTGAAATAACAAGAAAATGTTTAAAGAAATACACTGTCATCTTGTATTTTAAGCTACTGACCCATTATATCAAGCCCTTTCAAAACTTAAAATCAGGGTATGTACTACTCCATATTTCTAAAGTACACTTTAAAATAAAAAGTATAAGATAATTAGGTCTTCTATAAAAATAGTTTTATTACTACTGCTATTAAAGTGTAGGTAAATGTAACACTTAGTCAGGAACCTATCATATTCCTGCTACAGTAGTTTACAACGGAAGTCTTTGCATTTTAATTCATAGACATACCCTAGACTTTTCATACATATTTTGAAAATAAAATTTCAAAA
The DNA here is from genome assembly GCF_009873245.2 of Balaenoptera musculus. NCBI lineage: Eukaryota > Metazoa > Chordata > Mammalia > Artiodactyla > Balaenopteridae > Balaenoptera > Balaenoptera musculus. The sequence continues at coordinate 23,840,962 of NC_045796.1, forward strand.
CACTAACAGTTAAGTATTTTCCTCTGTTTTATCTGTGTTACGAATTTATTTATTTATTGCAATGACTCTAAGCTATATTTTAATTGCATTTTGTAACATATAAATCTGTGTTAGGCAACATAATGCAATACAAATTAAAATTATTGACTTGAATTTATGTCATTGACTAATTATAGCAATAGAGGAACAAATTTGTTTATTTATATGTTCATGTGAGCACAAAACCAGTCACTTTTTATAGCTTCAAGGTTCAGCCAAAAAGGAATGGATATAAATCATGTAACTTCATTTCTAAAGTCTTAGAATGGTGAAATTTAGTGTATGCATCTACCAGAATTTATTAAAATTGTCACCTAAAATCCTCAGATAAATATTGCTTGAATATTTTTTGTATAAAAATAAGAAGTATGAGTAAACAGGTTCTTTGTAGAATACTCATCTTTATGATTGTATAAAAGCATCAGTCTTTTATTTCGTATGATGACAGGAGATGAACAATAATTGTTGTTTCTAGGGACTTTGGAGCACTGGGAATAATTTCATCATCATTACAATAAGTTTTCTTTTCAATTTATAGGAAAAGCTTCCTTTCGTCTTCTCCCCACTGACTTTTCCTTTTTAGAGTTCCAGAACTTGTTAAAAGAATATCTTTCACAGTTGGAATCTTACTACTATGTGTAATAACTTTTGAACCCCTCAATCATGAAAAATCCACAAATGCTGCAATTGTAGGAATTTAAACATAATAGCCCAAGACAATCAATATATTTTTGCTTTGTTCTACAGGGAAGACTTTTTGTCAGGTTGAAAAATTTTTTACCACAGGTACATTTGTGGTAATAGTTAAGATTCATGGGGATCTTACACAATCTGCTATGAGGCCCCATTTTCATCATGTCTTTGGTCTACTCATAGGAATTATTTTTAAATCTTCATATTAATAATGGCACTAATTTAAGCATTCATGAGTTGAGATTCATAAAATTCAGTGACAGTGTCTTCTGCTCTCCCTGAACATTGGCACAGTATAAATACACTGGTCCATATGTTTCACGTTGCTAATGTTCACTTTCAGAGGAAATGGGGACACTGAATATCAATACACTGAGTTCTTGGCATTTTCTTGATCTGAAAACTCTTTCAAATATATCATTGGTTCATTACATGAAACCTACTTCTGGTGTGATAAATATGAGCTCATTTAATTGAATTGATTTTTATTTCAAACAGTTTGAAACAGTTGGCAATGATCTAGTTAGCATGGAATCATGCTAATCTTGACTCTTTGGCAAGACTCTTCATTTATAAAAGAAGCATTATTAACACTACCTAACTTACAAGAAGGTTAATAAGTGGGTTGATATATTTAATAGCTGTGTAACACTGCCTGGTATGAAGTAAGTACTCAGTTAACATTAGCCATTATAATAGATATATAAGGACAGCAGTAAGCTGAACACAGGTAACCTTGAATGTTTTTGTCTCCATAATCTCCAGCAATTACTTCTTTCTGCCCTCTCCTATCTGTCTGTCTGTCTATCTATCTATCTATCTATCTATTTATAATAACTTTTACTCTACTGTATACAGAAGAGATCATTCAAAAGCAGTCTTGATTTCAAAGTACCATGCTGTCCATGAAATTCCCCAATACAGAAATGAGGCATGCTAGCGACAAGAAAGATCCAAAGGAAAACCTTAAAGTTTGACACTAGTCATAAAAGAATAACACTTCATAAAGATGTTTTTCTTGCTGACTTCTCTTATTTATTTGTCGGCTTGTTGTCACCAAAGATCCAGAGTACTTAAGGCAAAAATTAGAGGCTAGTCATTCTGAATCAGATTCACCTTTAATACCCAATGTTATTAGGTTTTCTCTTAATTTTTCTTCTGTTTTGTTTTCTATTCTCCATTCTCCAGTTATTTTTAGGGAATGTTTCCTGATATTAAATCTTTCAATTTATCTTGTCTTTCCTCTGGTTTGAAAACTAAGTAAAATCTCATATTCTCCAGGCCTCCTCATGTAAACCAAGCAGGGATGATAAATTAGTGAAAGAAATTATATGTATATGATGGATATAGAGATAGTAACTAAGACAAGTATAAAGTAGACAAGATGATCTCTTGCCTCAATTTAGCTAGGAATATAAAATATGTTTACATGTATAGTTAAAAACATCACAGGATAAATGCCAACTGAATGGTACAAAAAATTAGTGTAAGTTGTAGAATTAAGAGGAGTGATGATTTCCAGCTTTGATATAAATATTTGATAGTTGATGTAACTGGTTCATATATATTAATTGCCTTTACTGCCAAATATCAGCTCTGGTAGCCAGCTCTAAAATCCACATGAGATTTTTTCCACCTAGTAAAGTCTATTTCTGCTTGTGTAAGCTTTTCAGTTTGATTTTTGTGTGTCTTATATGATACATGACACATAGTTCTACTTTGCTATTTTAGGAACCATTTCTCTAGATTTGACAGTATTGTTCTGATTTGAGGGAAGAGAAAAAGAGCAGAGAAGTTTTATCCAATAATAAAAAAGAGCAGAGAGGTTTTATCCAATAATAAAAAAGAGCAAAGAGGTTTTATCCAATAATAAAAAATCATGCTCCTTCCAAAGAAGAATTTTTTCATTAATTTTGATTTAATTTCTACCTGAATTTTATACAATTTTCTGATGTATATTCCTCACATCCACAATGTTACTGATGAGATTGACGTTATTAGAATTTATAACTTATATAACATAATTTCATGGAATACTGCCCTTAGCGATATATACTTTAATTACCTTTCATTATTACCTATTGTTTGTGCACTTTCCACATATTTTCATTCTGAAAAAAAATGGTCTTGGAAAAGCTTATTTGATTTTATTTTCCAAATGAGATTCCATTACATCAGATTGAACAATTTTCTAATTTAAGAGAATATACATTCTTCTAGGGCTTTCAGAAAAGCAATTAAATATTTATAATTGAACTTCATAAACAGGTGTTACTTTGAATAATAAATTTTTATTATAATTTTCATCTCATAAAAACTATGAGATAGCTAAGAGATAATTATATGGTTATTTATATAAATTATTCAGTTCTTTATAAATTCTAAAAAGAAAAAAGCTAATAAGCTCAATTTGTCTAGAATCTGTACCCTAAATTTCTTGCTATAACTTCTATAGATACTAATATAATAAAAATGTGTATATTTATCATAAAATACATAAGGGAATGGTTTCTGTACTTTCTCTCAAATAATTTTTGAATAAAAGCCTTTCTTTGCCCTTAACCTCAGAATTTTTTAAAATATTAAACTGACCTTTTAAATATTTTTTTAAATATTAAACTGAAATTAAAGGGATAACTCAGTTTGAATCCTAGAGCAATTTAGACATAAAAACATAAAAATGAGCAGCAGAAATAGAGTCCTGTTAAAATAAAAGCAGGATCCAAAAACCATTGAGTAGATTTCAAGTATGGATGCTGTAAATAAGAATAGCTTGTAGCAGTCATCAAAGAAAGAGAACAGTTTATTACAATTGGGTAGCATTTAAATCAATTGCTGGGAAAAAAAAAATAAAACAACTTGGGCTGAACAGAAAGCAAGTAGACTCAGAATTGTCAGTAGGCATTTTATAGGGCTAGTTTTGACAAGAGACTTGGACTAAATAATGCTAGTAAGATAATTACATTGCCAGGGACAATGGAAAAAAAAAAAAAGAGTCATTAAATTGTCAAGAGTGCCAATATAAAATTCTAAGCTTTCTCTAGAATACATTGAGCCCTTTGAATTTTTTTACAGTGGAAACACACATATTTTTTGGCATATTAGAAGTAGTTTTAAATTGTACCCAAATGAAAGTTCGATTTGTTAGAAATGTTGATATTTTATGACTCTAAGTACAAAGGCCTTATTTTGGTATTTTAAATCTTTTCCCAAAGTGAAAATTTTAAAATAAAATAGTCTAGTTTCATTCAATAGAAGAATAGTATAAAATGCTTTTTTTAATATTTAAAATAAAAATATATTTCGCCTTTTGCTACTTATTTTTAAGATTTAACTGCTTTTTTCTTTTCCACAAGGGAAACTCAGTGAGTGGTCATGAAAAATCACACCAAATATCAATATCCCTTTTTAATTAACCATTAGAAAATTAGTTAACTGAGTTTAGAGAAAACACTGTTGTGGGTTTCCATCTTCTCACTTGCATATCCTTTGTTCATACTTGGCAATATTTTTAATCTCACAGATGAAATTAAGGCTTTTTATATAAATGTTTAATTTTGACAGATTTGCTTTATTTAGAGCATTTTATTCTCTCTGGTAAATTTTCCTTTCACTTTCCTGCTATAGTCCATGCAAAGCTCCACAAATAATGTGGTTGATATTTTCACTGGCATAAAAGGTATTGCCTTGAAGTGGTTAATCAAGGATTCAGCATAAAACCACACACACAAAAACTTCAGAATGTGCCACAAAAAAAAAAAAAAATGCTGTCGGAAGAAGTGAATAAAGAGAGAAGTATTACAAAAGAATGTTGACTTTTTTGTGTATGTCATGACAAATCAACACTGCCTTAGTAAAGTTTCAAAAGTAAACTGAATTGGAGTCTTTTAGATTTCTCTTGAGCTAGGCTTTACTTTATGACAGGAACAGATGGAAGACAACTTTTAAAAGATTAGTTTCTCCATTGGTGATATCATATATTTGTTGTTGCTGCTGTTATGGTTGTTGTTATCAGACATTATCAATGTTACATATTTGCTGACTCTTCCCCTGAATTACTTTTTGTCCTTCTCATTGTTCTTTTTAATGCTGTTACTCTTTCAAAAATCTAACCTCAGCTCATGTTGAACTGATACATATTCTATACTATTCCCTCTTACCACAGTTATAACTATTTTTGTGATTATTTTAAATTTCTATATCTTCCACTAGATTCTAGGCTTAGTAAGGGCAAAGATCTTCTCTGGCACCTTCACTGCTGTGTCCCTTGTACCAGTTCACAGCACATAGTGGGGATTTAAATTATCTATTCAATGAACAACATTCATATACTCTGGAAGGCTAATTACTTTTAATAATAAATTTTTTGATGTAACGGGAAAATAATTCTTTAAATGATAGTCACAAATTGGGTTCTCCAGGAAGCAAACCCTGAGACAAAGCACAATGATCAGGATGATTATTAAGGAGTAGCCTTGGCATCAAACTTGTGGAAAGGAAGGGAGGGTGATGGTTAGACAGAGGCATAAAGTTGAGCTGTAGTACAGGCCTGACTGTCTCAGCCAAGCTCATGGGAAACTCTGGAGTTAAAATGGCCCTTCAGACTGGTCCCCAACTGAGCCCAAATAATCAAAACTTTGACTAACCCTTACCTAAACAGGTATTGGATTTGGGCTGCCCCTAGAAAGTTGTGACCTTAGGCGAGGCAGATCTCTGCAATTGAAGAAATCCCTGAAGCCCTCAGAGCTGAAAAATGTCTACTGACAGCCCTCCCAAGAAATGGGACCAAAAGTGCTTGCTGAAAGATTTGGGTGCATTTATATAGTCCATCCTTTGCACCACTCAGATTCAGATCTCCATATATATTTGTTGGACAGTTCCTCTTGCAATTTAAAAGCACCTCTCATTCTGGGGGAAACCTAGAAGAGAAGGGTGAATGGAACAAATTATAACCCTTCCCATTACAACTGATCTTGGTAAAACAACTAACACTTATTTCTCTTCTGTTATGCATTCTAGAGTTTCTATATCCATAGCTAATACTTCTACTGGTCTTAGTGGTTTATGTGGTATTGTGACCCATATCTTTATCCATGGTCAATAAGCCTGGGTCAGTAAAATCTCATCACAATTAAGCAAGGAATTAACAAGAGGCACTCAAGTGGATCACCTACGTACCAGACCTATCCCTACTTTCCCCCATTATGTAACAATATATATTCTATATATTCTTATGATCAGAGTCAATTTCCACTGCCAAGATAGTTACTCCTCAATTTGCATGTTAGTCCCTTAGCATGAGAAATCCAAAGTGCCCAGGTGATAGCCAATGTGTAAAATGTAATGGGACCTTTTTGTATTTCCTGGTGGAAGTATTTCCCCACTGGGGACCAGAAGCTCTAACCATGCCGAACATAGAATTATGGAAGCAGGGAGAAAATATTAAGGTCATTTGAAGTGATGATAATAGGCCACTTTTGCTTCCAATCCTGTCTCAAGACCTATGTATTCTTCTTATGAGGAAAAAAAATGTAAATATCTTTTAGTAAAGGTATGTACTGTATCTTGGAGGATAGCACCCAATATTGTAAAGTATTTGCTCTAAGCTGATACTTCTTCTATGTCCTCATAGATTTCTGAATATTACAGCTTCTGGATATGAAAGTGGGTATGATATTGTTTTTGACTTACTAACTTGGTTATGTGTGTATGTGGCAGCAGGTACTTTCAGAGACTTCATATTGTCCTTACTCACTTTAATAGCTTTTACTTCTCAGGTTATAGAGACAATGTGAGAGTCACGCAGACTACCAAGTGTGTCTATCCTGATTATAAACTCTGGGATCAGGGAAATAATTACTGGCTGACAGTGAACCCACTATGATCTGGACCTTAGCCAGGACTCCATTTATTGCCTGGCCCTAAAATGCCTCTAACCTAACAGAGGGAACGTAATGATGCTCCACGTTTCTGAGTATCAATGTCAACTTGGACTCTGTATCCAACCATGCTTGCAATGTTTGGGTATTTCCCCTTTTCCTACGTACAGTTATCTGAGTAAATGGTCATACATGCCTTTGGGGAAAGACTGGACTTATTATTACCATGTACACATGCCAGGATGTTGGAATGTCCTTCCTTCTGGGGACCTGACCTCACATGAAGTTGATGGGTTCCATGTCCAAGAACTTGCTAAGACCTAGACATAGGGTAAGAGATCCTGGACTTTTTACTGAGACAACTGCCTTTGACCTCCGGATATCCAACCATGTTTTTTTTCTGCTGGCATATTTTGAGTAGTACACTTATTGCATGCTGACCTAACTTACCCATAGTGATCATGTGTTTTGTCAAGTATCTCCATAAATATCTGTGTGTCAATCCCCTTTGGCAAGCCACTCCAGCTTTTCTTCCATCTAGATTCTGACAGTTAAGTGCTATCACCTTGCCCCTCTTGTTTTGTGAATCTGTCATTTCCATTGCAATCACTGAAGTTAGGTCTGTAACAATGTCTCCTACCAACAGCACTGGCCTACAGAAGGGACACACTCCTGACATACTTAGGAATGATGGTGTCTCTCACCAGTGCTATTTATATGATCTCAGTATGTGATGCACTATTAGGCTTTCACATGACATATCTTCTGGATTTTCTAGCCTTGTATGTATATTCCTCTTCCATAATGACTTATATGATGCTTTTAATCCCTTTTCCCACTATTAAACATGGCACTTTCGGAATTATGACCTCGTCGAACATAAGTCATCTTTTTTCATGTTTAGCAGCCATACTAATAACGAGTTTATACCATATCCTGCAATTCTTTCCAGGTGTTGAATCCTAAGTCTCAAGGGAATGAATCTAAATCATTAACTATGCTCTTATCGAAATTTATGTTGTGGGCTCCTTTATCAAGACCTTTCAAAAGTTATTCCCATATACTTTCCCTCAACTACCACTGGGACATGCTTTTAGAATAGCAACTCCTTTGAAGTGTATTTTCATTCCTCTCTTCACAGGCCTAGGACATCCCTGGCTGAGTTTTGTTGCTATTCAGCCCTAGTTAAAGCCTAGTGGCTAAGAGACTAAGAGGAGCCAGATCCTGAGATATTCATAATAGGTTTGAGAAGAAACCTCCTACTGTCTTCAAGCAATGGAAATGTATTTCCTTCTATCAACTGCCCATGATTTCTCTCAGCATGTTATCTTTTTCTAGATCTTCACCAGATTTTAGAAAGCCATCCAATTCTTTCTTATTACTTCTGTTTTCTCCATATTTTTCAAATATCTGATTCATCTCATGAACTAGTACATTCTCGTCTACCAATTCATTGTTCCAATTCACCGTAAGAACCTTAACAATCGTACCATCACCTATGCCAAGGATATGTGTTTTCTCTTTACCACCATGACTGGGTCCTCATTGCTAGACTGTGCCAGGTGACCCAGCTCCAAAATAGCATCTTAACATCTGTTTTCTGGGGTTATTCCAATCAGCAACTTTCACAGCTTGGATTCCACAGGAAGCAGCCTTGAGACAGAGTTTAACATTCAGGATATTTTTGAGGGACAACCTTATGATCAATACCTTTGGAATGGAGGAGGAAGAAGCAGGATTGAGAAGAGAGAGAATCTGTTCTATAATGTGGCTTGACACCCTCTGTCAAATCCAGGGGGAGTAGAGTATTTAAAATGGCCCTCAGAGTTGTCCCATGTTAAACCAAGATGACTGGACCTTCACCTGAATCAGTCATTGGAAGTGAGCTGGCCCCAGATTAACATTGGTGTGGGCTGGGTACCTCTGTGAAGCTGAGACAATACTTCAAGGGGCTAACAGCCAAATGCTGACAGCACTCCCAGCAACTGAGACAAGATGTCTTTGGCGAATATCTGGTTAGCATATCTTCTGTGTCCACCATGATGACTGAAATTTTATCCCCACATCCAGTAGTACAATATCTACTAGATCCTGTTTAACTACAATCTGTTTACTTAAATTTAAAAATACTGTATCTATTGTATGTCATCTTTGGAGAAATGTCTATTCAAGCCTTTAGCCCATTTAATTTGGTTACTAGTTTTTTGCTATTGAGTTGTAAGAGTTCCTTATATATTTTGGAAATTAACCCCTTATGGTTTGCAAATATTTTTCTCCCATTCCATAGGTTGCATTTCACTCTGTTGATTGTTTCCTTTGCTTTAAAGATACTTTTTAGTTTAGTATAGTCCTACTTGTCTATTTTTGCTTTTGGTGTCTCAGTGTGCTTTTGCTGTCATATCTATGAAATCATTGCTAAGACCAATGTCATGAAGCCTTTCCCTATGCTTTCTTCTAAGAGTTTTATAGTTTCAGGTCTTATGTTTATGTCCTTAATCCATTTTAAGTTGATGTTTGTTTTCAGTGTAAGATGTGGGTCCAATTTCATTCTTTTGCCTGTAGATATCTAGTTTTCCTAGCATCATTTGTTGAAGAGATTATTCTTTTCTATTGTGTACTCTCGGCGCCCTTGAAGATCAGTTGACTGTATATGTATGATGCTCAGCGTCACTAATCATAAAGGAAATCCATCAAAACCAAAATGAGATATCATCTCACACCTGTTAGGATGCCTGTTATCAAAGAAGAAAAGGAAAAAAGTTGGCAGAAATGTGGAGAAATTGGAACTCTTGTACACCGTTAGGGGGAATGCAAAATGGTGTAGCCACTATGGAAAACAGTACAGTGTGCCTCAAAAAATTAAAAATAGAGCTATCATATAATCCAGCAATCCCAAAAGAATTGAAATCAGGATCTCAATGAGATATTAGCACTTCTGTGTTCATTGTAGCACTATTTATAATAGCCAAGATGTGGAAATAACCTAAATATCCATCAGTTGATAAATGGATAAAGAAAATGTGATACAGACGCACACACACACATAATGGAATATCATTCAGTCTTAGAAAAGGAAGGAAATTCTGAAATATGAGACAACATTGGAAGGATCTTGAAGACATTATGATAAGCAAAATAAGCCAGTTAGAGAACGGTAAATGCTGAATGATTCCACTTATGTGTAGTGGTATCTAAAATAGTCAAACTCAAAGAATCAGAGTAGAATGGTGGTTACCAGGGACTGGTTGAGGGTGGGGAAAATGGGGAATGTCGCTAATCAGTGGGCATAAAATTTCAATTTTTCAAAATGAATAAGTTTCTAGAGAGCTGGGCCTATAGTTAAAAATATTGTATTATAAACTTAAAAATATGTTAACAGGGAAGAGCTTATGATAAACATTGCTACCACAATAAAATACCATTTAAAAATACTCTCTTAAGTTTTACTTTTATGTGGCATTGACCAAACTAAACCAAAATGTATAAAGTAAATTAAGCCCTCAAAGACAAAAGAATAGTATTACATTTATTAAAATAAGGCTTTCAGAAGAAGTTAATATTCAAAGGAGTTTTGAGTCCTCACATCATCTTTTTTTTTTTTTTAAATTTTAGGTGTTACCTTGTGGATTTTTAAAATTTTTTTTTCTTTTTTTTTTTTTAATTAATTAATTTATTTTTGGCTGTGTTGGGTCTTCGTTTCTGTGCGAGGGCTTTCTCCAGCTGCGGCAAGCGGGGGCCACTCTTCATCGCGGTGCGCGGGCCTCTCACTATCGCGGCCTATCTTGTTGCGGAGCACAGGCTCCAGACGCGCAGGCTCAGTAGTTGTGGCTCACGGGCCCAGTTGCTCCGCGGCATGTGGGATCTTCCCAGACCAGGGCTCGAACCCGTGTCCCCTGCATTAGCAGGCAGATTCCCAACCACTGCACCACCAAGGAAGCCCCTCACATCATCTTTTATACAGATTATGTTTTGTCAGTTTCATAAATTTGACGATATTAATTTTATTTAGAAATAAAATTGAGGTAAATTATAGGATTTTTAAACATTATATTTTTCTCCAGCATGAGAAGTGATGCTTTTTTATTTATTTGGGGATAATTGACATATAGCATATTAGTTTCAGGTATCCAAGATAATGATTTGATATTTGTATACATTGTGAAATGATCACCACAGTAAGTTTAGTTAACATCCATCACATACAGTTTTTTTTTTTCCTGTGATGACAACTTTTAAGATCTACTCTCTTAGCAACTTTCAAATATGCAATATGATATTAACTATAGTCACCATGCTGTATATTACATCCCCATAACATTTTATAACTGGAAGTTTGTACCCTTTGGCCCCCCTTCACCTACTTAACCCATTCCCCATCTCCCCTTCTCCCTTCCTGGCAACCACCAATCTGTTCTCTGTATCTATAAGCTTGATTTTTTTTTGTTTTGTTTTAGATTTCACATATAACTGAGATCATGGGTTATTTCTTTCTCTGTCCAACTTATTTCACTTAGCATATTGCCCTCGAGATTCATCCTTATTGTCACAAATGTCAAGATTTTCTTCTTAAGCTGAATAGAATCCCATTGTGTGTGTATGTATGTATGACATTTTCTTTATCCATTCATCCATTCGTGGACATTTTGGAAATTTAAACATTATGTAAGAGACTTGATTTCAAACTCCAACCAAATGCATGTTTTAGTCTTTCCATTCACAGCCCAAACTCATCCTTAGAAGTGATATAAAAGAATATAAAAGGTAACAACTGTTTACTACCTTTTCTGCCAGTTCTACTGTGGATCACCACTCATTTTGCTCCGGTCACTAGTTAGAACTTCTGGATAAATCACCTGAAAGGAAGCTACTCCCTTTTCACAGATGCCAGCAGAGGAAGAAATGGGCCGGGTCGCTCTTCCCAATTATTTAAAATTTCACTAAGGCCAGTGTAGAAGACAATACTGGCATATACAGTACGCTTTACTACACTGATGGACAAAACATAGTGAGAAAGTTAAATCCAGTTGTAAAATATTACATTTTCTAGGTCCAAAGGGAATATCTTTAGAAAGTCAAAAGCTTTACAGTAGGTTCACTTTGTTTAAATATCCCCAGTCTTAACCAGGCTCTTTTACCCTGGATTCCCCTCTTCCCAACTCCCCTCATCTTTCAGTCTCTATCACCTCTTAGAATCACCAACTCTATGTACAGCGTTTGAACTCTCCCTATTCATGTCTACTAGCAGTATATCTCTCTAAAGCTAAGTAATTTTACCTGGAGTTATAATGCCCTAGGATGACTTCAGTCCGATGGCTGGTGATGGTGCTGACATCACTGAACTTCACTCAACTTCAGCAGTTTAGATGGCAGAAAAGCAGGGGTTTGTTACTAGAATCATAATATGTGGTTCTAAGTTCCCTTCACTATCTCCACACTGTTCTGAATCTTGGGCAAGATTGTACATACTCCCATTGTGGATTCTCCATCTGTGAGTATTAATTGACAAGATTATACATTGTCTAAAAACATGACTATTTTCATGTTGACTTAAATTGCTACCTAATTTGTCAGAACCCTTGTCCAAAAAAGGAGTCAGTATTGCTTATTATGATATAGAGCAGAAATTGTAACTTTTCTTCACACCTATTCCTACTTGTGTCTCAATACTGTCAAACAGGCATTAAAACATATTAAATGTGAGAATTTTGTTATTTATTTTTGCCAAGGACCTAGTTCTCCCAAGGGAAAAACAAAAGACCTTATTTTCCAATTTATAGGTTTTTGCTTCATTGTGAAAAGAAGCCTAAAATTGATGAGTGTCTTCTGTTTTGTTTTAGTATAGCTTTTACAGGTACAGAAGTAAGTTGTGTGTGTTCTTACAAATGAAATGTAGAAGAAAAGAAAGCTGCTTAAGTCTCAATAGCCACATTATACCAACATACTCAGAGGAATCTATTCTTGGAAATATTTCTGAAAAATATATAAATATTACCTCTGAGATTATTCCTTCCTGGAATATGCATTTCAGGTCATTCACAGTTGGATGTTCCAATGTGATGGAAATGTGATAGATATAATGCAGCATCTAAGTAGGTCTTGTATTGCCTATCATTTGGGTCTGTGATAAATATGGGCATTTCAGATGGTGTATCATGTTCTAAAGCCAGAATATTTGGACAGTTGACCATAGAGAAATCAGTACTTCAGAACATGAACAAATAATACCTTCATGCATTTGCCTAATTATAAAAAACAACCCTCCAATGTATATAAATATATAACTCTCCTGTGTATAATTATAAAATTATCAGTTATTGTTATTACTACTACTGTTACCTATATTACCTTTGGGAACAGTCTGAATTATATTTTCTACTATTAAGCATCTGCTAAAAATTAGGACTTTTTGGATGCAATTTTTAAAATTTTCATGATTGGAATAAACTTCACTCCCTTTTTATTCTATCCACATGGTTGGCAAAATGTAATTGTTAGAAAACAAGGCTGCTCTACTTGACTGTCCAGTAAAAGCCTTTTTGGACTTGGAACAGATTGATTGCTTGCTTTTAAAAAAAAAATGACTCTGGCCAATTTTTTGGAAGAAAATCTTGGTTCTGACCCAAATGTCAGCTTTTAAATAAAATTAGCAAATATTTTGCAGTGTAGAAATGAAACCAAAGATCCACATTATTTCACAAGATAAATTTTTTTTGTCCTCTTTTAGCAAAATAATTATATTATCTTTTCTGGAAGCCTTTTAAAATGAAGGGGAGTCCTTACCTGTCTACATTGTTTTAGTCTACAAACAAGAAGATGAAATGAATAATCTTTTATTTCCATCCTGATGTTTGATTCTGTAAAAACTCATTTTAAATGAGTTTGGAGTTGATTCATTCATTTTTGTATTGAACATACAAATTATATGGAGGTGGGAGAGATTTCACTGAACGTGTAAATTTTTTTCCACAAGATTTTTTTCTTGTGGAAAAGTCATTGCTGAGGAATGAGATATATTAAACTAGAGAAGCAGAGTCATAGTAGAAAAACTAGCTGATTAAATATGATTCTTAAATAGTTAGAAAACAAAGAAGGAAAAGGGAAATAAAATCCTTTTAACTTCCAGGAAACCTATTAGCATTTTAAATAATAATTAAAAACCACCAGGTAATGCTAGGATTAGAGATGATACCTTAGTATCAAAATAATGGAAATGGATATGAGGAAACAAGGGCCTCATGAAGTTGAGGAACATAGTCCAGAGCATTTAGGTAAATAGTAGCACATCATGGATTAAAATTTTCCAAGTTCATTACTCTATCCACATGACAAATATGTTTTTCTAAAAAATCCAGTCATATCCTGATTGACTTCTGAGATGGGCAGAATGAGAACCTGGTGAACTTACTGTTTTTCTAAAACAATGGAAATATGAAGAACACAATTAAAATCAACCATTTCAGAACTCTGGCAATTCACCAAAGCCAAAGAATAAACTAAAACATTATTTATCCAAGAGAAACTACTGAACCTGAATAAGATGATGGAATCTGTGACATTTTGACATGAAGCTATTCTTACCAATCCTCACTTCCTGGTTCAGTACTGTAGTAGCTAAAAGCTGGCAGCATTGCACATAAAAGAATTAGTGAACCTTTTTCAGCACTCTGTTAAAAGCTTCATCCCCATAGCATAGTAAATACTTTGTCTGACTTGCAGATCTCTGGAAAATCTTTATTCTCAGAGTATAGTGTGATTTGATTTGATTCAGAGCTCAGTTGCAGTGGGCGATCTACCACCATGGCATTACCAAAACAATAGTAAAATCTGGCAACATCTCAGCTGTCTAAAGCTATGATTTCAATTTTTAACATTTACTTTACATCCACACAAATTTGATTACTTAGATCTGTTAATTTAACAGATTTAAGTTACATCTTAAACTTCTATCTTTGAGACTTTGCTATATCAGTACACACCACACTACCTTACTTTCCCATTTTTATACTTTCTTGGCAAAAGACAAACTCTTTTTAATCTAACTTTCCAACTTCTCCATGCATTCAGATGGGTATAACTGGAACACACAGATACATACACACACATACAAACATACACCTATACAGCCATACTGACTGGCCTCACCTTAAATTAATGACCAGGAATCCCAAGCAGGTTGGTAATGAGTCTGGGCAATCATGCCATATTTCCCTGGTCCAATTATTCTCTCAGTCAAGATGACTATTTCACACCTCTGTTCTCATTTATCATCTTCTTCAGCCAATGAGAGAGCTTCTAACTCATTGAGAAAACTGAAACAGTTCAATGAGAATTTTGACAAACTCCATATACAAGTACCCAATTTCACCCACAAATGTCCACCCTCCATCATATTTCTATAGATGTACTATTCCCTTATTTAAAATTTCTCCCTCCACCTTTGCAAGGAATCTCTTTCCTGATAAATGGTATATCTTCAGCAATTTATTTGTTATCTTATATCATCCATCTTTGTGCTATACGATTATTCTCATCAGTATACAAACATGCTATGATGTCTTACATCTTACCAAACATCTTCCAGCAGTGGTAGTCAAGGCGCCATAGCAAGATGGTGGGAGCAAGATGTGGCACATGAAGCAGCCTCCTGGATTGCTCCATCACTTCAGCCTCCAGTTTAGGAACAACATCTTCAGATTACAGACTTTGAAAAGATATCTGGTTAAAATCCTTATTTGTCCTGATCCAAGAAGAGATGCTCACTACTATCTCCTAGCCACAAAAAGGAAAATTGAGCAGACTGTAAAATTACAATTTTGTGATGTAAAATTGGGGTACCTCAATGTGTATGACAAGATTTGTCAAGAAGGGTTCCCAGAGATTTATGAAGCTTCACATTAACCTTACACTTTGATGAGGACTTGAAAAACCATTTGTTATGTTGAGCAGTATCAAGCTATCTACCTTTGGACATGAAGGAGGTTATGAAGCCTCAGCCCTCAAGAAGACCATGAAAAACTCAGTAAATTAGGAAATTGATGAATTGTATAAGACAAACAATATGTTTCTCTCTTGGAAGAGGCAGCTACTTTGGGAGTTCAGTTTCTAGAATTAAGTCTGACCTGTGTAGTCATGACTCAATCTATATGAACTCATGTCCTAGCAATTCATCAGGAACAATAAATGAATGGGTGTAATTACTTTTTGAGTAGAAAAATAACATTTCCCCAAAAATTTATCTATAGATTCAACACAATCTCTAATTTTAGCAGCCTTTGAAATACAAATGAACCTGAATGGCCAAAACAATCCTAAAAATCAAGAACAAGGTTGGATTACTCGTACTTCAGAGTTTCAAAGCTTACTATTAGGCTGCAGTAATTAAGGTAGCTTGGTACGTGCATAAAGATAGACATATAGATTAATGGAACATAATTAAGAGTCCAGGTATAATTCCTTTTACAGTCAATTGATTTTCAACAGAGATGTTAAGACAATTCAATGGGGAAAGAATAGTCTTTTTAAGAAATGATATTAGAACAGTTGGGTAATCACTTGCAAAAGGAAGAATTTAGACCCTGAACTTGCACCATAGAGAAAAATTTGCTCAAAACGAATCATAGACCTATATGAAAGAGTTAAAGCTATGAAAAATTTAGAAGAAAACAGGAGAAAATATTTTTCCTTGAGTTAGGCAAAGATTTCTTAGTTGGAACACCAAAAATCATGATCCATGAAAGGAACAGTTGATAACTTAGACTTCATCAAAATTAAAAATGTTTGTACATCTAGGGAAATTTACAACAAAGTGAAAAGAAAAGCCACAGAATGGGAGAAAATATTGGCCAAATCTATCATAAAGGACGTATCCAGAATATACAAAGGATTCCGAAAACTCAATCAGAAGACAAACCAATTAAAAATAGGAAAACATTTCAATAGATTCTTCATCAAAGATATATAAATGGCTAATACACTCATAAAAAGCTCAAATCATAGTACTTAGAGAAATGAAGATGAAAACCATGATGAAAATACACTACACATCCAGGAGAAAAGCTACAATAAAAAGGGCAGACTATATTGAGTGTTGGAGAGGATATGGAGAAACTGGGACTCTCAATGACTGCAGATGGGTTGTCAAATGGTACAGATATTTTGAAACACAATTTGGCAGTTTCTGAAGTTAAACATAAACGTATCACACAACCCAGTAATTCCACACTTAGTATCTACCCCCCATATGCACAAAACATATGTCTACACGAAGCCTTCCACACAAATGTTTAAAGCAGCCTTGCTTAATAGCCAAAAAGTGGAAATGATCCAAATGTCCACCAACTGATGAAAGGATAAACAATAGAATACTATTCTGCAATGGGCTAATACATGCTATAACATGGAAGAAACTCAAAAACATGTTAAGTAAAAAATGCCAGATGCAAAAGAGAACATACTGTATATTCCACTTATATCCATTCCAGAAAATACAATTATAGAGACAATGTAGATTAGTGGTTGATTGAGCTGGAACTGGGAACGATGATGACTACAAACAACCATAGGGATCATTTTGGGTGACTGTCCTCTTCTGCAAATATGCACCACATATCTTTACACCATCCTTCTGATTGCTGAACCTAAAATTTTGGAGTCATCTTTTCTTCTCTCATTCTCCCAGGTTGAATTCATGAATTAATGAGTAAAATAAATTCTATTGAATAATTTCACAGTGGTTATACTCTATGTTCTAGAATAAAACTCCCTTTGGAAGACTGCATGTATAGTGCAGTCATTAAGTGTGTAGGTCTGGTACCAGATGCTCCTATGCATTGGGTTCAAACCTTGTTCTGTGTGTGTTGGACAGAGGACAGTGGAGTTTAGGGGCAGGGTGTAATTTTACACAAACATAAAAAGGCATGGAAGAATATTAATATGTGTAACAGTTATTAAGCTATTATTTCCCAACTTAAACATACTCTTCTATAGTGCACTCTGTGGGGTTAGTCCTGGGACTCTGCAAGCCACATTTCCTGGTCAGCTTTGCCACTTGAGGTTCTAACGGAAGACTGCATAGCTGGAGGAGGAAGAAGGGGTGTATCGCTCCCTATTTGCTTTCTTCTTGCTGCTTATTCTTGTCAGTATCACCCAAACCTAGCTACATTATCCGAATCAGTAGCTGTTTGTTCCAGTAGCAACAGGTGAATCGATTTTGCAGCACCAGCTGGTTGCTTCCCCACATCATTCCCCTACCAACACACACTAAGGAGGCTTGGGTTACAAATCATCAGAGAACTTTCTACAAGCCTAAAGACCCTGAACCAGCTGAATAGTACTCCTTCTCAGATGCCTATGGCTCAGCTCTGAAGGTCCTCTCCTCCATGTGTTTGTTTCATTCATTTCAATCTCTTACATTTTTTTCTCTGTGTCCTTGTTAGCTACCTCTGTGATAAGTTGGTGTGTTCTTGCCTTTTCTGTTATTTAGCAGCGATTGAATACCTAGTTAATATTTTAACATTAAATTCTCTCTGTAAAATAATTAATACAGTTTCTACTTCCTGATTGGATTCTGATTGATACATCAGACTAACATTATAGATAATTTCTGAGATGTGTGGGAGGAGAGGTTGGGAGGTGGGGCCACACAGGTTCTTATACTTAGATGCTGCTGAGTTTTGGATATTTATTTACTATCTCCAGCTGGGAGATATTTTACTTGCTTTCAGACGTCTCCATGCCTCATTTTCTTCATATGCAAAATAGGTATAGAAATAGTATTTCCTCATAGGGTTTTTATAATGATTAAATGTGTTCAAATACATTTTATACAACAAGAATAGTGGCTTACAGATAGTCAGATTTCAGTAAATTATAACCATTATCAACAGAAAGTTGTTTTTTATAAATATAAGAATTAAAAAAAAAAATAGCCCATATTTGAACACCATAATTCCAGTAATATCTATCCCATCAAAATGTGACCTTCATTCAATTCCTTTACTCTCATGATAACCCATTCTTCTCCATTTTCAGAATAGAAATCATCTGAGTTTAGTTGATGAGCCTTTCATATCTTAGAAATCAATATCTAACAAGGATGATATGAGAAATGAAAGTTACAGAACAACATCACTCATATTTATGCAATCAAATATTCTAAACTAAATATTAGCTAATTAAATCAAGTATTATATAAAAATATAACACATAATGACCAATTTGGGTTTATTTAAGGACTGCAAGTCTGCTTTAACATTATAAAATCAACATGTAATTTATCAAATTAAAATAAATTTTGAAAAGTCATGATTATCTCAATGGTAAGAAAGGGTGATAAAATTCAACATCAACTTGTAAGTGGGCATTTAAAATAAAATCTAATTAGAAAATTAGGAATGGTAAACATATTTAATCTGATAAAATGTATCTATGAAAAACCTATAGTAAATATACTGAACTGTGAAATATTGTATAGATAGGAGAATGTATCCATGATTTGGGAGTAGGAAAATATTTCCCTTATAGGATGCAAAACTCAGAATCCTAAGGAAAGATAGTCATTGAACTACATTAAAGTTAAGAAATTCTGTTCAACTAAAATTACTGTTAAAGTGGAAAATAGAAGCCACAGACAAGGGGCTTCTAGGGGTACTGGATTAGCAAAAAAATCTTACCTAGTGATTACATGAATATTTATGATAATCTACTGATATGTCTAGATAGATAGATAGATAGATAATGTTGGATATATTGGATATATCCAATTTTTATTTAGTAGTTAAAAAGGTAATGTAAAAGTCCCACCTGAACTCAAGACACAAGAAAAGCATCTTTGGCAAGGATTTTAGAAGGAAGTGTACTGGGGAGGGAAGTTACCTAAACAATCTTTCCTTTGGTGTTCAACAACCTCTCTTAATTAATATTTTAAACACTTATCTTGATCAGAGTCACTGTACTATATTTTATCTTTGCTTGTTTTCTGTCCATATTTTTAAACTTCTATTTACAACATAAATGGGTGTTTCTGTTACATGGAAAGTTTTGGAAGCAGAGGATAGTTTTCCCAAAGCACAGGTAAAAATATACTGTTTCATTTTATCATTTATAGGTAAACTAGAAAATGATTTGAAAGAGAAGCTATGAAAAAATAACATAAAATACAGTATTTGAAAAAGGAAAACATAGCTAGGCATGAATACACGTTACACAATAGGTATGATGTTACATAATCATATTTTTAGATATAGTCAAAAGTACTTTAATATTTTTCTTTTAATGAAGCTGATGTATTAAGTGTGATGATCTTAAATTGATAACATTAACCAGTTCATTTCTAGTAAGTTTTGGAATCTTAAGTAGAAAGTTAAAAACTGCTAGTCAATATAAAATTAAATGCCTAAAAGTGGAAGTTATTTTTAACAATTTGTGGTTGTTTCTATATTTTTGAGTAAAATGTGAGCAAAATTTTTTGGTTGGCAATCCGTTTTTGCTAACTCACCGTTAATGAGACTGTATAAACAAAGATTTCAAAAGATAGGTGGCCTCCACAGAAACAGTTATAGAGAGACAGCAATCATTAAACCTAGTCAAGAATGAATTACCAAAGCTTACCATAAACCACAGATTTACAGTGAAGTAATTCTAAAAATGCAACATGCTTATTAAAAAAGTGCAAAGTTTCTTTTAAAATCCAGATCTTCCTGTTAGATATATAAGGATAATTCCTTCTATGAATCAAATCTAATCTTCCTATACATGAGGATGTCCCTAGGGGAAGAAAGGACTGGGGAAGTTATGTTTCTGGGGCAGCAGGTCCTTTATAGCTGCAAGGCAGGTTAGGGAAAATTGATCAGAGTGTAAAACTGTGCTAAGAGTTACCTTAAAAGTCCCAGGTTTTGTTACATTGATGGGTTAAGAGTCATATAAGAAGGAAGAGCTAAAAGAGAGTTTGGAAAATATTTTCTTGTTTAGAGTGTTGACTTTTAAGTCATGGGTTTTCTAAGTCATTTTTTAAACTTTTATTCAGATAATTGACATACAGTAAATCACACTTTAAGTCTACAATTTGATAGACTTTGTGTATTTTTATTTCTTGAGATTGGCATTCATTGAATGTCTTAGGTGAGTGGATTTATAGTTTTCATCAATTTTGAAACATTTTTGTACATTAGTTCTTGAAATATTGATTTAGTCCTCCTCCTTTGTTGACTCCAATTATGAGTGTAACAGACCACTTGTGAAGTTGTACCCCAGTTCATTGTTTTCATGTTACTCTTTTTTTCACTAATTTTTTCCAATGTTTAATTTTGCATAGTTTTTATTCCTCTGTCTTCACGTTTACTACTCTTTACTCTACAAGGATTAATTTGTTGTTAATTCCATTAGTAAACTTTTTACCTCAGGTATTGTAGTTTTATCTCTACAGATTTGATTTGGGTCTTTTAAAAATATCTTTCATGTTTTTTAATTATTTTCTATCTTTCCTCTAAATTCTTGAATGTATTGAATGCAGATGTGATAACTGCTTTAATGTTCTTGTCTATTAATTTTATCATCTGTGCCATTTGGTGGATACTTTAACTGATTTACTTTTCTTCTCATTATGTATCACACTTTCCTTATCCATTGTATGACTGCTAATTTTTTACAGGATGTTAGATATTGTAAATTATACCTTGTGGCATGCTGGATAATTTTTGTATTTTTAAAAAGATTCTTGATCTTTCTTGTATGTGCTAACTTAGTCTTATTGTTTTGGTCTAACTACCCTACCCAGTGACCTGTGAATTAGGAAATCTACTCTGGCTGTGAGAACAGGCATTGTGCGAGCTTTGGGTATTCTTTTCCTCTTTGATTCTTTTGGGTAGTTTTTTCCTTTGACTTAGGTAGTTTCTTCATATGTATATGCTGGCTGACTAGTACTCAGCTGAATACTAGAATGGAAACTTCTAAAGATCTCTGGAATGCTCTCCATGTGTAGCTCTCTATTCTCTGGTTCTCTGTGAACTCTAGCTGCCTTGGTCTTCCCAGAATCTCAGCTCTGTCTACTTGTCTCAAGGACCTCAGGACACTGGAAATTTCATTTTTGAATTTCAACAGATTGAAATGCTCTTGAAAATATTTGCAGGTTTACCAAAACACTTGATAAGGTACTCTACTCACAGAAGTACTAATGGACAGAAATAAAATTTCAAGCCATGTGTTAACTACATTTTCTCTTTCATTCAAGCCTTATTGCATTAAATAAATATTAAAAATGGTTTGGGGTCTATTTAAGCTTAGATTATGCTAAAATATAAGGCCCATAATAACAGGAACTTTTAAATGATTTACTACTATACCCAAAGCATATAGAAAAATACTTGACACATAATAGATGCTCCATAAATATTTGCAGATTGATGTTGAGTAAATGATTTTGCCTTAAAAGTATTCCAGTTATTTTATAACCATCACATTCTGTAAAGTTATATTTGAGTGTTACTTTATTTTAGCTGTACTATATTTTTCGGAATATCTTCTTTCTCAATAACAGCTCACAAACTTAAGAATTGACCTAATCCAATTTTTGTTCCACCTTATCTCTTCCATCAAATCTATCAAAACCAGAAAGGAACTAGGAAATAAAACATTCTTGTATGTGTGAGTGTCAAGTAATGAATCCTAAGAATAATAAGTGAAAAGGTTTAGGAAAACCCTTAAAATTATACTCTAGCAGAGCTTTTTTTTTTTTTTTTTTTTTTGCCACACCTCATGGCTTGTGGGATCTCAGTTCCCTAACCAGGGATCGAACTCAGGCCCTCAGTATTGAAAGTGTGGAGTCCTAACTGCTGGACCACCAGGGAATTCCCTAGCAAAACTTTTAATAACCTGGGAAATTTATCAGCAATATTGCAATTTGCATTTGTCAGTACTAATTTAGTTGCAAGTGACAAATACAAACTGACCAAGTTTGAGAAAAATAATGAGAAAAATGCAATACAGATGCAAGTCCTAGGTATGGTATTGAAATAAGTTTTACGAACTATTGAAAATTTGGAATGCTATCTTAGGATTTGCTTTCCTTGCCTCTTTCTGCCTATTAGCCATATTTGCAATTCATCGTATTAGCAAGTATTGCTTTACTCTTTCTGATCCTCATGGTAAGAATTCTGGACAGCTCCAGAGTTTTACAATCATAGCTTCACTTAATAAAGAGAGTAGTTCAATGTTTGGAGTCCCAAGTCTAATAATCCCAAGGAGGGGCTTTCTTTGCACCAGGTTGAATTACTTGCCTGCCTCTCATCGTCAAGCCCGACAAGGGTCTAGGGTCTGTAGAAATGACTGGGCCTGGACCATCCATGGTGATGGGCCTCGCATCATTCACCAGTGTGACCCCTGGATTGGTGGCAGTGAGGATGCCAGTAGAACAATTGTGTCTGTGGAAATGACATGGACAGAAGTGGGCCAAGTCACACACAAAGGGATATGCTAGAAGAAAACCATGGGACTCTGCCGCATTTTTTGTATACATTTCTTTCTTTCTCTACCTGAGAGTGCATTGAATGTTCTGAGTCAATAAATACCTCTAAGAATTGGGAGTTAAAAAAAAAAAAAAAAAACAGAGTAAAGGTTTTGTAAAGAAGAAACATTTTTCTCCCAACATTTTTCTTGCTGTCAAGGCATTTTACTCTTCTACCTGTAAATAATCTTTTTTTTTTTCCAATTTACTATGGAACATGATGATTTTCTTACATCATAACTGGAATTCCACCCTTACCTAACAAAAATGTTTTTACCGAAAAATTGTTATATTCAGAGGTGGAGTCAGTAAAAGAAGAATACTGATCATTTTCCCAAGCCAAAGGTACATGTTACTTGTTTTGCATTTATTCTGCATGTCTATATTAAAGAAAAAAGTCCTTTATTCACTTCTTATCACAAATGGCATCTGTTGAAGGTATGGTAGCTATGTTTGTTAACAAGGTCTATGAAAATATTTATGAATAATAATCAATTCCACCTGCTGAGATACTTTAATTCTTAGAAAAAGTATCATTTTATTTATGTGGCAGAAAAAAATATGTCAAGTGTTCGCAGCTTCTGCTGGACCAAAGTCTCATCAATCAGAAACAGTTTAGCAACATTTCAGAAATGGCACATATCTAGTTTTTATGAATTTGCCATATCTTTATGGAAAGAAGCATGGAAGGGAAGCTATATTCCGTATGCTTCCGAACCCCGCCTGTAGCTTTCTGAAGAAAACTTGAAACAATGTATATATGAAATGGTACAATGAACACAGAGATTGCAAATATATCATGTGCAGCATAGAAGGTGAGGATGGGAAAGTTCTAGGGATAAGCCCCTATAAATCCTCTGACTCTAGAAATGATACAAATTTTAAGCCTTTAGAGCACCAAGTGTGGGATTGACAGATTAATAAGGGAAACCCCTGTTTCTCAGAGATGTTTAAACCTACTTTTTCCAAATTATACTTATGGCTCTCAAAACTCATCACTATGGAAGGGGGAATCCCATAATATACCCTGCAGCTGACCCTCAGCCTACCACTTTCCTAAGAGTTCACTCAGCTACATGACTAGAATTTCTCACCTGCACATTTCTCCCCTTTCTACATCCAGGCCCTTACATAGGCCCTTTAGAAATGGTGCCTTCTTCCTTTATTATAATAAAAAGTATTTAAATCCTGCCCATGTTGAGAGCTAAAGGTTTCATCTTACTTCCCCTCTGGTATCTCCTATATCCCTGCTATAAGTTTAAAATGTGGTATATTTTGTTTATTAGTAAAGTTAATCTTGAATACTGTGGAATTTTTTTTTTAAGCAAATGTGAGTGGATGGAAAAATAACAAGTTTAGATATCAACAGAGAATATATTTTCTTGTTAAAGAATATGGATTTTCATGTCTGTAACTTTTTTTTAATTGAAGTATTGTTAATTTACAATATTGTGCAAGTTTCATGTGTACAGCAAAGTGATTCAGTTTTATATATATATATATATATATATATATATATATATATACACACACATATACATATCTATATTCTTTTTTTATTCTTTTCCATTATAGTTTACTGTAAGATATTGAATATACTTCTCTGCACTATACAGTAAATCCTTGTTGTTTATCTATTTTATATATGGTAGTGTGCATCTGTTAATCTCTTACTCCCAATTTATCCTCCCCCCCTCATTCCTCTTTGGTAAACATAAGTTTGTTTCCTATGTCTGTGAGTCTGTTTCTGTTTTGTTAAGTAAGTTCATTTGTTCTATCATTTTAGATTCCGTAATTAGTGATAGCATATATGAGTCTTTGTCTGACTTACTTCACTGAGTATGATAGTCTTTAGGCCCATCCACATTGCTGCAAACAGCATTTTTCATTATTTTTGTGTCTAAGTAATATTCCATTATATATATATATAAATAAAATATCTTTTTTATCCATTCATCTGTTGATGGACACTTAGGTTACTTCCATGTCTTGGCTATTGTAAATAGTGCCGCTATGAACATTGAGGTGCATGTATCTTTTCAAATTAGAGCTTTTTTCTTTTCCCAGTACATGCCCAGGAGTGGAATTGCTGGATCATATGGTAATACTATTTTTAGTTTTTTAAGGAACTGCCATACTGCTTTCCACAGTGACTGCACCAATTTACATTCCCACCAACAGTGTAGGGAGGGTTCCCTTTTCTCCACATCCTCTCCAGCATTTTTTATTTGTAGACATTTGATGATGGCCATTCTGACTGGTGTGAAGTGACACCTCATTGTGGTTTTGATTTGCATTTCTGTAATAGTTAGTGTTGTTGAGCATCTTCTCATGTGCCTGTTGGCCATCTGTATGTCTTCTTTGGAGAACTGTTTAGGTCTTCTGCCCATTTTTTGTTTTGTTTTTTGTTATTAAGTTGACAAGCTGTTTGTATATTTTGGAAATTAAGTGTCTGTAACTTTTATTAAAGGGGGTTTCTTCGGTTTCACTATAAAATTCAGATGAGTCGTAAGTTTAAATGGAAGTAAATTCTGTGACAGGGACAATGAATTACTGAAATGAACAGTAATTATACAAAATCACATTAGGAGATGCCAAATGAATGTAATGCTACCTAGGACGGGTCAAATCCTGTTAAATATTTTAATCAATAGATTGGGAAGTAGAGAGAAACATATGCTGATTACCTTAGCAGATGAGGAAATATAGAGGAAATTGTTAATTCTTTGGATAGTATTATGATACCATGCTTTCTTGAAATCAGAGTTCTCTTTTCATCTATAAAATGAGATTTTTCTAAAGGAAAGAAAAAATTGTGAAAGAAATGCCCAACAAATCTATAGTTTGAGTCACTATTTTCTCTTTTCTCCCATGCACATGCCTATGCTCTCCCTGGCTGTAACACACCTGAAATAAAGTATTGAAATGCATTGCATAAATACTCCTTAAAATAAAAATACCTACAGTGATTAAATATTTAGGAAAATACTTTCAGGAAATATGTAAAAGACATTATATCTATGAAAATGGAGACTATTAACATAATTTTAGAACTAGATTTTCTTCAGAAAAATAAAGCTCAAGCCTCCTTTTTATTAGGAAATTAAGATTGAAAATTTTTGAAAGACGCATCAAGATTACAGTGGAGAAGGGAAAGAACCAAGATTGAAGCTAAGCTTGTTACACTGATTTATTTTATCCTGCTGCATTTTTGCAACAAAATAAAGACTGAGGAGAGATGACATAGGAAATTCTTCTGAGAATATAAGCACTTTATGTTATAAAGTAAGTGGAGTATATATTTTCATAAGATTTGTAATGCTTTGTTATCTAGACCCAGAGAATCAGTCTGTTTAAATTGTTTTAAAAGATGGTAAAACAAGTTCACACATTTTATTTTGTGACAGACTTGAAACACATCTAGAAATCAAAACATACTAAGGTTGAGTAAAATACCACTGTGTAT
Organism: Balaenoptera musculus; assembly: GCF_009873245.2. Lineage (NCBI taxonomy): Eukaryota > Metazoa > Chordata > Mammalia > Artiodactyla > Balaenopteridae > Balaenoptera > Balaenoptera musculus. The sequence goes on from NC_045796.1 coordinate 23,867,537, forward strand.
ATATTTTTCCTTATTCTAGTTGATAACACAGGTGGTGTGATGATGAGAAAGTATCATAACATAGTCATTAGTGGTATTCTGATAAGTTTACATTTGTTTAAGAGGACATTATTTAGACACTGGAAGGACTTCATTCATTTCATTTAATTCTTCCATATTGTGTCTGTCAAGAAGACATAAGATATAACTCTTGAGGGGGGTAAATAACTGGAGAATAGAAGGGGATGATTGTTTATCAAAACCTCATCCAGCATAAATATTAAATAGATTTTGCTACCTAAATTTTATCAACTTCTCAAGGCAAAAATGTTGATTATTTTATAATGTATAACTTATACCAAAGTGTTTAATATATAGTTATGCACACACATAGTATTTAACATATTGGCTCTCATAGGATATAACAAGAGAAAATATAAATAGAGGTTCACAAATTATACCACCTTTTATTAAATAAATGGGTACTGAAATGGCTATACAGATAGACAGATGAACCTTGGCAAAATAGAATAATACACCAAAAACAAGCCTATGTGAATGAGCATCAGTCCTCTATATACACATAGCTATGTGTTCTTTGAGATTTCCTTTATCATGTGCTATATATGAAGAGTATAGTCATTGATTTCTGTTATGACAAAAACTGTTGAGCTTCCTCTCCTTAGGAATAAAGATAGAGTAGAAGTTGCAACCAAGATCTATTTTCATGAGTTATTCACTCTTGGTATTTCTTCCCTTTATTCAACAGAACCGAAATTGCTTTACTTAACATTTGTGTAGATGTGCATGTCCACAATAAAATAAATTTAAACTACTGAATGTATTAAATTTTCAAGAAGTTTTAGATTTTTATCACTCAGTGAATTACAAAATAGGATAAATTCACATAAAAACTGTATATCTGAAGGGATTTTAAAATTTCTAAACGTTATTGCCATTTACACAATCCTATTTTTAAGAGGAAGACCATGCCTTAATTTTCTGATAGGATATTTCATGTGAAAAATGTGGACATAAAAATTAGTATGAACACTAAGAAGGTGTGTGAAAATAAAACAAAGTAAGGGATTATTGTCTGTTAAAATAAAAACAGCAAGTATGTTTTTCAAAGACTAAAATTTCTATTTACAAGCAATGAAAAAACTAGATGTTATTAGTTTATCTACTATTTCTCTTCAGGAGTCACACTGCCTAGGCAGAGAGCTCTACTGGGAATCCATCTATACTCATCACTGAAATTGTCAAAAAGCTGTCAAAATAATATGCTGAAACAACACAGTAAAATTCAAAGAAACAAAAGAGAATTGTCTCTGAATTGGGACAATAAAAATTAGAACCTGGATCATTTCATTAGAGAAAACACATATTTTTCAGATGATGATTTCAACAAGATTTGTGTGGAAGAGGGCAGTAAGAATGGTAGCAAAATCATATACTAAATAACCAAGATGCCCTTCATTAGGTGAATGTATCAACTGTGGTACATCCAAATAATGGAATATTATCTAGCACTAAAAAAAAATGTGCTATTAAGCCATGAAAAGACATGGGGGCACCTTGAATGCTTATTACTAAGTGAAAGAAGCCAAATGAAAGGCTATATCTGATTTCAACTATGTGACGTTCTGGAAAAGCAAAACTATGGAGGCAGTAAGAAGATCACTTGTTGCCAGGGGTTATGGAGGAAGGAGGGATAAATAGGCAGAGCACAGATGAGTTTTTTGGGCTGTGACATTGTTCTATATAAAACTAGAATGGTGAATACATGTCATTATAGGTTTATCAATACCCATAGAATGTACAATACCAAAAGTGAACCCTAACACAGTAAACTATGGACTAGTTGATTACGATATGTCAGTGTAGGTTCATTGATTGCAACAATGTACCACTCGGGTATAGGATGTTGCTGCTGGGTGAGGCTGCGGGTATGGGGGGACAATGGTTATATGGGAATTCTTTGTAATTTATGCTCCATTTTGCTGTGAACCTAAAATTGCTCCAAAAAAAGTCTTTGTTAAAAATAGACATACATACATATATTTATGTATGTCTATGTATATATGTGTATATGTATATGTACATATACACATTTCACAGTCATCACGTTAAGAGGTTTTGGAGGAAGTAAGCTGGGTGGCGTGTGAAGAAGACGCTAGTTGATTTATTTTTTTTGTTGTTGGTTTATTTTGTTTCTGAATTTAGTCAACTGGGAATACCTACACCAATCCTCAAATGTTTCCTACCAAAAGTAGTATCTTCTTTGCTCTAAGATGCAAGACTACACTTTAATAGAGGACTTGAAAACTAGAGCTAAGTGAAAATGACTAAGTGAAATTGGCTTTTTGAGGGAGCAATCCAAATATTTCATCTTAATATTTTCAAGATAGCCTTTCCTAAGATCAAACAGCACATATTTACAGTATAATAAATATTGACATATGCAATGTGAATAATTTATTATTGATAACATTCTTTTCAAGTCTTAGAAATGGATGACCTTAGACTAATCAAATCCGATACCAATGAGCAAATCAGTATATTTTAGCTCTATATTTAGTGAAATAGTCTTCAGCTGGAAATCTGTCAAACTCCCATCAACAACAAAATGGATAGTTAAAATGTGGAATGTTATACATCAATGAGCGTGAACAGCCTAAAACTACACAAAACAATATGGATAATTTTTGCAAGCAAAATGAAAGGAACCAGACCAAAAGAGTATATATTGTATGATTCCATATTTAAAAAACAAAAACAAAAGCAACTCAGTTTGATGTCAGGGTATTGGTTTTCCTTGAGGACGACGTATCAACTTGAAAAAGGGGTATGAAGAAGCTTCTGAGGGTGATGGAAATGTTCTGTTTCTTGACCTGGGAACATGTTACAGGAATAAGTTCAACTTGTGAAAGTTGATCAAGGTGTATAATAATAATATGTGCTGATTTCTCTATGTTTGCTATTGTAGCACTTTTACTATATGCTCAGCAATGAACTGAAACTGGCAGAGAGGACAAAAGAAGCATAGTGCAGTGTCTAATCTGGATCCTTACAGCCCAGATAAGGAGAGGAGCCTAACATGTATGGAAACATTAAAGGTTTTCAACTGGGAAGTGTATGATTAAAGGTCAAGTGTTATAACTTTATTTTTTGTCTAGCTCAAAGGAAGACACCACTGGAATCTAACATAGGCAGATAATGAATATTGGGGAAGGGTGGACTTGAAATATGTATTAAAATATAACCGGACAAGATGGGACAATTCAAAGATTTTCCTTACGATCCTTTTGGGGTATTAAAGGCAATAGTATCAACAGTTATCTGTAAGACAGTTCTCACTTGTAAGACATACTACTTAAGTTTTCAGTCATTATCTAGTATCTCGCCCATTCTGTAGTTCAGTTGGTTTGTGTGGCACTAATGAAGCCAAGGTTTAATAGTGATAGAGTTTTTGAATATTTTTATTTCAAACATATATGCTATGTTACCTGTGAGGTAAATTGATTCATTATTTCAATGGACAACAACAGCAAAAAATGACTTGGGGTGTAGTTATGATGTGGTACCTATACATTCCTCCTAAACTTAATTTGGGCTGAGAGGGAGTAGTGTCATTTTCACGTATAAACAGAAGTATTTGGAAGCACTTTTCCGTATCAGCAGCTATCTTCCATTTTATATTCTAATCTCTTTAAGGACAAATATTCTAGTAGTTTTACAATATTATTTGTACAGTCAAGTCATTAATAACAAATAAGAAATAATTAGCAAAAGTGACATTGTCTACATTCATTTAATGTGTAACCCCTGAACTGCAGTTTAGGTCTGCTTTCATGCTTCTCTGTCTTACCGAAACCAGAGTTACTCAACTCCAGTGACGTTTGCTGGGCCGTTATATTCACCAGTCCTCTAGTCCTCCAGAGCTTCATTAGTCACTTTGATCATTACTCATCCTCTATCCTGCCCGCTACAACCTTAAACGATATTCAGACAAACACCCCACCCGATCCATCTCCTGATTTACAAAGGCGCACTTGGAGATATTCAAAATCAAAACTAGCACAGCTGCTTCATACCTACGTGCAAATGAACATATTCTATGTGAATAAGCTAAAGAAAATTAGATTAGTATGTAGTGAAATTGCTTAGCTAAATAAACAAATTAAAGTAACTAAGCATCTAAGTATGTAGTTAAGAGTAAGCAATAACAATTACAATAAAGTACTATTGAAGCGTTAATTTTGTATCTAGAGCTATATGCCAAAAAATGTGAATTAGAAAAATGGATAATAGCATTTGGAGTTCTTCCAGTAACTCAAATATTCCTGAAATTATTATATGAACCATGTGCTCATGAAGTCATCACAAAACTTTGTAGTAAGTACGCTGAAACTTGGGAAACTGATACTATTGGGAAACTAGGCCAAATGACTTCAGAGCTGGTTATTTTTCTACAGACACATTAATGCTAAAGGTGGTGGAGCAGACTAAAATTCCATCTTGGAAACGGAAAGCATTCTTTAAAAATGACCTACAATTCAAGACAGTTAAAAAAATTTTTATTGGAGTATAATTGATTTAAAATGTTGTGTTAGTTTCAGGTATACAGCAAAGTGAATCAGTTATACGTATACATATATCCACTCTTTGTTAAGATTCTTTTCCCATATAGGCCATTACAGAGTATTGAGTGGAGTTCCCTGAGCTATATAGTAGTTCCTTATTAGTTATCTATTTTATAGGTTTTTCAGTATCTAAAACTCCATATTTATTTTTATTATAAAATTTGCCTTTGTAAAAGGGCCTTATATATACTTGATTTACCAAGTTTTATGTACATGCCCAAGGCCTGAACCCTGCAGCTGCTGGAGGACTCTCTTGTCATTGCACCTTGTGTCCTGTACAACTTCATGAGTCCCTGTAATTAGCTCCCTAGGTCTGCTGTAACAAAGTTCCACAAACTGGGTGGTTTAAACAACAAATTAATTTTCTCACAGTTCTGAAGGCTAGAAGTCCAAAGTCATAGGGTAGCAGGGTTGGTTCCTTTAGAGGGCTGTGACAGAGAATCGTTGCATGTCTTTCTCCTGGCTTCTGGTGGTGGCTGGCTATCTTTGGCATCACTTAGCTTCTGTCCATCACCCCAGTTTCTGCCTTCATCTTCACGTTGTGTTCTTGCTGTGTGCAGTTCTGTCTCAAAACTCCCCCTTTTCATATTGACAGTGGTCATATTGGATTTGGGGTTCACCCTGTTCCAATATGACCTTACCTTAACTAATTACATCTGGGACTACTCTGCTTCCGAATTAAGTCACTTTCTGAGGTACTGGGAGTTAGGATTTTAATATTTAAATTTTGGGGGGACACAACTTAACCAACAGTCCCCATTCACATAAATCATATCATCTCTGTGTGGTAGCAATGGACCTGTCTTACAGCATAATATTAATCAGAATGAAAATCATGAAAAAGGCATAGCACTCTGAATTAACTTTTCTTCACAGCTGGAAGAGGTCATCTCAGTTTATTTCTTCATATGTGATGATAGCACTAACTTTCAGAAACATATATTGCAGTGTACTCAGACTCTGGATATCTGGATTTGAGAACTAGTCTACCTTTAACAAAGTAAGTGACTTTGGATAAGACACTTTTGTATTAAATCAGCTTTGTTAGAGTATCATATACATACAATAAAATCCACCTAAATTTTAAGGGTAAAGTTTGAAGAGTTGTGATAATTTGTATATAATCACTAAAATAATGACATAAAATACCTTTAACATTCTAAAACTTAACCCCATGTCCCTCTGCAGTCAATTCCTTTTCCTTGATCCCCTGGATCCTGGCAAATGCTGATCTGTCTTCTATGACTATAGTTTTGCATTTCCTAGAAATTAATGTAAATATATGCATAAAATATATAATCTTTTCTCAGTGGCTTCTTTGATTTAATGTATTCCTTTTGTTATTAATCCATGTGGCTGCATGTTTCAGTAGGCGATTCTTTTTAATGATGGGTAGTATTCCATTGTATAGGTATATCACAATTTAGATATATTATGATGGACATTTGGGTTCTTTTCAGTTGGAGATTATTATAGATAAAGCAAACATGAATAACTAGGTACATGCCTTTGTATTTAAGTTTTTATTTATTTTTAGTAATTACCTAGGAGTGGCATTGTTGGTCATTGGACAAATATATACTTAACTTTATAGGAAATATCCAAGTTGCTTTACAAATTGTTTGTACCATTTTGCATTCTCATTGACAATATATGAGAATTCCAGTTGCTCTATTTTCTCACTTACACTGTCAATTTTTCTAATTTTCATTGTTGAAGAGTGTAATGGTATATCATTGCATGGCTTCAATTTGCATTTCCCTAATGATCAATGATATTATGCATCTTTTTATGAGCTTATTGGTCATTTGCAGATCGTCTTTGGTAAAGTACTAATTTTCTTCAAATAATTTGCCCACTTCTTGACTGGGTTATTTGGTTTCTTGTAGACGTATAAATCTTTTTTATCTTCTGGATATGGTGAATCGAATTGATCATTTTCAAAATATTAAGCTAACCTTGCATTTCTGGAATAAGTTACACTTCTTCATGATATAGCATTCGTTTTATGTATTGGTGGATTCAATTTGCTGATATTGTATTAAGGTATTTTGTATCTATATTCAATGAGGGATATCAGTTTGTATTCTTTTTTCCCCCCCGTAAAGTTTTTGTCTTGTTGTTGTATCAGTGCAATGCTGGCTTCACAAAATGAATTGGGAAGTTTCCCTTTTCTTGTATTTACTAGAACAGATTATGTAGAATAGGTATTATTTCCTTCTTAAGTATTCTGAGGAATTTATACAATAAAGCTATCTAGGCCCTATGTTTTCCCTGTGAGAAGGTTTTTATCTACATATTCCATTTCTTTAATACATATAAGGTTTTAGTTTATCTATTTCATTTTGTAATTTTTATAATATGTATCTTTCAAGGAATTTGTCAATTTCTTTTAAATTAATTAATTTATTGACATAAAATTTGTATCATTCCCTTATGGTCTTTTAATGTCTATATACTCTAAACTGAAAGTCCCTCTTTCATTCCCAATATTGGTAAATTTCATCTTCTGCCTTTTTTCATGGTCAGTTGGACTGAAGTTTTATTAATTCTATTGATCTTCTCAAGGATCCAGATTTAGATTAATTTATATTCTCTATTGGTTTTGTTTTTGTTTTATTTAAAATTTCATGATCTCGTGTTCTTTACTATATTCTTCCTTCTGTTTATTTGGATTTAACTTCTATTAGTTTCTTGAGGTAGAAAAATTACTTTTTTTTCTCTTATGTTATCTTCCATAAGTTTTACTATTTAATTTGTTATTGAAGATAGTTGATATATAATATTATTTAAGTTATGGGTGAACAATATAGTGCTTCACCATGTTAAATTTTATACTCCATTTATAGTTATTATAAAATATTTGCTTTATTCCCTGTGTTGTACAATATATCTTTCTGGCTTATTTTGTACATAATAGTTTGTACTGCTTAATCCCCTATCCCTATATTGCACTCCCCCCTTCCTTTCCTCACTGGTAACCACTAGTTTGCTCTCTATATCTGGGAGTCCGCTTCATTTTTGTTATATTCACTAGTTTGTTGTATTTTTTTTAGATTCCATGTATAAGTAATGTAATACAGTATTTGACTTATTTCACTTAGCATAATGCTCTCCAAGTTCATCCATGTTCCTGCAAATGGCAAAATGTCATTCTTTTTATATGGTTTAGTAGTATTCCATTGTGTGTGTGTGTGTGTGTGTGTGTATATATATATATATATATATATATATATATACACACACACACACATATATATATATATATACATACACCACATCTTTATCCATTCATCTGTTGATTGACACTTAGGTCCCTTCTATACCTTGGCAACTGTAAATAGTGATGAACATTGGAATGTGTGTATCTTTTTGAATTAATGTTTTTGTTTTTTTCAGAGCTATACCCAGGAATGAATTGCTGGGTCATATGGCAGTTCTACTTCTGGTTTTTTGAGAAACCTCTTTACTGTTTTCCACAGTGGCTGCATCAATTTACATTCCCATCAACAGTGTACGAGGATTCCATTTTGTTCACATCCTCATCAACATGTGTTATTTGTGTTCTTTTTTTTTTAAATAAATTTATTTATTTATTTATTTATTTTTGGCTGTGTTGGATCTTCGTTTCTGTGCGAGGGCTTTCTCCAGTTGCGGCAAGCGGGGGCCACTCTTCGTCACGGTATGCGGGCCTCTCACTGTCGCGGCCTCTCCCGTTGCAGAGCACAGGCTCCAGATGCGCAGCCTCAGTAGTTGTGGCTCACGGGCCTAGCCGCTCCGCGGCATGTGGGATCTTACCAGACCGGGGTACAAACCCGTGTCCCCTGCATTGGCAGGTGGATTACTAACCGCTGCGCCACCAGGGAAGCCCCTTGTGTTCTTTTTGATGATAGCCATTCTGACAGGTGTGAGGTGATATCTCATTGTGGTTTTAATTTACATTTTCTTAGGATTAGCGATGTTGAGCATCTTTTCATGTGCCCATTGGCCATCTGCATTTCCTCTTTTGAAATATGTCTATTCAGTTCTGCCCATTTTTTAATTCGGTTATTTGTTTTTTGTATGTTGAGTTGTATGAGCTGTTTATATATGTTGGATATTAATCTCTTATGGGTCATATAATTTGCAAATATCTTCTCCCATTCAGTAGGTTGTCTTTTTGTTTTTTCCATGGTTTCCTCTGCTGTATGAAAGCTTTTACATTTAATTAGGTCCCACTTGTTTATTCTTGCTTTTATTTCCTTTGCTTTAGGAGACAGATCCAAAAAATATTGCTATTGCTATGATTCATGTCAAAGAGTGTTCTGCCCATGTTTTCCTCTAGGAGTTTTATGGTTTCAGGTCTCACATTTAGGTCTTTAATCCAATTTTATTTTATTTTTTATATGGTGTTAGAGAATGTTCTAATTTCATTGTTTTATGTGTAGCTGTCCATTTTTCCCAGCATCAATTTTTGAAGAGACTGTATTTTCTCCATTGTAATTCTTGTCTCCTTTGTCATAGATTAATTGGCTGTAAGTGTGTGGGTTTATTTCTGGGTTCTCTATTCTGTTCCATTGATCTGTGTGTCTTTTTTTGTGCCAGTACCATACTATTTTGATTACTGTAGCTCTGTAGTATAGTCTGAAGTCAGGAGGCATGACTCCTCCAGCTATTTTCTTTCTCAGGATTGTTTTGGCTATTCGGGATCTTTTGTTTCCGTACAAATTTTAATATTATTTGTTTTAGTTCTATGAAAAATGCCATTGCTATTTTGATTGGGATTGCACTGAATCTGTGGATTGCCTTGGGTAGTACGGTAATTTTAACAATATTAATTCTTCCAATCCAAGAACAGTGTATATCTTTCCATCTGGTTGTGTTGTCTTCAAATTCTTTCATCAGTGTCTTAGTTTTACAAGTAAGAGTCTTTTACATCCTTAGGTAGGATTATTCCTAGGTATTTTATTCTTTTTTTTTTTTTTTTAAGATTATCAGATATTTTCCATATTGTTTGCATATTTTGAGCCTTGTACAAGAAATCTTTCTGTACACCAAAGTCATAACGAATTCTACTGGAGTGGTTCTTTTTTTTTTCCGTTTTTTTTTTTTAAACATCTTTATTGGAGTATAATTGCTTTACAATGTTGTGTGAGTTTCTGATGTATAGCAAAGTGAATCAGCTATATGTATACATATATCACCATACCCCCTCCCTCTTGCATATCCCTCCTACCCTCCCTATCCCACCCCTCTATGTGGTCACAAAGCAACGAGCTGATCTCCCTGTGCTATGCGGTTGCTTCCCAATAGCTATCTATTTAACATTTGGTAGTGTATATATGTCAATGCCACTATCTTACTTCATCCCAGCTTACCCTTCACCCTCCCCGTGTTGACAAGTCCATTCTCTATGTCTGCATCTTTATTCCTGTCCTGCCCCTAGGTTCTTCAGAACCTTTTTTTTTTTTTTTAGATTCCATATATATGTGTTAGCATACGGTATTTGTTTTTATCCTTCTGACATACTTCACTCTCTATGACAAACTCTAGTCCATCCACCTCACTACAAAAAAAAAACCCCAATTTCATTTCTTTTTTATGGCTGAGTAATATTCCATTGTATATATGTGCCACATCTTCTTTATCCATTCATCTGTGGATGGACACTTAGGTTGCTTCCATGTCCTGGCTATTGTAAATAGTGCTGCAGTGAACATTGTGGTACATGACTCTATTTTGAATTATGATTTTCTCAGGGTATATGCCCAGTAGTGGGATTGCTGGGCTGTATGGTAGATCTATTTTTAGTTTTTTAAGGAACCTCCATACTGTTCTCCAGAGTGGCTGTATCAGTTTACATTCCCACCAACAGTGCAGGGGGTTCCCTTTTCTCCACACCGTCTCCTGCATTTATTGTTTGTAGATTTTTTGATGATGGCCATTCTGACTGGTGTGAGATGATATTGCATTGTACTTTTGATTTGCATTTCTCTAATGATTAATGATGTTGAGCATTCTTTCATGTGTTTGTTGGCAATCTGTATATCTTCTTTGGAGAAATGTCTATTTGGGACTTCTGCCCATTTTTGGAATGGGTTTTTGTTTTCTGATATTGAGCTGCATGAGCTGCTTGTATATTTTAGAGATTAATCTTCTGTCAGTTGCTTCATTTGCAAATATTTTCTCCCATTCTGAGGGTTGTCTTTTCGTCTTGTTTATGGTTTCCTTTGCTGTGCAAAAGCTTTTAAGTTTCATTAGGTCCCATTTGTTTACTTTCATTTTTATTTCCATTTCTCTAAGAGGTGGGTCAAAAAGGATCTTGCTGTGATGTATGTCATAGAGTGTTCTGCCTATGTTTTCCTCTAAGAGTTTTATAGTGTCTGGCCTTACATTTAGGTCTTTAATCCATTTTGAGTTTATTTTTGTGTATGGTGTTAGGGAGTGTTCTAATTTCATTCTTTCACATGTAGCTGTCCAGTTTTCCCAGCACCACTTATTGAAGAGGCTGTCTTTTCTCCATTGTATACTCTTCCCTACTTTATCCAAAATAAGTTGACCATATGTGTGTGGGTTTATCTCTGGGCTTTCTATCCTTTTCCATTGATCTATATTTCTGTTTTTGTGCCAGCACCATACTGTCTTTATTACTTTAACTTTGTAGTATAGTCTGAAGTCAGGGAGCCTGATTCCTCCAGCTCTGTTTTTCTTTCTCAAGATTGCTTTGGCTATTCGGGGTCTTTGTGTTTCCATAAAAATTGTGAAATTTTTAGTTCTAATTCTGTGAAACATGCCATTGGTAGTTTGATAGAGATTGCATTGAATCTGTAGATTGCTTTGGGTAGTATAATCATTTTCACAGTGTTGATTCTTCCAGTCCAAGAACATGGTATAGCTCTCCAACTGTTTGTATCGTCTTTAATTTCTTTCATCAGTGTCTTATACTTTTCTGCATACAGGTCTTTTACTTCCTTAGGTAGGTTTATTCTTTATGTTGCAATGTTAAAGGGAGTGTTTCCTTAATTTCTCTTTCAGATTTTTCATCATTAGTGTATAGGAATGCAAGAGATTTCTGTGCATTAATTTTGTATCCTGCTACTTTACCACATTCATTGATTAGCTCTAGTAGTTTTCTGGTAGCATCTTTAGGATTCTCTATGTATAGTATCATGTCATCTGCAAACAGTGACAGCTTTACTTCTTCTTTTCCAATTTGGATTCCTTTTATTTCTTTATCTTCTCTGATTGCTGTGGCTAAAACTTACAAAACTATGTTGAATAATAGCAGTGAGAGTGGGCAACTTTATCTAGTTCCTGATCTTAGTGGAAATGGTTTCAACTTTTCACCATTAAGAACTATGTTGGCTGTGGGTTTGTCATATACGGCCTTTATTATATTGAGGTAAATTCCCTCTATGCCTATTTTCTGAGGAGTTTTTATCATCAGTGCGTGTTGAATGTTGTCAAAAGCTTTTACTGCATTTATTGAGATTATCATGTGGTTTTTATCCTTCAATTTGTTAATATGGTGTATCACATTAATTGATTTGCGTATATTGAAGAATCCTTGCCTTCCTGGGATAAACCCCACTTGATCATGGTGTATGATCCTTTTAATGTACTGTTGGATTCCTAATATTTTGAGGATTTTGCATCTATGTTCATCAGGGATATTGGTCTGTAGTTTTCTTTGTTTGTGACATCTTTGTCTGATTTTGGTATCAGGGTGATGGTGGCCTCGTAGAATGAGTTTGGCAGTGTTCCTACCTCTGCTATATTTTGGAAGAATTTGAAAAGGATAGATGTTAGGTCTTCTCTAAATGATTGATAGAATTCGCCTTTGAAGTTATCTGGTCCTGGAATTTTGTTTGTTGGAAGATTTTTAATCACAGTTTCAATTTCAGTGCTTGTGATTGGTCTGTTTATATTTTCTATTTTTCCTGATTCATTCTCAGAAGGTTGTGCTTTTCTAAGAATGTGTCCATTTCTTTAGACTGTCCATTTTTTTGGCATTAGTTGCTTTTAGTAACCTCTCATGATGCTTTGTTTTTCTGCAGTGTCAGATGTTACTTTTCCTTTTTCATTTCTAATTCTATTGATTTGAGTCTTCTCCCTTTTTTTCTTGATGAGTCTCACTAATGGTTTATCAATTTTGTTTATCTTCTCAAAGAACCAGCTTTTAGTTTATTGATCTTTGCTATTTTTTCCTTCATTTCTTTTTCATTTATTTCTGATCTGATCTTTATGTTTTCTTTCCTTCTGCTAAGTTTGGGGTTGTTTTGTTCTTCTTCCTCTAATTGCTTTAGGTGTAAGGTTAGGTTGTTTATTTGAGATGTTTCTTGAGGTAGGATTTTATTGCTGTAAACCGCCTCTTAGAACTGTGTTTGCTGCATCCCATAAGTTTTGGGTCTCCATGTTTTCATCCTCATTTGTTTGTAGATATTTTTTATTTCCACTTTGATTTCATCAGTGATCTCTTGGTTATTAAGTAGTGTATTGTTTAGCTTCCATGTATTTGTATTTTTTACAGATTTTTTTCCTGTAATTGATATCTAGTCTCATAGCATTTTGGTCAGAAAAGATACCTGATACAATTTCAATTTCCTTAAATTTACCAAGGTTTGATTTGTGACCCAAGATATGATCTATCCTAGAGAATGTCTATGAGCACTTGGGAAGAATGTGTATTCTGTTGTTTTTGGATGGAATGTCCTATAAATATCAGTTAAGCCCCTCTTGTTTAATGTGTCATTTAAAGCTTGTGTTTCCTTATTTATTTTCAATTTGGATGATCTGTCCATTGGTGAATGTGGGGTGTTAAAGTCCCCTACTGTGATTGTGTTACTGTCGATTTCCCCTTTTATGGCTGTTAGCAGTTGCCTTATGTAATGAGGTCCTCCTATGTTGGGTGAATAAATATTTTCAGTTGTTTTATTTTCTTCTTGGATTGATCCCTTGATCATTACATAGTGTCTTTCTTTGTCTCTTGTAATAGTCTTTATTTTAAAGCCTATTATATCTGATATGAGAATTGCTACTCCAACTTTCTTTTGATTTCCATTTGCATGGAATATCTTTTTCCATCCCCCACTCTTCGTCTGTATGTGTCCCTAGGTCTGAAGTGGATCTCCTCTACACAGCATATATACGGGTCTTGTTTTTGTATCCATTCAGCCAGTCTATGCCTTTTGGTTGGAGCATTTAATCCATTTACATTTAAGATAATTATTGATATGTATGTCTCTCTTACCATTTTCTTAATTGTTTTGGGTTTGTTATTGTACATCTTTTCCTTCTTTTTTGTTTCCTGGCTAGAGAGGTTCCATTAGCATTTGTGGTAAAGCTGGTGTCGTAGTGCTGAATTCTCTTAGCTTTTGCTTGTCTGTAGAGGTTTTAATTTCTCCATCGAATCTGAATGAGATCCTTGCTGGGTAGAGTAATCTTGCTGGTAGGTTTTTCCCTTTCATCACTTTAAATATGTCCTGCCACTCCCTTCTGCTGAAAGTTCAGCTGTTAACCTTATAGGGATTCCCTTGTGTGTAATTTTTGCTTTTCCCTTGCTGCTTTTAATATTTTTTCTTTGTATTTAATTTTTGATAGTTTGATTAATATGTGTCTTGGCATATTTCTCCCTGGATTTACCCTGTATGAGACTCTCTGTGCTTCCTGGATTTGATTTACTATTTCCTTTCCCATGGTAGGGAATTTTTCAACTATAAACTTTTCAAATATTTTCTCAGACCCTTTCTTTTACTCTTGTTCTTCTGGGACCCCTATTATTTGAATGTTCGTGCATTTAATTTTGTCCCAGGGTTCTCTCAGACTGTCGTTAATTCTTTTCTTTTTTTTTTCTCTTTATTCTGCTCTGAGGTAGTTATTTCCACTGTTGTATCTTCCAGGTCACTTATCTGTTCTTCTCCCTCAGTTATTCTGCTACTGCTTCCTTCTAGAGAATTTTTAATTTCATTTATTGTGTTGTTCATAATTATTTGTTTGCTCTTTAGTTCTAGGTCCTTGTTAAACATTTATTGTATTTTTTCCATTCTGTTTCCATGATTTTGGATCATCTTTACTATCATTACTCTGAATTCTTTTTTAGGTAGATTGCCTATTTCCTCTTAATTATTTGGCCTGGTGGGTATTTAACCTTGCTGCTTCAACTGCTGTGTATTTCTTCTTGGTGGCTGCAGCAGCAGCCTTAGCATTTCATGCCCGTCTCTGGGGTCCATGCTGATAGCTGTGGCTTGCGCCCATCTCTGGAGCTCGTTTAGGCAGTGATCTGAATCCCCTCTCCTCGCGTGCCCCAGAACAATGGTCTCTTGCCTCTTAGGCAGTTCCAAACTTTTTCCTGGACTCCCTCCCAGCTAGCTGTGGTGCACTAGCCCCCTTCAGGCTGTGTTCACGCAGCCAACCCCAGTCCTCTCCCTAGGATCCGACCTCCAAAGCCTGAGCCTCAGCTCCCAACCCCCACCTGCCCCAGCGGGTGAGCAGACAAGCCTCTCAGTCTCATGAGTGCTGGTTGGCACTGATCCTCTGTGCAGGAATCTCTCCGCTTTGCCCTTTGCACACTTGGTGCACTCTCCTCTGTGGCTCCGAAGCTTCTACCCCTGCCCACCCCCGTCTCTGCCTGTGAAGGGGCTTCCTAGTGTGTGGAAACTTTTCCTCCTTCACAGCTCCCTCCCAGAGGTGCAGGTCCCATCCGTATTCTTTGGTCTCTGTTTTTCTTTTTTTTTCTTTTACCCTACCCATGTACGTGGGGAGTTTCTTGCCTTTTGGGAAGTCTGAGGTCTTCTGCCAGCGTTCAGTAGGTGTTCTGTAAGAATTGTTCCACATGTAGATTTATTTTTGATGTATTTGTAGGGGGTAAGGTGATATCCATGTCTTACTCCTCTGCCATCTTGTAGGTCCTCCTGCTGGTACTCTGCATGCCATCTGCCGTCGCTGTTTGGGAGTCTTCCTTCTCTGCAAGGTAACGGTCTGTGCTCAAACTCCATGAGGTCCTGATGGCCCCATAAATGAATTATTCATATACTATCTGAGAAAGTTCCCATTCACATCTCCCAATATTTTTAAAAGGCTTGAGTGCATACCTGAGGGTTGTCCCAGACATGGCCTCTGAAGGCAGGCTGCCCATTGGCACCTCGTTTGAAGCACCAGTGGGGCCTGCACTCTTACAGGCCATGGCCTGAGACCTCTATTTTATTCTTTTTGATGGTATTGAAAATGGGATTAAAAAAAAAATTCTCTTTCTTAATAAGAGAAAGAGAAAATCGTTCTCTTTTTTGTTATCATTAAAAAGATAGTTCATTTTAACTTCTCTAGATCTCTGCTTTTTTAATAAAACACTTTCTGCAACATATTTGCCTTGTTTGTGAAAAATATGAGAAATAATTAAGATTTTTAAATGATTATGTGAAAAAAAGTAGTATTTCTGGCCTAGGAACTATTGAAATATCATTTTTATATGGTGAAGGAAATGTTTGTGAATATTAAATGTAACAAATGTTGTTAGTAAATTGGCATAATACCTGGTCTTGGTAATAAACTCATAATTATTTAGTATCCTTTCTGTCCTTTAAAGTACGAGTCTACATGTATGAAGATGGTTATTTTCCTTAATATATATATGGTGCTTTTTTCCATAAGAATCAAGCCTCCTTAGTTTTCCTCAAAATTAACTGACCTTTATTATTCAAATAATTTAGAAAGATCGTTAAGGAATATTCTTTCAAATGTTTTTCATTATCTAATCTTCAAAAATTCATTAGGAACCTTGATTATTCTGGAAATATTGGTACTATAATACAGCACAAATAACTTGATCTAATTTTGTAATTAGACATATATCTCCCCTAAGTTGTAGAAATTATTATAGTGTGTTTCTAAATGTGGATATAAATATTATATTTATAACAGACCTTTCATTTTCCTAATGTAGACTAATGGAATTAACTTAAAACTTTAATATTCTCCCTTTCCAAAACATGGTTTAAAACAATGTTCTTTAGTAGGATAGAAATATCAGCATGACAGTGGTTATTTTAGAACTGTTCTGGAAGATGTTTGGTAAGATGCATGTGAATAAAATGTGCTTTTAACAGGGAATGTCATTGGTTGTTTCCAAAACTAGATAGATATTTTATTTTGTGAATTATTTTATTCTAAATACATTTTGCATGTCTTTGTCAGATAAAATAAAGAAGAAAGAAAATGATGCAATGCTTTTATTAGTATTATTTGCTTATTTAATTAGTGTGAGAAAACATATTGCCATAAAAATCATTTAGCATCCGAGATATTATCTACTGCTTTTTAACACCTTCTTATTTTTCTCACAAAGGAGGCTTTTGATTGCCTCAAAAAAGTTATTTTCCTTGTACTATTCAGGTCAATACATTTCATAGGCATTAGAACAATGACAAATATGGTACTTTTGATTGGGGTTTCAAAATCACCAGATTTATGCATGTGGTCATATGCTTTGAATAATTTTGTTGTGGTAAAATGTCATTCAAGACCAGAGACAGCTGCTGAAGATAAGCCTAATATAGTGTAATCTACACCTACTGTTTTTCCACAGCTTATTAAAATCTTATGTAATTGGAAAACAAATGCAATAAAATATTTGTGTGGGTGTTGCCATGGTCAGTAATCTCCTTCCTTTGAGAGTCTTGTCTTTTTAATCTTCTGATGTTAGAAACAATTCATTCTTTATTTGACAGCTTCTCATTTGATTGACTGTTACTGTTACCATGTGTCAATCTTTCCACACATTATGCTTGCTGAGTGTAACTGAGCCACTGGTATCAAGAACAGCAACTTAGTGATTATAGTGTTGAAACTAACTCAGATACAAGCTTAATGGGCTCAATATATTTTTGTTTAAAGTACTAACGTGACAGCCCTTAATCGACTATACTGTTGTATTTTTTCTCTAGTATCACTAAAGTCAATGGCTATTCTTATATACCCCTTCCTTCTTCCAGCTGCCCTTTAATTTTTTGAATTTAATAAAATCTAGTCAGGATTCTTACCATAAATTTGTTTTCAGTTGTATGGTAATGTTGAAGGGGTATATCAGCCTCAGTGTTCTACTTATTTGCTTTGTGATTATTAATGCATTACTACCACTAAGCCAGATTTTCTCAACTAGACATTGATAGCAAACATACTAATGAAATAATATATATAAAAGCACACTTGACATGTTAAGTAGTGCAGGGTGTTACAATTTAGTTTGCATGCTTATTTGGTTTAGATTATTACTAACAAAAAATATTTTGAAAGTTTAAAACAATAGTTTCTGAAGCATCAGTAAAATTTTACAAAAAGATAATTTTACATAGATCTGTATTGCTCATATTTATAGCTTAATGGAACTCAAATATTTTATATTCAAATATAAAGGGGGAAATAAGGTGGAAAAATTAAGCTGTTTGTTTTAAAATGTAAAAGGCCTTTCTTCCTTTATTTAAAAAAAAGTCATTCACCAAATTGGAAACTTATCTTTTGATATTTAATTCCAGAGGTCTGGCCTGTTGAAATTAAAGCTGATTTCATTTCCCATTTTATATTTTTCCATATGCGCTACCACTCATCACAAACCATCATCAATATTTATAATGGAATACAAGAGAACCTCTACTGCCCCCTTATTTCCTTGTTTATGCAACAGCATCTCATTAGAAAAGGCTGTAGGGGCTCCGAATAGTTGTGTGTGTGTGTGTGTGTGTGTTTCCATTGCAATGCTTTCTTTCAATGTCACTGACACAGCAGGCAATGTCACTGCCACTGCACTTGTCCTACATAAACAGTGGGACTTGCTGCTCTCTTTTTATTATAACAAATCATACGCTATGTTTTATCACCCCACTTAGCTATAAATACAATGGTTACATAAAATTATGTAAGCATTCAGAGGAGGAAAAGAGGTCAACCAAATTTTCAAAATAGAAATACTAATTTTAAAATAGCTATGTATTTGTCCTTTCTCTGCCACTAAATCTTTCTATCAGCATCCATCAAAGGGTGGTTAGAAAATTTACAAATAGTTCAACACAAATACATAAATTGCCTCTAATGAGTAAAGAGGAAAAGTCCATGGTAAGGATTTTCAGGATTTAATCAAATGCCTGATTTCCTCCTTCATCTTCCAAATTCAAGTAGTATTTTGCTTTTTCCCTGAATATATCATCTGATTTGACAAACTCGCTTGTTTTTTAAATTTATCCTTTATTTAATCTCTGTGGCCATGATATTCCGTTCATCTCTCTAACCAAATTATCTGCACTTATTATGGGCAGTTATCAAACATCCCTGAATAACTAGTGGCCTTTCCTGAGTAAGTAGAAATTTTACTCACATAGCTGACTCTCCCTAAAGAATAGGCATGTATATGTATTTAGAACCTAAGCAGTTCCTACCATCGTCATTAAGATTCTGGAAGAGCTAGAATTAATCTGAAAAAAGGTTAATGCTAACAATATAGCACATTGGACCTTGACAAAGGATTATTATATTTATGGCATTGTGTTCAAAATCTGGAGGCAGTTGGTAAATTGTAAATGTTATTTATCCAACAAGTACAATATGAGCATTGCAAGCCTTTACCGTCCTTTAAAAATCATGTAGTATTTAGACTGAGACTTTTGAACACTCTTTTAGTGACCAGGCAAGATGTAGAAAAGGATAGATATGCGTCTCTATTGGATATATCTATATATATAAATGATTAGCCAGGTAACCCGGGGGCACAACGTAGTGTGATAAGTCTGAAAAGTGAGGCAGTCAACAGAAGGACACAGAGTACTAAGTTGATGGAGAAAGTCCAGGTGTACACAGAGAATGACAATGAAGTTATTCTCCACTCATTCATGCCCGGAGTAATTTTTGGTGCAAATGATTATACCTATGCATTTATGATTGAAGATATAATTCTGGCATAATCCGGGATAAAAGTATCACATGTGAACACTTTTAAGGGATCTTACAAATAAGGAAGCAAAGATTAGATTTTACATCATGAATTTTTTACAATATTGAGAGTTGGTAGTGCTGTCATTGATGTTGGCAAGATTAAAAGTTTCTGGAAGAAGACAATCATTCATCCTTTCTAAGGAGAGGATAAACTCTAGGTTTGAATATTGATTTTCAAAAAGCACCAGCTCCTTCAATGTCCAACCAGAGGACACAAAATTTCTATTCCTGAACATATTACCCAAAATACTCTTTAGCACCAAGGATAAGCTGTTTTTAAATGGCACACATGATCCATATTTTATACCAATATTCAACTCAGAATTTTCATTTTTAGCACTGAGTTAGAAACTGGATATATTAAGCTTTTGAAGGAGAGTGGGGTTGGTGGTGATGACTTTGTTTACTGGCTAAAGTCCATGCATCAACTTATACTTACTTTAAATGGACAACAATCTTTATGTGAGATAGATAAGCAAATGTTAAATCTTATCAAGAAAAGAGCGCATTAGTTAGAGGATATTAGAGCTCAACCCAATAATTTAATGTTAACAATGTCATAAATTAAATTTGCTCTACATAGTACTATATAAACCAAATTTAAAAGAGGAAGAAGCAGCTGCTGTTTCCCAAGAGAAGGAACACAACAATTTATCTTGTAAACTAGAGCTGTTACTTCTCTGTCACATTTATTTACTCTCTCATTCTCTCACTAAGTCAACTCTTCATCTCTCAAGGTACCTTACTCCCTCTCAGATCCTTCTGAGTCCATGTATATATCCGTGCATGCCTCAACTTAAAATCTATGTCCAGAGACAAAGTCTGCTACCTCCTTCTCTCATCATCTGTATATTTTGTCTCCCCACCATTCCTCACCTTAAGTGCTTTCAAACTATGATAATTTTGCCTAACTTCATTTCACCTTAACTATATGTATCACTACATTGATTTTTGCTGCCCATCTTCTGAAATACTGAATATATTTACTTCTCTTTTTGTAATCCTACTCCTTTTCTCACCCTTTTATTTATTTTTTTTATGTTAATTCACAAAAACACTAAAGTAAAAATTTGGAAAAATGGGAACATAAGGAGGAAAACCTAGAAGTCTAGTCATAAAAAGGCTAAAAAAGTAGCTCTTATATTTTTGGATGGATTTTATTCTTTCTCAAAATGGAAACAAGTGAAACAAATGAAACTTATGGCAGAAATCTCCTTCTCTGGTCCTATCAGGCAACTTATGCTATTTCATATCAAATGAGTGAATCTTGTCTGTTTCCATCGTTAGTTCTCTGTTCTCATTGCTAAGCATTATTCATTTGGAATGTTTCAAACGCCTTCAATACTGCTACTGTGCTAAGATCCTAAATATGTATAGTTGTAAAGCCTTCTGGCTGTCCAGGTGATAATTTTATATTGCAGCAATAGTGGGAAAACAACGTAAGTGCACTAGACCAATGTCAGTTACTATGATATGGAAAAACAGTGAAAGTTTAAATAAAAGCCATTGACTTGAATGAAGTTTCTGTCTCATTTGGGCATATTCCAAGCAACCTGCAAAACTAGACAGGGCCAATTTTCATAAACAGAAGGATCTGGTTTTTTTAATCAGAAAATAAAATTCAGAAACAAGAAAATTGAATGCTTCTACATGCTGAGGGAAATATTAAGAAAATAATCAATGTTGAAGTGGAAGCCCTTTAGTCACTAATTATTAGATACCAGTGATTTCTATTTAGCTGAAGGTGTATAATATTGAATGTGTGGCTTAATTATCTGAAATTAGACAGTAATTTATGGGGAGCTGTGATGCTGAAGGCAAAAGGTCTAAGCTGAAAGATTATTTTTGTGAAATATTATTTTTATGCAAGCAGTACAGGTAGATGACTCAAATAGAGACAATTTAGTAGAATCATATTATAATTTTCTAAAATATTCCTTATTAGCAAATATCTAGATAGGTCTATAAGCATAACTAATTAGAAAGTGTTCAGAGACATGGGCTAAGACAGTCTAAGGCAAAACAGAACATTTGAGTGATTATGTAGAGAAACTGTCTGAGGTAGTTCCAAGGCACGGTTTATCTCACTCTTTTCTGAGGCAAGGGGGAGAGGGAAGCACAGAATGGAAAGGAATCAGTGTTTGGCAAGCTGGTGATCCTACTGCCTTTAATGAAAATAAACATTTAAATAAGATAGAAAAGGGAGCTCTTTCTATTTTTTTATTTTATTTATTTTTTTATACAGCAGGTTCTCATTGGTTATCTATTGTATACATATTAGTGTATACATGTCAATCCCAATCTCCCAATTCATCCCACTACCACCACCCAGAAAAGGGAGCTCTTTCTATTTTTGCAATAAAAGAATAAAGTTGGCAAAAAGATATTATGAAGTTTAGAGGCCTTGTTAAAATTGTATTAAAAACAATGAGCTGTAAGGATTTTAGAGGACTAATTTAAAACAAATGTTTGCAGTGAAATCTCTGAAGGGATGTTCCACAGACGAGTGGAGGATAGGAAACCTCTGTAGACCTCATGCCCCGTAGGGAAGGGCCTGGAGCCTAGCCTGAAGCAAAGCTGGGTCAGCGTACAGAGAAGTTGCCTCTGTGTTCCTGAGCCCCCTGCTCTTTATTTTATTCTCCATTTTTGAAGAAAACTTACTTCATAATTGAAAAACAATATGAACAAATTTTTAAAAATAGGGCAGTCTATTGATTTAGGCAGCCATTTATAGTAGAAAGAAGACTGATTTTAGATCAGGATATTTACATTCCATCAACTCCAGGCTGAGCTGTAAAGTTCTAGTTAAAAACATTTTTTTCAGCCTTGCCATGCTCTTTATAACATGGAGATGATAATATCGACTCAAAGCATAGTTGTAAGAATTAAATATAAAAGTGTCAGTCACAGTTAATTGAAAGATTAACTTATCTGTTTGTTCTTTTACTAAGCATTTAGTGTCCACTCTCAGGGAAGAATTATATGCCACGTGCTAGAAGAGCAAAGACGAATAAAACATAGACCCTCCCTTCAAACAGCTAATAGAAAGAAAGAGGCATATGGAAATATAAGTGCACTGAATATTCATAAAAGTCATGAGAGTATATGTTACTCCTGAGGGAGGGGTCAGGTCTGACATATAGGAATGTGGTCAGGATGGTTTTCATAGAAAAGTAGCACATGTTTGGTCAGGCAGTGCATGGAGGTATGGGTGTGGCCTGGTCAGATGTAGTGGGTGCTTTGAATGCAGGCTGGAGGAGTGAGGCACATGTACAAAGTTCGTATATTTGATGGAGACAAGTACCTTGTGAAATTACAGACTGGGTGTGGAATAGATATTGAGCACATATTTGTTGCAATAACTGTCACTCTAAAGATAGGAAACAAAAAAACGTTACATAAATAAAGCTGCTATGAATAATCCTATTTAGATTTTTGTGTGGACATTGGTTTTCATTTATATAGGATGAATGCCCACAAGTGTACTTGCTGTATCGTATGGTAAGTGCATGTTTAGTTTTTTAAGACACTGCCAAACTTCTTTCAAGAGTGACTGACTATACCATTTTACATTCCTACCTATAATATGTGAGAGATCTAATTTCTCTGCATCCTCACCAAGAACTCAAACCAACCAAAACGTCCCTCAATAACTGAATGATTAAACAAACTGTACATCTATGCCATGGAATACTGCTCAGTAATGAGAAAGAGCAAATTATTGATACCTGCAACAACTTGGATGGATCAAGGTTTTTATACTGAGTGAAAAGAACCAATCTAAAAGGTCACATACTGTATGATTCCACTTACATATTATTTTCAGAATAATCAAAAGTCAAAAACAATACAGTCTTCAGAAAACAACAATAAGAAAAAAATATTACTGGTGATAAGAGAAACCATGCTTTTGTATATCTCAAAGAAGAGGAAAAAAGTCTGGTTCAGTAGATTAAGGAAACAAAAACAATTAGCTGAATATTTTAATTGAAATGTAATGTAAAAGATGCATTAAAATCATGTCCTAATTTTTAAAACAAGAAAGATAACATACTTAGTACACACTGTGTCATATTTTTTCAGCATTCAAGCTTATTTTGATCATGCTTCCCAGCTATCCTTCAGTGGTGGGAAAATACATATTTAAAAATAAATTTTAGATAAAAGCGTGCATTTATTAATGCAATTTCTAATTACTATTTAGATAGTTTCTATAAAGTTTCTATAATTTCTTGTAGAAATAACTCTATTCAAAATATTTTTACAGAATTTAAAGGAAACACTCAGATTAATTTGTTACTAATTCCATGAATCTGTTTTTCATATATGTATATATTCTTTAGTCTTTTCATGTACTGCTATCTCATCTCCTCCTTTGCCTAGTATCAGAGGACACCAATATCTATATTTAGATTGCCCAAAGAAATGGCCTCTCTCCAGTATAATACTAGTAATATAATACTTATAAAATAATATTATTATCGTTCAAAATAAGTTACTCCCTAGAGAAGTATTCTTCTTGACAGTCATTTATGCTATCAATAAAAACCCACTCTCAGTTTCAGGTATTTTCATTTTATTGAGTTTACTAGCCGTTTCACCAAAGTGGCCCTCTCACAGGAAATGCCAAACTAGCTCTCCAAACAAACACACAATTATATACTTGGAATCATAGGAAGATATTTCTTGCAGCTTTTTAAAAAGCTGTTTTGTTTCTTGTTTGTTTGTTTTTACTTTTTCCAGTTACCAAAATTTCAGAAATAAATAGGAGACTTGGAACCTCAAGGAAGAAAATAGATTCCAGCCAGGGCTGAGTTAAGGATTCAAGCAATGTCATCAGGTAAGTGTGTTTTCAATACACCTATTAGTCTGTTTCTTCTTTTTCGCTTAATTCTCAGGAACGCTCTCCCACATGGTGACAAAAATGACTACCAAGAGTTATAGGCTTAAACACCATTATATCCTATAATCTTGATAAAAATAGAATGCCTCAGTCTTAATATTCATGGTAAAATTCCAACAATAACATGCATTGGGTTGGCCTTAGTCATATAACTTCCTGGAGGTAATTACTGAGCACAGTGAAGTAGAAATCACTGACTTTCCAGGGTTTTGTCATATGTCTACCCCTGGCAGCAAGCGAACTCAGTCCCGTTGGAAATGAGTTGTTTGATGCTGCAGAAATGGAGTTTATCCAAAGGGTAATGCAAAGGAAAGCAGAAGGAAAATGAATGTGACTAAGAGGGTTGAAAAAACAGGTTAGTATTTTTTGGCTGAAAAATTAAACTTTAAAATATATTATGAACTGTGATTTACATGTTACGTTCTTTTTTATTTCACTAGGCAGAAAATTCAATACATTATGGAAGACTTAGTACCATTATCCCTGATACTTTTGTAGTGAAATATAGCATACTATATTATAGCTTAATATTATATATTAAACAAAATTCATATAGGTTATATTTGTATATTGTATATATACAAATTTGGTTATTTGCCTATTTTACTTTGTGTTTCTAAGTTTATTCCTAAAATGGTCTATGTCTTATTCAGCTTCACATCATCAACACCTTGTGTAGTCACTATATTATAAAGTGTGTCCATTCATTGACTGTTTTGGGTCTGCAACTCATCTGAATTTGCTTATTAGTTCTGACAGTTTTTTGATGGAGTCTTTAGTGTTTTCTCTATGTAATGTCCTGTAATCTGCAAATACTGGCAGTTTTACTTTTCCTTTCCAATTTGGATGCCTTTTATTTCTTTTTCTTACCTAATTGCTATGTCTAGGACCTCCAATACTATGTTGAATAAAGTGGTGAGAGTGGGCATCCTTGTCTTATTCCTGATCTTAAAGGAAAAGCTTTGAGTTTTCCACTATTGAGTATGATGTAATCTGTGGGCTTTTCATACATGTCCTTTATTATGTTGAGATATGTTCCCTTTAAATGCACGTTATTGAGAATTTTTATCATAAATGGATGTCAAATTTTGTCAAAAGCTTTTTTCTGCATCTTCTGAGAAGCTCATAGATTTTTATTCTTCATTTTATTAATGTAGTATATTGCATTGACTAAGTTGTGGATGTTGAACAATTCTTGCCTCCCTGGAATAAAGGGCCACTTGATCATTGTATATGATGCTTTTAGGGTATTGCTGAATTTGGTTTGCTAATATTTTGTTGAGGGTTCTTGCATTTATATTCATCAGGACTATTGGGCTGCAATTTTCTTGTAGCATACTTGTCTGGTTTTGGTATCAGGGTAACGCTGGCCTCATAAAATGAGCTTGAAAGTATTACCTTTTCTTCTACTTTTTGGAAGATCTTAGAAGAATTGGTATTAATTCTTATTTGAATGTTTAGTAGAATTCAACAGTGAAGCTGTCTGGTCCTGGACTTTTGTTTGCTGGGAGTTTTTTGATTACTGATTCAATCCCCTTCCTAGTAATCAGTCTATTCAGGTATTCTATTTCTTTATGATTCAGTCATGGAAGATTGTATGTTTCTAGGAAATTATCCATTTTTCCTGTTATCCAATTTGTTGGCATGCTATTGTTCATAGTAGTCTCTTATGATCCTTTGTATTTCTGTAGTATCAATTGTAATGTCTCCTCTTTCATTTTTGATTTATTTGAACCCTCTGTCTTTTTTTCTTGGTGAGTCTAGCTAAAGGTTTGTCAATTTTGTTTATCTTTCCAGAGAACCATCAAAACGTTTTTGAGAGCCATGCATGTTATTGTATGAGTCAGTAGTTTGTTTTTTTTCTAGGTATTTTCAATGCTATAAACATAGATACATTTTTTAAAAAATTAGTTCTCCTGTTAATGAACAGCTGAGTTGTTGCCAATTAAGGGCTATTATTTAGAGCATACCTATAAGCATGATTTTCTAAATCTTTACTGTGGATACATGCTTCATTTCTTTTTGGTAAATATTATGAGTAAAACTGCTAAGTCTTATGATAGGTGGATGCTTAGCCTTTTAAGAAACTGCCAAACTGTTTCCAGAGTGACTGTGATATTTTACATACTTATACCAATAACCAACCCAAAACATAATGTCAATTTTTTTATGTTAATCATTCTACTGGATGTGAAATGATATTTAATATTTAATGCATGTTTCCCTAATAATGTTGAGCATCTTTTGGTGTGCTTACCAGTGACACACATAAGGACACACACATATACTCTTTTGTGAAGTGACTATTTTAAACTTTTGACCATTTGCTACTTGTTGTTTGTCTTTTTATTATTGATTTGTGGGAGTTATCTATATATGTTTCATAGCAGTTCATGATAAATATGCTATATGAATATGTTTTCTCTGTCTGTGGTTTGTCACTACATTTTCTTAATGAAAATTTTGATAATCAGAAGTTGTTAGTTTTGATGAAATTCAATTTGTCATTATATTTTATTAGATACCTTAATCTAAGACCACAAAGGTGTTCTAGAAGCTTTAGAGTTTTTGCTTGCTTGTTTAAATTTATCATCTGTCTCAAATTAAAAATTGTTGATAATGTAAAGTAGCAGTCCAAATTTGTCTTTTTCTCTCTCATACACTTACTTTATTTCCCTACACCATTTGTTTAAAAGACTTTTTTTCCCCATTGCACTTTCATTAAAAATCAACTGATGGGACTTCCCTGGTGGCACAGTGGTTAAGAATCTGCCTACAAATTCAGGGGACACGGGTTCAAGCCCTGGTCTAGGAAGATCCCACATGCTGCGCAGCAACTAAGCCCATGCACCACAACTACTGAGCCTGCACTCTAGAGCCCGTGAGCCACAATTACTGAGGCTGTGTGCCACAACTGAAGCCCAAACACCTAGAGCCCGTGCTCCGCAACAAGAGAAGCCACCTCAATGAGAAGCCTGCACACTGCAACAAAGAGTAGCCCCCACTCATCGAAACTAGAGGAAGCCCGCAGACAGCAATGAAGACCCAATGCAGCCAAAATAAATAAATTTAATAAATAAATAAATAAATAAAAATTGTAAAATGCTAAAAAAAAAAAATCAATTGATAGTGTATATGTCAGCCCATATTCTGTTTCACATCTCTATCCTTATACAGTATTACACTCTCTGGATCAATATAGCTCCTAGTGAGCCTCAGTAGAGTAAGTCCTCCAGTTTTCGTCAAGATTTTTTGCTTATAGGCCTTTTAGATTCCATATAATTTTAAATTCAGCTTGTTGATTTCAGCACACAGATCTATTAGGACTTTGATTGAGATTACATTAAATCTGTAATTAATTTAGTGAAAATTGACATTTTTAACAATATGGAGTTTCCAGGCAATACACTTGTTATATCTCACCATTTAATTGTTTAATTCCTCTCAGAAATATAATGTAGTTTTCAATGTAGAGGGCTTAAAATTCTATTTATTAAACTGATAATGCCACTGCAAATGGAATTATTTTCATAATTTATTTTCCTATTATTTAATCCTTGCATCTGTAAATAAAACGTTTGTATAATTACCTTTCGTCCTGGAAGTTTAATTCATTTATTCTAGTATTTTTAATGTAGATTCCATATAATTTTTCCATGTATAATATCATACCAACTATGAATAAAGACAATCTTATTTTGTCTTTAAGTCTCTACATATTTAATTTTTTTCCTTGCTTTTTTGTACAGGGTAGAACTTCTAGTACCCTGTGAATAAAAATATAGTGGATATCCTTTCCTTGTTTTCAGTCTTTGAAGGAGATCAATCAATACTTTACCATTAAGTATGATGTTAGCATTAGATTTTTTTATAGATGCCCTTTATCAAATTCAGGGAGTACTCTTCTACTCCTAGTTTGCAAGCAGTTTTCATTTTGAATTGTCATTGAATTTTATATGTCTATTCATAAGGTCATATGTGTTTTCTTCTTCCTTCTATGCATAGGATGAATTATACTGTTTGATTTTTGAAAATTAAAACAATTTTGCATTCTTGAGAGAAATCCTACTTGATTGTGTTGTTTTATCTTCTTTTTTAATATTGATGAATTAGCTTGTACTGTATTAAAAGTTTTTGCATCTATGTTCATGAGTAATATTGCATTGTACTTTCCTCATAATACCTATATCTGGTTTTGTATCAGAATAATGCTGGGCTCATAAAATAAATTGCAAAATTTTTCCTATCTTTTACTTTCTGAAAGTGTTTGTGTATAAATGGTGTTAGTTTTCCCCTAATTGTTGATAGAATTCAGCAATAAAAAAATGTGAATTTAGAGTTTCCTTTGCAGGAAATCTTATAATGAAAAATCAACTCTCTTTAACTGGTAGAGGATTATACAGAATTTAAAAATTTTCTTCTTGTATCAGTTCTGGCAGGTTGTGTTTTTTAGCAGATTGGTCTAACAACATCACAATTGTTAATTTACTGACATAAGTTGTTTAAAATTATACCTTATAATCATTAACGCCTGTAGAATGTTTAGTAAGAAATATCTTAAGATATTGGTTATTTGTATCCTCTCTGTTTTTTTTCCCCCAAGTTAGTGTATCTAGTCATTTTCCTATTTTATTAATGTTTTCAGTGAAATAACGTCTAGCTTTATTAACTTATTTGTCTCTTCTATGTTATTTATTCTCTAATATTGGTTATTTGTGCTTTTATGTTTATGTGGGTTTAATTTGCTAGGTTTTCTTAGCATATTAACATGAAAACTTGATTACTAATGCTAAACAATTTTTTTCTAAATTAAGACTTATAAATTATAAATTTTCCCCTGAACACTCTTCAGCTGTAATTCTCTAGTTTTTATATGTTCTGTTTTCATTGCTGTTAAATTTGAAATATAATTTTGTTACCTTTGTGATTTCTTCTTACACATATAGGTTATCTAAATTTTAGTTGTTATACATTTTTTAAAAGATAAATTTTATGATATGTGAATTTTGAGATCTGTTATAAAAATTTGTTACTAAATTTCCAAATATTTAGGGCTTTTCTATTTATTTTTATCAACCAAATTTCATTGTCAAGAAAGCATTCTGTAACATTCAGTAGGAGTCCAAAAGATCTGTGTACATCTCTGTTTCAGTCTTTCCATGAACAGTCACAGGCCTGGTTGAGGAAGGCTGCATCCTGTTAAGAGCATATAGATCTTTATGGAACTACTGTTATTTACCATAGCTGGTACCCATGTGTCAAAAGGACAGATCCAATAAATGTTAAATTGTTAGCTCCCCTTTGAAGCTACAAATTATTTAAAGATTTTTGTTGTTGTTTCTTTTGGGATTGGAGAAGACAGGAATAAGAAGTGTGTAACAAAGGATTAGAAATATTTTACAGTGTAATAAAACTAAATTTCAATAATATACTTGATATTACCTTTAATTAGCTGTATGTTCTAGGGTGTATGGGCATGAGACACTGGGGGAGAAACTGACTAACAGAAAGATGTCAACTGTAAGAGTGAAATAATTTAAATTTTATTTAATGGCAGAGGATATTGAAACCTTTGTTTTAGAGACAGCTACAAGAAGTAAAAAACATTACAGTGTACTCTCAGTCAGTAGTGGAAACCTACCAAAGTCCTCAAGGAGATACACAGCTACAAGAAATGCCCTCATAGAATACGTGTCTACCGGGTGTGAGAAATACCATTTGCCAATATTGGGGATTTTTCATACTCTCCTGGCCCTTTTTTTATTAAGCTAGACTTTCTGAAATGCTGGCTACATGCCTGCCTACTCACAAAGTGAAATAACTGATTCAAAACAACTCCAATGTTTTCCTGAGAGTTCATTGCTCAAGTGAGAGAATTCAAGGTCAACTTCCCACAAGTTCCCTGGTTTCCTGTTCCTTGGCAGAACCAGGCCTCTTGCCTTGCTGTGTCTATTCCTCTACAACACATGACCTATGGAAGTCTGTCTGAAACTAGTCAAACAAGACAAAGCTAGTCAGGGCAGTTCGCCAACATCCATTTTAGTGATCAATTCAGAATGCTACACTATCAGTTTGCTGGGACAATCAGTCAAGTTCCATTGAGCTTAATGAAAGTCAGAGATACTTCTCTGTATGACAAACTTTGTGCATACCTGTGCAAGCTTTACATAAGGCATGAGCACGTGTTTAGTCATAACTTGCTCAGTGACTGCAGAAGATGTGACTTTATGGCATCAAAGAATTCCTAACTTTAAAAACACCAGAAGAAAAATCATTTTTCCTGATTAGCTTTTCTGGGCTCATTTTAAAGTTACTTTTCATTTCTAATTTTCCAAAAGTCTCATCACTCTCAGTCTACATAGTCACAAGTTTAGCCTTACAAGCATAGATGCTGTGTAATTCTGGATCAGAACCTTTCTTCTGTGTCAAGCCAAGATACTGTGTTTGGATCAAATCCATCACTATGACCTAATTTGTTCTCGGCTCAAAAGGAAAAAAACAATCACCCTTGTCATTATTCTAATAGAGTTGTTTCAGCTTCCTTCAACTAAGGAACTATTTAACCACTGAATTTGTAATATACTAAATGGAACTAGAGTGGCTTAAAAGAATTAAAGCTGTTTCCTAATTTATTTCAAAGCTCATTAAGAGAAAAGTTTCCAGAAATGTTTTCCCAGGTTACTCCTATTTTAAATTTGACTTATTTTATTTGTTTACATTAACAAAACTTCATAAATATCTCTTGATTTTAAACACCTTTATTGGAGTATAATTGCTTAACAATGGTGTGTTAGTTTCTGCTTTATAACAAAGTGAATCAACTATACATATATATATCCCCATATCTTCTCCCTCTTGTGTCTCCCTCGCACCATCCATATCCCACCCCTCTAGGTGGACACAAAGCACCGAGCTGATTTCCCTGTGCTATGTGGATGCTTTCCACAAACTATTTTATATTTGGTAGTATATATTGGTCCATGTGACTCCCTCACTTCGTCCCAGGTTACACTTCCCCCTCCCCGTGTCCTCAAGTCTATTCTCTACATCTGCGTCTTTATTCCTGTCCTGCCCCTAGGTTCTTCAGAACCATTTTTTTTTTTTTTTAGATGCCATATATATGTGTTAGCATATGGTATTTGCTTTTCTCTTTCTGACTTACTTCACTCTGCATGACAGACTGTAGGTCCATCCACCTCACTACAAATAACTCAATTTCGTTTCTTTTATGGCTGAGTAATATTCCATTGTATATATGTGCCACATCTTCTTTATCCATTCATCTGTCGATGGACGCTTAGGTTGCTTCCATGTCCTGGTTATTGTAAATAGAGCTGCAATGAGCATTGTGGTACATGAGTCTTTTTGAATTATTGTTTTCTCAGGGTATATGCCCAGTAGTGGGATTGCTGGGCTGTATGGTAGTTCTATTTTTAGTTTTCTAAGGAACCTCCATACTGTTCTCCATAGTGGCTGTATCAATTTACATTACCACTAAAAGTGCAAGAGGGTACCATTTTCTCCACACCCTCTCCAGCATTTATTGTTTGTAGATATTTTGATGATGGTCATTCTGACTGGTGTGAGAACCACATTGTAGTTTTGATTTGCATTTCTCTAATGATTAGTGATGTTGAGTATTCTTTCATTTGTTTGTTGGCTATCTGTATATCTTCTTTGGAGAAATGTCTATTTAGGTCTTTTGCTCATTTTTGGATTGGGTTGTTTGTTTTTTTGATATTGAGCTGCATGTGCTGCTTGTAAATTTTGGAGATTAATCCTTTGTCAGTTGCTTCATTTGTAAATATTTCCTCCCATTCTGAGGGTTGTCTTTTCGTCTTGTTTATCATTTCCTTTGCTGTGCAAAAGCTTTTAAGTTTCATTAGGTCCCATTTGTTTATTTTTGTTTTTATTTCCATTTCTCTAGGAGGTGGGTCAAAAAGGATCTTGCTGTGATTTATGTCATAAAGTATTCCGCCTATGTTTTCCTCTAAGAGTTTTATAGTGTCTGGCCTTACATTTAGGTCTTTAATCCATTTTGAGTTTATTTTTGTGTATGGTGTTAGGGAGTATTCTAATTTCATTCTTTTACAGGTAGCTGTCCAGTATTCCCAGCACCACTTATTGAAGAGGCTATCTTTTCTCCATTGTATATTCTTGCCTCCTTTATCAAAAATAAGGTGACCATAGGTGCATGGGTTTATCTCTGGGCTTTCTATCCTGTTCCATTGGTCTATATTTCTGTTTTTGTGTCAGTACCCTACTGTCTTGAGTACTGTAACTTTGTCGTATAATCTGAAGTCAGGGAGCCTGATTCCTCCAGCTCCGTTTTTCTTTCTCAAGATTGCTTTGGCTATTTGGGGTCTTTTGTGTTTCCATACAAATTGTGAAACTTTTGGTTCTAGTTCTGTGAAAAATGCCACTGGTAGTTTGATAGGGATTGCATTGAATCTGTGGATTGCTTTGGGTAGTATAGTCATTTTCACAATGTTGATTGTTGCAATCCAAGAACATGGTATATCTCTCCAACTGTTTGTATCATCTTTAATTTCTTTCAGCAGTGTCTTATAGTCTTCTGCATACATATCTTTTGTCTGCTTAGGTGGGTTTATTCCTAGGTATTTTATTCTTTATGTTGCAGTGGTAAATGGGAGTGTTTCCTTAATTTCTTTTTCAGATTTTTCATGGTTAGTGTATAGGAATGCAAGAGACTTCTGTGCATAAATTTTGTATCCTGCTACTTTTCCAAATTCATTGATTAGCTCTAGTAGTTTTCTTGTAGCATCTTTAGGATTCTCTATGTATACTATCATGTCATCTGCAAACAGTGACAGCTTTACTTCTTTTCTGATTTGGATTCCTTTTATTTCTTTTTCTTCTCTGATTGCTGTGGCTAAAACTTCCAAAACTATTCTGAATAACAGTCGTAAGAGTGGACAACCTTGTCTTGTTCCTGATCTTAGAGGAAATGGTCTCAGTTTTTCACCATTGAGAACGATGTTGGCTGTGGGTTTGTCATATATGGTGTTTATTATGTTGAGGTAAGTTCCCTCTATGTCTACCCTCTGGAGGGTTTTTATCATAAATGAGTGTTGAATTTTCTTGTAAGCTTTTTCTGCATCTATTGAGATGATCATATGGTTTTTCTCCTTTAATTTGTTAATATGGTTTATCAGATTAATTGATTTATGTATATTGAAGAATGCTTGCATTCCTTGGATAAACCCCACTTGATCATGGCGTATGATCCTTTTAATATTCTGTTGGATTATTTTTGCTAGTTTTTTGTTGAGGATTTTTACATCTATATTCATCAGTGATATTAGCCTGTAAGTTTCTTTCTTTGTGACATCTTTGTCTGGTTTTGGTATCAGGTTGCTGGTGGCCACATAGAATGAGTTTGGGAGTGTTCCTCCGTCTGCTATATTTTGGAAGAGTTTGAGAAGGAGAGGTGTTATCTCTTCTCTAAACGTTTGATAGAACTCTCCTGTGAAGCCATCTGGTCCTGGGCTTTTGTTTGTTGGAAGAGTTTTAGTCACAGTCTCAATTTCAGTGCTTGTGATTTGTCTGTTTATATTTTCTATTTCTTTCTGGTTCAGTCTCGAAAGTTGTGCTTTTCTAAGAATGTGTGCATTTCTTCCACGTTGTCGATTTTATTGGCATATACTTGCTTGTAGTATATCTCATGATCCTTTGTATTTCTGCAGTGTCAGTTGTTACTTCTCAGTTTTCATTTCTAATTCTATTGATTTGATTCTTTTCCCTTTTTTTCTTAATGAGTCTGGCTAATGGTTTATCAATTTTGTTTATTTTCTCGAAGAACCAGCTTTTAGTTTTATTGATCTTTGCTATTGTTTCCTTCATTTATTTTTCATTTATTTCTGATCGGATCTTTGTGATTTCTTTCCTTCTGCTAACTTTGGGGTTGTTTTGTTCTTCTTCCTCTAATTGTTTTAGGTGTAAGGTTAGGTTGTTTATTTGAGATGTTTCTTGTTTCTTGATTAGGATTGCATTGCTATAAACTTCCCTCTTAGAACTGCTTTTGCAGAATCCCATAGGTTTTTGTTTGTCGTGTTTTCCTTGTCATTTGTTTCTAGGTATTTTTTGATTTCCTCTTTGATTTCTTCAGTGATCTCTTCGTTATTTAGTAGCATATTGTTGAGCCTCCATGTGTTTGTATCGTTTACAGTTTTTTTTCCTGTAACTGATATCTAGTCTCATAGCATTGTGATCAGAAAAGATACTTGATATGATTTCAATTTTCTTAAATTTACCAAGGCTTGACTTGTGACCCAAGATATGATCTATCCTGGAAAAAGTTCCATGAACACTTGAGAAGAAGGTGTATTCTGCTATTTTTGGATGAAATGTCCTATAAATATAAATTAACTCCATCTTGTTTAATGTATCATTTAAAGCTTCTGTTTCCTTATTTATTTTCAATTTGGATGATCTGTCCATTGGTGAAAGTGGGGTGTTAAAGTCCCCTACTATGATTGTGTTACTGTCGATTTCCCCTTTTATGGCTGTTAGTGTTTTCCTTATGTATTGAGGTGCTCCTATGTTGGGTGCATAAATATTTACAATTGTTATATCTTCTTCTTGGATTGATCCCTTGATCATTATGTAGTGTCCTTCTTTGTCTCTTGTAATAGTGTTTGTTTTAAAGTCTATTTTGTCTGATATGAGAATTGCTACGCCAGCTTTCTTTTGGTTTCCATTTGCATGGAATATCTTTTTCCATCTCCTCACTTTCAGTCTGTATGTGTCCCTAGGTCTGAAGTGAGTCTGTTGTAGACAGCATATATATGGGTCTTGTTTTTGTATCCATTCAGCCAGTCTATGTCTTTTGGTTGGAGCATTTAATCCATTTACATTTAAGGTAATTATCAATGTGTATGTTCCTATTACCATTTTCTCAATTGTTTTGGGTTTGTTATTGTAGGTCTTTTCCTTCTCTTGTGTTTCCTGCCTAGAGAAGTTCCTTTAGCATTTGTTGTAAAGCTGGTTTGGTGGTGCTGAATTCTCTTAGCTTTTGCTTGTCTGTAAATCTTTTAATTTCTCCCTCAAATCTGAATGAGATCCTTGCTGGGTAGAGTAATATTGGTTGTAGGTTTTTCCCCTTCATCACTTTAAATGTGTCCTGCCACTCCCTTCTGGCTTGCAGAGTTTCTGCTGAAAGTTCAACTTTTAACCTTATGGGGATTCCCTTGTATGTTTTTTGTTGTTTTTCCCTTGCTGCTTTTAATAGTTTTTCTTTTTATTTAATTTTTGATAGTTTGATTAATATGTGTCTTAGCATGTTTCTCCTTGGATTTATCCTGTGTGGGACTCTCTGTGCTTACTAGACTTGATTAACTATTTCCTTTCCCATATTAGGGAAGTTTTCAACTATAATCTCTTCAAATATTTTCTCAGTCCCTTTCTTTTTGTCTTCTTCTTCTGGGACCCCTATAATTCTAATGTTGGTGGGTTTAATGTTGTCCCAGATGTCTCTGAGACTGTCCTCAATTCTTTTCATTCTTTTGTCTTTATTCTGTTCTGTGGTAATTATTTCCACTATTTTATCTTCCAGGTCACTTATCCGTTCTTCTGCCCCAGTTATTCTGCTATTGATTCCTTCTAGAGATTTTTAAATTTCATTTATTGTGTTGTTCATCATTGTTTGTTTGCTCTTTAGCTCTTCTAGGTCCTTGTTAAACGTTTCTTGTATTTTCTCCATTCTATTTCCAAGATTTTGGATCACCTTTACTATCATTACTCTGAATTCTTTTTCAGGTAGACTGCCTATTTCCTCTTCATTTGTTTGGCCTGGTTGGTATTTACCTTGCTCCTTCATCTGCTTTGTGTTTTTCTGTCTTCTCATTTTGCTTAACTTACTGTGTTTGGGGTCTCCTTTTCTCAGGCTGCAGGCTTGTAGTTCCTGTTGATTTTGGTGTTTGCTCCCAGTGGCTAAGTTTGGTTCAGTGGGTTGTGTAGGCTTCCTGGTGGAGGGGACTGGTGCCTGTGTTCTGGAGGATGATGCTGGATCTTGTCTTTCTGGTGGGCAGGACCATGTCCGGTGGTGTGTTTTGGGGTGTCTGTGACCTTATTATGATTTTAGGCAGCCTCTCTGCTAGTGTGTGGTGTTGTGTTCCTGTCTTGCTAGTTGTTTGGCAAAGGGTGTCCAGTACTGTAGCTTGCTGGTCATTGAGTGGAGCTGGGTCTTTGCATTGGAAATCTCTGGGAGAGCTTTCACCATTTAATATTATGTGGAGCCTGGAGGTCTCTGGTGGACCAACATCCTAACCTCGGCTCTCCCATCTCAGAGGCACAGGCCTGTCACCTGGCTGGAGCACCAAGACCCTGTCAGCCACATGGCTCAGAAGAAAAGGGAGAAAAAAAGAAAAAAGAAAGAAAGAAAAAATAAAATAAAATAAGGTTATTAAAATAAAAAATAATTATTAAAAAGTAAAAAGTAAAAAGTAATAAAAAAAGAAAAAAAAAAAAGAAAGAAAGAGGAGAGCAGCCAAACCAAAAAACAAATCCGCCAATGATAACAAGCACTGAAACCTATACTAAAAAAAAAAAAAAAAAAAAAAAAAAGACAGACAGAACCCTAGGACAAATGGTAAAAGCAAAGCTATACAGAGAAAATCACACACAGAAGCATACACATACACACTCACAAAAAGAGAAAAACTGAAGGAAATATATATATATCATTGCTCCCAAAAGTCCACCGCCTCAGTTTTGGGGTGATTCATTGTCTATTCAGGTATTCTATAGATGCAGGGTACATCAAGTTGATTGTGGAGATTTAATCTGCTGCTCCTGAGGCTGCTGGGAGAAATTCCCTTTCTCTTCTTTGTTCGCACAGCTCCTGGGGTTCAGCTTTGGATTTGGCCCCGCCTCTGCATGTCAGTCACCTGAGGGCATCTGTTCTTCGCTCACACAGGATGGGGTTAAAGGAGCAGCTGATTTGGGGGCTCTGGCTCACTCAGGCTCGGGGGAGGGAGGGGTACAGATGTGGGGTGAGCCTGCGGCGGCAGAGGCTCACGTGACATTGCACCAGCCTGAGGCGTGCCGTGTGTTCTCCCGGGGAAGTTGTCCCTGGATCACGGGACCCTGGCAGTGGCGGGCTGCACAGGCTTCCTGCAGGGGAGGTGTGGATGGTGACCTGTGCTTGCACACAGGTTTCGTGGTGGCTGCAGCAGCAGCCTTAGCATCTCATGCCCATCTCTGGGGTCCGTGCTGATAACCGCAGCTTGTGCCCTTCTCTGGAGCTCGTTCTGGCGGTGCTCTGATCCCCTTTCCTCACGCACCTCGAAACAATGGTCTCTTGCCTCTTCGGCAGCTCCAGACCTTTTCCCGGACTCCCTCCCTGCTAGCTGTGGTGCACTAGCCCCCTTCAGGCTGTGTTCACGCCGCCAACCCCAGTCCTCTCCCTGGGATCCGACATCCGAAGCCCGAGCCTCAGCTCCCAGTCCCTGCCCGCCCCGACGGGTGAGCAGACAAGCCTCTTGGGCTTGTGAGTGCTGGTCGGCACTGATCCTCTGTGCGGGAATCTCTCTGCTTTGCCCTCTGCAACCCTGTTGCTGCGCTCTCCTCCGTGGCTCCGAAGCTTCCCCCCTCCGCCCCCGCAGTCTCCGCCCGCGAAGGGCCTTCCTAGTGTGTGGAAACTTTTCCTCCTTCACAGCTCCCTCCCAGTGCTACAGGTCCCATCCCTATTCTTTTGTCTCTGTTTTTTCTTTTTTCTTTTGCCCTACCAAGGTACGTGGGGGAGTTTCTTGCCTTTTGGAAGGTCTGATGTCTTCTGCCAGTGTTCAGTAGGTGTTCTGTAAGAATTGTTCCACATGTAGATGTATTTCTAATGTATTTGTGGGGAGGAAGGTGATCTCCATGTCTCACTCCTCCACCATCTTGAAGGTCTCCCATAAATATCTTTTAAAGCATTGATAAAATATTAAACCTTAAGAATGATAGCATTTTATATAAATATATTAAGTTGCAGTGGTGGTTTGAGCAGTTGTAAAAATGTAGGTTATGGGGGATGAAAGGAGAGAAAGAATGAAGAACTTGTAAAGAAGGAAGGAAATATAGATAATTAGCTTAATTATAGATTTGTAGTTTTTTTTAATTATATTTATTGAAGTCCTATTACATGCTGTACTTCATTCTAGGTATTTGAAGACACGTCACTGAATAAAACAGGTGAAAATCTTGGCCTTCATGTAATTAATATTTTAATTCAGGATATAGAATATAAACCAGTAAGTAAAATATATACTCTATCATAGGGAAAAAATTGAGAAGGGGATAGGTGTGTGGCAACATGTGCATGGAAGGTGTGATTACACATGGGATGGTCAGGGAGATGTAACTAAGAAGGTGTCATTTGAGCCAAGGGTTGATGTTGGTCAGAGAGTAAACCATACAGTTATGGAGTAAACAAGAAATACCTCACTTTATTAGTAGGCAAAATAGGTGAACACTTACATAATATAAATATTGCATGTTCAATAAATAACTACCTAATTC
Organism: Balaenoptera musculus; assembly: GCF_009873245.2. Classification (NCBI taxonomy): domain Eukaryota; kingdom Metazoa; phylum Chordata; class Mammalia; order Artiodactyla; family Balaenopteridae; genus Balaenoptera; species Balaenoptera musculus. Next base: position 23,906,540 of record NC_045796.1, read on the forward strand.
AGTGACTACTAAATCCCTAGCATTCAGTTATGTATTGTAAAGTTTTAGATAAAAGAAGCTTAATACCTTCTTTTTGCTCAAAAGGAAATAAAAGCTTCCATAAGTATTTTGAAAAGACTACAAAAGATATTTAGGAATAATGACTATATAACACATTTTTAATTATTCAGGATAGAATCATTCTATAAGAATTATTTCTTAATTATTTAAAATAGAATTATTTGGAATAGAATTGAACTTGTTTAGTAAAATGGCAGAACTTGCTGACAAAAGAGGAAAGAAATTCCAAAGAACGGAGAAGGAAGAGGATGGGAAATAAAGATAAAAGTACAAGGATGTAGAAATAAAAATGATGTAGGAATGCAGAGAAAAGTCGTTGGAAAAAATAAAATGACTTGATTGTAGAGAGTTATTCAGTGGAAGTTAGATGGTTAAAGTAATGTAGAATTAGGAGGGTGCTGATTCCTGGGACAATGTATCAGTGCCTTGAATTATTTGAATAAGCAACAATTGATATTATTGATAGACGTTGCTTGCTAAGATTCTCCTCCTTTTGTCTGTTATGATGTCTGAATGTTCTACCATCAGTTATTACTTTGGTTTAGACATTGCTCCAGAAGTTTCCTGTAAACGTGCACGTGTACAAATTTTTAGCATGTGCTAACTCACTTAAATCGAAGTCAGTGCTGCTCCCCCAACCCACCTCTTTGCTTGGTGTCCTCTACAAAGGAACTGCTAATTCTGTTCTAAATTCTACTACTAATAGCAGTAGTTGCAGCAGTAGTAGTAATGTTCAAACTCTTTTGCTCCCTGCTGGTAAATTTCCTTCCACCAAGAAACATGTTCAAGTATTTCTAATATTAACAATTTCTCTCTCTTGATCTTTTATTCATTATATCACACTCCCAATTTCTTTATTCTATCAAATCTCGGTTTCTTGGATGGGGATCTCTGTCTCCATTTCACTACTTCTTATGCCCCTATAATCTGGTTTATGCTCCCTCCATTCCACTCCACTAAAATCACCCTGATGATGTCATGAAGGAGCGCCTAATTTTCCAAATTCATTAAACATATTTTAGTCCTTGTGTTTCTTTTTTTTTAAATTTATAATCCAATTCATTCTGTTTTTAAATTTTTTTTTAATTAGGGTACAGTTGTTTTACAATATTGTGTTAGTTTCTACTGTACAGCTAAGTGGAGTTCCCTGTGCTATTCAACAGGTTTTCATTAATTATCTATTTTATACATATTAGTGTATATATGTTAATCCCAATCTCCCAATTCATCCCATCTCCCCTTTCCTCACTTGGTGTCCATACATTTGTTCTCCATGTAGGTGTCTCTATTTCTGCCTTGCAAACCGGTTCATCTGTACCATTTTTGATTCCACAAATATGTATTAATATATGATATTTGTTTTTCTCTTTCTGACTTACTTCACTCTGTATGACAGTCTGTCCTTGTACTTCTTGACTTCACTGATTCATTTGGTTCTGTTTTCCTGTCATCTCTCAGGAAGCTCTTCAGCATCCCATTCTCATGAGCCTCTTTCTGTTTCGGAGATCACTGTCTCACTTTACAGTGCTTCTTGCTATACCAGCCTTTTAGCCTGGACAGTCTTATTCATGATCAGAACATTACTTAGAAATGCCCAGACTTTACCTCCAATTCAGACCTCTGCCAATAGTTGCTGCCGTATTGACAACTCCATAGGCTCAAAGGTAGTGCAAACTAAAATTTGACCTGTTAATCCCCAGAACCTATCTGCTCCTCTCCCTGTTTTCTTTACCTTTACTCAAGCAATTATTGACCTAGTTGCCAAATACAAAGACTTGGAAATCATGTTTGATTTCTCGTCATCCATATTCAATTGACCACACAATTCTGTTGTCTATCTTCTTAGTAGACTTCACATTTTCCCCCTTCTCTTAATACCTCTTCATGTTTTTATCAAGTCTGTCAATAGTCCAATGGTCTCTACATTGACCTCCTGTTCTTCAATTTTATTTCTGTTCAGTTTTCTTTATTGAAGTTATAGCAATCTTTCTGAAATATGAAAATGATTGTGCCACTTCTTTGCTTAAAATCTCTCTGTGTTTCCCCAAGACAAAGTAGAGATCCCTTTTAAGATACGTGGGAACCTCTCTGTCTTTTGTTTCTCATTCCCTGTCATCTTCTCCATTTGCATGCTATACACTCACTGAAAATACCTGTTTGTGTGTGTTTGTCCTGCTGTGTAATACCTCACACATCTACAATTGGTCCACTGTATATCCTCATTTCCTATAATGCTCCTCTACCTCTATTTTTCTGGCATTGTCTGTGAAGACATTACTAATTTTATGCTCAAAGACATAGTAGATTATTATTTCTTTTTTGGCACATGGATTTCTTGCTCAAATTTATAACACTCATCACACTTTTTCACTATTTTAATTTATATTTTCCTTTCTGTCGGAGAGCAATCCTAGGACATATTTTTCATTTTGTATCACAAACACCTGTCACTATCTGGAATATAGATATGGGGATAATGTTCAAGAATACTTGTTGCATAAATAGAATTTGGTCATAAATAACAAAATATTTATATAAAATTATAAATGGCTGCTTATTTTTTGGAACTTTCCAACAAATACAGAAGAAAATAAGATATAGATGAATCAAATAGAAATCATCTTGTTAAGTTAGATCTAGTGATAAGATATCACAGAAGAATTATCATGGGAAAATTATGCATATCAAATTAGCTGAACAGTTTAAAGGATAGTAAGAGAAGCAGAACAAGTGTAATATTCAAATCCAAAGTGAAATAGATAAGAAAGAAAAAAATATTGACTTCATCTGTAGGAACACAGGGATCAGAAATGATAAAAATAAAGAATTATAATTATTTTTAGGACTCATGACCTTAATGAAAATAGCTATTTTGGATTAGATATGGGGTATCATACACTGTCTTATAAGGGATAGAAGAGAAAATTAAAGAAGAAAACATTTCATTTA